>NC_133143.1:65486430-68003930 GCF_048418815.1 Hemitrygon akajei | reverse complement strand
CAACCCGAGCCTCGCAGTTATTTAAAACAACTCATTGAGTGTTGCCTATCAAACTCAACATGGAAAGTTAAATCTGGTTATTATCAACAAGCACTTTTAAAAACAATTTTGTAATTGTTACTATAATTGATTAATCCCCATGGGCCAGGAACTGAATAATTGCTTCGGAGTAAATGGCTCTTTGAAGAATATCAAATACACGGGGGAGGGTGGAGGAAGGGGAGAGGGGGCTTTAGGATCTAATGATACGCTGTCTTTCACTCTTTTGTGAATGTCTGCGAAGAATTAATATTTCAGGTTGTGTACTGTATCCATTCTCTGATCATAAACAGAACATTTACTTTTCCTTTTTGACAGAATTGTTCTCTCTCTTAATCCAATTTCCTTATTTATTTTATTTTATTTAGTGATACATTGCGGAACAGGCCCTTACAGTTCCATGAGCCAGGCCACCCAGCAACTCTAATGATCAATTAACCTACTAACTGAATACCTTTGGAATTGGGAGGAAACCGCACCCCCCAGAGAAAGCCCACGCGGTCATGGGGAGAATGTACAAACACCTTACAGACAGTGGTGGGATTGAACTTCAAACTCTTTGACACCCCGAGCTGTAATAATGTCACGCTAACCACTGCACAACTGTAGTGCCCAGTGTTCATTCACACTCTTTATATCTCTGTGTAGTTCCTCCAAGTCCAAATACTGTACCCCAATGGCTAAGAAGTGAAAGTATCTTGTTGCATGATCTGCCTCTTACCAGGTTGCACTTTCTAAACATTTTGCTGACCATAAAAGAAAATAATTAACAAGAGAGTGGATTGTTGAGAAACACTCATGGCATTTCTGGGAAGTGCTAAAACTGGAGAATGACACAAGGACAGGGAAAGATAAGTGAAAGCACAAGTGTTGATAATATTTAACAATGAGTTCAACTTACGCCGAAGTGAAATGTATCTTGGAAATAATTTCAGATGCAATATTTAAGATTCCAGATTGTTTTATATCATTTCCAGTATACAAGTGTAAAGGAGATTGCAGCACAAAAACACAATAAGATAAAGACACAATAAATATAAATATAGAAGAGAGCTATAAATACACAGATTGATTGTATCTACATAAAGTGATGATAGGCACAGGAGTGGCTGTACATACTGTAAGATGACTGACAGGAAATGATAAAGTCGTGGTGTTTGGAGGGATGAGTTAGAGGTGGAAGTGTTGATCAGCCTCACTGCTTGGGGAAGTCACTGTTTTTGATTCTGAGGTCTTGGTGAGGATACAATGTAACCTCGTCCCTGACAGTCCGTAAGCAGGGTGGGTGGGATCCTTCATGATACAGCTCAGCTCTCTATATGTGTATCTGTAAGGAGAGCTGAGGTAATAATCTGTGAGCAGAGATATGAAAGACTGGTGGGCATGTATGTACAATCCTTTAAAGCCACCAGGTGTTCTGTTTGGAACAAATACTTCTAAAATTAAGGAAGTTACTTCAAATCTTTATGAACCTCTTGACAACAAAGCCAACCAGTTCTCTCCACTTCTTTCTTGACTACAGACCCAACCGTTTCCCCTCCACCACAACTCTCCTCCATCTGGCAGAACTGGTCCTGACCCTCAATAATTTCTGCCAGAACTGGTCCTTACAATCAATGATTTTTCTGTTGGCTTCTCCCACTTTCTCCTAACGCGAGGTGTAGCCAGGGGCACCCATATGGGCCCTATCTATGCTTGCCTTTGTGTTGGCTATGTGGAACAGTCCATGTTCCAAGCCATCCCTGGTCATGCTCTCCAACTCTTCCTCCGCTACATTGACAACTGTATTGGTGCTCCTTCATACACCCATGCTGAGCTTGTCAATTTCGTCAATTTTCCCTCCAACTTCATTTCTGACACCTCTCTCCTTTCTTTATCACTCTGTCTCTATCTCAGGGGAAAAACTGTCTACCAAGAATCAAGGTTCATTTATTATCAAAGCATGTATAAACCTTGTGATTTTCTTGCTCACAGCTGGCCACGAAGGAAGAAACCCAAAGGAACCCAATTTATAGAAAAAAAGAATAAAATTTTTTTAAAAGTCCAAAACTGCACAAAAGAAAGAAAAGCAAAATAAAGATCATGCAAGCAATTGAAGCAAACAACAACAGCATTCTGAACCAAAGTGGAGTCTTCAGGTCCGAACCCTGGAGCAGCCCAGAATAGGCCCAAAGCCTCACTTATCAGTTCATCATATTAGCAGCTGGGGCAGTCTTCATAGCCTCAGTGCCATGGAGAGAGGAGTGACCATTGCAGAGCGAGTGAAATCGGCTCTTGTCCCAACCAACACCCTGTCTTTTCGGTTTATCTGGGCCGCGTTTCAAATGACCCAATGACGGAACAGCAAACGTCTCTGGCGCCCTGAACCAATACATTTTATAAACATACTGATTTCCACAGCTATCTTGACTACACTGCTTCCCACCCTGAAGATGCCATTCTCTTTTCTCAGTTCCTTCCGCTCAACCACGTTTTCTGAGAAAGAGGCTCTCCTTTGCAGAACATCAGAGATGTCCTTCTTCTTCAAAGAACAGGGTTTCCCTTCCTCCACCATTGGTGTTGCCCTCACCAGCCTCTCCTCCATTTCCCAGTTTTCTACTCTCACTCGTCCTCCCACCACTTTAACAGTGACAGAGTTCCTCTTCTCCTTACCCACCACCCTATGAGCCTTCGCATCCAACCCATCATTCTCTGCAACTTCCACCATTTTCAATGCGATCCTACCACCGAACACATCTTTACCTCCCCCACTCTCAGCTTTCCATAGGGAGCTCTCTCTCCATGATTCTCTTGTTCATTCGTCCCTCCCCACTAATCTCCTTCCTGGCACTTATCCTTGCAGATGGAGGAAGTGCTAGATCTGCCCATTCACCTCCTACCTCACCTCAATTCGGGGCCCCAAACGGTCCTTCCAGGTGAGGCAACAATTCACCTGTGAATCTGTATCCAGTGCTCCCGATGTGTCCTCCTCTATATTGGTGAGTCCTAACATAGCACATGGGACTGCTTGGTCGAGCACCTTCGTTCCATACGCGACAAGCAGGATGTCCTGGTGGCCAACCATTCCAATTCCAATCCCCCCTCCTATTTTGATATGTCTACTTCCATGGTGAGGCTACTGTGAGCTTGGAGGGGCAACACCTCTTATTGGGTTAGGGTAACCTCCGACCTGATGGCATGAACATCAATTTCTCTAACTTTTTGTCATTTTCCCTCCTCTCCCTTTCCTCTTCTTCCATTCCCCACTCTGGCTCTCCATTTCTCCTCTTACCCATTCTCCTCTCTTCATTGCCTCTCACCTCCCCCCCCCCCCCCCCCCCCCCCCCCGGTGTGCCTCCTCCTCCCCTTTCTCCCATGATCCACTTTCCTCTTGTATCAGATTCCTTCATCTTCAGCCCTTTTCTACCTATCATCTCCCAGGTTCTCACTTCAGCCTCCCCACCACCCACCCATCTGGCTTCACCTAGCACCTCTAACTCAATCTCCCTCCCCTCACCCTACCTTCTTATTCTGGCTTCTTCTTTTCCAGTGCAGTGAAGGGTTTCGGTCTGAAATGTTGACTGTTTGTTCTGCTCTGCAGATGCTGCCTGAGTTCCTGCAGTGTTTCGTGTGGGTTGGTTTATGAACCAATATTTAGATCTCTTGAAGGACCAGAATCACACATGAGAGAGAACAGACACAGAGACAGTGATAAGAAAGTTACCTGAAGTAAGTTGTCTCAGTATGTGGAGAGACCGTGCATTAAACAAACCTTGTTTCATTTGAGTTTCTTGATTGTAAAATTATGTACAATTAAGGTTCAGAATCATAGTTGTAGAGCACAGAATTAGGGCCTTTGGTGCATCTTATCCACGCCAATCTATTAGTCTGCACCCAGTCTGTATTTTTCCATACCCCTCCCATCCATGTCCCTATCCAAATTTCTCTTTAATGTTAAAATTGAACCTGCATCCACCACTTCCTCTGGCACCTCATTCCACACCCTCACCACCCTCTGAGTTTTGAAGTTCTCCCTCATGTTCCCCTTAAACATTTCACCTTTCGCCCTTAACCTCGACTTCCAGCTCCAGGCTCACTCAACCCCTGTGGAAAAAGCTTGCTTTCATTTACGGTACCCTTACCCCACATAACTTTATCAAATCTCTATCAATTCTCCTCTTTTGCTTCTATGCTCTAGGGAATAAAGTCCTAACCTATTCAATCTTTCCCTATAACTCAGGTCCCCAAGTTCTGGAAACATCCTTGTAAATTTTCTCTGCACTCTTTCAATCTGAATGACATCTTTTCTCTAGGTAGGTGACCAAAATTGCACCCAATACCCTTAACACCCACGTCTTACACAACTCCAACATAACATCCCATTTCCTGTATTCAATACCTTTATTTATGATGGCTAAATTAATTTAGGTTTTATTATTATTAATAAATTTATTAATTTAATTGATGTTTTTCTTGTGAATGCTGCTTCTCTCATGCTAAGCGGCTGTGATGTTACCACAACTAAGTTTTTATTACATCTGTGTATATAAGTATTTGTGCAAATGACAACAGATTTTGACTGATAGCTCTCTTGGATCAGAGAAATTTGACATAATTGTTTATTAGTTTCTTATTTTCCCATGTACTGAGATACGCGGGTCTTGGGTGGTGGGGGGCGGATACTCCTCTACCAAAGGGGGTGTAACATGCTCCTTCCCTGAAGAAAATTCGGGAGTAAAATGAGAACAAAAAACTCACGATTTCAGTATATACCAAAAAGATTATGGAGGCAGATGACTTTCTGCACAGAGTTGGTTGCAAGTGTGGAAATGCGAGACTAATTGTTCCTTTAGAAAGTTGGCACAGACTTTTTAATTTAAGTGGTCTCTTAAGTGTACGGTTCTATGAATACCAAGTAATGTATTTTTTTATATAATTACACTGCCTGTTTTTGACTGTGCCTTCACTAAAAATAAATTAATTACTTCAAGACGCAGCACATTAATGGGTCATTCTGGCCCAATCAGAATCAGGTTTAATATCACCCGTGTATGTCGTGACATTTCTTGTCTTGTCTTTGCGGCAGCAGAATAACAGAGAAAATAGTGAGTTACAGTAAGTTAAATTAAAACAAAAACAAAACAGTAGTGAGGTTGTGTCCATGGGTTCAATGCCCATTCAGTAATCTGATGCAGAGGGGAAGAAGCTGTTCTTGAATTACTGAGTGTGTGCCTTTAGGCGCCTGTACCTCCTTCCTGATGGTAGCAATGAGAAGAGGGCATGTCCTGGGTGATGAGGGTCTTTAATGATGGACACCACGTTTTTGAGGCATCACTCCTTGAATATGGCCTGGATACAGCAACAATGAGCCCACATTGCCCGATTACTCCTGTAATATATGGACCTATTTTGTTTAGCACTGTGTATGATCTTTTGTCTATGCCTGTGTATTGTGCTCTCTCTCTCTCTCTCGCTCTTACTGCAATGTGAATACACCAGTCAAAGCCAATTCCCACATGCATGCTTTTATTTTAATTGATATATAGTTGTACAAACACGACAAATTGGTGACGAGTATGAACTTGAATGTCTGAAAATATCACAAACTGCGCTGCCAGTTGTGAGACGAGATGGCGCGAAGGAGGAGTTAAACTGTACAGAGAAAGCTGCCATGGACACATGAGTAACAGTACACAGCGAAAGACAAAACTAGCAAAGTTAAAGTGAAAATACCATGGCAATGGCTTCAGTCGAGAAAGTTGATGAATTTAATAGTGCTAATGAAGGCTGGGAGTCGTACATCGAGAGGGTTGAACTGTGTTGTAAGGCAAACGATGCAAAAGAAAGCCCCTACTGGTCTTAGCTTAATGGGTGCAAGAACCTACATTCTCCTACACAACTTAGTAACCACTGAAAAGCCAGCAAGTAAGACATTCAATGAAATTGTTACAATTTTACAAAATAAATTAAGCCCTAAACCACTGGTAATAGCTGAGAGATTTAGATTTTACAAAAGGAACTAATCAAAGGATGAAAGCATTTCTGAATTCATTGCAGAACTGCGTAACCTTCCCAGTACTGTGACTTTAGAGATGGTCATTAAGGGACAGGCTTGTATGTGGCATGCATAGTCAAAGCACTCAAACGAGGCTACTGGCAGAAAGAGACCTAACCTTAGAACAGGTATTGATCACCTGAAAAGCCTCGATAGAGTAGGTGTGGAGAAGATGCTTTTTATGGTGGGAGAGTCTAAGATCAGAGGACACAGTCTCAGAATAGAGGGGCGTCCTTTTAGAACAGAGATGAGGAGGAATTTCTTTAGCTAGAGAGTGGTGAATCTGTGGAATTCACCATAATAAAATGATGGAGCAAAATCGATGGGCCAAATAGCCTAATTCTGCTCCTATGTCTTAAGGTCTTATGGTCTAAAATAAAGTTAAACAGCTTCACCTCATTCTGGATGAGGGCCAAATGCAGGCAGATGGGTAGTGCAGGCACAGTGCAGTAGGACTGTACATCCTTGGAATATTGGAGGAAACCAGAGCACCTGGAGGAAACACATGCGGACACTGGGAGAACGTACAAACTCCTTACAGGCGGCAGCGGAAATTGAACCGGGATCGCTGGTGGGCTGTACAGCGATACACTAGCCGCTACATGACTGTGTTTGAGGCACCCACAATACATATATCAAACACAGCTCATAAACCAAAATATTATAATATATAAATAAGTTAAAAAGAATGTGAGGTACAGAGCACAGGTAAACAATAAACAGCGTACTATCTAAATGACGAGACCTTGGTGGTGACAGGATATTCATCAGTCTCACAGCCTGAGGGAAGAAGCTGTTTCCCAGTCTGACAGTCCTCGTCCTGATGCTCCTGTACCTCCTTTCTGATGGTAGTTGTTCAGAGAGATTGGGATGGGTGGTAGGGATTGGGCCCTTTGTCTGCATTGCTCCTGGTAAATGTCACATATGGAGGAGGGAGACCTCAACAGTTCCCTTGGTAGTTTTCACTGTCCTCTGTAAGGCCTGGTCCCTGCTGAACCACTAATCTGCCACGTCCCAGAATGATCTGGCAAGGAACTGAAAGATCCAGGCTTTCAGTTGAAAAGACTTCAAATTTGATTTTTTAAAAGAATTTTAAGATTGCAGGCCATAATCCCAGTCTCCATTACTGCTGCAGCATCTGTGGGATTTGCTCTTTGGTGAGCCAGTCCTCCAGACTTCCAATTTCTAGGGAATTTGATGTTGGATTAGACTGTATAATTGTTATTTTCTGTGCAGATTAACAATTATTTGCCTACTTGTATTTTATATAACTACCCATACACAAGAAGGGAGATGGAGTGAAGATATGTCTCTACCGTAGGAGGTGTAAGGAGCTCTTTCCCTCCTCTAGTTGGGGGGTCATTCTTGGGCAACATGTTGCATCTGCTGAGCCCCCCTCATTCCCCACCAATCAGGGTCACATGAAACCACGGGAGGAGGTGGTGGATGGTCGTATGAGCAGCCGGTGCACATCACAAGTCCTGGGTATGCGACCACTGATGCCAGGTAGACAATCTCTGAGAAGTATTGATGATGGCTGGGGTCACCCATCTTGTAAAAACACTGCCCAGAAAGAGGCAATGGCAAACCACTTCTGTAGAACCATTTGCCAATGAAGATGATGATATACATGTAAAGTTCGCTAGTGGTCACAGTTCGTATATGCGATTGTTCAGTGTGTTCCCTAGTGGTTACAGTTCTGTGTGGTTCTGGAAATTTCTGTGGTATTGTATTATTTGAACAGGGTCTGTGATTGGTTACCCTTTATCTACATATTTATTTGGAATATTTCTTATCTATGGGGTATAAAAAGAGCAGAACATGTTGCCCCACCATCTTTAGTTATTTTCATGCTCCTTGTGCTTTGCTACTTGACTTCTGCAGCTCTACATTTCCAATTCTCTTTGTTCTATGAGTGCTTAATAAAATGATCGCTAAGTTGTATGCCTCTTTTTTGACTTCTGAACGAACCTCTGATTCCAACTGTGGCAACCCACTAAAATTCGCTGAGAGGCTAAGTGAGAAGAATCGCACTGTAGGATGCGTTTCCAACCAACCGAATTCCAAGTTGAAAAAGCGAGATTTGATCCTTTAGTACAAACCAACACTAAAATCATTTAACTCTTCCGTAATTCATGTAAAACAAGATCAAATGTAATTGGATCAAATTCAAACGAGATCGAGTAGCCAATGAAACGTGTACACTCCCTACTTACCCTCTTTATCTCTGCCATCAAGCAGGTGAACAGGTGACCATATTAACTTTACTTCAACATCTACCCAACGCCATGCACTGCATAACCCCACATGACAAATGATCTTAACCCAGAGTGAGGATGTGCATTGCAAACACAATACACACAAACAATAAGTGGAAATACTGTATAATAAAGTCAGCAGATGCTGAAAATCCAGAGTAACACACACAAAATGCTGGAGGAACTCAGTAGGTCAGGCAGCTTCTATGAAGAGGCATAAACAGTTGACATTTCAGGCCAAGACCTTTCATCAGGACATGTATCAAATAGATAAATGGCTCCTACACCAACATTGATGAATGATCAATAATCTGATCACATCTGTTTCTCTCAGCTCAGCTGTTGACTATGCTAGCACTTTCTGATATTGCTAGAAATCGGGGACAGAATAGTGATGACACACGAGAGCAATGGAGGAAGGGTTGAGGAGTGGTGCCAGTTTGAGTTTGGAACAACTGTGGTTCTTTGCAAACATCTGTTTTTGGTTAACGCAGCTTTCAAAATTATTTTAAACTGCACAAATGGAGGCCACCTTACCAGACTTGAAGCTTGTGTTCCCTAGGGTGGGTAGCCGGGAATTAATCCTTCTGAGAACACAGAGTCTATGCCAGTTCTCGAAACAATCAAAACAACACACTTACCACTCTGCAACCTATCCTCTCTGACGTGTCCATTGACTGTCTGGCCAACTGCACAGGGACTAATGTACGGTGGCCAACTAGCCTGAAAATAAACATAATAGCTGCTGCTGGAAACCTTAACCAAAAACAGAGATGTTAGAAATCTTGAGCATCTGCAGAAGGGAAAATGGTTAATATTCTCTGTGTGCTCAGGTTCTGCTCTAACTCCATCTACTAGCTTGCAGATGATGGTAGCTTAGTGGGCTGCATCTCAAATAACGATGAGTCAGAGCACAGGAAGGTGATAGAGATCTAGTAACATGTTGTCATGACAACACCTTTCTCTCTATGTCAATAAAAGAGCTGGTCATTGACTTCAGAAAGGGCATAGTGCATATCCTCCTGACTACATCAACGGTGTTGTGGTAGAGAAGGTTGAGAGTTTTAAGGTCCTAGGTGTGTACATCGCCAATATTCTGCCCTATTCCATACACATTGACGTTACGACCAAGAACACCTCTACTTCCTCAGGAGGCCGATGAAATTCGGCATGTTACCAATTTTTATCAATGCACCATAGAAAGACTTCTATCTGGATGCATAAAGGGTTGGTATGTGACTGCAAGGAAGTACAGAGACAAAAGCCTGAAAGCATATACTACCAGGCTCGAGGACACTGTTATCAGATCCCTGAGTGGCCAAGAAGAACTCTTGGTCTCATAATCTACCTCGTTATGACCTTGCACTTTATTGTTTACCCGCACTGCACTTTCACTGTAGCTGTTTCACTTGATTCTGCACTGTTACTGTTTTAACATCATGCACCGTGTACTGATCTGATCTGTATGAACGGTACACAAGACAAGGTCTTCAATGTACATCAGACAATAATAAACCAATCAACACAGTATAATACTTCAGGTCATATACTTTCTCTCAAAATGTTTTTGATCTGGAACATTAACCCTATTTCTCTTACCACAGATGCTACCTACCTTCCTGAATGTTTCCAGCGTTTTCATGTTTTGGGAGAAAATTGACAGGAACAGGCCGTTTGATCCAACGGGAATGATGGGACTGTTGTATGAGGAGAGAGTGAGTCAATTAGGCCAGAAATCATTAAAACTTAACAGAATAGAAGAGAATCTTCTATTTTCTTTGAATGGTTACATTGTGTTCCTATGTTTCATGACTGTCTCTGGGAAGATGCATCTCAGGGTTGCTTTGATAATAAATGTACTTTGAATCGTTCGAAATCTGAATCAAATCTGCAACATTCTGATAACTGAGGATGATGGGATGCAGAGCTAGGTAGAGAAATGGCAGATGGAGTTCAAAGTTCGAAGTAAATTTATTATCAAAGTACATATGTGTTACCATATACAACCCTGAGATTCATTTTCTTGCAGGCATTCACTGCTCATACAAAGTAACACACTAGAATCAAAGAAAAAACACACACAACAAAGACCAACGCGATGTGAAAAAAACAATATGTGCAAATACAAAAAGAGTGAAAGTAAACTAAACAAACACTAGGTATCGAGAACATGAGTTGTAGAGTACATGAAAGTGAGTCCACAGGTTATGGAACCAGTTCAGTGTTAGAGTGAGTGAGGATGAGTGAAGTTATCTTCTTTGGCTCAACTTAAAGGTAGAATACAGGGTTAATGACACCATTCATAGTAGTGTGGAGGAAAAGAGGGTTCTTGGGGTCCATGCCCATAGACCCCTCAAAGTTCCCACCCAAGCTGACGGGCTTGTTAAGAAAGTGTATGGTGTGCTGGCCTTCATTAGCCGGGGGATTGAGTTCAGGAGCCACGAGGCTATGTTGCAGCTTGATAAAACCCTGGTTAGAACACACTCGGAATATTGTGTCTGGTTTTGGTCACCTCATTATCAGAAGGATGTAGGAGCTTTACGGAGGGTGCAAAGGAGATTTACCAGGATGTTGCCTGGATTAGAGAGCATGATAGGTGACCTGATAGGGGTGTACAGATGATAAGGGGCATTGGTTGAGTGGACAATCAGAGATTTTTCCCCAGGATGGAAATGACTCAATCATTACCCATTCACTTATATATCTTAACCTCTTCACTGCACTGTGAACACTTAAACCACTTTTTATAATGTTGTTTACATTGTAAATAAATGCTAGTATTTATGTAATTATGCACATATTATTCCATATCCTCCCACTTTTTAATATAATTCTTTATTCGTATATGTGTTAAATGTTGTTTTCTGTTATGTGTTGCACCCTGACCAACACACCAGAGCAAAATCCCAATACATGTAAATGTATATGGCAAGCACAGTTGATCCTTGACCCTTGACTATAAGAGGGGCATTTAGAACTTGTTGATTGTCCGCATTAGGTTCAGGAACAGTTATTACCCCTCGGTCATCAGGCTCTTGAACCAGAGGGGATAACTTCATTCAACTTCACCCACCCCATCACTGAACTGTTCCCACAATCATTGGACTCATTTTCAATGACTCTTCATCTTATAAGACCATAAGACCATAAGATATAGGAGCAGAAGTAGTCAATTCAGCCCATCGAGTCTGCTCTGCCATTCAATCATGGCTGATCCAATTCTTCCAGTTACACCCCACTCCCCATACCCTTTGATGCCCTGGCTAATCAAGAACCTATCTAACTCTGCCTTAAATACACCCAATGACTTGGCCTCCACAGCCACACGTGGCAACAAATTCCACAAATTTATCACCCTCTGACTAAAGTAATTTCTCTGCATCTCATTTCTAAAAGGATGTCCTTCAATCCTGAAGCCGTGCCCTCTTATCCTAGAATTCCCTAGCATGGGAAATAACCTTGACATATCTAATCTGTTCAGGCCTTTGAACATTCAGAATCTTTCTACGAAATCCCCCCTCATTCTCCTGAACTCAGGGAATACAGCCCAAGAGCTGCCAGATATTCCTCATACGATAACCCTCCATTCCTGGAATCATTCTCGTGAATCTTCTCTGAACCCTCTCCAATGTCAGTATATCCTTTCTAAAATAAGGAGCCCAAAACTGCCCACAATACTCCAAGTGTGGTCTCACGAGTGCCTTATAGAGCCTCAGCATCACATTCCTGCTCTTATATTTTATTCCTCTAGAAATGAATGCCATTTTGCTTTCTTCACAACCGATTCAACCTGGAAGTTAACCTATAGGGTATCTTGCACAAGGACTCCCAAGTCCCTTTGAATCTCTACATTTTGAATTCTCTCCCCATCTAAATAATAGTCTGCCCATTTATTTCTTCCACCAAAAGTGCATGACCATATACTTTCCAACATTGTATTTCAGTTGCCACTTCTTTGCCCATTCCCCTATATTATCTAAGTCTCTTTGCAGGCTCTCTGTTTCCTCAACACTACCCACTCCTCCACTTATCTTTGTATCATTGGCAAACTTAGCCACAAATCCATTAATCCCATAGTCCAAATCATTGACATACATCATAAAAAGAAGCGGTCCCAACACCGACCCCTGTGGAACTCCATTGGTAACTGGCAGCCAGCCAGAATGGGATCCTTTTATTCCCACTCTCTGTTTTCTGCCGACCAGCCAATGTTCCACTCATGCTAGTAACTTCCCTGTAATTCCATGGGCTCTTATCTTGCTAAGCAGCCTCATGTGCGGCACCTTATCAAAGGCCTTCTGAAAATCCAAGTACACAACATCCACTGCATCTACTGCATCTCCCCTGCTTGTAATTTCCTCAAAAAATTGCAGTAAGTTAGTCAGGCAGGATTTTCCTTTCAGGAAACCACACTGGCTTTGGCCTATCTTGTCATGTGCCTCAAGGTACTCCATAATCTCATGCCTAACAATCGATTCCAACAACTTCCCAACCACTGATGTGGCTAACAGGTCTATAGTTTCCTTTCTGCTGCCTCCCACTCTTCTTAAATAGCGGAGTAACATTTGTAATTTTCCAGTCATCCGGTATAATGCCAGAATCTATTGATTCTTGAAAGATCATCGTTAATGCCTCCACAATCTCTCCAGCTACTTACTTCAGAAGCTGAGGGTGTATTCCATCAGGTCCAGGAGATTTATCCACCCTCAGGCCATTAAGCTTCCTGAGCACCTTCTCATTCGTAATTTTCACTGCACAAATTTCACTTCCCTAACACTCTTGAATGTCCGGTATACTGCAGATATCTTCCACTGTGAAGACCGATACAAAATATGTATTCAGTTCCTCTGCCATCCCTGCATCCCTCATTACAATATCTCCAGTGTCATTTTGTATTGGTCCTATATCTACCCTCAACTCTCTTTTACCCTTTATGTACTTAAAAAAGCTTTTAGCATCTTCTTTGATATCAGTTGCCAGCTTCCTCTCACAATTCATCTTTTTCTTCTGCAAGTTTTTAAAAGCTCCCCAATTCTCTATCTTCTCACTATCTCTGGCTTCCTTGTATGCCCTCTCTTTTACTTTGGTTCTGACTTTACTTGTCAGCTACAGTAGTGTCCTCCTTCCCTTTGAAAATTTCTTCTTATTTGAAATATATCTGTCACGAACTTCCCTCATTTTTCACAGTAACTCCAGCCATTGCTGCTCTGCTGTCCTTCCTGCAAATGTCCCTTTCCAGTCCACTTCAGCCAGTTCCCCTCTCATGCCATTGTAATTTCCTTTATTCCACTGAAATACCAACACATTGGATTTTATTTTTTCCCTCTCAAATTTCAATGTGAACTCGATCATATTGCGATCACTGTTCCCTAAGGGTTCCTTAACCTTAAGCTTTCTTATCACCTCTGGATCATTGCACTACACTCAATGCAGAACGGGAGATCCCGCTAGCGGGCTCAACAACAAGCTGTTCTAAAAAGCCATCCCTTAGACATCCTACAAATTCTGTCTCGAAGTCCAGTACTGACCTGGTTTTCCCAATCCACTTTCATGTTAAAATCCCCAACGATTATCATGACATTGCCCTTCTGACACACTTTTTCTATCTCCTGCTGTAATTTGTAATCCACATCCTGGCTGCTGTTTGGAGGCCTGTATACAACCGCCATTAGGGTCGTTTTACCCTTGCCGTTTCTTAACTCAACCCAGTCATATTTGCCAATCTGATGCTGAATTTCAAGGTCATCCATTTTACTCCTTATTCATGTTCTCTATTATGTTCTTATGTTCTCTATTAATTGATTAGTTAATTATTATTACTATTGTTATTATTTTTAATTTTTTTTCTCAGCTCAAGCTGGTAAAGCACACTCATTTCTCAATTGCTCGGAGATTTCAGACTATTCTAGTGGTGTTTAGTGTTGTGACTTTCCGAAGATTTACATAAATATTGCTGTGTAGCCCAAATTGTTTAATGCTATTGCGTAGTGACTTTGGGATAATACTAGTTGTAGATATTACAATTGGAACAAGGTATACCCTGTTCATGTTCCATTGTCTTTCAATTTCCTCTTTTAATTCAACATATTTTTGGTGTTTTTCATTTATTGATTTCTGTAAGTTATGTGTATTTAGAATGGCGATATCTATTCAGTAAGTTGTTCTTGCTTGCTTATCTGTAATATTATATCAGGATGGTTATTATGCATTATCTTATCTGTAATAACTTGATTCGTCATAATATACTCTGTAGAACTCAGACTCTAAAACTGGTTCAGCTTTCTATTGATAGTAAGGTATGTTGTATTTTATGAGTTTGTACTTTAAAGCAAGATTTTGGAGAATGCTGTTTGCCACTTTTTTGTTCCAGTGTAAGTAATCAGATTGAGTTAAACTGCGACAGGATCCTGTAATGTGTTGGACTGTTTTTGTTTCTCTAGGCATTTTCTGCATTTACCATTTTGAATTTGTTGTTTTTTTTTATTATGTATTTTTGATATTTTTGTGTTAAACACCTGGCCCTGAATTGCCACAAGGAACCCTTCTGTTTCTGGACAGAGGTCTCCAACTCTGAGCCAGGCGTTCAATGTTTTCTTGTCAATATCTAGTCTGCTCAGATCGTGGAGATGTCTTCCATGGAGAGTCATGCTCTTCCATTGGTTAATGTTTTCCTCAATAGTGAAAACGTCTTCATTTTTCTGGGTTGTGCTCCCATTAAGTTTAGTGGTGTGTACATCTTATCAGAACTGCATCTGCTCACATGGAACACTGAATCCTGTTTTCGTTGATGAAAATATATCCTTAGAAGTTTTATCTGACAGATGTGTAAATTGTTTATGTCTGTTATTCCTCTTCCTCCTTCTGTCCTAGCTAGTGTTAATCTAAATGCGTTCAAGTGTACAGTGTTTTCTAAAGCTTGTCATTTCAGTTCTTATGTTTCTTTGTAAATTTTCCAGATCACTTTCTGACTGAGATATTATGCCAAAAGAGTATGTTAATATGGGTATAGCAAAAGTATCTATTGCTTTTATTATTGAGCTCTCCGGCAGATTCTCTTAAGCCTTAAAGTAAATTCTGTTGAAAGTTCTCCTTTATCACACTATGATCTATTTCCTTTGCTTGTTGATATTCCAGGTACTTGTATGTTTCATATTCATCCATCGGTTGTATTGTATCTTACTGCTCTGTTTTATATTCTACTCGCTCTATTCAATGTTTCTTTATGTTTAATGTTCTGCACTTATCCAGCCCAAAGTTCATGTTTATATCTTTCAAAAATAATTCTACTATTGAATTAATTGCTTTAGCTTTACTGATGAAGGGGCATATAATTTCAAATTGTCTATGTATAGAAGGTGTTAATGTATAATTGTTTGGTTGTTTCTGATTTGATACTCAATTTTCATCTGATTCAGTAAATTAGAGAGCGGATTTAAAGCTAGACCAAACCAGAGTGGACTTAGAGAGAGCTGTAATGGACTGGGTTGATCTGACCCAAACTATCCGAGTGTCCAGACGATGTGGTAATAAGGTACAAGCATAATGAAGTAACTTAAAGCTAATTTATTATCATAGAAATAGAAAGCATAAATAAACACAAAAACACTACATAGTAAGTTACAAAGATTTTCACAAAGATTTCAGGACTAAGTCACCACTTGATTGTTGCTGTTGTCGGGGGATCTCCGAATTCTGACTCACAAAATCACTGTGGGTCCTTGCACCAATCATGATTCCTCAGTTTAGGGGTGAAGTCTGAAGACCTGAGTGAAAAGTACCCCGATAAATAGGAGTTCCACAAGCATAGAGAGACATGTAGCAACAGACAAACTCTTCGATCTTTTGTTCTCATGCCGTTAACTCAGCATAGTTTTTTCATTCAAACAATTCATGTTCATTAACAGACATCCTTATGTTAATGGTGCCTGAGACTAAGCAAGAATCAGCTGCTATCAGCAAACATTAGACATTAACAAGCCTACAGTGTATGGCTTGTACAGACATACTACGTGTTGTGAGCTCACAAAGAGTTAAATTGTCATTTTGAACTGTTCAGATTTTCATCCAGTATTTTACAAAATTTAATGCAACACAATCACCCTGAAAAATGCCTCAGTTTATTTTGACAATGGTGGCTGTAAATAGACAGGGTGACTATCGTACCACCAATGCGTCATCAGATGTTGTAGGAATTTCACAAGTATTGGGTGTAGTTTACATATATTAAGAACCTCTATTAACTGTGAGTGTGGAACAGAATCAAATGTTTTTTGGTAGCCAATGTAACAACATTTCAGAGTTTCTTCACAACCACCATCAGATTTTTGAATGGTCCTTGAGAACTATATCATTGTTCATCTCCTGCCCTATGCCAAAGTTCAGAGTAAGTTTATTATCAAAGTATATATATGTCATCATATGCAACCCTGAGATTCATTGTCTTGCAGGGACACTCAATAAATCCAAAATAGAATAATAACCGTATTAGAATCAATGAAAGACCGCACTAACGTGGCCATTCAACCACTGTGCAAAAGACAACAAACTGTGCAAGCACAAAAAGAAATAAATAATAATAAACCATTCATTCTTTCGCTGTGTGCCATGTTATATGATGTGAATGATCATGGTCTTTCCATGACCATAACTGTTCTTTGGAAATTTTTCTACAGAAATGATTTCCCATTGCCTTCTTCTGCAAATAACTAAATAGCAATAAGTATCAAGACCATGAGATGAAGAGTGCATGAAAATGAGTCCATAGGTTATTGGAACATTTCAATGATGGGGCAAGTGAAGTTATCTGCCCAGGTTCAAGAGCCTGATGGTTGAGGGGTAATAACTGTTCCCGAACCTGATGGTGTGAGTCCTGAGGCTTCTGTACCTTATTCCTGATGGCAGCAGCGTGAAGAGAGCATGGCCTGGATGTTGGGAGTCCCTGATGATGGACGTTACTTTCCTTTAACAACACTTTGTGTAGACGTGCTCAACGGTGGGGAGGGCTTTACCTGTGACAGACTGGGCCGTATCCATTACTTTTTGTAGGATTTTCCATTGAAGGGCATTGGTGTTTCCATACCAGGCTGTGATGCAGCCAGTCAATATGCTCTCCACCACACATCTATAGAAGTTTATCAAAGTTTTAGAAATCTTGCTGAATCTTCACAAATTCCTAAGGAAGTAGAGGTGCTGCTGTGCTTTCTTTGTAATTGCGCTTATGTGCTGGGCCTAGGACAGCAGGGTATCAAATTGAATTGACTTTATTTCTTACATCCTTCACATACATGAGGAATAAAGATTTTTACGTTACATCTCTGTCTAAATGTGTAATGAGCAATTTATAGTAATTTATAAAAAATAGTATGTACAACAGAGGAGTCAATATAGCATAGAAATACAATTGTATCGGTGTGAATTAATCAGTCTGATGGCCTGGTGGAAGAAGCTGTCCTGGAGCCTGTTGGTCCTGACTTTTATGCTGCGGTACTCTTTCCCAAATGATAGCAGCAGGTAAGTTCAATTTATTTATTTTGTAACTTACAGTAATTTTAATCCTTGAAATGTACTGCTGCCACAAATCAACAAATTTTATTACATAGGTTAGTGATAATAAACCAGATTCTGATTAACAAGATAATCTTTTAACAAGCAGTATCTGATGGGCAAATTAGGTATTAGTGGGCCTTTGCAGTTCAGAAAAACGCCACTGAGCGGCGCTGTTTGTTCATACAGTCTAAAGTTACTGAATTGTTTCAAATTGTCTTTAAGATGTAGCACAGGTCTCCTGAACAGGTCACAACAGGTTGTCTGAGACGGTGATGCCCAAGAACCCTTTTCACCGCTGACCCCTCAGTGAGGATTCTGACGTTTTGTGTATATATTTTCTTATTACGAATAAACTCTTCTCGGGCTTTCAGCCGGGTACAAATATCAATTTTAAATGACATTTTGATAACAAACTCTGCCATCTTCATCAGGGATGGTGCCTGGGCATGTCTAGTCCGGTGGTATTTATACCCCCATAGTCCATCCCTCCTGACCAGTTAATCCTCAACCAATCTGATTTCCACTCTCCAATCTTGTTTACAATTGAATTTCAGTTCTTATTTAGAACAAAACCATTGTCTTTGTTAAAATTCTTTCTCCGGGACTGCTTAGTGAAGGAAGCCATTGAAATAAGATGACGGGTAAACAGTTTTAATAACGCCAAAGATCTCGCTCTATATGAGAACTGGGATTCGATTTTAAACAAGGTGGTACAGTGGAAACCTGATTGGATGAGGACTAACCAATAAGGAGGGATGGACTATGGGGATATAAATACCACTGGACTAGACTTGCCCAGGCATCATCCCTGATGAAGTTTGTAATTGAAATGTCATTTAAAATTGATACCTGCAGCCGGCTGAAAACCCAAGAAGTTTTCATCATATACGCTGAGAAAGCATGGGATCCTTTTATTTATTATTGTAATTTATAGTAGTTTTTATATATTGCACTGTACTGCTGCCATAGAACAACAACATCTGTGACATACAATACTGTGGAAAAGTTTAGGCACATAAATAAATAAATAGATAGATGGATAGATAGCTAAGGTGTCTAAGGCTTCTGCACAGTACTTTGTAAAGGTCGAGCAGAGAATAAATTTATAAATCTGGAGGAGTTGGGAATAGTGAGGATGGAGTGCTATGGGAGGGATGTGGGACAGGTGTCAGAGAGGGAGTGTCAGAGGTGAGGGGTGGCATGGGTGCAGATACACCCAGCCCTGAGACACCAGGCTAGATCATCTGATTCCAAACGATTGATTTATTGATCGTTACAGAATGTCTCTCTGGTGGTCCCTGCTCCCTCCCCTCTCCGTTCCCCTCTTCCCAACCACAATTCCCCTCTTCCTGCTCTCTCCCCTCCCTCAGTCCACACTAGAGATCCATATGAAAATCAGGCTTGTCATCACTCATATATGTCATGAAATTTGTTAATTTTGTGACAGCAGTGCAGTGCAGTGCTGTACATAAAATTACTACAGTACTGTGCAAAAGTCTTAAGCCCCCTAGCTATATTAAACTTGACTCTGATTCTGATAAATTTTATTTATAAATAAAAGAGATTCTGCAGATGCTGGAAATCTTGAGCAACAGTCAAAACGCCAGAGGAACTTGGCAGGTCAGGTAGCGTCTACGAAGGGGAATAATCTGTCAACATTTTGGGCTGAGGCCCTTCTTCAGGACTGGAAAGGAAAGGGTGAAAAGCCGGAATAAAATGGTGGGCGAAGGGGAGGGAATACAGGCTGGAAGGTGATAGGTGAAACCAGGTGAGGGGGAAGGTGGGAGGGTGAGGAAGGAGTGTTCTTCTATATTGTCTTGGAAGAACTATTGCTTTCCATTGATCTCCAACAGTTCAGAACTAAAATATGGATATCTTACTGCACTGGTCTATTTCAATTCAGTTCACGATGTTAATCTGTGAAAGAAGACTGAATAGAGGGATGTCCATTTAGAAGAGAGATGAGGAGTAATTCCTTTAGCCAGAGGATGATGAATCTGTGGAATTCATTGCCACAGACAGCTGTGGAGGCCAAGTCATTCAAAGCGGAGGTTGATTAGTTTGGGTGTCAAAGGTTGCAGTGAGTATGGGGTTGAGGGATAATAATTCAGCCATGATGAACTCGATGGGCCGAATGGTCTAATTCTGCTCCTATGTCTTATGGTCTTAGATGGGCTGAAGGGCCTGTTTTTGTGCTGTAGTGCTCTAAGATTCTATGACTTATTTCCAAGGTTGGCGTTGTACAATACTTACAATAGCTAAAAAGATGCGTCAGAGCAGAGGTTGAGTTGAAAGGCGCAGATGTTGCTGCAAAATGCAAGTCACTGTCTGCTCACATATACTGCATAAAACATTTATGTCCAGCAGACAGCGGATCCCCTCATCTCCACAGGCAGCAGCCACAGCTGTTCAAAAGAATAACAACATTAAAGGCACCTATCGGCAAGCTGGTGTACACTCAGACAAGCAAATCCCGAAGGAATTGTATGGTATTGATACCTGAGTAACATTTGTCCATCTATGGAGTGTGATCATCAAACCTTGGTGAGGGTGCCACCATATCACCACAGAGCTTTCCTCATATCATGGTTCAAGTACAGTACTGTGCAGGAGTCTTAGCGAAACACCTACAGTATATATAAGTAGGGTACCTTGCACAGTACTGTAGTGATTTTATGTATTGCACTGTACTTCGGCAGTAAAAAAACAAACCTCATTACATGGGTGAGTGATGATAAACCTGATTCTGATCTGGGTCTCTGCTGTGGACTGAGAGCGGGAAGGGGGCAGGGAGAGGGGAATCATGGTTGGGAAAAGGGGAGGGGAGAGGGGAGGGAGCAGGAAGCCCAGAGAGACATTCTGTAATGATCCATAAATCAATTGTTTGGAATCAAATGACTTTGCCTGGTGTCTCAGGTCTGGGTGTTTCTGCACCTGTGCCCCCCCCCCACCCCACCCCGCCCCGGCTCTCCTTCTCTGATACCTGTCCCGCACCCCTCCCACAGCACTCCACTCTCACCATTCCCAACATCCTTTGCTCCCGCCAGATTTATAAATTTGTTCTCCACTCAACCTTTCCAAATAGAATACTGTGCAAAAGTCTTAGACAACCTAGCTACATATATATGTGTGCCTACGACTTTTGCACTCTGCTGTTCCACTTTTATCCATTGGAAATTCAAGATGAAAGATTTGTCTATTTATTGCATGTACATCAAAATATACAGTGAAATGTGCTGTTTGTGTCAATGATCAGCACAACCTAAGGACATGCTGGGGGGAGGCCTGCCATTTTTACGCCAATACAGCAGGCTCACAACAGTTGCCTGAACAATGCAGAATACACCAAAATGGAACATAACAAGGAATAAAACATCAACAAATTCAGAAATATTTCTGATAATCAAATTAGGTGCAGATTACTATTAAAATATTTCAGTTAAGACCATAAGACATAGGAGCAGAATTAGGCCTTTTGGCCCATCGAGTCTGTTCTGCCATTCAGTCATGGCTGATTCTTTTCTCCCATCCTCAACCCAACTCCCTGGCCTTTTCCCCATAACCTCTGATGCTGTGACCAATCAAGAACCTATCAAGCTCTGCCTTAAATACCCGTGATGACCTGGCGTTCACATCTGCCTGTGGTAACAAATTTCACAAGTTTACCACCGTCTGGCTAAAGAAATTTCTTCACATCTTTGTTTTAAATGGATGCCCCTCCATCCTTTGTCCTAGTCTCCCCCACATCCTTTCCACATCTACTCTGCCTCAGCCTTTCAACATTTGAAAGGTTTCAATGAGATTCCCTCTCATCGTTCTGAACTCCAGTGAGTACAGACCCAGAGCCATCAAATGTTCCTCGTATGATAACCTGTTCATTTCCAGAATCATCCTTGTATACCTCCTCTGGACCCTCTCCAATGCCAGCACATCTTTTCTTAAAAGAGCAGCCCAAAACTGTTCACAATACTCAAGGTGAGGCTTCACCAGAGCCTTATAAAGCTTCATGATCACATCCCTACTCTTGTATTCTCGACCTCCTGAAATGAATGCTAACATCGCATTTGCCTTCCTCATCACAGACTCAAATTAATCTTTAGGGTGTTCTGCACAAGGACTCCCAAGTCCCTTTGCATCTCAAATTTTTGGATTTTCTCCCCGTTTACAAAATAGTCTACACATTTATTTCTTTGTCCAAAGTGCATGACCATGCATTTTCCAGCATTGTATTTCATTTACCACTTCCTTGCCCATTGTCCTAATCTGTTTAAGTCCTTCTAGAGCAGGCATGGGCAAACTACGGCCCGCGGGCCATATGCGGCCCGTTAAGCTTTTTAATCCGGCCCGCAGAACTTGATGAAATTATATTAATAAACCTTGTTAACACCTCAGATCCATCCTGAGAATTGCCACAACAAAACTAAATCCAGACTTTGATGCGCTGGCTAAAAAGGGAGACCAACAACACTGTTCCCACTGAAATTAAAAATAAGTTTCTTCATTGAGTTATGTAAAAAATGCATTTGAAAATATTTTTTTCAATAAGCCTTACATGTTACATGTCATTTCTGTTAAGTGATGGACATGAGTAGTGCGCAGGTGCACGTACGTTCTCAAAATAAAAAATGCGCTCCAGATCAAATAACGCGCTCCGCATACTGGCGCGCTGTCACTGTTCTGTCAGTGACACTGGTCGTTGTTGAGTTTTGGCACAGGGGACAATTGAATAAGAAGGAGCAGGACAAGTAGACCTGCATCTCCTACCGTTTTTGAAATAAAGACAGTCAGGAGGAGAGTGATGATGATAATATCTTGAAGGATAACAGAATTTTCAGTGCTTTAAAATAATAACTGTTACTATTTAAAAAAGCTGTATTTTATTCATTTAATTTTCAGTGTTTTAAAAGTCATTTCAATAAATAGCTAAATACCATGGGACTTCAAAGACAGATATTTTGTTGTAATGCATTTGTTCATTTTCAATTGAAATTAAAGCACATGTTTTCTACATATCCCATGATATTTTATTTTCTCTTATGAGGTGTAATACCAAAACACTCCGTCCATCTGCTCCTGGTCCGGCCCCCCTGTCAAATTTTAGAACCCTTTGTGGCCCACAAGTCAAAAAGTTTGCCCACCCCTTTTCTAGAGCCTACCTGTTTCCTCAACACTACCTGCCCCTCCACCAAGCTTCATATCATCTGCAAACTTGACAACAAAGCCACCTACTCCATTATCTAAATTATAGATATTCAGCATAAAAAGAAGCAGTCCTCAAACCCAACTCCTGTGGAACACCACTGGTCAGCTATAAAAGGATCCTTTTATTCCCACTCACTGCCTCCTACCAATCAGCCAGTGCTCTAACCATGCCAGTAACTTTCCTGTAATACCATGGACTCTTAACTTGGTACGCAGCCTCGTGTGGCATCTTGTCAAAGGCCTTCCAAAAATCCAATATACAACATCCACTGTATCCCCTTTATCTATCCTACTTGTAATCTTCTCAAAGAATTCCAACAGGTTTGTCAGGCAAGATTTTCCTTTAAGGAGACCATGCTGACTTTGTCCCATCTTGTCCTGTGTCACTAAGTGCTCCATCACCTCATCCTTAACAATTGACTCCAACATCTTCCCAACCACTGAGGTCAGGCTAACTGGTCTGTAATTTCCTTTCTGCTGCCTCCCTCCTTTCTTAAAGATTGGAGTGACATTTGCAATTTTCCAGTCCTCTGGCACCATGTCAGAGTTCAATGATTTTTGAAAGACCATTACTAATCTCCACAATCTCTACCGCTACCTCTTTCAGAACCCTAGTGTGCGGTTCATCTGATCTGGGTGAGTTATAGTCCTTAGGTCTTTCAGCTTTTTGAGCACCTTCTCCCTTGTTAGAATAACCACACTCATTTCTCTTCCCTCACACCCTTCAACATACAACATACTGCTAGTGTCTTCCACAGTGAAGGCTGACACAAAATACTCATTTAGTATTTAGTAGATCAGCCATCACCTTGTCCCCTGTTATTATTTCTCCAGCCTCATTTCCTATATCCACTTTCAATTCACTTTTACTTTCTACATACTTGACAAACCTTTTTCTATCCACTTCAATATTGTTTGCTAGCTTGCTTTCACATTTCATCTTTTTCCTCCTAATGATTCTTTTAGTTGCTCTCTGTAGGTTTTTAAAAGCTTCCCAGTCCTCTATCTTCCTGCTATTTTTTTGCTTTGTTGTATGCCCTCTCTTTTGCTTTTACATTGGCTTTGACTTCCCATGTCAGCCACGGTTGTACTATTTTGCCACTTGAGTGTTTCTTTGGTTTTGGAATACATCTATTCTGCACCTTCCTCATTTTTCCCAAGAAATTCATTTCATTGCTGCTCTGCTGACATCCCTGCCAGCATCTCCTTCCAGTTTACTTTGGCCAACTCCTCTCTCATTCCACTTTAATTTCCTTTACTCCACTGCAAAACTGTTAGGTCAGACTTTACTTTCCCCCTATCAAATTTCATCTTGAACTCAATCATATTGTGATCACTGGTTCCTAAAGGTTCCTTTACCTTAAGCTCCCTAATTGCCTCTGGTTCATTACATAACACCCAAACCACTATAGCTGATCCCCTAGTAGGCTCAACAACAAACTGCTCTAAAAACCCATCTCGTGGGCATTCAACAAACTCACTCTCTTGAGATCCATTACCAACCTGATTCTTCCAATTGACCTGCATGTTAAAATCTTCCATGACTATCATAACATTGCCCTTTTGATGAGATTTTTCTATTTCCATTGTAATCTATGGTCCACATCCCAGCTACTGTTGGGAGGCCTGTATATAACTGCCATCAGAGTCCTTTCACCTTTGCAGTTTCTTAACTCAACCCACAAGGAATCAACATCTTCTGATCCTATGTCTCATCATTCTACTGATTTGATGCCATTCTTTACCAGCAGAGCCACGGCACTTCACCTGCCTACCTTCCTATCCCTCTGATACAATGTGTAACTTTGGACATTCAGCTCCCAACTACAACCATCCTTCAGCCACGATTCAGTGATGGCCACAACATCATACCTGGCAATCTGTAAACGTGCAACAAGATCATCCACCTTATTTCTTATACTCTGTGCATTGAGACATAACACTTTGAGTTCTGTATTTGCTACCCTTTTTGATTCCTCATTCCTAATGCACTGATGCTCACCCTGCTGGCTGCAATTTTGTCCTGTCATCTGCCTGCCCTCCCTGACAGTCTGTCTGCACACTGTCTTTGCTTTTTTACAGTCCATCCTACCGAGTCCCTTCACTCCACATCCTACCCCTCCCCGCCAAATTAGTTTAAACATTTCCCATCAACTCTAACAAACCTGCCTGCGAGAATATTGGTTCCCCTCGAGTTCAGGTGCAACCTGTCACTTTTGAGCAGGTCATACCTCCCCCAGAAGAGATCCCAATGATCCAAGAACCTGAAGCCCTGCCCCCTGCACCAACTTCTCAGCCACACATTAATCTGCCAAATCATCTTGTTTCTACCCTCAGAGGCGCATTAAGCAACACAAAATTTATGAATCTCAATGATTACAGGCTAGTGCATATTTTATAATGAAATATAAAGAGTTAATTTTAATGTTTTCGTTTTATGCTTCACAGATTGGAAAAAGAATTTATTAAAAGCTGGTTGCAAAAGATTCTTGTGAACGTTGCTTATCTGACGCTATGTGCCTGTGACGTGCTGCAAGTGAGTATTTCAACAAGCCTGTGCAGACATGGACTTGTACATTTGACAATAAACTCAAGTTGAACTTTGATAATCCAGTAATATCATGGATATCATTACTAATTCATTAGACAGAGCTGTACTACACAGAACTAGGCCCTTCAGCCCACAAACTCTGACTATCAAGCAGCCCCTTACACAACCTCTTACTCAATGTCAGCAAGACCAAGAAGCTGGTTATTGACTTCAGGAGGAGGAAATTGGAAGAGAGGGTCAACAACTTTAAATTCCTTGGTGTTATCAATTCAGAGAACCTGCCCTGGGCCCAACATGCAAATGCAATTATGAAGAAAGCATGGCAGTGCTTCTACTTCCTTTGGAGTTTGTAAAGATTTGGCATGACATAAAAAACTTTGACAAACGTTTATAGATGTGCGGTGGTGAGTGTATTGACTGGCTGCATCACTGTTTGGTATGGAAGCACCAATTCCCTTGAATAGAAAATCCTTCAAAAAGTAGTGGCTACGGTCCAGTCTGTCACGGGTAAAGCCCTCCCCAGCGTTGAGCACATCTACATGGAGCATTGTCAAAGAAAGCAGCATCCATCATCAGGGACCCCACCACCCAGGCTACGCTCTCTTCTCACTGCTGCCATTAGGAAGGAGGTACAGGAGCCTCAGGGCCCTCGCACCAGGTTCAGGAACAGTTATTACCCCTCAACCATCAGGTTCTGAGGATAACTCCACTCAATTTCACTTAACACATCTCTGAACTGTTCCCACAAACAACCAACTCACTTTTAAGAACGCTTCATCTCATGTTCTCAATATTTTTTGTTTATGTATTATCATTATTTCTTTATTTTCTTTGTTTGTTGTCTTTTGCACACTGGTTGTCTGCAGTCTTTCATTGATTCTGTTATGGTTATTGGATTTATTGAGAATGCCCACAGGAAAACAAATCTCAGGTTTGTGTATGGTGACATATGTGTACTTAAGTTTACTTTCAACTTTGAACTTTTAATCCTACAGTAATCTCATTTTATTCTTCCCACTCTCCTGTTGATGCCAGATGAGTGGTTTGAGCATCTCTGAATGCACAACACGTCGATCCTTGAAGTGGATGGGCAACAGCAGCAGAAGATCACAAACATACACTCAGTGGTAATGAAGTGGCCACTGAGTGTACACTGGATGTCCAATTGACTCATTCACAGTTAACTGGACCTCTTGACCATGTCTGCATGCTTTTCTGCATTGAGCTGCTGCCACATGATTGGCTGATTAGATACATGCATTAATAAGCAGGTTTACAGGTGTACCTAATAAAGTGGCCACAGAGTGTATGTCAGTGATAATACATCTGATTCTGATCCTGAAGGGTTTGCTGGTTGGTTCAACAACTAAACAGTTGTCTTCCAAACCATGCATGGTTTGAAATCTAAGCCTGAGCATCTTCATGCATTGTGTTTGTCCTGATCTCTTAAGTTTCCTGATAGGAGAACTGCCCTTGCCACAAATCTGTTCCTTTCTTTTCTCCAAGATAGGAGATGGGTTTTGGGGATTCTAGGACTGACTTGTGTTTCTTCTTTATATTGTAATTATTTACCATTCCTTAAGTGTCTGCTGAAGCAAGGCCCGGCTCTTCGTTGCCTTCTTGTGCATAAATTACTTCATGATCTGAAGACACGAACTCTGCCCAACATATCCCATTCTACAGTCAGAGACAGGACGTTCTGCCTCCAGAAACAAACATCCATCGTCAAAGTTCCCCACCATCCTGGTCATGCTGTCTATTTGCAGCTAGGAGTTACAGAAGCTTGAAGTCCCACATCACTATGTTCAAGAGCAGCTATTTCCCTTCAACCATTCAATTCATGAACCAAGTGGCAAAAGACAAATCACTGCAGTTTATCGCCACTGTGACCAGTTTTCACTAAAATGGACTGTGTTGCTTCGTGCCTGTGATGCTGGTGCAAGAACGCTTTTCATTGTTCCTGTACAGAAACACATACTTGTACATTTAACAATAAACTTGACTTCACTTTGACTTTGAAAGCACCTTTAGATAATAACTGCTGAAAAATTGACATTTAAAAATCAGCCATGGTTTTGTGGAATATATTAACGTATGAATATGTCCTCAGTATTTTGGAGTTCTACTGAACAGATGGTTTTGATTATCACCAGAACATAATAAGTAAATAATTTTTGTTACAACCTTAATGAGATACTTATGAAAGCTGACAATATATATTGCACATGCACCTTTAGAAACTACACAAATTATCAATGTGATTCAAACAGATTAAAACAATATTTTTTCCATGTATAAAGCTCTAAAATTATTAAACATTGATGAATTTTATGAGAATCAACATGTTCCTTCTTTTGGGCGATAAATGGAAAATGTGCATTTCTTTCCGCATGAGAGAATTACTCTTTTGTTATAGGCTAAAGTCATTTTCTTTGAGATTGAAAATAAAATTAATTTTACGGGACCATTATCTGTCACAGTACATGTTAATAAGAATTGTGAAATACAAATTAAAAGAACACAAGAGATTCCGCAGTGATGCCTAAATTCAGAGCAACCGACACAAATTTGGAAGTTGATTGAACGTGTGGAGAATAAGATGGGTAAGCGTAGGATTGGTGTAAATTGGCGGACGCTTCGTTGAGCACCTCCACTTCATCCAACAAAAGTGACCATTTTAATTCCTATCCCCGTTCCTGTTCCAACATGTCAGTCCATCGTATCCTCTTTTGGCATGACGAGGCTACACCTCTTATTCTATCAGCCTCCAACCTGATGGCATGAACATCAATTTCTCTAAATCAGGTAATTTCTTCCCCTCCCCCTTCCCACTTCTTCTATTCCCCACTCTGGCCTATTCCCTCTTCTCACCTGCCTATTACCTCCCCCGGAGTCCCTCCTCCTTCCCTTTCTCCTATGGTTTATTCTCCTCTCCTATCAGATTCTTTCTTCTCCAGTGCATTACCTTTCTTACCCACCTGGCTTCACCTATCACCTTCTAGCTAGTCCTCCTTCCCTTCCCCCACCTTTCCCTAGTCCTCCGTCCCTTCCCCCACCTTTCCCTGGTCATCCTTCCCTTCCCCCACCTTTCCCCAGTCCTCCGTCCCTTCCCCAACCTTTCCCTAGTCCTCCGTCCCTTCCCCCACCTTTCCCCAGTGCTCCGTCCCTTCCCCCACCTTTCCCTAGTCCTCCTTCCCTTCCCCCACCTTTCCCTAGTCCTCCTTCCCTTCCCCCACCTTTCCCTAGTCCTCCGTCCCTTCCCCCACCTTTCCCCAGTCCTCCTTCCCTTCCCCCACCTTTCCCTAGTCCATACATTTGGAATAGTGTTCAGTTCTAGTCACCTCATTATAGGAAGGATGAGGAAGTTTTAGAGAGGGTGCAGGGGAGATTCACCAGGATGCTGCCTGGATTAGAGAGGGTGCAGGGGAGATTCACCAGGATGCTGCCTGGATTAGAGAGGGTGCAGGGGAGATTCACCAGGATGCTGCCTGGATTAGAGAGGGTGCAGGGGAGATTCACCAGGATGCTGCCGGGATTAGAGAGGGTGCAGGGGAGATTCAACAGGATGCTGCCTGGATTAGAGAGGGTGCAGAAGAGATTCACCAGGATGCTGTCTGGTTTAGAGAGGATGCAGAGGAGATTCACCAGGATGCTGCCTGGATTAGAGAGGGTGCAGGGGAGATTCACCGGGATGCTGCCTGGATTAGAGAGGGTGCAGGGGAGATTCACCAGGATGCTGCCTGGATTAGAGGGTGCAGGGGAGATTCACCAGGATGCTGTCTGGATTAGAGAGGGTGCAGGAGAGATTCACCAGGATGCTGCCTGGATCAGAGAGGGTGCAGAGGAGATTCACCAGGATGCTGCCTGGATCAGAGAGGGTGCAGAGGAGATTTACCAGGATGCTGCCTAGATTAGAGAGGATGCAGAGGAGATTTACCAGGATGCTGCCTAGATTAGAGAGGATGCAGAGGAGATTTACCAGGATGCTGCCTGGATTAGAGAGGGTGCAGAGGAGATTCACCGGGATGCTGCCTGGATTAGAGAGGGTGCAGAGGAGATTTACCAGGATGCTGCCTGGATTAGAGAGGGTGCAGGGGAGATTCACCAGGATGCTGCCTGGATCAGAAAGGGTGCAGGGGAGATTCACCAGGATGCTGCCTGGATTAGAGAGGGTGCAGACGAGATTCACCAGGATGCTGCCTGGATCAGAGAGTGTGTGCAAGGGAGATTCACCAGGATGCTGCCTGGATTAGAGAGGGTGCAGGGGAGATTCACCAGGATGCTGCCTGGATTAGAGAGGGTGCAGAGCAGATTGACCAGGATGCTGCCTGGATCAGAGAGGGTGCAGACGAAATTCACCGGGATGCTGCCTGGATTAGAGAGGGTGCAGGGGAGATTCACCAGGATGCTGCCTGGATTAGAGAGGGTGCAGAGGGGATTTACCAGGATGCTGCCTGGATTAGAGAGGGTGCAGAGGAGCTTTACCAGGATGCTGCCTGGATCAGAGAGGGTGCAGGGGAGATTTACTGGGATGCTGCCTGGATCAGAGAGGGTGCAGGGGAGATTCACCAGGATGCTGCCTGGATTAGAGAGGGTGCAGAGGAGATACACCGGGATGCTGCCTGGATTAGAGAGGGTGCAGACGAGATTCACCGGGATGCTGCCTGGGTTAGAGAGGGTGCAGGGGAGATTTACCAGGATGCTGCCTGGATTAGAGAGGGTGCAGGGGAGATTTACCAGGATGCTGCCTGGATTAGAGAGGGTGCAGGGGAGATTTACCAGGATGCTGCCTGGATCAGAGAGGGTGCAGAGGAGATTTACCAGGATGCTGCCTGGATTAGAGAGGGTGCAGAGGAGATTCACCGGGATGCTGCCTGGATTAGAGAGGGTGCAGGGGAGATTCACCAGGATGCTGCCTGGATTAGAGAGGGTGCAGGGGAGATTCACCGGGATGCTGCCTGGATTAGAGAGGGTGCAGGGGAGATTGACCAGGATGCTGTCTGGATTAGAGAGGGTCAGGGGAGATTAACCAGGATGCTGTCTGGATTAGAGAGGGTGCAGGGGAGATTTACCAGGATGCTGCCTGAATCAGAGAGGGTGCAGAGGAGATTCACCAGGATGCTGCCTGGATTAGAGAGGGTGCAGAGGAGATTGACCAGGATGCTGCCTGTATCAGAGAGGGTGCAGAGGAGATTGACCGGGATGCTGCCTGGATCAGAGAGGGTGCAGGGGAGATTCACCAGGATGCTGCCTGGATTAGAGAGGGTGCAGGGGAGATTTACCAGGATGCTACCTGGATTAGAGAGGGTCAGGGGAGATTAACCAGGATGCTGTCTGGATTAGAGAGGGTGCAGAGGAGATTCACCAGGATGCTGCCTGGATCAGAGAGGGTGCAGGGGAGATTCACTGGGATGCTGCCTGGATTAGAGAAGGTGCAGGGGAGATCCACCAGGATGCTGCCTGGATTAGAGAGGGTGCAGGGGAGATTTACCAGGATGCTGCCTGGATTAGAAAGGGTGCAGGGGAGATTCACCGGGATGCTGCCTGGATCAGAGAGGGTGCAGGGGAGATTCACCAGGATGCTGCCTGGATCAGAGAGGGTGCAGGGGAGATTCACCAGGATGCTGCCTGGATTAGAGAGGGTGCAGGGGAGATTCACCAGGATGCTGCCTGGATCAGAGAGGGTGCAGGGGAGATTCACCAGGATGCTGCCTGGATTAGAGAGGGTGCAGGGGAGATTTACCAGGATGCTGCCTGGATTAGAGAGGGTGCAGAGGAGATTTACCAGGATGCTGCCTGGATTAGAGAGGGTGCAGGGGAGATTCACCAGGATGCTGCCTGGATTAGAGAGGGTGCAGAGGAGATTCACCGGGATGCTGCCTGGATCAGAGAGGGTACAGAGGAGATTCACCAGGTTGCTGCCTGGATTAGAGAGGGTGCAGAGGAGATTCTCCAGAATGCTGCCTGGATTAGAGAGGGTGCAGAGGAGATTTACCAGGATGCTGCCTGGATTAGAGAGGGTGCCTTATGATGACAGGTTGAGTGAGCTAGGGATTTTCACTTTGGAGCGAGAGAGAATGAGAAGTGACTTTATAAAGGTGTACAAGATGATGAAAGGCATAGGTAGAGTGGCCAGCTGGAGACTTTCTCCCAGGGCTAAAAATACAAGGGGGCATAATCGTAAGAAAAATTTTGTGAAGTATAGGGGATGTCGGAGGAAAGTTTTTTTTGCACAGTGTGGTGGGTGTGTAGAACACCCTGCCAGCGGTGGTGGTACAGACAGATACAATAAAGACATTTAGAAGACTCTTAGATAGGCACATGGATGATAGAAAACTGGAAATCTACGTAGGAAGGAATGGTTAGATTGATCTTAGAGGAGCTTAATAGGTCGGCACAACACCTTGGGACGAAGGGCCTGTACTGTGCTGTAGTAGTCTATGTACTGAGAAAAAACAATTTGCTTACCTTGAACTCTATATTGTTGTATCAGACTGTGCTGCATTACAATGTGGGTTTGATTTTCTCCAAAACATCAAGCACTGAGGCACAATATTTCCCCAGTGTAATACCTGTAGGGAAATTATAAATGTGGCATTCTCAGTGTTGTTACATAAAGGGCACAGATGAAATTGTTGACCCGAGAGTCACTAATTTAACATCAGCTATGTATTTTCTCGGAGTATTTTCACCCATATAAGTTATTTTGAAATTGCTTACAGATTGTTGGTTTCATGTTTCCATGTCCTCGCTTTCTGAAGAATGAATTGTCATTTAACATCCTCTGCTTGAGGCTTTCCAGTCACACTCTCACTGTTTGGCTGGCTAATATTTCCAATGTGATGCCTCACTCTCGATGACTCTACAACTTCTGCTCTCAATAAGTATTTCTCAATTACTTATCACTATTATTTCATTATTTCATTTTCTTCTTCTTTGAATTGGCACAATTTGTTGACTTTTGCACATTGGTTGTTTGTCTTTGTGTGTAGTTTTCATTAATTTTATTATAGTTCTTTGTTGTACTGTGAATGCCCACAAGAAAATGAGTCTCAGGGTTGTACATGGAGACATGGTTATATAGGTGCACACTGGCGTAGCGGTGAGCAGGTGTCAGAGTTCCGCGTTCAATCCCAGCATCCTCTGTAAGGAGTCCCCTCGATGGAATGTCTGGGTTTTCCCTGGGTGCTCCGGTTTCCTTACACAGTCCAAAGATGTACAATTTAGTTAATTAAATGGGTCATTGTAAATTGTCCCGTGATTAATTAGGGGTTGCTGGGTGGCATAGCTCAAGGGGCTAGAAGGGCCTATTCCATGTTGTATCTCAATAAATAAGTAAGTGTACTTTGATAATAAACTTACTTTGAACTTTTGAAGGATATGTTTGTTTCATTGCCTCATGTAACAGTGTTAAATAGCTTTAATGCCTCTGTTCAGCATTCTTTCTTGAAATCTGTCTCTGTACGGACTTGAGCAAATTTTATTCAATCATCTGAAAAATAAAATCAACTGCAAAATGCCAAAATATTCAAATATCTATGAACTGCATTGGAACACAACGCCAAGTGGCCAAAAATTCCTTCCTGTTTACTGTGATTATGTGATATGTTTTCTCATGGTATCAACTTTATTAACTTTGTTAACCAATGGTTTTGTGGATAAAACAGTTCTACATAACTTATTCCAATATTAAAATATCAAATCACTTCAGTAAAGTATTTATTCTGATCCTTGTTAATGTTTATATACACTAGAGAGCATTGACTCCAAGTACGAAATCATTAAAATGAGGCATTTTTTTAGTGAAAGGTTTTAATTAATCCTGCCCAATTTGCATTCACCTGGAATTGTTAATCACTGACTGCAATTAGAGTCATAGAACAATAAAGCTCAGACACAGGCTCTTTGTCCCAACGAGTCCGGACACACTTTGTCTTCTAAGGTTTGAAGCTTCCTCTAGTGCTGGGTACAATATTTTGATGGTTTGCCACCATCCATTTTCCCCATTCCCCCAGCTGCAATCATTACAGCAAATGGAGTGGAAATTCAGGCTAGTTTTCCTGTGTCTCGATGAAGGGTCTTGGCCCAAAACACTGATTGTTCATTTCCATCTGACCTGCTGAGTTCCTCCAGCATTTTGTATGTGTGTTGCTCTGGATTTCCAGCATCTGCAGAAACTTGTGGCAAAGATAGAGGTAGTGGACAAAACTGGGCACCTAGTGGAGGTCTGGATGAGGACAAACTCATTGCCCAGTTGTTAACTGGGTGTACAATGACCTGTCAAATCACCACAGGCACAGAAGATTCACCTCCCTCTGGTTCCTCTCCTCTTTCTCTTTCTCCTATGGTTCATTCTCCCCTCCCATCAGATTCCTTCTTCAACACTTTTTACCATTTCCACCTAACACTTCCCAGCTTCTTAATTCATCCCTCCACTCCACCTTTCTCCTCATCTGGTCTCACCCATCACTGCCAGTTTATACTGCTCCCCCCTTCCCCACCTTCTTATTCCAGCTGCTTCCACCTTCCTTTGCAGTTCTGATGAAGGATCTTGGCCCAAAACGTCAACTGTTTATTCCTCTCCATAGATGCTGCCTGGCCCGCTGAGCTCCTCCAGCATTTAGTGTGTGTTGCTCTGGATTTCCAACATCTGCAGCATCCCTTGTGGTTAAGGCAGCAGGCTGCTTTATGTGGAACCAGTGAAAGCACTTTCACGGCCTTTAGGGTGACAAGTTGTGGTGCACTAGGGATATTCTGAGAAGCTGACAACATCACAGCTGACGGAGAGACAACTCTTTTGTTTGGAGCCACAAAGAAAACCTCTAACAGCCAGGACCTACCTAAGAACCCGAGACATTCGTAACTTTGATTAACTGTTGCAGGCACTATAATAGCAATAAGGTTGTGACGTTGCTTTATCCAGAGGGTGGTAAACCTGTGGAATTCATTGCCACAGACAGCTGTGAAGGCCAAGTCATTGGGTATACTTAAGGCAGAGGTTTATAGATCCCTGAATGGTCAGGGTATGTAGGGATATGGGGAGAAGGAGACTGGGGCTGAGGGGAAAATTGGAATGAATGAACAAATTGCAACTTACAGTAATTTATTATGTATTGCTCTCTTCCTGCCACAGAACAGCAAAACTTACTGACATACGTCAATGATAATAAACCTGAATCTGATCCTGTCCGAACCAACAAGCCAAGCAGAATAAAGCATACACCAGGATCTTGGAGAATTCATACAAATGCTGGACATTTTCACCACCTTCTTGTGATACACGTTCCTTTGTGCCAAAACTGTTACAGAGATAGTGGGAGATGTCTACAGTGGTATTAAGGCCACAGTGAAGGTAATAAATAAAAGGCTTCTTGTGGGAGAGAGTCGTGATACCAATACCACATTTATTTGTCTACCAGCATCTTGCTGTCATCCGGGTGGTGCCCAGTTCAATGAAATCTTTCCAAAATTGTGCCGATATTTTCACGCAGTTCCCTCAGAAAGACCATAAGACATAGGAGCAGACTTAGGCTCTCTGGCCCATCGAGTTTGCTCTGCTCTTCCATCATGGTTGATTTCTTATCCGTCTGAGCTCCATTCTCCTGTCTTCTCACCATAACCTTTGACACTCTTACCTAGTAAGAACTCATCACCTCTGCTTTAAACGTACCCCAATAACTTGGACTCCATAGCCATCTGTGGCAATAAATTCCATAGATTCACCACCCTCCAGCTAAAAAAATTCCTCCCCATCTCTGTTCTAGAGGGATGTTGTATTCCAAGGCTGGGTCCTCTGGTCCTAGACTTCCCCACTACAGGAAACATCCTTTCCACATCCACTCTGTCTAGGCCTTTCAATATTTGATGGGTTCCCCCCCCCTCATTCTTCTAAACAGGTACAAGCCCACAGCCTTAAACACTTCACATAGTTTACCCTTTTCTTTCCTGGGATCATTCTCGTGAATCTCCTCTGAAGTCTCTCTAATGCTGACACATTCTTTCTCGGATAAGAGGCCCAAAGCTACTCATAATACTCCAAATGTCATCTGATCAACCCTCGATTACTTTAATCTTCTAATATTCCTCAGGGACTGTTGTGTATTTCAGTAATATTGTAAATATATTGTTTGATCAAGCATCCTTTGTTGTTTACATAATTCATTCTGGGTTATATGTAAGAGGTATGCGAATGGATATGTCATTAAACCATCACATGATATGTGAGTGCCTTGCTAAAGGAAAACTGACTGTACACATTCCCTGGCCTCTGGTGTTTTCATTTTGATTAGCTTTTGGAGTAACAAAGCATAACAGAACCCACTACCACAAGCCCAGGGAAAGAACATGCTATTTCATTGTTGAATTAAAGAATTTGTTAGACCACTGTAAATCTGCAGGTTCTGGTCAGCATGTTAGCGGCTAGTTTTACATGGGGCCTTGTAAAAGCCCATTTAGATTACGTTCTGTAATGAGCTCTTCGGGCTAATGTGGAGAGCTGGAGAGTGTTGGGCTCCAAGGTTTCTAGAGCACCCTGAACTGGTTAATTGTCATTCCACGAGACAATTCAACGTTTGTGTGTCTCAATGACCTGGAGGGCTATGTTGGCTGGAGACTGGGCTTCATGGTTTGACTCTTGTATGGTCACCATGCTGAACAGGTCAAAGGGTAGAGGCCAGATGAAGAGTGGTCCACCAATCCTCCAGGTTTGGGGGCTCAGCTCAGGGCTAACAACCCTGACTGGTCAAACAGAAAATGAAGAATCCTTCTACATTTGGGTGCGATGGTATTCCTGAGACGTGACTGACAGCAGTGAAAACCGAGAGGAAGCTACTGACGAAGCCCTGAACACTACCAGAGATAGAGGACCTTCATTGCTGCCCTAACGCCAGTGAGGTAAGAGTCAGTAGGGTAGAGAGAGAGGTTAAAGGACTGTGGGTGGGAGGGATGATTTGTCGCTGGTTGTGTTTTGTTCTGTTGTGCACTGTGTTGATCTGACAAACATTGTCAGCATGCTCTTTCGGTGACAGAATGTGTGGCAACACTTGCGGGCAGCCCCCAGCACACTCTCGGGTGTGTTGGTTGTTAACTAAAACGGCGTATTTCAATGTAGGTTTTGATGTACACATGATAGGATATTGAATCTTGAAACTCCTTATGTATAGCGGTGGGAATTGAACCCCGATCACTGATGCTGTAAGGTGCTACACTAACCACTTTGCCACTGTGCCACCTTTTCTGTATACATCAGGAGCCGCAAAAAAGAAAACAGAAAATAGAACAGAAAAAAATAATTTCTTTAATAAAAAAATAAAACAAATATTGCAGAAAAGCCCAGCTCTATTGCTTTAATTTCTATTCCTGTGTGTAGAAGGAAGCAAGACACCAGTGAATACAGCCTGCTTTCCTCAACCATAAACGCTTAATCAGTTTGCTGTCACAATCCTACCCGCCCCTGGAGTTTGAGGACTCTCGATGTCGCACGGCACAGTTAATTGTGGAGCACAGTCTCAGCGTCAGCTATTATCCTGTTATCCCTAGGCTCAAACACCTGGATCTATGTCACATCTGCAACGTGCTCTACGCATTCTACAGCTGAATCCCGGTGCAATTAGTGGCCTTGGCCATAATTACCCTGTCAAGTGACACCATTATGGGCGAATATTCGGAAACACTAAATTGTTTAATAAGCACTTGCCAAATAAGTAGCAGTGCTTTTGAGGGGAAGACATTTTAAAGAGCATAGCCTACCTGATCTTCAAGGATCAAGGATCAACTTTATTCACTATACTCATGCACTCTAGTCCAGGCACCATCCTGGTGTATCTCCTCTGCACCCTCTCTAACGTTTCCCTATCCTTCCTATAAAGAGGTGACCAAAACCGAACACAATATTCCAAGTCATGGATTTTATTTGCAATACCCTCCAACAGGACCACAACCTGGTCGTTGGGTTTGGAGGCTCGCCTGCCTCAGTGACCCGGAGAAGTGTGCTGGCTGGAGTCAGGGCGTTATGCTTTGCTTCTTGATAGGGTGACACATGTCAAACACTCAAAGGGGGAGAGGCCAGACTAAGAGTGGTCCACCGGTCCTCCATGTTCGAGGGTTCAGCGCAGGGCTAACAACCCTGACTGGTGAAACAAAACGGTGAAGAATCCTTCTGCATCTGAGTGTGACGGTATTCCTGAGTCCCCACTCGGGACTAGCATGGCTGACAGTAGTGAAATCCGAGAGGAAGAGGAAGAGAGGAAATCCGAGAAGTGAACGCCGCCAGAGAAGGAGGACTTTCACTGCTGCACTAAACGCCAGTGGCACAATGGGCAAAAGAAGAATTCTATGCCATATACATTTACACGTATTAGGAAATTGCTGCTGTGTGTCGGTCAGTGTGCAGCACACAGCAGAAAACACAATTCAACCATTATAATGAATAAAGAATTACACAGAAATTAACAAACTATATGTTATTTGAGGCCAGGTGAGCAGGAAGATGGTGGGGTGGGGAATGAAGAAGAAATCCACTCTCCTCTCCTATCAGATTCCTTCTTATTCGGCCCTTTCTTTCCACCTATCTCCTGCTAGTTTATTGCATCCCCCACCTTCACCCAACCACTTTCACCTATCACCTGCCAGCTTGTACTGAGTTCCTCCAGCTTGTTTGTACGTGTTGATTTGACCACAGCTTCTGCAGTGTACTTTGTGTTTACCTGCCATCTCGTACTCCTTCCCTTCACCCACCTTCGACTAACCACCTAACTTTCCCCCACCTAACGACTTCCTCCTTCTTTTCCAGTCCTGTTAAAGAGTCTCAGGCTGAAACATTGACTGTTTTCATCTCCATAGATGCTGCCTGACCTGCTGAATTCTTCTAGCATTTTGGGGTGTTGTTTTGGGTTTCCAGCATCTGCAGAATCTTGTGTTTGTGAAAGGGCAGGAAGAATTTCCCCCTGCTTCTGTTTTTTAAATTCTTGTGTTCTTGATGCATCTGATGTTTAGCCATAGAAGCAGGAGTGAAAATAGTTTTGGTGCATTTTAATTCTACAACATCCAGCTGTTCACTCATCAAAGAATTCAACCTCTATTTCTCTTTGCTGGGAAATATTGGAACTGCTGCACTAATATTGTTTGGGACCTTCCAAATTATTCTACCCACACTGCACCGTCTCAGTAGTTGTTACACTTTATTCTGCATTCGGTTACTGTTTTGCCTTGTTCTCCCTCAATGCATTCTGCAATGATCTAATCTGTATGAACAGTATGCCAGACAGGTTTCTCACTGTTATCTTCAAGATTCAAGTACATCGAAACATCGTGAAATATGTCACCTGTGTTAACAATCAACACACCTTAGGATGTGCTGGGGCAGCCCACAAAAGTTGCCACACACTCTGGTGCCAACATAGGATGCCCACAGAACATGGAACTCAACAACAGGAAGACAAGCCCCATTCTTCCACCCCACCCACACATCTGTTCTCCACCCCCAGGACAGGGCATCTCCTTCGGCCTCCAGCCACCAGTGGACTCGGTCTCGGACTGACAGATGCTTGGGTTGGCCTTCCCCAGTGCACCCGGCAAAGGTCATTTATTTTTATGGGGCAAGATGGAACACAAATGTGCCTTGTGAAAGCTCCTGACCATTACCGGTGTCTCCACCGCCTAAAGGATTGCCTATCACCACGCCTGCCTGCGAGCTGGCCAAATTTCCACCACCCTCATAGCTCACTGACGGCTCCTAAGCCAAGGACTGCAACACCTGTCCATGACTCTCTGTAGACTGCAGCCATGGTGACGTGCATTGCAAATTTCTGTCTGAGTGTGGCGGAGTGACTACTTCAAACTATTCAAAGTCAAAGCAAATTTATTATCAATGTGTATACAGTATATGCATGTATATGTTATATGCACGTATATGTGAAATTCCTTCAGTGCTATGTGTTAACTGAAACTTTTCTATATTTCTCAGTGATTTTGTTGAGGCTACAAAATTCTCTAAGTAATTGGTTGGGTCAATTTAAAGAACTCTGTCATGGACAGTCCCAAGCGTGGCTGTGAAGGGAGGAAGGTTGGGTGTGGAGCTAGCAACCTCATTCTGTTAAAAATCCAGAACTACAGAGACGCCAACATAAGATCCAAAGGCCTCATCCCGAGAAGAAGGATCTCTGTAGATGGGCGATTCCTGGGGACAACTAAAACCACTGGCCAGGACAGAGGACGCTGGCAAGCTGCCCGTTGGCGGCCTATGTGTCAGAAGGGACGGTGGGTTTAATGTATCAGTTTAAAGTATTTGCTCAGCCTGTCCACCAGAGGGTAATGTTCCCATGATTTAACCGTAAACTGGCTTTGAGCAAAGCTGAAATTCATTTACCTTGCATGTATCATAAATAATCAAGCGTGTTTGAAAGTTTCTGTATTCTGGCTCTGCCTGGAAAAGATGATATAAGTGATTCTGAAAGAGATTTCTGTTGAGGAACAGAATCTTCGGTCTGTTTCTCTGAGTAGTGTGCAAGACTCTGGAGATGTTTGAAGATTTTTTGTTTCGGGCTGGAATGTGCTCTCAGTGCCCAGTACACTAACTCGTTAATGTAAATATCCAATCAGCCAATCACGTGGCAGCAACTTAACGCATAAGAGCATTCAGACATAGAAACATAGAAAATAGGTGCAGAAGTAGGCCATTCGGCCCTTCGAGCCTGTACCTCCATTCAGTATGATCATGGCTGATCATCCAACTCAGAACCCTGTACCTGCTTTCTCTCCATACCCCCTGACCCCTTTAGCCACAAGGGCCATATCTAACTTCCTCTTAAATATAGCCAATGAACCGGCCTCAACTGTTTCCTGTGGCAGAGAATTCCACAGATTCACCACTCTCTGTGTGAAGAAGTTTTTCCTCATCTCGGTACTAAAAGGCTTCCCCTTTATCCTTAAACTGTGACCCCTCGTTCTGGACTTCCCCAACATCAGAAACAATCTTCCTGCATCTAGCCTGTCCAATCCCTTTAGAATTTTATACGTTTCAATAAGATCCCCCCTCAATCTTCTAAATTCCAGTGAGTATAAGCCTAGTCGATCCAGTCTTTCTTCATATGAAAGTCCTGCCATCCCAGGAATCAATCTGGTGAACCTTCTCTGTACTCCCTCTATGGCAAGAATGTCTTTCCTCAGATTAGGGGACCAAAACTGCACACAATATTCTAGGTGCGGTCTCACCAAGGCCTTGTACAACTGCAGTAGAACCTCCCTGCTCCTGTACTCAAATCCTTTTGCTATGAATGCCAACACACCATTTGCCTTTTTCACCGCCTGCTGTACCTGCATGCCCACCTTTAATGACTGGTGTACAATGACACCCAGGTCTCGTTGCATCTCCCCTTTTCCTAATCAGCCACCATTCAGATAATAATCTGTTTTCCTGTTCTTGCAACCAAAGTGGATAACCTCACATTTATCCACATTAAATTGCATCTGCCATGAATTTGCCCACTCACCTAACCTATCCAAGTCACCCTGCATCCTCTTAGCATCCTCCTCACAGCTAACACCGCCGCCCAGCTTCGTGTCATCCGCAAACTTGGAGATGCTGCATTTAATTCCCTTGTCTAAATTATTAATATATATTGTAAACAACTGGGATCCCAGCACTGAGCCTTGCGGTACCCCACTAGTCACTGCCTGCCATTCTGAAAAGGTCCCGTTTACTCCCACTCTTTGCTTCCTGTCTGCCAACCAATTCTCTATCCACATCAATACCATACCCCCAATACCGTGTGCTTTAAGTTTGCACACAAGAAGCACAAGAATTAACATTTCGTGATCTCCCTTTTAAAGTAGTCCACAATCAATTTACTTATCTTGGGATTATAGTCACAAGGAAGTTTAAAGATCTCTTTCGTGAAAATTTTGCCAATCTTTCATATACTATTAAACAGAGTCTGTTACAATGGTCACCTCTATCTATGTCTTTGGTAGGTCATATTAATGTTGTTAAAATGTATGTTCTCCCTAAACTTTTATATTTATTTCAATCAATCCCAATTTTTATTCCTAAATCTTTTTTTGATTCCTTAGACTCTATTATTTTGTCATATCTGTGGAAGAATAAGCGCTCTAGGATTAACAAAGTTTATCTCCAAAAATCTAAAAAAGAGGGTGGCATGGCTTTACTTAACTTTCGTTTATATTATTGGGCAGCCAATATACGTTGTGCTACCTTTTGGTCTTTTTTCCATGGCCAATACAGAGTCTGTTACAATGGTCACCTCTATCTATGTCTTTGGTAGGTCATATTAATGTTGTTAAAATGTATGTTCTCCCTAAACTTTTATATTTATTTCAATCAATCCCAATTTTTATTCCTAAATCTTTTTTTGATTCCTTAGACTCTATTATTTTGTCATATCTGTGGAAGAATAAGCGCTCTAGGATTAACAAAGTTTATCTCCAAAAATCTAAAAAAGAGGGTGGCATGGCTTTACTTAACTTTCGTTTATATTATTGGGCAGCCAATATACGTTGTGCTACCTTTTGGTCTTTTTTCCATGGCCAATCCGAGTGCCCTAACTGGGTGGCAATGGAGTTGAGCTCCACTAAAGAATTATCTATCTCTGCACTTCTCGGCTCTGTACTCCCTAGTAGTTTGTCCAGATTAATAGTTAATCCTCTTGTCAGATACACTTTGCGTATATGGGCTCAGTTTAGGAAATTTTATGGTTTCCATGGTTTTTCCTTTTCTAGCCCTGTCGCACATAATCACCTTTTTTTACCTACTACGTATGACTCAGCATTCCATGATTGGTATAGGGAGGGCATTAGACATTTTGAAGATCTTTTTATTGATAATCGCTTCGCCTCTTTTCAACAGCTCTCTGCTAAATTCAATCTGCCTAATGCTCATTTTTTTTTTTAGATATCTCCAAGTTAGACACTTTATTATTCCTTTAATCCCTAACTTCCCTGAAATGCCTGTGAAAAATGTTATGGACTTATTTCTTTCTATTAATCCACTAGGTAAAGGTTTAATATCATTTATTCGTGATAAATTAGCAGCCCTACGACGTGCCCCTGTGGATAAAATTAAAATGGCATGGGAGCATGATTTAAATACCTCCTTATCCGATGAGACTTGGGACTCAATTCTCAAATCGGTTAATTCAACCTCTCTTTGTGCTCGCCATTGCCTTTTACAGTTTAAGATTGTTCATAGAGCCCATATGTCTAAATCTAAATTATCTCGATTTTACCCTAACATCAGTCCGCTTTGTGATAAATGCAAAAGGGGCGAGGCCTCTCTCATTCATATGTACTGGTTTTGTCCTAGCTTGGAGAAATTTTGGAAAGATGTCTTCATAACGTTATCGTATATTCTGAATCACCACCTAGAACCTAACCCTTTAATTGCTTTGTTCGGTTTCTGGGGTGAGACAGATTTACGTCTGAGTTCGACTAAGTGTCGAATATTATCTTTTGCCTCTCTCCTGGCTAGACGTTTAATCCTCCTGAGATGGAGAGATGTTGCCCTGCCCACGCATGCTCAATGGCTTAACGATATTATGGCCTGCTTAGACCTTGAAAAAATTCATTATTCAGTCCTTAATTCGGATTTAAAGTTCCATAAGGTCTGGGGACCTTTTATTGAGTACTTTCATAACCTTCCTCTTAACTAAGGTTTTTTTTCGGTCCCTTGCTTTCAGCTCCTTTTTTTTGTAGTAGGCATTAATATCTTCTGTTGCTAAGTGTATTTACAGTTTTGGGGGTTTGATTGTCATTTATATTCTCTATATCGTGTTGTGGTTGGTCTGGAGTTTTTTTTTTGTTTGTTGCAGGGCTTGGGGAGGATACTAATTTTACATGTCTTCAATTTGGGTGCTTTCTCAATTATCTTTCTTTGTATCATATTATTATTGTATGTTTATTTTTGCACTGTATCAACGTTCTTCATTTTGATCCGGGGTTTTTTAAATCTGTAGCTATGTAGAAAATGTATAAAAAAACTAATAAAAAAAAAAGTTTGCACACTAATCTCCTGTGTGGGACCTTGTCAAAAGCCTTTTGAAAATCTAAATATACCACATCCACTGGCTCTCCCCTATCCACTCTAATAGTTACATCTTCAAAAAATTCTATAAGATTCGTCAGACATGATTTTCCTTTCACAAATCCATGCTGACTTTGTCTGATGATTTCACCTCTTTCCAAATGTGCTGTTATCACATCTTTGATAACCGACTCTAGCATTTTCCCCTCCACCGATGTCAGACTAACCGGTCTATAATTCCCCGGTTTCCCTCTCCCTCCTTTTTTAAAAAGTGGGGTTACATTAGCCACCCTCCAATCCTCAGGAACTAATCCAGAATCTAAGGAGTTTTGAAAAATTATCACTAATGCATCCACTATTTCTTGGGCTACTTCCTTAAGCACTCTGGGATGCATACCATCTGGCCCTAGGGATTTATCTGTCTTTAATCCCTTCAATTTACCTAACACCACTTCCCTACTAACATGTATTTCCCTCAGTTCCTCCATCTCACTAGACCCTCAGTCCCTTACTATTTCCAGAAGATTATTTATGTCCTCCTTAGTGAAGACAGAACCAAAGTAGTTATTCAATTGGTCTGCCATGTCTTTGTTCCCTATGATCAATTCACCTGTATCTGACTGTAAAGGACCTACATTCGTCTTGACCAATCTTTTTCTTTTCATGTATCTATAAAAGCTTTTACAGTCAGTTTTTATGTTCCCTGCCAGCTTTCTCTCATAATCTTTTTTCCCTTTCCTAATTAAGCCCTTTGTCCTCCTCTGCTGGTCTCTGAATTTCTCCCAGTCCTCAGGTGTGCCACTTTTTTTTTGCTAACTTATATGTTTCTTCTTTGGACTTGATACTATCCCTAATTTCCCTTCTCAGCCACGGGTGCACTACCTTCCCTGGTTTATTCTTTTGCCAAACTGGGATGAACAATTGTCATAGTTCATCCATGCGATCTTTAAATGCTTGCCATTGCATATCCACCGTCAACCCTTTAAGTATCATTTGTCAGTCTATCTTAGCTAATTCACGTCTCATACCTTCAAAGTTACCCTTCTTTAAGTTCAGAACCTTTGTTTCTGAATTAACTATGTCACTCTCCGTCTTAATGAAGAATTCCACCATATTATGGTCACTCTTACCCAAGGGGCCTCGGACGACAAGATTGCTAACTAACCTTTCCTCATTGCTCAATACCCAATCTAGAATGGCTTGCTCTCTAGTTGGTTCCTCGACATGTTAGTTCAGAAAACCATTCCGCATACATTCCATACATTCCTCTTCCTCAGCACCCTTACCAATTTGGTTCACCCAATCTATATGTAGATTGAAGTCACCCATTATAACTACTGTTCCTTTATTGCACGCATTTCTAATTTCCTGTTTAATGCCATCCCCAACCTCACTACTACTGTTAGGTGGCCTGTACACAACTCCCACCAGCGTTTTCTGCCACTTAGTGTTATGCAGTTCTACCCATATCGATTCCACATCCTCCAGGCTAATGTCCTTCCTTTCTATTGCGTTAATCTCCTCTCTAACCAGCAATGCTACCCCACCTCCTTTTCTTTCCTGTCTATCCCTCCTGAATATTGAATATCCCTGGATGTTGAGCTCCCATTCTTGGTCACCCTGGAGCCATGTCTCTGTGATCCCAACTATATCATATTCATTAATAACTATCTGCACATTCAATTCATCCACCTTGTTACGAATGCTCCTCGCATTGACACACAAAGCCTTCAGGCTTGTTTTTACAACACTCTTAGCCCTTATACAATTATGTTGAAAAGTGGCCCTTTTTGCTTTTTGCCCTGGATTTGCCTGCCTGCCACTTTTACTTTTCACCTTACTACTTTTTGCTTCTACCCTCATTTTACACCCCTCTGTCTCTCTGCACTTGTTCCCATCCCCCGCCACATTAGTTTAAAGCCTCCTGAACAGCAGTAGCAAACGCTCCCCCTAGGACATTGGTTCCAGTCCAGCCCAGGTGCAGACCGTCCTGTTTGTACCGGTCCCACCTCCCCCAGAACTGGTTCCAATGCCCCAGAAATTTGAATCCCTCCCCCTTGCACCATTTTTCAAGCCACGTATTCATCTGAAATATCCTCCTATTTCTACTCTGACTAGCACGTGGCACTGGTAGTAATCCAGAGATTATTACCTTTGTGGTCCTATTTTTTAGTTTATCTCCTAACTCCCTAAATTCACCTTGTAGGACCTCATCCCGTTTTTTTACCTATATCGTTGGTACCTATGTGCACCACGACCACTGGCTGTTCACCCTCCCATTCCAGAATGTCCTGCAGCTGCTCAGAGACATCCTTGACCCTTGCACCAGGGAGGCAACATACCATCCTGGAGTCTCGTTTGCGGCCGCAGAAACGCCTATCTATTCCCCTTACAATCGAATCCCCTATCACTATAGCTCTCCCACTCCTTTTCCTTCCTTCCTGTGCCGCAGAGCCACCCATGGTGCAATGAACTCGGCTGCTGCTGCCTTCCCCTGATGAGACATCTCCCCCAACAGTATCCAAAACAGTATATCTGTTTAGGAGGGAGATGACCCCAGGGGACTCCTGCACTACCTGCCTACTGCTACGCTGTCTAGTGGCCCTTTCTGCCTGTGTAGCCTTTACCTGCGGTGTGGCCAACTCACTGAACGTGCTATTCACGACTTTCTCAGCATCGCGGATGCTCCAGTATGAATCCAATCGCAGCTCCAGATGCTCAATGCGGTCTGCCAGAAGCTGCAGTTGGACACACTTCCTGCACACATAGTCGTCGGGGACACTGGAAGTATCCCTGATTTCCCACATGCTGCAGGATGAACAAACCACGGGGCCGATCTCAGCTGCCATGACCTACCCAATACTTGCCTGAACTTCTGAAACTTTCTCCTTTGAAAGGAACTTACCCGGCCTTACCTCACTTGGAGTGAAGCTCGTCCTCAGCCTCTCGAGTCAAAGCCTCAAATCTCCACTCCTTCACTGGCCCGCTCACTCACTGGCCGCTCCGCTTGAGGTAACCCTCTATTTATTTGTATGAGCTATTCAAACTGCTTGGTCACCTGACCTCGATTGCCCAATCAGCTGCTTTCTGCTGAGTCTGAGCTATTCAAATCTTGATTGTCTAATCAACAGCTTTCTGCTGAGCTATTCAAATCTTGATTGACTTGATTGCACAGTCCAACTGCCAAAACTGCCAGAATCTCTCGAGTCAAAGCCTCAAATCTCCACTCCTTCACTGGCCCACTCACTCACATGGTCAAGAGGTTCAGTTGTCGTTCAGACCAAACATCAGAATGGGAAAGAAATGTGATCTGAGTGACTTTGACTGTGGAATGGTCGTTGGTGCCAGATGGGGTGGTATGAGTATCTCAGAAACCGTTGAACTCCTGCACAACAGTCTCTAGAGTTTACAGAGAATGGTGTGAATAACAAAAACATCCAGTGAGTGGCGGTTCGGAGGGTGAAATGAGAGAGGTCAGAGGAGAATGGCCAGATGGGTTCAAGTTGACAGTAACTCAAATAACCACACGTTACAACAGTGGTGTGCAGAAGAGCTTTGCTGAATGTGCAACACGTTGATCCTTGAAGTTGATGGACTACAGCAGCAGAAGACCACATACAGTCAGTGGTCACTTTATTAGGTACAGGACGTAGCTAATGAGTGTATATTTGTAAAGGTGAAGAATTTCATGGTTGTGGAGGAACAGTGCCAATGGTTATATACTAAATATCAAAGTTAGGAAATAGTACTTTATTTATTTGCTTGTTTAGAGATACAGCATGGTAACAGGCCCTTCTGGCCAAGGAGCTCACACTGCCCAATTACACTCACGTGACTAATTATCCTATTAAGCTGTACGTCTTTGGAATGTGGGAAGAAACCGAAGCGCTGAGAGAAAAAGCACACAATCACAGGGAGAATTTATAAACTCAATACGGGCAGCAGCGGGAATTGAACCCAGGTTGCTGGAGCTATAACAGTGTTACGCCAGCTGTTGCGCTACCACCGGTGACATATATGTACTTTATTGTTTATTGGACAACTGCTCGTGTGGACAGGTGCAATGAAAAACACGCAGCAGGGTTCACAAAAAACATGAAATATGCAGTTTTTACTAGAAATTACACAATTAGCTAAAAAAATCTATTTTAGTGCACAGAGATCAAAGTGGTTATAGTTTTGCAGAACTATAGCGATCAGGGTTTTGCTGGTTGGTTCAAGAACTGAATGATTAAAGGGAAACATCTATTATTGAATCTGGTGATGTGGAACACCTGGTTTCTGTACCTGCTGTCTGATGGTAGCTGCAAGACCGTACGATGGGGATGATGGGCGGTATCGAGTAAAAAGACATTGTACAAAAATATATTGTTCCCCACATGTTGAACATAATTATAGATGATTTTTAATCAATCTATCTGTGTGTAGTCAGAAGCTGCAAACAAGTTGTTCCTCTCCTTTGCAAGTTGCATTTGCTTCAATCCTGTCCAACATTCAGATGAGGGCTGCTGACAAAAGACATTGCCAGTGCAGCATCAGATTTTTTGTGATTGGTATTTTCCTGGGTGACAGTAGGTCTGCACTGCCTGTTATCATAAACCCATAAGACATAGAAGCAGAATTAGGCCATTCAGCCCATCGAGTCTGCTCCACCATTCCATCATGGCTGATTTATTATCCCTCTCAACCCCATTCCCTACCTTTTCCCCTTAACCTTTGACAATGTTACCAATCAAGAATTTATCAACTTCTGCTTTAAATAGACACAATGAACTGACCTCCACAGCCATTAGTGCCAATGAATTCCACAGATACACCACCCTCTGGCTTATAAAATTGCTCTTCATCTCTATTCCAAAGAAACATCCTTCTATTCCGAGTCTATGCCCTCTGATCCTAGACTCTCCCACTATTTGAAACATCCTCTCATGTCCACTCAATGTAGGCCTTTCAATATTCAATATTCAGTTGGTTTCAATGAAAAACTCCAGTGAACTTCCACTATGTTCCAGCGAGCACAGGCCCAGAGCCATCAAACACTTCTCATACATGAACTCTTTCATCCCTGGAATCATTCTCATGAACCTCCTCTGGACTCTCTCCAATGTCAACACATCCTCTCCTAGATATGGAGCCCAAAAATGCTCACAATACTCCAAATGCAGTTTGACCAGTGCCTTATAAAGCCTCAACATTACATCCTTGCTCTTGTATTCTAGACCTCTGGAAATGAACACTAATGTTACATTTTTCTTCCTTACTACTGGCAGTGACAGAGGGGATCTTCCTTAACTCTTTACCATTTCAACTTTACTAAATGTGCTTCCCTGCAGGATGTCCATCAGTGTAGTTTACGTTGGTAAGGGAGAGCTACTGAACCTTCTGCACTGGTAAGAATGTGGAAAACAATCTGAAGTAATTAAGAATCCAAAGAAGAGAAGAGCTGGTCTAGAACTCAAGGAGCTAACATAAGAAAAAATCTACTTTACCCCTCCCCCACCAAACCCTTCCACTTTTCCACTTCTTTGCCCAGAATCCAAACCATAGCTTTCTCATGAGGGTCTTTGACATGGAATATATTAACTGTTTCTCTTTCCACAGATGCTGCTTGACCTGCTAGGTTTTCCAGCACCTTCAGTTTTTATGTTAGACAAGCAGCATATGGATCTTTTTATTGTCCATTTCTTTCTCTCATTAGCAGGGGAGACACAGCAGTGTAGTGAGATCATAGCCCCAGCTGTAAGACAGGCGTTCTACTCCCACCACTGGCTGTAGGGTCTCCCTGTGACTGTGTGCTCCAGTTTCCTCCCACATTCTAAACAGACATACAGAGGATTAATAAGGTTAACGAGTCTCTCCTTCTTAAGCCCATCACCCCTGCCCAGGCAGAGACTGCCAACAGCAGCTTGTCAGGGTCCTCAGTCCCCGGCCTGCTTCCAGGTGTAGCCCATCTTCTTGGTGTATCCTTCCTGTCCCAGGGATTGAGGTCTTTGGATCTTCTCCTGACGTTTCTGTAGCTCTGGGATTTTACCAGATGGGGTTGCTAGCCACAGCCCCAACCCTCCTCACGGGACCGTCCCTGACAGAGTTTGGGGCAAGGTTAGTGAGTAGTGGGCATGTAATGTTGGTGCCGGGAGTGTGGCAATACTGGCACAATCCTCTCTGAAACAACTCATTTCGATGGACGTGACAAGTAAAGCTATTTTGTTTTCCCCAATCCTCATCCTGGCAAGCACTGAAAAAATAATTTTTTTTTCTCTCTTGAATCTAGCTCTCACGCAAGAACAATCTTTCATAACCACTATTACAACATTCACACAGCGAAACAAAAGCTGTAACAAGTGCCTTTCCAGCAATAATAACAACCCTTCATTTACTGTGGTGGGTGGCTCTTCAAGGGTCATCCCTCGAGGTGGGCTCACCTGTTCAAATCCTGCCATCTGGTTTTCACTGACTATGGCTAAAGTTCCAGACTGTGACCCAGCTCTGAAAGGAAGCCCTTAAATGATCTTATACATAAAATAATCAATGCTCAGGCCCTCTACAAAGGAAATGAATATTACACAGTCAAAGTTCAGTGGAAACTTATTTGAAGGTTGATTATTGTAATTAACTGCGAGATGTGCTATTTGCTGTTGCAGTGGGAGGATTAATAGGCATTCTGCTAGAGAGTGATTAGCTGTTTTCTTCAGCTGTGGCGTGTTCTGGTTAACTATGGAACTAACATATTTATTTCCTTGTGACCTGTGAGGTGAGTCACTGGTGAATTACGTGCACGCTCGCTGCTCTGCGCCACACGGAGACTGCGGCCTGCAGCTAGCGGGCCACCGGATCAGCCTCAGTGAGGGCCGGTTTCGTGGCTGGGGATTCACTTTTGTGAATATCAGTTGTCTGCTTGCTTTTGCTGTTTGTATGATTTGTTTTTTTCCCCCTGCACATTGGCTTTGACGGTCTTCTTTTTTAATGGGTTCTACTGGGTTTCTTTGTTTTCTGGCTGCCTGTGAGGAGTCAAAATTTAAGGCTGTACATAGTAAACATACTTTGACAATAAATGTACTTTGAACTTTGAATAACAAACATTTTAGAGGTGGATGAACATGGGGGAATAAAAGAGAAAAAGCAAATAGTTGTCACTTGTGCTGCTGCCCAGGGATGGAGATGCCGGGACTCGGGTGGGAGAGAGCTGGAGTCCGTACTGGGTTGGGCGATGGCCCTGCCGTTGGTATTGTTCTCCCGTGTTCACTCGGTTGACGGCTAGTTGGATTGCATTTGTCTGTGACTACACTAGTGTGCGATGAGGACTGCTGCATCATCTACAGGGCTTGACCCTCAGGGACTTGGGGCATATACAGTATCGACTGTGTGGGAGAGTTTTTAAAGTGGAAAAGCCATCGTACTTGGGCAGTTCCACTCTTTCGATCCAAGAAGTCTGGGTCCAGTGGGATGAGCACGTGCCACAAACCGGGGTGAAGTGGATGGCCGTGACATAGCCTTCACTCTCCGCAGAGCATTCCAGTACTGCCCTCCCGGTCACTGGATCTCACTGTAGACCTCATCTGGCCAGTCCACCAGAGCTGACTTTGCACGCTGGGACAGGTATGACTGTTGTTACTCTGTTTTTCACCTTGACCCCAGAGGAACACTGTTTCATTTGGTTGTGTTCAATGTTCAGTTGAATGACAATTAAACTTGAACTTGCACTTAAACATCTTCAAAGCAGTAAAATTCAAAATGGCAAATCTTGACTTTTAGAACTCATGATAGCAGAACATTTATTAGTTCACTGCTTTGCCGAGCAATTCTTGTGTTCTCTAGAATTTATCACTCACCGTAGCCCTTAGAAAAGTACGTTTGTTTTTAAGGCTTTTGGAAATTATATTGACAGGCAAGCCTGTTTATGCACTTAACAGCAAGGATTTGGAGAACATGATGTGACATGATATGACAAATAGAAAAATGAATTTCTGCAGCCACAGGAAGAGAACCTCATTTTTTTGTCTGGAGCTGGAACACAGGGAGAGCTGAAATGACTGACTTCCATGGTGAATGTGTTCACATGGCTATTCCCCCACAGATTAATAGGAACAATATTAAAATTTTACTGCTATTGATGGCTCATAAAAGAGATTTCCAGTATTGCTGTTGTCTCTTGAATTCATGGCAAAACAGATCAGCGAAGATACGTGTTGAGTGGAGACAGAAAGCAGCAGCTGGAACACGAGGCTGGGTAATAAGGGCTTCAGCTCAGGATGGATCTAATTGGCGCAGTACGTTGTCGTGTTTGTGGTTGGGCAGGAAGCGTAGAGCAGAGAAACTAGAACCCTTCAGCACAGTAGGGGCCCTTCGCTCCACAATGCTGTGCCATCTTTTTAACTTACTCTAAGATCAATCTAACCCATCCCTCCTATAATGCTCTCCATTTTTCTATCATCAAGTAGTAAGGCTGATCAACAGCTCCGCACCCCCAACCACCACTACTTTATCACTTCCTGTCAGTCACCTCATGTTCAGACACTCCTGTGCCTAGCGTCACCTTATGGACAGACAGTCAATCTAATATATAGCCAGCGAAGGGGAAGGAAAACTCTGATTTTAATCCGTACCAACCCATGGGAAAGGCTTTGGGAGTAAACCCTGAGGAAGAAATCTCGAACTGGGGTCCCAAAGACAGTTTGATGTTGTTTACAACCTCACTCTGGGAACCTCTACGACGACACTGGTGCCAAGCTGTATCGGTGCTTGCCCTTCCCTTGGACTACATCAGTGACGTGGAAAGGGGGAGCCCTCTGCATGGGCAACAGCCAGTTCTTCAAATCTTCCCACCCAGGCTTGCCGCCTGGAGAGGACACAGCCCACCAGAGGCACAAACCCATGATCCCCTGGGATCGACGGCTGCCTGCTATACTACAATGTATTTACATTTATTGTGTTCTTTATGATTGTGCTACTTTTGGTACTGCATCAGATCAGGAGTAACAATTATTTTGTTCTCCTTTACATTTGTGTACCTACGACATTAAACAATCTCAAGTCGTGAATCCATGTGATTATTTTGAAAGCCCTTAGTACTGTATATCTGTCTCTACAACCACCACCCTTGGCAGGGCGATCCCTGCTCCCACTGCTCCCTCTGTGTAAAGAACTTTGCTCTGATATCCCCCCCCCCCCCCCGTACTTTCCTCCAATCACCTTAATATTATGCCTCCTTGTATTAGCCATTTCCACCCTGGGGAAAAAGTCTCTGGCTGCCCACTCACTCTGTGCCTCTTATCATCTAGCTGCACATCGATGTGACTTGGTAGAGTAATGGTCTGACATGGATTAGATGGGCCAAAGGGTCTGTTTCTGTGCTACAGTGCCCTATGACTATATGACTCTATAGAGTTACCTTGGTGCAGGGATAAGGTCTGCTTCAGCTCCCAGTGTTTCATTTCTAGGCACGACATGAAGTTCACTTCCTTTGGCCGGAGAAATTCACTTTTCTGTTTGTCATATTGTGTCACATCATGTTCTCCAATTCCTTGCCATTAACTGAATGAGGAGGCTCGTCTGTCAATATAATTTTCAAGCAACCTTAAAAAAAAATCAGTTAATAATAAACACAAGAGATTCCGCAGATGCTGAAAATCCAGAGCAACTCACACAAAATGCTGGAGGAACTCAGCAGATCAGGAAATAAATAAACATCTGATGTTTTGGGCCAGGACCCTTCAGGACACAGGTAATGCCTACTGCCAAAACAAACAGTTTAGGTAAAAGACTAGACTTGCCTCCTATATCTAAAACAGTAGCCACTGGGTGTATGTTCATGGTCGTAGACCACAAGACCAAAAGATATAGGAGCAGAATTTAGGCCATTTGGCCCAATGAATCTGCTCTGCCATTTCATCATGGCTGATCCAATTTTCCTCTCAGTCCCAATCTCCAGCCTTCACCCCATATCCCTTCATGCCCTGACCAATCAAAAATCTATCAACTTCTGCCCTGAATATACACGAAGACTTGGCCTCCACAGCTGCCTGTGGCAAAGAATTCCACAGATTCACCACCCTCTGGCCAAAGAAATTCCTCCTCATGTCTGTTTTAAATGGATGCCCCTCTGCTCCGAGGCTGTGTCCCTCATCCCAGGAAACATCCCCTCCACATCCACACTATAAAGGCCTTTCACCATTCGATAGGTTTCAATGAGGTCACCCCTCATTCTTCTGAATTCCAGTGAATACAGGCCCAGAGCTATCAGATGCTCTTCATATGACAAGTCATTCAATCCTGGAATCATTTTCGTGAACTTCGTTTGAACCCTCTCCAGTTTCAGCACATCCCTTCTAAAATAAGGGGTCTAAATCTGCTCACAAGTGAGGCCTCACCCGTGCCTTACAGAGTTTCAACATTACATCCTTGCTTTTATATTCTGGTCCTCTTGACAGACTGGGAGAATGGGCAAAGGGTTGCCAGATGGAATATGCTGTAGGGAAGTGCATGATCATGTACTTTGGTAGAAGTAATGAAAGGGATGACAAATGCTAACATTGCATTAACCTTCCACACAACAGACTCAACCAACAAATTAACCTTCAGGGAGTCCTGCACAAGGACTCCCAAGTCCCTTTGTGTCTCAGTTTTTTTTGTATTTTCTCTCTGTTTAGCAAATTGTCATCCCTTTCATTACTTCTATCAAAGTACAAGGCTATGCACTTCCCGACACCGTATTCCATCTGCCAATCCTTTGCCCATTCTCCTGGTCTGTCTGTTTTTCTGTAGCCTCTGTACTTCAAAGCTACCTGGCCCTCCAGCTATCTCCATATCGTCTGGTCTTCTGCTGCGGTACCCCGTCCATTTCAAGGTTTGACATGTTGTACATTCAGAGATGCTCTTCTGCACACCACTGTTGTAAAACGTGGTTATTTGAGTTACTGTCACCTTCCTGTCAACTTGAGCCAGTCTGAGCACTCTCCTCTGACCTCTTTCATTAATAAGGCTTTTTTGCCCACAGAACTACCACTCACCGGCTATTTTTTAGCACCATTCTCTGTAAACCCGTGAAACTGTTGTGCATGAAAATCCCAGGAGATCAGCAGTTTCTGAGATACTCCAACCACCCCAGCAATCATTCCACACTGAAAGTCACTGAGATCACATTTCCTCTCCTTTCTGATGTTTGGTCTGAACAACAACTGAACCTCTTGACCATGTCTGCATGCTTTTATGCACTGAGTTGCTGCCACACGATTGGCTGATTAGATATTTGTGTTAACGAGGTGTACAGGTGTACCTCACAAAGTGGCTACCGAGTATACATATTTTTATCCTCCATTACAGGCACTGGGGAGTGGGTGTAAAATTCGCTCTCCCCCCCTGATCCCACTCAGTTGGAACAGTAGGAGAAAACCCACGTGTTTACAGGAATACATACAAACACCTTATAGCGGATACCCCAGAACTGAACTCCAACATCCCAAGCTGTAATAACGTCACGATAACTCCTATGCTACCGTGGCGCCCTAGTAAATTTAACTCCATTACATTAGAAGTTACGCTGAGAAGCACTGTGTACTCCAAGTTTCAACACAAATTCTTGCAGATCTTTTCACTGCCAGCATTAACTGGCTCATCAGATATAAAGCTTTCAATTTGTGGCCAATCGCACATGATGGAAATTCTATCAGTCAGCGGCAATCTGTGTTGTGACATTACCAACTCTGCCAGAACTCATTTTCAAAATGGATTGATTATGCAAAACTGAAGCACAGAACAAAGGACTGCTGTGTTCCACTTGGGAAGTACGTCATTTTCAGTCATGTACTGGCTTTCCAGAGGAAAATGCTTTAATTCACATCCAATTCATTTTAGCTGAGAGGTATAGAGCACGGCAACACAGAAACAGGCCACTCAGCCCATCTACTCCATGTGTTCTGTTAATCTGCCTAGTTTTATTGACCTGCACCCAGAGCAGAACCTTCCATATTCCACCCCACTCCATCAATGTACCTATCCAAACTTCTCTGAAACGTTGCCACTTCCACTGGCAGCTCGTTCCACTCTCACAGCTCCCTGAGTTCCCCTCATTTTCCACTTATACATTTCACTCCTCACCCTGATCTCTAATTCGAGCATCTTGGAGACACTCTGTCCTGAAGAGAGTCACTTCAGTTTACTTCTCTGAGGTCATCACCTTGTCGTGGTGGACGGTGCTGTCCGGAGCTTAGCTCCTGGTAGTGTCACCCATAGCGGTAAGGTCAAAGGTAAAGGGCGATCCAACCAAGACCTTAACGGTGGAGCTAGCGTAAGACGATGGCACGTCACAATGGCAGTGAAGGGGGAGGAAGGCTGTAGTGGCGAAGAGTTCCAGGTGACTGGACCCTGACTCCAATCTGTCGAGGACTGTCGTGGTGGCTGCCACGCATCAGCCTCCCCACATTAAACTAAGTCACGCACGGGCGTTCTTCATTAACGGACTAACTCCTTGGGAGAACATCATACTCAACTCGAGTGATTGTACAACTACTCTTTCAGCTCAGTTATAGAGAGGAGAAGAAATAATGACCTTGTTCTGGGTAGGATACTCGACTACAGATAGGAATTGTTAAGCGTGGAGCTTGTTTCCAATTCAGGTTAATTCATCACAGGTACATGGACACATACAGTGAAATGAGTTGTTTGCCTTAACAACCAAACGCAACCTATGGATGCACTGGGGGCAGCCCGCAAATGTCACCGCACATTCTGGCGCCAATATAGCATGTCCAGAACAACACAGAATACAGCAAGCAACAAAACATGACCGTTTATTCACTTCCATAGATACTGAGTTTCCCCAGCATTTTGTGAGCATTGCTCTGGATTCCCAGCATCTGCAGAATCCCAGTAAAGCAAACCCATTGCTCTAAAACACTGCCTCCCACTCTCGTTCCCACCCACTCACCCAGCTGGGCTTCGGCAATCGGGCTACGACTTCCGGACTTTCAATTGACCTTCAGGCTTCAATCTTTGCTATTGAACCCCAGACTTGCCAAAAACTGGCCCCAAACTCCAGGCTCAAATGCAGAGATTGAACAGTTGTGTCTTCTAGCTCTTTTACCCTCCTATGGCTGAACTGGAACCGGAATCCATGCGCAGTACGGTAGCATAGCAGTTGGCGCAATCACTTTACAGCAGTGATCAGGGTTCAATTCCTGCAATTGCCTGTCAGGAGTTTGTTTGTTCTCCCTGTGACCGCGTAGGTTTCCTCATATGCTCTCCAGCTTCCTTTCACAATCCAAAGACGGACAGGTTACTACGGGTTAGTAAGTTGTGGGCATGCGATGTTGACCCTGACACTAAAGGGGAGGAGTGAGGAGGGTGTGACATCAATTTCTCCAACTTCTGGTTATTTCTCCCATATCTACTTTTCCCTCTGAGCTGCATGGGTGTGTGACTGCGCAATAACGGAAAGGCTACCACGCACATAGCCTTTGTTGTTGGGCAGCTGGAATAAATACAGACAAAAAAAAGTTTACAAGAGGTTTTTCTGTATTTCATTACACCCTTCAGTTAATAAAATCAAAAGTATAGGACTTTTCAGTTTTCATTCTAAATATCCATGGTATGCCTATTACAAATAAAATATTTAAAGTGCCACTCAGGTTTCAGCTCGTATAAAAAATTCCTGCTCAGAGCAAAGGCTGGTCCACACAACTGTAAATAAAATGAGAGGGGACGTTGCCCACCTCCCTCTTCTTTTTATCCATTCCCCATTCTGGTTACCCGTTCTTGCTTTCTCTTCCCCTCACCTGCCCTTCACTTCATTCTGATGCCCCTTTCTCTCACGGTCCACTCCCCTCTCCTGTCAGGCTCCTTCATCTTCAGCTCTTTACTTCTTCCACCTCTCACCTGCCAGCTTCTGACTGCATCACCCCCACCCAACCACCTGGTTTCACCTCTCACCTGCCAGCATCTGACCGCTTCGCCCTCTCCCCCCCCCCACCCACCTGGTTTCACCTCTCACCTGCCAGCTTCTGACCCCATCGCCCTCCCCCCCACCCACCTGGTTTCACCTCTCACCTGCCAGCTTCTGACTGCATCACCCTCCCCCTCCCACCCACCTGGTTCCACCTCTCACCTGCCAGTTTGAACTCCTTCCACTCCCTTCCATCTTACTATTCTGACTTCTGTCCCCTTCCTTTCCAGCCCTGATGAAGGGCCTTAGCCGAAAATGTCAACCATTTATTCCTCTCCATGGATGCTACCTGACCTGCTGAGTTCCTCCAGCATTTTGTGTGTGTTAAATAATTCAATTGCTTTCATACTTTCCTTACTCAGGTTTGAGTTTATTGCTGTTGAACTGTAACATGTATACAGCTAAACGAAACAATGTGCGAAGGTGAGTAAATAAATCAGATACAGCACGTAGAACAATATAGACACAATAACAGATAAAGAAGTATTTCATAGATACACAAGTTGACGTAAAGTGCATATACTGTATGACATATAGTTGAATATACAACTGTATTACTGGTACTGATGCTGTCATGACAACATGTACTGGGTGGGAGCAGGGTGTTCAGAAGTCTCACTGTCTGTTACCCAGCCTACCAATCTTTGTTCTTATATTGAGGTACCCTCTTTCTGATGGTAGGAGATCAAAGAGATCGTGGGACAGATGAAAGGGTCCTTGACAATGCTGAAGGCTCTGTGAACACAATGCTTCTGGTGTATGTCCTGGATGGTGGGGAGAGGATAAGTCCTCATGGTACATCTTGCGGTCAGATTCCTTGCAATTTCCATACCAGATGGTGATGAAGCTGATCAGGACACTCCCGATGGTGCTCCGGTAGAATGGGGGAGGAGAGCCTCGCTTACCTCAATCTCCTCAGGAGGTGGAGGCACTGCTCTACTTTCTTGACTAATATTAATATATGAAAGCTAAGTCATTTCATGGGAGGAGCTAGAAAAGATGGCACCAGAGGTTTTCGCAGACCCAGGCAACTTCTTCTAGTCTGTCTGTGAAACAACTTATTATTCTTTTCTCATGTCTTACTTTTCAAGGTGGCTGGGTTCCTGTCGGTGTCCCTGATCTACAGCTGCAGCTCAAACTCTGGTCCTCCGTAGCTGGGTTCCTGGACTTGCCATGCGGCCTGGTGTTTCCATATTTCCAGGTGCAGCCTGGAAGCTGTGAGACTTCAGGGTGCAGCCCCGTAGGTGACCCAGTTCCTCGACTATGTTACTGATTGAAACACTGCGGGAGACTGAAACATTGAGACAGCAGGCAGTAGCACTGCTATTGGAAGAAGGCCCCAATATGAGAGTGATCCTCTTAATGGTGGGTGAGAGCCTGTCGATCCTCAAGTCAGGGGACTCGAAGAAGCGACGTGGACGATTGTAACATCAAAGCAGCAAACTGCTGGTCTCCAGCTCCCATTTGCTGCAGGTTCGACCTCTCACTTGAGATATCGAAGTGTTGGGTTGGACTCTAGGCCATGGTCTCTTTGGGGGCTTTGCTATTGCTATTGTTGGTGCTTTTGCTGCAAGTGGGGAAATGGGGAGGGGGAGAGTTGAATCTTTTGCTGCTGTTTGTGTGTGTGTGTGGGGGGAGGGGGACTTCGGGGTTCTATCATTCATTCTTCAGGTTTTTTCTGTTGCGTGGATGTCTGTGAAGAGTAAGAATTTCAGGTTGTATACTGTATACATTCTCTGATATCAAATTGAAACTTTGCAGAAGTTTTCATATTAAAGTGTAAATAATGTCAGCAGTATCTCACTGTCTACCCACTATGAACATGTAAACTGCTTAAAGTTCAAACTAAATTTATTATCAAAGTACATAGATATCACTATCTACAACCCTGAGATTCATCTTGTGGGCATTCATAGTAAATATAATGAAGCACTGTAGAACGAATGAAAAGTCACACAAGATAGAGACAGACAGACAACCAATGTGCAAAAGACAACAAATATAAAATGAGAAAATAAAAGTAAAAATAATAAATAAATAAGAAATAAATATTGGCAACACAAGTTGTTGAGTCCTTAAAAGTTGTGGAATCAGCCAGTATCGGGGTTAGTGAAGTTATCCCGTCTGATTGAAAAGCCTGATAACTGTTCCTGAACCTGGTGGTGTGGGTCTTGAGACTCCTGTACTTTCTTCCTGACTGTAGCAGTGTGAAGAGAGCGTGGCCTGGATGCTGTGCTTACATAGGCTTGACTGCCTGACAAACACCAGATCACATGTGAATCATATTTATAAATAAACAACGTTGCGGCCTGATTTTGGTGTATTATAATCCAACAAATGCTTTTCCTTTCCATTTTTCTCACAGAGACAATTTTTACCGGGAAAACTGACGCTCACTAGGAACCACCACTTAGTTGAAACTTATGATTAAGAAGCCTTAGGATTAAAGAAAAAAAATCTCTGAATGTGGAGATTTGGAATCTTCTGGCAGGGAATCATCACATTTTGTGCAAAGATAGCTCAGTACAACAACTCTGAAAACCCTGCTCTACCCCATGTACGCGTGATAAATAAATGGATCTGAATCTGTACCTGAAGAGGCCTGAATGATTTATTAGGTGTTTTTGTGACTTCCTAAAACATGAGAATATAGTCCTTTGATCCTTTTCCAAGTCTCCTTTCTGAAATTCAGTGTTGAAGAGCAGAGTGTGTTCCAGGCTAAACCAGCCTTGAGCGGGATGAACTGTTCATGGAGAAGTTAGTAAGGATTAGTGAGTTGCCGGCACGTGAAGTTGGTGCCGGAAGGTAAGGCGGTTTGCTCCCAGCACGTCCTTGCTCACTGACACAAACACATTTCGTTGTGCGTGTGACGAATAAAGCTAATCCTGTATTAGCTGAACAGTGGCACTGATGTTTCGAGTGACAGATGTAAGCTACAGGAATTCTTCCTGTGTAGACTGTCTCTTATCATTATTAATAAAACAATGCATGCAGGATTTTGAAATGAAAAATAATCTCAACTTCACCTGCCTAATGGAAGACCGGCATTTGAAATTTAAATTCATGGAAGTTCAAGTTCAAATTTATTGTCAACTGACCGTACACACTGTACAGACAACCAAACGAAACAACGTTCCTCAGGATCATAGTGCACCCACAATACGTATATCATACACAGCACATAAAAACAAAATATATATCATGAATATGTTAATGAAATATAATTCAAAGTGTATGTAGTGTGCATGTAGGTAGTGTATGTAGGTGAACAGTGAACAGCTCACTGTCCTAGAGACGAGACCCCGGTGGTGGCAGGGTATTCACAGCCTGAGGGAAGAAACTGTTAACCAGTCTGGCAGTCCTAGCTCCAATGTTCCTATACCTTCCTCCTGACTGTAGTAGGTCAAAGAAATTGTGGGATGGGTGGTAGTGACTCTCAACAATGCTTTGGGCCCTTTGTTTGCAGTGCCCCTGGTAAGTGTCACAGACAGGAGGGGGAGAAGTCAGTTTTCACTATCCTCCATAGGGTCTTGCAGTCCAGTGCCTTGCAACTTCTGTAACTGACTTAGAAAGGATGTGTTGTCATTGGAGAGAGCCCAGAGGAGGTTCATGAAGATGATTCTGGGAATGAAGGGGTTAACATATGAAGTGCGTTTGGCAGCTTTGGGCCTGTATTCACTGGAATTTAGAAGAATGTGGGGGGATCTCATTGAACCCTGCTGAACGTTGAAAGGATTAGATAGGGTTGATGTGGAAAGCATGTTTCCTGTGGTGGGGGGTATCCAGAACTGGAGGGCACAGCCTTGACATTGAGGGTGACCTTTTAGGACAGAGGTAAGGAGGAATTTTTTAGCCAGAGAGTAGCGAATCTGTGGAATGCTCTGCCACAGACTGCGGTGGAGGCCAGGTTCGTGCGTACATTTCAGGCAGAAATTGATAGTTTCCTGATCGGTCAGGACATCAGAGGCGAGAATGCAGGTGTATGGGGTTGAGTGGGATCCAGGATCAGCCATTGATGGAATGGCGGAGCAGACTAGATGGGCTGAATGGCTTAATTCTGCTTCTACGTCTTACAGTCCTATACTGTAACCGTGCTCTCACTCCAGACTCTGCTCCTTTCAGTTGGACACCTGTCTGTAACACGTTTTGGTGATATTGTTAGGGTTTGACTACAATTTGAACTCTGGGATGGAGTTGGGAAGACCTTGTGTCTCTTTTAAATGGCCAGCTGTTTAAAGGGCAGTGCACGTGCTCTTCCCTACATTAATGGTGTTGAAAGAGTTGACAAGGACAGGGCCCTGTTATCAGAAAAGCCCTGCTGTAACAGGGCATTAGTTAGTGTGTCGGGGTGTCAGAGATCAGAGTTCACTTCCGGGGTCCTCTGTACATTCCTCCTGTGAGAGTGTCTTCTCTGGGTGCTCTGGCTTCCAAGAAGTACTGATTACTAAGTGGTCACTGCAAATTGTCCTGTGATTAGCCTAGTGTTAAATAGAAGGCTGGCTGCGTTGGGCTGTAAGGGCCTGTTCCACACCGTATCTCTAAAAAATCATTTGAAAAGACAGGTGGATTTATGTATTTACTTACCAGGATCATAATCAAACAGATTTATGAGCACTGTGAAATTTAGAGGAAGATCTGGACACTTCTGCTTCACAAGGAAACTTTGGGCATCTCTGAAAGCAGCCTTCCACCCGCCCTTCCAATTGCCTACATGATGGCCGAGATCAGACTCAAAGACGAGTTTGCTGTTATCTGCACAGTGTGGTCTAACTTATAAAGGCTAATTGCTAAAAGTGGGAGTGAAACTTAAGTGAAACTGGTTTAAATATAATCACATCTGGTTAAGTTAAAGTCAAGCTTATTGCTGTCTGTACAAGTCTATGTTTGCACAGGCGCAATTAAAAACACTCACAGCAGCATTGCAGACACAGAGCATCAGATAAGCAGCATTCACAAGAAAAATAAACATAAATTAGAGATAATTTTACAAGAAAATACACAATTAGAACTTAAAGCCACTTTCATTGCAAAATGGTTTTATTGTTGCTAAACTTGGAGATTGGAATTTCTTTGCTGGTTGTTTCAAGACCTGGTTCCTTCGAGAGGAGCACAACCTTGTCATTGGGTTTGGAGGCTCGTTTACTTCAATGACCCAGAGGGCTATGATGGCTGGAGTCAGGGCTTTATACTTTGGCTCTTGGTAAGGTCACCCAGGTCAAACAGGGCAAAGGGTAGAGGCCAGACTAAGAGTGGTCCCCCTGTCCTCCAGGTTCAGCTCTGGGCTAACAACCCTGACTGGTCAAACAAAATTGTTGTAGAAACAGCAATGAAGAATCCTTTTATATCTCTGTGCAACTGAAGACCTTCATTGCAGCTCAAAATGCCTGCGGTATAATAGGTAGTTAGTAAGTAAGTCCAAGACCGAATGTTTGAAGTGATGTAGCTGTTCCTGAACACGGTGAGATGGGACTTCAGGCTTCTGTACCTTCTGCCCGATGGTAGCTGTGAGAAGAATGCATGGCCCAGCTGGTGACGATCTTTGATGCTGGATGCTGCTTTCTTGAGGTAGAACCTCCTGTAGATTCTATCGATAGCGGGGAGCTTGTGATATACAGTATGTCTGTTCTGTCTGGTTCTTGATGGCAATAAAGTTTACTCACACCACTTGCCAACTCGGATTTCTTGTTGGGCTCAGGAAGGAGCCTGATCACAAGAGTGCAGTAAAAATCACCCTGGCCAGATGTTCAGCCTTACACTTCGGGCCCCTACTCACCTGACAGTAAGTTAAAATTAGTTTTAAAAATTCCAAGTAAATACTTACAATGAAATTTTATTATAGCCTTGGGCCTCCTTAACACAAAGCCAGAGCACTTGCGATGTCTGTAGGATGGGAAGAATATCAACAGGAGAATATATTTAATTCTTAGTCTGCTAATCAGGGCTGTTATTTAGTTCTATGGTTCCAGTTTGAGGGATGACAAACATGAGCTGTTTCTAACAAAGGCACAGTGGTACCTGGAGTCTCTGTGCAAACTCAAACTATTTCTGACTCTTGCCTGAATTGGCACAAGAAGAATTTTTGACTTTGATAGCAAATGTTCTTACCTCTCCTAAGGCACTGTAATTAATCCAGCTAATTAAACAGCTAAGAGTGAAGTACTCTAAAGCGGTAACACATTGCTAACCTGATGAGCTGAACACTCCCTGAAGAGAAGGTTGTTTTCAGGCAGTCAAAGTTGAACTGCATTAATGATTTATCGGTATCCATTTTCTTTCTGTGCTGAGGTTTATTTTCACAATGAATAAGAGACAAAGAATATCAATAGCACCAGAAAGTGTCAGCATAATGACATACAGAAAGCAGTGCTTGTGGTTCTGCCACGCATATGACACAACGGCACAGTTCATGTTCAAATTTATTAACATTCAACCATCCACATGTATACAGCTACACAAAACAACGTTCCTCTGGGGCCAAGGTGCAAAACACAACACAGATATCACATACAACATATAAACATAATAATATTAACAGATAATAGAAGTATTTGTAAATGTACAAGTTGCCATAAAGTGCATATACAACGTATAGTTAAATATACAACTGTGTTACTGTTACTGACGATGTCATAAATAACGTGTACTGGGTGGGAGCAGGGCATTCAGAAGTCTCACGGTCTGGGGGAAGAAGCTGTTACCCAGCCTAACTCTCCTTGTTCTTATACTGCGGTACCTACTGCCTGACGGTAGGAGATCAAAGAGATTGTGGGGTGGATGAGAGGGGTCCTTGACAAAGCTGAGGGCTCTGCGAGCACATTGCTTCTGATATATGTCCTGGATGGTTGAGAAAGAGAGACCCCAGTGACACATCTCGGACCACTATGTTGTACTGACCTTATAAGAGCATAAGAAATAGGAGCAGAATTAGGCCATTTGACCCATCTGCTCCACCATTTCATCATGGCTGATCCAATTTTCCTCTCAGCCCCAGTCTCCTGCCTTCACCCCATATCCCTTCATGCTCAGACCTTGGGGTCCTTTTACCTAAGCTCTCAAACCAATTCTGGTTCACTGCACAACACCCAATCCAGAAGAGCTGATCCTCTAGTTGGCTCAACCACGAGCTGCTCTAAAAGCCATCTTGTAGGCACTCTAGAAATTCCCTCTCTTGGAAGCCAGCTCCGACCTGGGTTTCCCAATCTACCTGCATATTGAAGTCCCCCATGACTATTGTAACATGCCCTTTTGGCATGCATTTTCTGTCTCCCTCTGTACTGTTCTTACTACCCTCTGAGGGTCTGTATACAACTCCCATCAAGGTCTTGTTACCCTTGCAGTTCTGTCGTTCTTTCCACAATGATTCTGACCTTCTGACTGTATGTCTCCTCCTTCTAATGATTTCATTCTTTACCAATGGAGCAACACCACTCCCTCTGTCTTGCTGCTTGTCCTTTTGATAAATGTGTATTCTTGGGCAGTAAGCTCCCAGCTTTAATCACATTTTAGCCATGATTCAGTGACGCTTATGACATCATGCCTGATGATCTGCAACTGTGCTGGAAGTTCAACTCCTTAGTCACATATTAAACTGTATAATCTTCCTAGTTCTGGCCTCACCAGCATGTGACATGGGTAGCAATCCAGAGATAATAACCATGGAGGTCCTACCCTTTAACTGAGCACCTAACTCCCTGAACTCCCCATGCAGAACCTCATCACCCATCCAACCCATGTCACTGGTAACTTCATGGGCCACGACTCCTGGCTGTTCACTCTCCCACTTAAGAATGCTGAAGACTTCATTCGAGATATCCCGGACCCTAGCACCTGAGAGGCAACATACCCTCTGGGAATCTCGTTCTCGCCTAAAGAACCTCCTGTCTGCCCTTCCTAACTAATGAATCCCCTATCACCATAGCATCTCCCCCCACTTCCCTTCTGAGTCACAGAGGCAGGCTCGAGTGCCAGAGACCCGACCACTGTGACTCTCCTCTGTTAGGTCACCTCCCTCCCCGACAGGATCCGAAGTGATACACCTGTTGTTGAGGGGGTAGCCACAGGGGTACTCTGCACTGGCTCCTTAACCCTTTTCCCCTTCCTGACTGTCACCCAGTCTCCTGTGTCCTGCACCTTGGGTGTAACTACCTCTCTATATCACCCCCTCAGCCTCCCAAATGATCCGGAGTTCATCAAGCTCCAACTCCTTAATGCGGATTGTTAGAAGCTGCCGCTGGATGCACTTCTCACAGGTGTAGTCGTCAGGGACACTGGAGGTCTCCCTGCTCTCTCACATCCTGCAAGAGGAGCTTTCAACTGTCTGGCGTCTCTACCATCCCAGCTAAGCAGATAGAAAGAAGGGAAGAAAAAAACACAACCCAGAACTTTTCCTTTCTTTTGCTTTCTCTGACTGAAGCCTCTCTTTGTGGAAGCTTCGAAGAGCTAAAGCCTCAAGACCACCACTCTCTGTAACCTACACCAAGATCAATCTAACCCTCTCTCCTACAGAGTCCTCTACTTTGCTATCATCCCTGCAGCAGCCTTTACCTCCATCCCTTGAAGCATGTTCCACGCACTCACCACTTCAAGATACCCTGACCTTTGACATCCTCCAGATATCCTAAAATTAAGCCCACTTGTATAAGCCATTTCTGCTTTGGGAAAAGGTTTCTGACTATCCACTTGATCTATGCCTTGAATCATCTTGTACACCTCTATCAAGTTGCCTCTCATTCTTATTCACTCCAAAGAGAAAAGCTCGAGCACTCTCAACCTATCCTCATAAAACACCCTCTCTGATCCAGGCAGCATCCTGGTGAATCTCCTCTGCACCCTCTCTGATCCAGGTAGCATCCTGGTGAATCTCCTCTGCACCCTCTCTAATCCAGGCAGCATCCTGGTGAATCTCCTCTGCACCCTCTCTAATCCAGGCAGCATCCTGGTGAATCTCCTCTGCACCCTCTCTGATCCAGGTAGCATCCTGGTGAATCTCCTCTGCACCCTCTCTAATCCAGGCAGCATCCTGGTGAATCTCCTCTGCACCCTCTCTAATCCAGGCAGCATCCTGGTGAATCTCCTCTGCACCCTCTCTAATCCAGGCAGCATCCTGGTGAATCTCCTCTGCACCCTCTCTAATCCAGACAGCATCCTGGTGAATCTCCTCTGCACCCTCTCTAATCCAGGCAGCATCCTGGTGAATCTCCTCTGCACCCTCTCTGATCCAGGCAGCATCCTGGTGAATCTCCTCTGCACCCTCTCTGATCCAGGCAGCATCCTGGTAAATCTCCTCTGCACCCTCTCTAATCCAGGCAGCATCCTGGTAAATCTCCTCTACACCCTCTCTAATCCAGGCAGCATCCTGGTGAATCTCCTCTGCACCCTCTCTAATCCAGGCAGCATCCTGGTGAATCTCCTCTGCACCCTCTCTAATCCAGGCAGCATCCTGGTGAATCTCCTCTGCACCCTCTCTAATCCAGACAGCATCCTGGTGAATCTCCTCTGCACCCTCTCTAATCCAGGCAGCATCCTGGTGAATCTCCTCTGCACCCTCTCTGATCCAGGCAGCATCCTGGTGAATCTCCTCTGCACCCTCTCTGATCCAGGCAGCATCCTGGTAAATCTCCTCTGCACCCTCTCTAATCCAGGCAGCATCCTGGTGAATCTCCTCTGCACCCTCTCTAATCCAGGCAGCATCCTGGTGAATCTCCTCTACACCCTCTCTAATCCAGGCAGCATCCTGGTGAATCTCCCCTGCACCCTCTCTAATCCAGGCAGCATCCTGGTGAATCTCCTCTACACCCTCTCTAATCCAGGCAGCATCCTGGTAAATCTCCTCTGCACCCTCTCTAATCCAGGCAGCATCCTGGTGAATCTCCTCCGCACCCTCTCTAATCCAGGCGGCATCCTGGTAAATCTCCTCTGCACCCTCTCTGATCCAGGCAGTATCCTGGTGAATCTCCTCTGCACCCTCTCTAATCCAGGCGGCATCCTGGTAAATCTCCTCTGCACCCTCTCTAATCCAGGCAGCATCCTGGTAAATCTCCTCTGCACCCTCTCTAATCCAGGCAGCATCCTGGTGAATCTCCCCTGCACCCTCTCTAAAACTTCCTCATCCTTCCTATAATGAGGTGACTAGAACTGAACACTATTCCAAATGTGGTCTAACTTATAAATGCTAAAAGGTACAAAGTGAGAGTGAAACTTAAGTTAATCTAGTTTAAACATAATTAAATGCGGTTAAGTTAAAGTCAACTTCATTGTCATCTGCACAAGTCCATGTGCACACAGATGCAATGAAAAAATTACTTGCAGCAGCATCCTGGGCACAGATGAAGACAACATTCACACAAAAAACATAAAAAAGAATTTTGCAGTTTTTACACCATTAGAACAAAAAAAACCCCGTTAATTTTGTTTTGATGTGATCAACGTGTTCATAGTGTTGCTAAACTGTAGTGATTAGGGCTTTGGGCACCCCAATAGCATACTGGCTAGCACAATGCTATTTCAATACTGGGTGGTGGAGTTTGGAGTTCAGTTCTGGTGTTCTCTATAAGCAAGTTTGTACCTTCCTTTCCAGAGGAGCGTGGGCTCCTCCAGGAGTTCTGGTTTCCTCCCACCATCCAAAGGCATAGCAGTTAATGATTGGTGATTGTAAACTGTCCCGTGATTAGGCTAGGGTGAAACAGTGTGTTGCTGGGCTGCATAACTCAAAGGACCGAAAGGGCCTGTTCCACTCCGTAACTCTAAATAAAATATATTTAAAAAGTTTCAGCTTGGTTCAGGCATCGAATCGTTGAAGGGAAGTAGCTGTTCTTGAACCTGGTGATATGGGATTCCAGGCTTTCTGTACCTCCTCGAAATGGTTCAACAGGATCAATTTTTGAAATATTTCCAAAGGAAGAAGAAAGCAGTTTTAACTGAAAAAGTTCCCTTGTTTGCATTTGATTTAATTGAGTGGATTGTAAGTGTAGTACTATCTTTGAGAACACCTTGGTGTTGATAAACAGTTGATACCCTTCATCAGGACTGGAGAATAATCTTTGGTGCCATGCATCCTGTTGGTATAACGTCAGCCATTATGGAGAATGAAAATAGAAGACATTTTAATGTCTGACTATGATCTCCTTTCTTTCTGTAGAGTCATACTTCTAATCATGTAGAAACTGTGTTTTCCAGAATCTCCCATCTGGAAAGTGCTATAGGGCTATTAAAAGAAAAAAATTTCATCCCATTTTAAAAGTATCTTCCTTCAGGCAGTTAATCTGATCAGCCATTCTTGTTAGCATCTTATCTATTGCACCTGTCCTCACTGCTCTGTAAACACTTCAAACACTTTTTGTAATGCTGTTTACATTGTAAATACATGTAAGTATTTATGTATTTATAAACATGTTATTCAATATCCGTCTCTTAACGTCTAACATTTTTTACATAATTCTTTATTCTTTACAATTGTTGAATGTTGTTTGCTGTTACATGCCGTGCCCTGACCAACACACCACACCAAATTCCTAACACATGTAAATGTATATGGTAAATAAATTTAATCCTTGACTTGGTGGAGTGAAGGGGGCTCTGCATGACTTTTCATAGCTGCTCTGATGAAGGGTCTTGGACTAAAATGTCAATGATTTATTCCTTTCCATAATGTTGTTTGACCTGCGGAATTCTTCCATCATTCTACGTGTCTTGGTCTGGATTTCCAGCACCGGCAGAACCTCCTGCGTTTATTATTATAGTTGTCCTCAGTTTGCAAATGTTGCCAGTGATGTGGATACTATTATGTATTCCATCATGGATAAAATAACTGCATTGGAAATTCTACTACTACTCATCCTTTGGGAACTATTTGGCATAAACTGGATCTTTTCAGTGTTAACATGCGCAAAGCCATGTCAAATCCTTACAAAGAAACACAATATTTAAACAAGAGAGATTCTGCAGATGCTGGAAATCCAGAGCAACACACAAAAAATGCTGGAGGAACTCAATAGGTCAGGCAGCATCTATGGAAATGAATAAACAGTTGATATTTCTGGCTGAGACCCTTTATCAGGACTACTGTATTGAAGTAAAAATATATTAATTGTAAAGATTAATTATACACCACATTGTGCAGAACTGCCTTGATCAGGATTATGTGGGAATCGAGTTTCAATGCTGATATTTTTTATCACAAGATAAACATGGCAACATCTTGAACACAAGAGATTCTGCAGGTGCTGGAAATCCAAAGTAAAGGCATGGCAGTATAGTGATTAGCACAACACTTTACAGCACAGGTGACCCAGGTTCAATTCCTGTACATTCTCCCTGTGAGTGTGTGGGTTTTCTCCCTGTGGTGAACTACATATACCTGTCTGGACATCCCCCCCCCCCCCCCCGCTGACAGCTCCTGTGGCTCCTCCCACGGACCCCTGTATAAAGGCGATTGGAGGCACAGCCCCGGCCTCAGTCTCCAGGATGTAGTATGGTGGTCATTTGCTGCTTGTTCTTTCTTCCAGCCAATAAAAGCCTATATCTCGCCTCACGTCTCTGAGAGTTATTGATGGTGCATCACTCCCACAGTCCGAAGGTGTACAGGTTCGTATGTTGATAGGTCATTGTAAATTGTCCTGTGATTAGACTAGGATTAAAACAGGGGATTGTTGGGCAGCATGGCTCCAAGGGCTTGGAGGGCCTATTTTGTGCTCTATCTCAATAAAATAAAATAATATGCTGGCGGATCGAATCTAAGGAAATGAATAGTCGACATATTGGGCCAAGACTCTTCATCGATGCTGGTAAGCAAGGGAGATGAAGCCAAAATGAAAAGGTGGAGGGAGGGGAAGGAGGCCAACTAGAAGGTAATAAGTGAAGTCAGGTGGGCAGGGAAGGTAAAAGGGCTGGAGAGGAAGGTATCTGATAGGAGAAAAGAGTGGATCATAGGAGAAAGGGAAGGAGGAGGGGACCCAGAGGGAGGAGTTAGGAAGGTGAACAGAGGTAAGATGCCAGAGTGGAGAACAGAAGAAGATGGGAGGGGGAGAGAATTTTTATTTAACCAGAAGGAGAAATAGATATTCATGCCTTCAGGTTAGAGGCTACCCAGACTGAATATAAGGTTTTTCTCCTCTACCCTGAGGGTGGCCTCATCATAGCACAAGAGGATGCCAAGGACCAACATGTCAGAACGGGAACAACTTCCCTTCTTTTCTATTTGGCCAGTTGCTTTCATAAGGATTTGTTTTTCAGTAAAAATTCCCCCAGGCGGTACATTATCTGGAGTACAGGGATTGGAAACTTAGCTTGCAGTAAGTACTTTGAATAATCTGTCCCATTGGGGAAAGCTATTCAAAATGAAGTCAGCTGGCAAACCGAAAGAAGGAAGGCAAAAGATTATTGCCACATGTGTTACAAGCTGAACATCTTCCTGACACGGTTTCATATAGTCCTTAACTCTGGGCAGATGGTTATTTTTTGCCAATAAAGACATTGCATATTTTTATAGCTTGAAGATATTTGTTCTTTCTTCATTGCCTGGAACTCATGCAGCATAGAGTTCTTAGAAAGTCATTCCTTGTAAGAATAGCTATCTAAATGGTTATTGCACAGTAAATTATGGTACAAAAGACCACAGAAAAATGGGTAGAATTGCAGAATATAATTCCCAAGCTATCACTTAAAGTTCTTGAATCTCAGGCAATAATAGATGGAATCTGACTGTGATTCACCATAAAAACAGTGCCCCTGGCTCCATATGGAACTGGATTTTATTATACCTATTGTTGCCAGAATTCGGAACTGTTCCAAATTGATTAGTCTCCTCTGGGAGGTGTGTAAAGTTCAAACTGCAAGGAAAAAAAAACTGAAAAGCTCCTTGATCATGGTACTGTAATCAAGGCAAAGACAGAATAAAACATACACTTAATGGCCACTTTATTACATACGCCTGCGCTCTCCTCTCGCTGCTGCCATCAGGAAGAAGGTACAGGAGCCTCAGAACTCACACCACCAACAGTTATCAACCCCTCAACCACCAGGCTCTTCATCCAGAGGGGATAACTTCACTCACCCCAACAATGAACTGTTCCCACTGGCGATGGACTCACTGTCAGGGTCAGAATGAATCTCTGGCAAATATCGCGAAATTTGTTGTTAAGTGGCAGCAGTACATTGCAATGCATAATAATAAAAATGGTAAGGAAGTTTTTATATATATTTAAAAAGTTAAATTAAATAAGTAGTGCAAAAAGAGAAAAAAAAGTAGTGAGGTAGTGTTCATGGGTTCAATATCCATTCAGAAATCTGAAGGTGAAGGTGAAAAAACTATTCCTGAATGAAGGTTCTCAACATTTATTATTTAATATTATTATTTTGTTTGTTGTTTTTTGTAAACATGCAGTTTGTTGTCTTTTTCACATTGGTTGTTCACCTGTCTTGTGTGCGGCCTTTCATTGATTCCATTGTATTTCTTTGTAGTTACTGTGAATGCCTGCAAGAAAATGAAGCTATATATGTAATTTGATAATAAATTTACTTTGAACACCTACTGATTAACGCAAATATCTAATCAACCAATCACATGGCAGCAACTCAATGCTTAAAAGCACGCAGACATGGTCAAGAGGTTTATAGAACATATAGAAATCTACAGCACATCACAGGCCCTTCTTCCCACAATGTTGAGCCGACCATGTAACCTACTCTAGAAACTGCCCAGAATTCCCCTACCACATAGCCCTCTATTTTTCTAAGCTCCAAGTACCTATCTACGAGTCTCTGAAAAGACCCTGTTGTATCCGCCTCCACCACCGTTGCAGGCAGTGCATTCCACTCACCCACCACTCTCTGTGTGAAAAACTTCCTTCTGACATTCCCCTTGTACATACTTCCAAAGACTTTAAAACTATGCCCCTCGAGTTAGCCATTTCAGCCCTGGGAAAAAGCCTCTGGCTATCCACACGATCAATGCCACTCATCATCTTATACACCTCTATCAGGTCACCTCTCATTCTCCGTCACTCCAAGGAGAAAAGGCCAAGTTCACTCAAGCTATTCTCATAAGGCATATTCCCCAATCCAGGCAACATCCTTGTAAATCTCCTCTGCACTCTCTCTGTAGTATCCACATCCCTCCTGCAGTGAGGTGACCAGAACTGAACACAGTACTCCGAGGTCTTATATTGCTTTAACATTACCTCACAACAGGTTCAGTTGTTGTTCAGACCAAACATTAGAATGGGGAAGAAATATAACCTAAGTGACTTTGACCGAGGGATGATTATTGACGCCAGACAGCATGGTGTGAGTATCTCAGAAACTCCTGATCTCTTGGAATTTTCACACACGATGGTCTCTGGAGTTCACAGAGGATGGTGCAAAAAGCAAAGAACATCTGACCTGCTGAGTTACAACACAGTATAGCACCGTACAAACCCTTCATTCCACGATGTTGCGCCAATCATTTATTCTGCCATAAGATCAACTTAGCTCTTCCTTGTCACATAGCACTCCATTTTTGCTATCATTCACACACCTATCTAAAGCTTCTAATTATCGGCCTCTACCACCTCACCTGGCAGGGTTTTTCATGCACCCACCACTCTCTGTGTAAAATACTTACTTGTGACATCTCTCTATACTTTCCTCCAATCACGTCAAAATTATGCAATTCCCATTCTTGGAAAAAGTCTCTGGCTGTCCACTCTGTCTATACCTCTTTTCATCCTGTACACCTCCATTAAATTACATCTGATGCTTCTTCGTTCCAAAGCCCTAGCCCAGTTCAACCTATCTTCATCAGACATGCCCTCTTCATAAAAGAATAAATACCATGCAGAATGAGGACCACAGTGGTATAGTGGTTAGCACAGTGCTATTACTGCTCACTGTGTCAGATTTTAGATTTCAAATCCGTAAGGTGTTTGTACGTTCTGTCCGTGACAGCGTGCATTTCCTCCTGGTGCTCTGGTTTCCTCACACAGTCCAGAGATGCACTGGTGAGTAGGTTAATTGGTTATTGTAAATTATGCTGTGATTGGACTTGGGTTGCATAGGTGGGTTCTCCAAGAGGGCACAGCATCAGCGTGGTGTGAGGCTTGCATGCCTCAATGCCCCGGAGGGCGATGCTGGCTGGGGTCAGGGCTTTCTGCACTCTTGGTAGGGTCAGCCAGGTCAAAGGAAAGAGGCCAGACTACGAGTGGCCCACCCATCCTCCAGGTTAGGGGGTTCATCTCAGGGCTAAAAACCCTGACTAGTAAAACAAAACATTAACTAGTAAAACATGGCCAAGGACAGACAGAGATGGAGGACCTTCATTGCTGTTCTAAACACCAGTGGTCTAACAGGCAGAAAGTAATTAAATAAATCTGTGCGTTGCTGGGCGGCACAGCTTGTTGGGCTCGAAGGACCTTTCCCTGCTGTATCACTAAGTAAAGTAAAACTATTTCAGAAGAATGTTGAGTATCTCAGCTAAAACAAAACCATGTGAGCCCTTGTACATCATTTTGAACTTCGAAATTATGCCGAGTTATTTTTGCCGCCGGATAGTTATTTCGGAGTATTTGCATTTTTGTGGAAGACATTGCAAGCTCTCTAATATCTGGGAAATGTGGGTGATGCTCTAGGAGCAGGCAATTTCTACAGGACATAGAGGATTTGCTCTTCACCTGAGGGCACAAGCCAGGCCTCTCAGGGAGAAGCATAAAATAATCTCTGCATAACAGGAAATGTTTAATTTCTGACTGTATCACAGCTTCTTTCTCTGTGAGAGGATAAACAAGAGGGCTTATGTTTTCTTTTGGACATGAGACTCTCCTAAATGACAGGAAATAGCCAGAAATGACACACTAGCGAGGTGGTTCTTCGAGACTGAGACAATTAAATCCACTTATTGCTTCCATGTGAGATCACTGAGTGGAGTACCACATTGTTCTTTGTTTGCGATGAGGGTTTATTCCTACAGTAAGCCTTTCTGTATAGTTAATTGAGAAACATTTGGAACTCTACCAGTATTTAAAATCCAGTCAATATTTTGAATCACTTTGACTGCTTTATATTATAAATTCTGGAAGAAATACATTTTTATCGGAACATCAATAAATTGAAGTTGCCCAATTCACAATCAAAAGACTAAAGGTTAAGATTGGTTTTACTTCTCATAGGTTTCAAAACATTGAAACGTACAGTGAAATGCGTTGATTGTGTCAATGAGTGACACAGTCCGAAGATGCGTTGGAGCCTCCAAGTCGCCAAGCATCCGATGCCAACTCGGAGTGCCCACAATTCCCTAACACTATCCTGTATGTCTTCTTGGAATCAGTGACAGTAAACATGACTCTGAAAGTTAAAGTCGAAATTAACTTTATCGTCACACATACATCAAAACATCAAAATGTACTGAAATGCGTCATTTACGTCAATGGCCCATCCAGCCCAAGGATGTACTGGACATAGTCACATGTGTCTCCATACGTCCAGTGCTAACATAGCATGCCCATAACTTGCTAACACAAACTCGTATGTCTTTGGAATGTGGGAAGAAACTGGAGCACCCGGAGGAAACCCACATGTTCATGGGTGAATGTACCTACTACTCACAGGCAGTGGTGGGAATTGAACCCATTCACGATTACTGGTGCTGTAAAACGTTATACTAACTGCTACACTACCCTCCACATAGCTCACTGGCTGAACATTCCAGCATCTTCTAGTTGTGTGTGTGAGAATCATTTTGATCATTAATTTTTCATCAGAATATTTCAGATGAAAAATCTCAAATGGAAATTTTGACTCCCGTTTATCTCTCTCTAAAGTTTTCGCCTGACCTACTGTGAATTTCTGACATTTAATTTCAGAGTTGTGGCATCTGCTGTATTTTGTCTTCAGACCCTGAGAAAGATGGTCTGTGACTCTATTGTTCCTTCACAGTGTCAATGTTCAGTTGAACTCACCTCCCTTACTCAACAGATGATAGCATCTGCCAACTTTTGTGCCTCCACACATTATCTTCTAGCCTCTGACTTTACCTCCACCTACTCCACACCTGGCTCCATCTGCCCCCTTTCCACACTTTTTTATTCTGTCTCTATCTATCACCCACCTGCTGTGCTGTCCAATCCGACCCTGACCTTCCCCTACCTGGTTCAACCTGCCCACGATCTCCATTCCCACCTGGTTCCATCTGCCCATGATCTCCATTCCCACCTGGTTCCAGCTGTTCATCATCTCCATTCCCACCTGGTTCCACCTGTCCATCATCTCCATTCTCACCTGGTTCCATCTGCCCATTATCTCCATTCTCATCTGGTTCCAGCTGCCCATTATCTCCATTCTCAACTGTTTCCAGCTGTTCATCATCTCCATTCTCACCTGGTTCACCTGGTTTCACCTTTCTCCATGCCCCTCCTCCCCCATCTCACCTCTTGTCTCTGGTTATCTCCCCTCTACACACACAGGCTTTATAGTGCTGAGGCTTTATAAGACATTGGTCAGACCGCATTTGGAGTATTGTGAGCAGCTTTGGGACCCTTATCTAAGAAGAGATGTGTTGGCTTTGGAGAGGGTCCAGAAGAAGTTCACGAAAATGACTCCAGGAATGAAAGTGTTAATGTATGAGGAGTGTATGATGGCTCTGGGTCTGTACTTGCCCGAGTTTAGAAGAATGAATGGGAATCTCATTGAAACATTTTGAATATTGAATGACCATGGTAGAGTGGATGATGAGAGGATGTTTCCTATAGTGGTGGAGTCTAGGACCAGAAGGACTAAAGGACCAGGCCCTTTCATTCCTGGAACATTCTCATTGTGCAAAAGAAGACAATCTGTGCAAATACAAAGACACTAAATAATATTAACAATAAATAAATAAATAATATTGAGAACATTTTTAGAAGCTTTGTAAGTAAGTCCATAAGTTGTGTCTGGTGATCAGTTCAGTGTTGAGGTTGATGTTTCTAGTCCTCTTGAAATGAATGGAAACAGTGTACATTTCCTCTTCCTGCTTACCTGCTTACACGTCGTCAATTTCCCTTATTCCTATAACACCTTGACAAATGCAGAACTTCAATAAATTCTCTAAGTTGTAGAAAAGTGTTTTGCAAAGCCATTTGCCAGCTATATCCTGACAGGAGGCAACATTTTTCCAAGCCAGGTGGTTTACAGGGAAGCAAACAGCTGAAGAACGGATACCAGTATGGATTCCTTTGGCACAGACTCAGCCTCAGAGGTCAAAAGCATATTGCGGGAAATGGAAATATCTCACACATGCTGCAGGGGTGTAAGCACAATGTAAGGTCAATATAAGAGCAGTCTGAATTGTGTTTGAACTTTTCTACTGTATTTGAACTGGAGATGTTCACACTGTAGATAGAATAGAGGGAAATAACAGTTTTGTAACACCGTTCTCCAGGGATGAGTTATGAATCAGTTGTTAAAATCCATGTCAGTCCACATCTGACCACTTAAGATTCATGGGGAAAATAAAACTTTTCAAGATCCAAGATTCAATATTGCTTATTGCCACAAAGTCAAAGTCAAAGGAAAAATTTATTATCAGAGCACATGCAAGTCACCACATACAACCCTGAGATTCTTTATCTGCAGGCACACTTAGCAAATCTATAGAACAGTAAATAAACAGTGGACAACAAATCGTGCAAATGCAGATGTAAATAAACAAATAAATAATTAATGAACAAGTCAAGTCACTTTTTATTGTCATTTCAACCATAAATGCTGGTACAGTACACGGTAACAACCAGACGATGTTTTTCAGGACCATGGTACTATATGAAACAGTACAAAAACTAGACTGAACTACGTAAAAACAACACAGAAAAAAAACTACACTAGACTACAGACCTACCCAGGACTGCATAAAGGGCACAAAACAGTGCAGGCATTACAATAAATAATAAGCAAGACAATAGGCACAGTAGAGGGCAGTAAGATGGTGTCAGTCCAGGCTTTGGGTATTGAGGAGTCTGATGGCTTGGGGGAAGAAACTGTTATAGTCTGGTCGTGAGAGCCCGAATGCTTCGGTGCCTTTTCCCAGATGGCAGGAGGGAGAAGAGTTTGTATGAGGGGTGCGTGGGATCCTTCATAATGCTGTTTGCTTTGCGGATGCAGCGTGTAGTGTAAATGTCAGTGATGACGGGAAGAGAGACCCCGATGATCTTCTCAGCTGACCTCACCATCCGCTGCAGGGTCTTGCGATCCGAGATGGTGAAATTTCTGAACCAGGCAGTGATGCAGCTGCTCAGGATGCTCTCAGTACAACCTCTGTAGAATGTGATGAGGATGAGGGGTGGGAGATGGACTTTCCTCAGCCTTCGCAGAAAGTAGAAATACCGCTGGGCTTTCTTTGCTATGGAGCTGGTGTTGAGGGACCAGGTGAGATTCTCCGCCAGGTGAACACCAAGAAATTTGGTGCTCTTAACGATCTCTACCGAGGAGCCGTCAATGTTCAGCGGAGAGTGGTCACTCCGTGCCCTCCTGAAGTCAACAACCATCTCTTTTGTTTGTTGAACATGAAATAACAAGATAAAAGAGTCTTTAAGTTTATTTAGTTATCCCCTTCTGTTCAAGAGCCTGATGGTTGAGGGGTAGTAACTGTTCTTGAAGCTGATGGTACAAGTCCTGAAGCTCTCGTACTGAACTACCTTCTATCTGATGGCAGCAGCAAGAAGAGAGCATGGCCTGGGTGGTGAGGATCTTTAATGATAAATGCTGCTTTCCTGCAGCAACAATTAACATAGATGTGCATTATGGTGGGGAGGGTTTTACCTGTGATGTACTGCGTCGAATCCACTATCTTTTTATGACTTTCCGCTCAAAGGCCCTAGTGTTCCCATACATACCAGGCCCTAATGTAGCCTATCAGCACATGTTTCCACCACATGTTTTTGATGTCTTTTAGACTCCTGAGGAAGTAAAGGTGCTGTCGTGCTTTCCTCCCAATTATACTTATATGATAGGTCCAGGACAGGTCTTCTGAGATAGTGATACCAGGAATTTTCCACCTACGATCCGCTGATGATTACTAGCTCATGGACCTCTGCTTTCCCATTCCTGAAGTCTACAATTAGTTCCTTGGTCTTACTGACATTGAGAGGGAGGTTGTTGTTGAACCACCCAGCCAAGTTTTCAATCCTCCTCTATGCTGATTCGTCACCCCCTTTGACTCAGCTTACAACAGTGGTGTCATCAGCAAACTTGTATATGGTCTTGGAGCTGTACTTAGCCACACAGCCACAGGTGTAAAGCAAGTAGAGCAGCGGGCTAAGCACACGTCCCTGTGGTGTTCATGTGCTGATGGAGATTATGTAAAGGAGAATGACATGATTGTTACTCTGGATCCAGTGCAGCATAAAAAACACAATAAATATAAATACATAAAATTAGCATGAATTCTTAGACTTTGGGTGGTGGGTGGAGATACATCTCCACCAAAGGAGGTGTAAGGTGCTCCTTCCCTCCCCTAGCCTGCAGGTCACCCTTGGACAAGGTATAGCACTTACTTAGCCCTCCCCCCCACCCCCGATCAGGGTCACGTGAAGTCATGGGAGAAGGTGGTGGATGGTCGTATGTGCAGCTGGTCCATACCACAAGTCCTGGTTATGCAACCACTGACACCAGGCAGACTATCTCTGAAGAGTATTGATAATGGCTGGGATCACTTGTCTTGTAAAGACACTGCCCAGAAGAAGGCAATGGCAAACCACTTCTGTGGAAAAATTTGCAAGAACAATCCTAGTCATGGAAAGTCCATGATTGTCCACGTCATATAACATGGCACAAAATCAATGAATGATACATAGACTGATTGTATGTTCATAAAGTGATGCTGGGTGCAGGAGTATCTGTACAAAAGGTGACTCTGACCAGAAATGGTAGAATAGTGGTGAGGGGTGGGTTAGTGGGTAGAGGTGTTGATCAGTTTGATGTCTTGGGGGGAGGAACTGTTTTTGAGTCTGGTGGTCCTGGCTCCTGATGAGAGTGGGACAAACAGTCCATGGGCAGGGTGGGTGGGATCATTCATGGTGTGACTGGCCGTTTTTCAGCACCTTTCCTTATAAATGTTGTTGACAGCGGGTAGGCAGGTGCCGGTGATGCACTGCACAGTTTGAACTCCGCGTTGTAGAGCCTTCCTGTCCGCCACAGTGCAGTTTCTGTACCACTCGGTCACACAGCTTGTCAGGATGCTCCCAAATGCGCAAATGTCAAAGGTCATCAGCACTGGTGAGTATCGTCCAGCTCCCTTCAACCTCCTCAGCAAGTAGAGGCATTGGTAAGCTTTCTTGACTGTGGGCAGTTTGTTCAGTGGGTCATGAGAGGTTGTGTGAAATGTGCACTCCACAGAATTTGAAACTGCTTGGATTTTCCACTGTGGTATGACTGATGTAAAGGGTAGGGGGTGTGAGTGCTGTGCAAATCCTCACTTGATAATCGTTTTGCTTTTGTTTTCTGTTCCAATTCAGTATAACTCCTTATGAACGGCCTCCCACAGAGGTGTTAGCTATGTCACAAGCTCTTCCAAAGAGATTTATGATTGATTACTGATTTTGTTTAGAATATCTTAAAACACTGAAGATATTTGCAGTCACACTGGTGTGATAAAGGCTGTTTTATGCAGCTGGCAATCTTTCTGCTAGAGTATTTGTTACGTCACCAAGATTGGCAAATTTCTTCGATGTACAGTGAAGGCCATTCAGACTGGTTGCATCACGATCTGGTAATGAGGCTCCAATGCATTGTAGGAAAAAGCTGCAGTGTTGTAACAAACACAAAGTACACTGCAGATGCTGTGGTCAAATCAACACGTACAAACAAGCTGGATGAACTCAGCAGGTCAGGCAGCATCTGTTGAAAGGATCAGTCAACGTTTCGGGCCGAGACCCTTCGTCAGGACCCTTCTCGGCCTGAAATGTTGACTGCTTCTTTCAACGGATGCTGCCCGACCTGCTGAGTTCATCCAGCTTGCTTGTAAGTGTTGTAACTAAGTCAGCTCCAGCATGGGTCAACCCTCCCCACCAGTGATACATCTTCAAGAGCCGATATTTTAAAAAGTTGGCATCTGTTACCAAGGATCCACACCATCCGTGCCATGTCCACGTCTCTTCACCACCCTCAGGAGCACGAAGACACAAACAATACACTGTAGCGATGTGCTACACACAGCGCTGGCATTTCAATCCCTAGTGCCCGCCCTCTCCGGGCGGAAATGACATCAGAGGTGTATTACCAAAGTCTCCCCCCCCCCCCCCACCCCCCCCCCCGTGCGCTGGCTATTTGTGAGCCGGTTCGCCTGCGCAGAAAGTGGGTTGCCACATAACCGCCCCCCCAAACTGGCGATACACCCCCCAATGTCCACAGACTGGATCAGCCTCTGTTTGGGAGGTCTGCCTCTGCACCGCGGTGCCTGAACCTTGACCGGCTGCGCCAAGTCCACATGGGCTGGTTTGAGTCGGTCCACCGTGAAAACCTCCTCTCTCCCCCCAATGTCCAGAACGTACGTGGGCCCGTTGTTGTTGATCACCTTGAATGGCCCCCTCGTACGGCCGCTGTAGCGGTGCCCAGTGTCAGCCCCTTTGTACAAACACAAACTTACAGTTCTGCAGCTCTTTGGGTACATGGGTTGGGGTCCGTCCGTGCTGTGAAGTCGGCACGGGGGCCAGGTTGCCGAGCCTTTCACGTAGTCTGTCCAGGACTGCTGCAGGTTCTTCCTCTTGCCATTAGCCCATTAGCCACTAGAACATCTGTGTGGCATTCTTCAGGACGAACGGCATTCGGAGGAACTCAAACAGGCCGAACGGCATTTGGAGGAACTCGAACAGGCCGAACGGGATGATGAGTGCTGTTTTGGGGATGTCGTCAGGGTGCACTGGGATTTGATAGTATCCCCGGACGAGGTCTACTTTGGAAAAGATTCTTGCCCCGTGCAGGTTTGCTGCAAAGTCCTGTATGTGCGGCACGGGGTAGCGGTCTGGAGTGGTAGCCTCGTTCAGTCTGCGGTAGTCGCCGTATGGTCTCCAACCCCCCCGCTGCTTTGGGCACCATGTGCAGGGGGGAGGCCCATGGGCTGTCGGACCTCTGTACAATCCCCAATTCCTCCATCCTCTTGAACTCCTCCTTCGCCAGGCGGAGCTTTTCTGGGGGGAGCCTTCGTGCACGGGCGTGGAGGGGTGGTCCCTGGGTCGGAATGTGGTGCTGTACCCCGTGTCTGGGCATGGCTGCCGTGAACTGCGGTGCCAGAATCGATGGAAAGTCCACCAGGATTCTGGTGAATTTGTTGTCCGACAGCGTGATGGAGTCCAGGTGTGGGGCCGGCAACTTGGTCTCACCCAGGGAGAACGTCTGGAAAGTCTTGGCATGTACCAGTCTTTTCCCTTGCAAGTCGACCAACAGGCTGTGAGCTCGCAAGAAGTCCGCCCCCAGGAGTGGTTGGGCCACGGCGGCCAGTGTGAAGTCCCACATGAACCGGCTGGTGCCGAACTGCAGCTGCACTGTGTGGGTGCCATAGGTCCGTATCGTGCTGCCGTTTGTGGCCCTCAGGGTGGGTCCTGGCTTCCTGTTGCGGGTGTCGTACCCCGTCGGGGGCAAGATGCTGATCTCCGCTCCAGTGTCAACCAAGAAGCGACATCCCGACTGTTTGTCCCAGATGTACAAGAGGCTGTCCTGGTGGCCAGCCGCCATAGTCATTAGCGGCTGCTGGCCCTGGCCCTGGCCCTTGCAGGGCGGGCGACAATGGTGGGCTTTTGTGCCCCACCGCTGGTGGTAGAAACACCACTGTTCGCTGGCCTCCTCACTCCTGCCTCTGTGTTGTATGTGCCCCCCTGCCGGGCCTGGTCTGGTCTGGTCCGCTGTTGGGCGCATGGCCTGGTAATCTGACTGACGGACACCACGCTCTCCCTCTTGGCTTTCCACAGCACGTCTGCCCGGGCCGCCACCTTCCAGGGATCGCTGAAATCTGCGTCGGCCAGCAGCAGATGTATGTCCTCGGGCAGTTGCTCTAGGAACGCTTGCTCGGACATGAGGCAGGGCTTGTGTCCGTCAGCCAGGGACAGCATCTTGTTTATCAATGCTGACGGCAGTCTGTCTCCCAAACCGTCCAGGTGAAGCAGGCGGGCACCCCGCTCACGCCGTAAGAGGCAAAAGGTCTCAATGAGCAGCGCTTTGAATGCTTCATATTTGCCTTCTTCCGGGGGCGACTGTATGAAATCCGCAACCTGGGCGGCCGTCTTCTGGTCAAGGGCACTCACCATGTGGTAGTAACGCGTGGAATCAGAGGATATCTGCCGAATCTGGAACTGGGCTTCTGCTTGGCTAAACCACACGCGCGGTCGCAGCGTCCAGAAAGTCGGCAGTTTTAGCGAAACTGTGTGAACAGATGAAGAGTCGGTCATCTTTGGTCCAAATCCCGTTTGGACTGTCGGGGTCACCAATGTAGCGATGTGCTACACACAGCGCTGAAATAACGACAGGCAGTCGGTAAGCCGTTTCAAGACTAGTTTATTCAAACTTCGCGGCGCTGGCATTTAAATCCCTAGCGCCCACCCTCTCCGGGCGGAAATGACATCAGAGGTGCATTACCAAAGTCTCCCCCCGTGCGCTGGCTATTTGTGAGCCGGTTCGCCTGCGCAGAAAGTGAGTCGCCACAACATTTCTCCTCCTCTATCAGATTTCTGAGTGGTCTATTGGACCCATAATAATAATAATAATAATAAACTTTGTTAAATAGCATCTTTCATGCATTAAAATGAAGCTTCAAAGTGCGTAATGTAGATTGTAAAGATAATAAGCATAAAAACATGAGACAAAATGAATAATCATAAATAAAGACAAACACTATATAGAATAACATGTAATCGAATATACAAATTTAAATAAATGTAATCAACATCAACAGGCATTAAGTAATCCCATAAATACTCTAGATTAAAAAAGTAGGTTTTCAGAAATGTTTTAAAACGTTCCATAGTACGAGCTAGCATAACTCAGTCGGTGGAGTGTTTGGTGCACAAGAGCAAAAGGCTCTTATATGCTTTACCAGTTCTTACACGATTAGCTCTAGGAACACAAAGCAAACCAGTATTTGCCTGAACACTACCTCACTATTATGCTCCCTTGTCACACTATTTATTTATTTTTGACATATTTTTGTATAGTAATTTTCATGCATTGCATTGTACTGCTGCTGCAAAACATGGAACTTCATGACATATGTCAGAGAGATACACGAGACCCGATGAAGGGTCTCGGCCTGAACCGTCAACTGTTGATTCATTTCGATAGACGTTGCCTGACCTGCTGATTTCCTCCAGCAGTTTGTGTGTGTTATTCATAAATAATAAAGCTGATTCTGATAATCACTGAATTTAACAATCAGAACCAGGTTTACTATCACTGGCGTATGTCATGAAATCTGTTGTTTTGTGGCAGCAGTACATTGCAATACATAATAGTAAAAACTATAGATTACAATAAGTTTATATATATTTAAAAAGTTAAATTAAATATGTAATTCAAAGAGAATGAAAAAAATTAGTGAGGTTCAATGTCCATTCAGAAATCTGATGGCAGAGGGGAAGAAGCCATTCCTGAAACATTGAGTGTGTGCCTTCAGGCTCCTGTACCTCCTCCCTGATGGCAGCAATGAGAAGAGGGCATGTTCTTAGGTGATGGGCGTCCTTAATGATGGATGCCGCCTTTGAAGATGGCCTGGATGCTGGGGAGGGGAGTGCCAATAATGGAGCTAACCAAGTTTACGACTTTCTGCAGCTTATTTTGATCCTGCACAGTGACCGCCCCCCCCCCCCCCCATACATGGTACACCTGTAGAAATTTGCTAGAGTCTTTGGTGACATACCAAATCTCCTCAAACTCCTAATGAAATATAGCCACTGCCTTGCCCTCTATGTAGCTGCTGTATTTTGGTCGCAGGGTAGATCCTCAGAGACGTTGACACTCAGGAGCTTGAAACTGTTCATCCTTTCCACTGCTGATCACTCGATAACGACTGGTGGCTGGTCTCTTGTCTTACCCTTTCTTTTTATTTCATGCTGTAATTTGACCAAGGTACTGTTGCATGAAGGTATGAGTAAATTGAATTATTGAATTTTCTTGCATGCTTCATTGAAATGTATAACAATGGTGGAAACAGTTCACCTTCTCTGTCAGAGATCATGGGAGCATTTCATAGCAGGCAGTGGGGTTACCCCTACTACCTCCCCCGGCTAGAACAATCTTAAGGAACCATCCATGAATTAAAGACAACACATTGAAATTTTTCTAAAATGTTTAACATGATAACTAATGAAGTGTTAACCTTTGTCAGGGCAATTATGAGTGATGCTTAACCTTTTAAATGTGGTGATATGTTACATACTTTAAATTTTGGACAATCTTCTTGCTTTGAAGATTGAAAATCAAATTAAAATCTGCTCTCTAGCAATAATATTTACTTTAAAGATTAGCTTTATTTTTGACATGTATATTGAAACATGCAATGAAATGTGTTGTTTGCTTCAATGACTAACGATCTGAGGACGTGCTGGGCACCAACATCACATGCTCACAACTATCTCCCCTTACAACTCTGGATTGTATGTGGGAAGAAACCAGACACCTGGAGGAAGCCCATGTGGTCATGGGGAGAATGTCAAAATTTCATACAGACAGCGGTGGGAATCAAACTCCAATTGCTGATTGCTGATTGCGTAACGTTAACCATTATTCTACCGTGCCATCCTGGTAGATTACTTCTAGTCATCAAAGAAATTCTGCATCTGATTTTTTTATACTTACTGATTAAAACTGACATGACATATTTCAAAATATTGAATGATATTTTTGAACTTTAAAAATATCTTTAAACTTGAGATGCAAACAACTGATTGATTTTTCTCCTTTGGATCTGGGCAATCGGTCAGAGGCTGGATAACAGCCTGTATTACTTGTTCAATGTGCAACACTCGTGTGCTCACTTCAAAAATCAATGTGTGCCTCATCATTTTTCTGGAACATTCTGTTATTCATAATTCATTGCACAGAAACGAAAGACTAAAAACTGAAGAGTGAAATGCACAGTATCTTAACGGGTTGCATCATAGCTTGGTATGGACTATACAACTCATGTTCTAAGTATTATTTAAATATGTAAATATTCAATGTAAATATAAACAACTATTTTATATTTCACAGCCTTGGTGCACACAATACTCCAGATTGGATTTAACCAGAGTTTTATGGAGTTGCAACATTACATGGGCAGCTATTGAACACAATTCCCTAAATTATGAAGGCCAATGTGTCTTACGCTTTCTTAACCACCCTACCATTTCCATGGCAACTTTGAGGGATCTATGGATACAGTCCCCAAGGTCTCTCTGTTCCTCAGGAGGAGGAAACTGGAAGTCCTTATCAGGGAATCAGAGATGGAAGGCCAGCAACTTTAAATTCCTTGGTGTTATTATATCAGAGAATCTCTCCTGGGTTCAGCACATAAGTGCCATCAGGAAGATGGCATGGCTGCCCCTTTACTTTCTTGGAAGTTTGTGTAGATTTGGCATGTTTCCTAAAACTTTGACAAACTTCTATAGAAGCACAGTGGAGAGTAGATTAAATGATTGCATCACTGTTAATATGGACTCATGTTCTTAGTATTATTTAACTATATAAATAAATTACTGTATAAATATAAATAAGTATTTTATTTGCACAATTTGTCTTCTTTTGACATTGGTTAATTGTAAATCTTTATTTATGTATTTTTTCATAAATTCTATTGTATTTTCATTTTGTCTAAATGCCCACAGGAAAGTGAATCTCAGGTGACACATGTACTTTGATAATAACTTTACTTTGACTTTTACTTGTGTTCAGTTCTGGTTGCCTCATTAGAGGAAGGATGTGGAAGCATTAGAGAGGGAACAGAGGAGATTTACCAGGATGCTGTCTGGATCAGAGAGCTTGTTAACATTGAGTGAGCAAGGACTTTTCTTTTGCTGTGTAGCTTCAGAACCAAATAAACCAAAAGATGACTCCAATCCTGTTAGAAGGTTGGGGCTCGGAAAAAGATGCAGTTAAATTAGATTTATAGTTTTTGGTCATTATGTGCACGTTGATAAGTTTATCTGTGTTAAGAGTGCTGTTTTAAAAATAAAAGAGGAAACATAGAGTGTAAAATACATAATATACAGCCTATGGAGCAGCACAATAGCCAAGTGGTTAGTACAATGCTTTACAGGGTTCAATTCCTGCCTCTGCCTGTGAGGAGTTTGTATGTACTTCCCTTGACTGCATGGCTTTCCTCCAGGTGCTCCACTTCCCTCCCACATTCCAAAGGTGTTAATTGGTCATTGTATATTGTCCCGTGGTTAGCCTAGGGTTAAATCGGGGATTGCTGGGCAGCACGGCTCGAAGGGTCGGAAGGGCCTACTCTGGACTCTCTCTCAATCAATAAATAAATAAATAAAATACTGACTCAATGCATTCTGAAGACCACATGAAAATGGACTAAATTTTTAAATTAGTTTTAACAGATTAAGTTGTTGCAAATAGCCATGACATTTACTATGATAATAAATGATTTTATTAATAAAAGTAGTATTCCCTTTATTTTGATGCAAGGTCAGACGTATTTCAGTTAAGCCATGCAGCACTGCAATCTCCCACTGAACTCTTGCTTAGAAGGAAGGCAGCAATATTGATGTTTTTTTCACTGTTTTTATATCTGCACTTGTCAAGTTTTGTACATTAGGTTGAGAGTAGTGTCTGTACAATCCCAGAATTGATTCTTCAATTCCAGGTGATGCTTGGTTGCCTTGATAAGGAATGGTTGATTCCATCTAGAAGGTAGCCTGTAAGTCTTTGTCAAAATGCTGGCTGCCAAATTAATTTTAAAAGGCGAACTACACACGGAAAAGGCTGACAACAAAAATAATGAAGTTATTTAAAAGACAAAAAAATTAATAAAAATTTTCTTTTCAAACATGAGGCGTTGTAATTAGCATTCTCATTTTCTGTACTGAGGTTACTTTTTATTTAGAAAGCTTTTTTTTTAAATTTGCTGCCCACTATTCTGTGTTTTTGATGAAATATTTAGCCTAGGACAAGCTGACATTCAAGAGGCTGCATGGCCAAGCTTCTGAGTGACCTTTACAAAAATTCCATTAATGCAACCCATCATTTTTCATTTCAAGATGATGGTATTTCAAAAGCTGCTGATGCATTAGAATGGAGAGTCGCAGAGACTGGTTGGAGTGAGTGATATAGTGAGAGTCAATTGCATTACCTCCTTACAAATGCAGCTCCAACAGAGAAAACAGAAATACTGGCCTTCCGAATGAAATTTAAAAATGGCGAGTAAAACAACAGTCCGATCCTCGGAAAACCCCAAATCATCAAATATATTTCCACTGTGAGATTTAAAGTTCAAGGTTCAAAGTTCAAAGTAAATTCGTATTCAAAGTACATTTCTGTTACCACATACTACCCAGAGATTCTTTTATTTTTGCAGGCATTCACAGTCCAACAAAGAAATACAACTAAGTCAATGAAAAATACTTACAAGGACTGACAAACAACCTATGTGCAAAAGAAGAAACCGTGCAAATACAAAAAAACTATAATAATAGCATAGAGTAAATAAGTAATACTGAAAACATGAGATGGGAGTGTCCTTGAAAGTGAGACCGGAGGCTGTGCAATCAGTTCAGTGTTTAGATGAGTGAAGTTATCCACACTGGTTCAGGAGCCTGATGGTTGAAGGGTAATAACGGTTCCTGAATCTGGCTCCTGCATCTCACGTCAAATGGTAGTAGCAAGAAGGGAGCATGGCCTGGATGGTAGTGGCTATTGATGTTGGATGCTACTTCCCTGCAACTGTGCTTATCAGCTGTTACCAACAAATTCAAAGTAACAAACACAAAATGCTGGAGGAACTCAGCAGGTCAGGCAGCATCTATGGAAATGAATAAGCAATTGATGTTTCAGGCTAAGACACTTCATCAGGTTTGGGAAGGAAGGGGGAAGAATTCCGAATATGAAGTTGAGGGGGGAAGCAGACGGTGACAGGTGAGGGAGAAGGTGGGTGGGGGAGGAGATGGTAAGTGAGAAGCTGAAAAGTGATAGGTGGAAGAGGTAATGACTGAAGAAGCAGGAATCTGATTAGAGAGGAGAGTAGACAATGGGAGAAAGAGAAGGAAGATTCAATCAAGGCTTACAAGACTAATTCAGTAATGTTAAAAACTAAAGAGCCATTTTAATTCTCCTTCCCATTTCCACACAAAAATGTCTGTCCACGGGTCCTCTACTGCCAAGTTGAGACCAGACATTATTTAGAGGAATAGCACCTTATATTCCATTTTGGTAGTTTCCAATTTGATGGGGGCTACGATTTCTCTAACTTCTGGTAACACATCAGTTCCTCTTTGTTTACTCTTATCCCAAAGGCCCCACCGCCCATTTTCTTTCCCCTTCCCTGTCCTTTCTCTCTGTTCATTACTCACACATTCCTCCCTCTAGTTCCTCTCCCCACCTCCTTCCCTTTGTTCCATGGTCTTCTGTCCTCACCCATCAGATTTCATTTTCCTCAGCTGTTTGTCACTTCCAGCTTCTTACATCATTCCTACTCTTCCCCTCCTGGATCCACCTATCACTTGCCAACTCTTGCTCCACACCCTTTGCTACTGGCTGTCTCCCTCTCACTAGCCAGTCCTGATGAAAGGTCTTGACCTGAAACATTGGATTGTCTAGTTACCTCAGCTTCCTGAATGTTATCATAGTGATGCACCATCAATAACTCTCTCTGAGACGTAAAGGCGAGATATCGGCTTTTATTGACTGGAAGAAGGAACAAGCAGTGGTTGACCACCATACTACATCCTGGAGACAGAGAGGCCGGGCTCAGGCCTCAATCGCCTTTATTCAGGGGTCTGTGGGAGGAGCCACAGGAGCAGTCAGCAGGGGGCGTGTCCAGACAGGTATATGTAGTTCACCACACATAGCTGGAGGGGGGAGGTGGGGTGGTAGAGGGGTTAAGCTCCCACTATCTATTAAATGCTCCCAGTGGCATGTATCTCAAATAGCCTCTGGCAACCAAGTCCAGCTCCTGGCCTTCACGTGTGGCTTAGCCACTAAGCCTGGCAGAATTGTTTCCACTGACAGGAGAAGGGGCAAAGGTGGGTAACAGGTGCCTTAAAACCAGTCGCCTTGGGTAGATGTGTTTCATCAGCCATTGTTAGTAGTTGATCTAGGAGAAGGAAAACTCTGATTTCGAACCTCTTCTGCCTTGTGACTATATCCACTAATGGGAAAGGCTTCGGGAGTAAATCCCAAGGAAAAGGCTGGAGCTGGAATCCCTGAGGCAGTCCAAAATTGAGCACAACGCTGACTGGCAACTATTTTGGATTCATTCACTGCATGGAGAGGGGGAGCCTGCTGCAGGGGCAACAGCTTGCTCTCCATATTATACTACCCGGGCTTGTGTATCACAAAGACAACTAGGACGCAACGATACTGGTTGGCCCCAACCAATAGAGGGCCTCTGTCAATCTACCTCCATAGAAGTTGGCTGACCTGTTGAGTTCCTCCAATATTATACGTGTTGAGCCAGCAAAAACATGAAATTTATTTCCCTAAGAGGGGAAATTTCTACAACGCCTATGAGATGGCATTTTAAGCATCTCATGGCCGAGACCACTAGAGGATCAGCTATTCTAGACTGAGTCAGAATCAGGTTTATTATCACCAGCATGTGTTGTGAAATTTGTTAACTTAGCAGCAGCAGTTCAATGCAATACGTAATATAGAAGAAGAGGAAAAATTAAAATACTAATAATAATAATCATAATTAAATAAGTATATCAATTACAGTATACAGTAGATCAATGTTGTGCAATGATCTAGAATTGATTATAGAGCTTAAGATAAAGGAAACCTTAGCGGTTAGTGATCATAATATGATCAAATTCACCATGAATTTTGAGAAGGAGAAGCTGAAATCAGATGTATCAGTATTACAGCAGAGTTACAGAATACATTACAGAATATATACATCCTAAAGAAAAAGAGCTATTCTAAAGGCAGGATGACACAGCTGTGGCTGAAAAGAGAAGTCAAAGCCAACATGAAAGCTGAAGAAATGGCATATAATAGAGCAAAAATTAGTTGGAAGTTAGTGGATTGGAAACTTTTAAAAACCAACAGAAGGCAACTAAAAAAGTCATAAATGTGGAAAAGATGGAATACAAAGGTAAGCTAGCCAATAATATTAAAGAGGATACCAAAAGTTTCTTCAGATATTTAAACTGTAACAGAGTGGCGAGAGTAGATATTGGACTGATGGAAAATTATGCTGGAGAAGTAGTAATGGGGTCAAGAAAATGGTGGATGACCTGATTAAGTATTGAAAAAGGATCTAGTGCTTTCCCGGTATATATGATGAATAAACTCTTCTCGAGCTTTCATGGCAGAGTTTGTCATCGAAATGTTGGTTATAATTCATACCCGTACCTGGCTTGAAGCCCAAGATTAGTTTATTCATGAATAAGTATTTTGCATCAGTCTTCACTGTGGAAGACACCAGCAGTATGCAAACATTCAAGAATGTTAGGGAGTCGAAGTGTGTAAAGTTGCTATTACTATGTAGAAGGTTCTTGGGAATACTGAAAGGTGTGAAGGTAGATAAGTCACCTGGACCAGATGGTATACACCCCAGGGTTCTGAATGAGGTAGCAGAAGAGATTGTGGAGGAATTATTAATGATCTTTCAAGAAACAATTGATTTCAGAGTGGTTCCAGAGGACTGGAAAATTGCAAATGTCACTCCACTCTTCAAGCAGGAGGGAGAAGAAAGGAAACTATAGGCCAGTTAGTCTGACTTCTGTGGTTGGGAAGATGTTGGAGTCGATTGTTAAGGATGTGGTTTCATTATATCTGGAGGCACATGATAAAATAGGCCACAGTCAATATGGTTTCCTTAAGGGAAAATCTTGCCTGACAAATCTGTTGGAATTCTTTGAAGAAATAACAAGCAGGCTAGACAAAGGAGAATCAGTTGATGTTGTGTACTTGGATTATCTGAAGGGCATTGACAGGTAAACACCTGAGGCTGCTCAACAGGCTATGAACCAATGGTATTACAGGAAAGATTCTACCATGAATGGAGCATTAGCTGATTGGCAGGAGGCAAAGACTGGGAAAAAAGGGAGCCTTTTCTGGTTGGCTGCCAGTGACTAGAAGCATTCCAAAGGGGTTTGTGTTGGGACTGCTTCTTTTTACGTGATGTGCCAATGATTTGGATGATAGAATTAATGGCTTTGTGGTCAAGTTTGTGGATGATATAAGGATAGGTGGACTGGCAGGTATTTTTGAGGAAGCAGAGAGGCTACAGAAGGACTTAGATTAGGAGAATTGGCAAAGAAATGGGAAATGGAATACAGTGTCAGGAAGTGTATGGTAGAACAAATAAAAGCATAGACTATTTTCTAAATGGAGAGAAAATTCAAAAACCTCAGGTGCAAAGAGACTTGGGGTCCATGTGTCGGATTCCCTAAAGATTAATTTGCAGGTAGAGTCAGTAGTGAGGAAGGCAAATGTGATGCTAGCAATCATTTCAAGAGAACTAGAATATAAAAGCAAAGACGTAATGTTTTCACTTTGACACAAAAGAGTCTTTTTCTGTTTATCAGCGTCAAAAAAGCCAACTTAAATCCACTGTGATTCAATGTTGTAAAACAATAAAACATGAAAACTTCCAAGGGTGTGAATACTTGTTTTAGGCACTGTAATTACTGCACCTTCAGTCCTGCATTCTTCTCTCCTATGAATTTTGTCTCTGTGGTACAACTTAACTCTTTGCTCTGTCTGCAGTTGTACCCAATCATTGGCTTGTCCTTCCTTACATTCATATTACATATTACACCATCTCCTTGTAAACCAGTTGAGCCATCCTCAGCCTGACCATACTGGTTCCCATCCCCCAGCAATATTAGTGTTAACCACTCCCAAGAGCTCTAGCAAATCTGCCCACAATGATATTCGTCCCCCTCAGATTCAAGTGCAACTTGTCCCTGCCCCAGAACAGGTCCCAATTATCCAGAAATCTAAATCTCTGCCCCCTGCTTTAATTCTTCAGCCACGTGTTTATCTGCCACCTCATTCTATTCCTATCCTCACTGTCGTGTGGCACAGGCAGCAATCCCGAGATTACTACCCTGGAGGTCCTGCTTCTCAGCTTCCTTCCCAACTCCCTGTATTCTGCTTTCAGAACCTCCTCCCTTTTTCTACCTATGTCTTTGGTACCAATATGTACCATGACTTCTGGCTGCTCACCCTCCCATTTCAGGATATTGTGGATGAGTTCAGAAACATTGCAGACCCTGGCACCTGGAAGGCAAACTACCATCCGTGTTTCCTTTTCGCATCCACAGAATCACCTGTCTGTCTCTCTGACTATAGAGTCCCCTATCACTCCGGTATCCCCTTCAGTTCCCGACCCTCCTGAGCCAGAGGCCACTGTTGCTTTCCCAAGGTAGGTCATTCCCCCAACTGTACTCAAAATGGAGCACTTATTGTTGAGGGGGATGGCCACAGGGGTGCTCTCCACTATGTGACGTTCTCCCTTCCCTCTCTTGACAGTCATTCATTTATCTGTCTCTTGTAGCCTTGGGGTGACTACCTCCTTGTAGCTCCTGTCTATCACTGCCTCACTTTCCCTAACAAGCTGAAGATCATCGAGCTGCAGCTCCAGTTCCCTAACATGGTCTCTAAGGAGCTGCATCTCGATGCACCTGGTACAGATGTTGCCATTGGGGAGGCTGGAAGTCTCCTGGAAATCCCACATCTGACACCCAGAACAGAACACTGTCTCTGCAGACACACCCCCTAGCCTCTAAAGAGTTAATTCAGAAAATAAGAAATAAGAAATAAGGAATGAACTTACTTGTCTTCGCTTGTTCTCCCCGAAGCCTTGTTGAGCCAAAACCTTACTACTCTTGACTCAGGCTACTCCGATGACTACTTCCATGATGACTGCTCTGATAGGTGGTACCTCTCTTTTATAGAGACTGGGTTTTTTAAACCATATATTGAGGTTCTGCAAAGTAAAACAATAGTAATGCAGACTAAAGTAGAACAGAGACAGAGAAAGTGCAGTCCAGGTAGACAATAAATTGCAAGGTCATAACCAGGTAGAATGCAAGGTTAAGAGTCCATTTTATTATATTTAGAACCCATTCAATGGTATTCTAACAGTGAGCTATATTTGAGGGTGGTGAACTATCCTGCTGCCTGGTTATGTTGAGTATTGTCTTGTTGATATTCAACTGTGCATAGCTTAGTCTTACAACAAACTTGAATCCTGTAAAATCCATGCACATTTCTTCTCAATTAGATCGTGAATTTTGTTCCTCATCAATGACTTGGTTTTGTGTAGTTCTAAAATTCCATTTGCCTGTATGGTTTTATGAACCTTAGGGTGGGGTGAGGATCAGCAATCAATATTATAGTGTGCTCACTCTGGTCTGTTTTAGAAGACCATAAGACATTGGAGCAGAATAAGCCACTCGAACCATTGAGTCTACTCTGTCACTCCATCACGGCTGATTTATTATCCCTCCCATTCCCATTCTCCTGCCTCCTCCCTATAATCTTTGTCACCCTGACTAATCAAGAATGACCAACCCCCACTTGAAATACACCCAATAACTTGGCCTTCACAGATGACTATGACAATGAATTCCACAGATTCATCACAATCTGGGTAAATACGTTCTAAATGGACATTCCTGTATTCTGAGGCTGTGCCTTCTGGTTTTAACTCTTCCACTAAAAGAAGCATCCTCTCCACACCCATTCTATCTAGGCATTTCAATATTTTATAAGTTTCAGTGACATCCCCCTGCTCATTCTTCTAAACTCCAGTGAGTCTAGGCCCAGAGTCATCAAGTGCTCCTCATACATTAACCCTTTTGTTCCTGACATAATAAACCTACTCTGGACCCTCTCCAATGCCAGTACATCCTTTCTTAGCTAAGGGACACAAAACAGATCATTATTCTCTAAGCAATGTTGCACCAATGCATTACATCCTTGTCCTTCTCAAATGAATTCTGACATTGTATTTGGCCTCCTACCACCAACTCAAAAGTGTTTTACAAACACTTATGGTAGTTTGTCATATCTGATTTCTTCTCAGCTTGACAGTTTAGGTCATATGGATTGGCTGAGACTTGTGTGTGAACCAAGAGGACTGTGTGTCAGTACAGAAGTCAGTCTTTGAGCACACCATATTACTTTTCCAATAGTGTGACTCTGAAGTATTAGTTGTGGGTGACAGGACTAATTAATCATCGTGTTGTACAGTTCAATGCATTTACCTGTTCAAATTCACCTGAGGTATTGCACAGTTCATTATATTTACCTATTCAAACTCACCTGAGGAATTGTACAGTGTACTGTGTTACCTGTTCAAACTCACCTGAGAAGTTGTATAGTGCACTGTGTTTACCTGTTCAAACTCACCTGAGAAGGCAGAAGAAACACAAAAAACTGCAGATGTTGGAAATCTGAAATCAGGTAAACAACACCGACAAAATTTGGAAGAACTCAGCAGCTCAAGAATCACTCAATTCTGGAATGGTTCTGGAAGTCTGGAAAATTGAAAATGTCACTCCACTTTTCAAGACTGGAGAGAAGCAGAAGAAAGAAAACTATAGGCCAGTTAGTGTGATTATTATGAATGAAGTCTCAGGGTACCTGATAAAATAGGGCATAGCCAGCATGATTTCCTAAAGGGAAAATCTTGCCTGACTAACCTGTTGGAATTCTTTGAAGAAATAAAAAGTAGGATAGATAAGGGTTGATGTGTACTTGGATCTTCAGAAGGCCTTTGACAAGGTGCACACATAAGGCTGCTTAACAAGCTACAAGCACATGATATTACAGGAAAGATGCTAGCATGGTTAAAGCAGTGGCTGATTGGCAGGAGACAAGGAGTGGTAATAAAGGGAGCCTTTTCCAGTAGGCTGCCAGTGACTAGTGGTATTGGGACCTACTCTTTTCACATTATATGTCAATGATTTGGATGATGGAACTAGAATATAAAAACAAGGATGTAATGTTGAAACTTCATAAAGCACTGGTGAGGCCTCACTTGTGAGCAGGTTTGGCTCTTAGAAAGGATGAGCTGAAGCTGGAGAGGGTTCAAAGAAGGCTGACAAAAATGATTCCAGGATTGAATAGCTTGTTACAGAAACAGCGTTTGTTGGCTCTGGGCCTGTATTCACTAGCATTCAGAAGAATGAGGAGTGACCTCATTGAATCCTATCGAATAGTGTAAGGTCTTGACAAAGTTGCCACAAGCAACTATGATGTCTTTTTGTATATTTAGGACACATGTTGATAGATTATTGATTGGTCAGGGCATGAATGGATACAGGGAGAAAGCAGAGATCGAGGCCATTCCAAACACACATAACATACAGAAATTAATAAGTGAAAAACACCAGAAATATGATGAATTAAAAGAGGAAATTGAAAGACTTTGGCACATGAACAAGGTATACATTGTCCCGATGGTAATATCTACAATGGGTGTCAGCTCAAAGACACTACATAATAGCATTAAACAATTAAAGGTACACAGCAATATCTATGTAAATCTTCAGAAAGCCACAATAACCACTAGAGTAGTCCAAAAGTTCCTAGCAATTGACAGATGAATGTGCTTGGCTTTGCCCATACCTCAGGTTTTACCAGCTTGAGTTGACAAAAAAATATAATAACATTAGAACATAAGAAATAGGAGCAGGAGTCGGCCACCTGGCCCATCGAGCCTGCTCCTCCATTCAATAAGATCATGCTGATCTGGCCATGGATTCAGTTCCAGCTACCTGCCTTTTCCCCATAACCCTTCATTCCCCTACTAAGCAAAAATCTATTCAACCTTGCCTTAATATATATTTACTGAGGTAGCCTCTACTGCTTCATTGGGCAGAGAATTCCACAGATTCACCACTCTCTGGGAAAAGCATTTCCTCCTCATCTCTATCCTAAGTATACTCCCCTGAATCTTGAGGGTATGTCCCCTAGTTCTAGTCTCACCTACCAGTGGAAACAACTTTCCTGCCTCTATGTTATCTATCCCTTTCATAATTTTATGTGTTTCTTCAAGATCTCCTCTCATTCTTCTGAATTCCAGCGAGTACTGTCCCAGGAGGCTCAATCTCTCCTCATAGTCTAACTCATCTCTGAAATCAACCTGGTGAACCTCCTCTGCACAGCTTCCAAAGCCAGTATATCCTTCCTCAAGTACGGAGACCAGAATTGCACACAGTACTACAGGTGTGGCCTCACCAGTACCCTGTATAGTTGCAGCATAACATCCTGCTCTTGAATTCAATCCCTCTAGCAATGAAGGCCAATGTCCCACTTGCCTTCTTAATAGCCTGCTGTACCTGCAAACCAACCTTTTGTGATTCATGCACAAGCACTCCCAAGTCCCTCTGCACAGCAGCATGCTGCAATCTTTTACCATTTAAATAATAATCTGCTCTTTCATTTTTCCTTCCAAAGTGGATGACCTCGTATTTACCAACATTGTGCTCCATCTGCCAGACACTTGTCCACTCACTTAACCTAACTATATCTCTCTGCAGACTCTCCATATCCTCTGCACAATTTGCTTTTCCACTCAATTTAGTATCATCAGAAAACTTAGATACACTGCACTCGGTCCCCTCTTCTAGATCGTTAATGTATAGAATGAACAGTTGTGGGCCCACCTCCGACCCCTGTGGCACACCGCTCACCACTGATTGCCAACCAGAGTAACACCCATGTATCCCAACTCTCTGCTTTCTATTAGTTAACCAATTCTCTATCCATGCTAATACATCACCCCAACTCTATGCATCCTTATCTTATGGATAATTCGTTTATGTGGCACCTCTATTTCCATCTTTAGTATCTTTATTTTTCCCTTTCAGGGTTCTTTTGAAGACTCTGACCTGGAGTTAAACGCTGATTTCTGTTCTTTGCAGGAATGGGACCCGTTCCTGGTGTTTCAAGACTGGTGGGCTCAGCCTGAGAGTCGGGCTTGATTTCGGAAGCCTAAGATCTCGGGGCTCTGGAGACGGGTGGAACGAGGGTCGGTGTCACGGCAGGAGACCCGTGTGTCATCAGGGGAGTCGGGATATCTGCTGTGGGGCCGAAGACCCGGGATCTTCGCAATCTTGGGGCACAGAGCTCAGAAAAAGCGACGTAACAGACTTTTAACATCATAAACCAGCAAGTTGTTTGTTATGTCTCCCCTCTTGCTGGGAAAATGGAGACCCACCTCTTTCTCCCTTATTAGGGAGAGAGAGAATCTGTGGTATGTTGAATGCTGGGTGTAACATTAAGCCTTTGGGGTAAATGCAACTCTGTGTCTTTGCCATTGCTTTGCCCATGCTGAGTGCTCGGTGGTGGGGCTAATGCTTTTTTTTTGCCATTGGGGGGGAGGGGGGATTGTTGTTCACTGCCGCTTTCGTGCGAGAGGAGGGGAGCTGGGTGGGGGGGACTTTGGGGTTCTTACGTTTATCTGTCGTCCATTCTTTGGGACACTTCTCTGTTTTCGTGGATGTTTGTGAAGAAAAAACATTTCAGGATGTATATTGTATACATTTCTCTGACATTAAACTAACGTAAGTGTTCAGCGAAACGGTCTCCCAGTCTGCGTCGGGTCTCACCAATATATAAAAGGCCACACCGGGAGCACCGGACGCAGTATACCACACCAGCCGACTCACAGGTGGCTCCTACTCCACACCTACGCTCGGTCCACCAGAGAAAGCAGGATCTCCCAGTGGCCACACATTTTAATTCCACATCCCATTCCCATTCTGATATGTCTATCCATGGCCTCCTCTACTGTCAAGATGAAGCCACACTCAGGTTGGAGGAACAACACCTTATATACCGGCTGGGTAGCCTCCAACCTGATGGCATGAACATTGACTTCTCTAACCCGTTAATTCCCCTCCTCCTCTTCTTACCCCATCCCTGATATATTTAGTTCTTCTTTTCCCCCCTCCTCCTTTTTTTCTATCTGCCCATCACTCTTTGGCTGTTCTCCATCTCCCTCTGGTGCTCCCCTCCCCCTTTCTTTCTCCCTAGGCCTCCTGTCCCATGATCCTTTCAATTCTCCAGCTCTGTATCCCTTTTGCCAATCACCTTTCCGGCTCTCAGCTTCACCCCACCCCCTCCAGTCTTCAATCATTTCGCATTTTCCCCTCCCCCTCCTACTTTCAAATCTCTTACTATCTTTCCTTTCAGTTAGCCCTGATGAAGGGTCTCGGCCCGAAACGTCGACAATGCTTCTCCCTATAGGTGCTGCCTGACCTGCTGTGTTCCACCAGCATTTTGTGTGTGTTGCTTGAATTTCCAGCATCTGCAGATTTCCACATGTTTGATTTAGTTTAAAGCCCTAGTTATACAATTCGCTAGGATCCCGGTCCCATCACAGTTCAGGTGGAGCCTGTTCCATTGGTACAGCTCCCTCCTTCCCCAATACTGGTGCCAATTTCCCATGAATTCAACCCCACTTCCCCCACATCAGTCCTTGAAACACACATTTAACTCTCTAATCTTCTTGACCCTATGCCAGCTTGCATGTGGCTCATTTATTATTACCTGAGATTACTACATTTTTGATTCTGCTTTTTGATTTAGTCCCTAAATTTAGTTCTACCTATGTCATTGGTACCCACATAGACCACAACTGGATCTTTCCCTTCCCTCTGCAAATTCCTCTGCAGGTGAGATAAGATCTCCCGACCCCAGGCCAGGCAGGCAACACAGCCTTCGGGATACACTATCCTCGTGATAGAGAACTCTGTCTATTCCTCTGACTATACTCTCTGCAAATACCATTATAATGATCTTCTTCCCCCTCCTCCACCCCTGAATGGCTCCCTAAACTACAGTGCCACAGTTAGGTTGCTCATCCTTCCTGTAGCCCCCACTCTCATCCACACGAGGAGCAGGAATCTCAGACCTGTTGGACAACATCAAGGGCTGAGGCTCCTCCAGCACTGTCTCTTGGATCCCACTACCCGTCTCACTCACAGTCACACCCTCTTGACCCTGACCACAGACCGAATTTGAGGCAGCCAATCTCCCTCCTGAAACAGAGAGTCCAGGTAACGCCCTCTCTCTCCCCCTGAGATGCCGCAGTGTTTGAAGCTCAGATTCCAGATCATCAGCTTTGAGCCTGAGTTCCTCGAGTAGCCAACACTTGCTGCAGATGTGGTCACCAGGAACCACAAGCGGGTCCAGCAGCTCCCACGTCATGCAGCTACGGCAGTCACCTGATCCTTTATTTAATTAGCTGTAATTTAGTGATTTTTTATTCAACCACTACAAAAGCCTTACTTGCTACTTACCCGTGCCAAAGCCTCGAGTTCCCACACTGGTCTCCTCACACAATGGCCACTCTCCTTTGACCCTGCTTTACTTTCATTTGCTCCTGTTAATGAATCAGATATTGATTGGTCTGTCACTAACGTGCCGAGCCCCACGAAATGCTCCTTTTATAAACTTTTCTCCCCGACCTGTGTGAAGCTCACTCTCTCTGCAAATGGATTGGTTCGCTGCTAATGCCAGCCACAAAAATCATGATAAACAAATAAATAAATATTTGAAAGGCACTTGGCCTCTATTATTGTGAATACCATATTCTAACGCTGCCTGATTTCATGGCAGTAACTATGTCATGCTTGAGAGCCTAATAGATATTATTTTTGTATGATGATATCGAAATTTGATCGAGGGTTGATTAGTGGTGGTTTTTCAGAGAGGACCTCCCATGGGTCTAGAGTTGCACAGTACTGTGACTCAAGATTGGCCTATAGAATGATTACATTGCTGAAGGGTATTGCCTAATTCATTGCCTTCATTGTAACTTCAGGGGATTTTACAGTGAAATTCAGCTGTTCTGTACACTCTGGTGGTTACAAAGAAATGCCCACTTTGATGTTCTTGCTTTTCCTGCAGTGAAAACTGAGACGCTTCCATTTAGTAGACTAATAAATATTATAGAGAAGTGTTGCTTTCCAATGGATAATGCTGCTGATCAGCAGTGCCAGCTGAACGGCAGGACCGATTTACTGCAGAAAGATGAACTTTGCTTTCTCTTTCAATTGGAAAGAAAAATACTGCCTTGAGTAAGTGGTTTCTGGTAAGTTTAATGTCTGTTTGTTTACTGGGGAAATGCATTTCAAGTTGTGAAAATTGCTTGGCTGTTATCATTTATAGTGTACAGCTTAATCAAGGGTAAAATGGTGCCTTGTATTTTGAGAAACTGTTTTTGATAGTCTGTTTCTATGCCAATAGTTTTTCCTGTGTGTAATATTCTTTTTGGTAATGATCAATCAAAAAGTACTTCTTGAGTTTCTGACTGTAGATATTTTTAATGCATTGTTATTTTGATAGATTAAAAAAATCATCAGCAAGAAATTACAGCATACTTTCAGTGGCCACTTTATTACGTACCTCCTGTACCTGATAAAGTGGCCACAGAGTGCATGTTTGTGGTCTTCTGCTGCTGTAGCCCATCCACTCCAAGGTTCGACATGTTGTGTATTCAGAGATGCTCTTCTGCACATCACTGTTGTAACTTTTGTGTGCATAACTGCTATGCATCAAAATCCCAGGAGACCAGCAGTTTCTGAGATACTCAAATCACCCCATCTGGTACCAACAAGCATTCCACTGTCAGTCACTTGGACCACATTTCTTCTCCGTTCTGATGTTTGGCCTGAACAACAACTGAACCTGTTGATCATGTCTGCATGCTTTTATGCATTGATTTGCTGCCACATGATTGGCTGATTAGATATTTGCATTAATGAACAGGAGTACAGGTGTACCTAATAAAGTAGTCACTGATTGTATAATTTATGAATATCAAATTGCAAATCTGATTACAGATGGTATTACTCCATGGGATAGCGTACTATTCACCTGCACATTAAAATGGTTCATCCGCAATAGTAGTCTCAAAAATTAGCAAAGGACAGTTGTTAAATATAGATATATGTCAACAAAACATAACCCTTGATAAAAAGCCCCAAAGGACTCTTTAGATGAATTGACAATAAATTTAAGATGAGTGCACATCAGAGTAACTGGAGTGATGAGATCATAAAATAGCAGCTTTTTATTGTATTGCTACAGCTGTTCAGCTGAAATATTTGGATCACATGTGTGAAAATCCAAATTAACAGCATCTCAGTATGTAATGTAATATGGTGCTTCAGGAAGGTTCCCACTGAAGGATAAATAAACTCTCTGGTTTTTGTTTTACCTCTATGTGTTTAAATTACCAGATGTTGTTCATAAAAGTGGAAGGGGTCTGTGGTTACTCAACAGGAGTATGGGGATAGGGATATTTTTGCAGGTGAAGCATTTTGTCAAAGATTTCAGCTGGTAGAAGAAAATTAATCTCCAGAAGATACATCTCATATTTGTTCCTGATTCCCACTGTCTGAAGCCATATTTCTGCAATGCCATGTTCCCTTGGCTGCTAGAACTCCCATCCTCCCAGTCACACACATGGACAGCCCTCCGACCCCAGGTCAGATATCCAGGTCTCGGCCATCGGCTTCAGCTTCTAGACTCCAAACGACTTTCAAACTTGGCAATGTCATACAGTAAATGAAAGCTCCTGGCTAACAAAACGTAGAATATTTGCAGTTCTTAAGCAATAGTGGTTCAAATTCTCAAGATTTGGTAAATGTCCAGTTGTTATTAAGAGTTATTGCCTATCTATCTATCTATCTATCTATCTATCTATTTATTTATTTATTTGTTTGTTTATTTTTATTTCTCAGCTCAAGCTGGCAAAACTTGAGGCATGGGCAATGCCAAGCATACTTGTGTCTTAATTGCTAGGAACTTTTGGACTATTCTAGTGGTGTTTATTACTGTGGATTTCTAGAAATTTACATAAATATTTCTGTGAAGGCCAAATTGTTTAATGCTATTATGTAGTGACTTTGGGCTGATACCAGATTATTACTATTATTATTATTTTCTCTTTTGTATTTGCACAGGCTGCTGTCATGTGCGTGTTGGTTCCATACTGGGTGCTGCCTTTCATTGAATCTATTGACAAGGGAATCACAGAGGGAGGGCTCCCTGTGGAAAGCAGAGAGTTAGCTGCAGGTAAAGATCTGTTTAGTAAGTAGGGTCCTGTTGAAGATGGCGGAGGTTGTGAAGGATGATATGTTGGATATGGAGAATCATGGGATGGTAGGTGAGGACAAGAGGAACTGTCCTCGATGAAGCATTGGGAAGATGGGGTGAGCACTAATGACTGAGAAATGGAGGAAATGGGAGTGAGGGCAGCATCAGTGGAGGAGGAAGGGAAACCCTATTCATTGAAGGAAAACATCGCTGATGTCCTGGAAAGGAAAGCCTCATCCTGGGAACAGATATGGTGGAGATGAAGGAACTGAGAAAAGGGAACAGTATTTTTACAGAAGACAGGGTGGGAGGAGGTACAGCCAGGATTGCCGTGGGAATCGGTATGTTTATAAAAGTAAACAGTTTGTCTCCAGAAATAGAGACAGAGAGATTGAGAAATGGGAGAGGGGTGTCAGAAATGGACCGAGTGAATTTAAGGGCAGGGTGGAAGTTGAAGACAAAAATTGATGAAATTGACAAGCACAGCATGGGTGCATGAAGCAGCACCAACACAGTCGTCAATGTAGCACAGGAGGGGTTTGGCAAGCATTACCAGGGAAGGCCTAAACATGGATTGTTCTATGCAGCTAATAAAATGGCAGGCATGCCCATGGCTGCCCCTTGGGTTTGGAGAAAGTGGGAGGAGCCAAAGGGGAAATTGTTGAGGCCAAGGACCAGTTCTGCCAGATGGAGGAGGATAGTGGTGGAGGGGAGCTGTTTGGGTCTTTTGTTGAGAAAGAGGCAGTTAGCTTTAAGGCCTTCTTGATTGTGGATAGAAGTGTATAGGGACTGAGCATCTATGGTGAAAATGAGGTGGTAAGGGTTAGGGAATTGAGGAGATCGAGACCATGAGGAATATTGCAGATGTAGATAGGAAGGGTCTGTACCAGTGGGATTGAATGGAGTTGAGATATGAAGACATGAGTTCAGTGGGTCAGGTGCAGGCAGACACAGACCAGACAGTCATGTTTGTGGATTTTGGGTAGGAGTTAGAAATGAGCAGTGTGGGGTAAGAGAACTATGAGTTTTGTGGCAGAGGATAGGAGATCTCCAGAGCTGATGAGGTTCGTGATGGTGCCGGAGACAATTTTCTGATGGTGCGGAGTTCTTTCCAAGGGGTAACTAAGAGGAGGTGACTGAGGGCTGTCACCTGTCCTCAGCAAGGTAGAGGTCAGCCTGCCACCATGCGATGGCATCCCCTTTGTCTGTGGGTTCGATAGTAAGTTTGGGATTTGGGCAGAGAGAGTGGAAAGCAGTGTGATCAGAGGTGGTAAGTTTTGAGGAGGAGAGAGGAGAGCTGAAGTCGAGCTGGTTGATCTCTTGTCAGCAATTAGAGATGAAAAGTTCTGGAGCAGGCAGAAAACCGAAGCCAAGAAGAAGAAGAGGGTTGGAGATGGGGGAAGGGGTCACCAGTGTAGGGTGGAGAATTCTAGCCAAAGAAGTGGGCTCGGGGGTAGAGTTGATGGAGTTGATGGAAGATGAGCTTATCTTCAATATACCAGAGGGTCTGAGTTATATGGAGAGGTTGACCAGGCTGTTTTTAGAACATAAGACATAGGAGCATAGTTAAGTCATTAAGCCCACTGAGTTTGCTCCACCATTCCATCATGGCTGATTTATTATGCCTCTCAACTCCATTCTCCTGCATTCTCCCCCCCATAACCTTTGATGCCCTGCCTAAGCAAGAAACGATCACACCCCCTTGGTCTTGGTCTCCACAGCCATTCACTTTCTCTCTGGCTAACAAAATTCCTTCTCATCTTTGTTCTAAATGGATGTCTCTCTGTTCTGAGGTTGTGCTCTCTGTTCCTAGACTCACCCACTATAGAAAATATCCTCTCCACATCCACTTTATCTAGGCCTTTTGATATTCAATGGTTTCAGTGAGATCCATCCTCATTCTTCTAACAGACAGACCGACATACTTTATTGATCCCGAGGGAAATTGGGTTTCGTTACAGCCGCACCAACCAAGAATAGTGAAGAAATATACTCCAGCAATACAGGCCCAGAGCTATCAGATGTTCCTCATGTATTACCCTTTCATTCTTGGAATTATTCTTGTGAACTTTCTCTGGAACCCCTCCAATGCCAGCACATTATTTCTTAGAAAAGGGGCCCAAAACTGTTCACAATACTCCGTGTGGTCTGATCAATTCCTTACAAAGCCTCAGCATTACATCCTGGCTTTTGCATTCGAGTCCTCTCAAAATGAATGCTAACAATGCATTTGCCTTCCTCACCACCAACTCAACCTGCAAGTTAACCTTTAGGGAATGCTGCACAAGGACTCCCAAGTCCCTTTGCTCTTCTGATTTTTAAATTGTCTCCCTATTTAGAAATTAGTTTATCCCCTTATTTCTTCTACCAAAGTGCATGACCACACACTTCCCTACACTGTATTCCATCTGCCACTTCTTTGCCCATTCTCCCAATAGGTCCAAGTCCTTCTGAAGGCTCCCTACTTCTTCATCACTAACTGCCCTTCCACCTGTCTTAGTAACCCATTGTAATTTGTATCCCACATTCTAGCTACTGTTTGGAGGCCTGTATATAACTCCCATCAAGGGCTTTTTACCCTTTCATTTTCCTAACTCTGCCCACAAGGACTGTACAGCTCCTGATCCCATGTCACCTCTTTTGAAGGATTTGAGTTATTTTTTAAACAACTGAGCCACCCACCCTCTCTGCCTACCTGCCTGTCCTTTTGATTCAATGTGCGTCTTTGGATGTGAAGTTCCCAACCATGATCTTCTTTCAGCCATGACTCAGTGATGCCCACAACGTCATACTTGCCAATCTCTAACTGTGCTACAAGATCATCTATCTTATTCTCTATACTGTGTGTATTCAAATATAACACCTTCAGTCCTGTACTTATCACCTTTTCAATTTTGCCCCTTTGTCACATATCAACTCATCCAGCGCAATTTTGCCCTATCATCTGCCTGTCCTTCCTCACAGTCTCACTACACACTGTGTCTAGTTGTACACCAACTGCCCCATCCTCAGCCCTATCACTCTGGTTCCCAAACTCCTGCCAAATTAGTTTAAACCCTCCCCAACAGTTCTAGTAAATCTGCCCACTAGGATATTGGACCCCCCTTGGATTCAGGTGTAACCTGTCCCTTTTGTACAGGTTATACCTTCCCTAGAAGAGATCCCAATGATCTAGAAATCTGACCCCATGCTCCCTGCACCAGTTCCTCAGCCACACATTCAACTGCTGAATCATCCTATTCTCACCCTCACCAGCAGTAATCCAGAGATTACTACCCTGGTGGTCCTGCTTTTCAGCTTTCTACCAAATTTCCTATATTCTCTCTTCAGGACCTCCTCCCTATTATATCTTCCTGCTGTTCACCCCCCCCCCCCCTTTAGAATACTGTGGGCCCAATCTGAGCCATCCCTGACCCTACTACTTGGGAGGGAATGAACCATCAGGGTGTCTCTTTCATGTCCACAGACTGTCTGCTCCTCAAACGATGGACTCCCCTATCACTACCACACTCCTCTCCTCCTCCTGCTTCCCTCTGAACCACACAGCCAGACTCAGTGCCAGAGACCTTCAGCCGAGGTGGCGTCCTTCCCAACAGTATCTAAAGCTTTATGCTTACATTTGAAGAGAACAGCCAAAGGGGTACTCTGCACTGCTTGCCTATTCCTTTTCCCTCTCCTGACAGTCACCCAGGTACCTGGCTCCTATAGCTTAGGGGTGATTACCTGCCTGTATGCCTTGTCTGTCACCTCCTCATTCTCCTGTATGAGTCAAAGGTCATCGAGCTGCTGCTCCAGCTCCTTAACATGATCCCTAAGGACCTGCAGCTTGGTGCACCTGAGATGTGTGTCTTCCAGGGTTCCCACATCTCACACAAAGAACATATCACTAACTTTGGGCCCATTCTCAGCACACTACCTACATAGTAATAGAAAGAGAAAGAAAAAAAACTTACCAGAAACTTACTTAGAACCTCCACCTGTGGTTGCCCAAGCCTGTTTTCACTAAAGCCTGCTGAGCCAAAGCTTCCCATTCTGACATTCTAACGTTGGAGAATGAGGGGTGTCCTTATAGAAGTGTTTAAGATGATGGGAGGCATGGATAAGATGGATGGTAACAATCTTTCTCCCCAGGGTAGGGTAGTCCAAAACTAGGAGCAAGAAGTTTAGGGTGAGAGTGGGCCAAGTCACTAGGTGCATTCAAGGTTGAGGTTGATAGGTTCTTGATTAGTCAGGGCATGAAATTGTATGGAGGAAAGGCAGGAGAATTGGGTTAAGAGGGAAATAGATTAGCCTAGATGAAATGGCAGAGCAGACTCGATAGGTGAATGGCCTAATTCTGCCCCTACGTCTTATGGTCTCACAGTCTTTTAGGAAAGATTTATAAGGGACCTGAGGGACAATTTTTTTACTCAGAAGGTGATGAGCTGCCAGAGGAAGTGGTTGAGGCAGGTACAACAGTGTCATTTAAAAAGCTCTTTGGTGGGTACATGGAGGGGTGGGACTTAGAGAGATACGAGCTGAATGCAGGAAATTGGGATGAGCTGGATGGGCACTATAACTAGCTGGGCCAAAGGGTTGATATCTGTTTTTATATTGCTCTATAACAATCTCCAGAAACAATGAAATATGCCTTTTGATTTTGTGTTTTATATTCTGTGCTTTTGCTCATTTATAAAATTGCCATTTGCACAATTTGTTTTATTTTATGCATTGGGGTGAGGGTGGAGTTTTGATGTTTTTCTTTGAGTGGGTTGGTTCCATGATTCTTCCTTGTCTCGTGGCTGTTTGTGGTGAAGACGAATATCAGGGTTGTATACTGCATGCTTACTTTGATAATAAATGTACTTTGAATCCTTTGTTGGTCAAGGCAGGTGCATAATATTTACATGTTTATGTGCCCCATCAAGCTAATCCCATTTGCCACTGTTTGGCCCATAATCTCGAAAACCTTTCCAATCCAGTGTAGCTGACCAACTTTTTTCTTTTTTGTCTGTGCAGGTGTGGGAAGTGTCGGTGTCAGGTCGGAGGGTGAATATAAAAAGAGCAGATATGGGTAAATGTGATCCTTTCTCAGTGGCTCAGGTGCAGGGATTGTGAGTGTCAGTGTCAGAGCCCTGTGGAAGTTGGGAGAGAAAGAGTAAATGGAGCTGATTTGGGTAAGGCCAGTCTTTTTTGACTGTGCAGGTGTCAGACGTCAGAGTCCTAAACTCAGCTGCAAAATCAAGGTGAGCTCAAGCAGAATGGCCATTGTTGGACTGTGCCAGTGATAGAGTGGAAGGCTTTGGCTTAACAGGTGGAGCCACAGTTAAGAAGAGGTAAGCTTTTTCTTTTAGCACAGAGTAGTCAGGATGGAATGCTCCTCCGGTCAGATGTGGAAACTCAGGATAACTGATAGTTTCCCTGATGACTACATCTGCAGGAAGTGCATCCAGCTTCAGCACCCGACTGATCGGGTCAGGGAGTTGGAGCTGGAGCTGGATGCACTCAGGATCATTTGGGAGACTGAAGCTATTATAGACGAGACTTTTGAAGAGGTGGTCACACCCAGAGTACAGGCTTCAGACAGTAGAGGGTGAATATCAGGAGGGGGAAGGGGATTGAGAAGACAGTGCAGTGTTTCCCTGTGGTCATTCCCCTTAGCAACAAGTATGCTGCTTTCAACATTGTTGGCGGTGGGTGACCCATTAGACCCAGCAGCAGCAGCCAAGCCAGGCTTGAGTCTCTACAGGGAAGGGTAAAGTCAGGTAGTGCTGTAGTTATTAGACACTCAGGAGTTAGGGGACAAAGAGGAGATTCTGTGGCTGCAAAAGAGACACCATATTGGTGTGTTTCCTCCTGTGTACTGGGTCCAGGATGTATCGGAGTGGCTGCAGGATGTTCTCGGGGGGGTGGGGGGTGAGCAGCCAGAGGTTGTGGTGCATATCGGCACCAACAACATAGGCAGAAAAGGGGAAGAGGTCCCTCTGCAGTGAGTATATAGAGTTAGGAAAAAGGCTGAAGAGAAGGACCTCCAAGGTACTAATCTCCAGTTAATCCCTATGCCATGAGCTACTGCAGGTAGAGATGGTGTGATTAAACTTGAAACCCTGTCCCCTGCACTATCAGGTGAATGAATAGCTGAGGAGATAGTGCAGGGGACAGGGTTTCAAGTTCTTGGGTCATTGGAACTTTTTCTGGGGAAGGGATAGGTTGCATCTGGACTGGAGGGGTATCAATATCCTGGCTGGGAGGTTTGTTGATGTGATAGTTTTGCAGGGGGCTGGGAACTGGAGCACCAGGTCAGTAAGGGAAGGATCGGTCCAGAAGGTAGATGTTAGGGAAGGAAGTGAAAGGCAAAATATAAATAGCAGGTATGATGGGATGGATATTTTGAAGTGTGTATATTTTAATGCTAAGAGTATTATGGGTAAGGGTGATGAACAGAGCATGGATCAGTACATGGAACTATTATGTTGGGCTGTTACTGAAACTTGGCTGAGAGAGGGGCAGGAATGGATGATTAATGTACCAGATTTTCAAAGTTTTAGAAAACATAGAAGAGGAGGTAAAGGGGGGTGGTGAAGTCAGGGACAATATCACAGCTGTATTCAGGGGAGACATAATGGAGGGGTCTGACACTGAGTCCACTTGGGCGGAACTCAAGAATAGGAAGCATGCAATCACACTGATGGGATTGTACTGCAGACCCCCCCCCCCCCCCACCCCTGTCGCCACCGGGACACTGAGGAACAGATACGTAGTCAGATTAAGGAAATGTGCGAAAATAATAGGGATGTTGTCATGGGGGATTTCAACTTCCCTAATGTAAAGGACATGTTCGGCACAGCTTTGTGGGTCGAAGGGCCTGTATTGTGCTATAGGTTTTCTATGCTTCTCTGTTTCGATAAACTGGGACCTTCTTAGTGCAAGGGGTTTAGATGGGGCAGAATTTGTTAAGCGTATCCAGGAAGGTCTCTTAAATCAATATGTGGACGGTCTAATAAAAGGAGGGGCCGAACTGGACCCGGTGTTTGGTCATGAGCCTGGCCAGGTGACTGACCTTTCAGTGGGCGAACAGTCAGGAAACAGTGACCACAACTCCTTATCTTCCAGGATAACTATAGATAAGGAATAGGTATGGTCCTTGTGCGAGAGTTTTAAACTGGAGTAGGGCAAATTACAAGGGCATTAAGCAGGTACTAGGAAGAGTTAATTGGGAACACCTTTTCTTTGGCAAGTGCACATCAGACATGTGGAGGGAGTTTAAATATCAATTTTGTTTATAAGATCAAGGCTAAGTCATTGGATACATTTAAGGCAGAGATAGATAGGTTTTTGATTAGCCAGGGCATCAAAGGTTATGGAGAGAAGGCAGGGGAGCGGGGATGACTGTAAAAATTGGATCAGCCCATGATGGAACGGCAGAGCATACTCGATGGGCTGAATGGCCTACTTCTGCTCCTATATCTTAAGGTCTTATGGTCGTTAATTGCACAGAGTACATGAAAGGTATATTCCTGTTAGAAGGACGGACGGGCTTGGAAAGATGAAAGAATCTTGGATGTCCAGACCATACAAAGTATGTAAAGCTTTGGAAGTTGGGATCAAATGAAGCAGATGAGGACTACAAAGAAACCAGAAAAGAACTAAAGAAGGGAATTAGGCAAGCCAGGAGGGGTCCTGAAAAACCCTTGGCAAGTACGATTAAGTTGAATCCCAAGGCATTCTATACATACATCAAGAGCAAGAGGATAACAAGGAAGAGGGTAGGACCCCTCAAGGATAAAAGGTGGACCATTTGGTTGGATGCAGAGAATGTGAGTGAAGTACTTAATGAGTACCTAGCTTCAAGGAAAAGGTTATGGAGGACCAGGAGGTCAATGCTGAGTGTATAAATATGTTAGGGCGAATAAACTCTTCTCGGGTGTGTGTGTGTGTGTGTGTGTGTGTGTGTGTGTGTGTGTGTGTGTGTGTGTGTGTGTGTGTGTGTGTGTGTGTGTGTGTGTGTGTGTGTGTGTGTGTGTGTGTGTGTGTGTGTGTGTGTGTGTGTGTGTGTGTGTGTGTGTGTGTGTGTGAGAACTGTAATAGCGTTGTGCTAACTGCTATGCTACAATGGCGTCCCAATATATCTCCTCTTTCTAATGATAAATATATGGAATATTTTGTCTAGAGACAAATTTATGACAATTATTTATGGATAAAACCAAACTATTGTTATGTTCTTGTGGAAATGTTTCTTCCATGTTAAGTCTAGTGGACTAAACTGTTAAAGATGGTCTAGTGGGTGTCATTCTTGTGTGTGCTGCAGATGCCTCTGGGTTTTACAGAATGGTGTTCATAACACACACGCGCACACTCCAGTGAGGTTAGCCTTTTCAGACAATAAGTCATTAGCACTTGTTAAGGAACCTTTCAGCCTGAGGAACGCTAAGCATGTAGACCATTACTGTATTTCACACATTTCTTCTCTTCACTGGCTCTTCCCCCTTTCATTCCAGTCCTGATGAAGGGTCTCAGCTTGAAAAGTCGAATGTTTATTCCTTTCCATAGATGCTGCCTGACCTGCTGAGTTCCTCCAGCATTTTGTGTGTGTGTTGCACTGGATTTCCAGCATTGCAGAATCTCTTGTGTTTAAATCATTATTTCAATCAGACTTCAATGCTGATTTGACTCTGGAGCGATGATTTGAAAGCTTCCTCTTCTAGCTGAAGTCCATCTCTTAACCTCACATAACTAAACATGCCTTCTGCTGTGAGACAAGCACAGTATCAACCCACAGTATATGTCCCCTTTCCTCATCACAACAAAGTTCAAAGTAAATTTATTTTCAAAGTACACATATATCACTGTATCCAGTACAACCCTGAGATTCGTTTGCTTGTGGTCATGCTCAATAAATCCAAGAACTATTATAGAATCAATGAAAGACCACACCCAACAGGGCAGACAAACAACCAATGTGCAAAAGACAACAAACTGTGCAAATGCAGTCCAGCCGGGGTACCTGTCTAAGTACTAAAGACCTGTGCTGATCAACTACTTGGAGCGTCCACTGAGATCTTTAACATCTCACTTCAGCAGTCTGAGGTACTCACCTGCTTCAAGGCAGGTCACCAATCATACTGGTGCCTATGAAGAACATGGTAACCTGCCTCAAAGATTATCGTCCAGTAGCACCTACATCCACGGTGATGAAGTATAATGACAGGTTGGTGACGGAACGCATCAACACATCTGAGAAGCGACTTGGATGCACTCCAGTTGCCTACCGGAGCAACAGGTCCACAGCAGATGCCATCTCATTGGCTTTTTTTAATTTTTATTAGTTTTTTTATACATTTTCTACATAGCTACAGATAAAAAAACCCCGGATCAAAATGAAGAACGTTGATACAGTGCAAAAATAAACATACAATAATAATATGATACAAAGAAAGATAATTGAGAAAGCACCCAAATTGAAGACATGTAAAATTAGTATCCTCCTCAAGCCCCGCAACAAAAAAAACTCCAGACCAACCACAACACACTATAGAGAATATAAATCAGGACAATCAAACCCCCAAAATTGTAAATACACTTAGCAACACAAGATATTAATGCCTACTACAAAAAAAAGGAGCTGAAAGCAAGGGACCGAAAAAAAACCTTAGTTAAGAGGAAGGTTATGAAAGTACTCAATAAAAGGTCCCCAGACCTTATGGAACTTTAAATCCGAATTAAGGACTGAATAATGAATTTTTTCAAGGTCTAAGCAGGCCATAATATCGTTAAGCCATTGAGCATGTGTGGGCGGGGCAACATCTCTCCATCTAAGGAGGATTAAACGTCTAGCCAGGAGAGAGGCAAAAGATAATATTCGACACTTAGTCGAACTCAGATGTAAATCTGTCTCACCCCAGAAACCGAACAAAGCAATTAAAGGGTTAGGTTCTAGGTGGTGATTCAGAGTATACGATAACATTATGAAGACATCTTCATTGGCTTTTCACTGAACGCTGGAACATCTGGACAGCAAAAATACATTCATCAGGATGTTCTTTATCAACTACAGCTCTGTATTCAATACTATCATCCCCTCAAAACTAATCAATAAGCTTCAAGACCTTGTGATCAGTACCTCTCTGTGCAATTGGATCCTTGATTTCCTCAACTGCAGACCCCAGACAGTTCGGATTGGCAACAACATCTCCTCCAGAATGCCCATCAATGGTTTGGGCCATAAGATTGACGAATAGTCCAGAAGTCAAAGCCCGATGGATGAAGCCTGAAGACTGGAGTTGGAAGACTGTCTGTATGAGTGGGTAGGTATGAAAAGGTCAGAGGGCAGGAAAGGGGCTTGTTTTGAAGTTTTATTTGGTTTACACTTACAACTGTGTGGCGAAACACAGCACCAATGCCATATTTAAGTTTACTGATGACACCACTGTCGTTGGCAGAATCAAAGGTGGTGACGAATCAGCATACAGGAGGGAGACTGAAATTCTGGTTGAGTGGTGTCACAACAACCTCTCACTCAACATCAGCAAGACCAAAGAGCTGATGATTAACTACAGGAGGAAGAAATCGGAGGTCCATGAGGGCATCAGAGATGGAGAGGGTTGGTAACATTAAATTTCCTGATGTTATCATATCAGTTCTGCGTCCAACACATAACTGCTATCACAAAGAAGGCACAACATTGTACCTACTTTCTTAGAAGTTTGTGGAAATTCAGCATGTCTTCTAAAACAGTTTTTGTAGATGCAGAGCGGAGAGTATCCTAACTGGTGGCATCATGGCCTGGAAGGAAACACCAATGCCCAAGAACTGAAAAGCATTCTAAACGTTTTGGATTCAGATCCCACTGCAAGCTTTGATAGCCTTCCTTGCTGTCCACTACACCTCAATCCTGGTGCCACCTGCAAATTTGCTGATCCATTTAACCACATTATCATCCAGATTATTAATATAGATGATGAACAACAACAGACCCAGCACTGGTCCCTGCAGCATGACAGCGTCACAGGCCCCCAGTCAGAGAGTCAGCCATTTACTACCATTCTCAGGCTTCATCCATGAAGCCAATATCCAATTTACCACCTCATCCTAAATGCCAAGTGATTGGACCTTCTTGACTAGCCTCCCACCCAGGACCTTTCAAAGGCCTTACTAATGTCCTTGTAGAGAACATCCTCTGCCTTTTCTCCATCAACTTTCTTGGTAAGTTCCCCAAAAGACTCTATAAGTTTGACTAGACATGTTGACTATCCCTAATTAGTCCGTGTCTATCCAAATGCTTATATATGCGGTCTCTTAGAATATGTTTCAGTAACTTTCCCACTACCTATGTCAGACTCACTGGTCTATAATTTCCTGGCTTTTTCTTAGAGCCTAATGGAACTACATTAACTATCCTCCAATCCTCCAGCACCTCATTCATGGCCAAGGACGTTTTAAATACATACTTTGATAATAAGCTTTCAAAGCCATACTTTGAACTTTTTACAGTGAAAAACTTGTCGTGCATGCCATTCATACAGATCAAATTAATTACAAAAGTGCATTGTGGTAGCAGAAGGTAAAACAACAAGGTGGAGAATTAGGTGTGACAGAGGAAGTGCAGTGCAGACAGACAATAAGGTGCAAGATCATAATGAGGTAGAAGGTAGGTCAAGAGTCCTACCTTCTCTTGAGGTAGGTCAATAGTCCCCTCATCGATGAGGGGACTATTCAATACATCATAATAGAAGGGTAGACTCTGTCCTTGAGCGTGGTGGTATGTGCTTTCAGGCTTTTGTAACTTCTGTCCGATGGGAGGGGGGAGGAGACAGAATGGCCAGGGTAGGCAAGGCCTTTGATTATGTAGGCTGTTTTAGCAAGAAATGTGTGATTTCCTAAAAATTTTTCCAAAAACACACCAGGAAAGCTGTGAGCAAAGGAGCTGCATATCCTTGGAACTAACGGCAGAGGAGTGCAAGATTAGTTTCCAAGAATTGAACGCCGAAGGCAACCTATCTCCACATAACAAAATTTATGTGAACTGCAAACTGCAGATTCATCAGGAACTGACACAGGTTTAGAAACAGGACAATTTACCAAAAAAAAACAATGGATCTTTTGCTCAAGGCTCTTCTTCATTGAAAATAAACCACTATCATATTATCGCAGACATTGATTTAAAGTAAAAATCTTTAAGTTAAGCGCTTGCTTTATCTTTAGATCAATCAGTCGTACTTTGTGACAGAAATGAGAGAATTAAGAATAATTTCATGCTATAATTCTTCATTCCAAAGCAGAAATGGCTATGGATGAGATATTCTTGATTTATTTAATGGCTACAGAGAGGCCTTTGGGAAACCTTACTGTCTGCTAGTGACACCAGTAGTGACGTTATACGGCACATGTCAGTGTAGCCGTTAGCGCAGCACTATTACAGAGTTCAATTCCAGGGCCATCTGTAAGGAGTTTGTATGTTCTCATGGGTTCCCTCTCACATTCCAAAGACGTACCGGTTAGCAGGTTAATTGGTCATTGCCAATTGTCCTGTGATTAAGCTAGAGTTAAATAGGTGGGTAGGTGGGCTGCTGGGCAGTGTGGCTCGTTGGAATGGAAGCCTATTCCGCGCTGTATCTCCGAATAAAAATCTCCCCTACATGCAGTGACTTTGGAATTGTTTGCATGCCATGCACTATTCAGCATTGTCAACACAGAGTGCCACTGCAACAAGGAAATGAATCGCAGGGTTATATATGGTGACATATACATACTTTGATCATAACATTCCTTCGAACTTTGAAGTTTGAGTTGTGTATCGCAAATCCCCAGAATGGTTTGAAGAAACACAAGAGAGATTGGATCTGATGTTTAATTCTGATTGTGAGCTACAGTGCCTCACAGTCACAGACTGTGATCACCAGAATGAAAAGCAACTTATGATCAACACCTGAATGATCACAATTTTAGGGCGTCACAGTAACATATCGGTTAAAGCGACACTATTACTGCTTGGGGCTTTCCGGAGTTCAGAGTTCAATTCTGGGCCTGTTCTGTAAGGAGACTCGATAATCCTTTCCATGGAATAGGCAGGTTTCCTCTGGGTGCTCTGGTTTCCTCCCACATCCCTAGAACATACCGGGTGGTTTACTGTAAATTGTCCTGTGATTTGCTAGGGTTAATTGGATTTGCCAGGGGTTGTTAGGGTGGCATAGCTCACTTAGACTCACCACACTGAGTCTACTCCACACTGCATTGCTAAATAAAATAAAAATTTTAAAAATTAATCAAGCCTAGTAACTACTGCCTTCACATTACAGAGGACTGTAGATATCTTTTATATTTGTTAAATATCTAATCTTGAACTTTGGTAAATCTGTGATTGTGCATAATTGGAATTTTATCAACACAACTCAGATACTGTTTAGAATTTTGGTGCTTCGACCACAAGAGGGCCCCTCTTACTAGCACAGAGTCAAGCTTCACACCTACTTCTATCGTTTGCTTTCATACTACAGAAACCACGAGAAAAGGTCTCTTTATTCAAGGCAATAAGTTCTTTATCAACCTGATTTATTTGGGTAGGCATTCTTTAAGTACAGAATTGAGAGAAAAAAAGTGGGAATCTATTAATTCATGCGTTTGTTTCCACGTGGAACTGAATTGAATTGAATTTTATTTTTTTTTACTGTCATGTGTACTGAGATACAGTGAAAAGGTTGTCTTGCATCAGATTCAAACAGCTACGATCATTTCACAGTGCATTGAGGTACAACAAGATAAACCAATAACAGAATGCAGAGTGAAGTGTCACAGTTACAGAGAAAGTGCAGTGCAGGTACACAATAAGCTGGAAGCTCACCTTGTTCTGAGCTTCAGGTGATACATGAACTCATTGTCAGTGCTGCCTTAAATTATGTTCATGTATCTTTAAAGTCAAATGTTCAAAAAGAAATCTGCATGCTCATGAAATGAAGTTATGGATTAAAACTGGTCAAGCCAGTTTATGGAATGTGGCACCTCATATCCAATTTCAAACTGTTCGAGTCAGTTGTTTCAGTTTCAGCAGAGTGGATCATATTCACCAGTGACTGCTGAGGATCGTTGTCGATTTTGAATTGGAGGGGTGGGGGGTGGATACTCTGACAGGTCTGCTTTGTTCATGGTTAAAGAGTCAGGTGGAGAGCAACACACTCCACCCTCCCTCCACACTCCACTCCCTCCACACACTCCACCCCTCCCTCCACACACACTCCAACACTCCCTCCATACACTCCACCCCTTCCTCCACACACACTCCAACACTCCACCACTCCCTCCACACACACTCCAACACTCCCTCCACACACTCCACACACACTCCACCCCTCCCTCCACACACACTCCAACACTTCCTCCATACACTCCACCCCTTCCTCCACACACACTCCAACACTCCACCACTCCCTCCACACACACTCCAACACTCCCTCCACCCCACTCCAACACTCCCTCCACACACACTCCACCCCTCCCTCCACACACACTCCCAACACTCCCTCCACACACTCCACCCCTCCCTCCACACACTCCACCCACACTCCAACACTCCCTCCACACTCCACCCCTCCCTCCACAGACACTCCAACCCCTCCTCCACACATTCCACCCCTCCATCCACACTCACTCCAAACCCTCCCTCCACACACTCCACCCCCTCCCTCCACACACACTCCACCCCACCCTCCACACACTCCCCCCTCCCTCCACACTCCACCCCTCCCTCCACAATCCACCCACCCTCGCTCCACACACTCCACCCCCTCCCTCCACACACTCCACCCCACCCTCCACACACTCCCCCTCCCTCCAAACCCTCCCTCCACACACTCCACCCCCTCCCTCCACATTCACTCCAAACCCTCCCTCCACACACTCCACCCCTTCCCTCCACACACACTCCACCCCTCCCTCCACATTCCACCCCTTGCTCCGCACACTCCACCCCTCCCTCCACACACACTCCACCCCTCTCCACACACACTCCACCCCTCCCTCCACATTCCACCCCTCCCTCCACAATCCACCCTCCCTCCACACACACTCCAACCCCTCCTCCACACACTCCACCTCCTCCATCCACACTCCACTCCTCCCTCCACACACTCCACCCCTCGCTCCACACCACCCCTCCCTCCACACACACTCCAATCCCTCCTCCACACACACTCCACCCTCTCCCTCCACACACACACTGACAAATATACACACACTCACACACATACACTGTCAAATATGCACATAGCCACACAAGCACATACTGACACACACACACACACTGACGAATATACACACATATTTTGACATATACAGTACATACAGAGACACACACACACTGACACACAAACACATACACAATGGCAAATATACACACACACACACACACACACACACACACACACACACACACACACACACACACACACACACACACACACACACACACACACACACACACACACACACACGAATTCAGCTATGGTCATTCTTCCTCCATGGTAAGTATTTTTTTAAAAGCTGTAGACGCTGGGACTGTGGGAGGAAATCCATGCAGTCACAGGGTGAACTTACAAACTTCTTACAGACAGTGATGGAGCTGAACACAGGCCACAGGTGTAGTGATATAAACCAATTCACCAATTTATCATCAACCCACATAAACAAAAAGAAATAGTCTATCTGGTCATTATTACGCAGTCATTTATGGAAGCTTACTGTGTATAAAATAGCCACTGTATTCTCTGCATCACAGCCATAGCTATCCCCTCAAAAATACTTCAAATATTTGCCATTGTGTGTGTGTTTGTCTGTGCGTCAGTGTGTGTGTGTGTCTGTATGTACTGTATATGTCAAAAACACTAAAGCATCCTGTAACATCCTGAAAGGGATGTGCAGGGTGGGACATAATCAAAAGCCTATGTTTTTATACTTCTTCTCTGTCCAAGACTTCAAATTGTTGGACAACTTAGAAACAGTGGATGGATGGAGAACGTTAGTGAAGATGTACCCGAGTATTATCAGTGTACAGGTGACAGCCTGCACTTCCGTGTACAGATGATATGGCAAGGCACCTTGGTGGGACGAGGTGGACAGCAATGAAGGATCTTAACAGAGGGCTGTAAGGGGTGTGTGTGTGTGTGTGTGTGTGTGTGTGTGTGTGTGTGTGTGTGTGTGTGTGTGTGTGTGTGTGTGTGTGTGTGTGTGTGTGTGTGTGTGTGTGTGTGTGTGTGTGTGTGTGTGTGTGTGTGTGTGTGTGTGTGTGTGTGTGTGTGAGAGTGTGTGTTCATTCATTATGCGCTGTGTTGTATGACATAGGCGACATTTCACATTTCTTTACTTTCCTGTAAATGTCTGCATGGAAATGAATCTCATGGCAGAACAGTGCCTAAAAAAGAATTTAACTCCTTGAAAGTTTTCATGTTTTATTGTTTTACAACATCGAATCACAGTGGATTTAATTTGGCTTTTATGACACTGATCAACAGAAAAAGACTCATGTCAAAGTGAAAACAGATCTCTACAAAGTGATCTAAATTACAAATATAAAACACAAAATAATTGATTGCATAATTACTTACTCCCTTCAAGTCAGTATTTAGTAGATGTACCTTTAGCAGCAATTACAGCCTTGAGTCTGTGTGGATAGGTCTCTATCAGCTTTGCACATTTGGACACTGCAATTTTTCCCCATTCTTCTTTACAAAACGGTTTAGGCTCTGTCAGATTGCATAGGAATCATGAGTGAAGTCCTTTTTAAGTCCAGCCACAAACTCTCAATTGGATTGAGTTCAGGTAGTCTAGTGTAGTTTCATGTAGCACCAGGGTCCTGGAGGAATGTTGTTTCGTCTTTACTGTGTACTGTACCAGTAGTTATGGTTGAAATGACAATAAAAGTGACCTGACTTGATTTGGTCTCTCCAGGACATTAACTTTTAAGTTATTCCTGTGTAGCTTTGGCTTTATGCTTGGGGTCATTGTCTTGCTAGAAAACAAATCTTCTCCCATGTCACAGTTCTCTTGCAGACTACATCAGGGTTTCCTCCAGAATTTCCCCTGTATTTTGCTGCATTCACTTTACCCTCTACCTTCACAGACCTTCCAGGTCCTGCTGCAGTGAAGCATCCCCACAATATGATGCAGCCACCACCATACTTCACAGTAGGGATGGTGTGTTTTTGATGATGTGCAGTGTTTGGCTTATGCCAAACATAGCGTTTAGTCCGATGGCTAAAATGTTCCAATTTGGTTTTAGCAGCCCATAAAATCTGCTCTAGCTGGATTTCAGTCTCCCACATGCCTTCTGACAAAGTCTAGCTGAGATTTCATGTGATTTTTTTTTCAACAGTGGCTTTCTCTTTGCCACTCTTCCATAAAACAGCGACCGGTGAAGCACCCAGGCAACAGTTGTTGTATGTGCAGTCTCACCCATCTCAACCACTGAAGCTTGTAACTCCTCCAGAGTTGACATTGGTCTCTTGGTGGCCTCCCTCACTAGTCCCCTTCTTGCACGGTCACTCAGTTTTTGAGGATAGCCTGCTCCAGGCAGATTTACAGTAGTGCCATATTCTTTCCATTCTTGATGATTGACCTAACTGTACTCCAAGGGATATTCAATAACTTGGAAATTTTCTTGTATCCATCTCCTTACTTGAACTTTTCAATAACCATTTTTGCAGAGTTGCTTGAAGTGTTCTTTTGTCTTCATGGTGTAGACTTTGCCAGGATACTGGAAGTTGGACCTTCCAGATACAGGTGTATTTTTACTACAATCAATTGAAGCACCTTGAATGCACACAGGTCTCCATAAACAGATCTCCATTTAACTAATCATGTGCCTTCTAAAACCAATTGGCTACACCAGTGATGATTTAGTGTTTCATATTAAAGGGGAGGTGAATACTTATGCGATCAATTATTTAGTGTTTTTATTTGTAATTAATTTAGATAATTTGTTAGAGACCTGTTTTCACTTTGACACGAGAGTCTTTTTCTGTTGATCAGTGTCAAAAAAGCCAAATTAAGTCCACTGGATTCAATGTGGTAAAACAGTAGGACATGAAAACCTCCAAGGATGGTGAATACCCTTTATAGGAACTGTATACGGTGACATAAATGTACTTTGATAATAAAGTTACTTTGATTTTGAGATCTGAAAAGTAATTTTGTAGGAATGGGAAGGGAAGACATTCAAATCAAGTCAAGTCGTTAAGTTGATTTTATTTAATTATATACATGCATATAATGTATATAGAAACGAGACAATGTTTCTCTGAACCAGGGTGTAAAGCACAGTAGTACACACCACACATAGAGAACACGATAACTTATGAAGGTAAGGATAAAATCAACAGATGAATCACATGTAAGTAACAAAGTAAAATGCATTAATATTAAGTGACATTTAATGTTAATGTTAAATGACATTTACCAGTGACACTTGGAATGCGGTGCAGCAGGGAGTTCAGAGGCTTAATGGCCTGGGGGAGAAACTGTTGGTCATCCTGACTGTATTTGTTTTTATGCATCATTGTCTCCTGCCTAATGGTAGAAAGTCTAAGAGAATGCTGGATGGATGGGTGCGATCCTCAATAATACTAAGGGGCTTTCATACACAGTGCTCCTGATAAGCATCCCTGATGGATTCATAGAGAAGTACAGCACAGAAACAGGCCCTTCAGCCCTTCTAGACCATGCCAACACTATTTAAACTGCCTACTCCCATCGATCTGAATCCAGACCATAGTCATCCACATTCCTACTATCTGTGTACCTATCCAAACTACTCTTAAATGGTGAAATCGAGCTTGCATGCACCACTTGTGCTGGCAGCTCATTCCATGCTCTCACAGCTCTCTGAGTGAAGAAGTTTCCCCTCATGTTCCCCTTAAACTTCTCACCTTTCACCCTTAATCCATGACCTCTGGTTGTAGTCCCACCCCACCTCAGTGGAAAAAGCCTGCATAGATTTACCCTATCTATACACCTCATAATTCTGGATACCATTCCTTACAGATCTCTGTAGACTACACAGAGAAATAAACCAGAAGTCCAAAAGTGTTGAAAAGAGGAGTTTGAGTTAAATTCTGTGCTTAACTGTATGGGAAGGTAGAGGAGAAGGACAAATGACCAGGATTTATGTGACTGAGAATCAGTAATCCTGTTATTATTATCAACACACACAAAATGCTGGATGAACTCAGCAGGTTAGGCAGCATCTGTGGAGAGAAATAAACAGTTGACATTTCAACAGGACTGGGAAGGAAGGGGAAAGATGCGTGGAGGAGAATGAGTTCAAGCTGGCAGGTGAGAGGCAAGTCCAGCAGAGAGGAAAGATGGCTGGGTGGGGTAAAGTCTGAAGCTGGAGGTGATAGGTGGAGGAGGTAAAGAGCTGAAGAAGAAGGGGCCTGATAGAGGAAGGGAATGGTTTCTGGCTTCCAATAGTCACCACTCCCCCCTTCATTTCCCATCCTGAAGTAGGGTCTTGGCCCAAAATGTCAACTCTGTACTCTTTTTCATACATACTGCCTGATCTTCAGAGTTCCTCCAGCATTTTGTGGGTGTTACTTTGGATTTCCAGCGTCTGCAGAATCTCTTGTGCTTGCCATGTTATTATGATCAATGTTACAGAGTACAGTTTCCAGGATTAGGAAATCGTGCAAATAATGACTCTTTCTAAGTAAAATTGCACAAATTCTACTGATTATATTGTCAAAGATGGTGCTTTTGTGGACACTTCCTGCCATGTCAATGTCGTACTTGGCACAGGCTAATTATCATTGAATTAACTTATTTGAGGCAAAGTTCTTCCACCTGCTAGGCTCATTTGCAAGTTCTTTTCAACTGATTAGTTTATATGCAAATTCCTTAATCTTTACATCACTCAGCCAGCAAGAAATCACAACAGAAGCAGCAATCACAGGTATTTCACAGAAGCTTTTTATTTTATAATTAATGTTATAAGTTTAATAATTTCTTCACAAATGGATAGAAAGGAAAACACAGTCAAAATTAACCTGAAAGGCCTCCCGAGGGCTTGATCAAGGCAGGATATTTTCCAGTTGAATACCATCATGATGTCTGATTAGTCAACAGATACGCCATTTTCTAATGCCAGAAACTATACAGTGAAACTTAGAATGCAAAATCATATCTACAGATTCTCACTGACTGCATTGGGTCACACAGAAGTCAGTTTAATATTATTCTTGCTTAGAGATACAGCATGGTAACGGGCCCTGCTGGCCCAACAAACAGAAGCTGTCCAATTACATGCATGTGACCAATCACTTACCCATATGTCTTTGGACAGTGGGAGGAAACTGGAGCACTGTAGCAAACTCACGTTGTCATAGGGAGAACATACAAACTTCTTACAGGGTACTGCGGGAATTGAACCTGGGTTGCTCGCATTGTAAAATGTTAGGCTAGCCACTATGCTACTATGCCACCCACCCCTGCAGGAAGATTGTACTGATAAGGTCAAATTTTGCCAGTCCTGGGTAACTATTCTCAATTTTTATATGTGCTTACAAAATCTGAGATGATGAGGCGTACAGGGGTGAGATAGATGGGCTGATTGACTGGTGTCACACCAACAAACTCACACTGATTGTGGACTTCAGGAAGAGCAAGTCAGGAGAACTCGCACCAGTCCTTAATCGAGGGGTCGGTGATGCAAAGGGTGAGGAGCTTCACGTTCCTCGACATCAGCATCTCAGAGGATCTATCCTCAGACCAACACATTGATGCAATCATAAGATCATAAGAAATTGGAGCAGAATTAGGTCATTTGGCCCATCGAGTCTTCTCCGCCATTTCATCATGGCTGATCCAATCTTCCTCTCAGCCTCAATCTCCTGTCTTCTACCTATATCCCTTCATGCCCTGACAATCAAGAATCTTTCAACCTCTGTCTTAAATATACATAAAGAATTGGCCTCCATCACTGCCTGTGGCAAAGAATTGCACCCTATGGCTAAAGAAATTCCTCCCCATCTCCATTCTAAAAGGACACCCTTCTATTCTGAGGCTATGCCCTTTGGTCTTAGACTCTTCCACCAAAGGAATCATCCTCTCCTCATCCACTCTATCAAAGTCTTTCACCATTCGATAGGTTTCAATGAGGTCACCCCTCATTCTTCTGAAGTCTAGTGAATATAGGCCCAGAGCCATCAAACGCTCTTCATTTAACAAACCATTCACTCCTGGAATCATTTTCCTGAATCTCCTTTGAAACCTCTCCAGTTTCAACACATCCTTTCTAAGATAAGTGGCCCAGAACGACACACAATACTCCAAGAGAGGCCTCACCAGTGCTTTATAAAATCTCAACATTATATTCTTGCTTTTATATTCTAGTCCTCTTGAAATGAATACTCGCCTTGCATTTGCCTTCCTCACCACAGACTCAAACTGTAAATTAACCTTTAGGGAATCCTGCACAAGGACTCCCAAGTCCGTTTGCTCCTCAGTTTTTTGTATTTTCTGTTCATTTAGAAAATAGTCAACCTTTCATAACGTAACATGAAAAGAATCGGTCCCAACACAGACCCCCGTGGAACACCATGAATCACTGGCAGCCAGCTAGAAAAGGCTCCCTTTACTTCCACTCTTTTGGCATGGTGGGACATTGGACAGGACACGTGTGCAACTGTGCAACGTCTCAACAAATTAGACCATGCATGCATTGCCTTGGTGCAGCAATCAGCCTCTTCACTCGATGATAAATTTGCCCTGAAGCCCCTGTGAACCATTTCTACTGCACAACACTAATGAATACCCTGCCTCCACCGAGGTCTCATCACAGGACAGTGAGCTGTTTACTGTTTTCTGTATTGTTCACTGTTTACTGCTTAACTGTGCTGTGCACTACAGGCATTTTGAATTACATTTTATTAACTAATTTATGGTAATATTTTGGTTTATGTGCGAAATATATGTGATATATTTTGTGGGTGCACCGTGGTTCTGAGGAATGTCCTTTCATTTGGTTGTCTATAAGTACAGTCAGATGACAATAAACTTGAACATTTTAATGATCTGTGAAGTTCAACTCACTATTCACAAATCCCAGTCCTCCAAGAGTGAAAGAAAACCATAGGAGCTGTCGTGTTTCAAAAACAGAACTCAAAGCCATTTCAGTAAATTGAGCCATTTTGTTCTGAATTATGTCCTATTGCATGTGTGTAACCATTGTACATAGTCCTTGGGCTTCTTTTGAAAACAGACGGTATCTAATTAGTCCTCTTGTTCTGGCACATAAAGTTATTGTTCATATCTGGTTATTAATTATTAATCATTAAATCCCTGCTGAATTCTCTGCAAGCTAATAGTATTGACTCCAGCATCATCTATTAACAGTACGTTCTCACTGTTCAGTGATATATAATTTGGGATTGTAATGGACAGAATTGGTTTTACACATATTATAAACTATAAGACCATAAGACATAGGAACAGAATTAGGCCACTCAGCCCATCCAGTCTGCTCTGCCATTCCATCATGGCTGATTTATTATCCCTCTCAACCCCATTCTCCTGCTTTTTCCCCATAACTTTTTGCACCCTGATTAATCAAGGATCTCCCACCTTCTGCTTTAAATATACTCAATGACTTGGCCTCCACAGACTAATCTGGCAATGAATTCCACAGATTCACCACCCTCTGGCTAAGGAAATTCCTACTCATTTCTGTTGTAAAGGAGCCTCCATCAATTCTGAGACTGTGCCTTTAATCCTGGACTCCCCTATTGCAGGAAACATCCCCTCCATGTCTACTCACTCTAGGCCTTTCAATATTCAACAGTTTTCACAGAGATACCCCCTTATTATTCTACTGCCTGGACTCTCTCCAAGCCAGCAAATGTTTTCTTAAGTAAGAGGCCCAAAATTTTCCCTTGTTTGGATTAGCTCTGACCTTATCAAATGATGAAGAAATCAGCACCTGGTCCATTTTCTTCAGAAATGTCTTGGGCAACCTGAGATCTAAGACAGTGAGTTGCAGGCACAGAATTCATGCAAAACACACAAAATGCTGATGGAACGCAGCAGGCCAGGCAGCATCTATAGGCAGCACCTTCGTGTTTGCAATGAATTCATGTTCCATTTTGTCTTCCTGTCCTGGGCCCAGCACATAGATTCAATCATAAGAAAAACTTGTCAGCATCTCTACTTTCTTTGCAAGTTAAGGAGGTTCCATTTGTCATTGAACAAACTTCTACAGATGTACTGTTGAAAGTATCCTGACTGGTTGTGTCACTGCCTGGTAATGCAGTTCAAATGAGCGGGAAAATACCAAGTTGTAGTGAGTAGTGGACTCTGCTCAATATAACAGAGGCACGTCCCTCTCCACCATTGACAGCATCTACACGAAAGGCAGCCAGAAGAAGACAACATCCATCATGAAGAATCCCCACCATCTGGGCAAACCAGCTTCTCACATCTACCATTACACAGGAAATACAGAAGCCTGAAGTCCCACACCACCAAGTTCACGAACAGTTATTCCTTTCAATCATTCGGTTCTTGAACCAAATGGCAAAGCCCTAATCACTGCAGTTTAGCAACTCTAGGACCATTTAGCATAAGATGGAATTGTTACTTTTTGTTTTACTTGTGTTCTTCCTTGTAAAAGTTGTGTTTAATTTATGTTGCTATACTTCTGTGAATGCTGCTTATCTAATGCAACATGCATGCGATGTTTTAAGTAAGTTTTTCATTGCACCTGTGCATTCATGTACAGTACTTGTGCGCCTGACAATAAACTTGACTTTGATTTGATTTTTATCAAAATAACCTTTTCGCGGAGTTGCTTGTAGTTTTTGCCAGGATACTGACTCACCAGCAGTTGGAACTTTCAGATACAGGTGTATTTTTACTACAATCTATTGAAACACCTTGACTGCACACAGGTCTCCAAAAACAGGTCTCCATTTAACTAATTATGTGACTTCTAAATCTAATTGGCTGCACCAGTGATGATTTGGTGTGTCATATTAAAGGTGGGTGAATATTGATGCAATCAATTATTTTGTGTTTTATATTTGTAATTAATTTAGATCACTTGTTAGGGTCTGATTTCACTTTGACATGAAGGAGTCTTTTTCCGTTGATCAGTTTCAAAAAAGCCAAATTAAATGAACTGTGATTCAATGTTGTAAAACAATAAAACATGAAAACTTCTGGGGAGGGTTTTGGGGTGAATAGTTTTTATAGGCACTTTATCCCTCTACCCCTCTCAACCGCATTTTCATGCCTTCTCCCCATAACCTTTGATACTCTTACTAATCAAGAACCTATCAACCTCCACTTTAAATAGAAGTGACTTGTCTTCCACAGCCAACTGTGGCAGTAAATTCTACAGATTCACCACCCTCGGGCTAAAGAAATTCCTCCTCATCTCTGTTCTAAAAGGACATCCCTCTATGCTGAGGTTGTGACCTCTGGTCTTAGACTCCCCCACCGTAGGAAACATCCACTTAGAAAGGCTGATTTATTTTTTATGTTGGCCCTTTGGAGATAGTTGGCTAACATCTCACCTGAACTTCCTGTACTTAAGGTCCACTGATCCCAATTTGTATATTTAAAAGTCCCGTTTCTTGTGGCTGATTTAAATAATTAAAAACCAAATGAAGGAATATAATATCTGATTATTTCCTGTGTATTCCAGGTAAAATAATCCACAGCACAAAATTCCAAGGTCCAATGTTAATTTTATGCAGACAAAAGCTATGAAAATCTTAATGTAGGAACACTTAAGCAATGGGACTTTGTATACCAATTAAGTGTTCTTATTCTTGGAAATACTTCAAATTTCCTTGTAATTTTGTTTCAAATTACTATAGCCATGGACATTAACAGAGTATGCTTTTGGTACAAGAAGGCATACTTTTGAGATGACTGGAAGAAAGTATGGGGGAATGCTATAGGGGAGAACTTCACTCAACTTCATTTGCTCCAATGTTGAAATTATCCCACAACCTAAGGACTTTCAAGGACTCTTCACCTCATGTTCTTGAAACTTATTTCTTACTTATTTTTTATTATTGTTTCTTTTTTTCTGTATTTGCAGTTTGTTGCCTTTTGGACTCTAGTTCAATGCCCAAGTTGGACTATCTTTCATTATGTTATACTTATTATTCTAAAGACTTATTGTGTATTTCCACAAGAAAATGTATCTCAGGGTTGTAGATAATAAATTTACTTTGGATTTCAGTGGTAGGTGTTTTTACACGAGTGGCGGGTGCGCGGAGCACCCCGAAAGGGGTGGTGGGTGGGTGTTTTTTACACGGAGTGGCGGGGTGCGCGGAACACCCCAAAAGGGGTGGTGGTGGGTGTTTTTACATGGAGTGGCGGGTGCACGGAACACCCCGAAAGGGGTGGTGGTGGGTGCACGGAACACCCCGTAAGGGGTGGTGGTGGGTGTTTTTACATGGAGTGGCAGGTGCGCGGAACACCCCGTAAGGGGTGGTGGTGGGCGTTTTTACACGGAGTGGCGGGTGTGCGGAACACCCCGAAAGGGGTGGTGGTGGGTGCACGGAACACCCCGTAAGGAGTGGTGGTGGGTGTTTTTACATGGAGTGGCGGGTGTGCGGAACACCCCGAAAGGGGTGGTGGTGGGTGCACGGAACACCCCGTAAGGGGTGGTGGTAGATGTTTGTCCATTTAGAACAGAGCTGAGAAGGGATCTCTTTAGCCAGAGGGTAGTGAATCTGTGGAATTCATTACAACTGATGGCTGTGAAGGTTAAGCCAATGGGTATATTTAAAGTGGAGGTTGATAAGTTTTTGATTAGTAAGGACAGCAAATGTTATGGGGAAAAAGCAGTAGAATGATGTTGAGAGGGATATTAAATCAACCATGATGGAGTGGTGGAACTGACTTGATAGGCTGTATGGACTAATTCTGCTCTTGTGTCTCATGGTCTTACAATGCTGATGTTGACAGGTAATCCCACTGTAAGCTGCATAGGAGAAAAGCTTCAGATGACACAGACTTCAAGCTGACAACATCGAGTCTGCTCCACCATTCCATCAGGGCTGATTTATTTTCCCTCTCCGCCCCATTCTCCTGCCTTCCCCTATAACGTTTGATGCCCTGACTAATCAAGAACCTAAAAAAAATGAATAAATAAATTTCTGAAATGCTTCTCAATGCCATATTGATGAGAGAAGGTGAGTGAGGAAGTAAACAAAGCACATGTTTGTGCTTTATCTGTCTTTAAAACAGTTCTTTTTGCAAATCTGCATCGGATGGAAACGAATTGCTTGGAAAGAAGGAAAAAAGATGGTTGAAATTGTAAAGCATTAATCTGGTTGAGAATATTCTTTAACTATTTATCTGACAGACCTTGTGCTGGTAATCAATATTAACAGTGATCTATTCAAATGTGTTGAATTAAGTGTAGCACATGAGTTTTCTTCAATATTGAAAATAAACACACTCAATCAGGGCTGGTATTATTTTTGCAAAATGATGGAAGAGCTGGAACTCAATCAATAAATGAAAATAGAAGCCATGGATGTAAAAATTCCCCGATGTATTGTAACTATGACTGCAGGAATGATGAAAGGCTTGAGGTCTACCTACATTCATTAATCAAAATATTGCTTCTGGGTAGTTAATCTAAATTGATTAATATCATAAGTTCATGAAGTTAACCCACCCAAATTTGTGAAGCTTCCATTTTCAATCAATAGCCAATACATGCGGAGAGGTTTAAGATGATTCTTGTTTTTCAACAGTACAAATAAACATACAGTTTATGAAAATCTTGGTAAAATTGCTGTTTGGATTTTGGTTAGTGAATCTAACACATAAATAAGAATACCTTCTGTATTTTACAATGCATTTTATACCAATATATCAACTTTAGAGAACAAAATATAGTTTCAAAATAATGGACTACCTTTTAGACCAAAGGTTACTTTCTTCTCCTACTGAGGAAAATACTGTATTGCAAGTTCGCCAAAAGGACCATGCCAAGAACATGTTTGTAGAAGAACAGTGGAGTGATTTGACATTGGTGTGAGTGACAATTTGATATTTTTAAAATTGTAAATACTCATTTACAGTTTCAGAATCATAGAACACTACAGCACAGAAACAGGCTCTTTGGCCCATTCAGTTCATGCTGAACCATTCGTCTGCCTAGTCCCATCGACAACTCTGCCATGGACGTTCCCAAGCTCAGCTGTGACGGCAGGAAGGCTAAGCATGGCTACCAATCTCATCCTATAAAAGTCCAGACTACAGAAATGTCAACATAATCTCTAAAGAATTCATCCCTGGGAGTGTAAGGATGGAATGAAGAGGGGCTACCTCTGGAGACAACTTGAAAGACTATCCCAGGACAGAGGAATCTGGCTGCCTATGCCTGAGAAGGGGAGATTGGCTTCAGAAGAAGTCCATTGATTTATAACTGGACTATAGTAATCCATATCCCTCCCATCCATGTACCTAACCAAACTTATCTTTGCATATTTTTGTTTATTTTGTATATAGTTTTGAATAATCCTTAACCATAACCATTGAACATTTGAGAGAAGTTTGGATAGGTACATGAATGGGAGGAGTACTGGGAGCTATAGTCTGGGTGCAGGTCGATGAGAGTAGGCAAAATATGAGTTTGGCATTGGCAGGATGGGCTGAAAGGCCTGGTTCTCCATGACTCTATGTGCTTTCTTATATCTGAACTTGACTACAGTGACTGCGGGGTGGAAATTACCGGTGTTAATTCTTGTCTTTGAATCTTTATTGTGCCTGTATTAAATTACTCTATTTTTCAATCCATTTAAAATCCCGTTTGTGCTTCTGTTTCAAGAGCAGACTGTACAATTTGCTATGAGTGCTCTGTACACATTTGTGCAATGAAAATTATTGATCGTCACTTTGCCATTGCTCTTATTAGTATTTACTTAATTTAGAGGAACAACAAGGAACAGGCCCTTCTGGCCCAATGGGTCATACCACCCAGCAAACCATCTATTTAACCCAATGACCAATAACCCTATAACCAGCATATCCTCGAAATGTAGGAGGAAACCGGTGTGCCCGGAGGGAACCCTTGTGGTCACAGGAAGGACGTACAATCGCCTTACAGAGGACGCCAGAACTGAACTCAAAACTCTGATGCCCAGAACCATAATAGCATTGTGCTAACTGCTATATGTGATACCGTGGCATATTAGGGTTGAATTTAATGGCTCCCACTAGAGGAGGAATGGACAACGAGGGGAGGGGGGAACATAATAAATTGATCTCACATCCCACCTGTTGCCAAAATACAAAGAAAAGGTGAAAAGCTTCCATTTTCAATCAATAGCCAATACATGCGGAGAGGTTTAAGATGATTAAGGGGGGAGAGGAAAAGCTCTTGAAAGAAAATGGGCTGTAAAATAGGCATCGGAGCACCAAACACCCATCCACTCTCCCCCCTGCATCTACCTCTCCCTCCACTCCGTCATTTCTCCCTCTCCTATATCCTTCTCAGGAGTCAGTTACATTTATTCTTTTTGTTTTTGAAGTGTAACTATAATTTGTTATTCCATTTGCAAACTGGTCAAAAGAAAATAAATGAGTTGACATTTTAGCATGAGGTTCTGGTCACATTGAATGTGAATATGATCTCAGTGGTGAAGTCATTTGTTCTAATAGACGGCTCACTCTCACAGCCAGTCAGTTCCTATAGATGGTTCCCATCTGTTCCAGATCATTCACTTGGTTACCTGGGTTACTGCGTGCACATATATTTATGTTCTTCCTGTTAAGAATTATGAGTAAGAGGACTCGCTTGGAATTTATGAGCCTAGCAATGTAACATACATGATTATGTATCTGAAAATCGAATACTTCCAGTGTGGAATACAATCCTGGCCCTTTCCTAGTCAAAACCATAAGACCGTACGACACAGAAGTAGAATTAGGCCATTTGGCCTATCAAGTCTGCTCCACCATTCCATCATGGCTGATTTATTATCCCCTCAATCCCTTTCTCCTGCCTTCTCCCCGTAACCTGTGATGCCCTTACTAATCAAGAACCTATTAACGCTTTAAATATACCCAATGAATTCCACAGATTCACCAGCCTCTGTGCAAAGTAATTCCTCCTCTTCTCTGTTCCAAAGCGATGCCCCTCTATTCTGAGGCTATGCCATCTGGTCCTAGACTCCTTCACTATAGGAAATATCACTCCACGTAAGCCTATCAATATTCAGTAAGTTTTAATGAGATCTGCCTTCATTCTTCTAGACTTCAGCAAGTGCAGGCCCAGAGCAATCAAAGACTTCTCATATGTTAGGCCTTTCATTGTCATGAACCTCAAGAGAAACATGCTACTTCAGAAATTCAAATGAGCATTTCTGGTTCAGTTCTGGTCACCTCATTCTAGAAAGGATATGGACATTTTAGAGAGGGTGCAGAGGAGATTTACCACAATACTGCCTGGATTAGAGAGCATATCTTATGAAGAAAGTTTGAGAGTGCTAGGGCTTTTCTCTTTTGAGCGAAGGAGGATTAGTGGTGACTTGACAGAGATTAGAGGCATAGACAGAGTTTCTTCCTACAGCAGAAATGGCTAATATGAGGGGGCATAATTTTAAATGATTAGAGGAAAGAATAGGGGAATGTCAAAGGTAGTTTTCTTTACACAGAGATTGGTGAGTGTGCGGACTGCCCTGCCAGGGGTGGTGGTAGAGGCAAATACATTCTGGACATTTAGATAGGCACAAGGATGTTTGAAAAATGGAGGGCCATGTGGGAGGGGAGGGTTATGTTAATAGACACCCCCCATCCGTCTAACAATCTTTCTGACCCCCTACCGTCAAGCAGATGGTATATTGTATCAGGACAAGGACTGTTAGGGTAGGAAACAGCTTCTTCCCACAGGCCATAGGAACAGTGAACTCCTTGTCATCACCTAGTAGTTATTACACCTGAAGCACCAGTAGTGTTATACTGTTTACATTTTAACTTGTGTTGTAAATGCACCTTAAGCAAAATGTCAATCTTTTGGAATATATCTTATTATTTGTTACTTTATTTGTGTTAACATTACTTTATGTGTTGTGTTTGAGATGTATGTACTGTGTTGTGCACCTTGGTCTGGAGGAACATTGTTTTTGTTTGATATAAGGTTCATGTATACAGTTGAATGACAATAAACTTCTAAGAATTCATAAAGAAGACACCTTTGTAAGAGAATTACCATACTTTAACCTCTAACTTTGTTTTCTATTTGTAATGCCCTCCTTAAGATTTGTACTGCTATGCTGTGAGATATTTTTATTTTACCAGTTTTCTGCAAAAGCAGTGTGTTGTGTCCTGTTAGTAAGAGTGTTTTGGCTTCGGCTAAAAATAAGGAACCATGTTGTCCAACTTAAGAATGTTGTGTCAGCCTACCAAGATTGTCTTGGTATTTGTTTTAGCTTTCTGCTCAGTGGAATGGCATGGAACATTCAAGACGGCTAGGCGGGATGAGATTTCTGAAGGACAGTAGTCTAGCTTGGGGTCTTTTGGCAGGAACTATGGAATGGAGCACAAGGGAAGATGCAGAATGCCACTCTAAGGAGAGACACTGTTGTAAGAAGTGCTTTGTGCAGACAAGTGGTTCTAAGGAAGAAGTGGTAATACACCTGAGTTAACCAGTTTGTTTGAGATGGTCTTCAAGGGAAGTTCAAACTGTGATGGTGTCTTTCATGCAGAATGTGGGTTCAGTGCGTGAGTAAAGAGATACACCTGACTACTCTAGAATTGGGCTCTAATGTTTATGTGCACATTGGATAATTTTAACTGAAATGGACCTTTTCTTGTTAACTGTTTGATAAGCTTGAAAATTGGTAAATAATACTTCCTTTATGCTGGTGTACAACCTGTCACTTCTTGAAGATTAATAATTGTGTATGAGGCAGTATTTACACAGGATTCACTACAATCAATGTTCCGTAACTGGAATATCCTAACTTTCCCACTTGGTTAAATCCAGATTATATCAACCCTAGATATGTGTTACCTATGAAAGGTGGCTTTCTCACCGCTGAGGGGAATAAACAGTTAATGTATGTGGCTGAGACTCTTCATCAGGACTAGAAAGAAATTGGGAAGGGGGTGGGACTGGAGAGGGGGAGGAGTACAAGCTAGAAGATGATGATGGGGAGGGAGGTGAAGTGAGAAGTTGGGAGGTGATTGCTGGAAAAGATAAATGAATGATGACAAAGGAATCTGATAGGAGAGTAGAGTGGACTGTAGAAGAAAGTGAAAGAAGAGAGGCACCAGGGAAAGGTGATGAGCAGGTGAGGAGAAGAGAAGGGATGAGAGGGAAGCCAGAGTGGGGAATTGAAGAAGAGGGAAGGGGTGGAGGAAAAAATTACTGGGGGTTGGAGAAATCGATGTTAAATGAAAATGGATTATAACTTTACACTGCATTTGACCCTTCCAAATCTGAGTATAGAGTATTTAGTTGCAGATAATTATAAAAAGATGAAATGTGTAAGAATGTACAATTCATCTCTCAGATAGTAAATCAGAGATGTGCGTAGACCAGCACTGAACACATCAACAAGGAACAGGGGCACAAGAAAGCTGCATCCATCATCAAGGAATCTATCATCCCCCACCATCACATTAATCCTTAACCTTCATGTTATGTTAAAGACAAATACTGATTGGGACAAATAGATACAGGTTCAAATCCAGAGTGTGCTGTAGGTTCTCAACGGGTCTTGTGATTAGATGGAATTTCAATTGCTTTAAGACCATAAGACATAGGAGCAGAATTAGGCCATTTGGCCCATAAATTCTGCCTCATCATTCCATCATGACTGGTTTATTATCCCTCTCAATCCCTTTCTTCTGCCTTCTCCCCATTACGTTTGATGCCCTTACTAATCATATACTTCAAATATACCCAATGACTTGACCTCCACAGCTGTCTGTGGCACTGAATTCCTCAGATTCACCACCCTCTACCTAAAGAAATTCCTCCTTTCTCTGTCTAAATGGACATCTCTCTATTCTGAACTGTGCCCTTTGGTCTAATACTCCCCCACTCTTGGAAACATCTTTTCCATGTCTACTCTATCTAGGCCTTTCAATATTTGATAAGTTTCAATGAAATCCCCCCTTTTTCTTCTAATCTCCAGTGGGTACAGGCCCAGAGCCATCAAACACTCTTCATATATTAACTTTTTCATTTCACACCCTTCATATGTTAACCTTTTCATTTCTGGTATAATTCTTGTGAATCTCCTCTGGACCCCCTCTAATGCCAGCTCATCTTTTCTTAGATAAGGGGCCAAGAGCAGCTCACAATACACAAAGTGTGGTTTGACCAGTGACTGATAAAGCCACAGCAACACATCCTTGCTTTCCGTTTAGTTGCTTTCTTTAGTCTTTGATGTGACTATTTGAAAATTCCATGGACTGGATCAAGATCGGCACAGATCAAGTTACCTTTAATGTTGTAAGCACTTGCTGTTTCAATTCCATAGTTGTTCTTGGTTCATCTGAATAGAAAATATACACTCAATTACCACTTTATTAGGTATTCATGTACACCTGCTCATTAATGCAAGTATCTAATCAGCTAATCATGTGGCAGCAACTCAATGCATAAAAACATGTTGATATGGTCAAGAAGTTCAGTTGTTGTTTGACCGAACAGCAGAAGGGGGAAGAAACATGATCTAAGTGACTTTGACTGGGGAATGATTGTTGGTGCCAGACGGGGTAGATTGAGTATCTCAGAAACTGCTGATCCCCTGGGATTTTCACACAAAATAGTCTCTAGAGTTTACAGAAAAAGGCATGAAAAACAAAAAAAAACAGCCAGTGAGCAGCAGTTCTGTGGGCAAACACTTTGTTAATGAGAAAGGTCAGAGGAGAGTAGCCAGATGGGTTAAAGCTGACAGGAACGCAATAGTAACTCAAATAATCAAGCCTTACAACAGTGGTGTGGAGAAGAGCATCTCTTAATGCAGAGTGGATGGGTACAACAGCAGAAGACCATGAACGTACATTCAGTGGCCAATTAATCAGGTTTATAAAATAACTAATAAAGTGGCCACTGAGTGTATGCTCCTTACAGAAGAGTCAAGCTTCTCCTGCCCAGTAATGATTGGAGTCCCCTCTCAACTCATCCATCAGGAAATCATCACTAGGAGATAACTACTTGCCTTTGTCCTAAGCTGCCACCAGCAAAGATTTCTTCCACTTAACAATAGTGATTAACTTTTATCAAGAGTTTTATTGCTGATCATAAATCGTCAGGCCCATAAACCTGCCTTCGGATACCCAGCAGCTGGAAACAGCAATAGCACTCCAGGCAGCAGATGCATTGCTTGGAAAATTCATGTGATGTTCCCACCCCCTAAAGGATCCTGTCGGAGTACAACAGCTGTTCCGCCGCCAGCAGCATAAAGCTTCAGATTCCACTTTTAATATTAAATTAGCTAAATCTCGCTCACCACCCCCACAGCATGATGGGCAGGAAGAAGAGTGAACACACTCAATCTTTGTGGGGCATCAAGAACTAGAGGACAGATGTTTTAGGTTGGAATGAAAAGATTTAAGAGGAATTGAGGGGAATTTTTTTAGGCAAAATGTGGTCTCTCTGTGGAATGAGATGACAGAGGAATTGGTTGATGCAACTACAGAATTCAAAGTTCAAAATAAAGTTTATTATCGAAGTATGTATAGTAATGTGCAAAAGTCTTAGTCAAATATTTATAGCCAGGGTGCCTAAGACTTTGGCATAGTACTGTCTTTGTCAATGTGGAACAGAGAGTGAGTTTATAAATCCAGTGGGATTAAAGGCTGTTGGGAATGGTGAGGGTGGAGTGCTACGGGAAGGGTGTGGGACAGGTGGTAGAGAAGGAGTGCCAGGGGCAGGGGGTGGCATGGGTGCAGACTCACCCAGACTTGAGACACCAGGCAAGGTCAGTTGATTCCAAACAATTGATATATTGATCATTACAGAATGTCTCTCTGGTGCTTCCCACTCCCTCCCCTCTCCCTTCCCCTTTTCCCAGCCATGATTCCCCTCTCCCTGCCCCCTTCCCACTCTCAGTTCACAATAGAGACCCATAACAGAATCAAGTTTGTCATCACTTACATATGTCATGATATTAATTTTCTTTTGGATATTCATAGAAGGTGCAAAGAAATAATTGCTGTCTTGGATTGTGACCATTCATCAGAACTGGGAAGGAAGGTTGGTACATAGAGAGCCTGCAGTTCTATAAAATGAAAATTTTAAAAATTATCCCAGACTGGAAACTGGAATTTAGGATCCTATGGTGGAGCATGATTAAATTAGATCAGCCTTATTTTCACATGTACAGCGCAACATCAAAACATGGAGTGAAATTCATCATTTACATCAACAACAACAATCTGAAGATGCAATGGAGGCAGCCCACAAATGCTGACGTGCCTCCGGTACCAACAGGGCATGCACTCAATGCACTAATTCTACCCTGTAAGTCTTTAGAATGTGGGAGGAAAGCAGAGCACCCAGAGAATCCCATGAGGTCACGGGAAGAATGTACGGACTGTGGCAGGAGTTGAATCGCAATAGCTGGTGCTGTAAAGCATTTCACTCACCACTATGTGACCATGCTGTGGTTGAATTTGTTTATTTATATGCCAAGCCCACATGACATGATATTGAGGGGAGGGCATTGCCATCCATTGTGGAAAAAGAAGCAGATTTCTTGGGAATGTTAAGAGAAGAAACTTTATTCTATCACATGCATTTCTCATGAAGATAGGTTGAATAAACTAGGGTTTTTCTCCCTGGAGCGAAGGAGGACGAGAGGTGACTTGACAGAGGTGTCCAAGATGATAAGAGGCACAGATCGAGTGGACAGCCAGAGACTTGTTCCTAGGGTGGAATTTGCTAATACAATTTTAAAGTGATTGGAGGAAAATATAAGGAGGATGTCAGAGGTAGGATTTTTACACAGAGAGTGTTACTAGAGGAAGATACATTTAGGGCATTTAAGAAACTCTTGATAGGCACATGGGTGATAGAAAAATGGATGGCTATATAGGAGGGAGTGATTAGATTAATCACAAAGCTGGTTAAAAGGTGGGCACAACATCATAGGCTAAAGGGTCTGTACTGTGCTGTTCTATGTTCTTAACTGTGGTAACTTCTACTTTACAAAAAGACCACTCCACAACTTGATGGCCAAAAGAGCATCTTTATCTGGGATGGCAAATGATATTTACAATACAAAGGCTTCCAGGTACCTCATGCAGCATGGGTGGAGGAACTATATACAATGCATACTGTGAGTAAGAAGAGTGGAAGTGAAGACCCCGCCAACCCGAAATCCCACCTCTTGCTACCAACAGCTCCCCAACTAGTATTAACTTACGTACTTTTAATAACACTCACATTACAACAATAACTATTTGGGAAAGGTGTTATCTCTGCTTGTGGTAAGAGGTGGGTACAACAGTCAAATAGTGCTCAGAGTAAAACTGTATATGATATGCAGAGGAGGATTTGGATTTAGCCAGGGTATAAACAGAGTGTGTAGAAACCCTTGAGAGATGGAGAATTGGAATAAACTGAAACAAATCAGCTGCTCTTATTCCTTCCAATTGGCACAGAGTCAGAAGCATTAGAAATTCTACTAAGGAAATGAAAGACATTTGTCAGTGTGCTTATTGCTCATTTTAGCTAATCTTCCTGCTTTTCACTTTCAGAAATATTTCACAGACTTTTCAGTGACATTTAACTGCAAGGCATTGTTTGCCTTGAATGGCGAATGCATTGCCACTGATAATGCCAAAGTAGGTGCTAGATTCATTATAAAATTGTTTTGCTTGCTTAATTGCAATATCAGCCCAGCAATAATACTGTGCAACAATATTTTGTAATAATTGTCTCCAAGATGTTGTATCATACATTAAATGGGATTTAATAACATTTTAAATGGAGATTTGCACAAATCATGGGGGATTCCACGAGATCAGCTATCAATGCTCTTGGGTAGTTTCTTGTGCAATATATAAGATGCTGCAGAGTAACTTCACGATCTTATAGAGAATATTTGAAAAATTAATTTAGGTGGTTTCAAAGTGCTGGAAACAGTCAGAAGGTCAGGCAGGTTAATGTTTTGGATGTATAAGGGCTAGGTGACAGGGTGGAGATGCATCTCTACCCAAAGTGGTGTAGGGCGCTCCTTCCCTCCGCTAGCTCGCAGGTCATCCTTGCGCAAGGTGCAGCACCAGCTCAGCCCCCGATCAGGGTCACAGGAGAAGATGGTGGATTGGTTGTATGAGCAGCTGGTGCATATCACAATATGACCACTGACACTAGGCAGACCATAAGACCATAAAATATAGGAGCAGAATTAGGCCATCTGGCCCATCAAGTCCTCTCTATCATTCAATCATGGCTGATTCTTTTCATCGTCCTCCTCAACCCCAGTTCCCAGCCTTCTCCCTGTAACCTTTGATGCCATGTCCAATCAAAAACCTATTAATCTCTGACTTAAATACACCCAATGACCTGGCCTCCACAGCTGCACATGGTAACAAATTCCACAAATTCACCACCCTCTGGCTAAAGAAATTTCTCTGCATCTCTGTTTTGAATGGACGCCCCTCTAATCTGAGGCTGTGCCCTCTTGTCCTAGACTCTCCCACCATGGGAAACATCCTTTCCACGTCTACTCTGACTAGTCCTTTCAACATTCGAAAGGTTTCAATGAGATCCTCCCTCATCCTTCTGAATTCCAGCGAGTACAGGCCCAGAGCCATCAAACATTCCTTGTATGATAACCCTTTCATTCCTGGAATCATCCTTGTGAACCTCCTCTGGACCCTCTCCAATGCTAGCACATCTCTTCTAAGATGAGGAGCCCAAAACTGTATACAATACTCAAAGTGAGGCCCCACCAGTGCCTTATAAAGCCTCAGCATCACATCCCTGCTCTTGTATTCTAGACCTCTTGAAATGAATGCTAACATTGCATTTGCCTTCCTCACCACCTCTAGCTGCAAGTTAACCTTTAGAGTATTCAGCACGACTCCCAAGTCCCTTTGCATCTCAGATTTTTGATTTTCTTCTCATTTAAAAAATAGCCTGCACATTTATTTCTACTACCGAAGTTCATGACCATGCATTTTCCAACATTACATTTCATTTGCCACTTTCTTGCCCTTTCTCCTGATTTGTCTAAGTCAGGGGTGTCAAACTCATTTTAGGTCACGGGCCGGATTGAGCAAAATGCAGCTTCATGCGGGCCGGATCAGTCGGACGCGTGCGAACGCAGCTTTCGTTGCCTCCGTTTTTTTAGCCTGCTCTCATGTGTCTCAGTCTCTGCTATAACTACAAAGTGTTTCACTTTACAAATTCCGTTTCTTATGAAGAAGACTGCCAAGCAAGACTGCCGAATAAACACTAAAAACCCTGAAAACCTGGTACCTGAATAAACTCAGCATTAGCCATATCATACGCCATAGCGCTTCGATTACTGGGGCCAGCTTTAATAGTAATTAGATATTATCTCGCGGGCCAAAGATAATTCCACCGCGGGCCGGATTTGGCCCGCGGGCCTTGAGTTTGACATATATGGTCTAAGTCCTTCTGCATCCTACCTATTCCTTCAACACTATCTGCCCCTTCACTAATCTTCTTATCATCTGCAAACTTGGCAACAAAACAATCTATTTCATCATCTAATCTGATCCAGACCATCTCTGAAGAATATTGATAATGGCTGGGAGTCACCCATCTTGTAAAGACACTGTTCAGAAGAATACAATGGCAAACCTCTTCTGTAGAAAAACTTACCAAGAACAATTATGGTCATGGAAAGAACATGATCACCCATGTCATATGATGCTGTGCATATTGAACAAACAAATGAAGAAATGAACGATCCTTAAACAGAATAGGGTTGAGAAGGATAATAAATCTGCCAAGAATCTTGATGGGCTGAATGACCTGATTCTGTTCCTATGTGTTATGATCTATGGTCTAATTTAAAAAGAAATAATATAAGATTGAGGGTGGGGGGCAAAGGTAAAAGAACACATTAAAGTTAACAAAACGGGTCAGGTCACAGATCTGTCAGTGGGTGAGCATCTGGGGGACAGTGACCACGCTCTCTGGCCTTTAACATTATCATGGAAAAGGATAGAATCAGAGAGGACAGGAAAATTTTTAATTGGGGAAGGGCAAATTATGAGGCTATAAGGCTAGAAGTTGCAGGTGTGAATTGGGATGATGTTTTTGCAGGGAAACGTACTGTACTATGGACATGTGGTCAATGTTTAGGGATCTCTTGCAGGACGTTAGGGATAAATTTGTCCAGGTGAGGAAGATAAAGAATGGTAGGGTGAAGGAACCAGGGGTGACAAATGAGGTGGAGAATCTAGTCAGATGGAAGAAGGCAGCATACGTGAGATTTAGGAACCAAGGATCATGTGAGTCTATTGAGGAATATAGAGTAGCAAGAAAGGAGCTTAAGAAAGGGCTGAGAAGAGCAAGAAGGGGGCATGAGAAGGCCTTGGCGAGTAGTGTAAAGGAAAACCTCAAGGCATTCTTCAATTATGTGAAGAACAAAAGGTTGACAGGAGTGAAGATAGGACCAATTAGAGATAAAGGTGGAAAGATATGCCTGGAGGCTGTGGAAGTGAGCGAGGTCCTCAATGAATACTTCTCTTCGGTATTCACCAGTGAGAGGGAACTTGATGATGGTGAGGACAATATGAGTGAGGTTAATGTTCTGGAGCATGTTGATATTAAGGGAGAGGAGGTGTTGGAGTTGTTAAAATATATTATGACGGATAAGTCCTCGGGGCCTGACGGAATATTCCCCAGGCTGCTCCAAGAGGCGAGGGAAGAGATTGCTGAACCTCTGGCTAGGATCTTTAGGTCCTCGTTGTCCACTGGAATGGTACCGGAGGATTGGAGGGAGGCGAATGTTGTCCCCTTGTTCAAAAAAGGTAGTAGGGATAGTCCGGGTAATTATAGACCAGTGAGCCTTATGTCTGTGGTGGGAAAGCTGTTGGAAAAGATTCTTAGAGATGGAATCTATGGGCATTTAGAGAATCATGGTCTGATCAGGGACAGTCAGCATGGCTTTGTGAAGGGCAGATCATGTCTAACAAGCCTGATAGAGTTCTTTGAGGAGGTGACCAGGCATATAGATGAAGGTAGTGCAGTGGATGTGATCTACATGGATTTTAGTAAGGCATTTGACAAGGTACCACACAGTAGGCTTATTCATAAAGTCAGAAGGCATGGGATCCAGGGAAGTTTGGCCAGGTGGATTCTGAATTACCTTGCCTGCAGAAAGCAGAGGGTCGTGGTGGAGGGAGAACATTCGGATTGGAGGGTTGTGACTAGTGATGCATTATGATCAGAGATTAAGGGAGCTAGGGCTTTACTCTCTGGAGAGAAGGAGGATGAGAGGAGACATGATAAAGGTATACAGGATATTAAGAGGAATAGAGTGGTCAGCCAGCGCCTCTTCCCCAGGGCACCACTACTCAATACACATGGCTTTAAGGTAAGGGGTGGAAAGTTCAAGGGGTATATTAGAGGAAGGTTTTTTACTCAGAGAGTGGTTGGTGCGTGGAGTGCACTGCCTGCGTCAGTGTTGGAGGCAGATACACTAGTGAAATTTAAGAGACTACTAGACAAGTATATGGAGGAATTTCATTTCATTTTTCAATCTTTTTTTATTGATTTCCAAATAAAGAATATATAAATCGGAAGAGGAGTTTAACAAGTAGATAATATAAAAGACATATAAACAGCAACAGTAAAAACAAAAAGTATATAATATCAAAATCAAATAAGTAAAATATTATGCTGTTATATATACAATGGTCAAAAAAAACTACAACTCCTCATAACAATCATAAAAAAAGATTGGAAATGTTATTGATAAGGGAAAAAAAAACCCACTAACTAAACTGAAACAAAGAACAAAAAAAAGAAAGAGAATAAAAGGAAAGAAAAAGAAAGATTGGGCAGTCCAATTGAGGATAAAATTAGAAAAAACAGAGAGAGAAAAAAAGCCACATCTTTCCAGATCTCCAAACCTTCATGGATAAGGATTTTCCCCAAAAAGAATAAAGAAAAATAAATAAATAAATAAAAATTAAGTCATGTGAAACTATTGAATAAAACGTTGCCAGACTTGTTCAAAATTAAAGGATGTATCAAATGTCCAGCTTCTAATTTTCTCCAAGGAAGGAATTTAAGGTGGAGGGTTATATGGGAGGCAAGGTTTAAGGGTTGGCACAATATTGTGGGCTGAATGGCCTGTACTGTGCTGTATTGTTCTATGTTCTATGTTCCAAAGGAAAGAAATAAAATACTGGTAATCTGTATCTGTCGACAAGATGATCAGAATCAGGGTTATTATCACTGACTTATATATGATATTTGATTTGCAGCAGCAGTACAGTGCAAAGACATAAAAAATTAGTTTAATTACTAAGTAAATGAACTATCAAAAATGAAATAAAAAGATAGTGTGTGTGGGTTCAATGTCCATTCAGACATTCTGTTGGCGGAGGGGAAGAAGCTGTTACTGAGTTGTTGAGTGTGGGTCTTCAGGCTCCTGTATCTCCTTCCTGATGGTGGTAGCAACGGGAACAGAGATTTTCCGGAATGGTGAGGGCCCAAAGTGAAGGATGCTGCTTTCTTCTGGCGTCGCCTTCCTGTAAGATGGCAGCACATTCGACCACAGTGGCTTCTATGGAGTCAGCCAAAGATGCTATTGTCTTTTTTTTACAATCACAAGACCCTGCTGGACATTCAGAACTTAAAGTAGTTAGTTCCACCCCATCAGTGAGTTGCTCAATGGTGGAAAAACTGAAGGATCTGGACTTGGCTCAGTCTGTACTGCTGTCTTTGTCAGAGGGGTCAGTGAGCAGTGAGTGATCACTTTTGTTGTTTTTCTTGTGATCGTAAGACCCTGTTGGACATTGTTAGAATCAGGATCAGATTATTATCACCGGCATGTGACGTGAAATTTGTTAACTTAGCAGCAGCAGTTCAATGCAATACATAATATAGCAGCAAAAAAAATAATAATAAATAAACAAGTAAATCAATTACAGTATACGCATATCAAATATATTTTAAAAACTGAAAAAACAGAAATACTGTATATAAAAAAAAAGTGAGGTAGTGTCCAAAGATTCAATGTCCATTTAGGAATCGGATGGCAGAGAGGAAGAAGCTGTTCCTGAATTGTTGAGTGTGTGCCTTCAGGCTTCAAAGGCCTGAACAAAATTGACGTGGAATGCTGCAAGTCTGATTCATTAGTTAATTGGCGAATGGCAGGGACAGGTTGCAGGGGAACTGCATGGCAACCGGCAGAGTGAGGACAAGGCCTCACGCCGTGTTGTTACTTGTTTACAGCTGTCCAGGAGAGGGACACCAGACATGGTGGGAACAGTATCCAAGCTGGAGTCGATGCCCCACCGGACGTGGTGGGCACGGTGTCCAAGCTGGAGTCGATGCTCCACCGGACGTGGTGGGAACAGTGTCCAAGCTGGAGTCGATGCTCCACTGGACGTGGTGGGCACAGTGTCCAAGCTGGAGTCGATGCTCCACCGGACGTGGTGGGCACAGTATCCAAGCTGGAGTCGATGCTCCACTGGACGTGGTGGGCACAGTGTCCAAGCTGGAGTCGATGCCCCACCGGACGTGGTGGGCACAGTGTCCAAGCCAGAGTCGATGTTCCACCAGACATGGTGGGCACAGTGTCCAAGCTGGAGTCGATGCTCCACTGGACGTGGTGGGCACAGTGTCCAAGCCGGAGTCGATGCTCCACCGGACGTGGTGGGCATGGTGTCCAAGCTGGAGTCGATGCTCCACTGGATGTGGTGGGCACAGTGTCCAAGCCGGGGTCGATGTTCCACCGGACGTGGTGGGCACAGTGTCCAAGCCGGAGTCGATGTTCCACCGGACATGGTGGGCACAGTGTCCAAGCTGGGGTCGATGCTCCACTGGACGTGGTGGGCACAGTGTCCAAGCTGGAGTCGATGCCCCACCGAACGTGGTGGGCACAGTGTCCAAGCTGGAGTCGATGCCCCACCGGACGTGGTGGGCACAGTGTCCAAGCTGGAGTCGATGCCCCACCGGACGTGGTGGGCACAGTGTCCAAGCTGGAGTCGATGCCCCACCGGACGTGGTGGGCACAGTGTCCAAGCTGGAGTTGATGCCCCACTGGACGTGGTGGGCACAGTGTCCAAGCTGGAGTCGATGCCCCACCGGACGTGGTGGGCACAGTGTCCAAGCTGGAGTCGATGCCCCACCGGACGTGGTGGGCACAGTGTCCAAGCTGGAGTCTGTGCTGCTCCTTACTGTTCGCTCGGCTGAAGACAAGCCATATTGAGTTCGATTGCAGATTGCTGCAACTTTTCATGGTCTCAGGGTCTTGGGCTGTATTTTTTGTGGCACTGCATTTCACTGAATTTTGCTGGCTAACTTACTGTATGCATGCTAAACCTTGCCTCTCAAGTAACGCTATTTTGTTTGGCTGTATTCATGGGAATTCATGTATGGTTGAATGACAATTAAACTTGATCTTGAATGTCTAAAGATATCTTTGATGGTGGGGAGGATTATGCCTGTGATGGAGCTGGCTAATTCTACACTCTTCCTTACCCTCTGGCGATCCTGTGCGTTGAAGCCTCGAACCAAGCTGCGATGCAACTAGTCAGAATGCTCTCCACCAGCTCTCCACACCTCTCAATCATACCACATCTCCTAAAACTTCTCCTCTTCTCTGTCTCAATGGAGCTGCTTGGCACATTGTGCCTATGCTAGCTCTTTGATCCCTTAAAGATCCTCTTCCCTGTTCTTGAAGAGCTCATGGCACAACGGGTATGTGTCTGACTCCAGATCGGAGGGTTGTGGATGCTGAAAATCCAAGCAGTACAGTCGGCGTTTCGAGCCGAGGCCCTTCATTATTACTGGAGAAATACAGTAAGATGGGGAGTCAGTTAGAAGGTGGGGGAAGGGGAGGAAGAAACACAAGGTGATGGGTGAAACTGCAGGGGGGAAGGGGTGAAGTAAAGAGCTGGGAAGTTGATTGGTGCAAGAGATATAAGGCTGGAGAAGGGGGAATCTGATAAGAGAGGACCGAAGGCCATGGAAGGGGAGGAGCACCAGAGGGGGTGGGGGGATTGGGCGGGTAAGGAGATAAGGTGAGAGAGGGAAATGGGAATGGGGAATGGTGAAGGAGGTGGGGGGGGTGGGTTGAGAAATCAATGTTCATGCCGTCAGGTTGGAGGTTATCCAGGCAGAATATAAGGTGTTGCTCCTCCAACCCGAGTATGGCCTCATCGTGACAGTAGAGGGGGCCATGGACTGACATGTCGGAATGGGAATGGGAAGTCAAATTAAAATGGGTGGCCACTGGGAGATCCCATTTGTTCTGGATGATGGAGTGTAGATGCTCCACGAAGTGGTCTCCCAATCTACGTCGGGTCTCACTGGAGGCCACACCGGGAGCACCGGACACAGTAAATGACCCCAACAGACTCACAGGTGAAGTGTCGCCTCACCTGGAAGGACTGTTTGGGGCTCTGAATGTTAGTGAGGGAAGAGGTGTAGGGACAGGTGTAGCACTTGTTCTGCTTGCAAGGATAAGTACCAGGAGGGTGATCGGTGGTAATAACCCTGATTCTGATTCGAAGTTTGATTTGTGCTGGGAAGTCTCGTCTCATGAATTTGACTGAACTTTCTGAGGAGGAGAATAAGAAGAATGATGAAGGCAGGGTGGGAGGTGTTGTCTATATGGACTTTACTGAGGTATTTGACAAGGTCTAGAAAGGTTCAAGATTGTTTAATGTCATTTCCTGTACACACGTATAAAGGAGAATAAAATAATTGTTACTCCGGATCTGATGCAGAACAATAAAAACACAATAAGATAAAGAACAGAAATATGAACACAGAATAAATATAAATACATAGCTTATATACTGTGCATAGATTGATTGGATGTTGATAAAGCATCCGGCACAGGCTGGCTAACTGGATCCAAACTAGGCTGGTTAGAAATGGCAGAGGGCAGTGGTGGACAGATGCTTTTCTGATTGGAGGTCTGTGACCAGTGATGTGCGGTAGGGACAGGTGCTGGTACTCCTTTGTTTGTGATGTACATCTACAACTTGGATGAGAATGCTTCTGGTAACTGTTTAACCAAACATGACTGACTCCACATTGATATGATAATATTCTTTGCACTAATAGCATCAACATACACTGCAACTCAGAAAATACTCAAGATGGACAATCCACGTCAGGGCTGCGTAAAAAGAGCTACCTTTTAATTAGGAGTGCAAATGAGATTTCAAAGGCAGAGTTTCATGGCAACTTATCTGAGCTGAGGAGTGACCATTCGGCAAGAGGAATTCATTATAAAGGTCCAGTAAGAATAATAGAAGTGCAAGCAGAGTGGCCATTCATTTGGTGTGTGTCAATGTTTGGAGTGGCTTTGACTCATCAGGCTCAGGCAAGGTCGGGTTTGGGAGAGGTACATTGTCCTGTAAGTTTTTATTTCTCTCTCTCTCTCTCCCTCTCCCTCTCCCCCCCCTCTCTCTCTCTGTCTCTCTCCCCCCTCTGTCTCTCTCTGTCTCTCTCTCTCCCCTCCCTCCCTCCCTTCCTCCCTTTCTCTCTCTCTCCCTTTCTCTCTCTCTCTCTCTCTCTCTTTCTCTGTACTTATTCGTCCATTCCACATCTATTAGGGTATGGTAGGTTAGTGAGAGTGGCTCCAAAGGCAGTGTTTTTTTCTGTGTGTGGGATATGAGGAGACTGGGGGACATCCAGTCTCCCAGATAAACACATCTGCACCAGATGTACCGAGTTGCAGCTTCTGAAAGAGTGTATAGAGGAACTGGGGCTGCAGCTCGATGACCTCCGACATACGGGAAAATGAGGAGATGATAGACAGGAGCTACAGGGAGTTAGTTTACTCCTAGGACGCAGGAGATGGGTAACTGGGTGACTGTCTGGAGAAAGAGGGAAAATGTACACCCAGTGCAGAGTACAGATGTGAGTAGGGAGCCATTGTGCCTTGGTCTCTGGCACTGAGTCTTATGTTGTGGCTCAGAAGATCAGAGAGGTGACGAGAACTGCAGTGTTGACAGGAGATTCCTTAATCAGAGGAACAGAGACAAAGTTCTGTGGGTGCAATAGAGACATCTGGATGGTCTGTTGCATCCATGGTGACAGGATCAGGGAAGTCTGAGATCGTGTGCATGGCATTCTCAAGGGTGAGGGTGAGCAGTCAAAATTCTTGGTACGTATTGGCACCAATGACATGGATAGACAAGGTGAGGAGGTACTGGAGAGAGATTTTAGAGAGCTAGGTAGAATGTTGAGAAACAGGACCTCCAGGGTAGGAATCTGTGGATTACTGCCTGTGCCACATGCCAATGAGGGTAGAAACAGGAAGATTTGGCAGATTAATGCATGGTGTGGATCTAAGGCTCTTGTATCTCCTGCTCAACGGTAGTAGTGAGAAGAGAGCATGGTATAGGTGGTGGGGCTCCTTGATGATGGATTCTATACCCAAATCCACCAGGAACACGTGGAGAAAAGAGTTATAGGTAGCTTCATGATACAGGGGGTTTTCTCTTTATGGAAAATATTGGCTATTTGCAGCAGCTCAACAGTTGAGCAGGAGAAAAGTCATAAAATACCCTGCCAAGTGGCTCAGTTCCACAGCTAGAGCAAAGCATGGGCCAGACATTACTCCAGCACACATTCACAGTATCTGCTTTAAGTTAAAACTGTCTCCAGTGCTTTACAGGGCCCTCGATTCTTTACCCAGCCACATATAACACCACATCACTAACAACTCATAATTCACAGCTGGTAGAAAATAACACCCTCATTGATGCCTTTTCCGAGGTGAATGTCCGCTCGATTTTCACTTACAACTTCATTATACTTTCCCATTGAAACATACGGGTACTTCAGCTTCTGGTCAGTACAATTCCTCCTATCAAAACAGTCCCCATTAGGAAGGTGAACCTGCACAGCTGGAACTGGACACAGAAAGAAAAGAAGTTTATAAAAGCTGAAGGATTTTCCTTGCTGTACTGTATTTCATTACACCTTTCAATTAATAAATAACTTCAAAAGTATGTGATTTAAAAAATTTTCTTTCTAAAATTTCATAGTATGCATATTACAAAAACAAGCATTGTAGGTACCTCACAGTTTTCAGGCCATTTACAAACTTCCTGCTCAAAGGAATGGTTAGTTCATACAGCTGTAACAAAAATTAGAGGGAGCATTGTTGGAGGCTGAATAGCTTAATATTGCTCCTATGTCTTATGGTTTTATGGTCCTATTAAATGTGCCAGGAAAGCAAATACTCCCAGTCTGCTAGGCATAATTTTATACTAAACACACTGATTTTACACACTCTAAATTTGTAGAGTTGATACATCAGTGTTCTGTTTAAAGTTTGAAGTTAATAACTTATCAGTTAATAACTCATCAGGGATGATTGATAAGCTCATGGCCTAAGGTAGAAGGAGATGAGTTATTAATTTCAAACTTTCTGCATAATCACTCATGGAGTTGAACAGCATGTGCATGTAACGAGAGCTGTATAACTCATCTCCTTCTACCTTAGGCCACAAACTTATCAATCACCCCTGCTGTGGACACTTTCTGGAGGTTCAAGATCTGTATGCTCCACAACCGCTGGACTAAGTGTGTAAATGTAGGAGGGGACTATGTTGAAAAATAAATGTGCTTGGTTTTCTAAAATTGACTCCTTCTACCTTAGGCCACAAACTTATCAATCACCCCTCATATTGTGAGTAGGATTTTGCTGGTTTGTTGAAGAAACTGAATGGTCAAAGGGAAGTAGCTGCTCCTTAACGTGTTTGTAGTGAAAACTTCAGACTTCTGTGCCTGCTGCGAGTCAGATGTGAGAAGATGGCATGGCCCGGATGCTGTGTATAGAGAATAGAGAATGGGGCATTGATAGTCAGCAAGGAGGAGATGTTGTTACAAATCCTCTCTGATTGAGGCCTTTCTTCCAAGACAGAAAACCAATATGCATTTTAAAATATGAATTGTCAATTCTCTTGTTATCATTAGTGATATCGACCTGTAGCTTAAGGCTAAGCTGAATCATGTATAGAAGTGTGATCTAACCAAGGGAAGACTGATTTTATGTGCAATTTGCTCACTGGTAATGTAGGTAGTTAGCTCAATACAAGTTTATTGTCATCTGACTGTACAACCAAACAAAACTACGTTCCTCCAGACCACGGTGTACTCACAAAACATATCATACACAACACATAAACCAACATATTATACTATAAATAAGATAATAAAATATAATTCAAAATGTATGTAGTTAAGTGTAAAAGATAATTCATAATCTGTTACTCTCTCTACAACTCTCATTACTACCATCAGCAAGGAGGTACAGGAGCCTGAAGACCTACACAGTGATTTAGGAACAGTTACGTCCTCTCCACCATCAGATTTCTGAACAGTTCATGAACCCATGAACATGACTGTATCATTCCTTTTATTTGCACTATCTATCTATTTGGTAATTTTCATATCATTGTATTGTACAGCTGCTGCCAAACTGCCAAACAAAATTTTGTCATATACACAAGGTAACATTGTGGCTCTATAAAAGCCTGGTTAGATCACACTTGCAATATTGTGTTCAGTTTTGCAAGGATGAGGAGGTTTTAGAGAGGGCACAGAGGAGAGTTTGGAGGAGGCTGCCTGGATTGGAGAGCTTGCCTTATGAGTATAAGTAGAGTGAACTAGGGTTTTTCTCTTTGGAGTGAAGGAGGATGAGAGGTGACTTGATGGAGGTATACAGGATAATAAGAGACATAGACAGAGTGGTCAACCAGAGACTTTTTTCTGTGGTGGAAATGGCTGATACGAGGAAGCATAGTTTTAAGGTGATTGGAAGAAAGAATAGGGGAGACGTCAGAGGTAGTTGTTTTACATGGAGAGTGGTGGGTGTGTGGAACGTGCTGCCAGGGGTGGTGGTAGAGGCAGACACATTAGGGACATTTATGAAACTCTTAGATAGTCAGATTTAAAAACTCTTAAAGAATGATAGAAAAATGGAGGGCTATGTAGAAGGGAAGGGTAAGATTGATCTTAGGATGTCAGCAGGTGGGCTGAAGAGCCCATACTGTGCTGTAGTATTCTATGTTTGATATATGTCAGTGCTAGTAAACCGATTCTGACTCTAAGCTCTCTTTATCACTGTGCGATATGAATATCATGCACAAGACAGAAATGGAAAGGGGAGCGTCCCACTTTGCTAGGCCGTGATTATGAGTGGATCTCTGAATACCGCAATTTATTTGAAATTCGTTAGTAGTTGAGAGGAAGCATTTACTGATGACCTGTTTCCTTTATGCCTTACTTCTGTGGTTCCATCTCCATGAATACACCCTGCAAAGGACACATTCTTTGCCACAGCTAAACACACAACCAAAATAAAGTCAGAATCAGATGTATTATTAAATTTGTTTTGCAGCTGCTGTTCAGTGTAACAAACCAAATTACTATAAATTATAATAAGAATATAGTAGATAATAAGCAGGGTAACATCTGAACAAAATAGTGAGGTTGTTAGATTGATCTTGGATTAGGTAAAAAAAATCAATGTAACGCCATGAGGTGAAGGGTCGGTAGTCTTCTTTACTGTTCTAGGTTCTATGCAGTGATTATGGGTTTATTTATTGATATATTTAGCAATACAGTGCAGAGTAGGCTCAGCTGATCCTTCGAGTGGTGTCACCACAGCAACCCCTGACAAACCTGATTAACCCTAACCAAATCACGGGACAATTTACAATCACCAATTCACCTACCTGATATGCCTTTGGACTGTGGGAGGATTCCGGAGGACTTGAAGAAAACTCGCACATTCCCACGGGGAGGACGTATGGAGCCCCCTTACAAAACAGCACTGGAATTGAACTCTGAACTCCAGAATGCCCCAAGCTGTAAAAGTGGCACCCATGGACAATTCAGAAATCCAGTGGCGAAGGGGAAGAAGCTGGTCCTAAAACATTGAGCGGGAGTCTTTGGGTTCCTGTGCCTCCTCTCTGATGGGAGTAATGAGAAGAGGGCGTGTCCTGGATGGTGAGGGTCCTTCGTGGTGAATGGACCTTCTTGAGGCATCGCTTTTTGAAGATGTCCTTGATGGTGGGGAGGCTAGTGGCCATGATGGAGCTGGCTGAGTTTACAACGGACTGCATCATTTTCCTTACTTGTGCATTGGTGCCCCATACCAGGTGGTGATGCGACCAGTCAGAGAGCTCTGCAGAGCAGCAGTGGGCTAAGCATACATCCTTGAAGTGCATCTTTGTATCAGGGAAGTCTCATTATCTGAGAGAGACGGAGCTCTCAGACACATTTCTAGCGTTCTCTTAACAGACTACAGAACATAGTCAGGCACTGGAAAAAACATTCACCTCTTTGAGTTTCTTTCTCTTTGAATCCTGTTGATTTATTTTTAACTCCTAAAATGGGAGTTAAAAATCCCAGCAGTCATCCGTTGTGTCGCTTCTGGTGATAAGCGGTGGGTGAGCATCAGCTAGGGGTGAGAAGTGCATAATCGACAGGAGCCTCACCTGCATTAGATGGAAGACCCCAGCTGTAAGTTCAGCCTGGGAGGTAACTTCAGTTGGGAGTTCAGGACAACAGGCACAAAGGTTTTGTGAGGAAAGGAGAAGAACCGTTCAAGTTCATGTTCGGATTTATGGTTCATGTATACAACCAAATGAACCGACATTCCTCTAGACCACAATGCACCCACAAAACATATGTAATATGCAGCACAAGAAGTTAATAGATATTCAAAACGCATGTAGTGCACAGCACACGTAAACAGTAACTCAAGGTTTTGCAGCTAAACTTCAAGGCCTTCACCCTGAAGTGTCAACCATTACTTTCCCTCTGACAGACACTACTCAATCCATTGAATACCTCTAGTTGGTTGATTTTTGCTTCCAATAGATTAGGAGTTCCCAACCTGGGGTCCACGGATCCCTCGGTTATTGATAAGGATCATTGGCATAAAAAGGTTGGGAACCTCTGCAATAGATATTACTGACAACATATCAGGTTAAAGCAATAACAGAATGCAGACTGAAGTGTTACAGTTACAGAGAAAGTGCAGATAATGTGAAAAGTAAATTTATTATCTAAGTACGTATATGTCAGAAAGGTGGGGTCTTTGATGATGGATGTGGCAGATCTCCATGTAGATGAGTTCAGTGATGGGCAGGGATACAACATGCTCCTGATGTGTATGCTGCTTTCTTGGTTTTGATTCAGACCAGGGCAGAAAAAACAATCTTTGAGTTTATCTAACCTAAGTGTGCTTGATCCTGAAATGAGATGTATGCAGTTTTATAGTGCTAACCCTCCCCAGAATAAACTTCAATATAAAACATCTGCTCCAAACCACCACATATCAATTTTTATGTAAAGGGCATTGCTCTCCATAATGCACTTCCTGCTCGTACACACATCCACTGTGTGCTAAACAGACTCTGATTTCAAACATTAATTCAGATAACATTTCACAGTGTGGCACGAATTTAGTTTATTATTGTCATATGTACTGATACACAGTGAAAAACTTATCTTGCATGCTGTTCATTCAGTACAATTCATTTCACAGTGCACTGAGGTACAGTATAGCACTTGCCCAAGTCTTAGGCACATATGCTGTATATATAGCTAGGGTGCTTAAGACTTTTGCACAATACTGTAGTAATTTTATGTATTGCCCTGTACTGCTGCTGCAAAAATAAACTTTCATGATGTATGAGTGATGATAAACCTGATTCTGATCTGGGTCTCTATTGTGGACTGACAGTGGGAAGGGGCCAGGGAGAGGAGAATCATGGTTGGGAAAAGGGGAGGGAAAAGAAGAGGGGAGGGAGTAGGGAGCACCAGAGAGACATTCTGTAAAGGTCAGTAAACAAGTTGTTTGGAATCAAATGACCTTGCCTGGTGCCTCAGGACTGGGTGTGTCTGCACCCACACCACCCCTTCCTCCCGCCCCAGAACTCCTTCTCTGCCACCTGTCCCACAGTGCTCCACCTCACCATTCCCAACAACTTTTGCTCTCGCTAGATTTACAAAATCACTCTTCGCTCTATGTTGACAAATACAGTACTGTGCAATGGTCTTTGGCAACCTAGCTAGATATGTGCACCTAAGACTTTTGCACAGTACTGCAGTACAAGGTAAAACAATAGCAGAAGGCAGAGTAAGGTGTTGCAGTTTGCTTATCTTAAAATGTACAGTGCAGGCAGGTAACGAAGTAAAAGGCAATAACAAGGTAGACCATGTGGTCAAGAGTCCATAGTATTGTACTAGGGGAATGTTCTAACAGCAGGGCAGAAACTCTCCTTGAGTCAGGAAGTAGGTTTTCAGGCTTTGAATTTTAAGTAACAGATGGAATACAATGTAGGGGAGTGTATGGTCGTACACTTCGGTACAAGGAGTTAAATCATAGAAAATATATTCAAAATGGGGAACAAATTCAAAAAATAGAGGTACAAAGGGACTTGGGAGAAATGTTCCCTCTAAGGGGAGTGTGTGTGTGTGTGTGTGTGTGTCCTCACAGCTTTTGTAGCTAGCACACAGAAGAATTTAAACTGTGCACAACAGGTTGTCACCCTCAACCTCGATGGCATGTTAAGTATATTTCACAATCGTACACAATCACATTTCCATTTCCGGTTTCTGATGCAATGATGTTGACAACCTGGAGTTTGTGATGATTTGTCTGCAGATTTTAGAACTGACTTACTTGTATTGTTTTTATTGAAGGAATTATTGATTCACTATGTCAAATTCCAAAGTAGCAAAGGGTGTGAAGTGCTAGTTTATTTAAAACGGAATAGAAACATAGAAACATAGAAAATAGGTGCAGGGGTAGGCCATTTGGCCCTTCGAGCATGCACCGCCATTCAGTATGTTCATGGCTGATCATCCAACTCAGAACCCTGTACCTGCTTTCTCTCCATACCCCCGATCCCTTTAGCCACAAAGGCCATATCTAACTTCCTCTTAAATATAGCCAATGAACCGGCCTCAACTGTTTCTTAATTCTAGCTTAATGAAACAGTAGAAACTGCTACATTGAAAGCCCATGAGGCCAGGAATGTGCAGCTATGTGAAATATTTATGTACAATACAGAAATTGGTGTCACCAGTGTGTATTGTCGCGATCCTGAAGTTGCTGGAGAATTTGCAAGTGGGAAGAAGTGGAGTGACATTTGGAAACTTGACTTTTTAAAGCATCATTTAGCGAGCAAATCACATAACGTGCAAAAGCTCCACGAGAAAATCCTTCATTACCCGCTACAGGCCTGCTAGATATATTTTGTGAGAGTGCAGAAGACAAGAGTGAAAATGATTAAATCTTGAGGAGATCATATTTCTTACTAGCTGTTAAAATGAATACCTCGATATATAAAATTCAGTGTGCAAATGTTATTGTTACTGGGCAAAAAATTGCACAGCACAAGGTTTTTGCACAGACAGGCCAGTACAAATTAGAGGGAACATTGCTTGGGAGCCCTCGTGCAGGATTCCCTGAAGTTTAATTTGCAGGGAACTAGAATATAAAAGCAAGGATGTAATGCTGAGACATTCCCCAGATCGCACTTCATGTATTGTGAGCAGTATTGGGCCCTTGATCTAAGAAAGGATGTGCTAACACTGGAGCTGGTTTACAGGAAAATCCTGGAAATGAAAAGGTTTGATTGCTCTAGGCCTGTACTCACTGGAGTTCGGAATAATGAGGGGGAATCTCCTTGAAACCTACCAAACAGTGAAAGGTCTAGATAGATTGGATATGGAGAAGAAGATTCCTACTGTGGGGGAGTCTAGGACCAGATAGCAGTCTTAGAATAGAAACTTAGAACAAAGAGGAGGAGGAATTTCTTTAGCTAGAGAGTGTTTTTTTTAAAGGGTGGCATGGTAATGAAGTGGTAAGCACAACACTTTACAGTACCAGTGACCCAGGTTCAATTTCTGCCACTATCTGTAAGGAGTTTGTACGTTCCTCCCGTGACTGTGTGGATTTCCTCCAGGTGTTCCAGCTTCCTCCCACAGTCCAAAAATGTAGGTTAGTTTGGTCATTATAAATCATCCTGTGATGAGGCGAGGGTTAAGTCAGGTGTTGTCGTGTGGTGGAACTTGAAGGGTTGGAACGACCTGTTCCACACTCTATCTCAATAAAATATTTAAAACATTTAAAGAAGAAGTTGACAGCTTCTTGTTTCATAAGGGTGTCAAAGGTTATGGGGAGAAGGCAGGAGAATGGAATGATGGAGCACACTCAATGGGCTGAATGGCCTAATTCTGCTCCTATGGTTTATGGTGTTCTGGTGAGTTTTCATAGCCTGCTCATAAAATAAATTCTTAAGATTTATAGTTCTCTACATTAAAATAAAAGCTTCAGTTTCATGTACTGTCTCTGTACCAAGGATCAGGGATCAATTTATTCACCATATGCATTTACATGTGTTAGAAATTTGCTGTGGTGCATTGGTCAGGGTGCGACATGCAGCAAAAAGCAACTTCCAACAATTATAAGGAACAAAGAATGATATAAAATATAAAGTTAGAGGTTAAAATGTGGATCAATACAGTACATAAACACCAGCATGAATTTACATTGTAAACAGCATTGTAAAAAGTGTTTTAAAGTATTTCCAATGCAGTGCACTGATGAGGGTAATGGATAGAGGGGGTGGGGCCTGATTAGAATAGTTGATCAGATTAACTTCCTGGGGGAAGAAACCATAGTTCTGTACTTCACAAGAGCCAATAGCCTGTTGGCACCTACAGCACCAGCCCCACACAGCATGCCTCAGTGAGGTCACCTTTCATTCCGCTTAGCCCCAGTGAGTAGAGGCCAGCCTCACCTCCAGTCGCCGAGCTTGCTCATCCTAGAATGTAAAAGGATGACCAATCTGAAAGACTGGAAACTATGACTGTAATGTTCTCTGAGTGGATGATTTCATGGAAAAAATTTAACCTCCACATAATTGCAATGGTACAATGCCTTAAAAAATAATTTAATGCTCTGAATGTGATGACCAGTCATGTAAAAAGAAGCTTTGCGTTGTTTTTTGTATATATTTTATAATAAGAGTAAAGTCTATTTTTAAATAAAACAATAAGCTCTGATACCCTGGCAAACTGTGGGGTGGCTTTTTAGTGTAGTGGTCAGCACAGTGCTTTACAGGAGCAGTGACGCAGGTTCAATTCCTGCCGCTTCCTGTAAGGAGTTTGTATGTTTTCCCTGTGACTGTGTGGGTTTCCTGCAGGTGCTCCAGTTTCTTCTCACATTCCAAAGTTGTTCCAGTTGCTAGGCTGATTGGTTATTGTAAAATGTCTGAAGATTATGCTAGGGTTAGATCGGGGGTTGCTGGGCGGTGCAATTTGAAGGGCTGGAGAGGCCTGTTCCGCGCAGCACCTCAATAAATAAATTTTAAAATTATCCTTCTTTACGGGAAGGAAACCAAGTAGGACAAGGTACTGCACATGAGATGTCATCAGAACATCACACAGCCTCAGAATGCTCCTTTACTTTCTCCTCTAGCTTGGCAATAAGACCAACATACTTGCTCCTCACCAGCTTTCATGTTCACCCTCTGCTTTTCAGGAACCAACAAGCCAGATTCCCTCAACAACTACATTTACCTATTTCTTACCATCTACTGGACAGTTTCTTTTCTATACTTTCTACCAAAATGAATAACCTTGATCTTTCTCACACTCTGATTTATCCATTATCATCCTGCCATTCACTTTAGAGCTTCCTGCTTTCTCCAATAATTAAATCCAGGAAGTGCTGAAATCCTATCACAGATCAAGTTTATTCTCCATATACATTGACATGTATTAGGAATTTGCTGTGGTGTGTTATTTAGGATGAGACATGCAACAAAAAACAACAACATTCAACAATTCATAAAGAATTATATAAAAATAAAGTTAGAGGTTAAAGTATGGATATGGAATAAAATGTTCATAAATACATCTATAACAGCATTTACAGTGCCTATAAAAAGTATTCACCCCCTCCCTTCGAAATTTTTATGTTTTTATGTTTTATAGTTTTATAGCAATGAACCACAATGGATTTATTTTGGCTTTTTATGATACTGATCAACAGAAAAAGATTCTTTAGCGTCAAAGTGAAAACAGATCTCTACAAAGTAATCTAAATTAATTACAAATATGAATCACAAAAAAATTGATTGTATAAGTATTCACCCCCTTAGTAAGCTGAAAATCGCACATTGTCAAAAACACACCATCCCTACCGTGAAGCATGATGGTGGCTGCATCACGCTGTGGGGATGCTTCACTGCAGCAGGTCCTGGAAGGCTTGTGAAGTTAGAGGGTAAAATGAATGCAGCAAAATACAGGGGAAATCCTGGAGGAAAACCTGATGCAGTCTGCAAGAGAACTGCAACATGGGAGAAGTTATTTTTTCCAGCAAGACAATGACCCCAAGCATAAAGCCAAAGCTACACAGGAATGGCTTAAAAACAACAAAATTAATGTCCTGTCAGAGTCCAGAACTCAATCCAATTGAGAATTTGTGGCTGGACTTGAAAAGGATTGTTCACTCATGATCCCCATGCAATCTGACAGAGCTTGAGCAGTTTTTAAAAAAAGAATGGGAGAAATTGCAATGCCAGATGTGCAAAGCTGATAGAGACCTATCCACACAGACTCGAGGCTGTAATTGCTGACAAAGGTGCATCTACTGAATACTGACTCGAAGGGGGTGAATACTTATGCAATCAATTTTTTTTGTAACATATTTGTAATTAATTTAGATCAATTTGTAGAGATCTGTTTTCACTTTAACACAGAAGAGTCTTTTCTGTCGATCAGTGTGAAAAAAGCCAAATTAAATCCACTGTGATTCAGTGTTGTAAAACAATAAAACATGAAAACTTCCAAGGGGGTTGAATACTTTTTATAGGCACTGTATTTATTTTTTTATTTAGAGATACAGGGCAGAATAGGTGCTTTCAGCCCTTTGGGCTGCGACCCCCAGCAACTCCCAACAACCTCGATTTAGCCATAACCAAATCATGGGACAATTTACAATGGCCAATTCACCTATCCAGTACGTCTTTGGAATGTGGGAGGAAACCGGTATGCTCAGAGAAATCTCATACATTCCATGATGAGGACATACAGACTCCATACAGAGGACAAAGACAAGAAAATCTGCGGACGCTGGAAATCCAAGCAACACATACAAAATGCTGGAGGAACTCAGCAGGTTAGACAGCATCTATGGAGAAGAGAAACAGTTGATGTTTCAAGCTGAGACCCTTCATCAGGACCGAAGAAGGGTCTCTGCCTGATTCATCGACTGTTTACTTTTTTCCATTGATGCTGCCCAACCTGCTGAGTTCCTCCAACATTTTGTGTGTGTTCCTTACAGAGGACAGCAGATTGAATTCTGAATCCCAATGGTTTGAGCTGTAATGGTGTTGTGCTAACGGTTATGCTACTGTGGCTCCCAATTTGCAATTTACAAAGTAAACTGCATTATAAAAAAATGGTTTAAAGTGTTTCCAGTGCATTACAGAGACAGGCTAACTAGAATAATTGATCAGATTATGCACCTTCAGGGAATCTAACAACCCCTACCTTCATGGTCATGGTCACGGATGTTAGCCTTTCAAGTGGATTTAGGTTTCCCGGTTATTGTGTTGGGATTGGAACACCAAGCCCAGTGCTCTGAATTACAAGTTTCTTTATTTAACAAGAATGCAAATATATTCCCATTGATAGATATAGCCCTACCACGCTGGCCTTTATCAGTCAAGGCACTGAGTTTCGTTACATTGCAGTTGTGTAAGTCGGTACTAAGGCTGCACTTGGAGTACTGTGTACAGTTTTGCTCGCCCTGTTATAGGAAAGACATAGTTAAACTAGAAGGAGTGCAGAGAAGACCTACTAGGATTTTGCGAGGACCAGAGGGCCTGTGTTATAGGGAGAGGTTGGCCAGGCTAGGGCTTCATTGCATGGAATGTAGGAGGATGAGTGGCAATATTGTAGAAGTAGTTAAAATTATGGGATATATAGATAAGGTGGATGGTTATAGTTCTTTCCCCAGGATAGTGGAGTCCAGAACTAGAGGTCATATATTTAGCATGAGAGGGGAAAGATTTAAAAGGAATTTGAGAGTCAACTTTTTCACACAGAGGGTGGTGAGAATCTGGGACGAGCTGCCAGAGGGAGTGATTGAGGCAGGTACAATAGTATAATTTAAGATCACGTGGAGAGTACGTGGAGGGGCTGGGATTGTAGGGATATGGGCCAAATGCTGGAAATTAGGACTAGCTGGGAGGATGCCTTGGTCAGCATGGACCTTTTGGGCCGAAGATCCTGTATCTGTGCTGGATGGCTCCGATACTCTATTACTCAGGCTGTTTTATTGCGCATCAAGCACAAAAAGAGTTAATACACCTTCTGTGCTCTATACAGGCACTTGTGTACATTGCAAACTGCCGAAGAACTGAAACAGACGCACACTGTGGAGGTAGCCCTTGTGAAGTCTGATGCTGTCCCAGACAAAATAATTCAACTGATAGGAATGACATTGAAGATCTATTTCCTCCACACCAATTTCTATTGATGTACCACAGAAAGCATCATATCCAGATACATCACCGCTTGGTGTGGCAAATGCTCTGCCCGTAACTGCAAGAAACTGTAGAGATTTGTAGACACATCTCAGCACGCCACAGAAACCAACCTCCCCTCCATGGACTCTGTCTACACTTCTTGCTGCCTCGGTAAAGCAGCCAGTCTAATTGAAGACCCCCACCTACCCCAGAAATTTTCTCTTCTCCCCCCTCCCCTCAAACAGAAGGTACAAAATTCTGGAAGCACATACCACCAGGCTCAAGGATAGCCTCTACCCTACTGTTATCAGATTATTGAAGAGTCTCCGAGAACAATAAGATGGACTTTTGATCTCACAGTTTACCTTACTATGATCTAATCTGCCAGCAATGCATTTTCTCTGTAACTATAACACTTCATTCTGCACTCTGTTATTGTACCACCTCAAATGCACTGTGTAATGAATTCATCTGAATGAACAGATGATAAAGGACACTGGCTTTTCCCATCCTGAAGAAGGGTCTTGGCCCAGAACATCGACAGTTTATTCATTTCCAAGGATGCTGCCTGACCTGCTGAGTTCCTCCAGCATTTTGTGTGTTGCTCAGCGTTCTGTTCAAGTTCAAGTTTGTTGTAATTTATCTGTACACATGTGTGTACAGCTAAACAAAACAACGTTCCTCCAGACCAAAGTGCACAACACAGTATATATAACTCACACACACACCACATAAAGTAAAATTACCATAAAATATTAACAAAAAATCAAATAAATTTCAGAAGATTGACATTTAGCCTAAGGTGCATTAATGACACAAGTTAAAAAAGTAACCCATATAACGCTCCTTGTACTTCGTAGGTGATGAGACCTGGGTGATGGCAGGGAGTTCAGTAGTCTTACAGCCTGGGGGAGGAAGCTGTTTCCCATCCTAATGGTCCTTGTCCTAATGCTACAGTACCACCTGCCTGATGATGGGGGTCAAAGAGATCATGGGACAAATGGGAGCAATCCTTGATGATTCTAAGGGTCTTGAGTATGCAGTGCTCTTAATAAATATCTCAGCTGGGTGGCAGAGAGACCCGATGATCCTGTCTGCAGTCCTTACAACTGTTTGTAGGGTCTTGCAGACACATACTTTGCAATTTTTGATACCAGACAGTGATGCAGTTGGTCAGGACACTCTCGTTGGTGCTCCTTTAAAAAAATTGGTTAGATTGGGGGGGGTGGGTGGGAGGCTCAGTCTCCTCAGGATGTGGGGACACTGCTGTACTCTCTTGACTAAAGAGGTGGTGTAGAGGGACCAGGTGAGATTGTGCATTACATGCACTCCCAGATACTGGTTGCTCCTAACTCTCTCCATGGATCGGTCAGCCTGCACCTTCCTAAAGTCCACAATCATCTGTTTCGTCCTGTCCACGTTGACACTCAAGTTGTTGTGCTTGCACCATTGCTCCATCTCCTCTCTGTATGCAGTCTTGTCATTGTTGTTGATGAGGACAACCACTGTTGTGTCTTCAGTGAACTTCATCGTTCAGTTTGAACTGGGTGTTTGGCTTTCTGTGAATTGTTTGTAACGTTAACAGTTTACAGTTTGGAAGGAGAGCTGGGATTTTAGTTCTCAGGAGGCCAAAGATGCCTGCAGTCCTAGAATAGCCAAAAAACTCAGTACAATTCACGGGCTGTGCACTTGTCAGATGTTTACAACTTGTGCAGGATCTGTATTGGGCCAGAATAGCTGCAGTGTGTGTTTTATCAGTTGTATAAACTGTGCCAATTTCACATGGCTTCTTCTAAATCTCTCTCACCATTGGAGATGAGGAAAAGAGGCTCCTGGGGAATTCAGCTCCTCTAAAATCACTAGAACGTCCTGATTCATTATTGAATTATTGGCTGTGAGTAAAATTCCTGGAACTTCCTCCTGACCAGAGAGAGGCGGTTACTCCTTCTTCCCACTGACTGTGGTGAAAACATCCCCAAACCTGCTCAACGGAGAATCAGAATCACCAACATGAAATGTGAAATTTGTTGTTTTGTGGCTACAGTGTAGAGCAATGAAACAAAAATCGATAAATTACAAAAATAAATAACAAGGGAAAATAAGGAATAATTAGGGTTACACAAAATGCTGGAGCAGCTCAGGGCTGCTGGATTTCCTGGATCTGCAGAAACTCTTGTGTTTCGGAATAATTAGGGTTTTGGACCGTTTTGGAAATCTGATGGTGGAGGGGAAGAGGCTGTTCCAGAATCACTGAATCAGACTCAACAACGACGCAAGTGGAAAGCGTGTGGGAATACAATGCTGCCTCCCTGTGTTTGGCTGGTCTTTCTCTTGCTCTTACTCACTGCTGCTGGAGGAAGAATCCTGCGTTTGACTGATCTCTCTCCCTCTTGCTGCTCCTGGAGGAAGGTCCCTGCGTTTGACTGATCTCCCTCTCCTTCTCGCTCGCTGCTCCTGAATGAGACCAGTCTCTTTCTCCCTCTTGCTTGGGCCTTGGGCAAGGTTTAATTGATGTGGTTTGTGGATTGAACCCTATCGTCCATGTTATGACATGTTTCTGGTTTCTGCCTACTCCTTTTTTATTGCTATTTTGTGCGATTTTGACCGGGATGGACCAACTCTGTGGCCTGCAGTCAATGAACAACACAGAGCTAAACTGAGCTGAACTGAACTAAACTGAACATTCTTAGACAGTTTCAATGACTCTGTGTTTCATGTTTCACATTCTGTGTTATTTGCTCATTTTTGCTCTTTGTGAGATTTGTTCTTTTTTTGCATGTTGGGTGTTTGATGTTTTCTTTGAAGGGGTTCCATGGTGTTTCTTTGTTTTGTGACTGTAGGAAGATGAATCTCAGGGTTGTATACTGCATACACACTTTGATAATAAATGTACTTCGAATACTCTTCATGGATGGAGGTAATGAGAAGAGGCATGTGCGGGAAGGTGAGGGTCCATAAAGATGGATACCACTTTCCTGAGGCACCAGTTCTTGTAGATACCAGCTGGGGAATAATGTGATAAAACTATAATTAAACGCTTTCTGTATTTCTTAAAGGGGAAACACACTGTTGTCAGAAATAGTTATGTAAGTTCTTCCAGAGGAGTTTTGTAGAAGCTATGGTTGAATACATGAGAGGGCAGGCACCCAGATTTTCCATCCTGATGTTGGAGACCTTTATCAGCAAGGAAGAGTAAAGCCTTACTGGGGTCTGAGGCAGACAGGCCTCCAGGTCGCAGTAATGTGGTAGTGGATGAGGCTATTGCATTCAATGTCAGAAGCGCAGATCCAAGACCATAAAACCATAAGACAGAGGAGCAAAATTAGACCATTTAGCTCATTCAGTCGCTCTGCCATTCAATCATGGCTGATTTATTTTCCCTCTCAATCCCGTTCTCCTGCCTTCTTCCTACAACTTTTCAACTAACCAAGAACCTATAAACCTTGGCTTTAAATGTACTCACTGACTGGGCTTCCACAGCCCTCTGTGGCAATGATTTCCACAGACTCACTACCCTCTGACTAAATAAGTTCCTCCTCATCTCTGTTCTAAAGCATGCCCTTTGATTCTGAGGCTGTTTTCTCTGGTCCTAGACTCTCTCACTACCGGAAACATCCTCTCCATGTCCACTCTATCTATGCCTTTCAATATTTGACAGGTTTCAATGAGATTTCCGCACCCCACCTTTATTCTTCAAAACTTCAGGGAGTATAGCTTTAGAACCATCAACTGCTACTGATATGTTAACCCTTTCATTTCCAGGATCATTCTCATGAACCTCCTATGGACCCTATCCAATGCCAACACATCTTTTCTTAGATAAAGGGCCCAAAACTGCTCACAATATTCCAAGTGCAATCTAACCAATGCCTTATGAAGCATCAGTAATACATCCTTGCTTTTGTATTCCAGTCCCCTCAAAATGAATCCAAGGGCATGAACACAATGTTGTGCAGAGGAGATTAACTCACATACGTACCTGCTAGGGTAAATGTATCTTCAAACACCATCTTCCATTCACCATGCACTTGCCCTCTTACACTGCTCCAGACAGTACAAAGATTAAAGATTGGTTTTATTTGTCAAATTCAAGCATCAGAACATCCAGTGAAATACATTGACGACCAACACCCGAGGATATGCTGGTGGCAGCCCACAAATATCGCCTCACTTCTGGCTTCAACACAGCATGCCCACGATTCATCTTTGGAGTGTGCAAGGAGACTGCAGCAGCTGAGGAAACCCATCTGGTCACAGGTAGAACATACAAACTCCTTACATACAGTGGCGGGAATTGAACCCTGATCAGCGTTTGTGCTAACTGGTATGCTAACATGCAACACTCCATTACTCCATCACTCACATTGTCAATCAAGACTGACAACCAATATTAAAGCCAAAGTCAAGTTCATTGCCATCTGCACAAGTCCATGTGTACACAGGTGTGATGAAAACCTTACTTGCAACAGCATCACAGGCTCAGAACTTCAGATAGGTAGCATTCACAAAGAAAACATGAATTAACCATAAATGAAACATATTTTATTGACACATTTTACAAGAAAGAACCCAATTAGAATGGCAGGACTGTGAAAGGGTTTCGGCCCGAAATATCAACTGTACTCTTTTCCATAGGTGCTGCCTGGCCTGCTGAGTCCCTCCAGTATTTTGTGTGTGTTCCTCGGATTTCCAACATCTGCAGATTTTCCTTTGTTTGTAGTTTTAGTACAGTGATCAGACTGGTCATTGGGTTGCTAAACTCGAATGATTAGGGCTCTCACCCCTTCCTTTTCATCACCTACCCATCACCTCTCCCTAGTGCCCCTCCTCCTTCCCTTTTTCCTATGGTCCACTCTCCTCCCCAATTAGATTTCTTCTTCAGGCCTCACCTCTTCCAGCTATTACCACCCTCTCTCACTTTTCACCCCCTTCTTCCCACACACACTGACCTTCCCCCTAACCTGGTCTCACCTAATTTATTATCTGAGTACAGATATGTCACCACGTACAACCCTGAAATTCTCCTTCCTGCCAGCATACTTAGCAAACCTATAGAACAATAACTGTAAACAGTATCAATGATCAACGAACTGTGCAGATGCAAGTATAAATGAAACACCCTGGTTTCCAGGGAAACTTGTGAGATTGAGGTGCAGACCCACCCCAAACCCTGGTTTGTGTGGATGCTGTGCCATTTGCTACCCTGTTACAAATTAGTGCCACGAAATAACAGACAGTACACTGCGTACAATTAAAGGAATTATATTTATGAATTGTAGCTAAAGATTTAGTAAGAAGTACCAAAAAGAAAAGGGCCCATTCTAATTAAACAGTCAAATGTGCACAAGTTGGAGCTAATCTTGAACTTCTCTGTCACTCACGCGCTGGGCCCTTGGTCAACGTGAAAGCCCACACCACCTTCTGAACGTTGCTCGCAATCCATCTCCAACAAATGGATCTCCACTGGATCGTATGCTACAACCAGTTCTCCCCAGCATCTTCTCTCTTCGTCTCCTCTCAAACAAAACCACCAAGCCCAACCTTGGTGTCCCTCACCAGAGAAACCTCGTCTTAATCTGACCATCCTAATTGGATGGCACACATTTCTCTTATCTTCAACAGTAACCCAAACAAGCAGCTCTCACAGAACAGCATGAAGTGAAATACAAAACAGCATTACAGTAAAAAATATGAACCAGGGCATAACATAAATAAGTAACAGTAAATAACGAGAGCATGAAAAAACAAGATAAAGAGCCCTTAAGGTGAGACCATCAATTGTGGGCTGTCAGCTTTTACTTCTTCCCTCCCTCCCACCTTCTTATTCTGCCTTTTTTTCCTCTTTCCTCCCAGACCTGATGAAGAGTCCTGCCCCAAAACCTCAAAGGCTTATTCCCCTCCATAGATGCTGCTAAGTTCTTCCAGTATTTTGTGCGTGTTCTCGAGATTTTCAGCATCTTCAGGGTCTCTTGAGCTTGGGGTTAGGTTTTTGCCAGTTGGTTCAAGAACCAAATGGTTGAAGGGAAGAGGGCGGTCTTGAATTTGTTGGGGTTGGACTTGAGGCTTCTTTGTCTCCAGTGTGAAGATATTCACCCACACTGTAGAAGAAATCACACTACAACACAGTGCAGGCCATTTGTCCCATTGTGTCGTGCTGACCTATTAACCTAACCTACTGCATGATCAATCTAACCCTTCCCTCCCCCAAAATCCTCGATTTTTCTAACAACCTGTGAAGGTTTCTTAAATGCCCCTAATGCAGGGGTTCTGAACCTTGTTTATGCCACGGTCCCCTTTGGCAGTCCAGTGAAGCCTATGGACCCCTTCACAGAATAATGTATTGGAAGATATAAGATAAAATACACAGGGTCACAAAATAAATCAATTATATTGAAATACTGTTACCAAAATATTAAAAAAATCTAATTTGTAATATGTTAATATATGCTCTTCTTTATTAATGCATTAAGTAAGACTATACATTTAAAATAAAGCCAAGTTAAAATTAAATTTTATTTTTAAAGATATATAAGTGTGAAGGCTGTTGTTGCTTAGCTTGGATAAGAAAATTAAACTGTGGGATGGTCTAAATTTCAGCTAGTTAGTGAAAATAAAGATGTAAACTTTTTCCTATCCAAGTTCACAGACCCACTGGAATCTATTCACCGACCCCTGAGTGGTCCATGGACTCCAGGTTAAGACCTCCTGCCCCAATGTATCTTTATACTTTGCAGTCATCATTGGTTCCTTCAGGCTGCTATAGCTGGTGGTGGACGGGGTAGTGGGGATAAGCTACCTATTAAATTACGCTACTGGCGTGCATCTCAAATAGCCTCTGACAAGCAAGTCCAGCTCCCAGCCTTCACCTGTGGCTTAGCTACTAAGCCCGGTGGAGCTATTTCCCTTGACAGGAGAAGGGGCAAAGACAGATGACTGGCACATTTAAACCAGTCGCTTTAAGCAGCTGGGGCTTGTCAGCCATGGTTGGAAGCTCATTGAGAAGGAATACTCCGCTGTCTTGTGCCTATACCCATGGGGAAGGCTTCGGGAGCAAGCCCTGAAGGAAAGATCTGGAGCTAGGGTCCTTAAGGCAGCACAGAGTTGAGTTCAACACTACAGGCAACCCCCCACCCCCGTGTTGCTGCTGGTGCTAAACTGTATCGGTCTCTGCCGTTCTATCAGATGCGTGGAGAGGGGGAGCTTGCTGCATGGGAAGCTGCTTGCTCTTCATATTGTACTGCCCTGGATAGATAGGACGCAGCATCCATGATTGACCCTGATCCTCGTCATTGTTAGAAAGACCATTACACAGTACATTGCAAATGCAAGCAAGTTGGAAGCCAGCAGCCACCACATGGACAAAATGCAGCCAAACTTTGAGAGTAGCTTTGACAGGCTCTGTGATTTCAGTCTCTTGTGCAATGCTTGTCTTTGATGCAATATTAACTACATTTTCTGTCTGGCAATGACTTTGGGCAGCTAGTGAAGAAACGGACTGTGACTAAAAGGATTGAGTCTGAACTGACAGTTATACAATGCAATTATTCTCTTTGGTCCTGCAGTGCAGACCTAATTTTAGCCCTGGGGAGCCCTTCAAACAAATCCACAGTGTTACAGTTTCCAAGTTATGCACACCTGTGTGCGATTCAAATAACATGGCATCAAGTATTTGTAAAGTATGCTCAGGGGAAACGAGCAGATGTAGTGGGGCTCTCTTTTCGGCCACTGCCTTTTGGCATGGATCAAAGGAGGCTTGAGTATGTGGGTTACATTCTTTTTGTCAGGTTGGCAGCGTGTAAACCTCAGAAATCTGTGAAAACACGATCTGTGAATGTAGTTTAATTTTGATGAGAAAGAACTGAAACTGAGGCTACAATATTCAGGTACACAATATTTCTTCCTTGGGCATATATACAGAAAGGTGCCAGAAAAAAGCCAGTAACATCATGAAGGATCTCACTCATCTTGCTCATAGACTCTTTGTTTCACTTCCACCAGGGAGGAGGCTAAGTAGCATCCACACCAAGACCACCAGCCTCAAAAACAGTTCCTTTACCCAAGCAGTAAGGCCGATCAACACCTTCACCCACTAACCCACCCCTCCGCACCCCCAACCACCACTACTCCATCATTTCCTGTCAGAGTCACCTTATGTACAGACACTCCTGTGCCGGCATCACTTTATGAATGTACAATCAACCTACATATGTACAGTATCTTACATATATTTTTATTATTGTATTCTTTATCTTATTGTGTTTTTCGTGCTCCATCAGATCTGGAGTAACAATTATTTTGTTCTCCTTTATACTTGTGTACTGAAAATTACATCAAGCAATCTTGAGACTCACAGCTGCCAAAGGTGTTGGAATATGATGCTCTGCGTGCCTTGAATAATTTCCGACCCTTCAGTTCAGTCCACAGCTTTGTGTGCTTGTTAACATGCTCAAAGCAAAAGTTCACTGTACACTGTCCAGACAGGTCATGAAATCTATCAAAAGCAATGTTTATCTCAGGCTGCAAACTCAAATCTAGCTCTCTCCATCCCATGTTTTATTTTAGACCAGTATGACTGAATGGAACACACACAAGATGGTGGAGAAACCCAATGGTCTGGCAGCCTCGATGGAAATGGATAAACAGTCAATGTTCTGGGCCAAGACCCTTCACCAGGACTGGAAAGGAAAGGTGACAGGGAGGGGAAGGAGGTTAGCTAGGAGATGATATGTGACGCCGGGTGGATAGGCTGTAGAGGAAGGAAAGTGATAGGAGAGGAGAGTGGACTATAGGAGAAGGAGAGGTAGGAGGGTGGGGGGGGGGGTGGGTTCCTAGAGGAGTTGACAGGTGGGTGAGAAGAGGTAAGAGGCAAAAGTGGGGGATAGAAGAAGAAGGGAGGGAGAGGGAATTTTTTTTTTTACCAGAAGGAGAAATCGATATCCATCCCATCAGCTTGGAGGCTACACAGATGGAATATAAGGTGTTGCTTCTCCACCCTGAGGGTGCCCTCATCTTGGGGGTGAGGGAGGAGGTGAATGGGCAAGTGTAGCACTTAGGTCATTTGCAGGGATAGGTGCCGGGAGGGAGATTAGTGGGGAGGGATGAAGCGACAAGGGAAGCACAGACAGAGCGATCCCTGTGGAAAGCGGGGGTTTGTGGGGAAGTAAAGATATGTTTGGTGAGAGGATCACTTTGGAGAAGGAGGAAGTTGCAGAGATTATGTGTTGGATGTGGAGGGTCATGGGACGGTAGGTAAGGACAAGAGGAACTCTGTCACTGTTAGGGTGGCAGGAAGATGGTGTGAGTGTGGATGTTCAGATGTTCTGAGTGAAATCAAGTCAAAATCAAAATAAATTTATTATCAATGTAGGTATTTGCATGTATATTCAGTACTGTGCAGAAGTTTTAGGCACCTACAGTATATATAGCAACGTCATGAATTTTTTTTGTGGCAGGAGTACAGTACAATACATAAAATTACTACAGAACTGTGCAAACATCTGAGGCTTCCTAGCTATATGTATGTGTGTAAGACTTTTGCACAATACTGTAGGTATAGAGGTCTCACCATCTCTCTGTCACCATGTGTGCCTCCTCTGGGCACAGTACTTTCCTCTCACATCACAGTCAATGTAAATTTATTATCAAAGTACACATATGACACCATATACAACCCTGGGAGTCATGCTTTTGCAGGCATCATGGAAAAGTAAAGAATTACAATAGAATTCATGAAAAACTACTGTATACCTACACAAACAAAGACCAACAAACACACATTGTGCAAAAGAAAACAAACGGTGCCAAAAAAAATGCTGAGAACATGAGTTGTAGAGTCCTTTAAAGTGAGTCCATAGGTTGTGGCATCAGTTCAGTGTTGAAGTGAGTGAAATTACCCACACTGGTTCAGGAGCCTAATGGTCATAAGGTAATAACTGTTCCTGAACACTGACGTAGGTTATGAAATTTATTGTTTTGTGGCAACTGTACGGTGCAAAGATGTGAAAGTCACTATAAAGTACAAAATAAATAGTGCAAATAATAGTAAGGTGGTGGTCAAGCTTTCACAAACTTTTCAGGAGGGGTAGAAACTGTTACTAAGTTGTTGAGTGTGTGTCTTCAGGGTCCCGTACCTCCCCCCTAATGAAAAGAGAGCATATCCCTAATGGGGAGGGTTCTTAGTGATGGATGCTGACTTCCTGAGGCACCGCCTCTTAAAGACTGTCCTCAATAATGGGGAGGGTTGTGCCTTTGATGGAGTTGGCTGAGTTTGCAACCCTCAGCAGCCTCTTTCAGCTGCAGATTCTGTATCTAAAGCACCATCCCCCAAACCCCACTGCCATCAGCATTTAAATGGGTCATCAACAAAATGCTGATTTTTAAATTTTTTTTAATCAAATTTCTACAGCTTTAGATGATTTTTTTTCAAACTTGCTAAAGTTTCAAAGGACAGGGTAAAACTTTAGAGAACAGAGAAGAATTCAGCACGGGATAGGCCATTCCGTCTACTATGCTGGCTGATCTTGATGCCAATTTATACTAAATGTCCTCCTGCTGAGTTCTGTTCATTTGTACTATGTAAATATCTAGCAGGCATGCACATTTCCCCTGTTATGTGTGGGCATGCCGGAGGAAAAGGGGGGAATTGTGGGATGAAAAGGCAGCAGTCCTCAGGTATTGAAAGGAGACATTGAAGGTAAAGTTGTTTAAACAAAAGAAAAATGTGTCCTTGTTGTTTGGACATTAACAGTGGTAGCAAAGAATTGTTTCCATTTATAGGATCCTACCAGCATTGGATGAGAACAAGCCTTATGAGAGCTGGAAAAATGAAATTGGAATATTAACTCGTGTTACGGAACTGGAGAAGACGAAGCAAGCTTTGGCTGTTGTATTGACACTTTCAGAAGGAGCGAGAGAGAATGCGATGGATATTTTGGTGGAAGACTTGAAGAAAGATGACAGTACGAATATGCTAATACGTACACAATTCTGTTTTTTTGAAGAAAGCAAAGGATCTGACTTATCAGGCATTTTCAGATTTTGACAAAATTTACAGAGACAACTCTAAAAATATGGCTGATTGTGTTATTAATTTTGAACAAAAATACAGTCACATGTGTAATTACAAAATGGAACCTCCTGGCCCTGTATTGGCTTTGAGTCAGGAAATTGATGCACCATCAATAACTCACGCTGAGACTTAGGAAGTGAGATATCGGCTTTTATTGACTGAAGAACAACACTACATCCTGGGAAAATGAGGGAGAGCAGCAGGCCACAGTCGCCTTTATACAGGGGTCTGTGGGAGGAGCCACAGGGGCAGTCAGCAGGGTCTGTGGGAGGAGCCACAGGAGCAGTCAGACAGGTATATCTAGTTCACCACAGAAATGGCATACTTCACTGACCAGAAGCAACAGTATAGCAAGCATAGATCGCAGAGTGACCAGGCGAAGGTACCATTACCTGGCACAAGTTCAATAAACAAGTACGGTAGGGGATCGAAAAATGCTCTATGTCAAAGTATTTACTACTGGACAAGAAACTGTCCACATAGGACTGAACAAGTTAGGCTAACTGAAGAAAATAACAAATCTGAAGACGAAGAAGAGTACCATATCACACAGTTTGTGAAGGAATGCAGAGACATCTGCGGCAGAGACTTTGAAGATAGAATCTCCAGGATCTGCTGTTATTGATACAGCATGCACACACACAGAACGTGCAGAAAAATGGCTTGAAAGCTATGTAAGTGAACTAATCAGAATGAAATGCAGAAATTGGTGTATACAGATACACCCAGTAGCACAGCATTTGATTGTGGAGATGGAAAGATTGTACATTCCACTGAAAGAGTGAAAATTCCTGCACAAATAGGGCAGACAAAATGTTACATTGAAACAGAGGTGGTACCAGTGAACATTCCATTACTCTTGAGTAAATCTTCCCTAAAGAAAGCAGGAGCAGTACTGGATATGAAGAATGGCCAAGCAATGATGTTTCAACACCAGTGTCTCTTGAGCTCACCAGCCCTGGACATTAGTGTGTGAACATTCTAGATAAAGATGCTACTGAGAATCAGTGTGAGAATGAAGTATTAACTGTCACACAAAACATGACCATAGATGAGAAATGCAAAATGTTGCTCGAACTTCACAAACAGTTTGGACACACTTCAATTGATAGACTTCAGAAACTTATCAGGAGTTCAGGAAACAAAGATGCAGATTATTTTTTGTGTTCTACAGCAGATAATTGAGTGAGACATGCCAAAAATTTGGAAAGGCCAAGCCCAAGCCTACGGTTGGTCTGCCAGTAGCATCTGAATACAATGAAACAGGAGCTGTAGACCTATGTGAACTGGAGCAAGGAGGGTGCTATCTCCACATCAATGATGAGTTCACACGTTTCAGTGCTGGTAGCATCGTAAATACAAAGATCCCCTCAGAGACAGTAAAAATCTTCATCCATTCCTGGATAAGTGTGCATAGCCCGCTCCATAAAGTATTCAATGATAATGGTGGTGAATGTAATAATGATGAATTCAAAGATTTGACAGAGAACCTTAACATTGAAACAAAGACAACAACAGCATACAGTCCTTTGAGTAATGGACTTCTAGAGCAACACAATCAAACACTTACTGAAATAATGCTGAAGGTAAAGTAAAGCAATGACTATGAATGGAACACAGCCCTGGACTGGGCCCTTATGGTGAAGGATACCATGCACAATGTACATGGCTAAAGCCTGTATCAGTTGGTGTCTGGCCAGAATCCAAACCTTCCCTCTGTACTGGATGACAGACCACCTGCTCTGGAGGGCACCACAAGGAGTGAATGGGTTGGGGAGCATATTTCACATATTTCATCAAGGGAGGCTTTCAGAGAAGCCGAGTGTTCAGAGAGAATTGGAAGAGCACTGAGGGCACAGGTACATCCTACAAATGACAAATATGATACGGGACAAAGTGTTTTACAAAAGAGTAGACTGTACAGAATGGAAAGGTTCTGGAGTTGTCATTGGTCAGGATGGAGTTGTGGAATTCCTGAGACATGGAGGTACATATGTGAGAGAGCATCATTCCAGACTACATGAAGCACAAACTGAAGATGATCAGAACTCCACGGAGAATGACACAAAAAATGAAAAGCACTTACCTGGAACATGGTCACATAGCACAGACAGAGATGAGGAGAGTGCAGCTAAGGACCCAACAGAGTTGCTTAACAGTGGTACAGACAGTGCTGAAGAAAGTGATGACTAAATAGACTTGCCTGAACAGAAATTATCACAAGGGTAAAGACAACATGGAATATCAATCTTAAAACAGGACAAACTGTGAGATTTATAGACCAAGACACTGGTATCTCAAGTAAAGCTGAAGTCTTAGGATGAGCAGACAAAGCCACTGGGAGAAACAAAGGTTGGTACAACCTAAATTACCTAGAACCAGTCATGGTCGCTGGCAATTCAGGCTCAGTTGACATGTCAAGTGTGGGCAGACTTCATATTGAATCATAAGACCAAAAGACTATAAGAAATGGGAGCAGAATTAGGCCATTTGGCCCATCAAGTCCGCCCTACCATTCAATCATGGCTGATCCTTTCTTCCTGCCTTCAGCCCCACTCCCTGGCCTTCTCCTTATAACCTTTGATGCTGTGTCCAATCAAGAACCTATCAATCTCTGCCTTAAATACACCCGCTATTATTTCTTCAGCCTCATTTTCTAGTGGTCCTATACCTACTCTCATCTCTTTTTTTTACATACTTGAAAAAGCTTTATTATCCACTTTGATATTGTTTGCTAGCTTGCTTTCATATTTCATCTTTTCCCTCTTAATGATTCTTCTAGTTACTTTCTGTAGGTTTTTAAAAGCTTCCCAATCCTTTATCTTCCTGCTAACTTTTGCTTTGTTGTATGTCTTCTTTTTTGCTTTTACATTAACTTTGACTTCCCTTGTCAGCCACAGTTGTGCTATTTCATACCCCTTCCTCATTTTTCCCAGAAACTCAAATCTTTGCTGTTCTACTGTCATCCCTTTTAGCATCCCCTACCAATTTACTTTGGCCAACTCTTCTCTAATACCACAGTAATTTCCTTTACTCCATTGAAATACTGTTACGTGAAACTTTACTTTTTCCCTATCAAATTTCAAGTTGAACTCAATCATATTGTGATCACTAGTTCCTAAAGGTTCCTTTATCTTAAGCTCCCTAATCACCTCTCATTCATTACATAACACCCAAACCACTATAGCTGATCCCCTAGTAGAGTCAACAACAAACTGCTCTAAAAAGCCATCTCATAGCCATTCAACAAATTCACTCTCTTGAGATCCATTACCAAGCTGATTTTCCCAATCAACCTGCATGTTAAAATCTTCCCTGACTATCATATCATTGCCATTTTGACACACATTTTCTATTTCTCGTTGTAATCCGTGGTCCAGCTACTGTTGGGGGGACTGTATATAACTGCCATCAAGGTCCTTTCACCTTTGCAGTTTCTTAATTCAACCCACACGGGTTCAGCATCTTCCGATCCTATGTCACATCTTTCTACTGATTTGATGCCATTCTTTACCAACCTTCTTAACCCTGTGATATAATGTGTAACTTTGGACATTCAGCTCCCAATTACAACCATCCTACAACCACGATTCTGTGTTGGCCACAACATCATGCGAACAATCTGTCATAGTGAAACAAGATGATCCACCTTATTTCTTACACTGCATGCACTGAGATATCATGCTTTGAGTATTGTATTTGCTACCCTGTTTGATTCTGCATCCCTGATACTCACCCTGCTGGCTACAATTTGTCCTATTCTGGCCTTCCTGACAGTCTGACTGCATGCTAACTTAGCTTTATTACCATCCATCCTATCCTGAGTCCCTTAACTACTGTTCCTATCCCCCTGCCAAATTAGTTTAAATCCTCCTCAACAGCTCTAACAAATCTGCCCATGAGAATATTGGTTTCCTCAGGTTTGGGTGCAACCCATCCCTTTTGTACAGTTCGAACCTCCCTCAGAAGAGATCCCAATGATCTAAGAACCTCAAGCCCTGCCCCCCGCACCAGCTTCTCAGCCACGCATTTATCTGACAAATCATCCTGTTTCTACCTTCACTGGCATGTGGTACAGGTAGCAATCCAGAAATTACTACCTGGGAGGTTCTGCTTCTCCGCTTTCTACCTAGCTCTCTAAATTCTCTCATGATATTCTCTCTTTGCTTTTCCTTCCTATGTTATTGATACCGACATGTACCAAGACATCTAGCTGCTTTCCCTCCCTTTCCAAAATGTTGTGGACACAATTTGAAACATCCCTGACCCTGGCACCTGGGAGGCAACATACCATCCGTGTGTCCTGTTCATTCCCACACAATCAAGTATAGATCAGTCTGGAATCTGAGAAATGTCAAGATGAAGATGTCCTAGTAACTAAAGAGAAGTCACCTGAATCTTCAAAACAGCATAAAATCAGAAGTTGGAGAAATAATGGAGTGTTTGAGGAAACTAGAGACATTGGCCAAAAGACCATGTTACAAGGTGGGTGTATGCCCTGAAAGAAACCCTGACAGGAATTATACCAAAAGCATGTCTGTTGGCTAGACATTTTGAGGATCTGCACATAAAAGAATTTGAAAGGTCTCACCAACATGTGCACTAGAGTGTCTCCAACTACTTCTCTCAGTGAAATGTCAAAAGCATTGGCAATCCCATTATATGGACATAAAATTCACATTCTTACAGGAATGGAGCTGTCACGTGACATTTACATTAAACTCCCCTCTGAAGCCAGAAGCAAAAGAACACTGTGAAGACTTTTAAAATGTGTGTGTATGGTCTCACAGATGCATCACTCTACTGGTATAAAAAGGTCAAGGAAGTAATGTTGAAAGCAGGTGGAAAGATGTCACAAGTGGATCCAGCTGTTTATTACTGGCAAGATTCAGGATATCATGAGTTTGGAATACTTGCCTGTCATGTCAGGCTCACAGAACTTTGCCACAATAGTTATCCCTCAGCTAAAGTCAGCCTTTCAGGTTGGATGGAAGGAACGTGACTGATTCTGTCATGTAGGAATAGATAGACATCCTTGCTGTTGATGGAACAGTACAACTGCACCAAGGAAGCTATATTAGGTAACTTCAGACAATCCACCAGGAATCCTCATGTGCCACACAACAGGATGCATCCCTCAGTGAAGCTGAAGCAGAGCTACTTGGATCAAAGGCAGGTCAGATTCTATGAGTGGCAAAGCAAAGCAAACCTGACATCATGCTTGATGCCTGCAACTTGGCATCCAGCACAAAAAATGCCACAGTACAAACTTTACATGAGGCAAACAAGATAGTGTGCAGAATTCAATCTGAAAAAGTAGTCTTGAAGTTTCAACAGCTTGGAAAAGGTAGCTCACTGAGGCTCATTGTCTTCAGTGATGCCTCACTTGGAAATCTTCCTGATAGAGGTACTCAAGGGGGACATTTTATTCTACTGATGGGAGAAGAGAGAAGATTTTCACCACTCTATTTGCAGACAAAAAGGATCCAAAGAGTTCTACTTCCTCATCCAGGTCATTTATAAAAATCACAAAGAGGAGGGATCCCAGAACAGATTCTCGTGGAACACCACTGGTTACCATCCTCCATGCAGAATACCAACCATCTATAATCACCCTTTGCCTTCTGTGGACAAGCCAATTCTGGATCCACAAAGCAAGGTCTCCTTGGATCCTATGCGTCCTTGCTTTCTGAATGAGCCTCACATGGAGAACCTTATCAAATGCCTTACTGAAATTCATATACACTCCATCCACTGCTCTACCTTCATCAATGTGCTTTTACCTCCTCAAAGAATTCAATCAGGCTTGTAAGGCACAACCTGCTCTCGACAAAGCCATGATGACTATCCCTAATCAGGTTATGTCTCTCCAAATGCTTGTAAATCCTGCCTCTCAAGATCTTCTCCAACAAGTTGCCCACCACTGAAGTAAGACATTTGAACTGTCTTCTTTTTAATTTTTTTTTAATATACACATAAAAAAGGATGGGAGATTGTTGAGTTCTGTTCTCTTGGACGATGGTAGTAGGCATGCCCATTTTCTGCTATGTGCATGCGCACCAGAGCAAAAAGGGGGAATTGTGGGATGAAAAGGTGGTGGCCCTCAGGTATTGAACTGAGACATTGAAAGTAAAGTTGTTTAATAAAAGAAAAATGTGTCTTTGTTGCTTGGGCATTAACACATCCCTCCTTTCCCTTCATATTGATGAGTGCGTTTAAAAGCCTCTTAACTTCTATTAAACTATATACTTCCACTATTACCCAAGTAACACATTCCAGCTCCAGAACACTCTCTGTGCAAAATCTTGCCCTTCACGTCACCTTTAAACTTGTCCTTCTAACCTTAAAAGCATGTCCTCTGGTGTTTGGCATTTCTACGTAGGAGAAAAAAGTTCTGGCCCTCTACTTACGTCCCTCATAATTTAAAAAAAAGTAGGTCTTTCCCCCTCAGTGTCCAACGCTCTAGAGTAAACAAGTTTGTCCAGACTTTCCTGAGCGCTGATACCCTCCAATCGAGGCAGTATTCTTTGAACCTCTTCTGCTCCTACTCCACAGTCTCCTTCATCATATGCCAGGTGCTGTTTATCGACTTCAGCTCATCCTTCAGAAGTTGGTGGGTAAGTTGTCCTTGTTGGGTCTCAGCACCTCTCTTTAACTGGATCTTGGACTTCTTGACGGAAAAGCCACAGTCAGTCTGTGTAGCATCATCATCTTTAGCTCCATCACGTTGGGCACTGGCATGCCACAGGTCCACGTCCTGGCCCGCGGCTGTTCATACTGCTGACGCATGATTGTACTGCTAGATCCAATTCAAACCAAATAATGAAGTTCACTGATGACATAACAGTGGTTAGCCTCATTAACAACAATGACAAGACAGCATACAGGGAGGATAGAGCGGCTTGTAGGATGGTGTAAGCACAACTTGAGTCTCGATGTAGATAAGACTAAAGAGATGACTGTGGAGCTTGTGAAGGTGCAGACTGACAACTCCTCACTGTAGGCATAGAACTGCTCCGTGGAAAGTTAGGAGCACCAAGTCTCTGGGAATGGACGTAATGGATGACTTCATCTGGTCCTCAAATCACCTCTTTAGTCAAGCAAGCAGAGCAGCATCCCCACTTCCTGAGGCGATTCCTGAGACTGATCCCTCCCTCACACCTCCCATTGTAACCAATTTTTACAGGAGCACCAATGAGAGTGTCTTGACCAGCTGCATCACCATCTGGTACAGAGAATTGAAGGCATCTGATTGAAGGACTGCTGAGAGGATCGTTAGGGTCTCTCTGCCACCCATCCAAGATGTTTATCAAGAGCATGACATACACAGGGCCGTTAACATTGACAAAGATCACTTCCATCTGTCCTATAATATCTTTGACACCCCCCCTCCACCATCCAACAGGTGGTACTGTAGCATTAGGACAGGACTGTTAGGATGGGGAACAGCTTCTACCCCCAGGTCATAAGACTACTGAACTCCCTGCCATCACCCAGGTCTCATCAGCTATTAAGCACCAGGAACATTACACTGCATCGTTAATGCACCTTATGCTAAACGTCAATCTTCTGGAATATATTTATTTATTTGTGGTAATATTACTTTATGTGGTGTGCATGTGTTATATGTACTGTGTTGTGCACCTTGCTGTGGAGGAATGTTGTTTCATTTAGCTGTACACACGTGTACATATGAATGACAATAGCCTTGAACGTGAACTTGAACAGAACGCTGAGCAACACACAGAATGCTGGAGGAACTCAGCAGGTCAGGCAGCATCTGTGGAGGGGAGTAAACCGTCAACATTTTGGGCCAAGACCCTTCTTTAGGACAGGAAAAGGAAGTGGCAAAATCTAGTGAAAAACAGGCTGAATGACAATAATCCTGAACTCAGCCTTGAACTTGAACAGAAAGCAAGATGTTCTATGTGGTTCCTTTGCTACTGTTCTTATCTTTAGGAGCAACATTCAGAATCACAGCAGGTTTTTCTCACTCATTCCCATCGGGAAGGAGGTACAGGAGCCTCAGGACTCACACCACCAGATTCAGGAATATTTATTACTCCTCAGCCATCAGGCTCTTGAACCAGAGGAGACAACTTCACTCAACTTTACTTGCCCCATTATTGAAATGTTCACATAACCTATGGATTCTCTTTCAAGGACTCTTCATCTCATGTTCTCGGTATTATTTACTCATTTATTCTTATTCTTCTTATTATTATTATTATTTCTTTCTTTTTGGATTTGTACAGTTTGTTGTCTTCTACACTCTGGTTGAATGCCTTAGTTGGGCAGTTTTGCATTGATTCTGCTATGGTTATTATTCTGTAGATTTATTGAGTATGCCTGCTAGAAAAATAATCTCAGGGTTGTACATGGTGATATATATGTACTTTGATATAGAATTTACTTTGTACTTTGAACTTTGAACACTATTAACTGGATTTATTTTACATAGTATTTAAACGAAATCTCAGTTGTTAGTACAGCTTCCTGGAGTTAAACTTTTAGCTTTACCACATGTGTTTGGTTTTGGTAATATACTATTATCTCAATCCAAATCACCTTTATCAGCCAACATTCTTCATCCTCAGCTGAACCACCAAAAACTTCCAGAACAGCAAGTATGAAGACTGACCACATGGAGTTAATGTTTTCACGTTCTCTGTGCTATACTCCAGTAGAGTCTGGAGCAGGCAGCTGGACATTAATGCCTGGTTTGCACGGCAACGTTAACTGGACGCTAATAGGCCTCAGACTGTGGTTCATTCTGTGGGTATATTTAAAGTGGAAGTTGATAAATTCCTGATTGGTCGGGGCATCCAGGGATATGGTGAGAGGGCACGTGTATGGAGTTGAATGGGATCTGGGATCAGCCATGCTGAAATAGTGGAGCAGACTCGCTGGGCTGAATGGCCTAATTCTGTTTCTGTGTCCTATGGTCTTATTAAATGGTAGATGGGATAATCTGACCCACAGTAGTCAGAGGGATCCTCAGAATCAGGTTTATTATCATTGGCATATCTCTTATAAACTTTCCTCTTCTCACCTTAAACTTCTGCTCTCCAGTGCTTGGCATTTCTACTCTTGGAAAAAGACACTGATTATCAACCTTATACAGTGCAATATAAAAATTGCTATAAATTACTATAAGAAATATTTTTTAAAATTAGTGCAGAAAGAGCAATATAGTGAGCTAGTGGTCATGGGTTCACAGACCAAGCAAAAATGTGATGGCAGAGGGAAGAGGCTGATCTTAGAATGTTGTGTGTGTCTTGTACCACCTTTCCCGATTAGAAGAGGGCATGTCCTAGGTAGTGAGGATCCTTAATGATGGATTGAGGCATTGCCTATTGAAACTGCTCTCAATGCTGGGGAGGCTAGTGCCCATGCTGGAGCTGGATGAGTTTACAGCCATCTGCAGCTTTTTCCAATCCTTTGCATTGGAACCTCCATACCAGACAGTGATGCAAACTGTTACAATGCTCTCCACAGTACATCTGCAGAAATTTGCTATAGGCTTTGGTGACATACCTACTAAATCAGGGGTCCCTCAACCCTTTTTATGCCATGGAGCCTTATCATTAACTGAAGGACCCAGGGAGCTCAGGTTGGGAACCTCTGAACCAGAGGCTTCTGCTAACTCATTTAGCTATGTTAAAAGTCAAAACGCAAAGTCTGGTTAATTGTTGTGTGTACAAGTACAGATATACATTGGTCAGACCACACTTGTGGAGTATTGTGAGCAGTTTTGGGCACCTTATTTAAGAAAAGATGTGCTAGCATTGGAAAGGGTCCAGAGGAGGTGTACAAGAATGATCCCAGGAATGAAAGGGTTAATATAGGGGTATTTGATGTTTCTGGGTCTGTACTCACTGGAGTTTAATAAAATGAGTGGGAAAATTTCTGAAACCTATCGAACATTGAAAGACCTGGATAGAATGGAAGCTGAGAGGATGTTTCCTACAGTGGGGAAGTCTAGGACTAGAGGGCACAGCCTCAGAATAAAGGGATGTCCCTTTAAAACAGAGATGATGAGAAAGTTCTTTAACTAGAGAGTGGAGAATCTGTGAAATTCATTGCCACAGATGGCTATGAAGGTCAAGTTATTGGGTATATTTAAAGCAGAGGTTAATAGGTTCTTGATTTGTCAGGGTGTCAAAGGTTAAGGAAAGAAGGCAGGAGAATGAGGTTGAGAGGGGTAATAAATCAGCCATGATGGAATGGCGGGTCAGATTCAGTGAGCTGAATGTCCTAATTCTGCTCCATTGTCTTAGGGTCTTAAGAAAATACCTTTTAGCTAGTTCACAAAGGCTCATTTATTGACGGTTGAGTTCCCCTAGTGTAAAGAAAGTAATTTTACCAGCAGCAGTGAAAGTGCTTGCTTTGAACACAGTATTTATTGTGTAAACAATGGAGCCTGATTTCAATGAGGTCTGACTACCTAGTAAACTCAAAATTATATATTTAAATCATCAAGTGAGCCATTATAGATTGCCTTATATTTAAGTGTTGACCTGATATTGGTGACTATAACAGGAATAATTTCATTTATAATAATGGATTGTTTGCATATTTAAACATTCTATCAACTCAATCATGGGCACTTGCCTGTGTCGGTATCCAGGACATCTTTAAGAGCGATGCCTCAAAAGGGAGCAATCCAACATTATGGACCACATCACCCAGGACATGCCCTCTTCTCATTGCTACCATCAGGAAGGAGGTGCAAGAGCCTGAAGGCACACACTCAATGATCAGGAACAGCTTCTTCCCCCCCACCATCCGATTTCTGAACGGACATTGAACCCATGAGCACAGCCTCACTACTTCTTTAATTTCTATTTTTGTACTATTTAATTTAACTATTTGATTGAGATATATGTGTGTGTGTGTGTGTGTGTGTGTATATGAACTGTAATTCACAGTTTTTCCCTTTATTATTATACATTGCATTGTACTGCTGCCGCAAAGGTAACAAATTTCATGATATATGCTGATGACATTAAACCTGGTTCTGATTCTGAAATGCAGATCATTTCCCAGTGTTATAAACTTGGAGCAACTTATCTGAACCTTCTGATGACTTTTCCCCAAAGCTTAGCTATATTTTAGTGAATTGCACCTTGATAACGTAGTAGTTAGTATGCTATTACGGCTCGGGGCATTGGAGTTCAGAGTTCAATTCCAGCTCCGTCTGTGAGGAGTTTGCATGTTCTCCCCATGAATCCATGGGTTTCCTCCGGTGCACCAGTTTCCCATCAAAGAAGTACTGGTTAGGTGATTAGTTGGTCATTGTAAATTGTGCTGTGATTAGGCTGGGGTTAAATAGGTGGGTCGCTGGGTGGAGCAGCTTGATGGGCTGGAAGGGCCATATATAGATAGATAGATCAATAGATAAGATCCAAAGAAATATTGGCTCATTTTAAATGGATCTTAAAAATAATTGGGTACAAATCTTTTCAAGTATCACATTTATGAATGGATAATTAATGAAGTCTCTTTAATATTTTAAATAGCTTTAGTGTTTGTACATTAAATGGAATATACTTACCTCATTTGTTCCCTGCTGTTTTATCATCTACTGTCATTATATTCTAATCTCTCTGATTTCCATAGTTCAACATTAAATGGTACCATACGTATTTTTCATTATTCCTGAAAATGCATTAATTTTAGGCTTTAAATTATTGCTGCATTAATCATTGACTTCACTCAGACACAACGTACTGCTTCCTTTCTCCCTCAGTGAGTTGAGTTTGGATAACAGGCTTCAAGCCTCAAGTTCAAATTTAATTGTTATTCAACCATACACAGGTATACATAGCATGCTCACAACTTACTAACCCTGACTTGTATGAATTTGGATTGTGGGAGGAAACAAAAACACCTGGACGAAACCCATGCGGTCAAGGAGAGATCATACCAACTCCCTACAGAGAGCGGCAGAAACTGAACCCTGAATTACAGTTGGTGCTGTAAAGCATTACGCTAACCAAGCTATCAATCATCATATTTTCCAATAGTCCATGAACCCATGAGCACTATGTCATTATTCCTTTTTTGGGCACTATTTATTTTATAATTTATAGTAAATTTTTGTTTGCTAGAGCAAAACAACAGATTTCACAGCATATACAATACTGTGCAAAAGTTGTAGGCATATATATATTTTTTACACACACACACACACACACACACACACACACACACACACACACACACACACACACACACACACACACACACACACACACACACACACACACACACACACACACACACACACACACACACACACACACACACACACACACACACACACACCCCAGCAGCAGCACTGTATTTGTCAATGTAGAGCAGACAGCAAGTTTGTGAAAGGATGTTGGGAATGGTGAGGGTGAGGAGCCGTGGGAAGGGTGTAGGACAGGTGGCAGAGAAGGAGTGCCAGGGGTAGGTGGGTTGGTGTGGGTGCAGATATACCCAGCCTCAGAGACACCAGGCAAGGTCATTTGATTCCAAACAATTGGTTTATTTATCATTACAGAATCTCTCTTTTGCTTCCTGCTCCCTCCCCTTTTCCTCCCCCTTTTCCCAACCATGATTCCCCTCTCCCTGCCCCCTTCCCACTCTCAGTCCACAGTAGAGACCCATATCAGAATCAGGTTTATCATCACTCACATATATCATGAAATGTGTTTTTTTATGGCAGCAATACAGTGCAATACTTATACTTTATTGTCACCAAACAGTTGATACTAGAGCGTACAATCATCACAGTGATATTAGTTTCTGCACTTCGCGCTCCCTGAAGTACAAATCAAAGTAAATATAATAAAAATTTAAATTATAAATCATAATTAGAAAATAGAAAAGGGAAAGTACGGTAGTGCAAGTCAGGTCCAGATATTTGGAAGGTACGGCCCAGATCCGGGTCAGGATCTGTTCAGCAGTCTTATCACAGTCGGAAAGAAGCTGTTCCCAAATCTGGCCGTACAAATTTTTATGCTCCTGAACTTCTCCCTGAGGGAAGTGGGACAAAAAGTGTGTTGGCTGGGTGGGACTTATCCTTGATTATCCTGGCAACACTGCTCCGAAAGCGTGTGATGTAAAGTGAGTCCAAGGATGGAAGATTGGTTTGTGTGATGTGCTGGGCTATGTTCACGATCTTAATATCTTATATTACATTAATATATATTATATTAATATCTTATATTATCTTATATCTTAATATCTTAATCACAACACATAAGATTGCTACAATACTGGGCAAAAGTCTTAGGCACCCTAGCTATATCTATGTGCCTGAGAGTGTTTCACAGTATGTAAATCAGAGTTACTCAGCTGGATTCTGATTCTGACTGTAAATTACAGTAGTGACTGTGGTAAAGTGAGTCTCCACATTACTGGGTACAAGCGCAACTTCATTCCCCCACAATTATGGAGCCACAGTTTTCAAAATTATGACCTTGAACTGTGCACCAGTACAGACAAACCGGCAATTGGTGCCGCTTTCCTGCAGGAATTAAGTTCTCATCTGGAGATTTTTCACCAGGTACACCATGTGTGCTAAAAACTTCCACATTTCCTGGTTCAGCTCTACTTAAGTGTTTACAGATGCAAGTGCAGACCGCCTCCAACTGAAATACACATAATTGGAATTTAAAAGATCAACTTGAAGTGTAATGTGACAGCCTCCAAAACCCTTCAAAAAAGATCAAAGGTCATCAAAATCCACATGCAAAATTTGCCAATGTTGATGGGACAAGAAACTAATGTGCTAGAGGAACTCAATGAGTTGAACAGTATCTGTGGAAGATAGGGATATATATATATATAAAATTAAATTTATTTAGAGATGAGAGGCATTGATTGTGTGGATAGCCAGAGGCTTTTTCCCTCAGCTGAAATGGCTAACACAAGAGGGCATAGTTTTAAGGTGCTAGGAAGTAGGCACAGAGGGTATGTCAGGGGTAAGTATTTTTCACAGAGTGGCGAGTGCATGGAATGGGCTGCCAGCGATGGTGGTGGAGGTGGATACAATCGGGTCTTTTAAGAGACTCCTGGATAGATACATGGAGCTTAGAAAAATAGAGGGCTATGGGTAACCCTAGGTAATTTCTAAAGTAAGTACATGTTCGGCACAGCATTGTGGGCCAAAGGGCCTGTATTGTGCTGCAGGCTTTCTATGTTTCTATCTTTCTAGATGCAACATGGTAGCAGATCCTTCCAACCAACAAGCCCACACTGCCCAATTGCTCTCATATGACCTTTAACTCACTATTCTGTATGTCTTTGGAATGAGGGAAGGAAACCAGAGGATCTGGACAAAGCCCACAAAGCTTTATTTGCCACAGCTACATCGGAACATTGAAACATGCAGTGGAACGTATTGTCTGTGTCAAATTAAATCAGCAAAGATTGTGCTAGGTGCATCCCACAAGTGTCATCCTGCTTCCAGGGCCAACATAGCATGCCCACTTCTCACTAGCTCAAATGCAGATGGAAACTGGAGCACCTGGAGGAAACTAACACGATCCGGCAGAGAACAAGGAAGCTCCCTACAGACCAGACAGCAGTGGAAATGAAGCTGAGTCACTGGTGCTGTAAAAGTGTTACACTATCTGCTATGACACTGACAAACTCTACCCCATCTAAACCCCTCACTCTAGGGAGATGCCAATCAATATTTGGGAAATTAAAATCTCCCACCACAATAACCCTGTTATTATTACTCATTACCAGAATCTGTCTCCCTATCTGCTCCTCAATGTCCCTGTTACTATTGGGTGGTGTATAAAAAACACCCAGTAGAGTTATTGACACCTTCCTATTCTTAACTTCCACCCGCAGGGACTCCATAGACAACCCCTCTATGACTTCCTCCTTTTCTGCAGCCGTGACACTATCTCTGATCAACAGTGCCATGCACCCACCTCTTTTGCCTCCATCCCTATCCTTTTTGAAACATCTAAATCCTGGCACTCTAAGTAGCCATTCCTGCCCCTGAGCCATCCAAGTCTCTCTAATGGCCACAACATCATAGCTCCAAGTGCTGATCCACAATTGAAGGGCTGGGACAAGTAAATATTAGATGGAGGCAGACATCCAGAGAAAGGGAATAGAAAAAAAATGGATGGAGTGAGGTGGGGGGTGGGGGATAGAAATTGAGGATGGGGCACAGCTGCTGGAGGGAGATCAGCAAAGACACCAGAGATGGACTCTGAGTAATGTAGGAGGTGAGAATGAGAACAAGTAGAAAGAGGAGAGGTGAATGACAGTAGGAATCGGAAGGGGGGTGGTTATGGGGAAACCTGTGCATAAAGTGGATAGATGGAACCAAGAGGGAAAGGAAATAAGGCTATGCTTTCTTCTCACTGCAAGAAGGTCCTGGCACCTCAGGATCCACACCACCAGGTTCAGGAAAAGCTATTACACCTCAACCATCAGATTCTTGAACCAGAGGGGATATCTTCATTTAACTTCACTCCCTCCATCACTGAACTGTTCCCACAACCTTTGGACTCACTTTCAAGAACTCTTCTTCTCATGTTTCTGATATTTATTGTTTATTTATTTATTATTATTATTTCTTTTTTTTACTTGCGCAGTTTGTTGTCTTTTGCACATTAGTTATTTGTCCATCTTGTTGGGTGAAGTCTTTCATTGGTCCTACTGTGTTTCTTGGAACTACCCACAAGAAAATGAATCTCAGGGTTGTATATGGTGACATATGTACTTTGTTAATAAATTTACTTTGACCTTTGATATTTCTCTGCAGAGAATTGATGAAAAAGTAGGAAGAATAAAATGGTATTAGCATAAGATCAGCAAAAGTGGGTGTGTGCTGGTCAGCGGGGGTTTGAGCTGCAAAGGGTTTCTGTCTGTGCTGTTTGACTCTATTCCTTCCTGACAGTTCTCCACACTTTTTGCTAAAGATACAGTTAAGTCAAAGTCGAGTTTATTGTCAGATGCACAAGTACACGTTTGCGCAGGTGAGATGAAAAACTTACTGGCAGCAGCATCGCAGATACAGAGCATCAGTTACACAGCTGTCACAAGAAAAAACATCAATTAAAATAAATTAAATACTACCTTTTCAAGAAAGAACAGAATTAGAACAAAAAAAACCAACAAAATTCTGCTACAAAGTGATCAAAATGATCACAGTGTTGATAAACTGTAGTGTTTAGGGTTGTGCCGGTCGGTTCAAGGACAGCATGGTTGAAGGGAAGGAGCTGTCCTTGATCCTGGTGGTGTGGGGCTTCGGGTTTCTGTACCTCCTGCCCGATGGCAGCTGTGAGAAGATGGCATGGCACAAATGGTGAGGATCTTTCACACTGCTTCCTGTAAAATGCATGGACGTGCGCCTGTGCAATAGCTGAAATGCTCCCATACACACAGCCTTTCTTGCTGTGCTTATATGTTTTATGAAAATGCCGCACAGTTCTCAGGCCACGCAAAAATTTCCTGTTGAGAGCAATGGTTGGTCTGCACTGCTGTAAATGAAAACTAGACGGAATGCTGATCTTTGATGACAGGCGTTGCCCTGTGGAGGCAGTGCCTCTGATGCTGGGGAGATACATCGATACCCCTGATGCTTTGGGACAGAGTCCACTACTCTCTGCAGCTCCATGAATCCCTGTGCATTCAAATTACAGTACCATCCAGTCAAGATACATCTGTAAAAGTTTGTTAGAGTGTTCAGTGACAAGCTGAACTTCCAACATCAGATGTCCATTGAAACTTTGTCGACGCATATTACTTAGCAACACACATGGAAGTTGTAATAGCATCACTTCTGCAGGCACCATGGTGGTGTAGTGGTGAGCATGACTATTACAGCTGGGAGCATTCTGGAGTTGTCTGTACATCCTCCCCATGGAATGCCTGGGTGTTCCCTGCATGCTCCTGTTTCCTTCCATAGTCCAAAGGTGTACTGAGTATGTTAATTGGTCATTGTAAGTTGTCCTGTGATTAGATAAGGGTTAATCGGTGTTGTTAGAGGTTGCTGGGGTGGCATGGTTCAAAGGGCCAGAAGGGCCTACGCCACACTGTATCACTAAATCAGTAAATAGATAGATAAATACATACATACATACTGGAGCAACTCTGCAGCCAAGCAGAATCACTAATAGAAGCTGCCTGGCCTACTGAGTTCCTCCAGCATTTTGTGCCTGTTGCTTCAGATTTCCAGCATCTGCTGAATCCCTTGTGTTTTGCAGAGTTGTATAACATGCTGATTTGACCAATGCATCATATGAACTGAGAGGCCATACATATTAAAGCCAACAGCCTGACTGTTGCACTAACAACATGACCCCTGCAAGAAATAAAAGACAAGCTGAAGTGAAATGTGTTGATTTCTATCTCTGGACGCTGGGGGTGGTCACAGGGTAACTCTCGCTGATCCTGACCTGTCTTTAGTCAGGGCAGCAAAGGTTACGGGGAGAGGCAGGAGAGGGATAATAAATCAGCCGGTATTGAATGGCGTGCAGATTCCAATGGCTTAATTCTGCTCCTGTCTCTGAAAGTTAAAGATTGGCTTGATTTGCCACATGTACGGTACATCGGAATGTCAAAACATACAGTGAAATGTGTTGTTTATGTCAACTACCAACACAGACCAAGGATGTGCTGGGGGCATCCTGCAAATGAGACCATATTACAGTGCCAACATAGCATGCCTACAACTGACTAAATCTAACCTGTACATCTTTAGAATGTTGGAGGAAACCAGAGCACCCATGAAGTCATACAAACTACTTACAGACAGCAGCAGGAATGAAACCCCTGTCCTGAACCACCATTGAGCAGATCTACATGAAATACTGTCACAGGAAAGCAGCATCGATCATCAAGGACATCACCACCTAGACCAAACTCTCTTGCTGCTGCCATCAGGAAGAAGGTACAGGAGCCTCAGGACCCACATCACCAGGTTCAGGAACAGTTATTATCCCTCAACCATCAGACTCTTGAACCAGAGGGATAACTTCACTCGTCCCATCACTGAAGTATTCCCATAACCTATGTACTTTCAAAGACTTCTCTTCTCATATTCGCCTGGCTCTTTGCCCACGCTGTTGGGTGTGGTCTTTCATTGATTTTATTGTATTTCTTGGATTTACAGTGTATGCCCACAAGAAAATGAATTTCAGGGTTGTATAAGGTGACATATATGTACTTCGATAATAAATTTGCATTGAACTTTGAAGTTTGATCTTACAGCTGGTGCTGTAAAGCGTTATGCTAACCACTACACTGGCAAGCCGCCTTATGGTCTTATGCTCTTTGTGTGTTAATTGGAGAGAACCTCTTTTGAACATTTATGGGTTATATTTAGGTCACAGATAATAATTGAAATAATCGCCACAAGAGGATATGAGAACTCAAGAACGAATGGGAAACAAAATCTAACATGCCAGACCCTGCATCAGGACTAGAGAGAAGGTAAACAAGAGAGCTCAGCTATACTCTCTGGTATATTCAATGGGCCAGTGTTTTGCAAAAATACATTTATTACAAATTCAAACCACTATAGTACTATTAGACAATCGCTTTACATTGTTTGGTAAAATATTTTACAAGTGTCAATAGAAGAGATGGCCATGTTTATATCCAAATTAAATCTCTTAAGTGGCTTCCCGTGCTGAAACAGCACTTTTGCATTTAACAGACAATGAAGTCTGATTGATTGCGATAAGGAGGTTACATGTAAACAAGGTTGTTTTCAAGACTTTTTAATTAACTAGCTGCTACTCTGAGTTGATAATTTCTTTTTTTGCCAAAAATACATTTATTACATCACAATACAAACAAAAAAACAGACAATTTATGACTAATACAGACTAAACTAGCACATCCCATCCACATCGAGGAGATGGCATTTATTGCCCATGGTGCCCAGCAGTCTCGTAACACCTCTATGTTACCCTTGGATACTGCATGCTCTTTTTCCACAGCTACCCAGGCATGGACATACCCCTGAGCATTGCCAGGCAGTCAGCCCGGTGGAATCCTACACTGCCCATCTCCAGGATCCACGGATAGCTATCTTAGCCAGCCCTAGGAGCAGGTTAACTAGGATGTCTTTCTCCCTCCTCCCCCGCCCCCCCCCCCCCCCCCAAACCAGATGACCAAAGATGAAGAGAGAGGAGCTCAGAGAGGATGGAGAGGAAAGAGAACGAGGCCCAATTATTGTCGCTGAAGGTGGTCTACACAGCACTGTAATAAAGCAGTATGTTATGCAACTCACTGTAAGTAATGGCAGGGGAACTGCATGCCTGGCAGGCACCTGTCAGATTCACATGTCAGCATCTGTTAAAGACGCAAAACAATCTTAAAAAGGGAAGAAAACCTGGCTTTGACCTGGAGTCTTAAATATGCAGGCAGTTACTACTGCCCTGTGAATGACCTCAGCAATTTTACCAGCTACAATTACTGGGATCTGCCTATTTAGATGACTGTCTTTAAAAACACAGCCCAGAAGAGCTGCAAGCCATGAGTTCAAAGTTCAAAGTTAAAATTAAAATTTATTATCAAAGAACATATATGTTACCATATACCCTGAGATTGATTTTCTTTCAGGCCTTTACTGGAAAATAAAGAAATACAACAGAATTTATGAAAATCTATACATAAAGACTGACAAACAGTGAATGTGCAGAAGAAGATAAATTGTGCAAATAAAAAATAAATAATGCTGAGAACTAGTTGCAGAATCTTTAAAGGTGAGTCTGTAGGTTGTCAAATCAGTTCATGTTGAGAAGCCTGATGGTTGAAGGGTTCCTGAACCTGGTGATGTGGGACCTGAGGCTCCTGTACCTCCTTGTAGCGAGAAGAGAGCATGGCCTGGGTGGTGGGGGTTCTTGACTATGGATGCCGCTTTCTTGCTATGATACTCCTTGTAGATGTGCTCAGTGATGGGGAAGGCTTTGCCTGTGATGAACTTTTCCCATCCTCTGACCTTCCATAGGAAAATGTAAAAAGCAGTCGAGAAAACAACTTATGAAATAATATTGAGTTGTAGACTCCTTGAAAGTGAGTCCCATTTCAGAGTTGAAATGAGTGAAGTTACCCATACTGATGACTGCAGGGTAATAACGGTTAAAAAAAAAAACAGACTACTTGTAAGCTCCGCTATGGATGATTCATGAGCAATCATAGAAAAGATATATTGTTTCTGGGACTGCCCATACATCAGCACGTGGAATTTCTCTGAGATCCAGTAGGCTTTACCTTGTCAGAAAGTCACATGATCAGCCTTAGAGGAAGCAGTACCAAAATGACCCATCTCCAGGGAGACAGGAAATTCAAAGGATTTTGGAAACAACCATGAATAATTTTAGAATTATAAATACTTCTGCATCACTTTGGGGAATAGTTTGACCATAAGACATACCCCCACGGAGTTTCCTTCCTTTTTAATCATACTCAGGTTGATGAGGTACTTCTTTACAATCTGTGAGCAAAGGATCAGGATGTCCATGTGCTGCTTGAAGAGTCTCCTCACCCACCAGTACAGAACAGCATGGCGGACCGCTACATGGGCATTACAGTTGGCTGTACAATGATCCTAGATTTCTGTTATAACAGTGCATACATGTTTAAAATACAATGACATGTAAACTATTACATATTTAGTAATACTTTCACCTGGTCCAGCTGAAGGAAATACATAGAATTACTTTATGATGAGCCACTTTCAAGTTGGAGGAGCAACAGCTTACATTCTGTCTGGGTAGCCTCCAACCTGATGGCGTGAACATTGATTTTGCCAACTTCTGGTACTTTCTCCCCCCTCCCCCCACCTCTTGTTTTTCTGGCTTCTGCCTCCTTCTACTCCAGTCCTGAAGAAGGGTCTCGGCCTGAAACGTTGATTGTTTGTACATTTCCATAGATGCTGTTTGACCTGCTGATTTCCTCCAGCATTTTGTGTATGTGGCTTTGGATTTCCAGCATCTGCAGAATTTCCTGTGTTTATACAGAACATAGTACAGCATACTACCAGCCCACAAGGTTGTGCTAACTTTTTAACCTATTCCAAGATCGATCTAACCCTTCCTTCCTACATCGCCCTCCATTTTTGTATCATTCATGTGCCAATTCCAGATTTATGATTCCTTATTGTCATTCTTCAGTACATAAGTGCAAAGGAGAATGTGATGATTATTACTCTGGTTCCAATGCACCTTAAAAAACACAATACATAAAGGAACACAAACCATACAATTAATATAAACATAAAACCTATCCTATTAAACACAATGTATAAGTAACTGTTATACACTCAGTGGCCACTTTATTAGGTACACCTCTACACCTGTGCATTAATGCAAGTATTTTATCAGCCAGTCACGTGGCAGGAACTCAATGAATAAATGCATGCAGACATGGTCAAGAGGTTCAGTTGTTGTTCAAACCAAACATCAGGATGCAGAAGAACTGTGATCTAAATGACTTTGACCCTGGAATGATTGTTGGTGCCAGACAGGGTGGTTTGAGTATCTCAGAAACTGCTGATCTCCTGGGACTTTCTTGAACATCAGTCTCTAAAGTTTGGTGTGAAAAACAAAAGCCATCTGCTGAGTGATGGTTCTGTGGCAAAAACACCTTGTTAATGAGAGAGGTCAGAGGAGAATGGCCAGACTGGTTCAATCTGACAGGAAGGTGACAGTAACTCAAAAAACCATGTGTTACAACAGCTGTGTGCAGAAGAGCATCTCTGAATGCACAACACATCGAACCTTGAGGTAGACGGGCTACAGCAGCAGAAGACCATGAACATACACTCAGTGGCCACTGAGTGCATACGTAGACTGTTATATACACATCTAAAAATCTTTTAAATGTCCCTAATGTATCTGCCTCTACTGCCAACCCTGGCGGGGCGTTCCATGCACCCACCACTCTCTGTGTAAAAAGCCTACCTCTGACATCCCCGATAATTTCCTCCAATCTCTTTAAAATTATGTCCCCTCATATCACCCTGGGAACTAGTCTGCAGAAAGTTCAATCAGTATATAATACTGTAGTCGTCTATTCCTGAGGTTATGTTCTGTGGAGTCTCAGGTCTTAGTCTAACATCTTTGGTGCAAAAACACCTCAAGCATCAATAAAATGACTCCTGTCAAAGTTTGCAAAAATTCATTAAACATTGGGTGGCTGCCAGACAGCTTATAGCACTGAGTAATTTGATCGCTGTCTTATAATTTACAGACAGTGATCTAGTATCCTCCTTGTGGTATGAACTGTGCACCTCCTCATGAAGGCAGTGTGAAACTGGATATTTGGATCAGTGGATTTTAACAAAATGTGTTTAAGTTAAATAGATTCTGTTTGGTGACAGGAATAAAATGTGAATGATTTCAGGGTGGCATGGTAGCGTAGTGGTTAGCATAACGCTTTACAGTGCAGGCAACCCAGGTTCAATTCCTGTTTTCTCCGGGTGCTCTAGTTTCTTCAAACAGTCCAAAGACACACTGGTTGGTAGGTTCGTTGTAAATTGTCTTGTGATTAGGCTTGGGTTAAATCAGGGGAGATTGCTGAGCAGTGTGGCATGAAGGGTGGGAAGGGCCTATTCCGCACTGTATCTCAATATAAAAAACAATTCAGATGAGTGTGACTTTTCATTGGCATTCTAAGAACAAGCATCTCCTTCATTGACAGCTATTTTATGTTTCCTCACCATTTTCCAATACCCAGAATTGGTAGCACTTGTAATTCTTTGCCAGAAAGCAAAATAAAACATAAGGGAATGAGAATAACAGGAAATGCTAGGTACATTGTAGTTTCAGTTGTGGCTACTGCAGTGTGTCAAAATGTCTTTATCACATATTTGAGTGTTCCATATTGAGAAAGGGCAGCCAAGAACAGACATTGCTTTCACAGCAGGAAGATAATGAAATGAAATGTTATAAAACATCTAAAAAATCACCTGGGGTTTGAAACCTTGGTATGTGAGGTAGTGATTTCACTATGGTTTAAAGAAAGGCATTTTAAAGAAATTATATTGCAGGAAATGACTCTTCATATACTTTAATGCACAGTTGTAATATTATGCAGTGAGATTTAAATAATTTGCTTTTTTAGTATTACCTTTAACATGTTGTAGAGGATCTTGGCTTTGTGAGTTTAGGCAATGATAAGGCAGTTGCCTTTGTTACACCTGTTGTGATTTTCATTTCTTTTATTTGGCATTGAGACACATTGGTATGGGTCTTGTCTATTCTACTATAATGCAATAACACTTTTTAGTAATGATCTTTCAGTAATGGTCTGGAGATCGGAAAGTTGCAAAGATGGGAGGGAGGTATTTCCTGTTGGTCACCTTGTGTACAGACACTCCTGTACCTAACATCACTTTATGGACATGCATTCAATTTATATAAAGCAACTCATACAAAATGCTGGAGGAACTCAGCAGGGCAGGCAAAATCTATTGAATTAATAAACTGTTGACATTTTGTGCCGAGACCCTTCTTCAGGATTGGAAAGGAATGAGGAAGATGCCAGAATAAAAAGGTGGGTGGGGAGGGGAAGAATAGCTAGACAGTGACAGGTGAAGCCAGGTGGGTAGGAAAGGTAAAGAGGTGGAGAGAAGGTGGCCCATAGGAGAAAGGGGTGGAGGAGGGGACCCAGGGGGATGAGATAAGCCGGCGAGAAGAGGTAAGAGGCCAGAGTGGGAAACAGAAGAAGGTGGGAGGAGGAGGGTATATTTTTTTTTACCAGAGGGACAAATTGATATTCATGCCATCAGGTTGCAGGCTTCCCAGACAGAATATAAGGTGTTGCTCCTCCACCCTGAGGGTGGCCTCCTCTTGGTAGAAGAGGAGAACGTGGGCTGACATGTTGGAATGGAAATGGAATTGGAAATCTATTTATATAAATAAATATAAGTATTTATACTTATTGTGTGTGTTTTTTCACTTTTGTGTCCTTTATCTTATTGTGTGTTTTTTATGCTGCATCAGATCTGGAGTAACAATTATTTCATTCTCCTTTACACTCATGCACTGGAAATTACATTAAACAGCATTGTATCACTAATGGAGATGTAGAGTTCAAGTATCTCATGATCATTTGTGGGAACCTTTCTGTGTGTAAGTTTGCTGCTCTGATCTCCTGGGTTATGGCATTTGTCCTCAGTGCTGTGGAATGTCCTAAGGTGCAGAAAAGCATTTCATCTAATGAAAGAACAAAACACGCAAAATACTGGAGGAACTCAGCAAGTCAGGTAGTATCTATGGAGACGAATAAACAGCTAACATTTAAGATGGAGACCCTTCATCAGGAAACATTGACTGTTCATTCTCCTCCATAGATGCTGCCTGACCTGCAGAGTTCCTCCAGCATTTTACTGTATGAGCTTCTCTAGTGATCTTGTCTCGACAACTTCCCGGGTTAGAGAATTTCACTGATTCAGCATTCTCTGTGAAAAGTTGTTGCAATGCACAAAAATTTTAAACCTCGCCAAATCTTGTAACAATGTCCCTGTGTTTGAAATTATCCCACTAGTAGAAGAATCTCAACATTTACCTCAGGTTCCTGTATATACTTGCCACTTAATCTCCAGTTTATATTCTACTGAAGGCTCTCAGACAGAAATGTCAACTGTTTATTCCTCTCTGTCGTTGCTACCTAACCTGCTGTGGTCCTTCAGAGTTTTGGATTTGTTGCTCAAGATTTCCAGCATCTGCAGAATCCCTTGTGTTTATGACCATCTAATGAAAGCTCTGTCTTTAAATAGAAATAATGTGAACAAAGAACAGAAAAAAAATTCCAGCTGCTGGAACTTTGAAATGATAGCAGAAATCGGTGAAAACATTCAGCATGTCTCACAGAATCTGTGATCAGAGCAAAGGGTCACAAGAGACTGCAGAGGGTTGACACAGCTACAAAGAGGGCACACCAGCAGCTATACTTCAGCAGGAGTTCAAGGAGATTTGGTTTGTTACCAAAGACTTCAGCAAATTTCTAAAAATGTACATTTGGGAGCATTCAGACTGGTTGCATCACTGTCTGGTATGGAGGCACCACGGCACAGGATCGGAAAAAGCTGCAGAGGGTTGTAGATGCAGCCAGCCCCATCAAGAATACAACTCACCCCACGATCGAGGACATTTTCAAGAAGCAGTGCCTCAAGAAGGCAATGTCCATCACTAAGGACCCTCACTATCCAGCACATGCCCTCTTCTCAATGCCACCACCAGGAAGGAGGTACAGCAGCCTGAAGACAAACACTCAACATTTCAGGAACAGCTTCTTCCCCTCCAGATTTTCAGATTTATGAAAAGTCCACGAGCCTGTGAACACAGCCTCCTTTTATCTCCACTACTTATCTATTGTGTGATTTCAGAATCAGAATCAGAATCTGGTATAGGCCATGAAATGTGTTGCTTTGCGACAGCAGTACATTGCCATACATATTAATAATAAAACTATAAATTACAATACAAACTATATTTTTAAAAAATTGATTAAATAAATAGAATAAAAAGAGCAAATAAAATAGTGAGGTAGTGTACATGGGTTCAATGTCAATTCAGTAATCTGATGGCAGGGGGGAAGAAGCTGTTCCTAACTTGTATAGAAACAGTGATGTCTTTTCAATGTCGTACTGTCACAAAAAAAAACAGATTTCATGACATATACAGTACTATGCAAAAATCTCAAGCACATACTGCATATATGTATGGTGCTAAGACTTTTTCACAGTACCGTATTTGTCAGCGTGGAGCAGAGAGCGAGATTGTAAATCTGATGGAAACAGGATGTTGGGAATGGTGAGGGTGGAGCTCCATGGGAGGGGAGTGGGACAGGTGGCAGGGGCTGGGGGGGGGGGGGGTATGTGGTGTGGGTGCAGACATAACCAGTTCTGAGACACTAGGAAAAGTCATGTAATTCGAAACAACTGGTTTATTGATCATTACAGAATGTCTCTCTGGTGCTTCCCGCTCCCTCCCCTCTCCCTTCCCCTTTTCCCAACCATGATTCCCCTCTCCCAGCCCCCTTCTCACTCTCAGTCCTCAATAGAGACCCATATCAGAATCAGGATTATCATGGCTCCCATTTGTCATGAAATTTATTTTTTTTTCTTTGTGGCAACAGGACAGTGCAATACATAACATTACTACAGTACTGTGCAAGAGTCTTAGGCACCCAAGCTATATTTATTTATTTTTACTGAGGTAGAGCGCGCAATAGGCCTTTCCAGCTTTCGAGCCACGCTGGCCAGTAACCCCCGATTTAATCCTCGCACAATCACGGCACAATTTACAATGACCAATTATGCTGCCAACCGGTACGTCGTTGGACTGTAGGAGGAAACCAGAGCACCCAGAGGAAACCCAAGAGTTCACCCGGAGAACGTACAAACTACCTAGAGTCAGCGACGGGAATTGATCCTGGGTGCCTGGTACTGTAAAGTGTTTTGCTAACCACTATACTACTGTGCTGCGCTTAGGCAAATATATATGTGCCTCAAAGCTCTTGCACAGCACCATAAATCAGCGAAAATGAACTCGATTCCAATTTTGATTCTGATCTGGTCGGAAGAGCACTGTTACAACGTAACCAACAGTTACCTAAAATAAAGGACAATTTCCTGGACAGATTCATCGGGCTAAGTGATTTTAATCTGTTTATCACAGAAAATAGGTTCAATTATGGAATAAATTCCTAGGTGCTACCTCTCACATCGTACTTTTCACTGGGTATTCTGAAATCCAAAACAATAAGATCAAGCACATTCAATCCACAGTTGGGTATTACAGAGGATTAGACAGCTTAAGCCTTCCCATGCACCCAGCTGTGCTAAATAACAGGACAGCTACCGTGTAGAAATGAAATGGGGTGGGGGGGGGGGGGATGAAACTAATTGTACACATCATTTGAGGTTTAACTTGAATTCGACAAAGTCAAAATAGTGGATGCCATACCTCACAAGATGGAAATAAAGCTAGGCAACAGGATATTTTATTTCAGTCTGGCAAGTTCTGTTTTGACATGTTTCTAAAACTGTTCATCAACAGGCCACTCCTAAATACTGTAGAATGAGTGTTATTTCTAATACCTCTGAACCCCCTAGAAAAGGGTTAGAGTTACAGTGTGATACGTGCTGTTCTACTGCACTACAGATCACTCTATTCCCAGGTGTACGACGTGTGTGTTCATCGGCCAAATGTGTAAGTTTATCTTGGCGAACTCCCAACCACAAAAAACTGAAAACTAAGAGAGAAGCATTTTTTTCTACTTCTAATCTTCTGAGCTACTCAATTTCTGGGTAGGAGGCATGCATTAAAAAGCGATTTGAGCATGGAGTCTTAAAATGCAGGCTTGTATTGTTTCCATAACATGAACGAATTGTCATCTTGAGAAGAAGATTGGTGTGACATTTTAAAACTTTCATTCAGTTAAAAAAATAAGTTAGATGTGCTTTGCCATCGTAGAAGCCTGTGAAACAGAGGGTTAAAATGTTTGGTACAGGCAGTATAAATGGTTTTGAAAGACTCTTGTATGGTGCACATCTGGAAGCAATTTCAGACATTCCTTCTAGATTAACACATGTTTTTATTTTAAAAGAAGTCAGATTGCCAGTTTTAGCTATGGTGAGCATAGCTACTAAAGAACGGAGGTGTTATTGATACCAATGTCATCTATTCTTTATTATTTATTTGCTTTTTAAAGTTGAGCAGTCGATACAGTCACAAAGTCTTGTTCAGTCAATACAGTCACTATCAGCTTGTTCAGTACTTGAAACTACGATCCACTTGGTAGGCTGCTAGGCTGACGGCAGATTGGCAGATACTAGTAAGAAGCAGAAGAGTCCTGGCAGCTCTGTGCATGGAGAAGCATTGTGCTTGTTGGGGAAAGGGCAGGTTATGAACACAGGCTTACTGCTGTTAATAAGAAGAGAGGGAAAAGTTGCACAGAATAATTTGAATCATTGGCTCACATGCTTTTCTGGTGAAGGGCTCAAAGGTGTACCATTCCCGGGGAAGCATGAATGTGTTTCAGAAAGTAGATTTAGTAGTGAAAATCAAATTAGAGTAAAGTTATAAACTCAAGAGATTCTGCTGGAAATCCAGAGCAACGCACACAAAATGCTGGAGGAACTCAGCATGTTAGGCAGCGTAAATGGAAATGAATAAACAGTCAATGTTTCTGGCTGAGACCTTTCTTCAGGACCAGAATAACATTATGTTGATTTTTATTGAAATGTAAAATCTTCCTGAGACATTCTACACAAAAAAATCATTGCCAGGACAGAATAGTAGAAGAGCTCTTGTTCAAATCAGGGGCTTGAAGCATAGTCTTTAAAGGAGCAGAAAGCGGCGAGTCCCCAGTGGTGTCTGGCTTCCAACACAGTTCCTGCCGTTGAACTGCTGTTGATATCTTTAAGTTCCTCCCTCGGGCTATGCTGGGATATGAATGGAACGATTTAAATGAAGACCTGGTGTTATATTGATCGGGGGCCCATACTGAACGTTTGCATGACTTTCTGATGAACCATCTCGCAACTTGCACAGCCTAAATACATTCCAATTTAATCTTAGACTCAAACATTTAAATGCTGACTACATGCGCATTTTCTCACAACACATAAGTGAGGTTCAATAGATAAAATCCATTCTTGTGCTCAGGAAACCAGGTACAGCTCCTTGAAGTTCAAAGTTCAAAATAAATTCATTGTCAAATGTATTTTTGTGTGGGCATTCAGAGTAAATAAAAAGAAACACAGTGAAAAACCACTCATGACAGAAATGAACAAACAACTAATTGTGCAAAGGAAAACAATTTGTGCGAATACAAAAAAGAAAAGGGAAAAAAAGCAATAAATACTGATAACACAAGTTGTAGAGCCCTTGAAAGTGAGTCCATAGCTTGTGGAATCAGTTCAGTGTTGAGGTGGGTGAAGTTATCCCCTCTGGTTCAAGAGCCTGATGGTTGAGGGGTAATAGCTATTCCTGAACCTGGCGGTGTGAGTCCTGAGGCTCCTGTACATTCTTCCTATTGGCAGCAGCAAGGAGAGCATGATCTGGATAGTGGGGACCCTTGGTGATGGAAGCTACTTTCCTGTGACAGCACTCCGTGTAGATGCACTCAGTGTTAGACATGACTTATGGACTGGGCCATATCCACTACTTTTTGTATGATTTTTCCATTCAAGGGCACTGGTGCCTCCATACCAGGCTGTGATGCAGCCAGTCAATATACTTACTACCACACATCTATAGAAGTTTGTCAAAGATTTCGATGTCATGCTGAATCTTTACAAACTTCTGGGGAAGTAGAGATGCTGCCATGCTTTCTTCATAATGATACTTACATATTGGCACAAGACAGGTCTTCTGAAATGGTCAACACAATGGTACCAAGAAAACAATCTTCCCCTCAATGTTGAAAAGACGAAGGAGTTGATCAGGGATTACAGGAAGAACAGAGAAAGGGTAGCCCCTCTTGGCATCAATAGGACTGTAGTTGAGAGGGTAATTTGTTTCAAGTTCCTCAGTATACACATCACCAAGGATCTCAACTGGACTGTACCTACTGGCTGTGTGGTTAAAAAAAAGCACAATAGCGCTGCTTTCACCTCAGACGGCTGAAAAAGTTCAGCTTAAGTCCCCAAATCCTCAGGACCTTCTACAGGGGTACCACCGCCTGGTAGGGGAACTGTACTTCCCTCAATCACAGGGCACTGCAGAGAGTGTGCGGACAGCCCATCGCATTTGTAGATGTGAACTTTCCTCTATTCAGTACATTTACAGAGCAGGTGCATAAAAAGCACCCGGAGAATCGTCAGGGACTCCAGCCACACCAACCACAAACTGTTTCAGCTGCTTCCATCTGGCAAACAGTACTGCAGCATTAAGGCCAGGACCAACAGGCTCTGGGACAGCTTCTTTCACCAGGGTATCAGATTTGTCAATACACATTGATCTGATTGCATATCTGACTGTACATACACGTACACAAGCTTAGTGTTTGGGCTTTCCCTTTTCTTATTGTTTGTACATAGCAACGGAGATGCAACATAAAGATTTTTATTCCTTCATGTTGTGAGATGAATGTAAGAAATAAAATTCTAATTCTAATTCCTGACCTATGCTTCTTTATTGTTCAGATGTTTCAAAGTGGACAAAGGCCGGCCATCGCTGGAAGGGGGAGCAATGGGGTGGACTTCAAGCCTGATTAAACCACTGAGGTCTGACAGTGGAAAATGAAAGGTGTTCAGATCCATTATTCCATGCCAGCCAAGATCCACCACCTGAGCCATCCCGTCTGCCTGCATTTGAGGTGTATCTCTCTCGTGCTACTACCATCAGGCAGGAAGTGCTGCTGTCTTGGCTCCCAACACTGGGCTCCTGGACTAGCATAAATAGCTTCATTTGCCTCAACACTGAACTGTCTCCACAGCCTATCAAATCACCTTCAGGAACTCTGCCTTTGTTACGTGTAGTTTTTCATGGGTTCCATTGTATTTCTTTATTTTCCTGTGGGTGTCTGCAAGAAAATTAATGCCTAGGTTGTACATGGTATACATACTTCGATAATAAATTTACTTTGAACTTAGAACCTTATTGGTAAGAACTATTGCCACGATTCCACCATTTAGCTGACTATCGGTTAAGTAATATTATTTATTTTATTTGGAGATACAGCACGGTAACAGGCCCTTCCAGCTCAGTGAGCCTGCACCACACAAATACATTCATGTGACCAATTAACCTACTAAGCTGTCCGTCTTTGGACTATGGGAAGAAACCAGAGCATTCAAAGGAAACCCACATGGTCACAGGGAGCATGTAAAACTCTTTACAGACAGCGGCAGAAATTAAACTGTTTGCTCATTCTGTGTGCGACCCCGTGGCTTTCCTCTTGATGATCCAAAATTGAATTGAATTAGTTATGGCAGCATGGCTACAGCCTAGCCTAACTTGAGAATAGAGCTCAGAAACTTATCAGGGCATCTTCTACAGTAGAAATATGTTTCTACAAATGCGTGGAAATGCAGCCATCTTCCAACTGGCACATCATCCTGCCTTATAGTTTCTCTGTGATTGCAGGGTCAGAATCCAAGCAGTTGTTCTCCAGCAGCATGTGGTTACAACTTCACAGTGTCACATGTGGATCAGGTGGTAGAATCTTTCCATTTTAGAGTTCTCAAGTACTAGTGTGATCACTCGCGTTGAGTATGATGTTCCCCCAAGGGGTTGTCTATTGGTGGGTCCTCAGGTGGCCGTAGAGGACGATTTGGGATCCACATATTCTGGTGTGGTGTAGGCATGAGTAAGTGGTGGCTGTGGTTCGTGGTTAGGGCACTTGGTTGTTCAGTCTCTCCTGTCACAGCTGCCGCTTGTTCTCTGTGACACAGCGGAGGTTGCTTTCATGTAGCGCAGCTCCCTCGTGAACGGATTTTCTGCAGGTGTATCTATTGAGTACAATGTCTTCCCAATGTTTAGATGCAATGTGGAATTTCTTCAGGCTGATTTGGATGCTGTCCTTGAAGTGTTTCCTTTGCCCACCAGGGCTCACTGACCTTCCTTTAAATGGGAGTGAAGGATCTGTTTGGAGAGATGTGAGTTAGGTATCCAAATGACATGACCTGCCCAATGGAGCTGATGCTGGTTTTTCATGGTGGAGATGCTGTTCATGTTGGCCTCCTCCAGTATGATGCCCATAACAACATATTTCATGATATATGCCAGTGATATTATACCTGACTGATTCTGATATATCTCTAAAACCTTACATTTCACTACATATATTTTATTTTTACATTTTATATGTACAAAACCATATAGTTTTATAAGGTGAAAGGTCCTTGTTTTTTTTTTGCATTTTCACAGAATACAACAGTCCTAAACAAACATCCTCTTGAAGAAAAAGGGGGGAATGTTGATGCCGGACTTGCCTACATTCTGAGAATAGACTCTTACCATTTGGAAGTTGTATCAATTTTCATCAGCAAGAGTCAGAGTCACAGAGCAATATAGCATGGATACAGGCTCTTAGATCCAACCAATCCATACCAACCACATTGTCCACCCAGCTAGTCCCAATTTCCTGCGATCAGCCCATATCCATCCAAGTATCCAAGTCCCTCCCCTCCATGAACTCATCCAAGTGCTACTTAAATGATACTATTGTACCTGCCTCAACCACTTCCTCTGGCAGCTCGTTCCATATACTTGTGTCCCTCTTGTGTGCAAAAATTGTCCCTCAGGTTCTTTTTTAAACCTTTCCCCTCTCACCCTAAATATAGACCCCCTGCTTTTGGAATCCCCTACCTTGTGGGAAAAGATTGTTACCAACCACCTTATCTATTCTCCTCATGATTTTAAACACTTCTATCAGCTTTCTATTGGCATTTTGTGAGGTGATGCCCCAAAAAGATGGCATCTCTCATTAAGTCCATAAGATATAGGAGCACTATTATGCTACTTGGCCCATCAAGTCTGCTCCACATCCGCAGATCACCCCCATCACCCAGGACATGCCCTCTCCTCATTGCTACCATCAACGAGGAGGTACAGGAGCCTGAAGACACACACTCAATGATTTAGGAACAGCTTCTTCCCCTCCATCATCAGATTTATGAATGGACAATGAACCCACGTACACTGTCTCACATTTTTTTTTCTTTTTTTCACTCTCTTTTTGCATTACTTATATAATTTAATTTTTAATGTATGTTGTTATTTCTCATTGAAATTTATAGCTTTTTGTTGTGTATTGAACTGTACTACTGCTGCAAAACAATAACTCTCACAATATGCCGGTGATATTAAACCTGATTCTGAAGGTAATACTTTTTGTTTAACTTATTTTAGTAGGTTAAGCATCCGTTTGAGATTGTTGCCTTGGAGCGTTACTGTGGCTATTCCAGGATAGTATGGTGACAGACATCCACCTCACATAATTGCAAGGGTTCCATCTTAAAATAAGTTCACGTTCTCTTAAGCTATTAACTTGTCGCCATAATTATACCAAGTAACCGGTTTGAGACTTCCTGACCTAATTTCATACATTAAGGTGAACTACCCATAATTCTGCACTAATTGTAATTAAATTGCCAATCGCACTTATAGAGGCCACAAGAATAAACTGTTGCAGGAAACACTTATGTAGGGATTTAGTTCTTTCGGCTTGGGGTGGAAGGGGGCTACTCAAATGGCATGACACTAGGCCTTAAGTTGCCCCAGGCCAGATACAGATTGCAAGTAGACCATAGTGGCATTATATTTCTTGCTTGCTATTTAATGGTGCGTGAAGGCACTTTGTGGGATAAATTCTATTTGTTGCCAAGGAGTGAAGGATGTTTGGAATCTTAATGCAGTCTTTAAATTGACTCAAGAATGTAACATATGGTTGCCAGTTCTTAAGTGATTTGTGGAATTGCACATATTATCTAATCAGTCTGCTGTTTTCCCTGACAAAGAGGCTGATATTTTTCAAGCCAGCAATTAGTACATCATGTTGGGTTAACAGTTCACAGGAAATGAACCCAATATGGGCAGAAACTTGCATGAACAAATTTTTGCAAACGCACTTTGTGCAGAGAGCCTTCTGCAGCACTAGTTTTCAATGTCTTCTGAAAGAATATTTGTTTGTAAGTGGGCAATCAAAGAAACCACTTCATATTTTTAGATCATCTTTGAATTAAGCAATTCTGTTATTCTTGAGCTTGTCTCAAATATAGTAGAACTAATGTCTATGCTTTTTGATCTTGAATCTAAAATAAAAACAACATTTTGCTGCAGAATAGGAATATATGAATTATGCCAAAATGATGAAAAACTAAATAAAAGTGCCAATATCTCCAGGGAATTTCATTCAAAGTAAATTTATTATCGAAGTACATAAGTACACATATGGCACCATATACAAACCGGAGATTCATTTTCTTGTAGGCATTCACAGTACATAGAAAGAAACACAATAGAGTCGATGAAAAACTGCATAATAATGACTGGCAGGCGACCAATGTGCATAAGAAGACAAACTGTGGAATTCCAAAACAAGCACACAAATTAAGTAAATAATACTGAGAATGTGAGCTGTAGAGACCATGAGAATGAGTTTGTATGTTATGGTATCAGTTCAGCATTGAGGTGAATGAAGTTATCCATACCGGTTCAAGAGCCTGATGGTTGAGGGGTAATAACTGTTCCTGAACCCGGTACTGTAGTCCTGAGGCACCTGTACCTCCTTCCTAGTGGTAGCAGTGAGAAGAGAGCGTGGCCTGCATAGTGACAGTTCTTTCTTGTGGCAGCGCTCCTTGTAGATGTGCTCAGTGGTGGGGTGGGCTGTATCCAGCACTTTCAGTAGGCTTTTCCATTCCTGGGCATTGGTTTTTCCACACCTGGTTATGATGCAATCACTTAGGATACTTGCCACTGTGTCACTTTAGGTGATAAATGTTATCTGGGGCCAGTCTAATTGGGTACCAGATGAACTCAATGCCTTCTATGCCTGCTTTGAAAGGAAGAATGTAACTACAGCTGTGAATGTCCCTGCTGTACCCAGTGACCCTGTGATCTGTCTCAGAGGCCAATGTTAGGCTGTCTTTAAAGAGGGTGAACCCTCGCAAGGCAGAAGGCCCCAATGGAGTAGCTGATAAGGCTCTGAAAACTTGAGCCAACCAATTGGTGGGAATATTCGAGGACATTTTCAACTTCTCACTGCTATTGGAAGAAGTTTCCATCTGCTTCAAAAAGGCAACAATTATACCAGTACCTAAGAATAATTATGTGGGCTGCCTTAATGACTATTGTCTGGTAGGACTCACATCTACAGTGATGAAATGCTTTGAGAGGTTGGTCATGACTAGACTGCCTCAGCAAGAACCTGGACCCATTGCAATTTTTCTGTTGCCACAATATGTCAATGGCAGATCCAATCTCAATGATTCTTCACATGGCCTTAGACCACCTGGACAATACAAACACCTATGTCTGGATGCTGTTCATCGATTATAGCTCAGCATTTAACACTATCATTCCCACAACCCTGATTGAGAAGTTGCAGAACCTGGAGAGAGTGAGTAGTCTCAAGTTCCTGGGTGTCAAGATCTCTGAGGATCCAACCTGGTCCTAACACATCGATGCAGTTATAAAGAAGGCAAGACAGCAACTAGCCTTCATTAAGAGTTTGAAGAGATTTGGTATGCCAACAAATACACTCAAAAACTTCTATAGATGTACCATAGAGAGCATTCTGACAGGCTGCATTACTGTCTGGTAGGGAGGGTGGGGGGCTACTGCACAGGACTGAAAGAAGCTGCAGAGGGTTGTAAATTTAGTCAGCACCATCTTGGGTACTAGCCTACAAAATACCCAGGACACCTTCAAAGAGCAGTGTTTCAGAAAGGCAGCATCCATTATTAAAGATCTCCAGCACCAAGGTCATGCCCTTTTCTCACTGTTACCATCAGGTAGGAGGTACAGAAGCCTGAAGGCACACACTCAGTGATTCAGGAACAGCTTCTTCCCCTCTGCCATTTGATTCCTAAATGGACATTGAACCCGTGAACACTACCTCATTTTTTAATATATATTGTTTCTGTTTTTTTGCATGATTTTTAATCTTTTTAATATATGTATACAGTAATTGTTTTACTTATTTTTTTTTCTTCTTCTATATTATGTATTGCATTGAACTGCTGCTGCTAAGTTGGCAAATTTCACAACACATGCCGGTGATAATAAACCTGATTCTGATTCTAACAGTAAAATTCAAATGTAAAAATTATAATATGAAATATATTAAGAATTTATATGTATTATTTCAGTCTAAAACTTAGCTTAAAGCATATTTCTGTCTGAGATTTCCTGTCATTATCCCAAACTCTGTATCACTGAACTAGTCTCAACTTGGCTGGCGGTAGTTTACCAGGGTGGTTTGTGCAAATGTTTTGGACAGATGCCAGAAGAGAGCAGATAATGGGCAGAAAGTTTCAGAGAAAAATCAGACTGTATTAAGGTAGTAAAATTGTTGTTATTGTTCATGGTTTTCTGATTCAATTACACAGCTGAAATATTTACAGATTACTTCAATATGATTTATTGAATGACTGCATCAGGTTTCAAAATCAGGCAGAAACAGGGCTGAGGAACATCAGATATAGGTTTGCTATCTCTGACATATATGAGGTGAAATAGTCCCATTGCCTTAAAACTGTGGAGTAGATGCTGTCCTTGAATATGGTGGTACAAGTTCTCAGGGTTTAGTATCTGCTGCCTGATGGGAGAGGGGAGTAGAGGGAATATCCTGATGGGAGAGGGGAGTCAAGGGAATATCCTGACGGGAGAGGGGAGTAGAGGGAATATCCCGATGGGAGAGGGGAGTAGAGGGAATATCCCGATGGGAGAGGGGAGTCGAGGGAATATCCTGATGGGAGAGGGGAGTCGAGGGAATATCCCAACGGGAGAGGGGAGTGAAGACAATATCCTGATGGGAGAGAGGAGTAGAGGGAATATCCTGATGGGAGAGGGGAGTAGAGGGAATATCCTGATGGGAGAGGGGAGTAGAGACAATATCCCAACGGGAGAGGGGAGTAGAGGGAATATCCCGACGGGAGAGGGGAGTCGAGGGAATATCCCGATGGGAGAGGGGAGTAGAGGGAATATCCTGATGGGAGAGGGGAGTCAAGGGAATATCCCAATGGGAGAGGGGAGTGAAGACAATATCCTGATGGGAGAGGGGAGTCAAGGGAATATCCTGACGGGAGAGGGGAGTAGAGGGAATATCCCGATGGGAGAGGGGAGTAGAGGGAATATCCCGATGGGAGAGGGGAGTCGAGGGAATATCCTGATGGGAGAGGGGAGTCAAGGGAATATCCTGACGGGAGAGGGGAGTAGAGGGAATATCCCGATGGGAGAGGGGAGTAGAGGGAATATCCCGATGGGAGAGGGGAGTCGAGGGAATATCCTGATGGGAGAGGGGAGTCGAGGGAATATCCCAACGGGAGAGGGGAGTGAAGACAATATCCTGATGGGAGAGAGGAGTAGAGGGAATATCCTGATGGGAGAGGGGAGTAGAGGGAATATCCTGATGGGAGAGGGGAGTAGAGACAATATCCCAACGGGAGAGGGGAGTAGAGGGAATATCCCGACGGGAGAGGGGAGTCGAGGGAATATCCCGATGGGAGAGGGGAGTAGAGGGAATATCCTGATGGGAGAGGGGAGTCAAGGGAATATCCCAATGGGAGAGGGGAGTGAAGACAATATCCTGATGGGAGAGAGGAGTAGAGGGAATATCCTGACGGGAGAGGGGAGTAGAGGGAATATCCTGATGGGAGAGGGGAGTAGAGGGAATATCCCGATGGGAGAGGGGAGTAGAGGGAATATCCTGATGGGAGAGGGGAGTAGAGGGAATATCCCGATGGGAGAGGGGAGTAGAGGGAATATCCTGATGGGAGAGGAGAGTAGAGACAATATCCCGATGGGAGAGGGGAGTAGAGGCAATATCCTGATGGGAGAGGGGAGTCGAGGGAATATCCCGATGGGAGAGGGGAGTAGAGACAATATCCTGATGGGAGAGGAGAGTAGAGGGAATATCCTGATGGGAGAGGGGAGTCGAGGGAATTTTCTGATGGGAGAGGGGAATAGAGGGAATTTCCTGATCGGAAAGTGGAGTGATGAGAGTATTTGGGCTGGTGACATTATGATGACTGCTTTAGTGAGGCACAGCGCCCATGGTGAGGAGGCCTGTTTCCATTCTGTGGGAAAGTTCCTCAGGTAAACAAGATAGAAACAAACATATTGATTAGTATATTCAATATGCTTGTTTGAACTGAACTGAGCTGAAATTGAGCATTCTTGGACTGTTTAATTGACTTTATGGTTGGTGTTCTATATCTGTGTGTTTTGCTCTTTTTTTTGCTGTATGCACAGCCTGTTCTTGTTTTTGTACATTGGGGATTTGTTGTTTTTCTTTGAACAGGTTTCATGGTTTGTTTTGTTTTGTGGCAGTCTGTGGGATGACGAATCTCAGGGTTATATACTGCATAAGTACTTTGATAATAAATGTACTTTGAATTACAATGACTGGCTTACAGTATTTCTTGTTAACACAGTAACTTATGTCTCGTCGGCTTCTTGTAGTCACAGCAGTTTTCCTGCTAACTGGTCTGTGGTTCCAGTTTCCTCTTTGAGTAATGCAGGTAGTTACAGATTAGTTCAATTCCATCTAGATCACCGTTAGATTAGCCTGACAGTTGTGTTCCCTCACCTCCCTGGGTGCCCTGCTTGGCTGCATCACTTGGACGTGCAGCAAGACCAGATTCAGACCTCCAGTGAGTGGCATAAAGTGGAGGGGGGAGGAACAACAAGTAGACCAACCCTTTATCATAATCTGGAAGCCTCAATTATCTGACACTGGTGTGCATGTCTGAATCATTCCTTCTCAAAAACACAACAAAAGCCTCACACACAAAATGCTGGAGGAACTCAGCAGGTCAGGCAGCATCTATGGAAATGAGACCCTTCTTCAGGACTGGAAAGGAAGGGGGGAGATGCCAGAATAAAGAGGTGGGGTGAGGGGAAGGAGGATAGGTGATAGGTAAAGCCAGGTGGGTGGGAAAGGTAAAGGGCTGTAGATGATAGGAGAGGAGAGTGGACCATGAGAGACAGGGAAGGAGGGGTGGACCCAGGGGAAAGTGACGGTTAGGAGAGAAGAGGTAAAAGGCCAAAGTGGGGAATAGAATAGGGCAGGGGGAGGGAATGTTTTTTACTGGTGAAATTGATATTCATGCCATCAGGTTGGAAACTACCCAGATGGAATATAAGGTGATGCTCTTCCACCTTGAAGCTGGTCTCCTCTTGGCCCCTCCAGATAGCACAAATACAAGACAAGAGGGGAAGGATTTAAAAGCAATCTGAGAGGTTACTTCTTCACAGAGAGGGTGATAAGCATCTGGAATAAGCTGCTAGAGGAAGTGGTCAAGACAGGTACAGTTGCAACATCAGGAGGAATTTGGAAAGATGCATGACGGAAGAGGATTGGAGGAAAATGGGAAGAACACAAGCAACTGGGACTAGCAGGGAGGATGCTGTGGTTAGCATGGGCCAGTTAGGCCAAAGGGCCTGTTACTGTGCTGGACCACTGCATAACTCTATGATTCTCATTGCCAGCATAACCTTCTAACCATGACTAGAATGGCCATCTATTGTCCAAAGTCATGGTCTACATGACAAAGCAAGCCAAGACCAACAACAGATTGATAGTCCTCTAAATCCAGGTTTGTTCTGGGTTAAAGGACTGTGTATGCATATGGACTGAGAAGGAGGACTGGGACCTGTTTGACCACTTGTAGTGTTCTGTATTGTTCTACCAAGCATTGTGAGCATGAACATGTTGCAACGCCTGCAGACTGTTGCGTGTGTTGGTTGCTAACACAAATGACACATTTCACTGTGTGCCTAAGAAGAATGTGATTACCTACCCCAATGATTATTGTCCAGTAGTAATTACATCCACAGTGATGAAGTGTTTCGAGAAGTTGGTGATATAACAAATCAACTCCTGCCTGAGAAATGACATGAGACTGTTCAATTAGCCCACTGGAGCAACAGGTCCACAGCAGATGTGTTCTCATTGGCTCTTCACTCAACACTGGAACATCTGGACTGCAAAGATGTATACATCAGGATGCTCTTTATCGATTACAGCTTGGCATTCAATACCATCACCCCTCAAAACTAATCAAGAAGCTCCAAGACCTTGGCCTCAAAACATCTTTGAGCAATTGGATCATCTGTTTCCTGACATTCAGACCCCAGTCAGTTTGAATTGGCAACAATATCTTCTCCACCATCTCCATCAGCACAGGTGCACCACAAGCCTGTGTGCTTAGCCCCTGTCCTACTCGCTTTTCACTTATGACTGTGTGGCTAAGCACAGCTCCAAAGTCATTTTCCAATTTTTTGATGACATCATTGTTGTAGGCTGAATAAAAGGTGGTGACAAATCAGCATCTGGGGGGGGGGGGGGGGAGATTGAAAATTTGGCTCTGTTGTGCCACAATCACAACCTCTTACTCAATGTCAGCAAGAACAAGGAGCTGATTATTGACCTCATGAGGGGGAAACCTGAGGTCCACGAGCCAGTCCTCATTGGAGGATCAGAGATTGAGATGGTTTGCAACTTCAAATTCCTCAGTGTTATCATTTTGGAGAACCTGTCCTGGGCCCTGCTTGTGAGTGCAATTATGAAGAAAGCACAGAAGCACCTCTACATTCTTAGGAATTTGTGAAGATTCAGCATGACATCTTTGACAAACTTCTATAGATGTGTACTGTAGTGGAGAGTATATTGACTAGCTGCATTTCAACCTGGCATGGAAGCACCAATGCCTTTGAATGAAAAATCCTACAAAATATAGTGGATACGGCCCAGTCCATCATGGGTAAAGCCCTCCCTACCATTGACGTTTCAGGAGTTTGAAGAGATTTTGTGTGTCATCAAAAACACTCACAAGCTTCTATAAATGTACCGTGGAAAGCCTTCTGACAGGCTGCATCACTGTCTGCACAAGACCGAAAGAAGTTGCAGAGGATCGTAAATTTAATCGGTTCCATCTTGGGCACTAGCCTAAAAAGTACCCAGCACATCTTCAAGAAGCAGTGTCTCAGAAAGGCAGCATCCAATATTAAGGGCCTCCAGCACCCAGGTCATGCCCTTTTCTCACTGTTACCATCAGGTAGGAGGTACAGAAGCCTGAAGGCACACACTCAGTGATTCAGGAACAGCTTCTTCCCCTCTGCCATCCAATTCCTAAATGGACATTGAACCCGTGTTGATTGTTGATACTGTAATTGATTGATTGATTGATTTTCTTCTATACTATGTATTGCATTGAACTGCTGCTGCTAAGTTAACAAATTTCACGGCACATGCCAGTGATAATAAACCTGATTCTGATTATTATTGTTGTCTTTTATTTTTTTCTCAGCTCAAGCTGGTAAAACCTGAGGTACAGGCATAGCTAAGAAAACCCATTTCAAAATTGCTAGGAACTTCTGGACTATTCTAGTCATATTTAGATTTGTGGCTTTCTGGAGATTTACATAAATACAATTTTCTCTTTTAATTCAGCATACTTCTGGTGTTTTTCACTTACTGATTTCTGTATGTTTGTGTGTCTTGAATGGCTAGATCTGTTAAGTAAGTTTTCTTGCTTGTTTATCATGTATTATTATATCCAGATGGTTATTATGGATCGTCCTATCTGTAATAATGAATCAGTCAGAATATAATTTGTAGGACTCTAAAACTGGATCAGGGTTCTTCTTGTTATTACTATTACTGATTATTATAAATATAACATATTATTAATGACTATTGTTATTAATGTAACTATATTTTAGTGTCCATATTAACTGGACACTGCATTTACTTCAGGCCACACTGAGGTTGGAGGAGCCACACCTTATACTCCATACAGGTAGCCTCCAACCTGATGACATGAACATTGATTTTGCTAACATCTGGTAATTTTTCCCTCTACCCCTTCTATATGTTTCCATTCCCTATTCTGGTTCCTCTCTCACCCCTTCTCTTCTCTTTACCTGTCCAACACTTCCCTCCGGTACCCCTCCTCCTTTCCTTTCTCCTATGGTCCACTCTCCTCTCCTTTTGCTTCAGCCCTTTACCTATTCTACCTATCACCTTCCACCCTCTCACTTCATCCTCCCCCTCCACCCACCCACTACCCCCCTCACCTATAATCTACCAGCTTGTACCTCTCCTGTTCACCCACCACCTTATTCTGGCTTCTTCCCCTTTTGTTTCCAGTCCTGATGAAGATTAACTGTTTATGCCCCCCCATAGATGCCAGCTGACCTGCTGAGTTCCTCTGGCATCTTGTGTGTGTTATTCTTTTCAGTTTTTTCCTGGTCCCCACTGCACAAATTAAAAAAAAACTACTGCATATCTCAAGGGATCACCAATTACAAAAAGTCAAACTTCATTAATTAGAGGCAATCCTTTCAGACATCTCGGGGGAATGTGATGCAACATGCATCAATGCTGGTCATTCTGCTTACTCACTACCCTTGATAGAAACGAGAACAAAATAAAAAACAAGTGATAAAAGGCAGGCCTGAGATCTTCTGACATGTAAAATACTGTTCACATCTGTGTCACCAGATGGTGTATAGATTTTCATCTAACTCAATGTTTTATGTTGTCTCTGCCTACGAAGATTATAGTTATTTGATGTTCACCAGGGGGGCTATCAACAACTTTTTATGAGTTTCTGATGTTTATTGAACTTAGGAGACCTAATAACAATTTACAGGGGCATTTATTTTCAGTATGAGGATTCATTTGCAAACATTTTTCTAATCATCAATGACTATTTTGATATTTTCCTCTCTTAGTTATTTATTTAGAGATACAGTGTGGAACAGGCCCTTCCGGCCCAACAAGCTATGCTGCCTAGCAATCCACCTATTTAAACCCAGCCAATCACAGAAGAATTTACAATGGCCAATTAATCTACTAACCTGTACGTCTTTGGACTGGGTGGAAACCGGGGCACTCAGAGAAAGCCCATACGGTCACGGTGAGGAAGATACAAACTCCTTACAGATGGCTCTGGAATTGAACTGTAATAGCAGCACAACGTGATGATCAGAAGATGTGGGGTCCAAACTCATCTTCAATCACATGTGGAAAGTGGATCTAATAGCTGAATTTCGGATTTGAAAGACAATGTTGAAAGGTCAATATATTCTGGACCTAGTGTACAAAGCCATGGAATAATTCCTACTCCAAATAGGCAGGAATTTACTAGGAATTACAATGATGATCTCACCGAATGCTGTCACTTCCCTGTCAGGATGTTTAGGGGAATTATTCTGATGTGGAAGCTTCAAACTTCCTGCCATGGTTGTGTAAAGAGGGAAATCAGGCAAGTAGAAGTCCAGACCCTTGAACAGACCTCTTGTATGATAAGATGGACGTTTGACCTCACTGCCTACCACGTTAAGATCTTACACTTTCTCATTTACCTGAACAACAGAGGAAGCTCAATAGCCCCTTTATCCTGAGGGAATTTCTGTCAGACTCTTTCATTAGCTAGCACCTATCTGTGATCATGGTTAACCATTGCACTCTTCTGAACTAACCCTACTTCCTTTATAGATTCCCTGTAGAATGTAGAATAGTACAGGCCCTTCAGCTCACGATACTCTGCCGACCCTTACACTTACTCCAAGCTCAGTCTAACTCTTCCCTCCCACATAGCACCACATTTTTTTTTTATCCATGTGCCCATGTAAGACTCTCTTAATTGTCTCTGTGTGGTAGTGTATCTGCCTCTACCAACGTCTGGCAGGGCGTTCCACACACCCACAACAATCTGTGTGTAAAAACCCTACCTCTGACATTCCCTCCTATACTTTCCTCTAATCAACTTATATCAGCCATTTCCACCCGGGGAAAAGTGTCTCTGACACTTTTGTATCTTATCACTTTGTACACGTCTATCAAGTCACCTCTCATCCTCCTTCGCTCTGAAGAGAAAAGCCCTAGCTCACTCAACCTATCCTCATCAAACGTGCTCTCCAATCCAGGTATCATCCTAGTAAATCTCCTCCGCACCTTCTCTAAAGTTTCCACATGCTTTCTCTAAAGAGGCAACCAGACTGAACACAATATTCGAAGTGTGGTCTAACAATCGGGGTTTTATAGAGCCGCTGCATTACCTCATGCTCTTGAACTCAGTTCCCTGACTAATGAAGGCCAGCATACCAAACAGCTTCTTAACAACCTTAAGAACTTGCATGGCCACTTTGAGGAATCCATGGATGTGGAGCCCAAGATCCCTCTGTTCTTCCATACCACTTATAATCTTGCCATTAACCCTGTATTCTGCCTTCAAAATCCAAAGTGAATTACTTCACACCTTTCTTAGTTGAACTCCATCTGCCACACCTCAGCCCAGCTCTACATCCTGTCAATGTCCTGTTGTAAAATCTTTTAAATTCCACAACACCACAACCTTCACACCATCTGCAAGTTTTAATATCAAAACCATTTATTGATCTCACAGTGACTGAGCCTCTGCAGTTCACTTAGTAATGAACTGTGACAATTCCTGTTTCTTCCTGTCACCAGACTCTTGAAAATTTCTAGCATGGAGAGCATTCTTTTTTTTTAATTCAATTTTTTAAGATAGTTACATAGAATGAATAGAATAATATGATACGATATCAGCACTCCCCCCCCCCCTTAACCCTTCCCCCCTTAACATCCCTGTCTAAAAAAAAGGAAAGAAAGAAGAAAGAAAGACTGCCTGGATATCAGAAGATCCCCACATGCTCCACGGAATTCAAAATAGCTTTAATATATGTATTTATTTCTTTCCCCAGATGACTAATAACTTTATCTTCGAAGCACCTATATATTTAATCCTATCTTTTGTAAGTAAGGGCGCCAAATTTTCAGAAATATGTCATATTTATTTCTTAAATTATAAGTAAATTTTTCAAGTGGAATGCAGCTAAAAATTTCATTATTCCAATGATCCATACTTAAGTATGAATCTGATTTCCAAGTAACTGCAATAGTATTTTTGGCTACTGCCAATGCAATTTTTATGAATTCTTTCTGATATTTGTTCAATTTAGGTTTCGGTTTTATCCCTTCAATATCACCTAGTAAAAATAATATCGGGTTATGTGGAAGTTGTGTTCCAATAAAACTCTTAAATTTATCCAAAAAGGTTGAATTTTAAAACAAGACCAAATAGAGTGTAAAAAAGTACCAATTTCTTGATTACATCAAAAACATTGATCAGATAAATTTGGGTTTAATCTATTTACTTTTTGTGGTGTAATATATAGTTGATGTAAAAAATTGTATTGTACTAATCTAAGTCAGACATTTGTTGTATTTGTCATACTGTCAAGGCATAGTCTTGACCAACTTGTTTCATCAATTTTAATATTCAAATCAGTTTCCCATTTTTGTCTTGACTTATGAATTCCTTGTTTAATTGTCTGTTTTTGAATCAAATTATACATACAAGAAGTAATTTTAAAAAATTTTCCTCTTTGAATTAAAGTTTCTATTTCATTAGGTTTCGGCATTAACATTGTTTGACCCAGTTTATCTCTTAAATAAGCCCTTAATTGGAAATAACAGAAAAGAGTGTTATTTGATATTTTATATTTATTCTTTAATTGATCAAACGACATCAATATACCTCCTTCAAAACAATCTCCTATATATCTAATCCCTTTTTGAAACCAGTTATATAGAAGTTGGTTATCTATTGTAAAAGGAATGAGTCTATTTTGAATTAGAGGTCTCTTTGCTAATAAAGATTTCTTTATCTCATCATCAACATTTGTCTTGTTCCATAAATCAATCAAATGTTTTAATATAAGAGATTCTTTCTTTTCCCGTATCCATTTAGATTCCCATTTATATATAAAATCTTCTGGTATATTTTCTCCTATCTTATCTAACTCTATTCTAATCCATGCCGGTTTATCTTCATCAAAAAAAGATGCAATAAATCTAAGTTGATTTGCTTTATAATAATTCTTAAAGTTTGGGAGTTATAACCCTCCTAGGTCAAATTTACATGTCAATTTTTCCAACGATATTCTTGACATCTTACCTTTCCAAAGAAACTTCCTCACACATTTATTCAACTCTTGAAAAAACTTCTGCGGCAGTTGTATTGGTAGTGTTTGGAATAAATACTGTAATCTAGGAAATATATTCATTATATGAATATATATAGGAGATTATACTTAATGTCAACTAGTAACTCAATTTAGATGGCCGATAAATGGTATAAAGTATTTAGGTATAAGAGTTATAACGATATAAAGAATTTATATAAATTAAATTATTTGCCATTATTGAAAAAAATTCAAGAAGATCTTGATAAATTGATGATGTTACCAATAACATTAGTAGGTAGAGTCAATGCTGTAAAAATGAATATATTTGCATGGAGAGCATTCTAACTGGTTGCATCACCGACTGGTATGGAGGGGCTACTACACAGGTTTGCAAAAAAGCTGCAGAAAGTTGTAAACTCAGCCAGCTCCATCATGGACACGAGTCTCCCCAGTATCAGCATCCAGGACACCTTCATATGGCTGTGTCTCATAAACAGCGGCATCCATGATTAATGACCCCGTCACCCAGGCCACGCCCTCTTCTATTGCCACTATCAAGGAAGTAGTACAGGAGCTTGAAGACACACACTCAATGCTTCAGAATCTGCTTCTACACTCCGTCATCAGATTTCTGAATGGTCCATGAAGCTACCGATAAATGCTGCCTAAGGATTTGTTGCACTACTTATTTAATTGGAAAAATATTTATTTATTTGTTTATCGTTGTGTGTATTACACATTGCAATGTTTTCTCTTGTTACATCGTGGGCTGGCCAGTGGTGTAGTGGCAACAGTAGAGGCAGATGGTCCTGAGTTTGAATGCGGCCGGGTCCCAACCTGCACAGCAGCTGTATTTGTGTGGAAGAAAGGCCTGGCAATCTACTTCTTTCTTGCCACAAAAACCCTATGGACAACTATTCATAGGATCGCCATGAGTTGACAACTGCAGCTGCAAACCTGATCTTGATTCTGATTCTGAACTGAATGGTTTATATTTACTCAGAGGAAACATCAACTCTACATTTACCATGCCAGAAGCAGAAGCAGAATCAGACACAGATTTATTATCACTGACTTATACGAGGTGAATTTTATTGTTCTGTGGCAACAGTAGACAGCCTGAACTTAAGAACAGTGCCTCAAGCCCCTTATAATTTCAGTGAGAACATCACTAAGAGAGTACAAGAGTCTACCCTTTATATCCTTACAATCAGTCTGGTTAACTACACCCTCTTTCACAAGTATCTCTTTAGATAGGGAGACCACAATTGTGCACAATGGTTCAGATGTTGTCTTACTATGGCCCAATATAAATGGAGCAGATATCTTTCTCAAATCATATCACAATAAAGACAATTAGGAAAGTAACGTAAGACCATAAGACATAAGAGCAGAATTAAGCCATTTGGCCCACTGAGTCTGCTCTGCCATTCCATCATGGCTGATTTATTATCCCTCTCAACCTCATTCTCCTGCCTTTTTTCCTTATTAATCAAGAACCTATTAAGTTCTGCTTTAAGTATACCCAGTGACTCAATCTCCACTGCCACAGATTCACCAGCTTCTGGTTAAAGAAATTCTTCCTCATCTCTGTTCTACTGGACATCCTTCTATTCTGAGGCTGTACCCTCTGGTCCTACACTCCCCCATTATAAAGCAACCTCTCCACATCCACGCTATCTAGGCCCTTCAATATACGATATGTTTCAATGAGATACCTCCCTCTTTCTACTAAAGTCCAGTGAGTATGTCCGGACATATCAAAGCTCCTCATATTTCTTTCATTTCTGGAATTATTCTTGTGAACCTCTCCTAGACCCTCTCCAATGCCAACACATCTTTTCTTAGATAAGGGGCCCAAAACTGCTCAGAATACTTCAAATATGGTCTCAACAATGCTTTAAAAAGCCTAAGCATCACATCCTTGCTCTTATATTCTAGTCTTCTCAAAATGAATGTTAATGTTGCATTTACCTTCCTTACCACTGACTCAACCTGCAAGTTAACCTTTAGGGAATCCTGCACAAGGACGCCTAAGTCACCTTGCATCTCCGATTTTTTAATTTTCTCCCTATTTGGAAAACAGTTCACACCTTTATTCCTTCCACTAAAGTGCATAACCATGCAGTTCCCTACACCATATTCCATCTGTCAGTTCTTTGCCCATTCTGCCAAACTGTCCAGGTCCTTCGGCAGACTCCCTGCCCCTCCACCTGTCTTTATATTGTTTGCAAATCTGGCCACAAAGCCATCAATTCTGTCATCCAAACCACTGAAATATAATGTGAAAACAAGCCGTCTCAATACCGGCCTCTGTGGAACTCCACTAGTCAGTGGCAGCCAACCAGAATAGGCCCCTTTATTCTGACTCTGCCTCCTGCCAGTCAGCCAGTCTTCTCTCCATGCTACTATCTTTCCTGTAAGACCATGGCTCTTATCTTGTTAAGAAGCCTGATGTACAGCCCCTTGTTAAAGGCCTTCTGAAAATCCAAGTAAATAACATCCACTGACTTTGCTTTGTCTCTCTTACCTGTTATTTCTTCAAAGAATTACAACAGATTTGCTGAGCAAGATTTTCCTTTATGGAAACCATGCTGACTTTGGCCTACTTTATCATTCACCTCCAAGTTCCCTGAAACCTCATCCTTAATAATGGACTCCAACATCTTCCCAACCACTGTAGTCAGGTTAATTGGCCTATAATCTCCTTTCTATTGCCCCCTCCCTTCTTAAAAAGTGGAGTGTTATTTGCTATTTTCCATTCTTCCTGAACCATTTGGAATAGTGGTTTTTGAAAGATCATTACTAATGCCTCCATAAGCTATTCAGCTACCTCTTTCAGAACCCTGGGGTATAGTCCAACTGGTCCACGTGATTTGTCTACCTTCAGACCTTTCAACTTCCCGAGCAGCTTCTCCTTAGTAATAGCAACTACTGTACACTTATTTCTGCCCCCCAACACTCCTGATTTCTGGCATACTGCTAGTGTTTTCCACAGTGAAGACTGACACAAAATACTTACTAAATTGGTCTGCCATTTCTTTGTCCCCCATTACTACCTCTCTAGCATCACTTTCCAACAATCCAATATTCACTCTCACCTCTCTTTTACTCTTTATACATTTACTAAAAACTTTTGGTATCCTCTTTGATATTATTGGCTAGCTTACCTTGTTACTCACTGCCCATTTTGCCACTGATGTTTAGGGGGCAGCAATGAAGCTCCTCCATCTCTGTCTGTACAGAAGGGTTCTTCATTGCTGTCTCAATGCTTTTGTTTTTTGACCAGTCATGATTGTTAGCCCTGAACTGAACCCTCAAACCTGGAGAACAGTTGGACTACCATAGTCTGGCCTCTACTCTTTGACCTGTTTGGCATGGATGACACTACCAAGAGCCAAAGCACATGGCCTTGACTCCAGCCAACATAGCTCTCCAGGTCATTGTGGCATGTCAGCCACCAAAAACTACAATAAGGTTGTGATCCTCTTGGAAGAGCTTACCATCGTATTTCATCTTTTTTTCCTTATAGTTTTTAATTGCCTTCTGTTGGTTATTAAAAGCTTTTCATTCTTTTAACTTCTGACTATATGATACACCCTCTCTTTTGCTTTTATCCTGTCTTTGACTTACAACACTTAACACAACAGAGATTAGGTTGTCTCCTATTTGTGGCTGACAGAATTTATATGGGAAGAAATACTTATGTGGGTGGAAGGGGAGTGGAGCGACTTGTTCTGTTTGTCAGTCTTCAGCTAGACTCTGCCACAGGCTGTGTGGTATTGTGTGTTGGCAAGTCAGGGTTTTAGCCTCCCTGTTCAGACATGAGTTATTTTTCTGAAAGCACATCAAAGAGCAGGAAAGAAAAAGCTTGGCTTAAACTTCATGATCAATTCAGTAGGAGCACCTGTACACTTGTTTGTTAATGCAAATATCTAATCAGCCAATCACGTGGCAGCAACTCAATACATAAAGCATGCTGATATGGTCAAGAGGTTCAGTTGTTGTTCGACCTAACATCAGTATGGGAAAGAAGCATGGTCTAAGTGACTTTGACCATGGAATGATTGTTGGTGCCAGATGGGGTGGTTTAAGTATCTCAGGAAAAGGAGATCTCCTGGGATTTTCATGCACAAAAGTCCCTAGAGTTTGTAGAGAATGGTGCAAAACAACAAACAAAAAAAATCCAATGAGTGGCAGTTCTGTGGGCGCAAATGTCTTGTTAATGAGGGGGGTCAGAGGAGAGTGGCCAGACTGGTTCAAATTGACAGGAAGGTGACATTAACTTAAATTGTTGCATTACATCTCTGAATGCACAACACTTTGAATCCTTGAAGTCAATGGACTGTAGCAGCAGATGACCACACCAGGTTCTACTCCTGCACCTAATAAAGTGGCCACAGAGTGTATATTTGTTGTTCACCCTTTTTGATCCTTTCTGAATGGACAATGCCAGCTGAAATTTGGATCCTGCTTCAATGGTTAAATAGTCTGCTGGTACTTGTTTTGAATATATTCATGCAAGAAGAATCATCAACCTGGTGAGTCACCAGAGAATAGCCAACACCATCAGTGAAAACGAAGAAAAACTACAGATGCTGAAATCTGAAATTTTAAGCAGGAAGTGTTGGAAATACTCAGCAGGCCAGGCAGTGCCTGAGGAGAAAAACAGAGTATAAACTTCAGGTCGAAGACTGTTTGTCAGAGCTGGGAAAGTGTAGCACCAAGCTGAGGAGTGTTGGTAAAGGGACAGGGTGGAGACTAGGTCTGCTCAGGTGACATGATGCATTGGTAATGTGCAGAGAGCATATACAGAGTCCATGGAGGGACTGGTTTCTGTGATGTGCTGAGCTGTATCCACAACTCTCTGCAATTTCTTGCAGTCACGTGCAGAGCAGTTGCCATACCAATCTGTTATGCATCCAGACGTAATACTTTCTATGGTGCATCGATAAGAGTCAGCACTTCAGCACGTCATGGAGATCAGCCTCCCTGCCGTACACCTCTCACTGCCTTGGAAAAGCAGCTATATGATCAAAGACCCTACCTACACTGAATATTCTCTCTTCTCTCCCTCCAGTCGAACAGAAGATACAAAAGCCTGAAAGCATGCACTGCCAGGCTCAAGGACAGCTTCTACCTTGCTGTCATCAGACTACTGAACAGTTCCATAGTATGATATAATGGAGTTTTGACCTCACAATCTACCTCATTATGACTTTGCATCACATTGTCTAATTGACTGCATTTTCTCTGTAATTGTGATACTTTATTCTGCATTCTGTTATTGTTTTACCTTGTTCTACCGCAATGTACTTATAACGAATTGATTAGCATGAATAGTATGAAAGACAAGTTTTACACTGTACAGTACCTCAACACATGTGACAATAAAATATAATTTACATGCAACTAATTATATACTTGAAATTTGATTGCTGGTTCAGCAGATACATGTGGCAATAATAAATCAACACCAATACACTTACTCTTGAGACAACTGTGGTAACTTCTAGAGTTGTACAACTTCTAGCAACCACTACAAAGGGTGAGCACCTTATGCAGTGGTTAGCATAATGCTATTACAGTGTCAGCAACTCCTCGCTGCCAGAAAGGAGTTTGTATGTTCTCACCATGACCATTTGGTTTTCCTCTGCATGCTCCTGTTTCTTCCCTCATTCCAAAGACATACAGGTTAGGGTTAGTAAGCTGTTGGCATGCTATGCTGGCGCCGGAAGTGTCACATGTGCAGTCTGCCCCAGCACATCCTCACTGATTTGATTTGATCAAATGCCACATTTCACTGTATGTTTCGGCGTACATATGACAAATAAAGCTGATCTTTATCTTCATCATCTATTTTGCACTATTTTCCAAGATGAATTGTCAGCCAAGCCCTTTCAAATGAATCATACTATTACAGACTCCCAGTGAGTTTTTTGTTACATTAAGCAAGCGATTTTCCTTTGCCTTATTCAACTCAGCAGGACACACATCCAGCTTGTCAAAGCCTGGAACTTTAGAGCTTTCAGCTGGCTGGGAGCAACATTTTCCCAGTTATGAACCTCTGAAAGGTGTTGCCAACAGTGAAGCTCAAATCAGTTTCAGTTTACAGATGGGAGTCCTGGTTCAATATAGTTCTTTTTGCTATTTGTTAAAGGTGCATAAATCTTATAATTATTTAATCACTGAGTGTATTTCAAGTCATTAGAAAAGTCACTTGCACTTATAACATATCCTGGTTCTCACAGTGCAATGGCAGTCAGTCCTAATTCAGATTTTTTTATCATGTGTACACTGAAACATAAAGTGAAATGTGTCGTTTGTGTTAACAACAAACACAACCTAAGGATATCCTGGGGGCAACACAATAGACCACAGCAAATGATAAAGCGACAACAGTGAAATAAGCCTGCACCCACATACACAGTCCTTTAACCCCTGGATAGGCCATCTTCCTAAATCTCCCGTGGACTCATTGACTTGCAGATATTGGTTCCCAACTTCCCCAGTGGGCTCACAGAGGTCCGCAGACTGGGGCTCCCATCATTGTGCCTCCACCTTTGGTCTTCTAATCGATCTTCGGGATTTGATCTGGACTTCCATTCACACCTGGGCTTCAATCCAGACCTCCAATTGAACATTGGACTTTGATATAGATATCCAATCGAACTTCAGGCTCAGATTTGGACCTCCAATTGACCTTTGGGCTTCAATCTAGTCTTTGGATCGAACATTGGCTTCGATCTGGATACTGATCAACCTCCAGGCTTTAATTAACCCAGGACTCACAGATGATGTCTGATGAAGGGTCTCAGCCCAAAACATCAATAGTTTGTACCTTTCCATAGATGCTGCTGACCTGCTGAGCTCCTCCAGCATTCGGTGTGTCCTGTTCTGGATTTCCAGCATCTGCAGACTGTATTTCAGTCAAGTTTGGTCTCCAGCAATTTGGTATCCAATTGCAAATGGAATGCTTAAGTATGGCATGCAAAAAGTATATTGTAAAATCATTGTGCACTCTACCTATCCAGCAAACTGCCTTTTCCAAAAGCTCCCTTCTGGAAACTGTGAAAGTGCTATTAAAACAAAAACTTCACACCATCTTAAAAGTTTCCTCACGCAGGCAATTAATCTGATCTACTGTTGTAATTAGCCCACCCCACTGCACTGTAAACACTTTAAAGCACGTTTTATTAAGCTGTTTACAGTGTAACTAAGTATGTGCTGGTATGTATGTATTTATGTACATTTTATTCCACATCCAGCCTTTAACCTCTAACCTATCATTATATAATTCTTTATTCTTTATCATTGTTGAATGCTGCTCTTTTTGTTGTATATTGTACTGTGACCAACTCACCACAGCAAATTCCTAATACTTGTAGATGTATTTGGTGAATAACGTGTTGTTTGATTCTTGAAGCCTGACAGAATATATCTGATCTGAATTAGTTATGGTCCCTCCAAGATAAGTATTCCTTCAAAGCTTCAGACTTGGGTGAAGAGCTGTTAAGGCCATCTGCAACAAAATTTGGTGCTGGAGTCGATTGTCTCTGCACCTTGGCCCATAGCCTAGCACACAGCTGTCAAAGTAATATCATTGTTATTTTCTCTAAGAATAGAATAAGACACAGCTATAACCTTCTATCTTTAGAAATGTGAGCAATCAAAATTAAATATAAATCAGATTAAACAGGTTTCTTTTCATTCATCTACACCATTAAGGGTCTCCCTCATTTTAACAAGTAGTTTTTTTCAAAATGAAGACATTAATATAAAAGAAAAATATTTAACTTCTACAACTAGTTGCATGTAAATACAATGTAAGCAATTTTTAAAAGTGCATACACACAGTGGCCACTTTATTAGCTACCTTCGTACCTAATAAGTTGGCCACTTAGTGTATTTTCATGGTCTTCTGCTGCTGAAGTCCATCCAATTCAAAGTTCAACCAAACATTCCGAGATGCTCCCCTGCACACCACTGCTGTATTGTGTGGTTCGTTGAGTTACTTTTGCCTTCCTGTCAGCTTGAACCAGTCTGGCCATTCTCCTCTGACTTCCCTCATTAACAAGATGTTTTCACCCACAGAACTGCTGATCACTGGATGTTTTTTTTTGGTTTTTTTTACACCATTCTCTCTAACCTTTAGAGACTGGTGTGCATAAAAATTTCAGGACACCAACAATTTCTGAGATACTCAAACCACCCCGTCTGGCATCAATAATCATTCCACAATCAAAGTCAATTAGATCACATTTCTTCCCCATTCTGATGTTTGGACTGGACAACAACTGAACTGTTTGACCATATCTGCATGCTTTCATGGATGGAGTTGCTGTCACATGATTGGCTGATTGGATATCTGCATTGACGAGCAGGTATACAGGTGTATCCAATAGAGTGGCCACTGCGTGTAGATATAACTTTCCGACACAAGAATTCTATCTTGTCCTTAGTTCATGTTTGTTAACAAAGGGAGTCTCAGATCTGACAGAGATGAATTTGCGACAGGGTGGAAAGGGGGAGAAACCTGGGGGTATTTCCCGATTTAGGATTACTGCTCAGTGCACCAAGTTAAGGTTGATCTTTGAGATAATTCAATCTGTTAGCAGTTTGCCAAATGTACAGGACAGGAGGTCACCTTACCAATCCTATTTTATAGATCTAGAAATCTGCTTCTACCATCACTCCTGGCAGAGCTTTTCATGCACTCACCACTCTCCATGTGAAAATCTTTCATCTGACATCCTGACTATATTTTTGTCTGATTGTCAACCTGAAATTATTAACCTGCTCAGTTGAGGAAAAACACCAGCGACACGAAATTACCTCTGAAACGGTTTTTATTCAGAGAGGAGTTCGCAGCCCCACGCACTTCGGGCGTAAGGTAGCCAACTCCCAATTTGTCGGTTTACAAAAGTCATACTTATACCCAAAAGCAGGGTACTACATTCGCAAATATGGTTACCGATTCAAATTCATCAATTGATTGGCTATTGCATAGCTAAGCACGCGAAATACTTGGAATGGGTATGGACGCAAGCAAAACACTCGAAATAGGTATATAGCTCAAAATACTTTGCCGAACACATTGTTTTGTGGTTGCAAGGTTCCTCTTTGTGGTTGCCACATGCTGTCTGGCATCTTATTTTAGCTACCTCTTCCCTGTCCTCCTACACTTCCCCAATGACGTTTCCTCTCCCTGGTCCTGTCTACATATTTTGCTACACTTACCCCTCGCCCACCCCTTCTACACGTACCCCTTACCCTCTTCACATTCTCACAATCACCTTAAAGTTATACCTCTACTGTTAGTCATTTCAGCTCTGGGAAATAGTTTCTGGCCATCCATTCTATCAATGCCTCGTATCATCTTATACACTGCTATCAAATCACCTCTCATCCTCCTTCACTTCAAAGAGATGATGTCATCAGGAAAAAGGTACAAGAAACCTCAGGTCACACACAACCACATTCAGCAAGTTACTACTCCCCAGCCATCAGACTCTTGAACCAAAGGGGATAACTTCACTCCCTTTCACTTGCCCCATCACTGAAATGCTCCCATAACCAATAGACTCAATTTCATGGATGCTTCATCTCACATTCTCAATATTGCTTATGTATTTATTATTATTATTATTTCTTTTCGTATTTGTACAATTTGTTGTCTTCTGTACTCTGGTTCAACAGCCAGGTTGGGAGGTCTATTATTAATTCTGTTATGGCTATTATTCTATAGAATTCCATGAATTCTTTGTTCTCCTTTTCTTTGTTCAGTCTTTGCTCTTGTAACAATTAATAAACAACGGTAAGCAACAAGTTTTCTGCCTCATTCTTCACTTTTGAAAAACCACAAGGATTTAACCATTAATATTAACAAGACCTTGGTTTAAGTTTCGGTTTGCTTACTGATAAGTTTTTCATTCACTCAGCCAGTAAAATGAGATAAAGAGAAAAGGTGCTTTATTTCATTCAGAGGAAATGTTATTTCTCTCTGTTGTAACTATACACTCAATGGCCACTTTATTAGGTACACCTGCTTGTTAATGCAAATATCTAATCAGCCAATCATGTCGTTGTAACTCAATGCATAAAAGCATGCAGACATGGTCAAGAGGCTTAGTTACTGTTTGACCAAACATCAGAATGGGGAAGAAATGTGACCTAAGTGACTTTGACTGTGGAATGATTGTTGGTGCCAGGATAGTTTGAATATCTCAGAAACTGCTGATCTCCTGGATTTTCATGCACAACAGTCTCTAGAATTTACAGAGAATGGTGTGAAAAACAAAAATCATTTAGTGAGTGGCAGTTCTGTGGGCAAATATGCCTTGTTAATGAGAGAGTTTAGAGGAAAATCACCAGACTGGTTCAAGCTGACAAGAAATAACCACCTGTAACAAAATGGTATGCAGAGGAGCATCTCAGAATGTACAACATGTCAAACTTTGAAGTAAATGGGCTACAGCAGCAAAAGACCACACAGATACACTCAATGGCTACTTTTTTAGTTGCAGGAGGTACCTAATAAAGTGGTCACTGTGTGCATTTCAAATGTGTTTTCTCTGTGGACATATCTATGTATCTGACACTGTTAATTTAACATTGCTTGACCTTAAACTACAAATCATTTAATAGATTATGTTAGGGATCATGCTGGGGTTATGAAATTATCTATAGTATAATTGTAGACCAACTAAAGTCGCATCAATATGTTGGGCCCAGCATAGATCTTCAGAGATGTTGACACCCGGAAGTGTGAAGCTGCTCACCCTTTCACAGCTGGTCTCTTGATGAGAGCTGATGTGTGTGAGTGCCAAATAAGGTTGATCCTTAATAAAGCTATGTAATATCAGCAAAATTGCCGCATTGTTTTATCAAATTAATATTGGTGGCATAGTAGTATAGTGGTTAGCACATTGCTTTGCAGTACAGGTGACCCGGGTTCAATTCCTGTCCCTGTCTGGAACGAGTTTGTACGTTCTCCCCGTGACAATGTGGGATTCATTCAGGTGCTATGGATTCCTCCTACGGTCCAAAGATGTACTGGTTGGTAGAGTAATTGGACTAGGATTAAACTGGCGGATTGCTTTGTGGCGTGGCTCGAATAGATGGAAGACCCTATGCAACACTGTATCTCAATCAATCAATAAATAAATTAATAAAGAGGTTTTATTATTTTATCAAATTAATAATGTGATTTTCTTTACATTCCATTTGTACTGCAGTAAATTTGAAGATAAGATGATTCAAAGTGCCTCAATGAGAACGTTTCATCTCATAGGTCAGTATGCCAACATGGGTTACACTGTGGTTAAATACGTAGCAATTCTATTTATTTATTGAGAAATACAGCATGGTAACAGGCCCTTCCAGCCCAGGAAGCCTGCGCCAACCAATTATACCCAAGTGACCAATTAACCAACTAACCTGTCCGAGTTTGCAATGTGGGAGGAATCTGCAGCACCCGGAGGAAAACCTTGTGCTGACGGGGAGAATGAACAAACTCCTTACAGACAGCAGCAGGAATGCGATGTGAAATTTTCATAAAGCTGTGCCACGAAGAAGTGTATGTCAGATATGACTAATTTGCTGTTCACTGTTGGATTATATTTTCCCCAGCACAATAATTGCAACAATGATCTAATATGTTTTCTAACCATATGGCTTCTTAGCCAGTGACACTAATTTAAGCTAATGTTTTCGGCAATCTGGGGAAAAAATGTAGAATCCTTCTGTTTGGCAATTCTACTCAGCAGGGAAAAATGCAGATAATTCATACATAAAAGACAGCAATTAAACATGTGCTAATAAATCATTTTTGGAGAACAACTAAATGGAATTAAAACCTTCTTTTGTTCCCAGAGCTACAAAAATGCCAACAGAAGCTCCAAAGACCTCATTCCTGGGAGAGGAGGAATCTTCGGCTGGAGGACATATGAAGTTGTGTGTTGCAAGCGGAAGCCACAGGATTGATCAAACTCTGGCCCAGGACAGAGGACTTTGGCGAGCCATTGTTAGCATTCTATGCCTTAGTAGGGGTGATGGGCTTCAGAAGGAAAAGACGAAAGATCTGTTTTGTTGTTTTTAATTATTTCCAAGTGTTGTGGGAACTTATGGAGCAATTATCCTTACTTTGATCGGGATGAAAAGGAATGATTTTGTTTAAACCCCTAAACAACAGAATTCCACTGGTAACACATACAGAATGCTGGAGGAACTCAGCAGGTCAGGCAGCATCTATAGAAACAAATAAACAGTCGATATTTCGGTCTGAGCCCCTTCATCAGGACTGGAAAGGAAGGGGGAAGATGCCAAAATAAAAAGGTGGGGGGGGGGGGAGGAGAAGTTCCACAAGTAATGGAACAAACTCCTTATAAACTAAATATAGTACAAAGGTGGAAAATTAAAAAGGAAAAGTGATTTGGATCTTATTTCTTTAAAAGAACACACATCTTGGCTTATCAATATCAATTTATTTGTGCATTAATATTAACCCAGTGGAAATAGCATGAGCGTCCAATGCACCAAACGGACTGTTTCTACTTGATTAACAAGGATTAGTTAAAAAGCAGATTAACCATCCAACCAGAATAAAGAACATTTTTAATGTCTAGCCTCTATAAGACTATGTACCAGAAGATACAAAAGATGGGAAAAATAATCAAACAGAGGCATGTAGTTCAAGCTGCTGCCAATGAGAGTAATTGAAGGTTTGTTCATGATGTTAGGAGATAAATGTGCCTTAGAACCAAAAGCTTGTTCTTGGTTCATTCTGATCTAGGTAATAGTCATAGAGGCATTGAGCATTATAGTACAGAAACAGGCCCTTCAGTCCATCTAGTCCATGCCAAACTGTTATTCTGCCCAGTCCTATTGACCCACACCTGAATCTCTCTCTACCCCTCCCAGCATGTACTTATCCAAATTTCTCTTAGGTGTTGCAATCGAACCCACATCCATTACTTCTACTGGCAGCTCGTCCCTCATTTGGACAACCCTGAGTGAAGAAATTTTTCCTCAGGTTCTCCTTAAATATTTCACCTTTCACCCTTAACCCATGAGCTCTAGTTCTAGTCTCACCCAACTTCAGTGAAAAAAGCCTGCTTCCATTTATCCAATCTATCCCCTTCATAATTTTGTATGGCATTAGACACAAATGCTCTATGCTATTTCATTCCAGTTCCAACCTGCAAGAAGCCATTGCACTGAAGGATAGCAAGTTATACACCATATTCTAGTGACAGATGCAACCTAAGATACTTCAATGGTTTTCAGATAAAATTCTGATTCTTGGTACATTTATATCCAAGTATGTTCTAAAAGAATAAATTTAAGATTACTACCATAAGGTGGTGCAAGTAGAGATGCTGGAAAAAGTTTTCTTGAGCTCAAAGTTCTAAGTTCAAATTAAATTTATTTTCAATTACATATTAACATCGTCATCATTTTGTGCCATGTCATATGACATGGGCAATTATGGTTTTCCCATGACCATTTATTGTTCTTGGCAAGTTTTTCTACATAAGCAGCTCTATAAAACTCTGGTTAGGCCACACTTGGAGTACTGTGTCCAGTTCTGGTCGCCTCACTACAGGAAGGATGTGGAAGCATTAGAAAGGGTACAGAGGAGATTTACCAGGATGCTGCCTGGTTTAGAGAGTATGCATTATGATCAGAGATTAAGGGAGCTAGGGCTTTACTCTTTGGACAGAAGGAGGATGAGAGGAGACATGATAGAGGTATACAAGATATTAAAAGGAATAGATAGAGTGGATGGCCAGCGCCTCTTCCCCAGGGCACCACTGCTCAATACAAGAGGACATGGCCTTAAGGTAAGAGGTGGGAAGTTCAAGGGGGATATTCTAGGAAGGTTTTTTACTCAGAGAGTGGTTGGTGCGTGGAATGCACTGCCTGAGTCAGTGGTGGAGGCAAATACACTAATGAAATTTAAGGGACTACTAGACAGGTATATGGAGGAATTTAAGGTGGGGGGTTTTATGGGAGGCAGGGTTTAAGGGTTGGCACAACATTGTGGGCTGAAGGGCCTGTACAGTGCTGTACTACTCTGTGTTCTATGTTCTATAAGTAGTTTGCCATTGCCTTCTTCTGGGCAGCGACTTTACAATATGGGTGATTTTCAACAATCCTCAGAGATTGTCTGCCTGGCAACTTTGGTTGCATAACCAGGTTTATGCTATGCACCAGCTGCTCATATGACCATCTAACACCTGCTCCCATGGCTTTACATGACCCTGACTCTGGGGTGGGGGGAGGGGAATGTCCAAGGAGAATGGGCAAAAAAGTGGTAGATGGAATCCAGTGTCAGGAAGTGTATCGTCATTCACTTCAGTCGAAGAATTGAAAGGGTTGGCTACTTTCTAAGTGAAGAGAAAACACAAAAAAGCTGAGGTGCACAGGGACTTGGGAGTCCTTGTGCAGGATTCCCTAAGGTAAATTTGCAGGTTGAGATGATGGAATGTTAGCATTCATTTCAAGAAGTCTGGAATATAAAAGCAAGGTTGTAATGTTGAGTCTTTATAAGCCACTAATGTGGCCTCACTTGGAGTATTGTGAAAAGTTTTGGGGCCCTTATCTTAGAAAAGATGTGCTGAAACTGGAGAGTATCCAAAGGAGGTTCACAAAAATAATTCCAGGTTTGAATGGCTTGCCATATGAAGTCCATTTGATGGCTTTGGGCCTGTATTCGCAGGAATTCAGAAGAATCAGGGGTGACCTCATTGAAATCTATCAAATGGTGAAAGGTCTTGATAAAGTGGATGTGGGGAGGATGTTTCTTTTGGTGGGAGAGTCTAAGACCAGAGGGCAGAGCCTCAGAATAAATGGGCATCCTTTTAGAAAGGAAATGAGGAGGAATTTATTTCACCAGAAAGTGGTGATTTGTGGAATTCTTTGCCACAGGCAGCTGTGGTGGCCAAGTTTGTACGTATATTTAAGGCAGAGATTGATAGATTCTTGACTGGTCAGGGCATGAAGGGATATGAGAAGGCAGGAGACTGGGACTGAGAACAGAAATGGATCAGCCATGATGTAATGGCGGAGCAGACTCAATGAGCCAAATGGCCTAATTCTGCTCCCACGTCTTAAGATCTTATTTTCTTTTTGGCTTATCAAGGTCTGTTGCAGCAATTCAAATGCACAGGAACATGAGAAGATGGAGAGAGTAGTGCATTCTGCCCAATATATGATAGACTCAGCTCTTCTCACCATCGGTAGTATCTACAGGAAGCACTGCCCCAAGAAGACGATACCTATCATCAAAAATACCCATCATACAACCCATGCCATCCACTCACTATCGGTCAGGAGGTACAGAAGCCCAAAGTCCTACAACAGCAGGTTCAGAACCAGCTACTACTCTTCAACCATTTGATTCTTGACCAAACCGACAAAACACTAATCAGAATCATAATCTGGTTCAAAATCAATGTCTGATGTCATCAGATTTATTGCTTTGCAGCAGCAGTACAGTATCAAAATGGTTGTTGTGATGCGTCTAGTGTGGTACTGTAGTGGGTAGTGCTTGTCACTCTCACTTTCAGCTTCCATCATTGGCTAGCAGTCTTGCGAAATGGAGAGCTGAATGTGTAAGTCTCTCCCAGTCAGTACACAGCCTCTCCAATAGCAAGCCTCATGTAATGCCTCCTCGCTGGTGACACACGGAAACTGAACTCCTTTCAGACTCAAGCTGAACTACAGAGGACGGGGAGAAGGTCTGGCCCCTGCACATGAAGCACGCAGCCCCACAGGTTTGTGGACTGCCCTGGTGCTCATGAACCAGATCCCCAGCTACGGGTAAATAACCCCACAGCCTGGGGGCAACCTCGAGAGAGACGAAGGTTACCGGATTAAACCAAGACAGCAAATCCAGAGTGGAGCCCCAAAGGCAGCTGGACATCATTGAACATCCTTCCGGCAGCTCCTGCAGCCAAGCTGGTGCCAAACTTATTGCTTCATAAGCTTTCCTTTGGACTACACTGGTGAGGGTGAGAGGGGGATCTTGATAACTGGGCATCTCAGGATCTCCACACCTTCTGCAGGAGTTGTGATGATGATCATCATCACCACCCATTGTCCTTCGAGACAGATGGATGCCCACCACCACAGTGTGAAGAGATAAAATTTCTATGAAATTAAATTATACAGTAAATAAATAGTGTAAAAAAGTGCTGAGGTAATGTTCACCGGTTCACTGCTGAGTTCCTCTAGTATTTTGTGTGTGTTGCCAACATCCTTGTAAATTTTCTCTGTGCTCTTTCAGTCTTATTGATACTTTCCTGTAGGTAGGTGATCAGAACTGTACACAATTCCGATCTCACCAACATCTTATGCGTATAAAAACCAATATGCCAAAAGCTCTCTTTATGACCCTATCTACCCATGATGCCACTTTCAAGGAAATATAAGACCATTAGACATAGGAGCATATTAGGACATTTGGCCCATCAAGTCTGCTCTGCCATTCCATTGTGACTGACTTATTATTCCTCTCAACCCCATTCTCCTCATAAGCTTTGACACCCTCACTAATCAAGAACCTATTAACCTCTGTTTTAAATATATCCAATGACTTGGCTTCCGCAGTCATCAGTGGCAAGGAATTCCACAGATTCACTATCCTTTGGCGAAAGAAATTCCTCCTCATCTCTGTTCTAAAGGGAGGTCCTTCTATTCTGAAGCTATGGCCTCTAGTCCTAGACTCCCCCACTATTGGAAATATCCTCTCGATGTCCGCTCTGTCTTGGCCTGTCAAAGTTCACAATGTTTCAGAGAAATTTCCCTCCCCATTCTTCTTTCTGATTATGAAAGTCTATAATCCGGAACAGAAATGCCTGAAGTAAAGCATTCTCAGAATCCATTACATTGCTATGCAGATTACTCAGCATGAGCAGTTAATACTGGAGGGAGAGGAAATGTGTTGCTATGGGGTACAACACAGTGGGATACATTCAGAAATTTCCTGAGGATTCTGAAGTTTGTGCTAATGAAGCATACATTTAAATCGAATTATAAGGCAAAAAACAAATTCAAACATTCTAAAACAACATCTTAAGTCAATATATTTTTTTCTAATGCTTTACTTGACCGTTTTTATTCAGGAGAAAATGGATTACTGTGGTACTAATGTTATTGAGATTCATACCAGTTTGGCCAGGTGTACGTGGCATGTGATATCTGTGGCTGAACACAGCTTTTGTCAAGCCACAAGCTACCATGCTCTTTGGTGCATTACCCTTTATTCCCAAGGTCCATTTGACCAATTATCTAATTGTAATTGTAGTCCAGGCCGTACCTCCGAAAGTGCTCTTTCCTCCCCAGTCCAGTGCTGGAGGTATGTGTGTAAAACTTTGCATTTCCACTGCTTGCTTACTCAATAAAGCAGCCAGCATGTTCACCAGGATAAGAGAGAGAGAGGGAGAGAGGGAGATACAATTGTGTAATGTACAGAATAAAGGTTCAAATTTCAAAGTAAATTTATTTTCAACATATGTATATGTCACCATATACAACCCTGAGATTCATTTTCTTGTGGGCATTCACAGGAACATACAACAGAAATGAAGAAAATTTGTACTGACAAACAACCAATGTGTAAAAGAAGTCAATCTGTGCAAACAAACAAGTAAATAAATAGTACTGAGAATGTGAGTTGTTGGAGTCTTTGAAAGTGAGTCCAGATGTTGTCGAATCACTTCAAGGTTGCGGTGGGTGATGTTATCTTTGCTTGTCCAGGAGCCTGATGACTGTTACAGTGCAAGTGTATATATCATTCCATAGGGAATGTCACAGTCTACTGTCCTCTCCTATCAGGTTCCTTCTTCTTTAGCCCTTTACCTCTTCCACCTAGCACTTCCCGGCTTCTCACTTAATTTTCCCCCTCATCTGGTCTTATCTATCATCTGCCAGCTAATATTCCTTCTTTCACCCCCCCCCCACCTTCTTATTACTGCTTTCCCCCTTCCTTTCTGGTCCTGGTGAAGGGTCACAACCCGAAACGTCCACAGTTTATTCTTTTCCAAAGATGCTGCCTGACCTGCTGAGTTGGTTCAGCATTTTGTGTGTGTTACTCTGAATATATTTAAGTTATCTCAGTTATCTAAGACTTACCCTTCTCCCCAGCAACCAGTCCTCTCCATTGATGTAAATGGGGACACTAAATCTGCTGCGTGTCTAGTTTTGTTCAGGATCATCGGGGGAATTAACAATGAAATTGCTGGTGAAGTCCAGAGTACAGTACTCCTAAGCTACTGCTAGAGGGGTGAATTGCCATACACTTACCTACAAGTATCTGGGAGTACAGTTAGACGAGAAGCTAGACTGGACTGCCAACACAGATGCCTTGTGCAGGAAGGCACAGAGTCGAATGTACTTCCTAAGAAGGTTGGCGTCATTCAATGTCTGTAGTGAGATGCTGAAGATGTTCTATAGGTCAGTTGTGGAGAGCGCCCTCTTCTTTGTGGTGGCGTGTTGGGGAGGAAGCATTAAGAAGAGGGACGCCACACGTCTTAATAAGCTGGTAAGGAAGGCGGGCTCTGTCGTGGGCAAAGTACTGGAGAGTTTAACATCGGTAGCTGAGCGAAGGGCACTGAGTAGGCTACAGTCAATTATGGATAACTCTCAACATCCTCTACATAGCACCATCCTGAGACAGAGAAGCAGTTTCAGCGACAGGTTACTATCGATGCAATGCTCCTCAGACAGGATGAAGAGGTCAATACTCCCCAATGCCATTAGGCTTTACAATTCTACCGCCAGGACTTAAGAACTTTTTAAAGCTATTATTAATGCTTTTTGAGATGGTGATTTAGATGCATATCACATTTTTTTTTTTACTGAGTTAAGTATTGAATGTAATTAGTTTTGCTACAACAAGTGTATGGGACATTGGAAAAAAGTTGAATTTCCCCATGGGGATGAATAAAGTATCTATCTATCTATCTATCTTACCTAGGCAAATACCAACAGCTCCTCTCTGATGATGGTAATGAGAAGAGGGCATGTCCTGGATTGTGGTTAGGTTAATGCTTATGATGTAGCTGGCTGAGTTTACAGTGTTTTGCAACTTTTTCCAATATTATTCAGTGGTCCTTCCATATCAGATGATTGCAACCAGTCGAAATATGCTCCATGGTACATCTGTAGAAATTTGCTAGAGTCTTTGGTGATATACCTAATCTTATCAAACTCCTAATGAAATATGGCCACTGGCATGTTTCCCTTCTAATTCCATAAATATGCTGGGCCTATGATAGATCTTCCAAGATGCTGATAGCCAGGAACTCCATAAAATCTTAATTTCTCTTGAATTTCATACAAATTCTTTGTTCCACTACAATATATTCTTTACAGGCCAAAAGGTGTAAGCATTTTTTCAAAGCGGCTGTATTTTAGAATCAGTAATTTATACTTTTTATGAAAATTCTCCATGCTGGAAGTTCATTTGCTCCTGACATAAATGATTAGTGAGAACATTTGCCTTGTCACATGCTGTGTTTCTGCCTCTGCTGTCAAAGGGACTTGATATCCCCCGTGGTGTAAATGGCAGAAAACTTCATTACTGACAGTCATATGCTTCTTCTCTTAATTAAGCAATAGTAACTTTAAAGATATGTTTCCAATTTTTTTTTCTGAGGATGAGGAGCATGTGTTTTTATGAAGAGAGGCCATGCTCTCTTCTCGCTGCTGCCATCAGGAATGAGGTACAGGAGCCTCAGGACTCACAGTACCAGGTTCAGGAGCCTCAGGACTCACAGTACCAGGTTCAGGAACAGTTATTACCCCTTATCCATTAGGTCATGAACCAGAGGGGATAACTTTATTCAACTTCAGTCATCCCAACACTGAACTGCTCCCACAACCAACCTATGGACTCACTTTCAAAGCTATAAATTACAATAACAAATACATTGTGGACATATTTATTCAGTTAATTGGTACGCATTAGGACCAGTACATTTTGGCCCAATTTAGTGGCTGCCCAATTAGGCAAAGTTTCATGGAAGTAGTTAGTAGTATATAAAAAGAACAAAATAAGTAATTAATTATGTATGTAAATAAGATATAGAATAAATTACTACCAATACTACTAAAGTACTATAAAACTGTGTATTAGTTCCTAATACTTACTGATGGAGACATTCATCCACATCATGCTCTTTTGACCGTAAATGAACAAAATCAATGCAGACACCGATCGCAGATAATGGACTGCCTTCGTACAACGTCTTTGACGATTGCATCCTCCAAATCTTCATTTTCATTCTAACATTCAATACCTACTAATTGTCAATATCTACCAATTCTTCGTAGCTCCTAAATTGTTGAAGTGAAACAATTTCATTTTCACTCCTGGCTGTTTCTGGCATCTCCAAGCCTGAACGCTTGAAACTGCAGTGAGCAAATCAGTTCTAAATTGTCTTACTGCTTATTTCTCACCAACTATCAGTGACAAAAATCATTGCTCTTTGAACATAAGCACACACAAACTGATACTACTGAAAAACTGTTCACTAGAAGCACGTGGTTGTGTCTAACGGCCATGTAGTGCATACAACTGACACTAGTTAGAAGATGTTCGGCAATAGTCTCCTGTTCCAGTTAAGTGGTGTTATGTTCAAATAAACAAATGGAATCTCAGCTGTTCTCTCAATTAGTTTTTGCTCTTTAAGAGATGTCCAAAAATAAGCAGCTGCCCCTATTAACCAATAGCCCCATTAACAGAATTAATTCAAATTGAATAGGTGGGAGTGACAAAGGGCTGAAGAAGATGGAAGCTGATCAGAGGGGGTGATGGTCCATGGGATAAAGGGAAGGATGTAAAGATAGGAACCAGAGGGAGGAATGTGTTGATGATGGGAAGGGGAATATAAGTGTTGATGGTACCGGTAGGGAGAATAGAGGAGGGGGCTAAGGGAAGTGGTTATAGTACTACTAGACATTTTTTTGTGGTATATTGATAAATTGAATGTCAATACAGTAATCTTTCCTGGACTCATTGATGGCATTTCTTATACCAGAGTGGCCAGTGGTGTAGTAGCATCAACACTGAACTTCAAGGCGAGTGATCCAGGGTTCAAATCTGGCTGGCTATTTGCATGCTTTCCTTCTATGGTGGGTTGAGCGTCAAGCTAGCAACTAACTCAGCCTTGTGTAAAACAGACAAAATGCTAAAGAAACGGCAAGGTTGCTGCCCGATGTGCTACAAGGTGGGGAGAGCAACAATTACTTTTATATCTTATACTAGATGACGGCTTTTCAAATATGATTATCGTAAGTCAGGGGTCACCAACCTTTTTTTGCACCGCAGACCAGTTTAATATTGACAATATTCTTGCGGACCGGCTGACGGGGGGGTTAATCACGACAGGAATACAGCGATACTCGAAGGGGGTTCCTTGTGTCCAGTCTATTCCGCAATTTAGTTTTCGTGGCTGTCAGCACCTGCTTCTGTTCCGCTTGCTCACGTGTTTTTTTTTCCGCTCAAAAAAACTCAACGGGTTTATCCTTAAGTGCAGGGTGCTTGGACTCGAGGTACTGAAGCAGTTTTGAGGGCTTCATTGGACAGCCGCCAGACGCCCCGGCCAAGTGCGGCTGGTCGTGGGTGGGGTGAGAAGACCAAGTCAGAGCCGGGGAGAGTGAGGAGGAGTGCGACAGAGGTAGGTAGGCAGGCAGGATCGATCGGCCGAAAGTTCGCAGCGAGGTAGCTGGGCCCGAATTGGGCCGTCTGCGAGTATTTCAGCACCGGGTTCCCCCACGGACATTCGGTGTGCGGAACAGGTTTAGAGGCGGCGCCCATCTGTCCGGCAGCAACGGCTTTTCCCGCCGGCCGCGCGAGGCGGCCATTGATCCCGGCACGAGGGTGGCGGCCTCGCGCGCGTTCAAGCTCACCGGTGGGAATGAGGAAAGGCGCAGCCGACTCGTATCGCCAAATCATATCGTTTCCTCGCGACCCAGTAGCACACGCTTTGCAGCCCGGTGGTTGGGGACCGCTGTTGTAAGTGATGCAGCTTTTTTTTAACCCGAATTATCCAGGCAATGCACCATCCAATGAACACCACCTCACTATTTTATCTCTTTTTGCACTACATTTTTAATTTAATATATATATATTGTAATTTATAGTATTTTATGTATTGAGCTGTAATGCTGTTGCAAAACAACAAATACCGTGACATGTATCAGTGATATTAAACCTGATTTTGATTCTAATTCTTTCAAAGCTTCAGTGCACACTTTTACCTGAGTAGCATCTTGGTTATTCATAGTGAGCACAAGAATCAATCAGAAAATCTTTCTTGTAATGGTTCTGTCATGTCCTCTGGACATGTAGAAGAAGATAATAATGGTATTGAAGGGATGTAGTTGGTTGTCTATCATATCCAATAATGACCATTTGAAACCTGTGAGAATTTTTACAGTGGAAAACCTGTGACATTGGGGCAGTTCCACTCTCTCAACCTTCAAAGTCTGGGTCCAGTGGTCTGAACATGAGCCACAGCTGAGGTTTTCCCTGGTTACAGTAGATGACCATGAGATCATCCATGCCTTATTATGCCCTTCCCTCTCCATGGAGCATTGCAAAACTGGCTGTTGGTTCTCTCTGTTGATCTCACCCACCAAGGCCGCTGGAGTTGATATTGCATGCTAGGGTAATACCTGTCATATCTCACGGGGGTAAGAGGCCTGCCGGTTGCCGCCACCTGGTTCAGCCTGCCTTTTGAACTGGTATACTAGGGTGTGGCCACTGTGGCACGTAAACAGATATTTGGAGCCATAGGTGAGAGCTGAGTCCAAAAGTGAGTGAGCTGCCCTAGAATGGGCATGACAAGCCCCTTCACCAGCGGTACTACCCCTCCCTGCATGCATTGATATGGATGAATATTACTTAGCATGATCACTGCCCTCTGTTCCACTGTAGATTTACGGCTCCATGATCAGCAAACTCTCCCTATCATGATAGTTGCATCTGTAGTGCTGAACTGAGAGTATTTTTAATTCATTCAAATGGGCACTCTAGGGTAGGTCTATTGTCATTCAACCATACACATATATACAGCTAAATGAAATATTGTTCCTCTGGGGCTAAAGTGCAAAAACATAGTACATATACCATCTAGTACATACAGTCACAAAACAGCACTTTGAGGCTCAGCCTGAAGATTGACAGGTTGACATAGAGTGTGAAGAGCATGTTTATGTAGACAGTGTAATGTTACTGACACTATTATAATAAAACAAATAGTCATATAAATATGTGAAATGACAGCAATAAAACATTAAATCTGACCAGTGCAGGATGACAGTGTGTCAGTGAGATTGGGAGTGGGGATGGTGTGTGTCTGATATCCTCAATGAAGTGAAATAAACGGTCAATGTTTTGGACTGGGACCCTCCCTCAGGACTGGATGTGATGGGGGAAGAGGACAGGATAAGAAGCTAAGGGGAGGGAGGGAGTACAAGATGGCAAGCGAGAATCACGTGTGTCAATGATCTTTAGGGTTGGTGTTTAATGCGTTAAAAGACACCTGACTTCTTCCTGCTTATATCAGGGATTCATGAAACTGGGATTGGAATGGACAAAGATTATGTTGCAAGAAAGAGGTTAATGAGTTAACCATAATTTTAAATTTAGCTTGATGAAAGGGAGGTGGATCCAGGAGATGAGTGAATTTACTTTTATGTGCTGTATCCAGTTTACCTGCTTCTTCCCCACTCTCTCAACATACAATGTGATGATTTAAAATTGCTTAATGTCATTTCCAGAACACAATTATAAAGAAGAACTAAATAATTGTTATACTGGATCCAATTCAAGACAGAATAACAATTAATAATCACCATAGGTATAAATACATCAGATAGCTTATATACATAGATTGATTGTATGTCCATAAAGTGATGCTACAGAAGGTGACTGACAGGAAATGATAAAGTAGTGGTGGTTGGGGTTGTGGAGGGGTGGGTTAGTGAGTGGAGGTGTCAATCCGACCTTACTGCTTGGGAAAAGTAACTGTTTTTGATCTGAAGATTGTCAGATTGACGTAAAATGTGCAGTGTATGTTTACATAAGACAATGTAATGAGACTATTATAATAAAAAGAGCAGTCATATAAATATGTGAAATAGCAACAATAAAAGATGCAAAAAGAGCAGTGCAGGATGAGGGTGTGTCTATGAGATTGAATCTGGTGGTCCTGGCATTGGATGAACAGTTCATGAGCAGGATGGGTGGGATCCTTCAGGATGTTACTGGCACTTTTTAGAGTATACGTCCCTGATACTGGCTAGGCTGGTACTGGTGATGTATTGGGCAGCTTTGGCTAACAGTTGCAGAACCTTCCTCTCCACTGCAACCCACCATACCTTTGCTCTCCAGTTAGCCTGTAATTTTACTCCATGAATCCCAGCCTGTCTTTGTAATCTTAGCCTCTGGTCTTTGCACTCCTATCTCTCTCTCCTAATCTGGACCCTGAACTTCCCTGTGGACCAGTATCTCCAAACATCTCTGAATTTCCATATTCCTCTCTTGCTGCAGACGTGTCCTGGTGATCCGTGCCAAGCTCCAGCAATGTCTGTCCTCTCAAAGTGTTTGGCTGTTCCTGAAGAAAGATGCTAAGCCGGCAGCTAGTTCCAATCACATCCAGCAGTAGTCATCTGATCAACCATTCAAGTTAATCTCCACCACACCCCCTCTATCTATTGCCTCCATCACTGCTCTGGATTTTAAACATTTTAAACCACTTTTGATAATGTTGTTTACACTGTAAATACATATTGGTATTTATGTAATCATTTTATTCTAGGTCAGTACTTCTAAAGTTATTTTTATATAATTCTTATTCTGTAAAAATGTTGAATGTTATTTTTTGAGGGATGTTATGCCAGTGCTCCACAGTAAATTCCTTATACACAGAAATATTTCTCGGAATGGCTTCTTCCCTCTGTCATCAAATTTATGAATGGACATTGAACCCATAAACACTACCTTACTACTTTCTTTTCTCTTTTTTCACTAATTTAACATATATATTTAAATTTTTAGTTTTTTAAAAATTATGTATTGCATTGTACTGCGGTAAAGACAACAAATTTCATGGGATATGGTGTGATATTAAACCTGATTCAGATTCTGATGTGGTGAATAAAGCTGATCCTAGGGAGGACCTTCTGGGAATTAAACTTCTGAGTTTCTTGACTTAGAAGCCCTGCCCACATTTATGTGGAAGATGCTCTCCATCTTCCTACTTCACTATTCCTTCTCCTGTTTCTCTCTGATTTAGTCGGTAGCCTAACAGTCAGTGTAAGATCAGGGTTCAATTCCCTCACCTCTCTGGTCGGATGTTCTCTCAGTAACTGTATGGGTTTTCACTGGATACTCCAGTTTCCTCCCACGTTCCAAAGACACACATTTAGGGTTGCGGCTACTGCCCACCCTGCAAACATCCTTTTTCAAAAGCTTCCTTTTGGAATGCTCTAGAGGGCTATTAAACAAATACTTAACACCATCTTAAAAGTTTCATACCCAGGAAATTTATCTGATTAACCTTTCTAGTTCAGTTTTTGCTTAGACCAAATACCAGAATGGGGAAGAAATGTGATCTAATTGACTTTGACTGTGGGATGATTGTTGGTGCCAGATGGGGTGGTTTGAGTATCTCAGAAACTGCTGATCTCGTGGGATTTTCAAGAACAGCATTCTCTAGAGTTTACAGAGAATGACGTGAGAAGCAAAATACATCCAGTGAGCATCAGTTCTGTGGGCAAAAATGCCTTGTTAATGAGAGAGGTCAGCGAATGACCAGACGGGTTCAAGCTGACAGGAAGGAGACAGTAATTCAAGTAGCCATACCTTACAGTAGTGATCTGCAGAAGAGCATTGCTGAATGCACAAAACATCAAACCTTGATGTGGATGGCTACTTCAGCAGAAGAGCACAAGTATACGCCTGGTAGCCACTTTATTAGGTACTGGAAATACCTAAAAAAGTGGTCATTGAATGAGCCTGTTGGCAGAGAATACACTGATGCACTGCATTTCAATAAGATCTATATAGAGGATGGAATTCTGGACTGATCCAGTATTTCTTTAAAAAAAACCCATGACAATTACAATTCTATTTTCAGGAAAGAGTGTAAATTGAAATGTAACTCTGCATGATTAACCCATTAAACCCATATGCAGGAACAGCTTCTTCCCCTCTGCCATCCGATTCCTAAATGGACATTGAACCCGTGAACACTACCTCACTTTTTATATTATTTCTGTTTTTGCCCTATTTTGAATTTATCTATTTAATATATAGTGTTATATAATTACTCTAATCGATTTGCTTTTTATTTTTTATTTATTTCTCTGCATTATCATGTATTTCATTGTACTACTGCCATTAAGTTAACAAATTTCGCAATATATGCCAGTGATATTAAACCTGATTCTGATTCTATTTTCAGTCCATTACATCAGATACAAAGAAATGTGGTCTATTTTACTCTGTCATTGGTGTTTTTTAATGGATGTTTAACAACAAGTTGCAGTTGCTAATGTGAATCTCTCCCTCATAGTCTTCACACACTCCTTTGTGTATCCAAATTCAGAGTCAAAGTCAAGTTTTTTGTTGTACACTCAAGTACAGGTTCAATGAAAAACCTACAGGTACATGTAGTAAATTTAAAATTTTAACAGCTGCTTTTGGGATCACTATTGGCAAATTTTATTAAAAGGCAGGGAAGGAATAAAAGTAAGGTTGTGATGCAGGGGAATTTGAACGGAGTTTGTTTACCTTATTCATGGATTAATGTTGATGGGGAGCAGAATATGTGTGAGGATGCATCTTCAAATTCAATCTTTTCATCTAATTCAGACCTAATTCCATGTCTTTACCTTTGCCTTATCACAGTAGCCACTGTATTAAGCACACCTGTACACCTTGTTAAGGCAAATATCTAATCAACCAATTACGTGGCAGCAATTCAATGCATGAAAGCATGCAGACATGGTCAAGAGGCTCAGTTGTTATTCAGACCAGACATCAGAATGGGGAAGAAATGTGATTTAGTGACTTTGACTGTGGAATGATTGTTGGTGCCAGACAGGATAGTTGAGTATCTCAGAAGCTGCTGATCCCTTGGGATTTTCATGCACAACAGTCTCTAGAGTTTACAGAGAATGGTGGGAAAAAATAAAAGGATCCGGTAAGTGGCAGTTCTGTGGGCGAAAATGCCTTGTTAATGAGAGAGCTCAGAAGAGAATGGCCAGACTGGTTCAAGCTGACAGGAAGGTGGCAATAATTTAACTAACAATGTGTTACAGTTGGCCCGTGCTGCCCAATTACACCCATGTGACCAATTAAACTACTAATCTATATGTCTTGGGAAGGTTGGAGAAAGCTGGTGCACCCGGAGCAAACTCACATGATCCCGCGGAGAACATAGAAACACCATGCAAACAGTGAACCCATGTTACCGGCAGTATAATAGCATACTACGCTACCATGTCACCCCAGCTGTTCTGGATACCCCCATCAGGGGTCTCTAATCTGATCCGCATATATCTTGAAGCTTTAAAAGGATCGTTGAGTTCAGTTCATTTGGACTATGTAAGCATTTAGTTGACGTGCGCGCTTTCCCTGTTAATGGTGTTTGCATGAGGGTGGTGGTTGGATGAGAAAATGGCAGCCTAGTGTACTAATTGTGAACAGAGAAAATAAAGTTTATAAAACAAAACAAATCTTGAAAATATATCAAGATTATTACCTAAACTCTTGAAAAAATGCAGGAAGATGGACAAGGGGTGATAAGTTCGTGGCCTAAGGTAGAAGGAGTCAATTTTAGAAAATCTAGCACATTTATTTTTCAACATAGTCCCCTCCTACATTTACACACTTAGTCCAGCAGTCATGGAGCATATGGATCTTGGACCTCCAGAAGGTGTCCTCAGCAGGGGTGATTGATAAGTTCATGGCCTAAGGTAGAAGGAGATGAGTTATACAGCTCTTGTTACATGCACATGCAGTTCAACTCTTTGAGTGATTATGCAGAATGTTTGAAGTTAATAACTCATCAGTTAATAACTCATAAGGGGTGATTGATAAGTTTGTGGCCTAATGTAGAAGGAGGTAAGTTATTAACTTCAAACTTTCTGCATAATCATTTAGGCCACGAACTTATCAATAACCCCTCGTATAGAGGAAGCCTTTATTTTTGAATCATTATGGCAGCTTAGAGACTCATGCTTGACTTTCGGAATATTATCATTGTTAGTGTTTCCAAATTCTCCTCTGATATATGAAACATAATGATGCATCACTTTTTATGTCATTTGCTGCATGGTGTGGAACCCGTCTTTAAGTGTGGAAAAGGAAAAGCAACTGTAGAGAAACAAAAGTACAAGCTCTCTCTTTTCTTACACCAGCAATAATGTTAACAGTGAGGGTCATAGAGTCGCTCAGTAGCAGAGCAGTTTACAGCGCTGGCTGTCAGAATGAACTTCAATTCCTGCCACTGTTTGTATATTTTGTATATTCTCTGTATGATTACGTATTTAATATTTAGATAATGATTGAGTAATCTTATATAGTTTGATTAAACATTCTTGTTTGTTTAAATAATTCATTCCGGGTTATATGTACAAATATATGAACTGCATATCTCATCAAGTGACTGTGTGATACGTGCACACCTCCCTTAAAGTAAACACGAAGTTAGACCAGCATTCACGGACACCCGTGTCTTCCTTTGAGTTAGTTTAATATTTTGAAGTTACAAAACACAACATCCGTGACTGTGTGGGCCCAAAGATGTAGGGGTTAGGGTTGTGAGTTGTGAGCACGTACTGTTAGCATTGGAAGCGTGGCAGCGGCTTTGAGCTGCTCCCAGCACAATCCTCATCATCGTTATTGTTATGTTCCGTGTCGGGTAATGTGGGTGATCATGGTCCCATGACCATGATTGTTCCTTGCAAATTTTTCTACAGAAGTGATTTGCTGTTGCTTTCTAGGGAGAATCTTTACAAGATGGGTGACCCTAGCCGTTATCAATACTCTTCAAAGATTGTCTGCCTGGCATTAGTGGGTGTATAACGAAGACTTGTGATATGCACCAGCTGCTCAGAGGACCATCCACCTGCTCCCATGGTTTCACGTGACCCTGATCGGGGTGGGGAGGAGTTGCTAAGCAAGTGCTACACCTTGTCCAATGGTGACCTGCAGGCTAGCAGAGGGCAAGAGCATCTTACACCTCTTCTGGTTGTCGTATTTCCATCCTGCCACCCAAGCATAATCCTTACATGTGACAAATAAAGCTAATCTTTCATCTTCAAGATACGCTTATTATCAAAGTATGTACATGGCATACAGCCCTGAAATTTGCCTTCCCTACAGGCAGCCACAAAACAATGAACCATGGAACCAACCCATTCAAAGAAAACCATCAAAACGCCCTCCCCTCCATGTACAAAAAACAATATTGTGCAAATTGCAAGAAAAAAGCAAAAACACAGAAGATAAAACACAAAATCAAATGGTGTATTTCAATTCAGCTTAGAGTTCATTGTCTGCAGCAACACACACAAGCAGGATCTCAGCTGGCAAGGCAGCAACAATGGAAAGGAATAAACAGTTGATATTTTGGGCCAAGACCCTTCATCAGGACTGGGGTTTCATGACTGGCTGTTATTCAGCATGCCAAGGGCTTGGCCTAAGCACTCAGCTCATTTTCGGAGGGCCGAGATCTTGTGGCTCTGGTGACGGGTAGATCGAAGGTTGTGTCCAGGCAGGAGACTGGTGTGTCATGGGAGATGGAAGATCTCTGGCTGTGTGCCCAGAGACCTGAGATCTTTGGGCACAGAGCTCCGAAAAAGCGATGCAATGGACTTTTAACATCGCAAATCAGCGAGTTGTTTGTTATGTCTCCCCTCTCACTGTGAAATGGAGACATCTCTTTTTCCCTTTTATTAAGGAGAGAGAGCGAGAGAGAGCCTGTGGTATGTCGAATACCGGATGAACAAGTAGTCTTTGGGTACTATAAGTCTGTGTCTTTGCTGTTGCTTTTGCTGCACGCTTGAGAGCTCGGTGGTGGGTGCTGATGCTCCTTTTTGCCGGTGAGGGGAGGGGGGGGGGGATTGTTGCTCGCTACCGCTCACTTGCGGGAGGGAGGGGAGCTGGGGGAAGTTTGGGGCTCTAACATTTAACTGTCATTCATTCTTTGGGGGCACTTCTCTGTTTTTGTGGATGGTTGCAAAGAAAAAGCATTTCAGGATGTATATTGTATACATTTCTCTGACATTAAATGTACCTTTGAAACCTTTGAAAGGAAGGAGAAAAGTCAGAGTAAGTAGCCCCCTTCTCTCCACCATTCCCCATTCCTGTTTCCCTCTCTCATCTTATCTCATTACCTGCTATCCCTTCCCCCTGGTCCTTCTCCCACTTCTCTTTCTTCCAAGGTCTTCTGTCCTCTCCTATCAGATTTCCCCCTTCTCCATCCCTTTGCTCTTTCACAAATCAACTTCCCAACTCTTTACTACACCCCCCCTCCTGTGTTCACCTATCACCTGTACTTCTTCCTCCCCTCCCCTACCTCCTTACTCTGACTTCTCACCTTCCCTTCCAGTCCTGATGGAAGGTCTCGACCTGAAATATTGACTCTTTACTCTGTTGCACAGATGCTGCTTGGCCCGCTGAACTTTTCATCATTTTGTGGGTGTTGCTTTGGATTTCCAGCATCTACAGATTATCTTATCTTTGTAGTTCATTATCTGCAGGCCGCCCCAACTCAAAAAAGACATAACTGAGAAACAGGCCGTTCACCCTACTGGTCCATGCTGACTTCAACATCCTCCCTGCTAGTCCTGGTTGCCCAGGATTAGCCTGTAGCCCTCCAAGAATCCCCTCCTTGAACCTATCTAAATGCCTGTTTAGTGTTGCATTCGTACCCACCTCAATCTCTTCCTCCGGCAGCTCCATCTCCATGTGAAGGAGTTACTTCTCAGTTCTCTTATCTTGTACCCTTGTCCTCTGTTGGAATTGCTTTATTATTGTCACATTGAGGATGTACTATTAAGGCTTTATAAGGCAATGGTAAGAGCTCACTTGGAGTATTGTGAGCAATTTGGGTCCCTTATTTACGGAATGATGTGCTGACACTGGAGAAGGTTCAAAGGAGGTTCATGAGAATAATTCTGGGAATGAAAGGGTTACCATATGAGGACTGATTGATGGCTCAGGACCTGGACTCACTGGAACTCAGAAGAATGAGAGGGGATCTAACTGAATGTTGAACTGTCTTGATAGAGTGGCTATGGAGAGGATATTTCCTATGGTGTGGGAGTTTAGGACCAGAGTGGACAGCCTCAGAATAGGGGGACATCCATTTGGAATGGAGATGAGGAGGGATTTCTTTAGCCAGAGAGTGGTGAATCTGTGGAATTTGTTACCACAGGCGGCTGTGAAAGCCAAGTCATTGGGTATATTTAGGGCAGAGATTGATAGGTGCTTGATTGGTTAGGGCTTGAAGGGATATGGGGAGAAGGCAGAAGATTGGGGCTGAGATGGAAATGGATCAGCCATGATGAAATGGTGGAGCAGACTCGATGGGCCAAATGGCCTAATTCTGCTCTTATATCTTATGATCTTCTTATATACCGAGACACAGTGGAAAAACTTGTCTTGTATGTTATTTATACTGGGGATTTCAGTGCATTGAGCTAGAACAGGGTAAAACAATACCAATTCAGAATAAAGTGTAACAGCTACAGAGAAAGTGCAGTGCAGGTAAAGAATGAGGTGAGAGATCACAATGAGGCAGATTATGAGGACAAGAGTCTTGTAGTTTTGGATTCCTCAAACTTCAGGAAAAGACCCTGACCATCTATTGTAATATTTGTGATGAGAAATGAGAGGATAGCATGGTAGTATAGTGGTTAGCACAACTGTTTTACAGCACTAGCTGTGAGATTGGGGTTTGATTCCTGCTGCAACTTGTATGTTTTCCAGTGACCACATGAGTTCCTCCAGGTGCTTTGGTTTCCCCTCACATTCCAGAAATGTATGAGTAGTGCTTATGAGTTAAGGGCACACTGCATCTGTGCCGTAATCCTCGGCACAAAATCACACATTTCACTTTTGTTTCAATGTACACATGACAAATAAAGATAATCTTCATCTTGTTTAGCTAGATAAATGAAATGTTCCTTGACTTTGTAATTCATTGTGGTGTTTAGTGGTACAGGGTGCAGAGAGGTCACTCATGTTTATCCAGTTCCGTAACCACAAAAGCTGGGTTACTGGTGCCTTAAACGCAATTGCTCCAAGCAGATGGGGCCTGTCAGCCATGGTTGACAGCTCAGCTAGGAGAAGGAAAACTCTGATCTCAAACCTACGCTGCCTTGAGGCCATACCCACTCATGGGGAAAGCTTCAGGAGTAAACCCCGAGGAAAATCCTGGAGCTGGAGTTCCTCACGCAGTCCTATATTGAGTTCAATACTGGCTGGCAACTCCCTAGAGGAGTGGGGGGTGGAGGGGGAGCCTGCCACATGGTAACAGCTTGCTCTCCTGGCTTGCATATCAATGTAGACCGATAGGATGCCACATCCCGGCCAACAGAGGGCCTCAAATTACCTCAGGTGTGCAGTGTAGCAGTGAGCTAATGTCTCCACTGACACCAATCATCTCTGCAGTGATGAGTTCTTCATTTCTCAGTTTCTAAAGTGAAATGGTATTTCTGGCAAGTCTATTCTGTTGTCACATTTGAACTAAGTGGGAATTATTAAACAAATAGCCAATGCAATGTATGTTGAACAAATGCTCAGAAACTATTTGACAATGTCAGGAATCTGTTCCTACTAAATGTGAAGTATCATAAATGAACCCCAAAACAGCCATCATTTTGATCCATTCAATGAGTGATAATCTGAACTCAGGAAACAGGGTATGATTTGCCAGCAAACAAGGTTTAAGCTGCAATCCCAAAAGGAGTCTCTAAGCACAGGGAAACTGAACCAGACTTCATTTTCTTGGTCGTCAAATCAAATCAAATCAAATTTGCAATGTTTTCCAGCCAGACTCGAGCAGAATGTGAGATGGTTTCATTTAAAATTCTGAACTGGTATTGGTTACTCCTGATTGGAATGCTCAGTCTTCTTACTGGGAATTCACTTGGAAAATTTTACTCCTTGATCTTGCTTACATTAAACGAAAAACAATCTAGTCTAACAATAGTGAGGTACTTAAACCCACTGTGAATTGTTGATTGTTTGGCTGCGACAGAAAGCCCAAATGTGGGAACTGTGATTAATAAACACAAGAGATTCTGCAGATGCTCAAATTCTGCAGCAACACACACAAAATGCTGGAGAAACTCAGCAAGTCAGGCTGCATCTATAGAAGGGAATTAACAGTTGATATTTGGGGCCAAGATACTTCATCAGGACTGGAAAGGAAGGGGAACAAATCAGAATAAGACCTTAAGACCATAAGATAAGAGATGAATGAGGCTATTCAGCCCATTGTGTCTGCTCCTCCATTCCATCATGGCTGATTTATTGTCCCTCTCAACCCCATTCTCCTGCCTTCTCCCTGTAACCTTTGATGCCCTGACTGATCAAGAACCACTTTAAGTATACCCACTGACTTGGTTTCCACAGCCATCTGTGGCAATGCATTCTACAGATTCTAGTTCAAAAAAATTCTCCTCAAATCTGTTTCCTCTGGCCCTAGGCTCACCCTCTGTAGGAAGCATTCTCTCCGCGTTCACCTTATCTAGGCCTTTCAATATTTGATAGGTTTCAGTGAGATTCCCCTTTATTCTTCTAAAGTCCAGCGAGTGCAGGTCCACAGCTATCAGACTCTTACATTAACCCTGTTATTCCTGGAATCATTCTTGAGAACCTCCTCTGAACCCTCTCCAATGCCAGTGAGATGAGGGGCCCAAAGCTGCTCTTAATACTCTGTGCAGTCTGAACAATGCCTTATAAAGTCTCAGAATAAGCAGGGAGAGGGGAGAGGAAGGAGTACATGCTTGCAGGTGACAAGTGAGACTAGGTGAGGGGGATGGAGAGTGGGTGGGGTTAAATCTGGACTTGCAGGCAAATGCTAATATGAGGGTTCTGAGAAGTGAAGGACGTGAAAATGGGAACCAATAGGGGAGAGGTGAATGACAGAACCAGGTAGTGGATGGGCGCAAGCCTGTGGTCTTCTTCTCCTCACCTGCCCATCACCTCCCTCTGGGCCCCCTCCACTATCAGATATTTTCCTCTTCTACCTATCATCCCTCCAGCTTTATTGTCGCTCCCCCACCCTCTTCCCCCTCTCATATATCACCTGTAGGTTTGGACATCTTCCCCTCCCCTCTCCTTCTTATACTGACTTCTCTGCCCTCTCTTTTCCATCCTGATAAAAGGTCTTGGCCTGGAATGTTGACTGTTAATTTCCCTCTATTGATGCTTCAAGGCCTCCCGAGTTCCTCCATTTTTGAATTATTGTGATTAATGTTTCTCTTTCCTTTTAAGGAATATGAAGGCAACTAGAAAAAAACTTTGCTAAGGAAAAAACAGTTTGGCCCATTATCTGTTCTTTATTAGTTAGTTGTTCATGCAATTTTGCTGTGTTTAGAGTAGCTACTGTGTTTCCTAAACTGATGGAGACGGAACATAATTATAAATTCTTTTGGGTTGGTAAGTATTTCTCTATTTATTATTTTATCTGACAATCTTATACTATTACAGCTTCATTAAACTACAGTACTTATAAAACTCTTAACCTGTTCCACACACAGTCTGAGCACAGGAAAGAACTTAGTGTTTCAATGGAGATACAAGAGATTCTGTAGATGCTGGAAATCTGGAGCAACGTACCCAAAATACTGCAGGACTCAGTAGGTCAGGCAGCATCTATGGAGGGGAAGAAGTGTCCTTGCCTGAAATATTCACTGTCTCCAACCCTCTGCAGACTCTCTACTACCTACTCTGAGGACCGTCACCTTCTTGTGGTAGAGAGGCCTCTGAGTTCCTGAGATCCCGATAGTGATACCATCTAGAACTTAGCTCCTGGTAGGATCAGCCATGGTGGTAAAGTCAAGGGGCACATTCCAGACAAAGAGCGATTCAATTAAGACTCCAGTGGTGGAAGTGGCAGAAGATGATGACACATCGCACTGGCAGTGAAGGTGGAGGAAGGCTGCAGCAGTGAAGGGTTCCAAGTCATCCTTCATTCCATAGTCCAGGATGCTAACCTTGGTATGTCGAGGACCAGGTGGAGGCTGCCTGTGCACCAGCCTCCCCAGGTTAAGCAAAGTCACGCATAGATGTTTTCTATGAAGGAAATTAACTCGATGTGGATCCTGGATCAGCCTCCACAGACACCTGAGGACCCACCAACAGACAACTCCTTAGGAGAACGTCTTACTCAACTTGAGTGACTGCACCACTACTACCAGAACTCTCTGCTTATTCACATACACTCAGTGGCAACTTTACTAGGTACCTCCTGTACCTAATAAAGTGGCCACTAAGTGTATGTTTGCAGTCTTCTGCTACTGTAGCCCATTCAGCTCAAGATTTGGGATGTTGTGTGGTCATAGATGCTCCTCTGCACACCGCTGTTGTAACCCATGGAGATTTGAGTTACTGTCGCCTTCCTGTCAGCTTGAACTAATCTGGCCATTCTCCTCTGACCTTTCTCATTAACAAGTCACTTTCACCCACAGAACCCACTGGATGTTTTTTTTCACACCAATCTCTGAAAACTCTATAGAGATTGTTGTGTATGAAAATCCCAGAAGATCAGCAGTTTTTGAGATAATCAAACCAACCCATCTGGCACCAGCAAACATTCCATGGTCAAAGTCACTTCGATCACATTTGCTCCCTATTCTGATGTTTGGTCAGAACAACAACTCAACCTTTTGACCATGTCTGCATGCTTTCATGCATTGAATTGCTGCCACGTGATTGGCTGATTAGATGTTTGCATAAATGAGCAGGTGTTCCTGATAAAGTCGTCACTGAGTATATAGGTTATAGTGCCACCAGTTCAATCACTTTCATTGCAAAATGTCCTCTTGTTATGTTAAAAGATTCACAAATGGATAACAAAAATGATCAGAACTAATTAAGTTATGATATGTCAAATGACTTGATAAACTCTCATCCAGAGTGTTCAATGGAGATATCTATTCATATGCTTAGGAATATTTTCGAAGAACAACATTTTCATATACATAGTGCACAGAGAGACATAAGGCCCTCCACAGTGTGAACAAAAATGTGTTCAGGCAGAAAACTGAATCTATCTTACTCATAGAGAAGCAATTGTCTTCTTCTTAAACCCATTATCTCTCCTACGGTATTGGCTGCCAACAGCAGCTCATCAGAGTCCTGTCCTGGTCCAATCTTTCAAGTTTTCCCTAGCTGTAACTCATCTTAAGATCCTACCTCCTCCAGCAATAAAGTCTCCGGAACTTCTGTTGGTGTTTCTGTAGCTCAATGTTTTTATGGGATGGGGTTGCTAGCCCTATGCCAACCCTCCTCCTTCTGAAGCCGGGCTGGTGACCGTCCAGGCTGAGTTATAGTGATTCAAGAACTTGATCATATCTTGTACGGAGGGGCCACTACACAGAATCGGAAAAAACTGCTGAGGGTTGCAAACTCAGCTAGCTCCACCATGGGCACTAGCTTCCCCAGCATCCAGGACATCTTCAAAAAGCGATGCTTCAAAAGGCAGTATTCATCGTTAAGGATTCCCCCCCCCCCCCCCCCCCAGCAAGGGCATGTCCTCATTTCATTGATGCCATCAAGGAGGAGGTACAGGCATCTGAAAACACATGCAACAATTCATTATTTATTTATTTATTTATTTAGCATTACCGTGCAGGACTAGCCCTTCTGGCCCAACGAAACATATTGCCCATTAATAGGACAATTTACAATGATCAACTGAGATACTAACCTGAGGAAAGTGGGAGGAAATCCACACTCTCATAGGAAGGACATACAAACTTCTTGCAGAAGACACATTTAAATTAAACTTTGAACTCTGATGTCCTGAGTTGTAACAACATTGTGCTAATTGCTACGCTATCATGGTGCTTTAAAAACACCGTAATGTTTTAAGAACAACCTCTGACATCAGATTTCTGGACAGACAATGAACCCATGAGCACCACCTCACTATTTTTGCTCTCTGTTTTGCACAACTTATTTAATTTAGTTTCTTAAAATATATTTCTTACTGTAATTAATAGTTTTTTTATGTATTGCATTGTACTGCTGTCACAAAACAACAAATTTTGCAACATATATCAGTGATATTAATTCTGATTCTGAAGAAATTAGAATGCACTAACATGAGTGACAATCATTTCAGGGGATTGTATTACTCAAACCAAGGAATGAAACAATGCTGTGTACTGAGAAACTGACTTAGTACTGAAATTCAAGCTTTAATCCAATAACATTTCTCTTGAAATATATAATTATTTCATGCCTCTTTCCCAGCTGTAGATTTTCTAAGCAGGGTCTCTTTGTTATTGTCATCGATGATAATAACCCTGGGTTGCTAAGTGTGCCATTAGAGCCACACATGTAAAGGTCTTTGCTGAACACTATTTTGCTCTACTGATGAAGCCCATGGCTCATAATAGAGTTCCCAGGAAAGAACTGAAGTCTCTCTATTATATGGAAAAGATCATGCCTGGGTATTGTTATTAGTCTGCTGTTAATCGTGTTTGCTAATCTGCACTTCCCTATTGAACTGAGTAACCATACAACAGATCTTGCTGCATCTCTGAGTGACTGAAGTGGAATGTCATAAAGAACAGGTATCAAAACTGAAGAATAGAATAAATATCAGTGATAAAATGGCAAATTAGTTTATTGGATAAACAGTCGACTCTTTGGGCTAAAACCCTTCATCAGGACACCTCTAGCTGAAACATTCATTGAACCTAGGCTGTTCATTCATTTCCATAGATGCTGCCTGACCTGGTGAACTCATATGTGTTTCTCAGAATTACAAATTAAATCAAGTCAAATCAAGTTTAATTATCATTCAACTATAATAGATATATTGAACAAAACAGCATCCCTCTGAGCCAAACAAACAAAATAGCGCATTCAAAATAGTGAGCAAAGAAGAATATTCACACAATTTTAAAAAACGTGTATATATATAGCCCAAGATCCTCAATGACCTGTCCTGCAATTGATGGTAGTCTCTCAACAGTGTGCAGATGTATGCAATCCAGCCTGTCAGTCCACTGCTCAAGCATGGGTAGGCAGCACCGAAAGGAGAGGCCAGCCCCCAGCCCTGCCACACTGCCAAGCACGGACTTCATGCTGCAGTGCCTCCAGCGTTTCCTCACTTGGTCTGCAGTAGCAGGCAAGCCTGTGGCTTGAGGCCTATTCCTCACTACAGCTTCCATGTCATCTGTCGTGCCACCAGACAAGGGTAAAAAGCCTGTGGCAGCTTATATTATCACTGTTCAACAGAGTCTTGCGATCAGAAGTGAAATGTCTGAAACAATCTCACATGGTTATACTGTATGCTGCCATCACGCAGCAACTCTGATGCCTATGAGTAGCAGACAGCAACGTGGTCTGCAGCCAGGTCAGCTCCTCCGAACCCAAACTGACTCCTCCAACATCCCGACCAGCTCCTTTCCCAACATCCCAGCTGGCTCTTTTCCTGATATCACGGCTGGCTCCTCTGAAATCTCAGCTGGCCCCTCCAACACCTCAGCTGGCTCTGTCCACCTACTCTGATCAACGAGCAGTTCACTGATAGATTAGCCCCGAAGTACCTGAAGTTTTTGAAGCAGTATTGTCTTGTGATCATAAAAAAAAGAGAAATGTACATTTGGTTTGTCCCGAGGCCACTCCGTGAGAACATGCTGCCATCTTACTGGAAGTAATGTGCAGAATCTCATGCTTAAAATTCATTTAATATTGTCACATGTAACAAAGTACAGTGAAAAGTTTGTCATGCATACTAATCATTCAGGTCAATTCATTACAACAGTGCATGGATGTAATAGAAGCTAAAAAAAATAACAATGCAGAATAAAGTGTTACAGTTAGAGAGAAAGAGCAGTGCAGATAGGCAATAGGGTACAAGGTTATAATGAGGTAGGTTGAGAGATCAAGAGTATATCTTATCTCACCGGGGGCCACTCAATAGTTTTTTAACAGCAGTGTCCTTGAGCCTGGTGGTATGTGGTTTCAGACTTTTGTATCTTCTGCCAGATGGGAGGGGAAAGAAAGAATGTCTAGGGTGGCTGGAGACTGTGATTATGTTGCCTGCTTTACTGAGGCAGAGTCCAGAAGCGTAGACAGAATCCAAGGATGGGAGGTTGGTTTCTGTGATGTTCTGAGCTGTGTCCACAACTCTTGGCAGTTTCTTGTGGTCACAGGCAAAGCGGTTGCTTTACCAAGCCATTATGTATCCAGATAGCATGCTTCCTATGGTGCTTTGGAAAAAAAATGGTGAGGGTCTAGGGGAGGTGCCAAATTTCTTTAGCCTCCTGAGGAATTAGAGCTCTCTTGGCCATGACATCAATGTGGTTTGGCCAGGACAGGTTATTGGTAATGTGCACATTTGAAGGCCTCTACCCTCTTGGCCTCAGCACTGTTATGTAAACAGGAGTCTGTGCCACCCACCCCCATGATGTCAATGGCCAGCTCTTCTCATATCAGTTAATGTCATTTTATTCACGTAGATATCATTGGTATGACCATCATTCACATATTGTCTATGCACAAATGCCTTTGAATTGAGCCTCTTAACAATGCCATGTTTTCTTCACTAAACAAGACTTCCATCTTGACAGGTTTTCAGTGATTTCATTAACATCATTACTGATAGTGGTTTAATATTACATAAACAATCAGTCACCACTTTATTAAGTGCATCTCTACACCTGATCGTTGATACAAAGCAATAGTATTTTAGTTAAGCAGCCAATCATTAACTTTCATCACATCGTACTGGTCTTTTTATCTTCTTCACACCATTTCACTGCTGCCATCAGAAGGAATGGTGCAGGAGCCTCAGAACTCACACTACTAGGTTTAGGAACAGTTACTACCCCTCAACCATCAGGCTCTTGAACCCGAGTGGATAACTTCACTCAGCTTCACTCACTCCATCACTGAATTGTTCCCATAACCTATGGACTCACTTTCAAGGCCTCGTCATATCGATATTTATTGCTTATTTATTTATCTATCTATCTATCTATCTATCTATCTATTTATTTATTTATTTATTTATTATTTCTTTTTTCTTTTGTATTTGAAAACTTTATTGTCTTTTGTACATTGGTTTGTCCATCCTGTTGGGTGTGGTCTTTCCTTGATTCTATTATGGTTCAAAATTCAAAGTAAATTTATTATCAAAGTACGTATATGTCACCATATACAACCCTGAGATTTATTTTCTTGTGGGCATAATCAATAAATCTATAGAATAATAATCAGAACAGAATCAATGAATGACTACACCAACTTGGGCATTCAGCCAGAGTGCAGAAGACAACAAACTGTGCAAATACAAAAAGAAAGAAATAATAATAATAAATAAATAAGCAATAAATATTGAGAACATGAGACGAAGAGTCCTTGCAAGTGAGTCTATAGGTTGTGGGAGCATTTCAATGATGGGGCAAGTGAAGTTATCCCGTTTGGTTCAAGAGCCTAATGGTTGAGGGGTAATAACTCTTCCAGAACCTGGTGGTGTGAGTCCTGAGCCTTCAGTACCTTCTTCCTGATGGCAGCAGAGATGGAGGCAGAATGTCTTGGGGGGTGGGGTTCCCTTATGATGTATGGCTCTTGGATTTACTGAGCATGCACTGAAGAAGATGAATTTCAGGAATGTATATGGTGACAAATATGTACTTCGATAATAAAGTTACTTGAACTTTGAACTGGTTGGGAATATCTGTAAGGGGAATATATTGGTAAATCTTATTGCTTCCAATTCATATATCATATATTACTGAAACATTGTTTAAAATATCAATTCAACACAGATTAATATTTCTATAATTGCTTCAAGAGGACCATTGAGTTTTTTAATTAAAAACATTTGTTTTGAGAAGCTTGTTGCCAGTTGGCAGATATTTGTTATTATCAAGATTCAAGATTGTTTAATGTCATTTCCAGAACACAAATGTAGAGAACAAAATAATTGATACTCTGATCTAATGCAGTACAAAATGCAGTAAGATCGGTAATGAATTCTGGGTATTTTATGCGGTAAACATTGAATAATTGTGATCTGTTCACATCTTGAACAAACTCCCCCCCCCCCCGTCAATGAAAGTGGTGGGTTTGTTTTGTCTTTAACATTTCAGTTGCTTCCTCAAATTAACCTTTGCTGATTCTTCTTCTCTAAATTGAGGGTTTACAAGTGATAGGTCAAGTAATTGCTAAATTTATGGTTGTACCCTCATAATTAATAATCCTTATTTCTATTCTCAAAGGCATGAGTTGAAGAGTTGGGATTGATAGAGGAGACAGCAGAAGTCATTTTCCCCAGGGTGGAAATTTTAAGCTGATTGGAGGAAAGTATAGAACAGGAGTTATCACAAACAAGAGTAAATCTGCAGATGCTGGAAATCCAAGCAACACACACAATGCTTGAAGGATTCAGCAGGTCAGGCAGCATCAATGGAAAAGAGTACAGTCAATGTTTTGGGCCAAGACTCTTTATGAGGATTGTCTCAGCCTGAAACGTCAACTGTACTCTTTTCCATTGATTCAGCCTGACCTGCTGATTTCCTCCAGGTGTGTGTGTGTGTGTGTGTGTGTGTGTGTGTGTGTGTGTGTGTGTGTGTGTGTGTGTGTGTGTGTGTGTGTGTGTGTGTGTGTGTGTGTGTGTGTGTGTGTGTGTGTGTGTGTGTGTGTGTGTGTGTGTGTGTGTGTGTGTGTGTGTGTGTGTGTTAGTTAACAGGAGTTATCCACCTTTTTTATGCTATTAACCAATGCCATCAAGTAAGGGGTCCATGGACCCCAGGTTGGGAACCCCTGGTATAAAGGGATGCCAGAGGTAGCTTCTTAAAGAGTGGTAGGTTGAATGGAATATGCTGTCAGGGTGGTGGTAAAAGCAAATATATTAGGGACGTTTAAGAGACACTTAAATAGACACATGGATGATAGAAAAATGGAGGTCTATGTGGGAGGGGAGGGTTAGATTGATCTTAGAGTGAGTTAAAATGTTGCCACAACATTGTGAGCCAAAGGGCTTGTACTGTGCTGTAATATTCTTTGTTCTATGTTCTATGAAGTGCCCATCTGATATCTCTCTGTAGTCAAAGACTTAGAGTAATATCTCATCATTTGTTTTGCCAGCTAATTCAGGAGCACTGTTATAGAATACAGAAAATCCCAGGAGATCAGCAGTTTCTTAGACTCTAACCTCCTGATGCGCCATCAATAACTCACGCTGAGACGTAGGAAGCGAGGTATCGGCTTTTATTGACTGGAAGAATGAACAACACTACATCCTGGGGAATGAGGCAGGACAACAGGTCACAGTCGCCTTTATACAGGGGTCTGTGGGAGGAGCCACAGGAGCAGTCAGCAGGGGTCTGTGGGAGGAGCCACAGGAGCAGCCCAGACAGGTATATCTAGTTCACCACACCTCCCTATCTAGCACCAACAATCATTTCATGGTCAAAGTCACTTAGATCACATTTCTTCCCCCATTCTGATGTTTGGTTAAAACAACTGAACCTCGACCATGTCTGCATGCTTTATGGATTGATTTCCTGCCACGTGATTGACTGATTAAATATTTGTATTAATGAACAGGTGTACCTAATAAGGTGGCTACTGAGTGAATGTACAACTTATTTAGTACTATTTATTTTTCTGGGTCTTTTATTATATACACTGACTCTCCATGGAACTTTACCATAAGTTATTGATCTTGCTGACATGCACATTGAAAAATTGCCCCTTCTGATGTCCTTGCCTCAGGTTGGTCAATTTTCAGTAACCACTAAACCAATTCTATAAATAGTGTGTATGTAAAGAAGATCTTCAAAATGTCCTCATCATGAAAAGTATAAGTGTCAACTTTAGAGTTAATTCAATCTGTATCCCTCTCTGGCACTGTGCTGATAAGATTAAATTATGTTCTGTCTTACAGTCCTTGAATCATGTTGCCGTGTATTGTAACCATTCAAACAGTGTTACCAGGCAAGTTTTTATTTAAGCATTAATTGGCCGTCATTCAATTTAGTGTAAAATGAATCTGCATTTACATGAGAGCTGAGTTCTGTTCAGAAACGCTTTACCACTTTCGGAATTCCTGCTCACACCGACTAAAGATTCACCAGTCAGTTCATAGCAATCCCGTAATGAGAGAATTGATTTTTCCTTCTGTCTTGATGGAGAACTGATTTGATTGCAGAAACGAGGGGCACCTCTTTCTTGCTACATTGTAGGCTTTGAGCTCTCTGTCTTAGTGACAGTTGGTGAAAGAGCTTTGCTGATTACGGACCTAAAGGAATTATTGGCAAGCACCGGCATGAAGACTCTTGGTATTTCAAAATCTTTTCGTTCCCAGTCAAGATGCTTTCAGTCTGGTGAGACATATTTTTCATTTTGGTAACCTTAATTAACCCTTGAGTGATTATTTCATTTCTTACATCCATATTAGTAAAAACAAGTTTTTCTCAGTTACAGTATATATTACAAGTTAAAAAAAATTCTCTATTACATGTAATGCGTTAAGAGAATCCTCCTTTGAGCTCTGTATTTTTTTTACAATGTACACTTGTTCAATACAGTAATCAAAACATACAGAATTTTTGAATGGCAGAATATGATAGCTCCATATTCCATTTTCCATCTGTTAGTAATTATTCTCTAATGCCATTTAATATATTGTATAAAATACCATTCAGCCCATGGTGTTGCTGAATAGAACTCAGTGCACTGAAGTCCTGAGATCTGGTTGTTGTCCCAAATTCCAGAATGCTCAGCTATTTCAATAATCCCTGACTAAAGACAAGAACTCCAGGATGATCCAATTGTGCTTTTAATTGTCTTTTAAATGTAGCTGATGGATAAAGGACTAATCAAATCCAATTATACTAGGATTAAGCTTTGGTAACTATACAGATGACTTTTCACAATGTCCTCAGATAGGACACAGTCATTGATACATTGTGCACTAATTGAGATCTTTGCCTTAACTGTTCAAAGGCTGGAAGGGGTTTTCATTATCTTCAATTTCTTAAGTTTGTTTTATTTGAGTATTAGGCTGAGATTAAATCTTCTAAGCAGAGTGTTTTTGGAATACTGTATATGAACTGTTGCCTTAATTTATATAGGGTTGAACGATGAACCATATCAAAGGGCACAGCCTCAGAATTGAGGGATGTCCATTTAGAACAGAGATGAGGAGGAGATTCTTCAGCCAGTTGATGATGAATTTGTGAAAATCATTGGCACAGACCACTATGGAGGCCAAATCATTGAGTATACTTAAAATGGAGGATGATAGGTCCTTGATTAGTAAGGCTGAATGGCCTAATTCTGCTTCTAGGTTCTTACGGTCCATGTTGTATAACCCTATAATTCAATGACCTTGTAATCACCTGGCTCTTGAACCAGAGGAGATAGTTTCACACAGGTTCACTTGCCCTATGACTAATCTGTTCCCACAACCTATGGACTCACTTTCAAGGAATTATCATCTCTAGTTCTCAATATTTAGCAACTATTAAAAAAATTTCTCTTTTTTTTGTATTTGCAGTTTGTTGTTTTATGCACACCAGTGCTTGTTCATCTTATTTTGTGCCATCTTTCATTGATTCTGTTGTGTTTCTTTGTACTTACTGTGAATGCCTGCCAGAAAATGAATCTCAGGGTTGTACATGATGGCATACAGTATGTGTACTTTCATAATATATTTACTTTTTAAACTTTGAACAATCGGCAGAGCAGCTCATGCTGATCAGAAATCAATGCTAGGCAGCTTCATTATAAAGTGTGAGGGCAGCTCGACACCAGAACCTGAATCCAGAAGCAAGAAAATCTGGGCACCATGGTAGTGTAGCAGTTAGTGTGAAGCCTTTTCAGATTGGGGCATCTGAATTCAGAGTTCAATTCCAGCCCCATTCAGTAAGGAGTTGAACATCTCTTAGTGCAATGTACGGCAGGGGCTCCAGTTTCTTCCCACATTCCAAAGGCGCATGGTTAGTAGGTTAGCTGGTCATTGGAAATTGTCCTGTGATTAGGCGCGGGTTAAATTTTGGGTTGTTGGATGTTGCTGGGTGGCACAGTGCAAAGGGCCAGAAGGGCCTATTTCACGCTCTATCACTGAATAAAATAAAAAAATATATATAAAATAACTACCAATCCTTTGCTCCAGAACTTGAATCTATTCATACCAAGATAGTGCAAGGACTGCCAGTTGAAAAATATTATTTTGTTGCGGTGATGGGAGTTCTGTTATTTTTTTTGTGGTAGTTACGGTCGTTCTATTCAACTTAGCCTAGCTAAAGCAAAGAACAATGATTGAACTGGGAATAAAGATTCTAAAAGCAAATTAATTGAAAATATGAATTAAAATTAGCCAAGAAAGCTCAGCAGCACCTCTACCTCCACAGGAGGCAAACACATTTCACATGTTCCTTCTGACCCTCAGTAATTTTAACCAATGCTTCATAGAAAGCATCCTTTCCAAATGCATAACAACTTGGTACAACAACTGCTCTGCCTATGTCCACAAGAAACCACAGAGAGCTGTGGACGCAGCTCAGCACATCACAGCAATCAGCCTCCCCTCCATGGACTCTTGTCTACACTTCTCACTGCCTTGGTGAAGTAGTCAGAATAATCAAAGACCACATTCACCCTGGACAACCCCCCCCCCCTTCAGACAGAAGATACTAAAGACTGGAAACATGTACCACCAGGCTCAAGGACAGCTTCTATCCCAATATTATCAGACCATTGATAGGTTGAATTGGATGGTACAATAAGATAGACTGTTGACCTCACAATCTACCTTGTATGACCTTGCAATGTACTGTCTACCTGCATTGCCCTTCTCTGTAACTGTAACACTTTATACTGCATTTGTTATTGTTTGACCTTGTACTACCTCAGTGCACTGTTGTAAAATTATTGATTTACATTTTTCACTGTCCGTCAGCATATGTAACAATAATGAACTAATTCACCAATCTCTAGAGCACTGGGAAGCAGGAATGCAATTTGATCAGTTAGGGAAGGTCAAAGAGCTGATATAATTGTATTGGGTTGAAGGCCTTCCTTCTTTATTCCCTGAGTTATCCCATCTTTCATCATCATCATCATCATCATTACATACTGCATCGTATGATGTGGCTGATCATGGGTTTTGAACATGATTGCTCTTGACAATTTTTTCTACAGAAGTTGTTTGCCATTGCTTTTTTCTGGGCAGAAAGATGGGTGACCCTAGCCATTATCAGTACTCTTCAGAGATTGTCTGCCTGGTGTCAGTGGTCACATAACCAGGACTTGTGATATGTACCAGCTGTTCATATGACCATCCACCACCTGTCCCCATGGCTTCACATGACCCTGATCAGAGGAGAGGGCCTAAGCAGGTGCTACACCTTGTCCAATGGCGACCTGCATGCTAGTGGAGGTATGGAGCACCTGGCATCTCCTTTAGTAGAGACATATCTTCACCTCAACATCCCATCCTATCATTGCACAGTTTATTAGAGAGTGTGGACTTCAACATATCCCAGCAGAAGCTTTGAATTTTTGACAGTGTTAATGTTTTTCTATTAGGTCATCCAGTATAAAATAATAGATTCATGTAAATAGATGTTTAATGGTTAACATGGATTCATTGGGCTGAACGTTTCAATTCCGTATTGTATGACTCCATGACTTTAAGAACGGTAAAGGTGTTTCCCTAAATATGATATTTGCCCTTGTATGTCTATTAGGGTGTATGGGATGTCCAAGGAGGGGTAGGGCCACTGGTAAAGGGCTTATCTTGGATCTTTTTCTTGTGATTGCAAGACTCTGTTGGACCCGCTCCACCCAGGACTTGCTCTCTTCTCACTGTTGTCATCAGGAAGGAGGTACAGGAGCCTCCGGACTCACACCAACAGGTTCAGGAACAGTTATTAGCCCTCAACCATCAGGCTGTTGAATCAAAGGGGATAACTCAACTTCATATGCCCCATCACTGAACTGTTCCCACAAACCATGGATTGACTTTCAAAGACTCTTTAACTCATATTCTCAAAATTTATTGCTTATTTATTTATTACTATTGTTTCTTCTTTTGCATTTTCACAGTTTGTTGTCTTCTGAACTCTGGTTGAATGCCCTAGTTGGGTGGTCTTTCATTGATTTTGTTATGGTTATTTTTCTATAGATATATTGAGTATGCCACAAGTGTAACAAGAAAATAAATCTCAAGGTTGCATATGGTGACATAGATGTCCTTTTATAACAAATTTACTTTGAACATTTGAACCTTTCACATTGATAATGTAGAATACAGATAGATAGATAGATAGATACTTTATTCATCCCCATGGGGAAATTCAACTTTTTTCCAATGTCCCATACACTTGTTGTAGCAAAACTAATTACATACAATACTTAACTCAGTAAAAAAATATGATATGCATCTAAATCACTATCTCAAAAAGCATTAATAATAGCTTTTAAAAAGTTCTTAAGTCCTGGCGGTAGAATTGTAAAGCCTAATGGCATTGGGGAGTATTGACCTCTTCATCCTGTCTGAGGAGCATTGCATCGATAGTAACCTGTCGCTAAAACTGCTTCTCTGTCTCTGGATGGTGCTATGTAAAGGATGTTCAGAGTTATCCATAATTGACCGTAGCCTACTCAGCGCCCTTCGCTCAGCTACCGATGTTAAACTGCAGATCTAATTCACTGGTTCATTCATGAGACAGTCGGCGGGGGTGCTGCGTGGTCTTGGTTGTAATGTGGACACCTGTTGCAACCGTCCAAGAGAGAGGCACCAGAAGCAGTGTGGGAGGGAGCAGAGGCCTCTGTGAGCATGCTGTTATCTGTGCTGGGCTGGGGACTGGCCCCTCCATTTGGTGCTGCCCTCCAGTGTCCGCACAGTGCAAGACAAGTTAGCTTTGTTTGTCTACAGACTATTGTGGGTTTGCTTTTGACGACAACATCCAGACACCATCAGGATATGATGCACAGGTACTTCGGCTATATTATACTTTATTGTGTGACTAGATGTTTACTGCTATATGCTCTATGTGCCTTGTGCTGTGTATGACTTCTGGTACTGTGTTTTGCACCTTGACCTTGGAGGTACATTGTTTTGTTTGGCTGTATTCAAGTATGCTTGTATAATAGGTAATCTTAAACCTGTACTTCAAATTCCATTCTGGGACAGCTCAGTCACCTTTGAGTGGGTCCCACTGGACTCTCAGCTTTCACCTGTGGCTCCAAAAAACTGTTTGCATGTGATAGCAGCCACACTGCTAAACCAGGGGAGGGTAGCTGGCAGACCTCATAGCCCGGTGAGGTCAGCTCTGGCAGACTGGTGAGATCTAATGACCAGGAAGGGTTCGTGGAGAGTGAAGGGCATGACAAAGCACAGAAGTCATGGTCATCCATTGCAAGCAAACATCTCCCTAGTTTGTGAGGATATCTCATACCACTGGACCTGGTTTTGCAGGATCACGAGAGTGGAACTGCACCAGAGCAATGGTTTTTCAACTTTAAAAACACTCCCGCACAGGTTTACTGTCATCATTGGATACCATGGACAAGCAGCAGATAAGTTTCTTCTTTTCATACAGTCTGATAGAGTAACTACTCAGTAAATACATTCGAAAAGGCTTATTTTGGTCTAGAAAAAGTTTCACTCTGTAAGGACAAGTTCTGTCTGGTTTTAAGTAGGTTACTTGGCAGCATTGGTCTAAGTCATTAGGTCTAGATGTAAGATCTAGCTTGGGAAATCGTGCATTTTTCTATAGTAATTTATCGTCTATTTTATGTCTTACAGTGTACTGCTGCCACAAAACTACAAATTTTATGACACATGTCAGTGATAATAAACCTGATTCTGATTCTAACTCTGATTCTGCTGAACTGAACTTAAAATAAACGGATAAGATTCAAGATTGTTTATGGTCATTCTTCCATACACGAGTGTAAAAGAGAACAAAATGATTGTTACTCCAGATCCGATACAGCACTAAAAACACAATAGCATTAAGAATACAATAAAAAACAATAAATATAAAAACAATCTAATAAAACACAATGTAGTACTGAGTGTGGACAAGTATACATAAGATTGGCTTATATACATAAACTGATTTTATATACTGATTAATGTTGTCTCACCAGGGCTTCATATAACTGGGGCAAAAGTGTCATTTCAGTCTTCTTGTAATAAATATAAATATAAAAGCTATTGTATAAAACACAATATACTATTTGAGTGTGGCCTTATGGACATAAGATTAGCTTATATACATAGACTGATTGTATGTATATAAAGTGACGCTGGGTGCAGGAGTATCTGAACATCAGGTGACTAAGCAGTTTATTTTAAAATATTGCCAGAGGTAACTGCAACATGAAACTCTATTGATACGTATTTTCTTTTGCCTGTTGTTGCAATGCACAGATTTCAAGATCAGTATGCGATAGAATTGTGTGGCTCTTTTGGTTTTGCTCTATTGATTGCATCTTGTTCATACAGCAAAGGACCAGATCTGAATACAGAGGGAGCAAGCAACTCGATACATCGGGTGTGCTATAATTATTGCCTGAGATCGGCAATGTAATGCAGCAGTAACAGTGTTCAAGTGTTTCCATTTAAGCCAAAGGCTTTTTAATGAATTCAGAAAAAGTGTTTTCCATATTAAGACTAACATTCTTTCCACTTTTACAGTTTACTTCATTGCCATCCAGCGTCGAGAGCAGTCAAAATGTTCTGTGCAAGTTGATGGGGTTGTTAAGAAGGCATATGGTGTTTTGGCCTTCATTAGTTGGGGGATTGAGTTCAAGAGCTGTCAGGTAATGTTACAGCTCCATAAAAGCCTGGTTAGACCACACTTGCAATATTGTGCTGTGTTCTGGTCATCTCATTATAGGAGGAATGATGTGAAAGCTTTAGAGAGGGTGCAGAGGAGATTTACCAAACATTTTAATTCCAGTTCCCATTCCCATTCCGGCATGTCAGTCCATGGTCTCCTCTTGTGCAAGGATGAGGCCATCCTCAGGGTGGAGGAGCAGAACCTTATATTCTGTCTGGGTATGAATGCTCCATCTCTCACCTGTTCCCCATTATTACCTGTATTGCTGCCACCTGTCATCTGCCTCTCGGCTTATTGCTCAGTGTATTTTAGTCCTGTATTTTCACCTGTTTGTTGCCAGGTTGTGCCAGTGAATTTTCCTGAGCCTTTCCAGCATTTGTATCTGTACTCTATCCATCTGAATATCAACTCTGCCTGTTTCCTGATCCTGGTTTTTGGATTTCTCTGGATGTTTTGATCTCTGCCTGAACTTTGACACTAACTTTGTTTGCACCTTGGGATTTGTTACTCATTTAATATCACTGTGTGCACAGTACTGGGTCTGTGATTAGATCCCTGCTCTAGCGCCCTGATAGTGACACATCACAGAAAGTATCTTATTTGGAATGCATAGTGCCTTGTTATGGCAACTGCTCTGCTCATGACTGCTAGAAAATAAATTCAGAGAGTTGTGGACACAGCTCAGCATATCACAGAAACTAGCCTGCCCTGCCTCCACGTCTCATTAAGCAGCCAGCATAATCAATGACCCCACCCACCCAGGGCATTCTCTCTACCTCGCTTCTCCCATCGGTAGGATATTCAAAATCCTGAAAACACGTCCCACCAGACACAAGGACACATGCTACCCCAATGTTATCAGTCTATTGTACCATTCCTTAGTATGATAATTTGGACTCTTGACCTCACAACCTACCTCAATATGATCTTGCACCATATTGTCTACCAGCATTGGACCTTCTCTGTAGCTGTTATACTTTATTCAGTATTCTGTTATTGTTTTAACTTATTTTGTTTCAATGCACTGTGTACTGATTTAACCTGTATGAACAGTTTGCAAAAGAAGTTTATCACTGCACATGTGACAATAATAAACCAATTCCATTCCCTGTATTGATCTCCTTTGTAAACTTCTGCCTTTGAACTCCTTGTAAACAGACTTGGACTTACTGAACTCCATGTTGGACAAGCAGAAACAACTTTTGTGTTTAATTAGTAGTAAATTGAATTGGAGGCTATTGAATATTACAATGTCTTTCACAAGTATAACGCAAAATGTAAGTCTCATTCTTCTGACTTAAGCACTTCAAAACTTCAGTTCCTCTTCATAATTCAATCTTCAAAATTAGAATCCAGATGTAGAGTAGAGATGAGGAGGAATTTCTTTAGCCAGAGGGTGGTGAATCTGGAATTCATTGCTACAAATGGCTCTGGAGACCATGTCATTGGGTATATTTAAAACGAAGGTTGATATATTCTTGATTAGTCAGAATGTCAAAGGTTATGGGGAGAAGGCAGGAAAATGGGATTAAGATGGATAATACATCAGCCATGATGGAATAGCAGTGCAGTCTCAATGGGCCAGAAGCCCTGATTCTGCTCCTGTGTCTTATGGTCTTAAGGCTTTTTGCATTATTATGTAAAGGGTTTTAAAGTTCTCTTTGTCTCAGTGGTCACAACTGGGCAAGGTACTCAAGATATTGCACATTTTTAATCTGACATAAATATAAACACATCAGCATACCTGCAGGTAGTTCTATTATTCTTCCTACAATTTTCTAATCAGTTGCTAACAAAGGTCCAATTTTTCTTCAAATATCATCATATGGTGTTTATTTTCCCTTAATTAACATTTTGTAGAACTTCAGACCTCTTCAGAATCAGAATCAAGTTTCTGTCATGAAATTTGTAGTTCCATGGCAACCATACGGTCCAATACACACACAGAAAATACTGAACATGAGAAATTCTGCAGATGCAAAGCAGCACACACAAAATGCAGGTCAGGCAGCATCTATGGAAACAAATAAACAGCTGACTTTTGGACTGAAATGGAAGGGGGGAGATGCCAAATTAAAAAGGTGGGGGGAAAGGAAGGAGGATAGCTAAAAAGTGATAGGTGAAGCCTAGTGGGTAGGAAAGGTAAGGGGCTGGAGAGGAAGGAATCTGATAGAATCAGAATCAGCTTTATTACCACCGGCATGTGACACGAAATTTGTTAGTTTAGCAGCAGCAGTTCAATGCAATACATGATCTAGAAGAGAAAAAAATAATTAATAAAATAAAAATAATAATAATAAACAAGTAAATCAATTACAGTATACATATATTGAATAGATCTTAAAAACGTGCAAAAAACAGAAATACTGTATAATGAAAAGAGTGAGATAGTGTCCAAGGATTCAACGTCCATTTAGGAATCCGATGGGAGAGGGGAAGAAGCTGTTCCTGAATCGCTGAGTGTGTGCCTTCAGGCTTCTGTACCTCCTACCTGATGGTAACAGTGAGAAAAGGGCTGGAGGTCCTTAATAATGGATGCTCCCTTTCTGAGACACCACTCCCTGAAGATATCCTGTGTATTTTGTAGGCTAGTACCAAGGTGGAGCTGACTAGATTTACAACTCTGTGCAGCTTTTTGTGGTCCTGTGCAGTAGCCACCCCCCCCCCCCCCCATACCAGACAATGATGCAGCCTGTGATGCAGGAGAGGAGAGTGAACCATGAGAGAACAGGAAGGAGGAGGATACCCTGGGAGTGGTGACAGGAAGGTGAGAAAAGGTAAGAGGCCAGAGTGGGAACAGAAGAAGAAGGGAAGAGGAGGGAATTTTTTTCACCAGAAGAGGAAATCGGCATTCATGCCATCTGGTTGGAGGCTACCCACACAGAATATAAAGTGTGGCTCCTACATTCTGAAGGTGGTCTTATCTTGGCACAAGAGGAGGTTGTGGACTGACATACGGGAATGGGAATCAGAGTTAAAATGTCGGGCCACTGGGAAGTTGCACTTTTGGCAGATGGAGTGGAGGTGCTCCACAAAGTGGTTCCCCTGGTTTATAACTGGTCTCATCAAAGTGGAGGATGCCACATCGGGAGCACTGGACACAAAAGATGAGTCCAGCAGATTCGCAGGTGAAGTGTTGCCTCACCTGGAAGGACTGTTTGGGGCCCTGAATGGAGGTGAGGGAAGAGGTGAATGGGCAGGTGTAGCACTTTGGCTGCTTGCTGGGAGGGAGATTAATGGGGAAGGACAAATGGACAAGGGTAAAAAATACTATCAGTTACAATCAGGTATAAAAAATAAATAAGTAATGCAAAAAGAGAACAAAAATAGTGAGGTAGTAGCGTGGGTTCATGGGCCGTTGAGAAATCTCTTGGTGGAGGGGAAGAAGCTGTTACTGAAACAATGAGTGTGAGTCTTCAGGGCCCTTTACCTCCTCCTGATGGTAGTCATGAGAAGGGAGCATGTTCTGGGTGGTGAGGGTCCTTAATGATGGATGCTGCCTTCTTGAAGCACTGCCTTTTTCCAATACTACTAATGATTAAAACATCCATTGGAAAAATGGTCCCTTGACACATATTGCCAGCAGTGATTGTTTTATACACAGTATTTAATGGAAATGTTTTAATAGCACAATAAAGCAAATTTATTGTTGATCTAAGATAGACAATTAATCTGGCACTTAGATTCAGACATCCTACGGACATGCAATTAGCCATTATTATTGGATATACACATGAATTATGAATGTTCTGCAGTGGAATATCTGTAAATTCATGTTTTAAGTAACTTAAAGACCAGAATAGACGACTGCTGGCTGCAGCCTCATAAAGATTTTTTTTTCTAAAGATTAGCTTTATTTGCTACCTGTACATCGAAGCTTCGAAACATACAGTGAAATGCGTCATTTGCGTCAATGACCACCACTTTCTGATGATGTGCTGGGGGCAGCTTGTAGGTGTTGCTATGCTTCTGGCATTAACATACTTAACCCGTACGTCTTTGGGGTGTGGGAGCAAACTAGAGCAGCAGACAAAACCCATACAATCGTAGGGAAAATGTTGAGACTCATTACAGACAGCAGCAGGAATTGAAACCTGATCGTTGGTGCTGTAAAGTGTCATGCTAACAGCTATGCTACCGTGCCACCCTTTAGATGGCACTTTTTAATCAGTACTTTTAAATGGCACATTGAAACTTAATCGTATGATACGGAATTCAATTCACTAAATAATGAAAGCGTAAGAGTTGTGTTAGAAATACTGTAGATCTACACTCAGGGGTCACTTTGTTAGGTACACCTGTACACCTGCTCGTTAATGCAAATATCTGATCAGTCAATCACGTGGCAGTAACACGATACATAAAAGCATGCGGACATGATCAAGAAGTTCAGATGTTGTTCAAACCAAATGTGATCTAAGTGACTTTGACTGTGGAAGGATTGTTGGTGCCAGACAGGGTGGTTTGAGTATGTCAGCAATTGCTGATCTCCTGGGGTTTTCACACACAACAGTCTCTAGAGTTTACAGGGAATGGTGAGAAAGACAAAAATCATCCAGTGACAGCAGTTCTGTGAAAGCACCTTGTTAAAGAGAGAGGTCAGAGGAGAATGGCTAGACTGGTTCAGGAAGGCGATATTGTGGCATCCATTAGTCTTGCGAGACCGTGGATCTGTGCCTGGAAAGTCTTGGAGTGTCCTCTCTAGGGCGCAGGTCTGGGCAAGGTTGTATGGAAGACTGGCTGTTGCCCATGCTGCTAGACTCCTCTCTCCAAGCCACTGGTGTTGTCCAAGGGAAGGGCAAGGGCCGATACAGCTTGGCACCAGAGTCGTTACAGGATTTGCCAGAGCGAAGTTGAAGGCAACGTCGGACTGCCTTAGGGACTCCAGCTCCAGATCTGTCCTCGGGGTTTACTCCCGAAGCCTTTCCCTTGAGTGGGTATGGCCGCAAGGCAGTGGAGGTTTGAAATCAGAGTTTTCCATCTCTTAGATGGACTGCCTTCCCAGGCTGACGAGCTCCATCTACCCGAAAGGAAAGTGACAGAAACTCAAATAACCACACATTACAACAGTGGTGTGCAGAAGAGCATCTCTGAATGCACAACACGTCAGACCGTGAAATGGATGGGCCACAGCGGCAGTGTCCTAATATTGATGTTGCCTACTCCATTCTCTGATAATCTGTTATCTGTGCTGGCAACCAGCCAAATAGAGCAGGCTTGTAGCTTCGCAGACAATAAAATTTATGGCTGCCTTTGACTTCTGATTTGATATTCTGCTTAAATCCTGATCAATCAGAAATGTAAAATCAACACACTGAGAGAAGGAATCAGAATGTGAGGGCAAAGGAAAATAGTAAAAAGCTTCCATTTCGCACAGCTCGATGTCCTACGGAAAAAAAAAATCATCTCTTATCTTAAAGGAAGTGAAGATCAAAGTCTTGGCAGGCTTGTAATTATATTTCTTGGCTCAGCAGGCGCCATTTGCATGCTTTGGTCGCGAGCAGTCTTTTGACTTACCTATTAATAAGCAACATCTCTTTTATGGAGATGAGATGCTTAAAGCCTCTGGGACTTGCAGTGGTACACGTACTCAGACACTGTTTCGCATTGTGGTGATGAGAATTCATTTATTCATTCTAGTTTTTTTTCTCTTGTCATAAATTGGAATTCAATGATTCCACTCTCTGTGGTTCCTGTTGGAATTAGAGTAAGATATTAAATAATGACTGCCAACTAAAAATGATTAGGTGCTACACTGTAATTTGCAAGATAATATTACTGCTTACATTACAGTGTCAGAACATGAAGCATTCTAAAGAGGTAAAATAATGGCATTTAGGAGAATGAATGAGTATGATTTACTCACTGGAATTTAGAAGAATGGGGGGGGGGGATCTCATTGAAACCTATCGAATATTGAAAGACCTAGACAGAGCGGATATGGAGGGAATGTTTTCTATAGTGGGCGAGTTTAGCACCAGAGGGCACAGCCTCAGAATAGAAGGATGTCCATTTAGAACAGAGATGAGGAGGAATTTCTTTGGCCAGAAAGTGGTGAATCTGTGAAATCTTTGCCACAGATAGCTGTGGAGGCCAATCATTTGGTATATTTAAAGCAGAGTTTATAGGTTCTTCATTAGTCAGGGCATCAAAGGTTATGGGAGAAGACAGGAGAATGGGATTGAGAAGGATAATAAATCAGCCATGTTGGAATGGCAGAGCAGACTCGATGGACTGAATGGCCTAATAGTCTACTGGTCTTATGATTTGTAGCCAGGACAGAGCAATTGAAAAACTGATTGGAAAACTTTTGCTCTAAACTCTGAAGGTGTTTCAGTTATTTCTCATTAACTGTTTGTAAGACAATTCAGATGCACAGGTCTGTTTCCTTTTTCCTAGTATTGTGTATTTATTACGTTATATCAACCAATCGGATGGGTTGGACAATTACTGGATGTCCTTTGCTTGCTTATAAATACTCAAAAGGATGTTTGCGGCATGGTTATTTCTTCCTCATCTTGAGTCTCAGTAGTGGCCAACTTTGTACTTCCAAAAACAGTATGGCATGTCCTCTGGGGTTTTAACGAAGCCTGCTCAATTTTAAAACACAGTAAAATGATTGCACCAAGTCAGCTTCTTTTATCAGAAACGATCACTTTTTTTCAACAGAAGGTGCTTCTATGAACTGTTTACCAACTGTCTGTGAGAGTGACGAGCACATGCATAAAGACCATAAGACATAGGAGCAGCTTGAGGCCATTGAGCCCATTGAGTCTGCTCTGCTATTCCATCATGGCTGATTTGTTTTCCTTCTGAGCCCCATTCTCCTACTTTCTCCACTTAACCTTTGACACCCTGACTAATCAAGAACCTATCAATCTCCTCTTTAAATATACTCAATGACTTGGCCTCCACAGCCGACTGTGTCAGTGAGTTCCACAGATTCATTGCCTTCTGCTAAAGACATTTCCTCCCTATTTCTGTTCTATATAGATGTCCCTCTGTTTTGAGTTTGTGCTCTCTGGTCATAGACTCTCTGACTATAGGAAACATCCTCTCCACATCCACTCTATCTAGGCCTTTCAATATTCAGTAAGCTTCAGTGAGATTCCCCCCCCCCCCCCCCCCCACATTCTTCTGAACTCCAGTGAGTACAGGCCCAAAGCTGTCAAGCACTCTTCATATGTTAACCCTTTCATTTCTGGGATCATTTTCATGACGGTTAGTGGGATAAAAAAGACACGTGCGTTCGAATGCTGTTCATAGACTTCAGTTCAGCATTCAACACAGTCATTCCTCAGAAGCTGATTGAAAAGCTGAGCCTACTGGGCCTGAACACCTCCCTCTGCAACTGGATCCTAGACTTCCTGACTGGGAGACCTCAGTCAGTCCGGATCGGGAGCAGCATCTCCAACACCATCACACTGAGCACGGGGGCCCCCCAGGGCTGTGTGCTCAGTCCACTGCTGTTCACTCTGCTGACCCATGACTGTGCTGCAACACACAGCTCGAACCACATCATCAAGTTCACCGATGACACGAACGTGGTGGGTCTCCTCAGCAAGAACGACGAGTCACCATACAGAGAGGAGATGCAGCGGCTAACGGACTGGTGCAGAGCCAACAACCTGTCTCTGAATGTGAACAAAATAAAAGAGATGGTTGTTGACTTCAGGAGGGCACAGAGCGACCACTCTCTGCTGAACATCAACGGCTCCTTGGTAGAGATTGTTAAGAGCACCAAATTTCTTGGTGTTCACCTGGCGGAGAATCTCACCTGGTCCCTCAACACCAGCTCCATAGTAAGGAAAGCCCAGCAGCGTCTCTACTTTCTGCAAAGGCTGAGGAAAGTCCATCTCCCAACCCCATCCTCATTACATTCTACAGAGGTTGTACTGAGAGCATCCTGAGCAGCTGCATCACTGCCTGGTTCGGAAATTGTACCATATCGGATCGCAAGACCTTGCAGCAGATAGTAAGGTCAGCTGAGAAGATCATCGGGGTCTCTCTTCCTGCCATTACAGACATTTACACTACACGCTGCATCTGCAAAGCAAACAGCATTATGAAGGACCCCACGCACCCCTCATACAAACTCTTCTCCCTCCTGCCTGCCATCTGGCAAAAGGCACTGAAGCATTCAGACTCTCACGACCAGACTATGTAATAGTTTCTTCCCCCAAGCTATCAGACTCCTCAATACCCGAAGCCTGGACTGACACCTTGCCCTACTGTCCTGTTTATTATTTATTGTAATGCCTGCACTGTTTTGTGCACTTTATGCAGTTCTGTAGTCTAGAGTAGTTTTTTTCTGTGTTGTTCTTACGTAGTTCAGTGTAGTTTTTGTATTGTTCATGTAGTACCATAGTCCTGAAAAATGTTGTCTCATTTTTACTGTGTACTGTACCAGCAGTTATGGTCGAAATGACAATAAAAAGTGACTTGACTTGACTTGGGAGTGTAGTGACGTACAATTTTCCACCAGTCATGTTCTGCTTACGCATAGAGAGATAGTCTTAACTGGGAGGTTAAGGTCTGCTTCAGTGCAGACATGAAAGTAAACCAGTACAGGGATACAGGAGAGAGAGTGACTGAAATTATGTACTTGTGTGTAGGAGGATGAGAGGTGATTTGATAGGGATGTATAAAATGATGAGGCATAGATAAGAGTGGAAAGCCAAATACTTTTTCCCAGAGATGAAATGACTTTAAAAAAGTGGCAAAATGTAAAGATGATTGGAGGAAGTATAGGAGTTGTCAGGGGTAGTTTTTTACACAGCGAATAGTTGGTGAGTGGAATGCCCTGCCAGAAGTGGTGGTAGATGCAGATACATTAGGGGCATTTAAGATGGGCACATGGATGATAGAAAAATGGAGGACTTTGTAGGAGGGAGATCTTGGAATAGGTTAAAAGGTCAGCCAACAGTGTGGGCTGAATGGCCTGTACTGTGCTGTAGTATTCAGTGTTTCATGTATTGGTAAGAGATTGATGTTGCTGCCACTCTTGCTTCTGTGTGACTTATCTGACTACTTCTGGAGATGTCAAAGAATGAAGAATGTTCGAAGATCATTCCTTCTCATGGAAAATTCCTGATGAATGGTTTCATCCCAAAATGTCAACTCTTTATTCCTCTCCATAGATGCTGCCAGATCTGCTGAGTTCCTCCAGCATTTTGTGTGTGTTTCACTGTCTGGTATAATTTTTTGATGTACATGTAAAAAAAATCGACTGTTTATTCTTCTCCGTCCATGCACTCTGACATGCTGAGCTCCTCCAGCAGTTTGTGTGTGCTGCAGTGGTGATAATGGGACTCAGCCCAAAATGTTGACTGTTTATTGCCCTGCATTGATGCTGCCTGCTCTGCTGAGTTCCTCCAGCATTTTGTGTGTGTGTGTTATTCTGTAATCCTTGCTGCTTTCTGGAGGCAGATCTGGATTCCAAATTCTGAGTGTGTGGCAGGAAGTGGTGGATGTTATGCACACACCAGCTGCTTCCAGGCGTCTGTGCGATGGGAGTTATCTATCAGGAATTCTGCAGGATGGGAAATGAGCTGAATGCATTGCTCTAGAAGGGAAGAGATGCAGAAATTATACCCGTCTCTGTCTCTGCAGCTGCGGACTAACTTTCAGCGACTCTGCGGTCCATCTTCCATACATTATTTGTTGACTGTTTTATTGATTGAATGATCTCTTCTTTTTTCATACATTAACAATTTGACAATCTTTGTTTTGAGGGTTTGCTTTCATGGATTCTATTATGCTTCTTTGTTTTATGACTACCTGAAAGAAGATAAATCTCAAGGTTGCACGTGGTGGCAGATGGAATACTGTGTTGGGAAATGTATGAGATGCAGTTTGGTAAAGGAACAATACTGTGGGCTATTATCTAAATGGGGAGAAGATTCAAACATCAGAGGTGCAGAGGGACTTAGAGTCCTTGTGCAAGACACCTAGTTTATAGGTTGAGTCGATGGTAAAGAAGGCAAATGCAATTTTGGCATTTATTTCAAGGGGAATAGAATATAAAAGCAAAGAGATAATGCTGAGCTTTTAGGACACTAGTCAGGCTGCAGATGGAGTATTGTTAACAGTTTTGGACCCCATATCTCAGAAAGGACATGTTATTGGAGAGAGTCAAGAGGAGATTCATGAGGATGGGTTCAGCAATGAAGGGGTTAACATGTGAGGAGCGTTTGGCAGCTCTGGGCCTGTACACTGAAATTTAGAAGAGTGCATGGGGATCTCATTGAAACTTGCCGAATATTGCAAGGACTAGATATGGTGGATGTGGAGATGATGTTTCCTATAGTGGGGGTATCCAGAACTTGAGGACACAGCCTCAAAATTGAGGGGCAACCATTTAGGATAGAGGTAGGAGGATTTTTTTTAGCTAGAGAGTAGTGAACCTGTGGAATGCTCTTGGCAGTGGAAGCCAAGACCATGGGTATATTTAAGGCAGAAATTAATAGTTTCCTGATCGGTCAGGGCATCAAAGGATATGGTGAGAAGGCAGGTGTATGGGGTTGGGTGAGATCCAGGATCTGCCATGATGGAAAGGTAGAGCAGACTCGATGGGCAAGACAAACATTTCACTGTATTTCATAGAAACATAGAAAACCCACAATGCAGTACAGACCCTTCAGCCCACAATGCTGTGCAAAACATGTCCTTACCTTAGAAATTACCTAGGCTTACCCATAGCCCTCTATTTTTCTGAGCTCCATGTACCTGTCCAAGTGTCTCTTAAAAGACTCTGTCGTATCCACCTCCACCACCGTCACCGGCAGCCCATTCCACGCACTCACCATTCTCTCCGTAAAAAATTTACCCCGACATCTCCTTTGTATCTATTTCTAAGCACCTTAAAACTGTGTCTTCTCATGCTAGCCATTTCAGTCATGGGGAAAAGCCTCTCATCAACTTATACACTTCTATCAGGTCACCACTCATCCTTCATCACTCCAAGGAGAAAAGGCCAAGTTTACTCAACCTTTTCTCATAAGGCATGCTCTCCAATCCAGGCAACATCCTTGTAAATCTCCTCTGCACCTTTTCTATGGCTTCCATATCTTTCCTGTAGTGAGGCAACCAGAACTGAGCACAGTACTCCAAGTGGGGTCTGACCAGGGTCCAATATAGCTGCAACATTACCTCTCGGCTCCTAAACTCAATTCCACGATTGATGAAAGCCAATACACCATAAGCCTTCTTAACCACAGAGTCAACCTACGCAGCTGCTTTGAGCATCCTATGGACTCAGACCCCAAGATCCCTCTGATCCTCCATACTGCCAAGAGCCTTACCATTAATACTATATTCTGCCATCATATATGACCCACCAAAATGAACCACTTCACACTTATCTGGGTTGAACTCCATCTGACACTTCTCAGCCCAGTTTTGCATCCTATCAATGTCCCGCTGTAACCTCTGACAGTCCTCCACACTATCCACAACAGCTCCATCCTTTCTGTCATCAGCAGATTTACTAACCCATCCCTCCACTTCCTCATCCAGGTCATTTATAAAAATCACGAAGAGTAGGGGTCCCAGAACGGATTCCTGAGGCACACCACTGGCGACCGAACTCCATGAAGAATATGACCCATCTACAACCACCCTTTGCCTTCTGTAGGCAAGCCAGTTCTGGATCCACAAAGCAATGTCCCCTTGGATCCCATGCCTCCTTACTTTCTCAATAAGCTTTGCATGGGGTACCTTGTCAAATGCCTTGCTGAAATCCATATACACTGCATCTACTGCTCTACCTTCATCAATATGTTTAGTCACATCCTCAAAAGATTAAATCATGCTCGACCTGCCTTTCACAAAGCCATGCTAACTATCTCCAAATGTTCATAAATCTTGCCCCTCAGGATCTTACCAACCACTGAAGTAAGACTCACTGGTCTATAATTTCCTGGGCTATCTCTTCTCCCTTTCTTGAATAATGGAACAACATCCACAACCCTCCGATCCTCCAGAACCTCTCCTATCCCCATTGATGATGCAAAGATCATCGTCAGAGACTCAGCAATCTCCTCCCTCGCCTCCTACAGTAGCCTGGGGTACATTTCATCCAGTCCCGGTGACTTATCCATCTTAATGCTTTCCAATAGCTCCAGCTCATCCTCTTTCTTAATATCTCAAGCTTTTCAGTCTGCTGTAATTCATCCCTACAATCATCAAGATCCTTTTTCATAGTGAATACTGAAGCAAAATACCCATTAAGTACCTCTTCTATCTCCTCTGGTTCCATACACACTTTTCCACAGTCCCACTTAATCAGTCTTGTTGTCTCACGTCTTACCCTCTTGCTCTTCATGTACTTGTAGAATGCCTTCGGGTTTTCCTTAATCCTGCTCGCCAAGGCCTTCTCATGGCCCCTTCTGGCTCTCCTAATTTCATTCTGAAGCTCCTTCCTGCTAGCCTTATAGTCTTCTAGATCTCTATCATTACCTAGTTTTTTGAACCTTTTGTAAGCTCTTCTCTTCTTCTTGACTAGATTTACAACAGCCTTTATACACCATGGTTCCTGTACCCTACCATCCTTTCCTTGTCTCATTGGAATGTACCCATGCAGAACTCCACGCAAATATCCACTGAACATTTGCCATGATTCTTCCATACATTTCCCTACGAACATCTATTCCCAATTTGTGATTCCAAGTTCTTGCCTGATAGCCACATATTTCCCCTTACTCCAATTAAATGCTTTCCTAATTTGTTTGTTCCTATCCCTCTCCAATGCTATGGTAAAGGAGATAGAATTACGATCACTATCCTTTGCAAATAATGTGTATTTGCAAAGGAAATTCATGTTGTACTAAGTTATTGGAGTGCTTCTCAAGAAGGAATATGTTCTGTAAGTAAAGGGAAATTAATTGCTGTCCATCAACCCTGAATCAGTATATTTTAGCAACACCATGACCATGATCAGTTTACACTAAAATGGACTTTGTTTTTCTTTGTGTTTCAGAACATAAAACACTACAGCAAAGTACAGGCCCACATTTTAACCTATTCTAAGATCAATCTAACCCTTTCTTCCTGCATAACCCTCTTTTTTTAATCATCCATGTGCCTATCTAAGAGTTTCTTATATTATCCCTAATGTATCTGTCTCTACTACCACCCCTGGCAGTTGACCACTCTCTGTGTGTAAAGAGCTTACCTCTGACATAAACCTTTATACTTTTCTCCCATCAGTTTCTTGTAAAAAGTGTGTATATTACATTTAATTGATGTTTTACTTGTGAATACTACTTATCTGATGCCATGTGTCTGTAATGTTGCTGCAAGGTTGTCTTTCATTGCACCTGTGCAGATGTGAACTTGTGCACGTGACAATAAACTTGACTTGACTTTGATTTTCCCAGCAAGAAATAAAATAAAAAATTAAAGCACTTGGTGTAGAGTTAACGTATTAGTGTGGATTGAAGATCGAATGACGAACAGGAAATAGAGACAAGACCGAAACAGACAAGTTATTTTTAATCAAAAGCTATACACACAAAATACTGGGGGAACTCAGCAGGTCAGGCAGCATCCATGGAAATGAATAAACAGTCAACGCTTCAGGCAGAATTCCTCATCAGGACTGGAAAGGTGGGGAGAAGATGTCAGATTAAAAAGGTGGGGGGAAGGGAAGGAGACTAACTAGAAGGTGATAGGTGAAGCTAAGTGGGTTGGAAAGATTGAAGGCTGGAGAAGAAGGAATCTGATAGGGGAGGAGAGTGGACCATAGAAGAAAGGGAAGGAGGAGGGAACCTAGGGGCAGGTGATAGGCAGATGAGAGGAGGTATGATGCCAGAGTGTGGAATAGGAGAAGAGGGGAGGGGGAGGGATTTTATTTTACCAGAAGTCAGTTTTATTTTGTTTGCCAAGATGAAACCAATGGTGTGATATAGAAATTGGAGGACTCAATATTTAAAACATTATACACTGGAAATTGGGAATAGTTGGGTGGGCACCATTGTCAGCACGGACTGTTTAGACTGAAGGGCCTGTATGCATACTGTATTGCTCTGTGACTTTATATATAAATGAATGAATGGATGCTCAAATTGCTGATGATGTATAGTCAGGTTAAAAACACAACTGTTAAGACACAGAGAGTCTACAAGGAATTTAGATATTGTGTTCAAAGAGTTGGCAATTAGAGTGTAATATAAGAGAGGCAGCATAACAGTTAGTGTAATCCTAGTATAGTGCCAGCAATTACAGATTGGGATTTGATTCTTTTCACTATCTAGAAGGAGTTTGTACGTTCTCAACGTAACAGGTGCTCCAATTTTTTCCCACACTGAAATGATGTATGGTTAGGGTTTGGGTTAGGGAGTTGTGGACATGCTATGTTGGCACCAGAATTGTGGATACGCTTGCGGGCTGTCCCAGCACAATACTCTTACTATTTTGGTGGTTAACACAAAAAGATGCATTTCACAGTATGTTTTGATACACATGTGAGAAATAAAGCTGATATTGTTTTCTGTTAGAAAATATGAAATTGTCCATTTTGGCAAGAAATACAAGAAAGCTGTATGATTACAATCTAATTTCAGGATGAGATATAAATATGTTGATAGAAATAGTTATAATCAAAGTGGTGCTTATTGTAATATGCACAAGTACATGTGTGCACAGATACATGGCATTGGATATACTGCAATCACAAGAAAAACATAAATTAAACAAAATTATACACAATCTTTACAAGAAAAATATAGAACCACGAAAGTTTCATTATAGTGCAAAGTGAATAAGGTAATCATTTTCATAAATTGTAATGTTTAGGGTTGTGCAGGTTGGTTCAAGAACCAGATGGTTGAAGGGAATTAGCTGTTCTTGAAGCTGGTGATGTGGGACCTCAGGCTTCTGTACCTTCGAGACCATGAGATATTGGAACAGGATTAGGCCATTCAACCCATTGAGTCTGCTCAGCCATTCCATCAAAGCTGATCATGAATCCCACTCAACCCCACATACTTGCCTTATCAACATGTTCTTTAATGCCCTGACCGGGCAGGCCAGGCAGCATCTATAGGAAGAAGTACAATCGACATTTCAGGCCGAGATCCTTTGTCAGGACTCAAGGAAACTAAGAAGGGCAGTCAGAAGGAAAAGGTGAATTATGAGAGGAAGTTGGCAACTAATATCACAGAAGATACTAAAAGCTTTTTTAAGTATATAAAGAGTAAAAGAGAGTCAAGGGTAGATATAGGGCCAATAGAAAATGACCCTAGAGATATTATAATGAGAGATGCAGAGATGGCAGAGGAACTGAATGTGTATTTTGCATCAATCTTCACAATGGAAGACGTCTGCTGTATACTGAACATTCAAGAGTGTCAGGGAATTGAAGTTTGTGCAGTGAAAATTACAACTGAGAACGTACTCAGGAAGCTTAATGGTCCGAGGGTGGATAAATCTCCTGGACCTGATGGAATGCACTCTTAGGTTCTGAAGTAAGTAGCTGGAGAGATTGTGGAGGCATTAAAGATGATTTTTCAAGAATCAATAGATTCTGGCATTTTACTAGATGACTGGAAAATTGCAAATGTTACTCCACTATTTAAGAAGGGTGGAAGACAGCAGAAAGGAAACTATAGACCTGTTAGCCTGACATCAGTGGTTGGAAAGTTGTTGGATTCAATTGTTAGGAATGAGATTATGGAGTACCTGAAGGCACATGACAAGATAGACCAAAGCCAGCATGGTTTCATGAAGGGAAAATCCTGCCTGACAAACCTTATGCAATTTTTTGAGGAAATTACAAGCAGGGTAGGCAAAGGAGATGCGGTAGATGTGGTGTACTTGGATTTTCAGAAGGCCTTTGACAAGGTGCCACACATGAGGCTGCTTAGCAAGATAAGAGCCTATGGAATTACAGGGAAGTTACCAGCATGAGTGGAACATTGGCTGGTTGGCAGAAAACAGAGAATAGGAATAAAGGGATCCTATTCTGGCTGTCTGCTGGTTACCAGTGGAGTTCCAGTTGGGACCGCTGCTTTTTACGATGTATGTCAATGATTTGGACTATGGTATTAATGGATTTGTGGCTAAATTTGCCGATGATACAAAGATAAGTGGAGGAGCAGGTAGTGTTGAGGAAACAGAGAGACTTAGTTTAAGGGAATGGGAAAAGAAGTGGCAAATGAAAAATGTTGGAAAGTGTATGTTCCCACTTCAGTGGAAGAAATAAACAGGCAGATTATTATTTAGATGGGGAGAGAATTCAAAATACAGAGATGTAAAAGGACTTGAGATTCCTTGTGCAAGATACCCTAAAGGTTAACCTCCAGGTTGAGTCTGTTGTGAAGAAGGTAAATGCAATATGACATTCATTTCTAGAGGTATAGAATATAAGAGCAGGGATGAGATGAGGCTCTATGAGACCACACTTGGAATATTGATTGAAGTTTTGGGCTCCTTATTTTAGAAAAGATATGCTGACATTGGAGAGGGTTCAGAGAAGAATCACGAGAATGATTCCAGGAATGAAAGGGTTACCGTATGAGGAACGTCTGGCTGCTCTTGGGCTGTATTCCCTGGAGTTCAGGAGAATGAGGAGCGATCTCATAGAAACATTCCGAATGTTAAAAGGCCTGAACAGATTAGACATGGCAAAGTTATTTCCCAGGGTAGGGGATTCTAGGACAAGAGGGCATGACTTCAGGATTGAAGGATGTCCTTTTAGAACTGAGATGGGGGTAGGGTGGTAAATCTGTGGAATTTGTTGCCACGAGGTGATATGGAGGCCAAGTCATTGGGTGTATTTAAGGCAAAGATAGATAGGTTCTTGATTAGCCAGGGCATCAAAGGGTATGGGGAGAAGGCAGGGGAGTGGGAATGACTGGAAGAATTGGATCAGCCCATGATTGAATAATGGAACAGACTTGATGGGCCAAATGGCCTACTTCTGCTCTTATATCTTATGGTCTATGGTCTTCATCCACCTCATTCCGAACGCTATGTGCATTTAAATACACCTTCAGCCCTGCATTCTTTACCCTTTTGAATTCTCCTTTGTGTACATTTCAACTCTTTGGCTCTATCTGGATTTGTATCCAGTCATTGGCTTGTCCTTCCTTACATTCATGTTACACCCATCATCTACTTGTAAACCTGCTGGCTCATCCTCAGCTCCATCATACTGGTTCCCATCCCCCTGCCGTATTAGTTTAAACCACTCCCAACAGCTCTAGTAAACCTGCCTGATGTATCTGTGAGAAGATGGCATGGCCCAGAAGCTAGAGATCTTTGATGATGGATGTTGCCTTCTTGAGGTAGAACCTCTTGTAGATACTACCAATGGTGGAGTGGGATGTGCCAGTGATGTATTGGGCAGAGTTCACTACTCTCTGCAGCTTCTCGTGTTCCTGCGTATTCAAGTTACTGTACCAGACTGTGATGCAACAAGTCAGGATACTTTCAACAGTGCATCTGTAGAAGCTTGTTAGAACACTTAGTGACAAGCTGAACCTCCTTAACCTCCTTCAAGCTAGACTGGACTGCCAACACAGATGCCTTGTGCAGGAAGGCACAGAGTCGACTGTACTTCCTTAGAAGGTTGGCGTCATTCAATGTTTGTAGTGAGATGCTGAAGATGTTCTATAGGTCAGTTGTGGAGAGCGCCCTCTTCTTTGTGGTGGCGTGTTGGGGAGGCAGCATTAAGAAGAGGGACGCCTCACGTCTTAATAAGCTGGTAAGGAAGGCGGGCTCTGTCGTGGGCAAAGTACTGGAGAGTATAACACCGGTAGCAGAGCGAAGGGCGCTGAGTAGGCTACGGTCAATTATGGAAAACCCTGAACATCCTCTACATAGCACCATCCAGAGACAGAGAAGCAGTTTCAGTGACAGGTTGCTATCGATGCAATGCTCCTCAGACAGGATGAAGAGATCAATACTCCCCAATGCCATTCGGCTTTACAATTCAACCGCCAGGAGTAAGATATGTTAAAGTGCCGGGGTTAGGACTCAATGTATTTAAGTAAACTACTTAAGAACTTTTTAAAAGCTATTATTAATGCTTTTTGAGAGGGTGATTTTAGATGCATATCATATTTTTACTGAGTTAAGTATTGTATGTAATTAGTTTTGCTACAATAAGTGTATGGGACATTGGAAATGTTGAATTTCCCCATGGGGATGAATAAAGTAACTATCTATCTATCTATCTATCTATCTTCAAAAGTAGAGACACTGGTGCGCTTTCCTTGTGATTGCATCTGTGTGCTGAGCCCAGGTCAGGACACTTGATATGTTAACACCAAGGAACTAAAGTCTGCTGTCCCTCTCCACTGCTGTTTCCCCAGTATAGACAGGTGAATGTTCACCTCCTTTCTCTTGCTGAGGTCAACAACCTTTAATTTTGTTGACATTGAGCAAAGGTTGTTGTTGTGGGATTGCTGGAGCTGGTGATCTATCTCAATCTGGTAAACTGGCTCATCACCACCAGATTAGACCTGTGTTAACCACACCACCGAATGTCTATCACCTGAGGTGAGAGGGGATAAATTCATAGGAGGTGTGCAAACTAGGTGTTTTTACACAGAGAGTGATAGGTGCAGGGAATGCGCTTCCAGGGGTGGATACAATGGAGGTGTTTAAACTGCTCTCAAATAGCCACAAGAACATGCAGGGAATGGAGGATACGGACCGTGTGCAGTCAGAAAGGATTCAGGGTCATTAGTTTAATCACTTCAACACATCGTACTGCATTTTTCTATGTTCTCCATACCTAAGAAAAAGAAGTGATTAAGTTATTTTTCTCAGATGATCATGTCTTTGAGGTTTCATTGACAAAAGGAAGTAACACACGGAAAATGCTGGAGGAACTTAGCAGGTCAGGCAGCATCTATGGTTACGGATCCTGCAACCCCGCCTGGGTCATAGGGGTGCTGTACAGATCAGCACTGCACCAGTTGCCTCCATCTGTCACAGTTGTGGGTGAATGCCTGGATTGCAGCAAAGCTCTCTCTGGTCCACTCTGCAATGTTGTCTGCCCATTTCTTTCTCTGTCAGCCTCTTTGCCTCTTTTTATTTTCTCCTGCACTGTTCGCTGAAGTATGGTCTTTGAGAGTCTATTTGATCTTGTTATGTAGCCATATCATCTCAGATTCCTTTTCTTTACTGTGGACAGTAGATCTTTGTAGTGTCTCATGTGTTGGGTGATGGTTCTTTGTACTTCATTGTTTGAGACATAGCCTGTATAGGAGATGCCGAGGAGCCTTCTGAAGCATCTCATTTCTACTGTCTGGATCTTCTTTTGCAGTTCTGCTGTCAAAGTCCATGATTCACATGCATACAAAAAGATGCAGGAGTTTCACATGCATATAAGTGAATGCAAGAGTTTCAACTTGGATCTGAGAGCCATGTTATTGTCTCTTCCAGATTTGTTTTAGTTTAGCCAGTGTAGCTGTTATTTGGGCTGTCCTTGCAAGGTCTTGGCTGATGATGGCACCGAGATACTTGAATGATTTGACAGTCTCTAGTTCTGGTCCACTGACTGTGATTTTTGTTGTGATATTGTTGTTTCTCCTCAGCTTGGTTTTCTCTGCACTGATCTCCATGCTGTATCTGGTAGATGTATCATCCAGATATTTCACGAGCTAGATCAATTCATCCTCACTTCCTGCCAGCCCATCAATGTCATCGGCGAACCTGAGGTTGGTTATGATCTGTCGTCCAATGCTGACTGTGCTGATATAGTCTTCCAGGGCATCCGTTATTATTTGCTCCAGGAAAATGTGGAACTGTGTGGGTGAAAGGAGGTAGCCTTGTCGAACTCCAACTGATACATAGACCCACTCCCCACCTGTGCCTTGTACAAGGACTGCACTGCTAGCTTTGGTGTAGAGCTGCTTGATGGTTTGGATCAGCTTCTGGCTCAGGTTGTATCTCTTCACTGTGGCCCAGAGTGCATCATGCCACACCCTATCAAATGCCTTCTTGAAGACTACGAGCATGTGGAAGATGTCCTGTTGATGTTGGCTGTATTTCTCGCACAGTACTTGGAGGTTGAATATCTGTTCTGTTGTACTTCTTCCACTTCCGAATCCAGCCTGCTCTTTGGCAATTATTTCTTCTGCCTGTGGTTTCAGTCTGTTCAAGATGACTTTCAACATCACTTTGCCTGCGTGGCTGATAAGACTTATGGTTCAATAATTCTGGCTCTGCTGTAAGTTGCCTTTCTAGGGGACAGTGATGATGAGTGATTTTTTCCAGGGTGTTGGCCATTCCCGTTCTGCCAGATTTTGTTGCAGATATTGGTAAGGATGCCTATCACTGTCTCTCCTCCATGTTTTATCAGCTCAGCTGGGATGTTGTCTATTCCTGCAGCTTTCCCATTCTTCAGAGATCTTGTGACTGCTTGTATTTCTTCCTGCAGAACTGGAAACCAACAAGTACAACCAAGCAGAATTTGTACCAACAACTCAGTATGAAGCTGAGCAAGTGGAGGAATTCTACATCCAACTCCAGGGCATTATTGATAAGGTGGACAAAAAAGACACTCGAATCATCCAGGGGGACTGGAACACTAAAGTGGGTGCAGATTCACTGAAAGACCGGAAGGAACTCTGTGGCCCCTCCTGTAATGCCGTAACCAATGAGTGAGGATTATGCCTACTTGAGTTCGCTTGCTACAACAACATGGTGCTTGCGAACACTCTTGGAGATCACAAGGCATAATGACGTTGGACCTGGCATGCACCCAATGGAATACATCATAGCCAAATCAATCACATACTGGTGCAGAAGCAGTTTCGATCTGGGATTAAGAGAGCCACAACAAGGACATTCCCAGGTGCTGATATTGGAAGTGACTGTGACCTGGTGATAATAAACTTTGGAATCAGGCTGAAAAAAGTCAAGAAGCCCAAGAATATCAGAATGAAATTCAGCTTGGACTGACTGAAGGACAGCCCCATTGCCAAATATTTCAAAACTACAGTTGGTGGAAAATTTGCACCGCTGCTGATGCTTGACAAAGATGCTGAAACATTGACAGTGAAGTTCAGTGAAGCGATAGCAGAAACAGCCAATGAGATATATGGAAAATACCACTGGAAAACCCAACCCTGGGTAACAGAGGAGATCCTGGAAACATGTGACACTAGAAGAGACCTGAAGAATTCTAAGAAGACAACAACAGGAGCTGTAACGTACAGAGAGATCAGCAAGAATATCAGGAAAAACATGATCAAGGCCAGGGAAGAATGGATTGAGGGACAGTGTACAGAGATAGAAGATAGACTGAACAAGAACAACAATAGGCAATCACTTCAAATTGTGAAGGACCTCACTAAACAGAGACAGTCATGTGTCAGCACCATCCAAGACAAAGAAGGAAACTGTCTCACAGAGGATGAAGACACTCTCAACAGATGGACTGAGTATTGTTCAGACCTTTACAACCATCAGACCCAAGGAGACCCCAGTGTACTCACAAGCCAGGACTCGTCAAACAATGATGATTTTCCAATTCTACAGGCAGCATCTAAAGAATGTATGTTTCTGGCTTAAAGTCTCAACCCGAAACATCAACTCTTTATTCGTTTCCATTGATGCTGCCTAACCTGCTGAGTTCCTCTAGCATTTTATGTGTGTTACTCTGAATTTCCAGCAACTGTAGAATCCCTTCTGTTTCAGATTCAAATTTGCTTATTTATCACAATACCTTGAAACATACAGTGAAATGCTTCATTTGCCTTAACAACCTACACACCCAAGAATATGCTGTGGACAGTCTGGAAGCGTAGCCAGTTACTCTGGCACCAATAGAGCATTCCCACAAGGCAGTGGTGCCTTTCCATATTTTTCAGGCAGGTGTAGATAAGCAATTAGGTGAAAGGTCATTGTGGGTAGGCTGGTACGAAGACTTGGATTTACGTTGATCTTATTAAACGGCTCAACAAGATCACTGTTGCAGGAAAGCAGCATATAGGACATGCTCTCCACCACCCAGGACATGCTCTCTTCTCACTGCTGCCATCAGGGAGAAGGTACAGGAGCCTCCGGACTAACACCAGGTTCGGGGACAGTAACTACCTCTCAACCATCAGGCTTTAGAACCAGAGGGGATAAGTTCACTCAACTTCACTAGCCCCATCATTAAAATGTTCCCACAACCAATGGACTCACTTTCAAGGATTCTTCATCTCAAGTGTTTGATATTTATTGCTTATTTTTTTATCATTATTTTTTTTTGTATTTGCACAATTTGTTTTCTTTTGCACACTAGTTGAACACCCAAGTTAGTACAGTCTTTCATTGATTCTGTTATGGTTATTATTTTATTGATTATTGAGTATGTCTGCAAAGAAATGAATCTCGGGTTTGTATTAAGTACATATATGTACTTTGGTAATAAATTTACTTTGAACTTTGAACTTCAAATATTGATGAGTTCTCCTGGTCCCAATTTGTATTTTGGTATGTTTGTATGTGAGTAATTGAAATTGAAATATTTTGTAGAGGAAAGGTAAGGCAATTTTTCTCTTTATGTCTGGAGGCTGTAACCTTTGGCTGATGTAAGCTGATACGCATTGGAACGTCATGTCAAATATGTGCAGATCTCTGGGCAGGCAGACCTGTACACCTTGTTTGCTTTTTGTTCAGGAAGGTGTTACGGAAATACTCCTTTCCTGGCAATGATGCATGAATAACGAGAATGGGGAGGTACAAAGGAAGGCTACTGAAATTGGAGCTTGTTGCCTTGAAGGGAAGGACCAAGAAATGCTTTAGAAGTATGTGAGGCATAATTATGGTAAATATGGCATCTGTCAGGCATCAGAACAAGAGCCCATAGGTAAAATCTAGACAAAAGAGTTCAAAATTAAAAAAGCATTCCACATTTAGAATGGCTTTTCATTTATGAAAGAAGTGGTATATATCCTAAACTAATTCAGGAGAGAATGGGGTGAGTCAGAAGGTAATACCAAACATGTGTAGGAGAATGAGGAGCGATCTTATAGAACTGTTAACAATTAAGATGGCGCTAAATGGCGACTTCTTTGCTTGCATCTTCAGAAGAAGAAAAATAATTTCAGGGTGTATGTTGTATACATTTCTCTGACATTAAATGCACCTATTGAATTATGAGACATAAAGTCTTTTCCCCAGGGTGGGTGATACAAAACTAGGGGGCATAGATTTAGGGTGAGTGAGGAAAGATTTATAGGAGTTCTGAGGGGGCAACTTTTTTACACAGAGAGTGGTGAGTGTATGTAACAAGCTGCCAGAGGAAGTGGTTGAGGCAGATACAATAATATTATTTATGAAACACTTGGGTAGGTACATGGAGGGGTGTGGTTTGCAGAGATAGTGCTGAATAAAGAAAACTGTGAGTAGCTGAGTGGAGAGTGATCAGCATGGACTCAGTGGGCCGAAGGGTCTTGCATCCATGCTGAGATTACTCTCAGTGCATAGCAGCTTGGTTTGGTAACTGCTCTGTATGTGACCACAAGCAAATGCAGAGAGCTGTAGACACAGTTCAGCACAGGGAATTCCCTCTTTGGACTCTGGCTACATTCCTCACTCTCTTGGTAAAGCATACAGCATAATCAAAGATCCCATCCATCCTGGACATTCCCTCTTCTCCGCCCTCCCATCAGGCAGAGGATACAAAAAAACTGAAAGCATGTACCACCAGGCTCAAGGACAACTTCTATCCCATTGTTATCAGAATCTTGAACGGACCTCTCATGCGGAAAGATAGACTCGGCCTCATATTCTATCTCGTCATGATCTTGCACTTTATTGTCTGCCTGCACTGCACTTTCTGTGTAGCTGTTATACTTCCTTCTGTTTGGTTATTGTTTTACCTTGTTCTCCCTCATTGCACTGTGCAATGATTTGATCTGTATGAACAGTACCAATCTGTAACTCAGGAGAACTCATGTTCTCAATAATATGCATTTATTTATTTGAATGTGCGCTGTTTGTCTTCTTTTGCACATGAATATTTTGTCAGTCTTTAGTATGTAGTTTTTCATAGATTCTATTGTAATTCTTTGTTCAACTGTGAATGCCTGCAAGTAAATGAATCTCTAGGTAGTATATAGTGACATATATTGTATGCACTTTGAACTTTGCATTGTAGGGAAAGGTCACTGGGGTAGAGAAGGCCATCATTGGCCAGGACAGTTTGAAATGTTTAATGGGGGACTGGAACTTGAAGTGTTAGGTTGGGTAGTATGAGAAATGGGTACTGGGGCAGTTGCATTTATCCACCAGAGAATCAGATGGGATTAGGAAGGAGTTTGATGGAGTTTGGGAGCAGTTCAAGTGAAAACTTGAATACATTCTCTTGGAGTACATATCACAGTTGGTCTCATCTGAACCCACGACCTCTTTAGTTAAGAAAGCACAGCGGTGTCACACTTCCTGAGGAGACTGAGGCGAGCAAGGCTCCCTGCCCTTTTCTAACCAGAGCACCATCGGGAGTGTCCTGACCAACTGTATCACTGTCTGCTCTGAGAATTGCAAGGCACCCGACTGCAAGACCGTGTAACGGATTGTGAGGACTGCTGAGAGAAACATCGGGGTCTCTCTTCCCCACCCCGCATCCCCTATCCAGGACATTTACCAGAAGTGATGTGTTTGCACAGCCTTCAGCACTGTCAAGGAACCCTCCCATCCATCTCACAATCTCTTTGTCATCCTACTGTCAGGCAGAAGTACTGCAGTATAGGAACAAGGATTGGTAGGCTGGGTAACAGACTCTGTGATTTCTGAACACCCTGCTCCCACCCGGTACAAAATTATTTATGACAGCATCAGTACCACTAATACAGTTGTATATTCAACCATATGTTATATGGTATATGCACTTTATGTCAACTTGTACATCTACAGAGTAGATTTTATTATCTGTTAATATCATTGCGTAACTATTGTTTTATGTGCTGCATCTGATATATGTACTGTGTTTGCACCTTAGCGCCAGAGAAATGCCGTATCGTTCTGCTGTATACACGTGTACATTTGAATGGAAATTAACTTGAACTTGATCAGAAGTCATCCACAGGGTCTTCAAGCCTGCCTCACCATTCAATAAGATCAATGGTGCTCTGCCCAAGATTCACTTTTCCAAGCTAAGTCAAGTTTATTGCCATTCAACTATGTACATGTAAGTATGTATATAACCATATATACCAGAGAACCAGACAGTGTTTCTCTGAACTAGGATGTAAAGCACAGTAGTACACATAACACACATAGCACATGAATAACTTATGAAGGCAAGGGTAAAATCTTCAGATGAATCACACATAAATAACAAACTAAAATGCATTAATATTAAATATTGTGAGATACAGAACAGATTTACTAGTGATACGTCGAATGGGATGCGGCAGGCATAAGCCTAAAGGCCTGGGGGAAGAAACTGTTTCTCATCCTGACCGTTCTTGTTTTTATGCATTGAAGTCTCCTGCCTGATGGTAGAAAGTCAAAGACAATGCTGGATGGATGGATGGGATCCTTCACAATCTGCAGTACATATGCAGCACTCCTGATAAATGTCCCCGATGGATGGTAGGGAGACCCCTATGATCCTCTGTGTTCTCATAGTCCTTTGTAAGGACTTCTGGTCCAATGACCAACAGCTCCCATACCAGATGGAGATGCAACTTGTCAGGGTGCTCTCAGTGGTGCTCCAGTAAACGCAGTTAAGATGGGTTGGGGTGGGGGTTTCTTGCCTCAATCTTCTTAGCAAGTGGAGGCACAGCTGTGCCTTCTTGTTCAGGAAGGTGATATTAAAGTACCTCGTGAGGTCATTGGTGATGTGACCTCCCAAGAACTTGGAGCGCTTAATTCTCTCTACAAAGGTGCCATATATTCACAGAGGGATGGTCCGTCTGCACCTTACTGAAGTCCTCCATGATTTCCTTGGTGTTCTCCATGTTCAGGCTTAGGTTGGTCCACCAGCCACTTCACTTCCTCTCTATATTCCGTCTCGGAATTGTTCTTGATAAGGGCAATCACTGTTGTGTCATTCACAAATTTAATGGCACAGTTTGAGCTCAATCCTGTGACACAGTCATGTATCAGCACTCGAGCAGCAGACTGAGCACACAACCCTGGGAAGCACCAGAGCTCAGCGTAATGGGACGAGAGATGTTGCTACCCACATGGACTGACTGTGGCCTTACTGTTAATAAGTCCAGTATCCAGTTGCATAGGGAGGTGTTGAGACCCAGTGAGGACAGTTTCCCCACCAGTTTCTGGGTATGATGATGTTGAATGTTGAACTGAAGTCTATAACCAGCAGGTTGGCATACGAGACCCCATTTTCCAGGTGGGACAGGACAGAGTGGAGGGCAGAGACTATTGCATCATCAGTGGATCAATTTCAGCAATAAGCGAACTGGAAAGGGTCCAATGTAGCCGGGAGAAAGCCTTTAATGTGCTCTATGACCGGCTGCTCAAAGCATTTCATGATGGATGATGTTAATGCCACCGGACAATAATTACTTAGGCAGGTTACTGGCACCTTCTTTGGCACTGTAATGATGCTTGCTGCTTTGAAAACTGAGGGGACAATGGATTGTTCCAGAGAGATGTTGAATATATCTGTCAGCTGGGCTGTGCAGTCTTTAAGAACCCGACCTGGTACATTATTGGGCCCTGCAGCTTTAAGTGGGTTGACTCTGGCCAGGGTTTTCCTCATCTCAGCTTCAGCTAGACGTAGTGTCTGCTCCCTTGGGGGAGGGGTGCCTTCCTTGCCAGCACTTTGTTCTGCACATCAAACCTTGTGCAATTCCCCATGTTCCTCAATTCTTTCAAAAATTCGTCAACATCCTTTTCAACTCCAATGCTCCGTCCTCTGCTGTCCTCTTCCAGAGATCCACCACCCTCTAATGCAGTTCACTTTCAAAAGTCCATCTCCTTGTCTTGTAACTATGTCCCATTGTTCAAAAACCTCACTGGTGGGTACTCAACGTCTCTCTGTCATGTCCCTTTGGGATCATATTAGCTTCAAAAAGATCGCTCCTCTAAATTCCAAAGAAAACAGGTCTAACTTATTTATGTATTTGTGATCAAATAAATACCAGAGGAACTCCAGACATCCAGAGCAACTCAACAAAATGCTAGAGGAACTTAGCAGGCAAGGCAGAATCTATGGAAATGAATAAACAGTTGTTGTTTCAGGCCGAGACCCCTCTTCAGGACGGGAAAGGAAGGGGGAAGAAGAACCAGCTGGAAGGTGTTAAGCAAAGTCAGGTAGTTTGGGAAGGGTAAAGGGCTCAAGAAGAAGGAATCTGATAGGAGAGGAGAGTGGACCATGGGGTAAAGGGAAGGGGTGGCACCAGGGGGGGGTGATTGGCAGGTGAGAAGAAGCAGTAAGAGGCCAGAGTGTGGAATAGAAGATGAGGGAAGGGAGCAAAAAAAACTTTGAAAGGAAAAATCGATGGTCATTCATGTCATCAGGTTGGAGGCTACCTAGACAGAATATAAGGTGTTGCTCCTTTCCCCTGAGAGTGGCCTCATGGTGGCCAAAGTAAGGGGCCAGAGGGCAACCATTTAAGGTGAGTAAAGGAAAGTTTAGGGGGGATGTCAGTGGTAGTTTCTTTACACAGAGGGATGGGTGCCTGGAATGCACAGTTGTGTGTTTTGATAGAGGCAGATGCAACAGGAACGTTTAAGAAACTGGTAGATAGGAACGTGGATATAAGAAAAATTGTGAGCTGTGTAGAAGGAAAGGTTTAGCTTGATTGTGGAATTGGTTTATATAGGTCAGCATAACATTGTAGGCCAAAGGGCCTGAAATGTACTGTTCTGTGTTCTATGTTGTATATTGTATGTTCTCTACCTTCCAAGTAAAGGGACCAAACTGTTCTCAGAACTCCCAGTGCAGCTTCACCCGCACCCTGTACACTCGTAACAAAACTTTTCAGTTTTTGAATTCCAACCCTCCAGCAACAAAGTCTGACATGACATTTACCTTCTTAGTTATTTACTACATCCGCACGCTAAATTTTAGTGTTTCATGCACACAAACACACGTCCCTCAGCTGTCCATTCATTTGCTGTCTCTCCCACTCACACCGTCTTCTGCCTTTTGATCCTTCCTAATAAACTGCATGAGTCACATTTTCCGACATTCTCCATTTGCCAAAGTTTTGCCCACTCAGTCAACGTATCTGTATTCTGTGCTCAGAGCCCAATTATTCTCATCACTGCATGTCCTCCCACCTAATCTCATGTCATCAGCAAACCTCGATTTCCTTACTCTTGTCCACACCCCCAAGTTCAAATTTCAAAGTAAATTTATTATCAAATTACATATATGTCACCATATGCTAACCTGAGATTCATTTTCTTGTGGATATTTGCCGTAAGTACAAGAAACATAATAGAATCAATGAAAGACTGCGCACAACAGGGCGGACAAACAACCAATGTGCAAACAACACCTGCGCAAATGCAAAAGGAAAAAAAAAAGAAATGATAATAATAAATAAGTAAGCAATAAATATCAAGAACATGAATCATAGAGAAGTAGAGCACAGAAATAGGCCCTTTGGCCCATCTAGTCCATGCTGAAACCTTTTAAACTGCCTTCTCCAATCGTCCTGCTCTGGGACCAGAGCCCTCTATACCCTACCCTCCATGTACCTATCCAAACCTCACCCAAGCATTGAAATTGAGCTTGCATACACCACTTGAGCTGGCAGCTTATTCCACACTCTCACAAACCCCTGAGTGAAGAAGTTTCCCCTCATGTTCCCCTTAAACTTCTCACCTTTCACTCTTAACCCATGACCTCTGGTTGTAGTCTCACCCAAACTCAGTTGAAAAAAGACTGCATGCCTTTACCCTGTCCATACCCATCATAATTTTGTATACCTCTATCGAATCTCCTCTCAATCTTCTACATTCTAAAGAATAAAGTCTTAACCTATTCAATCTTTCCGGTACTCCAAACCCTGCAACGTCCTTGTAAATATTCTGTATACTCTTTCAAGCTTGTTTAAATCAAGCTTGGGGATCCTCTTTGAAAGAGTGATCACAGTGTGATTGAATTTCACATTCAGATGGAGGATCAAATAGTTAGATCTAAAACTAGTGTATTATGCTTGAACAAAACAGACTACAATGGGATGAGGGAGGAGTTAGCTAATGTGTTTTGGAAGCACGGGCTATTTGGTAGGACAGTTGAGGAACAGTGGAATACTTTCAAAGAGATTTTTCACAGTGCTCAACAGAAGTATATTCCAGTCAAAAGTAAGGACAGTAAGTGTAGGGAGAGCCAGCCTTGGATAACTAAGGAAATAAAAGACAGTATCAAATTAAAAGCTCATGTGTACAAAGTTGCAAAGAGTAGTGGGAAACTGGAGGATTTGGAAAACTTCAAAAAGCAACAGAGAACAACTAAACAAGAAATAAGGAAAGGGAAGATAGAGTATGAAAGTAAATTAGCACAAAATATAAAAATAGATAGCAAAAGTTTTTATAAATATATAAAGCGGAAGAGGGTGGCTAAAGTTAACGTAGGTCCCTTGGAAGATGAGAAGGGGAAATTGATATTGGGTGATAAGGAAATGGCTGAGGCATTGAACAACTATTTTGTGTCGGTCTTCACGGTGGAGGACACATCTAATATGCCAAAGAATGATGTTATGGACGAAATGGGAGGTGATTACCTCGATAAAATCACTGTCACTAAAGAGATGGTGATGAGCAAACTAGAGGGCCTAAGGGTAGATAAGTCCCCTGGTCCTGATGGGATGCATCCCAGGGTGCTGAAGGAATTGGCAGAGGTTATAGTAGACGCGTTGGTTATCATTTATCAAAACTCTCTAGATTCTGGGCAGGTCCCGGCAGATTGGAAGACAACAAATGACATGCCACTTTTTAAAAAAGGATGTAGGCAAAAGACAGGCAACTATAGGCCAGTTGGCTTAATATCTGTAGTTGGGAAAATGCTTGAAGCTCTCATTAAGGAAGAAAGAGTGAAACATTTAGTAAGGAGTGGTTCCATTAGACAGACGTAGCATGGATTCAGAAAGGGCAGGTCCTGATTGACAAACTTACTGGAGTTCTTTGAGGACATAATGAGTGCAGTGGATAGAGGGGAGCAGGTGGATGTTGTATACTTGGGTTTCCAGAAAGCATTCAATAAGGTGCCGCACAAGAGACTTACAAATAAGATACGGATGCATGGAGTCGGAGGAAGTGTACTGGCATGGATAGTGGATTGGTTAACCAATAGAAGGCAGAGAGTTGGTATAAATGGGCGTTTACACGAGGAAATCTGCAGATGCTGGAAATTCAAACAACACGCACAAAATGCTGGCGGAACACAGCAGGCCAGGCAGCATCTATAAGGAGAAGCACTGTCGACGTTTCGGGCTGAGACCCTTCGTTAGTCCTGAAAAAAGGGTCTTGGCCTGAAACGTCAACAGTGCTTCTCCTTATAGATGCTGCCTGGCCTGCTGTGTTCCGCCAGCATTTTGTGTGTGTTGTATAAATGGGTGTTTCTCCGGTTGGCAGTCAGTGGTGAGTGGGGTGCCGCAGGGGTCGGTGCTGGGCCCACAGCTGTTTACCATTTACATTGATGATTTGGAAGAGGGGACTGAGTGTAGCGTAGCAAAATTTGCTGATGACACTAAACTGAGTGGAAAAGCAAATTGAACCCAGAGGTTGTGGAGAGTCTGCGGAGGGATATATATAGGTTAAGTGAGTGGGCCAAGGTCTGGCAGATGGAATACAACATTAGTAAATGCGAGATCATCCACTTTGGAAGGAATAATGGAAGAGCAGATTATTATTTGAATGGTGAAAGATTGCAGCATGCTGTTGTGTAGAGGGACTTGGGAGTGCTTGTGCATGAGTTGCAAAAAGTTGGCTTGCAGGTACAACAGGTTATTAAGAAGGCAAATGGAATGTTGGCCTTCATTGCTATAGGGATTGAATTTAAAAGCAGGGAGATCATGCTGCAACTATACAGGGTACTGGTGAGGCCGCACCTGGAGTACTGTGTGCAGTTCTGGTCTCCATACTGGAGGAAGGATATACTGGCTTTAGAGGCAATGCAGAGGAGGTTCACGAGGTTGATTCCAGAGATGAAGGGGTTAACATATGAGGAGAGATTGAGTCACCTGGGACTATACTCTCTGGAGTTCAGAAGAATGAGAGGGGATCTTATAGAAACATACAAAATTTTGAAAGGGATAGATAAGATAGAAGTTGGAAAGTTGTTTCCATTGGTAGGTGAGACTAGAACTAGGGGACATTGCCTCAAGATTCAGGGGAGAAGATTGAGGACGGAGATGAGGAGAAACTGTTTTTCCCAGAGAGTGATGAATCTGTGGAATTCTCTGCCCAGGGAAGCAGTTGAGGCTTCTTCACTAAATATATTTAAGAAAGAGTTAGATAGGTTTCTATATAGTAAGGGAATTAAGGGTTATGGGGAAAAGGCAGGTAGATGGAGCTGAGTTTACGGACAGATCAGCCATGATCTTATTGAATGGCGGGGCAGGCTCATTGGGCTGGATGGCCGACTCCTGCTCTTATTTCTATGTTCTTATGTAAAACTGCACACAATTTTCCAAATTCGTCCTCACCAACCTTGTATATATCTCCATCATAACATCTCATCTTCTGTACTCATTACATCAATTTATGAAAGTTAATGTGCTATGAGATGAAGAATCCTTGAAGTGAGCGCATATTTCAAGGAACAGTTCCAAGCAGCACCAAGAAGAGAGCATGGCCAAGAAGGTGGGGGTCCCTGATGATGGATGCTGCTTTCCTGTGACAGTGCTTCCTGTAGATGTGCTCAGTGGTGGGGAGGACTTTACCCATGATAGACTTGGCCATATCTACTACTTTTTGTAGAATTTTCCAAGGGTATTGGTGTTTCCATATCAGGCTGTGATGCAATCAGTCAACATACTCTCCCCCACACATCTAAAGAGTATTGTCAAAGTTTGAGATCTCATGCTGAATCTTGTAAACTTCTAAAGAAAGAAGGTAGATATTCATGCTTTAGACTGATACATAGTGAAGTCCATTATTTATGGATTTTCATTCTGAAAAAAGAACCCATTTATGTTGACTCCATGTGTCTATCTGATAACCAGTTGTAAATTCACGTTAACACATTTCCCCCTTTACTCTGCACTCTTCATATGCATATCATCCTTTAATGTGACATCGATCATCAAATATCTCCTTCATTTAGGACGCGCTATCTTCTGACAGCTCCTTCTGGGCAGGAGGTACAGAAGCCTAGTCCCACACCACCAGGTTCAACAACAATTACTTCTCTTCAACCATTTGGTTGTCGAATGAACCAGCAAGCCCCTAATCACTACAGTTTAGCAACACAATAGCCACTTACATTACAACAAAATTTTCTAGTTTTGTTTCCTTGTAAAAATTGTGTAGGTTTAATTTATGCTTATTTTGTGAATGCTATTGCAAGTAAGTATTTCATTGCACCCATGGACACAAGTACTTATGCAGATGTTAATAAACTTGACTCTGAATTTTACTTTGACTTTACCCTTATTGAATGCCTTGTGGGAATACAAATTAACTGCATTTACACTTACTTGAAAAATTTTAACAAATTTGTCACACTTTCAGAAAACCACATTGACTAAGGAACTTTGAGTTCTCTAATTTGTGCGTGTTACCCCCTCCCTCTTCTCTCTTTTTCCACTCCCCATTCTGGCTCCCCTCTTGCCTCTTCTCTCCTCCTCACCTGCTTATCACCTCTACCCTGGTTTCCCTCCTCCTTCCCTTTGTCCCATGGTCCACTCTCCTGTCCTATCAGATTCCTTTTTCTCTAGCCCTTTACCTTTTCCACTTGTCACCTCCCAGCTTCCTTCTTCACCACCCCAAAGCCCAACCACCTGGCTTCACTATTACCTTCTAGTTTGTACTCCTAACCTCCCCCCCCCCCCCACCTCCATCTTCTTATTCTTGCTTTCTCTTTCCTTTCCAGTCCTGATAAAGGGTTTTAGCCCAAATTACTCTCCATAGATGCTGCCTGACCTGCTGAGTTACTCCAGCGTTTTGTGCTCTGAGCTCAACTACATTTTACTGTTCTAAGTGACTAGCTTACTTCTTCCTTGATATCCAATGTGTTTGAGTCTGCGAACCCACTGGAGGCTGGAGGGCAGAGATGGCCTGTTCTGAGGTTGGAGGACTGTCTGTCTGTGTGCATGGATAGGTGAGTGGGTGAGAGGGAGGAATGAGCTTGTTTTGCTGCTGCTGTTGTTGTCCTACTCCATATCCGTCCACTCTCATATGCTTCCTTCTTCTCCTTCTATCTATCCTCTCCCAGCTTCTTAATTCATCCACCCTTCCCTGAACCCACCCAATTCCCATTCCCCTGATTTCACCTATTACCTGCCAGCTTGTACTCATCATCCACATGCACATTCCTTTTTTGTCTTCTTCTCCCTTCCTTTCTAGTCCTTGATGGAAGGGTCTTGGCCTGAGACGTCAACTGCTTATTCCTCTCCAAAGATGCTACCTGACCTGTTGAGTTCTCCAGTGTTTTGTGTGTGTTGCTCAAGATTTCTAGCACCTGCAGAATCTCTTGTGTTTAGGTACAGCAATTCTGCCAAGCTGTCACCTCGTGATCCAAAGTATACCATGGACAATGAAAGTACCTCATTCTTAATCAGCTCAAACCAAAATTTTTGATCCAATTTGGATCCAAAAATAAGATAACTTTGGATCTATATTGACTGGGAAGTCATTAATATGTTCCGTAACTGTGAGATTCAATTGCATTAAAATTTCAGTCACAAAGGTAGAGGGTGGGGAGGAGTACATGCTGGCAGGTGATAGATGAGACCAGATGAGGGTGAATGGGTGGGTAGTGAAGTGCGAAGCTGGGAGGTGAGAGGTAGAAGAGGTACAGGACTGAAGAAGAAGGCATCTGATAGGAGAGAAGAGTGGATCATAGAAGAAAGGGAAGGAGGAGGGGCACCAGTGGAAGGTGATGGGCAGGCAAGGAGAGGAGAAGGGATGAGAGGTGAACTAGATTTGGGAATGGAAAAAGAGAGAAGGGAAGTCAATGTTCAAAGTAAATTTACCATCGAAGTACACATATGCCATCATATACTACTCTGAGATTAATTTTCTTGTGGTTAATTCACAGTAGATACAAAGAAATACAATGAAAAACTGCACTCAAACAAAGGCAGACAAAAGATAGAGAAAATAATCTTCCTGTCATCAGTTTGCAGGCTACCCAGATGGAATAAGAGATGTTGCTCCTCAAACTGGAGTTGGGCCTCATTGTAGCAGTAGAGGAGGCCACAGACCAACACGTCAGAATGGGAATGGGAAACTGAATTGAAATTCTGTACTTGATTATTGCTCCTCAAAGTTTAAAGTACATTTATTATCAGAACATGTTTATGTCATCGGATATTACCCAGAGATTCATTTTCTTGCAGGCATTCACAGTAGGATAAAGAAATACAACAGAATCAATGACAAACTACACTCAGACTGACAAACAACTAATGTGCAAAAGAAGACAAACTGCAAACATAATTAAGTAAATAATTAAGGAAATCAATAAATAGTTCAAAGTAAATTTATTCTCAAAATACATATATGTCACCATATACAACCCTGAGATTTATTTTCTTGAGGACATACTCATAAATTCATAATAGAATAATAATCATAATAGGATTAATAAAAGACAGCACCCAACAGAACTGTCAAGCAACCAATGTGCAAAAGACAACAAACTGTGCAAATACAATTAATAAATAAATATGCAAAAAACATTGAGAACGTAAGATAAAGAGTCCTTGAAAGTGAGTCTATAGTTTGAGGGAACAGTTCAGTGATAGGGTGAGTGAAATTGAGTGAAGTTGTCCCCTTTTGTTCAAGAGCCTGATGGTTGAGGGGTAATAACTGTTCCTGAACCTGGTGGTGTGAATCCTAAGGCTCCTGTACCTTCTTCCTGATGGCAGCAGAGATAGATAGATTGGTAGGTAAAGAGATAGATAAATAAATAATTCGATAGATGGATAGATTGGTAGGGAAATAGACAGATAAATAAATAAATAAAACAGAGTATGAGTTGTAGTGCCCTTAAAAGTGAGTCCATAGGTTGTGGAATCAGTTCAGTGTTGAAGTGAGTAAAGTTATCCTCACTAGCTTAGGTTCACTTGAGTGATTTCCAGACCTTTTGTAGAAAAGGGTGCATGCATGGATAGAATATGTAGAATGGGATAGTGAAATCATCTGCCAACACATATTGCTCGGACTCATAAATAAAGAACTTCATTGGGAGATATAACAGAGGATGACTGGTACATTGGGAAGCCTAACCCCACATCACACATATATCAGCATGTTTCAAAGCAATAGGAAGGAAATTTGAAGAGGGTGAAATTAAAATGTGGAATATGCACATTTAATTCATGGAATATTTATTGCTGTGCTTTTCAAGTTGGTACTGCCATATGATGACTGTAAGTGCTTTGTTAAAATGAGAGATTGCTTACAAATCTAATATGCTGAGTGTGATTGGATCATGTTGAACAGATTCATAAATACCAGTTTTATGGGCAGCAGACTTTGTTTGGCAGATTTACAACGAAACATTTGTCGACATTGTGGATGGAAGTTATTAAAGCTTACTTCAGCTGTACTTTCTCATCGCCGGCCATACGTTAGAGAGTATCAAGAGCAGATGGTGTATGTGATGTTTTAAACTGTACTTACAGTCCCTGTATGATACCAGTTCCAGCCATGAGAACTATATCAATGGACTGCACTGTTGACTTCCCTCAGACACATGGCACTGTTATCAAAAAAAGGAAATCTTTTGGCACAAATAATGATAAATATAAAGATAAGGATGAAGATAAAGATTAACTTTATTTGTTACATGTACATTCAAGCCTCGAAACATACTGTGAAATGCATTATTTTTGCATCAACGAACACTGCAGTGTGAGGATTGTACTGGGGGCAGCTCGCAAGTGTCGCCACACTTCTGGTAGTAACAGCATGCCCACAACTCACTAACTCTAACTCTGTGCCTTTGGAATGTGGGAGGAAACCCACACAGTCACAGAGAGACTATATAAACTCCTTACAGACAATGGCTTGAACTGAACCCTGGTCAGTGAACGCTGGCACTGTAAAGCAGCTGAGTTTGTGTATAAAAGTCTGCTTATCCTTGCAACCAGTGAGATATATAGTTAGTCCAGTATAAACTATTCATTCTCTGCCAACATTAAAAATGTAAAATTCTAAGTGCTTAAAATTATTTAATTACCATTTAATGTTTAGAACTTTTCTGTGAATAATGGCGAACCGTTTCATTCATCTCATTTATATCCCTTATCATTCAATTCTATTTTCACTTTCCTTCACTGCACCTTTTTGAACAGATGATCTGCTAATGCAAGATGAAAACCATGCAAAATTGAGGTGAAATTCGAAACATATCTTTATCTGGAAGAATTGAGATGTAATCCATTTGAGGCTCTCCGTTGGTCGGGGTCATCTGTGGATATTGCATCCTAGCTGTCTACATGATATACAAGGTGGTACTCAGGAAGGACAGTACGATTTGGAGAGCAAACTGTTGCCCATGCAGCAGACTCCCCTCTCCATACAGCTGATGAATCTAAAGGAACAGCAGAGACTGATATAGTTTGGTGCCAGCAGCTGATGGTCAGTGTTGAACTCAATGTAGGACTGTCTTAGGGATTTCACCTCTGGATTTATCCTTGGGAATAACTCCCGAAGCCTGTCCCATGAGTGGGTATAGGTGCAAAGCAGCAGAGGTTTGAGCTGAGCTACCAACCATGGCTGATGAACCCCACCTGCCTGAAGCAATCAGTAACCTGTCTTTATACCTTCTCTTGTCAGTAGAAAGGGTGCCACTGGGTTTAGTAGATAAGCCTCACCTGAAGGTCAGGAGCTGGAATTGGTTGGCAGATGCATGCCATAGGGATCATTTAGTAGGTAGTGGGAGCTTATCCCCACTACCTCCCACGCCTGTGACAACCTTAAGGAACCTGTAATCCATTACTACTGATTTTAGGTAATTACAGAGAGATTAGTCTGTAGTATTAATCATTAAACTGAAACTGTAAACACCGTTTAAAACACTACTTACACCATCTGCTCTTGACGACATATTAAGGCACTTTCTAAGGTTTGCCTGCCTGTGAGAGAGTACAGTTGAAGAAAGGTTCAATACGCTTCACTAAAAAAACTTTTTGCAGCCACTGGGTGATCTACAGGGAGCGCTGCCACACAAAAGCAATATCTGTCACCAAGGATCCCATCCTACCATCCATCCACGCTATGCTTTCTTTTTGCTGAAGGAGGTACAAGCGCATTAGGACCCACACCACCAGCTTCAGCAACATTGAATACCTCTCAACCATCAGGCTCCTGAACCAGCGTGGATAACTTCCCTCACCCCAACACTGAACTGATCACTGAACACAACCTGTGGAGTTACACAGAACATAGAAATCTACAACACATTACAGGACCTTTGGCCTACAATGTTATGCCAACCACACAACCTACTCTAGAAACTGTCTAGACTTTCCCTAGCGCATAGCCCTCTATTTTTTTAAAATCCATTTACCTATCTAAGAGTCTCTTAAAAGACACTATTGTATCCGCTTCAACCACCGTTGCTGGCAGTGTATTCTACACACCCACCATTCTCTGTGTGAAAGACTTGCCTCTGACATTCCCCTGTACCTACTTCAAAGCACCCTAACCATGCCCCCTCTTCAAAGGTTCAAAGGTCCAATTTAATGTCAGAGAAATGTATACAATATACATCATGAAGTGCTTTTTCTTCACAAACATCCACAAAAACAAAGAAGTGCCCCAAAGAATGAACGACAGTTAAACGTGAGAACCACAAAGTCCCCCACAGCTCCCCACTCCCACACGTAAGCGGCAGCAAGCAACGATCCCCCCGCCCCCCAGCAAATAAAAGCACAAGCATGAGCTAGGCGATAGCAAAGGCACAGACCCGCAGTTACCCCAAAAACTATCGCATATCATCTAGCATTTGGCAAACCACAAGTTCTCTCTCTCCCTAATAAGGGAGAGGGGGTGTCCCCCATTTTCACAGTGAGCAGGAGACATAAAACGACCTGCTGGTTTACAATGTTAAAAAGTCTGTTTCGTCATTTTTTTTACCTGAAGATCGCAAAGATCTCAGGTCTTCGGGCCCACAGCGAAAGATTTTCCAGCCTCCCTGATGACATATGCGTCTGCTGCCGTGACACTGACCCTCGATCTGCCCATCTCCAGAGCCCCGCGATCTTAGGCTTTCAAATTGGAGCTGAACTCTTAGGCCGAACCCTTGGCATGCGGGACAACAACGGCCGGTCCTGAAACCCCGAGAACGGGTCCCATTCCCGTAAAGGACCGAAGTCTGCATGCAACTCCAGGTCAGGGTTTTCAAAAGCACCCTTAAAGGGAAAAATAGAGATATTAAAGTTGGAGATTGAGCTGTATCCGAAGATGCAAGCAAAAGAGTCGCTGTTTGTTAGCCATTTCAGCCCTGGGAAAAAGCCTTTGGCTATCCACACCATCAGTGCCTCTCATCGTCTGGTACACCTCTATCAGGTCACCTCTCATCCTCCGTTGCTCCAAGGAGAAAAGACAAGTTCACTCAACCTATTCTCAGAAGGCACACTCTCCAATCCAGGCAACATCCTTGTAAATCTCTTCTGTACTCTTCCCATAGTAGCCACATCCTTCCTGTAGTGAGATGACCAGAACTGAACACAGTACTCCTAATGGGGTCTAACCAAGGTCTTATATAGCTGCAACAATACCTCACGGCACTTGAACTCAGTCCCATGGTTGATGAAAGCCAACACTCCATATGCCTTCAATACCGTCAACCTGTGCAGCAGCTTTGAGAGCCCTATGGACATGGATCCCAAGATCCTCCACACTGCCAAGAGTCTTACCATTAATATATTCTGTTTTCAAATTTGACCTACCATGATAAACCACTTCACACTTATCTGGGTTGAACTCCATCTGCCACTTCTTAGCCCAGTTCTGCATCCTATCAATGTCCTGCTGTAACCTTTGACAACCCTCCAGACTATCCACAATACCTCCAACTTTGTACCATCAGCAAACTCACTAATCCACCCATCTACTTCCTCATCCGGGTCATTTATAAAAATCACAAAGAGGAGGGGTCCCAGAGCAGATCCCTATGGAACACCACTGGCCACCATCCTCCGTGCAGAATACGAACCACCTACAACCACCCTTTGCCTTCTGTGGGTGAGTCATTTCTGGATCCACAAAGAAAGGCATCCTTGGATCCCATACCTCCTTACCTTCCGAATGAGCCTTGCATGGGGAAACTTGTCAAATGCCTTACTGAAATCCATATACACTACATCCACTGCTCTACCTTCATTAATGTGTTTTGTTATATCCTCAAAGCATTCATTCGGTCTCCTGCCCTTGACAAAGCCATGCTGACTATCCCTAAACAGATTATGTCTCTCCAAATGCCTATAAATCCTGCTTCTCAGGATCTTCTCCAACAACTTGCCCACTAGTGAAGTAAGACTCACTGGTCTACAATTTCCTGGATTATCTCTACTCACTTTCTTGAACAAGGGAACAACATTTGCAATCCTCCAATCCTCCAGTACTTCTCCCATCCCCATTGATGAGGCTCAACAGTCTCCTCCCTCACAGTAGCCTGGGGTATATCTCGACCAGTCTTGAAGAATTATCTAACTTAATGCTTTTCAAAAGCTCCAGCACATCCTCTTTCTTAATGTTAATATGCTCAAATGTTTCAGTCCACTGTAAGTCATCCCCACAATTGCCAAGGTCCTTTTCCCTGGTGAACACTGAAGCAAAGTATTAATTGAGTACCTCCGCTACCTCCTCCAACTTCATGCACAAGAGTCTGCTCTCACTCCTTATTGGTGTTAATCTCATACGGTTCATCCTCTTGCTCTTCACATACTTGTGGAATGCCTTGAAGTTTTCCTCAATCCTGCTCACCAAGGCCTTGTCATGGCCCCTTCTAGCCCACCAATTTCATTCTAGAGCTCCTTCTTGGCACCATTATAATTTTCTAGAGCTCTAACAGTATCTAGTTTCTTGAACCTTTCATAAGCTTTTCTTTTTTTCTTAACTAGATTTTCCACATCCTTTGTACACCATGGTTCTTTTACTCTACCATCCTTTCCTCGCCTCAATGGAACATACTTATGTAGAACGCCGTGCAATGTCATGGTCTGGTCCTTGAAGTCTGTGTTCCGGTTCACGGTCCGGTCCGTGGACTCTGGACTCCGAGTCTTCTGGCTGTCCCTTGTTTCAGTTAGGCTTAATCATAGGCACCTGATGCTCATCTTGAGGCTGGGAATATAAGTGGCCCTGGGTTTGAGTGTGGGTGCTGGTTTGTCTTGTCAGTATCCTGTCCTTGCCTCTATGGAGTAGGTCAGGCTGTCTTTGCTGTTACTCTGAGGCTGGACTGTTCCCTTCCCTTCCCTCCCCTTCCCTCCCCTCCCCTTCCCTTCCCTTTCCTTCCCCTTCCTCCTGAAGCCTTGCCTGTTTTGCTGTCAAGTTCTACTGCTGGAGCGAGACCAGAGCCTTGCCATGTCAAGAAAAGAAACTGTCTATCATTGTTTGGAACTGTCTCTGTGTCCATGCCTTCACTAGGTAGGTCTGGCCATTTGCTGCTACCTTGTGTTAGGAACTGTCTCGTCATGTCTTCGCCTGGTTTTGGAGTCCGAGCCCAAGTTAAGGGGTTCTGGGTCCTTGCCTAGTCTCTGGCTTGGAGTCCATACCCAAGCCTCGAAGAACCCAAGCCATGTCCAGTCCTGTAGCCATGTCATGTCCTTGCCTAGTTCTGGGGTCTGAGCCCTAGTCAAGACCCAGGTTCTGGGTCCTTGCCCAGTCTTTGGCTTGGAGTCCAAGCCCAGGCTCCTAGTTCCCAGTTCCTTGTCATGGTTCTGCTTTCCTTGCCAAAGTCCTAGCCCAAGTCTGTGTTCCTGTCCCAGCTCCTAGTCTCTGTCCTATCTCGTCCCTAAGCCTAGTCCAGTCCAGTTCCTAATACTTCAGTGTCTGTGTCTTGCATTTGGGTCCGCCATTAGCGCCCCCCCCCCCCTCCGTTATGACATGCAAATGTTCCTTGAACATTTACCAAATTTCTGCTGTGCATTTCCCTGGGAACATCTGCTCCCAATTTATGCTCCCACATTCCTGCCTAATAGCATCATATTCCCCCCTACCCCAGTTAAATGTTTTCCCAAATTGTCTGCTCCTGAATACACCTAACAAACTCCACCCCATTCAAACCCCTTGCTCTAAAGAGACGCCAGTCAATATTAGGAAAGTTAAAATCATCCATCACAACAACCCTATAATTATTGCACCTTTCCAGAATCTGACTCCTTATCTGATCCTTGATGTCTTTGTTATTATTGGGGGTTCTCTAAAAACCCTGTAGAGTTATTGCCCCTTTCCTGTTTCTGAATCCCTCCATGACTTCCTCTTTTTCTGCAGCCGTGATACTATCCTTGATTAGCAATGCCACCCCTCCACCTCTTTCACATCCCTCCCTGTCCTTTTTGAAACATCTAAAGCCCAGCACACTCAGCAGCCATTCCTGCCCCTGAGACATCCAAGTCTCTCTGTTATGGCTACAGTGTCATAGTTCCACGCTCAAAGTTCATCCACCTTGTTTATGATACTCGTAGGATTAAAATAGACACACCTTAAACCATCAGGCTGAGTGTATCTTTGCTCTATCATCTGCTTGTCCTTTCTCACAAACTCCCTAAAAGCTGTCTCTACTTGTGTGCCAACTGCCCCATCCTCTGTCTCTTCACTTCGGTTCTCACCCCCCTGCAAATGTAGTATAACCCGCCCCCCCCCCCCCAAGCAACACACACAAAATGCTGGAGGACTCAGCATTTTGTGTGCACTTCTTGGATTTCCAGTATCTGCAGATTTTCTTTTGTTTGTGATTATATTAAACACTCCCCAATAGCATTAGCAAACCTCCCTCCCAGGATATTGGTTCCCTTCCAGTTCAGGTGCAACACGTCCCACTTGCCTTCCCCACTCCCCTTCCCCAGAAAAGGTTCCAATGATCCAAGAACTTGAAACCCTACCCCCAGCACCATTTCCTCAGCCACTCATTCATCTGCACTATTTTCCTGTTCTGACCTTTACTAGTTTGTGGAACTGGGAGTAATCTGGAGATTTCTACCTTGGAGCTCCTGCTCTTCAGCCTCCTTGCTAACGCCCTAAGCTTACTGCACAGGACCTCTACCCATCTCCTGTCTTTGTCATTGGTACCAACATGTACCACAACCTCCGGCTGCTCACCCTCCCCTTCAAGAATATTCTGCAACTGCGCAGAGACATCCTGGACCCTAGCACCCAGGAGACAACACACAATCTTGGAGTCTATTTTGCTGCACAGAATCTCCTATCTGTCCCCCTAACTATTGAGTCTCCTATGACTACTGCACCACCTGACTTCACCCTACCTTTCTGAGGCTCAGAGTCGACCACAGTGCTATTGGCCTGGCTCCTGCTGCCTCGCCCAGATTGGTCATTCTCCTCAGCAGTATTCAAAGGGCTATCCTTATTGCTGAGGGGAATGTCCACAGGGGGTCCCTGCACTGACTTCCTTCTCCCTTTACCTCTCTCGATGTTCAGCCATCTACTCCCCGAATTCTGCACTCTAGGTGTAACTACCTGCTCAAAAGTCGTATCTATCAATTGCTCTGCCTCCCGGACGATCCTTACCTCCAGCTCCAGCTCCTTAATGCGGCTTTTCAGGAGCAGGAGTTGCCAGCACTTCCCGCAGATGTAGTCATCAGGGAGACTATCAGGTTCCATGAATTCCCACATCCTACAGGAGGAGCATTCCACTGCCATATCTGACATCTAGCCTGCATTGTACAAGGGAAAACCAAATTGACGATAACGAAAGGAAAAACCTACCTTTCTTACCTGTTTCTTTGGCCTCGGCCTCTTCTCATCGAAGTCTCTTGAGTCACAGAGTAAGTTCCCACTCCGCCTCTAGCCCCCACTCCAATGGCCACTCTGCTAGACCCTGTCTCTCTTTTATGGCTTAAAAAATAAGAAAAGCCCCCATGCAAGGAGAAAGAACTCAGTGGTGCAACACCAGCCTTCCACTGCCACCGACGCCTTTGGAGATCTCCACAACTCGGGTTTTCAGGATTAATTACTTCTTTAATTATTTGAAATTTGAACAGTTTACCTTCTTTTGCACATTGGTTGTTTGTCAGTCTTTGTGTAGTTTTTCATTGTATTTTTTTGTTCTACTGTGAATACCTGCAAGGAAATCAACCTCTGGGTAGTATATAGTGACATGTACATACTTTGATAATAAATTTACTTTGAATTTTGAACTTCCAACTTACTGCAACTCCAAGTAAATGTATCTGTGAGTGCTGCATGGTAATTTCTGTTTATCAGTGTGTGTTTTTAAAAAAACTCTGAGAGGTGACATTGACCCTGTCAGCTGAAGTAATGTGGAAAATGATTTTGGGCAAGAGACTGAACTTAATTTTGGTGTTATGAGTTCCCTGAGAGTTCCAAATTGGTGTTTGAGTCATGCGTACATATGTCTGACATCATGGCTATACAAGCCAGTAGGGTGTCAAAACGCATTCTGGGGTGATGATGTTATGGATAGCATAATTATTGATGAACTAAAATGAGAAACAGTCTTCAGGAAATAAAAACTGGACACAATTACAATTTAATTTTCAACTTGTACTTTGTGTTTAGTGAAACAAATCATTGAGTGTCAGACATTTTGATTCTGTCCCTTTGGAACTACTTCGGGGAAGATAATCGATGAATATTCCTGCTGTTGTGTTATTCCCCTCTGTGCATTGTGGCACATCAGGCGGCAGCTTAGCCATTTCTCTAGCATTTTGTCTGCTTTTTAGGAGGCCGGGTTGCTAGTTCAACACTCAACCCAGCCGGCGAGATTCAAACCCGTGACCATTTGCCTTGAAGTGTGGTGCTGATGCCACTACACCACCGGCCAGCTATTCCTGCTATTAGTATATTGTTAAAGATGTATCTCTGACACTTAATTCACAGTTCAGCACAGATCAGCTTTGTCACTTAGCCTTCTGGTTAGTTGTGAATTCATGAAAACATCCCTCAACACTGCAACAGAAGGGGTATAATTTGTGTGTCTGGAGTTTGTATTCAAAGAACTTTGGAACAGACACCAGTATTGAATATTCAAAGAGTGCTGCTAGTTAGGATGTGCTACCGTTGTAAATGTGTAATTCTGTAAATTTACCTGACTGTGTTCAAAATCTAAAATTAAGTAGGTGATTGGTCTTTCATTATGTGCCATATCATATGACATGGGTGATCATGGCCTCTCCATGACCGTGATTATATTTGGCAAATTTTTTTACAGAAGTGGTTTGCCATTGCCTTTTTCTGGACAGTGTCTTTACAAGACATGTGACCCCTGCCATTATCAATATTCTTCAGAGATTGTCTGCCTGGCGTCAATGGTTGCATAACCAGGACTTGTGATATGCACCAGGTGCTCATACAACCATCCACCATCTGTTCCCATGGCTTCATGTGACCCTGATTGGGGGGCTAAGCAGGTGCTACACCTTGCCCAAGGGTGACCCGCAGGCCAGCAGAGGGAAGGAGCACCTTACACCTCCTTTGGTATCTCTACCTTGCCACCCCACAATGATTGTAGCAATTGAAACTATAGATAATGGTTTATGGTTATCTTTGTGTTGAAGGACTATAAAACATGGGTCAGGAGAGTGAGATTCCCTTTGATTTTCTTGGAATTTTCTTTTCATTTCTTTTCCATTTTCCATTTTCTTTTCTCTCTCCTGGAGATTTGTTGTGTGAATACAGACTTTTATATTCACAAGACATTCTGCAGATGCTGAAACTCTTGACCAACACACACACACTAAACGCTGGAGGAACTCAGCAAGTCAGGCACTATCAATACAGGGGAGAAAGCAGTTAAGGTTTTCAGTGAGACTCTTCACCAGGACTGGAGAGGAAGGGGGCAGAAGCCAGAATAGGAAGATGGGAAGAGAGGGAGGAGTACAAGCTGGCAGGTGATAGGTGAGACCAGAGGAGGGGAAGGTGAGTATGGGAGAGGGGGGATGATGAAAGAAGCTGGGAAGTGATAGGTGGAAGAAATTTGAAAAAGAAGGTATCTGAAAGGAGAGGAGAGTGGACCATGGGAGAAAGGGAAAGAGGATGGGCACCAGAGAGAGATGATAGGCAGATGAGAAGAGGAAGTCTGAGAGGGGAATCACAATGGAAAAATGGAGAAGGAGAGAGGAGGGAGAAATTAATGGAAGTTAGGGAAATCGATGTTTATGCTATCAGGTTGGAGGCTGCTATGAAGGAATATGATATGTTACTCCAACCTAAGTTTGGCCTCTTCTTGGCAGCAGAGGATGCCATGGACAGGCATGGAGGTTAGAGAAATTGATGTTCAGTCTTTCATCTTTCCCAGATACACCTTCTGTGTGGCTCCGTTTTAGTCAGTCAAAACACATGTACCTTGCGTGTACATATCTGGTATCATAGTCATACATGTCAGTAATATGAGGGAACACAAGTCAACCAACGTGCAACAACGATATGTCACAAATGCTTCAATTTTACAGTTCAGCTGTACAGCCAAAATGCTCAGTTAAACTTGCATAATGAAAACACATTAAACATTTTTTCCATCTTATGCTCCATCTGTTATCTCCCTGTCTGCTCATTTAAGCCGCTTCTGTCTCTCTTCCAGTAAAAACCTAAAAATATTCAACAGCTCAAGCCACTTCTCTAGGGAGGGAAACAGTTAATGTTTCACCTCAATGGCTTTTCATCTGAACTGGGAGTAGGTGGAAATAAACAGGGATTGGAACTAAGAGAAAGGGAACAGGGAACAACAGAATGCAAAGGAAGCTTTGAATCTGAATCAGAATCAGGTTTATTATCATTGACGTATGTCATAAACTTGGTTGTCTTGCAGCACAGCAGAATGGAGCAAGACAAAAATTACAATAAAAATGTAAAATAAGTTGTGCAAAAAGAGAGAAAAAATGAATAGATTCAGTGACCGTTCAGAAATGTGATGGAAAGGAAGGTGTTCCTAAAATGTTGAGTATGTGTGATTTGATTACTAATGTAATTGTGGGCCAAACAGCATGTTCCCATGCTGTACTGTTCAATGTCCTACAGTACTGTGCAAAAGTCTTAAACACACATATATAGCTAGACTTTTGCACAGTACTGTAATAATTTTATATATTATACTATACTGCTGCCACAAAAAAAAGCAATTTTCATTACGTATGTCAGTGATGATAAACCTGATTCTGATATGGGTCTCTATTGTGGACTGAGAGTGGGAAGGGGGCAGGGAGAGGGGAATCATGGTTGGGAAAAGGGAGAAAGTGAGGGGGGAGGGTGTGGGAAGCAGCAGAGAGACATTTTGTACTGATCAATAAACCAATTGTTTGGAACTAAATGACCCTGTCAGGTATCTCAGGGCTGGATGTGTCTGCACCTGCGGTACCCCTCAACCCAACCTATAGCGCCACACCCTCACCATTCCCAACATCCTTTGCGAGATTTTCAAACGTTCTCTGCTCCACATTGTCAAATACAGTGCTGTGCAAAGATCTTAGGCGCACCTTAGCTATATGCAGGCTTTTGCACAGTACTGCACTCTCACCACCCTCTGAGTGAAGAAGTTCTCCCTCTTGTTCCCCTTAAACATCTCACCTTTCACCCTTAACACATGACCTCTCGTTCTAGTCTCACCAATTTCCGTGGAAAATGTCTGCCAGCATTTACCTCATCTATTCTCCTATACCTCCCCTTGCATGATTGATGATCTCTCTGGACTCCCTAATCAATAATAGCTTGTCACTCTGGGCTACACCATACCTCCTGACATGCTTTTCTGTCACCAGGAAAATGCAGGAAAAGTTTAGTATGGTGGATGTGCAGAGAATCAAGTTCTCTTTGCTTTTATGCTTTAACATGCATTTGAGCCAACCTCAGGACAGCGGCCAATTCGACAAGTGTGAAGGTTACTAGTTCTCACACCAAGCAGAGTGACGGCATTTTCTTCTGGTTTCCCATCTGTTTTAAAAAATTATGATGTTCTGGGCTGCGAAGCTGCACCCACCGTAAATCAGTTTGAAACTTCAAATCAGTTTCATCTTGCAGATGAAAAATTCTTTACAATGATCTGATATAATCAAATCCAAAATAGTAAACTACTAGAGTTGTACATAATAAACACTCAGTGGCCACTTTTTGGGTACATGTGTACATCTGTTTGTTAATGCAAATATCTAATCAGCCATTCATGTGGCAGCAACTCAATGCATAAGAGCATGCAGACATGGTCAGGAGGTTCAGTCGTTGTTCAGACCAAACATCAGAATGGGGAAGAAGTGTGTTTTAAGTGACTTTGACCGTGGAAGGATTGTTGGTGCCAAATGGGGTGGTTTGAGTACCTCAGCAATTGCTGATATCACATGCAATAGTCTCTAGAGTTTACAAAGAATGGTGCACAGACCAAAAAAAAACCCAGTGAGTGGCTCATCTGTGGGTGAAAACGCCTTGTAAATGAGAGACATCGGAGGAGAACAGCTAGACTGGTTCATACTAATAGGAAGACAACAGTAACTTGAGTAACCACACATTACAACAGTGGTATGCAGAAGAGCATCTCTGAATGCTGAAAACATTGAGGTGAGGTGGATTTGCTACAGCAGCAGAAGAATACAAGCATACTCTCAGTGGCCACCTCATTAGGTACAGAAGGTGCCTGATAAATTCACCACTGAGTTATATTTTGCTATGAAAAATCACATTAAAATAAAAGATTAGACGTTTAAGTAATTTTCTCTAAGAAGAAAGACACTAAAGTGGAAAAAGTGTTGACAAATCCAATGTAATGGCAACAGCACCTGATACATTTAGTGTGGAAGGTTGTCATAGGTTACAACAGGACATTGACAGGATGCAGATCTGGGCAGAGAATTGGCAGATGGAGTTCAACCCGAGAATGTGCGGTGATTTAGTTTGGATTGTCAAACCTGAAGACAGAATGCAGGGTTAATAGCAGCATTGTTAACAGTGTGGAGAAACAGAGCGATCTTGAGGGCCACGTCCATAGATCCCTCAAAATTGTCGTGCAGTTTGATAGGGTGGTTTAAAAAGGTGTATGGCATGTTGACCTTCATTATTTGGGTGACTGAGTTCAAAAGCCACGAGGTAATGTTGCAATTCCATAAAATTCCGGTTAAACCACACTTGGAATATTGTGTTCAATCCTGGGTGACTCATTATAACAAAGATGTGGAGCTTTGGAGGTTTACCAGGATGCTGCCTGGATTAGAGAGGATGTCATATAAAGATGGGTTACATAGAAACATAGAAAATAGGTGCAGGAGTAGGCCATTCGGCTCTTCGAGCCTGCACCGCCATTCAGTATGATCATGGTTTATCATCCAACTCAGAACCCTGTACCTGCTTTCTCTCCATACCCCCGATCCCTTTAGCCACAAGGGCCATATCTAACTTCCTCTTAAATATAGCCAATGAACCAGCCTCAACTGTTTCCTGTGGCAGAGAATTCCACAGATTCACCACTCTGTGTGTGAAGAAGTTTTTCCTCATCTCGGTCCTAAAAGGCTTTCCCTTTATCCTTAAACTGTGACCCCTCGTTCTGGATTTCCCCAACATCGGAAACAATCTTCCTACATCTAGCCTGTCCAATCCCTTTAGAATTTTATACGTTTCAATAAGATCCCCCCTCAATCTTCTAAATTCCAGTGAGTATAAGCCTAGTTGATCCAGTCTTTCTTCATATGAAAGTCCTGCCATCCCAGGAATCAATCTGGTGAACCTTCTTTGTACTCCCTCTATGGCAAGAATGTCTTTCCTCGGATTAGGGGACCAAAACTACACACAATACTCTAGGTGCAGTCTCACCAAGGCCTTGTACAACTGCAGTAGAACCTCCCTGCTCCTGTACTCAAATCCTTTTGCTATGACTGCCAACATACCATTTGCCTTTTTCACCGCCTGCTGTACCTGCATGCCTACCTTCAATGACTGGTGTACAATGACACCCAGGTTTTGTTGCACCTCCCCTTTTCCTAATTGGCCACCATTCAGATAATAATCTGTTTTCCTTTTCTTGCAACCAAAGTGGATAACCTCACATTTATCCACATGAAATTGCATCTGCCATCAATTTGCCCACTCACCTAACCTGTCCAAGTCACCCTGCATCCTCTTAGCATCCTCCTCACAGCTAATTCTGCCACCCAGCTTCATGTCATCCACAAACTTGGAGATGCTGCATTTAATCCCCTCGTCTAAATCATTAATATATATTGTAAACAACTGGAGTCCCAGCACTGAGCCTTGCGGTACCCCACTAGTCACTGCCTGCCATTCTGAAAAGGTCCCGCTTACTCCCACTCTTTGCTTCCTGTCTGCCAACCAATTCTCTATCCACATCAATACCATACTGCTAATACCGTGTGCTTTAAGTTTGCACACTAATCTCCTGTGTGGGACCTTGTCAAAAGACTTTTGAAAATCTAAATATACCATATTCACTGGCTCTCCCCTATCCACTCTACTAGTTACATTTCAAAAAATTCTATAAGGTTCGTCAGACATGATTTTCCTTTCACAAATCCATGCTGACTTTGTCCGATGATTTCACCTCTTTCCAAATGTGCAAGCTAGGGCTTTTCTTTGGGAAGAGTGACTTGATAGAACTATTTTTTCCCAGCATGGAAATAACTATTACGAGGAGGCATAACTTTTAGTATGGAGGGGGAGATATCAGAAACAGATTTTTTAGAGACTGAATGCATTGAATGCCCTGCTGGGTTGGTGGTAGAGGCAGATGCTTTAGGGACATTTCAGAGATGCTTGGATAGGCACATGGATGATAGAAAAATGGAGGGCTATGTGGGAGGGAAGGTTTAGATTGATCTTATAGTAGGTTCCAGGAATGAAAGGATTACCATATGAGCTCTTGGGTTGTATTCCCTGGATTCAGGAGAATAAGATGGGATCTCATAGAAACATTCCAAATACTAAAAGGCCTGAACAGATTAGATGTGGCAAAGTTAATTCCCATGGTAGGTGAGTCTAGGACAAGAGGGCACCACTTCAGGATTGAATGATGCCCATTTAGAACAGAGATGCGGAGAAATTACTTTAGTCAGAGGGTGGTAAATCTGTGGAATTTATTGTCACGAGTGGCTGGGGAGGCCAAGTCATTGGGTGCATTTAAGGCAGAGATAGATAGGTTCTTGATTATCCAGGGCACAAAGGGTATGGGGAGAAGGCAGGGGAGTGGGGATGACTGGAAGAATTGGATCAGCCCATGATTGAATGGCGGAGCAAACTCGATGGGCCGAATGGCCTACTTCTGCTCCAATATATTATGATCTTATAAAATGTCGACACATCATTATGGGCCGAAGAGCCTGTACTGTGTTGTGGTGTTGTATGTTCTGTGGATTTGTTTGCAAGTTGTTTCCTTTAAAGCTAGATAGCAGCCTGGAACATGCACAAACAGAAAAGAGCTTGTCATTCATATTACTTCTGAACATCATGTGCCTGACTGATGAGATTGTACCAGGCATTATTCACTGTTCAGACAGGTATTCTGACAAAAGCAAAACTATTTTGTCTGATGTGTTGTACCATGCTTTCTTTTGTCAATATGCACCTGAGATTAAAAATTAATTTCACACTCAGGAAATGGCCATACTCGTGTTGATCTCTTCAAAAAAGGGTGGAGAAATTTTAATCCCTTACATTGGGCAAAGATGTAATTTAAAGAGTTTAAATTTGAAACATGTCAAACACTTTTGATGTTTAAGGAGGCAGGCAAACAGCCTGCTCCTGTGAGATAAGCCAGGTATCTTATCACTTAATTAGGTTTCAAGACCGTAAGAGCATAAGATATAGGAGCAGAATTAGGCCATTTAGCCCATCAAGTCTGTTCTGCTACTTCATCATGGCTGATCCAATTTTCTTCTCAGCCCCAGTCTACTCCCTTCTTCTTGTATCCTTTCATGCCCTGACAAAGCAAGAACTTATAAAACTCTACCTTAAATATACATAGACTTGGCCTCAACAGCTGCCTCTAACTAAAGAAATTCCTCATTGCCATTCTAACAGGACACCGCTCTATTCTGAGGTTGTGTCTTCTGGTCTGAAGACTCTCCTACCTTAGGAAACATCCTCTCCACATCCACTCTATCAAGCCCTTTCACCATTCGATAGGTTTCAATGCGGTCATCCCTCATTCTTCTGAATGTTATGTGGCTGATTGTCTCAAGTTTTAACAGACATTCAGGCTGGGCTGAATCTCCTGGTGCTCTGAATCGCATTGTCACTTCTCCTGTCTCTTTGACCACATATTCTTATATGGCACCTTCTGATACATGATCTCTGCCGCCTCTCCATTTGCAGGGATGTATCTCTGCAGAGTGCCTTCCACAGGCTCTTCAGCCTTTCAGTTTAATCAGCTGCAGGCATAGAAAAGGAAAATATGTCCAGATGCAATCCTGCAACACACAGAAAGTTCTGGAGGAACTCACCAGGCCAGTTACCATTTAGGGCCGACGCCCTTCATCAGGATGATGTAGAAACTGTTTAGTTATGGTGCCTGCATCCCTGAACCCTGACTGGATAGGCTGGGTTTGAGTTCCCTGGAGCAAAGGAATCTGTGGGGTGACCTGATAGTGGTCTATAAAATTAGAAGAGCCCAGAGTAGAATAGTAAATAGTTCAAGTCTATTTTCCTAAGGCTGTGGTGTCAGAAACAAGAGGGTGTGAGCTTCAGGTGAAAGGGAGGCTTTTTAAAGAGGATTTGAGAAAAAAGTTTTTACAAAGAATGGTTAAAATCTAGAACTTGCTGCTAGAGGAGTTGCTGTGATCCAATGCAAGTGCTTATAAATGGCTCTTATTTTTACAAGATACTGGAGTAGGCAGGCCATTGTCAGATATGGACCAAGTGTGGGCATATCTGGTTAATGTAGATAGGAAGAAAAGGTTGGCATGACATGAAGGGTCTAAACTCTCATTTCTCTGCAGTACAGTACAGTACTGTGAATCAATGAACATGGGATCCCTTAAACCTTAATTGTAAGATTTATAATCGTCTCAGGGTTAACAATAAGAGTTATTATAACCTGCCCCATTGACTTTCAAATGCTTGTGTTCCAAAAACTGAACTGGACTCAATTTCAAGGACTCTTCAGTTCATGCTCATTGTTTATTGCTTGCTTGCTTGCTTGTTTGTTTATTTATTTTTACTTTTTTCTCTTTCTGCTTTATTTGCATAGTTCGTTTTTTTTGTTTTGCACATTGATTGTTTGTCCTATTGGGTGTGGCCTTTCATTGGGTTTCTCTATTGCTATTCTCAATTCTCTATTTCTCAATTCTCTTTTGGGTTTCTTTTATTGCTGCAAATCCCCACAAGAAAAGAAATCTTGTCCATGTGACATTTTTTTTGATAATAAATTTACATTGAACGTTGAATTTAGATATGGCTTCACCTATTAATTTATTTGAGATTGCCGCACCTGAGAACTCCTTTGATCTAATATCAACTTGGCATTCTTTCCAGGATTAAGAATGTCATGTAAACACCGAGTGTTGTTGCCGATGGTGCTGCCAGCTGTAAGGTTTAGCTCTATTGTAAGGCAGAGGATACTTAGAACTGTGCAGAGACATTAAAGGGTTGAATGCAAGAGATACAGTTTCCCTCTCAAGGAAAAAGCAGAGGTGTTCAATGACTCCCTTCTCCACTCGTCCCTCCCCACTCATCTTCCTCCTGGCACTTATCTGGGCAAGCAGGACTAATGCTACACCTGCCCCTACACCTCCTCCCTCACCACTATTCAGGGTCCCAAACAGTCCTTCCCTCTGAGGTGACAGGTCATTTGAGAATTTGTTGGGGTCCTGGTGCAGCTTCCTCTACATCAATGCAACTCGACGTAGATTGGGGCAATGTTCATCAAGCACCTTCACTGTGTGCCACAAAAGATGGCTTTTTCTTGTGACCAAATGCTTTGGTTCTATTTCCCATTCCCATTCTGACATATCAGTCTATGGTCTCCTCTATACTCATGATAATACCACTCTCTGGCTGAAGGAGCAGAACCTCATAATCCATCTATGTAGCCTCCAAACTGACATCATGAACAATGATTTTTCTAATTTCTGGTAATTTTTCCCCTCTCCCCCAATCACTTTTTCCATTCCCCATTCTGTCTCTCCTCTCACCCCTTCCTTTCTCTTCATCTATCTATCAGTTCCCTCTGGTGCTCCCCTTCTTCCCTTTCTCCCATGGTCCACTATCTTCTCCTATCAGATTCCTTCTTCTTCAACCCTTTACCACTTCCACTTATCACCTCCCAGCTTGTACTCCTTCCTCTCCCCACCTTCTTTGTCTAGCTTCTACCCCTTTCCACTCCAGTCTTGATGAAGAGTCTTGACATGAAACATCAACACTGTACTACTCTCTATGGATGCTGCCTGACCTGCTGAGTTCCTCCAGCATTTTGTGTGTGTTACTCTGGCTTTCCAGTATTTGCAGAATCTCTGTGTTTGTGATATCCAGTAACTGCTACATGCCAGTTCACTGTGCTTAACTACTAATAATGTGGTGCGGATTTGACAGATTTGAGTGAATATAACTCTGAATATAGGGGAGCAATCTCTTTAGCCAGAGAGCAGTGAATCAGTGGAATTCATTGTCACAGCTGGCTGTGAAGACCAAGTCATTTGGTATATTTAAAATAGAGGTTGATAGGTTCTTGATTAGTAAGGGTGGTAAAGGTTACGGGGGGAGAAGAGAGAAAAATGGGATTGAGAGGGATAATAAATCACCCACGATGAAATGGCAGACCAGACTTGATGGGCCAAATGTCCTAGTTCTGCTCCTCTTTAGGCTTTATAGTCATATGGATATCATAAAACCATCGAGCTGCTTATCTCAAACATTTACCAGAGCATGTTCAAAGGAAGTGAAGACTGTCTCCAACTCGCTTGTCAAGAAATTCAATTAAAATGCAACCACCTGTGGGTTTTATTTCATTATACGTTTAACTAGCAGATCGTCTTGTAACTGATGAAGTGCAGGGTAAATTTCCTTTGCCCCACTCATTATGAAGGAAGAGCTTCTCAGCCCACCTGCTTGAGATTGAACAGTCCACTCGGATCCATCAGAGAGGCAAAGGCAAACCAGAAGGATTCAGTCAATGAGCAGAATCAGAATCAGATTTATTATCACTGACAGATGCTATGGAATTTGTTGTTTTGCAGCTACTATAGAGAACAATACAGAAAATGCATTGTAAGTTACAAATTAAAAAAATAAGTAGTGCCAAAAGAGCGAAATAGTAAGGCACTAGTCCAGGGTTCATTGTCCACTCAGAAATCTAATAGCGGAGAGGAAGAAGCTGTTCCTAAAACATTGAGCGTGTGTCTTCAGGCTCCCGTACCTCCTCCCTGATAGTCGTAACGAGAAGACAGCATGTCCTAAATGTTGAGTGTCCTTAATAATGAATGCCACCTTTTGACGATGTACTCGATGGTAGGGAGGCTGGTGCCCATGATGATGCCAGCTGAGTCTGCAACCGGCTGCTGCCCTATCTGATACAGTGCATTGGAATCCCACGCCAGATGGTGATGCAACCAGTCAGAACACTCTCACATCTGTAGCAAACTGCTAGAATCTATGATGACATACCAAAACTCCTCCAACTCTTAATGAAGTATAGCCACTGTTTTTTCATAATTGCATCAATATGTTGGACCCAAGATAGATTTTCAGAGATGCTGACACCCAAGAATTTGAGGCTGCTCACCCTTCCCACTGCTGACATCTCAGTGATAACTGGAGCAACACACACAAAATGCTGGAGGAACTCAGCAGGTCAGACAGCGTCAGTCGAAATGAACAGTCAACATTTTGGGCCATGACCCTTCCTCAGGACTGGAAAGGAAGGGAGAAGACACCAGAATAAATATAGGGGGGGGAGGGGGAGTGGAAGGAGACTAGCTGGAAGGTGATAGGTGAAGCCAAGTGGGTGGGAATGGTAATGGGCTGGAGAAGAAGGAATCTGATAGAGAGGAGAGTGGACCAAAGGAGAAAGAAAAGAAGGAGGTGCACCAGGGGAGGTTGTAGGTAGGTGAGGAGAAGAGGTAAGAGGCCAGAGTAGAAGAGGGAAGGAGAAGGGAAATTTTTCACCAGTAAGAGAAATCGATGTTCATGCCATCTGGTTGGAGGCTACCCAGATGGAATATGAGGTGTTGCTCCTCCACCCTGAGAGTGGCTTTATCGTGGTGAAAGAAGAAGCCATGGACAAACATGTTGGAATGGGAATGGGGATTGGAATTAAAATGGTTGGCCAGCAGGAAATTCTGCTCTTGGCGACTGGAGTGGAGGTGCTCAACACCAGGTGCACCCCTGCAGATTTACAGGTGAAGTATTGCCTCACCTGGAGGGACTGTTTGGGGCCCTGAATGGAGGTAAGGGAGGAGTTGACTGGGCAGGTGTTGAATTTCAGTCCCTTGCAGGGGTACATGCCAGGAGGGAGATCAGTAGGGAGAGATGAATGGACAGGTGAATTACAGAGGGAGTGATCCCTGTGGAGGGTGGAGAATGTGGCGAGGAGTCTCTTTTACTCTTGCATATTGTAAATGACGTTAAACAATCATGAATTACATTGGAAAATTTGAAAACGTGTAATAAACTTGGCCAATGATATTTTGCAATAATTTCTAATCTCTTTTCTCATCATTTTATCCTTGTGGTTTGTTTTTGCAGCCTAAAGGAAAGGCCTGCTTTCTGCAAGTAAATTGTCACATCGTCTAAAGGTGCGTCAGGTGGCTTAATCAGTATCAGTTCAGAAGCAGGAATTTCTCAGATACGCCGTATCTCACCTCACGGCACACACTGAGGCGCTGGACGTTACCTTCTGAGAATCAGCGGACAATATTAAGCAAAGCCTGTGGATACCTGGACAACACTTACTCTCCTCGCAAGGACAACTGTTATGACAACCAGCAGCCCCTCATGTCGGACTTCTATTACCAACAGTCACAGGAGTCATTACCCAGCAGCTCCTTTCCCTTTTATCTTCACCCCTATATTCAGTGGATTCTGCCCTCCTGCTGTAAAAGGAGTTCAGAGCCATCCGGCAGCAAGTGGATGTAGTCCCTCTTCTCCTGCAAGTGAGTACCAAGAGACTACTTCAATGTGGTAGGACACCAGCCCTTTAATTTTATATAACCCTGGAAAACTGTTAAAGGATTAATTTTAAGGTTGAATTTGAAGGCAGAATAGGGGGTTAATGGCAAAATTCTTGGCAGTGTGGGATCTTGGGTTCCTTGTCCATCGATCCCACAAAGCTACCACGCAAGTTGATAAGATTGTATGGTATGTTGTCCTTCATTAGTCAAGGGATTGAGTTCAAGAGCCACAAGGTAACATTGCAGCTCTATAAAACTGAAGTTAGGCCACACTTGGATTATTGTGTTCATTTCTGGTCACCTTATTACCGGAAAGATGAGGAGGCTTTCAAGAGGATGCAGAGGTTTACCAGCATGGTGCCCGAACCAGAGGATATGTCTTATGCAGCTAGGTTGAACAAACTGGGGTTTTCTCTGTGAAGTGAAGGGGGATGAGAAGTGACTTAACAAGATGATAAGAAGTGCAGATGGAGTGGGATTCCCAGGACAGAAATGGCTACTGGAAGGGGGCACAATTTTAAGTTAATTGGGGGAAAATGTATGAGGGAATGTCAAAGGTAGGCTTTTTCCACAGAGTGGAATGTGCATGGAACACTGTGGAAGGGGTTGTGATAGACACAGATACATTAGGAGCTTTTAACAGACTCTTTGATAGATGCATGGATGATAGAAAAACTGGAGGGAAAGGTTAGAATGATCTTCATGTACATTAAAAGGATGGTACGACAGTGGGCCAAAGAACCTATAATGCTCTAGGTCCTAAATCTTAAAGTTGGGTATACATACTTTAAGCAAGCATTATTTCTGTGAGTAATCATTTTGCAGCTTTGATAGTGCCATAGTGAAAATCAGATATGGAAGTCAGTTCATGTCCAAGTAATGAAGTCGAGAACAATTAGAGCCTCAAGTTCAAGTTCATGCTCAAGTTTAAGATCAAGTTTAATTGTCATTCAACTATGCATAATGGCCATCATTCTCGGCAAGAGAACTGGACTTGAAGTATCTTACATTACCAATGTCCATCAGGACTTAATACCGGTGCTGTCTTGATTATAGCCAGCCAGAATGATTGTGGATGAGATTTCCTCTGGTACAGTCTATGTGAACAATGGCAATGTTTTAAATAACACTTGCAGTGTCTCCAGCAAAGAAACTGGCCTTTTGGCACATCTAGTCCATACCAAACTCGTATTCTGCCTAGTTCCATTGACCTGCCCCTGAACCATAGCCCTCCATACCCCTCCCATCAATGTACTTATCCAAACTGCTTTTAAATGTTGAAATCAACCCTGCATCCACCACTTCCACCGACAGCTCGTTCCACTCTCACCACCTTCTGAGTGAAGAAGTTCCCCTTCATGTTCCCCTTAACATTTCACCTTTCACCCTTAAACCATGACCTCTACTTGTAGTCTCACCCTAGCTCAGTGGAAAAAGCCTGCATGCATTTACTCTATCTATAGCCATCATAATTTTGTACACTTCCATCAAATCTCCCCTCATTCTCTTGTGTTCCAGGGAATAAAGTTCTAACACAGGTTTCAGTGTGTGACACCTAGGTGCTACAAATCTATTATTTGCACTGATTTATTCAGATTCAGACTTATTTACCACATATACATTGAAACATATAGTGAAATGCATCATTTGCGTTATCAACCAACATAGCCCAAGGATGTACTGTCACAAACATGAGAAAATCTGCAGATGATGGCAGTCCAAAGCAATACACACAAACGCTGGAGGAACTCAGCAGGTCAGGCGGTATCTGTAGAGAAGAGTCAACAGTCGATGTTTTGGGCTGAGACCTTTCATCAGTCCTGAAGAAGGTACTTGGCCTGAAAGCTCGACTGTTTATTTCCCTCATTCGATGCTACCTGATCTGCTGAGTTCCTCTAGAGTTTTGTGTGCTTTGCAACGCAAGGATGTGCTGGGGTCAGCTTGAAGTGTCGCCACACATTCCAGCACCCGCATAGCATGCCCACAGTGTTGAACCGGATAACACAAGTAACAACAACACAACACCAGCAAAGCAAACCCCTCTTCTCCTACACACATGCAAACATCTGGACAGATGCAAAAACTGTTGTGTGAGTACTGTTTTCCTTCTTTAAAGTCAATTCATCAGGAAACAGTTCAAATTAAAATGTTATTGTAATTGACTTGTGCTTCAGACTGACATCCATCACCAAACAAGTTATCAGTTTAACAAGAATATGGGTATTGCCTCTGTTGATAGGATTCTACAGAAAAGAATCACCAATATCCTTGGGGGGAGACCAGGCCATAACGATAGTAAACCGGACACCTAATATACTTAATGGCCACTTTATTAGGTACCTCCTATTCTTAATAAAGTGGTCACTGTGTGTATGTTTGTGATCTTCTGCTTCTGTGGCCCATCCACTTCAAGGTTCAGTGTGTTATGCATTCAGAGATGCTCTTCTGCACACCACTGTTGTAAGATGTAGTTATTTGAGTTACTGTCACCTTCCTGTCAGCTTGAACTAGTCTGGCCATTCTCCTCTGATCCCTTTCATTACAAGATGTTTTTGCCCACAGAGCTGCTGCTCACTGGATTTTTTTTTACACTATCCTCTGGAAACTTTACTCAAACCATCCTGTCTGACCCCAGCAACCATTCCAACACACAAAATACTGGAGGAACTCGGCAGGTCAGGGAGCATCTATGGAAATATGATAAGAGGCTGATATAAAAAGGTTGAGCACCTTCGCTCTATCCACAAAAAGCAGGATTTCCCAGTGGTCAATCATTTTAATTTCAATCCCCAGTCCCATTCCAACATGTTAGTCCATGGACTCCTCTGCTACCACGATCACAATTTTAATGCAAACACCAGAGAAATCACAAATTAAGCAAATATCAAAGTCCTGTTTGTGAGGGGAAGTTTGCCTCAGTAATCTGTTTCTGACATTCCTTTCAGTCAGAATCTCAGTTCAGATTGCAGAGTGCTGCTGCTCTTCCCTCCTGATTTCAGTGAGGAGGAAGGAGCAATGCTTTAGAATTGAGGTATCAGGTCTCTGAGGGATTGTGCAACTAGGAGAACACCAGACACTAATCACAAGAGATTCTGCAGATACTAGGAGTCTCGAGGAGGAGCTGGGGTCAAGGCAGCATTTACAGAAAGCAAAAAAAGAGTCAATGTTTCTGTCAGAGTCCCTTCATCTACAGAACAACAGACACAATTGCTGGGTAGGGATAAAATGTATTTTTCTTTAAGGAATGTGTATGACTAGATGCATATCCCTTCTCCTTATTCACTCCACATAATTCTACTGAACCCCTCTCATCCTGACTCCTCAGTAAACTATATCTCCACCCTGTGATTTCCATTCCGTTGCCTCCACTATCAACCCCAACTCTCGACCAACCACTAACTCCCCTTGATGCTCAATTCAAAGTTTAAAATAAATTTGTTACCTAAAACAGTTAAACACTTGGACTGGCTGCATCACCATCTGGTATGTGGGGTGGGTGGGGGGGGGGGGAGGGGTTGGTTGGCTACTGCACAGGATCAAAATAAGTTGCAGAAAGTTGTATAATTAGTCAGCTCCATCATGGATACTAGCCTCTGTAGTATGCAAGACATCTTCAAGGAGCAGTGCCTCAAAGGCAGAATCCCATCATTAAGGACCCCCATCATCCAGGTCACGCCCTCTTCTCATTGTCACCATCAGGAAGGAGGTACAGAAGCCTGAGGGTACACACTCAATGATTCAGGAACAGCTTCTTCCTCTCTGCCACCCAATTTCTAAATGGACATTGAACTCATGAACACTACCTCTACTTTTTTTTTAAATATCTGTTTTTGCACTATTTATTTTAACCTAACATATATATAATTATTGTAATTCAGTTTTTTCTATATTTATCATGTCTTGCATTGTACTGCTGCTGCAAAGTTAATACATTTCATGATATATGCCAGTGATATTAAACCTGATTCTGACTAATACATGTCACCATGTACTGTACTACCCTGAGCAGGCATTCACAGTAGGAGAAATACAGTAGAATCAATGAAAAACTACACAATGATAAAGACTGACAAACAGCCAATGTACAAAGGAAGATGCCCTGTGCAAATAAAACAAACAAACAAATCAATAAATAGATTAATGCTAGAGTTTGATTTGTAGAATCCTTTAAAGTGCATCTGTAGGTTGCAGAATCATATCAGTGTTGAGGTAGGCAAAGTTATCCACATTAGCTCAGGGGCCTGATGGTGTAGGGTAATAACTGTTACTGAAGCTGGTAGTGAGGGACTGCAGGCTCCTGTACCTCCTCTCTAACAGTAGCAGCAAGAAGAGAGCATGGCCTGGATGGTGGGGTCCTTGATGATGGATGCTGCTTTCTTGTGGCAGCACTCCTAATAAATGTGCTCTAAGGTGGAGATGGATTTGCCTGTGATGGACTGGGCTGTATCCACAACTTTCTGTAGACCTTTTCATTCCTGAGCATTGGTGTTTCCACACCAGGCCATGGTGCAATCAGTCAGGTTAAATCAATTCCCCTGCTTCACCAACTTCTTTTAGAACAGAGAACAGTAGAGTAGAGTAGGTTAAAGGGTTGGCACAACATCATGGCCGAAGGGCCTGTACTGTGCTGTAATGTTCTACAGTGAGAGAGCATAGAACACTACAACATAGTACAGGCCCTTCAGTCCTCGATGTTGTGCTGACCTATTAAGCTACTCTAAGATCATTCTAATCCTTCCCTCCTACGTGACACTCCATTTTTCTATCATCCATGTGCCTATTTAAGAGTCTCTTAAATGTTCCTAATGTATCTGTCTCCCTGGAACCACATTCCTCTCAAAGACACATCAAAGATCGAATTAGAACCAACATATCGAGAGTTGGAAGGCCTATCGTTGGAATTTCTTGATTCGAAGTGAAGGGCAGAGGGTTAATAAGGCAAAATAAAAAGAATTTGGCATGACCTTTCCCCTTGAACTTTGTGGCCGACACCTGGAATGTATCCAATGTTTCAATTTAACAAAGTACATCTGCTGTTTCTGTACTGCCTGGAGCACTGGTTCAATCCAAGATGTCATTTAAACCCTGTAATTCATAGATTATGCCTAGTTTGTATCGACTTCAATAACTGGGCAAATCAAGTCTGTAGGCGTAAACTGAGATGTTTTTGATAATGCCATTTGGGGATAATTGTTTCTCCTGATCTCACTAGGAACTCAAAGACAATGTTGAAAATCTTCTTTAAATGCATTAAGCTGAGTGAGGCTTGTTCTTTTGGAAAATATGGAAAAAATGTGTTCAGTAGTGGGTTAAGTATATACACTCAGTGAAATGTGATCTATGTGACTTTGACCACAGAATGATTGTTGGTGCCAGATGTGGTGGTTTGAGTATTTCAGAAACTGCTGATCACTAGGGATTTTTGTGCACAAGTTTCTAGAGTTTACAGAGAATGGTGTGAAAAACAAAAAACATCTAGTGAGCATCAGTTCTATGTGTGAAAATACCTTGATAATGAGAGAGGTCAGACGAGAATGGCCAGACTAGTTCAAGCTGACAGGAAAATGATAGTAACTCAAAGAGCCATCTCTGAATGCACAGCATGGAGAACATTGAAGTGGGTGGGCTGCAGCAGCAGAAGACCATGGACATACACTCAGTGGCTTCGTCACTAGGTACAGGTGTACCTAACAAAGTGGCCACTGGGAGTATTTCACAGTACAGTATGTTACCAGTATCAGAAGATACAAAAGCCCCAAAGCACATACTACTAGGCTCAAGGACAGCTTCTACCCCACTGTTACAAGACTATTAGATAGCTCAGTAGTACAATAAGTTGGACTCTTGACCTTACAGTCCACCTCGTTATGACCTGCACCTTATTGAACTGCATTTTGTTTGTAGCTGTTACACTTCATTCTGAATTCTGTTGTTGTTTTACCTTGTATGACCTCAATGCAATATTGATCTGTATCTAATCTGTATGAACAGTAAACAAGACAAGTTTTTCACTGCCCCTCAGTACATGTGACAATGATAAACCAATTTAACAATCTTTGACTTTTTATCAAATTCTAATTACCTTCTCAGCTATGTTTTCTTGTGCTAGCTGTTACACTTCATTCTGCATTGTTATTGTTTTTCCCTGTTCTACCTCAATGTAAGACACGATTTTCATTGTATATTGGTACATGTGATAACAACGTACCAAGATCAATTCCAGTTTTCAAATGGGCACCACACTTTAAGATTCTAGGGCACAGACTAAGGTGAGAAAATAATTCAAGGTAAGGTTTGCATAGTGTTCATAATTTCTATTGTATTTCTTTATATTCCTGTAAATACCTGTAAGAAAATTAATCTGCAAGTAGAATATGGTGACATACACAGTACATTGTTAATAAAATTACTTGACTTTGAAAGCAGTAACTTTCTGAATCAGAATCAGGTTTAACTTCACTGATACATGTTGTGAAATTTGTTGTTTTGTGGCAACAGTAGTGCAATACATAAAATGTATTATAAATTACTGTATATATGTATGTATGTATATAAATTAAAAAACATTGTGCAAGAGAGAACAAAAATACTGAAATAGTGTTCATGGGTTCATTGTCCATTCAGAAATCTGATGGTGGAGGGCCAGAAATTGTTCCAAAAGCATTGGGTGTCTTCAGGCTCCTGTACCTTCTCTCTCTTGATAATTATAAGAAGAGAGCATGTCCTGGGTGAAGGGGGTCCTTAATGATGGAAGTTTAATGATAGCTTTTTTTAAGAAAGCGGGATCAAAGTGAAAGGAGTTATTTGTTAGATTTATAGACTGATTCTTTGACACTAACAATGTGTAATGAAGAGCCCTCAGAGGTGAGTTCATCACACGGACTGACAAGGTGTTTGCTCCCAGTCTCCCGTTTAACACAACAATAATGTTTAACCTCTGCAGAGCTTACATTTATGTTTGAAATGCAGCATTCTGACTTTAAAAATGGGTGTTCTCTTCTCTGCTTGAATGGATTTTTTTTACACCGTCTCTGAACTGACATCCAAGTAATTTAATTTACACTGTTTAAACAGTGAGGTTCTAATTCAGAGCAGCTGGATATTTGAAACCAATCCAGCCCGTCAAACTGGATCATGAAGCAGCCTCGTGATCATTAGTGAGGTTCAATAACTGAGTTTAACTGGTCATTGACAGCAACACAAGCCTTCTAATTAACGCCTGGACATTAATCAGGGCACAGCTGAAGCTGATAAGAACTGCACTTTATATTGCTCAGGGCAATAACTAAAACTGATGCAAGTAAACATTTTTTTAAAGGATTCACAATTCAAGACTGTTTAATGTCATTTCCATTTCCAGTGTAAATGAGAATGAAGTCATTGTTATGCGGACAAAAAAAGAATAAGATAAAGATCAGATTAATTAAAAATACGGGACATGCTTCTCATTGTTACCATCAGAGAGGAGGAACAGGAGCCTGAAGACACACACTCAATGTTTTAGGAATAAGTTTTTCCCCTCTGCCATCAGGCTTCTGAATGGAAAATGAACCTATCTACATGTACCTTTTCTTGTTCTCCCTTTCCATTCCTTATTGAATTAAAGAATTAAATATAAATATAAAAACTATAAATTGCAATAAGATTATACATGTTATTGTAATTTTGTATTTTTATTATTTTGTATTGCACTATACTGCAGACACAAATTTCATGATATATGTCAGTAATATTAAAACTGATTCAGATTCATTCTATCCTGAAGTCAATGCTAGCCTACAACATTTTTCAGATGATTCATAACATATCCCCCCTCATCCCGTCTTATTACCTCAGTCACTGACTACACTGTAAATACTTTAAACTACTTTTTATAATGCTGTTCTCATTGTAAAGAAATGCTGGTATTTATGTATTTGTGCACATTTTATTCCACTCCTGTACTTTGGGTGTTATTTTTAAATAATTATTTATAATTGTTGAATTTTGTTTTGACCTGACCAATACACCACAGCAAATTCCTTATACCTGTAAATATACACAGCGAATAAAGTTGATCTTTAACACAAGAGATTCTGCAGATTCTGGAAATCAAGAGCAACGCAAACAAAATGCTGGAGGAGCTCAGCAGGTCAGGCAGCATCTGTGGAGGGGAATAAACAGCTGAGATTTCATGCCAAGACCCTTCATCAGGACTGGAAAGGAAGGGGAATGGTGTCAGAATGAGAAGGTGGGGGTGGGGGGGAGAGAACAGACTGCCAGGTGGTAATTGAGACCTGGTAAAGGGGAAGTTAGTTGGGTGGAGCAGGGTGATGAAATAAGAAGCTGGGAGGTGATAGGTGGGAAAGGTAAAGGGCTGAAGGAGGAGGAACCTGATGAGAAAGGAGAGTGGACCATGGGAAAAAGGGAAGGAGGAAGGGATCCAGAGCAGAGCTTCTCCTCCATCTACTTATTCTGGCTTCTGCACCCATCATTTCCTGTCCTGTTGAGGGTCTTTTCCCAGAACATCAACTCCATAGATGCTGCCTGACCTGCTGAGTTCCTCTAGCATTTTTGTGTGTGTTGCTCAAGAGGTGTAATGATTCCTAGCATTCTGGTTAGGAGATTTGTCACAACTGCATCTGTGACATCTTTTACATGGGACATGGTCTTGGATAGGAAAGGGTTTTTCTTACTTCTGAATGCATGGCCACATGAAGATTTATGTTGGACCTCAGTTACAAGGTGTTGTATGTGTGATGACTTTAGACCTTAAGACCATAATACAGAGGAACGGAATAAGGCCATTTGGCCCATCAAGACTGCTCCATCATTTCATAATGGCTGATCTATTTTTCCTCTCAGTCCCAATCTCCTGCCTTCTACCATATCCCTCCGTGCCCTGATCAATCAGGAACCTACCAACCTCTGCCTTAAATGTGCCTAAAGACTTGGTCTTTGCTGATCCTGTAGTAAAGAATTGCACAGATTCACTTCTCTGGCTGAAAAAATTCTTCATCTCCATTCTAAAAAATGACACTCCTCCATTCCGAGTCTGTCCTCTAGTCTCTTATACCATAGGAAGCATCCTCCACATCCACTATCAAGGTCTTTCATCATTCAAAAAGTTTCAATTAGGTCACCCCTCATCCTTCTGAATTCTAGTGAATACAGGCCCAGAGTCATCAAATGCTCTTCATATGACAAACTCTTCAATCCTGGAATCATTTTCGTGAACCTCCTTTGAACCCTTTCCAGTTTCAGCACATCCTTTCTAAGATAAGGAGCCCAAAACTGCTCAATACTCCAAGTGAGGCCTGACCAGTGCTTTATAAAGTTTCAACATTACATCCTTGTTTTTATATTCTAGTCCTCTCGAAATGAATGCTAACATTGCATTTACCTTCCTCACACAGACTCAACCAGCAAATTAACCTTTAGAGAATCCTGCACATGGACTCCCAAGACACTTTGCACCTCTGATATTTGTATTTTCTCTCCATTTAGAAATTAGTCTATGCTTTTATTTCTTCCATCAAAATGCTTGACCGTAAAGTTAACAACACTTTATTCCATCTGCTACTTCTCTGCCATTCTTCTGATCTGTCCTCTCCCCTCCCCCCACCTCATTCTTTGGCTTTTATGGTGGCTTTGACTTCTCTTATTAGCCACATTGTGTCATCTTGACATTAGAATACTTCTTCCTCTTTGGGATGTATATTTTCTGTGCCTTCTGAATCACTTCCAGAAATTCCAGCCATTTCTGCTCTGCTGTCATCCATGTCAGTGTTCTTTTCCAATCAATTCTTGCCAGCACCTCCCTCATGCCTCTGTAATTCCCTTTACTCCACGTAATACTGATACATCTGACTTGAGCTTCTCCTTCTCAAATTTCAGGGTGAATTTGATCATGATGATTTGTCTCAAAGGGCTCTAATCAATTCCAGTTCATTGCACAACACCCAGTCCAGAATAGCTGTTTTCAAAGTGGTCTCAACCAAGAGCTGCTCTAAAAAGCCATCTTGTAGACATTCTAGAAATTCTCCCTCTTGGGATCCAGAACCAAATTGATTTTCACAATCTACCTGCATATTGAAATCCCCCATGATTATTGTAACATTGCCCTTTTGACATGCATTTTCTATGTCTTGCTGTTTGAGGAAAATCGGTATATAACCCCCATCAGCATCTTTTTACTCTTGCAGTTCCTTAGCTCTATCTACAACAATTCAACACATTCTGACCCTATATCACCTCTTTCTAATGACTTGATGTCAATTTTTACTAACAGAGCAACACCATCCCCTTTGCCTTTTGATAGAACGTGTATCCTTGGACATTAAGCTCCCAGCTATGATCTTCTTTCAGCCATGATTCTGTGCTGCCTAAAACATCATACCTAGCAATCTGCAACTGTGCTGCAAGTTCATCTACCTTATTCCATATGCAGTTACTGGGCACATTCAGATACAACACCTTCAGTCCTGTATTCACCTTTCTTTGATTTTGTCCACCTTATACATTGTGACTCATCCTGTTGACTGCAACTTTGCCCTATCGTCGCCTTTCCTTGCAAGGAGTCTCACTGCACGTTGCCACTGTTTGTAAATCAACTACTTCATCCTCAGCACTATCACTCTGGTTCTCACCCTCCCCCCCCCCCCCCACCAAATTACTTTAAACTCTCCTGCACAACTCTAGCCAACCTGCCTGCAAGTATATTGAACCTCCTTGGGTTTAGGTGTAACCTGTCCCTTTTGCACAGGTTAAATCTTCCCCAGAAGGGATCCTAATGATCCATAAATCTCAACCCCTGCCACTTGCAGCTGTTCCCCATCGAGGCATTCACCTGCCAAATCATTCTACTCTTACCCTCACCAGCACAGGCAGCAATCCAGAGACTACTACCCTGGAGGTCCTGTTTCTCAGCTTTCTACCTAGCTCCCTAAAATCTCTCTTCAGGTCCACCTCACCTTGTCTACCTATGTAACTAGTGCAAATATGTACAAAGACTTATGGCTACTCAGCCTTGCCCTTGAGAATGCCATGGGCTGATCCAAGATATCCCTGATCCTGATGCCAGGGAGGTAACACACCAACTGGGTGTCTCCATCACACTCACAGAACCTCATCTCTGTTTCTCTGACTAAGGAATCTTCTAGCAACACTGGACTTCTCTTCACCTCTCTGCTCTTGTGAGAGACAGCACCAGAGTCAGTGCCAGAGACCCAGTCACTGTGACACTACCCTGGTAGGCCATCCTCTTCAATAGTATCTAAAGTTATATACTTATTACTGAGGGGAACAGCCACAGATGAACTCTGCAATTTCCCCTCTTTCTCCAGACAGTCACCCCATTACCTTTCTCCTGCAACCTAGGAGTAAACTACCTGCCTGTAGTTCCTGTTTATCACCTCCTCGTTCTCCCATATGTCATATGTCAATTCTCCCATATGTCAAAGCTGCTGCTCCAGTTCCTTAATACATTCTCTCAGAAGCTGCTACTCAGTGCAGCTGGTGCAGATGTGTTTATCTAGGAGACTGGAGGTGATGAATGAACTAAGAGTGAGTAGCTTACAAGATACTTTACCTCACCCAAGCCTGATGAGCCAAAGCCACTCAAAAAATGCCTGCACTTGTATTTGAGTTATTTTTTTTAGCCCGTTCTAATGAATCCCTCTTGCTGATTGGTCGCTTCACAACTCAGAGAAACTGCCTGCAAAACTCTGCCTTTAAATTCTCAATCACCATCCTGATTAAAAAGTAGCACTTTTTACACAGCCCTGATGTTGATTGCCACTTATTAATTATTATATTGTAGGCCCTGCTGGCTTTGTTATAGTTTTGCTTGGCAAAGGTAATTTACCACATGGGGTGAGGGAGCTAGACAATAAGGCCCTTCATCCATTGTGCTTGGTGACATTTTGCAGGGGTGTTTCAAAACTCTGCAGTGCAGTGGAAATAGCACAATGAAGTTCATCAAATGGTGAAAGGCCTGGATAGGGTGGGTATGGAGAGGATGTGTATAGTGGGGGAGTCTAGGAACTGAGGGCACAGTCTCAGAATAGAGCAATGTCCATTTAGAATGGAGATGAGGAAGAACTTCTTTAGCCAGAGGATGGTGAATCTGTGGAATTTATTGCCACAGATGGCTGTGGAGGCCAAGTCATTGGGTATATTCAAAGCAGAGGTTGATAGGTTCTTGATTCATCAGTGTGTCAATGTTCGTGGAGAGAAGGCAGGAGAATGGGGTTGAGAGGGATAATAAATCAGCCATCATGGAATGGTGAAGCAGACCTGAATAACCCAGTTCCCTCCAATGTTTTATGGTCTTCTGGTCTTGATTGTGTCAAAGGTTTAGGGTAGAAGGCAGGAGAATGGGGTTGAGAGGGATAATAAATTAGCTATGGTGGAATGGCAGAACAGACTGGATGGGCCAAGTGGCCTAATTCTGCTCCAATGTCTTGTGGTCTTACAGATGCTGTACAGTATCATGTAAACTGAAGGAAAATAACAGATTCTGCAGTTACTGCACATTTTTCCAAGTTTGCCGTTGATTATCTGATTGGAACCTTTCATTTTGTTATGTTTATCCTAGAACACTTAACACGGAGAAGCCTGCAATAGACATCCAATTACAGAATGTCATCTGGTCAGCATCAGATGTATTTCATGGTTTTATATGATTTATATCATCACAGTTCCCTTAGGATAAAAAAAACTAAATGCCAGGATCCTTAAATACAGTACACAGAGTAATAACCACAGCAGCTGCTGTGGTTTTCCATCATATATTTATTCACTAGGAAAATATTTCTTGTTTGTTATTTTTATATTTTAGTATTAAATTGCATTGTCGAGCCGTACACATAGAACGTTACCTTCTCAGTAAGCAAAGATGTCCCATAGTAGCATCAATTGCAGTGCGATCACTAGATGCAATGTTCTCCTCAGGGGCTATTCCTTTAATGGAGCATCCCTGAGTGAGACTTTGTTTAACACGGGGAAGCTGATGAACAGGTAGCCAGCGCACAGTCTTTAACAGATCGGGGCCAGGGTCCAGTGGATCTGTCAAGGACCGTGTGCTGGCCTTCCTCCACTTTTTCTGCCATTGTGATGTGTCGTCAACTCACTAACCCTAACCCATTGGCCTTTGGAATGTGGGAAGAGACAAGAGGAAACCCACAGGGACAATGTACAAACTCCTTACAGACAGCAGAGGTAACTGAACTCCAGTCTTATAGCTGCCGCTGAAAAGCATTGCGCTAACCGTTACCCTATGGTGCTGCCCTCCTGACACAGCTCAACACATCAGGGAAACCAGCCATGGACTCTGTCTATATTTTTCACTGTCTTGGTAAAGTAGCTAGCATAATCAAAGACCCCACTCACCCCAAATATTCTCTCCTCTCCCCTCTCCTATCATGCAGACAATACAAATCCCTGAAAGCATGTACCAACAGGCTCCAGAACAGCATTTATGTCACTGCTATCATCACCATCATTATGTGCCGCGTTGTATGATGTGGGTGATCATAGTCTTATCAATTCACTCAGAGGTTATCTGCCTGGTGTCAGTGGTCGTATATGTGATATGCACTGGCTGCTCTTACGACCATTCACCGCCTGCTCGCTTGGATTCATGTGACCCTGATCAGGGGGTTAAGCGGGTGCTGCACCTTGTCCAAGAGTGATTGCAGGATGGTGGAGGGAAGAGCGCCTTCTTTGCTAGAGATGTATCTCCACCCTGCCACCACTGTTAAATGTTTCCCTGGTACAATATGATGGAGTTTCGACTTTACTGTCTACCTCGTTATGATTTTCACTTCATTATCACTTTCTTTGTAGCTGTTACACTTTATTCTGAAGTCAATCAGAAACAGGTTAGGATGTTGTGGGTATCCTTTGTTTGCATTGGAAGCATGGCAACACTTGCGGGCTGCCCAGCACACCCTCGGACTGTGTTGGTTGTTAATGCCAATGACGCAATGCACTGCATGTTTCAATGTACATGAGACAAATAAAGCAAGACTTTAAAAAAACTTGTTAAAAATATGTCGAGGGAGAGCAGCGGTCGTTGCCGGTGGAGTATCGAAGCGAGGGATGGGAAAGAGAATGTGCATGGGAGGAGAAGGTGACGGAAGAAGTGAGAGAAAGTCGGCGGACAGTATCAATGTAGTAGGAGGGATGGAACTCATGGAGGAGACGATGACATACAAAGGGACACTGTAAAGAGTGTGGTATGGGTATAGTAAAGTACTGGTGCCTGGGGAAGTTTAACCTCAGTGATGGGGATCCTTAATGCTGCCTTTTGGAGACATCACCTTTAAAGGTGTCCTGGATGCTGGGAGCTGGTACCCATGGCAGAGGGCTGAGTTTGCAACTTTCTGTGGGTTTTCTGATCCCATGCAGTGCGCCCCCTCCGTATCAGACAATGATGTAACCAGTCTGAATGCTCTCCACGGTACATCTGTAGAAATTTGCGAGAGACATTGGTAACAACGTTGGGCCCACCAAAAGAGATGTTGACACACAAGAATTTGAAACTGCTCACTCTTTCCACTTCTGATCCCTCGATGCATACTGGTGTGTGTTCCCTTGGCTTCCCCATCCTGAAGCCCACAATCAATTCCTTGATCTTACTGATAATGAGTGTAAGGTTGTTGCTGCGACGCCACTCAACCAGCTGATCTATCTCACTCCTGTACGCCTCCTCGTTACCATCTGAATATCTGTCAATAATCATTGTGTCATTGGCAAATCTATAGATGGTTTTTGAGCTGCAGCAAGCACACAGTTGGGTGTGGAGGGAATAGAGCAGTCAGCTAAGCACTCTTCCTTGAATGCACCAGTGTTAATTGTTAGCAAGGAGGAATTGTTATTTCTGATCTGCATGGACTGTGATCTCCCATTGAGGAAGTGAAGGATCCAGTTGTAAAGGGAGATACAGAGGCCCAGATTCTGGAGCTTATTGATTAGAATTGTTGGTATGATTATGTAGACTGCTGAGCTGTAATCAATAAACAACTGTCTGACATAGATATTACTATTGTCGAGTAATTCAAGGCTGAGTGGAGATTGCATCTGCTGTGGACGTCTTGTGGTGATAGACCGCAGCAGATCCAGGTCCTTGCTTAGGCAGGAATTGATTCTAGCCCTGACAAAACTCTCAAAGCATTTCATCACAGTAGATGTGAGTACCACTGTATGATAGTCATTGAGGCAGTTCACCATGCTCTTCTTGGACGCTGGTATGATTGTCGCCCTTTTAAAGCAGGTGGGAAGCTCTGACTGCAGCAGCGAGAGATTGAAGATGTCCTTGAACACTCCCACCAGTTGGTTGGCACAGGTTTTCAGAGCCCATCCAGGTATACCATCAGAATCTAATGCCATGTGGTGGTTCACCCTCTTGAAAGATGTTCTGATGTAAGCTGTCGGGCCAGAGATCACAGGGTCATCGGATGCTGTATGTGTTGTTTTATTCTCCCTTTCAAAGCGAGCATAAAAGGCATTGAGCTCATCTGGGAGTGAAGCATCACAGCCATTCATCTTAGGGTTTGCTTTGGAGCTAAATTGTTACTAAATTTCTATATCACTAAAAGAAGATGAAAGATTTTTTGGTAAATCTCATTACCATTGCATTAAATCCTTTGAAGCTTAAAAGCAGAATTCACTTGTAGAAAATGTGTTGGCTCATAAGAAACGCATCCATTGTATTCTTTCTAATGCTTAAATGGGACAATAAATGTCCCATTTGTGTGAAACATTATCCATTTATCTCCACAATACACGGGCAACTTCACAGTCTATAGCAAAATAACATTTCATTCAAATTCTGTAACAAAGCTGGGGAAAGTGGATTGGGAATAATATGTGGATGTATCCCATCAGCACAATATTCTTTATTCCTGTTCTTTAACAACAGATACTTTAAATCAATAACTATAAAGAATTATATAGCTACAAAATTCTGCAAGTTTTAAAGGACTGTCTCAATACAAATGTTCAGGCTGTAAATCTGGAGTATTGTAAGCAGTTTTGAACTCCATATATGTTGGTATTAGAGAGGGTCCAGAGGAGGTTCACGAGAATGATTCCAGGATTGAAAAAGTTAACATCTGAAGATCATTTGAAGGCCCTGGGACGATACTTGCTTAGAAGAATGGCGGCGGGGGCGGGGTGGAGTGGAATCTTATTGAAACCTATCAAATATTGAAAGGCCTAGATAGTGTGGATGTGGAGAGGATATTTCCAGTGGTGGGAGAGCCTAGGACATGAGGGTACAGTCTCAGAAAGTTGAGGAGAAATTTCTTGAGTCAGAGGGTGGCGAATCTGTGGAATTCACTGCCACAGACCAGGTGATGTGGAGGCCAGGTCATTAGGTATACTTAAGGCAGAGGTTGATAGGTTCTTCATTAATAAGAGCATCAAAGGTTACAGCAGAACCTTTGAGAGGTGATCAAACAGCAGAGCAGACTTGATTGTCTGAATGGGCTAGTTCTGCTTCTATGTTTTATGGTCTTAAGTATAGGTAATTTTTGAGAGATGGCAAAATGGGACAGTTTTAAAACAGTGTGAGATTAAAGATTACCTTTATTTATCACATTGCATCGAAGCATTGAAACATAGTGAAATGCATTGTTTACAGTAAAGACCAACAGCTCCGAGGATGTGCTAGGAGATAGCCCACTAGAATCACCATGCTTCTGGTGCCAGCATAGCATAATCCTAGTCTTTGGAATGTGAGAGGATATCCTAGCACAATGAGGAGACCTACATCGTACTGGGGAGATGTATGATGTCTTTACAGAACATGGCATGAATTGAACCCAGATCTTGCTGGTGGAGCTGTAAGGTGTTATGCTAACTGCTATGTGCCTATGTAAGTGTTCTAGAGATGGAGATTATGTCAGAAAAAAAAATTTCTTTAGATATTTGTCCAAAACACACTAAGACCATAAGACATAGGACCAGAATTAGGCAATTCATCCCATTGAGTCTGCTCCACAATTCCATCATGGCTGATTCATTCCCTCTCAATCCTATTGTCCTACCTTCTTCCCATGAGTTTTGATGTCCTGAGTAATCAAGAGCCTATTAACCTCCATTTTAAGTATGCCTAATGACTTGGCCTCCACAGGTATCCATGGTAATGAATTTCACAGCTTCTTGTCCCTTTGCTGTATTTTAATTTATTAATAATTAAAATGTTTTAATGACCTAATGATGGAGTCCACCCTATAAACAGTTCGATGTAGAAGCTGGGTCCTTTAACAACCACATTCTTGCTGTCATCCAGGAGCTTTCTTTGTAAAACAATGTGTTCACTCTGCCAAAAGGTATCAGAGTACAATATTAATTTCCCACGTTGTTGATCAAAGGCTCCTGAGTGGTTTTGGACAACAAGTTGACAAGGTGCAGCCGCGTGTGTAATGAATTAGATATTGTTCACAGCTGTTGACTGCTTTGGTAATGTCAATAGCGTTAAACTGTGAGCATTGGCTTTACACCTTGGGGGTAAGAGGTTCTGTCATAGGGCTTCACCCTACCACTGTGTCGCGATGTGTGCTGGCAATGTCAGAACCCAAGCACAGAAGAAAGCCAGACTCTGATGTAGAGGCGACGACTAAAATTTATTCATAAGAATTCCAACAGAACATCGGTAGCTCAGCCGAGATTGACCGAGAGATGTAACATTCTCAAAACTAGGACCCTATGATTAGCGCAAATTGGGTGTTCGCCTAAATAATACAGATAACATAGGATCCCCACGCCTTTCAAAATAAACTTAACAAGTTTAAAAAGAAAGCATCAGGAGACCACATTACAAAGAGTGGGGTGGTCGAGAAAAACACAAGGAAATCTAAACGATTAACAACTCTTATGAAACAACAACTAACCATTCAGATGCTCTAAAAACTTTGGAAGCCAATGCTCCCTGGCTCCCCTCACAGGCCTGAAAAGCATATTGCATGCTGACTAATATGGCTAATACAAAAGAGCATAATTTTAAAGTGATTGGATGGAGAAAAGTATAGGGGGATGTTAGTGGTAGGTGTTTTACACAGAGAATGGTAGGTATATGAAATGCCCTGCCAAGGCTGGTGGTAGAGATAGACACATTAGGGACACTTAAGAGACCCTAAGGTAGGAGGGTTGTGTGGGAGGGAAGGGTTATACTGACTGTGGAGTAGGTCATTTATATCAATGACTTGGATTATAATGTAGTAAAATTTGCTGCTCTAAAACAGTTCAGCACAGACTAGAGGGGCTGAAGGGCCTGTTGTGGGCATGCTAGGTTGGCAGACACTTGCGGGCTGCCCCCAACACATCCTAAGACTGTGTTGGTCGTTGACACTAAAGGATGCATTTCAGTGCATGTTTTGATGTACTTGGGGCCAATAAAGCTAATCTTTAAAACAGGGCTGAATCAATCATTCTATTATACAAATCATCTAAAAGTGGAAGGTGGAGGAAGCCATTCAAAAGGTCTTGGGAAATAAATAAAAATAATACTTAATAATTCATGAAGATCAGATAAAAAGGATAAGGGAGTGGAATTTAAGTTAACAAATTTCACCTTACATGTCAGTGATAATAGACCTGATTTTGATTCTGAATTTTTATAGTGTTTACATCATAGTCCAAAAGAGTCCACTTTAATGACCACATTATTAGGTACACCTGTACACCTGTTCATTAATGTAAACATCTAATCAGCCAATCATGTGGCAGCAACTCCATGCATAACAGCATGCAGGCATGGTCAAGATGTTCAATTGTTGTTCAGACCAAACCTCAGCATGGAGAAGAAATGTGACTTAAGTCACTTTGACCATAGAATGATTGTTGGTGCCTGACAGGGTTGTTAGAGCATCTCAGAAAGTATGGATCTCCTGGGATTTTCACACACAACAGTAGCTAAGATTTACAGAGACTGGCGCAAAAAACAAAAAGCATAGAGTGAACAGTAGTTCTGTGGTGAAAACACTTTGTTAATGAGAGATGGCAGAGGGTAATGGCCAGACTGGTTCAAGCTGTCAGTAGCTCAAATATCCATGCTTTACAACAGTGGTGTGCAGAAGAGCATCTCTGAACACACAACACGTCGAACCTTGAGGTGGATACAGCAGCAGGTGACTATGAACATACAAGGGATGATTGATAAGTTCATGGCCTAAGGTAGAAGCAGTCAATTTTAGAAAACCTAGCACATTTATTTTTCAACATAGTCCCCTCTGACATTTACACACTTAGTTCTGCGGTTGTGGGAGCATACGGATCTTGGACCTCCAGAAAGTGTCCACAGCAGGGATGATTGATAAATTTGTGGCCTAAGGTAGAAGGAGATGAGTTATACAGCTCTCGTTACATGCACATACAGTTCAACTCTTTGAGTGATTATGCAGAAAGTTTGAAGTTAATAACTCACCAGTTAATAACTCATCGGGGTGGTTGATAAGTTCATGGCCTAAGGTAGAAGGAGATGAGTTCTTAACTTCAGACTTTCTGCATAATCACTTAAAGAGTTGAACTGCATTTGCATGTAACAAGAGCTGTATGACTCATCTCCTTCTACCTTAGGCCACAAACTTATCAATCACCCCTGCTGTGGACACTTTCTGGAGGTCCAAGATCCGTATGCTCCACGACTGCAGGACTAAGTGTGTAAATGTAGGAGGGGACTATGTTGAAAAATAAATGTGCTAGGTTTTCTAAAATTGACTCCTTCTACCTTAGGCCACAAATTTATCAATCACCCCTTGTACACTCAGTAGCCACTTTATCAGGAGGTAATAAGATGGCCTCTGAGTGTATAAATAGTTCAAAAAGGTTTGCTTCTGCAATTTGTAGTGGGAAATAGACTTGGGCAGATAAGAGAAATAAAAATAATGATACATCAAAACAATTGTAAACATTGTAAATTAATATGGTTTTAAGATGAAGGATCTTGGTGGAGGGTCCTGTAATGTTGACTGCTTATTGATTTCCATAGATGCTGCCTGACCTGCTGAGTTCCTGCAGCATTTTGTATGTGTTGCTGCAGATTTCCAGCATCTGTAGAATCTCGTGTTTATGGTTTAAGATAAGTTATTATATTAGTGTGACCAAGACACAAGAAGAAAGCTAACTCTCGAGGTCTGAGAATAAGTCTTTGGAAAGTGAAATACATATTGTCTAGTAATGATCCAGAAGAGAGACTGGGAACATCTAACATTGCTAGAAAAAAATACACAATAAAACTCCATCAAATGAAGTCTCCATGGGATGACGTGGAAGAATAAAGATGGAAAGGAGTGGGCAGAGGTAAAGAACAGTATATCACCCCTCAAACATTGTGGATAACTTTACTGTACTGATTCCACAACCTATGGACTCACTTTCCAAGACTCTACAACTTGTTCTCAATATTATGTTTTTAATTATTAGTAGTATTTGTTTTTCTTTTTGTATTTGCACCATTTGTAGTCTTTGCACATTGGTTGTTTGTCCATCTTTGTGTGTAGTTTTTCATTGATTCTATTGTGTTTCCTTGTATCTACTGTGAATGCCAACAAGAAAATGAATCTCAGAGTATATGTTGACATATGTTTGATAATAAGTTTACTTTGAACTTTAAACTTTGAATTTCTAAGTATGCGATCCTTGTTATAATGGAAAACACAAAGAATCTAGGAGTGATGAAAAATCAATTTGGAAGCATAAGTGGAACTGTGTAATTGTTAAGAAACATGGGACTAAAGTGTAAAATAATCTACAGGGAAATTAATAAATGGAAAGTCGAGAGGAAAATAAAATCTCATAGGATAAAATTGTAGACAGTAAAAATATTTAAAAGGGAAGACCTGTTAAATAACCCAAAATCCTTCAGGACAAACTCTAGCAGATTGTATCAGTCTATTTTGAAAGAAGCTAGGGAATATGTGCAATAATGCATTAAAACAACAGTGTACTGTCAAGAGGGTGGAAAGCAAATGTAATAATCGCAGTGGTAGTGCGATCACTCGAATTGAGTACGATGTTCTCCTAAGGGGTTGTCTATTGGTAGGTCCTCAGGTGACTGTAGAGGCCGATCCGGGATCCACATATTCTGGTGCCGTGTGGGCAAAAGTAAGTGGTGGCCATGGTCAGTGGTTGGGTCTTTTGGCTGTTCAGGGTGCCACTTTTTCTCTGTGACACAGCAGAGGTCATTCTCATCTAGCGCAGCTCCCTCTTGCACAGATTTCCTTCAAGTCTATCTATTGAGTGTAAAGTCTTCCCAGCTTTTAGATGTCATGTTGAATTTCTTCAGGCTGATTTTGATGTTACCTTTGAAGTGTTTCCTTTACCCACCAGGGGCTCGTTGGCCTTCCTTCAACTGGGAGTAAAAGATATGTTTGGGGAGACAGGAGTTTATAACTGTATTTCAGGACAACAGAGCATTTTTCAGGAAACTATCATCAATCATACTGACAAAGATGATGGAAAACCATCTAAAGGAATAGCTTGGAAAGCATCTAGAATCCAAAACAGAACTATAATTGATAGTTATTATGAATGCCCAAAGGCAAAACTTTATTTATTACCTCTTCAAAATTACAAGTTCAGGTTTATTATCACCTGACTGTAGATATATACAACTAAATGAAACAACATCCACCCACAAACTCTATCACACACAGTATATAAATCAAAATATTACCACAAATAAATTAATAAAATATAATTTGTGAAGTACATGTAGTGTGTAGCACAGGTAAACAGTAAACAGAAGGCAGCTCACTGTCCTATTGATGAGACCTTGGTGCTCGCAGGGTGCTCAGTCAGAGTCAGGGTTAGGGTCAAGGTCAGGGTTGGAATCAGAATCGGAGTTGTAGTCTGAGTCAGGTTTTACTTGACACCAACATACCTGGTGAAAATTGTTCTGTGGCAGCAGTACAGTGCAAGACATAAAAATTACTATAAGATACAAAGATAATTAAATGAAAACAAAAGAGGGATAGTGAGTCAGTGTTCATGGGCCATTCAGCAGTTCGATGGTGGAGGGGAAGAAGTTATTCCTAAAGCACTGAGTGTGTGTATTTAGGCTCCTGTTTCTCCTGTCTGAAGGTGAGATGAGATCTCTGAGATGAGGGCATGTCCTGGCCTGGCCTGGCAAGGGTCCTAGCTTCTTCTTCCTTACCATATTGAGCAGTTGACAAAATAAACAGTCAGCAGATGATGTCCGCTCATCTCTGTAGCAGCCGATTGAGTGATAATACTTACTTCGTTAGAGTACAGAGCTGGCCGATAGAATCTCAGTTTAGCAATGCAATCTGCACAGAAACTGTTGAACAGGACACTTGTGCTGATGAAGTATAATTGGCCCCATGAGGTCCAAATCTGAGATTAATCCAACCTTGTCAAGATGGAAAATGGAATTAATTAAATCTGGTGTTTAGTTAGTCAACAGTAAAGAAAATAACCATGAAATATTGCTGGATTGTTAATAAATCCAGCTGCAATATTGCCTGTTCTGGCCTACATACAACCCCAGCCCTCATTCATCTGGCACTCTTAACACCCTCAGGTAACTATTCAGGTAATTGCTTCTGCTTTTCTATTGCATTCCACCACAGCGTGTCTTTGATACCCCAGACAAAATATATTTCAAATATCAATGGTAAAAAATATTGTGCGGAAGGTCCCAAGACTGAGACTTCACTAGGAAAGCAAATGTGATATACAGTACACTCAGTGGCCACTTTATTAGTTACCTGCTGTGCCTAATATAGTGGCAACTGAGTGTATGTTTGTGGTCTGCCGCTGCTGTAGCCTATCCACTTCAAGGTTTGAAGTGTCGTGCATTCAGAGATGCTTTTCTGCACACTACTGTTGTAACGTGTGGTTACTTGAAATACTGTCGCAATTCAATCAGCTTGAACCACTCTCTTCTGGCCTCTCTCATTAACAAGATGTTTTCACCCACAGAACTGCAGCTCACTGGATTTTTTTTTTGTTTTTCAAACCATTCTCTGTTGAACTCCAGAGACTGCTGTGCGTGAAAATCCCAGGAGATCAGCAGTTTCTGAGATACTCAGGTCACCCTGTCTGATATCAGCAATCATTCCACAGTCAAAGTCACTTAGATCACATTTCTTCCTCATTCTGATGTTTGGTCTGAACAACAACTGAACCTTTTGACCATGTCTGCATGCTTCTACGTATTGAATTGCTGCCATGTGATTGGTTAATTAGATACTTACATTAACGAACAGATGTAAAGATGTACATAATAAAGTGGCCACTGAGTGTATTTTCTTTAGAAGGTCCTGGGGATGGATAAGTTCAAATGTCAGTCCTCATTCTACAGTGAAATGTCCCTGATCTACCATCCAATAAAGAGTGGAGGTGAGGAGGAAGGGACAATGCAAATCTGAAAGTTATAGAGACCATTGAGCATTACTGGTATTTTATAAACACTTTATTCATCTGTTTTAAACACAACAGTTTCAGCAGATGCTGGAAATCCAAAGCAAAACACAAAGGTTTCTGGAGTAACTCAGCAGGTCAAGCAACATCGATGGAAATGAACAAACAGTTGGTGCTTCAGACTGAGACTCTTCATCAGGATTGGAAAGTAAGGGGAAAGAAGGTGGGGAGGAGTTCAAGTTGGCAGGTGTCAGATCCCATGGTCAAAGGTTCGTAGAGCAGCAGAGATCACTGAGGGGGAGCAGCGAGGGAGGGTCTCACTGAGCTCACATCGAAGAGAAGATTTAAATTTCTTCAGGCTGAACATATCTCAGAGAGACTTCACTGTGGAGCAGCATCTCATAAAAACTGTTTATTCCTCTCCTTAGAGATGCAGCCTCACCCTCAGCCTCAGCCTCAGTTGAGTTCCTCCAGCATTTTGTGTATGTTGCTCTAAATTTCCACCATTTGCAGAATTTCTGGTGTTTATGATCTTTCTCCATGTTGAGCAGTTGAGTACAAGAGATACCAATGCTGTGCTTGAGTCTGGTTAGTATTGTAGTTTGCGTGCCATCGCATGTCAGTAGTAGATTAAGGACAGCCAAAGATTTCTTTGTGAGCCAAGTCCCTTTAAGTATATGCATAGAGAGGGGTCTCTGCATGTTACTAGGCGGACTAGAATGTGGTTCAGATGACACTCCCTGCCAGAATACACCACTCAACTTGGTTTCCAAAGGCTTTCCCACAGGATAGAAAGGCAGAGTCCTTAAAGTGGGCTTGAAAAATGTGCAGGAAATGGATTCTAATTCCACTGGTCTACTCATTTTCTGGTCTTTTTGGTCTGGTCAGGTGCCCATTCCTGTTTTGAAGAGGCCCCATTTGAGTAGGTAGCACTATATCTGACTGCATTGCAAGTCCTGGATGTCATAAACTGGAATCTGTGTCCAACCAAAGCTTGCCAGCGTGTGAAACAAATTGCAACAGCTCCACCTGACTTCATCTGAACTAACATGAGCCAAGTTCAACATGCCAATGGAAACAAAACAATGTAAACTTGGAACATCGACTAACTGAGGGTGATTGAACTAATACTTACCGCTTTACTTATGTACGGTAGGGCACTGAGAAGTGTGATGGAACAGGGGGATCTGGGAATACACATCCATAATTCCTTGAAAGTGGCATCACAGGTAGATGGGGTTATAAAGAGAGCTTTTGGCACATTGACCTTCATAAATCAAAGTATTGAGTATAGGAGATGGAATGTTATGCTGAAGTTGTATAAGATGTTGCTGAGGCCTAATTTGGGGTACTGTGTACAGTTCTGGTCAACTACCTACAGGAAAAGTATCAATAAGGTCGAAAGAGTGCAGAGAAAATTTACAAGGAAATTGCTGGAATTTCAAGATCTGAGTTATAGGGAAAGTTGAATAGGTCAGGACTTTATTCACTGGAGTGTAGCAGAATGAGGGGAGATTTTATAGATGTATACAAAATTATGACGGGTATAGATAGGGTAAATGTAAACAGGCTTTTTTCCCTGAGGTTGGGTGAGACTACACCTAGAGGTCATGGGTTAAGGGTGAGAGGTGAAATTTTTGAGAGGAACATGAGGGGAAACTTCTTCACTCAGAGGGTAGTGAGCATGTGGAATGAGCCACTAGCAGAAGTGAAGGATGCGGGTTTGATTTCAACATTTATGAGAAGTTTGGATAAGTATATAGTACATGGATGGGAGGGTGTGGGGGTGCTGTGGTCCAGGTGCAGGTCAATGGGACTAGGGAGAATAATAGTTCAGCACAGACTCGATCGGCCGAAGGGCCTGTTTCTGTGCTGTCGCATTCTATGACTTTATTTCTTCATGAAGGAACCTGATGCTGATTCAAAGGAGTGAGAAGTGAAGTCTGGAATTTGCAATGGCTTCTCTGATTTTACACATACGCTCCCAGTTCTTAAACTGAAACAAAGAGATCATATGACATAGGAGCAGATTCAGCCTGTCAAGTCTGCTCTGTCACTCGATCATGGGTGATATATTTTCCTCCTCAACCCCATTCTCCGCCCTTCTTCCCATAAACTTTGATGCTCTTATTAACCAAGAATCTGCTCTTTCTGTAAAGAACAGCCCGATGTTGTGAAACCTGAGTTTTCATGTGAAAATTTGAAGCTTCAGAATCAGAATCAAAATCCAGGTTCACTGTCACTGACAAACATAGTGAAATTTGTTGTTTTACAACACCAAATATTACTATAAGTTTCAAAAAGAAATGAATAGTACAGAAGACAAATATTGTGGTAGTGTTTACGAATGGACTTTTCAGAGATCTGATGGCAGAGGGGAAGAAGTTGTTCTTAAATCTATGAGTGTCGGTGTTCAGCTGTTGTACCTCCTCCCCAATCACAGTAACCAGTAGAGGACATGTCCCTGCTGATGTGGGTCTTAATGATGGATGCCTCCTTTTTGAGGCATCACTTCTTGAAGATGTCCGCAATGGTGGGAAGGCTTTGTCCATGATGGAGCCGGTGGAATTTACAAACTTCTGCAGCCTATTGCAATCCTGCTCATTGGAGCCTCCATACCAGGCGGTGATGCAACCAGTCAGAAAGCTCTCCACGGTGCATCTGTAGAAACTTGGAAGAGTCTTTGCTGACAGAACATTTCTTCCCATCTGCTAACGACACAGTAAACTACTGGGATCAGGAATGGAATGCCATTAAGACAACTTTCTACTGGGATGAAACCAAGCCAACCTCCAGAAATACTATAAGCTAGAAAAACATTTAAGATCAGTGACTGTGTGATGACCCAATGAACACAAGGTGTCAAAATGTTGCCTGGGGACATCTCCTAATGTGCTCAAGAATCTGAATGTTAGCCCACTATATGCTGCTGCTGTTCATGAAGAGGACAAAGTTGCCAATAATCTGATTTTTGCTTGCTTCGACAACATATTCTAGATTTAAGACATGACAATTTCTAAAACTTATATGTGCTTTTGAGCAGTTAGAATGATGCTTTACAGTGCTAGTGATCATGACTGAGGTCTCATTCCCTCTGCTGTCTATAAGGAGTTTGTACATTCTACCTGTGACTGCATGGGTTTCCTCAGGGTGCTCTGGTTTCCTCCCATATTCCAAAGACGAATGGTTAGGGTTTGGGTTAGTGAATTGTGGACATGCCATGTTGGTGCTGGAAGCGTGGAGAGCCTTGCGGGCTGCCTCCAGCACATCTTCATTCTGTCTTGGTCATTGACACGAAGAATGCATTTCACTGTCAGTTTCAACATTTCAATGTAAATGTGACAAGTAAAGATAATCTGTCCATCTTTGTTTAGAATCAGAATGTCTTAAACATCTATAAGAACATTTCATTCAAAACTTATACTTGAAATGAAACAGCAGGAGTCAATGGGTGGGTGGCTTTCATCTTCATCTACTTGTGAAAGGTGTGAGTGGGACTGTGAATGTGTGTGTCTGTGTGTAAGAGAGAGTGTGTATGTGTGTGAGTGAGAGTGTGTGTGAGAGAGGGAGGAACAGGGCTTTTATTGCTGTTGTAGTTTAGTTGGTTGTGTTCTATTTTGTAGAATTCTGTGTTGCTCTACTGAGCATTGTGAGTAGGTTATGTTAGCACTGGAATGTAGGGTGAGACTTGTGGGCTGCCCCAGCACACCCTTGGGTGTGTTGGTTGTGAGAGCAAATGAAGCATTTCTTCGCATGTTTCAATGTACATGTGATAAATAAATTGGAAATCTGAAACCTGCCTTTTGGAGACAAAATCCCAAAGAAATGATTGCTTGAGAAAGAGAACTTTGTCACTTCTCTGTCTAAGATATGTAAAACGTAGAAAAGTGCAGTACAATGTACTGAACTGATTAAAGCTAATGTTGCCTAAATCTGAATCTCAGGGTTGTATGTAGAGACATACAAGCACTTTAATAATACGTTTACTTTGAAACTTTGAATCTGCATTAGAAGGGAGACAAGAATGGGATAATACTTGCCCAAAATCAAATAAGCAAGAGGAATATTGAATAGAGGCATTAAATCAATGGACCATTTGTAAAAGGGGAAATTAATGGATAGCAGTTTAAAAAATTATGGCAAAATGAAATATGTTTTCCTTTTTAACAACATGAGTTACAATGAGCAAGGGGAAGTGAATGCAATTATTTTACAGGAAGATCTCGATTTAATTGAATTAGCAAAAACCTGGCATCAAACTGGAAAAGAATAGGAAATAAACATATCAAGATGTGACACATTTAAGAGCACTACAAAAGATAACAAAGTGTGCAAGTAATTACTGCAAAGCAGATTAATGTTGACAAGATAGTGTTACAGACAAGCATCACCAGTGGCGTTGTAACGTAACAAACTAACATTGTGTGTCAAGGTTTATCTTGGGGTTTAAAGTTGCAGAAATAGTGATTGAAAAAGGGAATTTACGATCAGATTAGCAAGATTAATAGGAATAATAACATTGATTCTCAAGTGGTTTATTATCTACTACATGAGAAAGTCTGCAAATGCTGGAAATCCAAAGCAAATCAAAATGCTGGAGGAACTCAGCAAGTCAGGGAGCATTTATGAAGAGGAATAAGCAGTCAAACATTTCGGCCAAGACCCTTCTTCAGGTCTGGAAAGGAAGAGGGAAGAAACCAGAATAAAAAGGTGGGGAATGGGAACGAGAACAGCAAGAAGGTAAAGGTGAAATCAGGTGGGTAGGAAAGGTAAAGGGCTAGAGAAGAAGGAATCTGATAGGAGAGGAGCGTGGACCATAGGAGAAAGGGAAGGAGGAGGGGACCCGGGGGAGGTGAGAAGAGGTAAGAGGCCAGAGCAGGGAAAAGAAGAAGTGGGGAGGGGAGAGATTTTTTTCTCCTTCTCCAGAAGGAGAAATCGATAATCATACCATCAGGATGGTGGCTACACAGACAGAATTAAGGTGTTGCTCCTCCACTCTGACGGTGCTCTCAGCTTGGCATAAGCACTGACATGTCAGAATGGGAATGGGAATTGAAATGTTTGAGCACCGGTAAGCTCTGCGTTTAGTAAATGGAGTGGACGTGCTCAACAAAACGGTCCCCCAATTTATGATGTGTCTCAGTAATGTAGAGAAGGCCACATCGGGAACACCGGACACAATAAACGACCCCAGCAGATTTGCTGGCGGTGTCACCTCAACTAGAAGGACAGGGGCCCTGAATGGAGGTGAGGGAAGAGGTGAAATAACTGATTAAGACAGAGATTAAAACCAATAAGGCCAAGAGATAGACATACGTAGGAACAGAATTTGGCCATTCAACCCAACGAGTTTGTTCTGCAATTCGATTGTGACTGGTTTATTTTCCTGCTCACCCTATTCTCCTCTCTTTTTCCCATAACCTTTGACATCTTTAACAATCAAGAACCAATCAATCTCTGCCCTAAATGTACCCAATGACTTGGCTTCCACAGCCTGTGACAACAAATTCCACAAATTCACCACCCTCTGGTTAAAGAAATTTTTTCTAATCTCTATTCTAATGGGACATCCCTCTATCACAAACAAGAGAAAATCTGCACATGCTGGAAATCTGAGCAACACACACAAACTGCTGGAGGAACTCAGCAGGTCAGGCAGCATCTATGGATGAGTAAACACACGATGTTTCAGGCCAAGACCCTTCATCAGGACTGAAGAAAAATCTCAGCCCAAAACATCGTCTGTTTACTCTTTTCCACAGATGCTATCTGGCCTGCTGAGGACATGCTTCTATTCTGATGCTGTAACCTCTGGTCCGAGACTTTCCCACTATAGGAAACATTCTCTCCACATCCATTTTTTGGTAGGCCTTTCAATGTTCAACAGGTTTCAATGTGATTCTCCCTCATTTTCTTCTAAACTATAGCGAGTACAGGCCCAGAGCCATTAAATGCTCCTCATGTGTTAACCCTTTCATTCCTGGGCTCATTTTCATGAACATCCTCTGCACAAACACACAAAATTTCATCCACCAGCCTACTGTATGTATGTTTACTGGATCTAACTATGTGCAATAAAGTAAGACAGGACTACAATAGAGAGTTGTGACAATGTACTAAACGTTAAGATGTAACTGGAAAAAAAAACTTATCAGAGACCCTAGAATGGTAGAGTTCAAAGTTCAATGTTCAAAATAAATTTATTATACAAGTACATATATGCCAATATAACACTTTGGTTCATTTCCTTGTGGGCATACTCAATAAATCCAATAACCATAATAGAATCAATGGAAGATCACACCAACAGGATGGACAACCAGTGTGCAAAAGACAACAAAAACAAAAAAATACAAAAAAACCCAATAAATATTGAGAACATGAGATGAAGGGTCCTTGAAAGTGAGTCCATAGATTGTGAAAACTGTTCAGTGACAGGGCAAGTGAAGTTAACCGATTCATTTTCATTGGTTTAAGAGCCTGATGACTGAAGGGTAATATTGTTCCTGAACCTGGTGCTTTGACTCCTAAGGCTTCTGAATCTTCTTCCTGATGGCAGCAGTGAGAAGAGAGCATCGCCTGGGTGGTGGGGGTTCCTGATGATGGATGCTGCTTTCCCGCAATAATCCTCTGTGTAGACATGCTCAATGGTGGGGAGAGATTTACCCATGATCCACTACTTATTTTAGGATTTTCCATACAAGGGCATTGATGTTTCCATATTAGGCAGTGATACAGCCTGTAAAAACTCATCTATAAAAGTTGTCAGACTTTTAGATCTCATGTCAAATCTACTCAAACTTCTAAGGAAGTAGAGTCACTGCTCTGCTTTCTACGTAGTTGTGCTTATGTGCTGGGCCCAGGATAGGTTCTCTGAAATTATAACACTGTGGGATTTAAAGTTTTAAGGGATGATACTATTAAATACCAAGTAGTAGTTGATAAAGAACATCCTGGTGTACACATCTACACTGCTCAGATGTTTCAGGGTTGAGTGCAGAGCCAATGGGATAGCATAGGCTGTAGACCCGTTGCTCCAGTAGGCAAATTGGAGCGGATCCAACTTGTTTCTCAGGCAAGAGTTGATATGCTTCATCATCAGCCTCTCAAAACACTTCATCACAGTGGATGTAAGTGCTACCAGACGATAGTCAATGAGGCAGGTTAACACAGTCTTCTTAAACACCGGTATAATTGAAGCCTGATTGATGCAGGTGGGTTCCTCAGACTGCTGAAGCAAGAGAGTAAAGATCCCAGTTGATCAGCACAGGCCAGCTACTTCTTTTGGGCTAGATGTTTCTGTGGGTTCACCCTCCTGAAAAATGCTCTTGTGTTGGAGCATTCAGAGACTGAAATCACAGGATCATCAGGGCTGTGGAAGTTTGTGATGGTTCGTCCATGCTTTGACTGTCAAAGCGAGCATAGAAGGCATTGAGCTCATGTGGAAGCCAAGCCCTGTTGTCACCTATGTCGCTTGATTTCAGTTTGTAAGAGGTGATGAGCATCCTCCTGCCACAGCTGTTGGGCATCCTTCATTGATTCAAGTGTAGTCCAGAATTGTCACTCCACCATGATATGGCTTTTTGCAGATTGTACCTGGACCTCTTGTAACTTTCTTGCTCATTAGATTTAGATGCCTCTGATTTGGCCCTCAGCAGACTGTGGTTTTCATGGTTCACTCGTCTATAATTTTTATAAAGTGCGTTACAACTGTGGTGTATTCACTAGATTATGCCAGTGAGCTAATGAGGCAGTCAAAAGCAGAAGCTGATAGCCAAGAATGAAAAGACAATAACCAGCATCATAGACAAAGTAAACCGGAAAAATATTGTCATCAGATTCAGATTTATCTCACACAGTGAATTGCATTGTTTGCATTAACAACCAACACACCTAAGGATGTGCTGGGAGCAGCTCACAAGTGTTGTCACCAATTCCGGTGCCAATATAGCATGCCCACAATATTCTCTATAGAACACAACAAAATAGAACATGCCAAGTGGCAACGTAACAACAGCAAAACAAGCCCTATTCCTCCATCCCACCGACCCACATACACAGTCCTCTAACTAGAGGACATGCCACCTTCTTCGGCCTCCAGCCTCAGGATTCGGTCTTTGACTTCCCCAGTGGAATTGCACGGATTTAGAGACCTGGGTCTCCAGCCATGGAGTCTCATTCAATGCAATTCAGTGGGCTTCAGTCTTCGGTTTCAACCCAGGACTTGTCAATGATGATGAATGAAGATCCTCAATAAAGACCTGAATTCCAGGCCTTGGACTTGCCAATGGTGGGATCGAAACATTAGGCCTTAAACTCTGGTCTCGCCAATTCAAGTACCTGGGGGAGGGAGGTTACTATTGCCCGTGCTTGCTGCCTGCATGGAGCTCCAATCCCAGAACATGCTGACGACTCCTAATCTGCTGACCCAACATACGACCATGTCCACATTGCTGGCCTTTGAAATGCTTTGCGGAGGCTTAGACTCTGTAATGCCCTCTAATCCCACCCCTACCTCACGTCCCTATCCCTAAACCTTGACCTGAACCTTAGAGGCTTAGATAGTGTGAACGTGGAGAGGACGTTTCTGATAGTGGGGGAGATTAGGACCACAGCGCACAGCCTCAGAATACAGGGACAGAGATGAGAAGAGAATTTCATTAACTGAAGGGTGGTGAATCTGTGGAATTCATTGTCACAGTTAAAGTGGATGTTGATAGGTTTTTGAGTAGACAGGGTGTCAAAGGTTATAGAGAGAAGGCCGGAGAATGGGGCTGAGAGGGAAAATAAATCAGCCATGATGGATGCAGACTAGATGGGTTGAATGGCCTAATTCTGCTCCTATGGTCTTAAGGCCCCTTAACTTTTCTCTGCCTCTAAAACCTTCCCTACACACATAAGAAAAAATTAATAAAGAACCAAATCTGAGCCGCGAACTCAACAGAGATCGCAGCTCGGCACCATCTAGAGAGTCTTTAAGACCTAACTGAACATCTGCGAATAAAAGCAAGGAGTGAAGCTAGAAACTAGATAACGGACACCAAGAGAAGAAGAGAAAAGGTTTTAAAAAATCCAGAGTAGAAACATATTTGACATCATTGTAGGCAAATGACAACAATGTAAATCTGATTGTAAAATGTATATAGGAGCGTTGAGAAGAAAAACATTATTGATTTGTAGATGATGATCCAAACATTATGAGGGGTATAGAGGTATACAAAATTATGAGAGGTATAGATGGGGTAAATGCAAGTTTTTGCCACTGAAGTTGGCTGAGACTGTAACTAGAGGTCATGGGTTAATGGTGAAAGGTGAAGTGTTAAAGGGAAACATGAGGGGGAACTTCATAGAGTGGTGTGAGGGCGGAACGAGCTGCCAGTGTAAGTGGCGGATGCAGATTCAATATCAACATTTAAGAGAAATTTTGATAAGTACATGGATGGGAGGGATATGGAGAGTTTTGGTCCAGGTACAGGTCGATGGGACTCAGCAGATTAATAGTTCAGTATAGACTAGACAGATAGAAAGGTCTGTTTCTGTTCGGTAGTGTTCAATGGTTCTATGACTCTAAAAATTACAGCGTTAATGCACATGTTACATCAGACTTTTTGAAAAATAATATGAATGGAAAGCCAAATGCTTTTACAGCGCTAGCTGTAAGATCAGGATTCGATTCCTGTCGTTGCCTGTAAGGAGTTTGTACATTCTCTACGTGACCATGTGGTTTCCTCCAGGAGCTCTGGTTTTCTCCCACAATCCAAAGTCATATGGGTTAGAGTTAGTAAGTTGTAGGCTGCCCCCTACACAATCCTCATACTGGGTTGGTCTTTGATGCAAACAATGTATTTCACTTCATGTTTCAATGTACATGTGACATTTGTAGCTAATCTCACTAATCATTGTCTTTTAAATCTTGCTGGTTGAAAGCAAGATGAGCATTATTATACTGAGTAAAAGGAAAAGATAATGTTCCCATTGTGTCTACTACTCTAAAACTTGTGGGAGATTTTTCAAGAACATCAGACAGAATCGGGGGTAAAGTAGCCATCAGCCCTGAAAAACATCAAAGCTCAGAGTAAATTATTATCGAATACATATACCTTATACAACCTTGAGCTTCATTTTCTAGCAGGCATCCACAAGGAAACAAGGAAGTACAATTGAATCCATGAAAAACCATACGTAACAAAGACTGACAAGCACCTAAGGTGCAAAAGGTGACAAATTGTGCAAAAAATAAAAGAAATTTTAAAAACTAATACTGAAAAACATGAGCTGAAGGGTCCCTGAAGTGAGTCTACAGCTGAGGTGAGTGAAACTGTTCCAGAAGCCCAATGGCCGCAGGGCAACAGCTGCTTCCAAACCTGGCGGTGCGGGACCCAGGACACCTGCACCTCCCGTCTAATGGTAATAGCAAGAAGAGAGGGAGATGGGTCAAACACAGACAGGTAGGACGAGCTCAGGTGGGGGACCTTGGCTGGCACAAAGTAGTGGGGCTGAACACGGGTTCAAATTCTGATCTCAGGTCTCGATGCTTGAAGTCTGCCCTGGCTGCTTCTTCCGCACTGTCTTCCAGTGATGGGCAACCTTCAACCATGTCAAGGTGCCATACCTGCATTGCTGAAATCAGGCCGTGATATTAACTTTGACTTCCACTACTTTTCCACCAGTTAAACTGTGGACTCGGATGGCCTTGTGCGCAAATCAGCCTCACCCTAACGTTTAAAATCTTTTTGTAAGGACATTGCTTGCTAGAATCTGGAGATGATTACACATTCCAATCAGGCTTTACCACACTGGAGTTCAGACTGAGGGCTGCAGGCCCCACAGGGATATCACATTCACTGCTAATAGGAGAAAGAAGTTGGAACAAAATACCCAGAACATATGAGTGTAGTTTGCTGTAGAAGTCTATAGTGTTAGTGTGATTTAGTCTGATTCAGTGATTCATTCAAATTAATAACCCAATCAGATCAGTAAAGCTGATATTTTCATAGAATATTCTTTGTTTCATTGGGACTCCCAACATTCTCAATGAACCCATGTACATTATTTCAATATGGTTTTTTTTTTACTTTTTTTGCTTTCTTCATGAACTATTTATTTGACTTTTGAATATTTCTTATTGTAATTTATAGGTATTTTATTATGTATTGCATTGAACTGCTGCCATAAAACATCAAATTTCATGACAGAGTATGCCGGTGATATTAAACCTGATTCTGTTTCTGATTCAGTTTGTAGTCTCTTTACTTGAGGGCGTAATTCTCAGCAGAAGGACGATACCTAAGTCCCTCTTTAACCAGTCTTATGGTTATACACACTAAATCAAGGGGTTTTATGCCATGGGCTCCTTTGGCAGTCCAATGAAGCCTATGGACCCCTGATCAGAATAATGTAATGAAATGTATAAAATAAAATACACAGGATTACAAAATAGACCAATTATTTTGAAATACAGTTAGCAAAATATTAAAAACAAATTTGTGATATATATATATGTGCTTCTTTAATACATTAAATAACAAGACTACATTTCAAATAAAGAAATTAAAATTAAACTTTATTTTTAAAGACATATCAGTGTGGAGGCTGTTGTTGCTTTGCTTAATAAGAACATCTAACTGTGGGGTGTGGGGGGGGGGGGGGGTCTCTGACTAAGCAATGCACGTGTGATGTTAGACATCCAGTTGCAGGCCGGGCTGCCTGATAGGAGGCCAGCTACATCGCACGAGTGTTTGCAGACAGGAAGATTGAGATCACATTCGATCTAGTGGTGGGTCTAATAATTACCATGATTTTGAAGTAGCGATGATTGTGCCGTAAACAATATTTTGAGATATTTGTAACAACTGTAATGTGATTATATCTGTGATTTCTCTTGGTGACAAAGTCAGAGGTACTGCTAATACTACTGGGGTTTGTTGCTGACATTCATCATTGAAGGAAATGCTAAATTTCAGTTGGATGCTAGTGAAAATAAAAATCAAATTTTTTTCCCATCCAAATTCACAGACCCTCTAGAATCTGTCCATAGACACCTCAATGGGTCCATGGACCCCAGGTTAAGCACCCCTGCACTAAATATTGGAGGAACTCCGCAAGACCGGCAGTATCTATGGAGGGGAATAAACAGTCGATGTTTCAGGCTGAGTGTGATGATGAAGATACAGATGTTCAGATTTCCAGCATCTGCAGAATCCCTTGAGTTCAGTCCTAGGGTTAGACAGCACAGAAACTGGCCCTTCAGGCCATTGTGGCAATGCTGAACATCAAGAGGTGCACAGCAGCATAGCGGTCAGTGAAAGGTTTTACAGCACCAGAGCCCCGAGTTCAATTCCCGCTGTTGTCATAAATGAGTTTGTCCATCCTCCAGGTGCCTCATTTTCCTCCCACATTCCAAAGATGTGAGGTTAGGGTTTGTAAGTTGGTGCTGGAAACATGGCAACTATTGTGGGCTTCCTCCAGCACAATCTTTGCTGATTGTGTTGGCTTTTGGCACAAAGAACATATTTAATTGTATGTTTTGATCTACATGTTACAAATACAGTTAATCTTAAAAAAAATACAAGAAGACACAAGATATTGCATATGTATGTAGAAATGTAGATGGATGTTAGAGAGGTAAAGGAAATCTGAGAAAGAAAAAGACACCTTTCTGGTCTTCTGCCTCTTTGGATCTTCTCATTGCTAAATGCCAATGATACATCAACTGTCTCAACTTCATCACTCCTCTCTCCAATTCTAACCTTACTCTTTCTGAACACACTGTTCTCCACTCTCTCCACACTAATCCCAACCTCACCATTAAACCCACAGATAAGAGGGGTGCAGTAGTCGTCTGGCAGACTGATGTCTACCTTTGCTGAGGCACAGCAACAACTCTCAGACACAGCAACAACTCTCAGACACCTCCCCTTACTTACCCCTCAAACAGGATACCACTAAGGAGCACCATCACTGACGTTATTAGCTCTGAAGATCTCCCATCCACTGCCACCAACCTCATAGTTCCTTCACCCTGCACCTCCTGTATTTGCCTGTTACCCAAGATCCACAAACCTGCCTGTTCAGATAGACCCATTGGTTCTGCTGTTTCTGCTCTACTGAACCTGTATCTGCGTACCTAGGCTCAGTTTTATCCCCCCGGTTCAGTCCCTTCCTACCTTCCTCCATGACACCACACACTCTGTACCTCTTCAATGATTTCAAGTTCCCTATACAATGTACTGTTCTTATACACCTCCATCCCCCACCAGGAAGGCCTCAAAACTCTCAGCTTCTTTCTGGACACTGGACCCAACCAGTTCCCCTCCACAACCACTCTCCTCTGTCTGGCGGAATTTGGCCTCACTCTCAATAATTTCCCCTCTGGCTCCTCCCACTTCCTCCAAACAAAAGGTGTAGTCATAGGTACTCGCATGGGTCCCAGCTATTTCTGCCTTTATGTCGGCTACATGGAACATTTTATGTTCCAAGCCTATACTGGTGTCCCCCTTTTCCTATGCTATATTGATGACTGCATTGGTGCTGCTTTCTACGCCCATACTGAGCTTGTCAACTTAATCAACTTCCACCCTGCCCTCAAATTTACCTGGTCCATTTCTGACACCTTCCTCCCCTTTCTCGATCTCTCTCTCTCTCTGGAGACAGCTTATCTACTGATGTCTATTATAAATCCACTGGCTTTCACAGCTATCTGGACTATACCACTTTCCACCCTGTTACTTGTAAGAATGTCATCCCCTTCTCTCAATTCCTCTGTCTGTGCTGCATATACTCTCAGGATGAGGATTTTCATTCTAGGACAAAGGAGATGTCCTCCTTCTTCGAAGAAAGAGGCTTCCCTTCCTCCACCATCAACACTGCCCTCAACCACATCTCTTCCATTTCATGTATGTCTGCCCTCACCCCATCCTCCCGTCACCCCACCAGAGTTAGCTTTCCTCTCGTCCACACCTATCACCTCACCAGCCTCCGTGTCCAGCACATAATTCTTCAAAACTTCCGCCATCTCCAACAGGATCCCACCACCAAGCACATCTTTCCGTCCCCTCCACTTTCTGCTTTCCACAGGGATTGTTCCCTAGGCAACTCACTTGTCCATTCGTCCCTTCTCACTGATCTTCCTGCTCACACTTATCCTTGCAAGTGGAATAAGTGTTACACCTGCCCTGCTCCTCCTCCCTCACTACCATTCAGGGCCCTAAACAGTCTTTACTAGGTGAGGCGACACTTCACCTTTGAGTCTGTTGGGGTCATCCACTGCACCTGGTACTCTGGGTATGTCCTCCGGGTATGTAGATCAGTGAGATCTGACGTAGACTGGGAGACCACTTTGCCAAGCAGCTACGCTCCATCTGCCAGAAAAAGCGGGATCTCCCAGTGGCCACCCATTCTAATTCCACTTCCCATTCCCATTCTAACATGTCAGTCCATGGCCTCCTCTGCTGTCGCGATGAGGCCACACTCAAGTTGGAGGAGCAACACCTTATATTCCGTCTGGGTAGCCTCCAACCTAATGGCATAGACATCGATTTCTTGAACTTCTGACGATGGCCCCACTTCATCATTCCCCATTCCCCCTTTCACCTTATCTCCTTACCCACCCATCACCTCCCTCTGATGCTCCTCCCCTTTTTATTCTTCCATGGCCTTCTACCCTCTCTTATTAGATTCCTCCTTCTCCAGTCCTGTATATCTTTCACCAATCAACTTTTCAGCTCTTCATCCCTCCTCCCTCCGGGTTTCACCTATCATCTACTAACTTGTATTTTTTCCTTCCCACCCCTCCCCTCACCTTCTTACTCTGATTCCTCATCTTTTTCCCACTGTCCTGCCGAAGGGTCTTGGCCTGAAATGTTACCTGAACATTGCAGTCAGCACAACACTGTGGGCCAAAGGGCCTGTGATGTGCTGTAGATTTCTATGATCTTTGTTCCATGTACTCTTTTCCATAGATGCTGCCTGGCCTGCTGAGTTCCTCCAGCATTTTGTGTGTAAAACCTGAGAAAGGTTTATTTTCATCTAGAGGATGGTTGGATCATGGAACTCACTGCCTGACTAGATAATGGAAGCAGCTTCCCTTTCAATACATGAGAAATATTCAGATGAGCACCTGAATTGCCAAGTGATAGTAGGCTAGGTGTTAGTGCCATTAAGTTCATTAAGGATTACCTCTAATCCTTAATAACCCATACAATATGTCTTGAGTAACACACACAAAATGCTGGAGGAACTCAGCTGGTCAGACAGCATCTTCTTGGCCTCCGTTGTCCGTGGATGTTGTATCCCAGCTGTCTGTGTTAAACGCAAGCCAGAGCAGTACAATATGGAGGGCAAGCTGCTGCCAATGCAGCAAACTCCCCCTGTCCACGCAGCTGATGAATTCACAGGAACGGCAGAGGCTAATATAATTTAGCACTAGCTGCATCATATGTATTGCCAATCAGTGCTGAACTTGACATAGGACTGCCTTTGCAACTCCAGCTCCAGAGTTCTCCTCGCAGTTTACTCCCAGAGTCTTCCTCATGAGTGGATACGGCTGCAAGGCAGCGGAGGTTTGAGATCAGAGGTTTTTTTCACCTAGATGAGCTGTCAATAATGGCTGATGAACCCTATTTTCCCAAAAAGGCAGCATCAATGGAGGGGAATAAAGAGTCAATGTTTTGGGCCGAGACCCTTTATCAGGACTGACGTAAACAGAAATATTAAGATTCAATGTCAAGATTCAAAATAGTTTCATGTCATTTCCAGTATACAAGTGTGAAGGAGAATGAAATAATTATTACTCCAGATCCAATGCAGCACAAAAAACACAATAATAAAAACTCACATTAAATATATATATATATCTATATATATATATTGATTGTATGTCCATAAAGTGATGCTAGGCAGAAGAGTGTCTGTACATAAGGCGACTGACAGGAAACGATAAAGTGGTGGTCGGGGGTGTGTGTAAGGTTGGGTTAATGAGTGGAGGTGTTGATCGGCCTTACTGCTTGAGGGAAGAAACTGTTTTTGGGTCTGGTGGTCCTGGTATGAATGCTACGTTGCCTCCTCCCCAGTGGAAGTAGGACAGACAGTCCATGAGCAGGTTGGGTGGGATCCTTCAATGTGTTACTGTCCCGTTTCTGGCAGCTTTCTGTATACATGTTCTGGATGGTGGGTGATGCATTGGGCTGTTTTGACTGCCCTTCCTGTCCACCACAGTAGAGTTTCCATACCGTGCAATGATGCAGCTTGTTAGAAACCTCTCCACTGAGCATCTGTAGAATAATGTGAGTATCGATGTGCATAGTCAAGCTCTTTTCATCCTCCTTAGAAAGTAAAGGTGTTGGTGAGCTCTCCTGATTATATACAACATATTCTGGGACCACGAGAAGTTGTGTAAGATGTGCACTCCCATGAGTTTGAAATTGCTTGCAGTTTTCACTGTTGTGCCGCCAACGTAAAAGTAGACGGGATTGTGAGTGACGTGAGTTCTCCTGAAGTCGATAACCATCTCCTTTGATCAGAATCAGGGTGAATATCACTGGCATATGTCATGAAATTTATGTTTTGCAGCAGCAATACTTTGCAATACATAATAATTAAAAACTATAAATTGCAATAAGAAGTATGTAAAAATAAATAATGCAAAATAAAGAATGGGGAAAAATACTGAGGTAGTGTTCAAGGGTTCATTGTACATTCAGAAATGGCAGAGAGGAAGAAGCTGTTCCTGAATCAGTGAGTGTGTGTCTTCAGGCTCCAGCACTTCCTCCTTGATGGTACCAATAAGAAGAGCGCATATTCTAGATGATTGGGATCCATAATGATTAATGCCATCTTTTTGAGACATCGCCTTTTGAAGATGCCCTAGATGCTGGGTAGGCCAGTGCCCATGATGGAGTTGGCCGAGTGTCCAACTTTCTGCAGTTTTTCTGATCCTGTGCACTGCCCACTTCATACCAGATAGGGATACAACCAGTTAGCATGCTCTTCACGGTGCACCTGTAGAAATTTGTGAGTATCTTTGGTGACATGCTAATTCTCCTAATCTCCCAATGAAATATAACATTGCCGTGCCTTCTTGGTAATTGCATCAAAATCCTGGGCTCGGAATAGGTCCTCAGAGATTTGACATCCAGAAACTTGAAATTGCTCACTCTTTCCAATTCTGATCCCTCAATGAGGACTTGTGTGTGTGTGTTCCCTCAACTTATCCTTCCTGAAGTACACAATCAATTCCCTGGTCTTACTGACATTAAGTGCAATGCTGTTGCAACACCACTCAACCAGCTGATCTGTCATGCTCCTGTACGCCTCCTTGTCACCATCTGAAATTCTGCCAGCAATAGTTTTGTCATCAGCAGGTTTGTAGTTAGTGTTTGAGCTGTGCCTAGCTACACAATCGTGTGTAGAGAGTAGAACTGTAGATGTTACTTCGGATCCACACAGTCTGGTCTTCTGGTGAGGAAGTCAAGGACCCAGTCGCAGAAGGAGGTACAGAGGCCCAGATTTTGAAGTTTGTTGATTAGAACTGAGGGTATGATTGTGTTGATCATTGAGCAGTAGTCAATAAACAGCAGCCTGACGTAAGTATATCTATTGTCCAGATGTTCCAAGACAGTGAAATTGCATCTGCAGTAGACCTACTGTGGCAATAGGCAAATTGCAGTGGGTTCAGGTCCTTGCTTAGGCAGGGGTTGATTCTAGCCACGACCAGTCTCTGAAAGCACTACATCACAATAGATGTGAGTCCCACTGGGTAATAGTCACTGAGGCAGCTCACACAGCTCTTCTTGGGCACTGGTATGATTGTTGCCCTTTTAAAGCAGGTGTGATCCTCCGACTGCAGCACTGAGACATTGAGTCAGTTGGTTGGCACAGGTTTTCAGAGCCCTACCAGGTACACCATCATGGCCTAACACTTTGTGAGGGTCCACCTGCCTGAAAGATGTTCTGACATCGGCCTCCGAGACAGAGATCACAGGGTCATCAGATGCTGCAGAGATTTGCACAGGTGTAGCTTTATTCTCCCTTTCAAAGCTTGCATAAAAGGCGTTGAGCTCATCTGGAAGTGAGGCATCACTGCCATTCATGTTAGCTTTTGCTTTATAGGAAGTAATGGCCCATAAACCCTGCCAGATCCGATTCCATCTCTACCTTCAATGAAAATTGTTTTCTCGCTGTCAAGATAGCATTCTGTAGGCCATTACTATTCCTCTTGTATTGTTCTGGATCATCGATCTTGAATGCCACAGATCTAGCCCTCAGCAGACTACAAATCCCCTGATTTATCCACAGCTTTTGATTTGTGTATGCCCAGTATGCTTTCGAAGGCACACAGGTCTTGATGAAGTCAGTGAAAACTGTGGTGTATTCATTCAGACTCAGAGATGAGATCCTGAATATTGTCCCGTCCACCGATTCAAATCAATCCTGTATGCATTTCTCTGCCTCTGTTGACCATTCCTTCTTGGTCCTTACCTCTGGGGCTGTAGTCTTTAGTGTCCCTATGCACTGGGAGTAGACGTACAGCCAGGTGATTGGACTTCTCAAAGTGTGAGTATGGGATGGCACAGCAAGCATTCCTGATGGTGGTGTAACAGTGGTCCAGTGTGCTGGCTCCTCTGGTTCCACAGTGAGATGTTGTGGTGGTTGTTCAGAGACTTCTTCAAGCTGGCCTGGTTAAAATACCCCACGATGATAGGGAAGGCGTCAGAGTGAGCTGTTTCATGCCTGTTGATTACAGTACTCAGCTACTCCAGTGCTCAGCTGATGTCGGACTGAAGTGGAATGTACACCACTATCGATATGATGGCAGAAAACCCCTGTGGAGAAAAGGAAGGATGACATTTGTCTGCTAAGTGTTCCAGGTCAGGAGAGCAGGACTGAGACAGAACTGCCTGTCTGTGCATCACGGTGAGATCACTATATAGGATACTCCACCTCCTCTGCCTTTAAAAGGCTGAGCTGACCTGTCTTTACAGTGAACGGTGAAGCCATCGAGCTATGGTACAGCATCAGAAATAGCGAATAGTGGGGGATAGCCATGTTTCCTTGAATCAGGCTTAATATCACTGGCACATGTTGTGAAATTTGTTGTTTTACAGTAGCAGTACATTGCAATACATAGTAATAATAAAGCAAACCTATAGATTGCAATAAGAAGTCTATATAAGAATTTTAATTAAATAAGTAATGCAAAAAGAGAGAAAAATCTGAGGTAGTGTTCAAGGGTTCATTGTCCATTCAGGAATCTGGTGGTGGGGAGGGGAAGAAGCTGTTCCTGAATTATTGAGTGTGTGCTTTCAGGCTTCTGTACCTCCTCCCTGGTGGTAGCAATGAGAAGACGGCATGCCCAGGGTGAACGGGTCCCTTAATGATCGATGCCGCCTTTTAGAGGCATCGCCTTTTGAAGGTGTCTTCGATGCTGGAATGGTTAGTGCCCATGATGGAGCTGGCTGAGTTTACAACTCTCTGCAGCTTTTTCCGATCCTGTGAAGTGGCCCCTCCATACCAGACAGTGATGCAACCAGTTAGAATGCTCTCCACAGTACAGTACGTCTTTCCACTGCTGATTCCCTCGATGAGGACTCGTGTGTGTTCCCTTGACTTTCCCTTCCTGAAGTCCACAATCAATTACTTGGTCCTACTGACAGTGAGTGCAAGGTTGTTGTTGTAACACCATTCAACGAGCTGATTTATCTCACTCCTGTACGCCTCCTTGTCATCATCTGAAATTCTGCCAACAATAGTTGTGTCATTGGCAAATTTATATTGTAGACACCGTTTGAGCCGTGCCTAGCCACACAGTTGTGAGTATAGTGAGAGAAGATCAGTGGGCTAAGCACACATCATTTATTACAACGAGGTGGAGATGTTATTTTCAATCTGCACTGATTATGATCTTTCAGTGAGGAAGTCAAGGACTGAGTTGCAGAAGGAGGTACAATGCTTAGGATTTGGAGCTTGTTGATTAGAACTGATCCCTTGGTGGGGACTGGTGTGCAATCCCTTAATTTACCCTTCCTGAAGCTTGTGTTAAATGCTGAACTGAAATCTAGAAACAGCATCCTGACACAAGTGTCCTTGTTTTCTAGGGCTAGGTACATGTCGTAGAGCCTTGGTAAGCATATTGGTGAGAGTCCAGTCTGGTGGGCATGCAGTTTTTGATCTGAGCCAATATCAGCCCGTTCAAAGCACTTTATGATGATTGGCGTCAGTGCCACCAGGCAGTAGTCATTTAGTCCTGAAGGTGACGAATGTTTTGGTACAGGGATGATGGTGGCTGATTTGAAGCATGAGGGGATAGCAGACTGGATGAGTGAAGTGTTGAAGATATACATTGTGTCAGTGAGTTGGTGTGCACACTCCCTAAGTACTCAACCTGGGATGTTGTCTGGATTATATTAAAACATAAAAACGAGAAAATCTGCAGATGCTGGAAATATAAGCAACACACACAAAATGCTGGAGGAACTCTGCAGGCCAGGCAGCATCCATGGAAAAGAGTAAACAGTGGATGTTTCGGGCAAAGACCCTTCATCAGGATTGGAAAGGAACTTCTCATTGTCTCCAGGTCTCGGCTCCAATTTTCGACTGTTTACTCTTTTCCATAGATGCTGCTGGGCCTGCTGAATTCCTCCAGAATGTTGTGTATATTAAAACATACTTCAGAGTCCAGATATATTTGCCAGGGTTACTACATCAGAACTATAGTCATGATAGAATACAATGCAGTTTTTGGTTAAACGGCACTCAAAACATTCATAATAAATATTCAAAGAACCTTTGATCATAATTTACATGATGTAAAACATATGCAAAAGTATCTTTCTTAATCAAATACTTCATTTTTCTGTGACTTTAAACTTCCAAACTTTGCTTTCATTGGAAATTCCTCGTACAACTTTATACATCAGCGTATTTTGAGGGAAAAAAATCTTCACTTCTCCAGCCAAATGTCATTGGTACCGGAATTGGTTTATTAATGTCACATGTACCAAGATACAGAGAAAAGCTTGTCTTGCGTACTGTTCATACAGATCAAATCATTACACAGTGCATTATGCTAGAATAAGATAAAACAATAACAGAATGCAGAATGAAGTATAAAAGCAACCAAGCAGTGCAGTGCAGATAAACGATAAGGTTCATGATCATAATGAGGTAGATTGTGAGGCCAAGAGTCCATCTTATCATACATGAGGTCCATTCAAGTGTCTGATAGTGAGGTGGAAGTTGATCTTCAACCTGGTCATATGTACTTTTAGGCTTTTGTATCTCCTGCTCAATGAGAGGGGGAGAAGACAATATCTGTGGTGGGTGGGGTCTTTGATTATGTTGCTGCTACAGAGGCAGTGGGAGGTACAGACAGAGTTGATGGTCTGTCTGTCTGTCTGTCTGGAGGGGTGGGTGGTTTCTGTGAAGCACCGAGCTGTTTTTCAATTCTCTTTCTACCAAATGAATTGCAATAACATTTCTTCTTCTTGCTTTCCTTGGAACCCAATTTAAAAACTGTCTTATAAAAATGGATCTACAGTCATTTTCTAAACTAACTTTCTCAAAGTCTCGACTAACACACACAAACTTTTGAAGGAACTCAACAGATCAGCAGCATCTATGGAGGGAATAAACAGTCAATATTTCGGGCTGAGACCCTTCATCAGGACTGGAAAGGAATGGGGAAGAAGCCATATCTCAGTATTTAACTGCCTTTTAAACAAAAAAGCAGATATCTAATTGGCACAAATTAATCTATTTAGTTCTCTCCATAGAGGTTGCCTGACCTGCCGAGTTCCTCCAGCATTTTTTTGTCTGTCAGTCTAGATTTTGAGATAGTTAGTTTAGAAAATGTCTGAGGATCCATTTTCATAAGACAGTTTCCAAATTAATCTCCAGTTGTGGACCCAGGCTATGAAAAAAGATGAAAGCTTTTAGATCGAGAGGAACAAGTTGAGGAGAACTAGTCACAAAACCCCGCAAAAGCCCTTGAAATCTTTGCATTGATGCATGCTGCTCAACCATTCACCTTTTGTCTCAAGAATCTATGGTCTAAACAAGACAGAAACACCCAATTATTTATTAAATCAACATTTCATCTAATCACTTCACACAGTAAATTATCTTGATGCTCAGTGAACATTGCAAAGCATTTATTTTATTTAGTGATACAGGGCAGAACAGGCCCTTCCATCCTTTCGATCCGCCTCACCCCAACAGCCCCGATTAACCCTGATCTAATCACAGGACAATGTACAACGACCAATTAACCTGCCCGTTACATCTTTAATCTGTGGAGGAAAGCAGGGGAAAACCCGCACATTCCATGGAGTGAACATACAGACTTCTGACAGACGGAGCTAGAACTGAATTCAGAAGTCTGGAACTCCGCAAGCTGTAATAGGATCACACTAACCACTACGCTGCTGTGGCGCCCAACACAGGAATACATTTAAACACAGAACACACAATTAGAGTTTCAGATTCAAATTCGTTTACTTATCACAGGTACATCGAAACATACAGCGAAATGTGTTGTTTGCATTAACATCCAACACAACCTAAGGATGCAGATGCTGGAAATCCAAAGCAACACACACAAAATGATGGAGGAACTCAGCAGGCCAGGCAGCATCTTTGGAAAGCAGTAAACGGTCGACATTTCGGGCTGAGACCCTTCATCAGGACAACCTGAGATGAGCAGCCTGCAAGCATTGCCACACACATTCTGGTCTGTCCACAATGCTCACAGAACAGCACAAAGCACCAGGAGCAACAAAACAACAACAGCAAAGCAATTTTGCTCTTTGCATGGTCACCACAGAAGTTACTCATAATTTCTACTCTAAAATTTGCCTGCAAATTTGCTTCTCTGTCTCTTTTACATTATAGGAAAACCAATGGTACAAAGTCTGTGAAATAATGATCCTCCCATGGAAATTTCCAGATGAATAGATTCTGTCATCAAATCCTCTAGAATGTCAGACTTGTCTAGAATTATTACGGGCTCTCTGATAAATTATATTTCCTATCTTCTTTATCTCTTTCTACACCAGTCCTGAAGATGCTGTCCCAAGGAAAATTAAACACTAGTTCAACCATCTGCATGAGCATGACCTCCAGTAGCACTCCTAGATTGCAGTCCCATGTGGATAGCTGAGCCTGCAGTTTGACAGATGTGCAAATTACTATCCTTGCGTGCACAAACTCCTCAGATATCCCATAATCTGACTGACCTGTCCATCTGTGGCCTCCTCTACTGCCAGGATGAAGCGAACGCCAATAGGAGAAACACCACATTATATTCTGCCTGGAAAGTCTGCAGTCACAAGCATGAATATTGAGTTTTCCACATTCAGTGTTCCAGGAGAAGCTTCTTCCTCTCTGCCATGAGATTTCTGAATGGTTCATGAACCCATGAACACTACCTTGTTATTCATCTTTTACACTGTTTATTTAGTTTTGTAACTTCACAGTCATTTTTATATCTTATACTGTACTGCTGTGCAAAACAACAAATTTCACAACATGCGCTCAGTGGCCACTTTATTAGGTACCTCCTGTATCTAATAAGCTGGCCACCGAGGGGATGTTTATGACCTTCTGCTGCTGTAGTCTATGCTCTTCAAAGTACAACATACTGTGCATTCAGAGAGGTTCTTCTGCACACCACTATTGCAATGCGTGTCGCCTTCCTGTTAGCTTGATCCAGACTGGCAATTCTTCTCTGACCTCTCTCATTGTAAGGAGTTTTCATCCATCAAGCTGCCACTCACTATTTGTCACACCATTCTCTGTAAACTCAAAGAATGTTCTGGTTGAAAAGCCCAGAAGATCTGCAGTTTCTCAGGTGTTCAAACCACCCTGTGTGGGACCAATTACATTTCCAGTCAAAGTGACCTACGTCACATTTCACCTCCATTCTGATGTTTGGTTTGAACAACAACTGAACCTCTTGACTATGCATACCTGTTTTTATGCATTGAGTTGCTGCCACATGATTGGCTGATTAGATATGTGCTTTAATGAGCAGGTGTAAAGGTTCGCTAATAAAGTGACCGATGAGTGTATATCAGAGATAAACCTGATTCTGAAACATTTCATCTCTGGCCCTCTGTTTTGTGCTAGGAAGACCATAAGCCCAAAGGACCATAAGATATAGGAGCAGAATCTCAGCTGGTCCCTCAACACCAGCTCCATAGCAAAGAAAGCCCAGCAGTGTCTCTACTTTCTGCAAAGGCTGAGGAAAGTCCATCTCCCATCCCGCATCCTCATCACATTCTACAGGGGTTGTATTGAGAGCATCCTGAGCAGCTGCATCACCGCCTGGTTCAGAAATTGCATCATCTGAGATCGCAAGACCCTGCAGCGGATAGTGAGGTCAGCTGAGAAGATCATCGGGGTCTCTCTTCCCGCCATTACGGACATTTACACTACACGCTGCATCTGCAACGCAAACAGCATTATGAAGGACCCCACGCACCCCTCATACAATCTCTTCTCCCTCCTGCCATCTGGCAAAAGACACCAGAGCATTTGGGCTCTTTAATAGGTGTTGCTGACTTGCTGAGTTCCTCCAGAATTTTGTGTGTGTTACTGTATGCGCCGGGGTGGCAAGATGGAGATATGTCTTTACTGAAGGAGGTGTAAGGCACCCCTTCCCTCCACTAGCCTGCAGGTCACACTTGGGCAAGGTGTAGCAACTGCTTAGCCCCCCCACCAGGGTCACGTGAAGTCCTGGGAGCAGGTGGTGGATGGTCTTATATGCATATCACAAGTCCTGGTTATCTGATCACCGACACTCTCAATCTGAAGAGTATTGAGCTGGGCTCACCCATCTTGTAAAGACACTCCCCAGAAGGCAATGACAAACCACTTCTGTAGAACAATTTGCCCATGGTCATGAAAGGACTATGATCGTCCACATCATACAACATGGTGCATAATGATGATGATGACTGCATGTGTCAGTAGGATATTTTGGTAAATTTCAGAGGCAAAACTTGAAAAGCTCTGATTTCGCTGAATGCGGAGCTCTATGATGGCCTGTTGGGAGAATGTAATGATTTTGCCTAAGTTTTAGAAGAAATTTACATCAGTTTTCAGAAATAATACTATTATTAACTTTGTTGAAATTAATTTATCAATATATTATCTGCTGGGAAAATATGCCATTGAAGTGAAATTTGCTACACCTACTCATGCAATGTCCCTGACCTTCACCCTAAATGATCAAGCAATGATGCTACTTATCACAAGCACATCTCACAATGTGAAGCTATGTTTATTCATCAAAGGAAAAGTTGTTCCTTTTTGTTTCCTGATCTCCAAATGGGACGGTCTATATTCTCTGTATCCATCCAGAAGCTACTCAGGATGTGTGCGACTCGGAAAAGCTTTGTTACTCTTCAAATGGCCTGATGTGTCAGCGACATCCTTCTGGATGCACGTGCCAAATAATCAATCATGCTCACAATTTTTGTTCTTGCCGACTGACACAAACATTAAGAGTATGAGCCAAGATTTAAGCCGCTGTTAGTTTGCTAGGCTGCATATTATTTTTCAGATCTTCATGCCTCTTTGACTGTTTCTGGCTTTTCTTTTTTTTAACTTAAAGATACAGCACATTAACAGGCCCTTCTGGCCCAAAGAGGCCACACCATCTCAATTACACCATGTGTCCAATTAACCTACTAATCCATACGTCTTTGGAATGTGGGAGGAAACCAGGTAGATAGACTGGATGTGGAGAGCTTGTTTCCTATAGTGAGAGAGTCTAGGATCAGAGGAGACAGCCTCAGGTAGAAAGACATCCCTTTAGAACAGAGATGAGGAGGAATTTCTTTAGTTAGAGTGTGGTGAATCTCTGGAATTCATTGCCACAGACTGCTGTGGAGGCCAAGTCATTGGGCATATTTAAAGCAGAGGTTGATAGTTCTTGATTAGTCAGGGCCCCAAAGGTTACAGGGAGGAGGCAGGAGAATGGGTTTGAGATGAATAATAAATCAGCCATGATGAACTGGCGGAGCAGACTTAATGGGTCAAGTGGCCTAATTCTGCTCCGGAAACTGAAGCACCCGGAGGAAACCAATGTGATCATAAGGAGAATGTACAAACTCCTAACAGATCATCATTGTCATGTGCTGTGTCATATGATATGGGCACTCATGATTTATGACCATGATCGTTTTTGGGAAATTCTACAGAAGTGATTTGCCATTGCCTTCTTCTGGACAGTGTCTTTACAAGATGGGTGACTCCAGCCATTATCAATTCTCTTCAGAGATTGTCTGAGTGGCTTCAGTGGTTGCCTAACCAGGACTTGTGATATGCACCAGCTGCTCATACGACCATCCACCCCTGCTCCCATAGCTTCATGTGACCCTGATCGGGGGCTAAGCAGGTGCTACTCCTTGCCCAAGGGTGACCTGCAGACTAGCGGAGGGAAGGAGCAGCTTACACCTCTTTTGGTAGAGATTCATCTCCACCCTGCTACCCAGGGAGTGGCAGGAATTGAACTCAGGTCATTGGTGCTATAACAGTGTTACACTAACAGTACAACACTATGCCATCTCATATTCTATATAAACACTGTGCTTTTCATAGTAAGCGACAAGAGCATTCTCCTTATCTCAACTCGCAATCCAAATCCGTTCCCTGCTAAGTCTACATGCCAACTGATTATCTATGAGCTTGTTCTAGTGGATGAACAGAACATGAATTTCTGTTCAGTGCTCCCAGTGTGGCCTCCTCCAGATCAGTGAGACCCGATGTGGTGGCGTGTTGGGGAGGAAGCATTAAGAAGAGGGACGCCTCACGTCTTAATAAGCTGGTAAGGAAGGCGGGCTCTGTCGTGGGCAAAGTACTGGAGAGTTTAACATCGGTAGCTGAGCGAAGGGCGCTGAGTAGGCTACAGTCAATTATGGATAACTCTGAACATCCTCTACATAGCACCATCCAGAGACAGAGAAGCAGTTTCAGCGACAGGTTACTATCGATGCAATGCTCCTCAGACAGGATGAAGAGGTCAATACTCCCCAATGCCATTAGGCTTTACAATTCTACCGCCAGGACTTAAGAACTTTTTAAAGCTATTATTAATGCTTTTTGAGATGGTGATTTAGATGCATATCATATTTTTTTTACTGAGTTAAGTATTGTATGTAATTAGTTTTGCTACAACAAGTGTTGTAGCAAAAGACATTGGAAAAAAGTTGAATTTCCCCATGGGGATGAATAAAGTATCTATCTATCTATCTATCTATCTATCTATCATGTAGATGGGGGGACCGCTTTGTCGAGTCCCTTCACTCAATCTGAAATTGGAAGGATTTCCCGATTTCCAACCATTTTAATTCCTCTCCACATTCCCATTCTAGCATACTGCTCCATGGTCTCCTCTAATGCCATGATGAGGCCACACTCAGGTTGGAGGAGCAACAGCTCATATTTCATCTGGCTAGCATGAACATCAAATTTCTCCGACTCCCAGTTATTTCTCCACTCCTGCTTCTCTCCTTTCCCATTCCTCATTCTGGCTCCTCCTCACCCCGACTCTTCTCCTCACCTGCCTATGCCCTCCCTCTGATGCTCCTTTCTCCAACAGTCCAGTCTCCTCTCTCATCAGATTCCTTCTTCTTCTTCAGTTCTTTAACCTTTCCACCTATCTCCTTCCAGTTTCTCACCCCCACCCTCATCCACCAGGTTTCACCTATCACTGGCCAGCTTGTACTCTTCCTCCTGCCCCCAGCTTTTTTCCCCTTCCTTTCCAGTCCTGTTGGAAGATCTCAGCCTGAAACATCAACTGTTTATTCCCGTCCATAGGTGCTGCCTGGCCTGCTGAGTTCCTCCAGAATTTTGTGTGTGTTGCTCTGGATTTCCAGCATCTGCAGAATCCCTGGTGTTAACAGAATTTGATTTTACTTCATTTGCATCCATCAGGAAGTCTGATAAATGTACATCTGCGTTGATCTGTGCTGCATGTGTTTGGATGTCAAAAAAGCAAAGATTCAATATGACATACATTCAAAATTAATCAACCCATAAGCATTCATTGGTGTCAGCTGTGACACTGATGGAAGACAATCTTATACATATTGATAGTGTATTTGTTTATTATTTACATATAAATGCGGGACTATTCATGACAAAGTACTCATCCTATGCAAATATCGAAAGGCTGTTCATACATGAATTAGAATGAACAGTCAACGTATCAGGCTGAGACCCTTCATCAGGACTCATAAGGAAGAGGGCAGAATCCAGAGTAAGAAGATGAGGGGTGAGGGAACATGGATTTCTCTAACTTCTGATAATTTCACCCACATCCCTCATCCTTCTCTCTTTTTCCAGTCACAAACAAGAGAAAATCTGCAGGTGCTGGAAATCCAAGCAACACACACACAATGCTGGAGGAACTCAGCAGGTCAGGCAGCATCTATGGAAAAGAGTAGAGTTGATGTTTTGGGCTGAGTCCCTTCAGCAGGACTGGAGAAAAATGCTGAGGGGGAGATTTAAATGGTGGGGGAGGGGAGGGAGAAACATCAGGTGATAGGTGAAACCTGAAGTGGGAAGGATGAAGTAAAGAGCTGGAAGACAGTGGATATACAGAAGGTCTCCCAATCTACGTCAGGTCTCACTGATATACAGGGCACCAACACTTTTCCTGGGAGTCAGTTAGGGTCACATACTGTGTCTGGTGCTCCTGGTGAGGCCTCCTGAAAATCGGTGAGACCCGATGTAGGTTGGGAGACTGCTTCGCCAAGCATCTATGCTCTGTCCGCCAGAAAAAGCAGGATCTCCGAGAGGCCATGCATTTTAATTCCACTTCCCATTCCCATTCCAACGTGTCCCTCCATGACCTCCTTTACTGTCGTGATGAGGCCACAACATAGGTTGGAGGAAACTTGATGGCATGAACATCGATTTTTCAAACTTCTGGTAATGTCCCCCACACTCCTTCACCTTTCCCCATCCCCTTTTCCCTCTCTCACCTTATCCCCTTGCCCTCCCATGCCTCCCTCTGGTGCTCCACCCCCTTTTTCTTTCTTCCATGGCCTTCTGTCTCTCTCACCAATATACTTCCCAGCTCTTTACTTCACCCCTCCCCCTTCAGGTTTCACCCATCATCTTGTGTTGTTCTCTCTCCCTTCCCCACCTTTTACATTTACTCCTCAGCTTCTCTTCAGTCCTGCCGAAGGGTTTCGTCCTGAAACGTTGACTGTACCCAAGATGCTGCATGACCAGCTGAGTTCCTCCAGCATTTTGCGTGGGTTAATATACACGGAGCATTTGGCGGCTTTGGGCCTGTACTCCATGGAAGTTAGAAGAATGATGGGGGATCTCATTGAAACCTACCGAATGTTGAAAGGACTAGGTAGGGTGGATGTGGAGAGGATGTTTCCTATGGCGGGGTATCCAGAATCAAAGGGCACAGCCTGAAAATTGAGGGGTGACCTTTTAGGACAAAGGTAAGGAGATTTTTTTTTAGCCAGAGAGCAGTGAATCTGTGCAATGCTCTGCTACAGACTGCGGTGAAGGCCAAGTCCATGGTTATACTTAAGAGTGGAAGTTGATAGTTTTCTAATCAGTCAGGGAATCAAAGGATATGGCAAAAAGGCAGGTGTGTTGGAATCTGGGATCAGCCATGGTGGAATGGCGGAGCAGACTTGATGGGCTTCTATGTCTTATGGTCTTACAGCCCCTGAACATTGTCCGGCAGTCAGCCTGGGTGGAATTCTCTGCTGCCTGTTTCCAGGTCCCACATGTTGTTATCTTAGCCAGCCCCAAGATAGATAGATAGATAGATAGATAGATAGATAGATACTTTATTCATCCCCATGGGGAAATTCAACTTTTTTTTTTCCAATGTCCCATACACTTGTTGTAGCAAAACTAATTACATACAATACTTAACTCAGTAAAAAATATGATATGCATCTAAATCACTATCTCAAAAAGCATTAATAATAGCTTTTAAAAAGTTCTTAAGTCCTGGCGGTAGAATTGTAAAGCCTAATGGCATTGGGGAGTATTGACCTCTTCATCCTGTCTGAGGAGCATTGCATTGATAGTAACCTGTCGCTGAAACTGCTTCTCTGTCTCTGGATGGTGCTATGTAGAGGATGTTTAGAGTTATCCATAATTGACCGTAGCCTACTCAGCGCCCTTCACTCAGCTACCGATGTTAAACTCTCGAGTACTTTGCCCACGACAGAGCCCACCTTTCTTACCAGCTTATTAAGACGTGAGGCGTCCCTCTTCTTAATGCTTCCTCCCCAACACGCCACCACAAAGAAGAGGGCGCTCTCCACAACTGACCTATAGGTTAACTAGGACATCCTCCTGACCCCCTCCACACTGGATGACCAAAGATGAAGTAGGTAGGGCTAAAATGTACTCGAGATTGAGCAGTAGCCCCCTCAGATGTATGAATAGGGGCTGCAGCCTCGCACACTCCACATGCCCAATTCCTGAAGCAGTTTGTATTTCTGTAACTAACTTTTCTATCTCGCAAGCTCATTTTAATTTTTGGAAGAATTTCTGTAAGTCAGGTCTTCTGTAACCTGGGGAGTGACTGCGTCCCAAATACAGTCTTAATGATATCCCGTGTTTGTTGTGGCTGTGAAATCTTACACAATTTGTTTATTTACGAGCACTCACATGGAGGTGCCAGACTAATTCCTCATTTCTGACTTATTTTGTTGTCTGGGTGTAAGAAAGAATGTTGGTGCTGTAAAGTAATCACAAATATCACAAGGTATAAATTAACATGTTACACAGTATGAATGTATAATCTTGCCCAATTACCAAGAAATATCTCTGTGACGTACAGGAAGATGTATTTTAATCACTTAGCTGTCACTTAAACATCTACCATCAATTGATATGCATAAAATTTCTGTCATTTTGGTAAACTGGTTTATTACCCCATGTTCTGCAAAAGGCTTGTCCTGCATATAGCCATACCAATCAATTTGTTAAAACAGTCCAAGGTAAAACAATAACAAACTACAGAATAAAGTGTTACAGCTATAGAGAAAGTGCAGTGCAGGTAGGCAATAAGGTGCAAGGTCATATTGAGATAGACTGTGAGGTCAAGTGTCCATCTTATCATACTGGAGATCTGCTTTATATTGACTACTCAGGGATGGAATCTGGAGCAGCCTGAGCTGGCCACAGCCTAAGCCTCGGATCAGTGCTGAACCGAGTAAATGTCGCGGGGCAGTGAGCACCCTGCCATTTCAATCCATTTGGCTTGGCATTTAAATCGTTCCAACATTGCATCATTCCTCACATTAGGACCGGGCCCTGTTGCATTGATATGCTCTGGGCTTAGACCCTGCCGCCAAGTTTCAGACTGTACTTGACCTTTCCAAAGCAGCCTGGCGTTTAGATCGATCAAACCTCGCTCTCAGATTAGGTGGATGGGCCTCCAATCTGTCTCTCCTCTCTGCTTGCCCTGACTTTGCTTCGAAGATGCTTCAGACCCAGCCTGACTTTGCCTTGAACATGGCTCGACCTCGTCTCACAACCGCACGCTTCGACCTTCGTCTCAGCCTCGCCTTCGCTTGCCTCTCCATTGTTTGCAGTTTACCATAAATTTTAAAAGAAAATGTGTTATTGCTAAAGTGCTCAGTTGTAATCTTTGCCGCCAGTAAGTAGTCACTGGGCTTCACCAGTGCCAACTTAAACCAGACACAGTGAGATGCACCATTTCCGTTAACAACCATCACAGCCGAGGACATGCTGGGGACAGCTCGCAAGTGTCATCACACATTCCTGTGCCAATGTACCTTACCTACAGTGCTCAGCAGAGCAACACAGAAACAAAACAATAACCAGCCCCGTTCCTCCCTCCCAACCATGGTCATACACAATCTTCTAACCCAGGACAAGCCATCTTCTTCAGCCTCCTGCCTCCAGTAGACTCAGGCTCACAGACACTGGGCTTTGACCTCCCCAGTGGACTCATGGAGATTCGTCGACTCAGGGCTCTGGACAACGGGCCACATCTGCTGAACTTCCAATTCAAACTGCAGGCCTCGATCCCATTTGCATCAAATCAAATCAGCGATACTTGTGCAGGGGGCAGCCTGCGAGTATTGCCACGTTTCCATCCCCAACATAACCCTAACCATATAAACGTGGGAGGAAACCTGGGCACCTGGAAGAGATCTATGCAGTCACAGGGAGAATGTTAAATCTCTTTACAGGAATTGAACCCTGATCAGTAATCGGTTTATAACTCATTTGAGCCTGTCTCACCCTGTCACAAACATTCCCTTTGTCCTGTCCTGCCACTGTCTTGGCAACTTACAATTACCATTTTCACCTCTCTTTCCCAGTTCTGACGAAGGGTCGCTGACCTGAAACATCCCCTTCCATATATGCTGCCTGTCTTACTTTGGGAATACCCCAGCCGCTTGTCTCTTGTGGGTTTACAGCATCTGCACTTCTTCGGAGTATCATTTACAGATGGTAGCCTTAAGTTTCAGCCCAGCAGCTTCTACCCCATATTTATTGCTGCCATGAACCCAAGTATTCAAAAATCTATATTATGATCAGAAAAAAAATCTGTTAAATATAAGACAAAAATTTAGCGGGCCGGTGTAATGGCATCCGTATCAGACTTCAAGGCGGGTAGTCCCGTGTTTGAGTCTGGCTGGCCCCTTGCACGCTTTCCATCTGTACTGGGTCAAGCATCGAGCTAGCAACTCGGCCTCGCAAAAACAGACAAATGCTAAAGAAACGGCAAGGTTGCCGCCCGATGCGCCACGAGGTGTGGAGAGGAACAATATGAAAAAATTATCCCTTAGTTTTATTGGAATGACTTTAACTTGATACAACCAAAGGAAAGGAAACATACGACATAGAACAGTACAGGCCCTTCAGCCCACTTTCCTTGTAGGCCACTCCCTCCACAACTGGGAATGAATGCAGAGCCATTTTCAGTAAAGTAACATCCAGTCTGGCAGCATATTCCACACACCACCACTCTCGGTGTTAAAAACCTACCTCTGACATCCCCCTATACTTTCCTCTGATCACCTTAAAATTGCCTCCTCATATTAGCCCTGGAATAAACTCTCTGGCTGCCCACTCTATCTCTGCCTCTTATCGTCTTGTACACCTCTGTCAAGTCACCTTTCATCTTCTTCACCTCAAAGATAAAAAACCCGATCTCATTCAACATTTTGTTTTATGACATGTTTGAGACAATGCCATTTTTTATCGTGTTTCTGTGAAGTCAAGGTGATTCTGTTTGCAAGTATCATCAGAAAAATGGATTGTGTTTTAATTCACCAGTGGGAAACTTGAGGGGTTTAATGCCTGACCTTTTGTAGAACTGCTGATATCAATAGGTTTGCTACAGTTGGCTTTGGCACACAGAGAGAGCTGGAGCATGAAATTTGCCAAAGTTTCTTGTCATAATCATTATTCCTTTATGGAAGCACAGAATAATGCACACCAGCTGAGAAGAAGGACGGGTTTAGTAATGATGCCTCTTGATGGCCAGTGTTCACTGTCTAAAATTGCATATCAATAAAGGCTCATGAAACAGTCGTTTAGCAAAAAATGTATTAATTTTTTAAGATAGCAGGGGATAGGAGGAAATTGTTGAGGACGCAAATTTGAAAGCAAGCTCTTTTCCTTCTGTTCTAAGCTCCATTATCTGTAGTCCCAGAATTCTGCGGCACATCAAGGCCAATTTCAATGGCATGCACAACTACATTTTTTGGCTTCAGCACAATCATTCCTGTGCCAAGTATTTCTAATGTTTGGATATCTCATTATAATGAATATTTCAAATGTCCTATTTGAAAACACTGTTGAACTAATGGGTTTTATTTGGGGGGGAGAAAAAAATGGGCTTATAATTTTATTTATTTTTTATTTAATGATACCGTGTGGAACAGGTCCTTCTGGCCTTCCGAACGGTATTGCCCAGCAAACCTGGACAAGCCTGATTTAACCCAAATCTAATCACGAGACAATTTACAATAATCAATTAACATAACCAGTACATCTTTGGACTGAAGGGGGAAACTGGAGGACCCAGAGAAAACCCACATGTTCCATGGGGAGGACATACAGATTCCTACGGATTAATTTCCGAACTCCAACACCCCAAGCTGTAATAGCGTCGTGCTAATCACTATGGCACTGTGGCAAGTAGTTGATTGGGTATGTCCTTTCAAGATAGTTTGATGTCATTTCTAGTTCTCTTCTCATATTTGTATATTTATACAATGTATCTGTGCACTTGTAATGCTCCTGTGACACTGCAAATTCCTTTGGGATCAATAACGTATCTATACATCTATCTATCCATGTGTAAAGGAGAACAAAATAATTGTTACTCTGGATGCAATGAAGCAAAACAAAAAACCACAATAAGCTAAAGAACACAATAATAATAAAAACACAATAAATATAAATACATAGATTGATTGTATGTCCCTAAATGACGATAGGCACAGAAGTGTCTGTACATAAGGTGACTGACAGGAAATTATGAAGTTAGTGGTGTTTGGGCGTGTGGAGGGGTGTGTTAGTGGGTGGAGGTGTTGATCAGCCTTACTGCTTGGGGAAAGTAATTATTTCTGAGTCTAGTGTTTTTGAGACCACAGCTGTTTCCAGAGAGAGCGTATTTATCCTGCCAAACTGAACTCGATGCTTCTGTGAAGACTAACTCCTGGGTTGATGAAGGAGCTGAGAACAATAGGGTTCGATAATCTACAAACAAAAGCCAGAGAATGTTGGTGTTAGTCTCTGTCAGGCACCATCTGTGGGGAAAGTCAGAGTTAAAGTTTCAGTGAGATTCAGGCCGAGGATTTACCCCTTCAAGGAAAGGTGAAACCAACAATTTCCAGCACCTGCATTTTCTCTTGTTTGAGATTGAGCCAACAATTAAAGCACAGCTACCAGCATTAATCTGGGAACATATTTTAAAAATTAGTGCATTTTACTGTAAACTTAATGGGACATAGTGTTTGAAAAAAGCCCATTTATATCATTCAGTCGGAGAGCATTACAGCCCTGAAGCAGGCCCTTTCAGCTCTTCAAATCCAGGCTCCTAGTACACGATAGCATTGCACTCATCCCAACACTATTGCATCTTGCAGGCACGAAGTTTGGAGATCAATTCTGATGCTGTCTGTTAGGAGTCTTTACATCCTTCCCATGACACATGGGTTCCTCCTGTTGCTACCATTTCCTCCTACGTTCCAAAGATGTACCGGTTAGTAGGTTAATTGGTGATTAGACTAATGTTAAATAGGTGTGTTGCTAGGCGGTGCAGTTTGATGAGCCAGAAGGGCCTGTTCTGAACTGTATCTCTAAATAAATAAATAACATGAATGAATGAATAAATAAATAAATAAACAAACAAACAAACAAACAAATGTTGTCCATTATTCTCATTTGTCCCATCAACCTGCACCTGGACCATAGCCCTCCAAACCTTCCTGAAAGGTTAACTTGCAGGTTGAGTCTGTGGTGAGGAAGGCAACTGCAATGTTAGCATTCATTTCAAGTGGACTAGAAAACAAAAGCAAGGATGTAATGCTGAAGCTTTATAAGGCTCTGGTGAGGCTTCACTTCAAAGATTCAAAGATCACGGAGCATTATGAACAGTTATTTAAGAAAGGTTATGCAGACATTGGACAGGCTTCAGAGGAGGTTCACGAGATTGATTCCAGGAATGAATGGGTTATCGTTTGAAAAATATTTGATGGCTCTGCTCCTGTACTCACCGAAGTTCAGAAGAACGAGGAGGATCTCACTGTAACCTACCCAATATTGAAAGGCCAAGATACAGTGGAAAGGGTGTTTCCTATAAAGCAAAGTAAAGATAAATTCATTATCAAAGTACATTTATATCACCATATACAACCCAGAGATTTGGTTTCTTGCAGGCATCCAACATATTCCAAGAAGCACAATAGAATCAATGAAAATCCATATCCAACAGGACTCTCAAACAACCTTATGCAAAAGACAACAACCTGCAAATACAAAAGAAAAAGTACTATCAATAATAAACAAATAAGCAATAAATATCAAGAACATGAGATGAAGAATCCTTGAAAGTGAGTCCAGAGATTGTGGAGCAGTTCCGTGATGGGGCAGTCTTGGAACAGAGGGCACAGCTTCCATATACAAGGATATCCCTTTAGAACAGAGATGAAGAGGAATTTCTTTAGCCAGGGGGAGGTGAACCTGTGGAATTTGTTGCCACAGGTAGCTGCGGAGGCCAAGTCTTTGGGTATATTTACAGCAGAGGTTGATAGTTCCTTGATTAGTAAGTGTGTTAAAGGTTACAGGAAGAAGGCAGGAAAATGGGGTTGATGGAATGGCACAGCAGACTCAGTGGGCCGAATGGTCTAATTCAGCACCTATACCTTATGGACTTATAGTCCTGTGGGTCCTTCGTGCCAGATATCGCCTTCGTGAGGCATCTGAATCGGAATCTTAATGTGATTTGAATTTTGAGGCATGGCACACAATGAGTTCTAGCAGTGACTCTTCATTGGCTGATCTCAGTGCCAATCATTTGTTTAGCCTACAGGTCTTAAAGCCTGCAAAATCAGATTGTATTTTGTTAATGCGTGCTACACAGCTCTTTAAAATTAACTGGAGGTTAAGTGGTTTATCTGCTAGACGACAAGGGATAATGGTGTTACTGAAAGCCATCTACTTCATTTTGTAACTGGATAAAAGCACAAATCCCAGCTATCCTGACCTCGACTATTTGTGCTCTGTTTGCTGTTGTTACTAACGCACTTTGTGTTGTGACTTGCAAGAGGGTGTGCCCCAGAGCAACTCTGAACATGCAAGGACTACACTGGTATTTCATGCTCCAATAATAACCGTTTTCTAAAGAACTTTCCACTTAGAAAGAAGAAATGATCACAAAGCAGCACATGGGTTAATATTTTGGGTGGGATTTAGAGACGAGCAGCACAGTTACAGCCTCTTTCAGCCCATGCCACCCAAATACACCCATGTGACCAATTAACCGATTAATTCCTGTACTCCTCCCTCATGGTGGTATTTTCACCTTGGCAACTCCTGTTGGCTCTTTCCGGTCAAATTGTTATCACACTCAATGTTTTAGGAACAGCCTCTTCCCCCTCCGCCATCAGAATTCTGAACGAATATTGAACCTATGAACATTTCCTCCTTATTTTTTTCTTTTTTGCTATCTGCACTATATTTTCAATTTAATTTCATATACATTTCTTATTGTAATTTATAGTTTTTTATTATGATGTATTGCTCTGTACTGCTTGCACAGAACAATGAATTTCAGTGCAAATGCCAGTGATATTAAAAAAATTGTTATTGATCAACATTTCAGTCACTTGGTTCCATATAAAAAATTCTAGTGTCGCCTGGCTATAATGAAAGATGCAGGGATTTAGTTACAACACAACATGCTGGAGGAACTTGGGAGGTCAGGCAGCATCTATGGAAATGAACAGACAGTTGATGTTTCATGCTGAGACCCTTCTTCAGGACTGGAAAGGAAAGGAGAAGAGTTACTCATGAGTTTCTGTTACTAATTTTTAAAGGTGAAATGACATTTCTATTTTCCCAGTCCAGAGGGGATGACTACTTTTACCCAGGGCAGGAATGGCTAATGTGGTGGAGGGGTGGGAGTAACTTTAAGGTGATTGGAGGAAAGTATAGGGAGGATCTCAAAGGTAGGCTTTTTTCACACAGTGTGCTGGGTGTATGGAACACCCTGCCAGGGCTGGTGGCCACTGTTCCCTCTAAGCTGTGTGAGTGAGTGACCGCGCGGTAACTGAACCCTACCGCATCTGATTCGAAGTGTCACTGGTTAATTTGTTCTGTACCTTACAATATTTATAATTAATGCACTTTAGTTTGTTATTTTTATGTGATTCATCCTTGCCTTCACAGGTTCGGAGAAATATTGTCTGGTTTCTATACACATTATACATGTTAAATACATTGTATACACGTATATAGTTAAATGACAATAAACTTGACTTGCATTGACTTGAAATGCACCCGTGAACCTGGCCTTTGTTGCCACAGCTGGAATTTTCCTTTATATAATGTTATTACAATAGTAAATGTACCATTTGAAGCATTTTCGAGATTGTCAGTGTTTCAATATTCATAGAGTACATATTACAAAAATAAACATTTATAATGCCATGTAGTTTTCAGATCATATCAAAATTTCCTGCTCAGAGCAATGATTGGTCCGTGTAGCTGTAAAAACATTAGCAGGAGTGTTGGTGGTGGTAAAGGTAGATATATCAGGGTAGGCACATGAATGAAAGAAATGATGGAGGGCTATGTGAGAGGAAAGAGTTAGACTGATTTGGATTCAGTTCAGATGAAGGGTCTCAGCCCGAAACGTTGACTGTTTACTGCTCTCCATAGACGCTGCCTGGCCTGCTGAGTTCCTCCAGCACTTAGTTTGTCTTGCTTGGATTTGCAGCATCAGCAGATTTTCTCTTGTTTTAGATTGATTTGGAGCACGTTAAGGGTTCAGCACAACATCGTGGGCTGAACAGCCCATTCTGTGCTGTAGTGTTCTGTGTCCTCTGCTCGATTACTATAAGAAAGTATTGACAGGAAGGGCCTGATTAGTGCTGAACTGTTCTATGCTCTATGCAACAAGGAAAGTTTATGTAATGCAGATATTTATCTTAAGGTGGTCAGAATATAAATTTTACATCATTTTGCTGTACATTAGGAAACCACATCAAGATTACTGTGACTAATTTTGGCTTTCAAATTTATGACTAGATATTATTTTACTGTAAATGGTTCAGAGGAGGTTCCCATTTAAGGAGGGAGCGTCCGACAAGACAATTGTCCGAAGGGCCTGCACTGTGCAGAACTGTTCTATGTAGTGCTCTGAGTTTACCATGTTGCTGCCGGGGTGATGGTAGAAGCAGATACATTAGAGGCATTTAAAAGACTCTACACGCTAGGTAGGCACATGGATGATAGAAAAATGTAGGGTTATGTGAGAGGGAAGTGTTAGATTGATCTTAGAGTAGGTTAAAGGGTTGGCACATCATTGTTCCATGTTCTGGTGTGTCCTTTTAGTATGTTCTATTACGGTGTTAATAAAGTATTGATAGATCATGGCAGACACAATAACTTTCTCACTTGTTTCTGATATAGCGATGAAACTTGGGAAATTGTCTGCTTTTGATTTAATTATTTTTACATTAACTTGTTTATTCTCATATATTTAACAAATTTTGGGACAGTGGGATGATCTGGAGTGAATCAAGCAAACTGGGTGCGGACTTGAAAGGAATATGGCTGGAGTGGCCCTGGCAGACCCTGGGAAGGCGGGACTGTATTTCGCGAATCAAGGGCATGGTAGGACAGATTGAGAGTAAACTAGGCTGGGATTGGGAACCAATAATCAGCTGCAGGATGATTCCAAGCGCACCGTGTAAGGTGAAGAAGAGCAGGGGATGAGCCAGCGCACCCAGGTTTGGAAGGACATGGACCAGGCCTGCGGCGAAGACAGCGCGAAGCGAGATTGAACTTCAATGGCACAGATGGAGCGGTTGGCTGAGGAGAAGAGAGGAGGTAGCGGGACGATCTGGAGTGAATCTAGCAGACCTGGTGCTGACGTGACATGATGTGGCTTCGGTGGACCTTGAAGAGTGAAGATCAGAGTGGAGATCAAGCCGATCTGATTGGAACACAGCAAGTGGGCCTGAGAGGATGGTGGGGTAGTGAACTGTGTAGGGTGAACTGGGAGCAGTGATAGACAGTGAGACTAAGCAGGCAACATGAACCAATAATCGGCAGCAGGCCAATTGCAAGTAGTAAAGTGAGGGAATGCAGTGGATTTGCCAGCTCACCGTGTTGGTTAGAACATTGCCCAGGCCTTCTTCGAAAACAGGGCGAAGCAAGAGTGAACTTCGAGTGCAAAAACAAAGCAAAAAGTAAGGAGGTGTTCATGGGTTCATTGTCCATTCAGAAACCTGATGGTGGAGGAGAAGAAGCTGTTCCTAGAAGTGTAGCTCTTCAGGCTCCTGTACCTTCTCTCTGATGGTAGTAATGAGAAGAGAGTATGTCCTGCGTGGTGTGTGATAGTGATGGATGCTGCCTTTTTGAGGCAACGTGTTTTGAAGGTGTCCTCAGTGGTAGGGAGGCTAGTTCCCATGATGGAGACGGCTGAATTTACAATTTTCTGCAGCTTTTACCGATCCTCTCTACCAGATGGTGAATGCAACCACTCAGAATGTTCTCCATGGTACATCTATAGGAATTTGCGAGTCTTTGGTGACAGAAAAAAATCTGCTCAAACTCTAATGAACTACAGCCACTGTCGTGCCTTCCTTGTAATTGCATCAATACCTTGGGCCCAGGAACTTGAAGCTGCTCACCCTTTCCACTGCTGACCCCTCGACGAGGACTGGTATTTGTTCCCTCGACTTACCCTTTCTGACATCGACGATCAATTCCTTGGTCTTACTGATGTTGAGTACAAGGTTGTTGTTCTGACACCACTGAACCAGCTGATCTATCTGACATACGTTGTGAAACTTGTTGCTTTGCGGCAGCAGTACAGTGCTCAAGATCGTTTGAGGTTAGAATGCAAAACTCGAGTGAAGGACATTCCACTTATAAACTGAGTGGAACATCTTCTCTCCAGCAATAATTGCTTCTAATTCTTATGTATGTACATGTTTTTGCAGCAATATATGCTAGATTATATAGCTAATATTAGTCTGCCCTGTTGGTGTGGTATTTTATTGATTTTATTATGGCTAATAGATCTATTGAGTATGCCCACAAGAAAATGAATCTCAGGGTTGTATATGATGATATATATGTACTTTGATAATAAATTTACATTGACCTTTGAACTTTGATATTTGTTTAGTGGCACTTCTTTAGAAAAATATACAGTACTGAGATTCATAACTAAGTCATTTTTTATATATGTGAGAGTGATTGGTACATTGAAGGTGGCATAAAATGGAAGTTGTTCCCCTTTTTACATTTTGATGGGAAAATCCTGAAATCTACAGTATAATAAAAAGTAGATTGAAATGCCTACTTAAAATGCAAATCCTCCAGGAGATTTGCAAACTTCCAGTTCATTTGAAAGCATTCAAATTTCATGTGCAAGTTATAACACATCTGTTGTTTGCGTTTAGTGGAATGTTGTGCCATGCATGTAAACTCTCCCTCTGTGTGATCGGCTCTTCTACTCTGACCTCCTCCCTAGTTATTGAGTGAGAATTTTCCATGTTCTAATGTGATATGGGAAAAAATAGAAATCAGACTTTATTTCCTGGAGGGTAGGAGATGAGGGGAGTGTTGGGGAGAATGAAGTGAGATTTGATGAGGAAGAGGGGAGATTTATTCCCTGGAGTATTGGAAAATGAGGGGAGATTTGATGAGGAAGAGGGGAGATTTATTCGCTGGAGTGTTGGAGAATGAAGGGAGATTTGATGAGGAAAAGGGGAGATTTATTCCGTGGAGTGTTGGAGAATGAGGGGAGATTTGATGAGGAAAAGGGGAGATTTATTCCGTGGAGTGTTGGAGAATGAGGGGAGATTTGATTAGAATTTGAACTGGAATTTCATTGTAAACAAGGTGGGAAAGCAGAAACTGATTGGATGAGGACTAACTGGTCAGAAGGGATGGACTATAGGAGTATAAATACCACCGGACTAGACATGCCCAGGCACCATCCCTGATGAAGATAACAGAGTTTGTCATTGAAACATCAGTTATAATCAACATTTGTACCCGGCTGGAAGCCTGAGAAGAGTTTATTTGTCATATATGCTGGGAAAGCACTGGATCCTTTTTCAATAAATTGGTGTTACTGTTTTCTTCTCTGTTCTGGGGTTAGAGGACTGTCCGTGTGTGTGGGAGAGTGGGAGGATGGAACAGGGCTCATTGTGCTAGCGTTGTTTTATTGCTTGTTGTGTTCTGTGTTCTGTGAACATTGTGGGCATGCTATAGAGGCATCAGAATGTGTGGTTAACCTTGCAGCTGCCCCTAGCACATCCTTGGGAGCGTTGATTATTATCACACCAGTGGACCTCACTGTGTGTTTCAATGTACCTGTGATAAATAAATGAATCTGAATCTTTAACATGTGATAGCCATTGGAGCTTTCTGTAATGAACTTTGTCCTTATGAAATTGAAGGAAAACATCAATGCATAATATATTTTCTTTCTGTACATTTGATAGATTCATCTTGTGCTTTTAAACTGTTTGTATGTAGTTTTGTGGTCTCTCTGTACAATCCAGCAATATTTCTCAACCCCAAACTTATAAAAGAATTCTTTGTGTAACAGAAACATCTGCATTCCCACAGCAGCTATTTTTATGTCATTTAAAGGATGCTTAGAAGAAAACAGATTTGGCAGAGGTCAAAACTGTTTCACTCTAAACAATAATATTTAATAATTATCAGTTTATGGCAGGGGTTCACAGCCTGGGGTCCATGGACCCCTTAGTTAATGGTAAGGGTCCAGGCCTAAAAAAGCTTGGGAACTTCTGGTTTAAGGTGATAGCTGAGATATTTAATAGGAAACGAAGGGGTGACTTTTTCCACCATGGAGAAGGGGTTGAGCCAGGTACAGCAGCAACATTCAAAAAGGTTCTTGGATAGGTGGATAGGAAAGGGTTAAATGGATATGGGTCATGCATGTGAAAGACTGATTTAAATAGGGATTTTGTTCAGTGGGGACTAGTTGGGCTGACGAATCTGTTGCCTTCCTGTGTGACTCCAGGACACCAGTTTAAAGAGATGTGGACAAACTCAGGTAGTTTTCTCTGGAGCAATGGAGGCCGAAGGGAGATCTGATAGAGGTTTATAAGATTATGAGAGGCATAGATAGAGTAGGCAGACAATATCTTTTTCCAAGGGTTGAAATGTCTAATACCAGAGGGCATGCATTTAAGGTGAGAGTATAATTTCAAAGGAGATGTGAGAGGCAAGTTTTTTTTTACAGGGAGAGTGGTGGTACCTGGAATATGCTTCCTGGGGTGGTGGTAGAGGCAGACACATTAGGGACTTTTAAGAAAGATTTAGATAGATTTGTGAATGTGAGGAAAGTGGAAAGATATGGACATTGTGTAGGCATAAGGGGTTAGTTATTTTGCCCTTTTGATTACTGATTTAATTAGTTCAGCACAACATTGTGTGAGGAAGGGCCTGTTCCCGTGCTGTACTGTTCTAGTTTCTATTTTCAAGTTCATTTTCATTTCAACTGTATATACATAAAGCGCCAAATAAAACAATGTTCTTCTAGACCTAGATGTACAACACAGTACATATAACTCACACATAATGCAAAAAGTAATATTACCACAAATAAATTAGCAAATAATAACTATATTCCAGAAGACTGGCATTTAACATGAGGTGCATTTACAACACAAGTTAAAAAATAAATAGTATAACGCTACTGGTGCTTCACAAGTGATGAGACCCGGGTGGTGGCAGGGAGTTTAGTTGTCTCAAGACCTTGGGGAAGAAGCTTTTTCCCATTCTGACGGTTTTTGTCCGATTGCTACAGTACCTCCTGCTTGGACAGCGGGTCAAAGAGACTGTGGGGCAGATGGGAGGGAATGACTGACAATACTATGGGCCCTGCGTATAGAGTGCTCCTGATCATACCTCGGAAGAGTGGAAGAGAGGCTCCGATGATCTTCTGATGTGATGAACAAATCTTTATGGATGCCTGCAAAGCAAATTTTTCCTATGATACCTCTATGCACATGACAATTGAAGCCTCATTTTAAATTTATCATTTTTGAAGTTTAGTTCCTTTTTTTAAAGAAGATAACTAATTATAGACAATTGTGCCTGTAAACCCTCATCAAGTTTGTATGCAAACCTGCCTCGTTGGCTGGCTCTGTTAATAGCTACATGACTCAATGGTTTGAAGGCCTCCTTTCTTAAACAATATACATCTAGGGTCGGTATGACTTGAGTTCAACCAAACAGGAAAGTTGGGATGTTTTGATTAACGGAACCCCGATTTGCATGAATGCTGTGTAAATACTGCCCACACACAATTATCAGTTGGCAAGAAATAACAGATTGTACACTGCATACAATTGTAAAGAAAGTGTATTTACTAATTTTAGCTTTATCCAATGGTTATTAATAGAAATAAAAGAAAGAAACAGAAAAAAACAGGCCCATTACAACTAAACCAGTCTAATTGTGCACATGCGTTGGAGTTCATATTGTCCAATTGCTGGGTATGACTGTTACTCACGGTGCTGAATTCTCATCACCAGTAGAACTTCCCATCTTGGACTCCTAATAATTGCATCTTCCCATTGAATCAAATCTTACAGCCGTCTTTTCTGATCTTCTCCGCATCTCCTGCCAAAAGAACCCAAACCCCACCAGTGTCTATCACAAATCTCTCTCTGCCCAGCTTTCTCTAGAACCTTCTCCTAATTCCACCATCCTTATTGGCTGAGTCAACATTTCCAAGTTGAACAAGTTGACCCTTTAGTTGAAACCAAAATATTCTATACTGCTTCTACAGAAAGCTACTAAATGAAATACCTTACAGCATTAGCAATAAAACTCTTAACCAGGGCCTTACGTGTCAAACAATGACAATTACTAAGGAAAAAAATCTGAAACTACAGCAGAAAGACTGCAAATAAGACCTCTAAATCTGCACAAAAAGAGAATCAACAAAGTCAGAAACAATCACATCAAGATTTTAGTGTTCATATATTCCAACAATGACATAAATGTATGTTTTTTCCTCTTAATTAGTTGTTGAATTTGCTTAAGCAGACAGACAGACATACTTTATTGATCCTGAGGGAAATTGGGTTTTGTTACAGTCGCATCAACCAAGAGTAGATAGATAGATAGATAGATAGATACTTTATTCATCCCCATGGGGAAATTCAACTTTTTTTCCAATGTCCCATACACTTGTTGTAGCAAAACTAATTACATACAATACTTAACTCAGTAAAAAATATGATATGCATCTAAATCACTATCTCAAAAAGCATTAATAATAGCTTTTAAAAAGTTCTTAAGTCCTGGCGGTAGAATTGTAAAGCCTAATGGCATTGGGGAGTATTGACCTCTTCATCCTGTCTGAGGAGCATTGTATCGATAGTAACCTGTCGCTGAAACTGCTTCTCTGTCTCTGGATGGTGCTATGTAGAGGATGTTCAGAGTTATCCATAATTGACCGTAGCCTACTCAGCGCCCTTCGCTCAGCTACCAATGTTAAACTCTCCAGTACTTTGCCCACGACAGAGCCCGCCTTCCTTACCAGCTTATTAAGACGTGAGGCGTCCCTCTTCTTAATGCTTCCTCCCCAACACGCCACCACAAAGAAGAGGGCGCTCTCCACAACTGACCTATAGAACATCTTCAGCATCTCACTACAGACATTGAATGACGCCAACCTTCTTAGGAAGTACAGTCGACTCTGTGCCTTCCTGCACAAGGCATCTGTGTTGGCAGTCCAGTCTAGCTTCTCGTCTAACTGTACTCCCAGATACTTGTAGGTCTTAACCTGCTCCACACATTCTCCATTAATGATCACTGGCTCCATATGAGGCCTAGATCTCCTAAAGTCCACCACCATCTCCTTGGTCTTGGTGATATTGAGACGCAGGTAGTTTGAGTTGCACCATATCACAAAGTCCTGTATCAGTTTCCTATACTCCTCCTCCTGTCCATTCCTGACACACCCCACTATGGCCGTGTCATCAGCGAACTTCTGCACATGGCAGGACTCCGAGTTATATTGGAAGTCTGATGTGTACAGGGTGAACAGGACCGGAGAGAGTACGGTTCCCTGCGGCGCTCCTGTGCTGCTGACCACCGTGTCAGACCTACAGTCTCCCAACCGCACATACTGAGGTCTATCTGTCAAGTAGTCCACTATCCAATCCACCATGTGAGAGTCTACTCCCATCTCCGTTAGTTTGTGCCTTAAGATCTTGGGCTGGATGGTGTTAAAGGCACTAGAGAAGTCAAGGAATGTAATCCTCACAGCACAACTGACCCCCTCTAGGTGAGAGAGTGATTTGTGCAGCAAATACGTGATAGCATCCTCCACTCCCACCTTCTCCTTGTAGTGTAGAAATATAGCAATATAAAACCATAAATAATTAAATAATAATAAGTAAATTATGCCAAGTGGAAATAAGTCCAGGACCAGCCTATTAGCTCAGGGTGTCTGGCACTCCAAGGGAGGAGCTGTAAAGTTTGGTGGCCGCAAGCAGGAATGACTTCCTATGACGCTCAGTGTTACATCTCGGTGGAATGAGTCTCTGGCTGAATGTACTCCTGTGCCTAACCAGTACATTATGGAGTGGATGGGAGTCATTGTCCAAGATGGCATGCAACTTGGACAGCATCCTCTTTTCACACACCACCGTCAGAGAGTCCAGTTCCACCCCCACAAAATCACTGGCCTTACCAATGAGTTTGTTGATTCTGTTGGTGTTTGCTACCCTCAGCCTGCTGCCCCAGCACACAACAGCAAACATGATAGCACTGGCCACCACAGACTCGTAGAACATCCTCAGCATCGTCCAGCAGATAATAAACAATAGACAATAGATGCAGAAGTAGACCATTCGGCCCTTCGAGCCTGCACCGCCAATCTGAGATCATGGCTGATCATCTACTATCAATACCCGGTTGCTGCCTTGTCCCCATATCCCTTGATTCCCCTATCCATAAGATACCTATCTAGTTCCTTCTTGAAAGCATCCAGAGAATTGGCCTCCACTGCCTTCTGAGGCAGTGCATTCCAGACCCCCACAACTCTCTGGGAGAAGAAGTTTTTCTTTAACTCTGTCCTAAATGACCTACCCCTTATTCTCAAACCATGCCCTCTGGTACTGGACTCTTCCAGCATCTGGAACATATTTCCTGCCTCTATCTTGTCCAATTCCTTAATAATCTTATATGTTGCAATCAGATCCCCTCTCAATCTCCTTAATTCCAGCGTGATGTTAAAGGACGTCAGTCTCCTCAGGAACATTGGCCCCTTTGCTCAAAATAAACTTTGACGACATCAATTTTATTGTCATGCAACCATACACATGTATACAGCTAAACAAAACATCATTCTTCAAAGGTCAAGGTACAATACACAGTACATATGGTCACACACAGCAGATTGTTACAATCCATCACATACAGTCTCAAAATAATATTAACACAAGACCCTGAGTGACACAGCCTGAAGATTGACAGGTTGATATAAAGTGTGAAATGCATGTTTATGTAGACAGTATAATGTTAATCAGAGAGGGAGAACTCTGATGTCAAACCTCTGCTGCCTTGCGGCCATACCCACTCATGGGAAAGGTTTTGGGAGTAAACCCTGAGGAAAAATCTGGAGGTGGAGTCCCTAAGGCAGTCCAACATTGCCTTCAACCTCGTTCTGACAACTACTACAACGTCACTGGTACCAAGCTGTATCAGCCCTTGCCCTTCCCTTGGATAACATCGGTGGCGTGGAGTGGGGAGACTTGCAGCTTGGGCAACTGCCGGTCTTCCATACAACCATGCCCAGGCCTGTGTCCTAGAGAGAACACTCCAGACTGAAGCAAGACTAAAGCAACCATGGTCTAGCAAGACTAACGGATGCCATCATTATCATAATGTTACTGACACTATCATAATAAAACAAGCAGGCATATAAATATGTGAAACAACCGCAATAAAAGATGAAGAGTGACTTGTGCAGGATGAGAATATGTCAGTGAGATTGGGAGTGAGGATGGTGTGGGAGAGCATTCAGAATGGGTGCTGGGTGGCAGCAGGTCTCTATTAAACCTCCTTGAAACTTCATGCCTGGGACAGACAGGAAAGCTCTATAATGGGTAGTCAAAACTGCCCAACACATCACTGGCACCGGCCTACCCACTATCAAGGATGTATGTACAGAAAAGATTCCACCCACCCTACTAGTGGACTGTTCGTTCCACTCCCATCAGGGAGGAGTCTATGGAGCATCCACACCAGGACCACCAGACTCAAATCAGTTACTTTCCCCAGGCTGTAAGGCCGATCAACACCTCCATCCACTAACCCACCCCTCCACACCCCCAACCACCACTACTCTATTGTTTCTTGTCAGAGTCACCTTCTGTACAGATGCTCCTGTGTCTCGAGTCATACAATCAATGATTATAAGCTATCTTATGTATTTTAAATTTATTGCTATTTATTATTACTGTGTTCTTCATCTTATTGTGTTTTTTGTGCTGCATCGGATCTGGAGTAACAATTATTTCATTCTCCTTTACACTTATGTACTGGAAATGACATTAAATGATTTGGAATTTGGAATTATCCAGCTTCTCTATTTATTTTATTTGTAGGAGTTGTTTGTACGTGTACAGGGCACTGTGGTTGTGTAGAGGCCAGCATGACCCCTTTACGGCTTGGGGCGTTCCAGAGTTCAGAGTTTAATTCTGGCACCATTCTAGAATGAGTTTCTGTATGTCCTCCCCATGGAACACGTGGGTTTTCCCTGGGTCCTCCGGTTTCCATGCTGCGTATGGTAATAGGTCATTGTAAATTGTCCAGTGATTAGGGTAGGGTTAATTGGGTTTGTCGGGGGTTGCTGGGAAGGTGAGCTTCATGCTGTATCGCTAAATAAAATAAAATGACATATTTTACAAAATGACAGAGAAATCAAACTGCTAGAGAACTGATCTGGCAGTCGTCAGAACTGTTTCACTCTAAACAACAATATTTAACAACGATCAGTGGGAAGTAAATGTCCTTCCTATTCAGACCATGACGAAGTGGAAGGGGTGGGTTTTTGCCCACTCTGTTTTGGACATCCCTTAAAACAACTTTCTTAACTTAGTCCTGCCACAGTATGTTTTCACTTTGACACTCTGGTGATAGATGGCAAAGACATGCCACAGTTACCCCTAACACAACAGTTCCTTAGTGAAAACAGGGATCTGTGCTCATTCTCCACTGAATGATTCACCTGCTACTCAACACTGGAAAACCTCTATAGTAGCTTTCATAAATCATGAAAATTGTCTTTCTTTAAACTTGTGAACTGGCACAACATACCTCTTTAGAAAATCCTACTATTCTCTCAACAGACTTTGATTGAAAATCTTCCTTTTTAACTACCACATTCTAATTCACATCTAGTAGCTGTTTGTATGGCTGCCTAGGCGGTAATTTATTAGCCTTTAAAGATTAGTCTATGGATGAATGCTTTGTAAGTGTTTAAATTTATATTCACTAGCACAATGCCACTGAATGTATTTCTCTTCATTCTACTTGAACAATAACTATCATGAAACATTCTATTCCAGTTGTGCAATTTTTGCCTCTGCTATTAAATTAAATGCATTTTACATTTTTTAAAAATTCTCAGAAACTTTCATTCCACTTAAAGTTTATTTACAAAATGCATCATCAGTTTACTTGATAGAGGTGTACAAGATGATGAGAGGCATCGATCGAGTGAACAGCCAGAGACTTTTTCCCATGGTGGAAATGGCTAATAACAGTGGGCATAATTTTAAGGTGATTGGAGGAAAGTAAAGGAGGATGTCAAAGATTTTATTTACACAGAGGGTGGTGTGTGTGTGGAACACGCTGCCAGGGGTGGTGGTAAAGGCAGATACATTAGGGACATTTAAGAATCTCTTAGGTACACGGATGATAGAAAAATGGAGGACTATGTGGGAGGGAAGGGTTAGAGTGAATTTAGAGTAGGTTAAAAGGTCAGCACAACATCATGGGTTAAAAATGCCTCTGCTGTAGTGTTACACGTTCTATGTTCTATATACAAAGACGTTACTTATAAAGAAAAAAGCTATCTTAAACCAAAACCCAATCTAAAAGATTAAAAATAAACAGCTTAAAACCATTTACTCAGTGGTCACTTTATTTTGTTCCTCCTGTATCTAATATGGTGGCCACTGAGTCTATATTCATGGTCTGTGCTGTTGAGCCTGTCCACTTCAAAATTCGATGTGGTTGTGTGTTCAGAGATGTTCTTCTGCACACCTCTGCTGTAATACATTGTTATTTGAGTTACTATGGATGTCCTGTCAGCTTGAAGCAGTCTCCCTATTCTCCATCTGTAAATGTAGAGCAGGAATTCCCAACCTTTTTAATGCCATTGTCCCTACCATTAATTGATGGGCTTGTGGACCCCTCTTTGGGAACCTCTAGAAACCGCTATGCATGAAAATCCCTTGAAAATCAATAAAAAGACTGAAAAATGAAAAATGAAATGAAATGAAAATCCCAGGAGATCAGCAGTCTCCAAAATACTCAAACCACCCTGTCTGGCACCAACAATCACTCCACAGTCAAAGTAAATTAGATCACATTTCTACCCCATTCTAAGTTTGGTCTGAACAATAATTGAGCCACTTAACCTTGTCCACTTATTTTTCTGCATTGAGTTGTTGCCACATGATTGGCTGATTAGATATTTACATTTAGGGGCAAGTATACATGTGTAGCTAATAAAGTCACCACTGGCTGTACTCTAAGATCAATCTAACTCTTCCCTCCCACACAGGCCTCCATTTTTCTATCATCCATGTGCCTACCTAAGAGTTTCTCAAAATTCCCAAATGTGTCTGCCTCTCCCATCACCCCATTAGAATGTTCCACACGCTCACCACTCGCTGTGTGAAAAAAACTAGCATTGACAGCCCCCTATACTTTACGCCAATTACCTTAAAATTGTGCCCTCTTGTATTAGCCATTGCCTTCCTAGGAAAAAGTCCTGGGGCTGTCCACTCGTTCAATTCCTCTTGTCATCTTATACACTTCTATCATGTTGTATCTCATCCTCCTTCAGTCCAAAGAAAAAAGTCCTAGTCCTAGTTCCTCAGCCTATCCTCATAAGACATGCCCTCTAATCCAGGCAGCATCCTGGCGAATCTCCTCTGCACCCTCTCTAAAGTTTCCACATCTTTCCTATCAAGAGGCAACCAGAACTGAGCTCAATATTCCAGGTGTGGTCGAAACATTATTTCATAAAGCTGCAACACCACCTCTCTGCTTTTGAACTCAACCGTGCTGGGATTAAATTGGAATTGGCAGTGCCCACTAATTAGGGTGCAGTGAAGCCCCAAACCAATGGTTGAGATGGTGCCGAAATATGCTGCCCTTTGAGGTTGTGGCTTAGACCTCGCTGTTTTTTAGGCTTGTGAGGATGGTTTTAGGGACAGCATGAGGAATTAGACGTCAATTTAGGATCTAGGGTCAGGATAAGGGGTGTTAATGGTCAGGGGCAGTAAATGAAAAGTCTGGGGCTTAAGCTGGTGTTCGTAGTCCAGACTGGAATGCTCCGCGGTTGAACATATGCAATCCTTGGGGGTTCTGGTCAGCAGACACTATGGATGAAGACCAGCGATAGCCATGGTCCCAGACCATGATCAGCGAGCCCCATGGTCAAGGCTGGTAACCTTCCAGGCCAGCAAGTCCTGGGCTCAGAGGCCTGAAGTTCAAGCTCCATGATAAGGCCACAAGACCATAAGACATAGGAGCACAATTAGCGATTTGGCCCATTGAACCTGTTCTGACATTCAGTCATAGCTGATCCTTTTTTTTACCCCTCCACAGCCCTACTCCCCAGCCTTCTGCCCGTAATCTTTGATGCCATGACCAATCAAGAACCTATCAATCGCCACTTTAAGTGACCTCCACAGCTGCCTCTGGTAACAAATTCCATAAATTGGCCACCCATTGGCTAAAGAAATTTCTCCGCATCTCCTTTTTAAATGGATGCCCCTCTATCCTGAGGCTGTGCCCATTTGTCCTAGACTCCCTCACCGTGGGAAAAGTCCTTTTCACATCTACTCTATCTAGGCTTTTCAACATTAGAAAGGTTTCAATGAGATTCCCCCCCCCCCCCCAATCCTTCTAAATTCCAGTGAGTACAGGCCCAGAGCCATCAAATGTTCCTCATATGATAACCCTTTCATTCAAGAATCATCCTTATGAACCTTCACTGAACCTAAAACTGATGAGGAGCCAAAATTGTTCACAATACTCAAGGTGAGGCTCACCAGTGCCTTGTAAAGCCTCAGCATTACATCCCTGCTGTTGTATTCTAGACCTCTTGAAATGAATACTAACATTGCATTTGCCTTCCTCACCACTGTCTCAACCTGCAATTTAACCTTCAGGGTGTTCTGCACAAGATTTCCCAAGCCTCTTTGCATCTCAGATTTTTGGATTTTCTCTCTATTTAGAAAATTGTCTGCACAGTTATTCTCCTACCAAAGTGCATAACCATGCATTTTCCAACATTGTATTTCATTTGCCACTTTCTTGCCCATTCTCCTAATCTATCTAAGTCCTTCTGCAGCCTTCCTGTTTCCTCAACACCACCTTCCCCTCCACCAATCTTTGTATCATCTGCAAACTTGACAACAGAGCCATCTATTCCATCATCTGAATCATTTATATACAGCATAAAAAGCAGCCAACCAGAAAATGATCCTTTTATTCCCACTTGCTGCCTCCTACCAATCAGCAAATGCTCTAACAATGCTAGTAACTTTCTTATAATACCATGGGCTCTTAACTTGGTAAGCAGCATCATATGTGGCAAATTGTCAAAGGTCTTCTGAAAATACAAAAATACAACATCCACAACATCCCCTTTATCTATCCTACTTGTAATCTCCTCAAAGAATTTCAACAGGTTCATCAGGCAAGATTTTCTCTTAAGGAAACATGCTGATTTTGTTCTGTCTTGTCCTGTGCCACCAAGTACTCCATCACCTCATCCTTAGCAGTTGACTCCAACATCTTCCTAACCACTGAGGTCAGGCTAACTGGTCGATAATTTCTCCTGCTTCCTTTCTTTTTTAAAGAATGGAGTAACATTTGTAACTTTCCAGTCCTCTGGAACCATGCTAGAGTCCAATGATTCTTGAAAGATCATTACTAATGCCTCCACAATCTTTACCACTACGTCTTTCAGAATCCTCGAGCGCAGTTCATCTGGTCCAGGTGACTTATGCATCTTTAAGTCTTTCAGCTTTTCGAGTATGTTCTCCCTTGTAATAGTAACTGCACTCACTTCTCTTCCTTCACACCCTTCAATACCTGGCACACTGCCAGTGTCCTCCACAGTGAAGACCGATGCAAAATACTCATTTAGTTCATCTGCCATCTCCTTGTCCCCCATTATTATTTCTCCACCCTCATTTCTAGCGGCCCTATATCCACTCTCATCTCTCTTTTATTTTTTAAATAGTTGGAAAAGCTTTTTCTATCCACTCTGATATTGTTTGCTAGCTTGCTTTCATATTTCATCTTTTTCCTCCTAATAAATCTCCTAGTTATTTTCTATACATTTTAAAAGCTTCCCAATCCTCTATTTTCCCACTATTTTTTGCTTTGTTGTATGCCTTCTCTTTTGTTTTTACTTTAGCTTTGACTTTCCTTGTCAGCCACGGTTATACTATTTTTGCCATCCGCGTGTTTCTTCGTTTTTGGAATACATCTGTCCTGCACCTTCCTCATTCTCCCCAGAAACTCAAGCCATTGCTGATCTACTGTCATTCCTGCTAGCATCTCCTTCCAATTAATTTGGCCAGCTCCTCTCTCATATCACTGTAATTTCCTTTACTCCACTGAAATGTCAGACTTTATTTTCTCTCTATTGAATTTCAAGTTGATCTCAATCATATTGTGATCACTGCTTCCTAAGGGTTCTTTTACCATAAGCTCCCTAATTGCCTCTGGTTCATTACGTAACACCCAATCCAGTATAGCTAATTCTCTAATAGGCTCAACAACAAACTGCTCTAAAAAGCCATCTTGTACCCATTCAACACACTCATTCTCTTTTTGCTGCATCAGTTTTGAAATAACAATTATATTGCTCTCCTTTACACTTGGGTACTGGAAATAACATTAAACAATCTTGAATCAGATGTCTGCCCATAGGTGTGGCAGATGTTCTGTTTGTGAACAGTTATCACACGTGGATCCAACTGTGGCTGAGGTCATGATGACAGGCAGATTGCCATCTCAGTTAGTTTGTTATTACCTGGACTGTGGTTTGGAGCACAGCGCTTTAGCTTCTCTTAACATCATACAGGTCTGGTATGTCACCCACAACTCTCGCAAATTTCTACAAATGTACTGTGAAGAGCACTGTAACTGGCTGCATCATTTCTGGTATGGAGAAACCAATGTAGTGGATCTGAAAAAGCTGCAGGGGCTGTAAACTCAGCCAGCTCCAGCATGCACATTACGTTTGCCACCGTTGAGGGCATCTTACAAAGGTGATGCCTCAATAAGGTGGCATCTGTTTTTAAGGACCCTCACCAACTGGGACATACTCTCTTCTTATTACTACCATCAAGGCGGAGGTACAAGAGCATGAAGACACACACTCAATAATTCAGGAGCAGCTTCTTCCCCTCTGCCATCAGATTTCTGACTGGTCCATGAACCCATGAATAATGCCTCATTGCTCTTTTCTGCTGCAGTATTTGTTCTTTGGAATTTATAGTAACTTTCTTGTCTTTACACTGTACTGTTTCAGGCGAGGGTACCATAGTATTAGGACAAGGACTGTTAAGATGGAAAACAGCCTCTACCCCCAGGTCGTAAGACAACTGAACTCTCTGCCACCACCCAGGTCTCATCACGAATGAATCACCAGTAGCGTTACACTGTTTACCTTTTATCTTGTGTCGTAAATGCACCCTGTGCTAAATGTCAATCTTCTGGAATATATTTAATTATTTGTTACTTTATTTGTGGTACTATTACTTTAGGTTTTGTGTGTGACTGTAGGTACTGGTTTGTACCTATAGTAGAGTATAGGTACTATAGAGTTCCAAACCTTTTTTATGCCATGGACTAATTCTGTTAAACAAGAGGTCCATGGACTCCAGCTTGTAACTCCTGTTCCTGAGAAATGTTGTTTCGTTCGGTAGTATACATGTATACGGTTGGATGATAATAAACTTGATCTTGAACATGCTGCCACGAAACAACAAATTTAACAACATGTAGGTTAGAGATCTCAATCATCACAGAGAAACAGAGATGGATTGGGCACATGATGAGAGGAGAGGCCAATTCCATCATCAAGACAGCACTTCACTGGACCCCTGAAGGGCGAAGGAAACACGGGAGACCAAAAACAACCTGACACCATGCCATAGAGGCACAAATGAGGTCCCTGAACCACACCTGGGGCACAATAGAGAAGATGGCCAAGGACAGACAGAGATGATGACCCTTCATGGCTGCCCTAAATGCCCAGGGTGTAACAGGCAGTAAGTAACTAACTAATTGTTCACAGATATTAAACTTGATTCTGATTCAAATTCTGATCCTGATGCATGGAAAAAGGAGGGGATCCCTGAACCACTCCTTCAGAGTTCTTAGCTGCCCCATTCTTATGTCCTTTACCCACACCCCATAAGAGTTCTCCTTTTCCAGCGGTTAATGTCATTTAGACTGAATGCCAGATAGGATACAGAGAATGTGAACTGAAATGGTTTCTTCAGAATCACTTGAAATAGTTCTACACCTGGCCGCAGCATACGCAATGTGGCTCAGGGTGCTTTTAAACTGTTGAAATATTCCATTTGTCTATGTGCTATCAAGATGTTAGATTATGAGGGAATATTGCATTTAGAAATCCAGTCAATTGACTCATTTTATTGTGGATTAAATTTTACATTTTCCAACCATAATTGCCTCTATGAGTGTGGATAGCTTGGGTATATGGATGGTAGGGGTATGGATGCCTATGGTCCCAGTGCAGGCCAATGGGAGTAGGCAGTTTAAATGATTCAGCACAGATTAGATGGGCTGAAGGGCCTGTCTTTGTGCTATACTTTTCTCTGATTCTAACTTTTAATGTCAAGGTGCTTTGGGGCATTTCATCAACAGACTTTCAATAGGCACCAGGATAGAGTTAGCAAAACACTATTACAGCTCACCGCACTGCAGAGTTTAGAGTTCAGTTCCTCCAGTTTCCTCCCACAGTCCAAAGGCCTACCGGGAAGGTTAATTGGTCATTATAAATTGTCCCGTGATTAGGTTAGAGTTAATCAGGTTTGTTAGGGGTTGTTGGGGGCGGCATGGTTCGAAGGACTGAAAGGACCTGTTCCACGCTGTATCTCTAAGTAAATAAATTATAAAAATACGTCTGGAAATATTGTTGTAAAATTTGTTGGCTCGCAGATCACACATGTCATTCTGCTACACCCACATGGTCATTGGAGATTCAATGTCCTTAATGTTCAGTGGTTTTCGAGGAACAACAATATGTTTAAAAATATAATTTATTCTTCTCAGTCGTACAACTAACACTGGTAATCAATGCTTGTTGATGTTATATAGCTAAAAGCAATACCAAATTCTTCCATGAAATTTAGCTTAACAAAATTTGTTTCCTATTCACTGTCAGTATGGTACCATAGTGATTAGTGCATTCAACACCAGTGATAATGATTGGGGTTTCATTACCACCACTCCAAGGAGTCTGTACATTCTGTCCATTGCCACATGGGTTTCCCCGGGTGCTCCAGATTTCTCCCACTTTTGAAAGATCTACAGGTTATGGTTAGTAAGTTGTGGATATGCAATGTTGGAAACTTGGCGACATTTGCGGGCTGCCTCCAGCACATCTTGGAGTGTGTTGGTCAATGATACAAAACGACACGTTTCTCTGCGTCTTTCAATGTACAGTACACGTGACAGATAAAGCTGGCCTTTAAATCCTGACTGTGGTATCAATGCACCAAGTACACAAATCTTAAACCTTTACAAAAAGCATTTTTCATATATTGTGTCAATATTATTTGGTAAGTTGATAAATTGGTTTATTGTTCTCAGATTGCGTCAAAGAGTCATAGAGCACTATAGCACAGAAACAGGCCCTTCAGCCCATCTATTTTGTGCTGACCTGGTCTACCTAGTTCCATTGACCTGCACCGGGACCATAGCCCTCCATACCCCTCCATTCCATGTACCTATTCAAACATCTCTTAAATGTTACAATTCAGCACATCCATAGATCCCACAAAATTGCTGCATAAGTTAATAGGGTTGTTAAGAAGGTGCCTGTTGTGTTGGTCTAAGTTCAAGAGCTGCATTCTCTCTGAGACTGGGTGGGTTTCCTCCAGGTCCTCGGTTACCGCCCACATTCCAAAGATGTACGGGTTAAGGTTTGTGAGCTGAAGGCATGCTATGTTGGCCCCCAGGACATCCTTGCTGATTTGATTTGATGCGACCATGCATTTCACTGTATGTTTTAATGTGCATGTGACAAATAAAGCTAATCTTTAATATTTTCCAGCTGATGCCATGAACACTAAACGCCAAGCCTGCTGTATATGCATAGGCACAGCCAGTGATGTGATAGCAAATGTTTTCAAAAAGCTGAGCAACTCCTTTGAAGTTGGGACACCTTCTGGTTTTGATTTATAGTGTTGTAGTTGCAACTCTCAGACTCGCTACAATGGGATATTTCCAGCTGTTTCTCTTCAGGGCTGCACACATGGACCTTGGGGTTTACGTCTATAAATCCCTCAAAGTTGCCGTGCAAGTTGACAGGGTGGTGTGTTGGCCTTCATTAGCTGGGGGTATTGAGTTCAAGAACCATGAGGTAACGTTGTAGCTCTATGAAATCCTGATTAAACCATCCTGGAATAATGTGTTCAGTTCTGGTCATTTCATTATAGGGAGGATGTGGAAGCTCTAGAAAGAGTGCAGAGAAGGTTTACCAGGATGCTGCCTTGATTAGAGAGCATGTCCTATGAGAATAGGTTGAGTGAGCCAGGGCTTTCGTCTTTGGAGCGAAGAAAAATGAGAGGTGACTTGATAGAGGTGTATAAGCAGATTTATTTTTAATTTAGCAATACAGCAAGGAATGGGTCCTTCTGGCTCTTCAAACCATGCTGCCCCAGCAATTCCAGAACCCCTAGTAAACTTAACCCAGTCATAGGATAGTTTACAGTGACTAATTAACCTAGCCGGTGTGTCTTTGGACTGTGGGAGGAAAGCAGAGCACCCTGGGAAAACCCACACATTCCACAGGAAGGACGTACAGAGATTCCTTACGGAATGTCCAACTCCAGAATGTGCCGGTCTGCGAGTGTCACCCTAACTGCTATGCAACTGTGGCACCCTTCTTAAATAATAAAATAAAATTAAATCAAAAATAAATAAGAAGCATAGATGAGTAGAGAGCCAGGGACTGTTTCCCAGGGCAAAAATGGCTAATACAAGGGGGCATAATTTTAAGGTATGTACAGGATAATGATGCAGAAATGTCAGCTTTTTACACAGAGAGTGGCAGATGTGTGGATCGCCCTGTCAGGGGTGGTGATAGAGGCAGATACATTAGGCACATTTAAGAAACTTTTACATAGGCACATATATAATAGAAAAATGGAGGGCTATGTGGGAGGTCATATTGATCTTAGAGTAGGTTAAAAGATCGGCACAACGTTTTGGGCATGGTTATATTGGCACTGGAATCTGTGGTGACACTTTTGGGCTGCTGCCAGCACGCTCTCGGGTGTGTTGTTTGTTTATGCCAACAATGCATTTCATCGTATGTTTCAATGTACACATGGTAAGTAAATCTGAATCTCAAATCTTGAATCTAATTGAGTTAGTCGATTGAATCTGAAGGGTTCCCAGATTCAATTGAGATATGGCCAGGTATGGAAACATCAATGGCTTTGAAAGGAAAATCCTACAAAAAGTATTGGATTTGGCCCAGTACATCATGGGTAATGCTCTCCCAACCACTGAGCACATCTACATGAAATGCTGCCGTAGAAAAGCAGCGTCCATCATCAGGATGCCTACTGCCCAGGTCATGCTCCCTCATCGCTGCTGCCATCAGGGCGAAGGTACAAGATTTAGGAGTCACAGCACCCGGTTCAGGAACAGTTTCTACCCCACAGCCATCTTGAACAAAGAGGATAACTACACCCACTTGCCCATCCATTGGGATGTTCCCACAATCAATGATCTGACTTTAATGACTCTTTATCTTGTTATTTCATCTTCTCATTCTTTATTACTATTTATTGATATTTGCAACTGCACAATTTGTTGTCCTCTGCACTTCGGTGGATCTTTCATTGATCCTGTTATAGTTACTATTCTATAAATTTGCTGAGTCTGCCCACAGGAAAATGAATCTCAAGGTTTTATATGGTGACATATATGTGATAAAGAACTTACTTTGACTTTGACTTTGAGATACGGCTGCTGATCCCTGTGTTTGTAGAATTGAAGTGGGATTGTCGTTGGGTACATTTACTTCTCTTGACCTTTATCACTTTTCTGCTCTACAAATTGTGCACTTGTGCACAGAAACCCTTATCCCACATTGCCCAAATCCAAAGGCAGTTAATGTGTAAGGAATGTTGGATGGCTTTGAGCCTGTACTCACTAGATTTTAGAAGAATGTGGGTTGGGGGTGGGGGGGGATCTAATTGAAACCTATTGAATATTGAAAGGTACACACACAAAATGCTGGAGGAATTCAGCAGGCCAGGCAGTATCTATGAAAAGAGTACAGTCGACGTTTCAGGCTGAGACCCTTCAGCAGAAAGGGTCCTGCTGAAGTGTCTCGGTCTGAAACATTTGTGAATACTGAAAGGCCTAGATTGAGTGGACGTGAAAGCATGTTTCCTATAGTGGAGGAGTCTAGGACCAGACAGTATAACCTCAGAATAGGAGCACATCCCTTTAGAAATGAGATATGGAGGAACTTACATATGAATCTGCTGAAAAAAATAACCTTTCATCATATGGACAGCAAACACAGAATTACACAGCAGAGTATTATTATAGATTAAAGCCAATCATTCCCTACTAGACAGAGTAAATCATGAAGACAAGGGATTCTGTAGATGCTGGAAATCCAGAGTAATGTAACACACAGACACACCCACACCCGCATCCACACACAATGCTGGAGGACCGAAGGGCACAACCTCAGAATAAAAGGGTTTCCTTTAATTTAGAACAGAGGTAAGAAGGAATTTCTTTAGACAGAGGGTGTTGAATCTGTGGAATGCATTGCTACAGATGGCTGTGGAGGCCAAGTTATTGGGTATATTTAAAGCTGTGGTTTAAAAGGGATAATGAATTAACCATGATGGAATGGTGGAGTATACTTGATGGGCCAAATGGCCTAATTCTGCTCCTATGTCCCATGGTGTTACGGTCTTACATACAGAAAGAATGTTTTGTTGGTTGAATGCAGACATCTTTAAAAAAAGAATACCATTAGGGAAGTACAAAGAATCTTCTACGCATTCATTGTCAGATTCATTTTGAGACAATGCAATCGGAGTAAATTAAATTTACTTGTCTAAGTAATAAATTTATTTTAATGAAATCATCATGACATCCCTTTATAAAATGAAAAGTGGAATGAAAATGAACATTATTTTTATTTAGGTTTCTTTTCAGCCTTAATGTATCTGTTGTGAACTATTTGAAAATAAATTTTCATTCATTTGCATGTGTTTTCAATGTTCCTCCCACTGTAACTATGTGGTATCCATTGTTCCTCAGTAACAGAAGTAGGAAGTAATAAACTCTTGCCCCCCTATTGCTGAATCATTCAGTCATAACACTTAAAATGATGGGGTCATTCCGCAGTTCAAGTTCAGGCCTTCCAACAGCTATTCTGGGTAAACCATCAAATATTTTATTGACTTCAACACAGAGACATAACTTCACATAAGTGTCAGGTTGAGAGTGTTGTCAGAGGGAATGAAGATCTGTGTGGTGTGGTCTCATTGCTACTGGCAATGAATAAATATGCTACAAGGTGAACTGGGATCATATTGGAAACAATGAATGGGGCATGATTTTATTGATGTTTCTCTATTTCCTTTCCTTCTTATGCACTGCACTAAAAAACAAACTATTTCTCCAGAAACTTCTGGCAGAATTTATATTTTAAGTGTACTGAGAAAACAATATTGATAGCATAATAATCTTTATCACATCAACATGCCATTCAGTTTACGATCTCTATAACCAAAATACTGTCTACTTTGAAATATTGTGCAATTATTGCATCATCTCTGCACCATTTAATAATCTTTCAGTGACAAAATGGTGTTTATAAATAGGAAAAATGAGCCTGACGTTTTTTTAGCAATAATAACATAATCAGGTTAAAAAGGCTTTAAGCAAGTTGACAGTATAAAGACGTTGAATTAACATGACGATTTGAAATGGAACAATTATAGAAGCGGTTGTATCTTCGCACTAGATCTGACACTAAAGTGTTACTAGATTAATAATGAGGGCTTGTAACAGGTAGCCAGAAAAACCAAACTGGCAAAAAACAAGTACAGTAAATTCCCAATTGAATCTATTTTTAATTAGTGGGACTGATTAAACTGAAATTTATTATAAAAATACATATATGTTAACATATATGACCTTGAGACTTATTTTCTTGTAGGCATTTACAGGAGCTTAAACAAATACAATAGAATTTACTAAAAACGTGCATAGTTCCAAGAGGACCATAAGACAGAAGAGCAGAATTAGGCAATTTGGCCCACTGAGTCTGCTCCACCATTCCATCATGGCCGATCCATTTCCTGCTCAACCCAATTTTCCTGCCTTCTCCCCATAATCTTTCATGCCCTGACTCACTAGGAACCTATCAACCTCTTCCTTAAATGTACCCAGTGACCTGCTTCCACAACTGCCTGTGGCAATGAATTCCACAGATTCACCATACTCTGGCTAAAGAAATTCCTCCTCATCTCTGTTCTAAATGGACATCTCTCTATTCTGAAGCTGTGCCCTTTGGTCCTAGACTTCCCCACCAAAGGGAACATTTGATAGGTTTCATTGAGATCCGTCCCTCATTTTTCTAAATTTCAGCAAATATATGGCCAGAGCCTTCAATGTCTGCTCATATGATAAGCCTTTCATTCCTGGAATCATTTTCGTGAACTCCTCGGAACCCTCTCCAAACTCAGTGCATCCTTTCTTAAGTAAGGGGCCCTAAACTGCTGACAATACTCTAAGTGCAGTCTGACCAATGCCTTATACAGCCTCAGCATTACATCACTGTTTTTATATTCTAGTCCTCTTGAAACAAATGATAACTTTCCATTTGCCTTCCTCACCATCGACTCAACCTGAAAATTCCCAATTCAACATTATTAATTAGTGGGAGTGATTAAAATAAACTGAAATTTCTTATAAAAACACATATATGTTACGTTCAGATTTATTTTCTTCCAGAGATTTACAGAAACTCAAAAAATACAATATAATTTACTAAAAACTATACATTAACAACCTCCAAGAACAGCCTTGTCGTAATTTTGAGGTCTGAGCGCCTCAGTGACCTGGATAGCTGTGCCTGCTAGAGTCAGGGCTGTATGCTTGGGCTCTTGGTAGGGTCAAAGAGTAGAGGCCAGACTAAGAGTGGTCTACTGGACGTCCAGGTTCAGTGGGAGTTCAGCACAGGGCTAACAACCCTAACTGGTAAAACAAAATTGTTACAGAAACAGCAATGAAGAATCCTTCTGTATCTGATTATGAAAATATTCCTGAGCATCCAAGACTTACATGAGTGAAAATATTGAAAACCAAGAGGAAGCTACTAGCACAAGATCATAAGACATAGGAGCAGAATTAGGCTATTCAGCCCAATGAGTCTGCTCCGCCATTCCATTATGGCTGATCCTGGATCCCACTTAAACCCACACACTTGCCTCTCGCCGTATCCTTTGATGCCCTGACCGATCAGAAAACTATCAATTTCTGCCTTAAATATACCCATAGACTTTGCCTCCACCACAGCCTGTGGCAGAGCATTTCACAGATTCACTACTCTCTGGCTAAAAAAAATCCTCCTTACCTCTGTTCCAAAGGGTCACCCCTTAATTTTGAGGCTGTGCCCTATAGTTCTGGATACCCCCACCAAAGGAAACAACCTCTCCACATCCACCCTAATGAGTTCTTTCAACATTCAGTAGGTTTCAATGAGATCCCTCAGCATTCTTCTAAATTCCAGAGAGTACAGGCCCAAAGCTGCCAAACACTCCCCATATGTTAACCCCTTCATTCCTGCAATCATCCTCATGAACCTCCTCTGGACTCGCTCCAATGACAACACATTCTATGATGAAGGAAGCCCTGAACACCACCAGGGATGGAGAACTTTCATTGCTGCCGTAAACACTAGTGGTGTAACGGGCAGTGTGTATCCATGAGTGAAATTCTGCCACGGACAGTCCCAAATCCGGTTATGAAAGGAGAGGGGTCGGGCATAGGGATAGCAACCTCATCCCATAAAAACCCAGACCTACAGAAATGCCAGAGGAAGCTCATTCCTGGGAGGGGACGGACCTTCACCTAGAAGACATATAGAGTTGTATGGCATAAGCAGAAGCCACGGGGCTGATCTACCTTCCACTGGCCCATTACAGCAGGGAGCTGCTGTCAGTACTCTGTCCCCAGTAGGAATGATGGGCTTAAGAAGAAGAAGATTCATTAACAACCAATGTGCAAAATAAGATAAATTGTGCAAATAATACTGAGAACATGAGTTGTAGAGTCCTTGAAAGTGAGTCTGTAGGCTGTGAAATCAGCTCAGTGTTGAAGTGAGTGGTTTAGGAGCCTGAGGTTTGAAGGTAAGAACTGTTCCTGGACCTGGTGGTGCAGGACCTAAGGCTACTGTACCTCCTGCCTGTTGTTAGTAATGAGAAGAGAAATGGCCTGGGTGGTGGGGGTCCTTAATGATGGATGCTGCTTTCCTGTGGCAGTGCTTCTTGTAGACGTGTTCAGTGGTTGGGAGGCCTTTGTGCTAGATTGGACTGTATCCATAACTTTCCATTCCTGAATCAGCTTCAGAATCAGATTTAATATCACCGGCATATGTCATGAAATTTGTTAACTTTGCAGCAGCAGTACAATGCAATACATGATCAATATAGGAAGAAATCTAGATTGCAGTAAATATCTAAATATATCTATATATATGTGTGTCTATTAAGTAGTTAAGTTAAAATAAGTAGTACAAAAACAGAAATTTAAAAAAAGTATTGAGGCAGTGTTCTTGGGTTTAATGTCCATTCAGCAATCAGATAGCAGAGGGGAAGAAGCTGTCCTGAATTGCTGAGTGTGTGCCTTCAGGCTTCTGTACCTCCTTCCTGATGGTAACAAAGAGAAGAGGGCATGTTCTGGGTGGTGGGGGTCCTTAATGATGGACACAGCCTTCCTGAGGCCAATGTCAAACAGGCTATAGATGAACTGAGCAATGTAATCAACAGCCATGAAACAGCACATCATTTGGGGGCATTTTAACCAGGCCAGCTTGAAAAACTCACTAAATAATTATTATCAACAAATCACCTGTAAAACCAGAGGAAGCAAAACACTGGACTACTGTTTCACTAAGATTAAGAGTGCTTGTGCTATTCCATGCCCACACTTCGGGAAGTCTGATCACCTGGCTGTACTTCTACTCCCTGAGTATAGGCAGAGACTGAAGATTGCAGCACCAGTAATGAGGACCAAGAGGGTTTGGACAAGGGAAGCACAGCAGCACCTACAGAACTGCTTTGAATTGGTGGACTGGACTGTATTCAGGGATTCATCTTCAAATCTGGATTAATATGCCACAGTTATCACCAACTTCATTAAAGTGTGAATGAGTGACTGCTTATGAAAACTTACTGTACATTCCCAAATCAAGAGCCATGGATAAACCAGGAGGTCAATCACCTGCTGAGGGCTAGATCTGTGGCATTTAAGTCTGGTGAATCAGGTCTGTACAGAAAACCAGGTATGACTTGTGAATAACACACACAAAATGCTGGTGGAATGCAGCAGGCTAGGCAGCATCTATAGGAAGAAGCACTGTTGATGTTTCGGGCTATTTCAAGAGCCTAGAAACAATTCTGAACAAGGTTGGATTCACATCAACTCGAGCAGGATTTGCAGGCCATTTCTTCCTACAAAGCAAACCCAGCATCAAAACAAAACCCTTAGCAGTGATGCTTCACTACCAGACAAGCTCAACACCATTTATGCTTGCTTTGAAAAGGAGAATAAACTAATAAAAAAATTTAAAAAAAAAGAAAGAAAGGAGAATAAAGCTACAGCTATGAGGATCCCTGCAGCATCTGGTGACCATGTGTTATCTGTCTCGGAGACCAATGTCAGACGGTCTTTCAGGAAGGTGAACCCTCACAAGATGACAGGCCCTGATGGAGTACCTGGTAAGGCTCTGAAAACTAGTGCCAACCAACTGGTGGGGTTACTCAAAGACAGTTTCTCTCATTGCTATGGCTGGAAGTTCCCGCCTGTTTCAAAAGGGCAACAATTACACCAGTGCCCAAGAAGAGCAGCGTGAGCTATCATCTAGTAGCACTCACATCTGTGGTGATGAAATGCAGATATTGATTATGGCTAAAATCAGCTTCAGTCTGAGTAAGGACCTGGACCCACTGCAATTTGCCCATCACCACAATAGATCTATGGCAGATGCTATCTCAATGGCTCTCCACGCAGTCTTGGATCACCTGGACAATACAAACACCTGTGTCAGGATGCTGTTTGTTAATGATAACTCAGCGTTTAACACCATCATCTCTACAGTCCTGATCAAAAAGTTGCAGAACCTGGGCCTCTGTACCTCCCTCTGCAACTGGATCCTCGACTTCCTAACCAGAAGACCACAATCTGTGCGGATTGGAAATAACATCTCCACCTCACTGACAATCAACACTGGTGCATCACAGGGGTGTGTGCTTAGCCCACTGCTCTACTCTCTCTTCACCCATGACTGTGGCTAGGCACAGCTCAAATGCCAACTATAAGTTTGCTGATGATACAACCATAGTTGGCAGAATCTCAGAAGGTGACGAGAGGGTGTATAGGAGTGACATATACAGCTGGTTGAGTATTGTTGTAGCAATAACCTGGCACTCAACATTAGTAAGACCAAAGAGCTGATTGTGGAATTCAGGAAGCGTAAGATGAGGGGAACACAAACCAATCCTCATAGAGGGATCGGAAGTGGAGAGAGTGAGCAGTTTCAAGTTCCTGGGTGTTAATATCTCTAAGGACCTAACCTAGTCCCAACAAATTGATGCAATCATAAAGGAGGCAAGACAATGGCTATATCTCATTAGGAGATTTGGCTTGTCATCTAAAACACTCGAAAACGTCTATAGATGTACTGTGGAGAGCATTCTGACTGGCTGCATCACCAGCTGGTATGGAGCGGCTGATGCACAGAATCAAATTCAGTTGCAGAAAGTTCCTGGGCATTGGTGTTTCCATACCAGGCTGTGATGCAACCAGTCAGGATACGCTCCACTGTGCAACTTTAGAAATTTGTCAAAATTGTAGGCGACAAGCCAAACCTACACAAAATTCTCAGAAAATTGAGACCATGTCATACCTTCTTTGTGATAGCACTTAAGTGCTTCCTTGATGTTATCATATCAGAGGACCTGTCCTGACAGATTAGAATTAAAGTTGAAAGTCAAGCCCACATATACATAGATGCAATGAAAAACTTAGGCACATAGTATCAGAGGCAAGGTGTTCACAAGATAAATCTATATTAAACGTATATTATACAAAAAGCAACATAATTAGAAACGAAGATGAAGTGTATTATAAAATTGATTATAGTGTTGCTATACTGAGGAAGTGATATGAGTTTTGCCAGGTGGTTCAAAATCTGAATTGTTGAAAAGAAGTAGCTGATCCTGAACCTGGTGATGTGGGACTTCAGGCTTCTTTATCTCCTTGGTGGGGCTGGTGGGAAACTTTGATGGTGGATGTTGCCCTCTTGAGGCAGTGCCTCCTGGAGATACAACTGATGGTGAGGAGGGATGTGCCCGGGACGTATTGGGCAGAGGCCATGACTCTCTGCAGATTATATGTTCCTGCATATTCAACTTATCTTACCAGACCTTGAAGTAACCAGTCAGGTCATTTTCAACAGTTTATCTGGAGAAGTTTGTTCGAGTGTTTGGTAACAAGCCAACTCTTTAACCTCCTGAGAAAGTAGACACTGGTGTGCTTCCCTTGTGATTGCATCTGTGTGCTGAGGCCAGGACTGGTCATCTGATATGTTAACACCCAGGAATTTAAAGCCACTAACTTTGTCCAGTGTAGACTGGCACATACCCCTCTTTCCTTTTCCAAAGTCAAAATCAGCTCTTTAGTTTTGCTGACATTGAGCAAGGGGTTGTTGTGGCCATACTCAATCAGGTGTCCAATCTCACTCAACAAGCTGGCTCATTGCCGCCTGTGATTCATCCAACAATAACCACTGCTGCACGTTCACAAAAATCAACTTTAATAAAAGCTGTTATTTCATCCAGTTGGGACGATATGATAATAGCTTCTCCCCGAACATAAGTTCTGTTAGTTTCCCATCCCCTAGAGCATGCTGAAGCACTTCATGTTCCTTCTCACACCCAATCAAAGTTCTGGCATGTTCTTCCCTCGTCAGTCATGCAAGTCAAGGATAAAATCCAGAAAATGTTAAATCATTTTGGCACAAAGGATACAATGATAATTACAGAACAGTCTGTGCATGGGTGTTTAGAGTCATAGAATCATAGAAAAATACAGCACAGAAACAGGCCCTTCAGCCCATCTAGGCCATGATGAACTATTAAAACTGCCTACTGCAATCGACCTGCAGCAGGGCCATTGCTCCCTCCATAGCCCTGCCTTCCATGTACCTATCTGAGGCCCCCAGCGGTCAGAGTTGACCATAGATATTGTATCCTAGCTGCCTAGATTTGCAAGACAGGGCAGTACGATAAGGAGAGCAAGCTCCCCCTCTCCACGCACATGATGAATCCAACGAAATGGCAGAGACTGATACAGTTTGGTACCAGCTGTGTCGCAGGAGTTGCCAGTCAGCGTTGAACTCAATGTAGGACTGCCTTAGGGACCCTTGCTCTGGACTTTTTCCTTGGAGTTTACTCCCGAAGCCTTCCTCATGAGTGGGTATAGCCACAAGGCAGTGGAGGATTGTGATTAGAGTTTTCAATCTCCTAGGTGAGCTGCCAACCACGGTTGATGAGCCCCTTCTGCCTGAAGTGACTGTATTTAAGACGCCAGTAACCCCACCCCACTCCCCCCGTCTCTTTTCCTGTCAGTAGAAATTGTTACACCATGATTTGTAGCTAAACCACACACGAAGGCCAGGAGCTGTCTCGGATGTCAGAGGCTATTTGAGGTACATGCTATTGGGAGCATTTAATAGGTAGTGGGAGCTTGTCCCCATTACCACCCCCAGTATAACAACCTTGAAGAACCTATCTAAATTTCTCTTAAACACTGAAATCGAGCTTACGTGCATCATTTGTGCTGGCAGCTCATTCCATGCTTTTACGACCCTCTGAGTGAAGAAGTTTCCCTTATGTTCCCCTTAAACTTTTCACCTATCACCTTTAATCCATGACCTCTGGTTCTACTCCCACCCAACCGCAGTGGAAAAAGCCTATATCTATAAATGGAAACACAAAATGCTGGCAGAACTCAGCAGGCCAGACAGCATCTATGGGAGGAGGTAGTGACGACGTTTCGGGCCGAAACCCTTCATCAGGAGTGAAGTAACATGAGATGGTCGAGGGGGGGGATAAGAGGTGGGGGGAGGGATGAAGTAGAGAACTGGGAAGTGATAGGCTGAAGGGAAATGGGACTATAATACTGGGTTTGGGTTAGCGTGTGGTCCAAAAGTTTCAGGGCCGAAGAAATAGTAGGTTGGGAACAGAGAGAGAATTCCCAGCTCTCTACTTGATCCCCCCCCACAATTCTTATCCCCCCCTCGACCATCCCATGTTACTTCACTCCTGATGAAGGGTTTCGGCCCGAAACGTTGTCACTACCTCCTCCCATAGATGCTGTCTGGCCTGCTGAGTTCTGCCAGCATTTTGTGTTTTTATTTATTTCCAGCATCTTCAGATTCACTCGTGTTGTCTATAAGCGGATGCTGCCCGACCTGCTGAGTACATCCAGCTTTTTTGTATGTCTTGATTTGACCACAGCATCTGCAGTGCACTTTGTGTTTTCTATACACCTTATAATTTTGTATACCTCTATCAAATCTCCTCTTAATCTTCTACATTCCAAGGAATAAAATCCTAACCTATTCAATATCTCCTTATAACTCAGATCCTCCAGACCTAGCAACATCTTTGTAAATTTTCTCTGTATTATTTTGACTTTATTTCCTGTAGGTAGGTGACCAAAATTGCACACAATACTCTAAATTAGGCCCCACCAAGGTCTTATACAACTTCAGCATAACATCCCATCTGCTGTACCCAATACATTTATTTATAAAGACCAATGTTCCAAAAGCTTTTTTTTTAAGACCCTATCTATCTTGATAAATGGATAAACACAAGGGATTCTGGAAATGCTGGAAATCCAGAGCAACACACACAAAGTGCTAGAAGAACTCAGCAGGTCAAGTCACATCTATGAAAAGGCATAAACTGTCGACATTTTGGCTGGCACAGTAGTATAGTGCTTAGTGTCACACATTACAGCAATCAGGGTTCAATTCCCACTGCTGTCTGTAAGGAGTTTGTACGTTCTCCCAAGACATCTTCAAGGAGTGATGCCTCAAAAAGACAGCATCCATCATTAAGGACCCTATCACCCAGGACATGTCCTTTTCTCACTGCTTCCATCAAGGAGGAAGTACAGGAGCCTACAGGCACACACTCAGTGAATCAGAAATAGCTTCTTCCCCTCTGCCATCTGATTTCTGAATGGGCATTGAATATATATAGACTGCATACTCTAACTTATGGTTTTTTTTATTATTATTAATATGTATTGCAATGTCCTGCTGCTGCATTTCACAACATCTGCCAATGATATTAAATCTGATTCTCATTCCAATTCTGACTGGGTGGGTTTCCTCTTGGTGCTCTAATTTCCTCTCACATTACAAGGACCTGCTGGTTAGGGCTGGTAGGTTACAGAATATAATGTTGGTGCTGGAAGCACTGTGACATTTGTGGGCTGCAACCAACACATCCACGACTGTGTTAGTCATTGATAGCAATGACACCCTTCGCTGAATGTTTTGACGTTTTGATGTAGAGGTGACAAATAAAGCTTATTTTTAGATGCTGCCTGACCTGCTGAGTTCCTCCAGCATTTTGTGTGTGATAAATTGGTAAAATAGATTATTGTCACATGTACCGATACGGTGAAAAACATGACTTGTTCAACGTCCATTTGGATCAATTCATTACACAGTTCATTGACGGTAAAACAGTAAAAAAGTTTAGAATAAAGTGTGACAGCCACAAAGAAAATACAGTGCAGGTAGACAATAAGGTACAAGGTCATTATGAGGTAGATTAGGATGTCAAGAGACCATCTTCTCATACTAGGGAATGGTTCAAAAGTCTTATAACAGTGGCATAGAAACTGTCCTGCTTCTCACCTTTTCTAGGATGTGAAGCCTACACCCCCATCAAGGAGAAATCATTGACCTTAGAACATCTGGTTGCTCTAAGGAAATTTGTGAAAAAGATCCAAGGAATGAAAGGGTTAATGTATAAGAATCATTTGATGGCTCTATGCCTGTACTCGCTGGAGTTGAAAAGAATGAGTTGGGATCTCATTGAAACCCACTGAGCATTGAAAAGCCAAGATAGAGTGGCCCCCAAGAGGACCACAACCTTGTCACTGGGTTTGGAGGCTTGCATGCCTCAATGACTCGGAGAACTATGTTGGCTGGAGTCAGGGCTTTATTCTTTGGCTCTTGGTAAGATCACCCAAACCTAACAGGTCACAGGGTAGAGGTCAATCTAAGAGTGACCTATCAATCTTCCAAGTGTAGGATTCAGCTCAGGCTACCAACCCTGACTGATAAAACAAAGCTGTTATGGAAATAAAAATAAAGAATCCTTTTCATCTGAATGGCCAAGGACAAATAGGGATGAAGAACCTTCATTGCTGCCCTAAATGTCAGCAGCGTAACGGACAGTGAGTAAATAAGCAGGATAGAATGGATGTAGAGAGGATACTTCCAGTAGTGGGAGAACCTAGGACCAGAAGGCACAGCCTCAGAATAGGACATCCCTTTAGAACAGAGATGAGGAGGAAGTTCTTTAGCCAGAGAGTAGCAGATCTGTGGAATTCATTGCCACAGATGACTGTGGAGGCAAAGTCATTGGGTATGTTTAAAGTGATGGCTTATAGGTCTTCAAAGATTATGGGGAGAAGGAAGGAGAATGGAGATATGAAGGATAATAAATCAGCCATGATGGAATGACAGAGCAGACTTGATGGGCCAAATGGTCTATATAACCATATAACAATTACAGCACGGAAACAGGCCATCTCGGCCCTTCTAGTCCGTGCTGACGCTTACACTCACCTAGTCCCACTGGCCCGCACTCAGCCCATAACCCTCCAAATGGTCTAATTCTGCTCTTATGTCTTATAGTCTTATCTGCAAGTCTCTTCGGAAAGGCTCTATACGTGACAGTCAAAGTGATTACACCCTGAGCATCCAATCAATGGGTTGTTAAAATTAACAGCAGGAGATATCCACCAGATGACAAAACGCGCAGCCCACAGTTGATCAATTACCTTGTTTGCCCAGGCTTCCTAATTTATCAAACTTCCCTGGAAAACAGGCAGCAACAGGAAATGAAGAATGGCTAGAACATCTAAAGTTCAGAGCATTATTGATGACAAGAGACCATTGGAGTGCCCATCTCCCACTGCCAAGTCCCATTAATAAATAGCTTTCATTCCATCAATGTGAGTGTCATGAACAGTAAGTAATGGCAAATACCCTGGCAATAAGCTGGTGGTTAATACGTGGTTAAACTGGAAAGAGTGCAGAAAAGATTTACTTGTGCAAATGGCTTTGGTTTTATTTAGAGATTTAACAGGCCCCTCTGGTGCAATGAACCACAGCGCCCAGTTACAACAATGTAACCAATTACTTACTAACCAGTACTTCTGGAATGTGGGAGGAAACCAGAGCACCCACGGGATTGTGGGGAGAATGTACAAACTTGTTACAGACAGCACTGGGAATTGTACCTCAATCGCTGGCACTGCAAAACATTATATTAACTGCTACACTGCCATGCCACTGTCTGGCATGCTGTCCTTCATTAGGCAGAGCACGAAGTATTGAGAGTGTGACATTATGTTGCAGTTGTATACATTGTTGGTGGGACCACACTTGGAGTGCAGTGTAAAGTTTCGGTCACCTGTTTGGAAAGAGTGCAAAAGAAATTTACAAGGATGTTACCAGGACTCAAGGGCCAAAGTTTTAGAGAGAGGTTGACCAGACTAGGTATTTATTCCTTGGAATGTCAGAAAATGAAAGATCACCATTTAGAAGTGTTTAGAATTATGAATGGCATGGATAAGGTGAACAGTGACAGTCCCCAGGGTAGGGAAATCCAAAATTTGAAGACATTGATTTAGGGTGAGAAGGGAAGGATTTAAAAGGGACCTGAGGGACAACTGTTGCACACAGAGGGTGGAGAGCATATGGAACGAAACGCCAGATGAAGTGGTTGAGGCAAGTATAATAGTATCATTTAGGAAGTACTTGGATGGGTACATGGACGCTTGGAGGGATATGAGAAATCCTTGACTCTCATCGTTACAGACTATCTCCTCACTTCTGATCTCTCTTCCCTTGTTGTATTTCTGTCTGCTCTGCTGAGTCATGTACAAACTTGTTCAGTTAAGTTTCCATCCTAGACTAATAATATAACAACAGCCCTTAACAGTGTCATTAATGAGGCAAGCAGAGAGAGAGAAAGAGCCCCACAATAACCAGGTATTAAAGTACATCCCACACAGCAACCAGTAACTTTCAGGATGCATGTGTTTAACTCCCCCTTTCCTTCGCAGTCCTGAAGAAGGGTCTCAACCTGAAACATCGACTGTTATTCATGGCCATAGATGCTGCTCAACCTGCTAAGTTCGCCTGGCAATCTGTGTGTTGTGGATTTCCAGCATCTCCTCTCTCTCATGTTTAAAACATACAATCATGGGTAATGTCTCATCTGACACTGAAAAGGGGAATCTCTCACAATCCGAAATGCATGCAGCTTATTATACAATGGACCAATCTATTTTTATTTCCAGCCTTCCTACTATTGTCAACCAAGGTGTTAAACACACTCACCTAGCTCCATGCTTACCTATCAATTTTACAAATCAGCTCTAACAAACAGTCTTTCTGGACCTCTCTCCATCATCAGCAATATCTATAGGAGGTGCTGTCTTAAGAAGGCAACATCCATCAAAGATCCCCACCATCCAGGCCACACCATCTTCTCACAGCTCCCATTGGGGAGGAGGTACAGATGCCTGAAATCCCACACTACAAGTTTGCATTTGGGGTTTGGCAATGGAGAGATTCAGCAGCTTTAAATTCCCAGGCATTAACATATCAGATGCCAGTCCCGGGCACAGCATATGGATGCAATCAGAAGGGAAGTAGCTAGTGTCTGTATTGTCTTACAAGGCTATCAACTATGCTAACAAACTTTTACAGATGCACTGTTGAAAATGTGCAGATGGGTTAGTTGCATCATGGTCTGGCACAGCAAATCAAATCTGAGGGAAAATAAGATGCTGCAGAGAGTAGTGGGCTTTGCCCAGTTATCCTCTCCATCGGTAGTATCTGCAGTAGGTTCTGTCTCAAGAAGACAACAACCATCCATCAAAGATCCCCCACCATCCAGACCATACCACCTTCTCACAGCTATCATCGGGCAGGAGGTACAGAAACCTGAAATCCCACACCAACAGGTTCAGGAACAACTACTTGTCTTCAACTGTTCTGTTCTTGAACCTACCAACAAAACCCTAATCACTGCAGTTTAGCAAAACTATAACCACTTTGATCACTTTGCACCAAAATAGACTTTTTATTTTTTGCTCTAATTATATTTTCTTGTAAAATATTATGTATAATTTTATTTATTTTTTTATTGTGAGACATGCTTATAGGACATTATGTGCCTGTGATGTGGCTGCAAGTGCGTTCTTAATTGCATCTATGCCCATATGGACTTGTGCAGATGACAAAAAAAGTTGACATGATTTGATGATTCACCTGCTCTGTGTGTTGGAAAGGGGAGAGGAATGGGAGGAAAGATCTCCATCTATAGATAAATCACTATTAAATACCTTACCGGCCTCCTGATGCAGTGCCTCAACCTGAAATGCAACCACCTCTTCGCCTCCCCTGAGGCTACTGGACTTGCTGATCATCTACAACAGCTATTTCTGTTGGATTTTGCACTTCAGACTCAGAATCAGAATCAGGTTTATTATCACTGACATACATCATAAAATTAGTTGTTTTATTGCAGCAGTACAGTGCAATTAATAATATATACAATCAATTACATAAGAAATATATAACAATAATTTAATGCAATATCAGTGAGATAGTGGCCATGGGTTTATGGACAATTTAGAAATCTGATGGTGGTAGGGAAGAAGCTGTTCCTGAAACACTAGTACATGTCTTTGTGCTCCTGTACCTCCTCCCTGATGGTAGCAAGAGAAGAGGGCATGACCTGGGTAGTGGGGATCCTTAATGATGGATGCAGCCTTTCTGATGTATTGCCTTTTGAAGGTGTCCTCAGTGCTGAAGAGGCCAGTGCCATGGTGGAGCTGGCTGTGTTTACAACTTTCTGCTGTTTTTTCCAACCCTATGCAGTGGTTCCTCCATACTAGGCTGTGATGCAAGCAGTCAGAATTCTCTTCATGGTGCATCTGTAGAAGTTTGCAAGAGTCTTTGGTGACTTTGGTCCTTCCTCTGTTAACACTGTTTTACTTTAATTGTCTTTCTCTCTCTCTCCCTCTTTCCCTCTCTACCCTCTCTCCTTCTCTCCCTCGCCCTCTCCTTCTCAAGCACAGGCTCTGTTTTTCAATGACACTTGTCAGCAGGAAAAATGCCATGCTCATTTGGAACATCAAATGTGGGTAAATTCCAACTTATGAGCAGAAATATCTTTCACATTTTGAGGGGCGATGTAAACGTGCAAAATTCTAACACGATTGTGTTCCCCTTGAAACATACAGTAAAATGCGTTGTTTGTGTTACAACCAACACAACCTAAGGATGTGCTGGGGGCAGCCCGCAAGTGTTGCCATGCATACCTATTCTGTGCTATAGTCATAGAGCACTATAGAACAGAAACAGGCCTTTCAGCCTGTCTACTCCATGCGGATCTGTTATTCTCACTAGGCCCATCACCCCCTGCTTGGACCATAGCCCTCCACACCCCTCCCATCCGTGAACTTATCCAAATTTCTCTGAAGTGTTGCAATCGAACCCACATCCACTGGCAGCTTTTTCCACACTGACTTCTCCAGTGAACTTAATAAATTTTATACTTGACAGTTGATTAAAATATTCTTGGACACGGTGATGGGTTGAGATGAGGTTAAGATTCCAGGTCTCCCCCTCTCTCTCTCTCTCTCCCTCTCTCTCTATTTCTCTCCCTCTGTCTGTCTTTTCTCTCTGTCTCTTTGTCTCTCTCTCTCCCTTTCTCACTCTTTCTTTGTCTCACTCTCTCTCTCACTCTTTCTCTGTCCCTCTCTCCCTCTCTTTCCCTGTCTCTCTCTATCATTTTCTCTCTATCTCCCTGTTTCACTCTGTCATTCCCTGCTCTCTCTCTCTTTCCTTTCTGTCTGCCTGTCTCTTTCTGTCTCTCTGTGTTTGTCTGTCTGTCTCTCTCTCTCTTTCACTCGCTTTCCCCTTCTCTCTCTCTGTCTCTGTTTGTCTGTCTGTCTCTCTCTTTCTCTCCCCCACCCTCTCTGTCTGTCTCTGACTGCCTGTCTGTCTCTCTCCATCTTCCTTTGGAAAAATTAACTCAGCCCGTAGTTGTTTGGGATTTGAAAATCAGTGCAGCAGGTGGTCCTCTGCCTGCAGCCAGAAAAAAGCCTACGATCGACTATTGGGTAGAACTTCCTGGGTGGTTTGCTTCATTCTGGCTGCAATACTGCCAGGAGATTGCAGAAAATGGAGCAAAACCGCTTAAATTAAACTAATGCTTCTTTGTGAGTTATTCATGAGTCATGACAGTGAATCAGGAGACCTGTCATAGGTAGTCACTATCATTATATTGTTGGAATTATAACTGTCTAAGGATAATAGGACTAGTTTTGACCAGTTTTGAAGTTCTATCACCAATCGATGTATTAGTTACTGTATTCCTTGAGACGGCATGATACATAGTGGTTTACAACACCAGCAGTAAGACTGGAGTTCAGCTCCCGCTGCTGTCTGTCTGTAAGGGATCTCCCCGTGACTGTATGGGTTTCCTCCGGCTGCTCAAGTGTCCTCCCACAGTGCAAAGATGTACCAGATAGGTATAGTGAGCTGTGGGACACGTGGTGACACGTGCAAGATATCTACATTATGTAGCTAGGGTGCCTAAGACTTTTGCACAGGACTGTAGTAATTTCATGTATTGCACTGTACTGCTGCTGCAGAAATAAACACATTTCACGACAAATATGAGTGATGATAAACCTGATTCTGATATGGACTGAGAGAGGGAAGGAGGCAGGGAGAAGGTATGGACCCAAATCAGTTTTGGGAAAGGGGGAGGGGAGAGGGGAGGGAGCGAGAAGCAGCAGAGAGACATTCTGTAATGATCAATGAGCCAATTGTTTGGAATCAAATGACCTTGCCTGGTGACTCAGGGCTGGGTGTGTCTGCACCCATGCCACCCCCCACCCCAGCACTCTTTTTCTGCCCCCTGTCCCACACCCCTCCCACATCACTCCACCCTCACCATTTCCAGCATCCTTTGCTCTGCCAGATTTATAAACTCGCTCTGTTCCACGTTGACAAATTCAGTACTGTGCAAAAGTCTTAGGCACCCGAGCTATGTATAAACTGCCTAAAATTTTTGCACAGTACTCTCCATGCATGTAGATATAAGGAATCCACTTTACAAATTCAGAGATCTCTTTACCCTAGGGTGTCGCTGTACTTCCCTCCCACAGTCGAAAGATGTACCGGTCAGTAGGTTAATTGGTCATTGTAAATTGTGCTGTAATTTGGCGATGGTTAAATAGGGGGTTGCTGGGTGACACAACTCAAAGGGCTGGAGGGGCTTATTCCATGCTATATCTGAATAAATTAGTAAATAAATACAACTTCAATAGATATTAGGCTGTGAATACTATCTGCATTCCACAGCATTTCTTATAGACACCTGAGACTGAGTGTGGTCCTTTGGGCAGATCTGAAACTTAAGGCTCTATTTCTCAGAGCAATGGAATCACTACCTCACTTCACTGTGGATTTCCAGTCTTTCAGTATTTAGCATGAGAGAGCATGCGGAGAAGACTTGCCAGAATACAGCCTGGATTAAAGGGCATGTCTTATGAGGAAAGGTTGAGTGAGCTAGACATTTTCTTTTTGGAGCGAAGGAGGATGAGAGGTGACTTGATAGTGGTGTACAAGATGATAAGAGGCATAGATAGAGTGGATAGCGAGCACCTTCTTCCCAGGGCAGAAATGGCTACTATCAGAGGGCATAATTTTGAGGTGACTGAGGGAAACTGTAGGGGAATGACAGAGGCAAGATCTGATTAGAAAGGTTGCATCTGTTATTGGAATCAACTGGAGGCTGTGGTAGAACGAAGGACCCTATGGAAAATCCTAGCAATTCTGGACAATGTTTTTCACCCTCTGCATGCCACCTTGGCTGAACAGAGGAGCACTTTTAGTAATAGACTAAGACAACAGCGCTGCTCCGAAGAGTGTGTAATGAGGTCATTCTTACCCTCGGCCATTAGGCTCTATAATGAGTCAACCTATAGCTGGGGAAGTGATGACCCCCTCTTGTTAGACTTTGAGGTAACTTATTTTTTCATTCTTTCCTTCTTTTCTAATAGTTGTATGTTTGTGCACTTGTAATGCTACTGTGACACTGTAATTTCCTTTGGGCTCAGTAAAGTATCTATCTGTCTTTACACAGAGAGTGGAATGCACTGCCAGACATGGTGGTAGAAGCAGACACTTTGGGGCATTTAAGGGACTCCTGGATAGGCACATGGATGAAAGGAAAGCAGAGGACTATGTGGGAGGGAAGAGTTAGATTCATCTTAGACAGGTTAAAAGACCAGCACATCATGGGCTGAAGGGCCTGTACTGTTCTGCAGTATTTTCTGTCTTCTATGGTCCTGCTACTTCCTTATATTTTACATATATTATTCATTCATTCAGAGATATGGCACATATAGTGGCTCAAATAACTGATCCAAAATCAAACAAAACAATTGCGGCCAGCCTGTGGCCGTGCGGAAGTTGTCCTTGCGTGACATGCCCACAGCTCCAATGATCACTTTGAGGAGTCAAATTCTATATTTTGATCCTTTACTAGAAATTAGCAAACATGAAATTAACATTATTGAACTTTATCTCAGCAGTCACAAGCTACAAACTGCCGTGAAATAAGCATAAATACGTAATTTATCCCCTTCGCCTCACCGTGCCCTCACTGATGTGACTCATTACTATCCGACAAATAATAAGTGTACAGCACAGGGTCCTACAGCACCAAACACCTTCTTCCAGCCCAACAACCCACCGATTCAACCTCAGCCTAATTACAGGACGATTTACAATGACCAATTAATCTGCTAACTAGTAGGTCTTTGGACTGTGGGAAAAAACTGAAGCACCGGGAGGAAACCCATGCGTGAAGAGAACGTACAAGCTTTCCTGCAGAGGATGCCAGAATTGAATTCTAAACTTCAACATCCCGAGCTGTAATAGAGTTGGCTAACTGTGATACTACTGCGCAAAGGTAGTATTGCAGTTAGCACCCTGGTCAGACCACACTTGGAGTACTGTGCTCAGTTCTGGTCGCCTAACTACAGGAAGGACGTGGAAACCATAGAAAGGGTGCATAGGAGATTCACAAGGATGTTGCCTGGATTGGGGAGCATGCCTTATGAGAATAGATTGAGTGAACTCAGCCTTTTCTCCTTGGAGCGACGGAGGATGAGCGGTGACTTGATAGAGGTGTACAAGATAATGAGAGGTATTGACCTCGTGGATAGTCAAAGGCTTTTCCCCAGGGCTGAAATGACTAGCACGAGAGGGCATAGTTTAAGGTGCTTGGAAGCAGGTACAGAGGAGATGTCAGGGGTAAGTTTTTTACACAGAGAGTGGTGAGTGTGTGGAATGGGCTGCCGGCAGTGGTGGTGGAAGTGGATATGATAGGATCTTTTAAGAGACTCCTGGATGGGTACATGGAGCTTAGAAAATTAGAGGGCTATGAGTAAAGCCTGGGTAGTTCTAAGGTAGGGACATGTTCAGCACAGTTTTGTAGGCCGAAGAGCCTGTATTGTGCTGTAGGTTTTTTATGTTTCTAAGGTTAACTTTAAGACCATTCATTTTCTTACTGTCTGAAGTTTTTCCTGTACAGCTAAACACAAATCTTATGGCCAAAGCAAGATCCAGCGTGTTTTTTAAGATCATTTCATGAAATGTTCAATGATAATCTGACAGGCAAATGAGATTTTAGTTTGCCATCTTTCCAATGCCACCCCACCTATTGTTCTCTGTACTGCATTGTACTGACATGTCAACCTAGACTTCAAACTGGCAGAGAGCTTAAATTCTGACCGCACGGCAAATTATCAATGCTGCTATCTTTATGATTCTGAAAATTGATAATAACATGTGTCCCAGTACAACAAAAAAAGTTTTACGTAAATGAAGCTCGCATTATCAATTGAGTTGTAATTAAGTTTTTATGTAATTATGTGTGTGAGCTGGTTCAAAGTTTATCACCCAGGATATGCCTTGTGCTCTGTAAATACAATGATATAGCAGATTATAGTTTAGTCATCAGAGTAATTATGTTGTTTATTTATTTAGAAACACGGCGTGGAACAGGCCCTTCTGGCCCAACAAGCTGCACCACCCAGCAAGCCGCCTATTTAACCCTAGCCTAGTTTACAATGACCAATTAACCTACTAATCTTTGGAATGCCGTAGGAAACCCACACAGTCATGGGGAGAACATACAAACTCCTTGCAGACAACGCTGGGATTGAACTCTGGACTCTAATGTCCCAAGCTGTGATAGTGTCATGCTAACCACTGTGCAACTGTGCCACCCGTGCATACAATACACATAAGTTAGAATGATTTATGTAATAGTTACTTACTTAAGCCCATCACCCCTACTAGTCATCAAGAACAGATCTCCACTGTCTGTCCTGGGCCAGTCTTTCAAGTTGTCCCCAGGTGTAGCCCATCTTCTTGGCATATCCATGGAGCTCTGGGTTAGCAACTACATCCAAGCCCCTTGCTCAACCCTCCTCCTTTCGTGGCCGGACTTGGTACCATCCATGCCAGAGTTAATTTATGTAATGGTTGGATTTAAAAAGTGTTTCGGAAATAGAGATCTTTGAAGGTACTAGAATGCCGATCTAGCCATTAAGGAAACACAGAAATTCATTTGATTTATGAATAGAGGCAGAAAGGAGAAAGGGCACAAGGCTCTGCTGAACATTCATGAAAGGCTGGTTAGGCCTTAACGGAAGTGTTGAGTTCAGCTCTGAGCTGCACACTTACGGAAGGATGTCAGGATTTTGGAATGATTCACTGGAATGGTTCCTGTGGATAAAGGAATTCTGGAAAGGGAAGTCAAGGGAGCACACACTAGTCCTCATTGAGATTTCAGCAGTGGAAAGGGTGAGCAGTTTCAAGTTCAAGGGCACTAGAGAAGCTCAAATTGTTCTGTTTAGGGTAATAAAGGTTAAAGGGAAACTTCTTAAAACTGGGAAATAATCCTATAGGCTTTTGTCAAAGTAAGTAAGAAGAAAAGGGCCCTTATCTAAGAAAGGATATGTGGGCATTAGAGAGGGTCCAGAGGAGGTTCATGAGAATGATCCCAGGAATGAAAGGATTAAGGTATGAAGAGTGTTTGATGGCTCTGGGCCTGTACTCATGGAAGTTTAGAAGAATGACGAGAGATCTTATTGAAAATTATTGAATATTGAAAGGCGTAAACAGAGTGGAGTGGAAAGGAAGTTTCAAATAGTGGGGGAGTCTAGGACCAGAGGGCACCATCTCAGAATACAAGGACATCCCTTCAGAACAGAAATGAGAAGAAATTCCTTTAGCCAGTGGGTGGTGGATCTGTCAAAGTTATTGCCATGAACAGCTGCGGAGGCCATCATTGGGAATATTTAAGGCAGAAAAAGGGATTGAGAGGGGAAATAAATCAGCCATTATGGAATGGGGAGAGAACTCAATGGGCTGAATGACCTAATTCTATTCTAATGTCTTAATGTCTAAAATATCTCCAGTGCCAGGAGACATGATCACCAGAGGTAATCAATTTAAGGCTAATCAAAGAAGACCCAGAGACAAGAGCAAATTTCTTTTAATACAACTCATCTTTGTCACATGCACATTGAAACATACAGTGAAATCCGTCGTTTGCGTTAATAACCAACACAACGTAAGGATGTGCTGGGGCAGCCTGCAAATGTCACCACACATTCTGGCACCAAGGGAGCATTCCCACAATGCTCGGCAGAACAACACAGAACACAACAATTAACAAACAACAACAGCAAAACAAGCCTCGTTCCTCCCTCCCACCCACACACACATGGACACCCTGTCCTCCAATCCCAGGACAGGCCTCCAATCTCCAGGCTTCAGCCATTGATCAACCTTCAGGCTTCAAATTTTGTTATTGATCCCTGGACCCGCCAATAACAGGACCCCAACCTAACTGCTCGAATTCAGGCCTGATCAACGGACCAGCCATCCTGCTGCCTGGTGCCGTCTGCTCACATGGACATCCGATCCGATCACTGCACTGCCTGAAAAATTGGCTGAAGTAAATACAGAGGTAATATTTCAAAGGGAATCGGATACATTCCTGAAAAGGTTACAGGGGAAAGGTAGGGGAGAGAAGATAAATGCGATGGCACATCTATAGAGCTGGCACAAACCTAAGAAGCCTAGTTTGGCATTACAGCACTTTTAGACCATAATACCATAAGAGATAGGAGCAGAATTAGGTCATTAAACCTACATATCTGCTCCACCATTCCATCATGGCTGACTTATTATCCCTTGGAACCACATTCTCCATCCTCCTCCTCCTCGTAACCTTTGGCACTCTATCTAATCAATAACCCACCAACTTCTGCTTTAACTATACCAAGACTTGGCTTCCACAATAATCTGTAACAATGAATTTCACAGGTTTATCATCATCCGGCTAAAGAAATTCCTCCTCATCCCTGTTCTAAATTGACATCCCTCTATTCTGAAGCTGTGCCCTCTAGTCCTAGACTCCCCCACCATAGGGGTCATCTTCTCCATAACCACTCTACCTAGGCCTTTCAGTAAGTTTCAGTACAATTCCCCCGCCCCCATTCTTCTAAATTCCAGCAAGTAAAAGCCCAGAGCCATCAAACAATTGCACATACATTAACCCTTTCATTCCAGAATGATGATTGTTAACCTCCTTTGGACCCTTTCCAATGCCAGCACATCTTTTCTTAGATAAGTGGCCTCTCAAAGTGAATGCTAACATTGCATTGCATTTGCCTTCCATACCACTGACTCAGTCTGTAAGTTAACCTTTAGAGAAACCTGCACAAGAACTCCCAGGTCCTCTTGCACCCCTGATTTCTGAAATTTCTTCTCAGTTAGAAAATAATCGATGCTTTTATTTCTTTTACCAAAGTGCATTACCATATATTTCCCTATATTCCATCTGCTGCCTCTTTGCCCATTCTCCCAATCTATCTAAGTCCTTCTGCAAACTCCCTGCTTCTTCAGCACTATCTGCCCCTCCAGCTATCTTAGTGTGTAGTGGTGAGTTTAAAAATTTGCTTATTAGGCACTGCAGTTGTTAAATAGGAATGGTTTCAAATCTTCCTATTCTTCCTGGTTCTCTTTATTTTTTCTATTCCCCAATCTGTCTCCCCTCTCATCCTTTCTCTTCTCCTCACCTTCCTCTGGTGCCCTTCCTCCTTCCCCTTTTCCCATAGTCCACCATCTTCTTCTGTCATTCCTTTTTCACCATCCCTTTACTTATACCTATCACCTGCCAGCTTCTCACTTCATCACCCCTCCCTACCCACCCATCTTCCCCCTCACCCGTCTCCATCTCTCACCTGCCGGCATGTATACCTTCCCCTTCCCCAACCTTCTTATTCTGCATTGTGCTCCCTTCCTTTCCAGTCTTGATGCAGGGTCTCGGACCAAAGTGTTTACTTATTTCCATTGATGCTGACTGACCTGCTAAGTGTGTGTTGCTTTGCATTTCCAGCATCTACAGAATCTTTTGTGTTTATGATTTGTGATTGTCTGATGCAAGATTTTACTAACACAGTGTTGTGCAAAAGTCTTAGGCACGTGTAAAGATTTTTGGTAAACCAAATATACTTTCAAAAACAACAAAATGAAAAGTTTTCAAATGTATAAAAAATACTATAAAGAGTAGTAAACAGTAAAAAGAACTAAATCAAATCAATATTTGGTGTGACTACTCCTTGCCTTTAAAACTGCATCAATTCTCTTAAAACTATCGTGCAGTTTTATTAGAAAATCATTTGGATCATTGAGCATCTTAAAGAACTTGCCACAGTTCTGTCTCTCCAGGTAATCACAGACAGCCTCAATGATGCTGAGGTCAGGGCTCTGTGGAGGCCAGACCATCTGAAACCATATAAATAATCTAGTGTGCCTAACTCTTTCCACAGTACTGTAGGTAAGGTCTGTGAAAATAGTATCCAGTTGCTGACGAGAGCAGGTTCATTATGCAAAGCCAAATATAACAATAATCAAAGAAAGTAGTTTAGAAGATACAGCAGGTCAGAATAGTTTTCTCAGTGACTTGGGAGATCACTGAGGTGTTCCCATGGTGGAAACTTGGCGATGTTTTCTATTGATGCTGTCCACATACTAGTTCAAAGGTCAAAGTAAATTTATTATCAAAGTACGTATATGTCACCATATGGAACCCTGGCATTGATTATCTTGCAGGCATTTACAGTAGAACAAAGAAATACAATAGAATCAATGAAAAACTACACACAAAGACTGACAAACAACCAATGTGCAAAAGAAGGTGAACTGTGTGAATGCAATAATACTAGTAATAACAATAAATTGTAAGTAAATAATATTGAGAGCATAAGTTGTAGAATCCTTGAAAGTGAATCAATGGGTTTTGGAATTAATTCGTTGTTGGAGTGAGTGAAGTTATCCACACTGGTTCAGGAGCCTGATGGCTGTAGGATAATAACTGCTCTTGAACCTGGAGATTGGGACCCAAGGATCCTGTATCTCCTTCCCAATGGCAGCAGCAAGAAGAGAGCACAGTGTGTATGGTGGGTGTCCTTGACTATGCTCATCAAGTGTGATGAAACAATCCCAGTTTCTCATTTGATTTTTAGCGTGTCAGTGTTTTTGTGATGTGGCTTGTTCATGTCTGACTGCTCAGAAAGGGTGGGCAGAAGCTGGTCCAGACTGAAGACTTGTCAAGCCATTATTGAAAATATAATTACAATGTTAAGATCTTCAAATGCAAAGTCAGTCTCCACTGGTACTCTAAAGATCTTGTCCACGGCTCAGAAATACTTGGCCTTATGTTGTAATGACTCAATGTGGTTTGATGTTTTATATTCTGTGTTTTGCAATCATTTTACCATTTGTGCAATTTGTTCTTTTTTTTTGCCTGTTGAGTGATGTTTTCTTTAAACGGGTTCCATGGTGTTATTTTGTTTCATGGCTGTCTGCAAGAGGAGGAATCTCAGGGTTGTGTATAGCATCTACATATTTCGATAATAAATGTACTTTGAATCTTTGAATGATGCTGTTTTATTAATCAAAATCAGGCTTATTGTCACAGACATATGTCATGAAATTTGTTTAGCAGCAGCAATACAGTATAATACACAAAAAATTATAAATTACAATAAGTAATATATTTACTGTAAACAAAAATTAAGTTAAATAAGTAATGCATTAAATTAATTAAGATCCCTAGATTTTATGACAGCACCATTCAATTCATTTTCTGCTCATAAGAGCTCTGTAATCAGCCCCAATCCCTCACATTTTCTCTAAAATGTTTCTTCACTTGAAGTATGATAACCATTTCCTTTCCCAGCAACTTCCAAATCAAGACCCCCACTGAACAATTTAACAGCTTCTTCCCCTCTGCCATCAGATTTCTGAACCCAAGAACATTAACTCATTACACCTTTTAGAAACATAGAAAAACTACAGCACAATACAGGCCCTTCAGCCCATATATATCTGTGCCGAATATGTCCTTACCTTAGAAGTTACCTAGGGTTACCGATAGCCCTCTATTTTTCTGAGCTCCATGTACCTATCCAATAGTCTCTTAAAAGACCCTATTGTATCCGCCTTCACTGCCGCCGCCAGCAGCCTATTACACACACTCACCACTCTCTGCGTAAAAAACTTATTCCTGACATCTCCTCTGTATCTACTTCCAAGCACCTTAAAACTGTGCCCTCTCATGCTAGCCACTTCAGCCCTGGGAAAAAGCCTCTGACTATCCACACGATCAATGCCTCTCGTCATCTTATATACCTCTATCAGGTCACCTCTCAACCTCCGTCGCTCTTAGGAAAAAAGGCAGAATCCACTCAACTTATTCTCATAAGGCATGCTCCCCAATCCAGTGCAAAAATTTTTTGCACTATTTACTTATTTTCAGTAATTTTCAGTACTTAGTTATGTATTTGCACTGTACCACTGTTGCAAAACAACAAATTTCAGGACATATCATAAGCAAAGCCCTTTCCATCACTGAATACATCTACAAGAAGTGTTGACACAAGAATGCAACATCCTGCTTCAAATACCTGAACCATCCAGGTGGTACTTTCTTCTCTCTACATCCTTCAGTCAGGAGGCATGGATAACTTCACCTACCTCAACTCTCAACTGATTCTATGACCTAGGGACTTACTATAGAGTATATAGATACATTTTTTCTGCAGAACTTGTCTTTTGCACGTTGCTTGTTTGTCAGTCTTTGTTTGTGTATAGCTTTTCACAAATTCTATTGTATTTCTTTACTTTCCTGTAAATGCCTGCAAGAAAATGAATCTCAGGGCAATCCCAAGGAATTTCAAGGTTGTTTATATTGTAAATACATGCTGGTATTGATGTATTTATGCACATTTTATTCCAGATCCATACTTTAACCTCTAACTTTTTTATTCTTTATAACTATTGAATGTCGATGTATTTTGTTGCATGTCACACCACAGCAAGTGCCAAATACACATAAGTGTATATGGTGAATAAAGTTGATCTTTGATCCTCGGTGTATGGAGACTGATACGTACTTCGATAATAAGTTTACTTTGACGTTGATATAAATCAGCGGTAATAAACTTACTTCTGATTCAGCTAACTCCTGACTCTCTTTCCCACTACTTTATTGGATTCTCAGATCATCAGTCGCTCAGCTAGCAAAGAGGGCAGAATGGTTTTAGAAACATTTGTTAGGATCAGCGTGCACAGATTAGTGACAGGTCCTGCCAAGGACCCAGAGTATACCCCACACCACTCTGTTCCTACACCACCATCAAAACTACTCAATACAGTCGCTGTTCAGACCAATTATCAGAATGCAAAAGAAATGTCATCTAAGTGACTTTGACTGTGGAATGATTGTTGGCGCCAGAGAGGGTGGATTGAGTATTTCTGAAACTGATGATCTCCTAAGATTTTCACGCACAACAATTTCTATAGTTTAAAGAGAATGGTGCGAAAACAAAAAAAAAAATATCCAGCGAGCTAGTTTCTGTGGGTGAGAGAGGTTAGAGAAAAATGCCAGTCTGGTTCAAGCCGACAGGAAAGTGACAGTAATTCACTTATTACAACAGTCATGCATAATCGCGCATTACAACAGTAGTGTGCAGAAGGGCATCTCTCAACACTTCATGTTGAACCTTGAAGTGGATTGGCTACAGCAGCAGAAGAACACAAAAGAGCACTCGGTGGCCACTTTATTATGTAAAGTAGATGCCTGATAAAGTGGCCTCTGGGTGTATATTGTAGTTCATTGACTCTGTAGTAAATTAGAAACAACATCAACATTGAAGATTGTAAAAGAATCCAAAGAATGCAAGAGATTCTGCAGATGCTGGAAATCCACACAAAATGCTGGAGGGACACAGCAGGTCAGGCAGCATCTATGGAGAGGAATAAACAGTCAACATTTAGGCCTGAGACCTTTCATCAGCCAGACTCTTACTCCTCTCTAGAGACCTGCTGAGTTTGGGTGTGGCAGATTTAACGTCACAGCATAGAAAGCTCAGCGATCCCTCTTCTTCCTCAGGAGGCTAAAGAAATACAGCATGACCCCATGAACTCTTACCAGTTTTAATCGATGCAGCTTGGAAAGCAATCTGTCCGGATACAAAACAGCTTAGTATGGTAAATGTTCTGCATGTAACCGCAAGAAACTGCTGAGAGTTGTGGACACAGCTCAGTACACCACAGAAACCAACCTCCCCTCCATTGACTCTGTCTACACTTTTCACTGCCTCAGTAAAGCAACCAGCACAACCGAAGACCCTTATCTACCCTGGTCAGACCCCACTTGGAGTACTGTGCTCAGTTCTGATCACCTCATTACAGGAAGGATGTGGAAACCATAGAAAGGGTATAGAGGATATTTATAAGGATGTTGCCTGGATTGGGAAGCATGCCTTATGAGAATAGGTTGAGTGAACTTGACTCGGCCTTATCTCCTTGGAATGACAGAGAATGAGAGGATGACCTGATAGAGGTGTATAAGATGATGAGAGGCATTGATCGTGTAGATAGTCAGAGGCTTTTTCCCAAGGCTGAAATGGCTAACATGAGAGGGCATAGTTTTAAGGTGCTTGGAAGTAGGTACAGAGGAGATGTCAGGGGTAAGTTTTTTACGCAGGGAGTGGTGAGTGCGTGGAATGGAAGCGGATACAATAGGGTCTTTTAAGAGACTCCTGGATAGGTAAATGGAGCTTAGAAAAATAGAGGACTATGGGTAACCCTAGGTAATTTCTAAAGTAAATACATGTTCGGCACAGCATTGTGGGCCGAAGAGCCTGTATTGTGAGGCAAGTTTTCTATGTTCTCTATGTTCTATCTTTTTTATTTCTGTCTCCTATTGTGCAGAAGATACAAAAGCCTGAAAGCATGTACCACCAGGCTCAAGGACAGTTTCTATCCTGCTCTTATCCAACTCTTGAATGATAAGATGTGACTCTTGTTTTTGTTTTACCTTGTTCTACCTCAATGTACTGTTGTAATTAATTGATCCATATGAACAGAATGCAAGACAAGCTTTTTGCTGTACATGTGACAATGATCACCCAATACCAATACTTAATGCACACGAAATGAGGGGTAGACATATTAAAGAAATATTAGCTTTATTTGTTATACGTATTGAAACATGAAGTGAAATGTGTCGCTTGCGTCAAATCAAACCAGAGAGGATTGTACTGCAAGTGTCGTGGCCATGGGCAAACGTATTGGTGTGGGAATGAGAAGTGCAATTGAAATGTGTGGCCTGGTCCTCATAGTGTGTGTGGCTCCACATTGATGAATTATTCTCCATGAACTACAAACGTAAATCAGACAACCAAACATCAACCTCTCAACCCTCAGGCTCCTTGACCAGAGTGGATAACTTCACTCACCTCAGCTCTAAGCTGATTCTATGGCCTACAGACTCATGGTCAATGACTCTAACTCATGTCTTCAATATTATTTATTATTTATTCATTTATTATTATTTAAATTTTGTTTTTTTTTGTATTTTCAAAATTTGTTATCCTTTGCACATTGGTTGTCAGTCTTTGTGTGTAGTTTTTCACGGATTCTCTTGTATTTCTTTGTTCAACTGTGACGACCCTCAGGAATCTCAGGGTGGTATATGATGATATAGATGTATTTTGATAATAAAGTTACTTTGAACTTTGAGTTTTGAGAAATTGAGAACGTAATAATACCGAATGTTAAAATTTTCAACTCTGTCTTTAACCAGGAAGATCATAGATGATGAGGATGTGGGGAGAATAGTGTGCAATTAGTGTGGGATCAGTTTAACAAGTGATTGATGGTCGACACGAACTTGGAGTGACATGCCTTTTCTGCAGTGTTTGTCTCTGTGATTCCACTAGTAATCATCATTTTTCTCTCTGTCTGCACAGTTTCAAGTTGCAGGGCGGGGAGCTGGTGAAAGCCTTTTGAAACATGTTATCTAGGTAACACTTTATCACCCACATGAATTGCAGTATCATTAGCAATTATTCTCTGTAATCCCGAGTATGTGCCATTACCATCTCTAATATACTCCATTTCTTAACACTGATTGCACCATGCATATGTTTAACATGTTCCAGATGATCAGAAGAAAGTTTCCTATAACTGGTGACTATTAGCTTCATATGTGAAATTAGTAAATACTGATTCACTCCACTGCCCTTTGCCATCAGATTTTTGAACTCGTGAACACGACCTCATTATTTCCGCTTCTGCATTATTTATGTATTTTGTAACATATCGTAATTTTTTATGTCTTGCACTGTACTACTGCCATAAAACAACGAATTTCATATCATCTGTCAGTGATTATAAAGCTGATTCTGACTCTGATTCTTACTCTGAGCATGAATCCACACAATAAAAATGAGTATAACTCAGCTCCGAGTTGAATGCCTTGTTCAAAGTTAGCTATTAGGGGACATAGAAACAGTTATAGTCACAGAGCACTAGAGCACAGAAACAAGCTCTTCAGCACATCTAATCCATGCTAAGTTGTCAATCTGCCTAATTCCATCGACCTGTACCCATACACACCCCTCCTAAGCATGTACTTATCCAATCTTCTCCTCCATGTTGAAATCAAACCCACTTATAAAGGGGCCTAAGAAGAACGTGGTGACTTGCCCAAATGGCTGTCACCCAGGAGCACTGACATCCACAGTGATGAAGTGCTTTGATAGGTTGGTAATAAAATATATTAACTCCTGCCTGAGAAGCGAACTTGGATCCACTCCAATTTGCCTATCGGAGCTGCAGATCCACAGAAGTTGCCATTTCATTGACTCTACACTCAACCCTGGAACATATGGAAAGCAAACAAACATACATCAGGATGTTCTTTATCATCTGCAGTCTGGCATTCAATACCATAATTACCTCAAAGCTAATCAATAGGTTCAAGACTTTGGCCTCAATACCTCCTTGTCCAATTGGATCCTTGATTTCCTGACTTGCAGACCCCAGTCAGTTCAGCTTGGCAACAATATCTCCTCCACAATCTCCATCAGCACAGGTGCACCAAAAGGCTGTGTGCTTAGCCCCTGTCCTACTCGCTTTATACTTATGACTGTATAGCTAAGCAAAGCTCCAATGCCATATTCAAGTTCCCTGTTGTACACCAAATCAAGGTTGGTGAGGAATCAGCATATAGGAGGGAGATTGAAAGTCTGGCTGAGTGGTACCACAATGACAACCTCTCATTCATGTAAGCAAGATCAAGGAGATGATTATTGACCTCGGAGAGGGAGGAACTGGAGACCCAGGAACCAGTCCACATTGGGGTTCAGAGGTGGAGAGGATCAGCAACTTTAAATTCAGAGGACCTGTCCTGGACCCAGCATATGAGTGCAATTATAAAGAAAGCACTTCAGCGCCTCCACTTCCTTAGAAATTTCTGAAGATTCGGCACAACATCTATAATGTTGACAAACTTCTTTAGATATGTGGAGGTGAGTATACTGACTGGCTGCATCACAGCCTGGTATGGAAACAAACACCAACGCCCTGGAATGGAAAACCCTACAATAAGTAGTGGATATGGCCCAGTCCATCACAGGTAAAGGCCTCCCCACCACTGAGCACACTTACACAGAGCGTTGTCGCAGGAAAGCAGCATCCATCACACCAGAACCACACCACCCAGGAGATGCTCTCTTCTTGCTGCTGCCCTCAGGAAGAAGGTACAGGAGCCTCAAGACCCACACCAACAAGTTCAAGAACAGTTATTACCCTTGAACTATCAGGCTCTTGAACCAAAGGGGATAATTTCACTCAACTTCACTTGCCCCATTGCTGAAATGTTCCCATAACCTATGGACTTACTTTCATTTCCAGCAGATTCCCACCACCAAGCACATCTTTCCCTCCACCCCTCCACTTTCTGCTTTCCATAGGGATTGCTCCCTACTCGACCCCTTTGTCCATTCACCCCACTGATCTCTCTCTTGGGGCAGAACTGCACCCACCAATGTCTGTGTAAAGAACTTAACTCTGACACTTGCGCTTTCCACCATCAGCTTAAAATTATGCCCCTTGGTATTGGCCATTTCCACCCTGGGAAAATATCTCTGGCTGTCCACTCAGTCTATGCCTGTTATCAACTTGAACTCCTCTGTCAAGTTACCTCTCATATTCCTTCACATCAAAGATAAAAAGCCCTAGTTCACTCAGCCTATCCTCATAAGACCTACGCCAATCCAGGCAGAAACTCTTCTGCACCCTATCTAAAGTTTCCACATCATTCCTATAATGTGGCAACCAGAACTGAACACAGTATTCCAAGTGTCGTCTAAGCAGAGCTTTATAGGACAGCCTGGTAGCATAGTGGTTAGCATAATGCTTTACAGCAACAGCGACCTGGGTTTAATTTCTGCCACAGCCTGTAAAGAGTTTGTATGCTCTCCCTGTAATCACCCGGGTTTCCTCCGGCTGCTCCGGTTTCCTCCCACAGTCCAAAGATGTACCAATTGATCATTGTAAATTGTCCCGTGATTTGGCTAGGATCAATTTGGGATAATTGCTGGGTGTTGCAGCTCAAAGGGCCAGAAGGATCTGTTCTGTGCTGTATCTCAATCAATCAATCAATCAATCAATCAATCAATAATAGATAGATAGATAGATAAAGCTGCACTGTGATGGCTTGGCTCTTGAACTCAGTTCTCCAACTAATGAAGGCCAACTCACCATACGCCTTGTTAACCACCCTGTCAACTTGCACGGCAACGTTGAGGAATTTATAGACGTAAACCCCAAGGTCCATGTGTGCAGCCCTGAAGAGAAACAGCTGGAAATATCCCATTGTAGCGAGTCTGAGAGTTGCAACTACAACACTATAAATCAAAACCAGAAGGTGTCCCAACTTCAAAGGAGTCCTTCAGCTTTTTGAAAACATTTGCCATCACATCACTGGCTGGGCCTATGTATATACAGCAGTCTTGGCACTAAGTGTTAATCAGATCAACTGGAAAAGATTAAAGATTAGTTTTATTTGTCACATAACATCGAAATATACAGTGAAATGTATTGTTGCATCAAATCAAATGAGCAAGGATTATGTTGGGGGCAGCCCGCATGTTTTGCCATTCTTTTAGTGCCAACATAGAATGTCCACAACTCAATAACCCTAACCGGTACATCTTTGAGATGTGGGAGGAAACTGGAGTTCTAGAAGGAAACACACGTGCACACGAGGAGAATGTACAAACTCCATACAGGCAGCAGCGGGAATCGAACCCCAGTCGGCTGGAGCAGAGATCCAATTCTTTCCAAACCCAGTAAGAAAAATTAAATCAGTCCTGACAATTGCAAATAATATAAACATCTGCAGTGAGCTCCTTGTAACATTGCATCAATATCCCAATTGCCTGAAGGTGATCTAACACAAGATTTATCATGGCCATAAATTAAACTGTAAAAAACAACATATAGAACTTTTTTTTCAAGTTCAAGTTCAGTTTATTATCATTCAATCGTACACATGTATACTGCCAAATGAAACAAATATTCTTCCAGACCAAGGTGTACAATACATGAAGTAATATTAGCACAAATAAATTAACAAATAATAAGGTGCATTTATGACACAGACGGACAGACAGACATACTTTACTGATCCCGAGGGGAATTGGGTTTCGTTAAAAAGTTAACAGTTAACTTTTTTTTTACAAGTTAAAAAGTAAACAGTATAATACAGGCGCTTCATCCATGATGAGACCTGGGTGGTGGCAGGGAGATCAGTTGTCTCACGGACTGGGGAAAGAAGCTGTTTCTCATTCTGACAGTCATTGTCCTAATGCTACGGTAATTCCTGTCTGATGGTAGGGGTTCAAAGAGATTGTTGGATGGGTGGGAAGGATCATTAATAATGTTAAGGGTCCTGCGTATACAGTGCTCCTGCTAAATATCTTGGATGACTGGAAGGGAGATCCCAATGATCCTCTCAGCGATTTTTTGCGATCCTTGCTCGGATCTTAGGGTCAGATGCTTTGCAATCCCCAGACAGACAGACGTTGTGGCAGCTGGTCAGGACACTCTTAAAATTGAAACTGCAAAAAGGCAGGTGGCCAGAACACTGCTGAGTGACTGTAGTTCTCCAGAAGCCTGCTTATTACCGCAAATGCAGACTTCAATCTCACTGTCAAAGTTTCAGTGGACCTTGAAGAGAAGAGGGAGCAGATGTTATGGTCCACACCCTCAAACAGGCCACCCAGAGTTTTGTGAAGTCCTTTGATTCATGAGACTGCTTCCAGAGGACTGATGACTTCATGCTATGAGGAAACACAATTCCTACTGCACATTATGACCTCCAATTGGCAAAGTACACATTTTATATTAGACTTTAAATTTAGAATTAGAGTTTTAGATTTAGGTTCCGCATTGAGACACATTAGGACCCCTCAGGAGCCATTTGTCATTTGAAGATTTGTAGCTACGACCATGCGATAGCGGTAATTTTAAGGAAGCGTGTAATTTCTTGAAATTCGTGTTAGGGTGGAGCATTACATCTAGAATTTACAGTCGTAGAGCCATAGAACAGTACAGCACAGGAACAGGCCCTTCAGCCCATCTGGTCCATGCCAAACTATTAATCTGCCTAGTCCCATCAACCTGTACCCAGACCATAGCCTTCCATACCGCTCCCATCCATGTACTGATACAAATTTCTCTTAAATGTTGAAATCAAGCCCATTTACACTGGCAGCTTGTTCCATAATTTCACCACCCTCTGAGTGAAGAAGTTTGCCCTTATGCTCCCCTTAAACATTTCACCTTTCGCTCTTAACTCATAACCTCAAGTTCTAGTCTCATGCAACCTCAGTGGAAAAAACCTGCTTGCATTTACCCTATCTATACTCATCATAAATTTATACACCTCAATCAAATCTCTCCTCATTCTCCTACACTCCAGGGAATAAAATCATAACCTATTCAACCTTTCCCTATAACTCTAGTTTAGTTTGTTCACTGTCAATTCCTGCTTGCTTGTCATCTCTCCACTCCCCCACAGCACACCAACCAGACCCATACCTACCTGCTGCAAAACTCACAAATTTGCCATTTAGACACTTAGTGGCCACTTTATTAAGTTCACGTGTGCACCTGCTTATTAATGCAAATATCAAATCAGCCAATTACATGGCAGAAACGCAATGTATAAAAGAATGCAGATATGTTGAAGAGGTTCAGTTATCAGATTTGAGGGTCAAATGTGATCTAAGAGACTTTGACCGTAGCATGATTGTTGGCACCAGACAGGGTCGTTTGAGTATCTTAGTAACTGCTTATCTCCTGGGATTTTCACACACAACTGTGTCTAGAGTTTATAGAGAGTGCTGTGAAAAGCGAAAAAACATCCAGTGAGCAGCAGTTCTGTGCGCAAAAACACCTTGCTAATGAGATAGGTCCAAGGAAAATGATCATGCTGATTCAAGCTGACGAGGGTGACAGTAACTCAAGTAACTACTTGTGATAACAGTGGTGTGCAGAAGAGCATCTCTGAATGCAACCATGTTGAAACTTGAAGTGGATGGGGTACAGTAGCAGAAGACCACAAACATACACTCAGTGGCTACTTTACTAGGTACAGGAGGTAACCAATAAAGTAGCTACTGAGTGTACGTCTATCAGCACTGTGGACTTCAAGAAAAGCCAGTCCTCAGCAAGTGGACAGCAGTGGAAAGGATGAGCAACTTCAGGCTCCTGGGTGTCAACATCTCGAAAGATCTGTTCTGGGCCCAACATCTTGATACAGTTACCAGGAAGGCATGACAGCGGCTATATTTCATCAGAAGTTTAAGGAGATTTGGTATGTCACCAAAGACTCTAATAAATTTCTACTGATTTACCCATGGAGAAGCTTCTGACAGGTTTTATCACTGCCTGGTATGGAAGGGTCAATGCACAGGATCAGAAAAAGCTACAGAGGGTTGAAACTAGCCTGCTCCATCATGGGCACTAACCTCCCACCACTGAAGACACCTTCAAAAGGCAGCATCCATCATTTGGACCCACGCCACCCAGGACATGACCTCTTTATATTCCTACCATCAGAGACGAGGTACAGGACCCTAAAAACATACACTCAACATTTCAAGAACTGCTTCTTCCCTTCTACCATCAGGTTGCTGAACGGACAATGAACCTGTGAACAATAGCTCACTATTTGTGCTCTCTTGTTGCATTACTTACTTATTTTATTTTTTATGTATTTCTTATTGCAATTTATTGTATTTTTTATCTAGTGCACTATACTGCTGCTGCAAAACACCACATTTCATGATGTGTGTCAGTGATAATAAACCTGATTTTGATTCTGATTCTGAGGGTTATCTAAGTTTGTTTTCTTATTTCAAGGGCCGGTCGTTCAATTAGAGTCATTCTGCATTCAGCTGCATATTTCACTGATTGATCTATGCAACCGCACTGTAGGGTTTGGTATCCAAACGGTGCAGTTCATAATTTGCCAGGGGTCTATTGGATATGCAGACCATTTTAAATTTACTGTGTTTAACTTGGACCTCTGCCACTCAGGGATTCAAATATTCCACAAAAGATTTTTTGTGACACAGGACAAAAGGTTGTTAAACAAACACAGTCTTTTTTTTTTCAAAGAAAGCAAATGTCATTTATTTGTTCAGATGCAAAGAATTTTTCTCTGTATAAACATTTAATAATTTGACGGTTCATTTAGAGGTTCCTCTCCATTCTTCTGTTATTAGATTTTCTAGAAAAACATTTGCTGCAGCCCGAGAGATTCAGTTTACACCTATATAATAATAATGTCTTTTTGTGGTATATCGGTGCCCTTAGAATGCACCCAGTAATGGTTCTTAGTGATAGATAGATCTGGCACTCATGCCAAGTCCAAATGCAGATAAAGGGCATGATTAAGGTGAAGGTGTGGACTGATACTTTATATTCTCTTATTCCCTCTCTGTGGGTGAATATTATCTGAAAACTTATGTAAGTCCAATGATTAATCTTCTCAGATCATAAGGCAGAAGGATACATAAAAAAAACAAACATCTGTGATAAAAATAAAATGTTTTGGCTTCCAATTTCCATTTTTAAAAACTTCAGTATACTAAATACAATGGCCATTTCATTGCAGAACTAAATGGAGACAAATCCTAAGTGTAAAATTATTTACACGCAAACACAGCAGGATTCTGCAGATGCTGAAAATCTAGAGCAACACACCCAAAATGCTGGATGATCTCATGCAGGTCAGGCAGCTTCTTTTGGAGAGGAATAAAAAGTCGACGTTTCAAGGTGGGACCCTTCATCAGGACTGGAAAGCAAGGGGATAGAAGCTGGAAGAAGGGGGTGGGGGGAAGGGATGGAGTACAAACTAGCAGGTGATTGGTGAAACCAGCTGAGGGAGAAGGTGGGGGGGAATAAAGTGAGAAGCTGGGAGATGATAGGTGGAAATGGTAAAGAGCTAACAAAGGAATCTGATAGGAGAGGAGAGTGGACCATGGGAGAAAGTTAAGGAGGAAAGGCACAGAGGGAGGTGATGGGCAATTGAGGAGATGAGAAGGGATGAGACAGGAGCCAGGCAGAAAATGGAAAAAGAGAAAATATGGAGAAATTACCAAAGGTTAAAGATAGCAATGCTCATGTCATTAGTTTGGAGGCTACCCTGGCGAAATATGAGGTGTTGCTGTCTTCCAACCTGAGTGTGGCAGTAGAAGAGGCCATGGACCGACATGTAGGAATGCAAATGGGAAGCAGAATTAAAATCATAAACTTCAGTTTATCCAATTCTTTATTTTTTTTAAATATATCAAAGTCAAAATTTGTTTAATGCCAATTAATGTGTATGTAATGTAATGTGTCTGGAAAGAAGCTTGTACCAACATGTCAGTTTGCTTCCTTTCATCGTCACAGGTAAAAAAACACAACAACAGAATTCAAAGTTCAAAGTAAATTTATATGCAAAGTACATATATGTCACCACACCACCCTGAGATTCATTTTCATGGCAGGCTCTCACAGTGGAACAGAGAAATACAACAGAATCAATGGTAAGCTACACGCAAAGGCTGGCAAACAACCAATGGGCAAAAGAAGGAAATCCAAACAAACAAATAAATAGATAGAGAGATAGGAAAAGAAATATATAGATAAATAAATAAATGACATTGAGAGCATTAGATCTAGATGTCTTGAAAGTGAATCCGTAGGTTGTAAGATCAGTCAGTGTTGAGGTGAGTGAAGTTACCCTCTGTGGTTCAGGAGCCTGATGGTTGAAGAGTAATAATGGCAGAAATCCTTTATACCTAATGTCATTGGCAGCATGGATTTTATAAAATCCAGTTCACAGGGAAAATTTTTTGACAAGGGCGCATGTTAAAATGAACATCTAGACTATTATTGTCAGATAATAGCGTAGAAGTAGAATACAAAAGTAAACGCTGCACATGCTGGGGATCTGAAATAAAAACAGGAAGTAGTGGAAATACTCAGCAGGCTGGGCAGCATCTATAGGGAGAGAAATGGGCACAATATTTCAGATCAATGAAGTATTCGTCAGATAGTACGTGCAACATTACATCTGGCCTTTCAGCACATGATGTGGTGTCAATCCATTAAATTACTCTAAGATCAATCTAACTCTTCCCTCCTACAAACCCCTCCATTTTCCATATGTTTATTTAAGAGCCTCTTAAATACTCCTAATGTATCTACCTTTAGCACCACTCCTGGCCGTGTGTTCCATGCATCCACCATTCTCTATATAAAAAACTACCTCTGACATTATGATGACAATATTTGAGGTAATCAGTGTGAACAAAAACTTTGCATGTAAGTATGAAACACGTAGTCAATATAAGAATATTGTATTTAGAGATACAGCCCCTTCCAGTCCAACAAGCCCATGCCGCCCGATTACACCCCTGTGACCGATTGACCTACTAACCAATACTTCTTTGGAGTGTGAGAGGAAACCAGTGTACCCAGAGAAAGCAGATGCTGCCGTGGGGAGAACGTAGAAACTGCTCACACTGAAGTGGGCATTGAACCCAGGATGCCGGTGCTGTAATAGTGTTACACTATCCTGCTACCCCAGAGTAACAGATAATATATTATCTAAGTGTAATATTTAAATGCTGACTGATGTTCCACACATAAAGGAGTCCTGTGTGTAAAATCTTTTGACCTTATTAGCTGAAATATTATTACCCTTAAAGAACAGATTGCAATTGAATGAAGAGGCTACACTTTAACAGGAGTTTCTTAAAATTTTATGGAGTAAAGGCAAATAAAGAAGTGAGTTCATGCTGGTTTAATCTGACCATAACCTGGTCTGTACCCAGAAAAGTACCCAAGGATTCACTGACAACAAATACTGTTACTTTGGCAACAAAAAATTGTCTTCTTGTTGAGAACTTTTTCTTTGCCCGTTTGAGTTCTCAGACTCTTTCCTTCCTCACTGACCATACATCAAATGAAGAGCTGGAGGAACAACACATTTCAACATAGGCTTAATACAATCGTCGAAACTTAATATCAATTTCAGAACATAACTTCAGATGGGAAAGGTATGAAGAGCTATGGTTCAGGTGCAGGTCGATGGGACTAAGCAGAATAATACTTTGGCACAGACTAGATGGGCCAAAAGGCCTGTTTCTGTGTTGTAGCACTCTATAACTCTATAACAACTGCTTGGACAGCAATTATTGATAGTAATTGTGCCGTTGCTGTTTGTGGCTAAGCACAGATCAACCACCATCTGTAACTTCACTGATGACATACTGTAACTATTGGCAGAATCTCAGATAGTAATGAGGTATGAGATGAAATGACTGGTAGAGTGGTGTTGCAACAATGACCTTGCACTGAGCATCGGAATAAGACCAAAGAATTGATCGTGGACTTCAGGAAGGAAATGTTGGGAGAACACTCACCAGCCCTCAGTGGGAAGGGTGAGCAACTTCAAGTTCCTGGCTGTCAACCTCATGACAGATCTATCCTGGGTCCAACATGTTGATGCTATCATGATGAAGGCATCAAAAAGGTTGGTAGAATACTTCGTGAAGGACCCCCACCACAAATGACATGTCCTTTTCTTACTACCATTGGGAGGAGGTACTGGAACCTGAAGACAAACACACAGCGTTTTAGGAACACCTTCTTGCCCTCCACCATCAGATTTCTGAACAGACAAAGAACCCATGAATACTACTTCACTGTTTTTCCTCTTTTTTTGCACAATGTATTTATCTTGTAGAGTTCTTATTGCAGCCCATAGTAGTTTTTTAATGTGTTATGTACTGCCTCCACAAAACAACTTTCATGACATACGCTGAAGTAAGTCAGCAATAATGATGTGATTCTGATTCTGATTCATCCAAACCCACATTTTCATGTTTGTTGCCATCTCACTGTACATATATACACTATCCCTACTAAGCTACGTGGGTGTGTAGCCACTCAGTAATGCTTTATACCACCAGCGATCCCCATTTGAGGTTTGATTTTTTTCCACTCTCTGCAAGGTATTTGTATGTCCTGCCCATGGCCGTGTGGGTTTCCTCTGGGTTCTCCGGGTTTCCCTCATTCAGAATTCATACTGGGTAGGGTTAATGAGTTCTGGCACTGGAAACGTGGCAACAATTGTGGGCTGTCGCGAGCACAATCCTTGCTGATTCGATTTGACTCAAACAGCACCTTTCATTGTATGTTTCAACGTATATTTATTATAAAAGTATGTATGCAGTATAGGGTGGTGGGGTGGAGATACATTTTTACCAAAAGAAGTGAATTGAATTGACTTAGAACATAGATCATAGAAAACCTACAGCCCATAAAGGCCCTTTGGCCCACAAAGTTGTGCCGAAGTTGTAAGATCCTCCTTCCCTCTGTTAGCCTGAAGGTCACCCTTGGACAAAGTGTAGCACCTGGTCCGGGCCAGGTGAAGCCACGGGAGCAGGTGGTGGATGGTCGTACAATCATCAGGTGAATATCACAAGTCCTGGTTATGCGACCAGTGATGCCAGGCAGACAATTTCTGAAGAGTATTGATAATGCCTGGGGTGACCGGTTTTGTAAAAGCACTGCCCAAAAGAAGGCAGTGGCAAACCTCTTCTGTAGAAAAATTTGCCAAGGACAATCATGGTCATGGAAAGACCACGATCGCCTATATCTTATGACAAGGCACATCACGAACTGACAAATGTATACAGAATACAACTCTGAGATTTGTCCTCCTGCAAGCAGCCATGAAACAGAGAAACACCATGGAGCCCATTCAAAGAAGACATCAAACATCCAACACGCAAAAAAAAAAAGAACAAATTGTGCGAACAGCAAAAAGTGAGCAAATAACACACATAATATTGAACATCAAACTGCACAGTCCCGAAATAGTCCAGGAGCTACAGCTGCTGGGTCAGATGAACACAGGGTAAGTACAGCTAACTTTAAAATCTTCATCTATTCCTCTCACTTGAATAAAGGATCATCAGTCGTGACTGCTTTCTCCACCACCCTGTAGATACTATCTGATCCCTTGAGTATTTCACATATTTTGGAGTTTTTTCTGCAGATTTACAGAAGTCACAGTATTTTGCATAAGGGAGGGAAGATAATTTGTTCTTTTTTCTTATTTTCACTGACCCCTTTGACACTGACAATTGCTGTGGTATGAGCAATGAAAATAGCTTCATGGTTTCAGTCCACCAGCCCATCCCAGCCATGGGTACTTTCTCCCTCCTTACATAAAAGCTGTCGAATTTGGTTTCTCTTCAGTTGTCAGAGATTCAGATTCAGATTTATCAATCACATGAACATTGAAACATACAGTAAAATGCGTCACTCACGTTATCAGTCAACACAACATAAGGATGTGCTGGAGGCAGCCCGCAAGAGTCACTACACATTCCAGCACCCACATCGCGTGCCCACAATGTTCAGCAGAACAACACAAGCAGCAACAAAACAAAATGACCACAAAACAACCCACCCAACCAACACTCAAAGAATGACTATAAGTCACAAGGAGGAATATAAAAAATAAATAAGTATATGAAGAGAGCAAAATAGTGTGGTAACACACACACAAAATGCTAGAGGAGCTCAGCAGGCCAGGAAGCATCTATGGAAAAGATTAAACAGTTGACATTTCGTGCCAAGACCCTTCAGCAAGACTGAAAAAAAAAGATGAGGAGTCAGAGTTAGCAGGAGGGGAGAGGGGAGAGAGGGGTGAAGTACAGAGCTGGAAGTTGATTGGTGAAAGAGATTGTTGGTATGTCTTCTTTGTAATTGCATCTATTGGAGTTGACACAAAGTAAAAATCATGTCCACATTTCCACTTGGTAGGTAAAATCCACACTGCCATTTTGGATAGCAGCTTCAGCCACTAGGAAGAGGTATCTCAGGAAGAGCTGGGGAATAATATTTCCCAGAGCAAGCAGCTGGGAAACCTCTTTGTAATTATCACAGGCAGTTTGCGCCCTTTCTCATGATGTCTCCCCAGCATTGAGGGCATCTTCAAGGGCAATGCCTCAAAAACGTGGCATCCATCATTAAGGTCCACATCACCAGGACTTGCCCTCTTCTCAGTGCTCCCATCAGGGAGGGGATATAAAAGCCTGAAGACACATACTCAATGTTTTAGGACCAGCTTCTTCCCCTCCACAATCAATTTTCTGAAAGGCCGATAAACCAACCCAGGAACACTACCTCTCTGTTTTCTGGTTCTCTTTAATTATTTAATTTAATAAGTAATTGAATGTTTTAGTGATGATAGGACTTGAACTCAGTTCTCTGGATTGTTAGCTCAGCGTAATGAGTTACTAACCTAACAATTTAACCACTGCACCACCACTCAGACTGATTTTTAATAATGACTTTACTTTCCCTGGTTTCATTAGTTCTTTGATTCACGTTACATTGGTTATAAAAGCATAAGACCACAAGACACAGGAGCAGAGTTAGGCCATTCGGCCCATCAAGTCTGCTTCGCCATTCCAACTCGGCTGATCCCAAATCCCACTCAACCCCATACACCTGCCTTCTTGCCATATCCTTTGATGCCCTGACTGATCAGGAAGCTATCAACTTCCGCATTAAATATACCCCTGGACTTGGCCTTCACCACTGCATGTGGAAAAGCATTCCACAGATTTACTACTCTTTGGCTAAAAAAAAAATTCTCCTTACCTCTGTTTTAAAAGGTCGTGCCTCAATTTTGAGGCTGTGCCCTCTAGTTCTGGAAACCGTCACCATAGGAAACATGCTCTCCACATCCACCGGAACCATCTCTATTTCCTGAGGAGACTGAGGTCCTTTAACATCTGTCGGACGATGCTGAGGATGTTCTACGAGTCTGTGGTGGCCAGTGCTATCATGTTTGCTGTTGTGTGCTGGGGCAGCAGGCTGAGGGTAGCAGACACCAACAGAATCAACAAATTCATTCGTAAGGCCAGTGATTTTGTAGGGGTGGAACTGGACTCTCTGACGGTGGTGTCTGAAAAGAGGATGCTGTCCAAGTTGCATGCCATCTTGGACTATGACTCCCATCCACTCCATAATGTACTGGTTAGGCGCAAGAGTACATTCAGCCAGAGACTCATTCCACCGAGATGTTAACACTGAGCGTCATAGGAAGTCATTCCTACCTGTGGCCATCAAACTTTACAACTCCTCCCTCAGAGTGTCAGACACCCTGAGCCAATAGGCTGGTCCTGGACTTATTTCCACTTGGCATGATTAACTTATTATTATTTAATTATTTATGGTTTCATATTGCTATATTTCTTCACTATTCTTGGCGTGGCTGTAATGAAACCCAATTTCCCTCGGGATCAGTAAAGTATGTCTGTCTGTCTGTTATCTAGTCCTTTCAACATTGGGTAGGTTTCAATGAGATCCCAATGCCTTCTTCTAAAATCCAGTGAGTACAGGCTCAAAGCTGCCAAACACTTCTCATATGTTAACCCCTTCATTCCCGGAGTCATCCTCATGAACCTCCTCTGTACTTTCTCTAATGACAACACATCCTTTCTGAGATATGGGGACCAAAACTGTTGGCAGTACTCCAAGTGTGGCCTGTCTAATGTCTTATAAAGGCTCAGCGTTATCTCTTTACTTTTACATTCTATTCCCCTTAAAATAAATGCCAACATTGCATTTGCCTTCTTTACCACAGACTTAACCTGTAAATTATCCTTCTTGGAGTTTGACGAACAATGTGAAAAGTAGCGGTCCCCATACTCACCCCTGAGGAACACCACTAGTTACCATCAGCCAACCAGAAAAGGGCCCCTTTTATTCTCACTTGCTACCTGCTCCCTGTCAACCATTCCGCTATCCATGCCAGTATCTTTCCTGTAACACCATAGGATTTTTATCTTGTTAAGCAGCTTCATGTGTGGATGTTATGGATGGGATAAGTATGCCGCTCTATATTAATTAATTCATTTGAGAGATCCTTACACGGAGCCGACAGCAGCAGAATGGACTATGTTAGCATTCATCCTCTGTATGAATAAATATTGTAGTTCTTGCAATCAAACCTTCAATAAGTATCCAGCAAAAGCTGCGTTAAAACACACAAAATGCTGGCGGAATTCCAATCCTGGTGAAGAGGCTTGGCCCAAAAGTCAATTCTTTATTCAAAAGGTCAATTCTTTATTCCCTTCCATAGATGTTGCCTAACCTGCTGAGTTCTTCCAGTATTTTGTGTGTGTCACTCTGCAGTAGCTCTTGTGTTTTTGATTTTCTGCTTCAAGGGCTTTTCTTAATTTTCAGATGTCGTATGTGTTTTTGTTTACTTTCTGTTGCTGATGGTGAGGTTGCACCAGATAGTTTATTGTGGAATAGAGCCTAGTGACCACAGGACATGTCCTCTTCTCATTGCTACCATCTAGGTGTTTGTTTATCTAAAGATGAAGTATTTTCAGCCTTGACTATTAAGCCTGCATCTTCAGAACCATAAGTCAGATAAAGATCTCTTACTAGCTACTGATAAGTAGACTGCTTAATATACAGCGGCAATTTATACAGCTATATTTCGCATGACTTTGATTAGTAAAATCCCAGGACAGGGATTCATGGCAAAAAAACAGTACACAGCATCTATTTTTCCCAAAATTAACAATGAAATTTTGACAAAGACAATAAAATTCAATGAGGCATAATAAATATAAACATTTGGAAAAGGCTATATAGATTATCTCACTCAGCTGAAAAAGGACAATTGCACATGTGGCTGGAAGATGTGTTACTGTTGCAAATTTGCTGAAAATGCCTCCATGTTAAGAAAAACAAATTGATGGTTAAAAACAAAGGCTAAAATTTACTTGTTCATTTGCATGTGAACATATATAAATTAATTACAAAATTCCATTGGTGAAACACAGAGAATACAGCACAATATTTTTCTCTGTTTTGCTAAAATGTAACTTATTCTAACTAAGGTACAGGCATTGTAGATATTACTAACATTGTATTGGCAATTACAATAATTTTTTCGCACTGCACAGCACATTACAGTCTGGCATATTTACAAGTGAATGTGTAAAATGGGGGATATAAATCATCAGTCATGGCCTTCTAGATCAAATATGCTTGATTGCATTAAAAAAAGAGATCTTATATTTTTATAGTGCCTTTTGTGTCCCCAGGCCATCCCACAGCACTTAGCGACCAACAAATTACTCGTGGAGTATAATCATTCATATCATTTAGGAAAATGTGACAGTCAATTTGCACACACCACAGTCCTGCAAATAGCAGTGAGATGTGTGACCCATTGATCTGTTCTGTGGCGCTGCATGTGGGATAAATATTGGCTAATAATCAGGAACAGGTTTATTATCACTGACTTATGTTGTGAATGTTGTTATTTTGTGGCAACATTAGAGTATAATAGTTGAAATAGACTATAAATTACACACCTATATATAGTGTGCATAACATACATATGCAATACATACATACACACACAGACACACATATACATACACATAAATAGACAGATATGGTACTTACACACATTATTTATTTATTAATTAATTTATATATATATATATATATATATATATATATATATATATATACACACATATATATGAAAAAGTAGTGTAAAAATAGTGACGTAATGTACATGGGTTCGTTGTCCATTCAGAAATCTGGTAGTGGAGGGGAAGAAGCTGTTCCTGCATTGTTGAGTGTGTGTCTTTAGATGCTGTACCACCTCTTTGCTGGTAGTAATGAAGAGACGGCATGTCCTGGGTGCTCCTGTTTTAGACAAGTGAAAGATCCAAGCTCTTCAGCAGCCAGTCTGGGGTAGTATTTAATCTGCCAGAGAGTAGTTCAAATAATCCAGTATGTACCTCTGATAAATCAGGCAGGAAAAAATCATTGCAAGCATTACCCACCCAGCAAACATCTTTTTTCCAAAATCTCCATCTGGAAAGTGCTGTAGGGCTATTAAACAAAAACTTCACACCATCCTAAAAGTTTCTTTCCCCAGACAGTTAATCTGATCAACCACTCTCGTTACCTCACCACCCTCCTCTATCTATTAGCCCATCATTGCACTGAAAATACTTTGAACCACTTTTCATAATGCTACTTACAATGTAAATACATGCTAGTATTTAAGTACAGTTTATTCAGTACCTGTACTATACACTCTAATTTTACTCTTTATATATTTTTTATTCTTTTAAAAATTCAAATTTCAAAGTAAATTGTTGAATGTTGCTGTTTCTTGTCACATGTCGTGCCAACACCCCACAACAACTTTCTAATGCATGTAAATGTTTATGGTGAATAAAGTTGATCCTTGATCCTTGATAAAACCAGAATTCCCTCAGGTATGCACCCGATTACAGTAAATCATTTCATGCTGTAAATCGATGCCCTTCTAACTCAGAATTAGAAGTTAAAAACTGTGTACTAAGTACCTAGTTGTTGGTGACTTGTAGTGCTAAAAGAAGTGATTGTGTCGGTAGGAATATCCATGTGCTTTTTCCTTTTGCTTATTCTAGTGGTTCTTTGTAGCAGTGACACATCTCCACAGTCAGTATCATCAAACTGAAGAAAGATGAGGACCGCTTAAAATTTTAAGGACTAGAACATAAAAGCAAAGATCTAATTACTTATCTACTTATTGCCCATAATGCCACTGGCATGTAGGGCGACAATGAGGGTCCTCCATCTCAGGAGTTCCCTCATCATGTCAGTAGCTGCCTCTTGGTTTTCACTACAGTCAGTCATGCAAGTCCTGGGTGTACTCTCAAGACTACTGTCACAGTCAGATGTAGAAGGATTACTTTATTGATATTTCTGTAATAGCTTTATTTTACCGGTCAGAATTATTAGCCGTAAACTAAACCCCCAAACTTGGGGGACTGGTGGACCACACTTAGTCTAACCTCTACCCTTTGACTTTTTTGGCATGGGTGGCCCTACCTAGAGCCAAAGCACAAAGCCCTGACTCCAGCCAACAAAGATATCAGAGTCATTGAGGCAAACAGACCTCCAAACCCAATGGCGAGGTTGTGGTCCTGTTGGAGGCAGGGATATAATGCTGAGACTTTATAAGGCATTGGTCAGATCTCACTTGGAGCACTGTGAGCAGTTTTAGACTCTGTATCTAAGAAAGGCTGTGCTAGCATTAGAGAGCAGAGGAGGTTCATGAGAATGATTCTGGGAATGAAAGGGTTAATTTATGAGGAGCATTTGATGGCTCTGGGCCTACATTGTCCTGTACTCTCTGGAGTTTAGAAGAATGAGGTGGGGTCCCATTGAAACCTATCAAATATTGAAAGGCGTAGATAGAGTGGACATGGAGAGAATGTTTCCCATATAAGGGAGGTACCATAGCACGAAGACAAGAACTGTTAAAATGGGAAACAGCTTCTTCCCTCAGGCCATGAGACTACTGAAGTCCCTGCTCATGAAGCACCACTGGCATTATACTGTTTACTTTCTAACCTATGTTGTAAATACGTCTTGAGCTAAATGTCAATTTTCCGGAATATATTTGATTATTTGTTAATATATTTATGGTAATATTACTTTATGTGTTTTGTGTGAGTTATACGTACTGTGTTGTGCACCTTGGTCTGGAGGAATGTTGTTTCATTTGACTGTATGCATGTTGAGTGACAACTTGACCTTGGTTTCTACACCAATCAAAATCTGCTTCTTGATCTTAATAATTTCACTTGTCTTTTGGAGGACTCTAGTCAAAGATCCTTCATCAGGAAAGCAAGAAAACAAGTCTGTTTTAATTTGTAGCAAGGGGAATGGTGGAGAGAACAGAGGGAATGTTTCTGATAGAGAATGGGTCAGAGTGGTAAAGTCACAAATATTTTAAGTATCAGCAGTTAAGGACAGAAGAACGGAGAAACAATGAAGTAAATTGAAGCTGAAGATCTGTGGCGAAAGAGATAAACATGAAATAGATTCCAGATTGTGAAAAGAAAGTGCTTTCAGATTTTGCTCATGAATAACTTGGATCCAATCTTCAGATTTTAATCTCTTATTCCTGAAGCCTGAGCACTGAGATATTTACTTCAGCACAGAGCTGCCGATGCTGGAAATCCAAATCAAAAACAGAAGACGCCGGCAGAACTTAGCAAGTCAGGCAGCATCCACGGAGACAGAAATAGTTCAAAGTAAATTTAGTATCAAATTGCTCATATGTCACCGTATGCTATCCTGAGATTCATTTTCTTGTGGCATTTACAAAACAACAAGAAAATACGGTAGAATTAATGAAGAACTACACACAAAGGCTGATATGCAAACAATGCACAAAAAGGAACTGCAAATGCAAACAAAAAAATCCAAATAATATTAAATAATTAAGTGAATGACACTGAAAACATGAGTTGTAAAGCCTTTGAAAGTGAGTGCACAGGTTGCATTCAGTGATCAGTTCAGTGTTGAGATGAGTAAATTTATCCAGATGGAGCCAGATCTTCAAATAAAGTAGCTAGAGGATTGTGCCTAAGACTTTTGCACAATACTGCAAAATTATGAGTGACATAGGGTGAAAACTCATACTATTTTCCCCAGGAAGGGAGTGTTAGAAACAAGAGGGTGTAGATTTAAGATCAGAGGTGAGGGATTTAAAAGGGATATCAGCTGCAGCTTCTTTGTATAAAGAGTGAGGCATAATTGGAAAGAGCTGCCAGAAATATGGACAGAAGTGGGAACATTAGTAACATTTAAAATGCATCTACATGGATAGGAGAGGTTTAGAAGGCTATGGGTCAAAATAGGCAGATGGGACTAGCAGCACAGTCAGCATGGACAAGTCGGGCCAGTCCCATATTGTGTAACTTATGGATCTATGAGTCTAAGATCAATAACCCATCAACATAACAGAGTAAACGAACAAACAAGTGTGTTTTTAAGTTGCAGAGAGTGAAAGTGATGAAGGAAACAGTTTGGAATGTTTGTGACAGGGTACAAAAAATGGCAAGGTAACAATTACCTAAACTTAAACTAGGAAAAGAGAATCAAAGCAGCAGATTGAAATGGATATATCAGCTAAATCTACACTCAGTGGCCACTCTATCTGGTACACCTGTACACCTGCTGGTTAATGTAAATATCTAATCAGCCAATCATGTGGCAGCAACTCAATGCATAAAAACATGCAGACATGGTCAAGAGTTTCAGTTGTTGCTCAGACCAAACATCAGAATGGGAAAGTAATGTGATCTAAGTACCTTTGAGCATGGAATGTTTGTTGGTGCCAGATGGGGCGGTTTGAGTATTTAAGAAACTGCTGATCTCCTGGGATTTTCTTGCACAACCGTCTCTAGAGTTTACAGAGAATGTGCAAAAAAAACATACAAAAAGACATCCAGTGAGCAGCAGTTTAGTGGGTGAAAATGCCCTGTTACTCGAAGAGGGAAGAGGAGATTGGCCAGACTAGTTCAAGCTGACAGGAGGGTAACAGTAACTCAGATAACCACATGTTACAGCAGCGGTATGCAGAAGAGCATCTCTGAAAACACAACATAATCGAACCTTGAAGTGGATGCGGTACAGCAGCAGAAGACCATGAACATACACTCAGTGGCCACTTTATTAGGTACAGGAGGTATCTAATCAAGTGGCCACAGAGTGTATGGAGAAAGTAATGGAAACTAGTTTCCTGAAATATCTGAATTCAGTATAAAATCCCAGAGCTGTGGTCTCTATGCATTTACAATCAGCTGTTTTTCCTCATATTCCTCCAGCTTTTCCTTCATTCTCAGTACTGAGTGTAACCAGTTCCGTTTCTCTCTCTCTCTCTCTCTCTCTCTCTCTCCCCCTCCCTCCCTACCTCCCTACCTCCCTCTCTCCCTCCCTCCCTCTGATGGATATTTCAGCTACAACTTATTTATTTGTTTCTTCCTTCTTCTTCCTTAAGCGCTGGTATTTAAAGTATTTGTAATTTCACCACTCTGGTCCTCGCTCTATCAGAAACATTCCCTCCGTTCTCTCCAGCCTTATCCTTTCTACAAATTAAAACAGTCAAGATTCAAGATTTGTTTACTTATCACATGCTTGACTATTTATTCCCCTCCACAGATGCTGCCTGGCCAGCTGAGTTCCTCCAGCATTTTGTGTGTGTGTGTTAGTAAAAAGTCAAAAACCCTAATAGTGAATCAGAATCCGAATCAGGTTTAATATCACAGAGACATGTCATGAAATTTGTAGTTAAATGGTAGCAGTACATTGCAATACATAATAATAAAAACTGTAAATTACCATAAATGTATATATATAGAAAGTTAAATTAAGTAAGTTCAAAGTACATTTATTATCAACGTTTGTATACATCAACCTTGAGATTCGTCTCCTTGCAGGCAGCCACTAAACAAAGAAACCCAAAAGAACCCGTAAAAAGAGAAGACGGTTAAACACCAAATGTGCAGAGAGAGAAATAAAAAAAATCATCCAGACAACAGAAGTAGTCAAATAGCATTCAGAATGAAAGTGATTCCACAGACACGAAGCCCTGGGCAGTTGGAGCAGGCCAGAGACTCAGCATCAGTTCATCACAGAGCTGAGCAAGCAGTGCAAAAAGAGAAAAAAGTAGTGAGGTAGTGCTTACGGGTTTGATGTCCACTCAGACATCTGATGGCAGAGGGGAAGAAGCTGTTCCTGAATGTTGAGTTCTTCAGTAGAACATCATGAAATATTTCTGACCCTATCTTAGCACAAGTACAGTATTAATTAATCAGTTTGTGTGGCTTTATATGAAAAATATCCACACATAAGGCTCTTTTAGGAACATTGATTTACTACAAGTTAAATTGCAACTTGAAATATTATTGTTCCTTGCACCAAATGAAACTTCATACAAAATTCTTTTCATAACACACTTTTTGTAAACTACGCAAAGTCCCAAAGGAATTCAATAAATATATTGCCTTTAAAAGTACATTAGTTAGTCTTCAAGGTTCAAGATTCAAGTTTATTTATCACCTGTACATCAAAACATACAGTGAAATACATCATTTGTATTAACTGCCAACATATGACGGGGGTTCTGAAGAGAGCGCGCAAGTGTCTCGCACATTCCAGCACCAACATCACACGCCCACGATGCTCAGCAGAATAACTCGGAACATAACAAGCAGCGGAACGACAGCAAAACAAGTCCTGTTCTTCCCTCCCACCATGCACATACGCAGTCCTTTAACCCAAGACAGGACCCTGCATCCAGCAGGCTGGGGAGTTTGTGCATCTCAGAAACTGCTGATCTTCTGGGATTTTCAAACGCAACGGCCTGTAGAGTTTACAGAGGATGGTGTGGGAAACAAAAAAAAGCATCCAGTAAGCAGTGGGCAGAAATACTTAATTAATAAGAAAGGTCAGAGGAGAATGGCCAGATAATTTCAAGCTGACAGGAAGGTGACAGTAGCTCAGATAACCGCTAAGAGTGCTGTGCAGAAGAGCATCTCTGAACGTATAACACATTCAACCTTGAAGTGGATGGGCTACAGCAGCAGAAGACCATGAAGATACGTTCAGTGGCCACTATATTACGTGCAGGTGGCCAGTGAGTGTATATTAACGTGTATATTTACTTCTATTAGGAAATCGCTGGGGCATGTTGGATTTCTTGTGAAGGTTAACACAGATGCCAATTGCCATGTATTCTCAAACTTCTCTTTAACTTCCAGCTCATATTTCAGGGAAAGTTTGAAAGATCCACAATATTACATAACAACTCAAAATTGACCTGCTGGAAACTGATATAGTTGGCAATGTGATCAAAGGTGTCAAACTGGAGTTAAATAATTAGGTACTCAAACAACTATCAACGTTGTTAGTATATATGTAAGAGGGTACCATGGAGGTGTAGTGGTCAGTGCAATTCTATTACAACTCGGGGCGTACCAGACATCTCCTGGGATTTTCACGCACAGCGGTCTCCAGAGTTTACAGAGAATGGTGCAAAAATAAAAAAAATTCCACTGAGTAGCAGTTCTATGGGCAAAAATGCCTTGTTAATGAGAGAGGTCAGAGGAGAATGGCCAGACTGGTTCAAACTGACAGGAAGGCGTCAGTAATTCAAATAACCACGTGTTATAACAGTGTAAAAGAGCTTCTCTAAGCACACAGCATGCCGAATCTTAAAGTGAATGGGTTACAGCAGCCTAAGACCATGAATATACACTCAGTGGCCACTTTATTAGGTACAGGAGGTATCTAATAAAATGGCTGCTGAGTGTACATTGATCAATTAACCCTCCATCTTTTACAGCTGAGGAAACCAAAGCTTAGATAATGTAAGCTGCTGTTATAATTTATTCCTGAATGCCCAGCGATGTTCTGATGAATCAGTTCTGCTCGAAGAATCTTGAGAACAAGATTGACGTCCTTCCTGACTACAATGCCCAGTTGAACACCACGGTCCAGATGAGGTCTGACCAAGCCTCAGTATTAACTGAAACACAGTTTCCTCCCCATTGTATTGCAGGAAAGAAAATTCCAGAGTGGAGTAGGAATGTGCCAGTGCTGTGAAAAAAAACTGTAACCTTGAGTTCCAGTGGAATAAAACTTTTACCCTAAGGAAGGGAATTTTCAAACTTGAGAAGCAGAGGGTTAGGGGAAGGTAGGACAGACATTTGAGAAGAAGGAGCCTAAGGGCAGAACATGGAGGAACGGCAATAAGATTGGGTAGGATATATGTACAGCCTAATTTCGCTCAGCTTTTTAGTCAGGTTTACGTTTTTTTTAACATTTCAGATGTATTGAATGTTAAGGGTAAAGCTAAGCAATGGGAGAGAATTTCAATCTGCTGGTTCCTCTGGTATCAACCAATAGCAGCATACATATTCTTTTTATGTCTGTTTAAATGTAATGTAAAATAAACATTTTCAGATGCTGTCAAAGTCTGATAGGCTGCTTCAGTGTGTCTGTCAGCACTGGGCTGAGTGAGGACTGGACAGTTTCTTTATGAGTAAAGTACGGCTGAGAGGTTTGGACTCCTTCGCTTTTGGCTCCGGAGCCACGGTTATTTTCCACTGTTTTTCTAGCGGTTGCATTCAATAAGGAGCTGATTTGTTGATTCTACAGCATGGGAAAGGGCTGACAACAGATTTGCTAGATAGATGGCTCGGCCACCCCCTTCAAGGGTTGTGAAAACTGTTTAAAATGTTTAGTTTGGCCTCTCTGATGTACAATAAATTGTTGTTATCTGGAACGGTTGATAATCAGGGAGGAAAAGGCATAATTAAATTTCAGGAAATGCGCGGCCTGCTCGAACGAAGAGAGACCAACTTGTTTCTTTGACAGAAAGCCGTGGAAGGCAGTCTGCCCCACAGGAAGGCCTCGCATTCCTGTCCTTTTGGTGAACCTGCCTGAAAAGGAATACAGGAGTTATTGGGTAATCAGAAGTTGTCAGCACCTTCGTTATGCAGCATGGGTTCAATCCGATAATGTGAATGGAACCTGTAATAGGACTGATGAAAAGAGCAGCATTTGAAAAGCCCTGAATGATTTTTTTGTTCCTTTTCTGTTTACATGTAATATGTTATTGATGACTTCATGCATCTGGTTGGGAGGCAGACTGGAAATTCATTACTTAAAAAAGATCCCGTTACATACAGAAAATTGCATTGGAAGAGCATAACTGAAAGATATTGATTTTCTGGCATCTGACTTTTCCAGATTAGAAATGCCAGTGTATGAGGCTGAGGCACTCACTGCTGTGCAGACCAGATGCAGTTTAGTGTCACTTGTTGTAATATGATTAAGCAGATTCTCTTGAATATGTACAGGCGCAGAGACTGAGATGCCTCATTTGGGACAGAAAACAAGAGCGAACACATTTGCTTAGAAATTGGTATTTGCCCAGTGGGGATCCTTTAATTTGTGTATCTTTGCTGCAGGTATCGTTCCCTGTTTCACAGTCAGTTATTAATGCAAGTCCCCGCATGCACACATAATGACCAGTGTCTGTGAGTCTGTACAGGAGTGGACCCTGTGCACTGGACTGTGTCCTGAGATGAGTGCACTTGTCTAATACTGGGTAAATTGTCAGTCAGGAAAACCAAATCTTTACCAGAAAGTGCACAGGCCAACTTTCCGATGATCGCTGATTAACTGGGAAATGGCTGCTAGTGCAATCTAATATGTACTGAATGGCTTTTCTGCTCAAATCACAGGCTGAAAATATGTGCACATGGATCCGATATCTGAGCAAAAGCATCTTGGTGACTCGTGAGCAGCTATAGCAGAAAACTAGCCAGCGTGGAAAGGACAGGAGGAAAGTTTCAGTAGAAAAACATAGAACATAGAATATAGAAATCTACAGCACATTACAGGCCCTTCAGCCCACAATGTTGTGCCGACCATGTAACCTACTCTAGAAACTGCCTAGAATTTCCCTAGCGCATAGACCTCTATTTTTCTAAGCTTCATGTACCCATCTAAGAGGCTGTTAAAAGACCCTTTTGTATCCGCTTCTACTGCCACTGCCGGCAGTGCATTATTCCACACACCCACCACTCTCTGTGTGAAAAACTTAACCCTGACATTCTCTCTGTACCTATTTCCAAGCACCTCAAAACTCTGCTCTCTCAGCTCTGGAGAAAAGCCACTGACTATCCACACGATCAATACTTTTCATCATCTTATACAACTCTTTCAGGTCACCTCTCATCCTCCGTCGCTCCAAGGAGAAAAGGCCAAGTTCATTCAACCTATTCTCATAAGGTATGCCCTCCAATCCAGGCAACATCCTTGTAAATTTCCTCTGCCCTCTCTCTATAATATCCACATCTTTCCTGTAGTGAGGTGACCAGAAATGCACACTGTACTCCAAGTGGGGTCTGTCCAAGGTCTATAACAACAGTTCAAATCTAGAACAAATAAGGAAGAGCTTTGGCCTGAAATGCCAACTATTTATTCCTTTCCATAGATCGGGGGTTGCCAACCTTTCTTATGCCATTAACTGAGGAGTCTGTGTACCCCCAGGTTGGGAACCCCTACCATGGACACTGCCTGACCTGCTGAGTTCCTCCAGCATTTTGTGTGTGTTACTCTGGATTTCTAGCATCTGCAGAATCTCCTCACATTTAAGATCTAGCAGAGTTTATTTAGATAAAAATTAGCTTTATTTGTCATATGTACAGGTACATCGTAGCATACAGTAGAATGTGTTGTTTGCGTCAACCTAGTAGGCATCAACCTAGAATGTGTTGTTTGCGTCAACTTGTAGGCCTACAAGTGTCACCATGTTTCTGGCAACAACATAACATGCCCATAACTGACTAACCCATACGTGTTAGGAACGTGGGAGGAAACCGGAGCTCCCGGAGGAAGCCCACACGGTCACAGACAGAAAGTACAAACTCATTACAGACAGCAGCGGAAATTAAAGCCAGGTTGCTGATGTTGTGCTGACCACTGCGCTGCTGTCCCACCCTCGCTCAAGAAGAGCCTTGTTTGTTTAGTTTACTTCCACAAAACTATGATTTGGGAACAATTTCATACCTTCTGCTGTCTTTCTGGTAGAACGTTTACATCCATACCTGACCCAGGGCTAGGAATTGATTCCGTTGTATGTTTGATTATTGTTCGGTAACCTGACTTGTTAAAGTGCCAATAATATTGCTCTAATCATGCAGTAGTGAGAGGTTACTCAAACTTGGGGTAGTTTACTTTGGAGTGTTGGAGGCTGAGGGAAAATCTGATGGAAGTTTATAAGATTATGGAGGCATAGATAGAGTAGATGTCTCAGGGTTGAAATGTCTAATACCAGAGGGCATGCATTTATGGTGAGAGGGATAATTTCAAAGGAGAGGTTTTTACACAGACAGTGGTGGGTGCCTGGAATGCACTGCCTGGGGTGGTGGTGGAGGCAGATACAGGGACTTGTAAGAAACGTTCAGATAGGTACATGAATTTAAGGAGAATGGCAGGGAATGGACATTGGGTAGGCAGAAATGATTAGTTGGCAATTTGAATACCAATTGAATTGGTTCAGCACAACAGTGTGGGCTGAAGGGCCTGTTCCTGTCTGTACTGTTCTATGTTCTATCGACGAATCCGAAAACGCTTTGTGTTCCATAAATCTTTGTCTGGTTTCACTTAATAATGTACATCCTTAGAAAAATACAGGCAATAAATTTCGATGTTTGAAAAGTAAATTGAGATTTTTGTTTTAATTAAATTTTCATTCACAGTGGAAAACAGAATGTACATTAAGCAGGTCTAAAATTAGAAATGTGTGTTCTCTCACAGAGCAGTGACTCCACCCAGGGTAAGACACTTAGTTTTTTTTCATTGTACTATTGTTAACACAAAATGACTCTGAGGACAAGTTTATAAGTTCACAGTGACAATATCATTTTTTAGTATCTGCTGACTAGTGATTAGTTAACTGAGAGACACACAGGGCATATTATTTTCAAGTATCGTTGAATCAAATAGATAGAATATTCTCCTGTTACTCAGGCGGATCCCTTTCATACCCTTCTTAACATTCAGGAATTTATCACTTAACACTATTTTAAAAAACATAAATATTCACAGTTTTTATTTTTATCATTGCTGGTAATAATATATTTAAGAATATGTTTAAAATGGCATACACTGAATGGCCACTTTATTAGATATGCGAGTGCACCTATTAAAGTGGCCACAGGGGTGGTGCTGCTGTGGCCCATCCACTTCAAGGTTTGATGTGTTCTGTGCTCAGAGATGCTCTTCTGCACACCAATGTTGTAATGGGTGGTTACTTGAGCTATTGTCGCCTTCCTATCCACTTAAACCAGTCTGGCCATTCTCCTCTGACCTCTCTCATTAACAATGCATTATCCCCACAGAACTGCTGCTCACTGGATTTTTTAAAAACATTTTGCACCATTCTCTGTAAACTCTAGAGACTGTTGTGCATGAAAATCCCAGGAGATCAGCAGTTTCTGAGATATTCAAACCACTCAGTCTGGCACCAATTATCGTACACAATCAAAGTGACTTAAATGGCATTTCTTTTCCAATCTCATGAACAACAACTAAACATCTTGACCCATATCTGCATATTTTTTTATGCATTGAGCTCCTGCCACATGATTGGCTGATTAGATATTTACATTAGCAAGCAGGTGTATGGGTGTACCAAATAAAGTGGCCACTGAATGTATATCTGTGTTTACTTAATATCAATATTGGGTCTCAGCCCAATGTGCCGACTGTTCTCATCCCTCCATAGATGGTGTCTGTCCTACTGAGTTCCTCCAGCATCTTGTGGGTGTTACTACTCTGTCAAGTAACTTAATATAGTAGAACAGTGTGTAATATTTCAGAATCAGGTTTAATATCACCAGCATATGCAAAAAAGTAATGAAATGTAGTGTTCACAGGTTTAATGTCCATTTAGAAATCTGATGGTGGAGGAGACGAAGCTGTTCCTAAATCATTGAGTGTGCCTTCAGGCTCCTGTACCTCCTCCCTGATGAAATCAGTCGGAAAAGGGAATGTCCTGGGAGATGGAGTCCTTAATGATAGATGTTGACTTTTTGAGGCATCCTGGATGCTGGGGAGGCTAGTGCCCAAGATGCAGCTGACTGAACTTACAACTATCTGCAGCTTAGATCAATCCTACGCAGTGCCTTCCCCTTACCAGGCAGTGATGCGGCCAGTTAGAATACTCTCCATGGTACATCTGTAGAAATTTGCAAGTGTCTTTGGTGACATACCAAATTTCCTCAAACTCCAAATGAAATATTGCTGCTGTCATTCCTTCTTTGTAACTACATTGACGTAAGACCATAAGATATAGAAGCAGAGGTAGGCCATTTGGCCCATCGAGTCTGCTCCACCATTCAATCATGGGCTGATCCAATTCTTCCAGTCATCCCCACTCCCCTGCCTTCTCCCCATACCCTCTGATGCCCTGGCTAATCAAGAACCTATCTATCTCTGCCTTAAATGCACCCAATGACTTGGCCTCCACAGCCGCTTGTGGCAACAAATTCCACAGATTTACCATCCTTTGACTGAAGTAATTTCTCCGTATCTCTGTTCTAAATGGGCATCCTTCAATCCTGAAGTCGTACCTCTTGTCCTAGACTCCCCTACCATGGGAAATAACTTTGCCATATCTAATCTGTTCAGGCCTTTTAATATTCAGAATGTTTCTATGAGATCCCCCCTTATTCTCCTGAACTCTAGGGATACAGCCCAAGAGCCCAGATGTTCTTCTGGTAACCCTTTCATTCCTGGAATCATTCTCAGGATTTTTTTCTGAACCCTCTCCAATGTCAGTGTATCCTTTATAAAGTAAGGAGGCCAAAATTGCACACAGTGTGGTCTCACAAGTGCCTGATAGAGCCTCAACATCACATCCCTGCTCTTATATTCTATACCTCTAGAAATGAATGCCAACATTGCATTTGCCTTCTGCACCACCGACTCAACCTACAGGTTAAACTTTAGGGCATCCTGCACGAGGACTCCCAAGTCCCTTTGCATCTCTGCATTTTGAATGCTCTCCCCATCTAAATAATAGTCTGCCCATTTATTTCTTCCACCAAAGTGCATGACCATACACTTTCCAACATTGTATTTCAGTTGCCACTTCTTTGCCCATTCCCCTAAACTATCTAAGACAGGCTCTCTGCTTTCACAACACTACCTACTCCTCCACCTATCTTTGTATCATCGGCAAATTTAACCACAAATCCATTAATCCCATAGTCCAAATCATTGACATATATCGTAAAAAGCAGCGGTCCCAACACCTTTGGAACTCCACTGTTAACTGGCAGCCAGCCAGAATAGGATCCCTTTAGTCCCACTCTCTGTTTTCTGCTGACCAGCCAATGTTCCACTCATGCTAGTAACTTCCTTGTAATTCCATGGTCTCTTATCTTGCTAAGCAGCCTCATGTGCGGCACCTTGTCAAAGGCCTTCTGAAAATCCAAGTACACCACATCAACTGCATCTTTTTTGTCTTTTTTTGCATAACCTTGAGAAATATATGATGGTTAGTAGTTCTAGGAAATATTTAAAAATATAAATTAATATTTCAAAAGAAACTTGTTGGGCTTCCTATGGGTGATTTTCATTTTTGTTACCAATATTTATGATCTAATGGATATGTCGTATTTGCTTTGGATGGTTAGAGTGATTGATCAAATGGTGCCGAGGCCTTATTGAGTGTAATTAATGAAATATTAAAATGCTGCTTTTAAATGCAATCATCAATATTATATTCCTCAAGAAGATGATGAAGCTGGCTTATACAAAGCATTGAGAAATATAATCTCAGGCATTTATAGTTAATTTTCCAATGGATTCATAAGGAATGTACAAGGAAACGTACGGAAGAAATGTGACAAATGTTCAGGGGATATTTGCGTGGTGTTCTACATAGGTACGTTACAATGAGACGGAAAGGATGGTAGGGTACAGGAACCGTGGTGTACAAAGGCTGTTGTAAATCTAGTCAAGAAGAAAAGAAGAGCTTACGAAAGCTTCAAAAAACTAGGTAATGATAGAGATCTAGAAGATTATAAGGCTAGCAGGAAGGAGCTTTAGAAAGAAATTAGGAGAGCCAGAAGGGGCCATGAGAAGACCTTGGCGGACAGGATTAGGGAAAACCCCAAGGCATTCTACAAGTATGTGAAGAGCAAGAGGATAAGACGTTAGAGAATAGGACCTATCAAGTGTGACTGGAACAGTGTGTATGGAACTGGAGGAAATAGCAGAGGTCCTGAACGAGTACTTTGCTTCAGTATTCACTATGGAAAAGGATCTTGGCAATTATAGGGATGACTTACAGTGGACTAAAAAGCTTGAGCATGTAGATATTAAGAAAGAGGATGTGCTGGAGCCTTTGGAAAGCATCAAGTTGAATAAGTCACTAGGACCAGATGTGATGTACCCCAGGCTACTGTGGGAGGCGAGGGAGGAGATTGCTGAGCCTCTAGCAATGATCTTTGCATCATCAATGAGGACGGGAGAGGTTCTGGAGTATTGGAGGGTTGCAAATGTTGTTTCTTTATTCAAGAAAGGGAGTAGAGATAGCCCAGGAAATTATAGGCCAATGAGTCTTACCTCAATGGTTGGTAAGTTGATGGAGAAGATCCTGATAGGCAGGATTTATGAACATTTGGAGAGGCATAATATGACTAGGTATAGTTAACTTGGCTTTGTGAAAGGCAGGTTGTGCCTTACGAGCCCAATAGAACTTTTTAAGGATGTGACTAAACACATTGATGTAGGTAGAGCAATAGATATAGTGTATATGGATTTCAGCAAGGCATTTGACAAGGTACCCCATGCAAGGCTTATTGAGGAAGTAAGGAGGCATGGGATCCAAGGGGACATTGCTTTCTGGCTTGCCCACAGAGTGGTTGTAGATGGGTTATATTTTGCATGGAGGTCAGTCATCAGTGGTGTGCCTCAGGGATCCGTTCTGGGACCCCTACTCCTTGTGATTTTTATAAGTGACCTGGATGAAGAAGTGGAGGGATGGGTTAGTAAATTTCCTGATGACACAAAGGGTGGAGGTGTTGTGGATAGTATGGAGGGCTGTCAGATGTTACAGCGGGACATCAATAGGATGCAAAACTGGGCTGAGAAGTGGCAGATGGAGTTCAACCCAGATAAGTGTGAGGTGGTTCATTTTGGTAGGTCAAATATGATGGCAGAATATAGTATTAATGGTAAGACTCTTGGCAGTGTGGAGAATCAGACTTGGTCTGAGTCCATAGGACACTCAAAGCTGCTGCGCAGGTTGACTCTGTTGTTAAGAAGGCCTACAGTGCATTGGCCTTCATCAATCGTGGGATTGGGTTTTTGAGCCGAGAGGTAATGTTGCAGCTATATAGGACCCTGGTCAGACCCCACTTGGAGTACTGTGCTCAGTTCTGGTCACCTCACTACAGGAATGATATGGAAACCATAGAAAAGGTGCAGAGGAGATTTACAAGGATGTTGCCTGGATTGGGGAGCATGTGTTATGAGAACAGGTTGAGAGAACTTGGCCTTTTTTCCTTGGAGCGACAAAGGATGAGAGGTGACCTGATAGAGGTGTATAAGATGATGAGAGGCATTGATTGTGTGAATAGTCAGAGGCTTTTTCCCAGAGCTGAACTGGCTAACACAAGAGGGCACAGTTTTAAGGTGCTTGAAAGTAGGTACAGAGGAGATGTCAGGGGTAAGCTTTTTACGCAGAGAGTGGTGAGTGTGTGGAATGGGCTGCCGGTGATGGTGGTGGAGGTGGATACGACAGGGTCTTTTAAAAGACACCTGGACAGGTACTCGGAGCTCAGAAAAATAGAGGGCTATGGGTAACCTTAGGTAATTTCTAAGGTAAGGACATGTTCGGCACAGCTTTGTGGGCCAAAGGGCCTGTATTGTGCCCTATGTTTCTATGTTTCTAATTTGGTGATAAAAATAGGATAGATTTAATGATATTGCTGTAATTATTAATACAGTCCTGGGACAGTTCATTTTACTTATTTAGAGATACAGCACAGTAACAGACCTTTCTGACCCAATGAGCCCCCACTGCTTAATTACAGCCATTTCGGCCAATTAGCCTACTGACCCGTACGTCTTTGGAACGTGGGAGGAAACTGGAGCACCCAGAGAAAACCCACACAGTCATGGGGAGAACCTACAAACTCCTTAACAGACAGTGGCAGGAACTGAACCTGGGTCACAGGCACAATGGTAGCGTTACACTAACCGCTACACTACCGTGCTGTGGTGTTCTGCAAGCTAAATATTCAGCAGTTTTCTTTGGGCAAAAGTGAATGAATTTTACCTTTCAATCCAATTATTCTGCTGTACTGTTGAATGCAGATGGAACTCAGCAGGTCAGGCAGCACACATGGAGAGGAATAGAGCGTCAAAGCTTTTGGCCAAGACCCTTATCAGGACTGGATACTGCCTGACCTGCTGAGCCCCTCCAGCATTCTGTGTGGGTTACTCTGGATTTCCAGCATCTGCAGAATCTCCTGTGTTAGCACTGAATAAAGTTGCTTTATTTTTTACTTCTAAGGCTACATGTTCAACTGTTATTTTATTTGTTATAATTGAAATACTGTACTTTGAAAGAATTGTTTGCTTGTTTGATTTGCATTTATACCTATTGTCTATCTTTAATATCAATACCTGAAAATTGCTATTCTAAACATATGAAAGCCCTAATTCAAAGATTTAAAGATTCAAAGTACTTTTACTCTCAAAGTATGCATGTAGTGTACAACCCTGAGATTCGTCTTCTTACAGACAGCCATGAAACAAAGAAACTCTGTGGAGCCCATTCAAAGAAAACATCAAACACCCGACATGCAATAAAAGGAACAAATCACGCAAACAGCAAAAAAACGGGGGGGGGGGGAGTACAGAATATAAAACATCAAACCACAGGGTCATTAAAACAGTCTAGGAATGTTCAGTTTAGTTCAGTTTGGTTCAATTTAGCGCTGTGTCATTCATTGATTGCAGGCCCCAGAGCCAGTCTGTCCTGATCAAAATTATACAAAATAGCAATTAAAAAAGGAGTAACCAAAAACCAAAAGCACATCATAATTACCTAGAATATCCATTTCAGGTGAGAGGGGGTCATTTCAAAGGAGATGTGTGGGGCAATTTTTTTTTACACAGAGAGTGGTGGGTGTCTGGCATGGACTGCCTGAGAGAGGCAGAAACATTAGAGAATTTTATGAGACATTTAATTAGGCACTTGAATATGAGGAAAATGGAAGGATATGGACATTGTGTAAGCAGAGGGGATTATTTATGTTGCCCATTTGATTACTAATTTAATTGGATTGGCACAACATTGTGGGCCAAAAAGCCTGTTCCTGTGCTGGACTGTTCTATGTTCTAACTACCCACTATCCCTAACATTACAGGACTGACTGGTCCTCAGTAACAACAGCACAATGACACTGTGTAAACAAATTAACTTCTGCAAACCAGAAAAACTGGTGACATATGGCCCTTAGAAACAAAACAGAAAATACATTCATTTGCAATTAACACTGCGGAGTACTCAGACTCCCACAGGCTCTGCAGTCTCTTGCGTTTCTGCTCCCATCTTTCACCTTACAACAGATGACCTGTTGAAATGTTGAGCTGTGTTCGAGGAGTAGTTCTTATTCTCGCATTACTTTTAATTTGATTTGACTGCAAATCTTCGAATTTCTGATGCAGATGGAAAATTTTTGCCTCGTACACCAAGATGAAACCATGGAAATTTGATAAAAGTTTTTTTCATCTTCAGATCAGAATCTCATTTTCAGAATTTGTTTACTTGATAAGATATACACTCAACGTTTCAGGTACATCTTCTTCCCCTCTACCATCAGATTTCTGAATGGGTAATGAATTAACCCATGAGCACTATCCCACTGGTTTTGCTCTTTTTTTCCACTACTTAATTAATAATAAATTTTATACACACACACACACACACACACACACACACACACACTATACACATTATATGCAGTATATACAACATGTATATATATATAAATTAGTTATATACAATGCTGTCAAAAGTGTGTGTGTTGTTTTGCATATCCAGCATCTGCAGAATCTTTTTTGTTTATGATATGTGATTGTTTGATGCAATATTTTACTATTACAGACATACAGTACTATGCAAGTCTTAGACACATGTTAAAAAGTTCTGTGAAGATGCTTCCAAAATAATGAAATGAAAAATTTCTAATATCAGAAAAAAATTACTATTAAGAGGAGTAAACCATAAAAATCAAAATCAAATCAAATCAATATTGGGTGTGACCACCCATTGTCTTTAAAAATGTGTCAATTCTCTTAGGTAAACTGTAGTGCAGTTTATTGAGAATATCAGCTGGAAGGTTGTTCCAGCATTTTGGAGAACTTGCCACAGTTCTTCTGCAGAATTTGGCTGTCTCACTTGCTTCTGTTTCTCTGCGTAATCCCAGACAGCCTCAATGATATTGAGATCAGGCCATACTATCTGAAAGGACATAGGGTGCCTAAGACTTTTGCACAGTGCTGTATATTTCTTATTGTAATTAAGTCTTTAGATATATATTACACTGCACTGCTGTAACAAAACAATAAATTTCACTACATATGTCAGTGATATTAAACCTGATTCGAAGTGAAATCTGATTTCTAATGTTTCTGACTGCTACAGTTTCGGTAATCTGACACAGTCAGGAGATCCAAGATTTGCAATTAACCCAGTGACTGGGCTCAGTATCTTCACATTCATTTTGGGTCAGAAAGTTGAGCGTTCAAGTTTCACTCCGGGACAAAAGCATATGATCTTGGCTGACCTCCTAGCATTGAACTAGAATGCTATATTGCCTTTGAAAGTGCTGCACCAAGTCCTTATCTGCTTGTCCCAGTGATCCAGTCAATGTAGCAGTGAGTTAACTTACCTTGATAATCCAATAATACGTGATTAACTTGTCTTATGATAGTTGAAGGGCAGCTTGCCCAGTTTACATAAAGAGTAGCCATAGCTGTTCTTTTAAAGTAACTGATGTTATATGATGAGTGGTGAGGTGGAGATGCATCTCTACAATAGGAGGCGTAAGGTGGTCCTTCCCACCAATTGCTTGCAGGTCACCCTTAGGCAAGATGAAGCACCTGCTTAGCCCCTGATCAGGTGATGGATGGCCGTACGAGCAGCTGGTGCAGATCACAAATCCTGGTTGTGTGACCACTGATGCCAAACAGACAGTCTCTGAAGAGAATTGATAATGACTGGGGTCACCCATCTTGTAAAGACACTGCCCAGAAGAAGGCAATGACAAACTAGTTCTGTAGAAAAATTTACCAAGAACAATCATAGTCATGGAAAGACCACGATCGGCCATGTTATTCAACATGGCACATAACAAATGAAATAGGTTTTCAAATAGGTATTAAAAATAACTTTGCATTTATTTTTTACAAACATAAGTTATATTTACCTAGATCTTTTGCAGATTTTCCCCTCTGTTGAAATGTATGGAGTAACAGTTCCTCACAGAGCTGGTGGGCAGATTCTCCAGCCTAGGTGTGCATTCAGCCACTAGATTTCCATGGTAACACTGAGATCCCAATCATCCTGACATCTGTGTGTGGTAAATGTTGTTAGTTCCAGAGGCGGTTGCTGGTATTTCTTAAGAAAATCCGGGAATACCCTGTCCTACATATTCCACTTGCCAGAGCATGACAAAGCCTCTATTTCCCTAGGAGTTTGCTGAGATTGAGCAAGACATCTAAAATTTCAAAACCTCTATAGATGTGTGGTGGAGAGCATACTGACTGGTTGAATCACAGCCTGGTATGGAAACACCAGTGCCCTTCAATGGAAAACCCTACAGAAAGTAGTGGATATGGCCCAATTCATCAGAGGTAAAGCCCTCCCAACCACTGAGCAGATCTACATGGAGTGCTATCACAAGAAAGCAACATCTATCATCAGGGACTCCCACCACCCAGGTCATTCTCTCTTCTCACTGCTGCCATCAGGAAGAAGGTACAGGAGCCTTAGGATTCACACCGCCAGGTTCAGGAACAGTTATTACCCCTCAACCACTAGGCTCATGAACCAAAGGAGATAACTTCACTCAACTGCACTTACCTTATCACTGAAATTTTCCCACAACCAAAGGACTCACTTTCAAAGACCCTTCATCTCACGTTCTCGATATTTATTGCTCATTTACTTATTATTTATGTTAATTTTGTACTTGCACAGTTTGTTGTCTCCTGCAGTCTGTTTGAACACCCAAGTTGGGTGGTCTTTCATTGATTACATTATGGTTATTATTCTCTTGTGGAGTTATTGAGTATGCCCACAAGAAAATGAATCTCAGGGTTGTATGTAGTGACATAGACGTAGTCTGATCATAAATTGATTTTGAACTTTAAATTTGATATTCTGCACTGATATTTGATCTGATCTGTTGTTGGGAGACTATAACTGAAGCCTTCTTCTGAGTATACTTCCTATAACGAGACGATCAGAACTAAACTCAATATTCCAAGTGTGGTCTAACTAGGGTTTTACAGAGCAGCAACCTTACCTCTTCACTCCTAAACTCACCATACACCTTCTTAACCAGCCCATCAACTTAAATTACTGTGTTGTTCTTTTTTATGGTGTTAACTTACTTCTGTAATTTATATATTTTTATATTTTTTCACTGTTTTGCTGCTGCCAAACATCAAAATTCACACTGTATATCAGAATCAGAATCAGGTTTATTGCTGACATATATCATGAAATTTGATCTTTGTGCCAACAGCACAGTGCGATACATTTTCAAAATTACCTTAAGTTAAAGTAAGCCTCCTGAGAAAGCAAAGGTGCCAAAACTTGGGCTATGTGTCAATCACCTACCAAACCAGTCTGCCGGAGAATTGTGTGTCAGATACTAGGAAGTGTAAGGATGACCCTCCCACTGATTATAATGGAAGCAAATGGTGGCAGAAGCTATGGGTGAGAACCATTAAAAATTTTAAAATGCACTTTAAAATTATTCCAAGAATTTCTTTTAAATCTCTCATTTGTTTGTAAATTTAGACATCTTTCAAGTATTTTAAGATGATTAAAAGTGTTCAGCGAAGTTTAAAGGTGTTTTTAAACCGCTTTAGGCTGTTAAGGCTTCAGCACTTATTAAAGTTTTTAACATTTTTTAAAGTGTTTCGTAAGATTTTAAACATACAGAAATTACATATTTAAGACTTTGACAACTCTGGGTAAATTAGGCTGTTAAGGTTTCAGGACTGATTAAAACTTTTAACATTTTTAAAGTGTTTTATAAGATTTTATACATACATAACTGAACGATTTAAGGCTTTGACAACTCTGCGTAAATCTAGTGAAGTACTTGGCTGACTCTCAATTTTTGTTATCACTTTGAAGACAAAGCTGTGTTTCCCAAATGCAACAGTAGCATAGTGGTTAGTGCAACACTATTACAGCTCGGGGTGTCAGAGTTCGGAATTCAATTCCAGTGTCCTCTGTAAGTAAGTTGTACGTGCCTTCTCAAGTGCTTGTGGATTTCCTCTGGGTGCTCTTGTTTCCTCCCATAGTCCAAAGACTTACTGGTCATTAGGTAATTGGTCATTGTGAATTGTCCTGTGACTAGGCAGGGTTTAAATTGGGGGATTGCTGTGCAGCAGAAAAGCATGTTTCACGTTGTATCTCCAAATAAATAAAGTAAATAAATACGATGTTCCTTCTACAAAGGACATCGTTTTGACAGGGAAGTTCTTGCTCCGGGAGTAACTGATAGCATTTACGAGTTCTTGCAGAAAGAATTACAGGAGGTAAGGGTCTAGACCTTGCAAATAAATGCTGAAAGTTGCAAGGATCCACCGATCTTAGCTCTTTAAATTTCTGGCACTTGTGTACACATAACTCCAACATGGACAGCCCAAAGGCAACTGTGAAAGGAGGAGGACTGGACACGGAGTTAGCCACCCAGAGCTACAGGAACACCAAGAGAAGCTCCAAAGACCTCATCCCTGGCAGAGGAAGGATCTTCGCCTAGAAGATGTATGAAACTTGGAGGTGAATGTGGATACCAGAGGACCAATCAACCTTCTATCGGCCCAGGACAGAGGACCACTTATCTTAGAAAGGATGTGCTGAAACTGGAGATGGTTCAAAGAAGGTTCACAAAAATGATTCCAGGATTGAATGACTTGTTGTATGAAGAGCGTTTGATGGCTCTGGGCCTGTATTCACTGGAATTCAGAAGAATGAGGGGTGACCTCATTGAAACATATCAAATGGTGAAAGGCCTTGATAGAGTGGATGTGGAGAGGATGTTTCCTATAGTGGGGGAGTCTAGGACCAGAGGACACAGATAGAGTGGATGTGGAGAGGATGTTTCCTATGGTGGGGGAGTCTAGGACCAGAGGACACAGATAGAGTGGATGTGGAGAGGATGTTTCCTATGGTGAAAGAGTCAAAGACCAGAGGACACAGCCTCAGAGTAGAGGCATGTCCTTTTGGAACGGAGATGAGCAGGAATTTCATTAGCTAGAGAGCGTGAATCTGTGGAATTCTTTGTGGAGGCTCAGTCTTTATGTATACTTAAGGCGGTGGTTAAAAGATTGGTCAGGGCATGAAGGGATATGGGGAGAAAGCAGGAGATTGGAGCTGAGAGGAAAATTGGATCAGCCATGATGAAATAGAGGAGCAGACTCCATGAGCTAAATGTATGGTCTTATGGACTCTGGTGAGCTGCTGTCAGTGGCTTTTGCTCCATATGGGCTTAAGAAGAACTTCTGTATATCTTCTGCAAATGTGGAGTCTGGCAGCACAAACCAGATAATGAACTTAAACGTTTACTCTGGATCTGATTCCTTGTTGATTTCAATGGTCTTCAAGTAAAAAGCTGAAATGAAGATTTTTTATATAATTATTTTGTCTTTCATGAATTCGTAGAGTTCTACAGCACAGAAACGGGCCCTTCAGCCCACCTAGTGTGTGCCAAACTATTAATCCGCCTAGTCCCTCTGATTTGAACCCAGACTATAGCCTCCCATACCTTTGCCATCCATGTACCTCTGTCTGTGGTCGTCTTAAAAAATGCCTTAACCTTTTTCATTTATTTCAGTGATCATTATTTTAAATGTCTCTGAATAAGAGTAATTAAGTCACATACACAAAGCGTCTGCCATTGATGAAACTGGGAATGGAGCCTTTACCAGCTGTAAACATGTGATTGGTTAGTTCAGGTTCAAGGCTCGGGCAGTTTGACCAGCAGAGGCCCTGTTGGCATCCAGTCCACACCAATAATGCCCAAGATGCTTTGAGCCAGCAAAATAGGCCCTCTACATGCAGAGCTGGTGAGCATGGGCATAGGGTCATCCTGGGCACTGATTACATAGAACAATGCAGGCCCTTCGGCCCATAACATTGTGCCGACCTTTATCAATTGACTCCATGATCTATTTAAACTTCCACTCCTACACACCCCATAATCCTCCATTACCTGTCAACTTAGCAAGCCATCTGATCTTGAAAAGTCCTTGTAATTGGATTGGAAGTGGAATTAGTTTATTTTGATACTTTATTCATGTATTTGTTTTAGGGATACAAAGTGGTTCAGGCCCTCCCGACCCCAGGAGCCACACCATCCAGCAGCCTACCTATTTATTGCTAGCCTAATCACAAGACAGTTTACAATGACCAATACAGAGCTGACTGGTAGGTCTAACTCTGAAGTCTGGAACTCCCTGTTGTGCTAACCACTACACTACCGTGGCACCCACTAGATTATCGTGTCACATATCAAGGTGCAGTGAAACCCCCTTTTGCATCGCGTTCATACAGATCAACTCATTACAACAGTGCATTGAGGTTGTATAGGGTAAAGTGATAGAAACCCATCTCTGACATCCCCCTTATACTCCCCTCCAGTCAGCTTAAAATATGGCCTCTTGTATTAGCCATTTCCACCCTGGGAAAAATACTGTGACTTTATCTATGCCTCTGATCATCTGTGCACCTTTCTTCACTTCAAAGCTAAAACCCTAGCTCACTCAACCTATCCTCATAAGACAGGCTCTCTAATCCAGGCAGCATCTTAGTAAATCTCCTCTGATCCCTCTCTAAAGCTTCCACATCCTTCTTATAATGAGGCAACCAGGTGATACTCTAAGTGAGGTTTAACCAGAGTTTTATGGAGCCACAGCATTATCTCACAACCCCTCAATTCAGTCCCCTAGCTAATGAAGGCCAACACACTGTACATCTTCTTAACAACCCTATCAACTTGTGTGACAACTTTGTGGGATCTATGGATGTGGATCCCCACAATCCCTCGGTCCTTCCACATTACTAAGAATCCAGCCATTAATCCTGCAAACTGTCTTCAAATTCAACCTACAAAGTGAATTACTTCACACTTTTCAGGGTTGAACTCCATCTGCCATGCCTCTGCCCAGCTCTGTATCCTGGCAATATCCTTTTGTAGACTATAACAGCCACTTACACTACCCACAACTCCAGCAACCTTTGTGCCTGCAAACGTACGAACCCACCCTTCCATTTCCTCATCCAAGTTATTAATAAAAATCACAAACAGCAGAGGTCCAAAACAGATCCCTGTGGAATATCACCAGTCACTGTCCTCCACGCAGAATACTCTCCACCTACTACCACCCTGTGCCTCTATCGGCAGGCCAATTCTGAATCCACACAGCCAGGTTTCCTGCATCCCACTCCTCTTCACTTTCTGAATGAATAAGTCATATTCATATGCTCGCATATCAATTTTCTTCCTCTTTCTGTTTCTTTTTCCTTGTAATGTCCTTTGGTCTCTAATGGGGTCTCCCTAATGAGTCTACTAGAGATGGAAGAAAACTGTCTGTATTGGGGTAAAACGGCTGTGTACTTGCTTATGGGACAAGAAATGGGGCTTGCTTTCATGTGGTTTTGTTGTTCTGTTGTGTTCTGCGCTGTTCTGCTGAGCATTGTTGCCACTGGAATGTGTGCCGACACTTGCAGGCTGCCCCCAGCTGATCCCTGGGTGGGGTTGTTAATGCAAACGACACATTTCACTGTAAGTTTTGATGTGCATGTGATTGGTAAATCCGAATCTGAAATCAGAATTGGAATCCGAAATTGGGGCAGCTGAGTAGCGTAGCGGTTAACACGACTCTATTGCAGCTCGGGGCGTCAAAGGTTGGAATTCAATTCCAGAATCCTCTGTATGGAGTTTGTAAGTTCTCCCCGTGACTGTGTGGGTTTCCTCCCACAGTCTGAAGATGTGCCGGTTGGTAGAGTAATTGGTTGTTGTAAATTGTCCTGTGACTAGGCTTGGGTGAAATTGATGGGTTTCTCGGTGGTATGGCTCGGTGGGTCAGTAGGGCCTGTTCCACATTGTGTCTCTAAATAAATAAAAGTATAATCTGATGTGGTTTTGGACCACAATGACTTCCTGACGCAACAGTCCCATGCTGATTATTTCTGAATCAAGTTTATTATCACTGACATATGTCCTGGTGAAGGTGTCTTGGCCTGCAACACCGACTGTTTATTCCCTTCCATAGATGCTGCCTGACCTGCTGAGCATTTTGTGTGTGTGTTGGTCCGGATTTCCATCACCTGCGGAATCTCTATGTTATGTTCATGTATGAGAATATCTATAACAAATTAAATTAGTGGAAAAGAGAGCAAATTTAGCGAGATAATATTCATAAAACATTGAGAAATCTGATGGCAGACGTCATGAACCCTTTAGGGCTGCCAGAAGCCCCAAAGGGCCCCAGACCTTGGCGTTCTACTTCACCTGCATATCGTTAATTTACCTCATTGTGGCTAGTTTTACCTGTTAATTGCTCCCCAAAGGTTTCTGTGCTGTTCATTGATAACTGTGAGTTTATTGTGTGACCTTGCACTATCTATGATCTGTGCACTAAGCACTCATCGCTCAGCCTTGAATTGGCTTCCGCCTTTCCATAGTGATGTTCATTCTGAGTCACCTGTGAATCTTCAATGATTCTTCTGTGAATCAACTTTCATCAGTGTTTTATACTCAAATCTCCAGTTACTCTGCTCCTGAGTTCGCTAGACTGAGTTCATTGTTACAGCGGATGTTCTTAAATCTCGGAGGGTGTGGCTACAGGGTCTGTGGTGGTGGTAATGAGAAGAGAGCATGTGCTGGGTAGCGGGCGTCCTCCATGATGGACGTGCTGGGTAGCGGGCATCCTCCGTGATGGACGTGCTGGGTAGCGGGCGTCCTTCGGGATGGACGTGCTGGGTAGCGGGCGTCCTTCGGGATGGACGTGCTGGGTAGCGGGCGTCCTTCGGGATGGACGTGCTGGGTAGCGGGCGTCCTCCATGATGGACGTGCTGGGTAGGGGGCGTCCTTCGTGATGGACGTGCTGGGTAGCGGGCGTCCTTCGGGATGGACGTGCTGGGTAGGGGGCGTCCTTCGCGATGGACGTGCTGGGTAGCGGGCGTCCTTCGGGATGGACGTGCTGGGTAGCGGGCGTCCTTCGCGATGGACGTGCTGGGTAGCGGGCGTCCTTCGGGATGGACGTGCTGGGTAGCGGGCGTCCTTCGCGATGGACGTGCTGGGTAGCGGGCGTCCTTCGGGATGGACGTGCTGGGTAGCGGGCGTCCTTCACGATGGATGCTGCCCTCTTGAGGCTTTACCTTTTGAAGGTGTCTTCAGTAACAGGAAGGTTAATGCCCAAGGAGGAGCTGGCTAATTTTCAACCCAGACAACCCTCCCCATTATATCGTCCGCAGCAGAGGCTGACCGGACCCTGTGTACAGAGAATGAGACCTGTGCCTGGGTAAGAGAACTGCATTTTGACTGTTTCAGCTCCTGTATAATGACACCGCTCTGTTGTTTTTATATTTAGAGGCTCAGCAGGGTAACAGGCCCGACCGGCCCAATGAGCCCACACCACTCAATTACACCCATGCGACCAACTACCCTCCCAACCTGTATGTCTTTGGAATGTCGGAGGAAACCCACACAGCCACAGGGAGAACACACAGGCTCCTTACAGACAGTGGCAGGAATTGAATCGAGACTGCTGGCGCTGGAATAGTGTTATGCTAACCGCTATGCTACCCTGACGCCCCTGATGTTGTGCCAGTCTTTTCAAAGTTCAAAGTAAACTTGTTATCAAAGTACATAAATGTCACTGTATATAGTCCCGTGATTCCAGACATTCACAGTAAATGCAGAGAAACACAAGAGAATCAATGAAATGCGCAGAACAAATACTGACAAAGAACCAGTGTGCTAAAGACAACAGTGTGTACGTACATGAAAACAGAAAAAAGGTAATAATAAATAAATAAATAAACAAACAAACAAACAAACAATAAATATCCAGAACATGAGTTGTAAAGTAGTTAAAACTGAGTCCATAAATTGTGGAATCAGTTCAGTGTTGAGGTGAGTGAAGTTATTTCCTGTTTACGATTACCCACAACCTATTTATCAGGCAGCATCTATGGAAATGAATAAATAGTCAACATTTTGAGCCAGGTCGCTCCTTCAGGACTGGAAAGGAAGGGGAAACACACCAGAATGTAAAGATGGTGGGAGGTAAGGGAAGGAGGATAGCTAGAAGGTGACGGGTGAAGCCAGGTGGGTGGGAAAGGTAGAGGCTGGAGAGAAAGGAATCTAATAAGCTTAAAGTGTGGATTGATACCTGGAATTATGATGTTGTAGCTATTAGTGAAACATGGTTGCAGGAAGGGTGTGATTGGCAACTAAATATTCCTGGATTTAGTTGCTTCAGGTGTGATAGAGTAGGAGGGGCCAGAGGAGGAGGTGTTGCATTGCTTGTCCGAGAAAATCTTATGGCGGTGCTTTGGAAGGATAGATTACAGAGCTCCTCTAGGGAGGCTATTTGGGTGGAATTGAGGAATGGGAAAGGTGTAGTAACACTGATAGGAGTGTATTATAGGCCACCTAATGGGGAGCGTGAGTTGGAAGAGCAAATGTGTAAGGAGATAGCAGATATTTGTAGTAAACACAAGGTGGTGATTGTGGGAGATTTTAATTTTCCACACATAGATTGGGAAGCTCATTCTGTAAAAGGGCTGGATGGTTTAGAGTTTGTGAAATGTGTGCAGGATAGCTTTTTGCAACAATACATAGAAGTACCGACTAGAGATGGGGCAGTGTTGGATCTCCTGTTAGGGAATGTGATAGGTCAGCTGACAGATGTATGTGTTGGGGAGCACTTCGGGTCCAGTGATCACAATAGCATTAGCTTCAATATAATTATGGAGAAGGACAGGACTGGACCTAGAGTTGAGATTTTTGATTGGAGAAAGGCTAACTTTGAGGAGATGCGCAGGGATTTAGAGAGAGTGGAATGGGTCAAGTTGTTTTATGGGAAGGATGTAATAGAGAAATGGAGGTCATTTAAGGGTGAAATTATGAGGGTACAGAATCTTTATGTTCCTGTTCGGTTGAAAGGAAAGGTTAAAGGTTTGAAAGCGCCATGGTTTTCAAGGGATATTAGAAACTTGGTTCGAAAAAAGAGGGATGTCTACAATAGATATAGGCAGCATGGAGTAAAGGAATTGCTCGAGGAATATAAAGAATGTAAAAGGAAACTTAAGAAAGAGATTAGAAAAGCTAAAAGAAGTTACGAGTTTGGTTTGGCAAATAAGGTGGAAGTAAATCCGAAAGGCTTCTACAGTTATATTAAAAGCAAGAGGATAGTGAGGGATAAAATTGGTCCCTTAGAGAATCAGGGTGGTCAGCTATGTGTGGAGCCGAGGGAGATGGGAGAGATTTTGAACGATTTCTTCTCTTCGGTATTCACTAAGGAGAAGGATATTGAATGGTGTAAGGTGTGGGAAACAAGTAAGGAAGTTATGGAACCTATGACAATTAAAGAGGTGGAAGTACTGGCGCTTTTAAGAAATTTAAAAGTGGATAAATCTCCGGGTCCTGACCGGATATTCCCCAGGACCTTGAGGGAAGTTTGTGTAGAGATAGCAGGAGCTCTGACGGAGATCTTTCAGATGTCATTAGAAACAGGGATTGTGCCAGAGGATTGGCGTATTGCTCATGTGGTTCCATTGTTTAAAAAGGGTTCTAGAAGTAAGCCTGGCAATTATAGACCTGTCAGTTTGACATCAGTGGTGGGTAAATTAATGGAAAGTATTCTTAGAGATAGTATTTATAATTATCTGGATAGACAGGATCTGATTAGGAGTAGCCAGCATGGATTTGTGCGTGGAAGGTCATGTTTGACAAACCTTATTGAATTTTTTGAAGTAGTTACGAGGAATGTTGACGAGGGTAAGGCAGTGGATGTAGTCTATATGGACTTCAGCAAGGCCTTTGACAAAGTTCCACATGGAAGGTTAGTTAAGAAGGTTCAGTCGTTAGGTATTAATGCTGGAGTAATAAAATGGATTCAACAGTGGCTAGATGGGAGATGCCAGAGAGTAGTGGTGGATAATTGTTTATCGGGATGGAGGCCGGTGACTAGCGGGGTGCCTCAGGGATCTGTTTTGGGCCCAATGTTGTTTGTAATATACATAAATGATCTGGATGATGGGGTGGTAAATTGGATTAGTAAGTATGCTGATGATACTAAGGTAGGAGGTGTTGTGGATAATGAGGTGGGTTTTCAAAGCTTGCAGGGAGATTTATGCCGGTTAGAAGAATGGGCTGAACGTTGGCAGATGGAGTTTAATGCTGAGAAGTGTGAGGTTCTACATTTTGGCAGGAATAATCCAAATAGAACATACAGGGTAAATGGTAGGGCATTGAGGAATGTAGTGGAACAGAGAGATCTAGGAATAACAGTGCATAGTTCCCTGAAGGTGGAGTCTCATGTAGATAGGGTGGTGAAGAAGGCTTTTGGAACGCTGGCCTTTATAAATCAGAGCATTGAGTACAGAAGTTGGGATGTAATGTTAAAATTGTACAAGGCATTGGTAAGGCCAAATTTGGAATATTGTGTACAGTTCTGGTCACCGAATTATAGGAAAGATATCAATAAATTAGAGAGAGTGCAGAGACGATTTACTAGGATGTTACCTGGGTTTCAGCACTTAAGTTACAGAGAAAGGTTGAACAAGTTAGGTCTCTATTCATTGGAGCGTAGAAGGTTGAGGGGGGATTTGATCGAGGTATTTAAAATGTTGAGAGGGATAGATAGAGTTGACGTGAATAGGCTGTTTCCATTGAGAGTAGGGGAGATTCAAACGAGAGGACATGATTTGAGAGTTAGGGGGCAAAAGTTTAAGGGAAACACGAGGGGGTATTTCTTTACTCAGAGAGTGATAGCTGTGTGGAATGTGCTTCCTGTAGAAGTAGTAGAGGCCAGTTCAGTTGTGTCATTTAAGGTAAAATTGGATAGGTATATGGATAGGAAAGGAGTGGAGGGTTATGGGCTGAGTGCGGGTAGGTGGGACTAGGTGAGATTAAGAGTTCGGCACGGACTAGGAGGGCCGGAATGGCCTGTTTCCGTGCTGTGATTGTTATATGGTTATATGGTTATAATAGGAGAGGAGAGTGGAGCATAGGAGAAAGGGAAGGAGGAGTGGACCCAGGGGAAAGTGATAGGCAAGAGAGAAGAGGTAAAAGGCCAGAGAGGGGAATAGAAGAGGGGAGGGAGGGAATTTTTTTACCAGATGGAAAAATTGATATTCATGCCATCAGGTTGGAAACTACCTAGAAAGAAGATAAGGTTTTGCTCCTCCACCTTGAGGGCGGCCTTATCTTGGCACAAAAAGAGGCCTTGGACCAACATGTCAGAACTGCAATGAGAATCGGAATTAAAATGGTTGACCATCAAGAAGTTCCACTTGTGGCAGATGGAAAGGAGGTGCTTGATGAAGCAGCCCCCCAATTTATGACAGGTCTCACCAATGTAGAGGAGGCCGTGTCAAGACCACCAGATTAAGGTAGTGGTGTTTAGGGGTGTGAAGGGGAAGGTTGGTAGGTGGTGGTGTTGATCAGCCTTACTGCTAGAGCCTTTTCCCACCGCCTTTCGGTATATATGTCCTTGACACTGGGAGGGCTGGTGTCGGTGATGTGTTGACTTAAATGCTGAAAGTGAAGAGCAGGTCAGATAGCAGCCCAAAGAGAAAGGTTAACATTAGGGATGGAACTTTCCACAAGTAATAAAATGTTACAGCAGTCTTTTGTGGGTTTTCTGCTTTCAATATTTCCAGATTTGCTTTTGTTCTTTTCAAGTCTTGGTAAGCAGATGTGATTTATCTAGGGTAAGTATTACCATGCCTGGTATTTACCCTGACACAAAAGTGCAGCTCTAATGACTGGAATCATAACTACAGCTGTGCCTGTGACTCCTGCTCCTCAATTAACGTTTCTCACTGACTGAAATTAATTGAGGTTGCTTTCTGTAGTAGTCATACTTGGTGAAACTATATGATTAGTTCATCTCAATATTAAGGAGTTTGATTTAAAATGCTCTTCTGTTGGCAAAGTATCCATCATTAAGGATCCCCATCACCCAGGACTTGCTCCTCTTCTCACTGCTATCATCAGGGAGGACGTACAGGAGCCTGAAGACACACACTCGGTGTTTCAGGAACAGCTTGATCCCTCCACTGTCAGATCTTTGAATGGACAAGGAGCCCATATACTTTTTTTTTCTTTTTTTGCTCTGTATTACACTTTGAGGTACAGCGTGAAACAGGCCCTTCTGGCCCAGCAACCCACTGATCGAACTCTGGCTGAATCACAGGACAATTTACAATGACCAATTGATCTACCAACCAGTATGCTTTCGGAAAGTGGGAGGAAACTGGAGCTCCAGGAAGAGACAAACACAGTACAATCTCCTCACAGATGGTGGTGGAATTAAACTCCAGACTTGACTGCAATAGCGTCGTGCTGGCCACTTCAATACAGTGGCATCATACTTAGTTTTGTACTACTTATTTAATTATCTTTTATATACAGTCTTGTGCAAAAGTCTTAGGAACATGTATATTGCTGGAGTGTCTTAAGACTTTTGAACAGTCCTGTATTTGTCAACTTGGAGCAGAAGGCGAGTCTATAAATCTGGTGGGAATAAAGAATGTTGGAAATGGGGAGGGTGGAGTGCTGTGGAAGGGGTGTGGGACAGGTGGTTGTAAAGGAGTGCCAGGGGCAGGGTGTTGATGTGGGTGCAGACACACCCGGCCCTGAGACACCAGGCAGTCTTTTGATTCCAAACAATTGGTTTATTGATTATTACAGAATGTCTCTCTCAGGTGCTTCCCACTCTCTCCCCTCTCCCTTTCCTTTTTCCCATCCATGATTCCCCTTTCCCTGCCCCCTTCCCACTCTCAGTTCACAATAGAGACCCAGATCAGTATCAGGTTTATCATCACTCACACATGTCATGAAATTTGTCTTTCTTTGTAGCAGCAGTACAGTGCAATACATAAAATTATTACAGTACTGTGCAAAAGTCTTAGGCACCCTAGCTATATCTATGTGCCTAAAACAATTGCACAGTACTGTACATATTACTTACTGTAATTTACAGTTTTTATTACTGTATTGCAATTTACTGCTGCCACAAAGCAACAAATTTCACAACAACCTGATTCTGATTCTGAAGTAACATGTTAACTTTGCTAGTCTAGACCAATTTAATCCCTTGACGGAATGGTATACAACTAAATTAAATTGATTTGAAGTTGGTTTAAATCCATTGTGTGCATGGAGCTGAACAAACAAATTTCTTATCTTGAAAGATGGAATCATTACCTCCTAATTACCAACTCATTTTGCAGATGTATACAATTACCTTTCAAATTAAACACTGGTTCAGAGCAGCAAACACAGACCCCAAGGGGAAACCCACCAGTGATTTATTTCTGCCTCTTTTATCAATTGACCTTATGATTTGACATAAATTCCACAATAACCAGATTTAGTCCTTGCCTTATAGTGACATTGTATGTTGTGGACTAACCACCTTTTGTCCACTTTTCAATAGCGGGAGCCTAGGACAAGAGGGCACAGCCTCGGAATAGAAGGATGTCCCTTTACAACAGCGATGAGGAGGAATTTCTTTAGCCAGAGGGTGATGAATCTGTGGAATTAATTGCCACCGACAGCTGTGGAGGCCAAGTCATTGGGTATATTTAAGCAAAGGTTGATAGGTTCGTGCTTAGTAAAGGCATCAAGGATGACGGGGAGAAGACAGAAAATGGAGTTGAGAGGGAAAATAAATCAGCCATGATTGAATGGCAGAGCGGACTCGATGGGCTGCTGATGGGGAAGGAGTACAAGCTGGCAGGTGATAGGTGAGACAGGTAAGGGAAGGTGGGTGGGTGGGGGAGGAGGACATTAATTATACACAATTTTTACATGAAAACATATTGTAATTAGAACAAAAGTAAATTAATTTTAGTGCAAAGTGAACACAATATTGCTATACTGAGGCAGTGATAATGGCCAGTGATAAGTACTGGTTGTTTCAAGAGCAGAATAGTTGAAGAGAAGGAGCTGTTCTTGAAAAAGTTGGCATGCAGCTTTAGACCATAAGGCCATAAGACATCGGAGCAGAATTAGGCCATCTGCCCATCCACTCTGCTCCACCATTCAATCATGGCTGATACTTTTTTTTTTAATCTCCTCCTCAGCCTAAATTACCAGCCTTCTCCCCATAATATTTGATGTCATGTCCAATCAAGAACCTATCAATCTCTGCCTTAAATACACCCAACAACCTGGCCTCCACAGCTGCCTGTAGTGACAAATTCACCACCCTTTGGCTAAAGAAATTTCTCCGCACATCTGTTTTGAAAGGGCGTCCCTCTATCATGAGAATGTGACCTCTTGTCCTAGACTCTCCCATCATGGGGAGCATACTTTCCACATCTACTCTGTCTGTGCCTTTCAACATTCAAAAGGTTTCAATGAGATCCCCCCTCATCCTTCTGAATTCCAGTGAGTAAGACCCAGAGCCATCAAACGTTTCATGTATGATAACCCTTTCATTTCTGGAATCATCGTTGTGAATCTTCTCGGGATCCTCTCCAATGCCAGAACATATTTTCTAAGATTAGGGGCCCAAAGCTGTTCACAGTACTCGAGGTGATGCCTCACCAGTGCCTTATAAAGTCTCAGCATCACATCCTTGCTCTTATATTCTAGATCTCTTGAAATGAATGCTAGCATTGCATTTGCCTTCCTCACCACCAACTCAACTTGCAAGTTAACGTTCAGGGTGTTCTGCACAAGGACTCCCAAGTCCCTCTGCATCTCAGATTCCTGGATTTTCTCCCCGTTTAGAAAATAGTCCGCACACTTATTTCTACTACCAAAGTGTATGACCATGCATTTTCCAACATTATATTTATTTTGCCACTTTCTTGCCCGTTCTCCTAATCTGTCTCCTTCTGCATCCTATCTGTTTCCTCAACACTACCTGCCTCTCTATCAATCTTCGTATCATCTACAAAATTGGTAACAAAGCCATCTATTCCATCATCTAAATTATTTATATACAGCATAAAAAAAGTGGTCCCAACACCAAACCCTGTGGAACACCACTAGCCACTGGCAGCCAACCAGGAAAAGATCCTTTTATCCCCACTGGCTGCCTCCTACCAGTCAGCAAATGCTCTAACCATGCTAGTAACATTCCTGGAATACCATGGGCTCTCAACTTGGTAAGCAGCCTCATGTGTGGCACCTTGTCAAAGGCCTTCTGAAAGTCCAGATATACAACATCTGCTGCATCCCCTTTATCTATCATTCTTGTAATCTCCTCAAAGAATTCCAACAGGTTTGTCAAGCAAGATTTTCCCTGAAAGAAACCATGCTGACTTTGTCCTATCTTGTCCTGTGTCACCAAGTACTCCATCACCTCATCTTTAACAATTGACTCTAACATTTTCCCAACCACTGAGATCAGGCTAGCTGGTCTATAATTTCCTTTCTGCTGCCTTCAGGTTTCAGTATCTCCTGTCAACTGGAGGCTACAAAAAGATGCCATGGCCCAGATGGCGGGGATCTTTGATGATGGACGTTACCTTCTGGAGGCAGTGCTTCCTGTAAATACTACTGATAGAGGGGAGGGATGTACCCTTCTTTACCTATCCCTTCCAGTCCCGATGAAGGGCCTCAGCCTAAAACGTCAACTGTTTATTCCCCTCCATAGATGCTGCCTGACCTGCTGAATTCCTCCAGCATTTTTTGTGTGCTACTCAGATTTCCAGCATCTGCAGAACCCCGTGTTCATTTTTAGACTTGTAATTGTGTGTACCTTGAGTCATAAATCAGACACTGACTTCTTGCTTTTGACATGAAACAATCTTGAATATTGAATATGTTCTGTACCAGCAATAGTTTGTAACATAAACTTTAAAAAATGAAAAAAGTAAGGAATAAGGAACACCTTGTTTAAGTGGTTTTGCCTTTAATCTAGAAAAATTAACAGGTTAGGCTACAATTTATAAATGAGAAATTCTGCAGATGCTGGAAATCCAGAACCACACACAAAATGCTGGAGGAACTCAGCAGGTCAGGCAGTATCTATGGAAATGAATAAACAGTTGATGCTTCGGGCTGAGATCCTTCTTCTGAAACATCGACTGTTTATTGATTTCCATAGATGCTGCCTGACCTGCTGAGGTCCTCCAGCATTGTGTGTGTGATGCTTTAGGCTACAATTTAGTTGTTCAGTGAGTTCTCTCTGATGATGATCAGACAGTTGATTTATCACCTGTTTTGCTTTCTTGTCATCTGATTGGCATGTTGCTAAGTAGGACTTGTGTAACTTATCTCAATCACTATGAGTCCTGCAAAATAGCACCAGACAATATGAGGTCATTGTTTAAGACTCTAACAAAGTAGTGCCCGCAGCTCTGAAATAACTTCTTTGCATTTGTACTAAGGGTTGTATGTAGAATGTGTGGAATTCTTATGCAGCATTCCAAGCAGCTAGGAAAGGAATCTTCTGCATCACAATCTCAACCTGACTAGAAAAGATCGATGGGGTTAATAATAAAGACCAGAGACTCTGCAGATGCTGGAAACATAGAGCATCGCCACCATTATGTGCCGTGTCATATGATGTAGACAATCATGGTCTTTCCATGAACATGATTGTTCTTACCAAATTTTTCAACAGAATTGGTTTGCCATCACCTTCTTCTGAACAGTGTTTTTACAAGACCGGTGACTCCAGCCTTTATCAATACTCTTCAGAGATGGTCTGCCTGGTGTCAATGATCACATAACCAGGACTTGTGATGTGTACCAGCTGTTCATACGACCATCCACCACCTGCTCCCGTGGCTTCACATTAACCTGATCAGGGGCTAAGCAGGAGCTACATCTTGCCCAAAGGTGACTTGCAGGCACCTTACACCTCCTTTGGTAGAGACATATCTCTAACCTGTCACCCAAAAACATAGAGCAACACACACAAAAGGCTGGAGGAACTCAGCAAGTCAGGCAGCATCTATAGAAGGGAATATTCCTTTCCATTGATACTGCTTGACCTACTGAGTGCCTGTAGCTTTTTGTGTAGATGAGATTAACATGGCAGATCAGGCATGTCCAACATTTTGAGCTTGGAGACCTTTTTCAGGGTGGAGCAGAACACAGTAGACTTAATTGTTTTCAACATTTCTGTGTGTCTGTATGTTGGTGGACAGAGACTACAGGGCTTGTACAATGATAACAAGTGACAAGAGACCTCGTTTGAAAAATCCTACGGACTGAAAATAGTACAACTGAGTTGGTAAGATTTTTTACCATTACTCTGTGAAGATGCTGCTGCAGACCCTTAATACCCAGGACTCCGGAAAGTAGTTTCTTTAACTTTCTATCAAATCTCTCCTCATTCTCCTACATTCCTACAAATAAAGTCTTAACCTATTCAACCTTTCCCTACAACTTAAATCCTCAAGTCCTGGCAACATTCTTGTAAATTTTTTCTGCACTTTTTCAATCTTATTGTCATCATTCCTGTAGGTAGGTGACCAGAACTACACACAATATTCCAAATTTGTAGTAAAAAATATCTTAAACAACTTCAACATAACATCCCAACTCCTTTAGTCAGTACATTGACTTTTGAAGGCCAATGTGCCAAAAGCTTTCTTTATGACCCTATCTAGTGGAGTCTACATATTGGAACTACCTCGATTATACCTCTTCCCACCCTGCCAAATGTAAAAATGCTATTCCCTATTCCCAGTTCCTCCGTCTCCGCTGCATCTGCTCCCAAGATGAGGCATTCCGTTCCAGGACATCTCAAATGTCCTCCTTCTTTAAGAATCGTGGTTTCCCTTCTGCCGTCATCAATGATGCCCTCACCCGCATCTCCTCCATTTCCCGCACTTCAGCCCTCACCCCATCCTCCCGTCACCATAACAGGGACCGTGTTCCCCTTGTCCTTACCTACCACCCCACCAGCCTCCGGATCCAGCATATTATCTTCTGCAACTTCCGCCACCTTCACCAGGACCCCACCACTAAGGACATCTTTCCCTCTCTACCCCTCTCTGCTTTTCGCAGGGATCGTTCCCTCCGTGACTGCCTGGTCCACACGTCCCTCCCCACAGATCTCCCACCTGGTAGTTATCCCTGCAAGCGTAAGTGTTACACCTGTCCCTACACCTCCTCTCTTACCACCATTCAGGGCCCCAAACAGTCCTTCCAGGTGAGGCAACACTTGTGAGTCTGTTGGGGTAATCTATTGCAGCCGATGCTCCCAGTGCAGCCTCCTCTACATCGGTGAGACCCGATGCAGATTGGGGGACCGCTTCGTTGAGCACCTCCGCTCCATCCGCCACAACAGACAGGATCTCCCGGTTGCCACCCACTTCAACTCTGCTTCACGTTCCCATTCGGAAATGTCCATACATGGCCTCCTCTACTGCCATGATGAGGCCAAACTCAGGTTGGAGGAGCAACACCTCATATACCATTTGGGTAGTCTCGAGCCCCTTGGTATGAACATCGAATTCTCCAACTTCCGGTAATTCCCTCCCTCTCCCTTCCACCATCCCACTTTCACTCTGCCTCCTCTTCTAGCTGCCTATCACCTCTCTCATGATTCTGCCTTCTTCTACTACCCATAGTGCTTTCCCCTTTCATTCCTTCTTCACCTCTCCGGCCTATCCCCTCTCTGCTTCCTCTCCCCCACCCCTTGATCTTTCCTCTGATTGGTTTTCCACCCTCCCCCCACCTTCTTTATAGGGCCCCTACCCCCTCCTTCTTCAGTCCTGACGAAGGGTCTTGGCCCAAAACGTTGACTGCTTATTTCAGCAGATGCTGCCCAACCTGCTGAGTTCATCCAGCTTGTTTGTATGTCTTGATTTGACCACAGCATCTGCAGTGTACTTTGTGTTTACTATTGCAGGAATACACCATGTTTGTGCTCCACAAAGGTATTCCACAAGACCAGAAGAGATAAGAGCAGAATTAAGCCATTCAGCCCATTGAGTCTGCTCTGCCATTCCATCATGGCTGATTTATTACCCCACTCAACCCCGTTCTCCTCCCTTCTTCGTAATACCTTTGACAGCCTTACTAATCAAGTACCTATCAATTTTAGATGTTCTAGCCATTCTTCATTTCCTGTTGCTGCCTGTTTTCCAGGGAAGTTTGATAAATTAGGAAGCCTGGGCAAACAAGGTAATTGATCAACTACAGGCTGCGCGTTTTGTCATCTGGTTGATATCTCCTGCTGTTAATTTTAACAACCCATTGATTGGATGCTCAGGGTGTAATCACTTTGACTGTCACATAGAGCCTTTCCGAAGAGGCTTGTAGGTAAGACTCTAAGTTGTAAGAACAGAATTAGGCCATTGGGTTTGCTGTGCCATTCCATCATGGCTAATTTATTTTCCCTCTCAACCCCATTCTCCTGCCTTCACCCCATAACTTTTAACGCCCTTACGAATTAAGTATCTATCAACTTCTGCTTTAGATAAACCCAATGACTTGTCCTCCACAGCCACCCATGACAATGAATTCCACAGATTCACCTCCCCTGGCTAAATATTTTCTTCCTCATCTATGTTTTAAAGGGACATCCTTCTAGTTTGTGAACCCTCTGTGCCCTCTGCTCCTAGACTCTCCCACTACAGGAAACAGACTCTCTATTCTATAGACCTTTCAATATTTGGTAGGTTTCAGTGAGATCTCCCCCCACAATCTTCTAAATTCCAGTGTGTACAGGCCCAAAGTCATCAAACATTCCTTTAATGTTAACACTGAAATTATTCTTCTGAAACTACCACCTACAACAGGATTCCTCTTTGACTAAGTCCCTCCATGCTCAGAGACTGTACGATCAAATAGCAATCGCTGTGCCAAATTTATGAAGGACATCCAAAGCCGGTTTATTCAAGCAATAATTATTTACAGAACCAAACTGAAAATTAGATAGATAGAATTGATTTGCTTGATTCATCTTAGTGTAGGTTAAAAGGTGAGTACAATCTTGTGGGCTGAGGGGCCTGTATTGTGCTGTAGTGTACAATGTTCTGTGTTCAATCAATCAACAACACAGCATAGAAATGGCACAAAATTATAAATTTAACATAAATTATGCACATTTTTTACAAGAAAGGACCAGTTAGAACAAGAACAGGAATCCATTTCAATGCAATGTCAGCAGTTTTTGTGTGCCATATTTAAGGCAAGATGTGCTGGTTTTGGAGAGGAGGTTTATGAGACTAAATCAGGGAATGAAAGGGGTTGATGTTTGAGGAGGGTTTGATGGCTGGGCTCATTGGAGTTTACAAGAATGAGTGTGGTAGGGAGGTGGATCTTATTGAAACCTTACAAATATTGAAAGGCCTTGATAGTGTGGATATGAAGAGAATGTTTCCTATAGTCTAGGACCAGAGGACACAGTCTCAGAATAGAAGGACGTCCCTTTAGAACGGAGATGAGGAGGAACTTCTTCAGCCAGCTGGTGGTGAATCTGTGGAATTCATTGCCACAGACAGCTGAGAAGGCCAAGTCCTTAGGTATATTTAAATCAAAAGTTGATAGGTTCTTGAATAGTCAAGGTGTCAAAGGTTACTGTGAGAAGGCAGGTGAATAGGGCTGAGAGGGATAATAAATCAGCCTTGATGGAATGAAGGAATATACGCAATGGGCCGAATGGCCTAATTCTGCTCCTATGGCTTAAGGTTTTATGGTACAGGGAATGAGTATAGCTGCAGTTGGAAGCTGAATGTTTTCAGAGAGGTGCCTCCCACCCCAACTAAATTTACCAGACCTGAGAGAACATCTCTCTGGTTCCCTGAAGAACAATGTAAGAACAATAGGGCGTGTTTCTCTAGAGACATGTCAGGTCTTGCCAGAAAACCAGTAGCTATCTCTAGTTATGGTCACTGAAATCCTTGACACTTTCCCTCCTATCCTCCCAAACTGTTAGCTGTCATTACAACCACGGTTAATCTGCAGGTTATGTTTGTATTTAAGCTGACAACTAGGTTTCTGAAATGAATTCTTCACTTTCTGCATGAATCAGGTTTGATATCACTGGCATATGTTGTGAAATTTATTGTTTTGCAGCAGCAGTACATCGCAATACATAGTAATAAAAAACTGAAAATTACAATAAGAAATATATATATATATTACTCTGCATAAGTCAACGTGGAGCGGAGAGCAAGTCTGTAAATCTGGCGAGAGCAAAAGATGCTGGGAATGGCGAGGATGGAGCATCGTGGGAAGGGTGTGGGACAGGTGTCAGAGAAGCTGAGCCAGTGGCAGGGTGGGGTGGGGGGGGGTGTTAGTACAGGTGCAGATACGCCCAGCCCTGAGATAACAAGCGTGGTCTTTTGATTCCAAACAACTTGTTTATTAATCATTACAGAATGCCTCTCTCCAGTGCTTCCCGCTCCCTCCCCTCTTCCTTGCCCTTTTCCCGACCATGATTCCCCTCATTCCCCTCTCCCTGTCCCCTTGCCACTCTCAGTCTGCAATAGAGACCATATCAGAATCAGGTTTATCATCACTCACATATGTCATGAAATTTGTTCTTTTTTTTTCAGTGCAATACATAAAACTACTGTAGTACTGTGCAAAGGTTTTAGGCAGCCTTGCTATATGCATGTGCCTAAATCTTTTGAACAGTACTGTTTATAAATTAAAGTTACATAATTAATGTAAAAAGAGAGGGGGAAAAGGGAAAAATAGGGAGGTAGTGCACATGGGTTTTTTGTCCATTCAGAAATCCGATGGCGGTGAGAAGATGCTGTTATTTTGAGGATTGATAGATTTTTTTAAACACCTTAAAACGATATTGCTTACTGAAGTACCTATGGCAGTGACCGTGGATTTCATCTGTAGTCATCCTACATGGGAATGTTTGATGATTCCCATTGGAGCTGCATGCAAGTAGTCACCACTTATTGGGGTCATCTTGGTAACGTGGTGTTCAGCACAGAAGGGCTCCGGCATTCTCAATGATGTCAAATTCCCTTACGTCTGGAGAATGTATGATAGAATTTGTCCACAATACTGAGAGACATAGAGCATTACCGCACAGAACCAGGCCTTTTAGCACTCAGCTCACGCCTAGGGCTTCAAATAGCTATCTGCATGCAACAGTGGCTTTATCCCAGCACACCACCTCAACAGGTGAGCTAAACCAGGTGAAAGTAGCCAGCAGTCCTCAAACACTGATAAGATAAGGACATGCCTGGAATATTAGTTTTGTTCATCATGGTTTTCTGTACTTTGTGGCTATCTGGAAAAGACATCTTTTAGAGGTGTATTCTGCATACATACTTTGATAATAAAATGAACCTTTGAACTTTACATTGAAACATCAAAATTTACAGTGAAATGCATTGTTTGCATCAAGGACCATCAAATAGCCATAGGTATCACCAACATAGCATGCCCACAACTTACTAACTCTAACCTGTGTGCGAGGAAACAGAGGCACCCAGAGGAAACTCACTCAGTCATGGAGAGAATACAGACAGCGGTAGGAATTGAACCCTGATTGCTCATACTAGTGTTACGTTAGTTGCAATGCCACCATGCCACCCTAGGAATTGTACTCATAGTTTTATTATCCTTTTTAACCATTTTTGAACATTTATGAATGTCAGAAATATTCATCAACCTTTTAATTTCTTTGACTTAGCTAGCTATTAAGGTATTGTGTACAGTTCTGGTCACTGAATTATAGGAAAGATGTCAACAAGTTAGAGAGAGTACAGAGGAGATTTACTAGAATGTTACCTGGGTTTCAGCACCTAAGTTACAGAGAAAGGTTGAACAAGTTAGGTCTTTATTCTTTGGAGCATTGAAGGTTGAGGGGGGACTTGATAGAGGTATTTAAAATTATGAAGGGGATAGATAGAGTTGACGTGGATAGGCTTTTTCCATTGAGAGTAGGGGAGATTCAAACAAGAGGACATGAGTTGAGAGTTAGGGGGCAAAAGTTTAGGGGTAACACAAGGGGGTACTTCTTTACTCAGAGAGTGGTAGCTGTGTGGAACGAGCTTCCAGTAGAAGTGGTAGAGGCAGGTTCATTTTTGTCATTTAAAAAAAATATTGGATAGGTATATGGGCAGGAAAGGAATGGAGGGTTATGGGCTGAGTGCAAGTTGCTGGGACTAGGTGAGAGTAAGCGTTCAGCACGGACTAGAAGGGCCGAGATGGCCTGTTTCCGTGCTGTAATTGTTATATGGTTATAATTCAGGGGACTGGACTAACTTCTTACAAAGAGAAGTGCATTGTAATCTACTGGTCCTCACTGATCAACTATGTTGAGGAGGTCCACACTGGGACGCCCATTCCAGACAGAACAACTGCTTTAACAGGCAGACAAATGGTGAGTGCTAATTATAAGCACGTCGTAAACACAAGAGGTTCTGCAGATGCTGGAAATCCAGAGCAACAAACACGCACAAAATGCTGGAGGAACTTGGCAGGTCAGGCGGCATCTATGGAGAGGAATTAACAGTCAATGTTTTGGGTCACGAACCTTCATTGGGATGTTTTAGGCTGAGATCTTTCATCAGAACGTTTTGGGTCGAGACCCTACAGAAGGGCATTTTGTGTGCAGTCGAGATTTAATGCATTCAGAAATTTGGACAAGTTGAAACTATCAACACAGCACACAGGAATGTCTTACATATATGTTGCGTGCTCCAGTATACATAACGTGGTCTCTGCATTGAGAAGCATCCAGTATTTCCTCCCTTCACTGCCATAAAATCGGTTGAAGTTCTTTAGAAACTCTATCTTGCTTGCATTGTTATTACCAATGGAACTGCAGGAAGAACTTCAAAGAACATGAAATCTTTATAACATACTTCAATCAGAATTTGAGTTTCAGCTGTTGTTATTCTGGAAAATCCAGATGCAACAGTGCTTTGTGGGAATTGTGTAGATGAATAGTGGCCTGTTTCAACTCACTTTTTGAAAAACTTTGAGATAGCTATTTGTACAGCACAATACTGTAACAAGCTCCAACACCGCTAAGACATGTCGAAAAAGGACAAATTTGTCAGCAAGTGTACAGTATTTCTGGTCTTTGTCATGTCTTGTTCATTCGTAAGTTTTAAGTTGTTGAAAGATGATTGAGACTTGATCAGTGATAATTTAAATCTATTCAAAATTATATTAAAGTCTCAAAGTTAAAAACTACACCTTTAACAAAGTTAAAACACCTTTATTCACCATGAGTGATAAGGCTGATGATGGGGCAGCTGGTATACAAGTCGATGCATTGTGTAATGAGACTGTGAGGAAGGACAGCCAGATGACAGGGTAAAATCGCAGTCAGTGGGATGAGTTGAAGTATAACATGGGGACAAAATTGAAGAGGGTGATGAATACAGGACCGAAGGTGTTATATTTGAACGAACATGGTATACAGAGTAAGGTACGTAATAAGACCATAAGACCAAGCACAATTAGCCCATTTGGCCCATCAAGGCTGCTCCACCCTTTCATCATGGCTGACCCATTTTCCCTCTCAGCTCCAATCTCCTGCCTTCTCCCCATATCCCGACCAATCAAGAATCTGTCAACGTCAGCCTTAAATATACTTAAAGACTTGGCCTCCACAGCTGCCAGTGACAATGAATTGCACAGATTCACCACCCTCTGGCTAAAGAAATTCCTTCTCATCTCCGTTCTAAAAGGACGCCCCTCTATTCTGAGGCTGTGTCCTCTGTTTGTAAACCCTCCCACCATAGGAAACATCCTCTCCACATCCACTCTATCTGTGTCCTCTGGTCCTAGACTCCCCCACTATAGGAAACATCCTCTCCACATCCACTCTATCTGTGTCCTCTGTTTGTAAACCCTCCCACCATAGGAAACATCCTCTCCACATCCACTCTATCTGTGTCCTCTGTTTGTAAACCCTCCCACCATAGGAAACATCCTCTCCACATCCACTCTATCTGTGTCCTCTGTTTGTAAACCCTCCCACCATAGGAAACATCCTCTCCACATCCACTCTATTGAGGCCTTTCATCATTTGTTAGGTATAAATTAGGTCATTCTTCGTTCTTCTGAATTCTAGAGAAAATGGGCCCAGCGCTTTTTATATGACAAGCCATTCAATTCTGGAATAATTTTTGTGAACCTCCTTTGAACCCTCTCCAGTGAAATCTTATAGCACAGTTAGAGATTGGCAGGTATGACGTTGTGAGAGTCACTGAGTTGTAGCTACTGTAAGTAAGGTAGGTACTGTATGCATTGAAATAAAATGGGATTCAGCCTGTTTTCAGATGTAAAAATTAATTCTAACAAGTTAGCAGACTATCTTGCAAATGGTTGATGCAGACCTGACTAACAATAGCTTAATTTTTATGGTGGCATTTTAAATAGCAATTAGCTTAACCCCTTTTCCTTTATGTGCTGTGGAATGTTGATAACATAGGCCAGGCAATGTTTAGCTCGAAGCCATGGAAAGTTGATCACATAGCCCACAAGTAACGACCTTAAATTCAGGTTTAACTTATCAGGGTGGATTTGAGCTTTGAGTTGTTGGTCTGATAAAACAAATCTAAAATTTAAAATTAACTCTAGGTTATGGAAATCCGATAAAAGAACATTTTTGACATATTCAACAGGCTAGACACCATCAGTGGAAGGAGATGCTGGTGTTGTTTGGTTGCTTGTTGTGCTCTGTGTTGTTCTGCTAGACCATGCGGGCACACTGTGTAGACACCAGAATCTGTGGCAACACTTGCACCTGGCACATCCTTCGTTTGTATTGGTTGTTAGCACAAATGACGCATTTCACTGTATGTTTCGATGTACACGTGATAAATAAGCTTGAATCGAATATTGATACTTCAGGACCGTTCTGGGGAGATGTCACTGAACTGGAACATGCACTGTGTTTCTTTCTCCACAGATGCTACTTGACCTGTGGAGTAATTTTGACAATATCTGTGCTGATCATCTAATGCAATAGCTCACTGTCCCTATCAATCTTGTTAAATTTATTTGGAATAATTGCAGGATTTTGTTCTGGGTTTTTCTAATCAAGCACTCTAACTTAGATGATAGACCTGGAAGACTTGCCTAAACTGATTTCCTGCCAAACCTCTCATGGCAGACAAAAGGACCATTTACCATGTTGCGTCCATGCTGACTCACAGAGTAACCCCATTTTCCAAGTTAATTATACTCTGACATGTGCCTATATTCTCTGTCGAATTTCTGCTGAGTTTACGGATTGGGAAAGTTGGTGGAACTGTGGGACTTGTATTCCCAGATCCCTCAGGTTCTGATAAAAGATGGCACTGCGCTGCGCTGTTCATTAACCCAATGGCTCAGACTTCATTGTTTGTAGGGATGGTTTTTTCAAGATTCAAGATTCATGATTGTTCAATGTCATTTCCAATACACAAGTGTAAAGGAGAATGAAGTAATTGCTGCTGTGGATCCAATGCAGCATAAGCAGGCACAATAATAAAAAACACAATAAATATTCTGTAAATACATAAGATAGGTTAAATACATAAATTGACTGTATGTCCATAAAGTGACGCCAGACGCAGAAGTGTCTGTGCATAAGACGACTGACAGGAAATGATAAAGTAGTGGTGGTGGGGGGCAAGGAGGGGTGGGTTAGAGGGTAGAGGTGTTGATCAGTTTTGCTGCTCGGGGGAAGTAACTCCTCCCTGTTGGGGGTGGGGACAACGTGAGGAGTTTGTGTCAGTGTAGGCTTTAGGGTCAGAAATGAGGGGGAATTAGAATTAAGAAGCAGTAAATGATATCTCTTAGAGTCCAGCTTGGAGTGCTCCACAATAGAAAGCCAGTGATCTCCATGGACAGATATCAGGTTGGCTGCCAATGAGACATGGAATGGCCATCTCTGTGGTCAGTGACCAGGGTTGGCAGGCCCCTTGGATGAAGGCTGGTGATCCTGCAGGTTGGGTAGTCACAGGAACGGATATCTGTGTGGGCAGGAGGCACAAAGCCTAGTCACCCCCTCCACCAAGTCGACAAGTTCTGGGTTTAGAGACCTTTGCATGTCCGGAGTTCAAAGCCTAGAGTTCAAACCCTCTGGGTACAATATGAAGGGTACAATATCCTGGGTACAATATGAAGGATCAATTACTGAAGGTCAAAGTGTTTGGAAATTGGAGACCTGATATCCTGTGAGTCTGGGCCAAGGACTGGAGACTGGAAGCCGAGCAGCGGCTGTCCTGGGGTTGGAGGCCTGTCTCTGCCTCTGTGTGAGTGGGTAAGGATCTTGTTTTGTTGTAATTGTTGCTTGTTTTGTTCCGCTGAACAATTGTGGTCATGCCATACTGGCGCCACAATATGCGGTGACACTTGCAGGCTGCCCCCAGCAAACACGTCGGTTGAGTTGGTTGTTAATAATAACACAATTAGGTTGTGTTTGTTATTTGTATGCCGCCCACGTGTTTGGCTACGTCATTCGGCACTGCAGCAGCAGTCGTCCCAGCAAAACCTGTGGCTACCCTTTGGACTATTGCTGTACAGAAAGAGAGTATCACAAACACAGCTAATGTTTCAGACTGTGAGATGATTCTGTCTGCCCTCACCCGCCCTCTGACTGTTGAGGAAGGTTTCTTGAAGGATTTAACCATGTCAAAATTGATTTAGAACATCCAAAAAGTGGGACACTCAGAGCAATGTGAGGTAGGACATTATTATTATCTGCCTGCTCTTGTACGACTTGCTCGGTGGGACCTCACTCCATCCCTCAACAACATTGTGTCTGGCGGAATCCAAACTCAGTGACCATTTTATTAGCTACCACCTGTACCTAATAAAGCGGTTACTGAGAATATTTGTGTGGTCGTCTGGTGCTGTAGCCCATCCACTCCAAGGTTCAATATCTTGTGCATTCAGAAATGCTCTTTTGCATACCACTGTTGCAACACATGGTTATTTGAGTTACCGTCACCTTCCTGTCAGCTTGAACCATTCTGGCTATTCTCCTCCAAACTCTCTCATTAGCAAGACATTTTTGCCTTGCCCACAGAACTGGATGTTTTTTTTGTTTTTCATACTATTCTCTGTAAACTCTAGAGACTGTTGTGCATGAAAATCTCAGGAGATCAGCAGTTTTGAGATACTCAAACCACCAAATCAGGCGCCAACATTCCACAGTCAGAGTCACTTAGATCACAGGAGTGGAACTTAGTGTGATCTTCTGCTGCTGTAGCCTATTCACTTCCAGGTCCAATGTGTTGCACATTCAGAGATGCTCTTCTTCAAACCACTGTTGTAACACATGGTTACTTCAGTTACTGTCACCTTCCTGTCAGTCTGGACATTCCCCTCTGACCTCTCTCATTAACATGACTTTTTCTCTCACAGAGCTGCTGCTCACTGGATGTTTTTTATTTTTCACACCATTCTCTGCAAACTCTAGAGACCGTTGTGTGTGAAAAACCCAGGAGATCAGCAGTTTCTGAGATACTCAAACCACCTCATCTAGTACCAACAACCATTCCATGGTTAACATCACTTAGATCACATTTCTTCCCTGTTCTGATGTTTGGTCTGAACAACAACTGAACCTCTTGACCTCGCCCGCATCTTTCTAGGCATTGAGTTTCTGCCACATGATTGGCCGATTAGATATTTGTATTAACGAGCAGATGAAAGGTGTACCCAATAAAGTGGCCTCTGAGCATCTCTCTTAACAATGTGTGAAATGTAGACACCATTTTGAACCTCTGAGAGTCTTGTGGTGCCACAACACAGATACCAGTAGCAGTCTGTATTTATGTGTATTACTCAGCAGAAAATACAACCAGGAAATGGGTTTGATTTTATGCAGATATGGATTCAGTTTCAATATTTAAGGGAAGTTTGGATAGCTACATGGATTGGAGGGTCTGGAAGGCATGGTCCAGGTGCAGGCTGATGGAACGAGACAGTTTAATAGTTCAGCATGAACTTGATGGGTTGATGGGCCTGTTTCTTTGCTGTAGTGTTCTATGACTCTTTGACTCAATGAAAAAGGCTGAAGACACAAGAAAGACTACAGATGCTGGAATCCAGAGCAACACACAAAAAGCACAATGAACAGCAGGAACTCACCAGATCAGGCCTCATCTATGGAGGGGAATAGGCAGTCAACATTTCAGGTCGAGACCCTTCATCAGGACTGGACAAGAAAAGGGTCTTGCTCCTTTCTTTCCCACCACCCTTTTACACCAGCTATCTGCCCTCTTTCTTTCCAGTCCTGCTGAAGAGTCTCGACCCGAAACATTGACTGTTTACTCCCCTCCATAGATGCTGCTTAACCTATCGAGTTGCTCCTATGTTTCGTGAGTGTTGTTTCAGGAAGCTTATCTGCCTCCCAGTCAGTCCAGTTTAATGACATTCTTCTGGATGTTCTGTCACAATGCCTGTGTTGGTCGTTGGTTATTTTAGAGGCACACCCTGCTTCACCTAGTGACAGAAAATGGAAAGGAACAATACTACACCACTATCGAGTGAGTCTGATTGATTGCAAGCATAAAAACAAGAGATTCTGCAACGCTGGAAATCCAGAGCAACACACAAAATGCTGGATGAATTCAACAGGCCAGGCAGCATCTATGCAGGGGAATAAACAGTCGTCGTTTCAGATTGAGACCTTTCATTAGGACTGGAAAGAAAGTGGGAAGAATTGAGACTAAGAAGGAGGGGGGGTGGGGAAGGACTGCAAGCTGGTAGGTGATAGGTGAGGGGAAGGCTGGGTGGGGAGGTGATGAAGTAAGAAGCTGGGAGATGATAGATGGAAAAGTTAAAGGGCTGGAGAAGAAGGAATCTTATAGGAGAGGAGAGTCGACCATGGGAAACGGAAAGAGAAGGGGCACCGGGGGAGGTGATAGGTAGGTGAGGAGAAGAGAAGGGTTAAGAGGGTAGGCAGCCCCTCAATGTTATATTAAAAAATTAGCTGAGGAGATTTTGTCAAGATCTGACCAAATTAGCAATTGCACTGGGGTCAATGTTAACTCACAGGCAGGAATGTCACAAACAGACTGCTTGCCAATGCTGCAGGTTGTTATACACTCAGTGGCCACTTCATTTGGCACACCTGCTTGTTAATGCAAATATCCAATCAGTGAATCATGTAGCAGCAGTTCAATGCTTGAAAGCATGTAGGTGCGCTCAAGAGGTTCAGTTGTTGTTCAAACCGAACATCATGGTGGGGGAAGAAATGTGATCTCAGTGACTTTGACCATGGAATGGTTGCTGGTACCAGATAGGGTGGTTTGAGTATCTCAAAAACCGCTGATCTCCTGGGATTTTCACACACACAGCAGTCTCTGGAGTTTACAGAGGATGGTGTGAAAATCAAAAACAAAGAAAAATCCAATGAACAACATTGTCCACTGCAAGGTTCAATCTGTTGTGTGCTCAGAACCTCCGAATGCACAGCGCATCGGACCTAGAAGTGGATGGGCTACAGCAGCAGAAGATCACTAATATACATTCAGTAGCCACTTTATGAGACTGGTTGTATTTGACAGACCACTTTGTATGGTTCACAGTTATGCCACCAATCTAAAGGTCAGCCTCTACCCCATTATTATCAGACCCTTGAATGGACCTCTCGTAATATAAGATGGACTCTTGCTCTCACAATCTACCACTTTGTGATTTTGCATTTCTGTCGATGCTTTGGGCTGAGGCTATTCACCAGGAACATTATTGCAAGAGTGCCTTTAAATAGGGAGGTACCCCCTACAGTCTTGACATGAATGAGGCTTCTGTCGGTCAGGGTCGACCATGGATGTTGCATCCCCGCTGTCCAGATATGCAAGCCTGGGCAGTATGATATGGAGGGCAAGCTGTTGCTCATGTTGCAAGATCTCCTTCTCAACACATCTGATAAACCCAAAGGAATGGCAGAGACCAAAACAGTTTGGCACCAGCAGCATCACAGGAATTGCCAGTTGAATTCAATGTAGGACTTCCTTAGGGAATCCAGTTCAGGAGTTTTCCCTCGGGATTTACTCCCAAAGCCTTCCCCATGAGTGGATCACTGCAAGGCGGTGGAGGCTTGAGATCAGAGCTTTCCTCCTCCTAGATGAGTTACCACCCACGGCTGACAGCCTCATCTTCCCAAAGCAACTGGTTTTAAGGCACCAGTAATCCTCCTTTGCCTCTTCTCCTGTCAGTAGAAATGGTTCCACTGGGCTTAGTAGCTAAGCCACACATGAAAGTCAGGGGTTGGACTTGATTGTTAGAGGCTGTTTGAGACACATGCCATTGGGAGCATTTAACGGGTAGTGGGAGTTTGTCCCCACTACAACCCCCAGCTATGACAACCTAAAGGAACCAGTGTTGACATACTGCTCGATTAATTGCCCTCGCCTTTGTTTTGCTTGCAAACAGGATGGTGAAGATGCTAGGCTGTTCAATTAGCCGACGATGTACACTTAGTGGCCACTTTTGGAGGTACCTCCTGTACTTAATAAAGTGACCAGTGAGTGTATGTTCATAGTCTTCAGCTGCTGTAGGTAATCTACTTCAAGGATTGATGTGTTGTGCATTCAGAGATGCTCTTCTGCACACCACTGTTGTTTTTTTTTTTGTAATTTATTTTTTTATTGAAGTTCATCAAACAAATATTTCCATAAGATGTATTTCAGACATTGTACATATATATCATATAATCATATATATCACAAAATCTCCACAAAGTATTTATCTGGGGTATACACTTATAGAAAAGGGTGGAAAGAAAAAACAAGGCACATCACTGTTGTAATGTGCAGTTATTTGAGTTACTGTCACCTTCCTGTCAGCTTGAACCATCCAGCCATTCTCCTCTGACCTCTCTCATTAACAAGGTGTTTTCCTCCACAGAACTGCCGCTCACTGGATGTTTTCTGTTTTTGTACATTCTCTATAAACTCTAGAGACTGTTGTGCATGAAAATCCCAGGAGATCAGTAGTTTCTGAGATACTCAAACCACCCCATCTGGCACCAACAATCATTCCACAGTCAAAGTCATTTAGATCACATTCCTTCCCCATTCAAATGGTTGGTCTGAATAACAGCTGAACCTTTTGACCAGGTCCGGCTTGAGTTGAGGGTACATGATTGCCTGATTAGGTATCTACATTAACGAGCAGGTGTACAGGTGTAACTAATAAAGTGGCCGTTGAGCGTGTATGAATGTAGGTGATGAACTAAGGCACCACAACTTTGGGTAAATTCAAATCTGCAAAACAAGAAAACATAATCAGGCTTAGAACACAGTGCATTTTGCAGACCCATGGTAATTCTTCCAGTCTCTCTTGAAACACATCATTACAATGCTTCATCAGTTTGGCACATCCATCCACTTTAATTGCAGTTTCTGGAACTAAAGAGGCAATTTATTTTCAGTTTTACAGAGCTGATCAATGTTGTTTGTGGAGTTTTATGATCCAAATCACATTTGAAAATAAAACCAACTGGATTTTAAGAAGCACCCTTTAATGCATCCTCAGAAAGGCACAGCAGTCAGAAACAGGTTTATTATCACTGGCATGTATCGTGAAATTTGTTAACTTTCATGGCACTGAACTAAAGCAGAAATCGAAAGATTTTTTTACGGTAGAAAAACTTGCAGCAAGCTGCAGAGTGGAGAGATGCAGTGTTGTACAGGGCTGGAAGATTTGAAATGACAGGGAGGGAGTGACTTTTCAATAGTTTTAGAAAGAAGAGTAATGCTTCCTGCATTAAGTGCATGCTCAAATTCAAATTTATTGTTATTCAACTGTACGCATGTATACAACTAAATGAAAAAACGTTCTTCTGGGACCAAAGTGCAAAGTGGAGTACATATCTCACATAAAGGACATAAAATGATATTCATCATCCTCAGGTGTTGTGCCGTATGATATGGGCGATCATGGCCTTTGACCATGATTGCTCTTGGCAAATGCTTCTACAGAAGTGGTTTGCCATTGCTTTCTTCTGGGCAGTGTCTTTACAAGACGGGTGACCCCAGCCATTATCAATGTTCTTCAGAGATTGTCTGCCTGGCGTCAGTGGTTGCATAACCAGGACTTGTGATGTGCACCAGCTGCTCATACGACCATCCACCACCTGCTCCCATGGCTTCACATGACCCCGATTGGGGGGGTGGGCTAAGCAGGTGCAACACTTCAGGGTTAGGGTTAGGGTTAGCGACCTTCAGGCTAGTGGAGGGAAGGAGCACCTTACACCTCCTTTGGTAGAGATGTATCTCCATCCCACCATACAACAATGATTTTGGCAGATAATAAAAAATTATTCTATAGATATACAAGTCGACATAAAGTGCATATATGACATATAGTTAAATATATGTGGTCGCACCATGGTAGCCTAGCAGTCAGTGCAATGTTATTACAGCTCAGGGTGTTCTGGAAGCTCACTGGGCTGGAAGGGCCAGTTCCGTGCTGTATCTCTAAATAAATAAATGAATAAAAATACAACAGTTTAATGCTACCAGCACTCTCATAAATAATGTGTGCTGGGTGGCAGCCAGTGTGTTCAGAGGTCTCACAGCCTGGGGGAAGAAGCTGTTCCCCAGCTTCTTGTGTCTGAAGAAGTAGTTGTTGCAGCTGAGCCAGGCTGTGTTCAGGACCGTGTGGTATGAGATGTGGGTAGTCAGGAGCAGCAAGCATTCTGCTGGAGAAACACAGTAGCTCGAGCAGCGTCTCTGGGAGGTATTGGTTCATGCACCGAGATACAGTGAGAAACTTGTCTGGAATACTGTTCATACACAGCAGATCATTACATAAGAGATTACTAGACAGGTATATGGAGGAATTTAAGGTGGGGGTTATATGGGAGGCAGGGTTTAAGGGTTGGCACAACATTGTGGGCAGAAGGGCCTGTACTGTGCTGTGTTCTATGTTCTATAATGCATTGAGGGAGAACATGGGAAACAATAACAGAGTGCAGAATAAAGTGTAAAGCTACAGAGGAAACCCAGTGTAAGTAAACAATAAAGTGCAAAATAATGGCAAGATTAAAAAGATTAGCTCTATTTGTCACATGTGCATTGAAACATGCAGTGAAATACATCATTTGCGTCAATAGCCATCACAGTCCGAGGATGTGCTGGGGGCAGTCTGCAAGTGTTGTCATGCGCCAACATAGCATGTTCACAACTTACTGCCTCTAAGCAACACACACACACTAAATGCAGGGAGAACTCTGCAGGTCAGGCAGCATCTGTGGCAATGAATAAAAAGGCGATGTTTCGGGCCGAGACCCTTCTTTAGGACTAAAAAGGAAGGGGGAAGATGCCAGAATAAAAAGATAGGTGGAGGGGAATGAGGATAGGTGAAGACACCCTCAACAACTAAACTAATCTAACCCTTAGCTATACACCTTTCGAATGGGGGAGGAAAGTGGAGGAAACTCACTGGGTCATGGGGAGAACATGCAAAGATCCCAGTGGGCTTTAAAGTCTGGTTGGATACGTTATAAAGTGTTATGTTAACTGCTGCACGCTTTTTCTATCAACGTTGCAGGTTGAAACCCTGCGTCAGGACTGAGAGTGGAGGAAATAGATGGTCAGTATCAGAAGGGGAAGATGAGTGACGAGGAACGAGGCTGGGGTGTAACTGGAGGTGAAAAAGGACAGGGGGAAAGGGTGAGAGACACAGGGATTCAACCAGAAACATTGACAGTTCCTTTCCGAGAAGAAAATACTGCTCCATCCACTGAGTTTCTCCAGCAGATCTTTCGTTGCTCCAAAGTCCAGCAACGGCAGTTTCTTGTATCTCTGTGGTTAGTAGTGGGTTAGACAGATAATGTACGTACAAGGTGGTGTATGTACAAGACAGTGTAGACACAAGATAGTATATGTACAAGACAGTGTAGACACAAGATAGTGTATGTACAAGACTGTAAACACAAGATGGTGTATGTACAAGACAGTATAGACACAAGATTGTGTATGTACAAGACAGTGTAGACACAAGGTAGTATATGTACAAGACAGTGTAGGCACAAGATAGTGTATGTACAAGACAGTGTAGACACAAGGTGGTGTATGTACAAGACAGTATAGACACAAGATAGTGTATGTACAAGATAGTGTAGACACAAGGTGTATGTACAAGACAGTGTAGACACAAGATAGTGTATGTACAAGACTGTAAACACAAGGTGGTGTATGTACAAGACAGTGTAGACACAAGGTAGTATATGTACAAGACAGTGTAGGCACAAGATAGTGTATGTACATGACAGTGTAGACACAAGGTGGTGTATGTACAAGACAGTATAGACACAAGATAGTGTATGTACAAGACAGTGTAGACACAAGGTGGTGTATGTACAAGACAGTGTAGACACAAGGTAGTATATGTACAAGACAGTGTAGACACAAGGTAGTGTATGTACAAGACAGTGTAGACACAAGGTGGTGAATGTACAAGACAGTATAGACACAAGATAGTGTATGTACAAGACAGTGTAGACACAAGGTAGTATATGTACAAGACAGTATAGACACAAGGTGGTGAATGTACAGTGGAATTCAGGAAACTAAATTCATTTTATTTAGCCCTTCCAAACCTTTGAGCTTCACCCTCCTCGCAACCCTGACAACTCTGATTTAACCCTAACCTAATCACGGGACAATTTACAATGACTAATTAACCCATCTGGTATGTCTTTCATTAATTTATAGGAACAACACGTGTATCAGTTTTCAAGGGCAAAACAAATTTATTATCAAAATACATAAACAATATGTCCGTATCTCTCTCTCTATGTTTATTTGTTTGTTTATTTATTTATTGAGATACAGTGTGGAATAAGCCCTTTCAGTCCTTCAAGCCATGCCACCGAGCAATCCCCCGATTTAACCCTAGCCTAATCACAGAACAAATTACGATGAACACGGTAGGTTTTTGGAATGTGGAAGGAACCCGGAGCACCTGGAGGAAGCCCATGCAGTCATGGGGAGAACATACAGACTCCTTACAGTCAGTGGTGGGAATTGAACCCCGGACGTTGGTACTGTAAAGCATTGTGCTAACCACTACGCTACTGTGCCACTCCATTCTATCTTGAGACACAATTTTTTTGCACTTCTCTGTATGTTTTGATACTTTGATGTATGTTTGACAAATAAAGCTAATCTTTCCTTCTTTTAATCTTTTTTCTGTACGTCTGACCCTCCTCCCGTGCACGTTTTTGCTTATCGTACTTTGTCTACATCTCCAGCTTGGGGAGCAAAGCTTTTATATTGGTTCATTATAAATGTGTCACAATGACTTCTGTGCATCTCTGGAAAATACAATATCTCCGTTAGTTTATCTCTTGTAACCCTCCAGAGTATTTTCAGCAGCCCTCCTATAGTTCTCAAAGCAGAGGGTCTAGAGTAAGGTTCACATGAATGTTGTAAGGAGTGGAAGGGATAACGTATGAGGAGCATTTGATGGCTGTAGGCTTGTATGCACTGGAGTGCCGAAGAATGAATGGTGTGGGTGGGAGGAGGCTATCATTGAAACCTATTGAATATTGAAATTACTAGATAGAGTTGGTATTGGAGAGGATGTTTTCTATGGTGGAGAGTCTTGGACCAAAAGGCACAGGCTCAGAATACAAGAACATCCCTTTAGAACAGAGATGAGGAGAATTCAATGCCACATACGGCTGTGGAGGCCAAGTCATTGGATACACTTAAAGCAGAGTTTGATAGGTTCTTGATTAATCAGGGTATCAAAGGTTGTGGGGAGAAGGCTGGAGAATGGGGTTGAGAAGGAAAATAAGTCAGCCATGATTGAATGGTGGGAAAGACATGATGGGCTGAATGGCCTAATTCTGTTCCTATGTCTTATGGTCTTACGGTTTTATAAAAAAAAAGAATAAGAAACAGGAACTAGAATGTACAGAATCAGGTTTAATATCACAGACATATGTCCTGAAATTAGTTGTCTTGCAGCAGTACAGTGCAATACATAAAAACACTATGAATTACTGTACAATAAAAAATATATATAAATTAAATTAAATTGAATAAACAGTGCAAACAGAGAGCAAAATTAGTGAAGTAGTGTTCATGGGTTCATGGTCCATTCGGAAATCTGATGGTGGAGGGGAAGAAGCTGTTCCTACAATGTTGAGTGTGTGTCCTCAGGCTCCTGTACCTCCTCTTTAATGGTAGCAATGAGAAGAGAACATGCCCTGCTGATGGATGCCACCTGTTTGAGGCGTCATCTTTTGAAGCTGTCCTTGATGGTGGGGAGGCTAGTGCTGGCTGAGTTTTCAGCCCACTGCAGTCTTTTGCAATGTTGTACGTTAAATGCTGTAACCATATTTCTAGTATGTGCTGCCATCGCACATGGCTCCTTGCAGCCGGTGTAGGATTGGCAGACTTACCTGTACCTACAAGATTAGCTCAAAAATATCGAATTACAAGTACTTTATAAAACTCTAGGCAGCTTCTGGAGTATTGCATACAATTCTGGTCACCCCAGACATCGAGTCTTTGGACAGGATGAAGAAGTTGTTTACCAGGATGTGCTATGTTGAGTGGTTGGGCAAACTTGGGTTGTTTTCTCTGAGGAGAGATCAGATAGAGGTTTATAAGATAATGAGAGGCATAGATAGAGTAGACCGACAGTATTTTTATCTCTGCGTTGAAATGTCTAGTACCAGAGGGCATGCATTTAAGCTGAGAAGGGGTAATTTCAAAGGAGATGTAAACAGCAAGTTTTTACACAGAGAGTGGAGGTGACTGGAATTTGCTGCCTGGGGTGGTGATGGAAGGAACAGAAATCTTTAGGAGACATTTAGATAGGCACATGAATGTGAGGAAATGGAAGGATAAGGATATTGTGTAGACTGAGAGTATTAGTTTAGTTGGCTATTTGATTACTCATTTAATTGGATTGGCACATCAGTGGCCCGTTCCTGTGCTGTACTGGTCTACATTCTATATTCTATTAAACAGGGTTTTATCAAGGTAAGAGAGTTGAGGGGAATAGGGCACATAATTTCTGCTTTTATCAATTTGCAAGCATTTTTCATAACATTTTTCTCTGATTAATTTTTGAGATACCATCAAGATCTACTCAATGCCTTTTAATTTTGAAGGGACTGAGTCAAGGTTATGCTGCCTAAGTGGGAAGGATGTGGTCCTGGCTGGCAGATGGTGGAGGGCGCTGGATTCTAAGTGCTGGGTGTTGAAACGTTCGTCAGCAAAGGCAGCTTGGTGAGGAAAGAACAGATCCTTGTTTCAGCAATAGCATCTTGTTAATCAAAGTTCAAAAGTTCAAGGGAAATTTACTATCAAAGTACATATATGTCACCATATACAACCCTGGGATTCATTTTATTGTGGGCATTCACTGTAAATCCAAGAAACACAATGGAATCAATGAAAGACCACCCCCAACAAGACTGACAAACAACCAGTGTGCAAAAGGACAACAAACTGTGCAGATACAAAAGGAAAAAAATAAATAAATAAACAAGCTATAACTATCAAGAACATGAGATGAAGAGTCCTTGAAAGTGAGTCCATAATGGGTAGGCTGCAGTATCTGAATAAAAGTTATAACTGATCTATGTGAAATCATAACAAGGCACGATTCTGACATCAGGATTACCTCCCCCTGCCAATACCCTCCACTAAAGAATAGTTAAAGAAAGAAGATTGGTTCTATTTGACACATGTATATCAAAACATACATTAAAATGTGTTGTCTGAGTCAGATCAAATCAGTGAGAATCGTGCTGGGGCAGTCTGCGAGTGTCACCATACTTCAGGTGCCAACATAGCATGCTCATAACTTCCTAACCCTAATTTATATGTCTTTGAAATGTGGGAGGAAACTGGAGTACCCAGAGGAAACCCACATGGTCACAGGGAGATGGTACAAACTGCCCACAGACAGTGAATCCAAGTCGCTAGCAGTGTAATAGCCTTATGCTTCAGTACCATCCTACTCACTGTGGTCGAGCTTTCCTCATTGAATTCTCATTCAATTAACCTTCTAACCTGCGGGTCTTTAGACTGTGAGAGGAAACTAGAGCATGTGGTCACAAAGAGAATTTACAAATTCCTTACAGAAAACAGTGGGAATTGAACTGCAATCTTATAGTTGCACTGTAAACTGACTGGGCTAGCCACTACACCACTGGCCCTTAATGATACAAGGGGGCATTACTTCAAAGTGTTTGGTGGAAAGTAAAAAGGAGCTGTCAGAGGTAGGTTTTCTACCCAGAGTGGTGGGTGCATGGAACACAGTGCCAGGGATGATGGTATTCCAGTTTATTTTACATATAGGTATAAAAGTGAATTTTTAGGAAATGAGAAGGGTTTTCTTTTCTTTTGTTAATTACAATTTTTCTACTTTTATTTCTTTTCCGCTGGCTCTAAATCCAGAATGGTTGAGTGATGCACACAAAATGCTAAATAAAACTCAGCAGGTCAGGCAGTATCTATGGAGGAGAACTAACAGTCGATGTTGCAGGCTGAGACCCTTCTTCAGGACTGGAAAGGAAAGGAAAAGAATCCAGAATAAAAAGGTGGGGAGAGGGGAAGCAGTACAAGGTGAACTGTGAAAGAAATGGATCTATGCAAATCATGACCCCAAGATTCTGTGAAACCCACTACTACCAGCTACCAGGAGATATTTGTATGGGACAATCTTCCATAATTTGCTTTCCCTTGTCTGGAGATGCTACAATACTTGTTCTGTTTCACTGTGAAATGTGTACCTTCCTCTGCTGCACTGCTCTGAATTGCTCCTATAGACTCTGCGTGATTGCGAATTCACCCTGGGGCTCTCACTTGTCTCATAATAATGCAAATATACAGGAAATACAAGGCAAAAACTCCTCATGTAACATCAACAAAATTTAGAGCATGAAACATACAAAAGTACAGGACATTTGGCCACAATGTTGTGCCAACCCTTTAACCTATTCCAAGATCAGTCTAAACCTTCCCTCCCACGTGCTTCACCAGTTTTCTTACTAAGAATTTTTTGAATTTCCCTATTGTGCCTGACTCTACTACCATCTTTGGAGGCCATTAGCCATTTCTGCACTGGAAAAAAGTCTTTGGCTGTCCACTTAATCTATGTCTCTTATCATCTTGTACACTTCTATCAATTCCCCTCTCGTCCTGCTTCAATCAAAACAGAAAAGCCCGAGCTCACTCAACCTATCCTCATAAGATATGATCTCTAATCCAGGCAGCATCCTGGAAAATCTCCTCTGCACCTTTTCTAAAGATCCCACATCCTTCTTTCAAGATCAAATATTAAATCTTTGCAAATTAGCTTTATTTGTCAGACGTGCATTGAAACATGCAGTGAAATATGTTGTTTGCATTAAATCAGTACAGATTGTGCTGGTCGGCCTGTACAATCTACTAAATCAGAAGCGAACACAATACTCCAAGGGTACCAAGATGGTGCCGCATATGGCGGCCATGTTGTGAGCTCCGTTCTGAACAGGGTTTTATAGAGCTGCAACATTACCTCGCAGTTCTTGAACTCAATCCTCTGATCAATGAAGGCCAACAAACCATATGGCATCTTAATCAATCTATCAGTGGGCATACATACCTTTCCTGGTAACCCGCACTCTCTCTAAAACTTCTACACCCACTTTCCTGCCTTTGGAAACTAACGATATTTCCACTATTTGCTTCATTAATTATTAAAGACTGTTCAAGTAGAGGATCAAGTCATTTGGAAGAAATCGGGTTAAAAACAAAATTTGGTAATAATTTTCTCATTCTCATCTATACAAGCACATTGCCCTGGACAGAGAAAATTACTTCACTGGCCCATCACTGAACTGTTCCCACAACCTATGGGCTCACTTTCAAGTTCTCGATATGTATTGCTTATTTACTTATTATTATTATTTATTTTTTGTCTTTTGCATTTGCACTGTTTATTGTCTTTTGCACATTGGTTGTTTGTCCATCCTGTTGGGTACAGTCTTCCACTGCCTTTATTACGGTTCTTGGATTTACTGAGTATCCCCACAAGAAAATGAGTCTCAGGATTTGTTTATGGTGACGTACATGTAAACTTACTTTGTAACTTCATAGAGTCTCTTCCCAATTCACATCCACTGTTAACATAAATTGTAAGAACTCTGTATGGTATAGGATATAGATTCAAATGGGGAAGCATTTCAATTATAGAAACAGAGGAAATTCTGAAGATGCTGGAAATCTTGAGCAACACAGAAAGTACTGGAGGAACTCAGCAAATCAGGCTGCATCTATGGAGGGGAATAAACAGTCGACATTTCGGACCGAGACACTTCATCAGGACGGAAGAGGAAAGGGAAAGAAGCCAAAATTGAAGGTGGGGGGAGGTGGAGGTGATGGTGACCCAGGTGAGGGTGAAGGTGGATGAGTGAGGGTTGGGGGAATGCCGTGAGATGCTGGGAAGTGATAGGTTCAATTATAAATTTTTTACTGAGAATATGCTTGCAGTTTTGGAATACTTGGCATTCAGATGTAATGTTCTTCTTGAGGCACTCGTGATCAGTACGGTAGCATAGCAGTTAGTGTAATGCTTTACCTTGCTGGGTGCAAGATCAGAGTTCAATTCCCACTGTTGTATGTAAGGAGTTTGTACATTCTTCCCGTGGCCGCGTATATTTCCTTCAGGTACTCCAGTTTCCTCTCACAGTCCAAAGACGTACCAGTTAGGGTTAGTAAGTTGTGGGCATGGTATGTTGGCACCAGTAGCAACACTTACCTGCTGCCCCCAGCACATCCTCGGACTGGGTTGGTCGTTGATGTAAAAGATGCATTTATTGTACATTGCGATGTACATATGACAAATCTTGTTTTCCTAAATGTAACTGAATTCTAATGAAAGTGAATTTATATATTTTTTTACCTTTAAGACAGCTCCATTGACATTAAGTTTAATTAAAAGTAACCAATATACTCCTGCCAACATTCAGGATAAAACCCTCCCAATATTCAACTGAAAAAACATTTGTGATACTGGCAATAATGTGGAAGACTAATTATTAATGAATGAAGTGTCCTAGCTCTGAAAAATATATTTTAATAAATCTATGATAGAAAAATGTGATTTATAAAATTATATATATAATTTTGGAATCCAATTTGGTGATGTCAACCAGTCAGCAGAATCCACATAGATTTACTGACGGTGTTGTGTTACTCTGCCATGGTACATTATGGAAAGCTGATGGGTATTGGTGGTTACTCATCTTTTATTGTGGAGAGAAAATATAGTAATCCAACACCTTTTAAATGTTATTAGGTCATTTTGATTGGCATGTAATTAAAAGATACATACTGGAATTACAGGCACAATAAATGCATTCTGTATCTTACATGAGCTGTAGTTTCAAAGATCTACAGATTTCATACTTCATAAATTTTTATTGAAAGTTGAAGGTAATGAAAACTGAATCATAAAGCAAACAGACATACAAATGTATTCTCTCCACACCACTAACATAAGTATAATGTGACTGTTATTGGCTGAAAGAAGCAATGTTGAAAAAAATCACAATGATAATTGTCACCAGGTTCAAGAAGAGCTGCTTTCCTTTAACCATTCAGTTTGATGCTCTGTGTCTGTGATCCTGCTGCAAGAACATTTTTCATCACACCTGTGCATACATGGACTTGTACATATGACAACAACACTGAAACTAAACTTTCTTGAACCAACTGACAAAACTACAATCATCACAGTTTAGCAATATCCACCATCAGTAAAACTTACGGGAGGTTCTGCCTTCACAGGACAACATCGCTCATTACAGATTCCCACTCTCCAGGGCGTGCCATCTTCTCACAGTTCCCACTGGGCAGGAGATACAGAAGCCTAAGGTCCCACATCTGCACTTCAAGAACAGTTACTTCCCTTCAACCATTTGGTTCTTGAACCGACCGACAGAAATACTGATCACCACACTTTGCACTAAAATTAACTTTATATATTTTAACTGTGTTTTTATTTTTTTTAATTTTGCATAATACATGCTTAATTTTTGTTTTTCTTGTGAATGCTGCACATTTCTTTATTTAATGAAACAGAGTGGGGTGGGCTCTTCAAGACATGTTGCCCTAGCAATCCAGTTTAACCCCAGCCTAATCACAAGACAATTTACAGCCTAACCGGTACATCTTTGGACTGTGGGAGGAAATCTTCACTTTCCATGGGGAGGACATACAAACTCCTTACAGGAGGCGCTGGAATTGAACTCTGAACTCTGACACCCTGAGCAGTAATAGTATCGCGCTAACCACTGTGGCACCTTATCCGATGCTCTGTGCCCGTGATGCTGCAAGTAAGTTTTTCATTTCACCCGTGCACGGGTGTACTTGTGCAGATAACAATGAACTCAACTTGTATCTGTGAGTATATGCTCTTGTGTAATTGACAATAAACTCGACTTTGACTTTGAATGCCTTTCTTTTGAAAAGATCTGCAATCTAATTGCATTTTTGAATCAAGTACAACAGAAATAATATTTCTTTTGACTGTTAAGTACTTGTGTTTATTTGATTTATGTTAAATTATTTTATTGATTTAGGGAGCTGGTATGAAGCAGATAAAATGTGATTCTGAATTGGAAGTACAATTTATTGGGATGGAAAATCAGTCATATTTTTCAATAGAATGTGTTTATATTTTTTTACTGCCCATTACGCCGCTGCCGTTTATGCAGTGAGGGTCCTCCATCTCTGGCCGCGTTCAGGGCTTCCTTCATCACGTCAGTAGCTTTCTCTCAGTTTACACTACTGTCAGTCATGTAAGTCCCAGCGGAGACTTACACTGATGGAAAAGGGTTCTTCATCACTGTTTCCGTATAAGTTTTGTTTGACAAGTCAGGCTTGTTAGCCCTGAGCTGAACCCCAAATCTGAAAGACCGGTGAACCATTCTTAGTCTGGCCTCTTCCCTTTGACCTGTTTGGCATGGGTGACCCTACCAAGAACCAAGTCATGTAGCTCTCCGGGCCATTGAGGCATGCAGCTCTCCAAACCACGACAAGGTTGTGATGTGTTTGTATGGGCCACTTAAAAAAACATACCTTCAGCTACTTAAACATTGCAGAAAATACTCTCTGCTGCATTCAGCAATCAGCATTTCTTATTGAACCTTCAGTTAAAATGCAATAATTACATTCAAGGGCAATTGACCACCTTGTATTGGCAGAATTAGTTGGTCTATGACCATTGTTTTACAAAAACTTTTTTTTAGACCACGTCTCATGGTCTGGTACAGCAATCTATGGCAGATGGAGTTCAACCCGGAGAAGTGTGAGGTGGTACACTTTGGAAGGACAAACTCCAAGGCAGAGTACAAAGTAAATGGCAAGATGTTTGGTAGTGTGGAGGAGCAAAGGGATCTGGGGGTACATGTCCACAGATCCCTGAAAGTTTCCTCACAGGTAGATAGGGTAGTTAAGAAAGCTTATGGGGTGTTAGCTTTCATAAGTCAAGGGATAGAGTTTAAGAGTCACGATGTAATGATGCAGTTCTATAAAACTCTGGTTAGGCCACACTTGGAGTACTGTGTTCAGTTCTGGTCGCCTCACTATAGGAAGGATGTGGAAGCATTGGAAAGGGTACAGAGGAGATTTACCAGGATTCTGCCTGGTTTAGAGAGTATGCATTATGATCAGAGATTAAGGGAGCTAGGGCTTTACTCTTTGGAGAGAAGGAGGATGAAAAGAGACATGATAGAGGTGTACAAGATATTAAGAGGAATAGACAGAGTGGACAGCCAGCGCCTCTTCCCCTGGGCACCACTGCTCAGTACAAGAGGACATGGCTTGAAGGTAAGGAGAGAAAAGTTCAAGGGGGATATTAGGGGAAGGTTTTTTACTCAGAGAGTGGTTGGTGCGTGGAATGCACTGCCTGAGTCAGTGGTGGAGGCAGACACACTAGTGAAGTTTAAGAGACTACTAGATAGGTATATGGAGGAATTTAAGGTGGGGGGTTATATGTGAGGCAGGGTTTGAGGGTCGGCACAACATTGTGGGCCGAAGGGCCTGTAATGTGCTGAACTATTCTATGTTCTATGTAATCTGAATGCACAGAAACATCACAGAGAATCATGATTAATAGTAAATGGTCAATGTGATTTATTTATCACATTGAAATGCATTGTTTGCATTAACAATGAACACACCCAAGGATGTGGGGGATGCCTGCAAGTGTCACCTCACATTATGGTGCATGCCCACAATCCTCGGCAGAACAACACACCAAACTACAAAGCAACAACAGTGAAACAAGCCCTGTTCCTCCTCCCCGTGCACGTACACAGTCCTCTAACCCCAGGACAGGCTGGCTTAGGCCTCCAGCCACCAGCGAACTCACGGATTTGCAGACACTGGTCCCCAACTTCCCAACACAGAATAAAATAACAACAGAACATATCAAGCAGTGCAAGAAGCTCCGTTCCTTCCAGCCGTGCACACACCGCCATAAGCCCTTTCGGCCTGTGCAACTGACCACAGATGGTTGGTCTCTGAGGTTTCTAGAACACCTGTCATCTTAACTAGAGTCGTTAAACCCTTGTGCTTTCTGATTGATCTAGTCAAGTTTATTTCCACTGGCATGGATTTGCCATATTCTGTGATGACTTAAAGCGGGCTCCTGATTAGCACTTATCTCGGGGTCCTTGTCCTGAGCATGATTTCTCATGCGGTGTTGGTCAGTCAAGCCTCTGATGTTCTGTTGGAACTCCTATGTATAAAACTTGTTTCCATCTCTACATGGGAATTTGTTGTTCCTCTGTACCTGGGTCCAGTCATTGCTAGCACACTGTAGTACATACATGATCTGCTAACCCGAGGACAGACTGTCTTCTTCAGCCTCCATTGCAATATAGATGATCAGGTTATGGAGGTAGGCACAGCCAGGAAGACCCTAGTATCAAGAAATGGCATCACGTTCAAGCTCTTCAGCAGTAGGTGTGGTAACAGGTTCTGTGAAGATTTGTGTACACGTTTGGGTCACGGCAGCACTATGTTCCTCTGATAGCAAGCAGATACACAATTGGGACAAAAAACTTGAAACATTTATCTTAGTTCCATATAACTGGTAGGCTTGGGGTGAAATTTGAGACCTAATTTCTGCAGTGAATTGCATTCTGCATTACAGTTCTAGTAATTGTTGCTCACGTCAGCTGGGGTTATTGGAGCTTTCATTAGTGGTTGGACGTTGGAGCTGGTTTCCCTGCAGGTGAGTGTTAGAAAGGTCATCTTTAATATCTCCCTCCAGTGTTCTATGTCATTGGGTGGTCCGATCTCACTCCCATGATCTGTTGAGCTTTTGGACCTTTTTGGAAATATTAGAGAGTGCGTCTCCTGCTGGGTGTTATGTTCCGGAGAAAGAGTTCTAGACCCCAGTTTCAACTTGGCTAATTGGCTAAAACTATGTTCACTGTGTACAACAAAATATCATCATGAAGATATTTCAGTTAGGGAACTATTCTGATTACAGCAAAGCAGTTATACCATATTTATTTTAGTAACACTGTCATATTTAATTATAACTCTGAGTTCTAGTAATCTAGCTAAACAATAAACAGCTTTCTGATATTATTGTTCATGTGGATTGGTATCAAAGAACTCCATTTATATAAGATAGGATATAGTGGCACACTCAATGGCCACTTTATTATACACAGGAGTGGAACGCAGTGTGATTTTCTGCTGCTGTAGCCCATCCATTCCAAGGTTTGACATTCAGAGAATCTCTTCTGCACAACACGTGTTTATTTGAGTTATTATCACTTTCCTGTCAGTTCGTATCAGTCTGTCCATTCGCCTCTGACCTCTCTCATCAACATGGTGTTTTCACACACAGAACTTCCACTCACTGGATGTTTTTGTTTGTTTTTCGCACCATTCTCTGTAAACTCTAGAGACTGTGTGTGAAAATCCCAGGAGATCAGCAGTTTCTGAGATACTCAAACCACCCCATCTGGCACCAACAATCATTCCACAGTCAAAGTCACTAAGATCACATTTCTCCCCCATTTAAATATTTGCACTAATGGGCAGGTGTACTAACAAAGTGGCCACTGAGTGTATATTGGTAGTGTCTGGAAGTCATTAGAAGAATTCTGTACATTTCCTGGTACTGAACTACTACCAGTCAAATCAGCTGATGGAGATCTAATGTGAGGAATTATTCATTACTGAGTTACTCAGGATAAAATACAAACCGTTTTGCTGATGTGCATTTGCAAGCTTCCTGCAGTGACAAGGAAAGATTCCACCTCCTGCCAATCACAAGACTCCTAGATGAAGAACCACTGCTTGACTTAGCTCATCGGAAATGATACCCAAGTAGTTCACTCCCTTTGTAGAATACATGCAGAAAATACATAGAGATGGAATTCAAGAAAATCAGTGTTAAGCATAAATTTGTTCTCCAAACTGCTTGATCCACCAGTGAATATGCCAAGCTGAAGTTCTACAGATCGAGTCCTACCCATCCAAATTAGACCCTAAGACCACAACACATCGGAGCATAATGAGGCCATTCATCCCATTGAGTATACTCCACCATCCCATCATGACTGATTTATAATCCCTCTCAAACCACCTTCTCCTTGTCATCTTTGACACCCTGACTCATTAAAAGCCTATAAACCTCTGCTTTAAATGTACCAAATAAGTTGGCCTCCACAGCCATCCATGACAATGGTTCACCACCTTCTGGCTAAAAGACTCCCCCCTCATCTCATCCAAGGGTCTCTGTCTGAAATGTCAACTGTTTATTCCTCTCCATAGATGCTGTGTGAGTTGCTGAGTTCTTCCGAATTTTAATTAATTCTTCTGGGAAAAAAAAATGAAGAAATTGGTTCATAGGATCTAGACAGTTTAACCTCATTGTTTTGTGGATTCTTTGTTAAAAATGGGCTTTTGCATTCTGTGAACTATTTAATTTTTCCAGCAAGCATGTGTATCCTTTTATTTCAGATGAAGGTGAGTTATGTTCAAGATTCAAGATCTTCCAGATTACAATTTATTTATCATGTGTACATCAAAACATACAGTGAAATCTGTCAAATAAAAACACAAAATGCTGGAAAACTCAGCAGGCCAGACAGCATCTATAGGAGGAGGTAGTGACGACGTTTCGGGCCGAAATCCAGTGAAATCTGTCAGTTGCATTAACAACCAACTCACCCAAGGGTATGCTAGGGCAGCCCGCAAGTGTCTCCACACATCCTGTTTACATACTGAATAGATGCAGAACATCAGATGTTATAAGATATTGCTTCAACTCTTCCTCTATCATCTCTAAAATGTCAAGAGGTTATCTGTACAGTGCGGGACACTTAAATTCCACAGGTCTCTCAGTATTATGGAAGCTTCATTCGTATTCAGCTCTTATATGAGCGTAATGGAAGAAAGCTTCTGTACTTTTATGTACAGATCATATCAGTAAGGTGTGCCCATGTGTTGAATGCAGGTACTAAAAGGTTGCTTCTTTACCTGATTCAGAGCCTGCATTCAAAATGATGTTTTGGTTCAGAACTGAAAATCAGTGTTTCTATTTTACGGAGAGTCATGGGAGGATCTTTGCAGTTACCTTAAAATTATGCTTTGAAGTGAAGTCTGAGTGACAGAAAGCTTTTTTTCCCTTCTGCTTTTTTTTATTGTTTAACGATACAGCACAACTTGGCCCAATGAGTCACACTGCTCAGCAACTCACCTGTTTAACACTAGCCTAATCACAAGACAATTTAAAATGGCCAAATAACCTACTAACCAGTACGTCTTTAAGCTGGGAGGAAACCGAAGCACCTGGAGGAAACCCAAATACTCTTAGGGAAGAAGGTACAAACTCCTTACAGACAATGTCGGAATTGAACTCCAAACTCCAGTAGCTGTTACAGCATTGCACTTACCATACACTACCATGGCAAAATGATAATTCGCCAAGTAACTTGAAGTCACTTCTGGTTTGCACCAGACAATAAGTCATATCATGTAACTTTGACAAACTTCTATAGGTGCACAGTGGAGAGTATCCTGACTGGTTGAATCACAGCCTGGTATGGAAACACCAATGCCCAGGGATGGGACACAGCCCAGTCCATCACAGGCACATCCCTCCCCACCACTGAGCACATCTCCATTGAGCACTGCCACAAGAAAGCAGCATCTGTCTCCATTCAGCTCATGCATTCTTCTTGTTACTACTGTAGGGAAGGAGATAAGGAGGTATAGAAGCCTCAGGTCCCACACCACCTGGTTCAGGGACAGTTATTACCCTACAACCATCAGGCTCTTGAACCAGTGTGAATACCTTCACTCACATCAACACTGAACTGATTCCATAACCTCTGGACTCACTTTCAAAGATTCTACAGCTCATGTCCTCGATATTATTTATTACTTATTTATTTTTCTTATTTTTTAAAATATTTACACAGTTTGTCTTCTTTTGCAAATTAGTTTGTTCATCTTTGTAGTTTTTCATTGATTCTATTGTATTTCTTTTTTTTACTGTAAATGCCTGCAAGAAGACAAAACTCAGGGTAGTATGTAGTGACATACACTGTACATACTTTGTTAATGAATTTACTTTGAACTTTGATCAGGGTCTCCGAGACATTTCTGATCCTGTCTGTAAAACACTGGGCTACCATTGTCCCCTCTTTAACAGCAAATGCACATCACTCATCAGTTACCATTTCACTCTGCTTTAATGTGTGCTCAAGGAAATGGGTGGGGAATAATAGCATCGGTTTTGCCTATTCACTATTATGATGCATGTACACTCAGTGGCCACTTTATTAGGTACCTCCTATACCTAATAATGTGGCCACTGGATCTATGCTTGTGGCACTCTGCTTTAGCTCATCCACTTCAAGTTGTGCACTCAGAGATACTCTTCTGCACACCACTGTTGTAGCGCAAGGTTAGTTGAGTTGCTGTCGCATTTGTAAATCTAGTCAGCTCCATCTAGGGTACTAGCCTATGAAGTACCCAGGACACCTTCAAGGAGCGGTGTCTCAGAAAGGCAGCGTCCATTATTAAGGACCTCCAGCACCCAGGGCATGCCCTTTTCTCACTGTTGCCATCAGGTAGGAGATACAGAAGCCTGAAGGCACACACTCAGCGATTCAGGAACAGCTTCTTCCCCTCTGTCATCGGATTCCTAAATGGGCATTGAACCCGTGAACACTACTTCACTTTTTAAATATATAGTATTTCTGTTTTTGCACAATTTTTAATCTATTCAATATACATATACTGTAATTGATTTATTTATTTGTTTATTTATTTATTCTTCTATACTATGTATTGCATTGAACTGCTGCTGCTAAGTTAACAAATTTCGTGACACCTGCCAGTGATAATAAACCTGATACTGATTCTTCTGAAACAGTCTGGCCATTCTGCTGTTGCCTCTCTTCATTAACAAACCATTTTTGCCCATAGAAATACCACTCACTGGATGTTCTATGTTTTGTGCGCAAAAAAAATTAGATCAGCTGTTTCTGAGATACTGAAACAACCCTGTCACTCATCAACAATTACTCCATGGTCAACTCAATGCATGAAAGCATGCAGACATGGTCAAGAGGTTCAGTTCTTGTTCAGAACATACATCAGAATGGGGAAGAAATGTGACCTAAGTGACTTTGACCATTGAATGATCAAAATCTGCTCATCTCCTGGCATTTTCAGGTACAGCAGTTTCGAGAGTTTTCAGAGAATGGTGTGAAAATTAAAAAAACAGTGAGTAGCAGTTCTGTGAGTAAAGACACCTTGTTAATGAAAGAGGACAGAGCAGAATGGCCGGACTGGTTCAAGCTGACAGGAAGGTGACAGTAACTCAGTTAACTACATGTTACAACAGTGGTGTGCAGAAGAGCATCTCTGAATGCACAACACTTTGAACCTTGAAGTGGATGGGTTACAGCAGCAGAAGACCATGAACATACACTCAGTGTCCACTTTATTAGGAGCAGAAGGTACCTCATGAAGTGGCCAGTGACTGTATATTAACGTGTATATTTACATGTATTAGGAAATTGCTGTGGTATGTTGGAGCTCTTGTGAAAGTTAACACAGATGCCAACAATGGTTCCATTTTACCATGCATTCTCAAACTTCTCTTTAACTTCCAGCTCATATTTCAGAAAAAGTTTTGAAATTTTGTATGTAGAATTTCCACAATATTACACAACAACTCAAAATTGACCTGCTGGAAACTGATAAAGTTGGCAATGTAATTAAAGGTGTCAAATTTAAAATAAATGATCAGGTACTCAAATAACTCCCAATGTTAGTTATGTACTGTATATATTACAGGGCCCAGGGTAGGACTCGATTACAGTTCAGGAGATTCTGGAGTTCAATTCCAACGCTGTCTGTAAGGACTTTGTACGTTCTCCCCATGAGTGTGAGGGTTTCCTCCGGGTGCTCCTGTCCTACAGTCCGAAGGCATCATTGTAAACTGATCTGTAATTCGTTCGTTCATTCATTACGTGCCGTGTCGTATGACGTAGGTGATCATGGTCTTTGACCATGGTTGTTCTTGGCAAATTTTTCTACAGAAGTGGCCTTCTTCTAGACTGTGATTAGACTAGGGTTATTCGTTAGTTGCTGGGTGGTGCATTTGGTTGAGTTGAAAGGCCTGGTCAGCACTGTTTGTCTAAGCAATAAAAACCCGATAAATAAAGAAATAGATAAATGTATATATGAAAATTACCATATTTATGTTAAGGAATAACTTCACCCACCCATTGCTAAATATAAAGGTCCACCTGGCCAACAGAAAACTATATTGAAAGTACATGATTAATATTAACAGAGCAGGGTTTTCTTACTGAAAACTTCTGTATGACTGTCTTTAGTTTCCACACGCCTTCCCCACCACCTCCCCCCTCCCCGTCTCTGGGTTGATCAAGAAATTAAGAAGCTCTAATAAAGGATAAAGACAGCAGATGTTGCACACCCGCTGTTGCGAGGGAAATTCTGGCTTCTCCCCGTTCCCTTTCCAGCCCCGATGAAGGGTCCCGGCCCGAAACATCGACTGCTCACTCCCCTCCATAGATGCTGCCTGACCTGCTGAGTTCCTCCAGCGCTTTGTGCGTCTGTGTGTTGCTCTGGATTTCCAGCATCTGCAGAAAGATGATCGTGTTTATGATTTGCCGGGGGGAGGGGCATGTTGCATTTTCCCCCGGCGGGGTGTCTTTAATGCACCGGCTCTGTTTGCCCCGACTACCCCACCCGTCCTCTCTGTACAGTGGTGGGCTCTCCCTCTCGGATGCAGCCCGAGCCTGCCTTGCTCAGGGCTTCTGCGGCTCTGTGCAAGGATCCTGGGAGCTAGTGATGTCAGGCAAGGCTGGGTCATTTCAAGGTTAGCAGGCTGGCTGCGGTTCAGAGAAAGTTCACTCGCATACATTAGGCAGCGCAGTCTCTGCAACTGAGGAAGGCTGGGGTGTTTTTTTTTATCCCCTTCTCTTTTTGACACAAGGAGTAGGAAGTGAGAGGGACCAGCCACTTTGGTGGGGTGGGAAAAGCCGAGCGGGGTTGGACGGGGAGCGGAAGGGGGAGAGTTAGCGGAGGGCAAGCGTGGCCAGCGGCCGGACAGCGCTGGGGCATTGTCCGCGCAGCGAGACCAGAGCCTCCGGGGCGCAGCGCTGGACACCCTTCCAATACCCGCCCCGCTCCAAACCTCACCCCTCTCCCCTTTTTTATTATTTATTATTATCTCGAATAGAGCGCTGTAAACTGCCTTGAGGGGAGGGGAGGGGAGGGTGTTGTTGGTGAAAATGGCAAGTGATCATTTGGATCGGTGACAGGCTTTTAGCCGTGTTGTCTGTCTTAATTCATGGGAAAACAGCCCGGCGTGCCAAGAGAGAGAGAGAGAGAGAAAAAAAAGAAGAGGGAAGGAAAAAGAAACAAAATATAAGGGCAGAGTTTTGATGGGAGTTTGGACAACTTTTTTTTTCGTTTGCAAATTTCCCCACACCCAGAGAGAGCGAGAGAGAGAGAGAGAGAGAGAACCAGTGTTGGCTTCGCAGGTTTGCGGGCTTCAGCCTCCCGTCATGTTTGACTGCATGGATGTCCTCGCAGTCAGTCCTGGTCAGATGCTGGATTTCTACACTCCGAGCCCGTCTTCTTGCATGCTCCAAGAGAAAGCTCTGACCGCATGCTTCAATGGACTGACACACAGGGAATGGCAACCGAAACCCAGCACTCAATGTAGGTTGTGTTTATCATTATCGTTCATAATGCATATGATAGAAAACGTTGCATGTCCGCTTATGTTGTGCTTTCCTCGCTCTCTCTCTCCCCTTCTCTAACACACAGCCCCTCTCTCCTCTTCCCTCATCTGTCCCTGGACAGTTTTAATCTGTAGTGGGCATCAGCGTTTTGCCGTGGGTGGCAGGCAGGGAGTCTAGTGTGACAGCAGTGGTTACTTTTCGTCACTTCTGCACTGGCTTTCGCATCTTTACACAGAGTGCCGAGGAATGCAGTTAGTTAGTAAACAGTGGTGCGAGCGTTAAGATTAGGGGGAAAAAACAGAAAATTGGAAATGAAACACTCACTTCTCTCAGTTTTCCCCCGTTTGAAGGCTGCTAGCAAGCAGGGAGCTGGAGAGGGTTGCTCCGTCTCTCGCTAGACACCGTTTCCAATAAATCTCCATCAGTCCCTCCTTAGCTGTCTGTCTGCACTAGGCAGAAAATTTAAAGCGGTTCTTTTCTAAAGTGTCACTTTCGTTCATTCATTTCCACCGGGTTTTATTTCCCTCTGTAATGGAATCGCTGAACGGTATTTGCAGCAGAATAAGTGCGTATGGGAGTTTTATTTTTAATATTGTCGGCGAAGTGGCTTTTCATTATCGTTCTGCCTCTCTTGTAACTCTCAGACATTATTTAAAACCATTTAGATAAAACAAATAAAGACTTTACCTTATCAGAAACATTGTATCTGGTTTAATAAACGAAAAATTGCCGATAAAGCATTAGCACAACAGTCAAAGGAATAGCCAAACCCGCTGACATCGATTACAAACGTGAAAAAAATAGATTTTTAAAATTATTTCATAGCTAAGTGCGTCTCTCACAAAAAAAGTGTTATTTTCGTTTAAGGTTAGGTAGTGGCGCGCACCCCTTAATGTGTCGAATAATATTTTCATTTTGCAACTGCCTCGTTTATTTATATCGAAGTGTTTATCGTTTGACTTTGCCTTGGACATTTTAAGGCCATTATGTGCAGGATATAATTCCGATTTTAGTTTCAACCGCCAACGCAAATATAATTTATAAGAATATTTTCTGTTTCTTTTTGAAGAGATTTGATGTTTCTAATGCAAGTTGAAAAACACAATATTACTATAAATGTAGCATTCAGGGATAAGCTAGGCTGTCAAATGATATTTTATATAACGTTAAACGGGCTTTTATTTGAACGTTGCTTCAGGGACAGCTACGGTACAAAAGCAGATTCTGGAGGGTAAATCTGGAGGTAATATTGCCCCGGAATAGCAGCGACCACAGACCTCAGTATTTCCTGGCGCGCTGTTCCTCGTTAAGCACTTCGTGGCCTGTGTTTAGCAGCGACTACAGATTGATAGCATTGCCCAGCCACAGATCTGAAAAACCTTTCTTTCATTGTGCCACTCTAATGAAAAGGAGATTGAGAGAGCTGACAATACTGAGGTTTTAGTAATGTAATAATGTTGTAAGAGACACTTAAATTACCTGTTTGATGTACAATCAGCAATTTCAGGCGTTAAAAGGGAAAAAAAATCAATCGGCGGTACAGTAACTTGTCCCCTGTGTGCTGCTAACATCTGTACACTGCTTTTCTTAAACACTCTTCACTTCAAAGTTTTATGGGCAAATCTCGGTGTCTTTGGGGTTTAATTAAGTTGTTACAATGAAAACTGATGCAAATATAACTCAATTCCATGGCGAGTTTTCAGTGCACGAGCAGTGTATTCTTATATTGAGGGGTTCCTCGGGTTAGATTATTAATTCATTGTGCTTTTAGAACAACTTAAGAGTGATTATTTACCTGTATATAACTAACATGGCACTGGCATCTTATATAAGTGGAACACAATCTGGTCCAACTTAAAATAACTTGCAGGAATGCTATCAAGGTGATTGGACATTGCAGCTAATCTCTTTTTTTTATCAATAACCTTTCCCTACAATTGCTTTGCTTTAATCATTCATTGGTAAGAGATTAATAGGTTTTCAAATTATTTATTTTAAATAGATGAAGGGTTTTGGCCAAAACGTCGACTGTTTACTCCCCTTCTTAGATGCTGCCTGACCTGCTGAGCTCCTCTAGCATTTTAGACCTTAAGACATAGCAGCAGAATTAGGCCATTCAGTCCATTGAGCCTGCTCTGCCATTCCATCATGGCTGATTTATTATCTCTTTCAACCCCATTCTCCTGCCTTCTCCCCATAACCTGTGATGCCCTGACTAACCTATCACTCTCTGCTTTACATATACCCACTGACCCAGTCTCCACTGCTATCTGTGGCAATCAATTCCACACATTCACCACTCTCTGGTTAGAGAAATTTCTCCTCATCTCTGTTCCTTCTATTCTGAGGCAGTTCCCCTTGTCCTAGACTCCCTCGATATAGGAAACATCCTCTTCACATCCACTCTATCTAGGCTTATCTTGCATACATGGAACATAATCTGTTTCAACTTGCAGGTGTGATATTGCAGCCTTAGAAAAGACACAGTCTACTTGTTTTTATTTATCTATAACCGAGGTGTATCTTTCCCCATGAGTGTCGTGCTTTAATTGAAGCTCAAAGGTTCAAAGTAAATTAATTATCAAAGTACATGTATGTCACCATATACAACTCCAAGATTAATTTTCTTGCAGGAATACTCAATAAATCCAATAATCATAACAGAATTAATGGAAGACTGCAGCAACAGGGTGGACAACCAGTGTGCGAAAGACAACAAACTGTGTAAATACAAAAGGAAAGAAAAAAAGAAATAATGATAAATAAGCAATATGTATTGGGAACATGAAATGCAGAGTACTTGAAACTGAGTCCATAGGTTTTGGGAACAGTTCAGTGATGGGGCAAATGAAATTGAGTGAAATTATCCCCTCTGGTTCCAGAGCCTGGTGGTTGACGGGTAATAACTGTTCCTGAACGTAGTGGAGTGAGTCCTGAGGATATTAAGATCATAAATACAACAAATTCTGCAGATGCTGGAAATTCAGAGCAACAAAGTGCTGGAGCAACTTACATTAAATAGATGAAGTGTCCTGATGAAGGGTCTCTGCCTGAAATGTTGACTGTTTATTCCTCTCCATAGATGCTGCCTGCCCCACTGAGTTCCTCCAGCATTTTGTGTGTGTTTTGCTTTGGACTGCCATCATCTGAAGAATCTCTAGTGCTTAGGTTTTTAAAATATTGTCGAAAAGGAAGCTATGTGTTTTTCCCTCTTAGCATTTACCAGTGCTGCTCAGAGTATCTCCACTAGGAGGTGTGTGGTATAGTTTAGGTGATGCTCCCTCTTTCTTGGGAGGTAAATTATTTCTGCCCAGTGACTTCCAATGGTATCAATTAGAGAGTTAGCATTTAACTCACAGGTAGTTGGCAGCTTATGGCTATGAATCCCTAATTTTAGTCTGTTTGTGGCTTCAAAACTATGTTCTGTATCAGTATGAAGTGCTCAAAAATAAGAATGGAATGCCAAATTTCATACTGTGATAGAACATCTAAACTTTTTCTCTAACTCTATTCTTAGCAGCTCTGTAAGAGCATGTGATTATATCTGATTTAGATGGTTAACTTTGTTTATGGGAATAGACGGGTGAGAACCGTGTAAGTCATCATGAAGGACCGACTTTATTCACCATATACGTTGACATGAATTTGGAATTTAGTATTAATCAGAATAGATTACAATTAGGAAACTGCACACATACTTTGATAATAAATGTTCTTTGAATTTGCTGTGGTGTGTTGGCGTGACATGCGATAAAAAAAACCCCAAAATAACATTCGACAACTCTAATACAGTAAAACCATACGATGCAGGAGCAGAGTAAGGTCATTCAGCCCATCGAGCCTGCTCTGTCATTCAATCATGGTTGATTTATTATCCCTCTCAAACCCATTCTCCTGTCTTCTCCCCATAACCTTTGACATCCTCACTAATCAGGAACCTGTCAACCTTCACTTTAAATATAACCAATAACTTAGCTTCCACAGACGTTTGTGAGGCCACAGATTCATCATCCTCCAGCTAAAGAAATTCCTTTTCATCTCTGTTCTAAAGGGACGTCCTTCTATTTTGAGGTTGTGCCCTCTGGTCCTAGAGTCCCCCAATATTAGAAGCATCCTTCCCAATCCATTCTATCTAGGTTTGATAGGGTTCAGTGAGATACCCCTTCATACTTCTGAAGTGTAAAGAGTGCAGCCACAGTGATGACAAGTAAAACAACAATTTGAGAAGGGTCTCAGCCTGAAATGTCAACTATTTAATCAGGGATTCCCAACCTGGGGTCCACTGACCTGCCCGTTAATGGTTGGGAGTCCATGGCCTGAAAAAGGTTGCTGTAGATGATGCCTGACCTGCTGGGTTTCTGCAGCACTTTGTGTTACTAACAATCTGAGCTTGCAGTATCAGAAAAAAAGGTTTAAAAATATAATCTTGAACTGCACAAGATGGATTAGTTTTACAGATTATGCTTTACGTTTATAGGACAGCTGTTTTCTGCACACAGTTTAATTCATCAGTTCATTGTCGTCATATTGACTGACAAATTGTTAGTTGCCTGATTATAGGAACCTTAAAATGGAATGAGGAAGTAATTTACAATGTTGTGTAATTGTAACAGCTACTTGGTATTCGTCAATGTCACATCCCACTCCATTTAATTGAGGATGTGTAATGGTACTTTGAAAGAAAGGTTTAATTAATTAATGGTTTTGTTCTAGCTGAAATGAGGCGGGATTACAATAAGAACTGGTTGTCATGATGAGTCATTTTGGGGACTTTCTGTTCAGGGGGTGTATATGCTAGAGTCATTGGTAAATAAACCAACATACTCACTCAACCTTACTCTCCCCATCACTGAACCACAACCTATGGTCTCATTTCCAAGGTCTCTTCACCTCATGGTCTTGATCATTATTGCTTATTTATGTATATGTCTTTTGCACATTGCTTGTTTGTCTGTCCTGTTGGGTGCAGTCTTTCATTGATTCTATTGTGTTTCTTGGATTTACTGTGCATTCCTACAAGACAATGAATCTCAGGGTTGAATATGGTAACATATATATTTTGTTAATTATCAAAGTACATTTATTATAATAAATTTACTTTGAACTTTGAAAAGCTGTGGCCATAGAAACAGGCTGTTTGACCTGTGATTTGCATGCCAACCACTGTACTAATCTATACTATTCCCTACCTGACATCAAGAACGCATATACAGTAAGGTGCCAGAAAAGGGCCAGTAACGTCATAAAGGATCTCACCCACCCTGCTCATGGACTGTTTGTCTCACTCCCATCAGGGAGGAGGCTACGTAGCATTCACACCAGGACCATCAGACTCAAAAACAGTTACTTTCCCCAAGCAGTAAGGCTGATTAACACTTCCACCCACTAACCCACCCCTCTGCATCCCCAAACACCACTACTTTATCATTTCCTGTCAGATTTACCTTACGTACAGACCCTCCTGTGCCTAGCGTCACTTTATGGACATACAGTCAATCTATGTATATAAGCTATCCTATGTATTTATGTTAGTTGCGTTTTTTTTTATTATTATTGTGTGCCGTATCTTGTTGTATTTTTTTTGGGATGCATCAAATCCAGATAATAATCATATCATTCTCCTTTACACTTGTGTATTGGAAATAACCTGAATTTTGAATCTTGGAATTTATCTTCTCAGAGAAGCAGTTTAATTGTTTGATGCGACCAATCGGTATTCTCATCTCATTAAACAATCTTGAATCTTGAATGTACTTTGCAAATAGTTTTCAGAAAATCAGGGGACTGATTGTATATTAACATTGAATTATAAAAATGCTGTGATTATTTTTTCCTGTTAGCTAGACTGTAAGAGCCATAACTGACCACAGAATATGATGTTTTATTCATAAGGTAAGATAAGATTAGTTTTATTTGTCACATGGACATCCAAACCGCTGTCGTTAAGGAGTTAGTACGCTCCCCCCATGACTGCATGGGATTTCCTCCGGGTGCTCCACTTTCCTCCCACATGCCAAAGACATCCGGATTAAGCTTACTGAGTTCTGGGTGTGCTACACTGGAAGTGAGGCAAGACTTGTGGGCTGCCCCCACTCAATCCTCAGATTGTACACCATTGATGCAAAATGATGTATAGGAAACATCAAAACATACAGTGAAATGCATCATTTGTGTCAACGACCAACACAGCCCGAATATGAGTTGCCCACAAGTGTGGCCACACTTCCGGCACCAACGTAGCATGCCCACAACTCACTAGCACTAACCACCACGTCTTTGGAATGTGGAAGGAATCCAGATCACCCCCAGAAGGTCACGGGAAGAACGTACAAACCCCTTACAGACAATGGCGGGAATCGAGCCCTGATCGTAGGCTCTGTAAAGTGTCGTGCTAGCTGCTACCTTGCTATGCCGCAACCCCCTGACAAGATATGTCAAAAGCAGGTTTCGAGGGTGCAGTGGGATCATTATTGGTTACAGTATAAGTTGCAACAAAGAGTAAATAAAGAAAAAAATAAATTAGAAAAGGAACTTTTTTTTGTTTTGTACTTTCAAATAAGTTTTTGAAAATAGTTTATTCACTGGATGTGCTCATATTCTATGGCTAGTTATAGTTCTCACTGTCTAACGAATAGTAATGGTGAACTGCGTTTTAAATTTAGTCTAATAATGTAATGAATGATTTCAAGGATCAAGGATCAACTTAATTCACCATATACATTCACATGTATTAGAAATTTGCTGTGATGTGTAGGTGCAATTTGCAACAAAAGACAACATTCAACTATTACAAAGAATAAAGAATTATATAAAGTTAGAAGTGCAACCATGGAATAAAATATACATAAATACCAGCATGTATTTGCAATGTAAACAGCATTATAAAAAGTGGTTTAAACTGTTTACAGTGCAGTTCCAATGTACTGTCACATTGGAAGTACCAATCTCAAGTTCAAGTTCAAGTTTATTGTCAACTGACTGTACATATAGACAACCAAATGAAACAGCTTTCCTCTGGATCATGGTACACCCCCAAAACATATGTCACAGCACATGAAACAAAATATTACTTTAAATAAGTTAATAAAATATAATTCAAAATGTATATAGAGGCACTCAACTGTACAGTAAACAGCTCACTCTCCTGGTGACAAGGCCTCATTGGTGGCAGGGTGTTCATCAGTCTCACAGCCTGAGGGAAAAAGCTGTTACCTATCTGACAGTCCTAGTCCTGATGCTCCTGTATCTCCTTCTCGATGATAGTGGGTCAGAGAGATTGTGGGATGGGTGCTCACATTAAATGTCACAGATCGTGTGGGGGAGGGGAAAGCCCAAGCTCTCAGCTCTTATGTATCCTGGGGGGGGAGGGGTGGTGGTGAGAGTAGTGTGTGCTTTATCCTTCTAAAGCAGGGCTTACATTAACTGAGGGTTGGGAATCCTTGGTTTAGATAGTTGGTGCAGGAAAGCATCTCTAAGAGGCCTTGAAGGTGGTATGCAATGTGGTAACAGTACTTTGATGGTGAATGGAGCAACTTGCGAGCGGGTACCTGTTTGCTCCTTGGTTGAGGATTGTTGCAACTGACTGAAAGTGAGCCACACCAAAGCTGTAACTGGGAATGAGAAAAGGGGGGGGGGGAGAGAGAGAGAGAGAGAGAGGGAGAGGGAGAGGGAGAGGGAGGGAGAGGGAGAGAGAGAGAGAGAGAGAGAGAGAGAGAGAGAGAGAGAGAGAGAGAGAGATTTCACTCTTCTAAGAGGATGTTACTGCCCATAATGCCACTGGTGTCTCAGACAGCAGTGAAGGTCTTCCATCTCTGTTTGTCCTTGACCATCTTGGTCTTGCTGGTGTTCAGGCTTCTCTCATCGTGCCAGAAGCCTCTTCATGGTTTTCACTACTGACAGCCATGCAAGTCCCAGGTTGAGACTCAGGAAAACCATCAAACACAGATATATAAACACAAGCAAATCTGCAGATGCTGGAAATCCAAAGCAAGGCACAGAAAATGCAGGACAAACTCAGCAGGCCAGGCAGCATGTATGGAAAAGTGTAAACAGTCAATGTTTCTAGCTGAAAACATTGAATTGTTTACTCTTTTCCATAGATGCTGGCCTGACCTGCTGAATTCCTCCAACATTTTGTGTTACATTTTTTCTTGGCGTATTGCCTTTTTTGTTATCTTCTGTTGCTCTTTAAAAGCTTCCCAGTCCTCTGGTTTCCCGCTCATCTTTGCTATGTTATACTTCTTCTCTTTTATTTTTATACTGCCCTTTACTTCCCTCGTCAGCCACGGCCACCCCTTACTCCCCTTAGGATTTTTCTTCCTCTTTGGAATGAGCGGATCTTGCACCTTCTGCATTATTCCCAGAAATACCTGCCATTGTTGTTCCACTGTCTTCCCTGCTAGGGTATTGTTCCATTGAACTTTGGGCAGCTCCTCCCTCATAGCTCCATAGTTCCCTTTGTTCTACTGTAATACTGACACATCCGATTTTCCCTTCTCCTTCTCAAATTGTAGGTTAAAACATATCATATTATGGTACTACCTCCTAATGGTTCCTTTACCTCGAGGTCCCTGATCAAATCCGGTTCATTGCACAACACTAAATCTAGAATTGCCTTTTCCCTGGTAGGCTCCAGTATAAACTGTTCTAAGAATCCATCTCGGAGGCACTCCACAAACTCCCTTTCTTGGGGTCCAGTACCATTCTGATTCTCCCAGTCTACCTGCATGTTGAAATCCCCCATGACAACTGTATCATTACCTTTGCGACATGCCAATTTTAACTCTTCATTCAACTTACACCCTACATCCAGACTGCTGTTTGGGGGCCTGTAGATAACTCCCACTAGGGTCTTTCTACCCTTAGAATTTCTCAGTTCTATCCATACTGACTCTACATCCCCTGATTCTATGTCCCCCCTCGCAAGGGACTGAATATCATTCCTCACCAACAGAGCCACCCCACCCCCTCTGCCAGTCAGTCTGTCCTTTCGATAAGATGTATATCCTTGAATATTCATTTCCCAGGCCCTGTCCGCTTGAAGCCATGTCTCTGTTATTCCCACAACATCGTACTTGCCAATTTCCAACTGAGCCTCAAGCTCATCTACTTTATTCCTTATGCTTCGTGCATAAAATAAACCTTTCTGTTATAGTGTTGAGGGACGGTGCCGTGAATACACAATTAGCCAGAAAGCAGATCTGTCTTGAACTGTGCTTTAGGTGACAGGGATACATCCTTAACAACGTGTGATAGTAGGAGTATTCGTCGCTTACCTTCCCTGATGTAGTAGTTCCAACGTGACAAAATGAAAACCATCCGCTAAATTCAGGTATGGAAAACAACACGGATACAACGCTAACCCTTTATGCTGAGTGAATTTAGTGTTTCACTAAACACAACGTATCAGCTGGAAGTTTAGTACTTCAGTTGGTACTTCCAATGTGACAGCATGTTGGGTAAACAGTTCAAACCACTTTTTATAATGCTGCTTACATTGTAAATTGTGAACAGGTTTTACTTCCTGAAGACTGGTTCTAGAACACAGAGCAGTGCTGTACAGTGCAGGTCCTCTGGCCCACGACATTGTGCCAACATTTTAACCTATTCTGAGATCAATCTAACCCTTCCCTCCCACATCGACCTTCACTTTTCTGTCATTGTAGAAGTCATCATTTAGTCTCCATTTTCTCTATTTTAGAGGATCTGCAATGTCCATCAGACTAAATAGCTCTTTAGTCATAAACACAAGAGGTTCTGAAGATGCTGGAAATCCAACATAACACGCACAAAATGCTAGGGGAACTCAGCATCTCTTGAGGGAAAAGAGCAGATGTTGTTTCAGGGCATTAGTCAATCCATAATTGTTCAGCCTGTAATTTTAAATTCCCAGAATTATCCCTTACAGACACTGTGAGAGCCGCATTTCAGAGTCAGGTTTATTATCACTGACTTACGCTCAATGGCCACATTATTAGGTACACCTGTACCCCTGCTCATTAATGTAAATATCTGATCAGCCAATCCTGTGGCAGTAACACAATGCATGAAAGCATGCAGACATGGTCAAATGGTTCAGTTATTGTTCAGACCAAACATCAGAATGGGGAAGAAATGTGATCTAAGTGACTTTGACCATGGAAGGATTGTTGGTGCCAGACGGGGCGGTTTGAGTAGCTTAGAAACCGCTGATCTCCTGGGAGTTTTATGCACAAGAGTCTCTAGGGTTTACAGAGAATGGTGCAAAAAAAATAGCCGATGAGTGGTAGTTCTGTGAGCGAAAGTGGCTTATTAATGAGAGAGGTCAGAGGAGAATGGCTGGACTGGTTCAAGCTGACAAGGAAGGTGACAGTAGCCCAAGTAACCATGTGTTACAAGAGTGATGTGCAGAAGAGCATCTCTGAATGCACAATATGTTGAACCCTGAAGTGGATGGGCTACAGCAGCAGAAGATCACGATCATTTACAAGGATGTTACCTGGATTGGGGAGCATGCCTTATGAGAATAGGTTGAGTGAACTCGGCCTTTTCTCCTTGGAGCGACAGAGGATGAGAGGTGACCTGATTGACCTGATAGAGGTGTACAAGATGATGAGAGGCATTGATTGTGTGGATAATCAGAGGCTTTTTCCCAGGGCTGGAATGGTTGCCACAAGAGGGCACAGGTTTAAGGTGCTGGGGAGTAGGTACAGAGGAGACATCAGGGGTAAATTTTTACTCAGAAAGTGGTGAGTACGTGGAATGGGCTGCCGGCAATGGTGGTGGAGGCGGATACGATAGGGTCTTTTAAGAAGCTTTTAGATAGGTACGTGGAGCTTAGTAAGATAGAGGGCTATAGGTAAGCCTAGTAATTTCTGAGGTAGGGACGTGTTTGGCACAACTTTGTGGGCCGAAGGGCCTGTATTGTGCTGTGGGTTTTCTATGTTTCTATACATTCACTCACTGGCCACTTTATTAGGTACAGGAGGTATCTAATAAAGTTGCCACTGAGTGTACGTTGTGTAATTTGTGGCTTATGCCATGTACTGTAGATAGCGTGAAAGGGTTGAATAATCCAATCAGTCCCTTCTCACAGAACACCTCACTTCAGAATTGGCCATATTTGGCAGATAACACTGGACAACAAAAACTATTTTTCTGAAATCAGATATATTTGTTACTTCAATTCATAATTCAAGTCAATTAAAATGTTGCCTACAATGTAAACTGGAAAGTTTTCTACCTTGTCCAGGCATGCTAAGGTAGAGTGAATGCTACACGGCAAGACAGGTTTTAGAAAGGCTATAAAAACATCATGCACACACTATTTCATGCATTGCGTTTGCATGTGTATCAGTTTGTGATCATGTTGATGCGCTTGTTCTACATACATAACATATTGTATATACACATTAGAATAAAGTAATTGTACTTTTGGGAGTATTTGTGATAACAAAATGTCTCACGAATATTGCAACAGCCACAATACTTTCTGTTATACTTGTGGTGAGTATACTCTTGAATCTCAAAGACGGAGCATGACTCCACTTATTAAGGAAGTCCACAAGCTCTACTTTGGGTGTAAAGTTGGTGACCAAGGCAAAGCCTGGGCTCCTCACATTTGTTGCACAACATGTGATGTTGATCTTAGAGCTTGACTCAGAGGTACTCGGAAGTCAATGTTGTCGATGTCCCAATGAGATGGCGAGAGCAGAAGGAGAATGTGAGAGACTGCTACATCTGTCTGACCTGTGTGTTTGGTTTCTCTGCTAAAAACAAGAAACCCATCGAGTACCCCAATTTCCCCTCAGCCATGAGACCTGTGCTGCATGATGATAGTCTCCCAGTACTGAGACATTGAGTCTAGAGGAGGCTGATGAAAAATGCACAAGCCAGGAATAGAAAATGACATTGATACTGATACAGATTTTAAACCCTTTATATGGAGTGAGCTTCATCTGATAACTCAATCTGAGTTAAATGATCTGGTCAGAGACTTGGGTTTAAAAAGGGCAAAAGCAGAATTACTGGGTTCAAGACTGCAAGGGTGGAACCTACTGTCATCAGGGACAAAAACTTCTGTGAAGGAATTTGATATTTGAGACAGATGTTTCCCAGACTAACTAATACCATGAGTAAGGAAGACATTTTTATTGGTCCACAAGCCAAACGGATCATCAATGACAGACAGTTCCAGAGCTTCCAGTGGGAGCGGAGAAAATCGCATGGAAGGCATTCAAGGATGTTGTTGAAAACTTGCTTGGTAACTACAGAGCACCAAACTGCGTGCAGCTGGTTGACAATGTGCTTCAAGCATACAAAACCATGAATGCAACACGTCACTAAAGATTCATTTCCTGTATTCCCATTTAGACTTCTTCCCTGTAAATCTTGGCACTGTCAGTGACGAGCATGATGAAAGGTTTCACCAGAATGTTGCAGTCTTGGAGAAATGGTATCAGGGCAACTGGAATCCATCAATGCTGGCTGATTATTGTTTGACACTTAAGCGAGAAGTCACAGTCACTGAGTACAAATGAAAATCATCAATAAAGCATTTTTTGCTTAGTTGAACTATTGCAAAGTGTCAACACCATAATGCAATTAAAGCATTAGTTTCAATAAAAGTTAATTTCTGGTTTCTCCAAATTCCTTACTGTTTCAAGAGGTCAGAAGTTATATTTGTGTTCAACTTCAAGCTGACTATCATAACCACAAGTAATTTCTGAGGAAGCCATGCTTTTGAAATTTCTTGAACAGTTGTGACTCAGATGATTGATTTTGGCATCAATGGTATTTTGTTATATGTCAAAGAGATACATCAAAGACATATGAATGTTACTAAGAGTCTGCAAATCTGTCAGTTCACTTGGGAGCTCAAAGCCCAGAGTTTGCAGGCCCGAGTCTGAATCTGCTGGGGAGGCCAAAGCCCAGTTTCTGCAGGCCCGAGTTTGAGTCTGCTGGGGAGGCCAAAGCCCAGTTTCTGCAGGCCCGAGTTTGAGTCTGCTGGGGAGGCCAAAGCCCAGTTTCTGCTGGCCCGAGTTTGAGTCTGCTGGGGAGCCCAAAGCCCAGTTTCTGCAGGCCCGAGTTTGAGTCTGCTGGGGAGCCCAAAGCCCAGTTTCTGCAGGCCCGAGTTTGAGTCTGCTGGGGAGGCCAAAGCCCAGTTTCTGCAGGCCTGAGTTTGAGTCTGCTGGGGAGGCCAAAGCCCAGTTTCTGCAGGCCCGAGTTTGAGTCTGCTGGGGAGGCCAAAGCCCAGTTTCTGCAGGCCCGAGTTTGAGTCTGCTGGGGAGCCCAAAGCCCAGTTTCTGCAGGCCCGAGTTTGAGTCTGCTGGGGAGGCCAAAGCCCAGTTTCTGCAGGCCTGAGTTTGAGTCTGCTGGGGAGGAGCTCAAAGATCAGTGTCTGCAGGCCCGAGTCCGAGTCTACTGGAGGCTAGAGGCTAGTTGCCTGATTTGGGGTTAAAGGACTGTGTATGCACATGGGTAAGTGTGGATGGGTTGGAGGAACATAGCTTATTTTGCTGTAGTTTGTTCTGTTCTGCGTTGTTGTGCTGAGCATTGTGACTATACTATGTTGGCTCCAGAATGTGTGGTGACACTTCCGGGCTGCCCTAAGCAGACCCTCGGGAGTTCAGGTTGTTATTGCAAATGACACATTTCACTGTACGTTTTGTTGTACATGTGATAAATAAACTTGAATCCTGAATTTCTTTACTTATCAGCCAAAGATTGTCAAGTTTCTTACAGATTTTCTGGCGTAAACCAAGAATTGTGTAAAGTATAAGAGTAGCAGTGGCTTAAAGCATAATTGTGTCAACCAATAAACATTTCTTACTTTTCCTAGTCAGTGGGGTGTCTCAGTCCAGAGGCTTCATAATTATTGCTCCTATATCTAAACATCTTTCCCCAGTGTCTTATGGTCTTGTAGCGATGTCTTGAGGTCTGATTCCTATGGCTTCTGGTCTGATTTGAGAGGGATAATAAATCAGCCATAATGGAATGGCAGAGCAGACTCAATGGGCCGAATGGCCTAATTCTTCTGGCCTCTAGATGGAAATAATTATGTATTATTTAGTGCATTGTGCTACATTTTGACAATTTTAAACTGCAAATTAAATGAATTTCTCACATCCTAGAATTAAACTGCTGTTACGTTGTAACATGGCCAAAGAGAAAATAAAAGTCTGTTTTTTGTGTCTTTTCAAAGCTCATTCTCTCACTACTACTTTTGTTCTCTCCTTGTACTTCTTATTTAATTTATATATAAATATTACTTATTATAATTTATAGTATATATTATATATTGCACTGTACTGCTCCCAGAAAACAACAGATTTCATGGCATATGTCAGTGATAATAAACTTGATTCTGATTTTGAGAATAAAATTATCTTCAGACATTTTAGAAACAGCTTTTTGCTCTCAACCGTCAGATCTCTGAATGGACAACAAACCCATGAACACTACCTCACTACTTTTGCTCTCTTTTCGCACAATTTATTTAATTTTTATACATATAAATATTTCTTATCATACTTTGTAGTATTTATTATGTATCATGCTGTACTGCTGCCACAAAGCAACAGATTTCACGACATATGTCAGTGATAGTAAACCTGATTCTGGGCATAAAATTATCTTCAGACATTTTGGGTCCAGCTTCTTGCTCTCTGCCATCAGATTTCTGAATGGACAACGAACCCGTGAACACTCCCTCACTACTTTTTTGATCGCTTTTTGTACTACTTATTTATATACAGTACTGTGCAAAAGTCTTAGGTACACATATATAACTAGGGTGCCTATAACTTTTACACAGCACTGTAATAATTTTATGTATTGCAAAAAAAAAACAAATTTCATGACATATGTCCATGATAATAAACCTGACTCTGAGCCTGGAGTGAACATAGATGGGTGACAGGATTTGGATGCTTTGACAGGGCTTTCTGAAATTAAAAGAAGGTTATTTATGGTTGCTAGAACAACTTATAAATTATTGAGAACTTTAGAAAGCACAATGCTAAAGGCTGAGTTATTTTGTGAGGCAAGGTTCTTTTATTGTCGTGTTTAATTTAGCACTTGCTGTATATTGAAGCTGCTTTGAAGTTATGGAGACTGCTTCTGATTCCAGTAGTTGTTGAGCTTCCTGTGAAATGCTTAAAATTATTAATAGCATTTACTAGTTTCATGTTATACAGTCCAGTCCAATAAGAGAGATGTGGTAACCTGAGCAGGACCTCTCCATGTTACAACAGGGTCCCATTCTTGACAACTGTTCAGAAACCATAATATACTGAAACAAAAACATCGACCAACCAGCAGTAACGTACAGTTAAACTAGGCTGGTATCCCAAATATTTATGAGAATTGAAGGTCTGTTCATAACCTGGGGAGGACCTGTATGTAATTTTCTTTTACGAAAATAGATGATGTGTGACTTTCCAGGCTAATTCAGACTTGAGTATTTTTGTTTACAAAAAAATCAGTGCACTAAAAATAAAATGTTAATTTATGTCATTCAGTTAAACTGCACATATTTCAGATGTAATTATCGTTATGACATATTTTGTACAAACGTGATAACAGGACACTTTTTCAAAGTTCAAAGTACATTTATTATCGAAGTATATATGCTTTGAGATTCATCTTCCCACAGACAGCCATGAAACAAAGAAACACCATGGAACCAGTTCAAAGTAAACATCAAGTACCTAGTGTACAAAAAAAGAACAAATTATGAAAATGGTCAAAAATGAACAAAAAACACAGAACATAAAACCTCAAACCACAGAGTTATTGAAACAGACTAGGAATGTTCAGTCCAGTCCAGTCCAGTCCAGTCCAGTCAGTGTAGTCCAGTTCCGTGTTGTCTTTTTACATAGTAAGCCCCAAAATCCAGACCTGTGCAAGGCAGAATAGTGAGCATTCATTCATTGGAATGGATATGAGTCCCATATTAATTTCTTATGATACTTATATGAAGTGACAGGAGTTATATGATGAATGGATGGATGGATTTCTAATTTCTGATTGCTTACTGATGAATTAAAAATGTAAGCAGGCAGGAAAGCAGAAGGAGTACTCCACATTGTGAGTTCTACTTTTTTTTTTACAGTGGTTGTCTTTTGATGTTTATCAGTCCAAGCTGTAGACCGTGCCTGTTTGGAATTAGTCTGACTAGCAGGATAACAAGTGTGATCAAACAGAGCTCCTTCCAGGACTGACAGACTGACACTGTCAATTGAATCAGGACAAAACAATCAATGCCACCACTAGCACTATGGGCATAGGTTTGTTTAGATCTTATGCAGAATATCAAAATATACCGTCTCTAGTCTGAGACGTAGCATTTCTGTGGAAAACCACACAACTTCGTCTTTTCTCTTGCCATTTTTTTTCTGGAAAATATCCTTCTATTTAATTCCTGATTTTTCTTCTACATTGTTTTTCCAAGACAACTACCCACATCAAGACATTCTTCTTGCCAGGGGGTTGGTCTGAACCATCAGCTCTCTCACAGATTTCTCTGTGTGCAATTGCCCACATCTTTCCTTAGAGAAGAGGGCCTTAACAATGTGAGCATTAATTTTTTTGGGTCCACTTTTTAATTTGGTCTCACAATTACTATTTTCCTCCATGCACCATCCCCTCCTGACTCAGCTCCCCACCCCAATCCATCAGCTAAATGGCTCATTCATCATCATCATCATGTGACATGGGCAATCATGGTCTTTCCACAACTATGATTGTTCTTAGCAAATTTTTCAACAGAACTGGTTTGCCACTGCCTTCTTCTGAGCAGTGACTTTACAAGATGGGTGACCCCAGCCATTGTCAATACTCTTCATTGTCTTCCTGGTGTCAGTGGTCACATAACCAGGACTTGTGATGTGTACCAGCTGCTCGTACGACCATCCACCACCTGCTCCCATGGCTTCATACTGAACTCCAAGCTCCGCCTCGCACACAAAGTGGAGCGTGCTGTTTCTGTGCCCAGGAGAGGGCTACACCCCACTGGTGCTCCTGGTGAAGTCTTCCTAAATCACCTCTTTTAAATAATATAATCACCATCCAAATCTTCAAAAATAAAAGTAAATGTGTTATCAACTTATGTAAATATGTCATTATATACTACCTTAAGATTCATTTTCTTGCAGACAGTAACAGTAGAAGAAAGAATCCAATAGAATCAATGAAAGACCACACATAAACAAAGATTGACAAACAACCAATGTGCAAAAGATGGCAAAGTGTGCAAATAAAAAGATAAATAGTTTACAGTTACTATTCTATAGATTTGCTAAATATGCCCGCAGGAAAAGGAATATGTGGTGACACATATGTACACTGAAAATAGAGTTTACTTTGAACTATAAATAAGTAAATAAAAAATACTGAGAGCATGAGTTGTAGAGTCCTTGAAAGTGGGTGCAAAGGTTTTGGAATCAGTTCAGTGTTGAGATGGTCAAAGTCATCCACACTGGTTCAGGAGTCTGACGGTTGAGGGGTAATAACGGTTCCTGAATCTGGGTGGGGGGGGGTGTGTCCTGAGGCTCCTGTACCTCCTGCCCGTGGCAGCAGCGAGATGAGAGCATGGTGGGGCTCCTTGATGATGGATGATGCTTGTAGATGCATTCAGTTTATTTGTTTGTTGTTCATCACAGTGGCTTTGTTGGCTAATTCTGTAAATGTCTCTTGTAAAGTTTCCTACTTGTATAATTACTGCACTTGTTTAACAGCCCAAACAAACACAAGAATGTTAAAGCGGTATTGTTCCATGCCATAGGTGTCAAGTGTGCCCAATTTTTGCTGCCAATTGTATCAGATCCCAAGATTTATTCTGTCATTAACATTTCACTGATCCATGCACAACTGGAAATTAACTGGGGTTTTTTGACATCGATTCCTGTTGACTGTTTTGTGAGAATAGTCCCAGGACTGGAAGAGTTAATGTGTGAGGAGCATTTGGTGGCTCTGAGCCTGTACTCACTGGAGTTTAGAAGAATAAGAGGGGAAACTCATTGAAACCTAACAAATATTGAAAGGCCTAGAAATAATGGACGATGTGGGGATGTTTCCTGTAGTGGGGTAATCTAGGACCAGAAGGCATAGACTCAGAATAAAAAGTTGTCTCTTTAGAACAGAGATAAGGAAGAATTTCTTTGAGCATAGCGAGGTGAATCTATGGAATTTATTGCTTCAGACTGCCAAGGAGGCCAAGTCATTGGTTATATTTAAAGTGAAAGTTGAGAGGTTCTTGATTAGTGAAGATGTCAAAATTTATGGGAGAAAGCAGGTGAATGAGGATGAAGGATAATAAATTGGCCATGTCAAATAGAGGAGTAGACTGGATGGGCTGAATGGCCTCATTCTGGTCCGATCTCTAATGGTCTTATTGTATATTTAAAGTGGAGGTTTTTGGATTCTTGATTCATAAAGGCATCAAAAGTTATGGAGAAAAGGCAGAAGAACAGGGTTGAGAGTGATAATAAACCAATCGTAATAGAGTGGCAGAACAGACCCGATTGGGACGAACAGCCTATTTCTGCTCCCATGTCTTATGGTCTTCGGGGTCATTTTGACAGTTCCCCTTTTGGTCAAAGTTTGGAGTTGCTAGTGAAGGTAGCTTTGGAGTCCCGTGGCAGACACCTCTTTCACAAGCTGTTCAGAGGCATGAGAGCTTGATCCCAGCAGTACTGACCAGCCAGCCCTGGGTCAAACACACAGACTGAAGGGTCATTGCCAGTTCAGTGTGGCTGATCTGGCTAAGCAGCAAGTACCTACTTCTTTAAGGGCATAACTCCTTCACAGCCAGCTCAGTAAAACAACTTGACCTCCTCGCAGGAAAAATGTAATTGAATAGATCGTGAAATTTTAAGCTTGGTTTAAAGTGTCAGAATTAAGCATGATTCTCTATGACTGAGACGTGAAATGTATAGTGAATGAAGTAATAGGATTTATACATCGAAGGGGTATCGTAAATGGAGAGAGCTGACTGCTTTCATTAGTCTAAGAGTCTTTAACTATTTTAGCCTAAATATTTTTGTTCAAAGTTTTGTTTTTGTTGCTCTTTTTATGTTACTGAGGCACAATTGATAGCAGTCACCTCTAAGTGAGAGGGTGAAGGGTTCAAGTGCCTCTACACTTGAGTGCTAATGATGCTGTACTAAAGAATGACTCTCCTCTCATTACTACCATCAGGGAGGAGGTACAGGAGCCTGAAGACACAAACTCAACATTTCTTCACCTCCGTCAGATTTCTGAACAGGCAATAAACCCATGAATAGCACATCACTATTTTGCTCTCTTTTTCCACTGCTTGTCTAATTTAATTTATATTTATTTTATAGAGCATATAATATTGTTGTAATTGATAGCTTTTTATTGGTCAGATTGCACTTGGAGTATTGTGAACAGTTTTGGGCCCCTTATTCAAGGATGGAGATGAGGAGGAACTGCTTTTTCCAGAGAGTGGTGAATCTGTGGAATTCTCTGCCCGATGAAGCAGTGAAGTCTGCCTCAGTAAATATTACTGCATTATTTAAAAGGAGGTTGGATATTTTCTTGCATAGCTGGGGAATTAAGGGCTAAGGGGAAAAGGCAGGTAGGTGGAGATGAGTCCACGGTCAGATAAGCCATGATCTTATTGAGTGGCAGAGCAGGCTCGACAGGCCAGATGGCCTAGTCCTGCTCCTATTTCTAATGTTGTTATGAAAGGATGTGCTGGCATTTCACTGTACTGCTGCCACATAACAACAAATTTCACGACATATGTCAGTGATATCAAACCTGATTCTGGTTCTGAGTGCGTGCTGTTCCATCAGTTGGCATTGTTTGAATTTCATACTTATTGAGAATGGTTTTCACATCAGTTGATGGAACCGCAATGCGGTGATATCAAGTCATTCCGTAAGGAAGGCAAACGTAATGTTAGCACTGATTTTGAGAGGACTAGAATATAAGAGCAAGGATGTAATTCTGAGGCTTTATAAGGCACTGGTCAGACTACACTTGGAGTATTGTGAATTGTTTTGGGCCCCTTATGCAAGAAAGGATGTGCTGATAATGGAGAGGGTCAGTGGAGATTCATAACAATGATCCCAGAAATGAAAGGGTTAATGCATGAGTAGTATTTGATGGCTCTGGGCCTGTACTTGTTGGAGTTTAGAAGAATGAGTGTGTGGTGGGATCATTGAAACCTACTAAATACTGAAATATCCAGATAGAGTTGATGAAGAGAGGATGTTTCCTATAGAGGGAGAGACTAGGACCAGAGGGCACAGCCTCAGAATAGAGAGACATTCATTTTGAACAGAGATGTGGAGGAATTTCTTTAGCCAATGGGTGGTGAATCTGTGGAATTCATTGCCACAGACGGCTGTGGAGGTCAAGTTATTTGGTATCTTAGAACCAGAGATTGATGGGTTCTTTATTGGTAAGGGCATCAAAGGTTACGAGGAGAATGAGGTTGAGAGGGATAATAAATCAGCCATGTTGGAATGGTAGAACAGATTAGGTGGGCTGAATGGCCTGATTTTGCTCCTATTTCTTATGATTTATGATCTTACAAGCTCCTGAGAACTTGTTGAAGTGATTATTAAAAGATTCCCCTGATAATATTTGAAGAAGAGAGCTTAGGGTCAGATGTCCCTTGACGTTCTCCCTAATGACATTATTAGTAATAAGGGAATTATCACAAACACAAGAGATTCTGCAGATGTTGGAAATCCAGAGCAACACACACAATATGCTGGAGGAACTCAGTGGGTCAGGCAGCATCTATGCATGGGAATACGCAGTCGATGTTTCAGGCCAAGACCCTTCACTAGGACTGGTAAGGAAGGGGGGAGAAGCGAGAATAAGAAGGTGGGGAGAGGGGAAGGAGGTCAAGCCGGCAGGTGGAGAGTAGGAGAGCATCCAAGATCACAGAGGAGAGCAGTGAGAGAGGGTCTCATTGAACTCTTGTCAAAGAGAAGATTTAAATGCCTTCAGCGTAGGCACAGCTCAAAGAGACTTCGCCGCGGAGCAGCAAAGCATAAAGACAGGAGATTTGCTGCTTATATTTCTCCCCAGCATTAAAGCACTGCCAGAAAGGACAATACTGGTCAAGTTTAAGGAAGGGACATTAGTAATGTGCTGGATAACTTCCACTGGCTCTGGTCTGAAGACAGCAACGCTAATAGAGCTAAAAGCCTTATTTCCACTCACATTAGAACTGTTAGCCACCTAACCCAATGAATCCAAAGATACGGACATTGAATCCAAATGCCTTGAGTTTTATAAAGGTAACTATACTGCAGTGTCTCATATGTTGCTCATAATTGGGGTGGGGGGTGGATATTATTATCATATTCTGTATCGCGATAAAACTTCACACTTCAGCATGTAACTAGTAACCACAATGTCCATAAATATCAGACAAAGAGCTTTTGATAGCCTCCTAGCTGAAGACTTTAATTTTTGTAAGAGATAATTTATTAGAAAGCTGACATAACATCTATTACTCCCTTGTCCCTCCAGCTGTTGACCGAAAGATAAAGAAAAGATATCCTTTCACTAGTATATGAATCTTATTGTCACTGATATCATTGGACATACAGAATGCCAGTACTTTCCATTCCTGGTCCACCCACCCACAATTATCTTTACTGGGTACAGACAATTAAACAAGCTGAATCTCTGTGTACAGCAACTGTCATGAGTGGTGTGACCAAATCCATGTAGGAAAGGTCTTAGGCTTCGTATCTCATTTCTGCAATGCCCTGAATACCTTTGTTAATTTAGTGGCCATCATGGGCTTTCTAACACTTTATAAGTGTCATGTGATTCAAATATTAAAAACTAAGACAAAACTGAGATTTGCTTTAAAAACATTCAACACTGACAAAATAATCAGGATCAGGTTTATTATTACTGACATGTCGTGAAAATTGATCTTCTAATGGCAGCAGTACTGTGCAATATATAAAAATTACCGTACATTACAATAAAAATATACCCGGTGCAGAAAGAGAATCAGAACAGAATCAAATTTATTATCACTGACATATATTGTGAAATGTGTTGCTTGGTGGAAGCAGTACAGTGAAAAATAGCATGTAGTGTTCATGGGTTCATGAACTGTTCAAAAATCTGACAGCCAAGGGGAAGAATCTGCTCCTAAAACGTTGAGTGTTCGTATTTCACACAGACTACAGTAGTCATTTAATTTTCCTATTTGTCAGAATTTAGTGCTTTTTAAGTAACTTTATCTTGTCTTCAGTTTTTAATATTTTAATCACTTGACTATCAGGACATATATAAATAAGTTTATTTATTGTGATGGGTTCAGTGGTCACCCTGAAGCCACTTTCTTGGGTCAGCTCATCATGCTCTGTCACTGGGAACACAGCAGGGCAGACAGTCCGGAGTGAGGTGTTTGACTTCCAGCTCGTGTCTGAACTGTGCCTATCACTAAGCATGTGCACTTCAGAAATGCAGTGAGTGAAAGCCATCAGTTATCTGTCAGTGTGATGTAGCCCAACAGATTCAATAAGCAGTGCAACGTGCTCTGTCATAAAATGTATACTTATCAATAAAATCAACATTCCTGGCAGGGAAGTAGAGTGCTTCTAATATTCTTCTCTTCAGATTCCACCGATCAGCTAGTGCAATTGCTTTGCAGTGCCAGTGATCAGCAATTGGGGTTTGATTCCTGCCACTGTTTGTGAGGAATTTGTACATTCTCCCCATGACATAAAAATGATTCAGAGTAATTCAATTAATTGTTCATACTAATTGTTATCACTAATTCAGAGTAACTCATCCGACTAATGTGAGTTAATTTCTTTACAAGAACCTTTGTTTCAGTGTATGTTTGGAAACTTTGTGGAAGTGATGAAATAATCTTAATGGCGACATCATTTAGTTTTTGGAAAGGAAGAAATGACTTCATTGTAAGCTTGAAAAAGGCAACTAAACTAGATGAGGGATAGGTAAACATTGATGACTTTTTAAAGTTAGGGACACAGTGTAGTAACAGACCCTTCTAGACCAACGAGACTGTGCTGCCCAATTACACCCACGTGACCAAATCATCAACTAGCCATTACGGCTTTGGACTGTGGGAGGAAACCAGAACACCCAGTGGAAACTCACATGGTCATAAGAAGAACATTGCAAACTCTTTTCCAACAGTGGCAAGAGTTGAACCTGGTTCGCTGGTGCTATAAAAACCTTACACTGTGCTACCCTAAAGATATTCCAAATAAGGTACACAATAGATGTACTTTATAAGGATCTGGGAGAAATTATTGTGTAGAAGTAGGAACAGTACATCAGTGGATTGTACACATTCAGTAACTTCTTTTATGCTTGATGTTTATATGCATTGGCTCCTTGTCCCTTCCGTGGATGGGATTGAAAGTGATTTTCAGTACTATTCTTTGTGTCATTAGACATCTCCAGCCTTCTCTGTAACGCTGACTACATCTCACTCCATGGATGGGATTGAAAGTCAATATTTAGTATCATTCATTAAACACCATATCCTTCTCTTGTTACGGCACAACCTAATCACACCAGCTTCCAGTGTTTAGAACCTACAATTTTCCAAAATATGGATAGCTCTTGTGATCCCTTTAAGGATTCAGGACCATCCCAATAATTGGCAATTATGTTTTGGGCACCAAGAATTGAGTATTTAAAGAGCACCTGAACTGAGTTTAGATGCTCAATCGTAAACCTTTAGTGAAATCATCTAGCATTTTGTTTTTGCCCAATTCTTGTTCCAGCCTTACACCGTGTCTCAATTCCAGCCTTGGCTACTCTAGCACTTGGGTTCAATCTCTCCTCAGAGATTATCTGCCTGGCATCACAACCAGGTCTTGTGATTTTTTTCCCACAGAACAGCCACTCAGTGGATTTTTTGTTTTGTTTTACACTCAATTTTCTGTAAAGTCCAGAGACAGTTGTGTATGAAAATCCCAGGAGATCAGTAGTTTCTCATATACTCAAACCACCCCCTCTGGCACCAACAATCATACAACAGTCAAAGTCACTTAGATCACATTTCTTCCCCAGTCTGATGTTTGGTCTGAACAACAACTGAACCTCTTGACCATGTCTGCATGCTTTTATCCATTGAGTTGCTGCCACACAATTGACCGATTAGATATTTGTAAAAAACGAGCAGGTGTATAGGTGTACCTAATAAAGTTGCCACTCAGTGTACTTTAAGATCAACTTAACTCTTCTTTCCCACATAGCCCTCCATTTTTTTTTATCATCCACGTGCCTTATCTAAGAGTTTCTTAAATGTTCCTAATGTATCTGTTTCTACCACCACCCTGGTTCCACATACCCACCACTCTCTGTGTAAAAAACTTACCTCTGTTTGGCATCCCTCATATACTTTCCTCCAATTTTTGTATCTTTATTATACTTTATTGTGCACTGTGATTATTTTACTCTATTCTAGCTCAATGCACTGTGTAATGATTTGATCTGTATGAACTGTATATAAGACAAACTTTTCATTATATTACAGTACAATTGACAGTAGCAAACCAAGACCAACACCAACTCCAGTCCCAGTTGGTGCTTGTTGAATCATAGCAGCAGCCAAAAGAACTAAGCAGGTACTAACATTTAAGTACAATATTGGTTGGTCCCTTAGAGTCATCCATCATGCAGGACATCTTCAAGGAGTGATGTCTCAAAAAGGCGGCCCCATCACCCAGGACATGCCCTCTTCTCATTGCTGCCGTCAGGGAGGGGGTACAGAAGCCTGAACGCACACACTCAGTGATTCAGGGACAGCTCCGTCCTCTCTGCCATCCGATTTCTGAATGGACATTGAACCCATGAGCCCCACCTCACTACTTTTCTTGCTCTTTTGCACTACTTATTGAATTTAACTTGTTAAATATACATATATACTTACTGTAATTTGCATTTTTATTATTATGCATTGCAACCTACTGCTACCACAAAACAACAAATTTCACAACATATACCAGTGATGTTAACCTGATTCTGATTTTAGTTATACCGTGTAGTCTCCTTCCTACTACTGAGTGTTTGAGAGGGCCTCAGAGAAAGCATTCAGTTCCAAAGTGGTACTGTTGCCATGAAATCAGTGTTTCCTAGGATTCTTGTCACAATCTGCCTGCTCTGTTTGTGTATGATATTCACTTTTTGACAGCTGTAATAACTGGACTTCAATTGTCTGAATGCACAGCCATGAGATAATGTTGCAGCTCTATAAAACCCTGGTTAAACCACAATATTATGTTCAGTTCTGATCATCTCCTTATAGGAAGCATGTGGAAGTTTTAGAGAGGGCGCAGGGGAGATTTACCAGGATGCTGCCTGGATTAGAGAGTGTGCATTATAAGAAAAGGTTGAGTGAGCTAGGACTTTTCTCTTTGAAGTGAAGGAGGATGAGAGGTGACTGGATAGATGTGTACAAGATGATAAGAGGCACAGATTGAGTGGGCAGCCAGAGACTTTTCCTGGGGCATAAATGGGTAATGCAAGAGGTATAATTTTAAGGTAAATGGAGGAAAATACAGAAGGGGTAAGTCAAAGGTAGGTTTGTTTTTTACACAGAGAGTGGTGGGTGTGTGAAACACCCTGCCATGAGTGGTGCAGAGGCAGATACATTAGAGACAATTAAGAAACTCTTAGGAGTGCACATGGATGATGGAAAGATTGGAGAGTAGGTTACTAGGTCAGCACAACATCATGGGCCGAAGGGCCTGTACTCTGATGTAACGTTCTATGTTTGAGGTGGCATGGTAGTGTAGTGGTTAGCACAATGCTTTACAGCACAGGCAATCTGGGTTTAATTCCCGCCATTGCCTGTAAGGAATTTGTACATTCTCCTCATTACCTCATGGGTATCCTCTACATGCTCCGGTTTCCTCCCACAGTCCAACATACCAGTTGGTAGGTTAATTGTTCACTGTAAACTGTCCCGTGAATAGGCTGCTGTTAAATCGGGGATTGCTGAGCAGCATGTCTCACCGGGCTGGAGGGGTCTCTTCCACACTGTATCTGAATAAATAAATGTTACCCGCTCTTAAAATCCTATATTTTTACACAAGTAACAATGAAATGTGCATTGTTGAACGAAATGTCATGCCAAAACAGAACTAGGTCTCGGGACGAATATTTTGACCTGTTCTTGCTTTGAATTTCTCCTTAGTTGATAACTATGGAGAAATAAATTTGGAGGAATGGAAAGTTAATTGGGAATAGCACAACTGTAAATTCAAATTAAAACAAAGGATTGCTGAAGATCGATGAAAGGCAGACTTATTCTGATTCTGACGTCTCAAATTAAAAATAGGGCTGCTTTTGTTTCCCAACTTTAGGTGTCTTATAAGTACAGGCAGTATTGAATATACACTGAGGCATGTTGCCAATCTGTTCCTGATTACTTGTACTTTAGTTGAACTTTAGCGTTTCCTTTGACACAGTGCCTAATGTATGCAAACTGCGTGTCTTTTTCTCCAGCAGTGAATTCATAAAAAAAAATCCTGTCTGACTTCTTTCTGTGCCAACAAAAACGAGGAATATCAGAATGTTTTGACCAAATGCAACACTTTCTATATACTCTAATTAAATAAAATTGCTCTGTTCCACATGAGGCTTGCAGCTTCATACTCCAAACTCCCCATGGGTCTGAACAGGAAATGCCTTTTGCTTTACAACCGATATCTTTTCTGGAGAATGTATTGTTTTCTTCTTCTTTGTTCCTTTTTATTCCACCGCCCTCCCCTACTACTCTTCACTCTTTCCCAGAAAGTACGAACTCTTGTTGGGTGCAGTTCTGTGGACACATGCAGCTGTTGTACCTAGTTCTCTTGGTCACACCACTCGTTGGGTAATGAGTTCCAGATTACGAATGCAATCCAATAACCATTATTAAGACGGTGCCTGTAGGTATCAATTGACGACCCCAGTTCCCAGCCTCCACTGATTTCCGCCACTCAACCCCTTGCTCAAAGAGTCAATCACCAGCTTTGGCTCATGTTGATGAGTGAACGATTGGTCCCTATCCAAGCAACAATGCTGGAGTAACTCAGTGGGTGGAGTACTGGATGATTCAAGTCGAGACCCAGAGTTAGGATGGGGTGAGTTGAAATGTCTAGATAGATTGGATGTAGAGAGGATACCAGTGGGCACAGCCTCAGAATGGATGTCCCTTTAGATCAGAGATAAGAAGGAATTTCTTTAGCTAGATGGTGGTGAATCTGTGGAATTCATTGCCACAGACAGCTGTGGAGGCCCAAGTCATTGTGTGTACTGTATTTAATGTGAAGGTTCTTGATTAATAAGGGCACCAGAGGTTATGGGGAGGAGGCAGGAGAATGGGGTTGAGAAGGATAATAAATCAGCCGTGATGGAATGGTGGAGAGGGCTTGATGGGCAGTAAGGCCTAATTCTACTCCTCAGTCCTACGATTCTTTTCAGGGATGCTTTCTTTGATAGTACAGAGGGAGAGAAGTGAAGTAATGTTTGTCAGGGAAGATCGTTAACATCAGTGAACTGTTTTCTGATAGAATATCTCACTGCTACAAAACCATGCATAGGTAGGGCTTTGCTTACTGTGGTGTTGTATCATTTGATCTGTGGATGAAATGTACTCAGGTGCATTTAAATGAATGTAGCACATGTTGATACTGCACATTGTCATAATTACTTAATGTCAAAGGAATATTGCTTTGGAAAGGAATGTATTCAGGTCAGGACTGACATAATTGAGGTGTAAAAGGAGCTTTGTAAAACCAGGATAAGTTGGCACCTCCCTCTGCATTCAGAAAGTACGGGCATCTTTGTGTTGGGTTTCTTTGCACTGGAAATTCAACTTTGTTTAACAAATTGCATGCAAGTATATAAACCTTTTGGTCATTTCTCCTTCAACTGCACTCAATGGTTCCCTGCAGGCTTTTTGCACACAAGTATATATATAAAATCTAAAGCATGGGAACAGACCGTTTGGCCAAAGCAACCTTTATCAGCTTGTATTTTTCATGGCAGCAAATGTTCTTAACACACCTGAAATGCTGGATGAACTCAGCAGGTCTTCAGGCAGCATCTACAGAAATGAATAAATATCAACAGTTCGGGCCAAGACACTTCTTCAGGACTGGAAAGGAAGAGGGAAGGCACCAGAATAAGAAGTTGGGGGAGAGGAAGGAGGATAGCTGGAAGGTGATAAGTGAAGCCAGGTGGGTAAGAAAGGTGAAGAGTTGGAGAAGAAGCAAGTGGACCATAGGAGAAAGGGAAGGAGGAGGGGACCTCGGCAGAGGTGATAAGTAGGTGAGAAGAGGTAAATGACCAAAGTGGGGAATAGAAGAAGAGGGGAGGGGGAGGGAATTTTTTTTACCGGATAGAGAAATTGATACATCTTCAGGTTGGAGGCTGCCCACGTGGAATATATGGTGTTGCTCCTCTACTCTGAGGGTGGCCTCATCTTGGCACAAGAGGTGGCCATGGACTGACATGTTGGAATGGAATGGGAATTAAAATGTTTGACCAGCAGAAAGTTCTGCTTTTGGCAGATGGTGTGGAGGTGCTTGATGAAGTGGTCCCTCAATTTGCGACACATCTCACCAATGTACAGAAAGCCGCATTGGGAATACTAGACACAAGAGAAGACCCCAGCAGTTTCACAGATGGAGTGTTGTCTCACCTGGAAGGACTGTTTATCTGCTGAAATTATTTTTAACTGCTTGTCCCTGAGAAGTTATCTCCTGTTTCTTCAAGCCCCCATTCATTATAATCTCGAATGTTGACATAGTTTCTGCCTTAAGTGCTTATCAAGATAGTCAAGGCATTGAGTTCTAAAGTCAGGAAGTTATGTTTCAACTTTATAAACTTCTAGTTAAGCTACATCTAAAGTAGTGCAGAAACTTATGGTCGCTCCATTATAGGAAGGATGTCAAGGCTTTGGAGAGGGTTCAGAAGAGGATCTGGATCCAGGATGCTGCCTGGATTAGAGGGCATGTGCGATTCAGAGAGCTTCGGTCGTTTCCTCAGAGCGGCGGAGGCTGAGGAAAGATCTTGTAACATTATGAGAGGCATCGATAGTTCTCAGACAGTATTTTTTACCCAGGGTTGAAATGTCTAATACCAGAGGGCATGTATTTCAGATGAGAGGGGGTAATTTCAGAGGAGATGTGAGGAGCAAGCTTTTGACACGGACAGTGGTGGGTGCCTGGAATTAACTGCCGGGGTGGTGGTGGAGACCGATACATTAGGGGCTTTTAACACATGTTTAGATAGGCACATGAATGGAGGGAATGGAAGAATATGGACATTATGTAGACAGAAGTGATTAGCTGTCCATTTGATTACTAATTTAATTGGTTCACCACAACACTGTGTTCTGATGGGTCTGTTCCTGTGCTGTACTGTTCTATGTCCTAGGTTCCATATTCTATAACAAACTCCACAATTGCAGAAAGATCATGCAGAATGAGATTTCTCCTACACCCTGATCTCAATCGCTTACATTAACATTTGTAATGCGCAACTAAGGCCCAAGGAATCAGGAAATCTGTTCAATAGTTTTAGAGGTCATCAAGAGTGTGGCTGGGTGGGAAACAGGAAACTACGTGCCATAGATTATGCCCAGATCTCTTGTCTAATATTGTTGCTAATCGCTTGTCATTGGCCTCTCACACTTAATATCATATTATCTGTTTATTTTTCTTGAAACATGTAAGTAGTTGAACTCATTTATCTCAGATGACATTCTGTATATATTAGCAATATATTCCCAAAAAAAAGTCCTATATAGTATGGGCCCAAAAACTGGTCTTATATGACAAACACAGAGTCATAGAGCACTACAGCACAGAAACAGTCCATATATATAAGACCATAAAACATGGGAGCAAAATTGGCCCATCGAGTCTGCTCCACCAATCCATCATGGCTGATTTATTGTCCCTCTCATCCCCATTCTCCTACCTTCTCCCCGTAACCTTTGACACCCTGACGCCTTCATACCCTGACCAATCAAGAATCTATCAACATTTATGACAATGTGACTTCGGAGTTCAAATTTACGATTTTCTTTTCAAGTGGATTTTAAATGCTCTTTTTGAAATTTATTATTAAGTCCCCTTCCAAGCTTTTGAAAGTGCATTCTTTTTAAGCTTGATATAATGCATTACAGGAAGTAAAAAATAAATCCTAATAATAAGAGGGATAATAATTTAGTAATTTTCTGAAGAACTTGCATGGTGTGCAGATTTTTCTGCAATCTCTTAAAAGGGCATAATACTGTTTTATGCTTCTACAAGTACACTTAGAGATTACTTTAATAGATACCCCCTGTACCTAATAAAGTGGCCACTGCATGTATGTTCATTGTCTTCCGTTGTTGTAGCCCATCCATTTCAAGGTCCAATGTGTTGTGCATTTCGAGATGCTGTTCTGCACGCTACTGTTGTAACACGTAGTTATTTGAGTTGCTATCACTTTCCTGAAGGCTTGAACCAGTCTGGCCATTTTCCTCTGGCCTCTCTCCTTAACAAGGCGTTTTTGAAAACAGAACTACCACTTACTGGACTTTTTTTTCATTTTGCACATTTGTCTGTAAATTCTAGAGACTGTTGGGCATGAAAATCCCAGGAGATCTGCAGTATCTGAGGTACTCAAACCACCCCATCTGGCACCAACAATCACTCTGTGGTCAAGGTCACTCAGATCACATTTCTTCCCCATTCTGATAATTGGTCTGAACAACAACTGAACCTTTTGACCACGTCTGCATGCTTTTATGCATTGACTTGTGTCACATGATTAGATTTTTGCATTAATGAGCCGATGTACAGGTGTCCAAAGTAGAGTGGTCACTGAGTGTAGATTTGTGATCTTCAAAGGCTTATCAGTATTATAGTTTTATTAGGTTAAACAGTTTAATGAAAATTTGGGCATTGGGTGTCGGTGTTGGAACATTATGCTCTTAGAGTACTGTGTGCAGTACCCTGCTATAGGAAAGATGCAGTTAAACTGGAAAGTGTGCAGAAAAGATTTACAAGGGTGTTGCCATGACTAGTGGCCTTGAGTTATAGGGAGAGGTTGGCCACGCTGGGTCTTCATTTCTTGGAACGTCGGAGAATGCAAGATGTCCTCGTAGATTTACACAATCATGAGGGGTGTAGATAAGGTGAATGGTAGCAGTCTTTTCCCCTGGGTAGGGGAGTCTAAAATGAGAGAGTTTAGATTTAGGGTGAAGGAAACAAGATGTGAAAGGAACCTGAGGCACAGGATGGTGAGTATATGGAATGAAGAGCCAGAGAAAGCAATTGAGGCAGGTACAATAGTATCATTTAAGAAGCATATGGATAGGTACAGGGATGGATGGGATTTCAAAGATGAAAGTTGAAAGTAAATTTATTATCAAGGTTTTTATATGTCACCATATACTACCTTGTGATTCATTTTCTTGCAGGCATTCACAGTGGATGTAAGGGGCCGAACGAAAGAAATTCAGAATAGATGGGTGTGCACCATAGTTAGCATGAACTGGTTGGGCCGAGGTGCCTGTATTCATGCTGTATTACTCTCTGACTCTTACATATTGAGTAAGGAAGTGAAGCATGTCTGTTTTGAATGATCCATAGATCTCTCTTGTAGATCTATTTGTTGGCAAGAAACATGTCCATTTCAGAGTTTTCACCCATTCCTGCTTGCTGCTGATTGGTGGGCTGGGGGTTCGGGGTTTGATGTTCTTATTGTTGTTTCTCCATGTGGGTGATTTGTTAGTTTTTATGCGAGAGAGAGAGAGAGAGAGAGGTTGGAGGTTTGGGGTTTGCAAATTGGGGGTGGGATTGGTGTCTTTCTTTCAACTATTTCTATGGTTTTCTATATTTTATTGCTCCCTGGAGAAGACAAGTCTCAGAATTATATTCTGCAAGTATATTTTGATAATAAAGTGAACCTTTGAACTTTGAAACAGAGAAGACTATGACAGATTCTGTTTGTTAGCACAAAACGCCGTGTAAAGTTGGCATGAAAATTATATTCAAGAAGAGCTATATTTGAGTGCCCAGATGGGTGGCTTATGGCCAGAGGATTGCTCCAGAAGTTCTAGTACAGGTCAATAAACATTCCTCATGTAGTGACTCTCCTGACAGGACGAATTGTGTGAAATCTGCGCAGTGTTTGAGCCCTGTTGGTACTCTGACTCTCAAAGCCATGTAGGCAGACTAAATATGTATAGTGTGCCACTGCAGACATACTCAGGGAAGTCTCAGTGACACTATGGAAAGCTATTGTAATCTCAACACAAATAAAAGAATTAGTTTTGTTGGATTTTGCCAATGCAGGTCATTCAATTATAATGTAACAATGGTACACAGACAGACATACTTTATTGATCCCGAGGGAAATTGGGTTTCGTTATAGCCGCACCAACCAAGAATAGTGTAGAAATATAGCAATATAAAACCATAAATAATTAAATAATAATAAGTTAATCATGCCAAGTGGAAATAAGTCCAGGACCGGCCTATTGGCTCAGGGTGTCTGACACTCCAAGAGAGGAGTTGTAAAGTTTGATGGCCACAGGTAGGAATGACTTCCTATGCCACTCAGTGTTACATCTCGGTGGAATGAGTCTCTGACTGAATGTACTCCTGTGCCTAACCAGTACATTATGGAGTGGATGGGAGTCATTGTCCAAGATGGCATGCAAGTTGGACAGCATCCTCTTTTCAGACACCACCGTCAGAGAGTCCAGTTCCACCCCCACAACATCACTGATCTTACGAATGAGTTTGTTGATTCTGTTGGTGTCTGCTACCCTCAGCCTGCTGCCCCCAGCCTGCTGCCCCAGCACACAACAGCAAACATGATAGCACTGGCCACCACAGCCTCGTAGAACATCCTCAGCATCGTCCGGCAGATGTTAAAGGACCTCAGTCTCCTCAGGAAATAGAGACGGCTCTGACCCTTCTTGTAGACAGCCTCAGTGTTCTTTGACCAGTCCAGTTTATTGTCAATTCGTATCCCCAGGTATTTGTAATCCTCCACCCTGTCCACACTGACCCCTTGGATGGAAACAGTCAAACCCACCCAACGCATCACCGGCACCAGCCTACCCACCAGCAAGGACATGTGTACAGAAAGGTGTGGGAGAGCGCCAGTAACATCATGAAGGACCCCACCCACCCTGCTCATGGACTTTTTGTCCCACTGCCATCAGGCTACATACCATCCACGCCAGGACCACCAGATTCAAAAACAGTTACTTTTGCCAAACAGTAAGATTGTTAACACCTCCACCCACTAATCCACCCCTCCACACCCCCAACCGCCACTACTCTATTATTTCCTGTCAGTCACCTTACGTACGGACACTCCTGTGACTAGAGTCACCTTATGGATGTACAATCAATCTACGTATATAAGCTATCTTATTGTGTTCTTTGTGTTTTTGGTACCTCATCAGATCTGGAGTAACAATCACTTTGTTCCTTTGCACTTCTTTACTAGAAATGACATGAAACAATAGAAAGCAATAGAAACCTACAGCACATTATAGGCCCTTCAGCCCACAATGTTTTGCTGACCATGTAACCTACTCTAGAAGCTGCCTAGAATTTACCTACCACATAGCCCTCTATTTTTCTAAGTTCCATCTAAGAGTCTCTTAAAAAACCCTATTGCATCCATTCCACCACCTTCGCTGGCAGTGCATTCCACGCACCCACCACCTTCTGTGTGAAAACTTACTTCTGACATCCCTCTTGTACCTACTTCCAAGCACCTTAAAACTATATCCTCTTGTGTTAGCATTTCATCCCTGGGAAGCCTCTGGCTATCCACACGGTTAATGCCTCTCATCGTCTTATACACCTTTATCAGGTAACCTTTAATCCTCCGTCACTCCAAGCAGAAAACCCCAAGTTCACTCAGCCTATGTTCATAAGGCATGCTCTCCAAGCCAGGCAACATCCTTGTAAATCTCCTCTGCACTGCCTCTACAGTATCCACATCCTTCCTGTTATGAGGTGACCAGAACTGAACACAGTACTCCAAGTGGGGTCTAACTAAGGTCTTATATAGCTGTAACATTACCTCATGGCTCTTGAACTCAATCCCACTGTTGATGAAGACCAACACACCATGCGCCTTCTTAACCTCACTGTCAACATGCGCAGCAACTTTGAGTGTTCAATGGACACAGACCCCAAGATCTCGCTGATCCTCCACACTGCAAAGAATCTTTACCGTTAATATTATATTCTGTCTTCAGATTTGACCTACGAAATGAACTACTTCACACTTATCTGGGTTGAACTCCATCTGCCACTTCTCAGCCCAGTTCTAAATCCTATCGATGTCCCACTGTGATCTCTGACAACCCTCCAGACTATTCACAACACCCCAACTTCTGTGTCATCAGCAAACTTGAATCTTGAAGAAACACAACATCACTGGAATCAAGACAAGCAACCTTTGCCAATTACTTAATTTGACCACCTCTGATCTAATTTCTGAATAGCATACTACTGTAAATTTTTCAATTCCCTCATCTCTGAGAATGTAATGTACTGGTTTTATCCTTAGTATCAGAATCAGGTTTATTATCATTGACATACGAGGGGTGATTGATAAGTACATGGCCTAAGGTAGAAGGACTCAATTTTAGAAAACCTAGCATATTTATTTTCAATATAGTCCTCGCCTACATTTACACACTTAGTCCAGTGGTCGTGGAGCATAACTCATCTCCTTCTACATTAGGCCATGAACTTATCAATCACCCCTGATGTGTTATTGACTGATGAGTTATTAACTTCAAACTTTCTGCATAATCACTCAAAGAGTTGAACTGCATGTGCATGTAACAAGAGCTGTATAACTCATCTAACTCGTGTGTGTACCTAAGGCACAATACCGAATGTTGTGAAATGTGTTTTGTGGCAGCAGTACATTGCAAAACGTAAGATATATTATAAATTATAATAGGAAACATAAATAGAAAAAGAATAAGAAGTTCAAAAAGAGAGCAAAATAGTGAGGTAGTGTTCATGGGTGCATTGTCCATTCAGAAATCTGACAGCTGAGGGGAAGAAGCTGTTCCTAAATCATTGAATGTGTGTATTCTGATGGCATTAATAATAAGAGAGCAGGTCCTGGGTGATGGGGGTCCTTAATGATGGATACCACCTTTCTGAGTCATTGCCTTTTGAAGGTGTCTTTGATGTTTGGGGAGCTTAGTGCCCATGATGGAGCTGGCTGAGTTTACAACTCTCTACAATTTTTCCGATCCCATGAAGTGACCCCTTCATACCAGACGGTGATGCAACCAGTTAGAATGCTCTCTACAGTACACCCAGATCCATGGAAAACTGAGAGAATTTCAGTTAACCAATTCTTTAGTCAGCAAGGAGAACCTCTTGTCACATCATATGGGCTAGGTTTGATAAAAACACAAGTGAGACACTTGGAATATTGGTGTGCATGCAGAAAGAGGCAGATCAGCAAGTAAGAAAGTAAAGTTCAGTCAGATCAAATCGTTTCGGAAATTGTCTTTAATCTGCATTGTACACCTGTCAATATCTGCTTTGACCTCACAGTATTAATATATTGGGTTCTGGTAATTATTGGAATCTGTTAGTTCTACTAGAACAAGTTGTAAGATTAAAGACCAGAAAGTAATTTTTCTCATGGCGGCAGAGTATAAAATTAATATCATTCTTCATCAAAAAAGTAACTGCTGCTGATATCTCAGCAAAGGTAAACTGGAATTCAGAATCAGATTCAGGTTTACTATCATGAAATTTGTTGTTTGTGACAGCAGTACAGTGCAATATATAAAACTACCATCAATTACAATAAAGGATAATTGCAATAAATTAAATAGGTAGTGCAAAAACAGAGCAAGAACAGTGAGGTAGGTTTCAAGGTTTGGTTCATTGTCTGTTCAGAAATCTGATGATAGAAGGAAAGAAAATATTCCTAAAACGTTGAGTGTTTATCTTTAGGCTCCTGTACTTCCGGCCTGATGGTAGTAATGAGAAGCGGGCGCATCCTGTGTGATGGTTTCCTCAATGGTGGATGTCACTATTTTGAGGATGGGGAGGTTAGTGCCTGTGATGGAGCTGATTGAGTTTACAGTCCTCTGCAGCTTTTTCCAATCAGTTGTCCCTCTAAACCAGCTGGCAATGCAACCAGTTAGAATGCTGTCCATGGTGTAGCTGTAAAGATTTAGTGACGTTCTACATCTCCTCAAACTCCTAATGAAATATAGCCACTGGCATGCCTTCTTTGTGATTCCATCAATATGTTGAGCCCAGGATAGATCTTCAGAGATGTTGACACCCAGGAGCTTGAAACTTCCCACTGCTGACCCCTCAGTGAGGACTGTTCTATGTTCCCTCCACTTTCCCATGGGAAAGGCTAGCGGCAATTAAAGTAGATACATCTCCTGGTCTCCTGATCAAGATGAGATGCTTCCTAGGTTATTGAGGGAAGAAGGGGAGCAAATTACAGGGATTGTGTCCATAATCTGCTAAGTTTACAGCAGCATTGGTGTAAAATTAGCTAAGTCACATGACACAGAGTAACAGTGGAGTGGAAGAAAATTAAAAGGTGGAAAAATGTGGGAATTCTCAGCAGGTTAGGCAATATTAATGGATAGAAGAGATAATGTTTAAGGCTGAAGGCCTCATCAAAACTGGGAGAGAGAGAGAAAAGAACTTCTTTAATAGCAGATAGTGTGGGGCTATTGGATAGGACAAAGTGAGTATCTCTGACAGGGTGAGGCCAAGGTTGCCATGGTGATGACAGGGTGAGGCCAAGGTTGCCATGGTGATAACACAAAATGCTGGAAATGTAGATCTAGTGATGGGTTGCTGGTTCACTTAGATCACTCAGTTTGTCTGTAACCATATCTTGACCTTTCTATGACTCAATCATGTCAACTCTCCTCTCATTCAAGCGATTGATTTTCCATCTTTATTCCCCCATATTACGGCAATAAAACTCAACAAAAACTTCAGGAAAATCCATCCACTTCCCTCCTTCTGCAACAGTGCAAGCCTAACTGGATAAATCCAGATTGAGTACTGACAACTGGCCAATGAATCTAACAATGAGATTAGGTGGGACATCACAATTCTTCATTTAGGTCTTGCTTTTGATGTACAATCCAATAGACTTTGAAATGTGATCTCAATTACCGGTTGGATGTTGCGAGTTTCTTGTTGGTAAAACTACATTACCATCAAATTCCAAATCAGTCAAGTCCATTATAGATCCCGGAAATTCCCCAATGCCTCTTCTTTCCTTTTAATTATATTTTCTAAATGGCTTTACTTTTAACTGAAAGCAAAAGAGCTCAAATATGGTGGAAAAAGGGACATCTATATTTCTGTGTAATCCACTTGCGATTTCTAAACTATGATGCAAACTGCTAATGTAATTCAGCTGTGAGAGGATAGACTGCTTCTCACTGCAGCCATCGGGAAGAAGGTACAGGAGCCTCAGGACCCACACCAGATGATTCAAGAACAGTTATTACCCCTCAACTGTCAGGCTGTTAAAACAGAGGGGATAACTTCACTCGCTCCATCATGGAACTTTATTCCTTAGAACGTAGAAGATTGAGAGGAGAATAGGTAGAGGTAAACAAAATTACGAGGGTATAGATAGGGTAAATGCAAGTAGGCTTTGTTTTGCTGAGTTTGGCTAGGACTACATCCAGAAGTCATGAGTTCAGGGTGAAAGGTGAAATGTTTAAGGGGGACATGAGGGGGAACTTCTTCACTCAGAGGGTGGTGAGTATGGAATGAGCTGCCAGCGGAAGTGGTGGATGCAGGTATGATTTCAACATTTAAGAGAAATTTGGATAAGTACCTAGATGGGAGGGACATGGAGGGCTCTGGTTCAGGTACAGGCCAATGACACTAGGCAGTTTAATGATTTGGCAAGAAACAGATGGGCTGAAGGGCCTGTTTCTGTACTGTAATGTTGTATGACTCTATCACTGTTCCAACAACATATGGACCCACTTTCAAGGTCTCTTCATCTCACGTTCTCAAAACTTACTGCTTCTTTATTTTATTTGTGTCTTTTTTTAATTTTGGTATTTGTAGAGTTGTCTTTTTCACATTGGTTGTTTGGCTGTCTTGTTGTGTGTGGTTTTTCATTTATTCTGTTGTGTTTCTATGTAGTTACTGGGTACACCCACAAGAAAATGAATCTCAAGATAGTATATGGTGACATATATGAACTTTAATAATAAATTTACTTCAAACTTTGAACAACCAAAAGGCCCAGCCACTAACCACAGCCATCATTTTCTCTTGCCCGCACTGCACCAGAATATAAGGATCCTCGATTGGCCTCTACAGTCACCTGAGGACTCACCAATAGACAACATTATACTCGACTCGAGAGATCGTACTACAATAATTTTGTATAATTATTTGAACGAGAGTATCTGAAACAAAATCCAATAGAATTATTCTACTTTGTGACTGATTTAAATTGATAAACACATTATTCAGTTTTTTATGCGTTATCATTATTCTGAGTTAAACCATATAAACGCAAGAGATTCTGCAGATGCTGGATTGCTTAAAACACATTATGAGTTATAGTGGAGATTTTTATTTGAATTGTCAACACATTATTTGTTTTTATAAGCTCTCTTTATTACAGGTTAGTACACATTATGTAGTTTAAGTAGAGATTTTTGTTTATTTTCTGCAGTAGCTTGTACACCTTTAGCATTCATATTTCTCTCTCTCTGTGAATGATCAGTATTAATTTACATATGATTCTGCAGAAAAAATAATTGTGTTCATCATGTTGACAGCAAATACAGGATTAAACAGCAGAATATTACTGTAGATTAAAGCTAATCATCCCCTACTAAACAGAGTAAAGATTGTCATAAATCAGAAAGATAAGAGATTCTGTAGATGCTTGAAATCCAGAGTAACACACACAAAATGCTGGAGGACCAGACGGCACAACCTCAGAATACAAGTATGTCCCTTTAGAACAGAGATAAGGAGGAATTTCTTTATCCAGAGGGTGTTGGTGAATCTGTGGAATTTATTGCCACAGATGGCTGTAGAGGCTAAGTCATTGGTATATTTAAAGTGCAGGTTGATAAGTTCTAAATTAGTGAGGGCATCAAAGGTAATGGGAAGAAGGCAGGTGTATAGAGTTGAGAGGGATAATAAATCAGCCATGATGGAATGGTGGAGTAGACTCAATGGGCTGAATGGCCCAATTCTGATCCTTTGTCTTGTGGTCTAAGTCAGAAGATCAGGCAGCTTCTATGGAGAGGAATAAATAGCTGACGTTTCAGCTGAGATGCTTGGTTAATCAGCATTTTGAGAGCATTACTCGGTAAAGATTGCTGTACTTTGTCTGAAGAATGTGGTTTAAATTTTGCCTTTGCATCTGCAGAAACATTTTGGATTTCCCACGTTAGTCACAACTATAACTGATACCAGCAATTACCCCGTTAAATTGTAAGTTGCTGTGTGCCCCAAGAGCAGAAACTTATTCACAGTGGAATCCGACTGTGCTGTGGCATGTCTACCTGAGCTCAGCGTTACACATCTGGGAGAGAGGTGATTGGAATGCACGCAGCTTCACCAAGCCAATAAATTCCCGTTTAAAAACACATTTTAAATGTATAAATTAAAGAAATGGCAGCATTTCAAATATGTATCCAAGAGAGAGTTATCAAGAGGAATAGAGTAATGGTTCCCATGTCACCAGTCTGGGTATGAAATTTTCTGCCTAGGATCCCTTTGTTCCTCCACAACGCAAGATTACAGACAGCAATTCAAGCAGGCATAAACGGGGCTAAAACTGCGAGAAAAACACAATAATCTGGCCCTGAATCCAAAGATCTCCAGGCAGCTCTTTCCAGACTGGTGGGAGAAAGGTCTTCAGAATCAGGATCAGCATCAGAATCAGAGGCTGTTCCTGAATCATTGAGTGTGTCTCAGGCTCCCTGATGGTAGTAATGAGAAGAGGGCATGTTCTGGATGGTGAAGGTCCTTAAGCACAGATTGTTCCAATCTAGTTCTGTACAGTTGCACATATTTTCTTTTTGTCTCTTTTGAGGCATCGCCTGTTGAAGGTGTCCTGGACGCTGGGGAGGCTCATGCCCATGGTGGAGCTGGCTGAGTTTGCAACTTTCTGCAGCTTTTTCCAGTCCTTTGCAGTGGCCCCTCCATACCAGATGGTGATGCACTCAGTTAGATTGTTCTCCATAGTACCATCTGAAGAAATTTGCAAGAGGGACATATTTATTAAGGAAAATTATAAATCTGATATACCAAAGCAGTTATTATGTCTGTTATCAGACTGTTGAATGGTCCCTAGTATGATAATCAACACACAAAAATGCTGGAGGCACATCTATGGAAAAGAGTAATGTTGTCGTTTCAGGCTGAGACCCTTCACCAGCACTGGAAAATAAGATGAGAAGCTAAAGCAAGAAGGTGGGGGTGGTGGAGGAGAAAGTACAAGTTGGTGGATGAGAGGTGAAATTGGGAGGGGGGAGGGTTGAAGTAAAGGGCTGGGAAGCTGATAGGTGAAAGAGATACAGGCTAAAGGAGGGGGAATCTGATTGGAGAGAACAGGAAGGGTGAGGAGCACCAGAGGGAGGTGATAGGCAGGTAAGGAGATAAGGCGAGCGAGGGAAACAGGAATGGGGAATGGCGAGGGGTGGGGGTGCAAATACCGAAAGTTTGAGAAATTGATGTTCATGCCATCAGGTTGGAGGCTACCCAGGCGAAATATAACTCCTCCAACCTGAGTGTGGCCTCATCGCGGCAGAAGAAGAGGCAAAGAACTGACATATTAGAATGGGAATGTGAAGTAGAATTGAAATGGGAGATCCAGATTATTCTGCCGGATGGAGTGTAGGTGCTTGGCGAAGCGGTCTCCTAAACTATGTCAGGTCTCACTAATATACAGGAGGCTACACCAAGAGCACCGGGTACGGTAGATGGCCCAATCAGATTCACAGGTGAAATGTCGCCTCATCTGAAGGACTGTTTGGGGCCCTAAATGATAGTGAGGGAGGAGGTGTAGGGGCAAGAACATCGATTTCTCAAACTTCTGGTAATTGCCCTCACTCTTCACCATTCTCACTCCCTTTTCTCTCTCTCACCTTATCTCCTTATCTGTCCATCACCTCTCTCTGGTGCTCCTCCCCCTTCTCTTTCTTCCATGGCCTTCTGTCCTCCTATCAGATCCCTCCTTCTCCAGCCCGTTATCTCTTTCACCAATCACCTGCCCAGCTCTTTACTTACCCCTCCTCCTCTCCCGGTTTTACCTGTCACCTGCTTCTTCCCCCCCCCCTCCCCACCCCCACCTTCTTGCTCTAACTTGTCATCTACTTTTTCCAGTCCTGATGAAGGTCTCGGCCCAAATTGTTGACTGTTTACTACTCTCCATAGATGCTGCCTGGACCGCTGAGTTTTTCAGCATTTTTGTGTGTGTTGCTTTGGACTTCCAGCATCTGCAGATTTTTTCTCCCTAGTATGACGGACTCTTGACCTCACACAATACTTTATTATGACCTTTCACCTTATTGTCTGCCTGCACTGTACTTTCTCTGTAGTTGTAACACGTTATTCTGCCTTCTGTTGTTGTTTTACTTTGTTCTCTCTCAGTGTAATGAATTAATTTGTATGAATGATATGCAAGACAAGCTTTTCACGATGTCTTGGTACAAGTGATGAAAAATCCAATTCCAATACGTTATGTTTATTTTTCAGCAATTGAAACACAAAGTACCAGCTCTGAAGAGATCGTGCCGAGTCCTCCGTCTCCAATCCCACCCCCACGAGTGTACAAACCTTGCTTTGTCTGTCAGGACAAGTCATCCGGTTATCATTATGGGGTCAGTGCCTGTGAAGGATGCAAGGTAAGGCTGCAGTGAAGGAAATCCATTATGTTGGAGTGATTTTGTGCCGATTTATTTCTATTGTCAGCTTGTGATCCTGGTGTAGGAGTGGTCAGTGCAACAACATGTACATTTTAAAGGTCAGCTTTATTTGTCACGTACGTCAAAACATCGAAGCACAGTGAAATGTGCTGTTTGTGTCAACTGCAGCACCGTCCAAGGATGTGCTGGGTGCTTAGACTCTGACTCCAGGATTGGAATATTTGTTTCTCTTTATTGACCCCATGTGAGGGGCAATTAGTTATGAAACCATTAGAGACTAATTAAAAAGACAGTCGCCATCCAGGCCATTCTCTCTTCTTACTGCTGCCATCAGGAAGGTACAGGAGTGTCAGGATTCACACAGCCAGCTTCAGGAACAGTTATTACCCCTCAGCTCTTGAACCAAAGGGGATAACCTCACCCGACTTCACTTGCCCCATCATTGAAATTTTCCCACAACCTATGGACTCACTTTAAAGGACTCTTCATCTCATCTCACGATATTATTGCTTCATCTTGTTTATTCTCTTTCATATTTGCACAGTCTGCTGCCTATTCAATATTCAGGAGGGATAGACAGGAAAGAAAAGGAGGTGGGGTAGCATTGCTGGTTAGAGAGGAGATTAACGCAATAGAAAGGAAGGACATTAGCCTGGAGGATGTGGAATCGATATGGGTAGAGCTGCATAACACTAAGGGGCAGAAAACGCTGGTAGGTGTTGTGTACAGGCCACCTAACAGTAGTAGTGAGGTTGGGGATGGCATTAAACAGGAAATTAGAAATGTATGCAATAAAGGAACAGTAGTTATAATGGGTGACTTCAATCTACATATAGATTGCGTGAACCAAATTGGTAAGGGTGCTGAGGAAGAGGATTTCTTGGAATGTATGCGGGATAGCTTTTTGAACCAACATGTCGAGGAACCAACTAGAGAGCAGACCATTCTAGTTTGGGTATTGAGCAATGAGGAAGGGTTAGTTAGTAATCTTGTCGTGCAAGGCCCCTTGGGTAAGAGTGACCATAATACGGTGGAATTCTTCATTAAGATGGAGAGTGACATAGTTAATTCAGAAACAAAGGTTCTGAACTTAAAGAAGGGTAACTTTGAAGTTAGATATGGCCCTTGTGGCTAAAGGAATCGGGGGTATGGAGAGAAAGCAGGTACAGGGTTCTGAGTTGGATGATCAGCCATGATCATACTGAATGGCAGTGCAGGCTCGAAGGGCCGAATGGTCTACTCTTGCACCTATTTTCTATGTTACTTTGTTTCTATGTTTTGCACATCTGTTGTCTGTCCATCCTGTCATTGTGTGACCTAGGAATGGCAAGGGTGGAGTGCCGCAGGAGAGATGTGGCACAGGTGGCAGAGAAGGAGTGTCAGAGCGGGTGTGGGTGGTATGGGTGCAGACATGCCCAGGAGATATTTGCGTGGAGTTCCAATGAGATATGGAAAGGAATGGTAGGGTACAGGAACCGTGGTGTACAAAGGCTGTTGTAAATCTAGTCAAGAAGAAAAGAAAAGCTTACGAAAGGTTCAAAAAACTAGGTAATGATAGAGATCTAGAAGATTATAAGACTAGCAGGAAGGAGCTTAAGATAGAAATTAGGAGAGCCAGAAGGGGCTATGAGAAGGCCTTGGTGGACAGGATTAAGGGAAACCCGAAGGCATTCTACAAAAAATGTGAAGAGCAAGAGGATAAGATGTGAGAGAATAGGACCAATCAAGTGTGACAGTGGAAAAGTGTGTATGGAACTGGAGGAGATAACAGAGGTACTTAATAAATACTTTGCTTCACTATTCATTACAGAAAAGGATCTTGGCGATTGTAGAGATGACTTACAGCAGACTGTAAAACTTGAGCATGTAGATATTAAAAGGATGTGCTGGAGCTTTTGGAAAGCATCAAGTTGGATAAATCACCGGGACTGGATGAGATGTACCCCAGGCTACTGTGGGAGGCAAGGGAGGAGATTGCTGAGCCTCTGGCGATAATCTTTGCATCATCAATGGAGACAGGAGAGTTTCTGGAGGATTGGAGAGTTGCAGATGTTGTTCCCTTATTCAAGAAAGGGAGTAGAGATAGCCCAGAAAGTTATAGACCTGTGAGTCTTACTTCAGTGATTGGTTAGTTGATGGAGAATATCCTGAGAGGCAGGATTTCTATGAAGCTTTGGAGAGGCATAATATGATTAGGAATAGTCAGCATGGCTTTGTCAAAGGCAAGTCGTGCCTTACGAGCCTGATTGAAATTTTTTAAGGATGTGACTAAACACATTGATGAAAATAGACCAGTAGATTCTACAAATATGTGAAGAGCAAGAGGATAAGACGTGAGAGAATAGGACCAATCAAGTGTGACAGTGGAAAAGTGTGTATGGAAGTGTATAAGGATTTCAGCAAGGCATTTGATAAGGTACCCCATGCAAAGGCTTATTGAGAAAGTAAGGAGGCATGGGATCCAAGGGGACATTGCTTTGTGGATCCAGAACTGGCTTGCCCACAGAAGGCAAAGAGTGGTTATAGATGCATCATATTCTGCATGGAGGTTAGTGACCAGTGGTGTGCCTCAGGGATCTGTTCTGGGACCCCTACTCTTTGTGGTGTTTATAAATGACCTGGATGAGGAAGTGGAGGGATGGGTTAGTAAATTTGCTGATGACACAAAGGTTGGGGGTGTTGTGGATAGTGTGGAGGGTTATCAGAGGTTACAGCGGGACATTGATAGGATGCAAAACTGGACTGAGAAGTGGCAGATGGAGTTCAACCCCAATAAGTGTGCGGTGGTTCGGTTTGGTGGGTCAAATATGATGGCAGAATATATCATTAATGGTAAGACTCTTGGCAGTGTGGAGGATCAGAGGGATCTTGGGGTCCGAGTCCATAGGACGCTCAAAGCTGCTACACAGGTTGACTCTGGTTAAGAAGGCATACAGTGCATTGGCCTTCATCAACCGTGGGATTGAGTTTAGGAGCTGAGAGGTAATGTTGCAGCTATAGTGCCCTGGTCAGACCCCACTTGGAGAACTGTGCTCAGTTCTGGTCGCCTTACTATAGGAAGGATGTGGAAACCATAGAAAGGGTGCAGAGAAGATTTACAAGGATGTTGCCTGGATTGGGGAGCATGCCTTATGAAAGCAAGTTGAGTGAACTTGGCCTTTTCTCCTTGGAGCAACGGAGGATGAGAGGTGACCTGATAGAGGTGTATAAGATGATGAGGGGCATTGATTGTGTGGATAGTCAGAGGCTTTTTCCCAGGGCTGAAATGGCTAGCACAAAAGGGCACAGTTTTAAGGTGCTTGGAAGTAGGTATAGAGATGATGTTAGGGGTTTTTTTACGCAGAGAGTGGTGAGTGTGTGAAATGGACTGCCGGCGACGGTGGTGGAGGCGGATACAATAGGGTCTTTTAAGAGACTCGTGGACAGGTACATGGAGCTCAGAAAAATAGAGGGCTATGGGTAACCCCAGGTAATTTCTAAGGTAAGGACATGTTCAGTACAGCATTGTGGGCCAAAGGGCCTGTATTGTGCTGTAGGTTTTCTATGTTTCTATGTGACTATTGTTCTGAGTAGGAAAATTCTACACCGCCTGAAAACTATGCGGCATACTAATTTTTTTTTGTAATATGCACATCAAACAAACACAAGCCACAACTCACAAGTAAATAATGTCAGGCAGTCAAAACAATTGATAGGCAAATGACATATGTAAAATGTTTTGACTAGATGGTGTTGACATTCAGTGAGCCAGTGGTTTATTAGCAATGAGCTACTGACTTCCATTCTGTGTTTATTTTTACAATTTGTAACAGTGTTGTAACTTGAAACACTGACAATGTAAATACGTTGGAACTCCAAAATGTTTCAAAGTAAAAGTTGTGGTTCATTTATTATTTAGAAAATGTATGGATTTTATTCATTAACACATGATTAATTACAGGGTATTTCACAACTATATTAACATAGATTTTACAATTATATTTACATAATTTCAGAAACAGAATCAGGTTTATTATCACCGGCATGTGATGTGAAATTTATTAACTTAGCAGAAGCAGTTCAATGCAATACATGATATAGAAGGAAAAAATAAAATAATAATAATAATAATAATAATAATAATAAAAAGTAATTCAATTACAGTATATGTATATTGAATAGATTAAATTATGCACAAAACTGAAATAATATATATTAAAAAAAGAGAAGTAGTGTCCAAGGGTTCAATGTCCATTTAGAAATCAGATGGCAGAGGAGAAGAAACATAGAAACACAGAAAATAGGTGCAGGTGTAGGCCATTCGGCCCTTCGAGCCTGCACCGCCATTCAGTATGTTCATGGCTGATCATCCAACTCAGAACCCTGTACCTGCTTTCTCTCCATACCCCCTGATCCCTTTAGCCACAAGGGCCATATCTAACTCCCTCTTAAATATAGCCAATGAACTGGCCTCAACTGTTTCCTGTGGCAGAGAATTCTACAGATTCACCACTCTCTGTGTGAAGAAGTTTTTCCTCATCTCGGTCCTAAAAGGCTTCCCTTTTATCCTTAAACTGTGACCCCTCGTTCTAGACTTCCCCAACATCGGAAACAATCTTCCTGCATCTAGCCTATCCAATCCCTTTAGAATGTTATACGTTTCAATAAGATCCCCCCTCAATCTTCTAAATTCCAGTGAGTACAAACCTAGTCGATCCAGTCTTTCTTCATATGAAAGTCCTGCCATCCCAGGAATCAATCTGGTGAACCTTCTCTGTACTCCCTCTATGGCAAGAATGTCTTTCCTCAGATTAGGGGACCAAAACTGCACACAATACTCCAGGTGAGGTCTCACCAAGGCCTTGTACAACTGCAGTAGAACCTCCCTGCTCCTGTACTCGAATCCTTTTGCTATGAATGCAAACATACCATTTGCCTTTTTCACCGCCTGCTGTACCTGCATGCCCACCTTCAATGACTGGTGTACAATGACACCCAGGTCTCGTTGCACTCCCCACTTTTCCTAATCGGCCACCAGTCAGATAATAATTTGTTTTCTCGTTCTTGCCACCGAAGTGGATAACCTCACATTTATCCACATTAAATTGCATCTGCCATGAATTTGCCCACCCACCTAACCTATCCAAGTCATCCTGCATCCTCTTAGCATCCTCCTCAGAGCTAACACTGCCGCCCAGCTTCGTGTCATCCACAAACTTGGAGATGCTGCATTTAATTCCCTCGTCTAAATCATTAATATGAAGCTGTTCCTGAATCGCTGAGTGTGTGCCTTCTGGCTTCTGTACCTCCTACCTGATGGTAACAGTGAGAAAAGGGCATGCCCTGGGTGCTGGAGGTCCTTAATGACGCTGTCTTTATATTAACATTATATAGTTATAAGAAAATTCTAGCGAGGGTTCCGGTGACGTCATCGTCGAGAATGGCAGCTTAAGTCACTAGCTCCTCCGGAAAAACGCGTATTAAGCCCCGTTATTCCATCAAATATAATATTTTTCAAAAAATGTTTGAACTGAAAAGAGGGGCAAGAATGGGGGAAAGGAACAGAAATAAAAAGAGTGACACTGTGGAGCCTGGGTCCGAGAGGAGTGCAGCGAGCGGCTCTCCGACCCGACCGTGTGTGAGTGAGGCGGCTGCTGGGCCTCGTTCAGTCGAAGCGGCGAATATGTTCGAAATCCTGAAAGAGATAATGGAGGTCCAGAAAGAAATAAAGCAGCAGCTCTGGGATATTAAGGCAGAGCTCGCCAGCGTTAATCAAAAAATAGCGGTGGCAGAGACTCGAATCGAGAAGGTGGAAGATCGCGTTCAAAACGTGGAACGGATACTGAGCAAGACAATAAAAATAATACATCACCAAGAAGGTAAACTGCTTGATCTGGAGGGAAGATCACGGCGGAAAAATATCAGAATCTACAATGTTCCCGAAGGAGCGGAAGGCTCGTCTATGACGGAGTTTGTGGAAAAGTTACTGCAGGACGCGCTGGATCTTCCCTCAACTATGGAGCTGGAAATCAAGAGGATGCTCCGTGCGCTGGTTCCAAAACCTACCCAGGACAGTGATGCACCATCAATAACTTACTCTGAGACGTAAGAAGCGAGGTATCGGCTTTTATTGACTGGAAGAATTAACAACATTACATCCTGGAGAATGAGGCCGGGCATCAGGCCTCAATCGCCTTTATACAGGGGTCTGTGGGAGGAGCCACAGAAGCAGTCAGCAGGGGTCTGTGGGAGGAGCCACAGGAGCAGTCCAGACAGGTATATGTAGTTCACCACAGACAGAAAGCCATGCTCTATAATAATTAAATTCCTTCAGTACAGCACCAAGACGCAGATTCTACAAAGGGCCTGGGGTAAGAAGAGTGTTTTTCGACAATAAATTAATATATTTCGACCAAGATTACCCCCCCCCCCCCCCACGGTCCTGCAGAAACACAAAGAATACTCTGAAGTGAAGCGAATACTAAAGCAAAATACGATTAGATTTCAAACTCCGTACCCTGCTAAACTTCGAGTGTTTTATGACAACGGGACGCGGTTGTACCAGATGGTGGAAGAGGCGACAACAGACATGAAGGCCAGAGGTTTGCCCGTCAGTGTCACCAAAATGAGGGAAAGCCTGACTGAGGAACTGTCCCACTCCGCTTGGGAAATAGTGCGAGAATTGAGAAGGCAGGAGACGAGAGGAGGCCGAGAGAAATATATCAGGAAGAGACCAGGAGTTTCCCAAAGACAGTCCTCACCCCCTTCAGAATAGCCATAAGGTTTAGCTAACTTTAAAAATGTTGAGAAGCTAAATGGAAGCAAAAGTACACGGTGATATACCTATCTCGAGAAATACTTATTATAATGTGGATTTTATATTACTTAGTTGTTATTCTTTATTCGCTCACTTACTCCTTTTTCCCCACCAAAATGAGAAAATATATATATATATACGTATGTAATGTGTGTGTGTATGTATATGTGTGTGTGTGTATATATATATATATATATATATATATATATATATATATAGGAGGAGTACACAGGGAAATCTTTTCTGGGTAATGGATTTGTTCACTGACTTTTATGAATACTGCTTTGGGGGCCCTCAACTCACAAGTAGGAAGGGGTTATCCCCTACAGCTAGACATTTCCTCTAGCTCAACGCAGGGTCATCTACTAGAGACCTCAGCCTTGGAATCACACGTTCATTGCCATTTTTGTTATTATCTGTGTTTCTTGGTTCGTATTTGTTCAGGGAGTAGATCGATTAAGTTTTATTCTAATTTCAATGGTACATTGACAGATAAATACAGATGGCTAAGGACAAGGTAAAATTCATTTCTTTTAATGTCAATGGGCTATTAAATCCAATCAAACGTAAAAGAATTTTATCCAATTTGGAACCATTTGATTCATACTGGGAAAAATGGTTTAACTAAATAATGCCCCATAGGCCTGACTTTATTCTCACAAATCAATGAATCTGTTGTAAAAACAAAAGATCACTCCCTACTTATACATAGTTCTTCCCTTTTGCTTGTTTTTTCTTTCCACTCTTTTCTATAAGTGTGTACCTCAGATAAATACTTTGTGGAGATTTGTGATATATATAATTATATGATATATAGGTACAATGTCTGAAACACATCTTATGGAAATGTTTGTTTGATGATGAACTTCAATAAAAAAATAAATTACAAAAAAAAAAGAAAATTCTAACCATGTGGCAACAAAGGCACAAGAACATTTCAGTTTCTGCACGGCAGTGTCTGCAGTTTAGAGGGAACAGTGCTCTGCCCTATCACTCGAGTCCTATCCCCCCCAGCAAATTTGTTTAAATCCTTCCCAAAAGCTCAAGCAAATCTGCCCGCAAGGATATTGGTCTTTTCTTTCTGTGTTAGTTCCATCTCCCAGCACATAGTCCATCGTCCCTGTATTGTTATTTAAATGCTTTGTTGCTGTTGCTAGTAATTTTTTTGCCACGTAGACTACTTTTCCATCACAGAGGTCCTGATGTTGCTGTTTGCTAAGTATTGTCCATGTGTGATTTTATTAAAAATCCATAATACTGTGCTGCTTGCAACATTTTCAGCATGTGTAATATCGAAATGATTCATAGCTTTTGAATGACTTTAATCTGTAAGATTCATGATAACGTGAGTGAGAGGGAAGCTTTCATTGCCTTTCTGAACGGAATTGCATTGGGCATATTAAAATAACAGTGTGGAATCAATAAATCATTCAGCAATTGCACATGCTATTATCTTCCCATGCAATGCAAAATTGAAATCCCAAGCCTGGACAAATCTGTGCAATCTAAAGCTTCTGTACATTCAATTGGAGTTTAATTTCTTATTAGTTATTTGAAATATAAGAAATACAAGATGTAATGTAATATTGCAGGGTAATATAAAGGATGGAAGCATATACATAATTCACAACCACCAACGTTGAGTTGAGGTTCACTTTAAGAGGCCGGTCTGAGGTGATGACGTAATTATGTGAATTTTTTTTAATGCGCTTTATGTTTCTGTGTTTGGAGGACAATAACTAAATTGTTACAGTTTTTATGAAATCTAAAATGTGTCATGCCATTTTATTTGTGAAAACCTACAACATAAATAATATAAAATATAATATGAGATATTAATTTCTTATTTCTTGTTGAATGTTACATTTGAAAATTAAACATGTTGAAACCAGTCTCATTGTCATAGGTTTTGCCCTGAGTATTGAATTAAATGGAAACAGGGGGCAAATATTATTGTAGTTTCTTCAAAATAATTATAATAAAATCACTTTACATTGCAAAATTTCTCATAGAACATAGAACATTTCTGCATAGTACCGAGCCCTTTTACCCATGATGTACTGATGTTTTAACCTGCTCCAGGATAATTCTAACCCTTTCTTCCCACATAGCCCTATCAAGGCGTGACGTTTAAATTATCATGGAGAGCTTTCTGACTAGTTGCTTCACCTTTCATGGACCATACAGAAGTCTGATGGCAGAGGGGAAGAAACAGATGCTAAAATGTTGAGTGTAGATTTTCAGACTCCTGTACCTCCCCCATAACAGTAGCAATGAGAAGAAGGCATGTCCTGGGTGGTGAGGGTCTTTAATGATGGATTCCACCTGTTGAAGATATCATCAATGATGGGAAGAGATGTGCCCGTGCTGGAGCTGGCGGGGTCTACAACCCCTGCAGCTTTTTCCAGTCCTGCATATTGGAGACGATGGTGCAACCAGTCAGAATGCCTTCTGTGGTACAGAGCTAGACATTTGCATGAGTCTTTGGTGATGACCACATCTCCTCAAACTCTAATGAAGTATAGCCACTGGTGTGACTTCTTCAAGATTGCTTCAATACATTGGGCCCAGGATAAACCCACTGAGGTGGTGACAGCCAGGAATTCGAAGCTACGTCACCCTCTCCACCACTGACCCCTCGATAAGAAATGCTGAATGTTCTCCTGACCTACCCTTCCTGCGAGGGAAAAAGGCAGTGAATCCGAGTAGCACCAGGAAATGCACAAACTGGTGTCCTAGTGCAAACGCAACAACACAGATACCCTCAAATCCATGGAGATGCACCTCGACTTCAGGAGGAATGTGTCTTCTCTCCACCCACTCATCATCAACAGCTCTACAGTTAACACCGTTTCAACATTTAGCTTCCCGGGCATCGTTATTTTGTGGGAGAACCATTCTCCTTCATTCGGCTGAGGATGTGCTTCTTGGGGCAGTCAGTAAGATTCCATCTTCTCCAGAACATACAGGTGAAATTCTGCACCTCCATCACAGAGAGCGACCTCACATCAGCCATTACTGTTTTGGTTGGTGCAGCATCCTCTCACAATATACAGGAACTACAGTGAACTGTCAGTTCAGCAGAAAGTGTCACCGTCTGCAGTCTTCCTTCACTGCAGGACTTGTATATGTTCAGGACAAAGTTTCTTCCCCAGGCAATTAATTTGATCTAAATAGCACCCCAACCTCCTCTATCTCTTACCCGTGTCACTGCACTGCACTGTAAACACTTTAAAATCATATTTTATAATACTGTTTACGTGCTGGTATTTATGTATTTTTGTACATTTTATTGCGTATCCGTACTTTAACATTTAATTTTAATTTTTATATAATTCTTTATAATTGCTGAATGCTGTTTTGGGTTGCATGTCACACCCTGACCAACACACCACAGCAAATTCCTAATACATGTCATTTTCTTTTCCCTCTTTGTGCCAATTTGGCACATCGGGCAGAACCCTTGCCATTTTTTTAGCGTTTGTTTGCTTTACGAGGCCGAGTTGCTAGCTCGATGCTTGACCCAGCACGAGTAGAGCTTGTGCAAGGAGCCAGCCAGATTTGAACCCCGGACCTCTGGCTCTGAAGCCTCTACTCCACCAGCAAAGGTGTAAATGTATGTGGTGAATGAAGTTGATCCTGATCCTTGATCCCTGCAATAAATTAACTCTAAGTAGACTTCAACTCTTCCCAGCTTTTGCCCCATTTACAAATTAGATCATTTCATTATTATTTGCATACTGTAAATATACCTTACTCCCCACCCTTCATGTTGACTGATAATTTTCCAAGGTATACTGTCCTTGAATTCTTTTTATTTCTCCCATCTGTCCCCTTGTGCTAAGAAGAGCTTCTGCCCTCTGAGAATGCGGTCTGCGATTCGAATGTTTCTTCATGTTGCAGTTGCAAAATGAGTGGCGGTTACAGGGACAGAAAACAGTTGTTAAAAAGGATTCTACGGACTTTTTCAAAAGCGGCGGCGAAGTGACTTCATGGTCTTTGTAGCAGTTTCTGAAATCCTATTGCAGTGACTCCAGAACAATGCCGGTATTGTTTGTGGCAGAGAGGAACTTTGGCAGATTCTGCTGTCTGTTAAATTCTTGTTGCTTGTACTTGCACAGAAAAGACAGCATTCCATTTCCAGTGGTGCGTTTACTCGGGTTTTGGCAACTGCTGAAGTGGGTAGGACAGTTGCCTAGGGCTTTTTATTGGCAAGAATAGCAAGCTCTAGAATGTGAAAGGCATTGGTGGCATTTTAATGGCACTTAAGACAAACCAGTTTATGTGGATAATTAAAACTGTAGTGGTGCCACACTGTCTGCTTCTAGTGAGGATAAGAAACAGGAACAATAAGGAACCTCGAGGAAGTTGAAAACTAAGCAACAGTGCAGAGTCCCCAGCGTTGTTACAATTGAGAAATTGTGATGCAGTTGAAATTACATCAATGCTAATTGCGGACTTTCTTGGTTTCCTTCCAGTATTTCAGAGAGACATCATGATGTTTGTGGCAGACTATTAACCCTTTAGATATCTCCTGCCTTTTGAACCATTGTAAGGCAGCATCTCACAGAGCAGAATTAGACTGCAGTAATGCTGAGGCTTTATAAAGCAATGGTCAGACCGCATGTTGAGTACTGTGAGCAGTTTCAGGCCACGTATCTAAGAATGGATGTGCTGGCAATGGAGAGGGCCCTGAAGAGGTTCATGAGAATGATCCTGGGAATGAGAAGGTTAACGTATGAGGGACATTTGATTGCCCTGAGACAGTACTCGCTAAAGAATGAGGGTGGGTCTCATTGAAACCTATCATGTATTGAAAGGCCTAGATGGGATGGATATGGAGAGAATGTTTCCTATAGTGAGGGTGTCTGGGACCAGAGGACACAGCTTCAGAGTACAAGAATGTCCATTTAGAACAGAGATGAGGAGGAATTTCTTTAGCCAGAGGATGGTGAATCTGTGGAATTAATTTCCCTAGATGGCTGTGGAGGACAAGTCATTGGGCTGATAGGTTCTTGATTAGTAAGGACGTCAGCCGTTAGGGTGAAAGGGCAAGAGAATAGGGTTGAACCGTGATGGAATACTTGATGGGCTGAATGGCTTAATACTGGTCCTATGTCTTATGGTCTTACTGCCAAACAAAGTGCTTTCAGAATAACAGAATCACTGTTTGTAGCACAGAAGGTTGCTGTTAAACACGTTGTGTCTGCGCTACTTGTCTTGTTAAAGCTTAAAGACCGACATTCAGTGTTTTAGGAACAGCTTCTTCGCTTCCACTGTCAGATTTCTGAATGGACAATGAATCCATGAACACTTAACATACTACTTTTGCTCTCTTTTTGCACTATTTATTTAATTTTTTTCTTATTATAATTTATAGTTTTTTATGTATTGCACTATATTGCTGCAGCAAAAAAAAACAAACTTCTTGACGTATACCAATGATAGTAAAGCTAATTCTGATTCTGAAAGCCACCAAGAAATCCCAGTGCGCTGTCTGTTCCCCAGAACTCGGTCTCCTTGATGCCAAATATTTATCTACTTTTCTTTAAAAAGACGAAATTTTGTCAGGCTTCAGTGATGCCTGCGGCAGACTTTCCATACTTCAGCTCTTTTCTGCACACAGAAAGTTTTTCTCATCTCGCCCTCTCACTGGTTTCAGATTGATGACCTCACAAATACCCTCCTGGCACTCTCTGGGAAATGGTCCAGCACCTCACATCTTTCTTCGAGCTTACTTTGTCACTTTTAGTATGAAAAGGTGAGCTTGCAACACCTACTGTCCGCAGATATGATGCCCTTTCGAAAAGGGATGCTTCAAATGTGCAACATCAGTTGAGTGGCCATTAAAAAGATATTTAAAGATTAGTTTTATTTGTCAGATGTACATCGAAACATAGAGTGAAACACGTCATTTTGTGTTGTTTGTTGCGGGGTGCAGCTCACAAGTGTCTCCGTGCTTCTGGTGTCAACATAGTATGCCCACAACTCACTAACATTAACGTGTATGTCAAGAGTTAGACAACTGAGCCACAGAAGTCCAGGAGGTCAATGTGAAATTATATTATCCAATACTGTTTTCGATCGCTGGTGCTGCAAAGCGTTATGCTAACAACTACGCTATCATGGCACCTCTTAGGCTACCGTGCCATCCTGGTAACTTCTAAAGTATCTTATAATCATTTCCACAAACAGAAGAAGTTCTGTAGATGCTGGAAATCCAGAGCAACACACACAGAATGCTGGGGCAGCTCAGCATCTATAGAGGGGAGTAAACAGTCAATGTTTCAGCCCAAGACCCTTAAACAGAATTACAAACAGCTTTCCTTATAATTTCAGTATTTAACCTAGAGAAAATCTGAGATACGTTGAAGAGGAGATATTCTGCAGGTGTTGGAAATCCAGAACAACACACACAAAATGCTGGAAGAACTCAGGTCAGGTAACATCTCTGGAAATGAATAAACAATTGACGATTCAGGCCGAGACCCTTCTTCAGAACTGGAATGGAAGACGGCAGAAGCCAAGTGGGGAAGGGGGAGGAGTACAAGCTGAAAGGTGATAGGTGAAGCCAGGTGAGTGGGTGAAGGTGTGGTAGAGAGTCTGGGTAAGTACATGGTTGAAGAGTCAGAGGGCAGCAGAGACCACAGTGGGGTGGGGGGGGGTAGTGAGAGAGGGTCTCACCAAACTCTGCTGGAAGAGAAGATTTATACATCTTCAGGGCAGGCATAGCTCAGAGAGACATAATTGCTTTGCTTCCTTCCTCACTACTTCTGTGTACAAGACCCAAAATACTTGTAGTGTTTCAACATGTTATTTTCCTGGAAAAGCATTTAAAATATCTGTAACCACAAAGTTTGCTCTTTCTCCCTGCCCCCTGTGCACATTCCATTGAATAATTCCTTCGTTCTGATCGATCAGAAATGATTTATCTGACAGCACCAGTGAGCTGGGTTCAATTCCCACCACTGTCTGTGTAGTCTCCCCACGACAGCGTGGAACTCTCTGGGTGCTCCAGTTCTGTCAGACATTCGGGTTAGTAATTGGTCACGTGGATGTAATTGGGTGGTGTGGGTTCGTAGGGCCGAAGGGTCTGTTACCAATTAAGTAAGAAGAAATAAATAACTAAGTAACCATTTTCTTACTAAGTTTTCTCCACTAACAACCTGCTTACTCTACTAACCTTTCTCAACCCTCTTGACAGCTTTGTTTTATAATACTTTTTTTTCAAAGCATTAATGACACAATCTGCTATATTTTTTCTCTTCCATTCCGACGAATGGGCGTTGGACATTGGAATGTCTCTGCTTCGGATAAAATTGCTATAAGGCTACATTTCACCAGAGGACTGGTGTTTCGAATTACATTGCTGGGACTTTTAAATTTGGATGACTGTAAAAACGACCATGTGAAAAAGAAAATGGATTGAGTTATGTACTTAACTCCAAATTAATTCCTCGTACTGAATGTTCATAATAAACACAGTTTGTGTAGGCGAGACCAAGGTTCAAGATTCAAAACAGTTTCTTGTCATTCCTCAGTACATGAGTGTGAAAGACAATGAGGTAAGTATTTCCCTGGATCCGATGCAGCACAGAAATAAACACAAAGAACACAATAAAAACACAATAAATATAAATATAAAAGCAATCCTATAAAACAAAATGTACACATAATTCTTATGCAAAGGAACACTAGATGATGTGTTAGTGGGTTAGTGGATAGAGGTGTTGATCAGCCTTCCTGCTTGGGGAAAGTAGCTGTTTTTGGGTCTGGTGGGCACCGTGTGGATGCTACGAAGCCTCCTCCCTGAGGGCACTGGCACAAACAGTCCATGAAGAGGGTGGGTGGAATCCTTCATGATGCTACTGGCCCTTTCTGTATATATATCCTTGATGGCAGCGAAGCAGTCAAGTCTAATACAGGGTCCAACCAAGTATATGATGAGGAAATCTGTGCTTAAACCCGTAGATCAGGGGTTCCCAACCTGGGCCCATGGACTATTTGCTTAATCGTAAGGGTCCATATAATAAAAAAGTCAGGAACCCCTGCATTAGAAAGTTGTCTTGCTATGATGGATATGTTCAGATGTTAATGCTGAGACATTACAGAAGAATTCTTGCTCAGAAATGGACAGCTGTGATATCTGTAAACATTCAGTGAGGTGGGACAGTGAAAGGGGGGAGGGAAAAAAGAGAATATCAAAAAGAGGCACGAGGAAGAGAAAGAAAAATTGTACTTGAGATAATACCAGAAAGACCTGTTAATCAGTTTCACTCTAATGAACTTCCACAGAATTGACAGGGAGGAAAGCCGATTAAGTTTTATATTCTGTCTTTCCATTTTTTTTTTTGTTGCCGTTTGTGCGGTTTTTTTTCTTGCATGTGGAGGGGGAGAAGGAGGGGTTTGATGTTTTTCTTTCAATGCTTTGTGCTCCATGGTGTTTCTTTGTTTTGTGACTGCCTGCAGGAAAGACGAATTTCAGGGTTGTACACTGTATACATACTTCGATAATAAATGTACTTTGAATCTTTGAAGTACATAAAATGCTTGGTGAAGAGTTTCAGCCCAAAACGCGACTCTTTCCATAGATGCTGCCTGACCTGCTGAGTTCCTCCAACACAATGTATGTGTTGCTCTGGATTTCCAGCATTTGTAGAATCTCCTGTGTTTAGGATCAGCCTTTCGCTGGTACCCGCTTCTTTTCGAAGTTTCAAAGATTCGAAGTATGTATATCATATACAACCCTGAGGTTCGTTCTCCCGCGGGCAGACACGAAACAAAAATGCACCATGGAACACATTTAAAGAAAACATCAAGCACCCAACACACAATAAAGAACAAATCCCACAAACAGCAAAAACAAATAGCTCACAGAACATCTAACCACAGAATTCCTGAAACGGTCTGGGAGTGACAGTGACTGTGGCAGCAGTACAGTGCAAAGGCATTAAATGACTATAAATTACAAAATAAATGAATAGTGCAAAAATGGACTGTTCAGAAACCTAATGGTGGAGGGGAAGAAGATGAATTGTTGAGTGTTGGTATTCTGGCTCCTGTACCTCCTGAATAGGGCACGTCCTGTATGGTGAAGGTCAGATCCTCTGAAATGGAGAGGATCAGCAACTTTAAATTCCTCTGTGTTATCATTTTAGAGGATCTGACCTGAGCCCAGTACTGCAGCAATGAAGAGTGCACTGAAGCACCTCTATTTCCTTGGGAGTTTGCGAAGATTCGGCATGACATCTAAAACTGGAACAAACTTCTATAAGTGTGTGGTGGAGAGTATATTGACTGGTTGCATCACAGCCTGGTGTGGAAACACCAATGCCCTTGAAAGGACAATCCTACAAAAAGTAGTGGATACAGCCCAGTCCATCACTGGTAAAGGCCTCTCCACCACGGAGCACATCTATTTTTTCTTTCTCTATGTATTTGCAAGTTTGTTGTCTTTTGCACACTGGTTGAATGCCCAAATTGGTGCAGTCTTTCAATGAACCTGTTATGATTATTATTCTATTATGGATTTATTGGGTATGCTGGCAAGAAATTGTATATTGTGACACATACGTACTTTGATAATAAATTTACGTTGAACTCTGAACAAAACAAAGGCACAGTAGTGTAGTGGTTAGCGCATTATTTTACAGCACCAGCGACTAGGGTTCAATTGCTGTCACTGTCTGTAAAGAATTTGTGCATTCTGCCTGTGTCTGTGTGGGTTTCCTCTGGGTGTTCCAGTTTCCTCCCCCATTCTAAAGGTTAACAGGTTAGTAGGTTAATTGGTCACATGGTGTAATTGGGCAGCACAAGCTCATTCAGTTGGAAGGGCCTGTTATCGTGCTGTATATCTGAATAGAATAAAAATAAAAAATAACTTTATGCACTTTGTACCATAGAACATAGAATTTCACAGCACAGTACAAGCCTTTTGTCCCATGACATTGTACTGGCCTTTTAACCTGTTCCAAGATCAGTCCCACATAGCCCTCCATTTTTTTCATGCACAATAGAAGTCAACATATTTTCTCCATTTTTGGGAAGTTGCAATGCCTGTCAGAGTACACATAAACAGCTCCTTAGTCAAACACAAGAGATTCTCCAGGTGCTGGAAATCTTGAACAGGGACCTGGTTTAAGCACCTAAAATTGCACGAAAGGGTCAGCATTTTGTTGGTATCCTCTTCTTTTGATTCTGTTATGTAGAAATCAGAATCAGGTTTATTAGCACTGACGTGTGAAATTTGTTGTTTTGCAACAGCAGTACATTGCAAAGACATAAAAATAACTATGACTAATAACTAAATTACCATCAGGCTTTTGAACCGAAGGAGATAACTTCACTTATTTTTCACTTGCCCCATCTTTTCAAATGTTCCAACAACCAATAGACTCTTCATTTCATGTTCTCAATATTTATTGTTTATTTATTTTTGTTACTATTTCATCTTTCTGTATTTGCATAGTTTGTTGTCTTCAGCAGTCTAGTTGAACGCCCTAGTTAGGCGGTCTTTCACTGATTCTGTTACAGTTATTATCCTATAGATTTATTGAGTATGCCCACAAGAAAATAAATCTCGGGGTTGTAGATGCTGACATATATTAATAAACTTACTTAATCGTTAAGGACATAAAAACATGCACAAGATGCCGGAGGAGCTCAGTAGATCAGGCAGCATCTATGGAGAGAAATAAACAGTCGACAAGCAGGCTGAGGCCCTTCATCAGGATAGAAACATAGAAAACCTACAGCACAATACAGGCCCTTCGGCCCACAATGCTGTACCGAACATGTCCTTACTTAGAAATGACCTAAGGTTACCCATAGCACTCTAATTTCTTAAGCTCCATGTACCTTTCCAGGAGTCTCTTAAAAGACCCTATTGTATCCGCATCCACCACCATTCCACGCACTCATCACTCTCTGAGTAAAAAACTTTCCCCTGACATCTCCTCTGTACATACTTCCAAGCACTTTAAAACTGTCCTCTCGTGCTAGCCATTTCAGCCCTGGGAAAAAGCCTCTGACTATCCACACGATCAATGTCTCTCGTCATCTTATACACCTCTATCAGGTCACCTCTCATCCTCTGTCGCTCCAAGGAGAAAAGGCCGAGTTCACTCCACCTATTTTCATAAGGTATGCTCCCCAATCCAGGAAACATCCTTGTAAATCTCCTCTGCACCCTTTCTATGGCTTCCACATTCTTCCTGGAGTGAGGCGACCAGAACTGAGCACAGTACTCCAAGTGGGGTCTGACCAGGGTCCTATATAGCTGCAACATCACCTCTCTGCTCCTCAACTCAATCCCATGATTGATGAAGGCCAATGCATCGTGTGCCTTCTTAACCACAGAGTCAACCTGCACAGCTGCTTTGAGTGTTGTATGGACTCAGACCCCAAGATCCCTCTGATCCTCCACACTCCCATTGGAAGGGAAGGAGGACAAGAAGCCAGAATAAGGAGGTGGGAGGAGGTGAAGGAGGACAAACAGGCAGGTGATAAGTGAGACAGGTGAGGGTGATGGTGGGTGGGATAAAGTGAGAAGCTGGGAGGTGACAGATGGAAGAGTTAAAGGGCTGAAGAAGAAGGAATCTGATAGGAGGAGAGAGTGGACAATGGGAGACAGGAAAGGAGGAGGGGAACCAGTGGGAGGTGATGAGCTCTTTAGTCAGTTATTTTGCTTTATACATACTTATGTGTGGTTCTTTCTTCAGCTGGTATGGAGATGAGCTATTTAAATCTATCTAAAGCTGTGTTCTGTCTCTATATGCTCACTGGCTGTATGGGTGTCCTTGCACTCCCACTGGTGCAGATGTACGTCAAACCCCATTTAAAAGAGGTGAGGTACGAGCTTGAATGCACCAAGCTCTCAATCAATGTCACTGTGATTCCATGTGTGACTGCAAGGCTTCCAAACATTTACCTTAGCTAAGCCCCGGCCATTTGCAGAGAATGAAATAATCCCTGTCTATATCCTGTCTTATTGGTTGTACAGTGTGACCCTCAGAGTTGGCTGAAATGCTTGATGTATTTCATAAATTTTCATTTCTTAGTGAATATTCTAGATCTTTATGGGGACTGTACTACAGCTAAGGGGGATGTCAGAGATAGGTTTTTTACACAGAGAGTGTTGGGTATGTGTTATTTTATTTATTTAGAGACAGAGCATGGACCAGGCCTTTCCAACCCAATGAGCGCATCCCCCAGCAACTCACCTGTTTAACCCTAATCTATTCACAGGACCATTTAACTGGTGGGACGAAACCAACACACTCACAAATTATCTTCTTACACTGGAATTGAACTCCAAACTCCGATGCCCCGAGGGTCACGCTAACCACTATGCTACCTGTGGCAGCCCTATAGGCACATGAATGATAGAAAAGAGTGGGATATGTGGGAGAGAAGGGCTAGGTTGATCTTAGAGTCGGTTAAAAGGTTGGCATAACCCTGGAGGCCAAAGATGCTGTCCTGTGCTATAACATTCTAAGTTCTTTTTCTTCACATCTTCACGCAATGGAATTAATCCACATCCTAGGAAGACTGCATGTTGCTGGTACTTAATAGCAAAGCAAATTTGATGGGCTGAATGGCCTAATTCTGCTCTAATGTTTTATGTTCTGATGGTTAAGTGGCTCTGAAACCAGATTCGCAATCAGCTTTAATCAAAAGAGCCTCGTGACAGCAGTATGCCTCCTGTGTCACCTCATTAAATACATGTACAGCCATGTGAGTACACTTATTAGTGAGTTGTGGGCATACTATGTTGGTGCTGGAAGCGTAGCAACACTTGCAGTCTGCCCAGCACAATCCTCTCTCAGTTGATTTGATATAAATTAAGCACTTCATTATGTGTTTCGATGTTTCAATGTACAGTACATGTGACAAATAAAGCTAATCTTTCACTTTAATCTATCAGAGAAATATATGCGATTATTCAAAGAATTTTAATTGATTTTTAACAGGTGGCCTAATCTTAATAGTGTATAATGAGCAATGTAAAAACATTCCACTACAAAAGTTGGAGGTCAAGGCACTGGTCACTTGTGGTTGGCTGAGTATACAATGCTATGAGGGGTATAAATAGGGCAAATGCAAGCAGACCTTTTCTATTGAAGTTGGGTGAGACTAGCATTGGAGTTCATAGGTTTAAGGGTGAAAAGTGAAGTATTTTAGGAGAATGTAAGGGGGAACCTTTTCACCCAGAGGGTGGTGAGAGAGTGGAACAAGTTTCTAGTACAAGTGGTGCATATGAAATTTGGATAAGTACAAGAGAAATTTGGATAAGTACATGGATGGGAGGGTGTGTGGAGGGCTATGGTCCACATGAGAGTTGATGGGACTAGTTGGAATAACAGTTTATCACAGACTAGATGGGCTGAATGGCCTGTTTCATGCTATATTGCTCTATGATTATCACTGCTTAGATTGTGTACTGAAATCTTTGGAGTCAACTTTCACCCAGGGTTCATCTGATTCAGTGTAAAACCTCACGAAATGCTGGCGGAACACAGCAGGTCAGGCAGCATCTATGGAGAGGAATAAAGAAATGGCATAATGGGTCGAGTCCTTCATCAGGACTTCATTCAGAGTTCACTTTGCTAACATTGAGCCTTGAAGAGAGAACAAGACTGAAAATATGCCCTCTTCTCATTACTACCGTCAGGGAGGAGATACAGGAGCTTGAAGACACATGCTTAATGTTTTAGGAACAGTTTCTTCCCGTCCGCCAACAGATTTTTTTAACAGACATTTATTCTTCTTTTTCATTATTTATTTATTCCACAGTAATTTTCATATCTTGTACAACACTGTTCCTGCAAAATAACAAATTTCACGCCCTATGTCAGTGACAATAAACCTGATTCTGATTCATTCTCTGACTCCAACATCCTTTCAGTGCAGTGTCGCTGTTACACACTCAGTGACCACTTTATCAGATATGCCTGTACACCTGATCATTAAAGCAAATATCAAATGAGCAACTCAATGCACAAAAGCACACAGACATGGTCAAGAGGTTCATTTGTTGTTCAGACCAAACATCAGAATGGGGAAGAAATGTGATCTAAGTGACTTTAACTGGGGGAATAATTGTTGGTGACAGACAGGGTGATTTGTGTATCTCCTGGGATTTTTGCACACAGCAGTCTCTAGGGCTTACAGAGACCGGTGTGAGAAACAAAAAACATTCAGTGAGCAGCCATTCTGTGGGCGAAAACACCTTGTTAATGAGAGAGGTCGGAGGAGAATGGCCAAGCTGGTTCAAGCTGACAGGAAAGTGACAGTACAAAGTTCAAAGTAAAGCTATTATCAAAGTATCCCAAAAAAGCACATATTACAACAGCAGTGTGCAGAAGAGCATCTCTGAACTCACAACTTTTCACACCTTGAAGAGTATGGGCTACAGAAGCAGAGGACTACGAACATACACTCAGTGGCCACTTTATTAGGCACAGGACATGGCCACTTAGGGTACTTTACACTCAAATCGGACGTATGCGGTTCTGTTTTTAAATAATGCATCTAGTAAATTGCTTTACTCCTAGCTTTTGTGCTCAGGGTTCTATGTATCACTTTTCACTTTTCTTTTCCACGATAACGTTTCAACTAATTAAAATTAAGTTGCTCAGTCTTGGCAGTGGTGAGAGTGGAAGCAGGATGACACATCACATTCCGCACTGTTAATTTGAGCAGTAATTGAAACTTCCAGATTCTGATAACAGCCTCTTATTGCTGAGGAATGATTAATTGAATTTTTTAAAGGTAACAGTCTCGACTTCAGTCATAAGATCTGGATCTGTGTCCGATTAAGATTCAAGATTCAAGATTGTTTTGTTTTATTTTAATTCTATTTATTTAGAGACACAGCACAGAACAGGCCCTGCTGGCCCATCGAGCTGCACAGCCCTGCAAACCACCGATTTAGCAATAACCTAATCACGAGACAATTTACAATGACCAGTTAACCTACTAACCTGTGCATATTTGGACTGTGGGAAGAAACCAGAGCAGATGGAGGAAAGCTGTAGCACATATGAAGAACGCACAGACTTGCTTAGAGAGGACGTCAGAATTGAACTCTGAACTTGGATGTCCCGAGCTGTAATAGCATTGTGCTAACCACTGGACTGCAGTGGTTCTCTTTTGTCATTCTTCAATATATAATTGTGAGCATCAGGTAGGAGGTACAGAAGCTTAAAGGCACACACTCAGAGATTCAAGAACAGCTTCTTCCTCTCTGCCATCTGATTCCTAAATGGACATTGAACCCATGAACACTACCTCACTTTTTTTTTTAAATACAGGTGTCCCCCACTTTACGAATGTTCGCTTTACACGACTTAGCTTTTACAAAATACCTACATTAGTAACCTGTTTTTGCATTACAAAGAGGATTTTCGCTTCTACAAAAAAATTTTCCCATATAAATTAATGGTTCTTCACTTTACGCTAGTTTGGCCTAAGAAAGGTTTCATAGGAACGCTCTACCTTTGTAAGGGGGGGGGGGGGAAACACACCTGTATACAGTATTTCTGTTTTATGCACAATTTTTTATCTGTTCAATATACGTATACTGCATAAAGTATACCAAATAAGATTTATTTATTTATTATTACTTTTTCTCTTCTATATTATGTATTACATTGAACTGCTGCTGCTAAGTTAACAAATTTCATGTCACTTGTCAGTGATAATAAACCTGATTCTGATAAAGGGGAACGCACTGATTGTTACTCCAGATCTGATGCACATTTAAAAAAACACAATAAATATACAGTGATATAAAAGCAATCCTATAAAACACAATGTGCAAGTACCGGTAACTAAGATTGTGTGTGTATATGTGTGTGTGTGCGCGCACGCGCCCTTAACTCCTGGTGGAGTTGTCGGGTCGCCATCATGACGAGCTTTTTGCACCGATCTTTTGGTGATTCCTCATCATGGGCGGAGCCCATCCCTCTCCAGGTTTTTTTCACAAGGTGGAGTTGCCGGCTCGATATTCGACCCAGGCACGGATGGAGAGTGTGCAAGGAGCTGGCTGGATTCGAACTCAGGACCTCTCACTCCAAAGTCCAGCGCTGATGCCACTACACCACCAGCCACATTTAAGATTAGGTTATGTACTAGACTGATTGTATGTGCATAAGGTGGGGTGTCACGGTACTGTAGTGGGTAGCTCAGTGCATCAGAGTTCAGAGTTCAATTCCAGCATCCTCTGTAAGAAAGTTTTCCTTCCCACGTCTGAATGGGTTTCCCTTGGGTGCTCCACTTTCTTCCCACAGACCAAAGATGTTCTGGTAATTGGTCATTGTAAATTGTCCTGTGAGTAGTCTAGGGTTAAATCCGGGAGTTTGCTGGGCAGAGTGGTTTGTTGAGCTGCAAGGCCTGGTTCCGCACTCTCACTCTGAATAAAGTTAGAAGTAAATAAATTACACTGGGTGCAGGAGTGGCTCAGCATAGTGACTGACAGGAAATGATAAAGTGACAAAGTGACTCTTGGCAAGAGGAACTCTCAGTAGCAGCAGGGCAAATGGAAACACAATAGGACAGTGACTGTGTCAGTGTAGGTCGAGGTGTGGAATGTCAGTGTGAAGTGACAGTGAATGGGGGGATGAAGGGGGTGGTGAGGGACTGTGGAGAGGAGTGTGTCAGTGTAGGGATGAGGTGTGAAGTGACAGTGAATTGGGGGGATGAAGGGGGTGGTGAGGGACTGTAGAGAGGAGTGTGTCAGTGTAGGGATGAGGTGTGAAGTAACAGTGAAAGGGGGGATGAAGGGGGTGGTTAGGGTCTGTGGAGAGGAGTGTGTCAGTGTAGGGATGAGGTGTGAAGTGACAGTGAATTGGGGGGATGAAGGGGGTGGTGAGGGACTGTAGAGAGGAGTGTGTCAGTGTAGGGATGAGGTGTGGAGTGTCAGTGTGAAGTGACAGTGAATGGGGGATGAAGGTATGAAGGGGGTGCTGAGCGGCTGTGGAGAGGAGAGCCCCATGTGGATGCAGTGGTAATGAGGGGTGGTGGATTGGGTTAATAGAAGTTGCAGTTGAGAGAACACAGAACATTACAGCACAGTAAAGGCCCTTCGGCCCATAATATTGTGCTGACCTTTTAACCTACTCTATGATCAATCTGACCCTTCCTCCTTCATAGCCATTTTTCTTTCATCCATGTGTTTTATCTAAGAGTCTCTTAAACTTCCCTAATCTATCCTTCTCTGCCACCACCCCTGGCAGGGTGTTCCACACACCCACCACTCTCTGTGTAAAGAACTTACCTCTGACATCCCCCCCATACTCTCCACCAATCACCTCAAAATTATGCCCCTCTGTTTAACTATTTCCAGCCTGAGAAAATATCTCTGACTATCCACTTTATCAATGTCTGTTGTAAACTTGTACCCCTGTCAAGTCCCCTTTCATCCTCCTTTCCTTCAGAGAGAAGTCCCAGCTCATTCATGCTGTCTAATCCAGGCACAGCCTGAAATGTGCTGTTTTGGCAATGGCATTTTGAAAATTTTGGAAGAAGAATTCTTCCACAAGACACATATGAGCTTTATAAAAGACAAAGGTAATTGCAGGTACCGGAGCTACTGAACAGGTCAGGAAGAATGTGGAGGGACGTGAAATACAGATTCTGTTTTACTGTACACAAGTGCTGCCTGACATTCAATCACCCTAACTTACAATACTGTGCGAGTGTCTTAGGTACACACATAGGGAGCACAGTACTGTATTTGGCAACGGGGAGCAGACATTGATGGGAGCAAAGGGTGTTGTAGGACAGGTGGCAGAGAAGGAGTGCCAGTGGCAGGGTGGTGGGGGGGGTGGCACGGGTACAGACACACCTGGCCCTAAGACACCAGGCAAGGACACTTGATTCTGAACTACTGGTTTACTGATCGTTACAGAATGTCTCTCTGGTGCTTCCCGCTCCCTCCCCTCTCCCTTCCGCTTTTCCCAACTGTGATTCCCCTCTCCCTGCCCTCTTCCCACTCTCTGACCACAACAGAGACCCATATCAGAATCAGGTTTATCATCACTCACATATGTCATGAACTTTGTTTTCTTTTCTGGCAGCAGTACTGTACAATACATAACATTACAGCAGTACTGTGCAAAAGTCTGAGGCGCCCTAGTTATATATACACAGTATTTGAGCCTAGAACTTTTGCATAGTACTGTATTACAGACAGAAATGAAATAATAACCTTTTTCAGATCATGCCATGTCATCATGCAATTTAGTCATAGCATTTACCTTCCATTTCTGACGTGATATTTGTATCGGTTGTGCATGAGTTGACACCATAGCTCGTTCATTTACAAAGATGCTGAAAATCCAGAGCAACACATACCTTGTGCTGGAGGAACTCAGCAGGTCAGGCAGCCATCTATGGAGGGGAATAAACAGTCGACGTTTTGGGCCAAGACCCTTCATTGGGGCTGGAAAGGAAGGTCGGAGGAAGCCAAAGTAAGAAGGTGGAGGGCAGGGAGGAGGGGAAGGAGTACAAGCTGGCAGGTGATAGTTGAGGCCAGGCGAGGGGAAAGGTGGGTGGGTGGTGAAGCTGGTACCATGTCATCATGCAAACGCAGCTGATCATTTCCCTGGTACAGTATTTGTGATGTGATAATGATATCAACTGGGCCTGAGGTGAACCACTCCAAATCAGAATCAACACTGGCATATGTCGTGAAATTTGTTGTCATGCAGCAGCAGTACGTTGCCAGACATAATAATAAAATCTGTGAATTACAGTATATATATGTTAAATTAAATAAATAGTGCAAAAAGAGAAAAGGAAGTCGTGAGGTAGCGTTCATGGGTTCAATGACCATTCAGGAATCTGATGACAGAGAGTAATAATTTCTTGTACATTGCTCTGGAATACCATTACAGGTGCACTAGATTTTTGAGGTATTCCTGTCTAGACTCCAGATTTCCAGCATCTGTGGCATTTTGCTTTCCTCTTGGGGCCCGAGTTATGTGTTTGATGCCAATTTTCTATTTTCTCGTGAGCCACAAATCTTCTCGTTTACCTTCCACACAAATTCAGCTCTAAATCACTGAAATCTAATATTCCCCACCTAAACATTCTCACCTGATAAAGGGAAGGTGATTTTCGATTGGATTAATGTTACATTCTAATGCGTCCTCTACACCTCGTACTGAGTTCAGGAGAACTGGCAATTATTGTGTTATTGTGGTGAATGTTCCCATTACAGTTTATTCACAAGTCACTTGAATGGGTTCAGTTACTTATTACAGCCAAACTGCCCAGTTCACTAAGGATGCAGAAGTGGGCTGAGCAGTGGCAGATGGAGTTCAACCCGGAGAAGTGTGAGGTGGTACACTTTGGAAGGACAAACTCCAAGGCAGAGTACAAAGTAAATGGCAGGATACTTGGTAGTGTGGAGGAGCAGAGGGATCTGGGGGTACATGTCCACAGATCCCTGAAAGTTGCCTCACAGGTAGATAGGGTAGTTAAGAAAGCTTATGGGGTGTTAGCTTTCATAAGTCGAGGGATAGAGTTTAAGAGATGCGATGTAATGATGCAACTCTATAAAACTCTAGTTAGGCCACACTTGGAGTACTGTGTCCAGTTCTGGTCACCTCACTATAGGAAGGATGTGGAAGCATTGGAAAGGGTACAGAGGAGATTTACCAGGATACTGCCAGGTTTAGAGAGTATGGATTATGATCAGAGATTAAGGGAGCTAGGGCTTTACTCTTTGGAGAGAAGGAGAATGAGAGGAGACATGATAGAGGTGTACAAGATATTAAGAGGAATAGACAGAGTGGACAGCCAGCGCCTCTTCCCCAGGGCAACACTGCTCAATACAAGAGGACATGGCTTTAAGTTAAGGGGAGGGAAGTTCAAGGGGGATATTAGAGGAAGGTTTTTCACTCAGAGAGTGGTTGGTGTGTGGAATGCACTGCCTGAGTCAGTGGTGGAGGCAGACACACTAGTGAAGTTTAAGAGACTACTAGACAGGTATATGGAGGAATTTAAGGTGGGGAGTTATATGTGAGGCAGGGTTTGAGGGTCAGCACAACATTGTGGGCCGAAGGGCCTGTAATGTGCTGTACTAGTCTATGTTCTATGTATAAAGATCCAGTTTCAATGCACCACAAGGTGGAGTTCAGACGGATTTCAGTGCATCTCCAGTGGGATTCTGAGCAGTTTTGTAATAAGACTTTGCCACTGTAGACTCTCCTAAGGCTCCGTTTACGCTTGTCCTTGAAGAGCCCTGTTTGGGACCTGGTGACTTTCAGCCCAATGATTCTAGATGTAATCCTTGGTTGGTCGGGGTCGACCATGGATGTTGAGTCCTGGCTGCCTACGTAAGCCAGGGCAGTACGATATGGAGAGCAAGCTGTTGCCCACGCAGCAGGCTACCCCTCTGTATGCAGCTGACAAATCCAAAAGAACAGTCAGGACCGATGCACCGGCGACGTGGAGTGGCCAGTCAGTGTTGAACTCAACGTAGGGGCTCCAGCTCTGTATTTTCTCTTGGGGTTTACCCCCGAAGCCTTCCCCATGAGAGGGTATAGCCACAAGGCAGTGGAGTTTGAGATCACAGTTTTCCTTCGCCCTATCCCAGGCGTCACGGTACCGCAGCGATTAGCACGAAGCTATCACAGCTCGGGGCGTCAGCGTCAGAGTTCAGTTCTGGTGCTGTCTATAACGAGTCTCCGCACGTCCTCCCTGTGGCCTTTGTGGGTTTTCCTTCCGTGCTCCGGTTTCCGCCCACAGTCCAAAGACGTACCGGGTAGGTTAGTTTGTTATTTTGAGTTATCCTATGATTTGGTCAGAGTTGATTCAGGGTTGTTCGGGGTTAGAGGGGCAGTGCTGCTGGAATGGGCGGAAGAGCCTACTTGGCACTGTATTGCTAAATAAATAAAATAGGTGAGAAGTTAACCATGGCTGGTAAGCCTCATCTGCCCAGAGTGAATGGCGACTGGTTTTAAGGTGATAGTAACTGCCCCTCCCCTCACCCCGCTCTTCTGTCAGTAGGAATGGGTCAGCCAGCTTTAGTAGATAAGCCACATGTGAAAGCCAAGACCTAGACTTGGTGTCAGAGGCTATTTGAGTCGCACGCCACTGGGAGCTTATCCCCACTACCTCCCCCACTATAACAACCTTAAGGAACCATCTTGATGAAGGCCATGATGGGATTCTGGTGAGTTTTAGCCCAATCACTCTGGAAATAATCCTTGGAGTAAATAAGTATCCTGGAGTCTCAGCTCAATGGACAGTTTTCATTATGTATGATCTTCATAAATGCGGTCCCAAGCCCGGCTGCAGAAGGAAGAGAGTTGGGCATGGGGCTAGCAACCCCCTGCCATCAAAACCCAGAGCAGCAGAAACATAAATCCAAAGACCTCACCTCTGTGAGAAGGACCGTCTTCACCTAGAAGACGTATGAAGTCATGTGGCTGGCGAAACCAGAGGCCGCAGGGCCCAGGGCAGAGGTCTCTGGTGAGCTGCTCCTGTGAATCTATTCACTGCTGTCCTTATCATCACAGTTAGAGTTTGGCTTCAGTTAACAGCCTGTTGATGTGGCAGTAATATTGCAGATAGCACGAGGCTATTACAGCTTGGGGTGTTCGAGCTCAGAATTCACTCATCCACTGTCTCCCATTGACCGCATGGGTTTCCTTCAGATGATCCAGTTTCCTCACTTGGTTCATAGGTTAATTTGTCATTGTAAATTCTCCTGTGATTGGGCTGGGGTTAACAATAGTTGAGTTGCTGGGGGTGCAGTTCATTAGGCTGGAAGGGTCTGTTCCACACAGTATCTCTAAATAAATGAATAAGTGCAATCAAATACTATTAGCAGGGCAAGTGTACGTAGACTAGAACAAGTAACTGTTCACAGGCCTCTATATGTAAACTAAAAATCCCCAAACGATAGCCTCTTTAAACCTCAAAGAATAAATTCTTTGAATGAATTAACAGTTATTGAGGTGACAAAATGTCTGAATTTATAAATGAATATTTATAATTCAGAATTGTTCAGCACCTCTATAATTAAAAGTCTCTGGTTTGACACTACCTTCCGTCCCATGACAAACACTATGATTTGTGTGAGCTACTGTAATAGGCGTCTGCAAATAGCACAATATTTTAAAATTGTTTACATTCTAGGAGGATATTGTAATTTGTGCTATTAATAAATTTACTTGATATGTTAAACCTTTTAGGATGTTAATTAATTTCTGTAATTAATTGGATTAATGCACACGATCCGTTTACAGTGCTGTATATTGCAAATACACACAATCCATTTAGAGTACAAGATATTGCAGATTCACATGATCCTTTTACAGTACTACATATTGCAAATACATACAATCCATTTACAGTACAGGATATTGCAAATACACACAATCCAGTTATGGTACTGTATACTGCAGATACACACAATCCATTTACTGTACAGTACTGTATATTGCAGATACACACGACCCATTTACAGTGCAGGATATTGCAAATAAACACAATCCATTTACAGTATTTTATGTTGCAAATACACTCAATTCATTTACAGTCCTGTATATTGCAAATACACTTGATCCATTTACCATACTGTATATTGCAAATGCACACGATCCATTTACAGTACTGCATATTGCAAATGAATGCGATCCATGTACAGTACAAATGCAAAGTAGTTGCTGCAGGGATTGTTTCAGTGTGTCTGCCAATAAAACGATACCACTAGTGTACTGATATTAATGTAGTAATATTGTTGGTGTTTAATGATTGATCAAATAATATTACCTGTGGAAAGATGAAAATTACTTTTTAATGAAGCAAGAATAACCCAGGAAAAGCACACTCTTGCTGTTGATTTTCATTGCAAGTGAAGAAATGGAAATGTTTCTGAGTGTCTGAACAGTAGTAAAACATAGAATCAGAATCAGGTTTATCATTGCTGATATATAGAACATAGAACACTACAGCCCAGTGACTGTCTAGGTTTCCTCCCACTTTCTAATGATAAAGGGATTAATAAGTAGCATTGTTCCCGAGCCTGGTGGCTAGGTCACAAACGTTTCATCACCAGTCAAGTGACGTCATCAGTGCACAACTGAGCATTGTTTCTGCCAAGTGCCCGTGTATATATGGATCTGACTCATCTTCTGATTGGCTGGCTGTCGCACTGGCTGCTGATCTCCGTTGGGTCCCGTACCCCTGGTTATCAGTCGTTGGTTCCTTGGGTATCCACAATGTATAGGTTCAGAATTTGCATCTGGTTCAATATGCTTAGAGTCATAGAAAAATACATCACAGAAATAGACCCTTCAGCCCATCTAGTCCTTGCCCAAACATTTAAGCTGCCTACTCCCATCAAACTGCACCGGGACCATAGCCCTCCATATCCCTGCTATCCATAAACCTATCCAAACTTCTCTTAAACCGTGAAATTGAGCTCACATGCACCACTTGTGCTGGCAGCTCATTCCACACTCTCACCACCCTCTGAGTGAAGAAGTTTCCCCTCATGTTCCCCTTAAACTTCTCATCTTCCACCTTTAATCCATGACCTCTGTTTGTAGTCCCTCCCAACCTCAGTGTAAAAAGCCTGCTTGAATTTACTCTATCTACACCCCTCATAATTTTGTATACCTCTATCAAATCTCCTCTCAATCTTCTACATTCTAAAGAATAAAGTCCTAACCTATTCAATCTTTCCTTATAACTCAGGTCCTCCAGACCCGGTAACATCCTTGTAAATTTTCTCTGTACTCTTTCAACATTGTTTACATCTTTCCTGTAGGTAGGTGCACCCTATACTCCAAATTAGGCTTCACCAATGCCTTATACAACTTAAACATAACCTCCCATCATCTGTACTCAATGCTTTGATTTATGAAGGCCAGTGCGCCAAAAAGCTTTCTTTCTCTATTTAGCTCTATCTACCTGTGACATCACTTTCAATGAATTATGTACCTGTATTCCCAGATCCCTTTGTTCTGCCGCACTCTCAGTACCCTACTGTTCATTGTGTAAGACATACACTGGTTGGTCTTAACAAAGTGTAAAGCCTTACACTTGTCTGTATTGAAGTCCATCTACTTTTTTTCAGCCCAATCTTCCAGCTAATGCAGATCCCTCTGCAAGTCATGATAGACTTCCTCTCCATCCACTACACTCCCAATCTTGGTGTCATACACAAATTTGCTGATCCAGTTAACCACATGATCATCCAGTTCATTGATCTAGATGACAAACAACAAAGGACTCGACACCAATCCGTGTGACACATCAATAGTCACAGGCCTCCAGTCAGAGAGGCAACCCTCTACTACCATTCTCTGGTTTCTCCCACAAAGCCAATGTCCAATTTACTACCTTGTCCTGAATACTGAACAACTGAATCTTCTTTAACAGTCTCCCATGTGGGACCTTGTCAAAGGCCTTACTGAAGTCCATGTAGACAACATCCACTGCCTTGCTTTCATCCACTTTCCTGGTAACTTCCTTGAAAAACTCTACGTTTGGTTAGACATGATCTATCACGTACGAAGCCATGCTGACTATCCTTAATCAGTCCACATCTATCCAAATAATTATATACCCGGCTCCTTAGAATACCCTTCCAATAACTTTCCACAACTGATGTCACACATGCTGGCGTCTAATTTCCTGGTTTCTGCTTGTTAATAGAGTCTTCTGTTGAGAACCAAGCTTCTCAGAATTCTAGCAACACACACAAAATGCTGGTGGAACGCAGCAGGCCAGGCAGCATCTATAGGGAGAAGCATTGTTGATGTTTCAGGCCGAGACCCCTCGTCAGGACTAACTGAAAGGAAAGATAGTAAGAGATTTGAAAGTAGGAGGGGGAGGGGAAAATGCGATGAAACAAGATGCTAATATTATGGCAAACAGATTTATGACTAATTCAGGCTTAGCTTCCTGACTTAGGCTCTTGATAGAGGTAGTTTTTCCTCTATCAAGAATGCTTAGAAGTACTTAAGAGTCTTAGACATCATTCCTTAGAAAAGAAAATCAACAAACTCCATGTTGATTAAGACCAGAAACAAAAATGGGAAGGCCATCTATTCACAATGTGGCTTGCACTTCTGATTCAAGCATGACATCTTTTTTGGTCAAAATATTGAAGATGATCCTCAAAAATTGTATATTTGATCATCAAAAAGGGAAACATTGCAAAATGTCAGTTGTTTTAGTCACCTGTATAAACTTGGTAATAGAGATAAATAAGCAAAACTTCCTAAATCCATTTAAGCCGTTTGACTCATTGCACTATTACCCAACAACATTCCAGATATAAATAATGTGAACTCTCATGGTAGCAGCTTCTAAATGAACACTGATTTGGGGTTGAAGTGGGGCTTTGTGAAAGTGATTGGTCTATAATTTCAAACATAACAAAATCTGCAGATGCTGAAAATCCAAGGCAACACACATGAAATGCTGGAGAAACTCAGCAGGTCAGGCAGCATCTACGGCAATGAATGAACAGTCAACCTTACGGGCCAAGACCTTTAATTGGGACTGCTTACTCTGGTTCTATGCAAACTTTTCATCGTTTGATCCATTCCAAATTGGCTTCACAGTATTTAAAACCATTTTTCTATGAAAATATGCTAGCTTTGTAAGACTGAAAACAATACTCAAAATTTGATACTTTTGCATTTTCCCCTCCCCCTCCTACTTTCAAATCTCTTAGTACCTTTCCTTTCAGTTAGTCCTGACGAAGGGTCTTGGCCCAAAACGTCAACAGCGCCTCTCCCTATAGATGCTGCCTGGCCTGCTGTGTTACACCAGCATTTTGTGTGCGTTGCTTGAATTTCCAGCATCTGCAGATTTCCGCGTGTTTGCTTCTCAGAATTCTCTTGATTTCTTGTTTGGTGCCTCTATAATTAATCAGCTGATTGGTCACATGGGTGTAATTGGGCATCGTAAGCTGATTGGGTTGAATGGCTCGTTTGTGTGCTGTATCTCCAAATAAATAAATAACATGCAGAGACTGACGACTATATGTTGTGGTATGGGGTAGGATATAGGATTAGACCTGGAATACCTGAAACTTCAGACAAAATTTTAAATGCAAGAGACTCTACAGATGCTGGAAATATTGAGTAACACACACAAAATGTTAGAGGAACTCAAGAAGTTAGGAAACATATTTTAAATAGTTGTGTTAACAGGATATGAAAAATATGATTGGACTGAACAGGTTGGGACAGGTTAGACTTCCTGGGAACAGACAAATTTCAAAGTAAATTTATTATCTGAGTATGTATATTCAACCCTGAGATTCATTTTCTTATGGGCATTCACAGTAAGTACAAGGAAATACGATAGAATCAGTGAAAAACTGCACACAAGCAAAGACGGACAAACAACCAATGTGCATCAGAAGAGAAACAGCACAATTAAAGAAAAACAAATAATAATAAGTAATGCAGAGAACACGAGTTGTAGAGTCCTTGGAAGTGAGTCTATAGGTTGTGAAATCGGTTCAGTGTTGGGGTGAGTGAAGTTATCCCTTCTGGTTCAGGAGCCTGATGGTTGAGGGGTAATATCTGTTCCTGAACCTGGTGGTGTGAGAGCTAAAGCTCCTGTATATCCTCCCTGAAGGTAACAGTGAGAAGAGAACAAAATCTGGATGGTGGAGGTCCTTGATACTGCTTTCTTGTGCCAGTGCTCCCTGTAGATGTGGGGAGGGTATTTCCTGTAAGCACTGAATTGTATTCACTACTTTTCTGTTCAAGGGCATTGGTATTTCCATACCAAGCTGTGATGTAAACAGTCAGGACACTCTCCATCTATCACATTATCACAAACAAGAGAAATTCTGCAGATGCTGGAAATCCAAGCAATGCACTCAAAATGTTACAGGAACTCAACAGGTGAATCTGGTTTCAATTTCGTAAATCTTTTGGCTTGAATAAGTTTATACTGTCAAGTCCTATAATATCTAATTACTTCTTTCGGCCATCATCTATAGATCAGGCTTTTTTCCTATGGAAAACAAAAGGTATAAAATGTTTTCGTGACCTATATTTGGATGATAACATTATGTCCTTTGAACAGTTATCTAACAAATACAATTTATCTAAAACCCATTTTTTTAGATACTTACAAATTAGAAATTTTCTATATAATGAATTAAAGTCTTTTTCGAAAGAATGTCCATTGGACATTACAGAGAGAATTCTAACTCTTAATCCTTATCAAAAGGGTTTAGTAGCTATCATTTACAATATGATTATGAAGATACAGCCGGATATATCAGAAAAAATTAAGAAGGAATGGCAGGAAGAATTGCATTGCCCTATATCTACTGAGCAATGGGAAAAATTTTTATTATTGGTAAACTCATCCTCTATCTGTGCTAAACATGCTCTAATACAATTCAAGGTTGTACACAGAGCCCACATGTCTAAAAATAAACTTGCTCGATTTTATTCTTATGTTAATCCAACCTGTGATAGATGTCATTCTGATATTGCTACATTGACCCATATGTTTTGGTCTTGTCCTTGTTTACAAAGCTATTGGAAGGATATTTTTAATATCATTTCAAGAGTTTTAAATATTAATCTTCAACCACATCCTTTTACTGCAATTTTTGGTCTACCTATGATAGATAATATGTGTTTATCTGCTTCTTCTCAGCAAATGATTGCATTTGTTACACTATTGGCTAGAAGATCTATTTTATTGAACTGGAAGGAAATTAATCCTCCAACTGTATTTCAGTGGCTCTCTCAAACCATTTCCTGTTTGAGTTTAGAAAAAATTAGAAGTGTGGTCTTTAACTCCTCAGTTAAATTTGAGGAAACTTGGAGACCATTTATTCAACATTTTCATGCGAGTTAAATGGTCTGATCCTGAACCTTATTGTTACCATCCTGAATTGTATAAATGGAGGTTCGGAGTCATGGGCACTACTGTATCTATTTAACATTATACTATTGCCCATGTTAGTTTTTTTTTATATATTGTTTTTTTTTTCTTCTTCTTTTTGGGTTTTTTTTTGTGCTTTTCGTTTTAAATCCTTCATATTAATATTATAAGTTTGGGAGACTTTTTACATTGATAATATATAATTGATTATTAATGAATCTATTGTGTACTCTCAAATGTTTTTTGTACTTATATTTTACTTATGTTATGTTCTTAAAATCAATAAAAAGATTTGAAAAGAAAGGAACTCAACAGGCCAGGCAGCATCGATGGAAAAGAGTACAGTTGATCTTTTGGGCCAAAACTCCATGTACAATATGTTTACAGGTGTCCTGCGGAAAGGTTGCGGGCTGAAACGTCAACTAGGCTGAAACGTCTTTTCCTAGATGCTGTCTGGCTTGCTGAGTTCCTCCAGCATTTTGTTTGCGTTACTCTCCATCTATAGTAGTTTGTTAAAAGTTTCAGATGGCATGCTGAATCTGTGAAATGGGAGATTACCAAGAAAATTGCCAAGCATGAATCTACTGGTGGCATAAAAAAATTCAGCATCAGAAGCAGGCAAAGCAGAAAGGAAAATAAGTATTCTGACTTCCACCTCTCTTCAGAACCTGGTTTAGTATGATACACTTCTCTAACACTGCATGTGTTGACATGTTGAACAACGCATCCCACTGCATGTGACATTATCACCCACTGAGTCATCAAGGAATTTCATTACTTGATTTTTAAATAAAATATTCGTTTTCCTCAATAGATTGTCAGCTGCTACCTTAAAATTACAGAATAACTGGGTAGAACATACTGTACACAGGATAAAGAGCCCCTGTATTTAAAAAGAACTATGTAATTTTCACATTCATATCACAGAACGGGTGCAGGAATAAACCTGTAATTTTAGCCTTCTGATCTCACTCATCCATTCAGTTTAATTATAAGCGCCGCCAGTCTGTTCAACCGGTGCAGCCTGCTTATTACTACAATCAGTTCCTATGCTGCTGCTCAGTAAAAGTCACCGCATTGTATCAAAATAAGCAGTCTGCGTGCATTGTGCAATTGGTATCGTTCTATTTCAAATTAAAGGGGAAGGCAGCCTTTCTATTTTGTGAAGCCTCTGTCTTTCACTGATCACGCTGCAGTTCCTTTTAGTGCTTCTGCCCTGCGACAGGGCTTTGCATGAAGACTTGGCCACTCTCTTAGGTACAGGAGTGGAACCCAGTTCAGTCTTTGCTTCTGTAGCCCATCCGCTTCAGGATTCAACATGTTGTGCATTCAGAGATACTCTTCTGCACACCACTGTTGTAACACGTGGTTATCTGAGTTACAGTCGCCTTCCTGTCAGCTTGAACCAGTCCTCTGATCGCTCTCATTAACAAGGTGTTTTGCTACAGAGCTACCGCTCTCTGGATGTGTTTTTTTTGTTTTTCACACCATTCTCTGTAAACTCAATAGGCTGATGTGCTTGAAATTCCCAGGTGATCAGCAGTTTCTGAGATACTCAAACCACCCTGTTGGGCACCAACAATCATTTCACAGTCAAAGTCACTCAGATCGCATTTCTTCCCCAATCTGAACAACAACTGAACCTCTTGACCATGTCCACATGCTTTTATGCATGAGGTGCTGCCACCTGATTGGCTAATTAGATATTTGCATAAATGAGCAGGTGTACAGGCATACCTAATAAATTGGCCACTGAGCATAGTCTGTATTGTCACTTTAGAAATTTCCATCTGGACTGACATAATCAGATTATTTTGAGAAAAATTATGCCAGTAGATGTGATACCTCTGGAAAATTTTATCATATTGCATTATTTTCTGACCATTTACCAGAAAGAATCGAAGATTGCATTTAATACTGTCATGAATTTTTAACACATGCTGCTGGTGGGCATGGCAGTCTGCCAGAAGTGTGGTGTGGAATTACTTCTCCTAACGTCCCCAAACTTCAAAGTGAAATCATAGATAAAATAAGGACCGTGATCCTGAAAAAAATAAACTGCCAACTGAAAATAAACCTCTGTTGTTCACACTTGTTTTAAATTCTTCGGACTTTTTAATTGAATAAACAAACGGGAGAAAATCTGCAGATGCTGGAAATCCAAGCAACACACACAAAATGCTGGAGGAGCTCGACAGGCAGCATCTATGGAAAGGAATAAACAGTCGACGTTTTAGGCCGAGACCTTTCATCAGGAAGGGAGAAAAAAGATGAGAAGTCGGAGTAAGGAGGTGGAGGAGGGGAGAAAGAGGTACAAAGTGGCAGGTGATAGGTGAAACCAGGAGGAGGTGAAGTAAAGAGCTGGGAAGTTGATTGGTGAAAAAGATAAATGGCCGGAAGAGGGGGAATCTGATCGGAGAGGGTAGAAGACCATGGAAGAAAGGGTAGGAGGAGAAGCACTGGGGGGTGGGGGGTTGATGGGCAGGTAAGGAAAACGGTGAGAGAGGGAAATAGGAATGTAGAACGGTGAACAGGTGGGCAATTACTGGAAATTTGAAAAATCAATGTTCGTGCCATCTGGTTGGAGGCTACCCAGACACATAGGTGTTGCTCCTCCAACCTGAGTGTGGCCTCATCGTGACGGGAGAGGTGGCCACGGATTGAATGGCAATGGGAAGCAGAATTGAAATGGGTGGCCGCCAGCAGATTCCGCGTTTTCTGGCAGACAGAGCGTAGGTGCTCGGCAAAGCGGTCACTCAATCTACATCGAGTCTCATTGATTACAGGTGGCCACACCGGGTACAGTAGATGACCCTAATCTTGTTAAAAGTCTTTTTAATGTTCCCCTGCGAGTCTGTCAGGGCCATCTTCTGTCAGCCGCTTCTACATCAGAATCACTTCCTTGCCAGAATGTGAAACCTACCAGAATTGATTGTAGTTCAGTGCCAATCATAAAACACAGACAATACCAAAAACAGACAACAATTTACAAGACAACAGTGTTAACAGCCATGGGCAATCAACAATTGATGGAACAGCCACATGGATAAACATCAATAATCTATCTTAAATAAATGTGAGCATATGAACCAACTCAATAATTATTAACAGAACAGGGAGGGCAGGAAAGACCACTTAATGGATGTGCTGCAGGGACAGCTAAGGTATTGCACTTGAGTGAGTTTTGTTCAGAAGCTGATCGCTATAGAAAAGAAACTTCAGAAATGATGTGTTGTCCTGGCAATAGACTTGCAGAGTCTCCCTGATGGCAATTTGGTGACTGCGAGGATGGGTGGAGTTGGAAGCAATTCAGTGCTTCCAGGTGAGCCAACACTTCACCTGCGAATCTGCTGGGGTGGTTTATTGTGCCTGGTGCTCCCGAAGTGGCCCCCTCGACATTGGTGAGACCCATCGTAAGTAGTGGGGGCCGCTTCGTCGAGCACCTCAGCTCCATCCGCCAAAAGCAGAGCTTCCCTGTGGCCAAACATTTTAATTCTGATTCCTTTTCATGTCGGCTCGTGGCCTGCTCTTGTGCCAGGACGAGGCCACCCTCTTGGTGGAGCAGCAACACCTAATACACCATCTGAGTCAGACGCTGATAATCGTGCTGCCTTTCTTTTCTTTCTTGGTTTCGTGGCTATCTGGAGAAGAATTTCAGCGTTGTATACTTTGTTAATAAATGAACTTTTAACCCTTTGAGTAGCCTCCAACCTGATGGTATGAATATCGATTTCTCCTTCCTGTAAAGATTTTTTCTCTCCCTCTCCTCTCAACTTCCAGTAAGATGGCGACACATTTGCATGCAGCGGCCTCTCAGGGACCAACCAAAGGCGCTTTCACCTTTGTTAAATGTGTGCTTTACGATCGTAAGACAATTCAACTTTGGGTACTCCATCAGTGAACTGCTTGTTGGTCAGAGTAGCTGGACTGGTGTCGGTGGCAGAGCCAACTGAGGTGTCGAAGGAGCCAGTCAGGACATTGGAGGAGCCAGTTTGGGTTCAGAGGAGCAGCCTGACTGCAGACCACGTTTATGCTTGCTACTTGAAGGCATCAGAGTTGGTGTGCAAAGGCAGCATGCAGTATAACCATGAGAGAGTGTCTCAGACATTTCAGTTGTGATCACGAGACTCTGTTGGACAGTGATAATATAAGCTGCCGCAGGCTTGTTACCCTTGCCTGGAGCACGATGGAAGGCATGGAAGCTGTGTATCCTCAGTTGTGAGGACAACTAGGCCTCAAGCCGCAGGCTTGCCTACTGCTACAGACCAGGTGAGGAACGCCAGAGTAGGTGCAGCGTGGTGTCGGCACTTGGCTAGGTGCTGCCCTCCTGTGTTCAAGCAGTGAAATGACAGACTGAATTGCGTGCTTCTGGGCACTGTGGGGAGACTGTACCATCAATTGCGGGACATGTCGCTGAGGGTCTTGGACTCTATATATATATTGCTTGATATTTTGAATATGCTATTTTGTTAGTTTTGCACCTTGGCCTCAGAAGAGCGCTGTTTTATTCAATGTATCTATTTTGATTAAATGATAATTAAACATGATTTGATTTGATTTTGATTTTGATTTGATTTCCCACTTTGGTCTCTTACATCTTCTCACCTGCCTATCACTTCCCCTTGGGTCCCCTCCTTCTTCCCCTTCTCCTCTGGTCCACTCTCCACTCCTATCAGATTCTTTCCTCTCCAGCCCTTTACCTTTCTCGGCCGCTTAGCTTCACCTATTGTCTTTGAGCTATTCTCCTGCCCCTCCCTCCATCTTTTAGTTCTGGTATCATCCTCACTCCTTCTCAGTCCTGAAGAAAGATCTCGGCCCAAAACGTTGACTGTTTATTCACTTCCATGGATGCTGCCTGACCTGCTGAGTTCCTCCAGCATTTTGTGTGTATTGCTTTGGATTTCCAGCATCTGCAGGATTTCTGTTCCTAATAATGTGGCCACTGTGTGTATATTCATGATCTTCAGCTGCTATAGCTCATCCACTTCAGGTTTCAACGTGCTGTATGTTCAAAGGTGCTCTTCTACACACCACTGTTGTAACATGTGGTTATTTGAGCTACTGTCACCTTCCTGTCGGATTAGACCAGTCTGGCCATTCTCCCCTGACCTCTCATTACCAAGGCGTTTTCACCCTCAGAACTGCCACTCACTGGATGTTTTTTTTTCTGTTTTTCTCACCATTCTCTATAAACTCTAAAGACTGTTATGCATGAAAATCCCAGAAGATCAGCAGTTTCTGAGATACTCAAACCACCCCGTCTGGCACCAACAACCATTCAATGGTCAAAGTCACTTAGATCACATTTGTCCCCCATTCTGATGTTTGGTCTGAACAACAACTGAACCTCTTGTTCTTCTTCTTCTTGTAAAGTTTAATGGCAGTTGGGGGACCAACATAAGGTATATTACCCCCACCTACCGAGTTGGAGTGTGGAGCAAAGAGGCAGAAAGTATACCCACTCAATTCCTTCTTTGACAAGGATAAAAAGATAGCAGCCATCTCAGATGTGATTACTGATACTTCGTCGGATAATCTTAATAGTCACCTGAAACTTTGGAATGTAAGTACATTGACCCTCTTGTCCATGTCTGTGTGCTTTTATGCATTGGGTTGCTGCCACATGATTGGCTGATTAGAGCAGGTGTACCAGGTAAAGTAGCCATTGAAAAGCTCAGGATGACTCTCGTGCATACGTAGATGGAAAGGATAAATTCAGCAGAAACGGAATTTCCATGTGAAATTTTCCAGAGTGTATTTTGAGTGTGTGGTGTATATTTGTGCTTTCACTGAATATGGTGCTTGGTTTGAAATTCAGTGCTGTGACATTCAAAATCCAGTTACTGCGGTAGCAAAGCGGTTAGCTCAATGCTACTCCAGCTCAGGGCGTCGAAGTTGGGAGTTCGATTCGAAGCCGCCTGTGAGGAGTTTGTATGTTCTTCCCGTGCGTGCATTGGGTTTTGTCCGGGTGCTCCGGGTTCGTCACACAGTTTAAAGGCGTACTGCTTAGTAGGTTAATTGGAAACTGTAACTTGTCCTGTGATTAGGCCTGAGTTAAAGTGGCAGGTTGCTGGGTGGTGCAGCTTGTTGGGCTGGAAGTGTCTGTCCTGCACTGTATCTCTAAATAAATAAATAGAAATGCCGGCAGATCACAGCTGGTCAGGCAGCATCTATGGCGAGGAATAAACAGTCAATGTTTCCTGCCGAGACCTTTCATCAGGACTGGAAAGGAAGGGGGAGTTCTCAGATTCCTTCCGCTTCCAGTCCCAGCTTCTCACTTCAGATTCAGTTCCAACCACAGGCATGTCCCTGAGCTTCCCAAAGACACGAGGGATTCAGCAGATGCTGGAAGTCTGAGCAACACACATTAAATGCTGGAGGAGACAGCATCTGTGGAAATGAATACCGTATACAGTCAATGGTCCAGGCCCAGACCCTTCATCCTGCATCTGCAGAATCTCTAGTGTTTATCGTCTTCTAACATTCTCTGTGGTTTTCAGGCTGCTGGGTGGCCTGTAGTTTGGAGGGACGCTGCCTCGACTGTTGTCAACTCTGTAACATGAACTGTAAGGCTCTGCAGTGATCTTGAGAACATCTCTGCTGCCACATTATCACTGGAATGTGTGGCTCCAAGCTCTGCACAAAGCCCAGTGCTAAACTGGTGCCAGATTTCCTGATGCTGTGGGACATTAAATGTTGGCTTCCTGGCAGCCGTCCAAACACACAATGTGTTCCTTTGTCCATTCCCTCCATCCTCCATTTGTATTTTAGACAGAGCAAGGTCCAGACTCTCTGCATCTGAACTCTTGTATAACGTCACCCACCAGTGTCCACTGTGATGTGGGGAATAGGGTGAGGCTGGAGAGGGAGGTATTGAGGGTGAGACTGGGGTGAGAGTGAGGTTGTAGTGAGGGTGAGGCTGATGTGGGTGAGGTATTGAGGGTGAGACTGAGGTTGTAGTGAGGGTGAGAATGAGGTTGTAATGAAGGTGAGGCTGGAGAGGGTGAGGTTGTTAGGGTGAAATGGATGAGGGTGAGACTGGGGAGGTTATGAGTGTGGAGAGGGTGAGGCTATACTGAGGATGTGAGTGTGAGGAGGGGAGGTGTGTTTAGGCTGGACTGGGGAGGGTGAGGTTACACCATCAGCTGCTGTAATGTGTAAACACAGAAGGTGATCTTGGCAAATATTTATCCTGAAAGTCAGAGCAATTTATTTTCAATAAATCTGCAAAAGAATTATTTGTGTATTTTTCACTGTGAATCTGTGACAGAACTAGTAATGTCTTGATAGAGAACGAACCGAACAGGAGTGTTTTAAAAGATAATGTTTCACAGAGTATTCCCTGTATCCTTTGCTCTGTCTAAATAATGCAGCCAGTAAATTGCTTCTTTAATACGTTTTGTACGCAGGGTTCCACATATCACTTTCCACTTTCCTTCCTGAAGATAAGATTTTATGGCAATTAAGAATTAAAAATGAGCTGCTCACTTTTGTCAGTACCATATTTCTCTTTTACAATAAGATACAGGAGCAGAATTAGGCCATTTGGCCCATCGAGTCTGCTCCGCCATTCAGTTATGGCTGATCCTTTTTTTCCCATCCCAGCCCCACTCTCTGTCCTTTTCCCCATGTCCTTGGATGCTTTGGCCAATCAAGAACCTATCAATCTCCATTTCAAATACACCCAATGACCTGGCCTCTGCAGCTACCTGTGGTAGTAAATTCCACAAATTCACCACCCATTGCCTAAAGAAATTTCTTCACATCTGTTTTAAATGGACACCCCTCTATCCTGAGGCTGTGTCCTCTTGTCCTAGACTCCCCACCATGGTAAACATCCTTTCCACATCTACTCCATCTAGATATTTCAACATTCGAAAGGTTTCAATAAGATCTCCCCTTATCCTTCCAAATTCCAGCATGTACAGGCCCAGAGCCACCAAACGTTCCTCGTATGATAATCCTTTCATTCCCAGAATCATCCTTATGAACCTCCTCTGAATTCTTTCCAATGCTAGCACATCTTTTCTTAGATAAGGAGCCCAAACTGTTCACAATTCTCAAGATGAGGCTCACCAGTGCCTTATAAAGCCTCAGCATCACATCCCTGCTCTTGTATTCTAGACCTCTTGAAATGAATGCTAACATTGCATTTGCCTTCCTCACCACTGACTCAACCTGTAAGTTAACCTTTAGGGTGTTCTTTACAAGGACTCCCAAATCCCTTTGTATCTCAGATTTTTGGTTTCCTCCCCATTTAGAAAATACGTTACACATTTATTCCTTTGACCAAAGTGCATGACCATGCATTTTCCAACATTGTATTTCAATTGCTACTGTCTTGCTCCTTCTCCTAATCTGTCTGTCCATCTGCAGCCTACCTGTTTCCTCAACACTACCTGCCCTGCCACCAATCTTCATTTCATCTTGAAACTTGGCAACAAAGCCATCTATTCCATCATCTAAATCATTTATATACAGCATAAAAAGAAGTGGTTCCAACACTGACCCCTGCAGAACACCACTAGTCACTGGCAGCCAACCAGAAAAGGATCCTTTTATTCCCATTCACTGCCTCCTACCAATCATCTAATGCTCCAACCATGTTAGTAATTTTCCTGTAATACCATGGGCTCTTAACTTGGTAAGCAGCCTCATGTGTGGCACCTTGTCAAAGGCCTTCTGAAAGTCCAGATATACAACATCCACTATATCCCCTTTATCTATCCTACTTGTAATCTCCTCAAAGAATTCCAACAGGTTTGTCAGGCAAGATTTTCCCTTAAAGAAACCATACGGACTATGTCCTTTCTTGTCCTGTGTCACCAAGTAACCATAACCTCATCCTTAAAGATTGATTCTAACATTTTCCCAGGTCAGGCAAACTGATCTATAATTTTCTTTCTGCTGCCTCCCTGCTTTCTTAAAGAACGGAGCAACATTTGCAATTTTCCAGTTCTCTGGAACCATGCCAGAGTCCAATGATTCTTGAAAGATCATTACTAATGCCTCCACAATCTCTACTGGGCTTGCTTTCATATTCCAGTGTTTCCCTCCTAATGATTATTTTATTTGCTTTCTGCGGTTTTTTAAAGGCTCCCTAATCTTCTATCTTCCTGCTAATTTTCGCTTTGTTGTATACCTTCTCTTTTGTTTTTATATTAGCTTTGACACCCCTTGTCAGCCACAGTTGCACTATTTTGCCATTTGAGTGTTTCTTATTTTTGGAATACATCTATCCTGCACCTTGCTCATTATTCCCAGAAACTCAAGCCATTGCTGCTTTATTGTTGTCCCTTTTAGCACCTCCTTCCAATTTAATTTGGCCATCTCCTCTCTCATACCACTGTAATTTCTGCTGTGTCAGACTTTACCTCCGTCCTATCAAATTTCAAGTTGAATTCAATCATATCGTGATCACTGCCTCCTAAGGATTCCTTTACCTTAAGCTCCCTAATCACCTCAGGTTCATTACATAACATTGAATCCAGTATAGCTGATCTCTAAGTAGTCTCAATGACAAACGCCATCTCGGAGGCATTCAACAAGTTCACTCTCTTGAATTCATTACCAACCTGGTTTTCCCAATCTACCTGCATGCTAAAATCTCCCATGACGATCATAACATTGCCCTTTTGACACAGCTTGTTAGTCTTGATGGGATCAGCATCAATTTCTCCAAGTTCCAGTAACCATTCCCCTCTGTCCCCCATTGGACATCCCACCGGCTCCATCACCCTGTATCTTTCCTCTCACCACTTGTCCACCTTCTCCCCGCATTCCTTTATGTCAACTATGTCCCCTCTTTCTCTCTGTCCTGATGAAGAGTCTCAAGATTCAGGATTTTCAAGATTCAAGTTTGTTTATCACATTGAAACGTACAGTGAAATGTGTTGTTTGCACAAGTGTTGCCACACATTCCAGCGCCAATATCGCATGCCCACAATGTTCAGCAGAACAACCAACAAAACCAGACAGCAGTAAAACAATCTCTTTTCCCACCCTCCCACCTATGCCTTCATTCACACCCACAGTCAGGCATCCATCCTCAGGATAGGTCGCCTCTGGGCCTCCAGTCCTTGGTTTCCTAGCATTGGGCATTCAGTGTAGATGAAGCTCAATGTATATCTGGGCGAAATAGACTGAAAACTTCAACACTATTCCACAAAAAGACTCCTCGGCTGTCGCCATGGCAACAATAAAGTATTTTTATTTTAAACACAAGATATTGTGCAAATCTCAGCAGGTCAGACAGCATTTATGGAGGGGAGCAGATCATTGTCCGAAACAAAAGGGGAGACAAATCAGCATACGGGAGGGAGATTGAAAACCTAACTGAGACGTGCCTCAACAGCACCCTCTTACTAAATGTCAGCAAGAGCAAGGAGCTAATGATTTCAAGAGGAGGGAAACTGCAGGTCCTCATTGTCTGAGAGGTAATAACTGTTCATTCTTCAGTCCTCATTGGGGGATCAGGGGTGAATTAGGGTCAGCAACTTTAAATTCCTCGGAGTTATCATTTCAGAGAATCTGTCATGTGTCCTACAAGTAAATGCTGTTATGAAGAAAGCACGGCAGTGCTTCTACTTACTTAAAAAGTTTGCAAAACTTTGACACACTTCTATAGATGTGTGGTGTAGAGTAAATTAACTGGTTACATCACATCCTGGTATGGAAAATCCTACAAAAAGTAGTGAATACAACCCATTCCATCATAGGTAAAGCCTTTCCCATCTACATGGAACGATGCCACAGGAAAGCACCCCTACCATCCAGGCCATACTCTCTTGTCACTGCTTCCATCAGGTTGATGGTACAGGAGCCTCTGGTCTCACACCACCAAGTTCACAAACAGTTATAACCCCTCAGACATCAGGCTCTTGCACCAGAAGGGATAACTTCACTCAACTTCACTCACTCCATCTCTGGAATGTTCCCAAAACTCATGGACTTACTTTCAAGGACTCTTCATCTTACGTTCTCAATATTTATTGCTTGCTTACCTATTTATTTACTTGTTTGTTTGTTTATTTTCTTTTGAATGTGCACAGTTTGTCTACCCAGTTTGGTGTGTTTTTTTTTTGGATTGTGTTTCTTGGACTTACTGTGAATGCCCGTAAGAAAACAAATATCACTGATGTATAAGGTGACATACATGTACTTAGATAATAAATTTACTTTGAACTTTGAAAAAACAATCAACATTTTGGGCCAAGACCATTCATAATGACTGAAAAGGAAAGAGGAAGAGATACTTTCCTTCTTAAACAGAGTAGCTTTATGGAGTAATTTTTAAGGAATCCATTACTTGTGTTTGTACTCACCAGCAGTGTTTGGTATGGTTGGTATGTGATGAATCTACTGGCCACAGGGATGCTGTCAAGTTTAACACGATTAGAATTTAACTTTGAGGGAACAAAATTAAATATGGGCACAAGAAATTCTGCAGATGCTGAAGATCTTGAGCAACTGTCTTGAAATCCCGGAGGAACTCAGCAAGGATCAGGCAGGATCTATGGAGAGGAACAGTCAATGTGCTGGGCTGAGAGCCTTCATCAGGATTGCAAGCAACTTTCTTTGTCATTTGAGTACTTAACACTGAGAAGATGTGAGAAATGTTATCTCATCTGGGTATGATTAAACTGTCAGAGGCAGAAATTGAGCTTGATGCTAAAAAAAATGCTTTCAAATGTTGGCTTCTTGATGAATGGTCTTGATCTGAAACATTGACTATTATTCACCTCCATAGCTGCTACCTGACCTTGAGCTCCTCCAGCATTTTGTGTGTGTTGAACAACATTAAATATCATTTGGATCAACACAGACAAAATGCTGAGGAAATCATCAGGTCAGGCAGCAGCTATGGAAATGAATAAAGAGTCAACGTTTTGGGCTGAGATCCTTCTTCAGGACTGGAAAGCAAGGGGGAATATGCCAGAATGAAAAGGTGGGAGGAGAGGAAAGGGGATAGCTAGAAGGTGAAAGGTGAAGCCAAGTGGGTAGGAAAGATAAAGGGCTGGAGAGGGGGGAATCTGATAGGGGAGAAGAGTGGACCATGGGAGACAGGGAAGGAGGAGGGGGCGCAGGAGAGGTGATAGGCAAATGAGGAGAAGTGGGAAGAGGACAGGGTGGGGAATAGAAGGGGGAGGGGAAAATATGTTATTAAATATCATTTTACTTGATATGTAATACAAAGGAGAAAATATTTAATTTTGAAAGACTGCCCCTTGCCCAAAGAAACTTGAAGCTGAATTGCTCTCACATGCCATTCAGGCCACAATTAGATTGTACAGCTAGGAACATTCTTACAACTTCAACGTTCCCTCTCATTTATTTTACAGTTGTGCAGACCAACTATTGCCCTGAGCAGGAAATTCTTACACAGCCTGAAAAATGAGTGTCACTTTAAATGTTTTTTTTTGTAATATGCATACTATGAATATTTAGAATGAAAATGGAAAAATTACATACCTTTGATTTTATATATGAATCGAAGGGTATAATGAAATACAGAGAAAATCTTTCACGTTTCGTGAAGTTTTTCTCGTCTGTCTTTATTTCAGCTGAGCAGTGACGAGGGCGATGTGCACAGAAGCATTTCAGTTACTGAGCGGCTACACAGCCATGCAGCGTAGAGGGAATGGTGCAGCTGGTCGATAAAGGCAGCCCTGTAGGCTACCGACGACAAATGCAATTTCTCTTTCTCAAAGCCATCTTCTCATTGACCTGATGAATTACGTCTGATTAATTCTCCACTGATATTTCCCACATTCTGTTTTAATTTCAGAGTCAGGTATGTTATTGCTGATATATATAGTGAAGTTTGTTGTTTTGCAGAAGCAGTACGGAGCAAGACTTAAAAATTGCTGTAAGTTACAATCAGAAATTTGTGGTGGTTCTCCGTTATATCCAACCGTGACAGGAAACCTGTGTAGGAGAGTTTTTAAAGTGGAAGAACCATTGCGGTGGGGCAGTTCCACTCTCTTGACCTCAGAAGTCCTGGTCCAGTAATACGAACAAGCATAACAAACTAGGGTCTTCCCGGACAATCAGAAATATAAATAAGTAATTAGTGCAAAAAGTGCTTCTGGTCAAGATGGCGTCAGCGAACAATGATTCCTCGGACAACGTCTCTGAAGTTATTTCACTTTTTCTATGCCTTCTGCCTGTTTGTGTTACGGCAACTGTTAGAGCCTGTGTTGTGCAGTTTGGAACTCGATCAATTGATCTAGTGTTCTGCTGTGCCCAGAGAGCTACCTCATGGAGATCAGAGACGCGAACCCGAAAAGGACTCATGGAAAAACCCTGGACACAGGGTCATGAATAATTCCATCGCAAAGGGCGAGGAAGATTGAAGCATTGAGGTGAATACAGAGGCAGTCAGCGATCGCTCCCTACGGAGGCCACTGGTTCGACAGCGTTCGGACCTGGTGAGCGATCGCTCCCTACGGAGGCCACTGGTTCGACAGCATTCGGACCTGGTGAGCGATCGCTCCCTACGGAGGCCACTGGTTCGACAGCGTTCGGACCTGGTGAGCGATCGCTCCCTACGGAGGCCATTGAAGTGAATGCAGAGGGGGTCATCGATCTCTCCCGACAGAGGCCAGACGGTCAGAGATCACTCCCAACAAAGACCACTGGGGTGTTATGGAAGGACTGTTCAATGTTCTGAGATTTATGTGATTGGACTGTACTTTATATGGTCTCCTTCAAGCTTTTGGTATTTTCTTCCTTGTGACCGATTGGCGGGTGGGTGATCTGTTGGTTCTTTGTGGGTGAGTTTGGGGGGGATTATGGCTTTTTGGTGTTACTAAACTGTTCTTTTTGCAAGTGAGGGGGTTGGGGATTGTTATTGTCACTTTTTTTCTTCAGGGAATGCATTGCTATTATTGCTGTCTTTTTTCTGCAAGTGATTGTTGCCGTTTGTTTTTGTTGCCATTTTCTTTCTGCGGAGAAGGGGTGGGTGATTTTGCTGTCTGCAAGTTTTGTTTCTTTTTCTTTTTCGTGGGGGCGGGGTAAATGTGTGGTCTTTCTATACTTCATGGCTATCTGGAGAAGACAAACATCAGAGTTGTATTGTCCATGCATACTTCGACTATAAAATTAACTTTTGAACCTTTAGAGAGAAAAAGTGAGGTTGGGTTCATGGGCTCATGATCTGTTAAGAAAACTGAAATCAGAGGCGAAAAAGCTGTTCCTAAAACATTGAGTGTGGGTCTCCAAACTCCGGTATCTCCTCTAGGATTGTGCTAATGAGAATTAGGCTGGAGAGGGTCCTTAATGAGGGATGCTGTCTCCCTGAGGCATCCCAGCATTCATCGTTAAGTACCCCAAACACCCAAGACATGTCCTCTTCTTATTGCTACCATCAGGGAGGAGATACAGAAGCCTGAAGACACACACTCAATGCTTTAGGAATAGTTTCTTCCCCTCTGCCATCAAATTTCTGAATGGACGATGAACCCATGAATACTATTTCAATATTTTACTTTTTTTGCACTGAGTATTTTTAAAAATTTCTTATTTTAACTTACAGTATTTATTTAAGTATTACACTGTATTGCAGCTGCAAAACAACAGTTTTCACAATATGTCAGTGATTTTAAACCTGATGTGTGTACCTCTGTATTGATGTTCTCTCCATATTCCCCTCTATAACGACAGCACCAGATAATCAGATTGTGATGTCTATCCACTTCTTTCTTTTTTCTAATATCCAAATTATGCCAGGGTATTCAAATTTCAAAGTAAATTTATTATCTAAGTATGTAAATGTTAACATATTCTACTCTGAGATTTGGGACTCAGAGTAGAACAAAAAATAAAACAGAATCAATGAAAAACCACACAAAGACTGGCAAGCAAACAATGTGCAAAGAAGACAAACTGTGCAAATACAAAAATATAACAAGCAAAGAAATAGATAAATAAATAAATACATACATTCATACTGGCATCTTCCCCCTTCCTTTCCTGTCCTGGAGAAGGGTCTCAGCCTGGAACATTGTCTGTTTATTCATTTCCATAGAGGGTGCCTGGCCTGCTGGGTTCCTGCAGTATTTTGTGTGTGTTACATACATAGTACAGAATACATGAGTTATAGAATCCTTGAAAGTGACCTTTATGTTAATGTATTAATTGAGATGAAAATGGATTATTTTTCAATTGAATCATTACGGTTTTAAACTATGACTTCTGTTCATTCTAGTCTGCACTGAAAACATCAATTCTGGGAGACAACTCTTTCATTTCCTTTTTGCCTCCTTTAGGGTTTCTTCCGAAGAAGCATCCAGAAACACATGGTTTATACCTGTCACAGGGAAAAGAACTGCGTCATCAACAAAGTCACAAGAAATCGCTGCCAGTACTGCCGATTACAGAAATGTTTCGAAGTGGGAATGTCTAAAGAGTGTAAGTTCGCTTTCTAATGTTCAGAATTTCAGAACAAAAAGTCCAGTTTGCCTCTGTGAGTCACCTTGTTGGCTCAAAATAGGATGTCTCTGGGCCTTTAGATGCTGGAGTTTAGAAGGATGAGGGAGATTTAATTGAAACTGATGCGATATTGAAAGGCCTACATAGAGTGGGAATGGAGAGGATGTTTCCATTACTGGGAGAGTCTAGGACCAGAGGGCACAGCCCCAGAATATAGGGACATCCTTTAGAACAGAGATGAGGAGGAATTTCTTTAGCCAGAAGATGGTGAACCTGTGGAATTCATTGCCACAGCCGGCTGTGGAGGCCAAGTCATTGGGTATAATTAAAGTGGCGGTTAATAGGGCATCAACGGTTTTGGGGAGAAGGCAGGAGAATGAGGTAGAAAAGGATAATAATCAGCCATGATGGAATGGCACAGCAGAGTTGATGGGCCAAATGGCCTGGTTATGCTCCTTTCTCATGTGGAATTATGATGTTATATAGACTTTTGGAATTTTTTTGTTGCTTCAGAGGCTCAGAGGGAAGTGGACATTTTGTTTCCCAGAGAGGCTACTACTATTTCACATCATGTTGTGAAGATTGTATACAGGAGCTTTTGATGATGATTGCAAGCACCTTCTCCACCAAAGTATTGTAATAATAGAATGTGGCTTTAAAACTAGAAATCCTATATCGTTCTCTCATTTGATATATCGTGCCATCAGTCAAACAATAAGGAAAATAAATACTGTAATAAGATTCGAAACTGAAATATAAATAATAGCAATAATATAACTCAGTAAAACTTTATCTGAAGCTTCGTGGAGGCTTGTGAAACATGGCAACATGGTAGCATAGTGGTTAGCGTAACGCTATTACAGTGTCAGTGATCAGTAATTAAACTTCAGTTTCCTCTGCAACCTGTAAGGAGCTTGTTCAATCTCCCTGTGACAGTGTGGGGTTTCACTGGGTTTCCTCCCATACGGGTTAGAGTTAGTAAGCAGTGGACATGCTGTGTTAGTGTTGGAAACATGGTGACACTTATGGACTGCCCTGGCACATCCTTAATGATTTGATTTGATGCAAAACGATGCATTTTGCTGGATAATTCAATGCACATGTGACAAATACAGCTAGACTTTACCTTTCTTTATCTTGAAAGCTAAGGTGTTAGTTTAAAGTCGATCTAAGGGAGCTAAATTTTAAATAGAGTCCTTAATAAGGCAGAGATCCAAATTATAAACATAAGAGGTTCTGCAGATGCTGGAAATCCAGAGCAACACCTACCAAATGCCGGAGAAACTCAGCAGATCAGGCAGCATCTCGAAGTGAATAAACAGTTGATGTTTCAGGCCATGGTCCTCCTTCTGGATTGGAAACGAAGGGGAAAGACGGCAGAATGAAAAGGTAGTGGGAGAGGAAGGACGATAGCTAAAAGGTGACAGGCAAAGCCTCATGGGTGTGAAAGGTAAAGAACAGCTGGAGAGAAAGGAATCTGATAGGAGAGGAGAGTGGACCATGGGAGAAAGGGAAGGAGGAGGGGACACAAGGGGAGGTGATAGGCAGGTGAGAAGAGGTAAGAGGGCAGAGCAGGGAATAAAAGAAGAGACTGAGGGTAAAATTATTTTTACCAGAAGGTGAAATCAATATTCATTCCTTTCTGAGGGTTGCCTCATCTTGGCACAAGGGGAGACCATGGACTAACATATCAGAATGAGAATGGGAATTGGAATTAAAATGTTTGACCACTGGGAAGTTCCAGTTTTGGCAGATGGAGCAGAGATGCTCCACAAAGCGGCCTCCCAGTTTTTAATGGGTCTCACCAATGTACAGGCGGCTGCATTGGGAGCATGGGATTCAATAGATGATTTGCAGATGAAGTGTTCTCTCAGCTGGAAGGACTGTTTGGGGCCCTGAATGGGCAGGTGTAGCAGGGATAAGTGCCGGGAGGAAGATTAGTGAGAAGGGACAAATGGAAAAGGGAATCACAGAGGGGAAGATCGCTGTGGAAAGCAGAGAATAGCCACTCGCAGGGATGCAAATTAGTTTGAAGTAAGAATTGTGAAAAGGTGGATGAAATTTGTGAAATGTATTACTACCAGTATTGAATGCAGAGGGAGATAAATCCAATGGAATGAAAATTTGCAGGAAAAGCGAGTGAAGGTTAGAAAAACAAGGAATAGTGAGGTCATGGAGACTATAGAACTAAGAATTAAAAATCGTAATTGGAAAACAGGTAGATTAGTGAAGGGAGAAGTATTAAAGATCGGCTTTATTTGTTACATGTATATCAGAAGATCGTAATATACAGTGAAATGTGCCATTTGCATCAATGACCAACACATTCCGGGGATGTGCCTTGAAATATTGCCACGTTTCCAGCGCCAACATAGTATGCCCACAACTGAATACATCTCTTTTTGGAACGTGGGAGGAAACCGAAGCACATGGAGGAAAGCTGCGTGATCATGGTGATGAGTGAGCAGAACTTGGCACAGTGTAGGAAACAGAGAACAATATTAGTTCTGCAGGATGCTGGGAATTCCTGTGGACAGGTCCCATTCTTAAATCTCTCCTGCCCTATCTGATTTCTTTCTCTCCAGCCCTTTACATTTTCCACCTATCTCCCTTCACCTATCACCTTCTAGTTATCCTCCTTCCCCCACCGCCACCTTTTTATTCTGGCATCATCCTTCCTTTCCAGTCCTAAAGAAGAGTCTCAGCCCGAAATGCTGACTGTTTATTCATTTCCATAGATGTCTTCTGACCTTCTGAGTTCCTCCAGCATGTTGTGTGCGTTGCCCTGGATTTCCAGCATCTGCAGACTTCCTCATGTTTGTTCTTAAATCTTTGTAGTTCTTGAATGTATTACTTAGGAAAAGTTTCACAGTTATATGACTTTATCTGCCTAAATATAAAAAGCATTCAGCATAAGAGACATTTAAGGCACTCTTAGACTGGCACATGGATGACAGAGAAATTGAGAGCTGTGTTGGGAGGAAGGGTTAGATTGATCTCCAGATATGTTTAAAAGGTTGGCATAACTGCATGGGCCAAATGGCCTGTACTGTGTTGTAATGCTGTAAACTCAGTCAGTTCCATCACGGGCACCAACCTCCCCAGAATCCAGGACATCTTCAAGGAGCAACGCTTCAAAAAGGTGGCATCCATTATTTAGGACCCCCATCACCCAGCACTGTACTGCTGCTGCATAACAGACAGGCAGACATACTTTATTGATCCTGAAGGAAATCGGGTTTCATTATAGCCGCACCAACCAAGAATAGTGAAGAAATATAGCAATATAAAACCATAAATAATTAAATAATAAGTTAAACATGCCAAGTGGAAGTAAGTCAAGGACCAGCCTATTAGCACAGGGTGTCTGACACTCCGAGGGAGGAGTTGTAAAGTTTGGTGGCCGCAGGTAGGAATGACTTCCTATGACGCTCAGTGTGACATCTCGATGGAATGAGTCTCTGGCTGAATGTACTCCTGTGCCTAACCAGTACATTATGGAGTGGATGGGAGTCATTGTCCAAGATGGCATGCAACTTGGACAGCATCCTCTTTTCAGACACCACCGTCAGAGAGTCCAGTTCCACCCCCACAACATCACTGGCCTTACGAATAAGTTTGTTAACTCTGTTGGTGTCTGCTACCCTTAGCCTGTTGCCCCAGCACACAACAGCAAACATGATAGCACTGGCCACCACAGACTCGTAGAACATTCTCAGCACCGGCAGATGTTAAAGGACCTCGGTCTCCTCAGGAAATAGAGACAGCTGTGACCCTTCTTGTAGATAGCCTCAGTGTTCTTTGACCAGTCCAGTTTATTGTCCATTCGTACAAATTCAACAACAAATTTCACAACTTATGCTGGTGATATTAAACCTGATTCTGAGTCTCTGCTCCGGAACGCTGATTTTGGAATTGTGATGGTACAATAGAGAGTGATCAGTGTTTACAGATTTTTTTCTCCCCGTTCTGTTTTGAAGTTTGACTATTTATAATAATGTTGATTATAAAAAACTATTACAAAATTAGCGCTTCACTACAGTTTCTAAAATAATTTCAATTTGTATGGAGTGTCTACTATTTCTGTCAACAATGGAAAAAAATAAAGAAAATAGAATAGTGCGCATTACAAACCCTTCGTCCCATGATGGACTGATCTTTTAACCTACTCTAAGGTCAATTTAACCCTTCCCTCCTACATAGCCCTCCATTTTTCTATCATCCATGAACCTATGTAAGAGTTTCTTAAATGTCCCTAATGTATTTGTCTCTATCACCACCCTGGTTCCACACACTCAACACTGTAAACATATCCCCTTAAACTTTCATCCAATTATCTTAAAATTATTAGTGTGCTATTAGCCATTTCCACCCTGGGAAAAAGTCTCTGGCTGTCCACTTGATCTACGCTCCAAAGAGAAAAGCCCGAGTTCGCTGAACCTGTCCTCATAAGACAGTAAAACCCACCTACGAAATTATAACCTTCAAAGGTCTGGATGAAAGGGGAAGAGGTAGATTCAAATAAACTGGTCTATTAAAGAGAAACTTTGTTGAAAATAGAAAATAATTAAATCACTTCAGTAAAACAGCATGATAGCGTAGCGGCTAGCACAACACTTTGCAGTTCAAGAGACGCAGGCCTTGAACTTCCCTCCGCTGCCTGTAAGGAGTTTCTACGATCTTCCCATGACCGCGTGGGTTTCCTCCAAGTGCTCCAGTTTCCTCCCACAGTCTAAATACCTGTTGGTTGGCAGGTTAATTGGTCATTATAAATTGTTCCTGATTAGGCTAGTGTTAAATCGGTTTGCTGCAGCTCAAAGGGCTGGAAAAGTCTATTCCATGCTGTACCTCAATAAAATAACACAACACAAAGTTACTGCACTGTGAGAGAGTTAAACTTTTAAACATGAGATATGTCAATGTAAGATGTTTGACAAGTCGCAAGATTAGTACATGGGATTCTAATTTATTGACTTAATTTTTAACTTATTTTATATGTTTGTGTTTACTTATTTATTTAGTTTGTCATCCAGTTTCACTAACTGCTTGCTATTGTTATGTCATAAATATTTTATATGTGCCCTATTAATATTTTATTTGAAATGTAATGAAGGTTCCATTAAACATTTATAAAGTCGTTACACTGTAAGCTATTATGAGAAATTACATAATCCTTTGAGTGTGTATTTCTCAGCTCTACATGCTTGTGATCGTACAATAACCATGCATCTGATTTTTAATAAATCTCTTAAGTGCTGCATGTTGTGATATTGAGCCAGAGGAGGACATATAGCTATAAAACATTTCCTAATTAATACACTCAGTGGCCACTTTATTAGATACCTCCTGTACATAATAAAGCGGCCATTGTGTGTCTGTTCATGTCACCAATCCACTTTAAGGTTTGATTTGTTATGTGCTCAGAGATGCTCTTCTGCACACCACTGTGGTAACATGTGGTTATTTGAGTTACTGTCGCCTTCCTGTCAGCTTGAACCAGTCTGGCCATTCTCCTCTGACCTCTCTCATTAACAAGGTGTTTTCTCCACAGAACAGCCACTTACTTGATTGTGTTTTTTGTTTTTCACACCATTCTCCATTAAGTCTAGCGACTATTGTGTGTGAAAATCCCAGGAGATCAGCAGCTTCTGAGATACTCAAACCACCCTGTCTGGCACCAACAACCATTCCATGGTCAAGGTCATTTAGATCACATCTCTTCCCTAGTCTGATGTTTGGACTGAATAACAACTGAACCTGTTGACCATGTCTGCATGCTTTTATGCATTGAGTTGCTGCCACATGATTGGCTGATTAGATATTTGCATAAATGAGCAGGTGTACCTAATAAAGTTGCCACTGAGTGTATGGTTGTGGAGTCAGTTTTAAGTTGTGAAGGCAGAGCTGTAAGGATTTCTTCACATTACAAGGGGTCATTAGGGGATGGTAGTAATGAGAAGATATTCTTTGCTGCTGGATGCTACTTTCTTGGGACACTGCTTCTTGAACGTAGCCTGAGTAGTGAGAAGTGCTGTGCCCGTGATGAAGCTGCCTGAGTCTACACCCTCTGCAGCCTCTTCTGACTCTGTGTACTGAAGCCTCCACACCAGTGGCTGATGTAACCAATCAGAATGCTCTTTATGGTACAACAACAGAAATTTGCTAGAATCTATGGTGACATTCCAAATCTCCTCAAGCTCCCAACAATGTAGAGCTACTCGCGTGTCTCCTTCGTGGTTGCATCAATACGTTAGGCCCAGGATAGATTCTCAGAGATGTTGATTCTCAAAAATTTGAAACTGCTTCACTGCAGACTCCTTAATGAGGACTAGTGTGTTCTCCCAATGTCCCCTTCCTGAAGTCCACAAACGATTCGCCTCAAACAGTTCACTGGTCTTGCCATGTTGTGTACAAGGTTGTTATCACAGGTAAAGCCCTCCCTACCATTGAGAGCATCTATACAAAGTGTTGTCACAGGAAAGCAGCTCCCATCATCAGAGACCCACCACCCGGGACTTGCTCACTTCTCAGTGCTGCCATCAGGAAGAGGGTACAGGAGCCTTGTACTCACTGCACCAGGTTCAGGGACATTTATTACCTCTAAGCCATCGGGTTCGTGAACCAAAGGGGATAACTTCACTCACCCCATCACTGAACTGTTCCCATGACCTATGGACTCACTTTCAAGGACTTTTCATCTCATGTTCTCGATATTTATTGTTTATTATTATTCTTTCTTTCTTTTTGTATTTGCACACTGGTTGAACGTCCAAGTTAGTGCGGTCTTTCATTGATTCTGTTATAGTTATTATTCTATTATGGATTTATTGAGTATTACAGCAAGAAAATTAATCTCAGGGTTGTATACGGTGACATATATGTACTTTGATAATAAATTCACTTTAAACATTGAACTTTGAGGGCCCATTTTGGGATATCATTTTCAATGCTACATGTCACTCAAGTGCTGTATTAGGCTGTGGAAGGAAGAAGCGGGAACAAGGGAGTTATTGTCTTTATTCATTCAAGCTAACTTCAAAAGGTGTTATTTTACTAACAGCATTCATATCGCCTGGATATTATTTGCATTATTATTTACATATCCAAAGATTATAGGCAAAGAAGAAAATACATGGACACTGTGAAAGAACTAACAAATCTAAATGTGCGAGATATCATTGACGCTGCGAGGGATCGTTCGATGTGGAGAGCCATGATCGTCCAAGCGTGTAATCTGCAAGGCACAAGAAGAAGAAAAAGATTTACATATCCAGTGCAGGTTTTGGTGATATAGGAGGCTGAGGATGATAGCGATGAACTGATAATGAGGAGGGTCAAAAAGGACAGAGAATACCAGGTTTAAAGTTCAAAATTCAAAGTACATTTATCATCAAAGTTTGTATAAATTATATAACCTTGAGATTCAGCTACTTACAGGCAGCCACAAAACAAGAAACCCAAGAGAACCCAATTAAAAATAAGACCAACACCCAATGCGCAGAGAGAGAGAAAAAAACCCAATTCAAGTCATGCAAACAGCATTCAGAAGGAAAGTGAGTCCACAGACACGAAGCCCAGTGCAGCCGGAGTAGGCCCGTAGTTTCAGCCATCAGATTATCACACAGTGGGGCAAATCGTAACATAGCACTCACACCAGAACAGGACTACCAGGTTGTTTAATGTCACAAGTGTAGAGGAGAACAAAATAATTGTTACTCTGGTTCTGTTGCAGCACAAAAAAACACATTAATAATTGGAAAAACATAATAAATATCTTACCTCTTCTGATCTACCTTTCATCAACCCCTGGATCCCCTCCTCCTTCCCTTTCTCCCATGGTCCACTGTCCCCTTCTCCCAGATTCCTTCCTCTCCAGCCCTGTACCTTTCCCACCCACCTGGCTTCACCTGTCACCTTCTTGGTTTCCTCCTTCCCCACCCACCAACTTTTTATTCTGGATTCTTCACCCTTCCTTTTAGTCCTGAAGAATGGTCTCAGCCCGAAACATCAACTGTTTTTTCATTGCCATAGCTGCTGCCTGACCTGCTGAGTTCCTCCAGCACTTTTTGTGTCTTGCTCTGTGTTTTCAGCATCTGCAGAATTTCTTGTGTTTATCAATATGTAAGATAGCTTACATACATAGATTAATTTTATGTCCATAAAGTGACATTAAGCAGAGGAGTGTAATCTATCCATCTATCATGCCACAGCTTACTAACCTTAACCATTCATACTTGGAATGTGGGAGGAAAACAGATACCCAGAGGAAACTCACACAGTCATGGGGAAGTTGTACAGGCTGCCCCCAGCACATCCTTGCACACTGTTGGACATTAAAGCAAAATGATGCATTTCACTGCATGTTTCGATGTGTCAATATACGTGTGACAAAGAAAGCTAACCTTTAAACTTTATTTGACTGTGATTGCATTGCAGCCTGTTATGGAGGCTCCAAGGCACAGGATCGAAAGAAGCTGCAGAAGGTTGCAGATTCCGCCAGCTCTATCATGGGCACAGGCTTGCCCACTGTCTTTTTAAGCAAAGTTGCCCACAAAATATGAAAAATAAGCTAATATTTACTCAAATAAATTAGTACTTGCCGAAGAGGGTCTGCATGCCAAAAAACGGTCATGTAGACAAGGCCAAATGAATCATCGACCATCGAATTGGTCAGATCACACCAGTTATTTATGGCAGGAGTCCCACTTTATTACTTCAATAGCTTAACTTTGTCTCAGATGGTTTCTGGCTTCTTCCCCCTTCCTTTCTAGTCCCACTGAACAGTCTTGGCCTGAAACATTGACTCTTTATTCGCCTCCATTGATGCTTCCTGGTAGTGGGGTAAGCTCCCATTACCTATTAAATGCTCCCATTTGTGTGCATCTCAAATCGCTTCTGACAACCAAATGGAGCTCCTGGCCTTCATGTGTAGCCCAGTGAAACTGCTTCTACTGACAGGAGAGGGGCAAAGGCAGGTATCCGCACCTTAAAACCAGTCGCTTCAGACAGATAGGGCTCATCAGCCGTGGTTGGCAGATCATCTGGGAGAAGGAAAATGCCGATCTCAAACCGCCACTGCCTTGCCACAATACCCGCTCATGGAGAAGGCTTCTGGAGTAAACCCTGAGGACAATTCTAGAGATGTCCTAAGGCCGTCCTACGTTGAGTTCAAACACTGACTGGCAAATCCTTCAATGCCACTGGTACCAAACTGATTTGATCTCTGCTGTTCCTGTATTGGTCTTTGGATTCATCAGCTGCGTGGAGAGGGGGAGCTTGCTACATGGGCAACAGCTTTCTCTCTATATCACACCGTCCTTGCTTACATATCGCATAGACAGTTGGCACGCAACATCCATGGTCGACTCCAACCAACAGAGGGCCTTATTTGCTGAGTTCCTCCAGCATTTCCAGCATCTGCAGAATCTCTTGTGTTTCTGTTTGGTTAAAGGAGTCTCATTCATTCACATCTAAGGTCCCTAGATTGTGAAGCATTAGCTAATCAGAGTCACGATCAAGAACATGGGAGGAAGCCAGAGCACCCGGAGGAAACACACACGGTCACGGGGAGAGCGTACAGACTCCTAACAGAGAGGATAATTCCTGTTGTGGCTATCCCTCAAGGTCGAGGATGATGGTCTTCATTCCGTTTCCACAGAGCGAAGAGGCCTGATGTACTTGATGTTGCACTCCAAGAAGCACACGATACTTCACAAATCAACCAACTGATTCCAATGGCATGGAAACCACGACAATTGGAGCTGATGGATTTGTTGCAGCCTTCATCCGTCTTCACAGCCGTTGAGTTCAAAGTAACTTCGTCCGCCTGTTCCACCGTTGAGGTCTTGGTTGGATTGTTCTTTTTCAGGGACCTCACTCTTGACCTTACCATCATGGGTGACCCTACCAGGAGCATAGCTCCAGACAGCATCGCTCTTGGGATCTCAGGACCACACAAGCTTCTCCACCACGACAAGGTGACAATCCACGGAGAAGATAATTCCTGTAAAAACACGTTGTTAGAAAACTTCAGTAGTCAGCTCAGACTCCAGTGTTGATCAGCAGTAACAGCTTTATTATCAATTAAAATTTTATGCAAAAAATAGTCAAAGTTTGTAGAATGGAGTTGGTGGAGCAACTTCAACACTTGATAACAAATGCTATCCTAGTTAATGAGTTTATCGTTTCTGATACTTTTAACTGTTTAAACAATGAATTATACTAACAATTTTTATCATTACAGAAAGTGAAATAAATTTAAATAAGCAGCTGATTTATGAATAAGCAGCTAATTTCTGACCAGTGTAGTTATGAATTTAAAAACTAATCCAAGTTTCAAGTGGAATTAAGGGACGGGTTAGGGATTAGGGAGAGGGATGATGGAGAATGAAGAGTGAGAGACAGGAGCCAGTGATCAGAATCTGAAGAGCAAACACGAGGAAATCTGCAGATGCTGGAAATTTAAACAACACACACAAAATGCTGGTGGAACACTGCAGGCCAGGCAGCATCTATAAGGAGAAGCACTGTCGATGTTTCGGGCCAAGACCCTTCATCAGGACTAACTGAAAGGAAAGATATCTTTGACAGTGCTTCTCCTTATAGATGCTGCCTGGCCTGCTGTGTTCAGTTAGTCCTGATGAAGGGTCTCGGCCCGAAACGTCGACAGTGCGTCTCCTTATAGATGCTGCCTGGCCTGCTGTGTTCCACCAGCATTTTGTGTGTGTTGATCAGAATCTGAGCTTGAGTACTTCATATGGACTGGTGGAAAGTCAGTGATTCCAGAGGTCAGGATGACAGGCACTTAGGAGACCAGCGATTCCCATGTTGGTGAGTGCCGAGGCTCAAATCAACAGAGGTCACGAAGGCCAGTGAGCCCCCAGGTCACTAAGGGCAAAGGTCTATGTCAGTCCAGAAGCTGAGGCCTGCAGGTCAAAGACCAAAGTCAGCGAGTCCTGAGGTAGAAGTAGTAGAGACCAGTTCAGTTGTGTCATTTAAGGTAAAATTGGATAGGTATATGGACAGGAAAGGAGTGGAGGGTTATGAGCTGAGTGCGGGTAGGTGGGACTAGTTGAGATTAAGAGTTCGGCACGGACTAGGAGGGCCGGAATGGCCTGTTTCCGTGCTGTGATTGTTATATGGTTATATGGTTATAGAGTCCTGAAGATCAAAGACTGAAGTCAGCGAGTCCCGAGGTAGAGTCCTGAAGGTCGAAGACTGAAGTCAGCGAGTCCTGAGGTAGAGTCCTGAAGATCAAACACTGAAGTCAGTGAGTCCTGAGGAAGAATCCTGAAGATCAAAGCAATGATTGGGAGGTCCTGGGGTTAAAATCCAGAGCTGGGCAAGTCCTGAGGTAGAGTCCCGAAGATCAGAGACCAAAGTCAGTGAGTCCTGAGGTAGAGGCCCAAAGGTCGAGCCTGGAGTCTAGGTCAGGAACTGGAGGCTCGAGGCCCAATGTTTGTGAGGCTAAGAGTCCGGAACCAAGGGCTTGTGTCCTGGAGGAGGCCTGTCTGTGTTTGTGAGGTGATGGGTGGGACAGGGGCTTGTACTGCTGCTGAGGGAGAGCCAGTGGATGTAGTGTACCTGGACTTCCAGAAAGCTTTTGATAAAGTCCCACATAGGAGATTAGTGGGCAAAATTAGGGCACATGGTATTGGGGGCAAAGTACTGACATGGATTGAAAATTGGCTGGCTGACAGGAAACAAAGAGTAGTGATTAACGGGTCCCTTTTGGAATGGCAGGCTGTGACCAGTGGGGTACCGCAAGGTTCGGTGCTGGGACCGCAGCTGTTTACAATATACATTAATGATTTAGATGAAGGGATTAAAAGTAACATTAGCAAGTTTGCTGATGACAGAAAGCTGGGTGGCAGTGTGAAATGTCAGGAGGATGTTACGAGAATGCAGGGTGACTTGGGCAGGTTGGGTGAGTGGGCAAATGTATGGCAGATGCAGTTTAATGTGAGGTTATCCACTTTGGTGGCAAGAACAGGAAGGCAAATTACTATCTAAATGGAGTCAAGTTAGGAAAGGGGGAAGTACAACGAGGTCTGGGTGTTCAATGAAAGCAAGCATGCAGGTACAGCAGGCAGTGAAGAAAGCTAATGGCATGCTGGCCTTTATAACAAGAGGAATTGAGTATAGGAGTAAAGAGGTCCTTCTGCAGCTGTACAGGGCCCTGGTGAGACCCCACCTGGAGTATTGTGTGTAGTTTTGGTCTCCAAATTTGAGGAAGGACATTCTTGCTATTGAGGGAGTGCAGCGTAGGTTCACAAGGTTAATTCCTGGAATGGCGGGACTGTCATATGTTGAAAGATTGGAGCGACTGGGCTTGTATACACTGGAATTTAGAAGGATGAGAGGGGATCTGATTGAAACATAAGATTATTAAGGGATTGGACACACTGGAGGCAGGAAGTATGTTCCCGCTGATGGGTGAGTCCAGAATTAGAGGCCACAGTTTAAGAATAAGGGGCAGGCCATTTAGAACAGAGATGCGGAAAAACTTTTTCACCCAGAGAGTTGTGGATCTATGGACTGCTGTGCCCCAGAAGGCAGTGGAGGCCAAGTCTCTGGATGCATTCAAGAGAGAGTTAGATAGAGCTCTTATAGATAGCAGGGTCAAGGGATATGGGGAGAGGGCAGGAACGGTACTGATTGTGTATGATCAGCCATGATCACAGTGAATGGCGGTGCTGGCTAGAAGGGCCAAATGGCCTACTCCTGCAGCTACTGTCTATTGTCTATTGTTATCTTGTTTAGTTCTGTTGTTGTTGTTGCTGCTGCTTGTGTTGTTCTGTCGAACATTGTGGATATGCTATGTTGGTGACAGAATGTGTGACAAGACTTGCGGGCAGCCCCCAACACATCATTAGCTTGTGTTGATTGTTAATGCAAACAACGCATTTCACTTTGTGTTTCAATGTACGTGTGATAAATGAATCTAATAATTTATGTATGTACATCAATTCCTATTTGGTTAAATGTTAAATCTGTATTATAAAGACTGTTTTGCTGGTATTCTGTAGGGATCACATCACTGGTGCAATAAACCTCTTTACCAAAACCTAGCTTATGTCGATATTTTATTCCAACAATAACATTTTGTTTTAACTGCAACTCATTCTTTCATTATGTGCCATGTCATATGATGTGGGTGATTGTGGTCTTTCCATGACTATGATTGTTCTTGGCGAATTTTTCCACAGAAGTGGTTTGCCATTGCCTTCTTCTGGACAGTGTCTTTACGAGACAGGTGACCCCAGTCATTATCAATACTCTTCAGAGATTGTCTGCCTGGCGTCAGTGGTTGCATAACCAGGATTTGTGATATGCACCAGCTGCTTATACAACCAACCACCACCTCCTCCCATGGCTTCACGTGACCCTGATCGGGAGGGGCAAGAATGCAGGGCCAAGGCTTTGCCTTGCAAAGTGACCTGCAGGCTAGTGGAAAGAAGGAGCACCTCCTTTGGTAAAGACATATCTCCACCCCACCACCCAAACTGCAACTATGCTACAGAAATATTGTTCTACCCTATCACTGTACCTCTCATGCTGTGAAAGATAATGTCTCACAAAAAGAATACCTGTCAAGGTGACATTGTGTATGAAACAGGAAACAGTAAAATTCACAATAGGATGGATATTAAAATCATTGAAAGAAATAATTAACAATGAAAAGTAAATATCTAAAAATGGATATAGTGAGCCATTCTGTCTTTCTCTGTGCAAAGTCACAAGTAAGCCACAAGTTAACATGGTCATAAATAGAGTCTTTGTTTAATCCATACATAAATATAGAAGAGATGGTGTGTTTGGCATTGGTCTTGCATGTTGAACTCTGACCTATGAGTCCAGGATTCAAACTTACCTCATCCCATTAAGTGGAAAACTGTTCTGCCTGAAGCATAAGGGTTCCATCAAGGAAAGCAGATTGTCAGATTTCGAGCCAAATACCAGCAAAGCGCACAAGGCAAACTGGCAAGGAAGTGGGAACTGCACTCCAAGCAACACAAAATAAATGGGACGTTGTACTGTAACGGTCCCTGCCCTAACTAACCAAGAAACTCTTGATGTTAAGTCAAAGTTAAAGTAAGTTAATTTCAAAGTACGAATAAGTCACCATTTACTAGATTGAGATTCATTTTCTTGCAGACATTTATAGGAACACAAAAAAAATAGAATTTATGAAAACGTATACATAAACAAAGACTGATAAATGACCAATCTGCAAAAGAAGACAAATTGTGCAAATAAAATATAAATAAATATTATGAGAACATGAGTTGTGGGATAATACTGGATGGGAAGATTTGCAAAAATAATTGTTTGATTTCTCAAAACAATGAGCACCTTGCCCACTCCAGGCCAACATGCAATACCAATGTAAATAAAGAAGACAGATGCTTCAGTAATAAATTCTAAATTTAGCATGAATAAACTTTAATTAATCAATAGTGTACATTTTCTGAATGTATACAGTACTGTGCAAAAGTCAAGTGCATATATATAAAGATTCAAAGATTGAAAGACTAAAAGTATTTTTTTTAAGTATTTATACAGTATACAACCCTGAGATTTGTGTTCCCATGGACAATCATGAAACAAAGAAACACCATGGAGCCTATTCAAACAAAACATCAAACACCCAATGCACAAAAAAAAGTACAGAGTGATAAAAGGGCAAAAAATACACAGAACATAAATCATTAAACCACAGAGTACTCTATATAGCTAGGGTGCCTAAGAGTTTTGCACAATACTGTATGTCAATGTGGAGCAGAAAGTGAGTTTGTAAAGGATGTTAGGATGTTTGTAAAGGATGACAAGGGCAAAGGATGTTAGGAATGGAGTACCACTGGGGGGTGTGCCGGGGTAAGGTGTGGGTGGCACAGGTGCAGACACACCCAGCCCTGAGAAATGAGGCAAAGTGTTATGATCCCAAGCTATTTGTTTAATGATCATAACAGAACTCACTCTGCTGCTTCCCATTCCCTTCCCCTTTTCCCAGCCATGATTCCCCTCTCCCTGCTCCCTTCCCACTTTCAGTTCACAACAGAGATCCATATCAAAATCAGGTTTATCATCACTCACAAATTTTTTTTTGTGGCAGCAGTACAGTGCGATACATAAAATTACTACAGTACTGTGCAAAAGTCTTAGCAATATATATGTGGGATCAACAAGTCTCTGTGATGTGGTATCACCAGATTCCAGCTGTATACTAGCTGAAATAGCAGGAATCAATACTTCAGGAACAGAATATTTTAAATGGTTATAAAAGTGGTACTAAACCTGAAGTATTTGTGTCATGACTTTTAGGAAAAAAATCAATATTAGCAAGACAGTTCTTATCCTACAAATATCAGGCTCCTGAACCACTGTGGATAGTTTCACTCACCTCAACTCTGAACTGATTCCACAACCTACAGATTCACTTTCAGGGACTCTACAACTCATGTTCTCAATATTATTTATTTATTTTTAATTTGCTTAATTTGCATATCGGTTATTTGGCCGTCTTTGTTTATGTATAGTTTTTAATTTATTCCATTGTATTTCTTTATTTTTCTGTCAATACCTGCTGGAAAATTTAACTTAGAAATTAAAATGGTTTACAGTTGTCAGGCTCAGAGCAAGGGTTGGTCCACGCAACTGTAAAAAAAATTAAAGGAAGGAATGTTGTTTCTTTTGGAGGTGTACATGTAAATGTTTAAATGACATATGTCAGTAAGAGTTAATCTGATTCTGATGTACTGCTGCTGCATAACGACAAATTTTGTGACATATGCTGGTGATATTAAACCTGATTCCGATTCTGATTCTGTTTCTAATTAGGCCGGGGTTTTCCATAGGAGCAGCACAGTATAATTAACAGCTGTTAACCCATTGCTTTGCAGCGCCAAAGACCCAGGATGTGCTGGGGGCAGCCCACAAATGTCACTATACTTCCAACACCAACATAGTCATGCCTTCAACTTACTAACTCTAACAAATGTGTGCTTCAGAGCACCCAGAGGAAAGACACACGGTCACAGGAAGAATGTACCAACTCCTTAGAGAGGGTGATGGGAAATGGACCCTGATTGGCAATCGCCAATGCATGAACCATTACGCCACTGTGTATGAGTACGATACTTTAGTATTTGACTCATACAATATAATTCCCAGTAATATGCCTGAGTAAACATTCAGACAGTAAAACTGGTGATGACTGAGAGGCATGGTAAGTCTAAAACTATGTTTAAATATTTCCAACATACTGGACAGGAAAGGGGGTTTTATCAACTGTGATAAGCAATCTTACTATTTATGTCCACCAAAGTTCAATTAATCTAGAATCCTGCATTAAAATGATTTGGAATAATCTTCATCAGTGGCAGCTTGTGTGGTATTTAATCATACTCCAAATATCTGCTGAAAAGCATCTGGTGCTGGAGCCGTGGTGATGAATGGCTGATAGTCATGTATTATGCTAATCTGACACTGCTCTCCATTCGCTGCCTGCTACTGCCCTGGCTCCCATCCCTCAACAATAAGCACTTTAACCAAAGCTGGCGATCCATCAAAGAAGACTCTTCCACTGATCTGATTTAGGACCAGAATAAATTAGTGTGGATGCCCGTTTCCAGGAAGTGACCAGTCCTGTTAAAAAGGGATATATTTAACTCCTGGCTAAGAAGGGGTCTTTCCAACCTTTGAAAATCTCTATAAAAGCAAGTTTCCCTTTTCAAATGGCATAACTATGCATGTATAGAAAATATTCATAGCATTCTTCCCTTATGCCAGTTATCCTATCACTACTAACATTGTTTGTTCTATTGGCAAGAGAGTATGATTCTGACACATAAGCACAAATATAATTCAATGTATGAAAGGGTTAACAATTAACCCTACTTCCATCAGTAACCCTGCTCGTGGACTGTGTGTCCCACTCCCATTAGGGAGGTGGCTACGTAGCGTCCATGCCAGGACAAACAGACTCAAAAACTGCTACTTTCTCCAAGCATTAAAGCTAATCAACACCTCCACTGACTCCTCCACTTCCCAACACCAGTACTTTATCATTTCCTGTCAGAGTCACCTTACATGTGGTGGCCTCTTTATTAGTTACCTCCTGTACCTAATATAGTGGCTACTGAGTGTATGTTTATGGTCTTCTGCTGCTGTAGCCCATCCACTTGAAGGTTTGACATGTTGTGCATTCAGAGATGCTCTTCTGCTCACCATTGTTGTAACGTGTGGTTATTTGACATAATATGATGAAGTGCTTTGAAATGATGGTGATGAAACATATCAACTTCTGCCTGAGAAGTGACTTCAATCCACTTCAATTTGCCTACCATTACAATAGGTCAATAACGGATGCTATTTCATTGGCTCTTCACTCAGTTCTGGAACATATGAACAGTGAAGATACATACGTACATTAGGATACTCTTCATTGGCTACATCTCAACTTTCAAGACTACCAAGCCCTCAAAACTAAACAAGAAGCTCCAAGAACTTTGCCTCAGCACCTCCTTGTGCAACTGCATCCTTGATTTCTTCACTTACAGACCTCCGCCAATTTGGATTGGCAACAGCATCTCCTCCACTATCTCCATCAGCACAGGTGGACCACCTGCTCTACTCACTTTATACTTATGACTGTAAAGGTGAGCACAGCTCCAATGCCATATTTAGATTTGCTGATGATACCGAAGTCATTGGCTGAATCAAAGGTGGAGACAAATCTGCATATAAGAGAGAGATTGACAATCTAGCTGAGTGGTGCCTCTACAGCAACCTCTCTCTCAATGTCAGCAAGACTAAGGAGCTAACTATTGAATTCAGGAGAAGGAAACCAGAGGTCCATGAGCCAGTTCTCATCAGGGGATCAGAGGAGGAGAGTTGCAGCAAATTTAAATTCTTCGGCAGTGTCATTTCAGAGGATAAGGGTCCAGCACATTAGTGCCATTATGACAAAAGCAGGGCAGTGCCTCTGCATTCTTAAAGTTTGCGAAGATTCAGCATGGCATCTAAAACTTTGACAAACTTCTGTAGATGTGTAGTGGAGAATATATTGACCGATGCATCATGGCCTTTTATGGAAACACCAATGCCCTTGAATGGAATAGCCTACAAAAAGTAGTGGATATGGCCCAGTGTCTCATGGGTAGAGCCCTCCTCACCATTAAGCACATCTACATGAAACACTGGTAGGAAAGCAGCAGCCATCATAAAGGATCCCTACCATCCAGGCCATACTCTCTTCTTGTTGCTGCCATCAGAAAGATGGTACAGGGGCCTCAGCCATCTGGTTCTTGAACCAGAGGAGATAACTTCACTCAACATCACTTGCTCCATCACAACCTGTGAACTTACTTTCTAGGACTGTTCATCTCATGTTCTCAATATTTTAAACTCATTTTAATATTATTATGTATTTTTTATTTTTATATTTGCACAGTTTATTATTTTTTACACATTTAATTGTTAGTCTGTTGTGTTAGGGGCGGTCTTTCAAATATTCTATTGTGTTTCTGGTACTTACTGTGAATACCCACAAGAAAATTAATCTCTGTATTGTATATGGTGACATACAGTATGTGTACTTCAATAATTAACTTACTTTGAATCTTGAACTTTGAGCTTTGTACTATCCCCTTCTTGTCAGCTTAAACCTGTCTGTCCATTCTCCTCTGACCTCTCTCATTAGCTAGACATTTTCGCCCACAGAATTTCTGCACACTTGATACTTTATGTTTATCGCACCATTCTCTAATCTCTTGAGACTGTAGTGTGTGAAAATCCCAGGAGATCAGCAGGGTCTGAGATTCTCAAACCCAGTCTGATACCAACAATCATTCCACAGTCTAGGTCACTTTGATCACATTTCTGCATTCACCGCTGCACTGATCATATTCCACAATCAATTGACTCACTCTACAACTTGCTTCTGATATTTATTGGTTATTTATTGGTTATTGGTTATTTACTGTTATTATTATTTATACTTTTACTCAGCTCAGCCTGAGGTACAGGCATAGACAAGTAAATTCATTTCTCAACTTCAAAGAACTTTTGGACTATTCTAGTGGTGTTTAGTATTATGGCTTTCAGAAAATTTGTACATAATTTTTGTGTGGACATAGTTGATAAATGCTGTTGTGTAGTGACTTTGAAATGATACCAGTTGTAGATATTACTACTGGGACAATGTATACCCTGTTCATGTTCCATAGTCTTTCAATTTCCTCTTTTAATTCAGTATATTTCTGATGTTGTTATTATTGCTACTACTTTTTTTCTTTTTTTTTGTATTTGACTATAAGTCTATAAGACCATAGGATATAGGAGGAGAATTAGGCCATTTGGCCCATCAAGTCTGCTCTACCATTTCATCATGGCTAATCCAATTTTCTCTCAGCCGCAGTCTCGTGACTTCTCCCCGTATCCCTTCATGCCCTGACCAATCAAGAATCTATCAACCTCTGCCTTAAACATACAAAAATGCTTGGCCTCCACAGCTGCCTGTGGCAAAGAATTCCATAGATTCACCACTCTCTGGCTAAAGAAATTCCTCCTCAACTCCATTCCAAAAGGACCCTCTATTCTGAGGCTGTGTCTTCTGGTCTTAGCCTCTCCCACCATGAGAAACATCTTCTCCACATCCACTCCATCAAGACCTTTCACTATTTAATAGGTTGCAATGAGGTCTCCCATCATTCTTCTGAATTCTGGTGAATACAGGCCCAGAGCCATCACTCTTCATATGACAAACCATTCGATCCTGGTATCATTTTCGTGAACCTCCTTTGAACCCTGTCCAGTTTCAGCACATCCTTTCTAAGGTAAGGGGCCCAAAACTGCTCACAGTACTCCAAGTGAGGTCTCACCAGTGCTTTATAAAGTTTCAACATTACATCCTTGCTTTTATATTCTAGTCCTCTTGAAATGAATGCTAACATTGCATTTACCTTCCTCACCACAGATTAAGGAAATTAATCTGCAAATTAACTTTTAGGGAAATCCTTCACAAGGACTCACAAAAGCCCTTGTACCTCAGTTTTTTGTATTTTCTCTCCAGTTAGAAAATAATCAACCCTTTCATTTCTTTCACCAAAGTACATGACCATTACTTCCAAACAATGTATTCTATCTGCCATTTCTTTACCTATTCTCCTAATCTGCCTAATCCTTCTGTAGTATCTCTACTTCCTCAAAACTACCTGCCCCTCCACCCTTTGTCTACAAACTTTACAACAAAGCCATCAATTCCATCATATAATGTAAGAAGAATTGATCCCAACACAGACCCCTGTGGAACACCACTAGTCACCAGCAGCCATCCAGAAAAGGCTCCCTTTATTCCCACTCTTTGTCTCCTGCCAATCAGCCACTGCTTTATCCATATTGGAATCTTTCCTGTAAAACCATGGTGCTCTTGGCTTGTTAAACAGTCTCAGATGTGACATGTTGTCAAAGGCCTTCAGAAAATCCAAAGACACAACATCAACCAATTCTTCTTTGTCTATCCTGCTTGTTATTTCTTCAAAAAAAATTCCAACAGATTTGTCAGGCAAGATTTTCCCTTGAGGAAACCATGCTGACTATAGTCTATTTTATCATATGCCTCCAACTACTCTGAAACTTCAACCTTAATAATCAACTCCAACATCTTCCCAACCACTGAGGTCAGACTAACTGGCCTGTAGTTTCCTTTCTTCCGTCTCTCTCCCTTCTTGAACAGTGGAGTGACATTTGCCATCTTCCAGTCTACTGGAACTATTCCAGAATCTAGTGATTCATGAAAGATCATTACTAATGCCCTCACAATCTCTTCAGCCACCTTCGGAACTCTGGGGTGTAAACCATCTGGTCCAGGTAACTTATCTACCTTCAGACCTTTTAGTTTCCCAAGAATGGTAGTAATGGTAACTTGACACACTTCATGCCCCCTGATACCTGGAACTTCCACCATACTGCTAGTGTCTTCCACAGTGAAGACTGATGCAAAATACTTATTCAGTTCCTATGCCATTTTGCTATCCCGCATTACCTCCTGTTCTGCATCATTTTCCCAGTGGTCTGATATCCTCTCTTGCTTCTCTTTTACACACTTTATGTATCTGAAGAAACTTCCGGTATCCTCTTTAATATTATTGGCTGACTTACTTTCATATTCCACCTTTAGCTTCTTAATGAGTTTTTAGTTGTCTTCTGTTGGTTTTTAAAAGCCTCACAAACCTCTAACTTTCCACTATTTTTTTCTCTATTGTATGCCCCTCCCTTTGGCTTTTATGTTGACTTCTCTTGTTAGCCATGTTTATGTCATCTTCCCTTTAGAGTACTTCTTCCTCTTTGGAATGCATATATCCTTTCAAATTGCTTCCAGAAATTCCAGCCATTGCTGCTCTGCCGTCATCCTTGCCAGTGTTCTTTTCCAATCAATTCTGGCCAACTCCTCTCTCATGCCTCTGTAATTCCCTTTACTCCACTGTAATACTGATACGTCTGACTTTAGCTTCTCCTTCTCAAATTTCAGGGTGAATTTGATCACATTATGATCACTTGCTCCTCAGGGTTCTTTTATCTTAAGGCCTCAAATCAATACTGGTTCATTATAGAACACCCAGTCCAGAATAGCTGATCCCCTAATGGGCTCAACCATGAACTGCTCTAAAAAGCATTTTGTAGGCTCTCTAGAAGATACCCCTCCTGTAATCCAGCACTTACTTGATTTTCCCAATCTATCTGCATGCTGAAGTCCCCATGATTTGTAACATTGCCCTTTTGGGGTGCATTTTCTGTCTCCTGTTGTAATTTGTAGATTACATCCTTACTACTGTTTGAGGAGTCTGTATACAACTCCCATCAAGATCTTGTTACCCTCGCAGTTCCTTAGCTCTACTCGCAATGATTCAATATGTCTCCTCTTTCTAATAACTTGATTTCATTTTTTACCAACAGAACAACACTGCCCTCTCTGCCTTCCTGCCTATCCTTTTGATACAATACATATCCTTGGACATTAAGCTCCCAGCTCTAATTTTTCAGCCATGATTCAGTGATGCCTACAACATCATCCCTGCCAATCTGCAACTGTGCTGCAAGTTCATCTACCTTATTCCATATACTGCACACATTCAAATACAACATCTTCAATCCTGTAGTCATGCCTTTCGATTTTGTCCACCTTTTACATTGCAATTCATCCTGTTGACTGCAATTTTGCCCTATCAACAGCCTCTCCTCACTACACATTGCCTCTGTTTGTAAACCAGTTAAATCCCACCTTGTAACATTAACAGACCTTCCCACTAAGATATTAGTCCCCCTTCAATTCAGGTGCAAACCGTCCCTTCTGTACAGATGCCACCTTCCCTGGAAGAGAGCCCAATGATCCAAAAATTTTGCACCCTCCCTCCTGCACCAACTCCTTAGCCACATGTTAAACCGTATAATCTTCCAAGTTCTGGCCTCACTAGCACGTGGCATGGGTAGCAATCCTGAGATCACAACTCTGGATGTCCTGCCCTTTAACTTAGCACCTAACTCCCTGAACTCCCTATGCAGAACCTCATCATTTGTCCTACCCATGTCAGTAGTACCTACATGGACCATGACTTCTAGCTGTTCAATTTCCCACTTAAGAATGCTGAGGACTCGATTCGAGATATCCCAGAGCCTGGCACCCTAGAGGCAACATACCATCTAGGAATCTCATTCTAGTCCTCAGAATCTCCAGTCCATTCCCCAACTAAAGAATCCCCAACATGCCCCTTCTCACCAGCCCCCCTCCCTTCCCTTCTGAGTCACAGAGGCAGGCTCAATGCCAGAGACCCAACCACTGTGACTCTCCTCTGTTAGGTCATTCCCCCTTAACCCCAACAGTACCCAAAGTGATATACCTGTTGTTGAGGGAATGGCTACAGGGGTACTCTGCACTTGCTCCTTAACCCCTTTCCCCTTCCTGACTGTCACCCAGTCTCCTGTGTCCTGCACCTTGGGTGTAAGTACCTCTCTATATGTCCTATCTAATACCCCCTCAGCTTCCTGAATGATCTGGAGTTCATCCAGTTCCAGCTCCAACTCCAACTCCTTAATGTGGTTTGCTAGAAGCTGCAGCTAGATGCTCTTTTCATAGTTATAGTAGTCGGGGACACTGGAGGCCTCCCTGCCCTTCCACATCCTGCAAGAGAAGCATTCAACTATCCTGCCTGGCAACTCTACTGTCATAGCAGAGCAGATATAAAGAAGGGAAGAAAAAAAACTTGAGGTTTTCTTTCCTTTGTTTTATCTGACTGAAGTCTCGACGAGCTAAAGCCTCAGATTATCACTCTACGTGCACAGACGATAGCCACTGTGCTTGCCCCTGCCTTCTTTTAATTTGCTCTTACTAATCAATCCCAGGTGCCGATAGGTCACTAGTCAAAGCTCTTTTATGCTGCCATATCCAGCAGCTGCCTTTTATCCTTGGGTAGTCGACCTGATTGAAGTCCACTCCTCTTTAAATTTCTGAAGTCCGGATTGACCACTGGTCAAATCTCTAGGTTAGGACTGTGCTCCTTAGAACATAGAAGATTGAGAGGAGATATAGGTGTACAAAATCATGAGGGGTACAGTTAAGGTAAATGCAAGCAGGCTTTTTCCACTGAGGTTGGGTGCGACTACAACCAGAGGTCATGGGTTAAGAACTCTACATGGACTAGATGGGCAAGGAACAGAAATGGACAAGCAACCAATGTACAAGTGTCTTTTGTACAAGCACAAGTGGTGCATGCGAGCTTGATTTCAACATTTAAGTGAAGTGTGGCTAGATACATAGATGGTAGGTGTCTGGAGGATGATGGTCCCGGTACAGGTCAATGAGAATAGGCAGTTTCAGTGGTTTCTACATGGACTAGATGGACCAAAGGGCCTGCTTCTGTGCTGTACTTTTTTAGGACTCCCATGACACTCTGGCCTCCCTCTTAACTCTTCCCTTCACCTTGGTGACCTTTCTCTTTATCCTTCTCCCACGGTCTACTCTACTGTCCTATCAGATTCTTTCTTCTTCAGCCCTTTACCTATCACCTTCCAGCTTCTTCCTTCACCCCCTTCTCCCACCCACCTGGCTTCACCCATCACCTTCTAACTTGTTCTCCTTACACTCCCCCGCATCTTCTTTGTCTTTTTCCCCCCTTCCTTCCCAAATCTGATGAAGGGTCTTGGCTCGAAACATCAACTTTATACGTTTCCATGAATGCTGCCTGACCTACTGAGTTCCTCCAACATTTTATGTATGTTTGCGAATGAAATTCTGTGGGGTTTAGACTTAACATAGAGGAATGACCTATCATCATTAGCAAAGAGATTCATAAACAGGACAATGACATTTGGTAAAGGATTAGAATGGATTGAGGATAATTATTTTGCCCAGAGACTGAAGGGAATCTGAAACTTATAAACACAAGAGATTATGTAAATGCTGGAAATCCAGAGCAACACATACAAAATGCTGGAGGAACTCAACGGGCCAGGCAGCATCTATAGAGAGGAAAAGCAATTGACAACTTAATCCTGAAGAAGAATCTCAGCCTGAAATGTTAACTGTTTATTCCCCTCCATAGATGCTGCCTGACTTGTTGAGTTCCTCCAATGTTTTGTACGTGTTTGGATCTGTAACTTATTGATTGAAATATTTAATCAAATCTGTAAAGTGTGTATTTAATATGTTAAAACTGGAGGGGTCAGTGTCAGGATAGTGGGAATAAATAGATTAAGTCTTTCAAACCTACTATGGACCATATTATCCATTTTTGTCCTATAAATTTCTATTATTCTTTAATAAACAGAACTTACTTGGAACTCAAAAGTAATTATTAAGATGAGAGAAATGCATGGTTAATTAGTGGGAGAGTCTAGGACCAGAGGGCATGGCCCCAGAATAGAAGGACATCCCTTTAAAGCAGAGATGAGGTGGAGTTTCTTCAGCCAGAGGGTGGTGAATCTGTGGAATACATTGCCGGAGATGGCTGTGGAGACCAGGTCTTTGGATATATTTAAGGCAGAGGTTGATAGATTCTTGATTATTTAGGGCATCAAAAGGTATGGAGAGAATGGGATTGTGAGGGATAATAAATCAGCCATGATGGAGTGGCAAAGCAGACTTGATGCACCGAATACCCTAAATCTGCTCCTGGGTGTTATGGTCTAATGCTATGAAAGAATAAAGAGTCAGGGACATGGCAATGTGGGAATGCAAACATGTCATGAAATCCAAGGCTGTATTCATTCAAATTAACTCTTCTTCAAGATGTACACTCAGTGGCTACTTTATTTGGTAGACTTGTAGACCTGCTTGTTAGTACAAGTATCTAATCAAACATGTGGCAAAAACTCAGTGCGTGAAAGCATGCAGACCTGATCAATCGGTTCAGTTGTTCAGACCTAACATCAGAATGGGGAAGAAATGTGATCTAAGTGACTTTAACTGTGGAATGATTGTTGGTGCCAGACGGGGTGGTTTGAGTATCTCAGAAACTGCTCATCTCCTGGGATTATTTTGCACAACAGTCGCTTTAACATCTTGGTGTGATTTGCTTCAGTTCTCACCAAAGGCTAGCAAGTGAAAGAGTCAGCACTCTAATGAATCACAAGGGACTTTTAGTATTTGAAGCATTTTTTTTCCTACTGTAACTGGAGCACTTGCATGACTTCTGAACCCTGGGGGCCAAAATGGCTCACTGCTGCAGCAGATGACATTTGAAATAAAGATGTTGAGCTAAAAAGTCATCATTAAAATATGACATCAAAAGCACACAGCCTTCCATTGATCAGCACGAGACACAAGCTTTGCCTTTTACCAACGATAAAAGCCTGCCCCATTTCCTTGTCTGTTTGTTATCACCATAATCTTTTTGACATTTTCTTTTGCAGGGTAACATTCAAATTAACAGACAGAGTTTGTATAAAATTAGGTTTTTATATGATGATTAATACAACTATAGCATATGGGATGAAGAGAGATCCACCTCAGCATCGCGTAGACTGCTTCTAAAACTTTACACACAGTGACCACTTTATTAAGTACAGGGTGGAAGCTGGTGTGATTTTCTGCCACTATAGCCCATCCACTTCAAGGTTCAGAGATGCTCTTCTGCACACCATTGTTGTAACATGTGGCTATTTGAGTTACTGTCACCTTCCTCTCAGTCTGGCCAATCTCCTCTGACCTCTCTCATTAACAAAGTGTTTTCACCCACAGAACTACTGCTCACTGGATATTTTTTCTGTTTTTCAGTCCATTCTCTGTAAACACTAGTAACTGTTGAGTGTAAAGATCCCAGGAGATCAGCAGTTTCTGAGATACTCAAACCACCCCATCTGGCACCAACAATCAATCCAAGGTCAAAGTCATTAAGATCACGTTTCTTCCCCATTCTGATGTTTGGTCTGAAAAACAACTGAATCTCTTGACCATGTCTGCATGCTTTTATGCATGAGATGCTGCCGCATGATTGATTAGATGTTTGCACTAATGAGCAGGTGTACCTAATAAAGTGGCCACTGAGTGTAGGCCAGTGATATTGAACTGATTCTGATTTTCCTCTTTCCCATACTTACTGCCAACTCCTTCATTACTTCAGCAGGTTTACTAGAATGTGCAAAAGCAATGAGAATACTTTAAAAAAGGGATGGAAAAATGAACTTTGTGAAGTATGAGTTTGTCCAAGTGGTTTAGTGCAGAAAGTAAACCAACCATGATCAGACCTCTTCCTTCATACTCTATCAATCACAGCACACTGACTGGTACTTGTTTAACTTCCAAGGAGAGGGAATGGTGCTCAGCTGCCAACCTTGGCACATTAATAAGAATTAAGTCTTTAGAGACAGAATGAATGAGATGGAAATCAAGCCCAATAAAACACAGAGCAACGTGTTTATTTTCAAAGAGCAGGAGTTATTGAAGCAAGTTATACATTTTCACTCTAAAAAGGTTGAAGGTTGGCAGTTCTGAAGGTGTCAGAGAAGCCGGCACAGCACTGAGAGCTTTAATTTAATAAATGAAAATAACGCTTGGCTTCAGGTGTTTGATGTCATTGACGCCGAGCCAAGCCAGCAACCCTTGCATCTCAGAAGCCAAAATAAATTTCCATTCAAATTAAAAATAGCTTCAAGTCTCCAGTTTGCCTGTCTTGGAATACTAGCTTCATTTTCTGCATTCAGATCTTCATTCCAAGATCTATGTTTTAGCTATCATCATTTCACTTTATGAGCCTTCTTTCACTGTTGAAATTTTACCAACTCCTCTAAAAACACCACACAAATTCAAAACCCTTAAAACAGTTTCCACCTACAATTTTTCCTCCATTACAAATAACAATTCAGGTTCTAAAGGCATTCGTCATCATCATTACGTGCCGTGTCGTATTGCATGGGTGATCATAGTCTTTCCGTGACTTTGATTGTTCATGGCAAATCCTCCTACTGAAGTGGTTTGCCATTGCCATCGTCTGGGCAGTAGCCATCCAGTGGTGTACAGGCATCCACAGGGCAAGTGGCCAGCTCCTTGCAAGCTTTCCATCCGTGCTGGGTTGAGCTAGGTTGACTTCGTAAAAAAAAAACAGATAAAAATGCAGAAGAAACAGTAAGGTTGCCAGTCAATGCCCTAAAAGCATGGACAGGATCAACAATCTTCTGGGCAGTGACTTTATGAGATGGGTGACCCTTCAGAGATTGTCTGCCTGGCATCAGTGTTTACATAACCAGGACTTGTGATATGTACAAGCTGCTCATACAGCCACCCACCACCTGCTCCCATGTCTTTATGTGACCCTGATCAGGGGCTAAGCAGGTGCTACACCTTTCCCAAGGGTGGCCTGCAGACTAGCGGACTGGACCTCACATCCCCTTTGGTAGAGTTGTATCTCCACCCAGTCACCCAAGAGTATAAAGGACGCAGCATAAAAAACACAATAAATATAAAATCAATCCTATAAAACACAATGAACAAGTAATTGTTGAGTGTAGCTGATTGATTTATACACCTGGACTGAACGTATGCATATATGTAGAGCGACACTAGTTGCAAGAGTATCTGTACATACTATAACGTGACTCTAACAAGAAATGATAAATTGATAAAGTGCCTCTTGGCAAGAGGAACTCTTCTAGCTAGCAGCAGAGCACAGGGAAACATAATAGGACCTTGACTGTAGGTAAGAGGTGTGGGGTGTAAGCATACATTTTAAAACTATATTTTGGCATTTTCATATCTATTTGGGAAAAAATGTATTTTTTTATTTTTAAAGATCATATAAATTGAACAAACTGTTCCATTCGAGATATTTTTTAGCTGTTTCAAATGCCACTGTGTTCTGGGAGAGGGTGTGTGCCACAGTCAGGCAATGTTCCCTGCGAACTGTTCAGTATGTCACCTCCCAACCAGATCCTTGACTGCAGAACCAGACAAGAAAAGACCATACCGTGAAAATGTCATAGACACCTTTCCTATCCATGAACCTGTCCAAAAGTCTTTTCAAAGTACCTGCCTTTACCACTCCCTCTGGCAGCTTGATCCATGCACTACCACCTTCTGAGTGAAAATTTGGCCCCTCAGGTCCCCAGGGTGTCACAGTAGCGGTTAGCGTAATGCTATGGCAGTGCCAGATGTAAGATCAAGGTACAATTCCTGTTGCTGTGTGTAAGGAGTTTCTGCGTTCTTCCTGCGACCTCCAGGTGCTCCAGTTTCCTCCCACATTCCAAAGACGCACAGGTTAGGGTTAGTGAGTTGTGGGCAGGCTAGGTTGGTGCTGGAAACATGGCAACACACGTAGGCTACCCAGCACAATCCTTGCTGATTTGATTTGATGCAAACGATGCATTTCAGTCTATGTTTCAATGTGCATGTGACTAATAACGCTTATCTTTAAATCGTTCCTCTCTCACTTAAACCTAGACCCTCCAGCTTTAACCGCCCCAGCTCCCCAGTTGAGTTGTTTGTTATGTCTCCCCGCTCGTTGGAAAATGGAGTCACCTCTTTCTCCCTTATTAGGAGAGAGAGAGAGAGAGCCTGCAGCATGTCGAATTATCGGGTGAACAATGTAGACTTTGGAGTAACTGCAAGTCTGTGTCTTTGCTTTGCTCATGCTTGAGTGCTGGTAGTGGGTGTGCTTTATTTTTGCCAGTGGGGGGAGGGGATTGGTGCTCGCTGCCACTTACACGCGGGAGGGAAGGGAGCTGGGGGGGGGACTTTGGGGTTCTAATGTTTAACTGTCGTTCATTCTTGGGGCACTCCTCAGTTTTCATGGATGGTTGTGAAGAAAAAGCATTTCAGGATGTATATTGTATACATTTCTCTGACATTAAATGTACCTTTGAACCCAGCCCAGGAAGTAAGACTGTGACCATTCACTCATATTTAATGAACCTCTAAGGTCTCCCCTCAGCCTCCTGTCAAGGGAGAATAGTACTTGCCTATCTACTCATGTCTCAAGCTTTCCAGTATCGGCAACATCCTTGTGACACACAAAATGCTGGAGGGACTCAGGAGGTCAGACAGCATCAACGGAGAGGAATAAACTGTCAACGTATTGGGCTGAGACCCTTCATCAGGACTGGAAAGGAAGAAGGAAGAAGCCAGAATAAGAAGGTGGAGTGAGGGCTGGGGAAGGAGGACAAGCTGACAGGTGATAGGTGAGACCAGATTGATCACATCTTTTTCTAGACCAGCGATCAGGACTAAAGCAAGTGTGGTCTCACCTATGTCCCACACAGCTGTAACATTACATTCCATTTCTCCTTTAGCAGGGAATCTGTTATTTTTAGCTTTTCCACAGTTAAACCAGCTTGAACTTTGTTACCTCTTAAATCCATTTTTCTCAGAACTCCTTACTGAATGTCTTCAATCAGGCTTCTGTTCTCTGCCATACGTCTGAGATAGCTCATCAGAGTAATTAATGGTGCCCGATGTGAGTATGATGAAGGTAATCCATCCGCCCTCATCTTTCTAGGCACGTTTACAGCCTTTGGCAGAGTTCCAGTGCTGTTCCACACAGCGCCAAATTGGCTGTCCAGAATTGTCTGGAGCCATTCTTAAATATCCCAGTGGTTTTCCGGAATCACTTTCAATAGCTTGTCATAGTGTACACTATACATTTTAGCTTAGACACCACTCCCCCCACTAATTTCCTTTCAACTCGCTGTTCTTTGACAATATCATATGATAGCCAGTTTACACAGCACTGACAACACTTGGCTTAAACATCAGCTTTATTTGTCCGATGTACATCGAAACATCCAGTGAAATACATTGTTTTGTGTAAACGGTTGTAACCCTCAGGTTTGGCCGATGGCGTCAGTCTAGGGAAGATAGTCTCTGGCCCTGCCAAACATGTGAAGCCTGAGGTGTTTGTGTGGATGCTGCCTGATGTGTTACCCTCTTATAAATCAGTACCACGAAATAACAGACAGTATACTATGTGCAATTAAACAAATTAGCTTTATAATTCTTAATTTGACTAAAGGGTTAGTGAAGAAAAACAAAACTCAAAGGGCCCATTTTAATGGAACAGTCCAACGTGCATGTTGGAGCTCACAGTTTCCCCTTTGCTGGTCCTCCATCGATTTCCCCGGGCTTCATCAACTCCCGACCCCACTCCGTCCTGCTGTCTACAACCTCTCCTTTCTGGTGTCTCCTCTCTTCATCTCTTGCCGAACAAAAGGCCCAGATCACCTCAACAAGAAACAAGAATAAGAACGCAACAAGAAAAATACACTCCCTTCATTCCAAAGCCCCCGTTATCTCAAGCCATAACCCAAACACCGCTGCTACAGAGAAACCATTACATTATCAGTGAAACCTTTCCCAGGGTGTTACACGACCAACACAATCTGAGGAGATGCTGAGAGAGTCTCCATGCTTCCAGCACCGGTGTAGCGTGCCCACAACTTTCTAACCCTAACCCAGAGCACCCACAGAAAACCAATGTGGTCATGTGGGGAGAAGGTACAAACTTTTCACGGACAGTGGTGAGAGTTGAACCCCTGGTCACGGGTGTTGTAAAGCATTATGCTGACCACTATACCACTGCCTGGCCCAGATCTGCCCCACCAGCTGCCTTGACCCTTCCACTGTCTCTGACATCTCACAGATGAGCAGACATTTCCCATAAGTAAATTCAGTCAAGTGCAAAGGCATTGCTTTCCGACCCTGTTCCAAATCTCTTTTCCCCAGCCGCTACACCTCTCCTTGTCTTAAGATAAACCTCTCTGTTATAGACTGTATTATGAACACAAATCTCATGCTCTTTCCTGCTCCAGATTAATTCAATTTTGCAACAGCTGAAATATCTGCTTCAGAAACAAAAATTGACATTGCTGGAAACACTCAGCTGGTCAATGAGTGAAGAGAGAAACAGAGTTAATGATAAAACATACCAACCGTCATTGTCCTATTGTGTTTGCATTTGCTCTTGCCAAGAGACAACTTGTCACTTTATCATTTCCTGTCAGAATCACCTTATCTTATGTACAGATAATCCTGCAACTAGTGTCACTTCATGTACAGACAATCAGTCTAGGTATACAAACTCATCTTATGTATATATGGCCACACTCAACAGTTATTTTGCATTGTGTTCTATAGGATTGCTTTTATATTTATATTTATCGTGAGTTTTTATGTTTCATCCTTTACACTCTTGAGTGGCAGGGTAGAAGTATGTCTCTACCAAAGGAGGTGTGAGGTGCTGCTTCCCTCCGCTAGCCTGCAGGTCATCCTTGGGCAATGTGTAGCACCTGCTCAGCCCCCTGACCAGCATCATGTGAAGCCATGGGAGCAGGTGGTGGATGGTCGTATGAGCAGCCGGTGCAGATCACAAGTCCTGGTTATGCGACCACTGACACCAGGCAGACAATCTCTGAAGAGTATTGATAATGGCTGGTGTCACCCATCTTGTAAAGACACTGCCCAGAAGAAGGCAGTACTTCTGTAGAAAGATTTGCCAAAAGCAATCATGGTCATGGGACCGTGATCAGCCATGTCATATGACACAGCATGAACCTTTACACTCATGTACAGAAGAATGAGAGTAAATAATGTTAAACCTTGAATCTTGTACAATGTACTTACCTTTTTCTTTAGGACAGGTCATCTCATTGAGGGGGATTGAAAGGTTGAAATAATGCAAGATAGATTAGCTTTCTTTGTCACATGAATATGGAAATATCGAAACGTAGAGTGCAATGTGTTGTTTGCAAACTTCTTTAACTTAGCTCCAATTCTAACAAAGCTTATTCCAAAGATTTGTGCAACACACACAAAATGCTGGTGGAACACAGCAGGCCAGGCAGCATCTATAGGAAGAAGCACAGTTGACGTTTTGGGCCGAGACCCTTCGTCAGGACTAACTGAAAGGAAAGATAGTAAGAGATTTGAAAGTAGGAGGGGGAGGGCGAAATCCGAAATGATAGGGGAAGACAGGAGGGGGAGGGGTGAAGCTAAGAGCTGGAAAGGTGATTGGCAAAAGGAATACAGAGCTGGAGAAGGGAAAGGATCATGGTACGGGAGGCCTAGGGAGAAAGAAAGGGGGAGGGGAGCACCAGAGGGAGATGGAGAACAGGCAAAGATTTGTGATTGCTTGTTTGTGTGTGTAGTTTTTCATTGACTTCATAGTTCTACTGTAAATGCCTGCATGAAAATTAATCTCAGGTTTGTATATGGTAGCACATACATACTTTGTTAGTAAATTTACATTGAACTTTAATTTTTTTTGATTCGCTAATGCTTTCCGTAGAGAAGGTGTTTTTGCAGAGCCAATGAAGAAGCCACCGTAAGGCTGTGGGATTTCCTCACACTGAGCCCTCTCACCTGGGTTTCACTGACAAATTTCGAGAAGCTGAACAAACTCTGTACACTTCGTTAAATTACCAACTGCTGCTAATACCATTCTTCTCAAAGTTGCCTAGCTGCCTTTCCAAAAAACGTTTACTGCAGACAACTTAATGCCCTTGCATTAAATGAGGAAGCTGCTGGTTTGGCACTGGGAATATAGGATGTTATCAACATTAACGAACCCTCTGCTTCCACAGCCACCCACTCACAGGAAGCACCTGAACAAGTTGAAAACTAAGGGCCATTAGTATAAAATAGTCAGCGAGAAGTGAAATACAGAATTTACCCAGCAAATGTTAAAAATATAGGAACAAACACAAAATGCTAGAAGAACTCAGCAGGTCAGGCGGCAGTCAGGCTGATAGCAGGAGCCACCGACCAGCGACTCCACAGATGTCCTTTGTCACCTGTCCACGTTGTTGTTATTTGAGCACAGAGTGGAGTCCTGGTCCATGGATGACTTCCACCTCATGTTCATGTCATTGGCCTTCCAGCGCATAAACACTGCATGGATTATTAACTCATAGACCTGTTTCTGGGCTGTGCATCCTACTCAGTTATGTGTAACACAACAGTGGAGCCTGTGTTACATTGCAAAAATTTCAAGATTCAAGATTGTTTATTGCAATAAGTGTAAAAGAAAGCAAATTGATTGTTACTGATGCAACATAAGAAAACACAATAAGCATAAAGTACACAATAAATAAACAGAAACACAATAAATATAAATATAAAAACAATCCTATAAAACACAATGAATAAGAAACACATGCAAAATGCTGAAGGTCTTGATGAAGGGTCTCGGTCTGAGACATTGACTGTTTATTCCCCTCATTATATGCTGCCTAACCTGCTGAGTTCCTTCAGCGTTTTGCGTGTTTTACTCTGGATTTACAATGTCCAAGGAACTATTATATACAGTACTGGGCAAAAGTTCTAGGCACATATATATAACCAGGGTGCCTAAGACTTTTGCACAGTACTGTACTTGTCAACATGGAGTGGAGAGCGGGTTTATAAATCTGGCGGAGGCAAAGGATGTTGGAAATGGTGAGGGAATAGTGCCACAAGAGGGGTGTGGGGCAGGTGGCAGAGAAGGAGTGCCAGGACCTGGGTGGTACAGGTGCAGACACACCCAACCCTGAGACACCAGGCAAGGTTATTGCAAACAATTGGTTTATTGATCAGTACGGAATCTCTCTCTGGTGCTTCCTGCTCCCTCCCCTTCCCCTTCCCCTTTTCCCAATCATGATTCTCCTCTCCCACTCTCAGTCCACAATAGAGACTCCAGATTAGAACCAGGTTTATCATCACTCACCAAAGTCATGATTTTTTTTGCAGCAGTACAGTGCAATACATAGGATTACTACAGTGCAGTGCAAAGGTATTAGGCACCCTCGCTACATATATGTGCCTAAGACTTTTGAGCAATACTTTATTTACTTTATTGTCGCCAAATAATTGATACTAGAGCATACAATCATCACAGCGATATTTGATTCTGCGCTTCACGCTCCCTGGAATACAAATCAATAGTAAATATAATAAAAAATTAAATTATAAATCATAATAAAAAAGATAGAAAAGGGAAAGTAAGGTAGTGCAAGTCAGGTCCGGATATTTGGAAGGTACGGCCCAGATCCGGGTCAGGATCCGTTCAGCAGTCTTATCACAGTTGGAAAGAAGCTGTTCCCAAATCTGGCCGTACGAGTCTTCAAGCTCCTGAACCTTCTCCCAGAGGGAAGAGGGACAAAAAGTGTGTTGGCTGGGTGGGTCATGTCCTTGATTATCCTGGCAGCACTGCTCCAACAGCGTGCGGTGTAAAGTGAGTCCAAGGATGGAAGATTGGTTTGTGTGATGTGCTGGGCTATGTTCACGATCTTCTGCAGCTTCTTCCGGTCTTGGACAGGACAACTTCCATACCAGGTTGTGATGCACCCTAGAAGAATGCTTTCTATGGTGCATCTTTAAGAATTAGTGAGGGTTTTAGGGGACAGGCCAAATTTCTTCAGCTTTCTCAGGAAGTAAAGGCACTGGTGGTCCTTCTTGGTAGTGGACTCTGCTTGGTTAGATCAAGTCAGGTCATTTGTGGTATTGACCCCAAGGAACTTAAAGCTTTTGACCTGTTCCACCTGCGCACCACCGATGTAGATGGGGTCGTACGGTCCGCTACTCCTTCTGAAGTCAACAACCATTTCCTTCGTCTTGCTGATGTTGAGGGATAGGTTATTGTCTTCGCACCATGCCACCGGGTTCTTAATTTCCTTTCTGTACTCAAACTCATCATTACCCGAGATATGACCTACAATTGTGGTGTCATCAACAAACTTATATATTGAGTTCGATGGAAACTTGGCTACACGATCATGGGTGTACAGCGAGTACAGCGGGGGGCTGAGTACACAACCTTGTGGGGCACCGGTGCTCAGAGTGATTGTAGAGGAGAGCTTGTCCCCTATTTTTACAGCCTGGGTCCTGTCTGTGAGGAAGTTGAAGATCCAGCTGCAGATCTGAGTACTATACAAAGTCTGATTGTATGTAGATAAAATGACACTGGATGATGTGGATGTAGTGGCAGTGGGGATGTGAAGGGGGGGGGTTAGTGGGCAGAGGTGTTGATCGGCCTGATGGCTTGGGAAAAGGAACTGGTTTTGAGTTTGGTGGTCCTGAAATGGATGCTCCATAGCCTCCTCCCTGATGGGAATGGGACAAATGTCCATGAACAGAGTGGGTGGGATCCTTCACAATGTTACTGGTCCTTTTCCAACTTCTTTGTGTATTTAGGTCCTTGATGACAGGTAGGCTGATGCTAGTGTTACACTGGGCAGTTTTGACAACCCCTCATAGAGCCTTCCTGTCTGCCACAGTGCAGTCTCCGTACCATGCCATGATGTAACTTAACCTCCACTTGTTGACAGGTGAAGGTGTTTATTTCAGGTAATATAATTAAAATTTCATGTTAAGTAAAATAAATTAAAGTTCATGTACAAAGTGGGTTGGGCTGGATTCACCTTTGTACATCAGGAGTAAAGCTGATCACTTCAGTTCATTGTTTCCAGCATCAGAAATAAGGAACTATAATCTCCCTCAGCTTCCCCTCACATGCCAGCAAATGTTGATCCAAAAGCAGAGTAGCAGAGATGATTCAGTGGTGAATGAAAACTTTAATAGTACACCACAAAATAACAAGACACAAGGAGCCACAATGCAAAAGAGAACAGAAACTAGACACAACATGGTAAACTTTAGGCAAAGACTGTGGAAATTTAGGAAGACTGGCTGCTCAATAAGTGACGAAGGATGTGGATGAAAAGAGGGGTTAAATAGGTTGCAGGTGATGAGTCTGAAACGAGCGGCTGGTGAATCCTATTACAGTTGGCCCTCCTTATTCGCGGGTTCCGCATGCGCAGATTCAACCAACCATGGATCGGGAAAACCCGGAAGTTCTCTCTCCAGCACTCGTTGTTTGAACATGTACAGACTATTTTTTCTTGTCATTATTCCCTAAACAATACAGTATAACAACTATTTACATAGCATTTACATTGTATTGGGTATTATAAGTAATCTAGAGATGATTTTAAAGTACAAGCAGTCCCCGGATTATGAACGAGTACCATTCCTGAGTCTGTCTTTAAGTCGGATTTGAAGTCAGAACAGGTACATTCGGTATTATTAAGCGTCAGTTAGTCAAACGTTTGTCTTTGTATGTAGTATATATTTTACCTTTCTATGCATATAAAACACTTAAGAAATGTATGTATTTCAATAATTAAACCACTGTGTTGCTTAGTAATAATTGTAGCTTTCATCAGGGCAGGGCCTTTCACCTGCTCCCTTAAAATTGTTCCGATCCTTGACCGACTGTAGCCTAACGCTTTTCCAATGACCGATGGCGTTTCACCTCTTTCCGATCACTTTATTACTTCCACCTTACTTTCAATCGTGATCGTGACTATTTTCGTGAACAGAAACACTGCGGATTCAGAGCTGTACTGCCGGGTTCTAATGTCCACCGCACTGAGACAGGTTAAATAACGTCCAGGGTTCCACTGGGTCCTAAAGAGCACCGCACTGAGACAGGTTAAATAAGGGACTTGAGCATCTGCGTTTTTTGGTATCCACGGGGGGTCCCAGAACCAATCCCCCGTGGATAAGGAGGGCTGACTGTATATGGGTGGAAACTGGGAGCAGGCCTGACATCACATGCTGTTCAGGCTTTTAAAACCAAGGACAGTGTCAACTAATGGCACAGCTACGCACACGAAATGCTGGAGGAACTCAGGAGATCAGGTGAGGAATAAACAGTTGATGTTTTGGGCTGAAACCCAGCATCAGGACTGGAAAGGAGAAGGGAAAAAGCCCTAGGTGGGGGAGGTGAAGGAGCACAAGCTGGCAGGTGATAGGTGACACTAGGTGAGGGGGAAGGTTGGTGAGTGGCTGAGGCTGTGGTAGTGAGTCTGGGAGCGTACATGGTCAAAGAGTTGGAGAGCAATAGAGATGTCAGAGGGGAGTAGTGAGAGAGGGGCTCACTGTATGCCCACCAGGGTAGGTATACTGTACCTCAAAAAACTTTGTAGTGAAGCACATCTGAATTCCTGCAGATGCTGGAAATCTAGATCAAAGTAAATGAAATGCAGGTCAGTCAGCATCAATGGAGAGGAACAAACTGTTGATGTTTTGGCCTGGAAAAGAAGGAGGAAGAAGCCACAGTGGCAGGTGAATCCTTTTAGCTGGATGGAAAGCAGTACCAGTTAGAAGGTGAGAGGTGAAGCCAGGTGAGGGGAATGTGGGTAGGTGGAGGAGGGGGGTATGAAGTGAGAAGCTGAGCGCTGATAGGCGGAAAAGATAAAGGGCTGAAGAAGAAGGAATCTGATAGGAGAGAGCAGTGAGTATGGGTGAAAGGAAAGGATGATGTGTACCAGAGAGGGTTGATGGGCAGCTGAGGACAAGAGAAGAGGTCAGAGGAGAGCCAGAATTGTGAATGGGGGAGGGGGAAGAGTTCTGGGTGGCTCACCTTCCCTGCCTTATCCCTTTCACATGTTGCTACTGTTTAACACAGTGTTTATTGCCCAGATGTAGATGGGATAATAAATAATACAGAAGATGAAGTGTCTGGACAGATGGGACAGATATTTCAAAATCTGGTTTGCTACTGCAGGTTTAAAACCTTTATGCCTCTAGGAAGTGGCTAATACTTTTCATCTCACAAGATGAGAGCATAAGCAGATTCCCGTGTGAATTATCTTGTCTCTTGAAGTCCTTGGCAAGAGTTCACAGAGCTGTAATATATAACTGTGTCCTTTGGACACTTCAGATTTGTGAATGGAAGATATGATTTGTTTTATTCTTAAACAAGTCCATCAGGCAATCTTAAGATGAAGATAAATATGTCTCTTTCGTGAAGAGGGGTTGTTTTTGTTCTAAATAAAAGTTGGTGGAGACAGGAAATTTTCCATTGAATAAGTAATTAATGACAGCAAAGTGGAGGAACTTCTTTAGCCGGAGAGTAGTGAATCTGTGGAATTCATTGCCAAGGACGACTGTGGTAGCCAGGTCATTAGGTGTATTTAAGACAGATTTTGGCTGGCTTTAGATTAGTCAGGGTGTAAAAGGTAACAGGGAGAAGACAAGTTTGAGAAGGGTAATAAATCAGCCATCATGGAATGTCAGAGCAGACTCAATGGGCCAAATGGCCTAATTCCTCTCCTATGTAAACAAACCACTTTTTAAGAATATCTTCTGCCATGTTCCACCTACCGTCACTTACTCAAGCAGGAATACTTCACAAAATCTAAAAATCATAAAAAGGAAAATACAAAGCACTTACGGTATATAGATATTTACTTTGTTTTTCATGAAAAAAACAACCTACCTCATAAGACATGCTCTTGAGTCCAGGCAACAGTCTTGGAAACCTCTCTGCACCCTCTCTAAAGCTTCTACATCCTTTCACTAATGAGTTGATGAGATAGGGAAGCTTCTTGAATTCTGACTATTTTAGAAGGAAAACAAATACCTGAGCTGTATGTATTATCTTTCACAAGTTCACTTTAAAGAGCTTTGCAGTTGATGAGGTGACCGTGTTCTGTAACCATGTTTGTATAGTAAGGAATATCGAAATTAATATACATTTAGCAAGTTCTCAGGACGTGTAAAATGAGTAAAGGAAATGGTTGGGGCAGGTACATGAAACAGCACAAAAGGCATGTGGGCAGGTATAGTACTGTGCAAAGATTTGAGGCACAGATATAGCTAGGCTGCTTGAAACTTTTGCACTGTACTGTAGTAATTTTATGTATTGCACTGTACTGCTGCCACAAAAAATTCATGACATATGTAAGTGATGGCTTTACATGATTCTGATATGAGTCACTATTGTGGACTGAGAGTGGGAAGAAAGCAGAGAGTCATTGTTGGGAAAAGAGGAGAGGGAGTGGGAAGCATCAGTGCCTCAGGACTGGGTGTGTCTGCACCTGCATCACCTCCCACCCGTGGCACTTCTTCCTCACCATTCCCAACATCCTTTTCTCCCACTAGATTTACATATAAATATATATACATATATTTATACAGTACTGTACATGGATAGAAAAGGTTCAAAGAGATATGGGTCAAAGATGATTAAAAGAGACTAGCATGGATAAAGATTTTGGTCAGCATAGTCCAGTTGGGCTGAATTGCCTGTTTCTGTGATGTATGACTCGATGACTCTATGACTTAAATGTGTGTAGCATGTTTGGAATTGCAGGTTTAACTTGCTGAAATTGTAATAAGCATTGCTGAAGCCTAATTTGAAGTATTCTGTGCAATTTTCACCTATCTACTGAAAAGATGTAAATAAGACTGAAAGCGTACAGAGAAAATTTACAAGGATGTTGCCGGTACTTGAGGACTGAGTTATGGAGAAAGGTTGAATAGATTAGGACTTTATTCCCTAGAATATAGAAGAATGAGAGGAGAATTGATGGAGGTATTCAAAATAGTGAGAGGTATAGGGACGGTAAGTGTAAGCAGGCTTTTTCCACTGAGGTTGGGTGAGACTAGAAGTAGAGGTCATGAGTTAAGGGTGCAAATGTTTAAGGAGAGCCTAAGGGGTAAACTTCACTCAGAGGATGATGAGAGCGTGGAACGAGCTGCCAGCACTGGTGGTGGATGTGGGTTCGATTTCAACATTTAAGAAAAATTTGGATAGTTACATGGATGGGATACCACTTCTGTGGAAAAATTTGCCACGAACAATCATGGTCATGGCAAGACTGTGCTCGCTCACATCATACAACATGGCACATAATGAAAGAACGAATATGGGTGGGAGGGGTATGGAGGGCTAAGGTCCAGGTCAGGTTGATGGAACTAGGTAGATTAATGGTTTGGCATGCACTAGATGGGCCAAAGGGCCTATTTCTGTACCATAGTGTTGTAAGACTCTACACCTCTATGTATTTACCTGCATAAACGAGTTCTGCACTTGGTGTGTATGCTAAAATGTGGCTTCTCGCTCCTTTCAAAACTATTTTAAAAAATAGTTGTAAAAAGATTATGAGCACGTGAATTTCCAACCGGGGCCCTCAGCCGTGTGATCCTTCACTGGGATTGTAGTTCATCTTACAAAAAGAATAGGTGGTCCCACTTTCTACACACAGCCCAGACCATCAAAGGTAAAGCCCTCCCCACCACTGAGCACATCTACATGGAGCAGTGCCACAGGAAAGCAGCATGCATCGTCAAGGACATGCTCACTTCTCTCAGCTGCCATCTGGAAGGAGGTACAGGAGCCTCAAGAGCCACAACACCAGCTTCAGGAAAAGTTAGTACACCTCATCCATCAGGCTCTTAAATGTGAGAGGATAACTTCACTCAGCTTCACTCATCCTCATCACTAAACGATCATCAGGCTCCTGAAGCAGTGTGGATAACCTTGCTCACCTTAATGCTGAACTGCCTCCACAACCAAAAGACTCTCTTTCAAGGATTCTAAAACTCATGTTCTCAGTATTATATATTTACTTTTTTATTATTTGTATGATTTGTCATATTTTGTACATTGTTTTTGTCAGTCTTTGCTATATATATAGTTTTTCATAAATTCTACTGTATTTTTTATTTTCCTTTAAATGCCTGCAAGAAAATGAATCTCAGAGTTGTATGTGGTGATATATACATACTCTGATAATAAATTTACTTTAAACTTTTGATCATTAATGTACATAGAAGGAAAAAGGCAACAAGAAACTTGAAGGCTAATTTAGACTACACCATGACCTGTTTTTCTCTGTTTTCTGAATGTGTAAGTCTCAAACGTGCTCACTAAATTCTGCTGGCATTTTCGCAGTTATGTTCAGCTGGGGATCATTCAAATCCAACAGCAACTTCTTTGAGGTCTCTCCTCCACAATCCTGTGCCAGGGTCTGGAAGTCTGTTCACTTTGCCGTTACAGTTGCACAGTATGTTATTAAGATGACCATAGTTTGTGGCATTTTTATTTTCACAGAAAGATCTTTAATTACGTAGGAGTGTTTATTTTATTATTTAAAGGTGTTTTTTAAATTTATTGAGATACAGCTCAGAACAAGCCTTCCACCCTTCGAGCTGTGCTGCCCAGCAACCCCCGGTTTAACAATAACGGGATAGTTTACAATAAACAATTCATCTACTAACCAGCACATCTTTGGACTGTGGGAGGAAACCAGAACACCCGGAGGAAACCCACACAGTCACAAAGAGAACGTACAAGCTCCTCACAGACAGCAGCAGGAATTGAACCCGGGTGGCTGGTATTGTACAGTGTGGCACTAACCACTACATTACTGTGTATTATCAGATAACTTTATTTTTCAAATTTGCGAATACTATATTCTTACCATAGGACAATTAGACATGGGAGCAGAATTAGGCCATTCGGCCATTGAGTTTGCTCCACCATTTCATCATGGCAGATTTATTATCCCTCTCAACCCCATTCTCCTGCTTTTTTCTCATAACCTTTAATACCCTGTCTAATCAAGAACCTATCAACCTCCTCTTTAAATATACTCAATGACTTTGCCTCCATAGCCATCTGTGGCAATGAATTCCACAGATTCACCACACTCTGGCTAAAGAAATTCATCCTCATCTCTGTTCTAAATGGACGTTCTTCTATTCCGAGGCTGTGCCCCTGGTCCAAGACTCAATAACTGAAAAGGTTCTCAAACCTGTTAAAAAATGAATGCATAAAACAGTCATGGAGAATTTTTCAATGTGTTGTTCACTGTGTATTGGGAGATCACAAAGGCCCAGAACTAATCATCTGTATTAAAATTTAATGTTGCGTTTTGAATCTTTTGAATTCTCTACCTCATAGGGATTAGACTCAAGACATAATGGGTTAGTGCAAGAAGGTATAGTTGAGGCAGAAGTTAAGGTTTATTGTCATTCAACCATTCTCATATATACAGCTAAACAAAATTTTGTTCCTCCGGGGCCGGGGTGCAAAACACAGTACATATAGTCCCAGACTTCACTGCATTGTCATCCTGAGGCCTGACATGGTCATTCTGTCAGAAACCTCGAAGCAGCTGGTCATGGGAAAACTGACAATTCCTTGGGAAAACTGGATTGAGGAGGCGTTTGAGTGTAAGAAAGCTAAAGACCAGAAGCTGGTGGAGCAATGCCAGAGACAGGGGTGGAGGGCACGATGCGAGCCCATAGGGGTGGGCTGTCGAGTTTTACTGGCTGCTCGTTCTGCCCCTTGCCATTATGGGATCAGGCTGCTGAGCGAGCCTCCGGATGGCTATGGATCAGGAGGAGTGACCTGCAGACCAGAGCTGCTGGGAAACAATCCAGGGCCTGATCAACCGTGGCTGGGTCGCTTGGGCGAGAATGTCTGATGTTGAAAGATCCAAAACACACGATGACCCCAGGTTACATTACTGGTGATGTGTCCCAGTGCATCCTGGGATGTATCTCAGCATCAACCACACAGCCCGTATAGTTACAATCCAATGCATAATATCAGCACGAATCCCTGAGAGGCTTGGCCTGACAGACTGACAGAAAGTCTGAGGTGCATGTTTACATAAACAGTATAATGTTACTGACAATATTATAATAAAACAAACAGCAACAATGAAAGATGAAAAGTGACCTGGATGAGAGTTTATCTGTGAGCTGGAGAATGGGGCAGGCGTTCAGACGGGGTGTACGTGTGTGCTGGGTGACAGCAGGGTGTTCAGAAGTCTAACAGCCTGGGGGCAGAAACTGCTCCGCTGCCTGGCATTTCTGGATCTAATTCTGTGGTATCTGCTGCCCGATGGCGGGAGGTCAGGGAGATTGAGGGACAGATGGAAGGGGTCTTTAACAATGCTGGAGGCACTGCGTATGCAGTTTCAGAGGGGGGTGGGGGTTGGGGGGAGGAGGGGAGAGAGAACCCGATGATATTTTCAGCAGTCAGCCATCCTTACACTAAATGCAAGAGCAAGTCCAATGGACTGAATTCATTTGCTCAGATCTTTTTTTAACATGGATTTAATATGGAATATTTGCAGACAAGTCAGGGCACCTGCATGGATTTCCAGTGAAGTTAATATAATTCTGTGTAGTTATTTTTCATTTGTTTTGCCATTGTAGTTAGAAGACCATAAGACATAGGAGTAGAATGAGACTATTCGGCCCATTGAGTCTGCTCTGTCATTCCACCATGGCTGATTTATTAACCCTCCCAAGCCCATTGTTATGCCTTCTCCCCGTAACCTTTAACATCCTTACTAATCTAGAAGCTATAAACATCAACAATAAATATATCGAATGCGTTGGCATCCATGGCAATGAAATCCACAGATTCACCACACTCCGGCTCAAGAAATTCCTCCTTATCTCTGTTCTAAATGGACATCCGTCAGTTCTGAAGCTGTGCCCTCTGGTTCTAGACTCCACTACTATAGGAAACATCCTCTCCATGTCCACTCTATTTATGACTTTCAATATTCGATAGGTTTAAATGAGATCCCCCTCCCCACCCATTCTTCTAAACTCTGGTGAGTAGAGACCCAGAGCCATCAAATGCTCCTCATCTGAGACCATAAGATATAGGAACAGAATTGTCATTTTGCCCATCAAGTCTGCTCCGTCATTTTATCATGGCTGATCCAATTTTCTTCTCAGTCCGAATCTCCTGCCTTCTCCCTGTATCCCTTCATACCGTGACCAAGAATCAATCAACCTCTCCCTTAAATATACATAAAAACTTGGCCTTGGATTGACAAAGCTGCCTGTGGCAACGAATTCCACATATTCACCATTCACTGGCTAAAGAAATTACTCCTTGTGTCCATTCTAAAAGGATGCTCCTTTATTCTGAGGCTGTGTCCTCTGGTCTTAGACTCCCCACCATAGGAACAATCCTTCCCACATCCACTCTATCAAGGCCATTCACCATTCAATAGGTTTCAATGAGATCACCCCTCGTTCTTCTGAATTCCAGTGAACACAGGCCCAGAGCCATCAAATGCTGTTCATATGACAAGCCATTCAGTCCTGGAATAATTTTCATGAACCTCCTTTGAACCCCCTCCAGTTTCAGCACATCCCTTCTAAGATAAGGGGCCCAAACCTGCTCACAATACTCCAAGAGGCCTCACCAGTGCATTATAAAGTTTCAATATTACATCCTTGCTTTTATATCCTAGTCCTCTTGAAATGGCTAACATTACATTTGCCGCTTTCAGCTGCAAATTAACCTTTAGGGAATCCTGCACAGGAACTCCCAAGTTCCTTTACACCTCAGTTTTTTGGATTTCCTCTCAATGTAGAAAATAGTCAACCATTTCATTTCTTCTACCGAAGTGCATGACCATACACTTCCCAACACTGTATTCCACCTGCCACTTCTTTGCCCATTCTCCTAATCTGTCTAAATCTTTCTGTAGCCTCTCTTCTTCCTCAAAACTACCTGCCCTTCACCCATCTTCATGTGTCTGGAAACACTACAACAAAGCCATGAATTCTATCATCCAAATCATTGACTTTTAACATACAAATAAGTGGTCCCAACTCTGACCCCTGTGGAACACCACTAGTCTCTGACAGCCAACCAGAAAAGGCTCTCTTTATTCCTACTCTTTGCCTCCTGCCAATCAGCCACTGCTTTATCCATGCTAGAATCTTTCCTGTAATAACATGGGCTCGTAAATTGTTAAGCACCTTGTCAAAGCCTTTCTGAAACTCCAAGTACACAACATCAACCGATTCTCCTTTGTCTATCCTGCTTGTTATTTCTTCAGAGAGTTCCAACAGATTCGTCAGGCGAGATATTCTCTGGAGGAAGCCATGCAGACTATGGCCTAGTTTATCATGTGCCTCCAAGTACCCTGAAACCTCATCCTTAATAATCAACTCCAACATCTTCCCAATCACTGGTGTCAGACTAACTGGCCTGTAGTTTCCTTTCTTCTGTCTCTCTCCCTTCTTGAACAGTGGAGTGACATTTGCAATTTTCCAGTCTTCCAGAACAATTCCAGAATCTCATGATTCTTGAAAGATCATTATTAATGCCTCCACAATCTCTCCAGCAACCTCTTTCAGAACTCTGGATTGTATACCATCTGGTCCAGGTGACTTATCTACCCTGAGACCTTTCAGTTTCCCAAGAACCTTCTCTCTAGTAATGGTAACTGCACACGCTTCATGCCTCCTGACACCTGGAACATCCACCGTACTGCTCAAGTCTTCCACAGTGAAGACTGATGCAAAATACTTACTCAGTTCACCGCCATTTCATTGTCCCCCGTTACTACCTCTTCAGCATCATTTTCCAGCAGTCTGATATCCACTCTCACCTCTCTTTTACATTTTACGGAACCAAAGAAACTTTTGGTATCTTCTTTAATGTTATTGGCTAGCTTATTTTCGTATTCCATCTTTATCTTCTCAATGACTTTTTTAGTTGTTTTCTGCTGGTTTTTAAAAGTTTTCCAATCCTCTAAGTTCCCACTAATTTTTGTTCTATTATTGCCGTCTCTTTGGTTTTTGTATTGGCTTTGACCTCTTGGTAGCCACTGTTGTGTCATCTTTCCTTTAGAATACTTCTACCGCTTTGGAATGTATATATCCTGTGCCTTCTGAATTGCTTCCAGTAATTCCAGCCATTGCTGTTCTGCCATCATCCCTGCCAGTGTTCTTTTCCAAACAATTCTGGCCAACTCCTCTCTCGTGCCTCTGTAATTCTCTTTACACTATAATACTAATACATCTCCTTCTCAAATTTCAGGATGAATTTGATTATATTATGATCACTTGCCCCTAACAGTTCTTTTACGTTAAGGCTCCTAATCAATTCTGGTTCATTGCACAATTCCTAATCCAGAATGGAATAGCTCTCGTGGGCTCTAAAAAGCCATCTCATAGGCGCTGTAGAAGATCCCTCTCCTGGAATCCAGCACAACCGGATTTTCCCAGTCTACCTGCATATTGAAGTCCCCCATGACTATTGTAACATTGCCCTTTTGGGGTGCATTTTCTATCTCCCATTGTAATTTATAGATCACATCCTTACTACTGTTTGGGGGTCTGTATACAACTCCTATCAGGGTCTTTTTACCCTTGCAGTTCCTTGGCTCTACCCACAATGATTCAAAACCTTCTGACCATATGTCACCTCTATCTAATGATTTGATCTCCCAGTGGCCACACATTTTAATTCCACGTCCCATTCCCATTCTGATATGTCTATCCATGGCCTCCTCTATTGTCAAAATGAATCCAAACCCAGGTTGGAGGAACAACACCTTATATACCGGCTGAGTAGCCTCCAACCTGATGGCATGAACATTGATTTCTCTAACTTCTGTTAATGCCTCTCCTCCCCTTCTTACCCCATCCCTGACATATTTAGTTGTTTGCCTGTTCTCCATCTCCCTCTGGTGCTCCCCCCCCCCTTTCTTTCTCCTGAGGCCTCCCGTCCCATGATCCTTTCCCTTCTCCAGCTCTGTATCACTTTCGCCAATCACCTTTCCAGCTCTTAGCTTCATCTCACCCCCTCCGGTCTTCTCCTATCATTTCGCATTTCCCCCTCCCCCCCACTACTTTCAAATCTCTTTTCCTTTCAGTTAGTCCTGATGAAGGGTCTCGGCCCGAAACGTCGACAGCGCTTCTCCCTATAGATGCTGCCTGGCCTGCTGTGTTCCACCAGCATTTTGTGTGTGTTGTTGTTTGAATATCCACTCTTACCTCCTTTTTGCTCTGTACATACCTTAAAAATCTTTTGGTATCCTCGTTGATCTCATTGCCCAACTTACCTTCATATTTCATATTTTCTCTCCTTGTGCTTTTTTAGTTGCCTTCTGTTGCTGTTAGCTTCCCAGGAGAAACAAAATACAATAGAATTAATGAAAAAAATGTGAATAAGAAGACAATTTGTGCAAATAAAAATAATGTTGAGAGCATGAGTTGTAAAGAGTCCGTGAAAGGGAGTCTGTATTTTGTGGAGTTAGTTCAGTGTTGAGGTGAATGACGTTATTCCTGCTGGTTCAGAAACCTGATGGTTGAGGGGTAATAACTGTTCCTGAACCTCGTGCTGTGGGATCTAAGGCACCTGCACCTCCTGCCCGATGGTAGAAGTGAGAAGAGGGAAGGACTGGATAGTGGGGATTCCTGAATCCTGCTTTTTTTTGGCAGTGCTCCTTGTAAATGTAAAACAAACGAGAAAATCTGCAGATGCTGGAAATCCAAGCAACACACATAAAATGCTGGAGGAACTCAGCAGGTGCTCGATGGTGGGGAGGAAAGATCTGCGATCTGCATGTAGTCATTCTTTGTTACTATTCTAAACCTTTTACAGTGAGGGAGAAGGTCACACAAAGCTGCTGTTACTTCACACCTTCAAATATTGACTTGAACCCGTACCTCAGAAAATGATTGACTATCTCTGGCTGGAACAGTTTCTCCAATTCAAAATGTGCATTATTTTATCATTTATTTATTTATTTATTTATTTATTATTTTGATCTGCAGCACAGCACCGGACCCCTCCAGCCCAATGTGCCCACGTCACCCAACTACACCCAGACTAATTAACCTACTAACCCATACGTCTTTGGAAAGTGGGAGGAAACCCATGTGGTCACAAGGAGAACGTGCAGACTCCTTACAGACAGTGATGGAATTGAACTGGGGTCACCAGCACAGTCATAGCATTACACTAGCCGCTACATGTCTCACCACCCCAGTTTTGCTGTAGTGTTTGCATAAAGCCTGATAAATTGCCTGATTGAAGATGCCTGATTGTGATCTGTTGCCCTTCTAGCTGTAAGAAATGACAGGAACAAAAAGAAGAAGGAGACACCGAAGCAAGAATGTTCAGAAAGCTACACCATGACGGCAGAATTAGAGGATCTAATTGAAAAGATTCGCAAAGCTCACCAGGAGACCTTCCCTTCTCTCTGCCAGTTGGGCAAATATACTACAGTAAGTATTGAGCCACAGATGTTTGTTGCTATTAGCTATGCATTCAGCACTTAATTGCACAATATGATTGAGAAGAGGTTGTTATATCAAAAATATAACTGGTTTGCGATTGTGTTAAAATTAGAAAATCTAACAGAGATATTGAATCAGAATTGGATTTATTACCGCTGACGTATGTGTTAAATTTATTGTTTTGAGGCAACAGTACAGTGCAAACTATAAATTATAATAGGAAATATATGGATGTTGGACATTGACCATGGATGTTGCATCCTAGCTGTCTACATGATACACAAGCCAGGGCAGTACGATATGGAGAGAAAGCTGTTGCTCATGTAGCAGGCTCCCCCTCTCCGTGCAGCTGATGAATCCAAAGGAACGTCTGGGACCGATACAGTTCGGCAGCAGTGGTGTTGCCGGTGTTGCCCATCAACATTGAACTCTGCCTTGGAGACTCCAACTCTGGATTTTTCCTCGGGGTTTACTCCCAAAACTTTCACCATGAGTGGGTATAGCCGCAAGGTAACAGAGGTTTGAGATCAGAGTTTTCCTTCTCCTCGATAAACTGTCAACCATGGCTGACGAGCCCCAACTGCCGGAAACAATTGGTTGCAAGGTGTCAGTAATCCACCTTTGCCCATTCCCCTGTCAGTAGAAATGGTTCCACCGGGCTTAGTAGCTGAGACACACATGAAGGCCAGGAGCTCAGAAGCTATTTGAGGTACATGCCATTTGGGGGCAATTAGTAGGTAGTGGGTGCTTATCTCCACTACCACCCTGACTATCTGCTCATTAATGAAAATATCTGATCAGTCAATCATGTGGCAGCAACTCAGTGCATAAGAGCATGCAGACATGGTCAAGTAGTTCAGTTGTTGTTCAGACCAAACATCAGAAAGGAGAAGAAATTTGATCTCCTGATGAAGGGTTTCGGCCCGAAACGTTGTCACTACCTCCTCCCATAGATGCTGTCTGGCCTGCTGAGTTCTGCCAGCATTTTGTGTTTTTAGAAATTTGATCTAAGTGGCTTTGATCGTGGAATGATTGTTGGTGCCAGACATTGTGGTTTGAGTATCTCAGAAACTGCTGATCTCCTGGGATTTTCACACTCTACAGGCTCTAGAGTTTACAGAGGATGGTCTGAAAATCAAAAACCATCCAGTGAGCTGCAGTTCTGTGGGTAAAGATGCCTTGTTAATGAGAGAGGACAGAGGAGAATGGCCGGACTGGTTCAAGCTGACAGGAAGGTGACAGTAATTCAAATAATCATACATTACAACTTTGGCGTTCAGAAGAGTATCCTTGAATGCACAACATGTCAAACCTTCAAGCAGATGGGGTACAGCAGCATAAAACCACACCAGCTTCACTCCTGTACCTTATATCTAGTTTTAATCATTAGAGATTCTGCAGATGCTGGAAATCCTGAGCAACATACATACACAAAATGCTGGAGGAATTCAGCAGGTTAACCTAATTCATCTGTGGGATACCTGCTCAGTGAAATGACTTTTGGAAAAAAAAGGAAGGATTAAAGCACAGACAGAGATGGGGCAACAGAGGATGTGATTGATCCTGTGAAAGAGAACAAAGGTTGTGTTGAAGTCATTCATTTTGAGGCATTTGCCTCCAGAGCACCTGACAAAGACTCAGGTTCAGATTCATTTATTTATCACATGTAGGTCTAAATATACCTTGAAGTCTGTTGTTCACATCAACAAACAACGCACCCGAGGGTACACTGGGAGCAGTCCGCAAGTGTGGCCACTCAATCTGGCAGCAACGTAACATGCCCACAATGCTCAGCATAATCACACAGAACAGAACAAGCAACAGAAATAACAATAGTCAATCAGGCCCCTTTCCTCTCTCCCACACACCCACATACACCTGTGTGGAAGGTCTCCATATTCTCCAGAAGATCTCCAGAGCTTCTTTGAAAAGTCAACCAATATTTGATCAAGTACGTACAGAAACAGGAAGATGTCTGGGGGATCACTGCTCAGACCTTGCATATCAGCCTATGAGTTTGCTATTTTGATTCAGTTCCACTGAATGGGTTCAACACTTGCAGGAGTAAATATATACTGTAAAAAAAAATCGGTTATCTCTCTGGCCAGTTTGCTAACCTGTGCATTCTAAATGAATTTGCTGAAACACTCTTTCCATTTGTATTTAGTCAGTAAGTTTTGGTAATTTTTAAACACGAGAAAGTCTGCAGATACTGGAAATCCAAAGCAACACGCACAAAATGCTGGAGGAACTCAGCAGGTCAGGCAGCATCTGTGGAAATGAATAAACAGTCGATGTTTCAGGCCAAGACCCTTCTTCTGGACCTTTCTTCCCATCTCCTTTCCTGTCCCAATGAAGGGTCTCGGTCCAAAACATCGACTGTTTATTCATTTCCATAGATGCTGCCTGACCTGCTGAGTTCCTCCAGCATTTTGTGTCTGTAGTTTTGGTAATTTGCCCCCTATTCCCACTGAGAAATATGATGCTGACATTAACCCTGAGTTCACCGATGCTTAATCTTTCCAATCAGGTGACTGCAGAATAACATTGCTTGCAGCCTTTAAGCTAATTATCCATCTGTTTCTCATTTTCTCCCATAGTCTGTGTTTTCCTGACACACACAAAATATAAAATCAACCCTATTATGGCACAGACAATAGTATTGATGAGGAACAAAACCTTGGGATCAAACTTTTGGAATGAATTACTTTTAAATGGGCCCTAAATCTCACCAGAGACAGGAATCAGAATCAGGTTTATTATCACTAACATATGCCGTGAAATTTGTTGTTTTGCAACAGCAGCAAAGAGTTATACATTTAAAAAATTACTCTAAGTTACAATAATAATTACATATATATGTAGTGCAAAAAGTGAGGTAGTGTTCATGGGTTCATTGTCTGTTCAGAAACCTGAAGAAAAAGAAGCTGTTACTAAAATGTTTTATGTGTTCCTATAAGCTGATGGGAATGAGAAGAGGGCATGTCCTGGGTGATGAGGATCCTTAATGATGGGTGCAGGAAAAATGCGTTGAGCATCATATAGTCCTTTTAAAGAGGTTTACCACAGGAAGCCTCGTTAATAATAAACAGTAGGGGGAGAATTTTGAGAGGATTTAACAATTTAGGTATTTTAGGTACTAAAACTTACAATTTTTTTCCATGTATCGGTTGGCTTTGCTAGTTTAAATAGTGAAGAACCCTTGCAATATATTTCCTGAAGCTGCCTCTAGCCCAGGACCTGCGCTCATTAAAACCAATCTCTTTGATCAAATGTTTAGTATTCTCCCCTGATAATTCCTTTTGTGGTTGTGTGGTGGTTTCCATCTGTTGCACTCCTACAATGCAATTAGCTTTGCTTTGTTTCATTAAGAGTATGTACAAAGATATGCGGACAGTCCAGCTTGTTGTGCTGTTTCATGGTTCCAGGGAGCCATCAAGTATTGTCTGTGTGGAGTTCCACCCATTTCCCCTGGATGCCTGGGTACTTCCGTTTCCTCCCATCCCCACCCTCCCAGAGGATGATTCCTACAGTGGGGGAGAAAAGGACCAGAGGGCACAGTCTCAGAATAGAGGGGCATCCACTTCGAACAGAGACGATGAGGAATTTCTTTAGCTAGAGGGCAATGATTCTGTGGAAGGCTTTGGAGGAATATTTAAAGCAGAGGTTAATAGGTTCTTGATTAGTAAGGCTGTCAAAGATTATGGGGAGAAGGCAAGAGAATGAGGTTCTAATCTGCCGTGCCATTCCATCATTGCTGGTGATGCTCCTATATCACCCACAATAGATTCATCTCCATAAGACCGTAAGTCCATATGACATAGGAGCAGAATTAGGCCATATGACCCATCTAGTCTGCTCCAGTATTCGATCATGGCTGATCTTTTTTCCCTCTCCTCATTCCCACACCCTGGTCTTCTCCCCATAACCTTTGATGCCATGTCCAATCAAGAACCTATCAAGCTCTGCCTTAAATACACCCAACAACCTGGCCTCCACAGCTACCTGTGGTAATAAATTCCACAAACTCACCACCCTTCACATAAAGAAATTTCTCCACATCTGTTTTAAATGGATGCCCCTCTATCCTATGCCATCTTGTCCGAGACTGCTCTACCGTGGGAAACATCCTGTCTACATCTACTCTGCCTTTCAAAATTCGAATGGTTTCCAAGAGATTCCCCCTCGTCCTTCTAAATACCAGCACATATAGACCGAGGGCTATCAAATGTTCCCTGTAGGATAACCCTTTCATTCCCGTAATCATCCTTTCGAACCTCTCCTGAACCCTCTCCAATGCCAGCACATCTTTTCTTAGATGAGGAGCCCAAGTGAAGCCTCACCAGTGCCTTATAAAGCCTCAGCATCACATTGTTGCTCTTGTATTCTAGATCTCTTGAAATGAATGCTAACATGGCATTTGCCTTCCTCACCACTGGCTCTACCTGCAAGTTAATCTTTAGGGTGTTCTGCACAAGGACGCCCAAGTTCCTTTGCATCTCAGATTCTTGGATTTTCTCTCATTTAGAACATAGTTTGCACATTTATTTCTTCTACTGAAGTGCATGACCATGCATTTTCCAACATTGTATTTCATTTGCCACTCTCTTGCCCATTCTTCTAATCTGTCTAGGTCCTTTTTCAGCCTTCCTGTTTCCACAACACTACGGCCCTTCCACCAACTTTCGTATCATCTGCAAACTTGGCAACAAAGCCATCTATTCCATCATCTAAATCATTGATATACAACATAAAAAGAAGTGGTCCCAACACCGACCCCTGCAGAACACCACTAGTCACTGGCAGCCAACCAGAAAAGGATCCTTTTATTCCCACTCACTGCCTCCTACCAATCAGCCAATGCTATAACCATTTCCAATGGGATCTCACCACCAGCCACATCTTTCCCAACCTCCCCTCCACTTTTTGCTTTCTGCAGGATTTGCTCCCTATCCGACTCACTTTACTGATCTCCCTCCTGGTACTTAACCTCGCAAGCAGAACAAGTGTCATACCTGTCCCTACACCTCCTCCATCATTACTATTCAGGGCCCCAAACTGTCCTTCCAGGTGAGGGACACTTCACTTGTGAGTCTTTTGGGGTCATCTACCGTATCTAGTACTCCCGGTGGGGCCTCCTGTATTTGCTGAGATCTGACGTAGATTGGGGGACTGCTTCGCCGAGCACTTACATTCTATCTGCCAGAAAAAGCACTATCTCCCATTTCAATTTTACTTCCTATTCCTGTTCCAACGTGTCAGTCCATGGCCTCCTCTACTAGCACAATGAGGCCACTCTCAGACTGGAGGAGCAACACCCTATATTTCATCTGGGCAGCTTCCAACCTGATGGCATGAACATCGATTCCTTGAACTTCAGGTATTCCACCCCCACCCCCAGCCTCACCATTCCTCATTCCTGTTTCTCTCTCTCACCTTATCTCCTTACTTTACTTTATTGTCACCAAGCAATTGTTACTAGAGCGTACAATCATCACAGCAATATTTGATTCTGCGCTTCGTGCTCCCTGAAGTACAAATTGAATTAAATATAATAAAAATTTAAATTATCAATCATAATTAGAAAATAGAAAAGGGAAAGTAAGATAGTGCAAGTTAGGTCCAGATATTTGGAAGGTACGGCCCAGATCTGGGTCAAGATCCATTCAGCAGTCTTATCACGGTTGGAAAGAAGCTGTTCACAAATCTGGCCATACGAATCTTCAAGATCCTGAACCTACTCCCGGAGGGAAGAGGGACAAAAAGTGTGTTGGCTGGGTGGGTCGTTTCCTTGATTAACCTGGCAGCACTGCTGCAACAGTGTGCGGTGTAAAGTGAGTCCAAGGATGGAAGATTGGTTTGTGTGATGTGCTGGGCTGTGTTCACGATCTTCTGCAGCTTCTTCCGGTCTTGGACAGGACAACTTCTATACCAGGTTGTGATGCACCCTAGAAGAATGCTTTCTACGGTGCATCTATAAAAATTAGTGAGGGTTTTAGGGGACAGGCCAAATTTCACCTCCCTCTGGTGCTCCTCCCCCCTTCCCTTCATTCCATGGCCTTCTGTCCTCTCCTATCAGGTTCCCCCTTCTCCAGCCCTGTATCTCTTCCACCAATCAACTTCACCCCTCCTCTTCTCCTGGTTTCACCTATCGCCTACCACCTTGTACTTCTTTCTCCCTCCCCCCCCCCCCCACCTTCCCTTTTTTCCAGTCCTGGTGAGGGATCTCGGCCCAAAACATCAGCTGTTTATTCTTTTCCAGCCTGGCCTGCTGAGTTCCTCCAGGAGTTTGTGTGTGTTACAGTTCCTATATCGTATCTTCCAAAGACCATAATATGAGCTTAATTTTATTTCTTAAAATCAATACTAGCAATTATAGTAAGGCATTATTGATAAATTAATAGAACCAGACCAGCAACATTGAAGCATCAATCAAAACACAGCACCATTGTGGTGTAGTGGTTAGCACAATCATTTAAAGTACCAGTGACCCAGGTTCAATTCCCACTGCTGTCTCGAGTAATTACGTTCTCCCTGGGTCTAGATGGGTTTCATCCGGGTGCTCTCACGATCCAAAGATGTACTGGTTAGTAGATTAATTGATCATTGTAAATCGTGCCATGATTGGGTTGGGGTTAAATCAGTGGTTGCTGGGTGGCGCGTCTCGAATGGCCGGAAGGTCCCATTTGGCGTTGTATCTTAATAAATAATTAAAAAGAAGAGCTGGTGGAGCATGGTGTATTGGGCACAATGGAGTGTAGCAGTTAGCGTGATGCTGTTACAGCTCAGGACAATGGGGTTTGCAGATCCGTACATCCTCGCCAGGGAATGGGTGGGTGTCCCTGGCTGCTCCGAATTCCTCCCCCAGTCCAAGGATGTGCCGGGTAAGTTCATCGGTCATTGCAGATTGATTATGTTAAGCGTCAGGGTCGTGGGGATGCTGAGGCGCCATGGGCCTATTCCGCGCTGTATCGCTAAACAAAGGAAATAATATAAAACTAACTACTCTGAGTTCCATCTTAATATGTGTTTCTGGAAAAAAGAATCTAACTGCAGTTGATAGACTTGTAGGAGAGAATAACCTGCAGGTCTACATGGAAAATAATGTATGGGATACATGGGATTGTTTTGCCTTGTGCTAGCATAAACCTGATGGGCCAAATAGCCTCCTTCTGTCTTGTATGTTTCTGCTGTTGTTGCTGTTGTACAAACTCCTTACAGACAGTGCCAGGAATTGAACCCAGGTTGCTGGTGCTATAGTAACATTACAATAAACATAAGACCACAAGACTTAGGAACAGAATTAGGGAATTTTGCCCATTGCATCGGCTCTGACATTTCATCATGGTTGATCCATTTCCCTCTCAATCACATTTTCCTCCCTTCTCCCCACAGCAACTCAAACTAACTTGCGTTTCATTTCGGGATGTTAGAAGGTCAAGGAAAGATTTGATAGAAGTGTTCAGATATTAAGGGAACCGATTGAACTCCTAGCAGTCACGTGGATATTGTACAAACTCCTTACAGACAGCAGGCAGGAATTGAATACAGGTCTCTGACACTGTAATGGTGTTACATTAACCATAAAGCCATAAGACCCAGGAGCAGAATCGGGCCATTCAGCCCATTGAGTCTGCTCCACCATTTAATCATGGCTGATCCATTTCCCTCTCAATCCCATTCTCCTGTAACTTTCCATGCCCTAACTAATCAAAAACCTATCAACCTCTGCCTTAAATGCACCCAATGGCCTGGCCTCTGTGGCAATGAGTTCCACAATTTCACCACACACTGGCTAAAGAAATTCCCCCTCATCTCCATTCTGAAGTGATGTCCTTCTATTCTGAGGCTTTGTCCTCGTTTCCTAAAATCCTTCACTATAGGAAAAATCTTCTCTACATTCACTCTATCCAGGCCTTTCAACATTCAATAGGTTTCAGTGAGGTGCCCCCTCATTCTTCTAAACTCCAGAGAGTACAGGCCTAGAGCCACCAGTACTCTTCATGCGATAAACCTTTCATTCCCGGAACCATTCTCCTGAACTTCCTCTGAATCGTCTCCAATGTCAGCACACCCTTCCTTAGATAAAGGGCCCAAAACTCTCATACTTGGAGCAGGGTAAACCTCAGAACAGAGCAGTAACTTTGTGTGATGTCTGAGCATCTGACTGTCCATTCATTCTAGCTCCACCAACCTGGTACGTGTCTACAGCTTAAATACAACAGCCATTGGACACGACACACAGAAACAGGCAGTTCAGCCCATCTCATCCATGCCACTTTTGTTCTGCCTAGTCCCATCGACCAGAGCCCTTCATACCCCTCCCATCCATGTACCTATCCAATCCTCCCTTAAATGTTGAAATCGAACCTGCATCCACCACTTCCACCAGCAGCTCACTCCACTATCTGAGTGAAGGTCTTCCCCCTCCAGTTCCCCTTAAACACTTCACCTTTCACACTTAACCCATGACTTCTAGTTCTAGTCTAACCCAACTTCAAAAGGTCTGCTGCATTTACCCCATCTACACCCCTCATAGGAGATACATCTCTACCAAAGGAGGTGTAAGGGGCTCCTTCCCTCCGCTAGGCAAGGTGTAGCACCTGCTTAGCCCCCCGATCAGGGTTACGTGAAGCCATGGGAGCAGGTGGTGGGTTGTCGTATGAACAGCTGGTGCAGATCACAAGTCCTGGTTATGCCACCACTGATGCCAGGCAGACAATCTCTGAAGAGTATTGATAATGGCTGGGGTCACCCATCTTGTAAAGGCACTGCCCAGAAGAAGGCAATGGGAAGCCACTTCTGTCAAAAAATTTGCCAAGAACAATCATAGTCATGGAAAGACCATGATTGCCCACGACACATAATGGTGATGATGGTATCCCTCATAATTGTGTATCAAATCTCCCCTCATTCTCATACACTCCAGGGAAAAATCCTAACCTGTTTAACCTTTCTCTACAATTCAGGTCCTCCAGTCCCGGCAGCATCCTTATAATTTCTCTGCACTCTTTCAATCTTATTGATATCTTACCTGTAGCTAGGTGACAAGAACTGCACACAATACTGCAAATTAGGCCTATTGTGTGCAGTTCTGGTCACCTACCGGATAATAAAAGAGTTTGTATAGGATAGCAAAAGCTCTACACAGAAGTACGTGTACTAACTTGCAACGTGCGCAATTGCTCTCAACTTGGTCTTGCCTAACCCGACTTCTCTGTGTACAGAAGGTTCCCTTAACCTTTCATCCAGTTCTCCTTTCATTTCCACCCAGATATCTTGCTGGCTGAGCCTTGGTTGGTTACACCCCACACCTCAGGTTCAGACAAACACTGTTGCCCACATGAACACTGTGAAAATCTCTTTCCAATTTTATGCACAATTGGTTTGAATTTTTTGCAGAGGCGTAAGCATAAGTGGGCGTAGGAATTTGAGTTATTTTGGCTCATCTATTTTGTTTTGTATTTTAACCGCACCCACTACAGTGCCGAGCATTAGGCTGAGTTAGAATTCACCATTCCAAAAGAAATAAAGGCCAGATAAATCAATAGTGGAAATGTTTCTTACTGAGAATTTTGGTCATGACACATGCTCTTTTCTCTCATCAAAGATCAGGGATCATCTTTATTACCTTTAACTGTTCTGACAAAAACTTAAATTCTGCCTGAGAGCCAATAAAACTCATTGGCTAATACATGACACATACTCTTTAATATAACTGTTTTTTTTTACAAATACCTGAATTTTGTTTGGGTACCAATAGGAATCATTGGTGTGTTAATATTGTTACCATCTTGTAAGACAGATAGTATTAAAGTCTGGTTTATGATTTGCAAGTTTCAGAAAATTTACCTGGAAAATATAAGTTATGCTACCATGGATATAATCGATCTGATGCATTGTTCATGTAGCTATTTTTGTAAACTAACCCAAAGATAAAATCCTGTCTTTGAACAATCTGGAGGCTATAGAGTTGAATTTTTGTGTACCAAATGTTTTCTTTAAATTGATTTAATGTCAGATAATATCTTATTCAATTTTACTTCATTCTCTCCAGTGATGTAACCACTGAGGGACTGATAAATTGTCTCTTTACCAGAAAGTCCATTCCCTTCAGAGGACCTGCTTCAATCCTTTAAGTATCTGCATTATACCCAATATCTCACTCCCAAACCTGCTGCCTCCCAGTTACTAGTAGATTAATCACCAATAGCTCACAATAAATAATTAATCATGGGTCCTCTGGAAAGATTCAGGTAACTTAGTCCAAGTGCAGAATCAACATTGCTTCCCTTGATCTGTATTTCAACTTATCTCTGCGAACCTTCTTCAACGGTATGGTTAAGTGGAAATCTACATTCAATGGCCACTTTATTGGGTACACCTGTACACCTGCTTATTAATGCAAGTATCTAATCAGGAAAACATCCCATGAGAGAGAGAGAGGATAGCCAGTTGAATTCAAGCAGACAGTGCTGAACACCCACCTGTCCTGCACTCCCATCCTTGTTGACTTCAACCTTGCTCAACGCCTCAGTCGGAGAGAAGCAATGGAGTCAATCATGGGTTCGCATCCTTTCTTCAGGCTATCAGGCCTCCAGGCTGCACATTCCACTCCAAACCTCACTAAACTCCCTCGGAGACAGCAAAACGCAGATCATTCAATCAGTCCCAAAACACACCATCAAAATGGAAATTACAGGTTCCAGTCACACATAGCTCGATAATAGAATCATGTTTGAAAGAAGAAGTAAAAGAAACAGTTTTATGAACTGTCGGAAGGACATCGCCATTGGTCGCGTTGTTCACTGGCTCCATCTCCCTATATGTGGCCAATGAGTGTAAATGGCAAACTTGGTAACTAAGTAAAGCTAGCTCAGTAGCTAAATAATAACCAAGTAAGCTAAGTAAAACTGAATGGAAACAAAGTATGAATGGTAAATGGCAAACTTATCTCAGTGGTAAAACTAAATGGAGATGTGTTAGAAGAGAAGCAAATTGGAGATAATTTTTAAATCACTGGTGAGGAAAATTAAGAAATAAACTTTCCTTTGTAATTGATCTAAAGTTCTTGTCACATGCTTTTCCTCTGTGCAGTAGACTGGGTGAATGTTATTTTTCCAATGAATTTAGTATTATTCCTTGTTCTCTATCACAGTACAGCCTCTTAACTTCACAAAATATCCCTTTGTTCTGTCATATGATGCAAAGCCACATGGAAAAATTGGCATATATAATGGAAGGAGTAGTCATTGGGAACATGTTCAAAGCAGTGACCGGACAACTGTGTGAACTGCGGGAGTTTCACTTTTGCTGTTTGATGCCGTTGAGGCAGATGCCCACAACCCTTTCTAGTTAATACAGCTGCATCAAGGCATTCCTACCCATCCGGTATTCTAAGTTATTTATTTTAAAACAGGATCTGGTAAACTAAACACTCCTTTTATGATTTATGCATCCCAGTTATCCTGATATGGAGTTATGGGAAAGCTGGTAGTGTTGAAGGCAAAAGAAGCCAATTTTAAACACTGGGTGTTTACATGAGCCTAAAGTCAGGACGTATCTGCTGAACTATGTTTACATTGGAAATACCTCATCGGCGCTAACACATGTTTCACTTTACCATTTTTATGGTTCTGACATAATCATATTGACGTAATTTATCAAGATGTTGGCTAGATAAATAATTTAAAAGTTAATGTATTTTTAATTTAGTTCTGGAGTCTGCCTGAGCTGTTGAGCTCCTCCAGCATTTTGTGTCTGTTTTTTCTGGATTTCCAGCTTCTGAGTATCTCTTGTGTTTATAATTTAGTTCTTTGTATCTTTTATGCATTGAATTAAAGGAAACAGTTCATACATCTTCGGTATTTAATTTTAGAAATCCTTAATATAGCTGATACTCTATTAGTGAATAAAAATAAATCATCTCTGTTTTCAGTTATATGTTTGTTCTAATGCGATTTTAGTTTTAATGTATCTGTAACTGTTCATGGACTTTACCATAGATTCAAAGTGGTGTTAAGTGGTTGGACATGAGAACACCCGTCAGTTTAGTCCCAGCAACAGCACAGAAAGTATTTTCCCACATAGCTGAGGGATAATTGCAGGGGCATCAACCCAAACCATCGGATTGGTCTCTCAGCCTCTGATTACAGAGCTGTTTTGACAGTGGCCTGGGAACTCAAAATTAACCTGCACAATTCACCACCTGCTAATCTTTTCAACACTGGACAGTTCAGCAGAAGTCAAAGAAAATCTAAAGTGCTACTTTGCAAAGGTTTTAATGCACTCGGTGGTCACTTTATTCTTTACCTCCCAGACCTAATAAAGTGGCCAGTGAGTGCATATGCATGGTTTTCTGCTGCTGTAGCCCATCCACTTCAAGGTTTGACATGTTGTGCATTCAAAGACGCTCTTCTGCACACCACTGTTGTAATGCGCGATTATTTGAGTTACTGTCACCTTCCTGTCAGCTTGAACCAGTCTGGCCATTGGCTGAGAGGTTGGTTACATTTACAAAGTTCCTCAGAGGTATCTGAACACTCCGATTTTGCTAGTACTGATACCAAAGTTCCACGCTCAGCTGGTCCCAGGGTGGCCCAAGAAAATCAACTTACATGGACCCATAATGCCATCAGACATAGGAGCAGAATTATACCATTCAGCCCATTCCTTTATTACCTGTCTCAACCCCATTCTCCTGCCTTCTCCACATAATCTTGACACCCAGACTAATCGAGAATCTATCAACTTCCACTTTAAATATACCCAATGACTTGGCCTCCACAGCTGTCTGTGGCAATGAATTCCACAGATTCTCCACCCTCTGACTTAAGAAATTCCTCCTCATCTCCATTCTAAATGGACGTCCCTCTATTCTGAGGGCCCCTGTAAACTATTTACTTCCCAGCTCTGTTTGCAACTCCTCAGTTTCTGACTCCACTGCATCCACACTTATCTCGAAGATGTCGACCCAAATGAGATGACACTTGTGGGCTCCCTCCTTGGGTTGTGTTGACCTTTGACACAAACAATGTACTTAACTATGTTTTGATATACATGTGTTAAATAAGTGAATCTGAATCTGTGTTGTCTCTCCATACCAACTCCCAAGTTCTTGATGACCACCTCCTCCCACAGCCACAATGCTCAATGCCCTGGCACTCATAGCATGACTGGACCCAGCACTCTAGTGTGGAGAAGTGTATGGTCATGCACTTTGGTAGAAGGAACACACACAAAGTGCTGGAGGAGCTCAGCAGGCCAGGCAGCAAGTATGGAAAAGAGTAAGCTGTCAACATTTTGGGCCAAGACCCTTCATCAGGACTTGGTTGGAAACGTTGACTGTTTACTCTTTTCCATAGATACTGCCTGGCCTGTTGAGTCTCTCCAGCATTTTGTGCGTGTTGCTTTGGATTTCCAGTATCTGCAGACATTCTCATTTTTGGTAGAAGAAATAAAGGCATAAACAAGGAGAAAATTCAGAAATCAGAGGTGCAAAGGGACATGGGAGTCCTTGTGCAGGATTTCCTAAATATTAACTTACAGTTTGAGTCAGTGATGAGGAAGGCAAATGCAGAATTGGCATTAATTTTGAGAGGACCAGAATATAAGAGCAAGGATGTAATGCTGAGGCTTTATAAGGCACTGCACCAACAGGACTTAGAGTATTGTGACGGGTTTTTGGGCCCCTTATCTAAGAAAAGATGTGCTGGATTGGAGAGGGTCCGTAGGAAGTTTGTGGGAATGAAAGGGTTAACTTATGAAGCCTGTTTGATGGCTCTGTGCCTGTACTCCCTGGAGCTTAGAAGAATGAAGGAAGAGCTCATTAAAACCCATTGAATATTGAAAGGCTAGATAGAGCAGATGTGGAGAGGATGTTTCCGATAGTGGGGGAGTCTAGGACCGGAGGGCACAGCCTCAGAATAGAGATACATCCATTTAGAATGGAGATAAGGAGGAATTTCTTTAGCCATTGGGTGGTAAGTCTATGGAATACATTTGCACACTTGGCTGTGGAGATCAAGTAATTGGGTATATTTGAAGTAGAGGTTGATAGGTTCTTGATTAATAAGAGCTCAGAGGTTACAGGGAGAAGGCAGGAGAATGGGATTGAGATGGATAATAAATCAGCCTGGATGGAATGACAGAGCATATCTGATGGGCCAAATGGCCTAATTCTGCTCCTATGTCTTAGGGCATATGGTATTAACACTCCCACCACACCCAGCCACCTACAGGCTCCAGACCCTCACTGGTGACAAAGAGCAGACAGTGTAAAACCAGATGTTTAAACCTGAAAGAAAGGTTAAAGTGCTATAGGTTTCAGATAGAAAGTCTGCCCATAAAATGACTGTGATCTTCCAAATGGTTTCCTTGGAGCGCGGTTAATTTTATGGAGCTATTTTGAGTCTTTACTGCCTAACCGATAATCTGGAAAAGCTCACCATTCAGATTCAGGTTTATTTAGCACATGTACATCAAGATGTGCAACAAAGTGCATCATACAGTAACAACCAACACAACCTTTTGGCATATTGTCCTTCATAAATCAAAGTACTGAGTGCAGGAATTGGAACGTTATGTAGAAGTTGCATCTGACTTTGGTGAAGCCTAATTTGGAGTATTGTGTGCAGTTTTGGTCACCTACCTACAGGAAATAGGTGGTAGAGTGGAGGTATATCTTCACCAGCCTGCTGGTCACCCTGGGGCAAGGTGTATCACTTCTTAGTGCCCTCCCCCCCACAGCAATCAGGGTCACGTGAAGCCACGGGAGCAGGTGGTGGATGGTCGTATGAGCAGCTGGTGCACATCACAAGTCCTGGTTATGCGAGTAGAGATTCCCCACCAGGAGTCCACAGACCACTCGGTTACTGGTAGGGGTCCATGGCTTAAAAAAGGTTGGGAACCTCTACTGTAGAGTTTACAGAGAAATGTGCAAAAATCAAAAAAGTATCCAGCGTGCAGCAGTTCTGTGGGTGAAAGTGCCTTGTCAATCAGAGAGGTCAGAGGGAAATGGTTCAAGCTGACAGGAAGGTGACAGTAACTCAAATAACCACGTGTTACAACAGTGGTGTGTGGAAGAGCAACTCAATGCACAGCATGTTGAACCTTGAAATGGATGGGCTACAGCAGCAAAATACCATGAATATATACTCAGTGGCCACTTTATCAGGTACAGGAGGTATCTAATGAAGTGTATGTCAGTAATAATAAACCTAATTCTGATTTAACCTACCCTTCAGAGTACTTACCTACATGTTTAAACATGAAAAACTGAGAGTCAATTTCAATTTCAATTGTTCAGCCAAGTGCAAAATCTCTGAAACTCTTTGCTGAGTCTTTTTTTTTCTGAATGAATACATTTCCTCTGCTGTACACCTAGCCACTCAGGCATTCTTTGCAGCTTGCGAGAAAGCAGTTGGAAGATATTTGTCGATGTGGGAGTGATACTCAACTTTTGAATGGAGTGGGGCCATTTGGAGAGTTAAAAGTTGTTGCGCAGAGTAGATTCTCTGGCAAAATGACGAAACTAAATTTTGTGGAGACAGTTTCAACAAATAAGGAGATAGGGGAGTTCCATCTGAGATTAGAAGAAATAACAAAACCAAGAACACTAGTATTTTTTAATGTTGAAATTAGAAACCTATTATTAAATTAAACAAGTCTGCCAATCCTCTGTGAAGTTATAGTTCTTTAAAAATAACTATTTAAAACATAATCAATTTAGCCTTTCAATCGGAAAACTGAATTGAATTTAATACCAAAAATACTTAGCCTTTAGATGGCCCAGGGCTCTGGGGAATAAGAGGCTCCATAAGCCAGCTTTTATTGAACTCACTGTAATGTTGAACATATCACAATATTATCCACAGTAGCTTTATTATCCACATAAATGAAATGAATTCTGGAGATATCAATTGTGAATAAAAATAACAAATTTTTAACATCTGTTCATAAAACTTCATCAATTCTCCAATCCCTTCTCATTACTTTATTAGCTTGGCTTTTTACTTCACACCAATATACTGGATTCTGTAATTTTTTTTATTGCTTTCTCTGTTTTCTTGTCCGTTTGCCTCTACAATGTTGACATCTGGAATTTGGAGCCAACTAAGAGGCCAATATTTAAAAGCATTTTTTTTAGTGTCAAGCCCAACAAGCCGTGTTAACAGATTCCTGTCTCTGTAAGCTTAATCATAGCCAGATGATATAACATATCTCAGATCTTCTCAGTGTTAGATACTCAAATGACAAGGAAAGGAGTTTGTAATTCTCTACCCAAAACATCGACTGTTTATTCCTCTCCATAAATGCTGCCTGTTCCTCCAGCACTTTGTGTATGTGTTGCTCAAGATTTCGAGCATCTGCAGAAACTCTTGTGTTTAACACAGCTCTAACCTCCTCAGTGTTCAATACACAAATAAGAAGGAAAACAGTTTGTAAATCTGCTGAAGGTCTCAGCCCAAAATGTCGACTGTTAATTCCTCTCCATAGATGCTGCCTGATTTACTTGAGCATTTTGTGCGTTTTACTCTGAATTTCCAGAATCTGCAGAATCCCTTGAGTTTAACATATCTCTCATCTTCTCAGTTTTAAATACTCAAATGACAAGGAAAAGAGTTTATAATTCTGCATAAAACATCTCTTAGAGCAGCAAAAGATACTGCATATGCTTTTTTTATTCTTTTTTTGAGATCAAGGTGTTGTTAATAAAGTCAGTCTTTGTCGCCCTTTCCTTGAAGCAATAAAGGTGCTGGCAAACTTCCTTCTGGAACCTACAGTGTTGTTGGGTAAAGTGCTCCAGGACTTGAATTCAGTGACAACAAAGGACTGATAATGTATTTCCAAATCAGGAAATCGTTTGTGACTTGGAGAATCTGCAGGCACCAGTGTTCCTGTACGTCTTGAACAGAATATCCCACAAAAAGTAGTGGATATGACCCAGGCCATCACAGGTAAAGCCCTCCCCACCGTTGAGCATTAATTGTGGTGAACTACATATACCTGTCTGGACACGTCCCTCTGCTGACTGCTCCTGTGGCTCCTCCCACAGACCCCTGTATAAAGGCGATTGGAGGCACTGCTCCCCCCCTCAGTCTCCAGGATGTTGTGTGGTCATTTCTTGCAGCTAATAAAAGCCTGTCGTTTACCTCCCATCTCCGAGAGTTATTGATGGTGCATCACTAATACACGGAAAACTGCTGCAGGAAAGCAACATCCCTCGTCAGGGACCCCCACCACCCAGGTCATGCCCTCTTCTTGCTGCTGCCATCAGGAAGAAGACTCAGGAGCCTCAGGACGCACACTACCAAATTCAAGAGCAGTTATTATCCCTTAACCATCAGGCTTTTGAATGAGAGAGAATAACTTCACTCAGCTTCACTTGCCCATCACTGAACTGTTCCCACAAACCTTTGGGCTCACTTTCAAGGATTCTTCATCACATGTTCTTGATATTTGTTGCTTTTATTTTTCTCTTTTTGTATTTGTTATCTTTTTCACGTTGATTGTCTGTCGTGTTGGGCAGCAGTTTTTCATTGATTCTATTATGGTTCTTGTATTTACTGTGAATGCCTGCAAAAAATGAATCTCAGATTTGTATATGGTAACTTTGATAATAAAGTTACTTTGAACTTTTGGTATTGGTCATGTGTTTGGAGATGCTGTTGGCTTAGTCAAGGTGAATACATCGTGTTGGTGGCACACACACTCAGCAGCCACTGGTGGATGGGATGAATGTTTGTGATAGTGGATGCAACGGTCATCAAACATCTTGTCTTGTCTAGATAGTGTTGAAGTCCATATGGATGTGGGAACTGCACAGTTCCAGGCACATGGAGAGTACTCCATAACACTAAACACAAGAGATTCTGCAGATGTCGGAAACCTTGAGCAACACACACAGAGAAAGTGCTGGAGGAACTCGGCAACCTAGGCAGGGGAATCAACAGTCAACGTTTCAGACCAAGACCCTTCATCAGGACCAATCATAACACTCTTTACTTGTGTTTTGTAGATCGTAGAAACACCTTGGGGTGACAAAAAGAATGGACCACTGACCCACTCTCATAAAGAGATTAAAGATTAGCTTTATTTGCCACATATACATCAAACTATCGAAAAGTAAAGAGAAATGTGCTGTTTACGTCAACAACCTGCGTGTGCTGGGGGAAGACCACAAGTGTCATCAGGCTTCTGTTGCCCACAACTTATTAACCCTAACCCATACGTCTTTGTAAAGTGTGAGGAAAGCCATGTGGTCATGGGGAAACCTACAGACTCCTTAAAGACAGTGGCAGGTATTGAACCATGATCTTACAGCTGGTACTGTAAAGAATTACACTAACCGCGACGCACTGTGGCTGATCCAACCCAGTTCTGGTCAGTAGTGTCCTCCAGGAAGTTTACAGTGGGTGACGCCACAGGATGAGTGGTCAATCTTTCTCTTGTTCAAGGGGGTCACTGCACTTTTGTGATCTGAATACTATTTGGCTATTCAGCCCTTGCCTGAGAATAACACACAAAATGCTGGAGGAACTCAGCAGGTCAGGCAGCATCTATGGAGAGGAATAAACAGTTGACGTTTTGAGCCACGACTCTTCATCAGGACTGGAAAGGAATGGGGAAGAAGCCAGAATGAGAAGGTCGGGGAGAGGGTAAGGAGTACAAGCTAGAAGGTGATAAGTGAGGTGGAAGATAGGTGGATGGGGAGGGGGGAATGAAGTGAGAAGCTGGGAGCTGATAGTTGGAAAAGGTAAAGGGCTGAAGTAGAAGGAATCAAATAAGAGATGATAGTGGACCAAGGGAAAAAAGGAAGGAGGAGGGGCACCAGAGGGAGGTGATAGGGATAGGAGGAGAAGAAGAGAAGAGGTGAGAGAGAAGCCAGAATGGTTCCATGCCTGAGATATTAGCATATCAGTTTAGGACTTTTTTTATTTTGAACCTTCTCTTGTTTGGCAATAGAAGAACAGTAAATAAATTATTAGAGAAAGATAGCTCATACATAAAAGATAATCTGCTTTGCCACTGTAATGTGCAAAACTTGCACAAGGAAGTAGATGATATTTACTATATATAGCCCACTTTTCAAAAGAATTTTCTGTAATGAATTTTCCAAATGAAAGTTTCTGAACTTCAAAAAATGTTTTTTTCTCTCTGCTGGAGTACAGATAGATGTGCTGTGTTCAGACTTTTAAGCATTGTAATAGCTTCCCACAGATGGACAATTTTTAAAAGCTGTTTTCAATTTTTGAAAGCAATGTGAAAATTGTTGGTATTGGAAAAAAAAACACATGGCTACGTGCTCCTCTGGCAGTAGCGTCTTGTCCCTGCCCTTGTTTGCCATAGTCAAAACAATCAATGCAGGCATTCTGCTAAATAACAGGAATTACTACAGTGGCCAAGCACGTTCAGCTCCCTCAGGGCTCCTGCTGTATATTGGATTCTGTTCCTGATAAGAGTCAGCTGCTGGTGGTGAGCATCAGAGACTCGCTTCAGATCTCAGGCTTTCCAAAACAGCTCAGAGTTCATTTTCAGATTTCATTATGAACTCCAGGTCAGCTGACGATGCTCATACTGAACAGTAGAGGCCCTTTGGCCCACAATCTTGTGCTGACCTTTTAACCTACTCTAAGATCAACCAAACCCTTCAGTCAAGTCAAGTCACTTTTTATTGTCATTTCAACCATAACTGCTGGTACAAAGTTATTTTTACACAGTAAAAATGAGACAAAGTTTTTCAGGACCGTGGTGCTACATGAAACAATACAAAAACTACACTGAACTATGTAAAAACTACACTAGACTGCAGACCTACCCAGGACTGCATAAAGTGCACAAAACAGTGCAGGCATTACAATAAATAATAAACAAGACAACAGGTACAGTAGAAGGCAGTAAGTTGGTGTCAGTCCAGACTCTGGGTATTGAGGAGTCTGATGGCTTAGGGGAAGAAACTGTTACAGTCCAGGATGTTGTGCTGATGTATATAAACGTACTCCACAATCAGTCTAACCCTTCCCTCCTACAAAGCCCATAACCCTCCATTTTTTATGTCCAAAGTTCAAAGCAAAATTTATTATCAGAGTGCATTCATGTTACCACATACCACCCTGAGGTTTTTTTCCCTGCAGGAATACTTAGCCAATCTATAGAAAAGTAACTGTAAACAGGATCAATGAACAACAAACTGTGAAAATGTAAATATTAAAAAATAGCAATAAACAACAAGAGCATGAAATAACAAGATAACAAGGCCTTAAAGTGAGACTGTTGGTAGAGGGGACACCACAAATAGAATGTGTAGTCATCCCCTTTTCTTCCAGAGCTGATGGTTAAGGGGTAATAACTGTTCTTGAACCTTGTGGTGCAAGTCCTGAGGCTCTTGTATCTTCTACTTGATGGCAGCAGCGAGAAAAAGGCATGGCCTGGGTGGTGAGGATCATATGCCTATCTGAGAGTGCCTCACCTAAGAGGAGGCACAATTTTAAAGTGTCTGGAGTAAACACTTATGATGGATATAGATAGTGTAAATGTAAGCAGGCTTTTTCCACTGAGGTTGGCTGAGACTAGAGCTAGAGGTCGTGGGTTCAGGGTGAAAGGAGAAATGTTTAAGGGAATGCCTTCACTCAGAGAGTGGAATGAGCTGCCAGCAGAAATGGTGGATATGGGTTTGATTTCAACATTTATGAGAAGTTTGGATAGGTACATGGATGGGAAGTGTATGGAGGGCTCTGGTCCGGACGGGTGAAAGGGCCTGTTTCTGTGCTGTAGTGTTCTATGACTCTGATTCTATGGAAGTATGGGAGGGGGTGTCAGGTAGGTTTTTTTACACAGGGAGTGGTGGATGTGAGGAACGTCATGCCAGAAGTGGTGGTAGAGGCAGACACATTAGGGACATTTAAGAGACTCTGAGGTAGGCCCGTGGATGATAGAAAAAATGGAGGGCTATGTGGGAGGGAGAGGTTAGATTGATCTTAGAGTAGGTTAAAGGGTTGGTTTAACATCGGGGGCCAAATGGTCTGTAGTGTGCTGTAATATTCTATGTTCTATGTTGTAAGTATCCCTAATGTATCTGCTTCTACCACCACTGCGGGCAGTGTGTTCCACACTCCCACCACTCCCTCTACCATCCCCCTACACTTTCCTCCAATCACCTTTAATGAATGCTCTCCGGTTTTGCTGACTGTTGCCTTTGGGAAAGGGTGCTGTCTGTCCACCCTCTCATTGAGCACTGGAGTCATACAGTACGGAAACAGGCCCTTTGGCCCACCTGGTCCGTGCTGACCACGGCATCCATCCTGTCCACGTTCGGCCCATGACCCTCCAAACCCCTATCCTGCATTTACCCGTCCCAAATGCCTCTTAAATGATGCAATTATACCCATCCAAACCACTTCCTCACACAGCTCACTCCAGGTACTCACTGCCCTCTGGGAACACCAAAAGGTCGAGGTGGGTATGATTGAATCCACAGTACGCTTCTCACAGACCTCTCCACCTCTATTGTCAGCTCTTTAGTGCTGTCACTCCAATGGGAAAAGCCCGAGCCCAGCCACCAAAACAGATCCTTTTGCACCCGGGCAGGAGCTTTGCCTTGCACACCTTATTCAGCATGATGGAGACAATGCATGAAGTAATTCATAAAATCTCTCACAGCTATTATTGCTGTAAAAACTCCCAGCTGTGTAACTGGCCACCCAATACACAGAGCAAAGGCAAAAGAAGGTATTATCAAAGTACATAGATGTCATTAGGTTCATTTTCATGGGGGCATTGACAGGAGACTAAAGAAATACAGTAGAATTTATGAAAAACTGTAGATAAACAGTACAAAACATCACAGGCCCTTCGGCCCACAATGTTGTGCCAACCTTTTAGCCTTCTCTAAGATCAATCTAACCCTTTCATCCCACATAGCCCTCCAGTTTTCTTTCATCCACCTAAAAGTCTCTTCACTATCTCCAATGAGTCCGCCTCTCCGCCACCACCCCAGGCAGTGCATTTCACACACCCACCACCCTCCGCGTTAAAAAACCTACCTCCAACATCCAGTCGCCTTAAGATAATGGCTCCTCGGGTTAGCCATTCCGCCTTGGGAAAAAGTCTCTGGCTATCCACTCGATCCATGCCTCTTATCCTCTTATACACCTCTATTAAGTCACCTCTCACCTTCCGTCACTCCAAAGAGAAAAGCCCAAGCTCACTTAACTTGTCCTCATAAAGCATGCTCTCTAATGCAGGCAGCACCCTGCTGAACCTCCACTGCACCCGCTCTAAGGCTTTCACATGCTTCCTATGATGAGGCAACCAGAACTGAACACAATGCTCCAAAACCAGAACTTTATAGAGCTGCAACATTACCTCGTGCCACTTGAACGCGATTTCCTGACTAATAACGGCCAAAAAGCCATATGCATTCTTAACCACCCAATCAATTTGCGTGGCAACTTGGAGGGATCTAGGGACGTGGACCCAAAGATCCCTCTGTTCCTCCAAACCACTAAGAATCCTGCCATTAACCCTGTACCGAAAAAAACATACCAGTAATGATTGCTGCACAAACGTGATATTATGGCAGCGTAGCACACTGCTTGTCGTTAAAAGTTATGACTTCCTGTAAATTTAGCCATCCGTGTGAGAGTTTGTACCTTCTACGGGGATTTTACAGTTTGTAAGAAAAAAATGCCCCATTGCCTATTTCCAGTTTATCAGCAGGCCTATAAGACTGCATTGTGAAATTGTGGAACATTCTGAAATGATTTGCAGGTTCAGCAGCTTATTAGTTATAAGGAACATATGAGGAGCATTTGTTGGCTCTGGGAGCATTTGCTGGAGTTTAGAAGAATGGGAGGGGGGGTGTGGGGGAGGATCTCCTTGAAATCTATCATTTATTGAAGGGCCGAGATAGAGTAGATGTGAAGAGGATGTTTCCTATAATGGCGAAGTGTAGGACCAGAGGGCACAGCTGCAGAATAGAGGGTCGTCCATTTAGAACAGAGATGAGGAGGAATTTCTGCAGCAGAGGGTGGTGAATCTGCGGAATTCATTGCCACAGACAGCTGTGAAGGCCAAGTCATTGAGTATATTTAAAGCTGAGATTGATAGGTTCTTGATAATTCAGAGTGTTGTAGGTTATAAGGAGAAGGCAGGAGAATGGATTTGAGAGGGATAATAAGTACATTCGATGGGCTGAGTGTCCTAATTCTGCTCCTATGCCTTATGGTCTAATTGTTAAAAGATCGGGGCATCACGGTTGCATAGCAGTTAGCATTACACTATTACAGTGCTAGCTGTAAGATCAGGGCGCAGTTCACACTGCCGTCTATAAGTTGGTATGTTCTCACCAAGACTGCGTGGGTTTCCTCCCACATTCCAAAGACGTACGAGTTAGGGTCAGTGAGTTGTGGGTGTGCTATGTTGGCACCAGGAACATGGCGACACTTACGGGCTGCCCAGCGTGATCTTCAGTGATATGATTTGATGTGGCACAAACAACGTATTTCTCTGTATGGTTCAATGTATGTGTGACAAATAAAACTGATTTTTTTAAGGAGGAGATATATATATATAAATTTTTTAAAATTGAGATACAGTGTGGAATAGGCCCTTACAGCCCTTCAAACCACGCCGCCCAGCAACCCCTAATTTAATCCTAGTGTAATCACGGGTCAATTTACAATGACCAATTAACCTACCAACCAGTACATCTTTGGACTGTGGGAGGAAACCGGAGCACCTGGGGGAAACCCACGCAGTCACGTGGAGAACTTATAAACTCCCTACAGTTGGCAGTGGGAATTGAACCCAGGTCACTGGTATTGAAAAGTGTTGTGCTATGCTACCCTGCCAGCCTTATCTCAACATCTCAAATGCTGGTAGATTAGTCTTTTATTGTGTAGATTTTAATATTGCTTTTAGTAAAACTGACAGCTGAGAGTAAACAACACGCACAGAATGCTGGAGGAACTCAGCAGGCCTGACAGCATCCACGGGTAAGAATACAGTCGACATTTCAGGCTGGGACCTGATGAAGGGTCTCGGCCTGTAACATCAACTGCACTCTGAGATCCTCCAGCATTTTGTGTGTGTTGCTTGGATTTCCAGCATCTGCAGGTTTTCTCTCAGTTGAGAGTAAGGACTACTTCAAAGCCAGTAACTTCAATGAATAAAGAGAGTCTCATCTCACTGACTCTCCTCCCATGCTTATCTTGAGATCCTAGGAACATGCCAAATTTCTAAACTTGTGTTGATAGCTTCTGAATACATCCTTTTGTCAAATATTGTTCATCGGTCTCCACCTACTTGTACTGCGATCTTAATACATGTTACCACTTCAGAGCTACACGGTTAACATTTGACCCCTCGTGTGCTGGATTCTTTCATTTGTATATTCCGAAATCTGTCTTCCACAATTCTAAATCTCAAAAATGAACCTTCATGTCAAATATGGTGGCATATATGCACTTTGATCACTTGAAAAGAGACACTTTGGGCACAGGTGGGATAGAATTGCAAGTGAAATAAATTTACCAGGGACTAATTTAAAAATAATTGCCAAAGAGAAGGACAATGTAACAGAGGTAATTATTCTCAGAGGAAAATCAAAGCATTCTTCTTAATTACCAGAAATGCATTCACACAATTTCCAGAATACAACACAGCAGCACTGGAAGTCTTCCTAAGCCGGTGTTACAGAGTGTGATGGCATGATTGTGTAGAGGTTAGCGTTATGCTTTATTGCGCCAGCTAAAAGATCAGGGTTCAATTCTGTAAGCAGCTTGTATGTTCTCCCCATATCCTCCAGGTGCTCTGGTTTCCTCCCACATACATACTGGTTAAAGTTAGGAAGTTGGGGGTCCTGAATGATGGGGCCCACCTTTCTGAGGCATCGCCTTTTGAGGGTGGCCTGGATACTGGAGTGGCAGTTGCCCATGATGGAGCTGGCTGAGTTTACAACTTTCTGCAGCTTTTTCTGATCCTGTGCAGTGGTCCCTTCATACCAGAGAGTGATGCAACCAGTTAGAATGCTCTCCACAGTATGTCTGTACAAATTTGTGGGAGTCTTTGGTGACATACCATCACCTCATACGCCTAATGAAATACGTATTGCAAATGTTTTTTGTTTTATATATTTGCAGGAGTTTTGCACAATGTAATCACAGCATCTCTCCTCTGTGGAAATTGGATTGCATCTTAGAGCGTAAGACCATCAGACAAAAGAGCAAAATTATGCCATTTGGCTCATTAGGTCTGCTTTATCATTTGAATCTACAATACTTTGGCTGAATCTACAACTCTGTTCTGCCTCCAGTTTATCCTGATTTGATTCCTCAAAGTACAACTGTTCTGTCTTCTCTTTGTCTTCAGATACCAGAGAGTGTAAGACCTGCACCGAAAGGAGTGAAAACAGTAACATCAAAAGAGATGTGACTTTTTCTCTTTTTTAAGCCTATTGCATAGATGAAGGCAATAAGACCATAGACATAGGAGCAGAGTTAGGCCATTTGGCCCATCGAGTCTGCTCCGCCATTCAATCATGGCTGATCCTTTTTAATTCTCCTCCTCAACCCCAGTTATTGGCCTTCTCCTCATAACCTTTGATGCCATGTCCCATCAAGAATCTATCAATCTCTGCCTTAAATACACCCAATGACCTGGCCTCTAAAGCTGCATGTGGCAACAAATTCCACAATTCACCACCCTTTGGCTAAAGAAATTACTCCAAATCTCTGTTTTGAAAAGGGGCCCTCTATCCTGAGACTGTGATGTCTTGTCCTAGACTCTCCCACCATGGGGTTAGGGTTAGGGTCCTTTCCACAACTACTCTGTCTAGGCCTTTCAACATTCAAAAGGTTTCAATGAGATTCCCCCCCCCCCCCCACCCCATCCTTCTAAATTCCAGTGAGTACAGACCCAGAGCCATCAAACATTCCTCGTATGATAACCCTTTCATTCCTGGAATCATCCTTGTGAACCTCCTCTGTACCTTCTGCAATGCCAGCACACCTTTTCTAAGACGAGGGGCCCAAAACTGTTCACAATATTCAAGGTGAGTCCTCACCAGTGCCTTATAAAGCCTCAGCATCACATCCCTGCCCTTGTATTCTAGACGCCTTGAAATGAGTACTGACATTGCATTTGCCTTCCTCACCACTGCCTCGACCTGCAAGTTAACCTTTAGGGAGTTCTGCACAAGGACTCACAAGTCCCTTTACATCTCAGATTTTTGTATTTTTTTCTCCATTTAGAAAATAGTCCGCATGTTTATTTCTACTACCAAAATGTATACCATGCATTTTCCCACATTGCATTTCATTTGCCACTCTCTTGCCCATTCTCCTAATCTGTCTAGGTCCTTTTTCAGCCTTCCTGTTTCCACAACACTATGGCCCTTCCACCAACTTTCGTATCATCTGCAAACTTGGCAACAAAGCCATCTATTCCATCATCTAAATCATTGATATACAACATAAAAAGAAGTGGTCCCAACATTGACCCCTGCGGAACACCACTAATCATTGGCAGCCAGCCAGAAAAGGATCCTTTTATTCCCACTCACTGCCTCCTACCAATCAGCCAATGCTCTAACCATGCCAGTAACTTTCCTGTAATACCATGGGCTCCTAACTTGGTACGCAGCCTCATGTGTGGCACTTTGTCAAAGGCCTTATGAAAGTCCAAATATCCACTGCATCCCTTTTATCTATCCTACTTTTAATCTCCTCAAAGAATTCCAACAGGTTCTTCAGGCAGGATTTTCCTTAAAAGAAACCATGCTGACTTTGTACTATCTTGTCCTGTGTCACCAAGTACTCCACACCTCATCCTGAACAATTAACCCTAACATCTTCCCAACCACTGAGGTCAGGCTAACTGGTCTATAATTTCTTTTCTGCTGAAATGTATTGTTCTACAATAAATTTGTTTTATAAAAGGGGTTCCCAACCTAGACCCCTTGGTAAATGGTAGGGGTCCATGGTATAAACAAGGTTGGGAGCCCTCATTTATACACTAAAAAGCTTGTTATTATGGAATAAGGTATGCCATTTCAAATTCCCTATGCCCCTTATACAAGCTTATGAGGGGTAAATGCAAGCAGGGTGTTTGCACTGAGTTTGGGTGAGAATACAACTACAGTTCATGAGTTAATGTGTGAAAGGTGAACTGTTTAAGGGGAACCTGAGGGGGAGAGAGTGTGGAACAAGCAGCCAGTGGTTATCATAGAGTCATAGAAAAGTACTGAAACAGGCCCTTCAGCCCATCTAGTCTGTGCTGAACCATTTAAACTGTTTACTCCCATCACCCTGCACCGAGACCATAGCCCTCCATACTCCTACCATCCATGTACCTATCAAAACTTCTCTTAAATGTTGAAATCAAGCTTGCATGCATCACTTGCACTGGCAGCTTGTTCCACACTCTCCCCACCTTCTGAGTGAAGAAGTTTCCCCTCATGTTCCTCTTATACTTTTCACCTTTCACCATTAACCCATGACCTCCAGTTGTAGACCCACCCAACTTCAGTGCAAAAAACCTGCTTACATTTACGCCATTTATACCCTCATAATTTTGTATGCCTCTACCAAGCCTCCCCTCAACCTTTTACGTTCCAAGGAATAAAATCCTAACCTATTTAAACTCAGATCTTCCAGACCCGGCAACATCCTTGTAAATTTTCTCTGTGCTCTTTCAACCTTATTTACGTCTTTCCCGTAGGTAGGTGACCAAAACTATACAAAATACTCCAAATTAGGAAGTGGTGGACACGGGTTTGATTTCAACATTTAAGAGAAATTTGGGTAGGTACATGGATGGGATGGATATGGAGGTCTCTGGTTGGAAGGCAGGTCAATGGGACTAGGCAGAATAATACTTCAGCATGAACTAGATGGTCCAAAAGGCTTGTTTCAGTGCTGTAGTGTTCTCCATGACTGATTCTTCAGATACTATAAGTACCCCTTTAACTGCGTTAGAATGGAGCTTGTAACGATCAGTGAGAATACTCTTTCTAGACCATAGTGTCTCATGATGGTAGTTATGAGGATACAGGAGTGAAGTTCTGATGTTGAAGCTTTAAAAAGAACTGAAATGTTTAAACTTGTCATGTTTTTCGTGTCGGATTACATTGGAAATTCCACCTTGTCAATCTTCTCTGACTGACATATAGATTTAGTTGTGTTTGTGCAGATAGTGAGTGAACGTCGGCTGTGTTCCTGCTTGTCAATCATAACATCTTTGGCAAAAGTGGACCTCTGCTTTGTTTTTAAACACAAGATAAATTCTGTTTGTCCCCAGGTGGCCTGTAGAATATTCCTCTGAGCCTTTGCCAAGAGCATTTTTGAAAGCTGATAGCTCAGTGTGGGATCTTTTGTGGTTTACTACCAAAATAAATACAAGCGAGGTTGCTTTTAGCAGGGAGATCTGGAGACCTACCAGACCTGAGAACAAGGCAAAGGCTGAAACTCTGCCGACCAAGAGTTGCCTGCCTGTACAGTTCTTCAGGGTAGGGTATCAGGTCATGTGTAAATAGTCCACCCTGAAAAAAGTTAACCTTTAAATAACTTAAAGAAAGATTAGCTTTGTGTGTCACATGGACATCAAAACATCGAAACTTAAAGTGAAACGGTGAAGCTGCCCTCAGGGTGGAGGAGCAACGCCTTATATTCGTCTGGATAGCCTCCAATCTGACGACATGAGTATCGATTTCTTCTTCTGGTAAAGGAAAATTCCCTCTCCCTCCGCTCTTCTTCTATACCCCACTCTGGACTTTTACTTCTTCTCGCCCGCCTATCACCTCCCGGTGCCCTCCTCTTTCCCTTTCACTTGTGGCCCACTCTCCTCTCCGATCAATTCCTTCTTCTCTAGCTCTCCACCTTTCCCATGTACCTGCCTTCATCCATCACCTTCCACCTATCCTCTTTCCCCTCTCCCTACCTTTTTATTCTGGGTTCTTCCTTCTTCCTTTCCAGCCTCAGCCTGAGATACTGGCTGTCTATTCATTTCCATAGATGCTCCCTGACCTGCTGAGTTCCTCCACCGTTCTGTGTGTGCTGCTCTGGATTTCCAGCACCTGCAGACTGTCTCATGTTAGTGAACTGTGTCATTTGCATCAGCAACCAACGCGGTCTGAGGATGCGCTGGTGTCTTCTGTCACCAACGTAGTATGCACACGACTTATTAACTAGCTGGTACGTCTCTGGACTGTGGGAGGAAACCACCCACGCGGTCACAGGGAGAACGTACAAACTCCTCGCAGACGGTGGCGGGAATTGAACCCTGATCACCGACGCTGTAACGAGTTGCACTATTGTGCCAGTTTAGTTACTCTGTAGTTGCTTTTTAGTTTATTTCTTTCATAAGAATAAACTCTCAGCCACATCAGGGCACGCATTTTATTTTGATTTGATAACTTTGGAGTTTGCATTCCCCAGTAAAGTGTCAGGAAGAGAGACATACCTGAACTCAGGCTCAGGAAGATGATGTTGAGCTGCGGTCTCCGTCAAGATCATTGTTCAGATTTAGTTCAAAGGTTCCAAGTACCTTTATTATCAAGTTATGTATAAATTGTACAGCCGTGAGATTTGTCTGCTTACAGGCAGCCCCAAAACAAGCAACCCAAAAGAACCCAACTATAGAAAGAGAAAGACCATCCTCAGTGCTCAGGGAAAAGAGGAGAAAATCAGATCATGCAAACAGTAGAAGCGAGCAACAGCATTTCAAACCAAAGTGAAACCACAGACCGAATTTCCCGGAGCCACAGTCTTAGTTCATCTTATTAGAGGGGCAAATCGCTGCAAAGCTTGCAAACACAAAGCACAGCTGGGGCAGTCTCACATCCTCAGCACGAAATCGGCCTGACCTTCGCCTCCGGACCTGACACCTCCCTTTCCAGTCTATCTCGACAGCCTACTCAGCAGATCGCACCTCACATTAGGATCGGGGCCCCACTGCAGTGATATGCTCTGGGCCTAGACAATGGCGCCCAGTCCAAAGCCATTCCTGACCTCTCCAAATCGGCACGGTGCCTAGAGCAATCCAACCTTGCACCCAGGTTAGGTTGGACAGGTACCAAAACTCCTCCACCTCGACTCCTCTCTGAATCACTCACTACAACTCCATCTGTGACTCCCGTCTCGAACATGTTACACTTCAGACTCGCAATGCACCAGCATGGCTCGCCCCTACAATTAACTTCGCCTTCGCTCCTGTCTTCATTGTTTATGGTGATAATTTACCACAAGTTGTTATTTAGTTGTCTTTTTTTTTGAATTTGCAGGGATGGTTTTGGAGACAGAGGGGGGAGCTAGGGGTTTAGGGTCGGGGATGTGGGGGAGTTAGAAGTCAGGCCAGAGTATAGTCCTCTGTTCTGCTCTCCATTTTCTGTATTTGAAGGCCAGGATGAAGGACATCCATGGTTGGATGTCGGGCCAGCAGATCAGAGAGGACAAGTTGCATGCGTTTCTGAATTCTGTCACTTTATTTTGCTGTTTTGAGCGGTTTGATTGGGGCAATCGACGTCAACTGGAGCACTTCGGTGAAGAATAGCCCTGCTGCCTGAATTGGCTAGTAGTGCAGTGTTGAACTGAACTAAACTGAATACTACTGCTTTGATGTTTGATATTCTACTTGTTGTTCATAACTTGTTCTTTTTTTCTCGCGTTTTCTTGAACGGGTTCCATGGTGGTCCTTTGTTTTGTGGCTGCCTGTGGGAGGATGAATCTCAGAGTTGTATTCTGTACACATACTTTGATAATAAATGTATTTTGAACCTTTGAGGACGAAGGCTGGCGCCCACCCCCCCCCCCCCCACCCAGATCAGCAAGTCAACAGGCAAGTGACATGAGTAATGGTGACCCTGAGCTACCCAAGTCAGCAAATCCTGAGATCAAGGCCGAGAGCTTGGGGGACCCGTCATTGGCGAGTTTGGAGCCTTTATTTGTCATCATCAGCAATGTCTGGGTTCGACACTAAAGATCGAAACCCAAAGGTAAATTGGAATTCTGAAAAGTTAGGTCCAAAGGCCAGACCCGGAGTCTTCAGGTCTTCTGGGAAAGGCCAGAGCCCAAAGTCTGCGAGTCTTCTGGGGAAGTTGAAGTCCAATGTCTGTGAAATTATGAGTATGCAGGAGGCTGAAGACCACAAACATGTGGTTGGTGGACCATGTTTGTGTGTGCGAGAGAGGAATGGGGTTTGTTTGTTGTTTAGTATATGTGTTTATTGCGTTCTGTGTTGTTCCACAAAGCAATGTTGGCGCTGGAATGTGTAGCAGCACTTGCAGGCTGATCCAGTACATCCTGGAGGGTTTTGGTTATTAACGTAAACAACACATTTCACTGTATGTGTCCATGTACATGTGATAGATGTGATAACCTCTCACTCGATGTCAGCAAGACCAGGGAGCTGATTATTGACTTCTAGAGAAGGAAGCCAGAGATCCAGGAGCCAGTCCTCATTGGAGGACCAGAGGTGGAGAGGGTCAGCAACTTTAAATTCCTTGGGGTTATTATTTTGGAGGATCTGTCCTTGGCCCAGCACATAAATGCAATGACAAAGAAAGCACAGCAGCATCTCTACTTCCTCAGGAGTTTGCAGAGATTCAGCACGACATCTAAAACTTTGACAAACTTATATAGATGTGTAGTGGAGAGTATTTTGACTGGCTGCATCTCAGCCTGGTACAGAAATACCAATGCCCTGGAATGGAAAATCCTACAAAAAGTAGTGGATACGGCCCAGTCTGTCACAGGTAAAGCCCTCCCCACCATTGAGCACCTCTACATAAAACACTGTTGCAGGAAATCAGTATCCACCATCAGGGACCCTCACCACCCAGGACATGCCGTCTTCTCACTGTTGCCATCAGGAAGAAGGTACAGGAGTCTCAAGACTTGCACCATCAAGTTCAGGAGGTTATCACCCCTCAACCATCAGGCTCTTGAACCAAATGGGATAATTTCACTCACCTTCAATTGCCCCATCATTGAAATTTTCCAACAACCTATGGACTCTTCCTTCATCTCACGTTCTGAATATTTATTGTTTATTTATTTACAATTATTGTTTCTTCTTTTGCATTTGCAGAGTTTGTATTCTGGTTGAGTGCCCTACCTAGTTAGGTGGTCTTTCATTGATTCTGTTATAGTTATTAGTCTATAGATTTGTTAAGTATGGCCACAAGAAAATGAATCTCAGGGGTGTATATGGTGACATATATGTACTTTGATAATAAAATTTACTTTGAACTTTGAACTAAATTAATTTGAATCTGAATCTGAAGAATTCCACATGGCCTGCTCCATTGATTGCTCTCTGATGACCCCTGCTGGAATGTGTGCATGTTGTCACTGGCCAAGGCACGAGTCTGAGAAACTGAGCAGATCCAATTTGTTTATTCATCACGCGCACATGGAAACATACGGCAAGGTGCATTGTCTGTGCTGACAACCAACACAGCCTAAGGATGTGGTTACTGAGGTCACATCCAGAGTGCAGGCTTCAGAAAGGAGATGGTGAAGTGTCCATCAGGAGAGGCAAGGGGACTAAGCAGTCAGGGCAAGATTCCCCGTAGCCATTCCTCTCAGTACACGCCTTTGGGTATTCTTGTTGCTGAGGGGAATGGCCTATCAGGACACAGCAGCAGAAGCCAAGCCAGTGGCACAGTGGCTCACCCGTAGGCTCAGCGAGTCAGGCAGAGCAATAGTGATAGGAGACTCGATGGTTAGGGGAACAGGCAGGAGATTTTTTGGCCACAAAAGAGTAGCCAGGATGATGTGTTGCCTCCCAGGTGCTAGGCTCCAGGATGTCTTAGAACAGCTACAGAAGGCTCTCAAGAGGGAGGGTGAGCATCCAGAGGTTGTGGTGCACATTGGCACCAATGACATAGGTAGAAAGGGGGAAGAGGTCCTGCGCAGTGAGTATAGGGAGTTAGGAAGAGGCTGAAGCCATAGCGGAAAGAAGATCTAGTTGGGAGCTGCACATCCAAGGATACACCTTGTATCAAAGGACAGGTAAGTAGGCAGAGAGGGTGGGGAGGCTCTGGTGATAAAAATGAAAGAGGTGACATAGGATCAGAAGATGTGGAATTCTTGCGGGTAGAGTTAAGAAACTACAAGGGTAAAAGGACCTTGATGGGAGTTATATACAGTGGCACCGAATACTAGCCAGGATATGGGAAAGGCTTGTAATAAGGGCAATGTTACGATGGTCATGGTCGTGGAGGATGCAGGTAAATTGGAAAATCAGATTGGTGCAAGAGAGATCAGAGGGACTTGGGAGTCCTTGTGCAGGATTCCCTAAAGGTTATTCCCTAAAGCAGTGGTAGGGAAGGCAAATGCAATGTTAGTATTCAGTTTGAGAGGACTAGAATGGAAGAGCAAGGATATAATTCTGAAGCTCCATAAGGCATTTGTCAGACTGTACTTTGAGAATTGTGAACAGTTTAGGGCCTTTATATAAGAAGAGGTGTGCAGGCATGTCCAGGGGAGGTTCACGAGAATGACGCTGGGAATGACAGGGTTAAGGTATGTGATGGCTCTGGGCCTGTACTCACTGGTAGTTAGAAGAATGAGGGCGGATCTCATTGAAACCCATTGAATGTTGAAAGGCCTCGGCTGAGTGGATGTGATGTTTCCTATGGTGGGGGAGTCTAGGACCAAAGTGCCTGTATTTGGGCATTAAGGGCTCATTGGGTCAGAAGGGCCTGTTACATTGCTATATCACTAAATTTAAAAAAAAATTAAAGTCAAAAATTGTCTTCACAACCACGCTATTGCAAACACTGTGAATTATAAAGGAACTTACATGGGACTTGCTTCATTGTTTCATTCTGAATATGACTTTAATCATTTCTCTGACATGTACAGTTTCACAGGCTGCTCACCAATAAATGTTATCCATTAAATAAAAAAAATAATGAGCGATGATGCACTTTTGCATTCCATCTCAATTAGTTTGGTCACGATAGAGCATGATCTCTATGAAGAAAGATGTGGCTGTGGAGAGCTTTGGAAATCATCCATCAAAATTCATTTGCCCCTCCCAAAGTTTGCTATTTTTACCAAGTCCTATCTGAATTTACCCATATGCTGAGTCCCAAAGAGCAATGAAAGCAAAAAAACTTCATGCCACTCTAAAATACACCAAGTGCTAGAGGAACTCAATACGTCAGGCAGCGTCTCTGGAAAGGAGTCAACATTTCAGGCCAAGACCCTTCATCAAGGCCTATATTCCTGAGATACGATGAAAGATCTCGGGCCGAAACATCAACACTTTGTTCCTTTTCATACATTCTGCCTGACCTGCTGAGTTCCTCGAGAATTTTGTGTGTGTTACTCTGGATTTCCCGCAAACTGCAGAATGTCTTGTGTTTATGCCGTCTTAAAAGTTTGTTTCCCCGACAGTTCATCTGATCAACTAATCCCAGCAGCTAGTCACTGCACTGTAGACACTTTAAAGCACATTTTTATAATGCTGTTTATATTGTATTTTCGAGTATTTATGTATTTATGCACATTTTATTCCACATCTCTAATTTCTAACTTTATTTTTTATATAATTCTTTACTCTTTATAATTATTGAATGTTATTTTTTGTTGCATGTCATGCCAACATACCACTGCAAATTCCCAATACACGTAAATGTATATGGTGAATAAAGTTGATTGTTGATCCTTATTTTCTCTGAGAATCCACTTAGCTTGTAACTTAGATTTAGAATACATTTCATTAAAGGTATTTTCATTAAAATCTATCCATTAAATTATTCTGTTAAGTTTATAAAATTTTATTAATTTTCAAAGGAAATCTTATTCTTATTGGATTATAAAATGCATGGGCAGCATATGTAACACTATTACAACACCAGCGACACAGGTTCAATTCCCACCGCTGCCTGTAATGAGTGTGTACACTCTCCCTGTGACCTCGCAGGTTTCCTCTGGGTGCTCTGGTTTCCTCCCACATCCTGGAGATGTATAGGTTAGTAGGTTAATTGGTCAATTGGGTGGGTGGACCTGTTGGGCCAGAAGAACCTCATACCATGTTGTATTTCTAAATTAAATTATAAAGTTTCTGGCCAGCAGCAGTTTAAGTTCTGGTCTTTATGTGAATCGATAAGCTGTACTAGACTGAGTTTGTTATGTACTCTTCCTTCACAGTGATTATACATTCAGTGATTTTGTTGATTACAGAATTCCAGTGCTGACCACCGAGTACGGCTTGACCTGGGTTTGTGGGACAAATTCAGTGAACTTGCCACAAAGTGCATTATCAAAATAGTGGAATTTGCTAAGAGGCTGCCTGGCTTCACAAGCCTGACCATTGCAGATCAGATTACTCTTCTCAAAGCTGCCTGCTTGGACATCCTGGTAAGTACCACACTCCGAATGAAAGTAACTGATCACCGGAAGAGCGTTTGATGGCTCTGGACATGAATGAGGGGGAATCGCATTGAAACCCATCGAATGTTGATAGAGTGGAAGTGGAGAGGATGTTTCCTGTCACGGGGGAGTCTAGGACCAGAGGGACATCCATTTAGAACAGAGATGAGGAGGAATTTCTTTCATCAGTGGGTCATGAATCTGTGGAATTCATTACCACAGGTAGCTGTGGAGGCCAAATCATTGAGTATATTTAAAGCAGAGATTGATAGGCTCTTGATTAGTAAGGGCATCAAAGATTACAGGGAGACAGCAGGAGAATGGGTTGAGAGGAATAATTAATCGGTCATGGTGCAATTCTGCTCCAAGGTCTTATGATCTTAATGTGTCTACCTCTGTATGTACCACCCCTGGCAGAGTGCTCTGTGCACTTTCCCCTCTGTGTAAAAAACCCACCTCTGACGTCCTCCCTGTACTTTCCTCCGCTTTCTGGTTTTGGTGATTGTCGCCTTGGGGAAAGGGTGCTGTCTGTCCACTCTGTCATAGAGCAATAGAGTCATATAGTACGGAAACAGGCCCTTTGGCCCACCTGGTCCGTGCTGACCACAGCATCCTTCCTGCTAGTCCCAGCTGCCCATGTTCGGTCCATGACCTTGCAAATCACTATCCTCCAATTACCTATCCATATGCCTCTTAAATACTGGTGGGGCTGGCAACCTCCACCACTTCTTCACATTACTCAGTCCAGGTACTGTGAGCTGGGAGTGCTGGGTGTGTGGAATGATCTGCCAGGGATGATGGTGTGGTGAACTACATATACCTGTCTGGACACGCACCCCCCCCCCACCCCCCAGCTGACTGCTCCTGTGGCTCCTCCCACGGACCCTGGTATAAAGGCGATTGGAGCCTGAGCCCTGGCCTCAGTCTCCAGGATGTAGTATGGTGGTCAATTGCTGCTTGTTCTTTCTTCCAGCCAATAAAAGCCGATATCTCGCCTCACGTCTCGGAGAGTTATTGATGGTGCATCAGATGGTAGAGGCAGATTCATTAGGGTCGTTTAAGAAACTCTTAAATAGGCACATGGACAACAGAAAAATAGAGGCTCTGTAGGAGTGAAGGGTTAGATTGATCTTAGAGTAGGTTAAAAGGTCGGTAAAACATCATGGTCTGAAGGGCCTGTATTGAGCTGTATGTTCTGTGTTCAGAATCATTTTAAAGTTTTACCTTCTTTCATCATAATCTGCCCTTAATATTTTCCACTTATTGTGTTGAAACCAGCTGAGAGCACTGCGATCTTAGGCCAAGTCAAAGTCAAGGGGCATTGTCACATGCACAAGTCAGGTGCAGTAGAAAGCATACCTACAGCAGCCTCACAGACACAGAGCAGCAGACAAACAGTATTCACAAGAAAAAGATAAATTATTCATAAATTAGGCGCAATCTTACAAGAAAGAACATTCTAACCACATTCTAGCATAGCACATCGAGAGTGTCCTGACCAGCTGTATCACCATCTGGTATGAGAATTGCAAGGCACCTGACTGCAAAACCCTGCAACGGATTGTGAGGACTGATGAGAGAGTCATCGGGGACTCTATCGCCAACAAAGCCCTCTCATTCCAGGATATATACACGAAGCACGCTGCTCGCAGAGCCCTCAATATTGTCAAGGACCCCTCCCCATCCACCCCACAATCTCTTTGATCTCCTACCGTCAGGCAGTAGGTACCGCAGTATAAGAACAAGGAGAGTTAGGCTGGGTAACAGCTGCTTCCACCAGACTGTGAGACTTCTGAATGCCCTGCTCCCACTCAGTACATGTTATTTATGACATCGTCAGTAACAGTAACACAGTTGTATATTTAACTATACGTCATATATGCACTTTATGACAACTTGTACATCTACAGAATACTTTTATGATCTGTTAATATTATTTTATGAGCAGTATGTGATATACAGTATGTGCTATAGTTGTGTTTTGTGCCTTGGTCCCAGAGGATGTTGTTTCATTTAGCTGTGTACATGTGTATGGTTGAACGACAATAAACTTGAACTTGATAAGAACCAAAAAACATGTATTTCAGTGCAGAGTGGTGATAGTGTTGCTAAGCTGTAGTGATTTTAGAGTTTTACCTGTCGGTACCACGGTCGAAGGGAAGCAGGTTGTACCTGCTGGTGTGGGACGTCAGACATCTGTATTCCTGCCGATAAGTGTGACATGGTAGCGTATGGATTACAGGTTCAATTCTTGCCGCTGTCTGTAAGAGCTTGTACGTTCTCCCCATGACTGTGTGGGTTTCCTCCGGGTGTTCTGCTTTCTTCCCGCAGTCCAAAGACGTGCTGGTTAGGGTTGGTAAGTTGTGGACATGCTATGTTGGCACTAGAAGCAAAGCAATATTTGCAGGCTGCCCCCAGCATATCCTTAGAATCTGTTTGTTGTTAACACAAAGAACACATTTCACTGCATGCTTTGATGTTTCGATGTACATGTGATAAATAAAAAACACCATCTCTCAAATTATGACATACCAAGAGAGCAGAGATATTTGATGATAGAACCGCGTCCTTTAGGTATCACTGATGTTGGGGGTGTGCCTGTGATGTATCAGGCAGAGTTTTCTACATTCTGCAGCTTCTCACATTGCTGTATCAGACCATGATGCAACACGATAGTGAATATGTTAGAATGTTCCTATGTGTATAGGGAGCAGTTAATGGAAGAGTCTTCTAGATTCTGATTCCTCCTTCTTCAGCCATTACCTTTTCCATCTATCCCATGCCAGCTTCTTATTTCATACCCACATCTTCTTGTTCTAGCTTTAGCCCCCTTCCTTCCCAGTCCTGATGGACTCAGCATAAAACTTCAGCTGTTTATTCCCTCTCCATTGATGCTGCATGACCTGCTGAGTTCCTCCGGCGTTTTGTGTGTATGTTGTATTTAACACGGGTGTTGTGGTGGAGATACGTCTCTAGTAAAGGAGATGTAAGGTGCTCCTTCCCACCGCTAGCCTGCAGGTCATCCTCGGGCAAGGTGCAGCACCTGCTTAGCCCCCGATCAGGGTCACGTGAAACCGTGGGAGCAGGTGGTGGATGGTCATATGAGCAGCTGGTGCAGATCACAAGTTATCCGACCACTGATGTCAGGCAGACAATCTTCGAAGAACATTGATAATGGCTGGGGTCACCCGTCTTGTAAAGGCAATGGCAAACCACTTCTGTAGAAAAATTTGCGAAGAACAATTATGATCATGAGACTATGATCACCTTCATCATATGACACAGCACATAATGATGATAGCGATGTACTTAACATACTTTTTACACAATATCTTCTACCAAGTACATCACCAAAGACAAAAGGAAAGGATTACACAGTAATTTTTTATGTAGCAGTAACTTTTTTCTCTTCCTACAAATTGATCGATAGTGTTTTCTTTCCAATCAAAGCCATGGTCTGGTAAATTGCTGTCAGGTGGCCTGAGTCAATCTGTCAGTAGCTTTACGCTTCAGAAACAATCTCTCCAGCCACTTGACTGAAAATAAACGGGGCCAAGAACTATCAAAGCACTCCGCGCTGGTTAGTAGCAGTAACTTCACTGAACAAACAAGCCATTAACTCCCCAATTCACCTAAAGTAAACATGGTAGACACCTCCGCACTAATAAAAACAGTAACAAGACACGTCAGGAAACACTGGTAAGCAAAGATGGAGCTGCATTTAACTGCAGATTTCTCAACTCTAGTGTGATATTCCACCAGACTCAAAAACAGTTACTTTCCCCAAGAAGTAAAGCTACTGCCCCTCCACACCCCCAATCACCACTCCTTTATCATTTCTTGTCAGTCACTTTATGTACAGACACTCCTGTGCCTAACAACATGTTATGGACATATGGTCAATTTATGTATTCTGTATAAACTACACACACACATTTCACACACAACGCAGCAGGTCAGGCACATCTAGGGAAATGAATAAACAGTCATCACCTTGGACCAAGACCCTTTCTCAGGACTGGAAAGGAAGGGGGAAGATGCCAGAATAAAAAGGTGGGTGGAGGGCAAGAAGGATAGCCAGAAACCAGGTGGGTGGGAAAGGTAAAGGGCTGGAGTGGAAGGAATCTGATAGGAGAGGAGAGTGGGCCGTAGGAGAAAGGGAAGGAGGAGGGGACCCAGGGGAAGTAATAGGCAGGTGAGAAGATGTAAAAGACCAGAGTGGGGAATAGCGGAAGAGGGGAGGGGGAGGGAATTTTTTTAATCGTATGTATATATTTATTGTGTTTTATTTTATTTTTTTGTTATCTTATTGTGTAATTTTTTGTGCTGCATTGGATCTGGAGTAGCAGTTAATTTGTTAACGTAATTTGGAAATTACATTAAACAGTCTTGAATCTTGAATGGGAGGAGTTGTCTATTGATGGTCCTCAGGTTGCAGTTTTGACCGATCTGGGATCTATATGTTCTGGTGTGCTCTGGGTAAGAGTAGGTGGTGACTGTGGTCAGTGGTTGTGTCGTTTGGCTGTACGGTCTCTACTTTCGCAGCGTTGCTTGTTCTCTGCGACACAGTGGAGTTCGTTCTCATCTAGCACAGCTCCCTCTTGAACAGATTTCCTCCAGGTCTATCTATTGAGTGCAATGTCTTCCCAGCTTTTAGATATAATGTTGGATTTCTTCAGGCTGATTTTGTTATTATCTTTGAATCGTTTCTTTTGCCCACCTGGGGCTCGCTGACCTTCCTTTAACAGGGAGAAAAGGATCTGTTTGGAGTGAGGGGAGTAAGGCATAACCCATCCATTGGAGTTGTACATCCTAATTGGACATTATATTGGGACCATCCAATATTGATCAGTCTACTGGGGATGTCAAAAGCACAGTTTAATAAATTAGTGTCTTTGATGACATGTATATACAGTTCATCCACTTGGGTATTGATTGAATCAGAAGATATATAGTTTAAAGATTAAAGATTAGCTTTATTTGTCACATGTACATTGAAACATACGGAGAAATGTGGCCACTCCACCACCTTCTTATTCTGCCTTCTTTCCCCTTCCTCTCCACCCTTTATAAAGGATTGCAGCCTGAAAAGTCGACTATTAGTTCTCCTCCATAGATGTTGCCTGACCTTCTGAGTTCCTGCAGCATTTTGTGTGAATGCATTTTTTGCATCAAATCAAATCAGTGGGGATTGTGCTGGGGGCAGCCCACAAGTGTCACCACACTTTCGGCACCAACGCCGTATGCCCACAACTCACTAACCCTAATCCATGCATCTTGGGAATGTGGGAGGAAACCAGAGCACCAGGAGGAAACCACATGGTCAAAGGGAGAAGGTGTAAACTCCTTCTTTGCAAACCCCGATCTTACAGCTGCCGCTAACTGCCACCCCAGCATTGAACCTGTTCAGCTCTGCTGTCTTTCTGGTAAATAGATTTCAATAGGTACATTTAATGTCAGAGAAATTTATACAATATACATCCTGAAATGTGTTTTCTTCGCAACCATCCACGAAAACAGAGGAGTGCCCCAAAGAATGAACGACAGTTAAATATTAGAATCCCAAAGCCCCCCAACCCCCCCTCCCCCACCCCCCACCGAGCACTGAAAAGTATCAGTAAAGACACAGACTTGCAGAACTCCAAAGACTACTCGTTCACCCAGTAATTCGACATACCACAGGCTCTCGCTGTCTCTCCCTAATAAGGGAAAAAGAGGTGTTCCCATTTCCCCATTACTGTAAATCTGCCTCGATCTACAGTAAACACATTATTGCAACCCTAATCTAACTAGGTCTTTCCACAGCAGATGCATCATCCACCTGTTCTGTTTGAGCTTCCTTGAAATGCTTTCTCTGCAACTGTTACACTTTATTCTGTACTCTATTATTGTTCTACCTCAATGCACTGTGTAATGGTCTGGTCTGTATGAACCCTTATGCAAGACAGACTGAGTCTCTGTCGCTGTGACAATAATGAACACAAAAGATTCTGCAGGTGCTGGAAATTCAGAGCAACACACACAAAATGCTGGAGAAACAGCTATTTGCTGTTTGCAGGTCAGGCAGCATCTATGGAAATGAATATAGAGTTGACCTTTCAGACCAAAACATTAACTCTTTATTCCTCTTCATAGATGCCAGCTAACTTGCCAAGTTCCTCCAGCATTTTGTGTGTGGCAAATAATAAACCTATTTACCAATACATAAATAATTAAGCAAAGTGTACAACATTTTGTTTGCTATTTTAGTTCCTATTGAGAAATATCCTTTAATATTTATAGATATAAAGTCTCATTGCAATGACAACTGAGCAGCGTCCCTGTTGTTATACACTGCATTCATCACTGATTTATTAAGCTGAGGCTCAGGGCCAAAGAACCTGAGTGTAGTCAGGTGTAGCTCTCAGCCCGATGTCAAAACATCCCACTGTGATATTCTTCACTGAAGAGACCATAGTAATTGGACACAAGCAAAATTGAACTGTTCCTCAGATGCTAAGATGGAATCTTGACCCATTGCTATGGCCTTGCACTTTATTTCCTGTCTGCACTGCACTTTCTCTGCAACTCTAACACTTTATTCTGCACTCTGTTATTGTTTTCCCTTGTTCTACCTCAATGTACTGTGTAATGATCTGATCCAGTAAGCATGACAATTGATTCACTACCTCAGCACATGTGGCAGTCATAAACCTATTCCAATTCCAAGTAAAACTGATCATTCCATTACCCCTTTGAATCATTTTTTTTGCACCTGCCTACCAGGGTTAGCTCAATCCCCTCTTAACCAGCAATAGCTGGTGAAAATTCCAATGCATATGCACAATTCAAAATCACAAGCAGGTTTATTATCAGTGACTGATGTGACATGAAAGATGTTTTTAAAGGCAGCAGTATGGTGTAAAGTCACGGTAGCGTGGTGGTCAGTGCACCGTAGCAATTACAGCTCGGGACACCAGACTCGGGAGTTTAATTCTGCAGTACTCTGTACGAAGTCTGTATGTTCTCTTGAGTGCTTGGGTTTCGTCTGGTTGCTCCGGTTTCCTCCCATGATGCTGAGCATCAGAGTTCAGAGTTCAATTCCATCCACAAGAAGTTTGTATGTTCTCCCCATGAACCGCATGGGTTTCCTCACACAGGCTAAAGACACACAGGTTAGTAGTTTAGTTGGTCATTGTAAATTGTCCTGTGATTAGCCTAGGGTTAAATAGATGGGTCGCTGGACAGCACAGCTCGTTGGGCTGGAAGGGTCTGTTCTGTACTGTATCTCAATAAATTAGAATATTGCAATATATTACAAATAAATAAATAGTGCGAAAAAAGGAAGAGCAAGGTAGTGTTCATGGGTTTATAGACCATCCAGAAATCTGATGGCAGAGGGGAAGGAGCTGTTCCTAAATTGTTGAGTATGGGTCTTTAGGCTCTTCAGCATTGAAGTACATGCACACAGATACTCACCAGTGTCTAGAAACACACGCACACACTCACGAATGCACACACACACACTCACACTCACACACACACACTCACACACACACACGCTCACACACTCACACACACACACACACACGCTCACACTCACACACACACGCTCACACTGACACACACACGCTCACACTCACACACACACACACACACACACGCTCACACACACACACACACACACACACACACACACACACACACACACACACACACACACACACACACACACACACACACACACACAATGTTTTAGGAACAGCTTCTCACACACTCAACCTCTTAAGATGACATGTAGTTTTTGTTGTCGAAGTCCTATTGCATTTTCCAAGAAGGAGCTCTTGGACCAGGCAGTTTGCAGGGTGGATACTGTCTGCAATGATTGTTCACGTCTACAAAGTGTATGTGCTTGATGCAGCCTGCCGCCTTTCCTCCAGACCAACTGGTTGTCTTCAGGGCATGGGAGAGAATGAATCAGTCATTCCAGTGAACTCACTCACAAAGAGATCATTATTCCAGACACCATTGCCACAGGGTGAAACTCAAGGAATTTCCGAGCTCGTTTAACTGTTGCATTGACTACAGCAACATGAACACTGCAAAATGCATCAACTTAGACAAAACGTTAAAGGCGCCAGAAATAAAGCAGGTTCCCCAGCAAACCTCTGACTTGATATTTTATATCATTCTTTACATTTATTCCCATATTGGTACTTTAACCTCTAACTTGATTGTTATATAAACCTTCATTCTTTATAATTGTTGAATGGTGTTTTCTTGTAGTGTGTCACACCCTGACCAACTCACCACAGCAAAATCCTAATCCACGTACATTTAGTGGCTCTTCATGTGTTACCTCCTGTACCTAATAAAGTGGCCACTCAGTTTATGTTCATTGTCTTCTGCTGCTGCAGCCCATCCACCTTAAGGTTCAATTTGCTGTGTTTTCAGAGATGCTCTTCTGCACACCACTGTCGTAACGTGCGGTTATTTGAGTTACTGTCACCTTCCTGTCAGCTTGAACCTGTCTGGCCATTCTCCTCTGATCTCTCTCATTAATAACGAGTTTTTGCCCACAGAACTGCCACTCACTGGATTTGTTTTTTGTTTTTTGCACCATTCTCTGTAAACTCTAGAGACTGTTGAGTCTGAAAATCCCAGGAGATCAGCAGTTTGTGAGATACTCAAATCACTCCGTCTGGCACCAACAATCATCCCTCAGTCAGAGTCACTTAGATCAGATTTCCTCCCCCATTCTGATGTTTGGTCTGAACAACAGCTGAACCTCTTGACCATGTCTGCATGCTTTTATGCATGGAGTTGCTGCCCCATGATTGGCTGGTTCGATGTTTACATTAACGAGCAGGTGTACAGGTGTACCTAATAAATTGGCCACTGAGTGTATATGGCAAATAAGGTTTATCCTTGATCCTAGAAAGGTGAGAAATTGAGGAAGAAAAGCATCAGAAATCTATCAGACCAGTATGGCTAAACAGTAAAGAAGCAAAAATAACCAGGTTTAATATCTGGCAAAACGAAACCTGATGAGAGTCATTGGCCTTCCAATTCTAACACCTGAGGCAGCATTTTTTTGAGAATAACATGATGAATTTAAAATAAACATAACAAGTAAACAACCTGAGCTACAACGTACCCCAGGAGCCCACTTCCAGAAAATAGGTGCAATTCTTCTCTCTGTGTGGCATGTACGCACACACAGGCGACTGGGGCATACACATTACTGTCAGATGTGAAACATTCGTTATTTCATCACACACAGAATTACAGTGCAGTGGAGACCTGGAAACAACGCACGTGGAAATGGGAGGGACTTGACGGATCATCATTTAGACTCAGTCACAGAGCAGTACGGCACAGATATCGAAACTTCAGTCCAAATATCTGTAAGCAGGTTCAGGGGTTTGGTGAGTGAGGCAGAAGGCACTGACTACAAATAAGCATATTAACAGTAAAAGGGGGGGGGGCAAAAGTTTAGGGGTAGCACGAGGGGGAATTTCTTTACTCAGAGAGTGGTAGCTGTGTGGAACAAGCTTCCAGTAGAAGTGGTAGAGGCAGTTTCGATATTGTCGTTTAAAAAAAAATTGGATAGGTATATGGACAGGAAAGGAATGGAGGGTTATGGGCTGAGTGCAGGTCGATGGGACTAGGTGAGAGTAAGCGTTCGGCACGGACTAGAAGGGCCGAGATGGTCTGTTTCCATGCTGTAATTGTTATATGTTATATGACAAGAGGCATAGATCAAAAGGACACCTATAGACTTTTCCCCATGGTGGAAATGGCTAATACCAGGGGACATAATTTTAAGGTGATTGGAGGAAAGTATAGGAGGGATGTCAGGGGTAGGATTTTTACACAGAGTGGTGGAACACCATGCCAGGTAGAGGCAGATACATTAGGGGCATTTAATAAACTCTTAGACAGGCACATGTATGACTGAAAAATTAAGGGCTATGTAGGAGGGAAGGGTTAGATTCATCTTAGAGTAGGTTAAAAGGTCAGTGCAACATCAAGGCATACACAGTCAGGAACCTTTCATACACTTTCACTTGCAAGAATAATCAGAATCAGACTCAAAGGTTCAAAGTTTCATTTATTATCAAAGCATGTATCCAAATACAACTCTGAAATTTGTATTTACTATCACTGACATATATCGTGAAATTTGTTGTTTTGTGGCAGCAGTGCATTGCAATACATAGTAATAAAAAACTAAATTACAAGTATATATAAAAAAGAAAAAAAATAAATTAAACAAGTAGTGGAAAAAGAGAGGAAAAAATAGTGAGGTGGTGTTCATGGGTTCAATGTCCATTCAGCATTCTGATGATGGAGGGGAAGAAGCTGTTCCTGAAACGTTGAGTGTGTGTCTTCAGGCTCCTGTGCCTCCTCCTTGATGCTAGCAATGAGAAGAGGGCATTTCCTGGGTGATGGGGGTCCTTAATGATGGATGCCACCTTTTTGAGGCATCAAATTTTGAAGGTGTTCTGGATGCTGGGGAGGCTAGTGCCCATGATGTAGCTGGCTGAGTTTACAATGTTTCTGATTCTGTGCAGCGGCCCCTCCATACCAGACAGTGATGCAATCAGTTAAATGCTCTGCACAATACGTCTGTAGAAATCTGTTCGCGTCTTTGATGACATACCAACTCTTCTCAAATTCCCAATAAAACAGAGATGGTGGCGTACTTTCTTTGTAATTACATCAATATGTTGGGTCTAAGGTAGTTCCTCCAGAGATGCTGACACACAGGAACTTCAAAACTGCTCACCCTTTCCAATTCTGATGCCTCCATGAGAACTGGTGTGTGTTCCCTCATTTTCCCCTTCCTGAAGCCCACAATCAACACAGCTCACTATTCTGTAAGTGTTTGGTGTTTACACTGACAATCGAACAATTAACGGATGAGAATGTAGACAGACTACAGCGAGTTAAACAAATTCTTGAAAAGCAACTATGGAATAAATTTGAGAGCAAACAGTACTTTCTGAATGATAACCTCTTTGCCTGTATATTGTAACTTGTCTGCTGATATTGGAATTTGTTAAGGGTACGCCGGTTCCCTCCAGATACCAAAGACATGAGGGTTAGAGTTATGAGGTTGTGGGCATGCTACGTTGGTGCCAGAAGTGTGGCAATACTCGCGGGCTGCCCCAGCACAGCCGCGGACTATGTTGGTCATTGATGCCAACAACTTATTTCACTCCAAGTTTTGATGTTTTGATGTACATGTGATAAATAAAGCTAATATTTAATCTTTTCCTGCTGAAGGGTCTTGGCCTGAAACATCGACTGCTCTTTTCCATAGATGCTGCCTGGCCTGCTGAGTTCCTCCAGCATTTTGTGTGTGTGGCTTGGATTTCCAGCATCTGCAGATTTTCTCTTGTCTTTACTCTTTTAGATATTCTTTGATACATACTTATGCTAATTTAGGGCATAAAAACCCTTCAAAGGGTATTTTCATTATTCCACCAGCAGGCTGTGAAAATGATTTTGGGGATTCTATATGCACCTGCAAAAAAATTGTTGTTCTTTTCTGCGCCTTGTGGCAATCTTGCCATTTCTTTAGCAGTTTTGCTTGTTTTTACGAGGCCAAGTTGCTAGCTCGACACTCGACCCAGATGGGATGGAAAGCATGCAAGGAGCTGGCCGGATTCAAACCGGGGACCACTCGCCTCAAAGTCTGGTCTGGGTGGCACTACAGCACCGTCTGGCACCTACAAAAAGTAGTCTGGGCCAATTCAGGGCTTGTAGATCAAAACGTGAAGCTATTTCAAAGGAAAAACAAGACAGCAAGAATGTGAGTCTCAATTTGTTCCTCACTTTAAGCAAAGCACGAACACACCACGTGGAAGCACAGTGACGTACACCATCACATATTTATACACGTGGCCCATACTGAATCATTTAAATAAACAAGAATGCCCAATTAAACAATATATTTACAATATTACACAAATACTACTGAAATATTAAATACACAACATAGCTCGCCCAGATACAAGGGATATGATGATGATAGCATGATCAAGCATATTAATGTGTGGCTGAGAGACTGATGTAGGGGGCAGGGCTTCAGGTTCCTGGATCATTGGGGCCTCTTCTGGGGGAGTTAAGACCTGTACAAAAAGAACGGGTTACACCTGAACCCAAAGGGGTCCAATATCCTAGCAGGCAGGTTTAATAGAGCTGTTAGGGAAGGTTTAAACTAATTTAGCGGGGGATGGGAGTGATAGGGTTAAGGAAGGGGAAAACAGAAATAAATCAAAGGTAACGTGCAACAGAGATTATAGAAAGAACAGGCAGGAGATGAGGCTTAATCACAGCCAGTGGGATGAGTTACAGGGTAATAGAGGGGTGGTGCAGTTAAAACAGAAAGCAACAAATACTGGCCTGAAAGTGTTATATTTGAATGCATGCAGCATAAGAAATAAAATAGACAATTTTGAAATTCAGCTATAGATTGTCAAGTATGACATTGTGGCCATTTTTGAAACTTGGCTAAAGGTCGGCTGCCATTGGGAGCTGAATGTCCAAGGATATACGGTGTATCGGAAAGATAGGTTAGTAGACAGAGGAGGTGGTGTGGCTCTGTGTATGAGAAATAATATTAAATCATTAGAAAGGGATGACAAAGGATCAGAAGGTGTAGAGTTTCTAAGGATTGAGTTAAGAAATGGCAAGGGTAAAAGGACCCTAATGGCAGTTGTATACAGGCTTCCAAACAGCAACTGGGATTTGAATTACAAATTACAGGAGGAGATAGAAAAAGTGTGTCAGAAGGGCAATGTCATGATAATCGCTGGGGATTTTAACATGAAAGAGGATTGAGAAAACCAGGTCAGTACTGGACCACAAGAGAAAAAATTTGTAGGATGTGTAAGGGATTTTTTTACAACAGCTTGTTGTTGAGCTCACAAGGGGATCAGCTGTGCTGGATTGGGTGTTGTGCAATGATCCAGAGGTGATAATAGAGTTTAAGATTAAGGAACCCTTAAGGAACCAGTGATCATAATAAGTTCACTTTGAAACTTGAGAAAAGTGAAAATAAATACCAATGTGTCAGTATTTCAGTGGAATAAAGGAAATTACAATGGCATGAGAGGGGAATGGGCCAAAGTTGACTGGAAAGGGACATTAGCAGGAAGCAGAGCAGCAATGCCTGGTGTTTCTGTGAAAAATGAGGGAAGTGCAAGACAGATATATTCCAAATAAGAAGAAATTTTTGAATAGAAGATGGACACTGTCATGGCTGACAAGTGAAGTCAGAGCCAGAGTAAAAGCAAAAGAGAGGCCATAGAAGGAAGCCAAAGTTAGTGGGAAGATAGAGGATTGGGAAGTTTTTAAAAACTTACAGAAGGAAACTAAGAAGGTCATTAGGAAGGAAAAGATGAATTATGAAAGGAAGTTGGTGACTAATATCAAAGAAGATACTAAAAGCTTTCTTAAATATATAAAGGGTAAAAGAGAGTTGAGGGTAGATATAGGACCAATAGAAAATGACGCTGGGAATACTGTAATGAGGGGCGCAGAGACAGCAGAGGAACTGAATGCATATTTCACATCACTCGTCACAGTGGAAGACATCTGCTGGATACCGAACATTCAAGAGTGTCAGGAAAGTGAAGTGTGTGCAGTGAAAATTACGACTGAGAAAGTATTCAAGAAGCTTACTGGTCTGAGGGTGGATAAATCTCCTGGACCTGATGGAATGCACTCTTAGGTTCTGAAGGAAGTCGTTGGAGAGATTGCGGAGGCATTAGCAATGATCTTTCAAGAATCGATAGATTCTGGCATTGTACCGGATGACTGCAAATGTTACTCCGCTATTTAAGGAGGGTGGGAGGCAGCAGAAAGGAAACTATAGACCTGTTAACCTGACATCAGTCGTTCGGAAGTTGTTGGAATCGATTGTTAGGGATGAGATTACGGAGTACCTGGAGGTACATGACAAGATAGGCCAAAACCAGCATGGTTTCCTGAAAGAAAAATCCTGCCTGGCTAACCTACTGCAACTTTTTGAGGAAATTACAAGCAGAGTAGACAAAGGAGATGCAGTTGATGTGGTGTACTTGGATTTTCAGAAGGCTTTTGACAAGATGCCGCACATGAGGCTGCTTAGTAAGATAAGGCCCCGTGGAATTACAGGGAAGTTACAAGCATGGATGGAACATTGGCTGATCGGCAGGAAACAAAGGTATCCTATTCTGGCTGGCTGCTGGTTACCAGTGGAGCTCCACAGGGGTTAGTGTTGGGACCGCTGATTTTTACGATGTATGTCAATGATTTGGACTATGGGATTAATGGATTTGTGGCTAAATTTGCCGATGTTACAAAGATAGGTGGAGGAGTGGGTAGTGTTGACGAAACAGAGAGCCTGCAGAGAGACTTAGATAGTTTAGGGGAATGGGCAAAAAAGTGGCAAATGAAATACAATGTTGGGAAGTGTATGGTCATGCACTTTGATAGAAGAAATAAATGGGCAGACTATTATTTAGATGGGGAGAGAATTCAAAATACAGACATGCAAAGGGACTTGGGAGTCCTTGTGCAGGATACCACCAAGGTTAATCTCCAGGTTGAGTCAGTGGTGAAGAAGGCAAATTCAACGTTGGCATTCCTTTCTAGAGGTACAGAATATAAGAGCAGGGATGTGATGTTGAGGCTCTATAAGGCACTTGTGAGACTACACTTGGGAGTATTGGGTGCAGTTTTGGGCTCCTTATTTTAGAAAGGATATACTGATATTGGAGAGGGTTCAGAGAAGATTCACAAGAATGAGTCCAGGAATGAAAGGGTTATCGTATGAGGAATGTCTGCAGCTCTTGGGATGTATTCCCTGGAGTTCAGGAGAATGAGGGGGGATCTCACAGAAACATTCCAAATGTTATAAGGCCTGAACAGATTAGATATGGCAAAGTTATTTCTCATGGTAGGGGAGTCTAGGACAAGAGGGCACTACTTCAGTATTGAAGGACGTCCATTTAGAACTGAGATGCATCAAAGGGTATGGGGAGAAGGCAGGGGAGTGGGGATGGCTGGAAGAATTGGATCAGCCCATGATTGAAATGGCAGAGCAGAGTTGATGGGCCAAATGACCTACTTCTATACCTTATGGGCTTATGAATGAGGTTAGACTGGGAGGCCACCAGTACAGACTTTCAGTAGATTCACTATCTGGCATTAGTCAGCCGGTGATTAAATTAACACCAATCCAATAACCTGAAACTGATTTGAAAAGGGAAATAAAGGGGGCAGCAAAGCTGATTGTTTGGACCCTCCACATCCCTCTCAAACTGTCTCGGGGGTGAGAGTTTTCACCCCATTAGTCAACATTGCTACATTACAGAAGTCAATGGAGATTCGAATGAAGTACATTTTGTTCATTATTATACAACAATGTCACAATAATAGACAGTGGCCACTTTATTCGGTACAGGAGGTACTGAGTTCATATTGCTAAATTAAAAAATTCAATGGAAATTAGATTGAAGTCCAGTGGATTCTGGCTAATTGGTCCATTGGTTAATTGGGGCAGCCACTTATTTGGGACAACTTTTAAAAGAACAAAAACTAATTGAGAACATAGCCAGGATTCCCTTCATTTATTTGGGACACTATGCCTTTTAATTGGGACAGGTGACTATCTCGCATCATTCGGATGCACATTGTGTGGTTGTTAGACACTACACTGTGCTTAAAGCTGGTTTTAAATAGCATCGGTCGTGTGTGTTTGTGTTCAAAAAGAAGTGATTTTTGTCACTGATAGTTGGCAAGAAATAAGCAGTAAGACAATTCAAAACTGTTTTGTTCACTGCGGTTTCAAGCATTCAGGCTTGGAGGTGTCAGAAACAGCTAGGAGTGAAAATGAAGTGATTTCACTTCTTCATCAAGTTAGGAGCAACAAAGAATTTGAAAGTGTCGACAGTCATCTTGAAAGTTACAATGAAAATGAAGATTTGGAGGATGGAATCATTGAAAGAATTGTATGAAAGCAGTCCACTAACAGCACTAGGTGTCTGCGTTGATTTTGTTCATTTACAGTCAATCAAAAGAACACAGCAGTGAACATTGGATGAATTCCTCTCTCAGTAACTATTATGAACTATTAAGAATTTTATAGTACTGTAGTTGTATTGGTAGTGTCCTAATTTGTTCTGTATTTCATTGAAATATTTAATTTGTTACTCATTTAAATGGTGGTTTGTCTTTCTTTACACCGTTTTAACTATTTTCATGAAACTTTGGCTAATTGGACCAAAATGTATTGGTTCCAATGTGTCCCAGTTAGCCAGAATCCACTGTACATTTTCAGTAGGCCAAACAGCATCTCTAGAAAAGAGCAAACAGTCGATGTTTTGGGCTGGACCCTTCATCGAATTGTTGAAGGATCTCGGCCAGAAACGTCGACTGTTTACTCATTTCCAGAGATGCTGCCTGATCTGCTGAGTTCCTCCAGCATTTTGTGTGTGTTGCTCTGGATTCCAGCATCTGCAGATTTTCTCTTGTTTGTGATTCAGCTGCTGTAAATTCTGTTCTTTATGACAATTAAAAGCCATGCTATTTTAAGATTGGTCTTATCTCACCACCGTTTCCCATCTGGAAGATGGGAAAGATGCTTGTGAGGATACACGTGAGTGCGTGGTGTGTACACAATGGGGGTTTTCATCATTATGACCCAGTCACACTATCACATGACTTTATATTTTATTTAGCCATAAAAATAAACTCCTGATTCTGAATCTAATAGAATCTCGACTGTGGGAACAACATTTTCAACGAAGGACCAGTGAGATTACTGTATGATCCAATGGTCCCTTCTCACCAAACATGAGAGGTCTGTGCACTCTTCTATAATACTCAGTAAATCTGCCAAAGGAAAGGAAATTGCATACTCGATGTATCAGTTTTACGTTTATTGGAACATTATGACTCAGACCACAATGATTGAATTCATTTCACTCTCACCTAGTCTTAGCTGCACAATTTTTATTTGAATGAGGTTATAACAAATCACCGTCATCATTATGTGCTGTGTCGTATGACGTAGACGATCATGGAGACCATGAAGGCTCTTGGCAAGTTTTCCTACAGAAGAGCTTCACCATTGCCTTCTCCTGGAAGATGAATAGCCTTGTGTTGCCTCGTTGTTGACAGCAGCTAAAAAACAGCCTATATTTATACAGCATTTTCATGTTATTGATATTAGTGAGCTCCACATCAATTCACTGTTTAGGAGTGTAGATGTCAGTAATAATGGCCAGTATTAAACAGCCTGGATTGTAATAGTTTGTTCAGTGCTACTTTCTGTCATAACAGCCCATACAGGTTCCCAAAAAATTCAAGTTCAAATTCATTGTCTTACACAGTGAGGGGTGGGGCACCGAGGAGTGTGGTAGAACAAAGTGACCTGGGAATACAGGTCCATAATTCGTTGAAAGTAGTGTCACGGGTAGATAGAGTTGTAAAGAAAGCTTTAGGCACAATCAAAGTACTGAGTACAGGAGATGGGATGTTACTTTGAAGTTGTATACAATGTTCGTGAGACCTAATTTGGAGTATTGTGTACAGTTTTGGTCACCTACCTACAGGAAAGATCTAACAAGGTTGAAAGAGTGTAGAGAAAATTTACAAGGATATTGCTGGGTCTGGAGGACCTGAGTTATAAGAACAAGTTAAATAGGTTAGGACTTTATTCCTTGAAACATGGAAGACTGAGAGGAGATTTGATCAAGATATACAAAACTATGAGGGGTATAGATAATGCAAGCAGGCTTTTTCTACTGAGGTTGGGTGGGACTACAACTAGAGGCCATTTGTTAAGGGTGAAAGATGAAAAGTTTACGGGGACCATTAAAGGAAATTTCTTCACTCAGGGAGCGATCAGAATGTGCAGTGAGCTGCCATCCAAGCTTGATTTCAATGTTTGAGAAGTTTGGATAGGTACATAGGTGGTAGGGGTATGGAGGACTATGGTCCCGCTGCATGTTAATGGGAGTAGGCAATTTAAATGGTTCAGCTCAGATTAGATGGGCCAAAGGGCCTGTCAATATGCTATACTTTTCTATCATCACACAATGATGCAGCCAGACAGGAGACTCTCGATGGTGCTCCTGGAGAAAGTTGTTAGAATGGAGGCAGGGAGCCTCAGTGAGCATAGTCCGAGATCTGTGCATTTACTACAACGTGCCCCCTCTGAGATATATTACCAATGTGCTGGCAATTGTTGCATTTACTGTAGACTTCCATTATGAAAAGAAAATAGGTTCCACATAATGGTCACATACTGGAACAGGGTATATTACATTGCATGGCACAAAATCCTTTTGTGTTTTGGAATTAAACTGCAGTTTACCATCAATTGCAAAATGTGACTGATGCCTAATAGCACATTCCACTTGAATTACATAGAGTACTGCATACTGCACACAAGTCTCAGGTGTATATATATATATAGCTAGGATGCCCATCGGCCCACAATGGCTGTGCTGACCTTTTAACCACCCCTAAGATCAATCTAACCTTTCCCCTCCCACATAGCCTCTATGTTTCTACCATCCATTGCCTATCCAAGAGTTTCTTAAATGCCTCTAATGTATCTGGCAAGGCATTCTACACACCCCCCACTCTGTAAAAATATCTACCTCTGATATCCCCCCCATTCTTTCTTTCAATCACCTTAAAATTATATTCCCTCAAATTAACCATTTCTGCCCTGATAAAAAGCCTCCGGCTGTCCCCTCAATCTGTGCCTCTAATGTAGGATCGGACGGCAGGACAAAATCATACATTGCAAAAGCGTAAAGGTTAGTTGGTCACGTGCATGCCACTGGGCAGCGTCGTCTCCTCGGGCCTGTTACCATGCCTTATCTCTAAATAAATACATATATAATGACGTTCATCAGACTGTGGGATTACCCTACAATTACAGGTCCAGGCTTGTCACCACGTCATGAAATACCATGAAACCTGCTGCTTTGTGGCAGTGGTACAGTGAAAACATGAAGGTTTGCTATAATTTCAAATAAATAAATGAATTGTGCAAAACTCTGATGGTGAAGTAGTCTTGATGGGTTCATGTCAACTGTTTATTCCTCTCCATAGATGCTGCCTGATCTGCTGAGTTCCTCCAGCATTTATGTGCGTTCAAACTTCAAAGCATCTTTATTATCAAAGTACATATATGTCACCATGTCTTGCAGGCATACTTGATAACTCCATATTGGAATAATGACCGCAACAGAATCAGTGAAAAACCCCACCAATGTGGGCATTCAACCAGTGTGCAAAAAACAACAAACTGTGCAAATACAAAAAAAAGCAATAAATATTGGGAACATGAGGTGAAGAGTCCATAAGTTGTGAGTGAAGTTATCCCCATGACCACTTGGGTTTCCTCTGGGCCTTGGGTTTCTTCCCACATTCCAGAGAGCTTAACCTGGCTGCTGGGGTTTTCTGATTTCCAGTGATCGCATTTTATTTAGATGTGGTCAGTGATGGGGAGGGCTTTGCCCATAATGGACTGGGCTGTATCCACTACTTTTTGTAGGATTTTCCATTCAAGGGCATTGGTGTTTCCATGCCAGGCTGTGATGCAGCCAGACAATATACTCTCTATGGAAGTTTGTCAAAGTTTTAATGTCATGCTGAATCTTTGGAAACTCCTCTGGATTTTCAGATTCTCCAGAATCTTTTGTGTTTAGAACATTTTGATAACGTGACAGTGAAGATGGGCGCCTTAGATGCACAGAATAATTAATTTTCCTTTTTTTAGCTGCAGAATCCAGCCACTCTCCCCTCACCTGGTCTCACATATCACCTTTCAGCTTGTACTGCTTTCCTTTCCCACCTTCCTAATCTGGCTTCTGCCCTCTTCCTTTCCAGTCCTGATGAAGGGTCTCGGCCTGAAACATCAAATGTTTATTCCTTTCCATAGATGCTGCCTGACCTGCTGAGTTCCTCCAGCAATTTGTGTGTGTGTGTGTGTGTGTGTGTGTGTGTGTGCGCGCGCGCGCGCGCGCGCTCCAGATTTCCAGGATCTGCAGAATCTCTTGTTCTCCTTTGTTTTTACATTTAAGTAATAATTAATGAAAGAAATTCGAAGCAAGATGTTTGTCATAGTGTTTGTAACTTGTCAGCAATCATTTCACTCACTACAAATCTGATTCTACAACCTACTGATTCACTTCCAAGAACCCTTTACAACTCATGTTCTCAGGATATTTATCTATCTGCACAGTTTCTCTTCTTTTACACATTGGTTGGTTGTCAGTCTTCGTTTATGTATAGTTTTTCAGAAATCAATTGTATTTCTTTGTTTTCCTGAAAATGTCTGCAAAGAAAAAAGATTCTCAAGGTAGCAAATGGTGACATTTCTGTATTTAGACAATAAATGTGTTTGAACATGGAATAGTGTTTCATTTGGAAAATAATGTTAAACTTCCTTTTTTTTAAATTTCACACGATAGATTTTGCGGATCTGCACCCGATACACACCAGAGCAGGACACGATGACTTTCTCCGACGGCCTTACACTCAACAGGACTCAGATGCATAATGCAGGTTTCGGGCCTCTCACCGACCTTGTCTTCACGTTTGCCAGCCAACTCCTGCCCCTGGAAATGGATGACACCGAAACAGGCCTTCTCAGTGCCATCTGCCTGATCTGTGGGGGTAGGTCTGTCCATTTCACAGGAATATGCTGCATTTTTTTAGCGTATCACTTCACTGCGCCACTGACATGAGTTTAGTTCCTACCGTTGTCTGTAAGGAGTCCCCATGACCACCTGGTTTGGTTTCTTCCCACATTCCAAAGACGTACTGCTTAGGGTTAGTGAGTTGTGGGCATGGAATCTTGGCACTAGAAGCATGGTAACTCTTGCAAGTCCCCCCCTCCCGCCCCCCAGCACATCCTCAGAAGCATACAACCATTTCACTGTACGTTTCAATGTACGTGTGACAAATAAAGCTAATCTTCATCTTTAACTCAGCTAGAGAGGGTGCAGGAAAGATTCATGGGGATGTTACTGGGACTGGAGGGTTTGAGTTATATGGAGTGACTAGGACATTTTCCCCTCGATCATAGGAGGCTGAGGGATGGTATATAAAATTATGAAAGGTATAGATAAGATGTCTTTTTCCCAGGGATAGGGTATTTTAAAACTAGAAGCTTAAGAGAGGGAAGAGTTTTGAAAAGGATCCGAGCAGGCAATTTTTTTCACACAGAGGGTGGTGGGTATGTGGAACGAGCTGCAAGAGGGAGTGGTAGAGGGTGGTATGAATACAATGTTTAAAGATTTGGGCCGGCACATGGATAAGGACGTCTTCAAAGAGCAATGCCTCAAAAAGGCGACATTAACGATCCCCATCACCCAGGACATCATCTCGTCGCTACCATCAGAAAGGAGGTACAGGAACCTGAAGACACATACTCAATATTTTAGAAACAGCTTCTTCCACACCACCAGATTTCTGAACGGACATTGAACCCATGAACATTACCTCACTATTTTTGTTTTACTTTTTTCTCTATTTTTTGCTCGACTTATTTAATTTAATTTTTAAAATATTTATTTATTGTAATTTACCATTTTTTATTATTATGTATTCCAATGTACTGTTGCCACAAAACAAAAAAGATTCACAACTTAAGCCAGTGATATTTGACCTGATTCTGAAGTGCAAGGGATATTGGTCAAATGCAGAGAATTGGGACTATCTCAAGTAGACAACCTGGTTAGTATAACCGAGTGGGGCTGAAGGGCCTGTTCTGACTACCTCTATGACTTTAAGACTTTATCCCACTCTGTGTAAGTTATCATTGCAACCACTAACTCATGCATAGGGTTTCAGAGCTTGAGGTATTCCTACTTTACAATCAAGCAGGAGTTTTACAGGTATGGCAATTATTAACAGGAAAACACTATTGTGTTACTAGCATAATGAATAAAATAACTTATATATTGCCAAAGTAACTTGTATATGATCAGTGTAAGGACATCAAACCCCCTTTCTTAATATTAGCTTCACTTAATGTTTGCATTACATTAATGTAATTAGTTAATTGGCCTTCTCACACTGTCATTTCGTGGAATTCTGTTGTTCCCAAATATCCCAAGGCAGGGATGAAGGTTTGTTCAGAAATATTTTAGTTATTTAGAGATACAGCACAGAGTAGGCCTCTCTGGCCCTTTGAGCCACACTGCCCCAGCAGTCCCCAGAACCCCAATTAACTCCAACCTCATCGCGGCAGTATTTACAGTGATCAATTAACCCACCTGGTACATCTTCATAAAGAGTAAAAGAGAGGCGAGAATGGAGAAAGAGAGCGGAGTCGAGGGGGAATATAAATCAACCGTGATCGAAAGGTGCAGCAGCCTCACTGGGCCAAAAGCCCTAATTCTGTTGCCATGTCTTATGGTTTCATTGTGAGAAAAAATCAAATGCAGGGAGATTTCCAAGTTCTGCCTTCCCTCTGGAAGTATCCCAGTGTGGAGCTGTGACATCCTCCCTTCAGCAGGTAACATTATGGATGTGTAGTGGAGAGTATATTGACCCACTGCATCGCAGTCTGGTATGGGAACACCAATGTCCAGGAATGGAAAGACCTGCAAAATGTAGTGAACACAGCCCAGTCCATCACAGGCAAAGCCCTCCCGCCACTGGGAACATCTACAAGGAACAATGTCATAGGAAAGCTGTATCCATCATCAGGGACCCCCACCATCCAGGCCATGCTCCCTCCTCACTGCTGCCATTGGGAAGGAGGTACAGGAGCCTTATATCCCACATTACCAGGTTCAGGAACATCATTACCCTGCAAACATCCAGCTCCTGAACCATATGGATAACTTCACTCACCTTAAATCCAAACCGTTCTCATAACTTGTAGGCTCACTCTTGAGGATTCTGAACTCATGTTCTCATTATTATTTATTTACTGCTTACTATTATCATTTGTTTTGTATTTGCACAGTTTGTCTTCTTCTGCAGATTGGTTGGTTGTCAGTCTTTCTGTGTAGTTTTACATTGATTCATTGACCTCCTGTGCATGCCCACGAGAGAATGGACCTCAGGGTGGTGTATGATGGCATACACTCAGTAGCCACTTTATTAGGTCGTCGTGGCTATCCCTCGAGGTCGAGGCTGATGGTCTTAGTTCCGTTTGGCCCACAGAGCAAAGACACCTGTGAGTGTATTTGCTTAACGTGTACTTGATGTTGCACTCCAAGAAGCACACGATGCTTCACAAATCAACCAACTGATTCCAGTGGCATGGAAACCACGACGATTGGAGCTGATGGATTTGTTGCAGTCTTCACAGCCGTTGAGTTCGAAGTAACTTCATCCGCCTGTTCCACCGTTGAGGTCTTGGTGGGATTGTTCTTTTTCCGGGACCTCACCCTTGACCTTACCATCATGGGTGACCCTACTAGGAACATAGCTCCAGACAGCATCACTCTCGGGACCTCACCCTTGACCTTACCGCCATGGGTGACCCTACCAGGAGCATAGCTCCAGACGGCATCGCTCTCGGGATCTCAGGACCACACAAGCTTCTCCACCACGACAAGGTGACAATCCATGGAGAAGTTTATTAGATACTGGTGGTAACTATTAAATTGAGCACTGGGTTTATATCTACTTCGATAATAAATTTAATTTGAACTTCAAACTTTAAATCCCAGGTGCTGCCCATCGTAAGCAAATCACACTTATCTGTCAAAGACAAATCATCAGTAGTAGCATGACTTGGTGAAGCTCTTCTAACAAAGTGACCCCGTTTCCCGGAGTGAGGGATCTTCCGCTCAAGGGATAATCTGGATGGAATAGTCATTGTGTGTTAGATTACTAAGGCTTTGAGTATTTCTGGCTCAAACAGAGTTTGCAAAACTTTCAGTGGAATCGTGCAAACGTGGGGGGTGGGGGGGGGGCACAACATTTCCAGCTGCAAAGGAAAAGCACCGGATTTTCCTTCTTTTGAAATTAATCCGTGACGGGATTGTGAAGCCGACTCAGTGGGCCGAATTGTCAAATTCTTCTCCCACGTCTCATGGTCTGGTGGTCTAAATCAAAATATAGAACTTTATTTAGAGATACAGCATGGACATAGCAGATCTAATGGTGTTTAATTAATGCTAGAGTTGCAGTGGTTTCATCAGCTCCTGAGGTGTTTACTGTCACAAGTATTTGTGCTGATCTGCTGCCATCTTCTGGCCAACAAATTTGATCCCAAGTATTTAAATCGTCCTGTAGAAGCAAGAATTAACTTACTTATTCTGTGCCTCTTAGGGATATCCCAAAGTTCTTCTTACTGTCTGTGTACTTTAAACTGTAGTCGCTGTATCGGGAGATGTGTCAATCTCACACCATCAGTTCACTGCGACTCCCATTCCCATTCCGACATGTCTGCCTGTGGCTGTCTCTACTACAATAATGAGGCCACACCTTGTGAGTGTGTGTGGGACTGGACGGCACATCCTTTACAGCATCGATCAGGAGGAACTTCTTTGGCCAGTGGATTAGTCAGTGTTGTGGGGGAGAAGGCAGGAGAATGGGGTTGAGAGGGAAAATTAATCCGCCATGATAGAATGGTACAGTAAAATTGATGGGTCGAATGGCCTAGTTCTTCTCCTATGTGTTTTGGTCTATGGTCTCAGTCAAAATAAAGAACTTGAACAATTTTTATTTAGAGATATAACATGAAACAGACCCTTCCAGTCCTACGAGCCACACCGGCCAGCTACCCACCTACTTAACCCTAGCCTAATCACAGGACAATTCACAGTGACCAGTTAACCTAGCAACCGATATATCTTTTGGACTGCGTGTGCAAACCAGACCACCTGGAGGAAGCCCAGGCAATCAGGGGGAGGAACATACAAATTCCTTACAGACGGCACCTGAATTGAACCCTGAACTCTGGAACACTGTGAGCTGTAACAGCGTCGTGCTAACGCTCTGCTACTGCTGTGCCCTTTTTTCACCTTTTCTGTTTAGTGACTTTTGACTTCAGCATTTCAACTTCTGTGGCTCTGAGCTTGAAGGGCCAGGACCAAGACAGCCAAATTGGCATGAATGATAGGTTTGCTAATTGAAATGCCAGTCATACAGCTCACCTCTGTCAACCAGGGGACCAGGGTTCAAAGTTCAAAGTTAATTTATTATCAAAGAGCATCTATGTCACTATGTACAACCCTGACATTCATTTTCTTGCGGGCATACACAGAATCAATGAAAAACCACACACAAGACAGACAACCAATGTACGAAAGACAACTGTGCAAGTACAAAAAAAAAGCAATAAATATCGAGAGCATAAAATGAAGAGTCCTTGAAAGTGTGTCCATAGGTTGTAGGAAAATTTCAGTGATGGGATGAGTGAAGTTATCCCCTTTGCTTCAAGAGCCTGATGGTTGAGGAGTTATAACTGTTCCTGAACCTGCTGGTGTAAATATTCTTTAATAGTTGGAATTAAAATCCTAACTGGAAACTAAGGCTTTCTTGTTGGTGGTAATGTGGGTGGGAGCTAGGCACGCATGTTACAGCTGTCATTCCAAGCTTTCATGAGGGAGTTGCTCTGTTAAACCTAAATTTAGACGCATGAGGAATTTTCCAACCCTGTTTTTCTTCCATGAAGATCCTAAAAGTCGCAGTCAATTTTCTTGTTATTTCGGTGGTCTGCTGCGGCAGTACCAGGGAGAATCCCAACAGGCGTTGATCTACTGAATCTCCCAGTAGCTGGAAGCTAACAGCAACTCTGGACACCCAGCCCTCCTTGGCCCTAAGGTGAATGATAACGACCCTCCTAGAGGTGATGCTGGTGGAATGGGAGCACCTTTTCCTCTGTTACAGAAGGGTCTGGGATTGAGCCTCAGCGCAAGTGCTGAATGCATTACAATCTGGATTTACACAAAAGACTGAGGGACACTCCCCCACTGGAGGAACTGTCACTGGAGTGAGATACTAAAACAATCTGATCACAGAGATGCAAAACATCACTGTTTGGAACTGGGACCTTATAATTGGAACCTGTTAGACATTACTGGTGTCCTGACGTACATTTTGTGCTTGTAGGTATGATTTCAACACTTAAGAGAAGTTTGAGTAAGTACATAGGTAGAAGAGGTATAGATATGGTCTGTGTGCAGCTTGATCTAGGCAGATTAATAGTTTGGCACAGGCTAGATGGGCCAAAGTGCCTGCTTCTTTGCTGTAGTTTCCTATGACTTTATGATTTATCCCATGACTGAAAATAATCATCTGGTTACTTAAACCCAAGCCATTTGGTCCCTTGTACCCTGTCATTAGCACACTGATGGCTGACACCTCCACATCTCTTCCTGTCCTCCTTAGTTCCTACTCTCCCATAGACCAAAACAGGTTACCACCTTGTTCCCACGTGCTTCTCGCTTCCCCGGGAAAGCAGCAAACAAATCAAAGACCCCCCCCCCCCCACCCGGACGTTCTCATTCTTCTTCCCCCTCCCCGAGGCCACACAGGTTTCCTCCCACATACACGTTGGGGTTATTGAGTTGTGGGCATGCGATGTTGGCACTGGGTCGAGTCGATAGTAAGGAAAGCAAATGCAATGTTAGCATTCATGCCGAGAGGACTGGAACTAAAAAGGGACAATGTGATGCTGAAGCTCTATAAGGCATTGGCCAAACCTCACTTGGAGTATTGTGAGCAGTTTTGGGCCCCTTATCTAAGAATGGATGTGCTGGCACTGGAGAGGGTCCAGAGGAGATTCACAAGAATGATCCCAGGAATTAAAAGTAACATGTGAGTCGTGTTTGATGACTCTAGGCCTGTGTTCACTAGAGTTTAAGGGAAATGGTCAGGAGGGGGTGGTGTGGGGGCAAGAATCTCGCTGAAATGTACCAAAAAATTGAAAGGCCTAGATACAGTGGACATGGAGAGAGTGTTTCCTCTAGTGGGAGAATCTAGGACCAGAGGGCTCAGCCGCAGAATAGGGGGGCGTCCTTTTAAAACAGCGATGAGGTGGAATTTCTTTAGCCAGAGGGTGGTGAACCCGTGAAATTCATTGTTATACACAGCTGTGGAAGCAAAGGCATTGGGTATGTTAAAGAAGAGGTTGAATGATTCTAGTTTAGTAAGAGTATCAAATATTACAGGGAGAAGGCAGGAGAATGGGGTTGAGAGGGAAAATAAATCATCCATGATCGAATGTCAGAGCAGACTCGATGGGATGAATGGCCTGATTCTGCTCTTATGTCTTATGGCTTTATGGGGATGAATATCTAAAAGAATTTCCTCAGATCTTCATAAACATTCCTCTTTCTGCTGACTACAAATTGGCACTGAATTGATATGAGCAGGCAAGTTACAAGTTGCTCAATCATCCCTTCCATCCACAGCCAGAGGTAATGAGTTGAAGAATGAAATTGTAAAGTCAGTCATTGTGATTTTACCTTTGGTCTGCAGATTGCCTGATGTGTTCTGCTGATATCAATCTCTTTATAGATCGGCAAGATCTGGAAAACGCGGGAAAAGTGGACAAACTGCAGGAACCGCTTCTGGAAGCTTTAAAGATTTACATCCGGAAAAGAAGACCCAATAAACCCCATATGTTCCCAAAGATACTAATGAAAATCACAGATCTCCGGAGCATAAGTGCAAAAGGTACCAAGCAAAATAATTATTATAATTATTGAAATGTCAACTGTTTATACCTCTACATAGATGCTGCCAAACGTACACGCAAAATGCTGGAGGAACTCAGCAGGTCAGGCAAAATCTATGGAGTTTTCCATAGCTCACCTGGTTCCTGTCTATACATGCCATCTGACTTGCTGAGCTCCCCTAGCACTCTCTCTCTCTCTCTGTTGCTCTGGATTTCCAGCATCTGCTTGTGTTTATGCCTCTCCATAGATGCTGCCTGATCTGCTGAGTTTCTCCAGCATTTTGTGTGTGCTGATCAAAATTTCCGGCATCTGCAGAACTTCTTGTGTTTAAAGTTATTATAATTTACTGTTTCTGTGTTTTTTATACTGTTTTATTTTTTCTTGGAAGTAATGATGCTACTTTTTTGAAACCAATTTTGGTAGTGGGGATTTAGTTTTTTGATGTAACGGGGTTAGATATTGTCTCCTTATTCAGTCTTGTACAATAAACAGGAATAATTCAACAGGATTATCTCTGAATATAGAAGGTAGGACAGTACAGGGCCTTCCCCTCTCTACACCGGCCATCTCACCTCTGATGTAGGGCTATGACTTGAAACGTCACCAATTCTTTTCCTCCACGACCCCTCTGAGATCCTCCAATAGACAGTGAGTTGTTTCAGAAGAGAAAGATTGAAGATGCTTCCTGTGGAAGCTCTCTAAAAGACAAAAGAAGCCTTCTTGTGTCATATATATAGCTAAGGTGTCTGGACTTCTGCACAGTGCTGCAATAATTTTATATGTTGCACTGTACTGCTGCAGCAAAAAAACCAAATTTCATGACATGTGTGAGTGATGATAAACCTGATTCTGATCTGGGTCTCTATTGTGAACTGAGAGTGGGAATGGAGCAGGGAGAGGGGGAGAGGGGAACCGTGGTTGAGAAAGGGGGCAGGGAGAGGGGGAGAGGGGAACCGTGGTTGAGAAAGGGGGCAGGGTGAGGGGAGGGAGTGGGAAGCACAAGAGAGACATTCTGTAATGATCAATAAACCAATTGTTGGAATCCAATGACCTTGCCCGGTGTCTTAGGGCTGGGTGTATCTGCACCCGTGCCAGCCCCTGACCCTGGCATTCCTCTGCCACCTGTCCCATCCCCCTCCCGTGGCACTCGACCCTCACCATTCCCAGCATCCTTTGCTCCAGCCAGATTTACAAACTCGTTCTCTGCTCAATGTTCACAATACGGTTCTGTGCAAAAGTCTCAGCTACCCTAGCTACATAAATGTGCTTAAGACTTCTGCACTGTACTGTCGTCTTGTCTGATGATCTTCCCATTGCAGCGTTGTCGGCACAATTAGTGAACTGACAACTCACACTCGTTCCTTTATTTACTTGTGCACAAGGAAAACAGCATGGCCCCCTGTCACCTAACTGTCTGAACACGGAAATCCCATCTTTATAGGGAATTTGATTAGTTCATCAGGTGTTCATCCAATAGAAACTGTGTTGCATATTTAAATACCAATCATAATACATGTTTCAGGTGTTAACAACCAATTAAATCTATTTGCTAAGAGCCATAAAATGTAGAACAGTGTAGCACAATACAGGCCCTTCGGCCCACGATGTTGTGATGACTTTTAAACCTCCTCTAAGGTCAATCTAACCCCTCGCTTCCTCATTGCCCTTCTTTTATCCTCCACCCATGTGCCTATCTAAAAGTTTCTTAAATGTCCCTAATATATCTGCCTCTACTATCACCCCTGGCAGTGCAGTCCACACACCCACCACTCTGTGTAAAAATCTACGCTATGTCCCCCGCTATACTTTTCTCCAATAAACTTAAGATTATGCCCCCAGTACCTTAATAATAATGCGTGGAAGAAAATGTATCTCAGGGTAGGACATGGTAACATATATGTACTTTGATAATAATTTTTCTTTGACCCTGACTTTGGGACAGTACAGTGTCTGCACTCTGTTCTGTTGATACACCATTTTATACTTCACAACGTTGCAGGTGGAACACCATCTGTATTTCTGTGCACAAAATGGGGCATCACAGTAGCTTAGAGATTTACATAATACTATTACAGCACCGGGTACACAGGTTCAATTCCTGCCGCTGTCTGTAAGCGATTGTACATTCTCTCCGTGACCATGTGGGTTTCCTCTGAGTGCTCTGGTTTCCTCCCGCATTACAGACGTACGGGTTAGGCTCAGTGAGTTGTGGGTATGCTGTGTGGCACAGGAATTGTGGTGACATTGTGGGCTGCCCAGCACAACCCTCGCTGTTTTGAATTGATACAAATGACTCATTTCACTGTATGTTTCAATGTACACTGACAAGTAAAGTCGATCTTTAATCTCTTTAAAAGGCATTGTAGAGTCTGTGCATCATGTGGGTTTCCTCCTCCCACATTCCAAAGACATACAGATTAGTGGGATAATTGGGCAGTGGGGGCTCATTGGGCCAGAAGGGCCTGTAACTCTAAATTTGTTAAAGAGGTAATGATTAGACTGCAGAGAATAAAACTAGAATTGAAAAGTCTGAAATGCTGAAATTATTATCTGTGGAAGAGAAGCAAGATTGCATTGAGATCTTTATAGAGGTTGTCTGAAAAATACTTGTTCTAGATTGTTAAAAACAAAGGTTTGTTTGGACTGGTTGGGGGATAAGGGTGGTCCAACAAAGAACGTTCACCGTAACTAAAAAGAGTCTCTCCACCACCCAGGTGCCGAACGTGTCATCACGCTTAAACTGGAGATCCCTGGGTCGATGCCGCCCCTCATTCAAGAAATGTTGGAGAACTCAGAAGGACATGATCCCCTCGCCCCCGCAGCGGACGAAAGCACAGAAACTAACAGCCGGGCGCTAGAAGCCAGTGCCAGCCCCACTGTGTCTCCCAACACCGCAGCCAATGGACCAAACCACCGTGTACCAAACACACAGTGAAATGGCGCAGACTCACCACATCCATTCACAAACGTGGTATTTTCATTGTTATTTTCTTTTACTTTTGTTTTGAACAAGCAAGGCCCGAAGGTCCAGGCTGAAAATGGTGTATTCAACGTTAAAATTGCTGATGCTCTTGACCATAATGGATTTTGGAGTCTGGGAATACTGAGGAAGGAACTTTCTCAGTCAGGTCTCTTCCTCATGGATTGTATGATCAGCTCAGAGTCTGATACCTGGTATAGTCCATCTGTATATCCACTGTTGCATGCTGGCGAGAAACCATGGGAATGATGGTGAACTCTGATTATTACCTTACTTTGCGGAGTTATTCCTCAATGTGAACTCACTTTCTACGCTGGAGATTCTGGTGCTTTCTTAATGACTTGCATATCATGTTCCACACACACACACACACACACACACACACACACACACACACACACACACACACACACACACACACACACACACGCACACACACACGCACACACACACACGCACACACACACACACACACACACACACACACACGGCGGTCAGGTGAGTTATGGTTGTGGATTCTCCGGATTATTCTTAATGTTGTGTTTTCCTGCATTTTCTATTCAGATTCGCCTAAAGGCTGGAATTCTACCCTCAATGAACCAGCATTCAGCATTCAAACAGACAAGGACATACACTCAGTGTGGCCACTTCATTAGGTACAGGAATGGAACCCAGTGTGATCTTTTGTTGCTGTAGCCCATCCACTTCAGTGTTCAATGTGTTCTGTTCTGCTGTAACGTGTGGTTATTTGAGTTACTGTCAGCTTGAACCAGTCTGGCCATTCTCCTCTGACCTCTCTCACTAACAAGGCATTTTCACCCAAAGAACTGCTGCTCACTGGATATTTTTTTTTTCTGTTTTTTTGCAGCATTCTCTGTAAACTCTAGAGACTGTTGTGTGTGAAAATCCCAGGAGATCAGCAGTTTGTGAGATACTCAAACCACCCTGTCTGGCACCAACAATCATTCCCCAGTCAAAGCCACTTAGATCACATTTCTTCCCATTCTGATGTTCGGCCTGAACAACAACTGAACCTCTTGACCATGTCTGCATGCTTTTATGCATGAGGTGCTGCCACCTGATTGGCTGATTAGATATCTGCATTAATGAGCAGGTGTACCTAATAAAGTGGCCACTGAGTGTACTTCACCTTCTTTTGCAATGAAAAAGAGAGGTTGATATTTTAATTTTTTTAATGCTGTTGTTAAGTACTGCTGGTGATCGTTTCCCACTGGCACACAGTTAGCCAACACGACCATGTTCTTTGTATGCGTGTTTACATTTCACAAGCACTTAAATAACAGATTTTTTTAAGGAAGGCGAAAGCATTTCTCTGCAGACAGTAATATGATATTTTTGCAGTTGAGCTTTTTCCATTTCACGTTCGCTTTGTACTAGCATCCAAAGCTAGTCGAATATGTTTTTCTTTTATTATTTCAGCTGGGCAAATTCAGCAACAGATCAAAAGGTAAAAATGAGAAAGCTGCATGTTGTCGCAGTAAAGGTAGCCTCCAAGGCACAACACTTTTTAGTGTAATATTGTTGTTTTATCTGCTTGTTCATGAGCCAGTAAGTGAATTTCACCCGGTGGCTGACGCACATTATATCTCTCTGCAGAAGCGTGTAACTATTGTAGATTTATTCTCGAGTACAGTAATTTGAGTTTATCAAATCATTCTCGTGTATAAAACACTAGTGGGATGTTGTTTTTTTAGCATTAGGACTGCTCCGTACTTTTACTGGCTCCGTTTGTACATTGAAATTGTTTAACAATGCCTTCTATGTTCATATACTGGTTATCTTTTCCATTACGTTTCCTGGCAAAAGAATAAAGTATATTTATTTTACCGTGTGCTCTCGCGTTATTTCTTTTCCCTGCAACTTTAGTTTGTTTCATCTTCACCGATTGGAGTTAACTGAGCTTCCAAAGGAACACACAGTCAAAAACAGGGTAGCAGTGTTTGTCTAGAGTGCAAATTTCACCCTTTCACCCTGAAACCAAGCTTCGCTTCATGCCGATTGGATCGCAACTCAAAACAAAAAGTGAAATTGGCCTCAGGGATAATTGAAACAATATTTGTGTGGTTTTCCATCCACAAGAAAGCAGGGAAGCTGACCAGCACACCACCCAACGAGATCAGGCTGAATTGAACGCTACCATAGTCAGCCCTTAAAGGTACAGCCATGATGGAATGACTCAATGAGCTGAATGGCCTAATTCTGCTCCTTTGTCTTATGGTTCATCCACTCCAGGCAGCAACAACAACCCCCGTTATCGGTATTGGATTCTTATTATCACATGGAGTAATTGAGCAATACAGAATAGATACAGACCCTTCAGTCCAACAAGCCTATGCTGACTACCATTCTCACCCAACTAGTCTCAATTTCCCGCATTCTGCCCTTCCCTCCATGTACCTATATAAGTGCTTCTTAGTTGATAGTATTGTACCCGCCCCGGTCACTTCCTCTGGTAGCTCATTTCATACACTCGCCACCCTCTGTGTGAAAAAGATGTCCTCAGGTCCCTTCTAAATCTTTCCCCTCTCACCCTAAATCTATACACCCTAGTTTTGGACCGCCCCCACCTGTGGAAAAGACTGTTTCCCCATCCACCTTATCTATACCTCCCATAATTTTAAACACTTCCATGAGGTCACCCCTGCATTCCAAGAAATAAAGACGCTGCCTGGCTAAGCTCTCCCTATAACTCAGGCCCTCTAATCCAGGAATTGTGAACTCAGTCAGCTCCATCATAGGCTCTAGTCTCCCCAGCATCCAGGACGTCTTCAAGGAGAGACGCCTCAAAAAGGTGACATCCATCATTAAGTACCCCCATCACCCAGAACCTGCCCTCTTCTCATTACTAGCATCAGGGAGCAGGTATAGGAGGCTGAAGGCACACACTCAACAATTCAACAACACTTTCTTCTCCTCTGCCATCAGATGTCTGAATGGACATTGAACCCATGAACACTACCTCACTACTTTTTTTCTCTTTTTGCACTACTCATTCAATTGAACTTTAAAAAATATATATATATATTAGTAGGCAGCCATTGATCGCAGGGAATCATGTGTTTGTGCCCTCTCCAGGGTACAAGCCTGGGTGGGAAGATTTGAAGAACCGGCTGTTGCCCGTGCAGCGGGATCCCCCTCTCCACGTCACTGATGTAGTCCAAGGGAAGGGCAAGCTCCGATACAGTTTGGCACCAGTGTCATCGCGGAGGTTCCCAGAGAGAAGCTGTAAACAACATCAAACTGCCTTAGGGACCCCGGCTCCAGATTTCTTCCTCGGGATTTACTCCCGAAGCCTATGGCCGTAAGGCAGTGGAGGTTTAAAATCAGAGTTTCTCTTCTCCTAGACAGGCTGCCGTCAAAGGCTGACGAGCCCCACCTGCCCGAAGAAACTGGTTTTGAGGCACCAGTGGTCTGCCTTTGCCCCTTGTCAGTAGAAACAGTTCCACTGGGCCTAGTAGCTAAGCCACACGTGAAGGCCAAGATTTGGACTTGGTTGTCAGAGGCTGTTAGTCACACGCCATTTGGAGCACTTTATAGGTAGTGGAGGCTTATCCCCACTACCACCCCGGCTGTGACAACCTTAGGAACCAAATACTTACTGTAACTTACAGTTTGCTATTAGTATGTTTGCATTGTACTATTGCCACATTTCAGGACGTATGCTGGTGATATTGAACCTGATCCTGATTCTGAAACATCCTTGAGAATGATTTCTGCATTCTTTCCAGTTCAGCCACATCTCTCCTATAACAGGGTGACCAAACCTGTATGTCGTACTCCAAGCAAGGCCTCACCACTAACTTATAAAACTGGAATGTAATGTCCCAACTACTAGACTCAGTGCTCTAACCAGTCTGCTAAACACCTTCTTCAGTACTCAGTCCACCTGTCCACATGTAGTGAAAATACATAACATAAAAACATAAGAAATAGGAGCAGGAGTCGGCCATCCGGCCCATCGAGCCTGCCCCACCATTCAATAAGATAATGGCTGATCTGTCCGTAAACTCAGTTCCATCTACCTGCCTTTTCCCCATAACCCTCAATTCCCCTACTACGTAAAAATCTAACTCTATCTAAAATATATTTAGTGAAAAAGCCTCAACTGCTTCCCTGGGCAGAGAATTCCACAGATTCACCACTCTCTGGGAAAAAGTTTCTCCTCATCTCTGTCCTAAATCTTCTCCCCTGAATCTTGAGGCAATGTCCCCTAGTTCTAGTCTCACCTACCAATGGAAACAACTTTCCTACTTCTATCTTATCTATCCCTTTCAAAATTTTGTATCTTTCTACAAGATCCCCTTTCATGCTTCTGAACTCCAGAGAGTATAGTCCCAAGTGATTCAATCTCTCCTCATAAGTTAACCCCTTCATCTCTGGAATCAACCTGGTGAACCTCCTCTGCACAGCTTCCAAAGCCAGTATATCCCTCCTCAAGTACGGAGACCAGAACTGCACACAGTACTACAGCTGTGGCCTCACCAGTACCCTGTATAGTTGCAGCATGACTTCCCTGCTCTTGAATTCAATCCCTCTAGCAATGAAGGCCAACATTCCATTTGCTTTCTTAATAACCTGTTGTACCTGCAAGCCAACTTTTTGCAATTCATGCACAAGCACTCCCAAGTCCCTCTGCACAACAGCATGCTGCAATCTCCCACCATTTAAATAATAATCTGCTCTTCCATTATTCCTTCCAAAGTGGATGATCTCGCACTTACCAACGTTGTATTCCATCTTCTAGACCTTGGCCCACTTACTTAACCTATCTACATCCCTCTGCAGACTCTCCACATCCTCTGTACAATTTGCTTTTCCACTCAGTTTAGTGTCATCAGCAAATTTTGCTACGCTACACTCAGTCCCCTCTTCGAAATCATCAATGTAAATGGTAAACAGCTGCGGGCCCAGCACCGACCCCTGCAGCACCCCACTCACCACTGACTGCCAACCGGAGAAACACCCATTTAGATAGATAGATAGATAGATACTTTATTCATCCCCATGGGGAAATTCAACTTTTTTCCAATGTCCCATACACTTGTTGTAGCAAAACTAATTACATACAATACTTAACTCAGTAAAAAATATGATATGCATCTAAATCACTATCTCAAAAAGCATTAATAATAGCTTTTAAAAAGTTCTTAAGTCCTGGCGGTTGAATTGTAAAGCCTAATGGCATTGGGGAGTATTGACCTCTTCATCCTGTCTGAGGAGCATTGCATCGATAGTAACCTGTCGCTGAAACTGCTTCTCTGTCTCTGGATGGTGCTATGTAGAGGATGTTCAGAGTTTTCCATAATTGACCGTAGCCTACTCAGCGCCCTTCGCTCAGCTACCGATGTTAAACTCTCCAGTACTTTGCCCACGACAGAGCCCGCCTTCCTTACCAGCTTATTAAGACGTGAGGCGTCCCTCTTCTTAATACTTCCTCCCAAACTCTCTGCCTTCTATTGGTTAACCAATCCACTATCCATGTCAATATACGTACTTCCTCTGACTCCATGTGTCTGTATCTTATTTATAAGTCTCTTGTGTGGCACCTTATTGAATGCTTTCTGGAAACCCAGTATACGACATCCACCTGCTCCCCTCTATCCACTGCACTCATTATGTCCTCAAAGAACTCCAGGAAGTTTGTCAAACAGGACCTGCCCTGTTCAGGGTAAAGCTTTTTGACTTTGTGCCATTCAGACAGATCATTTTAAACACAAGTACATTAAGGTAGTAAAAAGGAGGGCAGAATGAAGAATAAATTATTACAAAGTGCAGTACAAATAAAGTTCATGCTGACTGTTAGTTCAAAGTTAATAAAGCTCAGAATAAATTTATTATCAGAGTTGTCACTGTATACAACCCTGAGATTCGGTTTTCTTGTGGGCATTCACAGGAAATACAAAGACACACCATGGCCAACAAAATGGAGAAACACCAGTGTGCAAAAGACAACAAACTGCAAATTAATAACAATAACAATAATAAATAAATAAGCAACAAATATCAAGAACATGAGATGAAGAGTCCATGAAAGTGAGTCCATAGGTCATGGGAACAGTTCAGTGATGGGGTGAGTGAAGTTATCCCCTCTGGTTCAGGAGCCTGATGGTTGAGGGGTACTAACTGTTCCCAAACCTGGTGGTGTGGGACCCGCGGCTCCTGTCCCTTCTTCCCGATGGCCATTAGGGAAAAGGGGGAGGATGCTGATCTGAATCTCTGTGATAGGTATTGATGGCCTCATCAATGGGATGCTAATCATGTAAATTATTATTCTGTGTCTCTGGCATTTTTCTAACACCATGTGCACTGCAATATGTTCTCATTTCATTTAAGTAATATTATGCTTTTTATTCTTAGAACATTACAGCCCAGTACAGTCTCTTCAGCCCACTATGCTGTGCTGTCCTTTTAACCTACTCCAAGATCAATTTAATCCCTCCCTCCCACATAGCTGTTATATTTTGTAACTCCAAAACATAAAACGAATTGAAAGCGAAAGACAGGGAGACTGGGGATAAATGTGTATACTTTGTTTTTACTTGTACCGTACACGCACGTATGACGTGGTGGTGTATTGACGTATGCCATTCACGTACTTCTATGTACTATATAACCCATAATGAATTATTTAAATGAAGAAGAATGCTTAATCAAACAATATATTTATAACATTACTCAAACATTACTAAAATATTAAATACATGACAATGGCCTTCCATTTTTCTATTATCCATGCCCCGCTTAAATGTCCCTCATGTATCTGCCTCTACCACCATCCCTCTCAAGTGTTTCACCACTCTCTGTATAAAAAAACACATCTCTGACATCACCCCTATACTTTCCTTCAAATTATGCCCTCTTTTATTAGCCATTTCTGTCCTGGGGAAAAATATCTGGCTGCCCACTCTATCTATGCCTCTTATCATCTCTATAAAGTCACCTCTCATCCTCCTTTGCTCCAAAGTGAAAAACCCTAGCCTCATAATCTATCCTCGTAAAACATGCTGTCTAATCCAGGCAGTATCCTAGTAAATCTCCTCTTCACCGTTTTAAAAATTCCCCATCTTCCTAGAATGAGGCAAACAGAAGTAAACGCATTATACCAAGCGTGGTCTAATTTGGCTTTGTAACACCAGTACAGAAAACTTCCTCCCAGTCATAAAACTAGATTTATAACCCTTGTTGGACATGATAAGGGGCGTGGGCGGGAGCTGGTGACAGCAGAACGTGAATTAATTTTTTAAAATCCCATTAAAAAAATCCAGGGGTCTGCCGTGATGGATCTTAGGACCACGCGGAAGCCTTGGTTAAAATGATGCAGTGAAACTACGTTCGGCTCCGCCTTAGAGGAAGCCTCTGGGTCCGTCAGAAGTTTATCCCCACGTGGTGGAAGAATTCAGCACGAGGGTGATTAAAGCGATTTTCAAACTCTGTTTCCAAATGAGAAGACGCATTAATTTCATTTTGTGCCGCGGATTAGTGCAGGTAAGAACGGGGTGGCAGCGCGGATGAATGAGAGGCTGAGGAGATGTTTCAGGGGGCAGAGTTACAAGTTCTTGGATCATGTGGAACCTTTTCTGGGGAAGGGGGCGACCTGTTCAAGAGGGATGGGTCGCACCTGAACTGGAGGGGGACGAGTATCCTGGCAGGGAGGTTTGTTGGTACTCCGGAGGGTTTAAACTAGTTTTGCAGGGGGCTGTGAACCGGAGCCCCACATCAGCAAGGTCGGACCGGAAGGTGGATTTCAGGGAAAGCGTTGAAAGGCAAAATCGAAATAACAGGTATGATAGATTGAAGTGTGTATATTTTAAAGTATGGGCACATGTGATGAACTTAGAGCATGGATCAGCATTACTGAAACGTGGTTGAGAGGGGAACAGGAATGGGTGAATAATGTTACCAGTTTTAGGAAGGATAGAGGAGGAGGTGAAAGAGGGGTGGAGGTGAATTACTAATCAGGGACAATATCATAACTGCACTCGGGGGGTCTGACACTGACTGCGTTTGGGTGCAACTCAGGAATAGGAAGCGTGCTGTCGCGCTGACGGGATTGTACTGACAGACCCCCACCGGGACACTGAGGAGCAGATATGTAATCATATCAAGGAAATGTGTAAAATAATGGGGTTGTTGTCAGAGAGGATTTCAACTTCCTTAATATAAACTGGGACCTTCTTAGTGCAAGGGGTTCAGATGGGGCAGAATTTGTTAAGCGTATCCAGGAAGGTCTCTTAAATCATATGTGGACGGTCTAATAAAAGGAGGGGCCGAACTGGACCCGGTGTTTGGTCATGAGCCTGGCCAGGTGACTGACCTTTCAATGGGCGAACAGTCAGGAAACAGTAACTACAACTCCTTATCTTCCAGGATAACTATAGATAAGGAATAGGTATGGTCCTTGTGCGAGAGTTTTAAACTGGAGTAGGGCAAATTACGAGAGTGTTAGGCAGGCACTAGGAAGAGTTAATTGGGAGCACCTTTTCTCTGGCAAGTTCACATCAGACACGTGGAGGGTGTTTAACGATCAACTGCACAGAGGACATGAAAGGTATGTTCCTGATAGAAGGAAGGACGGGGATGGAAAGGTGAGAGAACCTTGGATGTCCAGAAAGGTGATGAATTTAGTCAAGAAGAAAAAGGAAGAGTATGTAAATCTTCAGAAATTGGGTTCAAAAGGAGCACACTACAAACAAGGATAAAGAAGCCAGAAAAGAACTAAAGGGAATTAGGAAAGCCAGGAGGGGCCATGAAAACCCCTTGGCGGGTAGGATTAAGGTGAATCTCAAGGAATGCTCTACATACTTTAAGAGTAAAAGGATAATTAGGGAGAGAGTGGGACCTCTCAAGGATAAAGAGGGGAACATTTGCTTGGATGCGGAGAATGTGAGTGAGAGACTTAATGAGTACTTTGCTTCGGTATTTACCAAGGAAAAGGATGTGGAGGGTCAGGAGTTCAGTGCTGAGTGTATAAATACATTAGGGTATTATGCAGAGGTCGAGGAGGAGGATGTTTTGAACCTCCTAATGAGTAATCTCCTGATGAGATTTACCCCAGGATATTGAAGGAGGCAAGACACGAGATTCCTGGGCCCTTGACCAATATCTTGTCCTCTAGCCACGGGCAAGGTCCTGGAGGGCTGGTGAGTGGAATGTATTGTACCTCTATTTAAGGGAAAAGTTCTGGAAACTATAGACCGGCGAGTCTCATGTCAGTTGTAGGGAAATTGCTGGAATAATTCTGAGAGATAGAATATATCAGCATTTGGGCACCCGTGGCCTGATGAGGGAAAGTCAGCCTGACTCTTCGTGATAGGTCATGCCTTGACTGAGTTTCTTCACAAGCTGATGAGAGGGATTGATGAGGGTAGGGCAGTGGATTTTAGTAAGGCCTTTGACAAAGTCCTTTCTGGATCTTCTGGTGGATAAGGTGGTTAAGAAGGCTTATGGAATGCTTGCTTTTATTAGTTGAGGTACTGAGTTCGAGTCAGAACGTTATGTTACAACTTCATAAAACTCTGGTTAAGCCACCTCTGGAGTTTTGTGTATAGTTCTGACTTTCGCTGTGCTGTGTTCTGTGCTGTCAGCAGCCGTTAACCAAAGTTAATTGGTAGCCTTAGTTTTAAATAATGCATTGGCAATATTACAGAAAACAAATGAAATCTAGAGCTAGAGGAGAAGGGTCTCAGCCCGAAACGTTGACTGTTTATTCATGCCCGTTGATGCTGCCTGTCCTGCTGAGTTCTTCCAGCATTTTGTGCGTGTTGCTCTAAAACTGGTTTTTTGACTTGAGAGGTTTTATTCCACAAACAATTGTTCCTTCAAATTGGCAGCAGTTCTTTTGTTCCAACATGTATAAATAACCCAGGCAGAATTCGATAGTTCCAACACGTTCAAATCCAAAAGTATCAATTCCTGTAGTTTCCAGCGTTTACTGTTCTGTTTCAGAATTGTGGAATCGCCAGTCTTAATTGGAGTTGGTATTTGTTACTGTCACAGGTACAGAGATACAGTGAAGACCTTGTCTTGTGTACTGTTCATGCAGATCAAATCATTACACCGTGCATTGAGGCTGTGTGACGGACATTCTCATTCCAAGGCCATTCCAAGATTGCTTAATATCATTGGCAGTACACAAGTGTAAAGGAGAACAAAATAATGTTTACTCTGGATCCGACGCAGTACAAAAAACACAATAAATCTAAGTACATAAGATAGCTTATATATATATTGATTGTTCCTTCACAAAGTGATGCTGGCACAGGAGTGTTTATCCATGAGGTGACTCTGACAAGAAATGATAAAGTAGTGGTGGTTGGAAGTATGGAGAGGTGGGTTAGTGGGTGAGGTGTTGATCAGCCTCACTGCTCGGGGAAAGTAACTGTTTTTGAGTCTGGTGGTTCTGGCGTGGGTGCTGTGTAGCCTCCTCCCTGATGGAAGTAGGAAAAGCAGTCCATGAGAAGAACGGGTGATCTTACCTGCCTTCTTTCAGCACCTTTCTGTGTATGTCTTCAGAAGGTGGGCTGATGCTGGTGGTGCTTTGGACAGTTTTGATCACCCGTTGTCGAGTTTCCCTGGCTGGCACAGAGCGCTTTCTGTACCAATCAGTGCTCACTGCTGACCTAAGCTTTCTAGCGCAGTGGCTGACCCTTCCAAAGGGTCAGAGTTGTTGGCGATAAAGTTAAACTTTTAACAAGTATCCTTTGTTTGGCTTTTTGCTGTTAAGTAGAACCAGTCTCCAGTTCTTAAAATAAGTTGCAAGTGGAAATCAGACTGGAGTTGGGTGCACAGCTATGTCTACAGAAAGAAGTGATCGACACCTGAAGTAACAGCTCTTAGAATTTCCAGCATTTAGAACTCTGGAATCTGCAATCATAATTGAAATTGGTTTGTTATTTTCATCTGTACTGACATACTGTGTGTAGAGCCTGTCTTGCATAGTATTCTTACAGATCTCGGGGTATCAGAGTTTGAAGTTCAATTCGGGCATCCTCTGTAAGGAGTTTGTACATTGTTCCCGTGAGCGCAGGTGTTTGCTCCAGTTCCCTCCCACGGTCCAAAGATGTGCCTGTTAGTAGGTTAATTGGTCATTGTAAATTATCCAGTCATTAGACTAGGGTTAAAAGATAGGTGGTTTTCTGGATGGTGAATTTCAGTGGGCGGAAAGGGCCTGTATCCCTAAGCAAACAAATCATTCAATTCATGACACAGTGCTTTCAGATAGTCCAAGGCAAACCAGTAACACAGATCACAGAATAAAGTGCAGTGCAGGCAGACAACAGCGTGCAAGATCGTAGTTAGATTGAGAGTCCCAGTCATCATACTAGAGAAGGATTCAGTGGTTTTACAACAGTGGGGTAGAAGCCCCACTTGTGCCTGGTGGTAGGTACTTTCATCCTTTTGTCTCTTTGGTCAGATGGAAGGGGGAGAAGAGAGAATGCCTGGGGTGAGTGGGTGGGGTTTTTTTGGTCTGTCTTCGCAAGGATGCTCTTCTACTTTGTGCACAACCTATTCCTTGGTCTTTTATGGGACACAGTTGTATTTTATTTATTCAGCAATATGGCACAGAGTTGTGCCTTCCAGTACTTTGAGTCCAGCAACCCCGATTTAACCCTAACCTAACCATGGGACAACTTACAATGCTCATTTTATCTACCTGGTATGGCTTTGGACTGTGGGAGGGATCTGGAGCACCCGGGGAAAATTCTCACATTCCACGAGTACCGAATCTCCTTACAGAGGAGGCGGAGACTCCAGAATGCTCCGAGCTGTAAAAGTGTCGCGCTAATCGCGATGTCACGGTGACGCCTGCGGCACCACGATGTTGCATTGCTTCTTACATAAGACCAGAAGATACAGGAGCAGAATTCATCCATTTGGCCCATCGAGTCTGTTCTGCCATTTCATCACGGCTGATCCAATTTTCCTCTCAGCCGCTAATCTCCCGTCTTCCCCCTACCCCTGCCCCGATCCCTTCATGTCCTGCCCATTCAAGAATCTGTCAATCTCTGCCTTATATACACAGAAAGACTTGGCCTCCACAGATTCACCACTCTCTGGCTAAAGAGTTTCCTCCTCATCTCTGTTCTAAAAGGACGCCCCTCTATTCTGAGGCTGTGTCCTCTGGTCTTAGACTCTCGCACCATAGGAAATATCTATCTAGGCCTTTCACCATTCGATAGGTTTCAATGAGGTCACCCCTCATTCTTCTGAATTCCAGTGGATACAGGCCCAGAGCTATCAGACGCTCTTCATATGACAAGCCGTTCAATCCTGGAATAATTTTCCTGAACCCCCTTTGAACCCTGTGTACCTGTAACACATGAGTTGCTGGAGTAACTATGGAAAGGTTGGATAGATTTTTGCATAGTAGGGGTGTGGTGAACTACATCTACCTGTCTGGACACGCCCCCCCCCCCCCCCGCTAACTGCCCCTGTGGCTCCTCCCACTGACCCCGGTATAAAGGCGATTGGGGCCTGAGCCCTGCCCTCAGTCTCCAGGATGTAGCATGGTGGTCAATTGCTGCTTGTTCTTCCTTCCAGTCAATAAAAGCCGATATCTCGCCTCACGTCTCAGAGAATTATTGATGGTGCATCAAGGGGAATTAAGGGCTATGGGGGAAAGGCAGGGAGGTGGAGATGAGTCCATGGCCAGATCAGCCATGATCTTATTGAATGGCAGAGCAGGCTCGACGGGCCAGACGGCCGACTCCTGCTCTATTTCTTATGTTCTTATGAATGTTAGATATTTCAGGCTGAGAATCTTTACCAGACCTGATGAAGGGTTTCGGCCCAAAAGGTCAAGTGTTTATTCCCTCCAGGAGATGCTGCCTGACCTGCTGAGTTCTTCCAGTGTTTTGTGTGTATTAGTTTCCAGTATCTCTTGTGTATATTCTGTGTTCTATTCTCTAAAGTCACTGTCTTTTTCCAAGAGTAAGGGAGTCTTGGAGTCTAAAGACTTGGAGAGGAAAAGTTGAAAGGAGATTGGGGGGAGAAGATTTTTCTTCTCAGAGGGTGGTGGTAGTGTGGAACGAGCTGCCAGGGCTGGTGGTAGAGGGAACTGTAGTCACATCACTGGTAAAGCACATGGACAGGCAACCAGTGTGCAAAAGACAACAAGCTGTGCAAATACAGAAAGAAATAATTAATAATAAATGTATTGAAAATGTGAGATGAATAATGCTTGCAAGTGAGTCCATAGTCAGAAGGGGTGGAGGGACAATTGGTCAAATGCAGGGAATTGGCAGAATTGTAGGCACAGGTTTTGGTCAGCACGGTCGAATCCGGCTGGAGGTTGACACAGTGGTGTAGTGGTTAGCGTAACGCTTTGTAGCGCCAGCAATTGCAATCGGGGTTCAGTTCCTCCTGTCATCTGTAAACAGGGTGTATGTTCTCCCCATCATCATATGGGTTTCCTCTCAGTGCTCCGGTTCCCCCTCCCATTCCAAAGCCAGACGGCTAAGGGAATCCTGGAAGAGGATTCAGTGATGTGCTGGGGGAAGTCCACAAGTGTCACCTCACAGTCCGGCGCCAGCGTAGCACGCCCATTATGCTGGACGAGGCAGCACCCTGAAGCTCAGGTCAGATGTATCAGAATTACAGAGGCATGAGAGGGCAGTTGGCCAGAATTAATTGGAAAATAACACTGGCAGGGATGATGGCAAAGCAATAATGGCTGGAATTTCTGGAAGCAATTCATAAAGCATAGGATATATACATTCCAAAGAGGAATAAGTATTCTAAAGGAAAGATGGCACAACCGTGGCTAACAGGAGAGGTCAAAGCCAACGTAAAAGCCAAAGAGAGGGCATAAAATAGAGCAAAAATTAGTGGGAAGTTAGAGGATTGGGAAGCTTTGAAAAAACAACAGAAGGCAACTAAAAAGTCATTTAAAAAGGTAAAGATGGAATATGAAAGTAAGCTAGCCAATAATATTAAAGAAGCTACCAAAAGTTTCTTCAGATACATAAAGTGTCAAAGAGGCAAGAGTAGATATCAGACAGTTGGAAAACAATGCTGGAGAGGTAATAATGTGAGACAGCAAAATAGCGGACGATCTGAATAAGTATTTTGCATCAGTCTTCACTGTGGAAGACACTAGCAGTATGGTGAAAGTTTCAGGTGTCAGGGGTCATGAAGTGTGTGACATTTCCAGAATTAGAGAGAAGGTTCTTGGGAAACTGAAAGGTTTCAAGATAGATAAGTATAAGTATAACATAGCAAAGATGAGAGGGAAACCAGAGGACTGGGAAGCTTTTAAAGAGCAACAGAAGATAACAAAAAAGGCAATACGCCAAGAACAAATGAGGTACGAAGGTAAACTAGCCAAGAATATAAAGCTTCTTTAGGTATGTGAATAGCAAAAAAATAGTTAAGACCAAAATTGGGCCATTGAAGACAGAAACGTGTGTATTTATTATGGGGAACAAGGAAATGGCAGATGAGTTGAAGAGGTACTTTGGATCTGTCTTCACTAGGGAAGACACAAACAATCTCCCAGATGTAATAGTGGCCAAAGGAACTAGGGTAAAGGATGAACTGAAGGAAATTTATATTAGGCAAGAAATGGTGTTGTATAGACTGTTGAGTCTGAAGGCTGATAAGTCCCCGGGACCTGATGGTCTGCATCCCTGGGTACTTAAAGAGGTGGCTCTAGAAATCGTGGACGCATTGGTAATCATTTTCCAATGTTCTATAGATTCAGGAACAGTTCCTGCTGATTGGAGGGTGCGTAATGTTGTCCCACTTTTCAAGAAAGGAGGGAGAGAGAAAACAGGGAATTATAGACTGGTTAGCCTGACATCAGTGGTGGGAAAGATGCTGGAGTCAATTATAAAAGAGGAAATTACGACACATTTGGATAGCAGTAGAAGGATCAGTCCGAGTCAGCATGGATTTATGAAGGGAAAATCATGCTTGACTAATCTTCTGGAGTTTTTTGAGGATGTAACTATGAAAATGGACAAGGGAGAGCCAGTGGATGTAGTGTACCTGGACTTCCAGAAAGCTTTTGATAAAGTCCCACATAGGAGATTAGTGGGCAAAATTAGGGCACATGGTATTGGGGGCAGAGTACTGACATGGATTGAAAATTGGCTGGCTGACAGGAAACAAAGAGTAGCGATTAACTGGTCCCTTTCGGAATGGCAGGCTGTGACCAGTGGGGTACTGCAAGGTTTGGTGCTGGGACCGCAGCTGTTTACAATATACATTAATGATTTAGATGAAGGGATTAAAAGTAACATTAGCAAATTTGCTGATGACACAAAGCTGGGTGGCTGTGTGAAATGTCAGGAGGATGTTATGAGAATGCAGGGTGACTTGGACAGGTTGGGTGAGTGGGCAAATGTATGGCAGATGCAGTTTAATGTGGATAAATGTGAGGTTATCCACTTTGGTGGCAAGAACAGGAAGGCAGATTACTATCTAAATGGAGTCAAGTTAGGAAAAGGGGAAGTACAAAGAGATCTAGGTGTTCTTGTACATCAGTCAATGAAAGCAAGCATGCAGGTACAGCAGGCAGTGAAGAAAGCTAATGGCATGCTGGCCTTTATAACAAGAGGAATTGAGTATAGGAGTAAAGAGGTCCTTCTGCAGCTGTACAGGGCCCTGGTGTGACCCCACCTGGAGTATTGTGTGCAGTTTTGGTCTCCAAATTTGAGGAAGGACATTCTTGCTATTGAGGGAGTGCAGCGTAGGTTCACAAGGTTAATTCCCGGAATGGCGGGACTGTCATATGTTGAAAGATTGGAGCAACTGGGCTTGTATACACTGGAATTTAGAAGAATGAGAGGGGATCTGAATGAAACATATAAGATTATTAAGGGATTGGACACGCTGGAGGCAGAAAGCATGTTCCCGCTGATGGGTGAGTCCAGAACTAGAGGCCACAGTTTAAGAATAAGGGGTAGGCCATTTAGAACAGAGATGCAGAAAAACTTTTTCACCCAGAGAGTGGTGGATATGTGGAATGCTCTGCCCCGGAAGGCAGTGGAGGCCAAGTCTCTGGATGCATTCAAGAGAGAGTTAGATAGAGCTCTTATAGATAGCGGGGTCAAGGGATATGGGGAGAGGGCAGGAACGGGGTACTGATTGTGTATGATCAGCCATGATCACAGTGAATGGCAGTGCTGGCTAGAAGGGCCAAATGGCCTACTCCTGCACCTATTGTCTATAAGTCACCTGGACCAGATGGTGTACACCCCGGGGTTCTGAAAGATGTGGGTGAAGAGATCGTGGAGGCATTAGTAATGATCTTTCTAGAATCACTAGACTCCGAAATGGTTCTGGAAAACTGGAAGATTACATATGTCACTCCACTCTTCAAGAAGGAAGAGAGGCAGAAGAAAGGAAACTATCGGCCAGTTAGTCTGACCTCAGTGGTTGGGAAGATGTTGGAGTCAATTATTAAAGATGAGATCTCAGGGTATTTGGAAGCACATGATAAAATAGGCCATAGTCAGTGTGTTTCCTCAAGGGAAATTCTTGCCTGACTAATCTGTTGAAATTCTTTGAAGAAGTAACAAGCAGGATAGACAAGGGAGAATCGGATGATGTATATTTGGATTTTCAGAAGGCCTTTGACAAGGTGCCACACACAAGGCTGCTTAACAAGCTACAAACCCATGGATTTAATTACAGGAAAGATTCTAGCATGGATAAAGCAGTGGCTGATTGGCAGGAGGCAGAGAGTGGGAATAAAGGGAGCATTTTCTGGCTGGCTGCTGGTGACTAGTGGTGTTCCACAGGGATCTGTGTTGGGGCTGATTCTTTTTGCGTTATAAGTCAGTGATCTTGGTGATGGAATTGATGGCTTTGTTGCAAAGTTTGCTAATGATATGAAGATAGTTGGAGGGCCAGATAGTTTTGAGGAGGACCAGAAATTACAGAAGGTCTTAGACAAATCAGGAGAGTGGGCAATAAATGGCAGATGGAATCAAATGTTGGGACGTCATGTTCTTTGGTAGACAAAATGAAAGGGTTGACTACAGTCGGCCCTCCTTGTCCGTGGGGGATTGGTTCCGATACCCCCCACAGATACCCAAAAATGCGGATGCTCGTGTCCCTTATTTAAACTGTCACAATGCGGTGGTCTTTAGGACCCAGCAGAACCCCGGACTTTATTTAACATGTTCAGTGCGGTAGACATTAGGACCCGGCGCAGCTCTGAATCCACGGTGTTTCTGTTCACGAAAATAATCACGATCACGATTGAAAATAAGGTGCAGGTAATAAAGCGATCGGAAAGAGGTGAAACACCATCGGTCATTTTTGGTTTAATTATTGAAATACGTATGTTTCTTAAGTGTTTTATATGCATAGAAAGGCAAAATATGTACTATATACTAAGAAAAACGTTTGACTAACTGACGCTAAATAATACCGGATATACCTGTTCCGACCTCAAATCCGACTTAAAGACGGACTCAGTAATGGAATTCATTCATAACCCGGGGACTGCCTGTACTTTTAAGTTATTTCTAGATTACTTATAATACCTAATACAATGTAAATAGTTGTTATACTGTATTGTTTAGGGAATAATGACAAGAAAAAATAGTCTGTACATGCTCAAATAACGAGTGCTGGAGAGAGAACTTCCGGGTTTTCCCGATCCGCAGTTGGTTGAATCCGTGCACAAGGAATCCTTGGATAAGGAGGGCCGACTGTATTTTCTAAGTGGAGAATAAATACAAAAACCTGAGGTGCAAGGGACTTGGGAGTCCTTGTGCGGGAATCCCTAAATACTAATTTGCAGATTGAGTCTGTGGTGATTAAGGCAAATGCAATGTTAGCATTCATTTCAAGAGGACTTGCATACAAAAGCAAGGATGTAATGTTGAAACTTCATAAAGCACTGGTCAGGTCTCACTTGGAGTATTGTCAGCAGTTTTGGGCCCCTTATCTTAGAAAGGATGTGCTGAAACTGGAGAGGGTTCAAAGGAGGCTCACGAAAATGATTCCAGGATTGAATGGTTTGTCATATGAAGAGCATTTGGTAGCTCCGAGCCTATTCACAGAATTCAGAAGAATGAAGGGTGATCTCATTGAAACCTATCGAATGCTGAAAGGCCTTGGCAGAGTGGATGTGGAGAGGACGTTTCCTATGGTGGGAGATTCTAAGACCCAAGGACACAGCCTCAGAATAGAGGGGCATTCTTTTAGATCTGTGATGAAAAGGAATTTCTATAGTCTGAGAGTGGTGAATCCATGGAATTCTTTGCCACAGGCAGCTGTGGAGGCCAAGCTTTTTTGTATATTTAAGGCAAAGGTTGACAGATTCTTGATTGGTCAGGGCATGAAGGGATACGGGGAGAAGGCAGGAAACTGGGGCTGAGAGGAAAATTGGATCAGCCATGGTGAAATGGTGGAGCAGATATGATGAGCCCAATGGCCTTAGCATAGAACACACCAAGCAGCAAACAAGCCCCATTCCTTCCTCCCTCACACCCAACCGCCCATGCACGTGTACTGTCCTGTAACCCCATGGCAAGTTGTCTTCGATCTCCAGACTCTAGTGTACTCGTGGGCCCCGCAGACACTGGGCCTGACTTCCCCAGCAGACTCACAGAGATCTGAAGACTGACCTCCAGCTATCAGGGACTGAACTGGACTTGCAACCGGGCTCCGATCCAGACCCTCCTATCGGCCTCCGGGCCCAAGATTAAAGTTAGAAAGGTTATAGGAGATCTGAGGAGCAAGGTTTTCACACGGAGGGTGGTGGGTATGAGGAAGAGATAGCTGAGAGTAAAGTTCTAACATCTGAAAGACATGCTGTCTGTTCTCTGAAAGCAGTCACTCTGATCTATTCCAGAACATCCTGTCCTGTGGGTCATGTTTTGTCCAATGGTCACCTGGCTGATTCTTGCTTTGGTTTTCCTGTCTGATAAGCAACTTAGTAACTATGACTAACCGGACATACCAGTCTTCATAACTTTGAATACAAGTCATCCCAGTGTGGAATGAAAGCTCCTGGGTGTGATCAATGTTTCAAAAACAAAACATTACCACAAGTTTTCAATATTTCTTAATTGATTTCTTTTGTGACAGACAGGATGTTGTTTTTCAGTGTAGAATTTAGTCATAAAGCGGATACAGGGCCGTTCCCATCATTATCAACACAAGGTCAATTTCCTGCCTTTGACCCATATCTCTCCAACCCATGCCCTTCCATGTACCTATCCATATGCTTCTTAAATGAAGGCCAGTGTGCTGAAAAAGGAGTTTAGCACACCACCATTGTACTGCTGCTGAAAGAACAACAGCTTTCACAACATATGCAGGTGATATAAAAACTGAATCTGATCACAGGTAGCCAGGGTGGTGAAAAAGGTGTTTGGCACACTGGCCTTTGTTTGTCAGGGCATCGAGTACAGGAGCTGGGACACTACGTTGCAATTGGATAAGCCATTGGTGAGACTGCACTTGGAATACTGTGTATGCTTTTTGGTCACTCTGTAATAAGAAAGACGTGGTTAAACTGCAGGAAAGATTTACGAGGATGTTGCCAGAACTGGGTTACAGGGAGAGGTTGGCCAGTCAAGCTCCGTCTGTCTGTCTGTCTGTCTTTTTTCTTTCCCTCTTTCCCTCATGGCAGAGTGGAAGAAGCTGTTCCTGAATCATTGAGTGTGTGTCTTCATGCTCTTGTACCACCTCCTTGACGGTAGCAATAAGAAAAGGACATACCCTGGGTGATGGGGGTCCTGAATGATGGATGCCACCTTTTTGAGGCATCGCTCCTTGAAAGCGTCCTGGATGCTGGGGAGGCTTGTGTGCGTGATGAAGCTGACTGAGTTTACAGGATCAGCTTCTTTTGATCCTGTGCAGTAGCTTCCCCACTCCACCTTCCTCATACCAGATGGCGATGCAGCTAGTTAGAATGCTCTCCATGATACATCTGTAGAAATTTGAGTGTGTTTTGTGACATACCAAATCTCAAACTTCTAATGAAATATAGACGCTGCCATGCTTTCTTTGTAACTGCATTGATGTATTGGGACCAGGTTAGAACCTCAGAGATATTAACACCCAGGAAGTGGACAATGTTCTCTCTCTCCACTTCTGATCCTTCTATACCTTTGTGTGTTCCCTCGTCTTACCCTTTCTGAAGTCCATAATCGGCTGCTGATGTTGAGTGCAAGGTTGTTGCTGTGACACCATTCGGCTACCTGATGTATTCTGCTCCTGTATGCCCTCTCGTCACCATCTGAAATTTTGCCAAAAATAGTTGTATCATGAACAAATTTATAGATGGCATTTGAGCAATACCTATGCACAGAGTATTGGGAGTAGAGCTGTGGGCTAAGCACACATCCCTGTGGTGTGCCAGGGTTGATTGTCAGAGAGTTGGTGATGTTATTTCCGATCCGCCCAGATTGTGGTCTTCTGGTTACGAAGCTGAGGATCCAGTTGAGCAGGGAAGTACAGAGGCCCAGGTTCTGGACCTTTTTGATCAGAAATGTAGGAATGATTGTGTTAAATGCTGAGCTGTAGTCAATAAACGGCATCCTGATATAAATATTAGTATTGTTCAGGTGATGCAAGGCCATGTGAAGAGCCAATGAGATCACATCCTTTGTAGACCTACTGTGGTGTTAGAAAAATTGCAGTGGGTCCAGGTCCATACTGAGACAGGAGTTGATTGTAGCCAGAACTAACCTTTCAAAGAATCACCATAAATGAGTGACACGTTCAATGCCATGAAGGGAAGGAGAGAAGTCCCTCTCCTTACCATTCATAGTATAATTCCTGCGCTGCTTTGACTTTTCAAAATGTATCACCTCACACTGTACAGCAATCCATTTTATGGACATAACATATTCCCCCACCCACCGTGTTTTTAAAGCTTGCAGCCAGTCCATGAAAACACCTCCGCTAAACTGGAAGAAGGCACCTATCCCCTTTACTTTGACCAAGAGGGCCCTCTGCTGGTATTAATGTGTAATTGCAACAGATTCCACAATTTACTCTCGCCATATGACAAATGGTAAGGTATTATTGCTTTCCTACATGCATCTTCAGATCAATTGAATCCTGCATGTCTGAAGATGGAATAAAGGAGGAAAGTGCAAGGATGAATTGCAGAGTGTGATGCGGTTGTGGGAGTGGGTATTTAAGAGAAGTTTAGATAAGTACATGGTTGGGAGGGATGTGGAGGGCTATGGCCTGGGTCAGGGGGTTCCCAACCTTTTTTATGCCATGGAGCAATACCATTAAGCAAGGGGTACATGGACCCCAGGTTGGTCTAGGTGCAGGTCAGTGGGGCTAGGCAAAGTAATAGTTTGACATAGACTAGATGGGCCAGAGGTCCCATTTCTGTGCTGTAGTGCCCTATGACTATATGATTCTGAATGCCAGGGAAAGGATAAATGACAACAGGAAGGAATATTTGATTTTAAAAGTATCAATATGTTGGAAATTGTATTGATAGTTGCCTAATCTGGTATTGATCCAGTGAGCACAGAACTTCAACATCCGAAATTCTCCCAGTAAGTGGCCATTGACAGAGAAGTCTTGCTGTCATGTTCAGTTGTAAGGGATAGGATGGCCAGTAATTACTTGAATCAACAACCATCACCACTTTGCACCTAGGGCTACAAACCTTTCCCAGATAGTTAAATTGGTTGGGGACACCTATGTGGCCTTGAAAGTTGGAATTGCTTTTTTTTATTGTCACATATACTGAGATACAGTGAAAAGATGCATACTTCTTATTCAGATCAGACCATTACATATTGCATTGAGCTAGAACAATGTAAAACTATAACAAAACAGAATAAAGTGTAACAGCTACAGAGGAAGTGCAGCACAGATACACAATAAGGTGGAATGTCAATACAAGATAGACTATGAAATTAATTCCGTTCTATCTTACTGAAGAACTTTAGAGAGAGAAATATCTTCCGAGGAAAGATGTCTTGCAGTGAACAGTACTGTTTGTCCATGTCACTTTAAACTGACATTTATTTCAGATCTAGTCCATCATTAGAATTCTCTTATTTTTCAGAAGTAAACAGATACATTGCTTCCACATCTCTATTCTGTCAAAAGTTAGATGACAATGGAACAAATATGTATATCTTCAAGGTCTAAGATTATCACTGAAAACTCCTCGAAACCTTCAACAAGTAAATTATTTCAGAATCATGTTTAACATCACCGGCATATGTCATGAAATTTGTTGTTACTGAGGCAGCAGTACATTGTAATAAAAAATAACAAAATTATAAATTACAATAAGTATAGTAGTATGCAAAAGTCTTAAGCATATATATAGCTCGGGTCCCCAAGACTTGCACAGCACTGTATTTGTCAATGTGGAGCGGAGAGCGAGTTTGTAAATCTGGTGGGAGTGAAGGATGTTGGGAATGGCAAGTGTAGAGCACCACGGGAGGGGTGTGGATCAGGTGGCAGAGGGAGTGCAGGTGGCGGGGGTACAGATTGGTTTACTGATCATTACAGATTGTCCCTCTAGCGCTTTCCACTCCCTTCCCTCTCCCTCCCCTTTTTCCCCAACCATGATTCCCCTCTCCCTGCCTCCTTCCTCCTGTCAGTCGACAATAGAGACCCATATCAGAATCAGGTTTATCATCACTCACGTGTCATGAAATTTGTTTTTGTATGAGCATTATAGTGCAATACATAAAATTTCTACAGTACTGTGCAAAAGCCTTAGACACCCTGACTGTCTAGCCTGTATGTGCCCAAATCATTTGCACAAAATTGAGGTGGTGTTCATGATTCATGGGTTCATTTATCCATTCTTTTGGTAGAGGGGAAGAAGCTGTTTCTGAATCATTGAGTGTGTGCCTTCAGGTTCCTGTACCTTTCCCCTGATGGTAGCAGTGAGAAGGAATGTCCTGGGTGATAAAGGCCCTTAATGATGGATGCTGCCTTTTTGAGGCATCGTCTTTTGATGGAAACTGGCAGCAAGGCTTAAGATTTCACAGTAGTCTTACTGAGTTTTGGAAACCAAAACTAATTAGAATACATTCCCACTGTTGGATTAGGATGTAAAATTGTTTTTTTCCCTGTAGTTTAAATTTCCTATGCTTGCTTTTATTTTTATATAATCACCTACTCTCAATGGCAACTTTATTAGGTACAACTGCATCATTGGCATCATCATCATTATGTGCCGTGCCATATGACATGGCCAATCATGATCTCCATGACCTAAGTGACTATGTGATCAATATTTAAGTGACTTTAACCATGGAATGACTTTTGGTGCCAGATGGGGTGATTTTTCTACAGAAACAGTTTGCCATTGCCTTCATTTGGGCAGAGTCTTTACAAGGCGGGTGACCCCAGTCATTATCAATACTCTGGAGATTGTCTGCCTGACACCAGTGTTCGTATAGCCAGGACTTGTGATATGCACCAGCTGCTCAACCATGCACCACCTGCTCCCATGGCTTCACGTGACCACAGTTGGGTGGTGGGGGGGGGAGGAGAGGGGGACCAAGCAGATGCTACATCTTGCCAATAGGTGACCTTCAGGCAAGTGGAAGGGAAGGAGCTCCTCACACCTCCGTTGGTAGAGACATATCTCCACCCCACCATCTATACACCTGTTCATTAATGCAAATATCTAATCAGCCAATTATGTGGCAGCAACTCAATGCATAAAGCATGCAGACATATTCCAGAGGTTTAGCTGTTGTTCAGACCGAACACCAGAATGGGGAAGAAATATGATTAAGTAACTTTGACCATGGAATGACTTCTGGTGCCAGATAGAGTGGTTTGAGTATCTGGGAAACTGATGATCTTTATGCGTTTTCACGCACAACAGTCTCCAGAGCAGGAGTTACCATCCTCTTTTATGCCATGAACCCATACCATTAAACAAGGGGTCCATGGATCCCAGGTTGGGAACCCCTTTCTAGAGTTTACAGAAAATGAAGTGAAAAACAAAATCATCCAATCAGTAGCAGTTCTGTGGACACAAATGCCTTGCTAATGAGAGAGATCAGGGGAGAAAGGCCAGACTGCTTCAAGTTGACAGGAAAGCAACAGTAACTCAAATAACCATACATTACAACAGTTGTGTGCAGAAGAGCATTTCTGAATGCACAGCATCTTGAACCGTGAACATACAGCCGAAGACCATCAACGTGTACTCAGGTGATCTCTGAGCCTATCTACATATAATTGTTCTTTGAATTTTCCAGTAATTACAATACAATTTCTCTGTATTTTTCAAGAAATGTCTTGGTTTTCAGTAGCAGGTGTAAATCTACTTGAGTTTGACTATTTTATTGGTTAATTGAGATTACTGGAATTTTGCTTTGGTTTGAGTATAGGACAATTATAATGGTTTTCTACTTTGTAGTCATAGAACACTACAGCACAGAAACAGGTCCTTTGGCTCATCTAGTTCATACCAAACCGTGAATCTGCCTACTCACATCGATCTGCACCAGGACCATAGCTCTCCATACCCCTCCCATCCATGTACATACCCAAATTTCTCTTAAATGTTGAAATCAAGCCCACATCCATCACTTGTGCTGGCAGTTCGCTCTGCACTCTCACCACCCTCTGAGTGAAAAAGTTCCCACCTCATGTTCCCCTTAAACATTTCATCATTCATCCTTAACCCATGACCTCTACTTGTAGTCTCGCCCAAGCTCAGTGGGAAAAGCCTGCTTGCATTTACCCTACTAATACCCCTCATATCTGTGTATACCTCTATCAAATCTTCTTTCACTCTTCTACGTTCTAGGGAATAAATTCCTAATCTATTCAACCTTTCCCTATATCGCAGGTCCTTGTGTCCTGGCGATGTCCTTATAAATTTTGTCTGCACTCTTTCAATCTTAGTGACCTCTTTCCTGTAGGCAGACGACCAAAACTGCACACAATACTCCAAATTAGGCCTCGTACATTTTATACAATTTAAACATAACATCCCAACTCCTGTACTAAATACATTGATTTATGAAGGCCAATGTGCAAAAGCTATCTTTACGAACCTATCCACTTGTGACACCACTTTCAAGGAATTATGGACTTGTATTCCCAGATCCCTCTGTTCTACCGTACTCCATAGTATCTTACCCTGGTTGGTCCTCCCAAAGTGCAGCACCTCACACTAGTCTGCATTAAATTCTATCAACCATTTTTCATCCCATTTTCCCATCTGATCCAGATCCCACTGCAAGCTTTGTTAGCCTTCCTCACTGTCCACTACACCCCCAATCTTGGTGTGATCCACAAATTTACTGATCCACTTTACATTATCATCCAGATCATCGGTATATATGTGAAACAACACCAGACCCAGCACCGATCACTGTGACACACCACTAGTCACAGGCCTGCAGTCAGAGAGGCAACCATCTACCAATCTCTGGTTTCTTCCGCAAAGCCAATGTCTAATCCAGTTTACTATTCGTCATGATTGACAAACAACTGAAACTTCTTGACCAATCTTGCATTTGGAATCTTGTTAAAGGCCTTGCTAAAGTCCATATGGATAACATCCACTGCCTTGCCTTCATCAACTTCCTCAAAAAAGTCCAAGATTGGTTAGACACGTCTTAGCATACAGAAACCCATTGGGTCACTTTCTATATCCAGTCCCTTGGAATATCTTCCAATATCTTTCCCACTACTGATGTCAGGCTCGTCGGCCTATAATTTTCTGGCTTATTATTAGAGCCTTTCTTAAACAATGGAACAATATTTGCTATCCTCCAATCCTCTGGCACCTCACCCATGGCAAAGGATGTTTCAATATCTCTGCTAGGGACCCTGCAATTTCTGCACTAGCCTCCCACAGGGTCCAAGGGAACACCTTGTCAGGCCCTGGGGATTCATCTACCCTAATTTGCCACAAGACAACAAACACCTCCTTCTCTGTAATCTGTAGAGGGTCCATGGCCATGCTGCTGCTTTGCCTCATTTCTGTAGACAATGTCTATCTCCTGAACGAATACAGATGCAAAAAGTCCATTTAAATCCTCACTCCACGCACAGATTACCACTGAGCATCCAGAGGACCAATTTTTGTTCCTTGTTAACCTTTACTCTTAATTTATCTGTAGAAACCTGTAAGATTTTCCTTAATCTTGCTGCTAGAGCAACCTTGCCTCTTTGTTTTAGCCCTCCTGATTTCCTCCTTAAGTGTTCTCTTGCATTTCTTATACTCAAGTACCTCATTTGTTCCTACCTGCCTATACCTATGCACCTCCTTTTTCTTAACCAGGTGCTTAATTATCTTTCGAAAACCAAAGTTCCCTAAACATGTTATCCTGGTCTTTTATTCAGACCATACAAACTGTGTACTCCCAAAATTTCACTTTAAAGGCCTCCCACTAACCACGTACACCTTTGCCAGAAATCAGCAGGTCTCAACTGACACTTAACAGATCCTTTCTGATACCATCAAAATTGCCCTTTCTGCAATTTAGAATCTCAACCCGAGGACCAGACCTATCCTTTTCCATAATTACCTTGCAACTTATCTTACAAGAGCACTACAGCCTTGTCATGGTTCGGAGGCTTGCATGCCTCAATGACCCAGAGAGCTATGTTGGCTGGAGTCAGGGCTTTATTCTTTGGCTGTCGGTAGGGTCACCCATACCAAACAGGTCAAAGGGTAGAGGATAGACTAAGAGTGGTGCACCCGTCCTCTAGGTTCGGAGGTTCAGCTCAGGGCTAACCCTAACTGATAAAACAACATTGTTACGGAAACAGCAATGAAGAATCCTTTTAGATCTGAGTCTCTACCCAGGATGTGCGGGATCGACAGTACAGGCAGTCCCAGGGTTACAAACGAGTTCCATCCCTGAGTCCATCTTTAAGTTGGATTTGTACGTAAGTTTGAACAAGTATATCCAGTATTATTTAGCATCAGTTAGTCAAACGTTTGTCTTAGTATATAGTATATATTTTACCTTTCTATGCATATAAAACACTTAAATGTATGTATTTCAATAATTAAACCACTGCGTTGCTTAGTAATAATTGTAGCTTTCATCGGGGCAGGGCCTTTCACATGCTCCGTTATTCTCACTTTATCCTTTACCTGTATCCTTTAAAATTGTTTCGATCGTTGACCGACTGTAGCCTAAAGCTTTTCCAATGACCGATGGTGTTATTTCCACTTTATTTTCAATTGAACAGAAAACTGCTGATTTTATGTTCTATCACTGAGCAGCAGTGAACTGTCTGATTGGCCTATCAGAGTTCTCTTTAGGAACTAGTTGACTTGATCAGCACTTCTGATCTGGCTATTGTTCACGATCGCACTTAATAAAAAAAATACAGCAGCAGCCACAGGCAGCGGATCTCATGCTGCTCTGGGTCCTAAACTCCACCTGCACTGAGAAAGGTTAAATGGGACAAGTGGGGTGGTGCTGACTGGAAAAGGGGTGGGGGGCTTCAGGGTGAATCTTGCTAATAAATACTTAAGCCAAATATAAAGTTACACACTCAACACAGTGTTAATGGCAACGGCTTAAAATGGCGGACAGCGTTCTCCTCCCTCTGTTCGTAAGTATGAGTTGTCTGGAAGTTGAACGTTTGTAACTTGGTGACTGCCTGTACTGAAAACTAACATGATGAAGGAAGCCCTGAACACCCCAGAGATGGAGGACTTCCATTGCTGCCCAAAATGCCAGCTGTGTATTGGGCAGTTAAGTAAGTAATGGCATTAAAAAGTGTTCACCTATACAAATTTCTGTCACCTTCCCGGTCTCAATCCCTAATTGGAGATCAAGTGTCATACTTCCTCATTCTGCCTTTCACTGTCCCCTCAGCTCTCTCTGTTCATTTTCCACTCATGTAACACTTAATAAAATTATTGTAAGCAGTGAGTTTTATGTCTTATTCTTGACTTCCAAAGAACCTTTGGATCACAAAAACATCAGGATCCTACACCATCTAAGAATAGGTCATATTGGTCATATCAGAGTAGGTGTATAACAAGAAATTTGTACAAGTATTGTTAAAACTAAATTGTGTTGTCTTGATTTTCTGATTGATTTCCTATTTAAAATAAATTCTGTACATATTATTGTTTTTCAATGTCTTTTATAGATAGTTATCTCTTTCATGGAATCATGTTGATTTCCTATATTGTGTAATACTATTTTTTACCTTTTATTTACTGTGGCTTAATCTAGCTTAAGTAATTCTCCCACTCCTTTGTCTTTCTCTGTGTCAAACATGAGCCTTTTAAATGGGTTTTCTTATTAGAATATTCAACAGGTTTTTAAGGATCATGACAGATAATGGTTTTAGTAGGGACGGATTTCCTTTGATTATGGATGTTAGAAAGAATATAGTTGAATTTATGTGGCATTTTATTATTTCTCTGAGAATGTCTCCAAGTGCTAAATACACATTCAATTACTTTTAACTCCCATCACTCTTGATGGGAGTTAAATATTTTCTGAAGCCAAATGTTTTGCCTCCTGAAAGAGTTCTTCTTCCCCACCCCATCCCAACTCTTCTCAGAGGCAGCTCCTCCAAGACCCACATCTTTGTGTTGTTTGCTTGATAATAACGTCAGATGTAAGAATACAAGGATGTACCTTTATAACAGAAATGAGGAGGAATTTCTTTAGCCAGCGGGTGGAGAGTCCACAGAATTAATGCCACTGACAGCTGTGGAGGCCAAAGCGGAGGTTGATAGGTTCTCAATTAGTCAGGGTGTCAAAGGTTACAGGGAGAAGCCAGAAGAATGGGGGTGAGAGGGATAATAGATCAGCCATGTCCAAATGACTGAGCAACTCAATGGGCCGAATAGCCTAATTCTGCTCCTACCCCTTATGGTGTCACACTTCTATCTTTGTGTCATCAGTTGCTGCTATGTCAGTCACATTGGAGTACCTGTCTATAATCTATACTTCTGCTTAATGTATATCCTTAAGAATTTGGTAGACACACAAATATGCAATACCTGGAGGGATAAAGAGGCAGAGGAATCCTAGAGCATTACAGCACAGAAACAGGTTCTTTGGCTTATGCTGCTGTGCCAACCATTAATCTGCCCAGTCCCATCGACTTGCATCCAGACCACAACCCTCCATACCCTTCCCATCCATGTACCTATCCAAATTTATCTTAAATGTTCAAATCTGCATCCACACTTTCTCTACCTTGAGTGAAGAAGCTCTCCCCCATGTTCCCCTTAAACATTTTACCCTTAAACCATGACTTCTAGTTCTAGTCTCACTCAACCTCACTGCTTGCATTTACCCTATTTATACCTCTCTATTAAATCTCCCCTCAAATTTCTACCCTCTAGGGAATAAATTACAAACCTATTCAGCCTTTCCTTCTCAAGTCCTGGCAATGTCCTTGTAAATTTTCTCTGCACTCTTTCAATCTTATTTACATTTATCTTGTAGGATAGAAGTTAGTTTAATTCCGCATCCTCTTCAGTGTAAGACTTTGAGGGCTGAAGGGTACTGTTCTACAAGAATACTGTCTGTAGCCAGATACCAGGAAAAGAAAACCTACAGCACAATACAGGCCCTTCAGTCCACAAAGCTGTGCCAAACATGTCCTTGGAAATTACCTAGGGTTACCCACAGCCCTCTATTTTTCTAAGCTCCATGTACTTATCCAGGAGTCTCTTAAAAGACCCTATCGTATCTGACTCCACCAATGTCGCTGGCAGCCCATTCCATGCACTCACCACTCTGCATTTTTTTTTTATAAAATTACCCCATTACACCTGACGTTTCCTCTGTATCTACTTCCAAGTACCTTAAAACTGTGCCCTCTCGTGCTATATCAGTTCTGGGAAAAAGCCTCTGACTATCCACACAATCAATGCCTCTCATCTTATACACTTCTATCAGGTTACCTCTCATCCTCCATCGCTCCAAGGAGAAAAGGCTGAGTTCACACAACCTATTCTCATAAGGCATGCTCCCCAATCCAGGCACCATCCTTGTAAATCCTCTGCACCCTTTCTATGGTTTCCACATACTTCCTGTAGTGAGGTAACCAGAACTGAGCACAGTACTCCAAGTGGGGTCTGACCAGGGTCCAATATAGCTGCAACATTACCTCTCGGCTCCTAAACTCAATCACATGGTTGATGAAGGCCAATGCACCATATGCCTTCTTAACCACAGAGTCGACCTGTGCAGCAGCTTTGAATGTCCTATGGACTTGGACCCCAAGATCCTTCTGATCTTCCACACTGCTAAGAGTCTTACTATTAATGCTATATTCTGCCATCATATTTGACCTACCAAAAGGAACCACTTCACAGCAAGATGCAATAAAATAGGGTTATTGTACCAGGGGGTTCCAATTTCCCAAATACCAACTTGGGACTTCCTTAGTGTTAAAAGCTCAGCAGTGGCAGAATTGAAGTGTGTCTAGGACTGCTTTTTGATGCAGTATGCATTAGAATCAGATTTAATATCCCTGACATGTGTCATGAAATTTGTTGTTTTGCAGCAGTAGTACATTGCATAAATATACCAACAAGGGAAGGAGCATTACAGGACCTAGAGCAACACACACTAAATCCTGGAGGACGTTTTGACCTACTAAGTTCTTATAGCACTTTGTGTGTGTGTTGCTCAAGATTTTCAAAATCTGCAGAATCTCAGGATCTCGTCTTAGGGAATGTATTTGGTCAAGTGGAGGGAGTGTCAGTCGGGGAATATTCAAGGATTCAGGGGTCAACTTTATTTGCCATATATTTGCATATGTTACAAAATTGTTGTGTTGAACAACAACAATTATACAGAAATAATTGTATAAAAAGGTACAGCTTTGGAATAAAATGTGCATAAATACCAATATTTACAATATAAACATTATTATAAAAAGTAGTTTAAAGTGTTACAGTGCAGAGCAGTGACTGAGCTGATTGGGGGGGGGGAAGTGTGAAGGGGGCTTACTACAATGGTTGATTAGATATATTGGAGATAGTGACCATAACTATAAAAAGTGGTTATGGAAAAGGATAGGGACAGTAATTAATGTCCTAAATTGAGATAAGGTTGATTTCATTAACAGAAGAAAGGGCCTGGCAAAAATGGATTGGGAGCATCTACATGAAGGGCAGTCTACACCAGCACAGTGGAAAACATTTATAGAGCAATCGAAAGAGTTCAAGGCCAACATGTTCCTGCAAGGGTGAAAAAATAAGGATAACAAACATAAGGAATTTGACAGAGATACAGCACAGCACCAGGTTCGTCAGGCCCAATGAGCCTACACCACCCAATTACACCCATGTGATCAATAAACCTACTAATCCATAGGTCTTTGGAATGTGGGAGGAAACCAGAGCACCACGGGGTCATAGGGAAAAAGTACGAACTCCTTACAGACAGCAGTGGGTATTGAATTTAAAAACTCAAACACGAGGAAATCTGCAGATGCTGGAAATTCAAGCAACACACACAAAATGCTGGTGGAACGCGGCAGGCCAGGCAGCATCCATAGGAAGAATTACAGTCGACATTTCGGCCGAGACGTCGACTATACTTCTTCCTATGGATACTACCTGGCCTGCGTCCCACCAGCATTTTGAGTGGGTATTGAACCCCCGTCGTGGGTGCTGCAAAGTGATGTGCTAATTGCTACACTACCATGCTGCTCCAATCTTGATTGCCAAGGGATATTGAGCATTAGATAAAGAGATAAAAGGAAAAAGTCCTGATAAAGGGTCTCGGCCTGAAATGTAGACTGCTTATTAATTTTCATAGATGCTGCCTGGCCTGCTGAGTTCCTCCAGCATTTTGTGTGTGTTGCTAAGAAGGAATGTTGTTTCACTTGGTTGTATATATGTACAGTCAGATGACGAACTTGAAGCATATAATCTGTATAAGGAGCAAATGATTGCTGTGGCCTATCATGATGATTTTTTAAAAAAGTGTTAGGGTACCCTTAAAAAAGAAATTAGAAGAGCAAAGAGGACCATGACAAATAAATGGCAATCAGAATTAAGGTTATCCTAACACTTTCTCTATAGTTGAGGGCAAAAATAGGAAAATATAATGCCCATTATGAACAATATGGGCAACCTATGTACAGAGCCAGAAAGTATAGTCAAGGTCCTGGGTGAACACTTTTTAGTATTTACAAAGGACAGGTTTTGCAATTGGAGAATCAGTGAAGGGAATGATAAAAGTACAGCAGTTAGCACAACGCTATTACAGATTGGGGCGTGGAGTTCAAAGTTCAATTCTGCATCTTCCCCTTGACCACGTGAGTTTCCTCCCACAGTCCAAGATTTACTGGTTAGAAGGTTAATTAGTCATTGTAAATTGTCCTGCGATTAGGCTAGGGTTAAACAGGTGGGTTGCTGGATGGTGTGGCTCATTGGGCCTGAAGGGACTGTTCTGTATCTCTAAATAAATATAGTCTAGAGCAGGTCTTACAGCCATAAAGGTGGATAAATCCTCATGGCTTGATGGGATTTATCCCAGGCTGCTTCAAGAGCAAGGGAAGAGATTCATGGAGCTCTTGCTGAGATTTCCAGATCTATGCTGGGCACTAGTGAGGTACCAGATGACTGGAGGACAGCAAACATGATCCCATTTTTCAAGAAAGGCAACAGGGAAGAGCTTGGTAAGTATAAAAATGTCAGCCAAATGTAAGAGGTAAGGAAAATGCTGGGAAAAAATTAACGATTACTTGGAAAGGCAAAACTAATCAGAGACAGCCTAAGTGAGCAGATCCTACCTGACCAATTTAAATTTTCCAAAGAGGTGATGAAGGCAGAGTAGTAGCTGTGATTTACATGGACGTCAGTAAAGCTTTGATGAAGTTCCTCATGAGAAGCAGTTCCTAAAGATGGCCATGTGGGATCTATATCAAGGTGGGATCCACAGCAAGTTGAATACAAAATTGGCTTGGTGTTAGAGGACAGAAACTGATAGTAAAAGTGTTCTTTTTGTAATTGGATGTCTATGAGTAATGTCCCACAAGCATTGGTGCCAGGACCTTTGTTTCTTTATGTACTTGAATGATTTGGACATGGATGTACGAGGCAAGATCAGTGAGTTTGCTGATAAGCAAGAAAGATTGACAGTAGTGTGGAAGATAGTCTTAAACTGCAGTGAGTTTTTTTTTTGCTGAAAGACCTGAAAAATAGCAGATGCAGTTTAATCCAGAGAAATGTGAGTTGATGCATCTTGAGAACACTGATGAAGCTAACACTTACAGCATGAATGGTAGGGTCTTGAATAGAATTGAGGAAGAAAGTCTTCCAAGAGCATATACATAAGATCTTTAAAACTGGCAACACAGGAAGACATATAGGACACTGACCTTCATTAGTCAAGGCAGTGAATGCAAAAGTAGAGATTATGTTCCAAGTTTATAAATCCCTATAACCTCCATTAGCACTGTAACTGCTTTATATGTTCAGATGCCAGTTATTTACGTATCAGAAATCACGGCACAAAATGTCTGTTTCTAAAAGTTTATTCAAGATCATTTAAAAAAAATGCATTCATATTTTCAATTTTTTTTCACTCAAACAGTTAAAATGTGTGCTTTCAGCAATCTATCACGTTTCTACCAGGCTACTCAAAACAGACATGAATCTTATTATAAGTAAAAAAGTGAGTAAAATTGCATGAATGCATGATAAAATGTTAAGAACATCTACACACAATAAAAACAGGTACAATTTCACAAAAAACGAGCCAAAATGTACAAAAGAATTAGATAGAAGAGATAAAAATAAAGAGACACAAGATACATTATTTTTCTGGAATTATCCTTTTAAACAGTTAATCATACATATCATCGTTGTAATCATCTTCATCTGATTCTATAAAATATTTCACCTCTTTCTTGGCTCGGCCCTGCCTTGACTGAGATGCATCAGAGTGTGTGCTTGATCGAATTCCATCCACAGTCTCAAAATCATTTTCACCATCAGCATTATATGATGACTTTTTAGATTTCTAGGATAATCAGAAATGGGTTATTTTGTGCTACATGTTTCTAATTTAATGTTAATATCATTGAACACAATGTCTGAGTGTATGTTGTACAGATTACTCTTACTATATTTAAAGTAAATAATATATGGCTGTTTAATGCTCTAAGCTAGAGGTCCCTAATATAAAAAATGTTGGGAACCTCTGCTCTAGGCAATTAAAACACATGTTATTATGGAAGGATGATAAAAATTTTGACCAACTTTTTTTGTGGAAGCCTTATTTTTAAAATAAATTTTTAAATGCTAATTTGAAAACCCATAAATAGGGTCTTCTGCTACTCCTGAATTTTAATTTCCTTTATTTTCCACAGTATATTGTTTTTTTCTAATTCTTCAAATGCATAATTCCAGATACTGAATATATAGGCAGTCTACAGTACAGAATGACATTTTGCTCATCTCTTCCCCCAATCTTTAATTATGAATTGTTATTTCTGGCAATACTGAAGAACCAATCGTATTGTGTCATAACCTTAGAACTTTAGTGGAAGTTACAAACAGGTCCGTCCTGAGAACAGTTGGCTTGGGTGAACAAGACTTCTACACTTGCAAAGAGCTTTGTGTTAGTGAAATATAAGACCAAAACAAGAATACATACTTGGTCAAAGTGTGCAAATTGTAAAATGCTATTTTATAGATTTCAAAAGATGATCATTCAACAGGTAGTAGCTACATGAATAAATCAATGACATCTTCCTGATATGGAATGATAAGAATGCATTATTACCTAACTTCAAATCTTGCCATGTGAAGTCATGTAAGATTATATTTTGAACTGAAATGTTATAATTATTTCAATCAAAAAGAATTGTTTTTGTTTTTTTTTACTAGTTCCACACAATAGACAACCAAACCCCAAAAAATAAGTTCAACTAATATACTAATAAACTAACAAAATGAAAGCGTACCTGGAACAAATTTTGAGGGGCATCTATAAATACTTTTTAAAAAAGTTAGCTTACTTAATTGCACACACTAAAATATTTAAAATGTACTCAATTAATTATTAAAGAGCTGTCACAGTGGAGTCTGATCCAAGCAGATGGACTTAATATTTATTCATTACTGGAATATTTTGATGGAACTGTTTTCAGTCATTAACTGAGGCAGTGATAAAGCAGCAGTTTTCACCTGAATTAAGTATTGTTATATCTGCATCCTTGTAAGTGGAAAGTATTTCAGCCATTTGTGATGTGCTATTTGTAGGTGGCAAAGAAGCTTTTTGATATTAGAAGTTAGTGTTAAAAGCCCAGTCACCTGAATTTATGCAACTAGACTGATACTAGCCTGTTTTATTCCTTCAGAATGTATAATTTCTTATCGAAGAAGGTGATTATCCAACAACTGCTTGATATAAATTCCACAACAGATATTGCTGACGTAACTATATTTTTTATTTTCAAACAAGTTCTGGATCTTGTTATTGATGCCCATTTCATAGTGCTAGATTTTCTTGAGCTTTATGTTAAACTGATAAATTTAAAAACACAAGTAAAAAAATTGTAATAAAATAGAAAATGTACAAACCCTGCTTGCTGCTGACTTAATAGGCTTCTTCAAAGGAGAATATTCATCATCTTCTGAGCCAGATTGCTTTCTCTTCTTTCCACGGCTTTTACCTGATGTAAGATAAGGCAATCTTATTTTTGCTATCAGCAGCATATACTTTAAATGGAAGGCAAGCTCTAGTGGGAGTGGCCGTTCTTAAAAAGTCTGGTTTGAAATCAAAGTGCTGAGCTTGAGACCTTAAGTCTGGAACAATTCCTTTTCTTTTTCCAAGACTGTCTTGGAACTGAATATTCTATGGTTGATGTTTCAATAGGACTCTTCCACACACAACCAACTTGTCCATCCTCATTTCCTAAAATAGCTCCCAGCAACGCCAACCCTTACATACTGTACATTAAAAGCACTCAAATGAATTTCACCCCATCGAAGCCCTTACACAAAGGTAATTGCAGTCAATATTGATTCAAAGGCTCTTTAACTACACATATTCTCATTAATTTTTATTTGTACAATTTGTCATCTTTTGCACATTGTTTGTCAGCCAACATGCCCCACAGTCCAGCTATTTAACACAGCTATCTAATCATGGGACAATTTATAATGACCAATTAGCCTACTAACCGGTATGTCTTTGGGATGTGGGAGGGAACTGAAGCACCCAGAGGAAATCCACATGCTCACAGGAAGGACATACGAACTGATTACAGAGGACGCCAGAACTGAATTCCAAGCACCGACACCCCAAGCTGTAAGAGTACTATGCTAACCACTATGCTACCATGGTGCCCAATCTGCTTATGTATAGTTTTTCATAAAAATTCTATTGTATTTTTCCTGTAAATGCTTGCAAGAAAATGAATCTCAGGACAGTATATGGTAACATGTACTTTGATAGTAAATTTACTTCTATGTTTTGTTTTTTCAAGGAAGCAACGAAGATTATTGGTGAAGGCAAAATAGTACATATGGTTTACATGGACTTCAGCAAATCTTTTCCTGGTCCTATGGGCTAGGGCACATGGAACCCAAGTTTGGCTTGCCAATAGCAGGCAGATGATAGTGCTTTAGGGGTGCTTTTCTGAATGGAAGGCTGTTACCACTGTATGGATCAAAAGACGTGGATGAAATGGGATGAAAAAATCACATATGGAGATCCAGAAAAGTATGAGGTATGTATTTTGGGATGTTGAATTACTAACAGGAAAATACAGTAAATGGCAGGGCCTTCAGGAATGTTGGGATGCAAGTTCATAGCTTCTTGACAATGATGACAGGGTAGACAGGGTTACAAAAGTGTTTGAAATGGTTGCCTTCATATACCTAGGAATTGGGCATAAGAGCAGTTATTTTCCGCACTGGAGGTGACTAACAAGAGAAGTCAAAGCCAATGTAAAAGCCAAAGAGAGGGCATATAATAGAACAAAGATTTGTGGGAAATTGGCAAACTGGGAAGCTTTTAAAAACATACAAAAGGTAAAGATGGAATTCAAAAGTAAGCTAGCCAGTAATAGTAAAGAGGGATACCAAAGGATCTTCAGGTACATAAAGTGTAAAAGAGAGGGAAGAGTGGTTATCAGACCACTGGAAAGCAATGCCAGAGAGGTATTAATGGGGGACAACAAAATAGCAGAGAACTGAGTAAGTTTTTTGTATCGGTCTTTGCTGTGGAAATCACTAGCAGTATGGTGGAAGTTCCAGGTGTCGGGGCATGAAGTATGTGAAGTTACCATAACTAGAGAGAAGATTCTTGGGAACCTGAAAGGTCTGAAGGTAGGTAAGTCACCTGGACCAGATGTTGTACATTTCAGAGTTCTGAAAGGTGGCTGAAGAGATTGTGGAGGCATTAGTAATGATCATTCAAGAGTCACTAGACTCTGGAATGGTTCCAGAAGACTGGGAAAATTGCAAATGTCACTCCACTCTTCACAAGAAGGGAGGGAGGCAGAAGAAAGGAAACTATACGCCTATTAGTCTGACCTCAGGGTTAGGAAGATGTTGGAGTCGATCAGTAAGGATGGAGTTTCAAGGTACTTGAAGACTCGTGATAAAATAGGCCGTAGTCAGCATGGTTTCCTCAAAGAAAAATCTTGTTTGACTAATCTGTTGGAATTCTTTGAAGAAGTAACAAGCAGGATAGACAAGAGAATTGCTTGATGTTGTGTACTTGGATTTTCAAAAGGACTTTGACAAGGTACCACACAAGGCTGCTTAACAAGCTACGACCCTGTTGTATTACAAGAAAGATTCTAGCATGGATAAAGCAGTGGTTGATTGGCAGGAGGCAAAGAGTGGGATAAAGAGAGCCTTTTCTGGCTGGCTGCCAGTGATTAGTGGTGTTCCACAGGGGTCTGTGTTGAGACTGATTTTTTTTTTAACGTTATTTATATGTCAATAATTTGGATGATGTAATTGATGGCTTTGTCGGAGAGTTTGCAGGTGATTCAAAGATAGGTGGAGGGACAGGTAGTGTTGAGGAAGAAGGCTACAGGAGGACTTAGACGTATTAGGAGAATGGGCAAAGAAATGGTAGGTGGAATACAGTGTCGGGAAATCTATGGTTGTACACTTTGATAGAAAAAAAGGTTGACTATTTTATAAATGGAGAGAAAATACAAAAACCTGAAGTGCAAAGGGACTTGGGAGTCCTTGTGCAGGATTCCCTACAAGTTAATTTGCTGGTTGAGTCTGTGTGAGGAAGGCAAATGCAATGTTAGCACTCATTTCAAGAGGACTAGAATATAAAAGCAAAGATAATATGTTGAAACTTTATAAAGCACTGGTGAGGCCTCTCGGAGTATTGTGAGCAGGTTTGGGCAGCTTATCTTAGAAAATATGTGCAGATACTGGAGAGGGTTCAAAGGAGGATCATGAAAATGATTCTAGGATTGAATAGCTTGTCACATGAAGAGTGTCTGATAGCTCTGGGCCTGTATTCACAAGAATTCAGAGGAATGAGGAGTGACCTCACTGAAACCTATCGAATGTTGAAAGGCCTTGATAGAGTGGATGTGGAGATGATGTTTCCTATGTTGGATAGTCTAGGACCAGAGAGCACACCCTCAGAATAGAGGGGAATTCTTTGTCATAGGAGGCCGTGGTGGCCAAGCCTTTATATATATTTAAGGCAGAGGTTGATAGATTCTTGATTGGTCAGGACATAAAGGTATACGGGGAGAAGGCAGGAGATTGGGGCCCAGAGGAAATTTGGATCAGCCATGGTGAAATGGCAGATCAGACTCAACGAGCCAAATGGTCTATTTCTGCTCCTTTTCCTTATGGTAATGATTATGTGGATTGAGCTGCCAGAGAAAGCTGTGGAGGTAGATACAATTCCAAATAAATTTTGGATTGGCAGTGAGTAGAGGGATATGGGCCTAATGCAGAGAAAAGGGATTAGCATAGATCAGCATCAAGGGCAACATGAATTGGACCAATGGGTCTGTGCCTATGTTGTGTAATTCTATGACTAAGTACAAATACTAAAGTGTCAGAAAGATTATTTTAAGATAATTCAAAAATAAGGTAGTTGGTATGTTTTAAGATACCTTTTGTACCTCCTGCTTTTTTTGGCATGCCAAAGTCCAAGTCTGATTCAGAATCGGAGTCTGAGCGATCTGCTTTCTTCGGTTTGGGTGGAAGCTTCCGTTTCACTGTTGCTTTTTTGGGCAAGCCGCTGCCCAAATCAGAGTCAGAATCCATAGGGTCTGATTTCTTAGCTTTAGGTGGTCGTTTGGGCTTGGATGTACCATCAGTGTTGGGTGGTTTTTTCACTGCTGAATGGGATTCGGAAGACTTGAGTTATTCAAGATTGTTTCATGTCATTTCCCGTACACAAGCACAAAATAACACCATAAATAAACATACATAAGATAGCTTATATACACAAATTGATTTGTATGTCCGTAAAGTGACACTAGACACAGGAGTGTCAGTATATAAGGTGATTGACGGGAAATTATAAAGTAGTGGTGGTATGGAGGGGTAGGTTAGTAGATGGATTGGCCTTACAGCTTGGGGAAAGTGTGGTGGTCCTGGTGTGGATGCTACTTTGCTTCTTCCCAGATGGGAGGGAGATGAACAGTCCATGAGTGGGTGGGATCCTTCATGATGTTACTGACTCTTTACCAGCATCTTTCTGCATATATCCTTGATGACAAGTAGACTGGTGCCGGTGATGCCATTGGACAGATTTGACTTTTGTTGTAGAGCCATCCTGTCCACCACAATGCAGCTTCTATAAATGTTATATTTGTATGATGTAGACTATGGCAGAATACAGAAAAATGATGATGCAACTAATTGTCTCCAAAGCAAAGCATACAGATAGAATTTCTGGCAGATGGTTATGTAGTTCAGATTTCAAAACAAAGGAAAAATATTAACATGGTAAAAATATATAGGGACACAACAGATGGAATTTGAATGTCACCCATTATTAACAAAAGTAGATTGGCAGATGGCAGAGGAAAAATGGATTTCTGCTGAACATCCAGGACTGCTTCGTGGGTTAGTGTGATTTCAGTCTAAGAAAAGATGTGGAATTACTGAATCCAGTTGTAGAAATTTAATAGTGTCAGAGCAACAACGAGGACATCCGAAGACAAACTCATTAAATACATTGCAAGTTCAGCTGTATCTGTAGAGATAAATTCTAAAGTCAATAGGTAAACACACAAACTAAACTTCCAGGTGGCAGTGAATTAAATCACACAAGTGATTTATAAAGCAGTCATTTTTAAACCACTGATTTATAAAAACTTGTAGTTTACCGTATACTCTTTACCTCAAGTTGTTAAACTATTAGCAACAACTTGCCTCATCATCTTTAAAGTGATATTATACATACACTTAAAAGGACACCTGAAACCCAGTTAAATGTATAAATCAAAAGACTATCTTAAGTACTGCAGATTCTCAATGAATTATCAGCTAGTCAGATTCCTAGTGTTTTAAGTTTCAAATAATTTTGTGAAAAGACCAGCAAAACAAAACCCAGACTAGCAGGAGGCCACATAGCCTCATCTAGTCCTCTAATCAGTAAAAAAAAAATGCTGAATTTATGCACCACCTACACTTGCCTTTTAATTTCCCTAGTACTGTCTTAATCCTGAATTTATCAATTGATTAAGTGTCCATAGTCATCTATGAGTGTGACTTATAAAATACACGTTTCTCTAAGAAATACCTTCTCAATCCGTAATCATTTTTCTATCACCCTTAGTCCTAGGTTCTCAAGAAAAGCAGCCTCTCACCATCAGCCTCCTGAACAGCATGGATAACTTCACTCACCACAACTCAACCAATGCACACACTCTCAAGGACTTTTTACAACAGTTATTTTTTTTGTTTTCACAGTTTATCTTCTTTTGAAGAGTGGTAGTTTATGTATAGTTTTTCATAAATTTTATTGTATTTACTTTCCTATAAATGCCTTCAAGAAAATGAATCTCAAAGTAGTATAATAAATTTTACTTTGACCCTGTTAGGTTTAAGATCATTGAATATTGATGAGAGAATTGGAACTGAATTATTCCAATCCTAGTTGCAAATTGCTCTGTATTTTACTGGTTGTCCAGCAAGCATTTTCATTTTTCACACAATTTTAGTACTAGTCCCAAAGATCCACTTCAGCAAATGAATTACAGCTTCCATTGAATTTATTTTATCTCTGCTTCTAATACTATTTCAGGCTTTCATTTCCAGTTCCTTAATCCTTAATTATATAGCAAAGGATTAAAAATAACTGCTTACCTTTCTTAGCAGCGGGTGTAAGAGTCTGTGATTTGACAGGAGATTTGTGAGGGCTTTTGACACTGCTGAGAGGTGAATATACTAGAGAGGATGCTTCATCACTGTCTGATTTTAATATATCTGTACATAGAAAATTTTTCAACAACATGAAGCACTTAAATATGTAATAATAGTAAGAATTTACCATTAAATATATTATCAAAATATAGGTGAGAGAATCCTTAATGCTCAAGTCATGATGTTTCAAAACAGCAGCTCAACTGGATTGGAAAACTAATATCACTTCATTATGAAACAAAGGTAATAGAGATAAACTATGACTGAACAATTACACAGTCACAGTAAAGTGGAAGATTACAAAAATGTTATATCAGCACAACCTAGTAAATGAGAGAACATGATAAATAAAAATTCATGATATTTTACACTGAGATCTGTTGACAATTTTGAATTTCTAACCAACTTTCAAAACAAAACTACCTGTGTTCAATTTGTAATATTGCAATTTACAAACATATTAACCATTAGTCTGGATACCAAGTCTTCAAACTGATTAATAAAAGACTACAAATCTGTTAGCAAAAATCTTAAAAGTAAAAAAAATTGTTCACTTAAAAATCAACATGTACATCAAAATGATGTACTGATCCATGAAGCATTGATGAGGATCTCTTATCACCCATCCCAAAATCTCTTTGACCCACTACCATCAGGAGGGAGGTACAGAAGCTTCAGGACCAGGACTGCCAGACTGGTTAACAGCTTCTTCCCTCAGGTTGTGAGACTAATGAATACCCTGCCTGCCATCACCAAGGTCTCGTCTCTAGGACAGCAAGCTGTTTACTGTACTGTACATTTCATGCACTGAATTATATTTTATGATGTTTTATTAACTTATTTGTGCATGTACTGTGGTCCGGAGGAATGTTGTGTCATTTGCTTGCATTATAAGAATAAACTTGAATTTATGCTTTCAACCTAAACCTTTTCTCACTGTTACCGTCAGGTAGGAGATACAGAAGGATGAAGGCACACACTCAGTGATTCAGGAACAGCTTCTTCCCTTCTGCCATCCGATTCCTAGACATTGAAGCTTTGGACACTACCTCACTTTTTTAAATATACAGTATTTCTGTTCTCGCACATTTTTTTAAAATCTATTCAATACACAATTGATTTACTTGTTTATTTATTATTTTTTCTCTCTCTCTGCGCTAGATTATGTATTACATTGAACTGCTGCTGCTAAGTTAAAAAATTTCACGTCATATGCCGGTGATAATAAACCTGATTCTGAAAACCCTGTTCATAAGGATACTAATATGAACTAAAATGCATATTAGACCATTAAATTTCATTCTGCGGCAACACTTCCCACACCTCTAAAGAACAAGTCACTTTATAATTTTGTCATGACCTACCTGTTTCTTCTGATCTTTCATGAAATGATGATGAGGTGAAGATATTTTCTGGCTCATGATTTTTTGTGGGCTGTGGAGTAACTTTTCCAGCACTAGGTTTAAATGAAAATAAGAATTTACAATAAACCAATTCTCTTGTTAATTCTGTTACTTGACCTTAAATTGGTGTGGGAGGGAAAAAGATAGAGATTGTAAACCTGCAGCATACAGTTCTCCTGCATGAAAACACCTCTGTGGCTCTAAAATCAAATTACTAAACAACTTCATGAACACAAGAAATTCTGCAGATGGTGAAAGTCCAGAGCAACACACACAAAATGCTGGAGGAACTCAGCAGGTCAGGCAGCATCTATGTAAATGAATAAACAATCGACATTTCAGGCTGAGACCCTTCATCTGGACATAACCAATCATCAATAAAATCTATAAACAAAAGCCCCTTTGGAAAGCAGTGAAAATATGTAAAAAACTAACCAATTAAAATAATTCTGGCATAATATTTCTCTCTCACTGTTTTGAGAAATCTACTGAACCATCATCATACACTCAGTCACCACTTCATTAGGTACAGGAGTGGAACCCAGTGTGGCCTTCTGTTGCTGTACCCAATTCACTTCAAGATTCAATGTTTTGTGTATTCAGAAACGCTCGTCTACACGCCATTGTTGTAACACGTTATTTGAGTTACTGTCACCTTCCTGTCAGTTTGAACCAGCCTGACCTTTCTCCTCTGACTTCTCTCATTAACAAGGCCTTTTTGCCTATAAAACTGCTGCTCACTGGGGTTTTTTTGTTTTCCACATCATTCTCTGTAAACTCTAGAGACTGTAGTGTGTGAAAATCACAGACATATATATACACACACACATATACACTTACCAGTTGAAGTCAGAAGTTTACATACACTTTAGCCAAATACATTTAAACTCAGTTTTTCACAATTCCTGGCATCTAATCCTAGAAAACATTCCCTGTCTTAGGTCAGTTTGGATCACTATTTTAAGAATGCGAAACGTCAGAATAATAGTAGAGAGAATGATTTATTTCAGCTTTTATTTCTTTCATCACTTTCTCAGTGGGTCAGAAATTTACATACACTTCGTTGGTATTTGGTAGCATTGCCTTTAAATTGTTTAACTTGGGCCAAACGTTTTGGGTAGCCTTCCACAAGCTTCTCACAGTAAGTTGCTGGAATTTTGTTCCATTCCTCCAGACAGAACTGGTGTAACTGAGTGAGGTTTGTAGGCCTCCTTGCTCACAAACGCTTTTTCACTTCTGCCCACAAATTTTCTATCGGATTGAGGTCAGAAAATGATGTCAAGTTTGGTTCATCCTTGGGAGCAATTTCCAAACGCCTGACAGTATCACGTTCATCTGTACAAACAATACTACGCAAGTATAAATACCATGGGACCACACAGCCGTCATACCGCTCAGGAAGGAGACGCATTGTTTCCTAGAGATGAACGTACTTTGGCACGAAAAGTGCAAATCAATCCTAGAACAGCAGCAAAACACCTTGTGAAGATGCTGGAAGAAACAGGTAGACAGGTACCTATATCCACAGTAAAATGAGTCCTATATCGACATAACCTGAAAGGCTGCTCAGCAGGGAAGAAGCCACTGCTCCAACACAGCCATAAAAAAAGCCAGACTACAGTTTGCAAATGCACATGGGGACAAAGATCTTACTTTTTGGAGGAATGTCCTCTAGTCTGATGGAACAAAAATTGCACTGTTTGGCCATAATGACCACTGTTATGTTTGGAGGAAAAAGGGGGTGGCAGCATCATGTTGTGGGGGTGCTTTGCTGCAGGAGGGACTGGTGCACTTCACAAAATAGATGGCATCTATTCTAATAGATGGCATGAATTTCGCGAGAAGATGGCGGCGCGACGGCAGGGCGCAGTGGCCACTCCAGTATGAATATCTGCTATCTGTAAGTAGGGGCCGTGCACAATCCTGATTTGATGGAGACGGATGTGAGAAGCACGGAGGAACATCTGGTGAAACTTCTGACATGCCTGTTTCGCTGCCGCTGCTACTGTGCGATCGAAAAATCTCCGGAGAGGAAGGCCCCGAATCCTCGGCTTTGCCTGTTGCTTGGCGGCCGGGGCCAGGGTCAAAGCGCTCGGCAGAGATGGTGCTCGGTGTCGGAGGGATGGTCGGAGGCTTGAAGTTTTTGGACAGACTCCGAGTTGGCTGTGGTCAGGTGCTTCTAGAGACTGCATCGGGAAGTTTTGCCGCGTTGGAGGTTTATGGCAGGAAGAGTTTTTCTTCCTTCTGCCGTCTGCGTGAAATGATGGGCTATCGGGGACTTTGAGACTTTTTTTTACCGTGCCCATGGTCTGCTCTTATCAAATTACGGTACTGCTTTGCACTGTTGTAACTGTATGTTATAATTATGTGGTTTTTGTCAGTTAGTCTTGGTCTGTCTTGTGCTTCTGTGATATCATACTGGAGGAACATTGTATCATTTCTTAACACATGCTTTACATAGAAACATAGAAAATAGGTGCAGGAGTAGGCCATTCGGCCCTTTGAGCCTGCACCGCCATTCAGTATGATCATGGCTGATCATCCAACTCAGAACCCTGTATCTGCTTTCTCTCCATACCCCCTGATCCCTTTAGCCACAAGGGCCATATCTAACTTCCTCTTAAATATAGCCAATGAATCGGCCTCAACTGTTTCCTGTGGCAGAGAATTCCACAGATTCACCACTCTGTGTGAAGAAGTTTTTCCTCATCTCGGTCCTAAAAGGCTTCCCCTTTATCCTTAAACTGTGACCCCTCGTTCTGGACTTCCCCAACATCGGAAACAATCTTCCTGCAAATGACAATAAACAATATGTCATTTGTCAATATGTCATATAAAAACTAAATGACAATAAACGAGGACTGAGTGTCCTCAATCTAATCTAAAAAATAATCTAAATCATTAGGAAGGAAAATTATGTGGATATATTGAAGCAACATCTCAAGACATCAGCCAGAAAGTTAAAGCTCGGTCGTAAATGGGTCTTCCAAATGGACAATGACCCCAAGCATACCTCCAAAGTTGTGGCAAAATTGCTTTAGGACAACAAAGTCAAGGTATTGGAGTGGCCATCACAAATCCCTGACCTCAATCCGATAGAAAATTTGTTGGCATAAGTGAAAAAGCGTATGCGAGCAAGGAGGCCTACAAACCTGACTCAGTCATTCTCTCTACTATTATTCTGACATTTCACATTCTTAAGATAAAATAGTGATCCTAACTGACCTAAGACAGGGAATGTTTTCTAGGATTCAATGTCAGGAATTGTGAAAAACTGAGTTTAAATGTATTTAGCTAAGGTGTATGTAAACTTCTGATTTCAACTGTATACACACACACACACACACACTAAATGTCAATCTTCTGGACTATTACTTAATTATTAATGTATTAGCGGTATTATTACTTTATACATTGTGTGTGAATTATATATACTGTGTTACGCACCTTGGTCTGGAGGAACATTGTTTGGCAGTATATATGTATACGATTGAATTACAATAAACTTGAAATTGAATTACATAAAAATGAAAAATTACTTACTGCAGTGATGTTTGTTTTGATTTTGTGGTAAAAAAATCGTCGTCGTCATCATCATCATTATCTTCATCCTTTCCACCGGTGTCTGAAGGAATAAATTCAGCATCCCTTTCTTCCACACTTGGAGATTCAGATTTCATTTTCAAATCATCCTCATCATCCGCTTCCTCTTCCGAGAAATCAAAAGTATACTTTGGCTTTTCAGCTTTAAAAACAAAGTTACCATTATAAATTTATATTAATTATATACAGAGGATTCCCATTAATTGGGACACATTGGGACCAGTATATTTTGGCCTAATTAAGCAGTTGCCCCAATGAGCCGAAGTTTATGGAAATAGTTAAAAGATATAAAAAAAGGCAAATTACCATTTAACTGAGTGACAATTTATGTATTTAAATGAAATGCAGAATAAATTAGAACACTACCAATATCTCTACAGTGCTATAAATCTATTATTTCCTAATAACTATTGGAGGAATTCAGCTGTCGTGTTCTTTTAATTGACTGCAAATGAACAAAATCAACACAGACACCAAGGACAGATAATGGATCGCCTTCATATAATGCTTTAGATGACTGCATTGTCCAAATCTTTCATCTTCAAGATAATTGTCAATACCATCATAATTCCTAACCTGAAGTTCATTTTAGTTCCCGTCCATTTCTGGCATCTCCATGCCTGAATACCTGAAACCGCAGTGAGCAAAGCAGTTCCGAATAGTCTTACTACTTATTTCACACAAGTGCAAGTAACTGACGCTAGTTAGAAACTGTTCAGCAACAGTCCCCTGCCCCAATTAAGTTGCATGGTGTACCAAATAAACAATGAGAATCCTGGCTATTTTCTGAATGTAGTTTTAATTCTTTAAGAGTTGTCCCAAATAAGCGGTTGCCCCGATTAACTGATGGCCCAATTTACCAGAATCCACTGTATTAGAAGATAATGTTCTGAACTGACAGTTAGCCTGGGAATGTGATTTCAGTTGATGTGCCATTTGTTTTTATGATATTTTTTCAGCAGATTTGTGTGTGACTGGGGGCTTCCATTGTTAATTAATTGTGGGGACGAGACTATTAAACTGACAACCTTTTCAAATGGCACATTTTAAAACATAAGTTTATTTTATACTCAAAATTAGTCAAAAGTCACTACAGCACAGAAACGGGCTCTTCAGCCTATCTAGTCTGTCCTGGTTTGTTATTCTGCCTAGTCCCATCAATCTGTACCTGGACAATAGCCCTCCATACCCTTTCCATCCATATACTTATCCCAATTTCTCTTAAATGTTGCAATCAAATCCGCATCCACCACTTCCGCTGGCAGCTTAGACCATAAGATACAGTGAATATAAAAAGTATTCATACCCCCCCCCCCCCCCGGAATATTTTACAACATTGAATCACAATTTGACTTTTTTGACACTGATAACAGAAAAGACTCTTGTGTCAAAGTAAAAACAAATTTCTACAAATTTGCCTAAATTTATTACAATTACTGAACACAATATAATTGATTGCATAATTACTCACCCCCTTCAAGTCAATATTTAATAGATGCACCTTTGGCAGCAGTTAGACCATCAGCTTTGTACATCTGGACACTGCAATTTTTCCCAATTCTTCTTCACAAAACTGCTCAAGCTCTGTCAGATTGCATGGGGATCATGAGTGAACAGCCCTTTTCAAGTCCAACCACAAATTCTCAATTGGATTGAGGTCTGACTTGGCCACTCCAGGACATTAACTTTGTTGATTTTAAGACATTCCTGTGTAGCTTTGGCTTTAAGCTTAGGGTCACAGTGTCTTGTTGGAAAACAAATCTTCTCCCAAGTCATAGTTCTTTTGCAGACTGCATCAGGTTTTCAACCAGGATGTCCCAATATTTTGCTGCATTCATTTTACCCTCTACCTTCACAAGTTTTCCAGGGCCTGCTGCAGTGAAGCATCCCCACTGCATGATGCAGCCACCACCATGCTTCACAGTCAGGGTGATGTATGATTTTTGATCATATACAATGTTGGCTTACGCCAAAAATAGCAATTAGTCTGATGGCCAATAAGCTCAATTTTAGTTTCATTAGACCATAGAACCTTCTCCCAGCTGACTTAAGTCTCCACATGCATTCTGACAAACTCTAGCCAAGAATTCATGTGAGTTGATTTCAACAGTGGCTTTCTCTTTGCCACTTTCCCATAAAGTTGTGACTGATGAAGCACCCAGGCAACAATTGCTGTGTGCAGTCTCTCCCATCTCAGTCACTGAAGCTTGTAACTCCCCCAGAGTTGGTGGCCTCCCTCACTAGTCCCCCTCCTTGCATGGTCACTTAGTTTTTAAAGGAAGGCCTGCTCTAGGCAGATTTACAGCTGTGCCATATTCTTTTGTCTTCATGGTGTAGTTTTTGCCAGGATACGGTCTCACCAGCAGTTGGACTTTCCAGATACAGATGTATTTTTACTACAATTAGTTGAAACACCTTGACTGCACACAGGTCTCCAAAAACAGATCTCCATTTAACTAATTATGTGACTTCTAAAACCAATTGGCTGCATCAGTGATGATTTGGTGTGTCACATTAAAGGCGGGGACGGGGGGAATACTTAAGCATTCAATTATTTTGTGTTTTAATTCGTAATTAATTTAGTTCACTTTGTAGAGATCTGTTTTCACTTTGACATGAAAGTATTTTTCTATTGATCAGTGTCAAAAAAGTAAAATTAAATCCACTGTGATTCAATGTTGTAAACATGAAAACTTTCAAGGGGGGGTTTTAACACTTCTTTAAAAAATAGGCACTGCATGGGAGCAGGATTAGACCATATGGCCCATCAAGTCTGCTCCACCATTTTATCATGGCTGATCCAATTATCCTCTCAGTTCCTATCTCCCGCCTTCTCCCCATATCCCTTCATGTCCCGACCAATCAAGAATCTATCAAGCCCTGCTTGTTCCACAGTGGCACCACCATCTGAGTGAAGAAGTTTCCCCTAAATATTTTGCCTTTCACCCTAAACCTAGCACCTCTCATTTCAGTCTCATCCAACCTCAGTAGAAAAAGCCTGCTTGTATTTAAAAACACAAAATGCTGGCAGAACTCAGCAGGCCAGACAGCATCTATGGGAGGAGGTAGTGACAAAGTTTCGGCCCAAAACGTCGTCACTACCTCCTCCCATAGATGCTGTCTGGCCTGCTGAGTTCTGCCAGCATTTTGTGTTTTTATTTATTTCCAGCATCTGCAGATTCACTCGTCCTGCTTGTATTTACCCTATCAATGTCCCTCAATTTTATAAAATTCCATCAAATCTTCCCTTATTCTCTAGGGAATAATGTTTTAGACTATTCAACCTTTCCTAGTAACTCAGGTCCTCAAGTTCTGGCAACATCCTGTAAACTTTCTCTGTACTCAGTAATTTTTTTAGATCTCTCCACTGTAACTTGCTTTTTGTAAGAATAGGGTACAGGTGAGACCATACCCGCAGTATTTATACACAGCTTAATAAATCATATCATTACTTAAAACAAAAGATATATTGACATTGGAGGCAGACCTAAAGAGCTCATCTATGTAGCTAATTCCTTGTCTAAAGAAACTGTCTGATCACTGATGGTGAAAGGAATTTGATCTATATTCCTTGGAGTTTGGAGAATGATGGTCATCTTTATTGAACAGTTAATTGACTCCTCAACTTCGGGCCAAGGAGTGTTAGTAAAATTTAAGCAAACTGGAAACAATGAGAAATTGTTCTTTAGGTGAAACAGGATGGAGGATACTTGTTGCAGAAGACAACATTGCAGGATTCCTCAAAAAAAATTATCCTAGGGACAAGCATCTATAGATAATTTATAGATAATGACCTTTCCTTCATTGCAAGATCAGAAGTGGGATTATTTACTGATGAATGAGCAGCTTTCAGTTTTCTTTGACTTCAAGTGGCAAATAGCAAGCATGCTGCACAAAAAGGTGGAGAAACCTGTATTATTAGATTAAGGTTCAGCTGTTAAGGTGTTATTCACGTTAGTCACCTGCAGCTCTACGAGGCGTAATCTCTCTTGGAATATACGTCAAGTCAGGTTCTTCAAGGTCATCGTCTGACTTAGATTCTGAATCAGACCAGGGGTTCTTTTTCTTTCCCTTTTTGACTTGAGATTTGGGAGTCTGAGACGTTTTCCTTGCTCGGGCACCTGATAATCAAGAACAGAAATTCATACCATAAGGAATTTCTCAGTTTGTCATGTGTCACTTTGTTATATGTATTAATCTTGACATACAAAATATGTTATCTTATTGACAATTTCCATTCCGTTATCAAAAGCCACACCACAGGTGATGGATTTGCTGCCTCACACCTCTGGCAATCTGGTTCAATCCTGCCTTTGGTGCTTCTGTGAACTCTGCACCATTCTCTCCAGGAGTGCGTGGATTCCCTCTGGGTGCTCTGATTTCCTCTCACATTCTAAAGGCAGCAGACTAATTGGCCACTCTAAATTGCCTGCAGTGTGTAGGTGATGGGTAGAATTGGGGAGGGATTGATGGGAATGTAGGGAGGATAACAAAATGGGATTAGCATTAATGAGTACTCGATATTTGGTGCAGACTTGGTAGGTTTAAGTGGCTGTTTCTGTGTTCTAATTTGTTCAGTGACCATAAGCTAACCTAGGTACCGTGCATAGCATTAATCCGCAGCATCTTTTGATTTACATAGATTTAGACTGACTGTTAGTTTAAAGTTAAGAAGCTACCAGAAAAGGATGCTATTGACTTTCTTCCTGGAAATTATACATTTAAAGCTTATATCGTTTGAAGGACAGAGTTGATCAGGTGGAGACAGCAGTCCTTTAATAAAGAAAATCTCAAAGAGTTATATTGTAGATCATATATGTTCAAACCTGCAAGTATTCACTAATACAGCAGTTATGTTTTTTTAAAAAGGTAGCTCCATTTTAAATTAGGATAAAACTTTGACAGAAGTACATTTTCAGACTTTAATTAATTTTATTATCACATTCAACACTACATTTAATTTTAAACTGTTTTGACAGAGTCTAAGAATAGCCTTTGCTTTATTATTAGAAGTTACACTTAAGTAAATGTTGCTTTTGTTTGAACAAGTTAGTGGGCACTGCTTGTTTCTCATTCTGTTTAATATCGTTGGTCTACTGGATAAAGTGGAGCACATCCTAATTTGCGTAAACACACCAGGTTCCTTCTTCTCTTTCTTCAGGCGTGGAGCTTTAACTTTTGCCTCACTTGTGTCCAATGCTTCTCCATTTCCTTCCCCTATTGCTGCCCCAACCTCTTCATCAAATTCCAGCTTTATTCCATCTGCATCACCCTGAAAATTAAAATATGAACAATAACAGCCCAGTAATTAAAAAAATTTGTAGTGAAATAAATAAGGAGATACAAATTCTTTGAAACGCTCTAAAATGGAATAAAAATTGATGTGTTTGTCAGGTAAAGTGAATATTTTAAAGGTAAGTTATGTTTGATAAATTTAAAGATATTATTAATAGAATTTGGGCCCATGATCAGCATTGTAGGAAGCTAGAAATGGGGCATCATCAATGATCACTTGGAACTTAGTAATGATACTAAATTAGGTAGTTTGCAAAAAGTGGTTTCATTGAATACTTAATTTTAAAACATGGATAGGATGTGAGTACTTCTGATTTGTTGTGGATAAATTTAACAAGGAGCAAAGGAAAAAAAAAACCGTAAATGAATAGAATAAAGCTCTCTCAAAACTGAAAGTGCAACTGTGTGAATATCTACATGCATGTAGAAAAATATATAATAGAAACCCTGTGTAAGTTTTGTGGGTTCAGCGTAGAGAAGGTCCAGTCCTAGAAAATGTATATATCATGCCTTGAAAAAGTATTCAATCCCAGCTGTCCCAATGAAGGGCCTCAGCCCAAAATGTCAAATGTTTACTCTTTTTCATTGTTGCTGCCTGGCCTGCTGAGTTCCTCCAGCATTCTGTGTGTTGCTTCAACCCCAACAACTACTTTCACATTTTACTGTCTCATTTTCTAAGTTTAAAATATATAGAATTCGTTTTTTTTGAGCTAATCTATAAAACATTGTGCACCATATCAAAACAAAAGGAAAAGGTCTAAACCTATCATCAATATACTAAAAACTAAAAAACTAAATTGTGAGGCTGAAAAATATTCATCCCCTTTGTAATTACTACACTAACTTTCCTCAGATGCAATATATGCATTACTTACCAACTCACCCAATTTGTTGTCGTAGAAATTTGGAGGATCACCTGTTTTCAACGAATTCATAAGAATAAATACAATCGAACATCTCTGGCAAGACCGCAAGATTGCAGTCCACCATTGCTCCCTAACTAACCTAGTACATCTTGAGTAATTTTGCAAGAAGAAATGAGCAAACCGCTCCAGCACATTGTGCAAAGCTAAGAGACTTATTCAAAAATATTACTGGCCATTAATAGCTGTGAGAGGTGGTTCAACTAAGTGCTGAGCAAGGGGTGGGGCGGGGGGGATACTTTTGAACCTCTGACATTTCAGTTTTTGAATTTTTAGTTTTTCTTGTTTTACAATTTTACCTGTTTGTTTGGGCTCTAGTGTAAAAAAAAGTAACGTGATACACAAATAAAAATTCTCAGTTAAACTGATCAAAATCCCTGGTTGTTATACTCAATTACGTGAACAAAGGGTTGGGGGCTGAATACTTTTACAAGGCACTGTATAGCTAGCTGTTTTGGCTATCATGCTTCTGCAAAGTTAGAGCTGTACAGGATGCTGCAAAATAGCAATTCCATGGCAAAACAGACTAAAGACACTGAGCTTGGGAAGAATTTTTAAAAGAAAGAGTAAATAGGGGGATAAAACTCTTCCAGTAAGTGATCATCAAACTAAAGCAACAGAGGGACAAGAGAAAAAGTTCAATGCTCAGCAAAATTTGTATTTTGCTATTAGGATTCATTGAGGCATCTCTGTTACACTTGTTAGATAAAACTAGAATAAATATTTAAGGCTGAGAATTTGATCAGATAAATACAAAGCAAGTAAACTAGGGCACCAGGGTCACCTGGTGGTTAGCTCAATCGTATTACAGCTTGGGCATCAGTGTCTGGAGTTCAATTCTGACGTCATCTGTAAGAAGTTTGTATGTTCTGCCCCGTGAATGCATGGGTTTCCTCCCACATTCCAATGATGTAACTGTTAGTAGATTAATTAGTCAGTGTAAATTAGGTAGGTTGCAGGGCCACGCAGCTTGTTAGGCCGGAAGGGCCTGTTCCATGCTGTTATTACTAAGTAAATAAATACCTCCCTCCATCCTTCAATGCTTTCAGACACATTGTATCCATCCTTGCAAACACCAAGGAGCAAAGCAGATTAATAGGGCACCTTATTTTGTTTTTACTTTACTAAACCCAACATCAATGTAATCTTAAATTCAGTAGTAATATTAACAATGCAACCATTTAATGAAATACAGAAGGGTAATTGTGTGAAACAAAAGCATTACAATATATCCCAAATGTACCTTAAAGTAATTTTAAACTTGCCTTTCCTTTCTTCTTCAGTAATTTTTTTGTTCCATCTGCTTTTACTGCAAGCATGATGACAGGTTCAATTCTCCTACCATGGACTGAGGGCAAGGTCTCATCAAGCTGCATCTTTTTGAATTTTGGTTTGCCAACTTTTCCCTTGACTGCTTTGCTAGCAGTTCCTGATAGAGCATCCTCTCTCTCTTGAGCTTCCACACGCTGCAGTAAAATGGAGAAATAAGTTTGTTTCAACAGTCACATCAAAAGGTTTGGTATTGGTATTAATTTATTATTGTCACACATGCTAAGATACAGTCAAAAGCTTGTCATATACTATTTATACAGATCAAATCATTACACAATGCATGAAGATAGAATATGATAAAACAATAACAATGCAGATTGAAGCATAAAAGCTACCAAAAAACTGCAATGCAGGTAAACAATAATGTGCAAGTCTGAAAGTGTAGAGTTTAAGTCTAGAGGTTAAGAGTATCATATCAGAGGTCCGTTAAGTAGCCTGATAAAAGTGGGACTAAAAGCTGTCCTTGTGCCTGGTGACATGCTTTCAGGCTTTTATATTTTCACTGTTACTCAACAAGTATAAAGACCGTAAGACACAGCAGAATTAGGCCGTTCAGCCCATAAAGTCTGCTCCGCCATTCCGTCATGGCTAATCTCAGATCCCACTCAACCCCATACATCAGCCTTCTCACCATATCCTTTGATGCCTCGACCGATCAAGAAACTATCAACATCCACCTTAAATATACCCACAGGCTTGGCTTCCACCGTAGTCTGTGGCAGAGCATTCCACTGATTCTCTACTCTCTGGCTAAAAAAATTCCTCCTCACCTCTGTTCCAAAAAGTTGCCCCTCAATTTTGAGACTGTGCCCTCTTGCTCGAGATACCCCCACCATACGAAATATCCTCTCCACATCCACCCCATCTAGTCCTTTCAACATTCGTTAGGTTTTAATGAGATCCCCTGCAGTCTTCTAAGTTCCAGTGAGTACAGGCCCAAACCCTTCATTCCTGTTATTATCCTCATGAACTTCTTCTGGACTCTGTCAATGACAGCACATCTTTTCTGAGATATGGGGCCCAAGTGCAGCCTGACTAGTGTCTTATAAAGACTCAGTATTACCTTGCTTTTATATTCTATTCCTCTTGAAATAAATGTCAACATTGCATTTGCCTTCTATATCACAGACTCAACCTGTAAACTAACCTTCTGGGAGTCTTGCATGAGGACTCCTAAGTCCCTCTGCACCTCTGATGTTTGAATCTTCTCCCCATTTAGGTAATAGTCGCACTATTGTTCCTTTTACCAAAATGCATTATCACACGTTTCCCAAAACTGTATTCCATCTGCCACTTTTTTCATCCATTCTTCCAATTTATCTAAGTCCTGCTGCAATTGCATTGCTTCCTCAGCACTACCTACTCCTCCACCTGTCTTCACATCATCTGCAAACTTTGCCACAAAGCCATCAATTCCATTATACAAATCAAAGTGAAAAGTAGCGATCCCAATACTGAGCCCCAAGGAACACCACTGGCAGCCAACCAGAAAAGGCCCTCTTTATTTTCACTTGCTGCCTCCTACCTGTCAGTCATTCCTCTGGCAAATGCTAGGCATTGAAACATTTAAGTTATTGAAGCTAACGTAACAGAAAACATACTGAAAAATATAAAAATTAATTGATGTTTCATCAACCACAAAACCCAATTCACTATAGTTTAATAATGCTAATGATCACTTTGACCTCTTTGCATTAAAATTGACTTTTTTGTTCTAATTGTATTCCTTCTTGTAAAAAAAAGTGTATAATTTATGCTTTTTTATTGTGAATGCAGCTTATATATTGCTATGTGCCTGTGATGGTGCTGCAAGATTTTATTACACATGATAAATTTCACTTTGATTTTGGGGTAACATGCACAAATGGTGGAGGAACTCAGCAAGTCAGGCAGCTTCTATGAGGGGAATAAACTCAAAGATGCTGCCTGAGTTCCTCCAGAATTTTGCGTGTGTTGCTCAATATTTCCAACAACTGCAGAATCTTTTGTGTTTTTTATTTTGGGGTATCAGGTCCTATGTCAAGTTGACCTGGTGTGTGGAGTTGACAAGAAACCCAACAATGGAGAGTGGTAATGAATTCAACCTGTCAGTCATTCTGTCACAAAGTCTCAGACATCCATGTACACACTTGAATTGGGATGATCATGACTTATAGTCAAACACTGATTGTTCCAGTGGAACTGCTGAATCTGGCAAGAAAGATTTACCCCATTACTTTTGGATTAGGGACAAAGTATTTGTGATAATATTGATTTGACTACTACAATTTACCTTTTTATACTTTCAGACACAATTAGTTTCAGCATTTATAAATAGTTTTTTAAAATCAAAACTTTATGTAGTCCTATGTAGGTCTGTAGTCTAGTGTAGCCTTGACTTGTCTCACATAGTCTAGTGTAGTTTTGTGTTGTTTCATGTAGCACCATGGTCCTGGAAGAACATTGTTTCATTTTTACTGTGTACTGTACTAGCAGTTTATGGTTGAAATGACAATAAAAAGCGACTTGACTTGATAAACATCCTGAAAATATGAATCTCACAGGTAGGAAAGTTTAGTCAAACTCACATCAAGCTCCTCAATAAAAGTAGCAAGGTCATCCTTCCAAAGATCAGGAGCACTCTTTCTTTTGAGGTCATCAAGTTCCTTTCCCTATAATAAATAAAATACTGTTTGAAACAGCATTCAGGGAAAAAGAATTGCAACCATGAAAATATATGGAACCTGCACATTACTTTTGAATCCCTGTTTTTCAGCAGTTCATCTACTTTTTCCTTTGTAAGGCACCAAAGAGGCATGTTCAAGATGTAGTTGAAGTCTGGCCCAGAACCAGCACCGGAAACACTTGAAGTTCCATCGTCGGGTTCCAATAAATCCTCTTCTGCTGCTGTCTGAAAAACAGAAAGAAAGGTGCTGAGGAAGAAAACCCAAATTCAATAGAAATAATGCCCATACAAATTTTAAGTTAGAAATTAATATAGTTTATGGAATCAGAACACTAATTAAAATATGAACTTGAATCTGGAATATAAAATGTCTAGCTTTCACATTCATCACCTAAAATGCAATTGCAGAGAACCAAGGTTAAACAAGTTTATTCCAGATCCATTCCTAGTGGAACAAGCTAGCCACTACATAGAAAGTTTGAGTCTGGAACTATATTGTTGCAGAGCATTGAACAGCATTTTCCATCACATTTGTTTTTGGTTTTGGTTTCTGAACTTTTAGATGGTAAAAAGGAAAATTTGGAATCCAAGCAATCTGTGAAATCCATTTTTAATGAAGGAAATTGATAAATTATGGAATAAACAATAGATTTATGAGACTGGAAAAGGAAGAAAAAAGTAACACTACTGGAACATCATTTAAACAATGGGGAAATTCCTCCTCTGTATCTGGCTCATAGGTCATAATTTCCTAAAGCTGTATTTAGCAGTTTATGGATATGTACTTAGAATTTTACTGGGATTCTAAATTTTGGTAGTACAGCAAGGCCTTAGGCAGCATAGTCCAGAGACTATTTCTGAAATAAGACAAAGCTGATGTCAGAACTTTGTCAAGAAATAAAAATAAATATCTTTGACATACTAAGATATTTAGAGCTATTAATATTGAAATAAAGCTGTGAAAAAAAGTAGAAACATTTACAGATCAATTCTAAACTGAAGTGATTATTAGAAAAAACTCTCACCTTCCTCATTCACCCGTGCTCTGTTCACAAGGGTCAACACAAACTACTACTGGCTTGTGATTTCAAATCCCCTCCTATTCCTATACTGGCCTGTCTCCCTTGGCCGCCTTCGCTGCCAGAGTGAGCTCAAGGCAAGCTAAAGGAACCATTATATTCTGTATGGGGAATCTACAACCCAATGCTATGAATACTGAATTTTCCAATTTCAGGTAACCCCTCATCTCCTGTCTCCCCCTGCACATTACATCTAATTTCCCATTTTTGTGCTTTTTCCCCACATCCTGCAACCATTTGACAAGTTTAACTTACTAACTCGTACATCTTTCAAATTTGGGAGGAAACCCACTCAGTCACAGGGAGAACATACCGACTCCTTACAGACAGTGGCAAGAATTAAACCCAGATAACTAGTGCTGTAATAGTATTATACGAACTGTTGTGCTACTGCACCACCCTATTCTTAAAATTTAGAATCTCTCTCAAAGTTCAAGCATGCAAGTTATGATTTACATTTGATTTAATATAACAGTTAACATAGCCTTCAAGGTTGCTTGGTAGTTATATCTTACCTTCTCTTGTGCATCTTTCCAGCCTTTAACTGGGTCAGATTCAAAGCCCCGCTGAATCAGCATTTGGTAAAGGTCCTTCTTTGATTTATTCTCTGAAGAGGAATTATTTTGAATTAAACATTTTAAAAAATTGCAAGCAGCATAAATAAATGTCACATTTCCAACTCCAATGTCCAATTCCCTACCTGTGGGTACTTTTCTGTGCTGTCACAGAAAGTAAATTATTGCTCTTTACCTCCTTCCATATCACCATACATGGGTCCCTTTAAAATAGAGGTGAGGAGGAATTTCTTTAGCCAGAGTGTGGTGAATCTGTGGAATTCATTGCCACAGACAGCTGTAGAGGCTAAGTCATTGGGTATATTTAAAGCAGAGGTTGATGGGTTCTTGATTAGTCAGGGGTCAAAGGATATGGGGAGAAGACAAGAGAATGCAGTCGAGAGGGATAATAAATCAGCCAAGATGAAATGGCCTAATTCTGCTCCTATGTATTATAGTCCACAGGAAGCAGAGATTTTTGTGTACTTCATTCACATTTAGTATGTAATATTTACTGCTCTCAATCTGATCTCAATAGCATGGTAAGCGGAATTTTTTTTTACAGAAACCTTCATAGAATATGAATGATCACCCCATTTCTTTCCACTCCTGCCTTTGACCCATTATAGTTATAGAGTTATATAGCACTACAGCACAAAAATCGTACCCTACAACCCATCTAGTCCATGCTGAACTGTTAACTTGCCTAGTCCTACCAAGCTGCACCTGGACCACAGCCAGCCATACCCCTCCCATTCTTGTACCTATCAAAATTTCTCTTAAGTGTTGAAATCAAACCCGCATCACCACTTCAGCTGGCAACTAGTTTCACACTCTCACCACCCTCTGAATGAAGTTCCCCTTAAACAGTTTACCTTTCACCCTTAACCCATGACCTTTACTTCTAGCCTCACCCAACCTCAGTGGAAAAAGCCTGCTGCATTTACTCTATCTATACCTTTATCAAATCTCCCCTTATTCTTCTACACTCCAGGGAATGAAGTCCTAACCTATTCAACCTTTCCCTACAATTCAGGTCCTCAAGTCCTAGCAACAACCTTATAAATTTTGTCTGCACTCTTTCAATCTTATTGACAATTTTCCTGTAGGTAGGTGACCAAAACTGGACACTATATTCCAAATTGGGCCTCACCAACACAATATTCAACTTCAACATCCTGACTCTTGTACTGAATACTTTGATTTATAAAGGACAATGTGCCACAAGCTTTCTTCACAAACTTGTGATCCCACTTTCCAGAAATGATGCACAGTCGGCCTTCCTTATCCGCGAGGGATTGGTTCCGGGACCCCTCGCAGATACCAAAAAACGCGGATGCTCAAGTCCCTTATTCAACCTGTCTCAATGCAGTGGACCTTAGGACCCAGCTAAACCCCAGACCTTATTTAACCTGTCTCAGTATGGTGGATATCAGGACCGTCGGCGGAGCTCTGAATCTGCAGTGTTCACAAAAATAATCACGATCACGATTGAAAATAAAGTGGAAATAATAAAGTGATCGGAAAGAGGTGAAATGCCATCGGTCATTGGAAAAGCGTTAGGCTATGTCGGTCAACAATCGGTACAATTTTAAAGGATAAAGTGAGAAAGGCCCCGCCCCGATGAAAGCCACAATTATTACTAAGCAATGCAGTGGTTTAATTATTGGGTTTTGGGTTTTTGATCCTCCACATCAACCAGGCACGGATGGACAGCATGCTCGGAGTGGTCTGTCACTGGACTGAACTCAGGAACTTCTGTTCCCAAGCCCGGCGCTGAAACATACGTTCTTAAGTGTTTTATATGCATAGGAAGGTAAAATATATATTATATACTAAGACAAACATTTGACTAACTGACGCTAAATACTGGATGTACCTGTTCCGACTTACTTAGTAAGAGAACTACCGATTTTTTTTTCGATCCTGATCCACTGTAACCTACACACATCCTCCCGTATGCTTTAAATCATCTCTAGATTACTCATAATACCTAATACAATGTAAATGCTATGTAAAATAGTCGTTATACTGCATTGTTTAGGGAATAATGACAAGGAAAAAGAAGTCTGTACATGCTTGAACAACAAGTGCTGGAAGAGCACTTCCGGGTTTTCTCGATTCGCGGTTGGTTGAATTCACGCACACGGAATTTGCGGATAAGGAGGGCCAACTGTATCTATATTCCCAGATCTCTCTGTTTCACCATGCCCCTCAGTACCCTACCACTCACCGTGTAAGTCTTACCCTGGTTTGTCCTCCCAAAGTGCAATACTTCACACTTTGTCTGCATTAAATTCCAACTGCCACATTTTGTCCATTTTTCAAGCTAGTCTAAATCCCGCTGAAAACTTCGATAGTCTTCCTTACTGTCCACTATATCCCCAATCATGGTGTCATCTGCAAATCTGCTGATCCAGTTTATCACATTATCATTTAGATCACTGATATAGATGACGAACCATAGACCCAGCATAGATTCCTGTGGCTCACCACTACTCACAAGCCTCCAGTACAGAAGGCAACCATCTACTACCACTCTCTGGCTTCATAAATGCAAGGAACAGCACATCTTAAAACTTGGCTCTTTGCAGTTATCTGGACTCACAGAGTTCAACTATTTTAGCAAGATCAGCATTTTCAGATTTTGCACTCCATTCCTTTGATTAGATATTTATATTGAGACTTTTAGTACATTATACTATACCTACTTTATCATTAATCTCTCTTGTTCAACCTTTTTAACCAGCCTTTCCTCCCCCCCCCCACTTTATTTTCTGCCTTTTCTCTTTATGTTTAAACTATTTTTTCCTCAACTATTCAGTTCTCAGGAAAGATTTTTGGTCAGAAATAGTAGTTTTGTTACTATCTTCATGGATGCTGACTACTTCCTACAATTTGCCTTTATTTCAAGTTTTGAGCACGTTTATCCATTATATACAGCATATATAATGATTATCAGCAAATTAATTGTTGTAATAATGCCGTTTAACATTCTGTAGCAAGATTTGGAAGCAAAGTTTTTGTACAAATGAGAAGTAAATATTTTTAAGATATTAAGCAGATTAGTCCTTTACAAATACAAAAATCTGAAATATTCCTATTACAGTGCCTACAAAAAGTAGGCATCCTTACATCCCTTGGAAGTTTTCATGTTTTATTGTTTTACAACATTGAATTAACAGTGGATTTAATTTGGCTTTTTTTTGACACTGATAAACAGAAAAAGGCTCATTCATTTCAACGTGAAAACAAATTTCTACAGGTTAGTCTAAATTTATTAAACACAAAATAACTGATTACATAATTACTCACCCCCTTAAGTCAATATTTAGTAAATGCACCTTGGACAGCAAATGCAGCCTTGAGTCTGTGTGGATAGGTCTCAATCAGCTTTGCACACCTGCACACTGCAATTTTTCCCCATTCTTCTTTACAAAACTGCTTATGTCAGATTGCATGGGGATTGTGAGTGAACACCCCTTTTCATATCCAGCCACAAATTCTCAACTGGATTGAGGTCTGAACTCTGACTTAGCCACTCCAGGACATTAACTTTGTTGGTTTTAATCCATTTCTGTGTAGCTTTGGCTTTATGCTTGGGGTCATTGTCTTGATGGAAAACAAGTCTTCTCCCAAGTCACAACTCTCTTGCAGATTGTATCAAGTTTTCCTCCAGGATTCCCCTGTATTTTGCTGAATTCATTTTACTCTCTACCTTCACAAGCCTTCCAGGACCTGCTGCAATGAAGCATCCCCACAGCATGATGCAGCATGATGAACCATTATGAACCATTTCCACATGCTTCACGGTAGGGATGGTGTGTTTTTGATGATGTGCTGTGTTTGGCTCTCACAAAACATAGCATTTAGACTGATGGCCAGAAAGCTCAATTTTGGTTTGATCAGACCTTCTTTCAGCCGACTTCAGAGTTCCCCATATGCCTTCCAGCAAATTCTAGCTGAGATTTCACGAGAGTTTTCTTCAACAGTGGTTTTCTCTTTGTTATTCTCCCATAAAGCTGCAACTAGTGAAGCACCCATGCAACAGTTGTTGTATGTGCAGTCTCTCTTCAGCCACTGAAGCTTGTAACTCCTCCAGAGTTGTCATGGGTCTCTTGGTGGCCTCCCCCACTAGGCCCCTTCTTGCACAGAGTTTTTGAGGACAGCCTGCTATAGGCATATTTACTGCTGTATCATATTCTTTCCATTTCTTGACGACTGACTTAACTGTACTCCATGGGATAGTCAGTGACTTGGAAATTTTCTTGTATCCATCTACTGACTTGTGCTTTTCAATAACATTTTCACAGAGTTCTTTGGAGTGTTCTTTTGTCTTCATGGCATAGTTTTTGCCAAGATACTGACTCACCACCAGTTGGACCTTCCAGATACAGTTGTATTTTTACCACAAACAGTTGGAACACCTTGATTGTACACAGGTCTCCAAAAACAGATCTCCATTTAACTAATTATTTAACCTGTAAACCTAATTGGCTGCACCAATGATGATTTGGTGTGTCATATTAAAGGAGGTAGATAGTTATTCAATCAATTATTTTGTGTTTTATATTTGTATTAATTTAGATCACTGTGTAGAGATTTGTTTTTACTTTGACATGCAAGTGTCTTTTTCTGTTGATCAGTGTCAAAAAAGCAGAATTAAATCCACTGTGATTCAATGTTGTAAAACAATAAAGACCTAAACTTCCAGTTTAGGAAGCTTACCACTCCTCTCTGAAAACTTGGCAAATGATAATCAGATAAGATTGGAAGCATTTAAAAAGCATTAAAATTGACATAAGTAACAGATTAAAAGAAACAAAACTAAAAAACAATTGGACAAAAATAATTATTCGTAATCAACTACTGAGTAAGATCAGGAAATCATGCCAGCTCAACTAGTTAAGTTTGGAACTTTGATAATTACACAGAAGTCCTAAAACTCACTAGCACATAGGTTGAGAAATACTAGCAGTTCTGCATTAAAATCTGGTCCAGTGAAAACTGCTGAAAGAATGATTATTTATCTATTCTCTCCAAACATTGTCTTTTTTTGTTATTGATCCAGTTATCACTCAGTGATCAATATAATCCACATTGGAGACTCAAAGAGGTCAGAGTCAGTATTTTGTTTTAAGTACAATCATTGCTGGCAGATGTAATAATCAGCTTGCTAAGAAGTTGCCAATATTTTCAGAAAGCCATTTTGTACAGTAAATTTTAAACCAAGAAATATGGACATTAGCTGAAATCAACTCAAGATCTTAGAATGCACAAAATCCCCAAATATTTTCAGAATCTTTCTTAAGTTGTTCCTAAACAATAGATAATATGTGGAAATACTACAATTTTTTAAGAAACTAAATGGACTAATCAGAACTCTAGTAGGTTATAATTATTCACTATGGCCTATTTTATGCAATGTAGTAGCCTCAAGATAGAACTGCTTAACCAGAAGTTTCACAACTTGATATGAGTTTAAACTAATAATTAATTATTTCTGATGTTTAATCATTTTAGGCTCATCTGCTTTTCAGCAAAAATGGATAGTGTTAGAGAGAGTAAAGAGGAAAGTGGCACATTTCTTCACTAATTTAGAAACAAAGAAACCCTACAGCACAGTACAGGCCCTTCAGCCCATAAAGCTGTGCCAAACATGTCCTTACCCAAGGAATTATCTAGGGTCACCCATAGTCCTCTATTTTTCTGAACTCCACATACCTGTCCAAGAGTCTCTTAAAAGACCCTATCGTATCCGCCTCCACCACTGTTGCCGGCAGCCCAGTTTAGATGGTGATTTAAGAATAATATAATAATTGAGAGCATTCTAACTGGCTGCATCCCTGCCTGGTATGGGAACTGTACTTCCCTCACTCGCAGGACTGGTGAGGACAGAGAGTGGTGAGGACAGCCCAGTGCAGCTGTAGATGTGAACTTCCCACTATTCAGGAATATTCAGGACATTCACAAAGACAGGCATGTAAAAAGGGCCTGAAGGATCATTGGGGACCTGAGTCACCTCAACCACAAACTGTTCCAGCTGCTACCATCCAGGAAACAGTACCGTAGCATAAAAGCCAGGACCAACAGGCTCCAGGACAGCTTCTTCTACCAAGCCATCAGACTGATTAATTCATGCTGAAACAATTGTATTTCTATATTATACTGACTGTCCTGTTGTGCATACAATTCATTACAAATTACTATAAATTGTACATTTAGACAGAGACATAAAGTAAAGATTTTTACTCATGTATATAAAGGATGTTAAGTAATAAAGTCAATTCAATTCACCTGCTGTAAGGTAAATAGAATGGACTGGAATTATATTCAAATAAATAATTCTATCTTACTGTACTAATTTAAAATTGTTCAACCATACTTTATGCAGCATAAAATTCTAATTACTAAAAGTAGCAACATGGAAATGTACATTTGGTATTTTAATCCATCTATCCTTACCAATTGTAATCTTCCCTTGTATTTTCTCTATAATGAAGCGAGCTTGGTTGTTTAATTTCGCAGACTCTGCCCCCAACATTCCCGACAACCACTCCTTTCTCAAACTGTAATAATGTAGCCTTAAATCAAAGAATTCCTTTAAGATGTCTTGCACAGTTTCATATTTCTTCATGCAACCCATATGATCAAAAAGGACCTGCCAATGAACAATATTATTGCTATTTGAAGTTGTTTTAAGTACAAACATTTTATAATTTTACATATTAAAATACATTTTAATAACTACCATAGAGTTGCAAGTGAGAGTCGTTTGTAGTTTGAAAACTTTGTGCAAACCGGCAGCTTCTGCTTGCGCAAGTTTCTCCTCAGACATTTTTACTACAAATTTAACTGTGGCATCGGTGTGATATTCTTTATAGTCATTTATCAAAGCTGGTGTCTTTTCAGTTCCATTGAGCATTGGCTCAAGAACTTGTTCTTTGTATGCCTACAGGAGAAAAACAAAGTTTTTTATTCAGTTTTGCATAAGGTGTAACCAGCACACATGTAATATTTGAAAAACAGGACTTCCAAGTACTGAGATGGCCAGAAGGAAAATAACTCTGGATAGAAAGGAATATCCCATTCTTCATCAGACACAGAAAATTCATTTTAACTATCCATTTTAACTATCTCAGTGTAATGCTTAATGATTTAAGAACAAATGCACAGCAACATAATGATATCCATTCATAGCTGGCAATTGATAAAAAATAATTGTAAAATCCTCCTTCCAGTAAAATTAAAGATATTTAAAGAAAATAAATCATTTCCTTGAGTAATGGCTACTAATAGATCCCAACTGTCCAAACAATATCTAGAAATTACTTTTGCCACTAAGTTTAATTAAAACATGAAGGAAATTTTGGAATAATCTATGCCCAGTCTCTGACCCAATGACTTGGTTTCAATATGGAGAATGAGAAGTTATCCTTATCTTCAAGAGAAAACAAAACATGTGACATTTGTACTCATATTCAGCAGCAGTTACTAACTTCAATGTCCTATTGCATTTTAAAACATTTAACTGTATGAATTACCTGTGTCCAAGTCCTAACTGGAAGTTCTGTAATTTCTATGGTATTCCGATCCAAAACTAGTATTTCACCACTCACAACATATTGGTTTTGGCCCACTTCATGAATTGTCCCTTTGAAATTCTTGTAGCTTGGTAGCTTGTGAATCAAAGATAATAAAAATCTCACTATTAATAAAGACATTTCTCAGTCAGCCATATTCAACACGTTATACAGACACCAACTGTGTATACCTGAACCAAATACAGATACCATGAAAAGCATAATGATGATCTTTTCAAGTTAATAGCTTGGACTATTAATCAAAATGAAAGCATTACAAAATTTTTTTTTACACATACAGATTATATATATAAATTATTTTTAGACTAAAGACTATTCTCACTGATAACATGAAGTAATGAAGAATAAACTAATAATGCTGCTTTTCAGAATTGCAGGATATCTCACCAATGAAATGCTTTGTAAGTATCAACATTGTTATAATGTAAGGAATAGCAGGACGCAAAGAAATAAATGGCCAGATAATAACAGTTTTGAGAAATACATATGTACAGACTACAAGGAAAACCACCAAGTTCGAAAACAGTAAGAAAATTTACAATTGCAATTAGTAAATAAGAAATTCATTTACCAACTTAACATCAAAGGAAACAGGAATCTCATGAAGTGTCAGTCTAGCTTATGCATTCAAGTGTTCAGAACTGTAGAAATCACTGCCTTTCAACTCAAAGGCTGACACCATCATTTCCAATTAAAAAAAAGGATGCATATAGATAGAATGCATCGTGATTAGGGTTTACACCTAAAGAAAAAGGCAGGTCAAATTGCTAGAATAATGGTATTACAGTAACGTTTGCCATCTTCAAATCATTTGAACCACAACTGATCTGTGATTGTAAGGAACTTTACACCATACCAAATTTTCTTTTCCATTCAACTCAATGTTTGCTCACTGGCAAACACTCAGTATTTCACCCCAGTATTTTCATTGTTTTTGCAAGTTTGGGTGTCCTTGAACTAAGTGGTTTGCTCAGGACTAGAATTTCAGAAGCATTAAAAGTCAGTCACACTAGTGGTTCTGAAGTCACATGTTGGCCACGTCAAATTTCATCCTCTGAAGGACATGCTAAATAAATCATAATTTTTACAACTTGCAATCATGATTACAATCTTTTAACTTCCCAGTTTATTAAGAGTTTAAATTCAACAGCACCCATGGGGGAATGTGAACTCTATGCTTCACGAGTATTAGGATGGTATTTTCAGCACACCACCATAATATCCGTATCTATGGTGTCCTTCAGAAAATGAATTTGAGTAAAATTCAAAATTATGTAAAATGCACTTACTTGGAAGTGTATAACATTGTGATTTGTGTTAAATTATGAGTACGCTTTCAATATTTACCATAGGAAGGGGATCCAAGCCATCCAGCATCCGCCTGACATTATTGACCAGTTCTCTGGTATCATAGTTAGGAATTCTACAAGCCCATCCTGTACCAATTCCTTCAGCTCCATTAACGAGGACCATGGGAATTATGGGGCAGTACCATTCTGGCTCAACTCGTTGGTTGTCATCATAAAGGAATTTCAGTAAATTGTCATCCATGTGAGGGCAAAGCAAACGTGCCAAAGGACTAAAAAAAACAAAATACAACAACTTTATCTGCAAAATATTATAGTTAAAATTAGGAATACTATCAATATACAAATTTATAGCAACTTTACAGGAAGTTATAACAGAAGTAATTAAAGGAGTAATTGGAGGACTTTTCATTATTATGGTGAGGAAGGAATTCATTTATCTTTGCAAGTGCAAATGTAGGAACTGAAACAGATCACTCAAATACTTGAGCCTCACCTGCTAGATTATGATTGGCCCAAACTCAACTCTATCCTATCAAACTTCTTGCTACCATTCTGATGGAAATTATAAATTGTCATTCAGAACTTTATAGCCTAATCTAGTACAGCCAGCCCAACTTTAAGGAGGTTGTTGTTCACAATAACTGAATATTTTGAAAACAATAACAGACTCTTGATGAAATAAAGCCATTTTTTGGATATTTAGCAAGGCTCCTCTGAAACTTCCCCCAAATAGCCAGGAAAGTAAAAACCCAGAGGAATCTAAGGAAGGTGACATGTTACGTTCAAACTGGACTCAGGAAAAGGGAGGTAAAGCCAGTTAATATAATTTTTTTTAATGACTGGAGGCATTTTACAGTTAAATTCAACACAGCTTAGCAACCAGTCCCTTTTCTGTAATATAGAGCAATGATTTGAATATTAAAGCCCCAATTAAAAAGCAGATACACCTGATGACAAAGTTGAATAGGCACAGAAGTTAAACTGAGCCTGATCGCAATGGACAAGATGAGCACAAACGCAGCAAATGAAATTCAATCCATAATAATTGAGAATAATCAAAGGAAGGGAATACATAATAAAAACATGAAACTTTGAAGTTTAGAAGGAACTTGGATTTCCTGTTGATAGGTGCCATAAAGATAGCAAGACATGCAGACATAGTAGCAAAGGTGGCAGCATACAGAACAATTTTCTTTACTGTGCAAAGCACAAAGGCAGAATGATTCCTCGTCAAATATAAATTTCAACAAAAAAGATTAAAAAGTTGCTAAGTAATAAATTAGCTACACTAATCAAAAATACTTTTATCTAAGAATTTAATAATCATGTTCGAGCTTCATAGAATATCTTAGAAGTAAATTTTTGATATGAACTTGAAGTGTTTAACAGGAAGATGGATTCAAAAATGTCTGACAACGATAAATATATAAACATAAATAATGAAAAAATGCAAATTACTAAAATTTTTAACCTGTATAGAAGATGGATACAACAGGGTCTTTTAAGAGAGTCTTAGATAGGTACATGGAACTTTGGAATATAGAGGGAAATTCTTAGCAGTCTGTAGAGTAGGTTACAGGGTCAGCACAACATTATGGGCGAAGGGTCTGTAACGTGCTATAGATGTCTATATTCTATGTTCTAAGATCTACTGTCCCTTCTAAGGGACAGCCATGGTGAAGTATGGACATAAGAAACATTGGTGAATTGGTAATTTGTTACTGAACAGTGTATCTAACTTACCTTAACATGGTAAAAATGTAACGGGGACTGGCAGCATCTTTCCCGCCATGCAGTCTGGTACCAAATTGCCCGATTGGTTGCAATAAGCTTATATTATTACTGCCAACAAAGTTTTGGGCCAAGTTTACAATGGTCATCATAAGTGCTTGCTGAAATTAAAACAATAAAAATGCAGATACTTAATTGTGATTTAATTTCACAGACAAGTCACAAACTTTCTTTAACTGGAAGACATGTTCTGAAGATTGCCAGTGTAGTCATGCTCCTAACTAGTAGCAGAACCTGTTCAACTACTATTCTTATTTGCACTGTCATTTGGTGATGCCCCAAATACAAAATATCATTCCAGTATTCAATCCTACCACAGTTCCCCCCAATCACCACCAACCCCCACTGCTGCTTTAACAAATCTTTTTAAAATATCAACTTTTCCAAATTTGATGTCCCTCCACTTCTGGTCCGAGTTTAATCCAATAAAGCATTCTAGTTACTCAGAGGCAGCACAGTAGTGTAGCAGTTAGTCTAACACTTTACAGCACCAAAGATCTGGGTTCAATTGCTGCCATTATCTGTAAGGAGTTTGCACATTTTCCCTGTGACAATGTGGGTTTCATCCAGGTGGTTTACTTTCCTCCCACATCCCAAAAATGTACAGGTTAGTAAGTTCTGGCATGCTATGTTGACGTCAGAAGCATGGCGACACTTGCGGTCTTGACCTAGGATTGTGTTGTTCAATGACACAAACAACATATTTCAATGCACGTTTCTATGTACTGTATGTTTGATAACTAAAATTAATCTTTAACACATCAGACCCAGATAATTATCCATATTAATGCTCTTCAAGAGACCCAGCACCACCCACTTCTTTATGTCAAAAATGTCCTCGCATATTATCATGTTCTAAAGGGAGCTCAGTATCCACCATGTCCATAAAACATAGGAGCAGAATTAAGCTATTCAGCCCATCAAATCTGCTCCACCATTCCATTACGCCTGATTTATTATCCCTCTCAACCCCATCCCCCATAACCTTTGATACCCTGACTAATCAAGAACCTATAAAGCTCCACTTTGAATATACTCAGTAATTTGGCTTCCACAGCTGTCTGTGGCAATGACTTTCACAGATTCTCCAATCTGTGGCTGAAGAAATTCCTGTCAGTATTAAAGGGACATTCTTTATTCTGAGGCTGTGCACTCAGATCCAAAGCTCTCCTACTGATGGAAACGTCCATTTTACATCCACTCTTTCCAGGTCTTTTAGTATCCAGTAAATTCAATGAGATTCTCACCTCATCTTTCTGCAGTCTACCAAGTATAGGCCCACAGACAAGTACTCCTCATACATTAAGCCTTTTATTAATCTTGTGATCTTTCCCTGGACACTTTCCAGGGCCAGCATGTTCTTCCTTAAATATGGGAATGAGAGCACTGACGCGCATCATAAATGCCCCGATAAGATACATATGCTGTTGATGAAATGACTACACATCTTCCCAGCTTACAAATGCCTGATTTATGTACAAACTGCACATACAAATAAGCATTTCAGAGACAGGTGGGGTGGATTTGACAGTTGTTAAATGGCTGCTGGAATTTTACGCTCCCTGGGATCTCATTTCACAAATGCACTCTCAACTTGCAAACTGTATGGGAGGGAGGAACAGGGCTTAGTCTGCTGTTGTAATTTTGTTATTATTGATGTTGTTGCTTGTATTGTTCTGTAAACATTGCGGGAATGCTATCCCAGCACCAGAATATGCAGCGACACTTTGCGGGCTGACCCCAGTGTGCTGGCTGTTAACACAAATGACACAATTCACTGTATTTTTGATGTACATCTGATAAATAAATGAATATTATTCTGAATAGTTAGATCACAAGCCAAAGGAACATAATAAAGCCATTCAACTCATAATCTCTGTTCAGCATGTTATCTCAATTAAAAAATGATGCAATTCTCTGAAAAAAACATGAACAAAGTAGATTATTTGGCTAGGATTCCATGTCATATATCCAGCTTCTTACTGGAGGGATTTTTTTAGATGCTGAATAACCATCATAACAACTGAATTGTTTAATAAATTAATAAATAATTAATTTGAATTAATAGTTTTGACATTACCTCTACACTTGGAGTCAAGATACAAAGCAAAATCTGCATTTCAAATCTAATTAGGTCCCATTGTTATCTGACATTAACTGAAAGTCGTATAAAAATAATTAGTTGTTTTATTTACCTCACCATGGTGATAGGCAGACATTTCAGCCACTGAACCTGCCAACTGAGCAACCTTGACTTCTCGTTTGTCATTCCTCTTAAAACATGTAAATAACACTTTTCGCTGACCGGGTTTTAAACCTGAGATTAAATAGAAATGTATACTTTTTAAAAAAAATAATACCTAGCTTTTCAGATAGATTTATTTTTTATGAATACTGAATCATATTCTACAAAAAGCTTATATTTCAACTGGTTGAAAAGATTCCACGTTGAGCAATTTTTTTGAACAAATCAAGAGAGTAAAATACTATGTATGAATCTTAATAAGATTTTATATTTATCATAATGTTAATCAGGATATCTCAAAAATAAAACAATTTATAATGTTATAAACACAACAGATATTCTACATATGCTAGAAATCCAGAGCAACACACACACACACACACACACACAAAATGCAGAACTCAGCAGGTCAGGCAGCGTCTATGGAGAGGAATAAACTGTCAACATTTCTGGCTGAGATGCTTCATCAGGTCCTGAAGACTCTTTGTTAGGTCCTGATGAAGGATCTTGGCCTGAAACTGCAACTGTTTATTCCACTTCACAGATGCTGTCTGACCTGTTGAGTTTTTTTGTGTGTTGTTTAGTGTCATGGCCTATATTTTATTTTAAATCCTATCTTGTAGGCAAATTCTACATAGTTGGATTAATTAGGATACAAATTCCCAGTATTTGAAGTCAATAAACTGATCTTAAAAGGGGTGGTGTAGGGATGCCACAGATGTATTATAGAATTTAATAGTAATAATGTCTACTTCAGATGCTTACCATCAACAAGTGAAGGAATAGACCTTTCATTGTCAGAATTTGAGAAAAGGATCAACTCCTTGTTGATGAAGTCATTGTATGTCAGGTGCTTAGTTGTTGTTCCATATAAATATTGCTGTAAAATTAAATTTTAAATGTCACAATCACAAACAGAACAGAAGATTAAATATTAAATTCTGCAATGTAATGCTCCAGACCTCTGGCAATCCATGCAGCCTTCTCTGCCTTCTATCTTCCATGAAATTGGTCAGCCATTCTTTTCGATCATCTATTTTCTTTTTGCTGAAAGCCTGAAATATTTTTAATCAAAACATTAATTTAGCTTTTATACCACAGAGAGCAGTAATTTTTATTGACCAATCATTCATTAACTCACAATTATAATCAGTTTATAAACCAATTGAAAGTCTGATATTGAAATCATTTGGACTAAAAACAAACTAATTTTGGAATTTTTGTGCTTTTAATTCGCAAGTTAATTTTTTTTTCGTTTTATTTCGAGATACAGTACTTAAGAGGCCTTTCTAGCTCAACTAGTCACGCCGCCCAACAACCCACCTACTTAACACTAGCCTAATCATTCAATGAATACTACTGATATCATTATACAGATTTGATCTGATAGTATGTATTGAGATAGAACTAATTAATGAATACAACATTAATGCTGAATTTAACTTATAACTTCTCTGAAAAAAAATTACACAAATTTATTGAAAACTTAACAAGCTGAGATTTTCTATATTACATATAATACCAGGGTTATTGCAGCATCATCCTCTGGGCCAGTGTATCTAAACATTATGCGGTGTCTGTCCATATCAGCAAAGTATTCTTTTGCCTCTTTTGACGTGCTGGTGCCAAGACCTGCATGAAACATCACATATTCCAGTCATCTTATATGTGTATTTGATCAGATTGTTACTTAACATTAGCTCTAATGGGTACCTGCAACTGGCAGAATCAAACTCAATTCCAGTTTGAAAGTATATCTGCATAAAACTTGTTGGCAGCTGCACAAAAATACAAAATTGCTAAATTAAATCAGGTGTGCCCCCACCTCCTAGGTTTTTACTTTTGACTATCTTAAGTTAAATTTTTACATTACAAACCTTTGTAGTATTTTACTTTCCAAGATTTGTTGTTTTCTGCGTGTTTTTTCCACTCATCAAATTCAGGAATGCTGTAGAATGCCAATTCTTGTTTATTTTTGGTAGCCTTTATTTAAAAAAAAGTATTAAAAATCAGTGCTTCACATTTTTATTTTCATCTACAGCAATAGGATTGTAGATTGTTCTAAAGGTTCACTAGCCTTTACTATAGGAGTAATGAATTCCTCCAAGAAATGGTGTCTCAAAAGAGATGGCCAGTTGTGATGGAAGAAGTTAATCAGCAAGCCTTTGATGTGAGAGCCATCCTGATCCTGTAACATTTAAAGATATGCAAATTAATATTAACTGTTTTGATTAAGTCATTATGAGAAACTGCTAAGAGTTTTGGTTCTACAATGCAAATAAATCTTTCACTTTTTCAAATCAATCTTCATGGTCAGAGCAACTGCTTCTGTGATACTAATCCTTTTTTTCCCACCTGAAATTGATTTACCTCTATCTATATCAGTTTCTTGCATTGGTTTGTATCTGTGTGTTTTACTTTCCCCATGCTTATCCTGTATCAAAGGAATTCCATGATCCAACACTCTGTGTTGTAAGGGAACACTCACAAAGAACAACTTCTCAAAGTTCATTTGTGTTTATACATTTTCCTCCCTAATATCCCCATCTTAAGGCCTACTTGTAAGTGCTGAAATCTAAATGCTAGTCAAGAGTTGAGTTGATATATTTTGAAATTCTGACAGTAGAATTGCAATATATGCATATTGTTAAACCAAGGAAGAGAAATTAACATTACCCAGCATATTAATTTACCTCATACTTATCAAATCTATTTATAACCTGGATCCAAGCCTCCAATCACATCTACACCATCTCCAAAATATCTACGTATACCTCTGTAACACTGCCCATTTTTGTGCATCAGTCTTTCTATTGCTCAATTCCTCATGATTTTGTAACACCCATGTTCCACAAATGAGTTTCTCCTGTACTATATTACAGTATTATGCAAAAGTCTTATATACATGTAAAAAAATTCTGTCAAGTGAAGATGCTTTCAAAATAATTAAAGTTTTTAAATAAAAAAATTACTATAAAGAATAGTAAACAGCAAAAAACTAAATCAAATCAATATTATGATTTGCCTTTGCCTTTAAAACTGCAACAATTCTCTTGGGTACATTGCCATGCAGTTTTTTTTAAAGAAAATCGACAGCAGATTGTTCCAAGCATCTTGGAGAACTTGCCACAGTTCTTCTGCAGACTTTATCTGTCTTACTTGGTTCTGTCTATCCAGGTATTCCCAGACAGCCTCGATGATATTGAGATCAGGGCTCTGTGAAGGCCATACCACCTGTTGTAGAACTCCTTATTCTTCTTTTCACTGAATACCGCTTTTTATGACCTTGGCCGCATGTTTAGGGTCATTGTATTTCTGCAGAATGAAATTGGGATCGATCAGACACCTCCCTGATGGTACTGCGTGATGGTTGAGAATCTGTTTGTACTTCACAGCACTGAGGATTCCATTAATTCTGATCAGATCACCAACTCCATTTGCAGAAATGCAGTCCCAAACTTGCAGGTAACCTCCGCTGTGCTTCACTGTTGGCTGCAGACATTCATCCATGTAGTGCTCTCCAGCTCTTTGTAGACAAACCACCTCCTTTTTGAACCAATATTTTCAAATTTTGACTTATTCCAGAGCACTTGCTGCTGTTGTTCAGCACCCCAGTCCTTGTGTTTCTGTGCACAAGTAAGTCTCTTGGCTTTGCTTCCACTTCAGAGGAATAGCTTTTTGGCAGTAATTCTTCAACAAAGATTACCTCTGACAAGATTTCTTCCGACTGGAGGGGTATACTTGGGTTCCAGTAGTTTCTGTGAGTTCAGAGCCAATAGCAGTGCTAGATTTCCTTCAGTTTTAAAGAGATGTCAGTTTGAAGTATCTCTGATCTGCTAGACTCAGGTTCCGTGGCCGACCACTGCACTTCTGTTCCTCAAGCTTGCCCATGTCTTTATGCTTCTTCAGAACAGCTCAGGCAGCACATCTTGAAACTCCTGCCTGCTGTGAAATTTCTGGTTGGGAGAGACCTTGCTCATGTAGGATGGTCACCTTGTGTCTTGTTGCTACGCTCACTCTCGCCATGATACAAGAATTGATGATTTGAAGGTTAAACTGTCACATCTACCACACACTGACCTTTTAGTCTGGGTTGTCCTTTGCCCAGTTTGATTCCTTCTACACCAGTTTCTGTTTCAGTTAATCATTCTAGTTCATTCAACTCATAATGTCATTCATCATTAGCACCTATTTGGTATCTTTGTTTAATCATGCACTAGACTATAAACCTTAACTTAATATTTTACTTCCTTTAACAAAATACAAAAATTTCTCTATAACATTAATTTTTTTTGGAAAATTAATGTTTGGAAATCTAAAATTTGCACTTTTTCTACTGACATGCAAATGTAAAAGACCAAAAAAAAATCTAAAACAAAATTTATATTAAAAAAATTCTAGGGTGCCTAAGACTTTGACACAGTACCGTAGGTACAGGAGGTACCTAAAGTGACCACTAAGTGTAAAGCCCCGTTTCCTACATCCAATTTACACCAGTTAGAGTCTAGGACTCACCCATCAAGTCTCTGGCTTAACAAGATTCTCATTCATGCTTCAATTCCTGCATGAAATCATCAAATTACAACGCTAACATGAACTGTCCACTACTCCAGTTCAAGCTCTCATGCATTACTCTCCTTTTTGCCTCACAACTAGTGGTTGTTTCTATCTTCAGTTATCTTGACTGAGTTCTGGAATAACCCTTCTAAACAACCCATTTCTCTCTTAAGAACAAAATTCTTTTTGGCTTTTTGTCACTTTTTGTTTGATTATACTGAACACTTTAACTGAATATCGTATAATATTATACAGCATTGCATGAATGCAAGTTTTTGCTGATCATAAACAACATCCTCAAAATGCTAGAGGAACTGCAGGCCAGGCAGCATCCATGGAAATGAATAAACAGTCAATGTTTCAGGTCGAGACCCTTCTTCAGGACTGGAAGGGGAAAGATGCCAGAATAAAAATATGGGAGGAGGGGAAGGAGGACTAGCTGGAAGATGATAGGTGAAGCCAGGTGTGTTGGAAAGATAAAGGGCTGGAGAAGAAGGAATCTGATAGGAGAGGAGATTGAACGATAGGAGAAAGGGAAGGAGGGGACCCAGGGAGGTGCTAGGTAGGTGAGAAGAGGTAAGAGGCTGAAGTTGAGAATAGAAGAAGAGGGGAGGGTTGGGGAAAAATTTTAATACCAGAATGAGAAATCAATATTCATGCCATCAGATTGGAAGCTGCCCAGACAAAATATAAAGTGTTGCTCCTCTGCCCTGAGGGTGGCCTCATCATGGCACAAAAGACGGCCGTGGACCAACATGTTGGAACGGGAATAGGAATCAAAAAAACTGTTTGGCCACCGGGAAGTTCTGCTTTTGGCAACTGGAGCAGAGGTGCTCGACGAAGTGGCCCCCCAATTTATGACAGAGCTCATTAATGTAGAGGAGGCTGCATCAGGAGCACCAGATACAATAGAGGACCTCAGCAGATTCGCATGTGAATTGTTGCCTCACCTGAAAGAACTGTTTGGAGCCCTGATTGGAAAATACTAGACTGATACTTCAGTAGAGTCAGAAGACTCTGCATGTCTTTCTGCTGGTAGCCATATAAAAAAACGTAACTGGGGAGAAGAGCAGGGAAGTTCCTGTTCCATGGTCAGTATTTGTCTCCCAATTAACAAAAGAAATCATCTATTGTATTTATAGATATTTATATTCATGATGTTTTTTATTATTGTGTTATTTATCTTCTGTGCTGTATTGGATCATGTGTAACAATAATTTGACCCCCTTACACATGTGTACATGAAATGACATTAAACAATCTTGAATCTAATTTACACAGTACATGCAATTTTGCTGAGGGATAGACTATTATATTTCTTTCAGTGACTGCATTTAAATGAATACAAATTTCTTTGGGCTGACCTGCTTTGGTAAAGGGTCCCAAATGTTTGCCAGTTGATTTTAAGTTTGTGCCTTGCTCACAACTAAAACCAGGATTTTATTGATGTGAAACTGAAAATCGTAAAGTGGAGCGAGTAATTCAAGGAATTTGATAAAGGTAATATCTTTTTAAGGAAACTGAAATCTGAAACCTCCAAGAGGACCACAAACCTTGTTGTGTTTTGGAGCCTTGCATACCTCAATGATCCAGAGAACTATGTTGGCTGGAGTCAGGCTTTACCATTTGGCTCTTGCTAAGATCACCCATAACAAACAGGTCAACGGGTAGGGTCAGACTAAGAGTGGTCTGCCAATCTTCAGGTTTGGGGACTCAGTTCAGATCTAATCACCCTGACTGGTCGTTACAGAAACAGCAACGAATGAAGGATCCTTCTACATTTGTATGCGACAGTATTCCTGAGTCTCCACTCAGAACTTGCATGGCTGACAGCAGTGAAAACTAAGAGGAAGCTTTGAGCACAATGAAGGAAGCCCTGAACACTGCCAAGACCAAGACCAAAATTTGATAGACAGAGATGGAGAACTTTCATTTCTGCCCTAAACAGTAAGTGCATCTTGAAAGTAAAGAAAGCCCTTTTTAAAGAAACAGGGATGGGGGGCCAGTAGGGAGGGGGGGGGGGAGTGGGAATCGTGCTGAGTTTTATTGATGGTGTAAGTATCCTCTCATCTTGGAGGGAATATGAGAGTAAGTACAAGCCAGAACTAACTGAATCAGAAAAACTGAGTAACCAAAGGGTAAATAGAGCACTTGGTGTAAGTCATGGAATGGAAAGGAAGCAAAACTATATTATGCCAGCATTCTCAAAGCCAACAGCCAAGGGAACACTTCTCAATACAACTTACATTCCAATTAAAATATGCAATAGAAATAAAAAGAGCAAAACAGTTCTAAACAAACAGAAAATTAAACAGATAGAGGGAAATAGTAACACAAGTGAAGCCAGGACTAGGTAAGTGACTTTCTCTGACTTTCCATGAAACTAAAGAACTTTGATAGTACTCAATGTCAGCTTTTATGCTCACAGAGCAGAGTTCCTGCAGTATTTATTGAGAACACCATTATGTGCATCTCCTTTTAATTAAGATTCAGGGAAAGTGAAATGCTAACCTGATCAGTCATGATCATAATCTTGCCATAGCGAAGAGATTTCAGTGATTCTGCATCATCGTAACTTTTCTTGTACTGAAGACCTACTATCTTGATAATGTTGTTGATTTCTGCATTCTCCATTATCTGCACAACAAAGCAACATTAACATCTTTGTTTTTTTTCTGGAATTGCAATGTTCCACAACTCAATAATTCAACATTCTTTTAAATTGTTAAAATTCTCATGGATAACCACAGCAACTGAACTGAATTTAGCTACTATGAAGCAATTTGCAGAATGTGATCCTTTAAGGTATTCCACCAAAATAATCAGAACCACAGATTAAATTCAGATAGCAGGGTTTAAGGTATCCATGCAATATTTCATTACCAATTCTGTAAAATTGAAGTATATTATTGAAGGTAAAATGAATAAAAATTGCTGCTTTCTTTCATTTAATAATTTTACACATTAAAAGTACTGTAATACAGGAATAAACAAAACAAAATTATTCTGTTTATGAAGGATTATAAAATAAAAAAATAACAAAATAGGCTTATGATGCCTTGGGGATATAAAAATAAAAACATCAAGCTTAGACTTTTTTATTATCCGTCTAACAGCAGAAATATTTTTAAGATATATTATCTCTGAATATGTCTGACAACCTTGAGCGTTAGAACCGTATTAAAGAGCAAGCTTACAATTACTAGGAGATATGCAAGAATACTTAAAACAAATCAGAGAATTTCAATCTTATTTTCAATTGTAAGATGCAACTACTGAAATCAACAAACAAGTTCAAGAAATTTTATCGTTCCTTTTACTAAACGGTATTGCCTGACCGGGAGATCATTGAAGGTTATTTGACTTCTGACTTTAGAGTCTGGTGTAGATTAACAGAACGATTAGTTCAAATGTCGACATAAAAGACTGTAGAAATCTAGAGCAACAGTCTGCTGGAGGAAGTCAGTGGGGAAAGGGGTCAAGCAGCATCTGTGCAAGGAAAGAAATCTGTCAATGTTTTGGGCTGAAACCTTGCATTGGTCCTGTTAAATATTGTTTGTTAAATGATGATTAAAATGAATTTCTTACACTCTTTCAAATGAAGTTCCATTGAAAGGTCAGAAAATGCACAAGCTTCAAATAAGGTAGTAATCAAATGCAATTCAATTTTGTGTGTGACAATTATTCATGCTGCATTTCTCATACACAGAGAGAATAAAATAAATCATTTTCACAATAAATGTTCTGACCAAAGTCATTTCATTAATGTCTCTGTTTTCATGACTCATTCTAAAGTCTGTGATACAAAAAAGACAAACTTTAGTCATAAGGATATAAGAGAAAGTGGCATCCAGTTTAATCACACAAAAATTGCAAAATATTCAAGAAACAGCTTGAAGAATGATAAGGGGATTAATGATGTAAACTAAAAAATAAAATCTACTTCCACTACCTCCCCCTCCCATCCCTTCTTTGCCAAATGAGTTTGCCCAATGCTGTTAGATCTGTGAAATATAGAGTCCATCACATTAACAGATGGAGTTAATAAATGATGGTTTATTTACCGGCTCCATCTGAAAGCTTAGCAAGGCACCTGATTGCAGTAATAAATAATGAACCTCATTAACCTCAATAATTTACTTATGTGGAACTCTAACTGAAGACGTGGGAAATTAGGACGGAACCACGAGAGAGCTATATTACATGAAACAAAATAATCTGAGGTAAAAATTTGCTAATAAAATAACTTGCAAAATACAAGTGCACAAGTATTTTAGACACATGCTTTAATTAGAAAGGAGGTATCTTCTTGCCAGAATACTCATTGAGATTATGTCTCAAATGCTCTACTCACAATTGTTTTGCATTCAAGTGATTTCCAGCTGAGGACAAAAAGGTTTATCAAGTTAAAAGATACAATGCTATTTTACTTATTATCTCTGTTCAGTCATACCTGTTTATGTGAAGCTTCTCGAACATTGAGAATTTTACCCCTCAGTGGGAACACACCATATCTATCACGGCCAATGACACCTAGGCCTGACACAGCCAAGGATTTGGCTGAATCTCCTTCTGTCAGAATCAATGTACATTCTGAGGAATGCCTTCCACCTAATTTAGAAATATATACATATCCTTTAGCTCATACAGCTTATGTATTAAAGACAAATGTGAAACAGGTTATAGAAAATGTCTTGCAGTCAGATATTTAAACTCTCTCTGTTCAACCATAATAGTTCTCATTAAGTTTCACAAGTGACCATTTTATTTTAAACCACAGATATATGTGTCATCTGTTCTCGTACTACTGGAAGCAAAAGCATTTACTGTACCTGCATCATTGGCATCATCTAGTTTTGGAATGCCTTTAATTTTGCTGTGTTTTACTGAAGAACACTTCTTATTCAGTTGGGTCTGGGCTTTAAATTTTACCCAATTTAATATACTTTCAACGATGCCACAGTTGTTTGCCTGAAAGAACCAAAGAAATTTTCCTCTTAAAACAATGAGGGGGGAAAAAATCAATTCAAAAAATATCAATTTCATTTTAATAGTACTAAATGCAATGAAACTAAAGATCGTCTAAATCCTGAAAAATGTAAATTCTAACATCGGAAATAGGAGGTGTAAAATGGTTGGCTCCTTGACCTTAATCAATGACACCATTTTTTTTAAAGTTTAAAATCAGCCCATATCTGCACACAAACTGTTAACTCCAAGATATACATATTGATAAACACAAGATATTCTGCAGTTGCTGGAAATCCAGAGCAACACACACAAAATGCTAGAGGAACTCAGCAGGTCATGCAGCACCTATAGAGAGAAATAAACAATTTCGAGCCAAGACCCTTCATCAGGCCAGGATATATTGAACACTGAAATACTAACCCCCTTGAAGAACTTTTCAGAAAGAATGCATTTTGATCCAAAGCTCTTCGGCTGAAGAGTCATGTTTTCCTTTGTTTGTGAATCAAATGTTGGGTTTTCAATCAGGCAGTTGACAAAGACCCATAAATGATTTTTTACCTACGTGAAAGGAAAATATCTGAAATTATCTTCATATTAAAGAGTTACGCTATCATGTCAAGTTTTACTAGAATTCTACAAAACAAAACATACCTGAAAAGGTTTGACTGATACTCCAGCTTTGTTTTTCTTTTTCACAACTTCAATTAACTTACTAACAATCTGGTCGACCACATAATCTGCATGTCTACCACCCTTTGAAAATAACAACAAATTTAGAATACTTTTTGATTTAAAGGAAAAAAATGATAACTTTCGCAAAGCAATATGAGAGTACCTAATAACTAACAATGATGAGACAGCCTAGAGAGGAGTAAAGAGCTCAAGGCCTGATGCCAGGCAGATAATCTCTTGCTCAATGTCAACAAGGCAAAGGAGATGCTTATCAACTTCAAAATTTGCTCCACTCACATCTTCCTTCGTATTGGCAGCACAGCACTGGAAACTACAAACAGTTTCAAACCCCTCAGAGTAAATAATCGCAATCTCTTATGGTCACAGAACACATCCTACATAGTCAGGAAAGCTCACCAATGCCTCTACTTCCTGAGGAGGCTGAAAAGAGCTGGACTATGCACATCCATACTCACATCATTCTACAGATGTGCAATAGGGAGCATCCTAACAAGCTGCATCATTGCTTGGACAGATAGGCTCTACTACTGGTCGTCAAAACTGCCCAATGCATTGGAGGCACCAGCCTACCCACCATTATGGACAAATATACAAAAAAAAACGGAAAAAGACATCATGAAGGTTCCCACTCACCCTGCTCATGGCCTGTTTGTCCCACTCCCATCAGGGAGGAGTGTACATAACATCCAGGCCAGGACCACCAGACTCAAAAACAGTTACTTCAACCAAGCTGTAAGGCTGATCAACACCTCCACCCACTAACCCACCCACCCCTCCATGCCCCCGATCACCACTACTTTATTATTTACCTTATGAACAAACACTCCTGTGCCTAGTGTCACTTAATGGACATACAATCAATGTATATAAGCTAACCTTATGTATTTATATTTATTGAGTCCTTTTATTATTTTTTTAAATTTTTTTTGTGTTGTATTGGATCTGGAGTAACAATTATTTTGTTCTCCTTTACAATGGAAATGACATTAAACAATGCTGAATCTTGAAGCTTTTATAATACCAACCTTAGTGGTAGCAATGCTATTTACAAAACTGACTTGCTGGAAGCCTTTCTCACTCATGGTCAGGCACACCTCCCAGCGATCATTCACTACTTCATGAACCACCTTCAGAGCAACACCAGTTTCATCCAGTTTATCTTTTACATAAAGATCAACATAGCTCCGGAATCCATTTACCTAAAGAACCAAAACAAAAGTTAAACAAGGATCACATACCACATTCTGTCTCTTCAATTCCACTCCTTGATTTTCTCTCCTTTCACATTCTAATGGTTTCATTTCCTGTCCTCCACAGGTCTACTTTGTCACGTAGAACATAAACCTCAAAACTTCCTTGGAATTACATAGAACATAGAAACATAGAAAACCTACAGCATAATACAGGCCCTTCGGCCCACAAAGTTGTGCCGAACACGTCCCTACCTTAGAAATTACTAGGTTTACCTATAGCCCTCTATTTTACTCAGCTCCATGCATCTATCTAAAAGTCTCTTAAAAGACCCTACCATATCCGCCTCCACCACCATTGCTGGCAACCCATTCCATGCACTCACCACTCTCTAAGAGTAAAAAACTTACCCCTGAGATCAACTCTGTACCTACTCCTCAGCACCTTAAACCTGTGTCCTCTTGTGGCAACCATTTCAGCCTCGGGTAAAAGCCTCCGACTATCCACACCATCAATGCCTCTCATCATCTTATACACCTCTATCAGATCACCTCTCATTCTCCTTCGCTCCAACGAGAAAAGGCCGAGTTCACTCAACCTATTCTCATAAAGCATGCTCCCCAATCCAGGCAACATCCTTGTAAATCTCCTCTGCACCCCTTCTATGATTTCCACATCCTTCCTGTAGTGAGGCAACCAGAACTGGGCACAGTACTCCAAGTGGGGTCCGACCAGGGTCCTATATAGCTGCAACATTACCTCTCGGCTCCTAAATTCAATTCCACGATTGGAATTCTCAAAACTTGTCTTATTTCTGATTTCTCCTAGTTCTGATGAAAGGCTGCCAACCTGAAATATCTGTTCTTTTTCCTCGACAATACTGCTTGGTGAATATTTCCTGCATTTTCTGTTTTATCTATCAATATTTAACCAATAAAAGCTGCATTGTAATCTTGTACTCATCTTCAGCACCCTCTCCTTCATCCCTTTTATATCAGCTTCCAAATTTATTTTCCTTTTTTTTTTAAAAACGCTTTGGAGAACAATAACCCATTTCCCCTCTAAAAGAACAAGTCACTTACACAATACTTTGCAGTTCATAGGGACAAACATCAAAGCAACGAAGGTATATTTCTCTTAAAATTCAAACATTTCCATACAACACAACAAGCAAAGAGGAGATCATTTGATCCATCAAATCTGTGCCAGCTCATAGAGCAATCCCATTCATTCTTTCATTACCTTCTAAGCTATTCTCATCACATTCTACTCTTACCCCATTTCCTACCAATTCTAAAAAATACTTCTAAAAAATAGGGGCAATTCAAAATGACCAACTAACCTGCCAACACACAGACCTCTGGGACATAGGAACAAATAGGAACAGGGAAGAATATGCAAAGTGCACATACACTGCTGTAGAGTCAGGAATGAACTCAGCTCCACTGTACTGCCCCAAAAACTACCACAAAATTCTCTTCTGCTCATTTATCATTTCAGCCATGCAATACCTAGGCCAGGTACATTTCTAGATATTAAACAAAAGTTAAAAGCCAGTCAACAGTCCATCTGCAGAATCTATTATAATATACATTTCAAACATAATTATAATATACATTGAAAAATAGTTAAGCAGCTGCCAATAACCTTTTAACTTGAAACCAAGCACGAGAACAACTATTTATGGATAATCTCAGAACATCCTACAAATATTGTAATCTAAAGATGTGTTGTTAATAATTACTTACTGGCAACTTCTTTCCATTAAGCATGACTTTGACTCCTTTACACGACCCAGCTACATCATAAGCTCTTCGAGTCATTAGTGCCACAATATCTTTATCCAGTTTATCCATCTTGAATTTTGACAGATCAGGTTGGAATGTTATACACGTGTAATCATCTCCATCAAAATATTTAATCCTCGACTCGGATGATTTGTTCATATTATTTGTCCACGTCTGCATGAAGATATTTTGAAGTATTTTAAAATATTTTGTTTATATTTACAATATATGACACAAATTTAATGAGTTTCAGCTTTTGCCTTTAAGTTATCTAAAGAATCAGATATGGGGTAACAACTACTTCATTCTTCTTTACACTTGTGTACCGGAAATTACATTAAACAGTCTTGAACTTTGAATAAATGCAAAAAAAGTTATGTGATCTAGTATAAATAGGATAACAAATATAGATGATTATATACAAAAATAAAATATTATAAAAAGAACCACACATTTTAGTGGCAGATAAAAGCAAGGTTTTAGCTTGAAAATAATATTCTTCATGACATCTAAGAGAATTCTATCCTTCGGGCTTTAATGCAATAATACATGCAAGCTCTAAATCAACAATGACAAAAAAATTAAAAGGAGAAATGTTCTGGTTATGTTTTAAAGTATCAAAAAGAGCTAAAACAGGTAATGTGTGGGTAAAAATACTCTATTTATCGTGCCTTTTCTATGTTCCTATATTTAGCATAAAATCCCAAGATGTTTCAAAATTGCATCAGACATTTGGGTTCCATAAACTTACAAGGTAAGGCATAAGACCATAAGACATAGGAGCAAATTAGGCCATTTGGTCTATCAAGACATCTATTCCATCATGGCTGATTTATTTTCCCTCTCAATCCCATTCTCCTGCCTTCTCCTCAATCTTTTATGACCTGACTGGCCAAGAACCTATCAACCTCCACTTTAAATATACCCAATGACTTGGCCTTCACAGCCGTTTGTGGCAAAGAATTCCACAGATTCACCACCCTCTGCCTAAGGAAGTTAGATCATCAATACCTTCAAACTTAAACTTGGGTCAGCGTAACTGAGTTTCCACTTGTATATTCTGGAGTACTTAAGCAGAAGTGTGTGGGGGAAATTTAGGGACGTGAGTGTGGAGTTTGGTGTGGTGGGTGACAAGGTTTGAACAGCAAAGTGAACAAAAAGACAAATTCAAGTATTGCATACAAAAGTTAATTATTTTGGACATCATATTGAGTAAGGAACAATGAAATGTGCATTAGTCTGTTCACATTCCTATATAACATTGTGATCTCTCTGTCAATCACTGAGGGAAAAAAAAAGTTGAAGAAAACACTGCTGCTTTGATTTGCACAGATAACTACCAATCACTTGACATCAATACACAGAAATTTGCTCGTATTTTCAGAAGTAGTCATGGCTACCATTGCTCAACGAACAGACAGTCAAGCCATTTCACTTGTGCAGCTTAGTTTTAGGATAATGGGCAAAGAAATGGTAGATGGAATATAGTTCAAGTATGGTTATGAACTTTAGGAATAAAGGCATAGGAACGAATTCAGAAGTCAGGGATGCAAAGAGACTTGGGAGTCCTTGTGCAAGTTTCCCTAAAGGTTAATTTGCAAGTTGAGTCTGTGGTGAGGAAGGCAAATCCAAAGTTAACATTAATTTCAAGAAGACTAGAATGTAAAAGCAAGGAAGTAATGCTGAGGCTTAATAAGGCATTGGTCAGACCACATACGGAAGATTGTGAATAGCTTTAGGCTTTGTATCTGAGAAAAGATGTGCTGGTATTGTAGAGGGCCAGAGGAGGTTTATGAGAATGATCCTGGGAATTAAAGGATTAATGTACAAGGAGCATTTTATAGGCCTGGACTCTCTGGAGTTCAGAAGAATGGGGGGGGGGGGGGGGGGGGAGATATCATTTCAAACTATCAAATACTGAAAGGCCCAGATAGAGTGGATGTGGAGATGATGTTTCAATTAGTGGGGGAGTCTAGGACCAGAGGGCATAGCCTCAGAAAACAAGGACGTCCATTTAGAACAGAGACGAGGAGGAATTTCTTTCACGGAGTGGTGAATCTGTGAAATTCATTGCTACAGACAGCTGTGGAGGCCAGGTCATTGAGTATATTTAAAACAGAGGTTGACAGGTTCTTGATTAGTAAGCGTGTCACAAGTTACAGGGAGAAGGCAGGAGAATGGTTTTGAGATGGAGAATTGATCGGTATGGTCAAGAGGCAGAACGAACTAAATGGGTTGAATGGCCTGGTTCTGCTCCTGCAACTTACAATCTCAGTCAAAAATTTACACCTGCTCTAACGCAAAAAGAATATACGGAGGAGCAGGCAACTGGCAGTAAACTAACATGGAACAGTTGGAAGGATCATATAATGCATATTACATTGTATTCAAATATAAAATTAAGAGGAACACACGAAGTTACTAGAGTTAAAAGTAGGTTAGAAAATAATATAATCAATTCAGTGTGTGCTATAATGTACACGGAATACATGAACATATAACTATTCAGTTTCTTTTATTAAATTATTCTTATTATCTTTATAATTCTTCTTCTCATAACGTTTCTACAGGATGCAGCAACAGTACTGATGGCTGAAACTCACATGGAAGTCTATCAAACCCATCAATCACAGAAGAGAAGCCACATTCCTCGATTTCTAATGAATGAAAGGACCTAAAATTGCATCATACCTGCTTAAAACTGTTTTTGTATTCCTTGCAAGCAGTTTCTACCGTGAACTTGCTGCTAAATATGTTGCAGAGTTTAGCACCATAGCCATTTCTTCCACCTGCAAATTCCAAACAATCACGAAAGCTGTCAGCATCAATAGCTGAAAAATGTTTTGCACAATTGAATGAATGGTGAACTCTGATCTTACCCGTGACTTTCTTTTCATCATCATCATAGTTACTTGACGTTAAGAGCTGCCCAAAAATCAAAGCAGGTACATATACTTTTTCTACTTTGTGCTCCACTACTGGAATGCCTTTCCCATTATTCCAAATGCTAATAGTGTTGGAATCCCTTGAAAAAAACAAAAGCTATTTAAATGTGCATTTCTCTTCCAAGACCAATAACATTAGTGATTTATTCATTTTTAAAATATAAGCAAACTGAATACAGCAGTATTTCTTACAGTTTGTAACTTATTACAAATGCATTGTAAAACTTTTTGCAAATTCAGAGATCCAAGCTTTCAACCAGGAAATAGATCAATGAGCCGTATATGAAGAATGTGTTTTATAGCCTTTTTATAATGTTCACGATTAACAAAACAGCAAAAATTACTTTAATGTCAGGCTTGAGACATGGTTGGTGTCACTTTTCCCAGAATATTGGATATTAATTCATGAAACACCACCATACGCTATATACAATATCCAAATACAAGATTCACATGTAGAAGATTACATTTTTCAACAAAACCAGTGTATTTACAAGGAAGAAAGTACCAGGGTCTGGCTGAGCCAAAGGCAGAATCAGTGATTTTTTTTTGAACAATGAGACAACAGACTATTGGAATTTTACTGTATTTCTAATTATACATGCTTTGGACTGTTAGTACCATGTTTAGCATCTTGGCCCTGGCGGAATGCAATCTCATTTGACTGTATTCATGTATGATTGAATGACAATTAAACTTGAACTTGTAAAAAACCTGTATGGCTTTGCAACTGATACCACTGTTGCATACTGCCACTTAATGAGAGTGAAAATACTAAACAAATTTAAAATTCAAATATCATTGCACCTTGCAGTAAAGTAAGATTTTGATCCAACTATCTTCTATCTGTTCTTTAAAAGTTATGTAATTACCTCTTCAATTATCAAGCTAATACCCATTTGAAAATTACTACTGAATATGCTGCCACTATTTTTCAGTCAGTACATTAAAGAAAATAATAAATCATTTAATGAAAAATATTCCTTGTTTTAAGTGTCTTACATCGACTGTTTCAGTCTACCGCTCCATCTAATAGCTTAATTAATCCCTCTTTATGTCCTTGACGAATAGCCCTCTTCAAACATTGTGCAAAGACACAGAACATAGAGCATAGACCGGAAGGCACAGGAACAGGCCCTTCAGCTAACAATGTTGTGCCGACTAATTAAATTAGTAATCAAATGGCCAACTAAACTAATCTATTCTGCCTACTCAATGCCCATATCCTTCTGCTTTCCTCACATTCATTGAATCAGACCTTAAAATATCTTAAGCGAACAATTACAACTACACTTACATCTTTGTGTAATACCCATAACTTGTAATAATGTGATTCCACATTTAATGCAAAAAATATACCAAACAGTCACAGCCACTCATTCACAAATCTTCAAACTCTGCAAAATACAAAAGCTGCCTGATTGCAGCTTACCCTTTCAGCATATTCCATAACCTTTAGCTTGTGATTTGCACTCCTTGGCCAGCTCCACAACTACATGCTTTCTTCAAACCCCACAATGATGAATGAATTACCCCATTCCACATTTTTAAATTTAACTACATTATTGACACTCGCTGCATCTGGTTGTTATGTGATCTTTGCAACCATCTTTTCAATCTCTTGATTAATTTCCATCACTGTTTACTTGAGTGAGTACAGACACACACAATATTTAGAATTTTCTGTAAGTTTCATACAGGACTGCTTTTGGTTAATGGTGTGAGGGGGCAGAGTTTAAAACTAATTCCTCGGCCCCTATTTGAATCAATCTTTTACAACACCAACTACAATTAAGTCAAAGTCAAGAATAGACATATAGACACACAAGCAGTCAAGCTTACAAACAGCAAGAATAATTGCCAGATAAGACTATTCGTTTATGATTATTTGAATCAATCAAGATCAATTATTGAGTTTTAAAGGATATTACATCAATAGTGTTGACATCTCTGGTTATTGTAAAAAGACTGTCATTTTAAGAACAAGAAAACCAACAAAGCAGTTAAAAGTTATTTTATACAGCCATAAACTCCAGTAACTAATCAGTACATGTAATATGCAAAATACCGATGCAAAGACTTACACATCAATTGAAATTTTGATACAGGTCATATTCTTGTCCCTCTGCTTGTTATCAGCTGCATTAACTAAAACAGAACAAAGCCACATTTTATAAAGCCAAAATTATCTGCCGTGGGATAAAATAATAACTGCTTTGAAATGAAATTATGTGCTAAAACTGTGATGGATCACCATTTGCATTCACTGGAAGTAAAGCTGACCAAACAGCACACCAGGATTTCCATAGAAATTCCTTACAAGTCCTAAAATGATTTCACTTTAATTCAGGGGTTCCCAACATGGGCTTCACAGACCCCTTGCTGAATGGTATTGGTCCATGGCATAAATAAAGTTGGAAATCTCTGCTTTAGTTGGTAATTTATTGTTTGAGATTGGCGTTAAAGGCCAAATGCTGATTTATGAGGATGAATTTGAGACCTCTGTAGAATATAAATCTTCAGCATCTAGGTCACCATAACAAAATTTAACATGATACATGACGTAAATGACGTAACATGACGTAAATATCCATTTATAAAAATAACTATTTTTTTGTTTATTCTTTTATTGGGATCTAGCCATCATCTTGATTAGTCAGGGTGTCAAAGGTTACAGGGAGAAGTCAGGAGAATCGATAATGACTCAGTCATGATGGAATGGCAGAGCAGACTCGACAGGCCGGATGGCCTAATTCTGCTCCTATGTCTTACAGTCTTACCTTCAAGTCCAGCATTTACTGCCTTTGCCTCATCATTCTGAAAGTGATGACAGTGAGCATTTCTCAGATCACTGCAGAATTCTAGTGAACATTGGGAAACTATTTCAACTCAGCTTATTGAGGTAACAATAATCTCCACCACTATTTACTGTTTGCACTGCAGTGTGCTCACTTTAGTGTGGAACTTGGAGAGGAACCTACATATATTAGGGTCCCATGTACCTGCTACTTTTGTCCTCTTGGATGTTGAGGTCATGGATTTAGGTGTTGTAAGAGTAGCAAGGTGAGTAATTAGATAGGACACACTACAGCCAGTAGACATTGTGGAAGAGAAGCCATCAGTGGGCTGCTTTATCCTGGATGTTCACATGTCCCTCACACTTCAGATTAATACAGAAAACTGATATCAAACAACTGGGGTTTCCAAACTGCATATCAGTTTACCAAAATTTTTCTGTACTTGGTTTACCTTAAAGTAGCCAGGAGGTGGGAGAGAAACAAGAGCTTACCTAGAATCTCATCAAATATTTTGTACAACCCAGGAACAAAGGTAACATCCCTCAAGTTCATACCAACATCTTCATCATAAACCCACATTGGCTGAAAAGGAAGTGAATAAAAGTAAGTTCCTGAATTTACAACTTACTCTTTTCGGTTATCCTCTATAAAATGCTATCCTTTTTATAAATAAAGATAAAAATCAAGCATACATGAATTTAGAACCCTGAAATATGTCACAGAACATAGAACAGTACAGCATAGGATCCTTCAGTCCACAATGTCAAACTAATTAAATTAGTAATCAAATGGCCAACTAAAATAACCCCTCCTGCTACAGAACAACCAAATCCTTCCATTTCCAGTATATTTATGTGCCTGTTGTTTTGAACACTTCCATCGTATTTGCCTCTACCATCACACCAGGCATTGCGTCCCAGGCACCTATCACTCTCTTAGTCAAAGAACTTGCCCTACACATCTTTTTTGAAGTTGCCCTCTTCTCACGTTAAATGCATGCTCTCTGGCACTACACATTTCAACCCTAGGGGGAAAAAAACTGTGTATTCTAACTATGCTCTCATAATCTTATAAACCTCTATCAGATTTTCCTTGTCTTCACCACTCCAGAGAAAACAAACGAAGTTTGTTCAACCAAATGTTGTTATAGCAACATTTTCTAATCCAGGCAGCATCCTAGTAAACTTTTTCTGCACCCTCTCCACAAAGTCTCAATATTCTTCCTACAAGGGAATGACCTATTTGAATGCAATACTCCAGACAGGGCATAACTATAGTTTTAAAAAACTGTAATGTATATGCAATGGCCACTTTATTAGTACCTCCTTTACTTAAAGTGAACACTGAGTGTTTTGTTTCTGTAGCCCATATACTTCAAGGTTCAAGGTTCAGAGATGTTATTCTTCACCCCACTGTTGTAACACAGTTATTTGAGTTACTATTGCCTTCCGATCAGATTAAACCATTCTCCTCTAGCCTCTCTCATTAACAAGAGGTTTTCATCACAGAGCTGCGGCTCACTGGATGCTTTTGCTTCTCGCATCATTCTCTGTAAACTTGAGAGACGTGCGAGAAAATCCCAGGAGGTCAGCAGATTCTGAGATACTCAAACCACCCCATCCAGCACCAACAATCATTCCACAATCAAAGTCACTTAGATCACATTCTTCTCCACTCTGATGTCTGGTCTGAACAACAGCTGAATCTCCTGACCCTGCGTGCATGCTTTTATGCACTCAGTTGCTGCCACATGATTAGCTAATTAGATATTTGCATTAATAAGGTGTATAGGTGTACCTAATAACGTGGCCACTGAATGTGAACTCCCAGCTCTTGAACTCAGTCCCTCTGCTAATTCAGCAACCATATGAACCTTCTTTACCACCCAATCAACCTGTGAAACCATTTTCAGGATGCAATGGACTTGGATCACAATATCCCTCCACACATTGACGCTGTTAAGTCTTGCCATTAATAGTGTATTGTTCTTTTACATTTGATCTCCTAAAGTTCAAGACTTTACATTTGGCCGGGTCAAACTCCATCTGCCAATTTTTTACCCATATCTGCAACTGGCCTATATCCCAATGTATCATTGCAAATCTTCTATGCTATCCATAACACCACCAAACTTCATATAATCTGCATACTTACTGAAGCACTTAACTATATTTTCATTCAGGTCATTTACAGGTATATTTCTATATTTTTTTTCCACAAACAGCAGCGGTCTTAGTACAGATCCCTGCAAAACACCACCAATCACAGAACCACACCCCCACCCCACCCAGCCATAACCACTATTATGTCCCATAAACCACTATTACCCTCTGTGTTCTATTGGCAAGTCAATTTTGATTTCAAACAGCCAATTCACCATGGACACCATGGAGCTCATGCACCCTAGTTTTCTGTACCAGTCTCCCATGAGAGGTGTTACCAGACATCTTTGTAAAATCCATATAGACAACATCTACAGCTCTAACTTCATCAATCACCTTTATCACCTTTTCAAAAAAAAAACTCAATCAAGTTAGTAAGGCATAACTAGTCCCACACAAAGCCAAGCCTACTGTCCCTAGTTAGGCCATGGTTTTCCAAATGCTCATAAATCCTGTTTCTGATCAAACAGACTATATTACATGTGCTTCCATGCTGATTTAGAAGGGGAAATCCATTTTTTTTGCTCAAAACTTTTCCATTCTTTATTCTTTTTAGGATTTCTACTAAAAATATAAACAACTCACAAAAAAGTATGCTCAAATAGGAACAATTATGCAATGCTATTATAACAGAGACAATGCCAAGAAAATGGTTAGTAATGTTGATTGGGCATCTCCTCCATCTAATACAAAAGGCTCTATGTATTCAATTTTGATAAAATGTTAACACCCCTACTTTTGGATTACTGTACCAAAGGACTAAGTAATATATAGATTGAGCCAACATGTATAAAGAATCAATGCAGAATGTAATGTCACCTTAATGCGGTGATACTAAACATGTTCACAAATCCTTGCTACATATCGTGTAATCTGGAACCACAAAACACTGAAGATTGAATGCTTAGTAACTGAAGTTCCAAGGCAGATCCACAACCAACTGAAGTTCTAAGTTCAAGTAAATTTGGGCATTCAACCAGTATGCAAAAGACAACAAACTATGCAGATACAAAAACAAAGAAATAATAATAATAATAATAAATAAATAAACCATAAATATCAAGAATGTGAGATGAAGAGTATTGAAAGTGAGTCCAGAGGTTGTGGGAACATTTCAATGATGGACACACAATGTTAAGTGAAATTATCCCATTTAAGAGCCTGATGGTTGAGGGGTAATAACTGTTCCTGAACCTGATGCTGAGAGTCCTGAGGCTGCTGTAGCTTCTTCCTGATGGCAGCAGCGAGAAAACAGCATGACCTGGGTAGTGGTGGTCCCTGATGATGGATGATGAGCCATATCCACTGCTCTTTGTATGATTTTCTATTCAAAGGCATTGGTGTTTCTATTCCAGGCTGTGATGCAACCAATCAATATACTCTTCACCTCGCATCTATAGATGTTTGTCAAAGTTTTAGGTGTCATGCTGAATCTCCACAACTTCCTGATGACGTGCCGAGTCCAGGACAGATCCTCTGAAATGATAACACCAAGGAATTTAAAGTTGCTGACCTTCTCTACCTCTGATCCTCCAATGCAGGCAGGCTCATGGACCTCTATTTTCCTCCTCCTGAAGTCAACAATCAGCTCTTTGGTGTTGCTAACAATGAGTAAGAATTTGTTGCTGTGGCACCACTCAACCAAATTTCCAATTTCCCTCCTATATGCCAATTCATCACCACCTTTGATTCAGCCTACAAAAGTGGAGTCAACAGCAAACTTGAATATAACATTGGAACTGTGCTTAGCCACACAATCGTAAGTGTAAGGCGAGCACAGCGGAAGGCTAAGCACACAGCTTTGTGGTGCACCTCCGCTGATGGAAATTGTGGAGGAGATGTTGTTACCAATCCAAACTGAATGGGGTCTGCAAATGATGAAATCAAGGATCCAAATGCAGAAGGAAGCATTGAGGCCAAAGTCTTGAATGTTATTAATTAGCTCTGAGAGGATGATGGTACTGAATGCGAAACTGTAGTTGATAAAGAGCAACCTGATGTATGCATCTTTGTTTTCCAGATGATCTAGGGTTAAGTGAAGAGCCAATGAGATTGCACCTGCTGAAAATCTGTTGCTTTGGTAGGCAACTTGGAGCTGATACAAGTCGCTTTTCAGGCAGGAGTTAACACATTTCACCATCAACATATAACCATCGAGGCAGGTTACCATGATCTTCTTAGACACTAGTGAAGTCAGCTTGAAGAAGGTGGGTACTTTAGACTGCTGAAGCAAGAAGTTAAAGATCTCAGTGAACACTCCAGCCACTTGATGAGCACAGGTTTTTAAGCACTTGACCAGGTGCCTCGTCTGGGCAGGATGCTTTTTGTGGGTTCACCCTCCTCAAGGCTGCTAGTACGTTGGTTGGCCTCAAGAGACTGAAATCACAGGATCATCAGGGGCTGGGGGAATTCATGATAGTTCCACCATGTTTTGGAGAATGTATTGAGCTTGCCTATAAGCGAAGCCCTGTTGTCACCTATGTTGCTTGAGTTTACTTTATAAGAGGTGATAGCATTCAAGCCTACATGATGCCAACTGCAAGCACAATAGCTCCTCTCCATATCCAAAATGCTAGAAAATGTAAGTGGAAAAAAAGAAATCTAATAGGAGAGGAGAGTGAATCATAGAAGAAAGGGAAGAAGGGTACCAGTGGTAGACAGGTAAGGAGAGAAGGCAAGAGGCCGGCGTGGAAAAGGAGAAATGGGAAAAGGAGGAAAATTACCGGAAAATAGAAATACTATCACTTCCAATTTATAGCATTCAATTCTCAGAATACAGTTTCATATACGTTAAAGGAAATCAAATGTAGATCAATCCACAATGGCATCTTTAAATTCCTAGTTGTCAATTATTTCAGCTACTATTCCACACTGAGCTGTTGACCTGTCTTTGGTATCTTGCATTGTTCCAATGAAGCCTAATGCAATTTCAGGGAATCATATGACAGGGAGGCATATGACAGCCTCTCGGACTTAATAATGAACTCAGCTATTTCAGATAACCACATTTTTTCATTTTGATAAAAGGTCATCTATCTGCCATTTTGTCAGTTTCTCTTTCCATGCCTGATGTGAGAGTTTCCACATTGTCTATTTGTAACTCAAAAGTCACCGTGGCCATAGGCAGTGGTATGGGCACACAGGCAGTACTGCTACCTCACAGCTCCAGTGACCTGGGTTCAATCCTGACCCCCAGTGCTGTCCATGTGAGTTTGCATGTTCTCTCTGTGACTGTGCGGATTTTCTCCAGGTGCTCGTTTCCTCCCACATACCAAAGACATGGAGATTAATAGGTTAATTAACCACTGAAATTGCCCTCGGTCTGGATGTGAGTGAAAAATCTGTAGCAAGTTGATGGGAGTGTGGGGAGAATAAAAGAAAAAACATCTGGAGCAGTGCACAGTTAGTGAACCAAAGAAACGGTGTAACATCCAAAACTATAAAGTTTCCATTAGTAACAACTCTTTATCAAAATAATTGAAAGAATAGAAATTACTCATTTCACGGGAACAACAAATTCTACAGATAACTAATAATTTCCCACCTGAGTGACGGGCTCCACTGAACCAATGTACGAGTCAGGACGAAGAAGAATGTGTTCTAACTGTGTCTTCTTCTGATAAACTCTCTCCACAGACATTTTCTTGGAAGCCTCTGGCATCTTTTTTGAAGTGTCAGCTTTGGCATTTGTTTCTTCCTTACTTGGAAGATTTTTCTGATTGCTGAACAATGTCTACAGAACAAAAAGTTGTTAAAATTACTACTTAAAAAAGGTACTTTCTGGAATTAAAGCCACAGTTTGGAAACTATGGATTTTAATCTTAAATTATTAGCAAATCTAATCCTCATCACGTTATAGTTTCAAACTTATTTTGATTGTACAGAATCACTTCACAGAAATAAATATGGAATTATGCTTACAAATTGTTATTGAACAGTTTTAAAATAAAAATCAAAAATTTCAACCAGCAGCAAATCGGTAACTGGCATCTGACCTCAAAGAAAATTCCCAAAAAGAAGAGCCGTGAGGTAATGTTACAGCTATACAAGACCTTAGTTAGACCTGTTACGTACCCCGTAACTGGGTCACTTACCAGCAAAGATAGAGAGATCCGTTGAAGTCTGATGGTACTATTTTTAACAGTATTTATTGATAAAAATACACAAAAATAATATCAATGCAACCATACAGATAATATACGTCGTCAATACTAAATCTAAAAGCGCGGGTATAATAATAATCAATAAGAAATAACTCTATCGTTGTCTAGGGGATAATGTATTGTCCAATGGAAATATAAAAGTCACTCAAGTTCATTCAAGCTGCAGCTTTTGGTTGGAGAGAGAGACGGATTAAAACTTGCCCATTCCTTTTATGATGTCAATCCTTCGAGAGTCGTTGGGGCTGATTTCTCCTTTGTTGTTAGCTAAAGCCATTCTTCTCTGGCAAGGCCCACTAATTCCGAGGCAAATGGAAAAGGACGCACGTGGCTTTCCACCGGCTTTCGCTATTACGCTGTTACAGTATTTCTAGCGTTTCTTCTGGTGCGTCTGAGGGGCTGTTCCCACAGACACTCTTTTATCCCCACTCACGAGGTCTTAGATGTCAATCAGGGTGGAATGATGCCATCCCCCAACCAGCCCACGTTGCCTGAGGGCCTCCACGAAGCACAGTACTCAATACACAATTCCGTCTCCAAGAGACAATGGCCGTTTCCCGTAGCTTTGTATCGCCGAGGGGCCAAGACATTCCAAACGTCTCTCTCTCATTTCCTGGGTCTCCTGACCTGAATTAATAGCGATCTTGCGATTCTCAAAAAGGAGGGGGCTACTCTGCACCCCTTGGCCCCTCAGAGTTGGGCACAGGCGTAACAGACCCCACTTGGAGTACTGTGTTCAGTTCTGGTCAGCTCATTACAGGAAGGATGTGGATACTATAGAGAGAGTGCAGAAGAGATTTATAAGGATGTTGCCTGGATTGGGGAGCATTCCTTATGAGAATAGGCTGAGTGAACTTAGCCTTTTCTCCTTGGAGTGATGGAGGATGAGAGGTACCTCAGCAGTCTAAGGTAACCTGATAGAGGTATATAAGATGATGAGAAGCATTGATTGTGTGGATAGCCAGAGGCTTTTTTCCCAGGGCTGAAATAGCTAGCACAAGGGGGCATAGCTTTAAAGTGCTTGGAAGTAAGTACAAGGGGGATGTCAGAGATGAGTTTTTCCACACAGACAGTGGTGGGTGCATGGAATGTACGGCCAGCGAAGGTGGTAGAGACGGCTACAATAGGGTCTTTTAAGAGACTCTTTGATAGGTACATGGAGCTTGGAAAAATATGCGGTAGGGAAATTCTAGGCAGCTTCTAGAGTAGGTTATATGGATGGCACAACATTGTGAGCCGAAAGGCCTGTAATGTGCTGAAAATTTTTTATGTTTTAACTATCACTTTAACTATCAAAACAACTGATATAATACTGTCTGAGTATACAGTCAAATTATAGATTTCTCCCAGCTAGAATAAAACTATTTCAGAAAGTTAGAGATTTTAACAAAATTAAACAATTTAGAACAATGCTTAATCATTCATTTGCTGGACAACACCTTTAGCTTTAAAGCTATCAAAACCTGTTTGTTCCTGATGTATGTTGGCATGTCAAAGTTTAAATTCCAGCTACTTTTAATGGCTTCACTTCACTGCAGGGAAGACTGCATTGTAAGGTAATGTAATAGGTGACAGTTGACACATATTCTTCATATTAGAAATACCATCATTGAGTTGTAGTGTTCACAATAAGAGATGGTGTCTGAAGCAAAGACAACAGTGTAAGATGATTGCTTTTGTTAAGCACATAAAACGACTCATGTTTTACTTACAAAATCCTACATTGGTGACCCCAGTGCTCTCCAACAATTCCAGAGTTACTCAACGACAAATCCACCAACACAGTCATTTTGAAGCTGCCAGAGTTTTAAGAGCAGCACACTACCATGTGGTTTGCACAGACGAAAGCCTGGTCTGCTCTGCAAGAAATCATCATGGACTATACCAAATGTTACTATGTCGTAGCATCGCTAAGTAGTTTCACTGCAGCCAGAGTGGTGAGTCTACTAAAAGACTCACCTGCACATGATAACTATGTCCCTCTGAAAACTCAACTATTACAGACTTTTGGACTTCTGAGTCTGAGTGCGCCAAACAATTGCTTTCTTTACCCGGTCTTCAGAACCAATGGACCTCATGGTATCTCCTGGGCAATAACCATCCTTGTTACATTTTTAAAGAACTCTTTTTGCAAACAAATGCCTGATCAAGTTCATACAGCCCTCACTAATACACCCATGAAGGACTATAAGAAACTTGCTAAAATGGCTGATAGTCTACACTCAACCAGGCAGAGATACATCGTTCCTCCTCCTTTCCCTATCTAAATAAGCCCATCAGCAGACTCACGCCCACAGCTCCAAATCATACAATGCCAGAACTAAGTTTTTAGCACACACACTTAGGCATGAACACCAAGAAGTGCCAACCACCATGTAGCTTCGAGAGTGCCAGCACATCGGAAGTCTGTGAATACTGTGGGTTCCAGCCTCCAGGATCATCTATTGATAATTACGCACACCCTTTCAGGGCAATGCTTCCTGTATGACACAGGTGCTCAAGTGAATGTGCTGCCAGCATTGCTCATTGAATTTAAGTCAGAGAGCAATGGACCCTAGCAAGAGGCCGTCAACAGCAGCAGAATCCAGACTTATGGGATACGACACGTGACACTCCACATCAGTGGACAAAGCTATAGGTGGGACTTTGTCTTGGCTAAAGTTGCTAGACCTCTGCTCAGCACAAATTTGCTGTGTGCCAAAGGACTGTTAGTAGATCTTAAGAAGTGCCAGACTGCAGACACAAAAAACATTGGGTCATTACCCCGTACCCCCAGTAAGTTCCCCACGATGACTGTTCAGCAGATACACCACCATACAATCACCTGCTGGATGAATTCCCAAATCTCACCAAGCCCACATTTTTTACTATAATCACAGAGCATGGAGTCGAGCACCACATTTCTGCAACTGGCTCGCCAGTCTATACATAGACTGGACTCAGGAAAGCTAGCAGGTACAGGGGCTGAGTTTGCTCACATGGAAATGCTTGGCATTGTACGCAAGTGAAATAGCCCTCTTGGGCTTCACATCTCCACATGGTCCATAAGCCATCAATGGTGGTTGCTGTCTATATGGCGATTACCACCACCTTAACAAAGCCACCAGTCCCGATCATCACAAAGTCCCACGTTTTCAAGACTTTTTGGCATGCTTAGCCAGAAAGATACCTTTTTCTAAAGTGGACTTAGTCAGGGACTACCATCAGGTGCCTGTGTGTACTGAGGACATTTTCAAAACAGCTGTTATAACAGCTGAAAAATGCAGTACAGACTTTCCAGTGACTAATGGATTCTGTGTTAAAACACTTAGATTTTCTTTTTATTTACCTGGGCTACATACTTGTCACCAGCACATCCAAAACTGAACACTTATCATAGCTCCACACACTTTCCAAGCACTTAAGACAACATGAGCTGATTATTAACGCAACTAAATGCCAGTTTGGGTTGTCTACAGTTAAATTTCTCCTCCACCACAACTCCGCAGAAAATGCAAAACCTTTGCAGACAAAAGGTGCTGCTAAATGGATTTCCCACTGCTCCGCACTACCAAAGCACTGCAAGAGTTTTTAGTTTTGGTGAATTTCTATCACCATTTCATTCTGCAAGATGCTGAACTTGTGCTCTCCTTACATAGTGCCCTTAAAGGCAGTGTCCCTAATCACATGCTTGAGTGGTCAGTGGACATGACCAGAGCATTTGACAAGACCAACAAACTCTTTCAAATGTGACCCTACTGCACACCCATTCCCCAACACACATATAGCCATCACTATTGACACCTCGGACTATGCTGTGGGTGCTGTGCACTAACAGTTGGTTAAAGGCATGTGGCAGCTACTAAATTTCTTCAGTCAACAGCTCGGCCCCCCCACCCTTCCTCCCAAGAGCAAGTACAACACGTTTGACCACAAGTTTCTCGGTCTCTATCTTACCATTCACCACTTTCTCTTTCTACTGTAGGGTCAGCATCTCATAACATTCCTAGACCACAAATCCCTCATGCATGTGACAGCCAAAGCATCAGGCCCTTGGTCTGCACAGCAGCGATAGATAGATAGATAGATAGATAGATACTTTATTCATCCCCATGGGGAAATTCAACTTTCTTTTTCCCAATGTCCCATACACTTGTTGTAGCAAAACTAATTACATACAATACTTAACTCAGTAAAAAAATATGATATGCATCTAAATCACTATCTCAAAAAGCATTAATAATAGCTTTTAAAAAGTTCTTAAGTCCTGGCGGTTGAATTGTAAAGCCTAATGGCATTGGGGAGTATTGACCTCTTCATCCTGTCTGAGGAGCATTGCATCGATAGTAACCTGTCGCTGAAACTGCTTCTCTGTCTCTGGATGGTGCTATGTAGAGGATGTTCAGAGTTATCCATAATTGACCGTAGCCTACTCAGCGCCCTTCGCTCAGCTACCGATGTTAAACTCTCCAGTACTTTGCCCACGACAGAGCCCGCCTTCCTTACCAGCTTATTAAGACGTGAGGCGTCCCTCTTCTTAATGCTTCCTCCCCAACACGCCACCACAAAGAAGAGGGCGCTCTCCACAACTGACCTATAGAACATCTTCAGCATCTCACTACAGACATTGAATGACGCCAACCTTCTAAGGAAGTACAGTCGACTCTGTGCCTTCCTGCACAAGGCATCTGTGTTGGCAGTCCAGTCTAGCTTCTCGTTTAACTGTACTCCCAGATACTTGTAGGTCTTAACCTGCTCCACACATTCTCCATTAATGATCACTGGCTCCATATGAGGCCTAGATCTCCTAAAGTCCACCACCATCTCCTTGGTCTTGGTGATATTGAGACGCAGGTAGTTTGAGTTGCACCATATCACAAAGTCCTGTATCAGTTTCCTATACTCCTCCTCCTGTCCATTCCTGACACACCCCACTATGGCCGTGTCATCAGCGAACTTCTGCACATGGCAGGACTCCGAGTTATATTGGAAGTCTGATGTGTACAGGGTGAACAGGACCGGAGAGAGTACGGTTCCCTGCGGCGCTCCTGTGCTGCTGACCACTGTGTCAGACCTACAGTCTCCCAACCGCACATACTGCAATGCCACCTGGCCTACACTTCAGAACTCATGACTGACATACAGCACATTGAAAGGAACAGTAATGCTGTGGATGATTGCCTCTAATGGCCCACCATTGATGCCATACACATCAGGGTTGGCTATGTTGGCACAGCAGCCAACCAAGCTACTGATCCAGAGGTCCAGGCTTACAGAACAACAGTCATGGGCCTGCAGTAGGGGAAATGTAAAGGGTAACAGATAATACATATTGTTCGTAGTAGAAATGGTTCTATATAATTTATAAACACTGTCATTGAGTTGTTGTTTTAACTTTAAGAAATGCTGTCTGACATAATGACGTCAGTGCAAGGTGATTGCTTTTGTTTTTCATTCGTAATGGAAGTAAAGGGCTGTGGCTTTTGTTAAGCACATAAAACATGCCTCGCTTGTTTTATTCAAGAATCCTACAGTTTCAATTATGACACATTTAGAAGCTTGCTAATAAACTATGCATGCATCAAAGTCTCAAATTAGATATTAGCTCTATGATCAAATGACAAAATCTAAAACTTGATTATGAATCAAAAAGCTTCAAATCAATAGATAGATAGATAGATAGATACTTTATTCATCCCCATGGGGAAATTCAACATTTTTTCCAATGTCCCATACACTTGTTGTAGCAAAAACTCATTACATACAATACTTAACTCAGTAATAATATGATATGCATCTAAATCACTAACTCAAAAAGCATTAATAATAGCTTTAAAAAAAAGTTCTTAAGTCCTGGCAGTTGAATTGTAAAGCCTAATGGCATTGGGGAGTATTGACCTCTTCATCCTGTCTGAGGAGCATTGCATCGACAGTAACCTGTCGCTGAAACTGCTTCTCTGTCTCTGGATGGTGCTATGTAGAGGATGTTCAGGGTTTTCCATAATTGACCGTAGCCTACTCAGCGCCCTTCGCTCAGCTACAAATTAATTTTAAACTTGCTAGAGTTCACTGTAAAAGTACCCCATCTATATTTCCACTTGCTTTGACAAGTGCAGCTTCAACACTCAAAAATCTCAACAATCACCAAACAAGATATAGCAGTTCACTTAATAGACATCTCATCGACAACCATTCATTCACTCCATCCATCAGTGAGCCACAGAAGCAGCAACTAAGAAAGCACCTTCCAGACAAAATAATGACAAACAAACCCCTGACCTCTGCCAGCTAGAAAGACAAGGATGTAGTTTCCATCACTGAGAAATATAACATTATTGTGTCTGCGCTTTCTGAGGAGTTTCAGGCATGCAAGGCTCCCCGCCCCCATTGTAACAACTTTCGACAAGAGCACCACTGAGAGTGTCCTGACCGGCTGCATCATTGTATGGTATGGAAGCTGCAAGGCAACAGACTGCAAGACCCTTCAGAGGATGGTAAAAACCACTAAGAGGAACACCAGGGTCTCCCTCACCTCTATTTGTGATATTTACCATGAATATTATATATGAAAGGTCCACACAGCATTCTTGCTGTTTCCCTATTCTGTGCATTTCACATTGCATTTCACATGCATTTTGAATTATATTTTACTAACTTGTTTGTGGTAATATTTTATGTACTGTGTGTGATATATGAATTGTGGGTGCAGTATCATCTGGAAGAACATTGTTTTGTCTAGTTTTATCTAAGTACAGTGAGATGACAATAAACATGAACTTGAACATGTAGATATGTCCAGACCTCAAGGACTGCATAAGTTTCAAGAAGGCTGTACACCACCACCTACGCAAGAACAATTAGGACGGACAAGTAAATGTTGACTAAGCGAGCAAAGCCCACATTTCTTAAATGAATGAAATAAAAATCTATTTCTCAGGTTGTAAAAGAAGGCCAATATCTCTTCTGATATTTCAGATTTTTAAAATTAAATTCAACATGACCCTGCAAAAGAAACATTAATCAGGGAAATTAGAATAACTTTATTCTCCTTTCCTCTGTTATTGATTCTTCAGGGGCAGAACTAATGATACTGTCTAGTCAGCTAGGCTTTTTGTACAGCTTTGATATGCACTCCACAGCTCCTAGACATTCCTTTGGTTTCTCCACTCATCAATCAATTAACAAGGTGGCTTCACCTTACAGCTCATCATCACTGCATCACTGGCCTCACCAATTCAGAAATATTTATTTTGTTTGATTCATATCCACTTGCCACCAAAAACTCCTCTTTGCAACTTACAAGTACGTTGTACCCCAGTTGCAGCAGTTCTGGTTATGGACATCCACCATTTTGAAATTCACAAATCACTACCAAAAATATGAGAATTGGAATAAAAATTCACTTTCAAAGATGTTAAGCGAGACAAGTAACTAAATAAACAAAATTACAAAGAAACAACAGTTTTTATCACTTTCTGTCAAAGGTATGCATTATGAAAAAATTGCCACATGGATGTCTGTAATGCAAGGCTATCCTGCAACTTGTTCTCTCTTTTTCCTCCCATTGATGAGTATTTGACCAAAATGTTAACCCTATTTCTCTTTCAATATTTCTTGCATTGCCTGCTCAATCTTTACTTTTATCTTCGACTTCCTGCGTGCGTGCACGTGTACACATATATATCAAGACAAATGAAATATAAGAGGAATATTAATTGATTCTCAAACTAAAGTAAATGAACATTGACTATGGACAATCGAAAATAATGAAGTTTCCCTTTATTTTGCATTAAAAAACCCAAAGACAACAGAACTGATTAATTTAAGGTTCTAGCCCCATGTAAGAAATACGTTTTGAAGTGTTCCTATTCCTTTTGACCTATCAGGGCATAGCAGCAGAGACCAGGCCAGTGGCACTGTGGTAAACTCTGAGGCTAAGCAGGAAAGGACAAAGTCAGACAGACTGATTATGATAAGAGACTTAAGATTTAGAGGGATGGACAGCTGATTCTGTGGCCACAAAAGAAAACCCAGGATGGTGTGTTGCCTCCCAGGATACCTCAGAGCAGCTGCACAAGATTCTAAAGAGTAAGGGTGAGCAGATAGAGTTTGTGGTACGCATTGGCACCAATGACATAGGTAGAAATTCCCAAGCAGTGAGTATAGGGAGTTAGGGAAGAGCAAGACCTTCAAGGTAGTAATCTCTGGATTACTCCTAGCCACAAGCTAGTTAAAGCAGAAATAGGATGATAGTATGGATGAATAAATTACAGACAAAGTGGTGCAGGGGACAGGGCTTCAGATTTCTAAATCTTTGGGATCTCTTCTGGGGAGGGTATGACTTGTACAAAAAGAATGGATTACAACTGACGCTAGGAGTGACCAAAATCATTGCAGACAGGTTTGCAAGAGTTGGTGGGGAAGGTCTAAACTACTTTGGCAGAGGGATGGAAACCAGAGTGATAGGGCTTAGGATGTGTCAATTGGTATACAAGTTGATGCAGTGAGGCTGTGAAGATGGACAGGCAAATGATAGGGCAAAATTGCAGTCAGTTGGATGAGATGAAGTAACATGGGGGCAAAAATTGCAAAGGGTGATGATTACACGACTGAAGGAGTTATATTTGAATACACACAGTACACAGAATAAGGTAGATATTCTTGTACTGCAGTTGGATTGGCAGGTATGACATTGTGGGCATCACTGAGATGTGGCCCAAAGATGATCATAGTTGGAAGCTTAACATGCAAGTATACACCTTGTCTCAAAAGGACAGGCAGATAGGCAGAGGAGTGAGTGACTCTGTTAATAAAAAAATGAAATCAAATCCTTAGGAAGAGGTGACAGAGGATCGGAAGATGTAGTATAGTTAAGAAACTGCAAAGGTAAAAAGATCCTGATGGCAGTTATATACAGGATTGTAAACAGTAGTCAGGATGTGTGATATAAATTTCATAGGAAATAGTAAAGGAACTGAACTTAATTGAATTGACTTTATTTCTTACATCCTTCACAGATACGAGGAGTAAAATCTTTACGTTACGTCTCCGTCTGAATGCGCAAATTATAGTAATTTGTAACAAATAGCATGTACAGTAAGATATACAACAAAACAGTCAATATAGCTCAGAAATACATTTGTGTCAGAATGAATTAATCAGTCTGATGGCCTGGTGGAAGAAGCTGTCCTGGAGCCTGTTGGTCCTGGCTTTAATGCTTCAGTACCATTTCTCAGATGGTAGCAAGTGGAACAGTTTGTGGTTGGGGTGACTCGGGTCCCCAATGATCCTTCAGGCCTCTTGTAATAAGGGCAATGTTATGATAGTCATGGGGGATTTCAATATGCAAGTAAATTGGGAAAATCAAATTGGTGCTGGATCCCAAGAGAGGGTATTTGTAGAATGCTGACAAGATGTTTTTTTTAGTGCAGTTTGTGCTTGAAACTACTAGGGGAAAGACAATTCTAGACTGGGTGTTCTGTAATGAAACAGATTTGATTCTGGAAATTAAGGTAAAGGAGGTAGTGATCATAATATGGTAGAATTCACCCTGCAGTTTGAGAGGAAGAAGCTAAAGTCAGATCTATCCATATCAGAGTGGAGTAAAGGGAATTACAGAGGCCTGAGAGAGGAGCTGGACAAAGTTGATTGGAAAGGGACACTTGCAGGAATGACTGCAGAACAGCAATGGCTGGAGCTTCCGGGGCAATTCAGAAAGCGCAGGATAGATACATCCCAATGATGTAGTCAGAAAGGAGGCTGAGACAACTGTGGCTGACAAAGGAAATCAAAGACAGCATAAAAGCAAAACAGAGAGGATATAACATAGCAAAACTTAGAGGGAAGATAGAGGATTGGGAAACTTTTAAAAACCAAACAGAAACCAACTAAAATAAAATCTCAAAGAATGAAAAGATTAAATATGAAGGTAAACTAGCCAATAATATCAAAGAGGATACCAAAAGCTTTTCTTCAGATACGTAATGAGTAAAAGAAAGACAAGAAAGGATGTTGGACCATTGGAAAATGACACTTGAGAGGTAGTAATGGTGGGACAAAAAATGGCGGATGAATTTAATAAGTATTTTGTGTCAGTGTGGAAGAAATTTGAGAGTGTCAGGGGGCAGAAGTGAGTGTAGTTCCAATTACCAAGGAGAAGCCAAGGAATTTTTCTCTTGTTTGGCACAGGCAAGAACAGAGTTTCACTTTAAGAAGAACCTTCTATGCTCACTTTCAGCATCAAAATATGGAGGAACCATCACAAACTCTCATAGCCCCTGATGATCCTGAGATTTCAGTCTCTGAGGCCAACGTGCAAGTACCCTTCAGGAGGGCGAACACATGAAGTCTCCTGCCTAATTGGAGTACCTGGCCAAATTGACTGGGATCTGCAAGCTGATCAAGTGGCTGGAGTGTTCACTGAGATCTTTAATCTCTCATTTTGGCAGTCTGAGGCTTCACTTATACCAGTGCCAAAGAAGAACGTAATAACCTGCCTCAATCACTATCATCCAGCAGCACTTACATCCACAGTGATGAAGTGTTTTGATAGGTTGGTGCTGAAACACATCAATTCCTGCATGAGAAGTGACTTAGATCTATTCCAATTTGCCTACTGGCGCAACAGGTCCAATGCAGATGCCATCATATTGGTTCTTCACTCAACCTTGAAATATCAGGACAGCAAAGATGCGTACATCAGGATGCCCTTCATTGATTACAGCTTGGCATTCAATTCAACCGCCAGGACTTAAGAACTTTTTAAAAGCTATTATTAATGCTTTTTGAGATAGTGATTTAGATGCATATCATATTTTTTTTTACTGAGTTAAGTATTGTATGTTATTAGTTTTGCTACAAGTGTATGGGACATTGGAAAAAAAGTTGAATTTCCCCATGGGGATGAATAAAGTATCTATCTATCTATCTATCTAATACCATCATCCCCTGAAAACTAATCAATAAGCTTGAAGACCTTGACCTCTTTGTGCAATTGGAACCTCAATTCCCTCACTTGCAGACCCCAGTCAATTAGGATTGGCAACAAAATCACCTTCACAATCTCCATCAGCACAGGTGCACCACAAGGCTGCCTGCTTAGTCCCTGCTCTACTTGCTTTAGTTATGACATTACTATCATTCCTACTCCCTTAATTTTGCATTTGCTTCAACATAAATCAGACCCTCAAGGCAAGATACCAATTATAGCATAATAAACAAGAAGTTCAAATCTTTCCCTTTATTCTAAAATCAAACTGCTGTCTAAAAAAATGACGGTTGCAAACTTTGGAAACAAAGTTCAGATTGCAACAGTGAAAATTACAAGGTTACTGAAGACTGGGCATAAAGAGAGATAGATTTACACCATAGTTATTACAAGAAAATCAAAGGTCTGAATGAACGACCTAGAGACACTTCGAATCCCACCATATAGAAATCAAGGAATTTAAATTTGGTTAATTATATAAAAGTGAATTATTATGTTAAGAATGCACCAGCCGTAAACATTCAAATAGCAAATTAGGAAAAGAAATCTGACCAGGCATATGGAACTGTAGTTCACTCTTGACAGTCCTCTGAAATTGCAAATTGTATGAAGTCATTACAGTAAAGTACAAGAAGATTGAAACTAAATGGACCATTTGAGATAAACCTAGCTATATGGATTCAAGAAAAAATGCAACACAACCAAATCAGACATGCAAGCCTTAATCATGTTCTACCAAAAATGAAATAATTGTCTCAGAAAGCTAATCAAGCAACCAGCTGAAACAAGCACAAGACCCTGAGTTTACTATCTATTTTATGTTTAGACTGCCCCCAATAAAAATTTGGATCCATTGCTTCTAGTGTTACAGTGGTGAAGGAGTAGCCTAGAGAAAAGAACAAAGCAGAAGTTGGAAGGGATTCATCAATATTTATCCCAGACCCCATGCCATCAAGTCAAATGTGAACAAGGAAAACATGCTTTGATTACTACACACCAGCATCTTCAGCAATAAATCAGTAGATCTTCACACTGACTGTAATTAACTGCCCGGGACCTCAGAATCTGTCATAATCAAAATAAATAAGGGGATCAACAAAGATTTAACAAGTGTGAAGATTATGTACATCAGGAACAACATTAGACTCGCCAAAATATTGGCTGCCACAACAGGTCATGAATGTTGATAATAAAAGCTGCTGATGTTTAGTAACAGTGGAACCCAGCAGTGAAAGACTAAAGTACTTGCAACTATTTTCAGTCAGAAATGACAATGAATTAACCTTTTGGTATTCTCCCATGATATCCACTCCACTGATTCCACCTGATATAAAGGAATGCCTAGATTATAGGGAAGTCCATGGACACCAACAACATCATAGATGCCACACTCAGAAGTTACCAAGTAGAACTCCTCTATCTTCAGCACTGGTATCCATTCAATAAGGAATTGGTTTGGGTAACACAAGAAACTAACTCAAACCTCAGATAATAAAGCTGTCCATGCCTACACGCAGGCTGGACTTAAAGTGACAAGTAGACACACAAATGAGAAATAATGGCTACAAAAACCTTTAACTACATTCCTATTGACAAAACATCCAACATCAAAAGTCACCAAAAGGGAAAAAAATTGTCATTGTTCCTATCAGCTAATTAAAAACTATGTCTACATGTGATCAAAGACTAGGACTACTCTGCAGCAAATGATCCACATTCAACGAGCCTTTCAACTACAAAGGTACAAATCAGGAATGTGATAAAATACTCTCATTGCCATTCAGAAAGCTTATTACTGTGAATTCTGGTTAATTGGGACGAGTTCATTTTAGCCCAATTAAGTGGCCGCCCAAGTTAGCCGCTTTCATGGAAATAGTTAAAAAGATTGACGTACAAACTGAGTAACAAATTATGTATTTAAATGAAATAAAAATTACAACACCACCAATAGAACTACAATACTATAAAACTATGCATTAGTTCCTAATAGTCATCAATGGAGGGATTCATCCAGTGTACACCATACACAAAATCAGTGCGACAACTAGTCTAGATAATGAACTACCTTCAAACAATGCTATCCTCCAAATCTTCATTTTCATTGTAACATTCAAGATGATTATTGATACAGTACCTATAAAAAGTATTTATCCCTTGGAAGTTTTCATGTTTTATTGCTTTGCAACATTGAATTACAGTCGATTTAATTTGGCTTTTTTGACACTGATCAACAGAAAAAGACTCGTACATGTCAAAATGAAAGCAGATCTCTAAAAAGTGATCTAAATTAATTACAAATGTAAAACACAAAATAATTGATTGCATAAGTATTCACCCCCCTTTGATATGACACACCAAAACATCTCTGGTGCAGCCAATGGGTTTAGAAGTCACGTAATTAGTAATTGGAGATCACCTGTTTGCAGTCAAGGTGTTTCAATTGATGTAGTAAAAATACACTTGTAGCTGGAAGGTCCAAATGCTGGTGAATCAGTGTCCTGGCAAAAACTACACAATGAAGACAAAAAGAACACTCCAGAGTTATTTAACTCTGTTAAAAGGTTATTGAAAAGCATAAGTCTGGAGATGGATACAAGAAAATTTCCAAGCCAGTGAATATCCCTTGGAGTACAGTTAAGTTAATCATCAAGAAATGGAAAGAATATGGCACAGTTGTAAATCTGCCTAGAGCAGGCCATCCTCAAAAACTGAGAGACCATGCAAGAAGGGGACAAGTGAGGGAGGCTACCAAGAGACCTATGACAACTCTGGAGGAGTTACAAGCTTCAGTGGCTGAGATGGGAGAGACTGAACATACAACAACTGTTGCCTGGGTGCTTCACCAGTCACAACTTTATCAGAGAGTGGCAAAGAGAAACCACTGCTGAAAGCAACTCAAGTGAAATCTCAGCTAGAAGAAGATTCTATGGTCTGATGAAACCAAAATTGAGCTTTTAGACTAAATACTATTTTTGGTGTAAGCCAAACACCACTTATCATCAAAAACACACCATCCTGACCATGGAGCATGGTGGTGACTGCATCACGCTGTGGGAATGCTTCACTACAGCAAGCCCTGGAAGGCTTGTGAAGGTAGAGGGCAAAATGAATGGAGGAAAATACAGAGAAAAACCTGATGTAGTCTTCAAGAAAACTGTGACTTAGATTTTTTTCCCCCAGGAAGACAATGACCCCAAACATAAAGCCAAAGCTACACAGAAATGGCTTTAATAAAATCTTGATCAGTGTCAAAAAAACCAAATGTGATTCAATGTTGTAAAACAATAAAATGTGAAAACTTCCGGCAGGCTGGGGGAGATAAATATTTTTATAGGGACGATACCTTCAAATTCTTCATAGTTCCTAACATGCAGTAGTGAAATTGTTTCATTTTCACTCCCGACCGTTTCTGGCATCTCCAAGCCTGAATGCTTGAAACTACAGTGAGCAAAAATGCTTACTGCTTATTTCTCGCCCAGTATCAGTGACAATATCACTGATTTTTGAACACAAACACATACAACTGATGCTATTTTAAAAATTGCTTGCTCTAGGCAAGTTGTAACATCTAATGGCCACACAACTGTGCACTACCCATAGTAGTCAGAACCCATTCAGCAACAGTCTCCAGCTCCAACTAAGCAGCAGAGCGTCCGAACTAAGCAGAAGGGAATCCTGTTAATTTTCTCGATTACTTTTTGTTCTTTAAGAGTTAACCCAAATAAGCAGATGCGCCAATTAACTGGAATGCACTGTACAGGGATAAAGCAATGCCCACTACCTTATACTGTGTGCAACCTGTATCATCTGATGGATTGTACCAACTCAAAGTTCAAAAACAGTTCAAAATAAAATTTACTATCAGAGTACATACATGACATTACATACAACCGTGAGATTCTTTTTCTGCTGGCATACTTAGCAAATCTATAGAACAGCAACTGTAAACAAACTACAGATGCAAATATTAAAAAAAGCAATAAATAACAAGCATGAAATAACAATCTAGTAGAATCCCTAAATGAGTATAGCTATCCCATTTTATTCAAGAGCCTGATGGTTGAAGGGCATTAACTATTCTTGAACCTGGTGCGAGTCCTGAGCAGCAGCGAAAAAAAGAGCATGGTCTGGGAGGGTCTTTGATGACAGATGCTGCTCTTTTATGGCAACATTTCATGTAGATGTGCTCAATAGTCGAAAGGGTTTTACCTATAATGTACTGGGCCAAATCCACTACTTTTTTCTGCTCAAAGGCACTGGTGTTCCCATACCAGGCTGTAATGCAAGCAGTCAGCACACTTACTGCCAGACATCTATAGAAGTTTGCCAAGATTTTCAATGACATGCTGTAACTCCACAGACTTCTGAGGAAGTAGAGGCAGTGTTGTGCTTTCTTCACCTTAATATTTATATGATGGGTCCAGGACACTATCCTCCAATGAGTACCAGTTCATGGACCTCTGGTTTCCCTCCCCTGAAGTCTACAATTAGTTCCTTGGTTCTTATGACATTGAGTAAGATGTTGTTATAACACCACTCAGCCACGTTTTCAACCTCCCTTCTGTATGCTGATTCATCACCCCCTTTGATACAGCCCACTAGAGTCAAAGGTGTACAGCCAGTAGAGCAAGGGGCTAAGTACACATCCCTGTGGTGCTCCTGTGCTGATGGAGATTGTGGCGGAGATATTTTTGCCAATCCGTACTGACTGGGGTCTACAAGTGAGGAAATCCAGGATCTAATTGCCCAAGGAGGTGTTGAGGCCCAAGCCTTGGAATTTACTGATTAGTTTTGAGAGTTTGATGATGTTAAATGCCAAGCTATAATTGACAAAGAGCATCCTAATGTATGCATTTTTGCTGTACAGATGTTCCAGGGTTGTGTGAAGAGCCAATGAGATAGCAATTGCTGTAGACCTGTTGCTCTGGTAGGCAAATTGGAGCAGATCGAAGTCCCCAAATCATCGGAGGGGCAGAGCAAAGTCAAGATGGTGCTAAATGGCAACTCCTTTGCTTACATCTTCGGAAGCAGCTCTATTTCTACATATGATATCTCTTTTTTTCCTTTTCAAGGTTCTTTTGAAGACACTGACCTGGAGTTACACTCTGACTCCGGTTCTTTGCAGGAAGGGCACCCGCTCTCAAGGCTGCTTGTGTGTGGGAGGGGGGGTCTTTGGGGTTCTAACATTTAACCATCATTCATTCTTTGGGGCACTCCTCTGTTTTTGTGGATGTTTGAGAAGAAAAAGAATTTCAGGATGTATATCGTATATATTTCTCTGACATAAAATGTACTTATTAAAACCATTCAGACAAGAGCTGATACCTCCTTTGACAGCACTGTCCAAATATCAAAATAAACCGATACAGTTTGGCACCAGCCGTGTCACAGCAGTTGCCAGTCAGCACTGAATTCAACGCAGGGCTGATTTACGAACTTCAGCTCCGGATTTTTTCCCTCAGGGTTTACTCCCGAAGCCTTCCCCCTGAGTGAGTATAGCTATAAGGCAGTGGAGGTTTGAGATCAGAGTTTTCCTTCTTCTAGATGAGCTGCCAACCATAGCTGATGAGCCCCATCTGTCTGAAGTGACTAGTTTCATGGTGTCTTTACCCCATCTTTACCTCTTGTCTTGTCAGTAGAAATGGTTCTGCCAGGTTTAGTAGCTAAACTACATGTGAAGACCAGGAGCTGGACTTGGTTTTCAGAGGCTATTTGAGACATGTGCCATTGGAAGCATTCAAAAAGTAGTTGGAGCTGATCCTCACTACCTCCCCTGACTATAACAACCTTAAGGAAATTTATCACTATCTGCTCAGGAACATTAAAAAGTGGACAATAAAAACTGGTCTTGCTACATGCCATCTTTCAAAAGTATCTTTAACAAATGATACCTGCCCCCATTAAAAAAAACTATATTTTTCATTACTTGTTCCCATCTTGCTTATTTTGTTCCTCTCCTGTCCATGCATCTTGGATCCTAGCAATCAATGCTTGGATAAGCAGAGCAAATTCAAGCTTGTACGGGGGAATATCTTTGCACTTGCATTCCTGCACTGCTAGGGTTAGTCTTATGATGAAATCATCTACATTCTCACTGAGGGTTTGTTGCAACTTTGAGAACCTGAAGCATGCCGTGAAGACACTGCCTTGTGTCCCACAAATGTTGTCCAATGCCTCAAACACACCTGTCAGCTCAGACTTGTTCTGTAGGTTCAGAGCATTGACTATTTTTGCCTGAGTTCTCCCAAGTGCATGTGAAACAGCTTAAGTTTCATTATTCCTTCATCTTTGCCACTCGTGTTAAAATTGGTAGGAATTCAATATAGTCCAGGAAGGACGTCATCCACTGCAACTAGGTTTCAGGGTTTAGTTTTACCATAGCTGTGGCCCAAAATGCATTGGATGCTTGTAGTAGAGCAACATTTTGTTTTGATCCTCATCACCACATATGCACAGAGCAGGAACCAAACTTCTACTGAGTCACGTTAATAATATCCGCTGGGCAACTTAGTGAGAGAGCAATGAACTGAGCCCATCGAGACAAAAGACGTGCACACTCAAAAGCCCGCACCCAAAATAGAATATGTAAGAGGCCCAATCACTTCATTGTGCGATCAATCAGCCACATGTACACTAGCAATCAATCTGATATGGTACAATTTAACTCCATTCTTCTTTTCAGGTATGATCCAAACTACAATAAAATGGCATCATTCTTTCAAAGTTCTAACAAGCAAATAAGAAGGGATGCAATATCTGCTGCTTTTGGTCCCCAAGCAACAGAAGTTTAGATTGCATCATCAAGCAAGGTGCTGCAAGTTGTAAGAGTCCAGCAGATGGCCACAATGTTTCAGGCAGTGGACGAGGTCGTTAAGTCTATTACTTTATTTTAGTTAGTACTGAGCTGAGTGCTGAAGCTACATCCAAACAAGCAACTCACACAAAATGCTGGTGGAACACAGCAGGCCAGGCAGTATCTATAAGGAGAAGCACGTTTCGGGCCGAGACGTCCAGTCCAGTTAGTCCTGACGAAGGGTCTCGGCCCGAAACATCAACAGTGCTTCTTCTTATAGATACTGCCTGGCCTGCTGTGTTCCACCAGCATTTTGTGTGTGTTGTTTGAACTTCCAGCATCTGCAGATTTCCTCGTGTTTGCTCCAAACAAGCAACTGGAGTGTTTCACCACACTCCTGGCTCGTATCTTATAATTAAAGGCTTATTGCAGAATTAGTCCAGTTCTTCTTTTTGATGGATTTCAAGTTTTATTTCTTCAACTGTTATCTGAATGGTAAACAACAAATAAATTGTGCACTCATGCAAGTAGCATTGTTTAAAGATATGAACTCTTCAGCACAAATGCAATCTGCTTACCCAAGTTTTATTCCTTGCTGAAAGGAATGCACTACACAAAAACCTACCCAAACATTCCTTAGAAAACAACCAAGTTAAGTAAACCTCTGAACTGCTTTCAACATGTTAACATACTTCCTTAAATAGGGGTTCAGTGCTGTAAACAATACTCAAGATGTGGCCTCTCACCAATGCCCCATGTATAACTTTGCTACTTAGTATTCTCTCATAATAAATGATAACAGTCTATCATTTTCCCAATAATACGCCCAAACCTGCACATTAATTAAAAATGATACACGAGGGCACTCAAATCCCTCTGCATCTCAGAGCTTTTCAGCTTCTTGTCATTCAGATAGAATCAGATCAGAATCAAGAAACACAGAAAACCTACAGCGCAATACTGGCCCTTCAGCCCACAATGCTGTGTCGAACATGTACTTACTTTAGAAATTACCTAGGGTTACTGATAGCCCTCTATTCCTCTAAGCTCCATATACCTATCCAAGTGTCTCTTAAAAGACCCTATTGTATCCGCCTCCACCACTGTCGCCGGCAGCCCATTCCACACACTCGCCACTCTGTGTAAAAAAAGGTGCTACTTCCAAGCACCTTAAAACTATGCCCTCTTATGTTAGCTATACTCAGGTTATTATCACTGGCACGTGCCATGCAAATCTGTAGCAACAGTACAGTACATAAAATATTACAATAAGAAATATAACAAATAAACAGTGCAAAAAGATAGCAAAATAGTGAGGGAGTTTTGGACCATGCAGAAATCTGATGATGAAGGGGAAGAAGCTGCTCCTAAAATAGCAAATGCATGTCTTCGGCCTCCTGTGCATCCTCCCTGATAGTGGTAATGAGAAGAGGGCATGCTTTGAGGGTCCTTAATGATGGATGTCACCTTCTTGAGGTACTATTTTTTTGAAGATGTCATCAATGCTGGGCAAGGCAAGCACCCATGATGGGGCTGGCTAAGTCGACACCCTCTGCAACATTTTTTTCAATCCTGTGCGTTACAGCCTCCATACCAGGTGGTTATGCAACCAGTCCATGGTACACCTATAGAAGTCTGCTCGAGTCTTTGATGACTTATCAAATCTCAAACTCCTAATGAAGTACAGCTGCTGGTGTGCTTATGCAAGTATACTACATTTGACAGATCATTGCCCACTTGTATGACATCCCTTTAATGTAGTTTCCTTGTGTCTTCTTGATAACTTACTTTCTTATTTTTGTGTTATCAGCAAATAGAACCATACTTTTGCTGCTTTTATCTAAATCATTTGTTGTAGAAAGGACGCAAAAATCAAGCTCTATGTAGCTAAAAACAGAACTTTGAATTTAATTGAACTGAACTCCATAACATATTTTCATAGATTGTAAAACAGTACAGGGCAGGAACAGGTCCTTCAGCCCACAACCTTGATGCCAAATGTAACTAATCCCATCTGTCTATATATGATCCACATTCCTGCATTCCCTTCACATTTATGCATCTATCTAAATGCCTTTTGAACACCATCTCCAACACTGGCACTAGCCTCTACAGCATTCAGGGCACTTTCAAAAGGTGATGCCTGCAAAAGATGGCTTTCATCATTAAGGACCCCAGCACCTAGGACACTGGTCCCTTGTCACTACTACCATCAGGAAGGAGTACATGAGCCTTATGACACACATTCAACATTTCAGGAACAGCTTCTTCCTCTCCATCATCAGATTTCTGAATGACAATGAACCCATGTACACTACCTCAATTTTTTTTTCTTTTCTTGCTCTACTTTTTCACAACTTCTTTAATATTATATTGTAATTTATACTGTTTAATGTATTGCACTGTACTACTACCACAAAACAACAAATTTCATGACATAGCCAGTGATAATAAACCTGATTCTGACCATTGCATCTGCTTCCATCACCATCCCTGGCAACACATTCCAAGCACTTACTGGCTAAAAAAAACGCCCACACATCTCAAACTTTCTGCCCCACATTTACCCTATGCCCTCTGGTACTTGACATATCTACCCTGGAAAAGAGACTAACTGCCTACCCTATCAATACTACAATTTAGTTAACCTCCATCAGGTTATCTACAACCTCTAAATTTCTGTCTAATCAAACAACAGTAACAAGAGGTCCCAGTATTGATTCCGGCGGAACACACTTGTCACAGATCTCCCATCAGAATAAGGTTCCTTCTCCACTATCCTGTGTTCTAAAACCTAGCAAATTTTGAAGCCAATCTTAATCTTCTGCATCAGTTTACCAAGAGTTTATTGAAATCCATGTAGACAACACTCAGTGCCCCTAGCCTCATCAATCATGTTTGTCACCTCCTCAAAAGACAAAACACAAGTGGATTACAGGCAATCTTTTAACTAGAACAGGTAGGAGTTTAAGCCCTATGTTACATAATCATGATATCCTATACTTTCCCATATTAATTGTTAAGACCTTCTTTCAAACTGTGATAATGAAGCCTCATGTCAAAAAGTCATTCAAATTTGTAAGGTGGGACCTGCTCCACACGAAGCAAACTGACTATCACTAATAAGCCATGCTTTTCCAAAAGTGACTAAATCCCATTCTAAGGAACCTCTCCCCACCACTGATGCAAGGGGCTCACTGGGCAGTAATTTCCAGGATCATCGCTATTGGCCATGTTAAGTAAAGAGAAAAAACACTAGCTACTCTCCATTTCTCCAGGAACTCACCTGACACTGAGATCCTTATCAAGAAGTAGTAACTTTTTAAATCAACCTTATCAGCCTGCTCTTGAGATTGTCACAATGAAACAACATACCTAATTGGTTTTACACAGCCAGGGATGTTTGCTCACTCCCTCTTTCATGGGAAAGATCCCAATTGGAGTCAAGTTGAACAAACACCAATTAACAGCTGAGATAGTGGGAAAGCTCACGACAACAAACAAACCTCCAAGCATGTTAAAAAAATACCAGCTCTATGAAGAAACTTCACTCTTTTCCAGATGTGACTAAATCCAGAGCATGACATGGTTGTGTGTGAACTGATAGTGGCTGGTTCTGCAATAGCAGCCCTCATGCACCCATGACGGAAGAGTTGAGCCTGTAAAGAAGCACTGCTCCCTCCAACCCTCCCTCAAACACACACATATCAAGAGTATTTGCACCCAGCCCACCTGCTTGATCTTGCAGACACACGGCTCCAGAATAATGTCCTGTAAAACATCTACAAGGACATTGTCACAGGAAAGCAACATCCACCAGCAGGGATCCCCACCACCCAGGACATGCTCTCCTCTCACTGCTGCCATCAGGAAGAAAGTACAGGAGCCTTAAGTCCCACAGCAACAGGTTCATGAACAGTTATTACCACCCAACCATCAGGGTCTTGAACCTGAGTGGAAAACTTTACTCATCCCCAACATTGAACTGTTCCCACAACCTATGGACTCACTTTCAATTACTCTTCATCTCATGTTCTCAATTTTTACTGCTTGTTTAGTTATTTTTGCACTTACACAGTTTGTTGTCTTTTCCCCATTGGTTGTTTGTCTGTCTTGTGTGTGGTTTGTCATTGATTCTATTGTGTTTCTTCGTATTTACTGTGAATGCCCGCAAGAAAATAAACAGGGTAGATTACGTTAAGATATATATACTTCGATAATAGATTTATTTTGAACATCAATCTGCAGGCCATGACACTCAGGGACTTAGTCCATATTATTTCTTTGTAACTGTCATCATAATTATATGTGCTGTGTGCAGTTGGTTCTGTGATTTGTACATTGGCCCTGTTGAAACGCTGTTTCATTTGTCTGTGTGGCTGAATGACAATTAAACTTGAACTTGAACATACTCACCACCCAGGTCAAGCCGCCGGACTCTCCGTCTCCCTTTGACATCTTGCCGAAGACTCTGTTCCTGCCCCGCCGCCTCTGCTCGCTTGACGTTGAACTGGACTCTCTCCGCCGGCTCGTTCGCTTTCCCGGTTGGGACACAAGACCGTCCGGGCAGCGATGGCTCCAGATCCCGTCCGATCTTCCAGCCGCCCGGCCCGTCACATCAGCGGGGTCCGCGCCCGACTCAAGCTACCGACCGAGGCCCGGGAGGGATAGGACCGGCGGATCGAGGCCGATTCCCCCTCTGACAGGGATCAGGTAGGTGATGGAAAAGGGTCCGTTCTCCCGCCTCTGTCCGAGGCCGCCGCCGCTCTCGGGGGGGAGAAAGATCGGAGCGAAGGATGGGCCGAGGCCGCTTCTCCTCCTTCCCAGTAGCCGGAAAACAAGATGCCCTCACTCAGAGCGGCCTGCCGGCTCCCCACCGAGAAGATGGAAGCTGAGCTCCGGCTCTGCGGGCGGCCGGCCTGCTTCGAGCTCGCGTCAACGGCCGGCCCCGCACGCTCTCACACGGCCGAGCGCGAACAATGGGAGAGCGAGGAGGCCGCAGCGCATCCGTCAGCGTCTTCTCCTCCTCCCTCCCTCCTTCCTTCCTCTGCCCTGCCTTCGCCTCAGCTTCACCGCCCACCCGCGGCGCGCAGCCCGGCTCCACTCCGTCCCGCCGAGCGAACGACGGACAACCGGTCACCTCCGCCAATCACCCGCCTCCGTCTTCAGCCGGCGCTCCTGGCCACCTATCAGCAATCCCGTTCCGGCGGTGACGTCTATTGGAGAGGGAGGCGGGGTGGAGGGAGCTCCGGGTGCGAATGATGGCCGGCGTCTGTAATGTGAAAGGATTACCCTCCGTTTACATTGTCTCTCGTCACTTACAATAGTGTAAATGTTTCCAGCTATGTTGGACAATGGAGAGATTCCCTTTGTAAAAGTATTTATTCACGATTTGTTTCTCCATCTGGGGGATTGGAGTTGCTTCATTATAACAGCGCATTGAGGTAAAACCCCTTAGTACATAGTAAAAATCATAATACGAGTTAAACAATAACAATGCAGAACAAAGTGTTAGAGTTGCAGGGAAAGTGCAGTGCAGGCAGACAATAAGGTGCAAGATAGTAAATGTAACAGCTACAAAGGAAGTCCATCTGTAACTTAAATTTGATGGCATTTCTCATAAACTGTAACACTTTATTCATTCTATTACTATTTTAACTCAATGCACTGTGTAATCTCATCTGTATCGACAATGTGCAAGACAAGCTTTTTAGTGCACCTTGATACATGTAACAATAATAAACCAATTTACCATTTCAAAGTAAATTCAAAGAACACTACAGCACAGAAAACACGCCATTCGGCCCTACTAGTCTGTGCCAAAACTTTATTCCGCTAGTCCCATTGACCTGCACCCAGTCCATAACCCTCCAGACCTCTCCCATCCATATACGTATCCAATTTATTCTTAAAACTTAAGAGTGAGCCTGCATTTACCATAACAGATGGCAGTTCATTCCACACTCCCACCACTCTGAGTGAAGAAGTTCCCCCTAATATTCCCCTTAAACCTTTCCACTTTCACCCTAAAGCCATGTCCTCTCGTATTTATCTCTCCTAATCTAAGTGGAAAAAACTTACTCACATTTACTCACACTTACTACACATTTACTCACACTTACAAAAAGAGGAATTTTGTAAACTTATCAAATCCCCCCCTCATTCTTCTACACTCCAAGGAATAACGTCCTAACCTGTCCAATCTTTCCCTGTAACTCAACACCTGAAACCCCAGCAACATCCCAGTAAATCTTCTCTGCATTCTTTCAATCTTACTGATATCCTTCCTATAGTTAGGTGACTAGAACTGCACACAATACTCCAAATTTGGCCTCACCAATGTCTTATACAATCTCACCATAACATCCTAATTCCTATACTCAATACTTTGATTTATGGATGCCAGGATGCCAAAAACTTTCTTTACACCCCTGTCTACCTGTGACGCCACTTTCAGGAAATTATGTATCTGAACTCCCAGATCCCTTTGTTCCTCCGCACTCCTCAGTGCCCTACTGTGTATGCCCTGCCTTGATTTGTCCTTCCAAAATGCAACACCTCACACTTGTCTGCATTAAATTCCATCTGCCATTTTCTGGCCCATTTTTCCAGTTGGTCCAGATCCCTCTGTAAGCTTTGAAAGTCTTCCTCACTGTCCACAACACCTCCAATCTTAGTGTCATCAGCAAAATTGCTGATCCAATTTACCACATTATCATCTAGATCATTGATATAGACAACAATGGTCCCAGCACAGACCCCGAGGCACACCACTAGTCACAGGCCTCCAGTCTGAGAAGCAATCCTCCACTGCCATTCTGTCTTCTCCCACACAGCCAATTTCAAATCCAGTTTACAACCTCTCCATGAATACCTAGTGTCTGAACCTTCTGAACTAACCTCCCATGTGGGACCTTGTCAAAGGCCTTACTAAAGTCCATGTAGACAACATCCACAGCCTTTCCTTCATCTACTTTCTTGGTAACCTCCTCAAAAAACTCAACAAGATTTGTTAAACACGATCTACCACACACAAAGCCATGCTGACTATCCTTTATCAGCCCTTGGCTGTCCAAATACTTGTATATCTGATTTCTCAGAACACCTTCCAATAATTTACCTACTACTGATGTCAGGCTCATTGGCCTGTAATTACCTGGTTTAATTTTGGAGCCTTTTTTAAATAACGGAACAACATGAGCTACCCTCCAATCCTCCGGCACCACACCCGTGCCTAAGGACATTTTAAATATTTCTGCCAGGGCCCCTGCAATTTCTAAACTAGTCTCTCTCAAGGTCCAAGTGTAAAAACTATAGAAGTGTGTATATATATGTAACAATATATGACCCTGAGATTTATTTTCTTGTAGGCATACTTAATAATTATCTATAGAATAACCATAAGAAAATCAATGAAAGACTACTCAACTTGGGTGTTTAACCAGTGTGCTAAAGACAACAAACTGTGCAAATGCAAAAGAAAGAAATAATAAATAAACAATAAATAACAGGAATATGAGCTGAAGATTCATTAAAAATGAGCCCATAGGTTGTTGGAACATTTCACTGATGGGGCAAGTAGTTATCCCCTTTGGTTCAAGAGCCTGATGGTTGAGGTGTGGTAACTCTTCCTGAACCTGGTGGTGTGAGTCCGGAGGCTCTTGTAGCTTCTTCCTGATGCCAAAAGTGAGAAGAGTGTTTGACCTGGGTGGAGGGGGTCCCTAATGATGGATGCTGCTTTCCTGCAACAACGCTCCGTGTAGATGTGCTACAAGATGCTGTTCTGGAGCCATGTTTCTGCGAGAACAAGCAGGCAGGCTAGGACATATCCACTACTTTTTATAGGATTTTCTATTCAAGGACATACCTAGCTGTGATGTAGCCAGTCAATATACTCTGCACTACATATCAATAGAAGTTTGTCAAAATTTTAGATATCATGCCAAATATCTCTGCAAACTCCTAAGGAAGTAGAGGCATTGATGTGCTTTTTTTTTGTAATTGCACTGTATGCTGGGCCCAGGACAGGTTGTTTGAAATAATAACACCGTCTTCATCTGAGACATGCCATTAGAGAGGAAGTACAGGAGCCTGAAAACCCACACTCAACTATTCGGAAATAGCTTCTTTCCCTTTAACATCAGACTTTGAAATGGTCCATGAATGATGTTACCTCATTATTCTTTTTTATGCACTGTTTACTGATTTTATAATTTATAATAATTGTATGTATCTGTTGCCGCAAAACAAACTCCAGGTTACGTACACTCTGTGGCCATTTTATTAGGTACCTCCTCATTAATGCAAATATCTAATCAGCCAATTATGTGGCAGCAACTCAATGCATAAGAGCATGCAGACATGGTCAAGAGGTTCAGTTGCTGTTGAGACCAGACATAAGAATGGTGAAGAAATTTGATCTAAGTGGCTTTGATCGTGGAATGATTGTTGGTGCCAGACAGGGTGGTTTAAGTACCTCAGAAACTGATTTCCTGGAATTTTCACACTCAACAGGCTCTAAGTGACTTTGGCCGTGAAATGATTGTTGGTGCCAGATAGGGTGGTTGGGTATCTCAAAAATTACTGATCTCCTGGGGCTTTCATGAAAAACACTTCTAGAGTTTAAAGAATGGTGCAAAGAAAAAACAACAGAAAATATACAGAGAGTGGCAGTTCTGTGGGTGAAAACACCTTGTTAATGAGAGAGGTCAGAGGAGAATGGGGAGACCTATTCAAGCCGTCAGGAAGGCAACTGTAACTCAGATAACCACATGCTACAACAGTTGTGTGCAGAAGACCATCTCTGAATACGGAACACATTGAACCTTAAAGTGGATGGGCTACAGCAGCAGAAGATCACACAGGGTTCCACTCTTGTACCTAATAAAAGTGAGCACTGAATGTGATAATGAACCTTCTTCTGATTCTGAATTTCTTGCTCAACCAAATGTAATCCAATAACATCATCAGTGATTTGTTCATTTTCATGTGAGATCCACACAGCTTGAAGTCTCCTTCTAATCAGCTGCTTCTGTGTTCCAGTTTTTAATATACAGATCAGGATGTTCAAAAATCGTCCATTCTAAAAGCAACCCAATTTATTCACAGTGAAATACATTCTCCAAGCAGAGTACAGCCTATTAAACTTTCCAAATCCTAGCTCAGGTCCTATTTGACAGCAGTTTTAGTTTACTGCAGGCAGTAGAAAGGAGATACATCTCTATCAAAGGAGGTGTAAGGTGCTCTTTCCCTCCATTCCTGCAGGTCACCCTGGGGCAAGGTATAGCACCAGCTTAGCAACCCCCCCCCCCCCCAACCCATACCCGATCAGGTCACATGAAGCCACGGGAGGTGTTGAAAAAACTGCCTGTGCCATATGACATGGCACATGATGATGACTTAGTTTAGAGTCCCACTCTAAAAAATGATAAATTGTCCTGTGATTAGGCTAGAGTTAAATATGTGAGTTGCATGGTTCCACACCAGAAGGCCTGTTCCACACTGTACCTCTAAATAAATAAAATGCTTTGAGATAATTCAGGTAAATATAGACAAGTAAATCACACAAAATGAAGAGTTTTGAAGAACTTCACTACACATTGTTATGTTAGATAAAATACAATCACCCTAAATTTTTATATGATTGACTACATGGAAACTGAACTTTGGACCCAGTCAATTTGCTGGAACTTAGTTTGTATTCAAGCACATAGCCTTAAGTGTTATTTCTCCTTTTCTAATTATCCATTTATTGCTCTTTCCTTCATCTGACTACTTCTGCATTGCCCTTTACATTAGCTACTAGCCAGTATTGGTAAACTGGGACTGTATTCAATGAAGAATGATACACATTCAAAGCCAATTGAAATATCCACTAAAACGTGTGGGACTGCAGACCTTTAACTCTGTAGCTGCAGGTGAGTTAAAGACTCCCATCGCTGAGTGAAGTTTCAAATTTGTTGAAGCTGTACAAGTGGACTTCCTAAGAAAATTAGGAACAGAAATGGGCCACTTAGCCTGAAAGCCAGAAAGGGTGAAAGGTGAAATGTTTAAGGGGAACATGAGGGGAAACTTTGACTCAGAGGGTGGTGACAGTGTGCAACGATCTACCAGTGTAAGTGATGGATGCAGGTTCAATTTCAACATTTAAGAGAAGTTTGAATAGGTACATGAGCGGGAAGGCTATAGAGGTCTATGTTCTGCGTGCAGGTCAATGGGACTAGGAAGCTTAATTGTTTTGTCATGGATAGATGGGTTCAAGGCCTGTTTCTGTACTGTAGTTTTCTATTACTATGAAAATGTATGCACTTTCCAGAGATTAGAAGAGAGAAAACAAAACATTCCAAGGATAGTTTAAATTATGGATGTTGCGAGGATATTTCCTGTGGTTGGAGACTCTAATACAAGGGGCATAATTTCAGGATAAAGGACAATTTAAGACCAAGGCGAGGATGAATTCCTTCTCTCAGAAGGCTGTCAGTCTTTAGGATTTTCTATTTCAATGAGCTTGGATGTTCAATTTTTAAAATTTTTTTTGGGTTGCTGAAGGGTTTTGGACACTTAAGACAATCAGAGCACATGAACTGGGAATGTGAACAGGGTAACAGATGAGGCACAATTTTATTAAACAGGTGAACTTTTAACCTACTCAAAGATCAATTTAGCCTTTCACTCTCATTTAGACCTCTGTTTTTGTATTATCCTTGTGCTTACCTAAGTCTCTTAAATCTCCCAAATATATCTGCCTCTACCACTACTGTTGATAGTGCGTTCATCGCACCCATCACTCACTATTTAAAAAAGCTACCGCACCTCTGACGTTACTTTCCTCCAATCACCTTAAAATTATGCCCTTCTCGTAGTAACGATTTTTGTTCTGGGGGATAAAGGCGCTGGCTGCCCATTCAGTCCATGCCTCATATCATCTTGTCAAATCAGCTCTTAGCGTCCTTCGCTCCAATGAGAAAAACCCTAGCTCCTAAGACATGTTTTCTAATCCAGGCAGTATCCTCAGAAATCTCCTTTCTTAACCTTCCACGTTCTTCCTATAATGAGGTGACTAGAACCAAACACAATACTCCAAGTATGGTCTAACTGGGGAGCTCATAGCTCTTGAACTCAATCTCTTGACTAATGAAGGCCAACACATCATACGCCATCTTAACTACCCTATCAATTTGTGCAACACCTTCAAGGGACCTAATATCCCACTCTTCCTCCACACTGCTAACAACCTTGCCATTAATTTAGGGGTACAGTGTGGAGTAGGCCCTTTCAGCCCTTCATGCCATGCCACCCCAGCAATACCTCAATCCCTATTAACTCTAACCTAATCAGAGGACGATCTATAACAACAAATTACCCTACCTGGTACACCTTTGAACTGTGGGAGGAAACTGGAGCACCTATGCATTCTACAGGGAGGACACACAGCGACTCCTCACAGAACAGCACTGGAACTGAACTCTGAACTCCAGAATGCCCCAAGTTTTAATAACTTCGCCCTTGTACTCTGCCTTCAGGTTCAACATTCAAAAGTGTTATCAGATCACATCTTTTCATATTGAACTCCATCTGCCACTTCACAGCTCAGCATCCCAGCAATGTCCAGTTGTAACCTACAATAACTTTCTACACTGCACTTCACTGTGAATATCTTTACCCATGCTCTTGCTATCACTAGGCTTTTCCATTCCAAACCAGTCCTGGAAGGCTTCTTACATTCTATACCCAATAAACTAGGTCATCCAAAAAGCTGTTATTCTAATCCTCAAAATCGTGTTCAGCAGAAATTCAAGTGCTCGTTAAGCTATGACAAATTCCTCAAATTTAATTCTTACCCCTCCCTACAAAAACCTCATTAGCATCATCCTCTTCACCATCCCTGAACTCTCTGCACACACTAATTCTGGTTCCTTGTAGACCTTGGATTTGAGCACTCTTACTGGCAAGCAAAGTCTCCAACTATTGAGGCTCTAAATTTCTTGCCTGTCACTTCTTGCAATCTATCTTTTTATCTTCCACACTGGGAAAATTGAGTTCAGAGCTGGTCACCTCATTATAGGAAGGATATAGAAGCTTTAGAGTGGAGTCTACCTGGCCCAAATGGCAGGTCTTGTGAAGATAGGGTGGATGAGCTAGGGCTTTTCTCTTTGGAGCAGAGGAGGATGAGAGGTGATTTCTAAGAGGTGTACGAGATGATTTGAGAAATAGATAGAGTGGATAGCCAGAGACCTTTCCCCAGGACAGAAGTGGCTAATACAAGGGGGCATAATTTTAAGGTGACTGAAGTATAGGAGGATGTCAGATGAAAGTTCTTTACATAGAGAGTGGTGGAAAGTGCTGGTTCTGTGGAATACCCGGCCAGGGTTGTTATTAGAGACCAATATATTAGGGATATTTAAGAGACTCTTAGATGGGCAGATGAATTATAGAAAAATGGAGGGCTACATAGGAAGGAAGGGTTAGATTGATCTTGGGAGTTTAAAAGGTTGACACAACACCATAAGCTGCAGGGCCTGTACTGTCTTCCATTGTCCAGATCTGAGCAACCCTATTTAATCTGGCTATTTAATGTAAAGCACATTCTTATAGACTAGAAATTCAAAATAACAAAAGCATTCTATAAATACTCAGTAAGGTAGGTGGATGCTGTCAGCCTATGCTTTATAGTCAGACACTGCGTTTTGATTTTTGCTGGAGAAATGAAGGCAAGCCTATGCAGCATTTCTTGCAAAGTACACCCTCTGTTGTGATCAGTTTTCACTTCCTATTTACAAGCACTCAGAATAATATTTTTCATGGTCTAAAAATAACACAAAATGTGTTTTTAATATTACAAAAAGAAAATGCACTTATTAACTACTAGCTCTTTATTCAAACAGACTTACCAACTTTTATTGGTGCTGACTACAACTAGAGGTCATAGGTTAAGGATGAAAGATGAAAAGTTTAAGGGGAACATGGGGGGGGGGGTAACTTCTTCACTCAGTGTGGAACAAGCTGCCTGCACAAGTGGTGCATGCAAGCTTGATTTGAACATTTAAGGCAAGTTTGGTTAGGTACATAGATGGTAAGGGTATGGAGGACTATGGTCCTGGTCAAGTAGAAGGGATTATTCAGTTTAAATGTTTCAGCAGGACTAGATGAGCTGAAGGGATTGCCTCTCTGCTGTACTTTTCCATGCTTCACATATTTATACAAATGCTTGTTTTATTACAATAGTACCAGTAACATTATACCATCTTACATAAATGTGCACCTCACATTTTATGCCAACCTGTCAATCTTCAGGCCATGCCATTCAGGGCCTTTTCCTATACTCTTTTGAGTCTATGTGTACTGAATCATATGTGCTGTGTGTGACTATATGTACAGTGTTTTCCATCTTGTCCCCAGAGGAACTCTCCAATCAGATTCCTTTCTCTCCAGCCCTTTATCTTTCTCACCCAACTGATTCGACCTTTCACCTTTAGCTATCCTCCTCCCCACCCCCCAACTCTTTATTCTGGTATCTTCCCACGTCCTTTCCAAACCTGAAGAAGAGTCTCAGCCCGAAAAGTCAACTGTTTATTCCCCTCTATAGATGCTGCCTGACCTGCTGAGTTCCTCCAGCATTTTGTGTATGATGTTTAGTAGCACCCTGGTGAAGGGGCTGATTATGTCCATTCTGGGATAGCTCACTTACCTTTGGTCTCCATTGGACACTCTCTCACCTGAGGCCCCAAGTAACTGTGATAGTGGCCGTATCCCGGTACACACTGCTTCGACAAGTGAGCTAAACCCAGTGAGATAGGGACATGTCTGTCCTAGCATGCAAAGTCAGCTCTGGTGGATTGGGCGGATGAGATCTACAGCGAGATCCAACCACCAGCAAGGGAGCATTGCAGTGCTCTGTAGAGAGCAAAGAGCATGGCAAGGCACAGAATAAGTCATGGTCATCCACTGCAACCAATGAAGCCACCACTTTGTGATGCATATTCATACCACTGGAGCTAACTTCTGAGGTCGAAAGAGTGGAACTGCCCAGGTGCAATGTCTTTTCCACATTAAAAGCTCTCCTGCACAGATTTCTTGTCATTGTCAGACACGATAGACAACCATCAGCAGACATGTGTGGTTCAATGACATTAAACTTATGGGACCATAAGATATAGGAACAGAATTAGGCCATCTGGCCCATCGATCCCACTCCACCACTTCATCATGGTCAATCTAATTTTCCTCTCAGCCCCAATCTCCTGTCTTCTCCCCGTATCCCTTCATGCCCTGATCAATCAAGAATTAATCAACCTCTGCCTTAAATATACATACTGACTTGGCTTCCGCAGCTGCCTGTGGTAAAGAGTTCCACAGATTCACCACTCTCAGACTAAAGAAATTCTTCCTCACCTCCATTCTAAATGGATGTCCCCCTATTTTGAGGCTGTGACTTCTGGTATTAGACTATCCCATCATAGGAAACATTTTCTCCACATCCACCCTATTAAGGCCTTTCACCATTCGGTAGGTTTCAATGAGGTCACTCATTCTTCTGAATTAGAGTGAATACAGACCCAGAGCCATCAAACATTCTCCATATGACAAGCCATTCAATCCTGGAATCATTTTCTTGAACCTCCTTTGAACTGTTTCCAATTTCAGCACATCCTAAGATAGGGGGCCCAAAACTGCTCACAATACTCCAAGTGAGGCCTTACCAACATTTTGTTTTGTGGCCTCCGTCAGTCGTGATCGACCATGGGTCCTGCGCCTCTGGTAGTCACTGGGAGTGGCTTCTCCGGGGCGCAAGCCAGGGCAGAGTTGATATTGGAGATCTGTCTTTTGCTCATGCAGAGGGACACCCTCTCCATGCTGATGACAGGTCCAAAGGAACGACAAAAGTCAATACAGTTCGGTGCCAGCAGCATCGCAGGAGTTGCCGTGCTGGTGCTGGGTACAGCAGTCAGCCGCCTTCGGGATTCCGACTCCGGATTTTTCCATGGGGTTTACTCCCAAAGCCTTTCCCGTGAGTGGGTATAGCCACAAGGCAGCGGAGGTTTGAAATCAGAGTTTTCCCTCTCCTAGATGAGCTACCATCCACAGCTAATGAGCCCTATCTGCCCGGAGCAACTGGTTTTAAGGTGCCAGTGGTCCGCCTTTGCCCCTTTCCCTGTCAGTGAGAACAGCTTCACCGGGCATAAGAACTATGCCACACAGGAAGGCCAGGAGTTGGACTTGGTTGTCAGAGGCTGTTTGAGACACACGCCATGAAGAGCATTTGTTTAGCAGTGGGAGCTCGTCCCCACTACCACCCATTCGGCTATGACTACCCTTGGAGCCCAACAAATTACATCCTTGCTTTATATACTGGTCCTCTTGAAATGAATGCTAACCTTTCATTTGCCTTCCTCACTACAGACTCAACCTGCAAATTAACCTTTAGGGAATCCTGCACAAAGACTCCCAAGTCCCTTTGCACCTCAGTTTTTAGTATTTTCCCTCCATTTAGAAAACAATCAACTCTTTCATTTCTTCTACCAAAGTGCATGACCATATACGTTTTGACACTGTATTCCATCTGCCACTTCATTCCCCATTTTTCTAAGTCCTTCTGTAGCCTCTCCACCTATTTTAATATTGTCTTTAAACTTTACAACAAAACCATCAATTCCATCGTCCAAATCATTAACATATAACATAAAAAGAATCAGTCCAACAGACTCCTGTGGGACACCACTAGTCACCAGCAGCCAGCCAGAAAAGGCTCCCTTTATTCCAACTCTTGCCTCCTGACAATCAGCCACTGCTTTATCCATGCTAGAATCTTAACTGTAATGCAGTGGGCTCGTAGCTTGTTAAGCAGCCTCGTGTGGCAGGCACCTTGTCACAGGCCTGAAAATCCAAGTACACAACATCAACTCATTTTCCTGTCTATCCTGCTTGTTATTTCTTCAAAGAATTCCAGCAAATTTGTCAGGTAAGATTTTCCCTTGAGGAAACTATGCTGACTATGGCCTATTTTATCATGTGCCTCCAAGTATCCTGAGACCTTATCCTTAATAATTGATTCCAACATCTTTCCAACCACTGAGGTTTGACTAATTGCTCTATAGTTTTTCTTCTACCTCTCTCTCTTTTTGAAGACTGGAGTAACACATGCAATCTTCAAGTCTTCTGGAAATATTCCAGAATCTAGTGATTCTTGAAAGATCATTACTAATGCCTCCATAATCTCTTCAGCTACCTCTTTCAGAACCCTGGGGTGTACACCATCTGGTCCTGTGACTATCTACCTTCAGACCTTTCAGTTTCCCCAAGAACTCTCTCTCTAGTTATGGTAACTTCACACACTTCATGACCCCTGACACCTGGAACTTCTACTATACTGCTAGTGTCTTCCAGTGAAGACTGATGCAAAATATTTATTCAGTTCATTCACCATTACCTTTATGCCCCATTACTACTTCTGCAAAATCGATTTCCAGCAACTGACACTTTGTGTATCTGAAGAAACTTCCGGAATCCTCTTTAATATTACTTGCTGGCTTACTTTTGTGAAGGTGGATGAAGGCTGCAACAAATCCATCAGCTCCAATCGGCAAAGTTTCCATGCCATTGGAATCAGTTGGTTGATTTGTGAAGTATCCTGTGCTTCTTGGATTGCAACATCAAATACACGTTAAGCAAATACATGCACAGGCGTCTTCGCTCTGTGGAAATGGAACGAAGAACATCATCCTCAACCTCGAAGGATAGCCACGACGACGCTGATCTTTTGCCTTCTAAATTGCTTCCAGAAATTCTAGCCATTGCTGCTCTGCCATCCTCCATGAAAGTGTACAAAAAAGCTGGAAAGCACTATGGGTAGTAGAAGAAGGCAGAGTAATGAGAGGTAATAGGCAGCTAGAAGAGGAGACAGAGTGAAGGTGGGATGGGGGAAGGGAGAGGGAGGGAATTACCGGAAGTTGGAGAATTCGATGTTCATACCAAGGGGCTGGAGACTACCCACACAACATCTCATATACCGTCTGGGTAGTCTCCCAGTGCTACCCATAGTGCTTTCCGCTTAGATTCCTTCTTCACCTCTCCTGCCTATCCCCTCCCCGCTTCCCCTCCCCCACCCCTTGATCTTTCCTCTGATTGGTTTTCCACCCTCCCCCCCACCTTCTTTATAGGACCCCTGCCCCCTCCTTCTTTAGTCCTGACGTAGGGTCTCGACCCAAAACGTTGACTGCTTCTTTCAACGGATGCTGCCTGACCTGCTGAGGTCATCCAGCTTTTTTGTACGTCTTGATTTGACCATAGCATCTGCAATATACTTTGTGTTTACTATCCATGAAAGTGTTCTTTCCAACTCAATTCTGGCCAATTCCTCTCTCAAGCCTCTAATTCTCTTTACTCCACTGTAATACTGAATCATCAGGTTTTAGCTTCTCCTTTCCACGAGCTGTTCTAAAAAGCCATCTCATAGGCATTCCAGAGATTCCTCTTTCTGGAATCCAGCACCAACCAGATTTTCCCAAACTACCTGCATATTGAAATCACCCGTGACTATTGTAATATTGCCCTTTTAGCATGCATTTTCTATTTCCCATTGTAATTTGTAGATCACATCCTTACTACTGTTTGGGGGTCCGTATACAACTCGCATCAAGGTCCTTACAGCCTTACAGTTCCTTAGCTCTGTCCACAATGATTCAATGCCTTCTGACCTTTCTTCCTAATGATTTAATTTCAATTTTTACCAACAGAACCCTGCCTTCCTGCCTGTCCTTTTGTTGCAATATGCATTTTTGAACATTAAGCAACAAGCTATAATCTTCTTTCAGCCATGATTCAGTACACCATCTTACGTCAGTCTGCAACTGTGCTGCAAGTTTATCTACCTTATCTTGTATACTGCACGCATTCAGATACATCTTCAGTTCTGAATTCACCCTTTTTGATTTTGTCCACCTTTTACACTGCAACTCATCCTGTTGACTGCAATGTTGCCCTATCAACAGCCTCTCCTCACTACACATTTCCTCTGTTTGTAAACCATGTGTGGCCTCAAATTTCCTAATTAAAAATGGACCATGCTATAATTTCCAGAAAATTCTCAATGACATAACCTTTCCATTGCTTATTGACATTTTCTTATACTACCCCATCATGAAATGGATGGAGCACTTCCAGAGAGAAAAGCATAACGTACTCAGCAATAGCTTCAAAGGAAGTGAAAACCCATAAAATCCAAAGGATCCAAGTGTAATGATCATTTCAAAAGTGATTCAAAAACTGCATTTATATCACATATCATCAAGTGGTAGACACAGGTTTGATTGTAATACTTAAGGGAAGTTTGGATAAGTACATAGATAGGAACGGGCGTGGATGGCTATGATCCAGCTATAGGTCAATGAGACTATGCAGAATAACAGCTTGGCATGAAATAAATGGGCCAAAGGGCCTGCTTCTGTGCTGTAGTGCTCTATGATTATCATACTGTGAAGGCATTTGAAAACAAAGCCAATTATGTCTTTTGAAGTGATGTGCAGATATGACAGCTAAATTATTTTATGGGTGTATTTAATTTTAGAACCCATCAACATTGTGAAAACATTGTATAAAACATGAGTAGTCAACTTTTATTCACCAAATGATACAAGAAAGCAATTGTATACTTAATATTTTACCTATATTCTCCTTTGGACAAGTGTTCTCATCAGCCCCAATCAAGATTCAGTTTGGTGTTGAAAATATTCTTAGTGCAAATTCCTGTAAGACTTAATACATTAATAAAAAAATACATGGTCTGAATAGTTTTAAAACTTCAGTTGCTGCTATTGATATTCATTTTTAATCTAAAGATCCTTCAGTGTTATTATGATTTCCATAGGGTACTCTTGATGATCATTCAAGCTTTGTCGGAAGAGTTGAGTATGCTGCCACGCAACATCGCCATCACCACCACTCATCTCAGCTTCCAAAATTAGTTCAGTAGATCCATTAAAATTACTGAGCGAATGAGCACTTGGATCTAAATTAAAGAAAGTATAATTATGACCACTGGTACTTACTGGTTTTACATAAATTATCTTCAACAAGGCAGGGGGCAGCACGATAGTGTAGTGGGTAGTGTAACACTATTACAGCAAGACATGGGGTGGCATGGTAGTGTAGAGATTAGTGTAATGCTATTATAGTAAGACATGTGATGCGTTGTAATATAGGAGTTAGTGTAATGCTATTACAGCGCAAGCAACAAAGGTTCTATTCCACTGTTCTCTTTAAAGACATTCTCCCTTTGACCATGTGGCTTTCCTCTTGGTACTCCGATTTACTTCTACATTCCAAAGACGTACAGGTTAATTAGTCACAAAGGTGTAATTGAGCGGCCCGGGCTCATTGGTCACATGGGAGTTACTGAGCACAGGGCTAATTGGGCTGGAAGGGCCTGTAATCATGCTGTATCTCTAAATCAAAGATAAATAATTGTGTAAAAAAAAATGTATAAATCAAGTTTAATAAACTGGCAATACACACCTCCACTTAAATCTACTTTGATCAAATCTGAATATAGATGCCATTCAACTTTTCCAGTTTGAAATGTCTGGCTGGTGGATCGAATGGAAACGTCAACTATCTTCAGACCCACTGATCCACATTCAAACTTCCAGCTGACTTTGGCAGACGTCGTACCTTCTGTGCGAGCAATGTACACCTGTTGAAAGAAAATAACTACTACATTAATATTTCATCCATTATGGCTCAAGATTTCAATTGCACAAATTCATATATCACAAAATAAATCACATTTTCAAGAAGTCACCTAAGACCTCTATGAGGATTTGTCATATTTACTGGGAACATTGTAGATGAAGAGCCCGAAGCATTGTTGAGGATCCCTACCAACCATCCCAATCTCTCTGACCCACTACCATCAGGAAGGAGGTTTAGGAGTATCAGGACTAGGATTGCTAGACTGAGCAACAGCTTCTTCACTCAAATTGTGAAACTAATATATACCTGCCACCACTGAGCTGTTTACTGTTTACCTGTGTTGCACACTACAAGCATCTATTTTATTGAGGTACTATGCAGAGTAGGTTTTTCTGGCCCTTCGAGCTGCATCACCCAGGATCCCCCAGATTTAACATTAGCCTAAACACGGGATAATTTACAATGACCAATTAACCTACTTACCAGTACGTCTTTGGACTATGGGAGGAAACTGGAGCACCCAGTAGAAACCCACGTGGCCATGGGGAAAACATATAAACTCCTACTTTATTAACTTATTCGTGGTAATATTTTGTTTTATGTGCTGTGTATGATATGTTTTGTGGGTACACCGTGGTCCGGAGGAATGTTGTTTCATTCGGTTGTATATGTACGGTCAGATGACAATCTGACAATGAAATCTCATGTTCTATGTATTTACATACATAATCAAGTAGCTTTTAAATGAAGAAATGGACTAAGCTCATTATTCTGAAGTACAAGCTCCATAGTGAATATGTCAGGTTATTCAGTCCTCATTAAGGTTCTTGGCCTAAAACATCGACCATTTATTTCTTTCCATAGATGCCGTGTGACCTACTGAGTTCCTCCAGCATTTTGTATGTGTTATTCAGGTTACAGATAAGTATTTTCTGCATAACAGCATATAAATAATGTTTTCACATACATATAAAGAAACAAATCTATCTCTAATTCCACAAGCCTCAATTTTATTTAGTACTTTGCTACTGCACTTTGTTGAAGTCTTCTTTAAAAAGGAGTCTCTGTACATCTTCCCCTTGGAAGACGTACAGGTTTTCCCCTGGGGGCTCTGGTTTCCTCCCACAGTCCAAAGACATACCGAGTAGGTTAACTGGTCACTGTAAATTGTCCCAATGATAATAGTAGGATTAAATCGGGGTTATTGGAGGTTGCTGCGGCATTTTCTCCCCATTTCATTTATTTATTCATTAAGTTACGTCCCCTAAACGTGAACAGATTTGTTGCAGGCGGTGCAGCTCAAAGGGCCTGTATCTGCCCTGTATCTCTAAATAAGACAAAATAAATAAATAAAATAAAAACAATGCTGACTGGATTCCAACAACCTAAAGGTATGTAACCTAGATGCTGAGATCACCACTTTCTCCAGAAGCCACACCAAGACTGGAAATACCTCATCTTTCCTGCATAATCACTCACTGAATCTGTAAACCTCTCTTTCTAGTAATGAAATATCCCTTGACCACTTTAACAGATTGACTTGAAGACAGTGCTTTGGGTAGTCTTTTATCAGAAGTCTCCTCAGTCAAACCTACAACCTTTGTGATTTTTACTGTTCAGCTATCCAAATTATTGATGCCACCAGTAAGGTGGTGGTACAGGAGCCTGAAGAGACACAATGTTTTGGAAACAGCCTCTTCCCTCTGTTATGAATGTACCACAGCTCTGAGGGGCCGAAGGGTGCGGGGGTAGCCCCCTCCTTTGTGAGAATCGCAAGATCACTATTGAGTCAATTCAGGAGACCCAGGAAATGAGAGAAAGACATGCAGAATCCACAAGGTGGTGGAATGTGTCTTGGCCTCCGAGAGGCGGACCCATTGATGCCGGCTATTGTCTCTTGGAGACGGACTTGTGTATTGCATCCTGTACGATGCATCGAAGCCCCAGGCAATGAACCAAGGAGGAGGTTGGTGGAGGGATTGCATCATCCCAACCTGATTGACACCTGAGACCCTGTGAGTCAGGATAAAAAGAGGGTCTGTGGGAACAGCCCCTCAGACGCACCAGAAGAAACACTAGCGATCCCGTAATAGCGAAAGCCGGTGGAAGGCCACGTGCGTCCGCTTCCATTTGCCCGGAATCGGTGACCTTTGCCACGGAAAAACAGTTTTTAGCTAACAACGGGGAACTCAACCCTCAACGACTCTCGAAGGATTGACATCATAAACGGAATGGGCAAGTTTTAACCCGTCTCTCTCTCTCTCTCCAACAATTGCCACACAGGGTCCCCAACGGCTGCAGCCTGTCTGAACTGAACGAACTATATATTTCCATTGGACAATTCATTATCCCCTAGACAACGATACAGCTTATTTCTTATTGATTATTATTATACCCGCGCTTTTAGATTTAGCATTGACGACGTATATTATCTGTGTGTTTGCATTGATATTATTTTTGTGTATTTCTATCAATAAATACTGTTAAAAATAGTACCATCAGACTTCAACTGACCTCTCTATCTTTGCTGGTAAGTGACCCAGTTACGGGGTATGTAACACCTCCACCATATTTCTGAATGGATAATGTATCCATGTACAATACCTCACTATTCTTTTCTTTCTTTTGCACTACTTATTTAAATATATAGGTTAACTATAAATTACAATAAGAAATATATATATTTACTATTGTAATTTATAGTTTTTAATTATGTTTGGACTGTGCTGCTGTCACAAAACAAATTTCACAATATATGTCAGTGGCGTTAAACCTGATTCTGATTTATCAAGCAATTGCACTACTGGGTTAATCTCAGTTCAATGAAAAAAAAACAATACCCTACTTATCCCAACAGTTTTCATCATAATTTTTGAGAGTTCCTACTGAGAAGCTAAAAGGCTTTCTAAGTCAAGGTTTATGGAAGCAGTGTACAAAGCCATACCATTTTCCAATCTTGTTCAACCTTTCGAAACACAGAATCCATTTTCCATACGCCTTTTTCCCAGCCTTTAATGACTTCATTATTGTTGGAGACTCGGACATACTGATCTTCAGCTGCATTATATTTGAGATGAAATAACTTTGCTGCTTTTTCTTTGTCAGTTGCTGTAAAACTAAATCCATCATTCTGTACACAAAGATAATACAAAGTGTAAAGTTAAATCCTATGACATAACAGCCTTCTGACAAGAGCACTAATTACGTTATTGATAAACATAAAATTGCAGGGTAGAAAGAAGAAAAATAATCTCACCTTGACCTAACTCACTCCTGTGTGTTTAAATTATTGCACTGAATAAATCAGTAGGATCAGTTGTAAAACTACCATAGAGTATAAGGCATAGGAGCAAAATTAGGCCATTTGGCTCATAAGAGTTTGTTCTGCTATTTCTTGTTTGAGGGTAAGGAAATTCAAAATATCTGCCACTATGACTCCAGTTTTTCAGAGAAGAGCACTGGATAGGAAATCATGGAGGGGGTAGGCAAAGATAATGCCATTCGTGAGCCACAAGACAGATCGCAGACGCTGGAAATCTGGAGCAATCTCCAAATTTTTGGAGGAGCTGAGCAGGTTAGGCAGCATCTATGGAGGGGAATAAACAGTCAACATTTCGGAGGGGAATGGTTGGGTGACATTTCAGGTCAAGGCCCTTCTTCAGACCCAAAACGTTGACTGTCCATTTCCTTCCATAGATGTTGCCTGACTTGCTAATCATTGTGTGTTATTATTAGAAATCCTCAGGTGAAAATTCACTAGAGCCCAGAAGAAATGGAACCTTGCTGACTGTTTTTCCCTAGTCCAGAGCCCAGGGGACATCAAGGTGTCTTACAGGAAGCTAACTTCATCAAAGCCAAAAAATCACCTTGGAGTAAAAAAAAATCAAAAAATAATGGGTGTTTGTTGAAAAGGCACTTTAATATCATGGATCAGTATTGTCATTATTTAGATAGGACAAATCAAGTTGAGGATTAATTCTTATAGAGCATCTGGCATGGTCTCTCAAAGGAATATGTCAGGAAACTTAAGCAGTCTATTTACCATATGTCATTATGTAACAATATAAAATTAGTAAATGATGTTATTATAAAGGTCTCCCTAGGACGAAGTGATCATAACATGGCTGAATTTTAAATTCAGTCTGAGTTAAGACTTGGTTCTGAAATTCATGACCTAAAACTTTAATAAAAATCAATTACAACTGTATAAGCACAACACTGGCTAATGTGTCCTGGGATAACAGATCAGCAACAATACTCTCTCTACACCCAAAACTATGTGACTAGGCACAGCTCAAAATTCACCAATTGTTGGCAGAATCTCAAATGGTGATGAGGAGGCCTCTGGGTGTGAGAAAGATCAGCTGGTTGAGTGGTATCGCAACAATTGTGCATTCAACGTCAGTAAGACCTAAGGAAGGAATTGACTGTGGACTTCACGAAGGGAAAGTTGGGTGAATACACACCAGCTTTCATCAAGGGATCAGCAGTGGAAAGGGTGAGCAGTTTCAAGTTCCTGGGAGTCAATATCTTGAAGATCTATCCTAGGCTGATACAATTACGAAGAATACACACCAGCAGCTATAGTTCATTACAAATTTGAGATTTGGTTTGTTACTGAAGACCCTTGCAAATTCCTACAGATTTACTGTGGAGAGCATTCTATCTGGCTGCATCACCATCTGGTATTGAGTTACCACTGTACGGGATTGGAAAAGCTGCAGAGGTTTGTAAACTCAGCCAACACCATCATGGGCACTAGCCTCCCCAGTATCCTAGACATCTTCAAAAGATGATTCCTCTAAAAAGGAGGCAACCATCATTAAGGACCCTCACCATCCAAGACATGGCCTCTTCTCATCACTACCAAAGAAAAGGTACAGGAGCCTGAAGACGTACACACAACAGTTTAGGAACAGATTCTTCCCCTCCACCATCAGATTTCTGAACAGATAATTAAACTATGAACTCTATCTTAGTATTTTTGCTCTCTTTTGCACTGATTTATCTGTACAGATATTTCTTATTATAATTTATAGTATATTTTACACATGGCACTGTACTGCTGATACAGAACATCAAATTTCACAACATGTCAATGATAATAAACTTGATTCTGATTCTTTCTCTGATTGTTTTTGTGTTTCTGATTCTGATGATTTGTTGCAACCTACAGCAGAGCAAACAGGAGAGCGGGCACACCAAATTTCAAATGCAGCTTTCGTAAGCTCATCACAAAGTAGGGAATCCTGCACGTATGGGGAACGTGGAAGCTCTCAAAGCCTACTGTGAAGCTTGAGTGAAAAAAGGAGTACTTGGGAGTGAAATGGCCAAGACATACGCTGTAAAGTTTCAGTGAGCTCAGCTAGATGACCAGAATCAGTAAAATGTCAATAAATTCAATCTCTCAACGGGTGTACCACAGTCACACAATACTCCAAGCATGCCAGACAGTTCCACTCACCTATCGAAAAAGCTCCAAATACTTACACATTTCATTTAATGCTTCACACACAACATAGGAAAAAAAGTGTTCCTGAATCGTGATCGAATAGACAGTACTTTTCTCCCCCAGGGTTTAAATGTCAGTCTCAGCCCAAAATGTCAACTGTTTATTCCCTTCCATAGATGCTGTCTGATCTGTTGAGTAGATCTGTGGGCCAGAGGGCATGTAGGTCTTACAAAGGGAATGGTAGGGCACCGAGGAATGCAGTAGAACAAAGGGATTTGGGAATATACAGGTCCATAATTCATTGAAGTGGCATCACAGGTAGATAGAGTTATAAAGAAAGCTTTTGGCACATTGGTCTTCATAAATCAAAGCCCAGTTTTGGTCACCTAACTACAGGAAAGATGTAAATAAGGTTGAAAGAGTACAGAGAAAATTCACAAGCATATTGCGAAGTCTGGAGGACCTGAATTATAAGGAAAGATTGAAAAGGTTAGGACTTTATTCCTTGGAACATAGAGGTATATAAAGTTATGTCTGGTAAATGCAAGCAGGCTTTTTCCACTGTGGTTGAATGGGATGTGGCCAAGTGGATAAGGCGTCAGTCTAGTGATCTGAAGGTCGCTAGTTCGAGCCTTAGCTGAGGCAGCGTGTTGTGTCCTTGAGCAAGGCACTTAATCACACATTGCTCTGCGACGACACCGGTGCCAAGTTGCATGGGTCCTAATACCCTTCCCTTGGACAACATCGGTGGCGTGGAGAGGGGAGACTTGCAGCATGGGCAACTGCAGGTCTTCCATACAAACTTGCCCAGGCCTCAGTCATCATCAAAAATCAATGGACAGCCAAAGAAGATGAATGAGACTACAACTAGAAGTCATGGGTTAAGGGTGAATGGTGAAAAGTTTAAGGGAAGCATGAGGGGAAACTTCACTCAGAGGGTTGTGAGAGTGAGAAATGAGCTGCCAGCACAAGTAGTGCATGTAAGCTTGATTTCAACATTTAAGAGAAGTTTGGATAGGTACATGGATGGTAGGGGTATGGAAGGCTATGGTCTTAGTGCAGAACAATGGAAATAGGCAGTTTAAATGGTTCTGCATGGACTAGATTGGCCAAAAGGCCTGTTTCTGTACTGTACCTTTCTAAGCATTCACGGTGAGAGGGAGTAATTTCAAAAAAGATGTGGGGGCAAGTTTTTATTTTCCACACAGGAAGTGGTGGGTGCCTGGAATGTGCTGCTAAGGGTGGTGCTAGAGCCAGGGTACATTAGGGACTTTAAGAGATGTTTAGATAGGCATATGAATGTGACTGAAATGGAAGGATATGGGCATTGTGCAGGCAGAAGAGATTAGTTTAGTTGGTCATTTGATTACTAATTTAATTGGTTTAGCACAACATTGCGGGCTGAAGTGTCTGTTCCTATGCTGTACTGTTCTGTGTTTTATGAAATTCCATGCTAATTGGTACTTATAATGCAAAAGAACATGGCTTAAAATTTCACTATGTACCAGAGGACTGTTAAATGGAAAGCTTTTAATAAATGCTTGATGAGCTAAAAAAAAAGTTAATGTTCGAAAAGGCAAATTTAATTGTAAAATGATGATGGTGATTGTCCATGTTCTACAGATTAATAAATAATAGTGATTACCTGAGCCTGGGATCCAGTTTCTCCTCTAGCTACTCTCCACATGACAGAACCTGATGTCCTCCCACCGAGTTCTCCTGGCTTAGGAGTCTTTGGCGAAATGAATTCAACAAGTTCAACAATGTACCGTTCCAAAAGCTCCTGTTTCCTCTCTTGTGGAAGGAAGTGTTTTCTCTGCAATTATAAAACAGTGTGAAACCACATTTCAGCTTAACCAGAGAGGTCCATGTACCATTAAGTCATCTAACTCAATTAATTTGTGCCCTTAATTATAAGGTTTACTTTAAATAAAAAATCATTCTATTAAGATTAAATGCTTCCACTTGTGACAGTACCTAATGTAACTGAACACCTCCCCAACAGCAGCAAAATCTAAACACAAGAGAATCTACAGATGCTGGGAATCTTGAGTAACACACACCAAATGCTGGAGGAACTCAACAGGTCTGGCAACAACTATGGAAGAGAATAAACAGTTGACATTTTGGGCTAATATCCTTCATCAGGACTGGAAACAAAGGGGAAAAGAAGCAAGGATAAGAGAAGGCGTACAAGCTGGCAGGTGATAGGTGAGACCAGGTGAGGGGGTTGGGTGGGTGGGTGGGTGAAAAGGGAATTAAGTAAGAAGAATTAAGGGATGGGGGAAGAGGTAAAGGGCTGTAAAAAGAGATCTGATTAGAAAAGACAGTAAAGTATAGAAGAAATGGAATGAGGAGAAGAACCAAAGGGAGGTATGAGCAGGGGAGGAGAAAGGGTGAGAGTGTAACCAGAATGGGGAATGAAAAAGGAGAAGGGGAGTGGGGAATAGAGAAATTACCATAAATTAGAGAAATCAAGGTTTATTCCAACAGGTTGGCTAGACGAAATACGAGGTGTTACTTCTCCAACTGAAGAGTGGCAATATTAGTTTGGAGGATACCCAAATGGAATATGATGTTTCTCCTCCAACTGCTTATGACCAGATCACAGATCATTAAATGCCCAAGGTTTGAAACTTGTTTTGGCTCAGTGAACAACTAAGCTGATTTCACACCTAATAACATTGGTGGTCTCCTCTCTCAAATAGCAGGAGAGAATCTCAGCAAATGTGACTCTGTTCATCCAGTGTTGCAGCGTTAGCCCTTTTCTTGACAACCGCATGGGACAGACCCAGCCACCACACATACATTGAAGTCACTTACTCTATCAATTGTGAGGTACTGTGAAACAGCTTCCTCAAATTCAGCTGCCCACAGATCTTTGTCTCCATCTACACATGCTCTAGAGTACAGAGTCACAAAGCAGCTGGAAGTTGTGGTACATAACTTGTAGTACATATTGGTACTAACAACATAGGTAGGAAAACAGAGGAGGTCCTGGAGTGGGAATATAGGGAGTTATGGAAGATGGCTGAAAAGCAGGACCTCCAGGGTAGTACTCTCTGGATAGCTGTCTGTGCCACATGTCAGTGAGGGTAAGAATAGGATGATTTGGCAGATGTGTGGCTGATCAACTGGTGCAGGGGGCAGGGTTAAGATTTCTAGAACATTGTAATATCTTCTGAGGAAGATATAGCCTGACCTGTACAAAAAGAATGGGTTACATCTGAACCCAAGGGGGACCAATATCCTTGCGAGGTTTGCTAGAGCTGTTGGGGAAGGTTTAAACTAATTTGGCAAGGGGATGGGAACCAGAGTGATAGGGCTGAGCACGGGTCAATTGGTATACAAGTAGATGGAGTGCATAGTGAGATTATGAAAAAGGACAGGCAGGTAATAGGGCAAAATTGCAGTTAGTTAGATGAGTTGAAATGTAACATGGGGCAAAATCAAAAAGTGTGATGAAAACAGGACTGAAGGGGTTATATTTGAAAGCACACAGTTTATGGATTAAGGTAGATGATCTTGTACTGCAGTTAGGAATTGGCAGGCATGACATAGGTATCACTGAGTCGTGACTGAAAGGAGATCATAGTTGGCAGCTTAACATCTAAGAATGCCATTGTATCAAAAGAACAGGCAGGTAGGCAGAGGAGGTGGGGTCTTTCTGGTGGTTAAAAAAAATGAAATCAAATCCAAAGATAGTGACATAGGATCGGAAGGTAAAAGAATACTTGTGGATAGAGTTCAGGAATTGCAAGGGTCAAAAGACCTTGATGGGAGTTACATACAGGCCTCCGAACAGTATCCAAGATGTGGAGTACAAATTACGAGATAAAAAGGCATGTAAGAGGACAATGTTATGATAGTCAGGTAAACTGCATATTGTCAATATTTTCAATAGCGGGAGAATCCAGGACCAGAGGACACAACTTCAGAATACAAAGCCATCCATTTAGAACAGAAATGAGGAGCAATTTCTTAGAGAATGGTGAATCTGTGGAATTCATTGTCATATGGCTGTGAAGGCCAAGTCACTGGGTATATTTAAAGCAGAGATTAATAGGTTCTTCATTAGTAAGCATGTCAAAGGTTATGGGGAGAAGGTAGGAGAATGGGGTTGAGAGGATAAAAAATTAGCCAAGATTGAAATAGCAGCAGTGTCAACGAGCAGGTGGCCTAATTTTGCTCCTATTTCTTATGGTTCAACTGTTCCACATCCCAAAACATGTAGTTTGGTATATTAACATAAAGTGCCATCAGCATGTAGGACGAAAGCTGTAGTTTCTGTGCAGGAGTTGTTGAAAATGTGAGGAGTGTAAGAGGCAAAACTATTGAGTGAATGGGATTGTACTGTGTGCCAGGCCATTATAGTCTCCATCCATGTTGCAAGGAAATATGAAATAATATGGACATTTCATTTCATTGAAATTAATAAACAGTTGACATTTCAGGACAAGACCCTTCCTCAGGACTCATTGATGTAGGTCCTAATGAAGGGTCTCAGCCTGAAATGCCAACTCTTTATTCATTTGCATAGATGCTGTCTGATTTGCTGACTTCCTCCAGCATTTTGTGTGTATGCTTGAGATTTCCAGCTTCTGCAAAATCTCTTGTATTTAGCACAGATATATTTTCACCTTTACACCCCATACAGATATTTTACCTCAGAATTTAATTTATTAATGGTTTCTCGTAACAATCCTTCACTGAGTTGTGTTCTGCGAGTCAGAACTTCTGTGTGCTTGCATGAGTATCTCCAGCTAACATCAACCACCTGAAAGGGTAAGTGGAACATTATGACAAATTTCATTCAACAACTGATCAAAAGCTTTAGTTTTATTTAGGGTATTAAGCAGTAAGGAGATCTGAAGTTTCCATTCTATTTTAAACAGCATGGATGGATGAAGCTCCAAAGTTAGAAGAAAAGTAGTAAAGTAATTGAGAGACAGTAACACAGGAGTTCTGAGCAGTTCAAGATTGAGGTGGGTTGGGAGACGAGGCTAAGGAGGGATTTAAACACACAAAAAAAAACTGAAGATTTCCTATGTTGCTCAATTAGCAGCTGAAGAAAATATGATTAAAGGTGTAAAGAATTTATATGAAAGAAAACCGAATGGAGATACCTGTGTTAGATACAATCATACTTAAAAAGCATTTAGACATGCACTTGCACAGGCAAGGCGGAGCAGGATACAGTCCTAAAGTGGGAAAATAGAATTCATGCAGATGAACAAAAAGATTGGCATGGTGGGCCTCTTCTATGCTGTATGACTATGACCATTACCAGAATCTTAGCTGCATGTGTCATACAAACAATAGTAGCAGCAAAGGAGCCCACAGATTGCTAAAATTGTGTCAAATCTCTGAAAAGAACTCTCATCTAAAATTCAGAAGCATTACTGATACTTGCATGATATAGCACCTCTGCTGATCACTGCCTTTTGCATTGGATCTGTACTTTTTCACTAATGTATTCTGACTATAGTGATCACCAACATCAAGGGCAACTACACTAACTGGCCCCTACTCTATTCAAATCATAAAGAAAAAGCATTAATATTTATGGAAAACCACTAGCTCCAAGCTTCCTTTCAATCCCTGCACTATTGTCACTTAACATGAATCTTGAAATGTTCATTAACACTACTGTGAGAGGGCTTCATCAATACAAAGAACTCTGTCATCTAGGGAAGACCATTAGTAATTCCTAGGTCAACCAAAGGTAGAAAAGAAAGACAGCTTTGGCAGCTTCACTCGCAATGAGAAATATATTAGACAACTGAAAGGTTTTCAAGTTCCTTGTAGTCTTGCAAAGTGAATTTGACAACTTAACTTAAATCAATGACAAACTTAGAAAAAAAACACTTTAAGAGAAAAGGGTTAAAACAACAAAAAATAACTATTCTTTGCAACAAATGTACATTTGGTATTTTATAACATAAAACCTTATTTTTACATAATATATTTAATAAGTACTTATTTACTTCAATTAATACTTATATTTAATTATGATTAATTAAATATTAATCAAATCAATTTATGTTTACATAATAAATTATTCTTACAATTTAATGGAATTCATTGTATGTTTTGATATACTGCACATATGACAAATAAAGCTAATCTTTAATATTAACTAAAATATAATAATTATAACAAAAATTTAATGAAATTAAGACTTCAACAATCTTAATAATTAACAATCTTAATTATTTTAACTATTACACTGGCTACTAACTCTCCAGTACTGTTCTTTAGAATCTGTATTTAATCATGATGCAGAAACATTAACATGATTGTTAACCAAACAGAATGACACAATTGTAAATTTTACCTCATCCTTTGAAAATGCAAAAATGTAAGACAACTTCTTTCCCCATCCAATTTCATAGAGGAGTGGTTTGTCACAAACATTTTCACAGGGATCACAGTGCAACCACCTTTTCTGGGAGACCGAATAAACCTCTGTCCACACATGATCTGTAAAGATAACCAAGCTCAGTTCCCTTAATGCATATATGTCAAACTCAAGGCCCGCGGGCCAAATCCAGCCCGCGGTGGAATTATCTTTGGCCCGCGAGATAATATCTAATTACTATTAAAGCTGGCCCCAGTAATCGAAGCGCCTATGGCGTATGATATGGCTAATGCTGAGTTTATTCAAGTACCAGGTTTTCAGGGTTTTTAGTGTTTATTCGGCAGTCTTCTTCATAAGAAACGGAATTTGTAAAGTGGAACACTTTGTAGTTATAGCAGAGACTGAGACACATGAGAGCAGGCTGAAAAAACGGAGGCAACGAAAGCTGCGTTCGCACGCGTCCGACTGATCCGGCCCGCATGAAGCTGCATTTTGCTCAATCCGGCCCGTGACCTAAAATGAGTTTGACACCCCTGCCTTAATGAAAGCTGGCCTTCTGATTACACCAGCAACAGCTAAATGAACTCCGTAAAAGTACCTGGGCTTAAGTTCTGAAAGCTGATCCTGAATACAAACAACCTGATCTTATTTAATTAAGAGTTAACTACGTCAACCTGTATTATAATTTAAACAAAGTAACTATTAAACAATTGTTTATTAGGATAAGAATTTCTTCATTATAAACACTCAGTGGCCACTTTATTGGGTACACTTGCTCATTAATGCAAATATTTAATCAGCCAATCATGTGCCATTAAAACATGCAGACATGGTCAAGAGGTACAGTTGTTGTTCAGATTAAATAGGGAAAAAATATGATGCAAGTGACTTTGACTGTGGAATGATTGTTGGTGTTAGATGAGTATCTCAGAAATTGCTTATCACCTAGGATTTTCACACACCACAGTCTCTAGAATTTACAGAGAATAGTGTGAAAAAATGAAAGGCATCCAGTGAGCAGCAGCTTTGTGAGGCAGAAATGCCTCGTTAATGAGAGAGGTCAGAGGAGAATGGCCAGACAGGTTCAAGCTGACAGTAAGGCAACAGTAACTCAAATAACCGCGCGTTATAAGAGCAACTCTGAATACCCAACTTGAACCTTGAAGTGAATGGACTACAGCACAGAAGACCATGAACATATACTCAGTGACTACTTTATTAGGTACAGGAGGTATCTGATGTCAGGAAGTACAAGTAAATAGCCTGAAAGGTCAGTAGAATGAGCTCTTAAGTAATAACCAAGTAGATGAATTAACTTTTCAAGTTAAACGGTTTGCCATTCATCAGTTACACAAGAGGTGAAACAACAGCTCCACACACAAAATGCTGGTGGAACACAGCAGGCCAGGCAGCATCTATAGGAAGAAGCGCTGTCGACGTTTCGGGCCGAGACCCTCCATCTCGGTGGCTTTTCTATTGGAATTAGCTACCTCTGAGTTGACATTCACAATGGCAAAGTGGGAAATTAATTTTAACGTGCTCTGCAGCAGAACAATGAAAATAATTATATTGCACAATCAACTACTCCACCAATATCTTGCTTTTGGGGAAGGAACCCTTGGATCTGGCGAGACTGATCCAGAGGTTTTTCAGAAATCATGAATGAGGCAGAAAACTTGCTGATTACAGATGTTTTATTAAATGATGCATGGACAAACAAAAATAAGTTGTGGCCATCTCATACTCAAGACTAGAGATGACATTCTAGTGATAACAGTTATCCTACTAAACAGCCAGATTCAAGTGGAAGACAACTGCTACAGAAAAACTGAGAAACTTCTAGAAAATACTGAACTATTACATGCGTATGTGATTACATAAACATTATAAGCAAGCATAGGTAAATTAAATTACAAGAAAAATACAAGAAAAAAATAACAATCCTACATTCTAATCCAACACAACAGATTTTTTACCCCCCCACTTTCTAACTATATGCCACAGTTTTGTACCACATAGTTGACTATGCTCCTAGACCATCAGCCATAACCAACAAATGCTTATTTCCCCCGCCCCCCATATCCCAACTTCCAAAAGAACCTTGGATTAAAAGCATCAGAATTCAACAGTAACAAAAGTTATTACCTGTTGTACACCAGACAAATCTTGCTTCAAATCCCAGGGCTCTACAGCAAAGTGTGAAGCAGTTGGCCCATTCTCCACACCGCCCTCTTCTGGTTTCCAGTAATTTTTCTGGATGGTTATACCTGCATAGTTCACAGAATGAACATCAATTTCAGTACACTGCCAAATGGATGTAAAGAAAGATACAAAAGGTAAGCTACTTTGCAATTTCCATTCCATACAGACAGACCAGAAGCAATGGGTATGCAAAAGCAGCACAGGTTGACTATGTAATTATTCAGCTATTACTTCAAGAAATTGCTTATATAGTGGTGCTAGAAAGTTTGTGAACCCTGCTGAATTTTACTTCTGCATAAATATACCTTAATAAACGTGCAATATTGAATCATTTTCCTCAATAAATTAACAAGTATATTTTTGTGTTATTTATTTAATTGGGCTCTCTTTATCTAGTTTAAGGATTTAGTTGAAGATCTGATAACATTTAGGTCATATTTATGCAGAAATAGGGAAAATTCTACAAGGTTCACAAACTTTCTAGCAGCACTGTAAACGGGCATCAGGGCACGTTAGTGTGACAGTATTACAGCTCGGGGCATTCTGGAGTTCCAAGTTCAAAACTGGTGCTGCCTTAAGCAAGTTCGTATGCTTCTTCCTATGTGCACAATGGTTTCCTCCGTGTGCTCTGGTTTCCTCACACAGTCCAAAGATGTACTGAAATTGACCTATGATTAGGCTAAGGTTAAATCAGTGGGTTGCTGGGTGCCATAGCTCAAAGGGCTAGAAAGGCCTCTTCCATGCAGTATCTCTAATCAATCAATCAATAAATAAATAAATCTGCCCAACATTTTGTCAAAATTAGACAATTTTGCCCTGAACCTCTATTCACAGACAGAAAATAGAATTGACTCTTTTTTTCCCAGTTGTCAGTTTCTTCAACAATGAACTTATCCACCCCAGTCAAAGTATCCTCCCTCTACCCTAAACCTTAAGTTGTGATCCTACCACTTAGGCATGCCATATATTCCTTCTGATCATTACTGATGATTGCGACTTCACACTTCTGGGTCCCAAGTTCTACAATTCATTGCTAGTAGCAAGCTATCTTCTTTTTGGTTCCTTGTTAAAACCTGCATCATGACCAAGATTTTAGCAGTAGTCTCTCCAGCATCGAGGTCATTGTCAGAAGGTGGCATCCATCATTAAGGACCCCCATCACCCAGGACGTGCCCTCTTCTTATTACTGTCATCAGGGGGAGGTACAGGAGCCTGAAGACACACACACACAACTTTTTAGGAACAGCTTCTTTCCCCTCTTTGTTGTATTAAATTTTGTAACATACTGGATGAATGTCTGAACAGTTTAAAATGACAGTTTAACTCTTTGTGAGCTCACTAAGGAATTCATGAGAATAATTTACATTCATTCACAAATTAAGAAATCACAGTATATAATATGAGAAGAGTAGGCACAAAAAACAGTAACAAACACTGCAGGTTTGTTAATGTTAATTGTTTACTGATAGCAATTGAATTCTTTTTCAATGTCTGTTAAATTGACTTGATGGATTATTTTTCTTTGGATTCAAGCTTATCACTTATTAGCAATTTTAATTACTAATCCCTCTTCCTATCTTTTCTTTCAGTTAGTCCTGACAAAGGGTTTCGGCCCGAAATGTCAACAGCGCTTCTTCCTATAGATGCTGTCTGGCCTGCTGCATTCCTCCAGCATTTTGCGTGTGTTGCTTGAATTTGCATCTGCAGATTTCCTTATGTTTGCGTTAGTAATTTTAATGTTCTTTTGTAACTAAAGGAATGTTAAATCCAAAACTTTAGCAGACTGATGGATAAGGAGTGACCATTCGAGTGTCTAAATGATTTATAAGGATATGCTGAACATTGTGTTAATGAACACGTGTTGTTTGAATGAAAGAAACCAGCTGAGTTAATGGCATGAGAACAACAAACCAAAGAGCTTGTCTGTATCTGTGTGTCTCTCTACACTTGTGAAACTCATATTTATTGGGGTACCTTTCTCTTAGTTCCTTGGAATTTGCCTAGTAGACTGAGGAATCATGATTGGTGCCTAGAACCAGGGTGATTTCATGAGTGAGTTGAAATTCAGAGTTCCCCAACAACAGCAACAATCAAGTGCTGACTGAGAATCATTAGCCCAGAAATCTTTGTGACTTACTTTGTGCTTTCTATTTTCATTATAATAAATTAGGGTTAAGACAAGACACCTTATTCTGGTACATCATCTTATTACTACAATCAAATAGTAATCAACTCAGCCCATTAAACACTCCAACAACAGATTTCTGAAAGGACAATGAACCCATGTACACCACCTCACTATTTTTCTGCTCTTTTTTTGCACTACTAAATTAAATTTTTTATACAGTATATATTTTTTAACCTTAGCAGAAAGGCTTTAGATGCTTATAATATAATTCAAGAAGTTGTACTGCTTTAGTATCTATAAAGTATTTGTTTCTGAGGAAAAGATGCACAGTCTTTTAAAAATAAAACAGCTATTATTGTTTTACTTCTAAGGAATTCATGAGAATAATTTACATTCATTCACAAATTAAGAAATCACGGTATATAATATGAGAAGAGTAGACACATAAAAACAGTTAACCTAAGATATCAGTATCCCTCTGTAGGTAAAGGAATAATGTGTAAACTTCAAATGGAAACCAGATGTAAACTAGTCGTTTAAGAAACAAATTAATGTTTAAGAATTAATAAGAAATGTACTCCTGCTGAAAACTTGAGTGGCTGGAAATGAGTTTTAAGAAACTTTAGGCTAGTTTGAACATCAAATACTCAACTGTAACAGTATATCAGTATTGGTTTATTATTGTCACATGCACCAAGATAGTGTCTTGCACACTCTTTATACATATCAAATAGTTATACAGTGTATTGAACTAGAATAATGTAAAATAACAATGCAGAATAATGTGTAAAAGCTACTGAAAAAGTGCTATGCAGATAAATGATAAAATGCAAGATCATAACAAGGTAGATAGTGACACCAAGGCTCCAGCTTATTATACGATAGGTCAGTTCAAGTGTCCGATAACAGTGGAATAGAAGCTGTCCTTGAGCCTGGTGGTACATGCATTCAGGCTTTTCTTTCTTCTGCAACACACACAAAATGCTGGAGGAACTCAGCAGGTCAGGCAGCATCCATGGAAATGAATAAACATTTGACATTTCAGGATTTGATGGGCAAGTGAGAAGAGAGAATGTCCAGGGTGGGTTGGGTCTTTGGTTATGCTGTCTGCTTTACTGAAGCAGTGAGAAGTATATACAAAGTACATAGAGGGGAAGCTTGTTCCTAACATGCTGAGCTGTGCTCTCTGCATTCTGTTATTGCTTTTCTCTCTGTACTATCTCTATGTACTTATGCTTAGAATGATTTGACCAGAAGGAATATAAAACAAAGTTTTTCCACTGTAACTTGGTACATGACAATAATACATCAATTACAATATCATAATTTTTATAATCCTCAAGCCAAAGAAAAGAGAATTATGTATGACAATTGTTTTAATGCAAGTGGTCATATTGCATAAGAGCACTGTATGTCATGGTCCTACGTACCTTGGAAATCGATTGCTGGTGTGACATTTACGACAAAGATGATTTTCAACTCTTCCAGCACCCCATCTTTGATCTTCATTGGATGATGGAAGTGAACCAGATGATTCAGTTCTTCCTCCACACGTGCTACAGGGAAGACAGTCTACCCACTGGAAAAAATCTTCTTTAAACCACCGTAGGAGCTCCAACAACAAGAAGTCTTCCTGGTTTACTGTTGTCCCTTTTGGAGGAAAAGAAAGAACTTGCATTCATGACCTCAAGATGCACAAGTATTACTACAGATGTTCAGTACGAGGGACAGCATTCTAACTTGTAGCTTTACTGTCTGGTATAGCACAGAATCAGTAAAAGCTGCAAAATGTTGTAAACTCAGCCTGTTCCATCATGGGCACTAGCCTCACCTCATCAGCATCCAGGACACCTTCAAAAGGTGGCATCCATAATTAAGGACCCCCTATCACCCAGGACATGCCCTCTTCTCATTGCTACCACCAAGGAGATGGTACAAGAGCTTAAAGAGGTAAACCCAATGTTTAAGGAACAGTTTCGATCCCTCCACCATCAAGACTTCTAAAATAACAATGAACCCATGGGTACCTCTTCAGTATTTTCCCACTTTTTATACTACTTACTTTTATTATTATGTATTGCAATGTAGTGCTACTGCAAAGCAACAATTTCACGACATATACTAGTGATATTAAACCTGATTCTGATTCTGGGTTGAGGGTAAAAGATGAAATGCTTAAGGGAAACATGAGTGGGAATGTCTTCACTCAGACTGTGTTGCGAGCGTGAAATGAGCTGCACAGAAGTGGTGGGTGCAGGTTTGATTTCAAAATTTAAGTGAAGTTTGGATAGTACGTGGATGGGAGGGGTACGGAGGGTTATGGTCCAGATGCCAGTTGATGATACTAGGCACAATAATATTTTGCTATGAATTAGATGGGCCAAAGGAGTCTGTTTCTGTGCTGTAGAATGCTATGACTGAAGCACCTAAACTTGAGTTGGCAAGATCCAATTTTGTAGAAGCAGGTATTCTAATCCTTCCTTGTAGCCCAAGGGATGCACAGTATGGTGGATCTGCCTCTGCAACAGATCCCAGTTACAAGTGACATTCCCTTGCAATTTACTCCTTACTTAACATTTTGAAAAATCATGGGCCCAGATTCATGACTTTGCAATCCAACCTGCAGTATGGCAGCAGAAGAAAACAACAGAGGCATAAATAGATCATCTGATCCTCTTGAACTTGTCCTGTCATCGAGACCAGGACTGATCTCAACTTGGACTGTCACTCAGAATCCTCATTTTTCCTCATTGGAAACACCCATCTCAGATTTAAATGACAGCCTCTATAGTTCTTTGAGGTTGAGAGTAGTGGTCTGGACTTGCCTCTACTTGACTACTCATGATTTACCAATCTTCTTGACTCCATGCTTTTTTTTTCTCTTCAGGGCATTCAAAACATTTAAAATGACAAAGGAAACATTAATTGTGAGTGTGTGTGAGTCTCTCTCTCCCTCCCTCCCCCCCAACACAGGGGCTGACCACTTCCAGCATCTTCTGTTTTTATTTCAGATTTCCCACATGCATTTTTTGGTACTTGGGTTCCATTTCTTAATCAATCAAATTTATATCTTTAAACAAATGTCATACCTGGATCCAGTTTTGTAGCACTTAATAACTTCTCATTAGCTCTTTTTCTCAGTTCTTGGACAGGAATACAGGCCAAGGCTTTTTGCTGAAGTCTGGGATCCTCATACATCAAGACCTCCTGAAAGTGCGTTTTTAAAGTTGCCAAAAGATTCCTCACAGAATTCTTAGAAATCAAAACAAAAATTTGAGAACATTTATGATGCTGCAAATCAATTCAAAAACACAAATTCTATAAAACTTTGCAGGTTCTCAAGTGAATTTTAGAGCAATTAACATTCACATCATAAAACTAATATATAGTAACTATATAATAATTATATAATATATTAAATAATAAAATAACTAATATATAAAAACTTAAAAGATATTACTAAAACTATGAATATTTGAAGTACTAATTAAAGTGTTTTAAAATGTTCAATTGGCCCCAGTACCCCACCCCAAATTTTTTTTGCGGAAGACAGACTTTTAGGTTTACACTGCCCTTTGTATGATCCACTTCATGACACCACTTGACTTTCCAACCACCAATTATGCTATTATTTTCCTACCCCACTATGCTATTTACTCACAAAACAAGTAAGGGAGCTCTCAGCAAGTCAAGGCACTGGAGAAATATTTAACAGAAGGCAGACAGTTGCAAACCTCAAATAAAACTTCCTATAAAGACCAGATGATCTGTGTATTGCTTTTACACTCTTTTAACCATAATGGGACACTCTCAGTTATCAGTTCTTGGATGAATAAAAAACACCAATATTTGAACTCACTTACTATGCATGGATTGTAGACAGGAACATAAAATCACAATAGAAACTGAAACAGCCTGTTTTTAAAAAGTTGAATTTTAAAAATTGCAAACTCCAAAAAAAAAACAGGAAATCATAAACTCAAAAGATTCTGCAAATGGTGGAAATCCAAAGCAACACACACAAAATGCTAGAGGATCTCAGCAGGTCAGGTAGCACCTACGGACACCAATCAACAGCTGATGCTTCGGACTAAGACCTAATAAAGGGTTTCTGCCCAAAACGTCTACTAATTATTCCTGCAAGTAGACTGTTTTAATGTTTCTAACTATACTAAGATCAAATCAGATCAGAAATTTATGCCACCAAAGGGTAAAAGACAATGTAATCTGTGAAGGCATAGGGAATCATTAATATTACCTTCCACATGCGCTTAATTATGCAAACTTCTTCTCCAAAAGTTGCTGTCAAATGTACAGGGTGATGATAACTAATACCAACAGTTTCACTGAGTCTAAACTACAAAATACATGGCATCTAGACTATACTTTTGTAACAAACAACTAACACACAAGACAGAGGAACAGAATTAGGCCATTCAACCCATCGAGGCTACTCTGATTTATTGTTGATATACTTTCCTACAACCCCATTCTCCTGTGTTCTCCCCATGACCTTTGATACCTTTACTAATCAAGAACATTATCAACCTCTGCTTTAAATAACACACCACATTCACCGTACCTCATCAGCTGTTTTCCTCAGAGAATTACCCTGTCACATTCTTGCCTAGTCCACTTCTAGATGCCCAGGCCACCCAAGGGAACACTGTTTCCAAGACCAATCACTTACCCCATTAAAATCTGATTAAAACATCTTACATGGTAACTGGCCCAAATACCTGAATTGGAGGTTGCCTAGGTGTTCTATTGGAAAATGGCAATGCACGGAAGGAGATTCCAGGCACACTTGGCTGAGCAGAAGTTGAAACCGGTGTTGATACTGGGTCTGGTTTCTTAGCAGCTGTTCTTCGACTCCTTTCAGCAGCAATTAGATCTCTCACTCTTTGCAGCTTTTGTACTGAACCATTTTTAGGAAATACAAGATGTGTTTCCTCCTGTGGATTTCAAATCAATGAAACTTTTAGTACAATTCTAATAGTCATATATGAAGGGATCACTTGTAGATCACAATTAATGCATCCTCACATCAATCATTACTCCCAGATTTCGTGCAGTATACGAAAACTAGAGCAAATGGTCAGGTCATTGGCTGCAGTCATTAGTAGGGGGAAGGGGAGAAATACAAGCTGGCAGGTGATAGTGAGGATAGGAAATAGGATTAAAAGATTTGCAAAACATGCCTTGATTTACATAGACAATGACAGTTGCCTAGAATATGTTGCCAGTGGAAGCAGATAGGTTTGGAATATTTAAGAGGATTTTAGACAGGCACATACAGAAGCCAGGAATGGAGAGATCTGACCATCTGACCATATAGACTATGTGCAAGTAGGTTCATTTGTTTAAACTTGATTGACCCACTATGTTTGAACCAGAGGACTCGGTCCTGTGTTGTACTGTTCTACATTCTATGAGAACAAACTACTCATTATAATCCAGATATGGCCCAACAACACCTCATACAAATGTAGCATACTGTACTAGTATAGTATTTTGGTATTCAATTCCCAAGTAATAAACAATAAAATTCCATTAGCTCCTCTAATTCTGCACTCAAAGGAGGGTGCATCTACAGAGGGTAGAACTCTCTTATAAGAAAGATGCAATCACTCTCTATGGGCTTATACTAGACTCCCCTAATAGCAATTTGGACATCAATGAACAGATATGCAATCAGATTAAGGAAAAGTGAAAGAACAACAGTGCTGTAGTGGGTGACCTCAACTTCTCTAATATGACAGTACCTTCATACTAGCTTTCTATGAGTCAACACCAAAACACCAAAATCCCTCTGCATTTTATTATTTTTCCTGTTAACATGGACAATCATTTATTTTCCCGCATTATATTCCATTTGTTAGGTCATTAAGACGGTGCAGGTAGCAAACTAACTATAAATTACTGTATTAATCACACCTTTTCTTAGATACGATCACTTCATTATAATAGTCTATAACTTCCCTTTTAGAGTTGAGCCTTTGAAGTGCCTGTACGACCTGGCATTTTTGCAAAGTGAACTGAAGACTCGAAGGTGCAGGACGGTTGTGGCATGGCACGCACAGGGCAAATCGAGGTGACAGGATCCAGGCCCAAAAGAGGGGAATGAGCCGATGTTTGGTCATTGCTGGAGTGCATTTCGAGGAGATTCAATATGGCAAAGTCAAAGCAGCAGAAACAAAGGTTGTGGCCAGTATCAGCGAGGGACAGACTGGTACAGCACACTGCCCTGTGAGGGTTACTCGTCTCTGGTTCGACTCACTGCCCTGTGAGGGTTACTCATCTCTGGTTCACTCACTGCCCTGTGAGGTTTACTCGTCTCTGGTTGACTCACTGCTCTGTGAGGGTTACTCGTCTCTGGTTCAGCTCACTGCCCTGTGAGGGTTACTCATCTCTGGTTCACTCACTGCCCTGTGAGGTTTACTCGTCTCTGGTTGACTCACTGCTCTGTGAGGGTTACTCGTCTCTGGTTCAGCTCACTGCCCTGTGAGGTTTACTCGTCTCTGGTTCACTCACTGCCCTGTGAGGTTTACTCGTCTCTGGTTGACTCACTGCTCTGTGAGGTTCACTCGTCTCTGGTTGACTCACTGCCCTGTGAGGGTTACTCGTCTCTGGTTCAGCTCACTGCCCTGTGAGGTTTACTCGTCTCTGGTTGACTCACTGCCCTGTGAGGGTTACTCGTCTCTGGTTGACTCACTGCCCTGTGAGGGTTACTCGTCTCTGGTTGACTCACTGCCCTGTGAGGGTTACTCGTCTCTGGTTGACTCACTGCCCTGTGAGGGTTACTCGTCTCTGGTTGACTCACTGCCCTGTGAGGGATACTCGTCTCTGGTTGACTCACTGCCCTGTGAGGGTTACTCGTCTCTGGTTCAGCTCACTGCCCTGTGAGGTTTACTCGTCTCTGGTTGACTCACTGCTCTGTGAGGGTTACTCGTCTCTGGTTGACTCACTGCCCTGTGAGGGTTACTCGTCTCTGGTTGACTCACTGCCCTGTGAGGGTTACTCGTCTCTGGTTGACTCACTGCCCTGTGAGGGTTACTCGTCTCTGGTTGACTCACTGCCCTGTGAGGGTTACTCGTCTCTGGTTGACTCACTGCTCTGTGAGGGTTACTCGTCTCTGGTTGACTCACTGCCCTGTGAGGGTTACTCGTCTCTGGTTGACTCACTGCTCTGTGAGGGTTACTCGTCTCTGGTTGACTCACTGCCCTGTGAGGGTTACTCGTCTCTGGTTGACTCACTGCTCTGTGAGGTTCACTCGTCTCTGGTTCAGCTCACTGCCCTGTGAGGTTCACTCGTCTCTGGTTGACTCACTGCCCTGTGAGGGTTACTCGTCTCTGGTTGACTCACTGCCCTGTGAGGTTTACTCATCTCTGGTTGACTCACTGCCCTGTGAGGGTTACTCGTCTCTGGTTGACTCACTGCCCTGTGAGGGTTACTCGTCTCTGGTTGACTCACTGCCCTGTGAGGGTTACTCGTCTCTGGTTGACTCACTGCCCTGTGAGGGTTACTCGTCTCTGGTTGACTCACTGCCCTGTGAGGGATACTCGTCTCTGGTTGACTCACTGCCCTGTGAGGTTCACTCGTCTCTGGTTGACTCACTGCTCTGTGAGGTTCACTCGTCTCTGGTTGACTCACTGCTCTGTGAGGGTTACTCGTCACTGGTTGACTCACTGCCCTGTGAGGTTTACTCGTCTCTGGTTGACTCACTGCTCTGTGAGGGTTACTCGTCTCTGGTTCAGCTCACTGCCCTGTGAGGGTTACTCGTCTCTGGTTCAGCTCACTGCCCTGTGAGGTTTACTCGTCTCTGGTTGACTCACTGCCCTGTGAGGGTTACTCGTCTCTGGTTGACTCACTGCTCTGTGAGGTTTACTCGTCTCTGGTTGACTCACTGCCCTGTGAGGTTCACTCGTCTCTGGTTGACTCACTGCCCTGTGAGGTTCACTCGTCTCTGGTTGACTCACTGCCCTGTGAGGTTTACTCATCTCTGGTTCAGCTCACTGCCCTGTGAGGGTTACTCGTCTCTGGTTCGACTCACTGCCCTGTGAGGGTTACTCGTCTCTGGTTCGACTCACTGCCCTGTGAGGGTTACTCGTCTCTGGTTCGACTCACTGCCCTGTGAGGGTTACTCGTCTCTGGTTGACTCACTGCCCTGTGAGGGTTACTCGTCTCTGGTTGACTCACTGCCCTGTGAGGGTTACTCGTCTCTGGTTTGACTCACTGCCCTGTGAGGGTTACTCGTCTCTGGTTCCGCTCACTGCCCTGTGAGGGTTACTCGTCTCTGGTTCAGCTCACTGCCCTGTGAGGGTTACTCGTCTCTGGTTGACTCACTGCCCTGTGAGGGTTACTCGTCTCTGGTTGACTCACTGCCCTGTGAGGGTTACTCGTCTCTGTTTCGACTCACTGCCCTGTGAGGGTTACTCGTCTCTGGTTCGACTCACTGCCCTGTGAGGGTTACTCGTCTCTGGTTCGACTCACTGCCCTGTGAGGGTTACTCGTCTCTGGTTGACTCACTGCCCTGTGAGGGTTACTCGTCTCTGGTTCAGCTCACTGCCCTGTGAGGTTCACTCGTCTCTGGTTGACTCACTGCCCTGTGAGGTTTACTCGTCTCTGGTTGACTCACTGCCCTGTGAGGTTCACTCGTCTCTGGTTGACTCACTGCCCTGTGAGGGTTACTCGTCTCTGGTTCAGCTCACTGCCCTGTGAGGTTCACTCGTCTCTGGTTCAGCTCACTGCCCTGTGAGGTTTACTCGTCTCTGGTTGACTCACTGCCCTGTGAGGTTCACTCGTCTCTGGTTCAGCTCACTGCCCTGTGAGGTTTACTCGTCTCTGGTTGACTCACTGCCCTGTGAGGGTTACTCGTCTCTGGTTGACTCACTGCCCTGTGAGGTTCACTCGTCTCTGGTTGACTCACTGCCCTGTGAGGGTTACTCGTCTCTGGTTGACTCACTGCCCTGTGAGGTTTACTCGTCTCTGGTTGACTCACTGCCCTGTGAGGGTTACTCGTCTCTGGTTGACTCACTGCCCTGTGAGGGTTACTCGTCTCTGGTTGACTCACTGCCCTGTGAGGGTTACTCGTCTCTGGTTGACTCACTGCCCTGTGAGGGTTACTCGTCTCTGGTTGACTCACTGCCCTGTGAGGTTTACTCGTCTCTGGTTGACTCACTGCTCTGTGAGGTTCACTCGTCTCTGGTTGACTCACTGCCCTGTGAGGGTTACTCGTCTCTGGTTGACTCACTGCCCTGTGAGGTTTACTCGTCTCTGGTTCAGCTCACTGCCCTGTGAGGGTTACTCGTCTCTGGTTGACTCACTGCCCTGTGAGGGTTACTCGTCTCTGGTTGACTCACTGCCCTGTGAGGTTTACTCGTCTCTGGTTCAGCTCACTGCCCTGTGAGGGTTACTCGTCTCTGGTTCAGCTCACTGCCCTGTGAGGGTTACTCGTCTCTGGTTGACTCACTGCCCTGTGAGGGTTACTCGTCTCTGGTTGACTCACTGCCCTGTGAGGGTTACTCGTCTCTGGTTGACTCACTGCCCTGTGAGGTTCACTCGTCTCTGGTTGACTCACTGCCCTGTGAGGTTCACTCGTCTCTGGTTGACTCACTGCTCTGTGAGGTTTACTCGTCTCTGGTTGACTCACTGCCCTGTGAGGTTCACTCGTCTCTGGTTGACTCACTGCCCTGTGAGGGTTACTCGTCTCTGGTTCAGCTCACTGCTCTGTGAGGTTTACTCGTCTCTGGTTGACTCACTGCCCTGTGAGGGTTACTCGTCTCTGGTTGACTCACTGCCCTGTGAGGTTTACTCGTCTCTGGTTCAGCTCACTGCCCTGTGAGGGTTACTCGTCTCTGGTTGACTCACTGCCCTGTGAGGGTTACTCGTCTCTGGTTGACTCACTGCCCTGTGAGGGTTACTCGTCTCTGGTTGACTCACTGCTCTGTGAGGTTTACTCGTCTCTGGTTGACTCACTGCCCTGTGAGGTTCACTCGTCTCTGGTTGACTCACTGCCCTGTGAGGGTTACTCGTCTCTGGTTCAGCTCACTGCTCTGTGAGGTTTACTCGTCTCTGGTTGACTCACTGCCCTGTGAGGGTTACTCGTCTCTGGTTGACTCACTGCCCTGTGAGGTTTACTCGTCTCTGGTTCAGCTCACTGCCCTGTGAGGGTTACTCGTCTCTGGTTGACTCACTGCCCTGTGAGGGTTACTCGTCTCTGGTTGACTCACTGCCCTGTGAGGGTTACTCGTCTCTGGTTGACTCACTGCCCTGTGAGGGTTACTCGTCTCTGGTTGACTCACTGCTCTGTGAGGTTTACTCGTCTCTGGTTGACTCACTGCCCTGTGAGGGTTACTCGTCTCTGGTTCAGCTCACTGCTCTGTGAGGGTTACTCGTCTCTGGTTCAGCTCACTGCCCTGTGAGGGTTACTCGTCTCTGGTTCAGCTCACTGCTCTGTGAAGTTTACTCATCTCTGCGCTAGACTGAGGCTGTGACCTGCCACTAATGTGATCCTGAATCTGCTGCAGTTGTGACTGGCTTTGTGGCTGTGGGCTCACTTTTGTTGAACTTCAGTTCTGAATTGTATTTGCTTACTTTTATTGTTTGCAATATTTTTTTAACCTGCACAAGGTGTTTGACAATCTTTCTTTTAATGGGTTCTATTGGGTTTCTTTGTTTTGTGGCTGCCTGTAAGGAGACGAATTTCAAGGTTGTACTGTATATAGTATACGTAGTTTGATAATAAATGTACTTTGAACTTTACTCAATCTATCTATAGTTCTCTGGAATCTTATTATGCCCTCCTCACAACTTAACTACCCACCCATCTTGCTTTAAGCACATGCATCAAACTCTTTGGTATCAGTTCCTTAAACAATAGCATTGATGTTCATCACATCTTGCCAACTGTAGACAGGGTAGATGCACGCAGGCTTCTGCTACTGAGGTGGGTGAGACTAGAACTACCATAGGATAGAGCAGTAGAATTAGACCATTTGGCCCATCAAGACTGCTCCACCTTTTGATCATGGCTGATTTATTTTCCCTCTCAACAGACCCATAAACATCACCTTACTCTTTTTGCTCTATTTTTGCACTACTTACTTTTAAATATATATTTCTTACTGTAATGTATATCATATGTATTGCACTGTACCACTGTTGCAAAAGGAACAAATTTCACAACATACAGTGATAATAAACCTGATTCTAATTCATTCTCCTGCCTACTCCCTTTAACCTTTGACATCCTTACTTATCAAAAGCCACATGTCATAGGTCTAGGGTGAATGGTGAAATATTTAAGCAGAATCTGAGGAGAAACTTCTTCATTCAGGAGGGTGGTGAGAACGTAGAATGAGCTGCCAGAAGAAGTGGTGGATCCGGGTTTGATTTCAACATTTAAGATAATATTTAGATAAGTACATGGAAGGGAGGGGCACAGAGGGTGATGGTCGAAGTGTGGGTTGATGGGACTAAGCAGAATAACAGTTTGTCACAGACTGGATGGACCAAAGGGCCTATTTCTGTACTGTAGTATTCCATGACTCTGGCTATAACTAGACAAAATCCATTTATGTTTATTTTTCAGTCCCAGTTAACCAATCTTTTTCTGTGTTGTTTTAAAGTAGTTCAGTGTTGTTTTTGCACTGTTTCATGTAGTACCATGGTCCTGAAAAACATTCTCTCATTTTTACTGTGTACTGTACCAGCAATTATGGTCGAAATGCCAACAAAAAGTGACTTGACTTGACTTGAATGAATTAGGAGCAGAAGTAGCCCACATGATTATTGAGTCTGTTCTGTCCTTAAGATTACACCTGATCTAATATTTATTCAGATTCATTTATCACATGTACATCAAAACATACAGTAAAATGTTTGTGTTAACAACATATCCACCAAGGGTGTGCTGGGGTAGACCACAAGTGTCACCACACATTCTTATCAACCCTATCTTAACAAAACATTGCTGAAGAGGTAGTAATGTGTAACAAGTAAATAGCAGATGAACTGAGTAAGTATTTTGCAGTCTTCACTGTGGAAGACTCCAGCAGTATGGTGGAAGCTCTAGGTGTCAGGGGTCATGAAGTGTGTGAAAATACCATTATTAGGGAGAAGGCTATTGGGAAACTGAAAGGTCTGAAGGTAGATAATTCACCTGCACCAGATGATGTACACCCCAGGGTTAAAACATAGAAAACCTACAGCACAACACAGGCCCTTCGGCTCACAAAGTTGTGACGAACATGTCCCTACCTTAGAAATTACTAGGCTTACCCATAGCCCTCTATTTTTCTAAGCTCCATGTACCTATCCAAAAGTCTCTTAAAAGACCCTATTGTATCCACCTCCACCACTGTTGCCAGCAGCCCATTCCACCCATTCACCACTCTCTGCGTAAAAAACTTACCCCGACATCTGCTCTGTACCTACTCCCCAGCATCTTAAACCTGTGTCCACTTGTGGCAACCATTTCAGCCCTGAGAAAAAGCCTCTGACTATTCACACGATCAATGCCTCTCATCATCTTATACACCTCTATCAGGTCACCTCTCATCCTCCATTGCTCCAAGGAGAAAAAGACGACTTCACTCAACCTGCTTTCATAAGGCATGCTCCCCAAACCAGGCAACATCCTTGTAAATCTCCTCTGCACCCTTTCTATGGTTTCCACATACTTCCTGTAGTGGGGCGACCAGAACTGAGTACAGTACTCCAAGTGGGGTCTGACCAGGGTCCTATATAGCTGCAACATTACCTTTCAGCTCTTAAACTCAATCCCACGGTTGAAGGCCAATGCACCGTATGCCTTCTTAACCACAGAGTCAACCTGCGCAGCTGCGTTGAGCGTCAAAGAGGTACTGAAAGAAGTGGCTGGAGATATTGTGGAGGCAATAGTAATGATCTTTCAAGAAACACTAGATTCTGGAATGGTTCCAGAAGACTGGAAAATTACAAATGTCACTCCAATTTTCAAGAAGCGAGAGAAGCAGAAAGGAAACTATAGGCCAGTTAGTCTGACCTCAGTGGTTGGGAAGATGTTAAGCATATGGTCTCAGGGTACTTGGAGGCACATGATAAAATAGGCCAGAGTCAGCATGGTTTCCTCAAGGCAAAATCTTGCTTGACAAATCTGTTGGAATTCTTTGAAGATATACTAGCAGGATAGACAAAGGAGAATCAGTTGATATTGTGCACTTGGAATTTCAGAAGGCCTTTGACAAGGTACCACATGAAGTAGCTTAACAGGGTATTACAAGAAAGATTCTAGCATGGATAAAACAGACTGATCGGCATGAGGCAACGAGTGGGAATAAAAGGAGCCTTTTCTGGCTGGCTGCCAGCGACTAGTGGTGTCAATTTCAAAGATAATGGTTTTTACATTATATGTCAATGATTTGGATGATGGAATTGATGGCTTTGCTGCAACGTTTGCAGAATATACAAAGATAGGTAGAGGGGCAGGTAGTTTTGAGGAAGTAGAGAGGCTACAGAAGGACTTAGACAGATTAAAAGAATGGGCAAAGAAGCAGTAGATGAAATAAAGTGTCAGGAAGTGTACGGTCATGCACTTCGGTAGAAGAAATTAAAAGATTGACCATATCCTAAATGGAGAGAAAACACAAAAATCTGAAATGTGAAGGGACTTGGGAATCCTTGAGTAGGATTCCCTAAAGGTTAATTTGCAGTTTGAGTCTGTGGTGAGGAAGGCAAATTCAATGTTAGCATTCATTTCAAGTGTGCTAGATTATAAAAACAAAGGATGTAACGTTGAAACTTTATACAGCACTGGTAAGGCCTCACTTGGGAGTACTGTGAGCAGTTTTGGGCCCCCTCTCTTGGGGCTTAGAGGAAAAATGCATCAGCCATGATGAAATGGCCGAGCAGGCTCAATAAGTCAAATTGCCTAATTCTGCTCCTTTATCTTATGATCTCATCAACTTGCCTGGCAACATTGAAGGATCTAGCAAAGTAGACCCAATATCCCTTTGTTCCTCTATACCTCCAACATTAGATAAGGAGATCTTTGCTGTATGTATTTGTTCAAAACCACGGCCAGAGTCAAAACACATTCATGAGGACCTTTGCCCTGCCTGAGCCATACATGATAAAGACAATACACAAAATGCAGTAAATTGGTTTGTCTTCAGTTTAGCTTCTTGACCCCTCCCATCACACCCACACAGAGATTACCCTATGTCACCTTTGACAATATTTGATAGTAAAATTACTTATATTTCTACTGCACTTTACTGTACCTCCTCAAATCCCATTTCAAAAAGGCACTCAACAGCTCCCTTGACTGGCAGCAATCTGTTTGAAAAGGTTTGATTTCCAATCTTAATTGACTTGTATTTGTCTTCGTTTGGGTTCCTGTTAAGGGAAAAAAAATGCCACTTGACAAATACTGCACACAGATATCATCTACATTTGTTTAAAAGAGAAAAAAAAATCACACTGTACTTATAATCTAAGATCAACAAGATTTCTAAAAACAAAAGATTCCGCAGATACTCTGGAAATTCACAGCAACAAACACAAAATGCTAGAGGAACTCAGCAAGTCAGGCAGCATCTATGGATGGGAATAAATATGAATCCCAATGAAGTCTTGGTCCCAAATGTCGTCTGATCATTCTTCTCCATCGATGCTGCTTGACCTGCTGAGTTCATTCAGCAGTCTGACCTGGAGATAACTCCAAACAGTGAAGACAAACATCTTCGCACTGGACTACAGTCGCAAAACAATATACTTCACATCATCCAAGTCAGTGGCAATAAACACGATCCTGATTCTCAGTGATGATACAATAAATGGTCTTTATGGCACATGGTTCTCTGGAACTAGTGCCTGACTTTGAAGTTACAGAACTTCCTGTGGGGAAGGTTTCAGGACCTGAAGTTAGAAAAACAACAATCACTGCTGTTATTTTCTTCTCATTGGCATCAATTTGTCTTGACTCGTTAGAGTTATCTGAATGTCAGAAATCGAACAGTAAAAATGTTATTAGTTTTTGTCCAATAGTCAAACTGTGATTTATGGTGCATTTTAATAGCAGATGATAGAATAATAGGAAAGTACAGCAAAGAAACAGGCCCTTTGGTCCATCTAGTCAATGCTGAACCATGTACTCCTATCAACCTGCACTAGGACCGTAGCCCTCCATACCCCTGCCATTCACGTAACTATCCAAATATTTTTAAACATTGAAATCGAGCTCCCATGCACCACTTGTGCTGGCAGTTCATTCCACACTCTCATGACCCTCTGAGTATAAAGTTTCCACTCAAGTTCCACTTAAACTTTTCACCTTTCACTCATAACCTAACCTCTAGCTTAGGTTTGAGTTTCCCACCCAAACTCAGTGGGAAAAGCCTGCTTGCATTTACCCTATTTGCCTCATAATTTTGTATACCTCTATCAAATCTCGCCTCAGTCTTCTAAGTTCAAAGGAATAAAGTCCTAACCTATTCAATCTTTCCATATAACTCAGATCCTCCAGGTCAGGAGACAGCCTTGTAAATTTCCTCTGTACTCTTTCAACTTTATTTACACCTTTCCTGTAGACAGGTGACCAAAACTGCACACATTACTACAAATTATGCCTCACCAACATCTTATACAGCTTCAACATAATATCCTGGACTCTACTTTGATTTATGAAGGCCTATGTGCCAAAGGTTTTCTTTATAATACTATCTACCTGTGACGCCAGTTTCAATGAACAGTGGAGACCCTAAGATATAGGAGAAGTAGGCCATTCTGCCCATCGAGTCTGCTCTACGATTCAATCATGGGCTGATCTAATTCTTCCAGTCATCCCCACTCCCCTGCTTTCACCCCAGGCCTTTGATGCCCTGGCTAATCAAGAACCTATCTACCTCTGCCTTAAATGGACCTGTATTCCCAGATCCCTTTGTTCTACCGCATTCCTCACTGCCTTACCGCTCACTGTGTAAGACCTACGCTGGCTGGTCCTACCAAAGTGCAACACCTCACACTTGTCTGCATTAAATTGCATCTGCCATCTTTCCAGCTCGTCCAGATCCCTCTACAAGCCACGATAGCCTTTGTCACTGTCCACTACTCACCCAACCTTGGTGACATCTGCAAATTTGCTGATCCAATTAACCACATTATCATCCAGGTTGTTGATATAGATGACAAACAATGAACTCAGCACCAATCCCTGTGGCACACCACTAGTCACAGGGCTCCAGACAGGCAACTATCTACTACCACTCTCTGGCTTCTCCCATAAAGCCAATGTCTAATTCAATTTACTACCTCATCTTGAATGCCAACTGACTGATCCTTACTGACCAAACCCCCACGCGGAACCTTGTCAAATGCCTTGTCTTCATCAACCTTCCTGGTAACCTCCTTGAAATAATCTATAAGATTCATTCGACACAACCTACCATGCACGGAACTAAATCAGTCCATGTGTATCCAAATACACATATGCAGTCCCTCAGAATACATTCAAACACTTTCCCACTACTAATGGTCAGGCTCAACGGCCTATAATTTCCTGGTTTATTTCTTAAAAGGCAGAACAGCATTGCCTCCTCCAATCCTCCGGCACGTCACCTAGGCTGTCTTAACTATCTCTGCTACGCCCCAGCAATATCTGTACTTGCCTCCAGCAGGGTCCTAGAGCACACCTTGTTAGGCTCTGTGGATTTATCCACCCTAATTTGTATCATGAGAGCAAACACCTCCTCCTCTGTATTCTGGATAGAGTCCATGAAGTTGATGCTCTTTTGCCTCACTTCTATAGACTCTGTGTCATCTCCTGAGTAAATACAGATGCAGAAGTATCTAATTTCTCCCCCATCTCTTTTGGCTCTACCCATGGATTACAATTCTGATCTTCCAGAGGATCAATTTTATCCCTTGTAATCCTTCTTGCTTTTAACATATCTGAAGAACGCCTTTGGATTCTCCTTCACCTAGTCTGCTAAGGCAACCTCATGCCTTCTTTTAGCCCTCCTGAGTTTGAAAACTGATGGATGCTACAAATTCAACCAGCAACAGTGAATCCTGTAATGTTATTCTATACAGTATTATCAACATTTTGCAAAGGCACTGAGTAATTTGAGGAGGGATTCAGAATCTGTGTCAGTTCGATTAAGTGCTGGATTTCACTGGTTTTGGAGGTACTGAAAACCCTTGGAAAGTTGCTATTGGTACATATAACAACCACAGTGAAGAGTGGGTGGGTGTATGTGTCTGTCTGTCTGTATGTCTGAGTGAGTATGTGCCTGTCTATCTATGTCTGCCTGTGAAGATAATTGCCTGAGCAAACACGAGGAAATCTGCAGATGCTGGAAATTCAAGCAACTCACACAAAATGCTGGTGGAACACAGCAGGCCAGGCAGCATCTATAGGGAGAAGCGCTGTCGACGTTTCGGGCCGAGACCCTTCGAGGTTCCACCAGCATTTTGTGTGTGTTGTTGTTTAAGCTAATTGCCTGTCTAGCTGGAGGGAGAAACGAAAGAGCCCCCAAGACTCCGGGAGGGGAGGCCAGCCAGACCTTCGGCCCTTCCCCGGGAGCTCACGAATCGCCACCCAGAGCCCGGGCCTCACCGCAGGATGTTGTCCGCATAGCGCAGCAACAACTCGGAAGCGTCCAGGAAAAGCGCCTCTGGGTTCTCACTCAGCGCCTGCACCGCCGCCGACGCCATCGCTCTGCGGGCAGCCGCCGCCCGTACTCCGCTCCCCGGCCCGCAGGAGCCGCTCCCTCTCCCGCTGTCGTCATCAGGAGAGCGACGATGCTCCGTCATCAGGCTGCTTCGGGCTCCGGATGAGGCCGGCCAACTGGCTGTAGTTCGGTACTTCTTCTCCTGTCACTGTCACCTGAAGCCACCGAGCCGACTGGTGGTGGGTGCGTCTCCCCCGTTACCCTCCCCACACTACTGGGTCGACTGGTGGTGGGTGCGTCTCCCCCTGTTACCCTCCCCACACTACTGGGTCGACTGGTGGTGGGTGCGTCTCCCCCGTTACCCTCCCCACACTACTGGGTCGACTGGTGGTGGGTGCGTCTCCCCCGTTACCCTCCCCACACTACTGGGTCGACTGGTGGTGGGTGCGTCTCCCCCTGTTACCCTCCCCACACTACTGGGTCGACTGGTGGTGGGTGCGTCTCCCCCGTTACCCTCCCCACACTACTGGGTCGACTGGTGGTGGGTGCGTCTCCCCCTGTTACCCTCCCCACACTACTGGGTCGACTGGTGGTGGGTGCGTCTCCCCCTGTTACCCTCCCCACACTACTGGGTCGACTGGTGGCGGTGATTCTCCCCCCTGAAACACTGGGTCAACTGGTACTGGTGTTGATTCTTCCCCCTCTCCCCAATGACTTTCACACGACGGTGGTCACTCTGCCCCTAAAGACATTGGTCAGCTGGTGCTGGTGGGCGTCTCCCCTGTTACTGTCACCCATCCTCACCACACTTACTGGTAGTGACTCTCTCTGGGTGGAGGGGTGACACATCTGGATAGCCTCCGACCTGATGGCATGAACATCAATTTCTCTTTCTGGTAATTTCCCCCTCTCCTTTCCATCTTCTATTCCCCTCTCTTCTCTCTTACCTCTTCTCTTCACCTCCACCTGGTGCCCCTCCTTCCCTTTCTCCTATGGTCTGCTGTCCTCTCCTATCAGATATCTTCTACAGCCGTTTACCATTCCCACCCACCTAACTTCACTTATTACCTTCTAGTTAGTCCTTCCCCTCCCCTGCCTTTTTGTTCCAGTGCCTTCTCCCCTGCCTAGTCTCGAAGAAGGGTCTCAACCTGAAATACTAACTGTTTATTCATTTTCATAGATGCTGCCTACCCTGCTGAGTTCCACCAGCATTTTGGATGTGTTGCTCTGGATTTCCAGCATCTGCAGGATCTCTTCCACTTATTGGATCTTTACAGTTCTCTGCTTCCTCTCCAATAATAGTGCAAGAAGAGCGCATGTCCTGGTGCGTTCCAAGGTACCGTGGGAGCACATTGTTCTGCATATTGTCTATGCCGTTCACTTCATTAGAACTGTGCTTTAAGAGTGTACAGGGTAAAACAATAAAAGATGCAGAATAAAGTGTAACAGCTGCAGAAAGTGCAGTGCAGGAGGTGCAGGGCCAAAACAAAGTAGATTGTTAGGTCAAGGGTCTATCTTATTGATTTGTAGTTAAGATTAGTGTAGGTAGGTATTGCAGATGGCATGAACATGGTGGGTGGACTTATTTTCAAATGGTGACCTCCATTATAATAAGCATTTCTTAACATTATTCCATTACATAAGACACAAGAGGGACTGCAAATGCTGGAAATCTAAAGCAATGCACTCAAAACACTGGAGGAACTTGGTAGACCAGGCAGCATCTATAAAGGACAATGAACAGTCAACATTCTCATAAAGGGTCTTGACCCAACATTGGTGGGAGTGCTGCCACAAGAAAGCAGCACCCATCATGAAATATCCTACCATCCAGGCCATGCTCTCTTCTTGCTACTACCATCAGGAAGAAGGTACAGGAACCTTAGGACCCAGACCACTATGTTCAGGATCAGTTATTCCCCCTTAACCATCAAACTCCTGAACCAGTGTGGATAACGTCACTCATCTCCACACCCTTGGACTGTACAACTTGTTCTCAGTATTATTATTTTATTTCTTTTGCACAGTGTGTCTTCTATTGCACAGTGGTTCTATTGTACTGCTTTCTTTTTCTGTAAATGCCCATGGGAAGATGAATCTCAGGGTTGCATATGCTGACATGGATTTATTTTGACTTTAGACTTTGAATGCTTTTTTTTTGTGCTTCGTAAACTTATGGTACAAAGATGCAAAGGGCACTAAATGAGAATGTTTGTTTGGTCTTTGTAGGTGTAAAGAAATTTCTTGAGCATCTGAAAAATCTGAAAATATCTGAAAAATCTACACTTTGCTCCTCATGTTAGTAATATGTTGCCACCAAGGAAACAGCTGCTTTCAGTGTATCAATTCTTCAAATGCAAATGTTTAAATACAGAGTTGAAAGCAAAAAACTTCTCGGGCATGGCCTTGGCAAAACATCAGAGGCGTGTCGTCATCACTGGGATTGGTTTGGTGTCTCCTCTTGGAGTGGGCACTCAACTCACGTGGGACCGAATCTTGAAAGGAGAGAGTGGTGTTATATTCTTGGATGCGCCGGAGTACACTGACTTGCCTTGTAAAGTGGCTGCCTGTGTACCCCGGGGTGATGGAGAGGGGCAGTTCAACAAAGAAAAGGTTGTTTCGAGATCCGAGGCAAAGTCTATGTCGGACGCCACAATCATGGCAGTAGCTGCAACTGAAATTGCACTCAAAGATTCCAACTGGAGACCACAATCTGAAAAAGAACAAGAAGCCACAGGCGTAGCTATTGGAATGGGTATGGTTCCTCTTGATGAAGTCAGTAACACTGCTGCCCTTTTTGCAACCCAGGGTTATAAAAAAGTCAATCCTTTTTTTGTTCCCAAGATTCTCCCCAACATGGCAGCTGGACAAATTAGTATTAAATTTGGACTCAAAGGCCCAAACCACTCAGTGTCAACTGCGTGCACGACGGGAGTACACGCCATCGGGGATGCTTCAAGATTTATCCTCCACGGAGATGCAGAGGCGATGCTAGCAGGTGGCACCGAGGCTTGTATTAACCCTTTAGCAATGGCAGGCTTTGCAAAGGCACGTGCCCTCTGCACCTACTATAACTCCACCCCTAAACTGGCCTCGCGTCCATTCCATCCTGACAGGAAAGGGTTTGTCATGGGAGAAGGGGCATCGGTGCTTCTGCTCGAGGAGTACAGACATGCCGTAGCGAGGGGGGCGCGGATTTACGCCGAAGTACTGGGTTACGGACTCTCAGGAGATGCCTCCCACATAACTGCTCCCGGCATCGGAGGGGATGGAGCTTTCAGGTAAACCGGTGTTATGGATAATGTGATTGTGTTTATCAGAAATGGGATTTTAAAAAAGAATTTGGAGATTTGAACTAAAATATAGAACGGTACAAGCCCTTTGGCCCATGATGTTGTGCCAGCTTTCTAATCCACTCCAAGATCTAACCCTTTCCTCCCACATAGTCCTCACTGTTTCTTTTATCCATGTGCCTACCTAAGAGTCTCTTAAATGTCCCTAATGTATCTGCCTCCACCACCACACTTAGCAGGGCGTTCCACACACCCACCAGTCTCTGTGTACCAAAGTTAGCTCTGACCCTGAGAGACCAGCTGGCCTGGCCTGGATGGTGGGATATTTCATGATGGGTGCTGCTTTCTTGTGGCAGCACTCCCACCAATGTTGGGTCAAGACCCTTTATGAGAATGTTGACTGTTCATTTTCCTTTATAGATGCTGCCTGTAGCAATCCCAGTAGCCTAATGCTATTACAGTGCCAGCACCCGGGTTCAATTCCCACCACTGCCTTTAAGAACTTTATATACTCTCCCAATGTGGGTGTAATTGGGCAGCGTTGGCTCATTGTGCTAGAAGAGCCAGTTGCTGCACCGTATCTCTAAATAAAATAAACAGGATAGGATAAACCAGGTAATTACAGGATAGTGAACTTAATGTCACTGGAAGAAAAATTCTTCAAGTGCGCAGGAGATACGGTAGCGTAGTGGTTAGCACAAAGCCTTATAGTACAGACGTCCTGGGTTCAATTCCCGCCGCTGTCTCTAAGGAGTGTGTATGTTCTCCCTGTGACCACGTGGGTTTCCTCCGGGTGTTCCAGTTTCCTCTCTCAGTCCAAAGACGTACCGGTTGATAGGTTAGTTGGTCATTGCAAATTGTCCTGTGATTAGGCTAGGGTTCAATTGGAGATTGCTGGGTGGAGTGGTTTGAAGGGCTGGAAGGGTTTATCCTCACGGTATCTTAATAAATAAAATGATTATTGTAAAGAACTCTGAAGGATTGTATGAACCTTGTCGACCCAACATGTTAACAGATTTTCTTTGCATAGATACTGCTTGGCTGATACATGTTTTTCCAGTATTCTCTGCTTTTGTTTAATTATTTCTGGATTTCTGCTGAAGTAAGCATTGCTGCAATTAGTCCTTGCCTAATACACCATCCAACTGGCCTTCAATTAGAGGCCAGCACCATATTCTGGTTCTTCTCCATTCCTTTAAGTAGTGTGACACTATTACAGCTTGAGGCTTTTCCTCCAGCATTTTGTGTGTGTTGCGCAGAATTTCCAGCAATTGCTGAATCTCTGTAAGACACAGGAGTAGAATTAGGGCATTCAGCCCATCAAGTTTGCTATTGTATCTTGGCGAGTTATTTTCCCTCTCAACCCTGTTCTCCTGCCATCTCCCTGTAATCTTTGACACCCTGACTAATCAAGAACCTATCAACCTTGCATTAAATATACCCAATGACTTGGCCTCCACAGTTGCCTGTGGCAATGAATTCCATAGATTCACCACTCTCTGGCTAAAGAGATCCCTCCTCATCTCTGTTCTAAATGAGGTTCTAAATAATGTTCCACTAGTCTGAGGTTCTGCCCTCTGGTCCTAGACTCCTCCACTTGTGTCTTAAATTGTGAGTAACTTTTTGTGTTGAATGAGGAAAATATCACCCAAGTAATTAAAATTACAGAGCACTATTTTAGTTGGTTATTAAAGTACAATGTATTTACTTATTCTGTTGTTACGTGCAATAATAGACCTTTGCAAATCCATTCTGTTGCACAGACTTTGTAATATTTTTACTGTGAATGTTTATTTGATTATAATTGCATCTTCTCAGGTGCATGTCTGCTGCAATGAAAGATGCTGGGCTATTACCACAAGATGTTACATACATCAATGCACATGCCACCAGCACGCCACTCGGAGACGCAACTGAGAATCAAGCCATCAAGAGATTGTTTGAAGAACATGCATATTCTCTTGCCATCTCTTCCACTAAAGGAGCGACCGGCCACCTGTTGGGGGCAGCTGGAGCCATCGAAACAGCATTCACAGCACTGGCCTGCTTTCATGGACGCCTCCCTCCTACCCTGAACCTCGACAGGACGGATCCTGAATTTGATTTGAACTACGTCCCGATGAAAGCTCAGGAGTGGAAGGTTGCAAAAAGACGGATTGCACTGAGTAATTCATTTGGATTCGGAGGCACAAATGCAACCCTTTGTTTGGGAAGCATCTAATTAACATTTTTATAATAAATAATTGAAAAGGATTTGTCCCTGGCTGTATGTTTCAAGATTCAACTTTGTTCACCATGTTGGGAATTTGAGCAATTTTCTGTACACAGTCGAAGTTTTGGGCCTAGATACTTCATTAGGACGGGCAAGGAAGGGGAAAGATGCCAGAATAAGGTGAGGGAGAAATCAGGACTGGAAAGCTTCTGGCATCTTCCTCCTTCATTTCTGGTCTTGGTGAAGGGTCTTGGCCCAAAATGTTGACTGTTTATTCCCTGGCCTGCTGAGTCCCTCCATCATTTTGTGTGTGTTGCTCTGGATTTCCAGTATCTTTAGAATCTCTCGTGTTTAGGAAGTTGTTGTGGTGTGTTGGTCAGGACATAGCATGCAACAAAGAACAACAACATTCAGCGGTGACAAAGAATTATATTAAAAAACAAATCAAGTCAGAGGTTTAAGGATGGACATGGAATAAAATGTACATAAATAAATAAATAAATACCAGCATGTATATACAAGGTTAATAGCATTAAAAGAAGTGGTTTAAAATGTTTACAGTGCAGTGACTGAGGTAATAGGTAGAGGGGGTGGTGGGGGACTAGCTAGAATAGTTGATCATTTTAACTGCCTTGAGGAAGAATTTTTTAAGATGACATTGAAGTATTTGTTTTAATAATCCTATAACAGTTTCTAGAAGGGAGCTTTAAGAAAAGGCAGTTTGCAGGGTGGGTAGTATCTGCAATGATTTTTCCTGCCCATTTCTTTGTCCTGGGCATATACAAGGCCTGCAGTGATGGTAGATTGCAGACGGTGAGCTTTTCTGATGACCTGACAGTTTGCTGTAGTTTTCGTATGAGGGTTTAGAGAAACATTTGGTATAGGAAGAGTTGCAAATGGCCGACATGAAAATTGCTCAAATGTCACAATAAAAGAATATTGTAAATGTACTGATTAGTGATGCTTTCCTGTAAAGTTTATTTTCTCAATGTTGGCAGCAGAGATAACTGATAAATCAACAGAGCTAAACAAGAGGTTTTAGCTTAATTCATTAAAAGTATTTTTATTAAACACACCAGATAAACATTTTCTTAGAGAAACACACTCAAAATGACAGAGGAACTCAGTGGGTCAGGCAGCATCTATGGAGAGGAATAATCAAGCAACATTTTGGGCTGAGGCCCTTCTTCAGGATGTCAACTGTTTATTCCCCTCCACTTATGCTGCTTGACCTGCTGAATCCCTCCAGGATCTATGGAAGGGAATAAACAGTTGAGGTTTCAGGCCATCTCGTGGTGAATGGTCTCAGCCCAAAACATTGACTGTTCATTCCCCTCTGTAAAAGCTAGCTGACCTGCTGAGTTCCTTCATCATTTTCTGTGTGTTTCTCAAGGTTTCCAACCTCTGCAGAATCTCGTTTATGATTTTGTTTGAGAACCTTTGTTAAAAAATAGCAATGAAATTCTGCTTCCCCTAATAACATAATATAGTTTCAATTAAAAAAACATCGTGTATTTCCTGTGAAGCTTGAGTCAGTAATTTTCTTTTCTCGGTGCCTCATATATTAATGCACAGAAGCACATGAGCTGAGGAAAACTATTAGTGGACACTGTAAAATCGTGACACAAGGATTGCTCAGCCACCATGACAAAAGCATATAAATGACTTCCTATATAGCCTATTTTGTCATTGTTAGCAGGGGAACACATCTAGACCTCTCCAGGTACCAGTGAATCAATCTGTACGATCGACTAATAACTGTAATAGCACCATGTGCAACTCACTGATTCCTCCCAGCTGCGTGGCTGCGCAGTAACTAAAATGCTCCCGCACACATGGTCTTTGTTGTCGTGCAGTTGGAGTTTGCTTTTAAATAATGATAATATAATTTTGAAATCATGTTAATATTGTGGAATACCCTGTAATTAATTATGTGTTAATGAATATAATCCATCATCATTATGTGCCATGTGGTATGACGCAGGCGTTTGGTCTGTCCATGACCATGATTGTTCTTAGCAAACTTTTCTACAGAAATGGTTTGTCATTGCCTTCTGGGCAGTGTCTTTAAAGACGGGCAATTCCAGCCATTATCAATACTCTTCAGAGATTGGTTGCCTGGTGTCAGTGGTCACATAACCAGGACTTGTCATAATCACCAGTTGCTCGTACGACCATCCTTCACCTGCTCCCATGTCTCCACGTGACCCTGATCGGGGTTGGGGGGGGAGGGGGTCTAGGCAGGTGCCACAACTTGCCCAATGGTAACCTGCAGGCTAGCGGAGGGAAGGAGCACCGTACACCTCCTTTACTAGAGACGCATCTCCACTCCACCACCCAAATATAATCCATAAATTTTCTAAATAATAAGCATATCCCAGTCTTAACATTGAAATATTTTAGGGCATCAATGTATTTATATTGTTAATATTTCAAGTTATTACTCTGTTACAAATAACTGCAGAATAGAAGTTGGTTGCTTATTGTTAATAAATCACTGGCCCATTGAACCCCAATGCTATTGAAAGTTCTGAGAATTTTCCAGGCCATGTAAAAAATTTCCTGCTCAGAGCAATGGTTTGGCCATGCAGCTGTAAAAAAAAGTGTACGTTGATAGACATCATTAGAGGTGTCGGCGTGCTTAATCTAATTGGGGGAAATGGCAGAGCAAAAGCAGTTATTCCTGAAACACTGAGTGTGCACCTTCAGACTCCTGACCTCCTCCTTATGAGAGCAATGAGATGAGGGAAGGTTCTGAATGGTGATGGACCTTTAAGGACCCTTAAGGATGGCCCTTAATAATAGCATTTGCAAAAAAAAAACATAAACAAGGATTTTACACTATACAAGAAAAGTACAATTAGAACAAAATAACAAAGTCAGTTTAATACAAAGTGGCCATAGTTGTCAGTATTATTAAACTGTAGCGATGGGAGTTTTTCCGGTTGGCTCAAGAGCCAAATGGTGGAAGAGAAGTCGCTGTTCCTGAACCTGGTGGTGTGGGGAGTTTGGGCTTCTGTACCTCCTTCCCAGTGGTAGCTGCAAGAGAATGGTATGTCCCATATCATGGGGATCTGTTGTCATCTTGAGGCAGAACCTCCTGTAGGTACTACCAATGGCAGGGAAGGATGTGCCTGTGATATATTGAGCTGTGTCCACAACTCTCTGCAGCTTCTTTCGTTCCTGGCTTTCGAATTGGCATACCAGACCATGACACAACCAGTCAGGATATCTGTAGAGTTTCGTTAGTATGTTTGGTCACAAGCCGTTCCACTGTTCACTATGTTTTCCAATCTCTTTCTCTTCTCTGAGCCGTGCCTCTCACCCCTCCTTTTGTGCCATTATCTCCCTTTCCCTCTTGGAACCTCTCACAATTTAACCTTACTTTGCCGCTGAAATGCCTGGGGACAACCAGCAGGTGTCGACACTTCACCAGACTTGAACATGGAACATAGCCTGTAGTTCATTCAGTCACCTTATACAACTCTGAGATTCATTTTCATGTGGGCATTCACAGTAGATACCCAGAACTATAATAGAATCAACGAAAAACTACATACAAAGATGGACTAACAACCAATGTGCAAAAGACAAACAGTACAAATAAAATAATAATAATAATAAATAAGTTACCAATAGTATTGAGAAAATGAGTTGTAGAGTCCTAAAGAGTGTGTCCATACTTTGTGGAATCAGTTGAGGTAGGTGAGGTTATCCACAGACGTTCAGGCCCTGTTGGTCGAAAAGTAGTAACTGTTCCTGAACATGGCGGTTTGCGTCCTTAGCCTCTTGTACCTCCTTTCCGTTGGCAGCAGCAAGAAGAGAGCATGGCATGGATGGTGGGGGAATAAAGCATCACACAGACCCTTTTAACCTACCCTAATATCAATCTAACCCTTCTCTCCAACACAGCTTTCTATTCTTCTAACATCCAAGAGTTTCCTAAATGCTCCTAATGTATCTGCCTCTACCATTACCCCTGGCAAGGTGTTCCATACACCTACCACTCTCTGTTAAAAAAATACCTCTAATATTCCGCCCCCCCGGCACCTTTCTCCTATCACCGTAAAATTGTGGACCCTCGTATTAGCCATTCCTGCCTCGGGACAAAGTTTCTGGCTGTCCGCTCAATCTAAGCTACTTATTATCCAGATCCTAATGAAGGACCTTGGCCTGAAATGCCTGTTTATTTCTCTCCATGATTGCTTCCTGCTGAGTTCCTCCAGCATTTTGTATGTATTGCACAGGATACCCTCTGTGTAATTCTAAGGATACTGTACAGTCAGTGGCCACTTTATTAGGTACACCTGTACACCTGCTCATTGATGCAAATATTCAATCACCCCATCATGTGGCGGCAACTCCATGCATAAAAGCATGCAGACATGGTCATGAGGTTCAGCTGTTGTCCAGACCAAACATCTGAATGGGGAGGAAATGTGATCTAAGTGACTTTGACCCTGAAACGATTGTTGTGCCAGATGAGGTGGTTTGAGTGGCTCAAAAACTGCTGATCTCTGGGGATTTTCCCAAGTTTACAGAGAATGGTGTGAAAAACGAACACCACCCAGACCCGAGCAACAGTTCTGTGACAGCAAAGGCCTTCTTAACGAGATCAGAGGAGAATGGCCAGACTAGTTCAAGCTGAGAGAAAGGCAACAGTAACTCTCTTAACCCCATGTTACAACAGTGGTGAGCAGAAGAGCCTCTCTGAACGCACATGACTAACATCGAAGTGGATGGGCTACAGCAACAGAAGATCACAAACATACAGAAATACGCTTAGTGACCACTTTATTAGGTACCTCTTGCACATAATGAAATGGCCACTGAGTGTATATGTAGTCATGACATTACTAAATTACACCACTTTTATTAATGAGATTTCCCTTCTTATGTTCATCAAAATGATGATCCCTCTGCTGGAGATACACTTCAGCATCAGGCACGTCAGGAACTTACAGCATCTCTCACTGCAGGAAGTTCACAGCGCTGAAGCATCAATAAAGTTCAAAGTAAATTTATCATCAAAGTACATATTTGTCACCATATACAACTCCGAGATTCATTTTCTTGCGGGCATTCACAGTAAATCCAAGAAACACAATTGTATCAGTGAAAGACCTCACCCAACAGGCCTGACAAGCAATTAATTTGCAAAAGACAACAAACTGTGCAGATATAAAATCAATAAAAAGCAAATAATAATAATAAATAAGTAAGCAATAAATATCGAAAACATGAGGTGAGAGTTCTTGAAAGTGAGTCCATTGGTTGTGGGAACTGTTCAGTGATGAGGTGAGTGAAGTTATCCTCTCTACTTGGCTGAGGGTTAATAACTGTTCATGAATCTGGTGTTGGTCCTGAGGCTCCTGTACCTCCTTCCTGGTGGCAGCACTGAGAAGAGAGCATGTCCTGGATGGTGGGGATCCCTGATGATAGATGCTGCTTTCCTGCAACAGCTCTCTATATGGAGGTGCTCAATGGTGGTGATAGCCCAAGCCGTAGTCACTGCTTTTTAGAAGGCAGATACTTGTGAAGCCCCACTGGTTTCCTTGGCTGTGTAAATCTAGGGAAGACACACTCCGGTCCTACCAAACCTGTGAGACTGAGATGGCTCTCTCCCAAACCGCGGTTTGTGCGGGTGCCATGTAATTTGCTCCCCTGTTACGACTCAGCGCCAAGAAACAACAGACAGCACACTGCATACGATTAAAGGAATTATATTTATGAATCCTCAATGAAAGGGTTAGTAAAGAAAAGAAAAATAAATAAAAGGGGCCCGTTATAATTAAACAGTCCAATGTGCACAAGTTGAAGCTCAACTCTTTCAAAAGTCATACATATTCACCGGTCCTCAGGAGACACCGGAACCTGGCTCCATCGAGTCATGGTCCCCCACCGGGTCGAATCCTACGACTTGTTCTCTTCCCTCTTCATCTCTGGCCGAACAATAAAACAAAGACCAACCTTAATACCCCTCACAAAACCTCCCAGTTCCACCATCCTAATTGGATGATACACATCCCCCCACATCCCTTATCATCAACAATAACCCAAACAGGCTGAGAGCAGAACAGACTGCTCTTACAGAACTGCCAAAACAAAATACCTACAACATAGGGGTAAAGATGTGAACCAGGGGGTTACACTTGGATAGAAAAAGAGTAGAGGCATGAGGGAACATGGAATTAGGGTAGGTAGGCATCACAGTCAACATGGACAATCTGTATTGTTGTACAACCCTCTAAGACTCTCCTCTAACCTTCGATCTCAACATCACTCTCTGTGGAATTCAGTGCCACAGATGGCTGTGGAGGTCAAGTCATTGGACAGATTTAATGTGGAGGTTGATTGGTAAGGGCTCCTCTAAGGATCATCACCTTGGTGTGGTGGAGGGGCTGGTGAGTTTCTGAGATCCTAAGAGCAATGGCATCTGGAGCTTAGTCATCTGGTAGGGTCACCCATAACAGTAAGATCAAGGGGGAGGTTCTAGACAAAGAACGATCCAACCAAGACTACAACCGTGCAGCTGGCGGAAGGTGAAGACACGTCACGTCGGCAGTGAAGGCAGAGGAAGCCTGTAGCAGTGGGGAGTCCCCAGTCATCTTGCATTCCTCTGAACCCTGACACCAATCTGTCAAGCACCATGTGGTGGTTGGTCTTGTATCAGCCTCCCCACATTAAACAAGGTCACGCACCAGGCGTTCTTCATTAAGGGAATAATCCCTTGGGAGAGCTTCACACTTGACTTAAGTAATTGCACTACTAGGAAGGGCATCAAATGTTATGGGGAGAAGTCAGAAAAATGGGAAAATATATCAGCCAATTTGGAAAGTCAGAGCAGATTCAAAGGGCTGAATGGCCTAATTATGCTCCTATATCTTATGTCTATCATCAATATCCTGTACTTACCATATAATCCCTGATTTTACTAACATCCAGAAATCTGTTGACCTTAGTTCTGATAAGAATCCATGTCTGCCCAGCATCGATTTTTCTATACTTAATAAAATGACCACTTAGTGCATGTTTATGGTCTTCTGATGCTGTAGCCTATCCATTTCAACGTTCTACACACTTCTGTCGTAACGCGTGGTTATGTCACCTTCCTGTCAGCTCGAACCAATCTGGCCATTCTCCTCTGACTTCTCTCATTAATAAGATGTTTTTGCCCACAGAACTGCTTCTTACAGGATGCTTTTTTTTTCACCATTCTTTGTAAACTCTAGTAACTGTTGTATGTGAAAATCCCGGGCGATCAGCAGTTTCTTTGATGCTCAAACCACCCCATCTGGCACCAGCAATCATCCCTCAGTCAAAGTCACTTAGATCACATTCCTTTGCCATTCTGATGTTTGGTCTGAACGAAGACTGAACCTCTTGACCATGTCTGCATGATTTTATACATTGAGTTGCAGTCACATTATTGGCTAATTAGATATTTGCATTAATGAGCAGGAGTACAGGTGTACCTAATAAAGTGGCCACTCTGTATATCTGTTTACTATCTGCGAAAAGGAAAGAGGTTCATTAATCATCCTTCTGCTTTCAGAAAAGTGTAAAGGGAAATTAATTAACTGTATCTGCAAGATGCATGACCTTTTTTTTTAGAAACTTCAAATAGAATACTTCCTTTTAGTAGCTAAATATGGCCAGTTGGGTAGAAATATATAATTGTCTCCATTACACTGCATAATAGGCTCTACATTTTAATTGAGTTTTAAATCTTGATTGACTACTTTAAATTTTTCATTTTAAAATGATCACTTCTTTATCTACCACAGAGCCTTGTGAAGAGTAATTTGAGGTGTGAGTCAGGCTGTCCACCTGAGCTGTACGGAATAAGATAATGCTGGAGGAAGAATTGGTACACTTAGAGAGGATATGAAATGATGGGTCTACTAGATTAGCTGTACTTGTTAGATGTACAGTATATTGAAACATACAGTGAACTGCCTCAACGACCAACACGGTCTGAGGATTGCGCTGGGGGCAGCCCGCAAGTGTTGCCACTCTCCCGGTGTCAACATAGCGTTGGCACTACTTAGTAACCCTAACTTTGAATGTGGAAGGCAACTGGAGCACCCAGAGGAGACTTATGTGTTCACAGTGAGAACATTCAAAGTCCATGCAGACAATGGCAGAATTGAACTCTTATCATTATCAAAATTACAATCACTTTATTGCCAGAAAGTGAAACATACCAGAATTGATGGTGGTTTGTTGCAAAGCATACAACACAGGACAGTACCACAACAGACAACACCATAGCAACCGACGGATTACAAGACAATTGTGCAAACAACCATGGGCAATCAACAATTAGTAGAATGGTCACATAGGCAAACGCCGATAGTCAAACTAAAATAAATGTTAACATATAAACAGACTCAGTAATTATCAACAGAACAAGGAGAGCAAGAAGGGCCATTTAATGGATGTTGTGCATGGACAGCTAAGGTATTACAGCTGATTGAGTCACTGAGAAGCTGGATAGCTACAGAAAAGAAGCTTCGGAGACGACATGATGATGGAGTTGTAGTATGTTCCTGATGGAAATTTGGTGACTGCTAGGTTGCTGTAAAGCATTGCGCCATCTGTTAGTTGATGCATCACAAGTATAGATGAAAAGCTTGTTCACAATTCAGCGTCACACACAAAATGCTGGAGGATCTCAGTAGGCCAGGCAGCATCTGCGGAAAGGAGAGCCGGGGTCTTGGCCCAAAATGTCAACTGTACTTTTTTCTATAGATGCTGCCTGACCTGCTGAGTTCCTCCAGCATTTTGTGCGTGTTGCTCTGGATCTCCAGCATCAGCAGATTTTCTCCTGTACTCAATTCAGTGTGCTTTTTTTGCAGCTGTTGTAAACAACATCACGTTTGAACTGGAGGTATCTGTTTCTGGTATCAGATTTAATGCTGAGCTGAGTTCTGGCCATACAGAGTGGACAATGGCCATAGGACCATAATCCAGAAGAGGTCATTCAACCCATCGAGTTTTCTTCGACTTTCCAAAATGGCTGATTTATTATTCCTCTAAATCTCATTATTCTGCCACCCCACGTCTTCATCAACATATTTCTCGAACACTTATTTATCCTATGTAATGTACAGTATATTCATTCAATACCTGCTCAGGACGTTTTTGCAATAATATCATGCAGGTTTAGCAAACAGCTTTGAATTTTTTATTCACATATACATTCCATTTTCATGGAGCACTTTCACTTCATTTGCCACAAAGGTGGGCTTTCTGGTGGCTACCCATTTTAATTCTACTTCCCATTCCCATTCTGACAAGTTGATCCATGGCCTCCTCTATTTCCACGATGAGACCACTCTCAGGTTGGAGGAGCAACAACGCATATTCTGTCTGGGTAACTTCCAACCTGATGGCATGAACATTTATTTCCCTAAATGTTGTTAATTTCTACCCACTCCCTCCTTCACTCTTCTACCATTCTCCATTCCAGCTCCACTCTTACCCCTTCTCTTCTCTTCACCTGCCTATCACCTCCCTCCTCCTTCCCGTTCTGTCATGATCCACTCTCCTCTCCTATCAGATTCCTTCTTCTTCCAGCCCTTTATCTCTTCACCCCATCACCTCTCAGTTTCTCACTTCACTCCCCCCTCCCAGCCACCACCTTACCCCTCTCCTGGCTTCACCTACCACCTGCCGGCTTGTACTCCTTCCCCTCCTCCCACCTTCTTATTCTGGCTTTTGCCCCCTTTCTTTCCAGTCCCAATGAAGAGTCTTGGCCCAAAACATCTATATTTATTCCTAATCATTTCAATAAATGCTGAGTTCCTCCAACATTTTACATTTGTTGCTCTGAATTTCCAGCATCTGCTGAATCTCATATTTATATCTGCATTTTGTGCAAGTATCTTGGACTATAAGACCATAAGACATAGGAGCAGAATTAGACCATTTGGCCCATCGAACCAGCTCCACCATTCAATCCTGGCTGATTTATGATCCCTCTCAACCCCATTCTCCTGCCTTCTCCTCTTAACCTTTGATGCCCTGACTAATCAAAAACCTATCAAACTCCACTTTAACTATACCCAATGATCTGGCTTCAACAGCCGTCTATGGCAATTATTTTTCTTTATGGAGAAAACTGAAATCATTTTCCTGACTGTCTATGGCTCAGGATAAGTGCTTGTATTAATTTTCTAGGCAGTTTTGCTGTAATAATTTTCTCTGAAGACAATAAGTATAATTTTTATCTTATTACTGTCTCATTAGTGCTCACTCCTAGAGAGACCATAGTCAGCTTACAGGTCCCATGTACTCAGTGCTTTTAGAGATGTCCTTATTTTCTGGGGAAATTAATCTTGGAGACCAGAGATGCTATTTAACTTCTCCATGGATGTTCCCAAGCCTGTCTGTGAAAGGAGGAGGATTGAGCATAGGGCTAGCAACCCCATCCCGTAAAAAAAAAAAACCAGTGCCACAGAAATGCCAACAAAAGCTCCAAAGATTTTATTCCTGGGAGAGGAAATACCTTCGAAGATGGGCTAAAGGTGAGAACAACTTGCCCAGGTAAGAGGATGCTGGTGAGCTGCTGTCAGTGGTCTATGCCCCAGTAGACTGAAGATGAAGAAGAGCTGCTATTTGTAGCATGTGGAAGCATATACAAGAATGCAAATCACAGTCAAATAATATTACTGCAATGCTGCTATCAGTTTCTGACTTCAGAATCAAAGCCCGCTTTCTTTGTATCACCCTACAACCAAGTCCTGTAACAAGTCACAGGTAATACAGTAGATCAGACCAGGTGAGGGGGAGGGGGTGGGTTGTATTATATTAAATTTTGTAAAACATTGGATGAATGTCTGAACAGTTCAAAATGATAACTTAACTCTTTCTGAACCCTTAGCATTTGGGGTCTGTATGTCTGTTTGTGAGTAATGTTTGCAGAGTGTCTGTACAAGGTAAACACTGGAAGTCTGTTGACATCTAATGTTTGCTGGTAGCAGCTGGATTTTTTCTTAGTCCCAGGCACCATTAACATGAGAATGCCTGTCAAGTTTGCTTGATGGATTCCTTTTTGAATTTGGGCTTATCACTTATATGTAATATTAATGTACTTTTATGAGTCTAAATGAATTTTATGTCCAGTTCACTGGTGGACTAATGGATGAAGAGTGTCCATTAATGTGACTAATTGATTTATGAGGGCATGCTGAACACTGTGTTAATGAACACATGTTCTTTAAATGAAAGAAACCAGACTGAGTTAATGACATGAGGACAAAAGATCAAAGAGTTTATCTGTTTCTGGGTTACTCTGAGCTTGTGAAACTCGTATTTATTGGAGTACCTTTCCCTGGTTCATTGGACTTAGCCCAGGAAACCATGATCAGAGCCTGGGACCCAAGGGTGGTTTCACATGTGTGTTGGAATTCAGAGTTCTCCTGACAACATTAACAATTAAGTGAAGCCTAAGAAATCTTTGTGACTTGCTATGTAGTACTTAGTGTGTTTTAATTTTTATTTTCTGCGTTATGATAATAAATTAGGCATAAGTTACTTTGTTGTGCTTGTACACTTATTAACACAACTCCTGGACACTTGAATAGTTTGGGGCTAATCAACCCAGCCCATTATAGGGATGAAGTAAGAAGCTGGGAGGAGATTGGTGGAAGAGGAAAGGTGCTGTAGAAGGAGGAATCTGCTAGGAGAGGAGAGCAAATGACAGGCTCCAACAGTTCCAGAATCACATCCAAGATGAGAAACAGACATAAAAGACAAAAAAGAAGTGAAATATATGGTTTCATGATCTATAAAGGAGATGTTGACTGAAGGAGCATTGTATGCGGGTGCCATCTTGACTGGAAGTGTCACATCCATTTCGGTTCTTCCCAAAATAAGCAGCAGCAGTCAAAAATATTAAAAAATGGATATTCATGTGAACTAATGCCACACAATCAGTAGCTACCTCATCAGAACCATATGGGTTTCCTCCAAGTGCTCCGGATTCCTCCCATATTCCAAAGATGTAAGGGTTAGTAGATTGATTGGTCACATAGGTATAATTTGACAATGGGATTCATTGAGACAGTAGGGTCTTTTACGTTTAGATAAAAATAAAATGCTTGTATCACTAAATAAAACATTAAATGATTTAGATGTGAGGCACATCTGTCACATGACTGTGCTACGGTTGTCACATGGAGCTGTGATCTGGTGACAGCTTTCAAGTGAGCAAAATTAGAAGATAAAAGAAACCCAGTAGCTATGTGCAGTGAGGAGACAAGCACATGAGCAAAATCTCCCTTCATTAACACATCGAATTCAGTTCCTCCCAAAATAAGCAGCAACTGTCAAAGCTATTGAAAAATGGATATTCATGTGAACTAACACCACACAATCAGCAGCTGCCTCATCAGAACTCTCCATACCCACTCAATTCAGATTTATTAGGCCTTAATTATTTACTTGCTTAAAACTACTGGGGCATAGGCTGCTGACATCAGCCCACCACAGTTCTCCATACTGGGCAAGTCTTTTAAGTTGTCCCCAGGTGTAGCCCATCTTTGAAGATTCTTCCTCTTCCAGGGATGAGGTCTTTAGGACTTCTGTTGTCATGTCTGTAGCACTGGGTTTTTACTGAATGGGATTGCTAGTCTCATGCCCAACTCTGCTTCTTTCAACTCTGTTTTTTTATGGACTATTTATTTATTATAGTTTTATTTTACTTTATAATAATTCTAATGTATTGCACTGTACTGCTGTCACAAAACAACAAATTTCATGACCGATGTCAGTGATATTACATCAGCTTCTGATTTTAATTATATATAAAAACAATGGAGGAAGCCAATGTTAAATATATTGTTCAAGAATATAGAGTAACGCACACAAAATGCATGGAGGAACTCAGCTGGTCAGGCAGCATCTATGGAACTGAACTGACGCTTCATCAGGACGGGAAAGGAAGGCGGAAGAAGCCGGAATAAGAAGGTGGGGGAGGGGAAGGGGGTTCAAGCTAGAAGGTGACAGGTGAAGCCAGATGAGTGATAAGGTAGGTGGGTGGATGATGAGGGACAGGAAGTTGGGTACCGGGGAAGGTAATGGCAGGTGAGGAGAAGAGATAAGAGGGGAGCCAGAGAGGGGAATGGAAGAAGAAGGAAGGGGTGAAATTACTGGAAGTTAGTGAAATTGATATTCATGGCATCAAGTTGGAGGCTACCCAGATGGTAGATGAGCTGTTGCTCCACCAGCCTGAGAGTGGCCTCATCCTGGCAGTAGAGGAGGACACATCAGAATGGGAATGGGAATGGGACTGGAATTAAAATGATTGGCCACTGGGAAATCCTGCTTTTGCGGTCAGAGTGAAGCTATAGAAAAATATATGCCTATTATGCATTGAATGTATAGAGATGCATGAACAGGTTTTCATTGATTTCAAGAAATATTTACTTCTAATCTGTAAAATCATTTGACATGCATATTTATTATTAGAAATTCAGAGTATTAAATAAGATGAACTGTTTTGCAGGTTTCTTAGGAAGAAGCAATGCTGACATTTGCTTATGTATATTTATTTTACATTGGAAGTAGAAGTCCTCAGGGAGAACTTCACAGTGTGAAAGTTACTGACATTTTTCTGGGACTCACTACACCCAAATTAATTTCACTTTTCCCACAACAAAAGATGCTTGCGCCATTCAGGAGTCACAATGATTCTCCTTTACATGTGTAAAATGGTTTCATTCAAACGGAGCGGTACAGCGGTGTAGTGGTTAGCACAATGTATTACAGTACAGTCGACCCAGTACTGGGTAAGGAGTTTGTACGTTCTCCCCGTAGCTGCTCCGCGTGCTCCAGTTTGCTCCTACGGTCCAAAGATGTAGCGGTTGATAGGTTAACTGGTCATTGTAAATGGTCCTGTGATTGGGCCAGGTTCATCGATGGATTGCTGGGCGGCATGGCTTGAAAGGCCAGAAGGGCCTCTGTGCTGTATCTCAGGAAATAAATAAATAAATTCAAAGTTTGATATACCAATTGAAAATCTGTACTAGATGTTTTTCTTTCATACTGTACAAAATTGGTTGGAATATTATAATTTTGTGCGGTCTGATACTTCAGGGGACATATCACATCTGTGGCTGGTCAGTGTCAGAATGCAACCACACATTAGCAAGTCTTAAGCACAATTAAATGAATAGCACCAATGCAGTTCTAAAATGCTCTTGTACCCTAATAACGTTCAGTTTCATGTTTCTCAGTCATTCTGAGAAGTTAGTTCTGAGATCTTTTTTTAGTGGGTTCCTTGAAGTTGAAAACTACATGGAATAGTTCGATATCAAAGTCAAACATCTCCAGAAGAACATTTCCACTTGCGCGTAGGAACAATATTGTGGAAACATTGTACATGAAAGCTGTTATATCTTGTCAGATACGTGACCAATTTGATTCCGGGAGGGTTCTCAAGAATGATTCTGGGAATGACAGAGTTAAAGAATGAGGAGCATTTGATGGCTCTGAGCCTGCGGCTCTGAGCCTGTACTCACTGGAGTTTAGAAGAATAAGAAGAGATGTCATTGAAACATATCGGATACTGAAAGGCATAGACAGAGTGGATGTTTCCTATAGTGGGGGAGTCTAGGAGCAGAGGGCAGAGCATCAGAGTGGAGGGAAGTCCACTTACTACAGAGATGAGGAGGAATTTCTTTAACCAGAGGGAGGTGAATCTGTGGAATCCGTTGCCACAGACTGCTGTGGAGGCCATTCGGTATATTTAAAGTGGAGGTTAATAGGTTCTTCATTAGTAAGGGTTGAGAGGGATAATAAATAAGCCATGTTGGAATGAGAGTGCAGACTCGATGGGCCAAATGGCCTTGTCTTATGGCCTCATGGTGTTTGTGGAGATAACAGACTTCATCCAGGGCCCTCATTCATCTTAGTTGGCGAGTCCTGGGTCGATACCAAAGATTGAAGCCTGAAGGTCAACTGAAAGTCAAGAAGCTGAGACCTGACGGCCAGAGCCCAAAGCCTGGGGATGTCAAAGGCCCAACGTCTGCAGATCTACGAGTCCACTACAGGCTGGAGGCCATAGGCGGTCTGTCCTGCGGTTGGAGGATTGTGTGTTTGCTTGTTTCAGAAAGGGGCTTGCTTCGCTATTGTTATTTTGTTGTTTGTTGTGTTCTGCATTGTTCTGCCCAGCATTATGGGCACGTTATGTTGGTGCCAGAGGGTGTGGTGACACTTGTGGGCTGCTCCCCAGCACATCCTCGAGTGTGTTGGGTGTTAATGCAAATGTTGCATTTCGATGTACACGTGATAAATAAATGTGAATCTGAACCCGATGTTGGTTATTGCATTGGCTTAGAAATAGAGTCACTCAACCATGAAATAGCTAATCACATTTAGAAGATATTCAGTCTAGTAGATTTCATAATAGCTTTAAAATGAAGCTGATTAAATATTAATAAAATGATTTTTAAATGGCGTGTTATAAGGACAGGAAATTGGGATTAAATTAATGCAGCTTTCAGAAAGGTGCAGCAGGGGTGCTAGGATAATAGACAACCTTCTCTGCTGCAAAAGTGAATGAGTTCAGATAGCGACCAGCTAATGTTTGCTTGTCTCACCCATTTTCCATCCTCTGTATACCACATCTACAACTCTGCTGACTGTGTCCGGACTCACATGAAATCTCATTCACCATCATCCTCACCTGCAAACCCTCTCAGATTGATAACATCTCGTTCTAAAATTTATCCTTAATCTAACATTATTTCCCATAGGAGCTTGAGGAGATTTGGTATGTCACCAGAAACTCCAGCAAGTATCTACAGATGTATCATGGACAGCATTCTGACTGGTCGCATCACCGTCTGGGTATGGAGGGGCCATTGCACAGGATGGGAAAGAGCTGCAGAAGGCTTTAAATTCAGCCAGTTCCAACATGGGTGCTAGCCTCCCCAGCATTGAGAACAATTTCAAAAGCCGATGCCTCTAGAAGCTGGCATCCATTACGAAGGGCCCTACCCATCTAGGACATACCCTCTTCTCACTATTACGATCGGGGAGATACAGGCACCTGAAGATACACTTAATGTTTTAGGAACAGCTTCTTCCCCTCTACCATTGGATTTCTGAACAGTTGTGAGCCCATGAAGCCTACCCCACTATTCCTCCTTTGCATAATTTATTTATTTTATTATTTATCCGAAGTTCTAAGTACATTTATTATCGAAGTATGTATTCTTTATGTAACCTTGAGATTTGTCTCAAAACAAAGAAACCCAATAGAACCCATTAAAACAAAAGACCGTTGAACATCCAATGTTCAGAGAGAGGGAAAAAAACAAATTGTGCAAACAGTAAAAATAAGCAAATAGGATTCAGAACTGCAGTTCACAAAACTGAGTCCACAGAAGCCCATTTGTTGCAGGCCACAGCCTCAGTTCAGTGCAGAGACGAGTAAACCTTGTGGAGCAGCAAAATGAACCAACCCATTCCTCTCCTCCAGCCCCAACACCCTGACCTTTTCAATCTGGTCCGATGCTTTGGGGATTGTTACAATAAGTTATTATAACTTAGGGCAATTTTTTAATGTCTTGCTCTGAACTGCCAACACAAAAACAGATTTCATGACATGTCGGAGAAAATAAACCTAATTCTGATTCTGATTATGACTACTTTATACAACGAACTCAGATACCTTTAATATATTTGTTCCAACAGCAATTTAGAGTCGCCATTTCTTCTATAATATAGTACAAAGGATAGCCAGTAAATTTCCAGTTGGGTATTCATCATAACATCTGGGGTTGATGTACAACAAAATAACTGAAAAACTATGTACTGCATTTCTGTGAGATGATAACTGTAATTTCTTCTAAATGTTGGAGATTAATTTCTGTCAGGGTGTAATTGCAAAGACAAAGTTCAATTAATTGAATGATACCAAATTGTATGCTCTGCAGGCATGAAATAATTAATACTCCCTGAAAATGTTACACAAAGGATTGGAGAAAAATAGGCTATCTTTTATAGTACTTTAGAGATTACAAGAATTTCCAGGATGACAAACAGATATATAATTTTAATCAGTAAGGTTTTAAAAATTGTTTACACATGGACGAGGCTGCCTTAATCAGAGGGATTTAATATTCTTCTTATTCCCTCTTTGACATGTTGCACTCCTTGCATTGCCTGTGATGTTGTCTTTTGTACTCTCAAAGCATAGCCTCAAGGTTCTCAATGGCTTCTGAATGCCCCTTCTCTACTTCCACTGATCACGGGACAGAGATCCCCAAGAGCTAATGGGGATGTTGCAAACCTTCACAAAGGCTTTGTGCATTTCCATGAATCTTTTCTATCTGTCTAAACATTCACCTCTTCCTCAGACACAGCTCAGAATGCAAAGCTAGATTCAGGAGCAACACAGACAAACTGCTGGAGGAACACAGCAGGTCAGGCAGCATCTGTGGAAAAGAGTAAACGGTCAACATTTTGGGCAAAGGTCCTTGATCAGAACTACAGTCAATACTTCAGGCCGATCCCTTCATCAGGATCTTAATTATGCGTCCTGCTTTACCAAGGCAGTGAGAAGTATAGACAGAATTCACGGAGGGGAGGTTGTTTCCTGTGACGTGCTGAGTTGTCTCCACAAGTCTGGCAGAGCAAATGCCATACCAAGCTGTGATGCATCTGGATAGAATGCTTTCTATCATGAGGGTCCAAGGAGACATGTCAAATTTCTTTAGCCTCCTGAGGAAATAGAGCAATTGGTGAACTTGCTTGGTTGTAGAATCATAGAACACTACAGTACAGAAACAGGACCTTCAGCCCATCTAGTTCATGCCGAACTATAATTCTGCCTAGTTCCACGGCCTGCATCCAAACCATAGCCCTCCATACCCTTCCCTCCATATACTTGTTCAAATTTCTCTTGAACGTTGAAATCAAGCCTACATCCACCACTTCTGCTGACAACTCATTCCACACCCTCTCAACCATCTGAGTGAAGAATTTCCCCTTCATGTTTCCCTTAAACATTTCACCTTTCACACTTAACCAATGACCTCTGGTTCTAGTCTCACCCAACCTCAGTGGAAAAAGCCTGCTTGTATTAACCCTATCTAACCCCTACATAATTTTGTCTACCTCTATCAAATCTCCCCTCATTCTCCTACATAATATCTACACCAGAATCAGAATCAGATTTAATATCACTGGCATACGTCATGGTAGTTGTTAACCTAGCGGTAGAGTACGATTCAATGCATGATAATACAGAAAAAAAATTAGTAAATCAATTACAGTAAATATATACATATATCATAGTTAAATTAAAAATAGTACAAAAACAGAAATAATGTATTAAAAAAGTGAGGTAGTGTTCATGGGTTCAATGTTCAATTAGAAATTGGATGGCAGAGGGGAGAAGCTGTTCCTGAATCACTGAGTGTGTGCCTTCAGGCTTCTGTACCTCCTACCTGATGCTAACAATGAGAAGAAGGCATGTTCTTGGTGATGGGGGTTCTTAATAATTTTTTGTCAGCTCAGTCTGGTAAAACCTGAGGCATAGACGTAGCCAAACAAATACATTTCTCAACCTCTTGGAACTTATTGGACTATTCTAGTAGGGTTTAGTATTGTGGCTTTCTGGAGATTTACATAAGTATTGCTGTGTAGGCCTAATTGTTTAATGCTTTTGTGTAGTGACTTTAGGATGATACTAGTAGATATTACCATTGGGACAATGTTCATGTTCCATAGTCTTTCAATTTCCTTTTATTTCAGTATATTTCTGGTATTTTTCACTTACTGATTTCTGTATGTTATGTGTGTTTGGAATGGCTATATCTATTAAATAAATTGTTCTGGCGTGTTTATCCTGTAGTATTATATCTGAACAGTTATTATGGATTGTACTATCTGTAATAACTAATTGGCCATAATATAATTTGTGGCATTCTGACTCTAAAACTGGATCAGGCTTAAATTTATAGTAAGGTGTGATTTCTTTTGTGAGTTTGTATTTTAAAGCAAGTTTTTTGGGGAATGTTGTTTGCTACTTAGTTGTACCTGTATAAGTAATGATACTGAGTTAAACTGCTGCAGGATCCAGTAATGTGCTTGGTTGTTTCTGGTTTCTCTTGGCATTTTCTGCATTTTATTATTATTATTTTAATGATTTTTTTCCTGTTTGCACCATATGTCTTCTTTTGCACGTTGATTGCTTGCCAGTCTTCGTTTTTGTATAGTTTTTCATTTTTTCTATTACATCTCTTTGTTCTGCTGCGAATGCCTGAAAGAAAGTGAGTCTCAGGGTAGTATATAGTGGTGTCTACAATACATAATTTGATAATAAATTTACCTTGAACTGTGAATTCTGGACTCCTAATTAACCTTTGGGCTCCGATTTTCAGTATCAACCCCTGGGCTAGCATATTTGTTTTAAACATATTTACGACACAATTTTAAACATGTTTGTTTCAAATACATTAATTCCAGTCTCAATATAGTCAAGGAATGCCCAAGAAGGATTTCACATGCATTCTTGCTACAAAAATAACCCGACTGGTATTCCAATGGTCAGGTCTTTGCATCTATATAAAGTTTGGTATAATTGGCACATAGAGCTCCACAATAAAATCAAGCAATGTGTTTGAGATTTTGAAACAGAATCCTCATTTCCAGGCGGAATTCTGTATACGTGACTAGTGCTATTTTAATTGTTAGGAGAGTCCTCGGAATCCAAAAAATCATTGGGTAAATATCTGAAAATGATGAGTACCTGTAATTGGTGTCAATGTTTATAGCAGGAAGTGTTACTATTTCACCTGATATAATCCATAACACACCACACACAAAATGCTGGAGGAATTCAGTAAGTTATGCTGCACTCAACAGCTCAGACAGCATCTACGGAGAGGAATAAAGAGCTGACATTTCGGGCCTAGATACTTCATCAGTCATGGGACGGCTTGGGAGTGTAATGGTTAGCACAATGCTTTACAGTACAGGCATGTGGGTTCAGTTCCCGCCTCTGTCTGTAAGAAGATTGTATGTTCTGCCCGTGACCACATGGATTTTCTCTGGGTGTTTCGATTCCCTCTCACAGTCCAAAGATGTACTGGTTGGAAGGTTAATTGGCCATTGTAAATAGTCCTGTCATTAGGCTAGGATTAAATCAGGGGATTGCTGGGAGGCATGGCTTGAATGGCCAGAAGGGCCTACTTTACACTGTATCTCAATAAATAATAAGTAAATGAATTACTTACTGTTCTTTGTAACTGTAAGACTGATTAATATTATTCCCACATCAGAAATTGTTTAAAATGTTTTGGAAATGTTTCTATTACACATAATATTTTGTCTTTTTGATTACATTCTGTCAAAACACCCTTAAATAATTAGCCACCCTGAATACTGAATGGCAGTTTTATGAGTGTGATTTGTAAACTTGTGAGGAATATTCTTTATTATTTGAGAAAGATCTGCAGAAAAATGATATCCATTAAAGTTGAATGTAATGCTCCAATAAATGGGGCATTACTGAATTTGAATATTTTTAATGGTATTTGTTTTTGTCTGTTTTAAACCCCAAATGTGATTATTCCTTTTTCAAATACTTATTAACATGTCAGATTTGTGTGCCTTCTCTGATGAGTAGATGTTAATTGAGTTTCTATTGTTTCAGGTCACTAAACAATATCTGTAGAAGCTTTAAGCAATTGTTTTGTCAACAGAGTTTTCCCTTTTCATATTAATTGTCTAAATTATCATTTAATTCCCACACCTTTCTTGCAGCATTCACAGTAGAACAAAGTACAACAGAATCAATGAAAAACTACACACAAAGAACGACAAATGGTGCAAACTCAAAAAATAAATGAAAAAATAAATAGATAGATAGATTTATTGATAAATAAAGCTGAGAACATGAGTTGTAGAGTCCTTGAAACTGAGCCCAAGGGTTGTGTCCAGTGATCAGTTCAGTGCTGTGTTTGCGGTCATGTTCTGGATGGTGGGGGACCCCTGATGATTGATTCTGTGTTCTTGTGGCAGCCCTCCTTGTAGACGTGCTCAATGGTGGGAAGGGCTTTCCTGTGATGGACTGGGCAAAACAGACCTTTACAATGATGCATACCATACAACTTTATGAGAAATTATTTTCGATCTCTACATTTTAGAGTAATCAATAATTTATTTATTTAGGGATAATGTGTTGAAGAGACCCTTCTGGTACAACAAGCCGTGGTGCCCACAAACCCACCTAGTTAACCCGAGCCTAATCACAGGACATTTTACAATGACCAGTAACCTACTAACCAGTACATCTTTGGACTGTGGTGGGAAACCAGAGCACCTGGAGGAAACCTATGTGGTCAGGAGGAGATCAAACTAACTCCTTACAGACAACACCAGAAATAAGTTCCGAAAACTGACACCCTGAGCTGTAATACCATTGTGTTAACTGTTACACTACCATGGAGCCCAATTCTACCAGTCCAGTCAAATGCTACTCAAATATTCAAGGATTTTTTTTTAAATCTTAATATTTGTTCTGGTAATGAACCAGTACATCCTTAAAAACATTCACAAATGACAGCTGTTCATGATAAATAAAGTCAATTTTTTTCATTTTCTCATCTCTAATGATTTTTACGAAGACCTCTCTGCAGAAACACATTTTGTTGTCTATTGGATCATTTATTATTCACTTGAACTGTCTTCCCTTGCAACTTTTTCATAAACCTATCACGTTGTAGCTGACAACAACACACACAAAATGCTGGTGGAACACAGCAGGCCAGGCAGCATCTATAGGGAGAAGTACTGTCGATGTTTCGGGCCGAGACCCTTCGTCTCAGCTCCACCAGCATTTTGTGTGTGTTGTTGTTTGAATTTCCAGCATCTGCAGATTTCCTCATGTTTACGTTGTAGCTGAAAATGTCACACCTACCTGCACACTCTACTGTGAGCTTCAGTGCTCAAATATAGGATTCTGACTGACGTTCAGGCAGGCCACTCCTCCGTTCACAAACTTCAGTGAAAACTATTTTCTGGAAGCGTTCAAAACTTTTGTGACATGGAAATACAATGTGAGATGAAAATAAATAATTTAAATTGAAACATCATGCATTCCAGCATTAACAACTTCTTGTTGTCAACACAAATTACACCGATGTAGAAGTTTTAAAATCACTCAAGCCTTTTTCCAAGTTTTGACAGTTTACGTATTTATTTCAGTCTTTTATTAACAATACATTTGAATATACTGCATGTTTGTAATCGTCTGTTGCTGTTTCAAAATTCAACGTGTTGTGCATTTAGAGATGCTCTTCTGCACACCACTGTTGTAACACATGGTTTTTTTGAGTTACGTCCCCTTCCCGTTTGGCAATTCACCTCTGACCTCTCTCATTAACACCACAGAAATGCTGCTCACCGGATTTTGTTTTTTGTTTCTTGCACCATTCTCTGTAAAACCCAGTGCAGCGTTCCCAACCTGGGATCCACAGACTCCACAGTTAATGGTAGCAGTCCATCCATGCATAAAAACAGGTTGGAAACCCTTGCACCAGAGACTATTGTGTGTGAAAATCCCGAGAGATCAGCAGTTTCTGAGATACTCAAACCACCCTATCTGACACCAACAGTCATTCCACGGTCAAAGTCACTTAGATCACATTTCTTCCCCATTCTGATGTTTGGTCGGAACAACAAATGAACCTCTTGACCAAGTCTGCATGTTTCTACCAGATGATTGGCTGATTAGGTAATTGCATTAACAGGCAGGTGTACAGACGTACCTGAGTACATCTCCTGAGTTTACATGGCAATGACGATGTAAACGAAAGCCAGTTTGCTGCCCTACGGTTCTAGAATGCATTCTCTGCTTTTTGACATCTGTGCATTTATGTGACTTATGGGACATCGGATGTGCAGAATGTTATTGTCATCCCGTTTTATGTGCACATGACCACAAGACATAGGGGCAGAATTAGGCCATTCAGCCCATCGAGTCTGCTCTGCCATTCCATCATGGCTGATCCCGGATCCCACTCAACTCCCAAACACCTGCCTTTTTGCCATATCCCTCGATGCCCTGACCAATCAGGAAACTATCAACTTCTGCCTTAATGCAGTGTACATCATGAATGGCGAGTGGGTAAATGTGACCAGAGGATACAGCTGGTTCGGCTTGCTGCTTGGATATTCTGTACCCAGCATGATGAGCACTAACGTTTCCTCCACTATGTCACAGAGGAATTACCAGAAGTTAGACTGGAAAGTAAAATAATAATTTATTCATTTTTATTTTTATTTATTTAGAGAAACAGTGCAAATAGGCCTTACCTGCCCTTCAAGCCACATGATCAGCAACCCTCAATTTCTCCCCCTCCCTCTTTCCTCTTCTTACATTTCCCAGTCAGTCTCTCCTCTTACCCTTCTCTTCTCACCTGTCTATCGAGTCTCTCCTCCTTCTCTTTCTCCCATGGTACCCTCTCCTCTCCTATCAGATTCCTAGCCTAATCACAGGACATGTTACAATGACCAATTAACCATTTACTGGCACGTCTTGGACTATGGGGAACACTTAGTCACTTGGGGAACACTTGGGGAAAACCCACGCATTCCACGGGGAGGACGTACAGACGCTTTACAGAGGACTCCTGGATTGAACTCCGAACTCCAACGGCCCGAGCTGTTATAGCATTGCTCTAACCGCTACGCTACTGTCGCGCCCTAATCCAGGGATCTGTGGAAAGTAGAATTGCCCACACAGCAGAGGTATAACTTCCTGATCCTACAGTTCATTAAAAAAAAGATCGTACTGCCTAAATGATTTCCAGAGGAAAATTAATGAAGCTATTTTGCCTTGGCCAACAGTACACCATCAATTAATTAATGTTGCTGGACTCCCTGTGGTACCGGAAAATGAGCAGACATTTATAAACTGATCATTCAATGGTGTTGATTGCTCTCGGCAATGCTGCCTCTATGGTGGAGGTTGTCTGCGGATGAATTTCAAGCAGATTATGCCACAGGGCCAGTGGGGCAGTACATCAGCATGGTAGTTAGCACAACTCTTTACAGCTTGGGTTCAGTTCTGCTGATGCCTGGGAGGAGTCTGTATGTTCTCTTCATGACTGATCTCCTCCCACATTCCAAAGACATACAAGTTGTGGACATGCTATGTCGGTGCCGGAAACCCAACTGTGGCTGCCCCCAGTATACCCTCAGACTCCGTCCGCCATCGGCACCAATGACACATTTCACTGCATGTTTCACGATTCAGGATTGTTTAATGTCATTTCCAGTACACAAATGGAAAGGAGAGCAAAATAATTGTTACTCTGGGCTAAAGAGAACAATAGTAATAAAAAAGAATAATTAATATAAGTAGATAAGATAGCTCAGATTGACTGTATGTCCATAAAGTGATGCTAGGCACAGGAGTGTCTGTACATGAGGTGACTGACAGGAAGTGATAAAGTAGTGGTGGGGGGAGATTGTGGAGTGGGGGGGTGGTGTGGTGAGGGGGTTATGGAGTGGTGGGGAGATTGTGGAGTGGTGGGGGGCGCTGTGGAGTGGAGGGGGTGGTGTGGAGTGGTGGGGGGCGCTGTGGAGTGGAGTGGTGAAGGGGTTGTGGTGGTGGGGGGGTTATGGTGTGGTAGAGGTTGTGGAGTGGAGGGGGTGGTGTGGTGAGGGGGTTATGGAGTGGTGGGAGAGATTGTGGGGTGGTGGGGGGCACTGTGGAGTGGAGGGGGTGGTGGGGGGCGCTGTGGAGTGGAGTGGTGAAGGGGTTGTGGTGGTGGGGGGTTATGGAGTGGTGGGGGAGATTGTGGGGTGGTGGGGGGCACTGTGGAGTGGAGGGGGTGGTGTGGAGTGGTGGGGGTGCTGTGGAGTGGAGTGGTGAAGGGGTTGTGGTGGTGGGGGGGGGGTTATGGAGTGGTAGAGGTTGTGGAGTGGAGGGGGTGGCGTGGAGTGGTGGGGGCGCTGTGGAGTGGAGGGGGTGGTGTGGGGTGGTGGGGGGCACTGTGGAGTGGAGGGGGTGGTGTGGTGTGGTGGGGGGCGCTGTGGAGTGGAGTGGTGAAGGGGTTGTGGTGGTGGGGGGGGTTATGGAGTGGTAGAGGTTGTGGAGTGGAGGGGGTGGTGCGGTGTGGTGGGTTATTAATCTTCCTGTCCGGCACAGTGCAGCTTCCATACGATGCAGTGATGAAGCCTGTTACGATGTTTTTACTGCACATCTGTAGAATGATGCCATCAAGTACATATATACAGAAAGGTCCTGGATAAAGGACAATAACATCATGAAGGATCCCACCCACCCTGTTCACGGACTGTTTGTCCCACACCCATCGGGGAGGAGGCTACGTCGCATCCTCGCCAGGACCACCAGGCTCCAAAGCAGTTGCTTTCACCGAGCAGTGGACAGTTTTGACTACCTGATGTGGAGCCTTCCTGTCCACCACAGTGCAGCTTGCACTCGGGGGGTGACACAGCTCTCTACTACATCACCCCGTGAGTACAGATGCCCACAGTCCAGCTCTCTTCAGCCCCCTCAGAAAGCGGTGGTGAGCTTTGCCGATTATATAGAATGTATTCTGGGACCATGACAGCTTGTGCAAGATGTGCTCTCGCAGGAGTCTGAAACTGCTCGCAGTTTCCACTGCTGTGCTGCCAATGTATAGGGGGTATGAGTGGTCATAATTTTATGTAACTCTGTGATGATACTACAGCCTCTTTCACTCCAGGACAGTCAAAGACATACCAGTTAGTGAGGGTTGGTAAGCTGTGGGTGTGCTATATTCACACTCTAATGGGCTGCCCCATCACATCCTCGGACTGTTCACACAAACAACACATTTCACTGTACCTTTCCATGTACAGTACTTTGCAAAAGACTTAGGCACAAGGTGTGTGTGTGTGTGTGTGTGTGTGTGTGTGTGTGTGTGTGTGTGTGTGTGTGTGTGTGTGTGTGTGTGTGTGTGTGTGTGTGTGTGTGTGTGTGTGTGTGTGTGTGTGTGTGTGTGTGTGTGTGTGTGATTGATAAGTTCATGGCCTAAGGTGGAAGGAGATAAGTTATTAACTTCAAACTTTCTGCATAATCACTCAAGGAGTTGAACTGCATGTGCATGTAACGAGAGCTGTATCACTCATCTCCTTCTACCTTAGGCCACAAACTTATCAATCACCCCTGCTGTGGACACTTTCTGGAGGTCCAAGATCTGTACGCTCCGTGACCACTGGAGTAAGTGTGTAAATGCAGGAGGGGACTATGTTGAAAAATAAATGTGCCTGGTTTTCTAAAATTGACTCCTTCTACCTTAGGCCACAAACTTATCAATCACCCCTCGTATATACAGCTAGGGTGTCTCATACTTTTGCACCATACTTTATTTGTCAACATGGAGCTGAGAGTGGTTTGTAAATCTGGCGAGAGCAAAGAATGTTGGGAATGGTGAGGGTGGAGTGCCGCGGGAGGCGTGTGGAAGGAAGGCCAGGGAAGGGGGGGTGGAGAGGGTGCAGACACACCCATCCATGAGACACCAGGCAAGGACATTTGATTGGTTTATTGATCATTACAGAATGTCTTTCATGTGCTTCCCACTCTCCCCACTCTCCCCCCCTTCCCTTTCCATTTTCCCAACCATGATTCCCCTTCCCCTGCCCCCTTCTCACTCTGAATTACAGCCATGTGACCAATTAACCTACTAACTAGTGCGGCTTTGGAACGTGGGAGAAAATGGGAGCACCAGAATGTGTGGCAATTCCTGTGGGCTGCCCCCAGCACATCCCAACATTGTGTTGATGGCTAACACGAATGATGCATTGCACTGAATGTCTCGATGCGCATGTGATAAATAAAACTGAATCTGAGTAAATGTAAATTGGAGGAAACCCGTGTCGTCACGGGGCAAGATGCAAACTCCTTACAGACAGTGGCAGAATTGAACCTGGGTCGCTGGTACCGTAATAGAGTTACACTCACTGTTCACACCGTTGTGCTGTCCCACAGCCGCATTACATACACATAGCATTATAGAAACAGCATTGACAAGAAAAAACATAAATTAAACACAATTTTTTACAAGTAAGAGCCCAATTAGAACAAAAATAACAACAGTTGTTGGTCTGTAATTTATGAAAATGAATAAACGGTCAATGTTTTGGGCCAACAGCCTTCTGCAGGATTAGAAAGGAAGAGGGAAGATCTATTCATTTCCATAGATGCTGTCTGACCTGCTGATTTCCTCCAGCATTTTGCATGTGTTGTTTTGGATTTCCAGCATCTTCAGAATCTCTCATGTCTATGGCCTGTAATTTTCTATTTACCATCCAGCAGCACTTAATAGCCCTCTCAGCTTGTGGAGAGAGTGAGTGTTTGCTTATAGAAGCAGTTTATATTTGAAGATCATGGTGAGGCTGATTGCAGCAAGACCCATGAGAGCTACAATATATTAGTGAGCTCCAGGGTTCCACTTGCTGCTCCTACCTCTTCAGCTCACGATGAGACTTTCTGCCCTGCCTTCTTTCTGTAAGTCAGGACAGATTATATACACAGTCCTGATGAAAGGTCTCGGCCTGAAACGTTGACTGTTTATTCCTCTCCATGGATACTCCTGACCTGCTGAGTTCCAACAGCATCTTGCGTGTTGCTTTGGATTAGGGACAGCATGGTAGCATAGTAGGCCGCGTAATGCTATTACAGCGCCAGCTACCCAGTTTCAATTCCTGCCGCCATCTGCGAAGCAGGGATTCCCAAACCGGGATCCATGGACCCCTCAGTAAATGGTAGGGGTCCATGGCATAAAAAAGATCATTCCAAAAACATATAGGTTAGCAGGTTAATTGGTCACATCGGGCCAGAAGGACCTGTTACCCTGTGGTATCTCTAAATAAAAACATAAAAATAAATAGATTTCCAGCATCTGCAGAATCTCGTGTGTTTCTGATTACATACAGAATGCTAAGCTTGTTCGTACTGCTCTGTCTGCTTCATTAACATCTAACTTTATTTTTATATCATTCCTTATCCGTTACACACTCAGTGGCCACTTTATTAGGTACACCTGTCCACTTGCTAGTTAATACAAATATCTAATCAGCCAATCATGTGGCAGCACCTCATGCATTAAAGCATGCAGACGTGGTCAAGAGGTTCAGTTGTTGTTCAGACCAAACATCAGAATGGGGAAGAAATGTGATCTGAGTGACTTTGATTGTGGAATGATTGTTGGTGCCAGACGGGGTGGTTTGAGTATCTCAGAAGCTGCTGATCTCCTGGGATTTTCATGCACAACAGTCTCTAGAGTTTACAGAGAATGGTGCAAAAAACAAAAAAACATCCAGTGAGTGGCAGTTCTGTGGTGAAAATGCCTGGTTAATGAGAGAGGTCAGAGGAGAATGGCCAGACTGGTTCAAGCTGACGGGAAGGCGACAGTAACTCAAATAAACACGTATTACAACAATGACGTGCAGAAGAACACCTCTGAATGCACAACACTTCGATCCTTGAAGTAGATGGGCTAGACCAGCAAGAAACCATGAACATACAGTAAATGCCACTATATTATGTATGGGGATGTATCTAATATAGTGGCCGCTGTGGGTACCTGGCAAATCAAGTTGACTCTTGATCCTTGATTCCCCTCCCAACATCTCCTCACCCCTCTATCCATTTTTGTTTGAATGCATTAATCTGCCTGTTTGGTTTGATAAGGAATTATTCACTGGTTCAAAGTAAGTTTATTATCAAAGTACAGATATGTGTCCATATACAACCCTGAGATTAATTTTCTTGTGGGCATTCACAGCAGTTACAAAGAAGCACAATAGAATCAATGAACAACCGCATACAGGATGGACAAATAGCCAATGTGCTGAAGACAACAAACTGTGCAAATACAAAAAAAAATTATAATCATAAATAAACAATAAATATCCAGAACATGAGATGAAGAGTCCTTGAAAGTGAGTACAGGGGTTGTGGACAGTTCAATAATGGGCCAAGTGAAGTTGAGTGAAGTTATCCCCTCTGGTTGAAGAGTAATAACTGTTCCTGAACCTGTGGTGTGGGTCCTGAGGCTTCATTACCTCTTTCCAGAAGGCAATAACAAGAAGAGAGCATGGGAAGGGTGGTGGGAGTCCTTGATGATGGATGCTGCTTTCCTCTGATGGTACTCCATGTCGATGTGCTCAGTGGTGGTGGTGGACTATCCCTTCAGAATATTATTGAAACTGTTCAGAGGAAGTACTAATCTTTGACATTCCTCCCCCCCACCCTTCCTTTCCAGTCCTGATGAAGGGTCTCTGCCCAAACATTGACTATTTATTCCTCTCAATAGATGCTGCCTGACTTGCTGAGTTCCTTCAGCATCTTGTGTGTGTTGCTCTGGAATTCCAGCATCTGTCGAATCTATTGTGTTTCTCATTAACGTTTGTCAGGCCTTGACTGAAATGGCAGTGAACACCTGCAGAGAATGGCAAAGTATATCTTTTATGAAACAGGTCTACCTCCCGTGCACAGGTTAATTAAAGAAAACTTTAGATTTTCTAATAAGATGAAAAACAAGTTTCAGTTTGTCTGCTGAATTAAGTAATTCCTCTTAATCATCCCTCAAGGGATGGTATTAAAGACTGCCAATTTGGACAGGGCTGATGTCAAAGTAGACTGAAAGCTGGCTGCTCCTCAAAAGATGGAAGACTGGGACATGCCGCCTGATCTACTGAGTTCCTCCAGCATTTTGTGTGGATCTCTGGATTTCCAGCATCTGCAGAACCTTTTACCTCCCAGGGATTACCCACATAACCGGTACCATCCTTCTGTCTGAAGTGGATTAGCAGAATGAGGGAAATTTTCAGGCCAATCTCATTTATTGCAAAATCTGAATTCCAGACATAAACAATTGTAATTTTCAGGTCTTGGGAGCAAAGTATAGGATGTCAGAGGTAGGGTTTTTACACACGAAGAGTGGTGGGTGCATGGAATGCACTGCCAGAGGTGATGGTCAAAGCGGGCACAATAGGGATATTTAAGAGACTCTTAAATGGGCACTTGGATGACAGGAAAATAGAGGGGAGGGTTAGATTGATCTCAGAGAAGGTTAAAAGGTCGACACAACATTGTGGGCTGAAGGGCCTGTATTCTGCTGTACTGTTTACGTTCTATACATATGTACTTCTCTATATTAAATGTTACTGACCATTTGGAGATCTAATGGTGGTAGGAAAGAAGCGGGTCTAAAATGTTGCGTGTGTGTCTTCAGGCTCCTGTACCACCTCACTGATGGTAGAAATGAGAAGAGGGCATGTCCTGGCAGTTGATCATAAGACCATAAAAAATAGGAGCAGAATTAGACAATTTGGCCCATCGAGTCTGTTCTGCCATTTCATCATGGCTGATCCATTTTCTTCTCAGCCCCAATCTCCTACCTTCTCCCCATATCCCTTCATGCCCTGACCAATCAAGAATCTATCAACCTCAGCTTAAATTACATAAAGACTTGACCTCCACAGCTGCTTGTGGCAAAGAATTCTGCAGAATCACCACTCTCTGATTACAGAAATTGCTCCTCATCTCCGTTCCAAAAGGACGCCCCTCTATTCTGAGCTGTGTCCTCTGTTCTTAGACTCTCCACCATAGGAAATGTCTTCTCCACATCCACTCTATCAAGGCCTTTTCCATTCAATAGGTTTAATTGAGGTCACCCCTCAGTCTTCACGAACAACCTGGATTCAGTTCCACGACTGTCTGTAAGGAATTTGTCTGTTTATCTGCTTATTTATTTAGTTTCTTCATTAAGATGCAACGTGGAATAGGCCCTTTTGGCTCTTTGGCCATACCGCCCAGAAATCCCCTATTTAATCCAAGCCTAATTTACAAAGTCCAATCAACTGAGTCGACCGGTACATCTTTGGACTGTGGGAGGAAATTGGAGCACCGGGAAACCCATACAGACATGGGGAGAACGTGCAGATTCTTTACAGACAGCGGATGGGAACTGAACCTGGTTCCCTGGGAGTGTAAAACGTCATGCTAACCACCACTCTACAGAGCCGCCCCATGATATAACATGAGTTTCCTCCAGGTGCTCCATTTTCCTCCACAGTGTAAAGGGGTACTGGTTCGGGTTAGTAAGTCGTGAGCATGCTCTGTTAGCGCCGGAAGTGTGGTGACAATTGCAGGCTGCCCCCAGCAAATGCTGGAGCAGTTAAGATCATTGACATACATAACACTGTATGTTTTGATGTACATGTGACAAATAAAACTAATCTTTGTATTTTTAGATTGCAGTGTGACGGGACATCTGACTAGAGAGCATCCAGCCCATGACAAATGCTGGAAATGAAGGAGGAAGGGCGGGTGAGAAAGACATACAGCAAAGGTCATGATGATGGTGGGTCATGAGAGGGCAACTCACCCACACGTTGTCAGAGATAAACAAGATGCCTGAGATTCCATGAAGATATTCCCCCTGAGATATTCTGCATGTTCCAGCCACAGAGCTGTGTTGCCATCACAATAGCTGGCTGTTAAAGTCACAGCGACGGTCACATTAATATGCTAATCTAGTTCATGTACGGAGCTGAAAATATCTCCACTGTGCCAGAATCTGCTGCACATCACAATGTCAGGGACATCACAGGCAATCTCCATTTCAAAGCTAGAGAGCAGCAGACTTCGATTTTGACCATAAATTGTCCAACATTGGAGCAAAATTAGGCCATTCAGTTTATTGTGTCTTCTCTGCCATTCGATCACGACTAATTTATTTTTCTCCCTACCCCATTCACCTGCCTTCTCCCCGTAACCTTTGACGCCCTTTCCACTTTAAATATACCAAATGACTTGGCCTCCACAGCCATCTGTGGCAATGAATTCCACAGATTTACCACACTCTGGCTTAAGAAATTCCTCGTCATCTCTGATCTAAAGGGACCGCTTTCTATTCTGATGTTGTGCTCTCCAGTCCTAGACTCCCCCACTACTGGAAACATCTTCTCCATGTTTACTCTATCCAGAGCTTTCAATATTCAATAGATTTTAATGAGATCCCCCGCCCCCCGATCTTCTAAACTGCAGCAAGTACAGGCCTCGAGCCTTTCTTTCACAAGATTATTCACACAAACCTCCTTTGGATCCTCTCCAGTGTCATTTTGTTCTTTCTTAGATGTGGTACCTAATAGTTGGCATAGAGATGCTGGGCCATAATATCTATTTTGGTACTATTTGGCTCCACGTTAACCCTTTCATTCCCAGAACCGTTCAGGTGATTCTCCTCTGGATCTTCTCCAATACTAGAGCCTGCAAACTGCTCACACTTCTGCAAATGCAGCCTGGCCAATGTCTTATAAAGCCTCAGCATTATGTGCCTGTGTTTATATTCTAGACCTAGCACACTTAGTAATACTACAAGCCTCACAGTGACATCTCATAACTTACAATCTGCCGACTCTGGCATGATGTTTCTGTAAGAAGAAGAACATAAACACTAGAGATTCTGCAGATGCTGGAAATCCAGAGCAACGCAAAATGCTGGAGGAACATCTATGGAGAGGAACTAACAGCCATGTTCTGGGCCGATACCCTTCATCAGGACATGGGAGCAGAAGCCAGAATAAGGAGGTGTGGGGGAGGGGAAGGAGCACAAGCTGGCAGGTGATAGGTGAGACCAGGTGAGGGGGAATGTAGATAGGTGAGAGAGACGGTTGAAGTAGGAAGCTGGGAGGTGACAGGTGATATAGGTAAAGGACTGAAGAAGAAGGATTCTGACAGGAGAGAACAGTGGACAATGGGAGAAAGAGAAGGAGGAGGGACACAAGAGGGAGGTGATGCTCAGGACTAACAATACTGACTGGGAAAAAAATCTTTACGGAAACAGCGATAAAGAATCCTTTTATGTGGCTGAGGATAGACAGAGATGGAAGACCTTCATTGCTGCCCCAAATGCCAGTGGTGTAACGGGCAATTAATAATAATAAAGCAATCAATGCTCATGCCATTAGGTGGGAAGCTACCCAGCCAAGCCAATGGATGACACTGACTAATATAAATTCCTTTGGTTTGGAGTCTTGAAGATGTGGGAAGTATCATAGCTGGAACAAGCCAGAGAGAGGAGACACCAATGATCCAGATAGAAAAGGTAATTGCTGCGGCCACAGGGCTGAAGTTGTTGATGACAGCAATATCCTCAAACCCAAACCTTACTCTATCCTTCCCCTTCGATAACCTTCCTCTTGGATTTCTGATTAAGTACGTTACAAGGTAATCAACAAGTAATGATGACAGGGGAGAAGCGTCCTTCCCTCAGTCATCTAGAACTGGTATGTATAATACTGCCAATAAATACCATTTATCATTTCAAAATTTAATTCAGGGTCCAAGATTCAAAATAGTTAATCAGGACACACATGTAAAGGAGAGCGAAATGATTGTTACTCCAGATCCAATGTAGCATAAAAAACACAATAAATATATTGTAAATAGATAAGATTACCTTATACACATAGATTGATTGTATGTACATAAAGTCATACTAGGTACAGGTGTGTCAGTGTGTAAGGTGATTCTGACAGGAAATGATAAAGTAGTGGTGGTTGGGGGTGTGTTGGGATGGGTTAGTGGGTGGATGTGTTGATCAGTCTGACGGCTTACGGGAAGTAATTGTTTTTGAAGCTGTGGATATGCTATGTTGACACCAGAAACATAGCGACACTCGTGGGCTGCCCCCAGCAGATCCTGGGACTGTGTTCATCATTGATACAATTGGTGCATTTCACTGTATGTTTCAATGTTTTGGAGTACATGTGACAAATAAAGTCAATTTTTTCTCCATATTTCTAAAAACACCCATTTATGCATAAAGCTGTTTTGTCTGATACATCAGGGAGCACAGCTCTTCCAAGTTCTTTTCAGAATGGACCTACAGAGTGGCATTGCAGTGTAGTGGTTAGGGTTTTATAAACCCACCGACTCTCTCAGTTATCTCGACTATACCTCTTCCCACCCTGTCACTTGTAAAAATGTCATTCCCTTCTTTCAGTTCCTCTGCCTCCACCACATCAACTCTCACGATGTGGCTTTTCATTCCAGAACTGCGATGTCCTCCTTTTTCAAAGAAAAGGGCTTCTCTTCCTCCACCGTCTATGCTGCCCTCAACCGCATCTCCTTCATATCACATATATCTGCCCTCACCCCATCCTACTGGGATAGGGTTCCTCTTGTCCTCACCTACCACCCCACCAGCCTCTGTGTCCAGCACTTAATGCTCCGTAACTTTCACCACCTCCAACAGAATCCCATCACCAAGCACATCTTTCTCTCCCCACTCCACTTTCTGCTTTCTGCAGGGATTAGTCCCTGCACGACTCCCTTGTCCATTCATCCCTCTCCACTGATCTCCCTCCTGGTCCTTTCCTTGCAAGTGGAACAAGTGCCATACCTACCCCTATACCTGCTCCCTCACTACCATGCAGGGTCCCAAACAGTTCTTCCAGGTGAGGCAACACTTCACCTGGGAGTGTGTCGGGGTTATTTATTGTATCTGGTGCTCCAGTGTGGCCTCCTGTATATCGGTAAGACCTGAAGTAGCTTTGCTAAGCACCGTCGCTCCACCCACCACAAACAGCAGGATTTCCCAATGGTTACCCATTTCAATTCTACTTCCCATTCCCATTCCGACATGTCGGTCCATGGCCTCCTCTACTGCCACAAAGAGGCCATACTCAGGCTGGAGGAGCAACACGTTATACTCCAGCAGGGTAGCCTCCAACCTGATGGCATGAACATCAATTTTTCAACTTCCCTCCCCCCTCCTTCACCATACCCCATTCCTGTTTCTCTCTCTCACCTTATCTCCTTACCTGCCCATCACCTCCCTTTCTTCCACGGCCTTCCGTCCTCTCCTATCAGATTCCCCCTTCTCCAGCCCTGTATCTCTTTCACTAATCGACGTCCCAGCTCTTTACTTCACCCCTCCCCCCTCTCAGTTTCACCTATCACCTGCCACCTTGTACTCCTTCCTCCCCTCCCTCACTTCCTTAGTCAGACTCCTTCCCCTTTCTTTCCAGTCCTGATGAAGGGTCTTGGTCTGAAACGTCGACCGTTTACTCTTTTCCATAGACGCTGCCTGGCCTGCTGAGTTCCTCCAGCGTTTTGTGTGCGTTGCTTTGGATTTCCAGCATCTGCAGATTTTCTCTTGTTAGCAGTTAGGGTGATGCTGTACAGGTCCAGTGAACGGGCTTCAACTCCCCCTGCTGTCTGTAAGGAGTTCGTACAGTATGCTCTCTCCTTGACTACGTGGTATCCCCCAGGTGCTCTTGGTTTCTCCCACATCCCAAAGACGTACAGCTTGGGGTCAGTAAGCTGTGGGTATACCCTGTTGGCACCAGAAGCATGGTGACACTTACAAGCTGCCCCCCAGCACGTCCTTGGGCTGTACTGGTGACACGTTTCACTGTATGTTAGGATATTTCAATATGCATGTGACAAATAAATCTGATCTTTATAAAAATAATTTCCACTGGAGTCTACTACCTGGAAACATCTGATAATTATGGAGATACCATGGAGATGTTGACATAATGTGTTTATTACAGAAAAAAATATCAACGGTAAAGTTCTTTTTAAACATTGGCAGTTACTTGACAATGCCTTTGTTCTGGTGTGGCATGAAAGACAGAGGTTATAATTACACAACATGTTTTACCACGCGGGATGTTACATAGAAACGTAGAAAACCTACAGCACAATACAGGCCCTTCGGCCCACAATGCTGTTCCAAACATGTCCTTACTTTAGAAATTACCTAAGCTTACCCATAGCCCTCTATTTTTCTGAGATCCATGTATCTGTCCAGGAGTCTCTTAAAAGACCCTATCGTATCTGCCTCCACCACCATCGCCAGCAGCCCATTCCACACACTCACCACTCTCTGCGTAAAAAACTTACCCCTGACATCTCCTCTGTACCTACTTCTAAGCACCTTAAAACTCTCCCCTCTCATGCTAACCATTTCAGCCCTGGGAGAAAGCCTCTGACTATCCACATGATCAATGCCTCTCATCATCTTGTACACCTCTATCAGGTCATCTCTCATCCTCTGTCGCTCCAAGGAGAAAAGGCCGAGTTCACTCAACCTATTCTCATAAGGCATGCTCCCCAATCCAGGCAACATCCTTGTAAATCTCCTCTGTACCCTTTCTATGGTTTCCACATTCTTCCTGTAGTGAGGTGATCAGAACTGAGCACAGTACTCCAAGTGGGGTCTGACCAGGGTCCTATATAGCTGCAACATTACCTCTCAACTCCTAAACTCAATCCCACAATTGATGAAGGCCAATGCACTGTATGCCTTCTTAACCACAGAGTCGACCTGTGCAGCAGCCTTGAGTGTCCTATGGACTCAGACCCCAAGATCCCTCTGATCCTCCACACTGCCAAGAGTCTTACCATTAATATTATATTCTGCCATCATATTTGACCTATCAAAATGAACCACTTCACACTTATCTGGGTTGAACTCCATCTGCCACTTCTCAGCCAGTTTTGCATTCTATCAATGTCCCGCTGTGACCTCTGACAGCCCTCCACACTATCCACAACACCTCCTACCTTTGTGTCATCAGCAAATTTACAAACCCAGCCCTCCACTTCCTCAGAATGAATTTCAGTTGGGAGAAGATTCAAATACATGGTATTGGAAACCAGCAGGTTACATGTTTTGATCACCATTACCATTGTCCTGTAACTTCTGGAAAATGACATGGCTTTAGAGATAGAGGGGTGTCGGAGTCACTGGGGTCTAAAGAAGACATGAGAGCTCAGGTCACCAGGGGTTCAGGCCTGTTGAAATCCAGAAATCGAGGCCTGAAGGTCTGTGAGTCTGAGAGTCGGTGGCCAAGGGTTGAAGTGGCCTGTCTGTGTGTGTGAGGGTTCGGGTGGCAGGGTGGGAAAGGAGCTTGTTTTGCTGCTGCTGCTGCTGCTGTTGCTTGTGTTATTCTGCTGAACATGGTGTGCATGCTATGTTCACGCAGGAATGTGTGCTGACACTTGTGGGCTGCTCCCAGCGCGTTCTTGGGTGTGCTGGTTGTTAACACTAATGTCACTGTATGTTTCGATGTACACGTGATAAATAAATCTGAATTTGAACATGCAACATTGAACATACAGGCACATTACAGGCAAATTCCAGCGCATTACAGGCTCTTCAGTACAATAGTACAGCACATTACAGTATAAGCTCTTCAGCCAATGATGTTGTGCCAAGCTTTTACCTACGCTAAGATCAATCTAACTTTTCCCTCCATTTTTCTTTCATCCATCTGTCTAAGAGTCTCTTCAATGTCTCTAATGTATCTGCCTCTACTAACAATTCTAGCAGAGTGTTCCGCACACCCACTACTCCTAGGGGACCGTTCTATGCACCCACTGCTGGTTGAGTGTTCTATGCATCCACCATTCCTGGCAGAGAGTTCTACACTCCCTCCATCCACTGTGGAAAAACATTTGGTCAGTTTACATAATGTTTGAAGTTAAAAAAAGTTCCTTTTAAAATTTTAGTGTGAAAATACATCTTAATTACATTGACAGAAAACAACAGCATTGCTAAAAATACATATTTTAACGTAAGCAGACAGCAGAGGAATATGTTAATGTCAATTCTTCCAACAAGCTGAAAATATAAAGCGGTAAATTGGTTTATTATTTTCATATACACTGAAATCTAATGAAAAACTTGTCTTGAATAGTGTCAGTACATATCAAATCTTTACACAGTGCAGTGAAGTAGTACAAGGGGAAGCAATGGGGCAGCATGGTAGAGCAGTGGTTAGCACAACACCTAGCACAAGGGCTGGAAGGGCTTATTCTGCGCTGTAGCTCAATGAATAAATAAATAACACAATACAGAATAAAGTATGTCAGCTAGAGAGAACGTACAGGCATGAAATAAAGTGCAAGCCCATAACAAGGTAGATTCTGAGGTGAAGAGTCCATCTTATCACACTCAGAGACCATTCCACAGCCTTATAACAGCGGGATCACTGAACACAACCTATAGATTCACTTTCAAAGACTCTGCAACTTATATCCTCAGTATTATTTATTTATTTTCTGTATGTCTTATTATTTTTTTATTTGCACAGTTTGTCATCTTTTGTAAAAAAAAAATTTATTAAGTGCAGTCGTGAACAACAGCCAGATCAGAAATGCTGATCAAGTCAACTAGTTCCCAAAGAGAACTCTGATAGGCCAATCAGACAGTTCACTGCTGCTCAGCAATAGAAACAAAAAAAAATCATATGTACAATTAAGAAGCATTAAAAAATAGTAGAAATACTGGAGTCATGATGATCATGATGAAGTCTGCTGGAGAGAGACATTTATACACATGCTGTCCTCCATAATTCAGAGAGATTGAAGGATAAGGTTACAGGGTGACAAAACATGACAGGAGCACTTGGAACTAAAAACTAATCCCTACGTGAGAAAACAGCACCTTTCTCCAACAGTTTAAGGACTAAGTCCAGCCAAAATATAACTCACAAGTGCTCTTGAAAGTCAGGTATTAACCCTACCTGCCAACAACCAAGCATTGCCGTCCTGGTCCCCTTCATGATAGCTTATGAAGAAATTGTCAGTCAGTGTGGGTATTTTTTCATTGATTCTATTTGTTCCACTGTGAATGCCCACAAGAAAAATGAATCTCAGGGTCGTATATGCTGACATGTATGTAATTTGATAATAAACTTACTGAATTTTTAACTTTGATTAGATGCACCCTTGGGCTTGTTGGGAGTATGATCTCAGGCTTTTCTGCTTAATGGGGCAAAGGGAAAGAAAGATCGTCTGGGCTGGAGGGGCCCGTGATAACACCACTTCTTCATTGAAGTAGTGCAAAGTATAGACGTGGGTTAGTAAGTTGGCACTGGAAGAATGGTAATACTTGGAATGTATTAGTTGTTGACGTAAACAGCGTATTTCTCTGTGTGTTTCTATGCTTCAATGTACCTGTGATAATTAAGCTGATTAATCTGAATCCATTTGGTTTCTAGTGCCATGCTTCCAACGTCAACTTACTAATCCTCCCAGCCTTTATATAGGAGGGGAGGCTGGTTTCCATGATGTGCTGAGTTGTGACCACATCTCTCTGCAGTTTCCTACGGTCACGGGCAGAGTAGCTGCCGTACTAAATTGTGATACATACGGATAGGATACTTTCTATGGTGAGCGTTGACTACAATATCCATGTTTTCTTCAGTTGGCATTTTTTAAAAACAATGACATAAAGTTAAACCAGCATGAAATCATTCACGTTCCCTGCGCAAGGTTGTTGGTTCTCAGTTATGGCCCTGGGAACCAAATGGATTCTGATTAAAGAAAAAATAGCTTTATTTGTCACATGTACATCAAAACATAGAAACCTACATTGAAATGTGTTGTTTACATTGACGATTGACACAGTCTGAGGATGGGCAAGGGGCAGCCTGCAACTGTTGCCATACTTCCAGTGCCAACAAAGTATGCCCACAACTTACTAACACTAACTGGTACGTCCTTGGAACGTAGGAGGGAGCTGGAGCACCCGGAGGAAGCTCATACAGTCAAGGGGAGAATGTACTAAGCATATACAGACCGCATCGGGACTTGAACCCCAATCGCTATAGTATCATGCTGCACTCTGTAGCATGCTGGCCTTCAACTGTCAGGGCATTGAGTATTGTACTTAGGGCATTATGTTGCAGTTGGATAAGGTGTAGAATTTTGTTCACCCTCTTATAGGAAAGACGTCAGGCCTACTCCCACTGATTCGTCCCAGCCTGCACATTAAGGCGCCTCCCAGTCTCCATCCAGCTAACTGGATTCACCTGCCATTGGTTCCAGACTTATCACCAGAATCTGTTTAACCCCAGTTCTCATCCATAGTCTTGTTCACTCGTCTGGCCAACTGGTCTCAACCAGTTGTTCCTAGACTTCACTCTTCCCACATAAGGTTTATCTTTTTGCTTGTTGTGTCTAGATTGTGATCTCTCTTGTTTTGTGCTGTGGCTCATTATCTTGAAGTCTATTATTAAAGTTATTGTTCACCGCTGAGTCATCTCCGCTGTTCTGGTTTTGGGTCAAGCCTTCTCTACATTTCCTGACAAAAGATGGGGTTAAACTGGAAAGAGTGCAGAAAAGATTTAGGAGGATGTTGTCAGGATTAGTGGGAGAGTTAGAAACATAGAAAAAAAGAAAACCTACATCACAATACAGCCCTTTCGGCCCACAATGCTGCGCCGAACATGTACTTGCTTAGAAATTACCTAAAGTTACTCATAGCCCTCTATTTTTCTAAGCTCCCTATACCCGTCCAGGAGTCTCTTAAAAGACCCTATCGCATCCGCCTCCACCATCGTTGCCGGCAGCCCGTTCCATGCACTCACCTCTCACCTACTGATGTCCCGCTATAACCTCTGACAGCCCTCCACACTATCCACAACACCCCAACCTTTATGTCACCAGCAAACTTACTAACCCATCCCTCCACTTCCTCATCCAGGTCATTTATAAAAATCATGAAGAGAAGGGGTCCCAGAACAGATCCCTGAGGCACACTACTGGTCACTGACCTCCATGCAGAATATAACCCATCTACAACCACTCTTTGGGCAAGCCAGTTCTGGATTCACAAAGCAATGTCCCCTTGGATCCCATGCCTCCTTACTTTCTCAATAAGCCATGCATGGGGTACCTTATCAAATGCCTTGCTGAAATCCATATACACTACATCTACTGCTCTTCCTTCATCAATGTGTTTAGTCACATCCTCAAAAAATTTGATCAGGTTTGTAAGGCACGACCTGCCTTTCACAAAGCCATGCTGACTATTCCTAATCATATCATACCTCTCCAAATGTTCATAAACCCTGCCTCTCAGGATCTTCTCCATCAACTTACCAACCACTGAGGTAAAACTCACTGGTCTATAATTTCCTGGGTTATCTCTACTCCCTTTCTTGATTAAGGGAACAACATCTGCAACCCTCCAGTCCTCCGGAACCTCTCCCGTCCACATTGATGATGCAAAGATCATTGCCCGATGTTCAGCAATTTCCTCCCTCGCCTCCCACAGCAGCCTGGGATACATCTCATCTGGGCCCAGAGACTTATCCAACTTGATGCTTTCCAAAAGCTCCAGTACATCCTCTTCCTTAATGTCTATATGGTCAAGCTTTTCAATCCGCTGTAAGTCATCCCTACAATCGCCAAAATCCTTTTCTGTAATGAATACTGAAGCAAAGTACTCATTAAGTACTTCTGCTATCTCCTCTGGTTCCATACACACTTTTCCACTGTCACACCTGATTGGTCCTATCCTCTCACATCTTATCCTCTTGCTCTTCACATACTTGTAGAATGCCTTGGGGTTTTCCTTAATCCTTCTCACCAAGGCCTTGTTATGGCCCTTTCTGGCTCTCCTAATTTCATTCTGAAACTCCTCACTGCCAGCCTTATAATCTTCTAGATCTCTATCATTACCTAGTTTTTTGAACCTTTCGTAAGCTCTTCTTTTCTTTTTGACTAGATTTACAACAGCCTTTGTACACCACGGTTCCTGTACCTGAACATCATTTCCCTGTCTCATTGGAATGCATCTATGCAGAACTCCACGCAAATATCCCCTGAACATTAGCGACATTTCTTCTGTACATTTCCCTGAGAACATCTGTTTTCCAATTTATGCTTCCAAGTTCTTGCCTGATAGCCTCATATTTCCCCTTACTCCAATTGAATGCTTTGCTAACTTGTCTGTTCCTATCCCTCTCCAATACTATGGTAAAGGAGATAGAATTGTGATCACTATCTTCAAAATGCTGTCCCACTGAGAGATCTGACACCTGACCAGATTCATTTCCCAATACCAGATCAAGTACAGCCTCTCCTCTTGTAGGCTTATCAACATATTGTGTCAGGAAACCTTCCTGAACATACCTAACAAACTCCACCCCATCTAAACCCCTTGCTCTGGGGAGATGCCAATCAATATTTGGGAAATCGAAATCTCCCACAACGACAACCTTGCTATTATTACACCTTTCCAGAATCTGTCTCCCTACCTGCTCCTCGATGTCCCTGTTACTATTGGGTGGTCTATAAAGCACACCTGGTGGGGTTATTGACCCGTTCCTGTTTCTAACTTCCACCCACAGAGACTCCGTAGACAATCCCTCCATGACTTCCTCCTTTTCTGCAGCTATGACACTATCTCTGATCAGTAGTGCAACACCTTCACCTCTTTTGCCTCACTCCCTGTCCTTTCTGAAACATCTACAGCCTGGCACTTTAAGTAGCCATTCCTGCCCCTGAGCCATCCAAGTCTCTGTAATGGCCACAACATCACAGCTCCAAGTACTGATCCACGCTCTGAGCTCATCCGCTTTGCTCATGATGCCTCTTGCATTAAAATAGACACATCTCAATCCATCAGTCTGAGCGCATCCCTTCTCTATTACCTGCCTATCCTCCCTCTCACACTGTCTCCAAGCTTTCTCTATTTGTGAGCCAACAGCCCCTTCCTCCATCTCTTCAGTTCGGTTCCCACCCCCCAGAAATTCTAGTTTAAACTCTCCTCAGTAGCCTTAGCAAACCTCCCCGGCAGGATATCGGTCCCCCTTTGATTCAAGTGCAACCTGTCCTTTTTGTACATTACTCCTGCCCCAAAAGAGGTCCCAATGATCCAGAAATCTGAATTCCTGCCCCCTGCTCTAATCCCTCATCCATGCATTCATCCTCCACCTCACTCTATTCCTAAACTCACTGTTGTGTGGCACAGGCAGTAATCCCGAGATTACTACCTTTGAGGTCCTGATTCTCAGATTCCTTCCTAACTCCCTGTAGTCTGTTTTCAGTACCTCCTCCCTTTTCCTACCTATGCCATTGGTACCAATATGTACCATGACCTCTGGCTGTTCACCTTCCCACTGCAGGATATTGTGGACTGTGATCTGAAACATCCTGGACCCTGGCACCTGGGAGGCAAACTACCATCTGCATTTCTTTTCTGTGTCCACAGAATGGCCTATCTGACCCCCTAACTATAGAGTCCCCTATTACTGCTGCCTTTTTCCTTTCCCTACCCATCTGAGCCTCAGGGACAGACTCTGTGCCAGAGGCACGGCCACTGTTGCTTCCCCCAGGTAGGCCATCCCCCCCCCCAACAGTACTCAAGCAGGAGTACCTATTGTTAAGGGGGACAGCCACAGGAGTACTCTTTAGTATCTGCCTCTTGCCCTTCCCTCTCCTGACTGTTACCAACTTATCTGTCTCCCAAGTCCCCAATGTGACTACTTGCCTATAGTTCCTCTCTATCACCTCCTCACTCTCCCTGACCAGACGAAGGTCATCGAGCTGCAGCTCCAGTTCCCTAACCAGGTCCCTAAGGAGCTGGATGAGGCCTTCCGGGAGGCTGGGAGTCTCCCGGATATCCCACATCTGACACCCAGTACGGAACACCGGCCTCACAGACATACTTCCTATTCCTATTCTTCACAAGTAACCTACCTCGCCTCGACTTGTTATCACCGAAGCCCCATTGAACCAAAGCCCTCCTACTCTGTCTCCCTCTACTCCAACACCCGCTCTATAAAGCTATCTCCTTTTAAATTTTGCGCTGGTCTAACTCGCTGATGTCGACATGCTTGCGCAGTCGTCCCTCGAGTTGGCCATGATTGGACTTTACTTTTGGAACCTAAGAGAGTTTAGGATGATCTTACACAAAATTATGTTTAAAATAATGTTTTAAATGACTTTAAGACCATAAGACATAGGAGCACAATCAGGCCATTCTGCCCATTGAGTCTGCTCCCCCATTCCATCATGTCTGATCCCAGATCCCATTCAGCCCCACACATCGGCCCTCTCACCATAACCCTTGATGCCCTGACCAATCAGGAAATGATCAACCTCTGCCTTAAATATATCCCAGGACTTGGCCTCCACCACAGTCTGTGACAGAGCATTCCACAGATTCGCTACTCTCTGGCTAAAAACTTCCTCCTTATCTGTGTTCTAAAAGGTCACCCCTCAATTTTGAGTCTATGCCCTCTAGTTCTGGATACCCCCACCAGAGGAAACATCCTCTCCACATCCACCCCATCTAGTCCTTTCAACATTCAGTAGGTTTCAATGAGATCCCCTGCAGTCTTCTAAATTCCAGTGAGTACAGGCCCAAAGCTGCCAAACACTCCTCACATCTTAACCCCTCCGTTCCTGGAATCATCCTCCTGAACTTCCTCTGGACTCTCTCCAATGACAACACATCCTTTCTGAGATATGGGGCCCAAAACTGGTGACCATACTCTGCAGCCTGACTAGTGTCTTATAAAGCCTCAGTGTTATCTTCCTGTCTTTATATTCTTGAAATAAATGCCAACATTGCATTTGCCTTCTTTACCACAGACTCAACCTGTAAATTAACCTTCTGGGGACCCTGCACCTTACGTTTAAATTATGAGAGGTGTAGATAAGGTGGAAAGTCACAGAGCCCAGGGTAGAGGTTTTGGGTGAGTGGGGAGGGGTTTGAATGTGGCCTGAGGGGAACCTTTTTCACAGAGAAGGTGGTGAGTATATGGAATGAGCTGCCAGAGGAAGTGGTTGAGGCAGGTATGATAGTATTATTTAAGAACCACTCGGGTAGGTACATGGAGGGGGGGGATCTGAACGCAGGAAGTTGGTCGGCATAGCATAAACGCAAGAGATCTAGCGCAACACTCACCAAATTACGGAAGAACTCAACAGGTCAGACAGCATCCTTGGAAAGGAATAAATAGTTGACGTTTCCTGATGAAGGGTCTCGGTTCGAAATGTCAACTGTTTATTCATTTCCATAGATGCTGCCTGACCTGCTGAGTTCCTCCAGCATTTTGTATCGTGCTGCAATTGGACAGCATGGGCTGGTTGGGCCGAGAGGCCGGCATCCCAGCGGTATTGCCTTATGGCTCCGTGACAGGTGCACGGTGCACAGGCGCCAGGTTTTATTGTCTGAGAACGGTATTCCCTCAATACTGTGATGCTAAGGCAGCGGAAATTCGGAACATACCTGGGTACACTGGGTATATTTAAAGCGGAGGTTGATAGGTTCTTGAGTAGTCAGGGCGCCAAAGGTGGCGGGGAGAAGGCAGGAGAATGGGGCGGGGGGGGGGGGGAAATATCAGACACGATCTAATTGCGGAGTGTACTCGATGGGCCGAATGGCCACCGCTCGTTGTATTCTTCCCCGTTAAAAGCTTACTAACTTACTTATTCATTTATGTTTCTCTTCATAACAAAAGAGGTACAAGAATAAACCTTTCCATTCTTTACGTTGATAGTCAATGCTTTCAGCCCTGTCTATTACAATCATCCGCACTGTTGACACTCATGTAGTCCTCTGGGGTGGTAACTACTGAGGGGCTTTCTCACGCTATCCCGGCCCCTCCCTCTCCAGTAGCCCAAGGATCCTGCACCGTGCTTCTTACTCCCGAGCTCATTGATTCGACAATCGTGTTGAGAAGCCTATCACGTTCTCTAATGCGTTGCAATTACTTTCAGGGCGCTTAATACAGTCTGACACAGCTGACTTCGCCTGAGTCTTCCTTCTTCTGGAGATGGGGGGATGACCTGGCGGGGAAGCCACTTTAAGAGCCCCACGCCGATGCTGACTCGCAGTTCCGCAAGGAGCCGGACCCTCGCCTCCGGTAGTTGAGGCGCGGCCGCCGGGTGGGTCGCAGCCTGTAACCTGGTCCGGTTTGCAGCGATCGGAGCCGCGGCCACTCGGGATCTCTGCCTCCCTCCGGCCGCTAATCTTCGGCAGGAAGAGGCGAACGGAGTGGACTGAATCGGCAGGGGCGGACCGCTTGATGTTTGGCGGGCGACCTCATCCTCTTCGTGCGGTAAGCCTGTTGCACCTGGACTGAACGCACCTTCACCGAGTCCCTCCTCACCGGTCACCGCTGATGGCTCCGGGCGAAGCCTGCCGTGTCGTGGTCCAAAATCCCGAGCCCCGTTTTCACTCGGGTTTACTGTGATCTCCAGCCGAAGCAAAACTGCTCGAACGGAGATTAACACGAGTATCAACGCAATTTTAAACAACAATCTCGTTGTCGCTGTTACTGTATATGTCTTTGAAATAGTCTATACCGTATCACCTTTTGCAGAATTTCGTGGAAAGAATTGTAAATGCAGATAGTTACGTAAAATAGTGTTTCCTTAATGACCAACTCGGGGAAGAAGCCTTACTTAGCCTGTGTGGTGACCATCTTCCTCATTTCCAATAGCTCTTCAACGCATATTTAAATAGATCGCGTGACTTTTGTCCCCCCATTTTAGACAGCTAGGTCAACACTACTGGAAAGGGTGTGTTGGAATGAGCGAATGTCACATGGATTGTCGATCGGTAGTTGAAATTGTTGGCTATTGATCCGCTGGCGATGATCGGCGCGGGTGCGCTCTCCGCTGCGTTTTCCAGTCACCCGGGGTGAGTGTGCTTTTGTGCCTGAGGATATTTCATCTGTGGACGGAGATACTGCGTTCGACCCAATGCTCTCAGCGGATTCCCGGTATCCGCGATCAGTCACTCTCCCGGGTCCTCTGTTTACCTGCCTAGCGGCAGACTAAACCCGAGGAGAGGGGAAGAGGGAGGGAGGGATGGGGGAAAGGGAGAGAGAGAGAGAAGAAAAAGAGTGGGTGAGAGAGAAAAGAGAGGGAAGGGAGAGAGGGGAGAGATTTTGTTCTGCCCTTATTCCTGCTCGAGTGTGGAGTACACAGTGCTGGGTGTTCACAGTAAGTACATGCCTAACACAGTGATAAATACAGAGATTCTGCAGATGCTGGAAATCCAGAGCGGCACACTCTCAAGTGCTGGAGGAGCTCAGCAGGTCAGGCTGGAGGGGGAAAAATCATTTGGAGTTTCGGGCCGAGAGGTTTCCTGATGCTGGGTCTCGGCGGGACATGTCATTTCTTTACCCCCCCCCCCCCCCAGGTGTTGCCTGGCCTGCTGAGTTCCTCCAGCGTTTTGTGTGTGTTATAGTGTTAGACAGATCCTGGGCAGGTTTTACAACTACAAAGAACAACGGAATGGTAAAGCAATGGCCAGGCCATTCGGCCTGAATATTGTGCTGATCTTGATGCCAGTTTATACTTATTGTCCTCCTGTGGACCATCCATATCCCTCCATTCTCTTCATTTTCATGTGTTTGTCTAAAAACCTTAAACTCACCAAACTGCCTGCTTCCACTACTACCCTGGTAACCCGTTCCTGGCACCAACCAACCTCTGTGTAAAAACACCTGCCCCCCCTCCTCCAACCTTAAAAAGCACGTTCTCTGGTGACACAAAAAATACTGGGGAACTCAGCAGGTCAGGCAGCATCTCTGAAGAGAAATCCACAGTCATTTCAGACTGAGGCCCTTCATCCGGACTCTACTTGACCCAAAACATTGAAACCTTATTTTTACCCTCAGGAAGCGATTTACCCTATTTATGTCTCTCATAATTGAGACTAGAACTAGAGGTCATGGGTTAAAGGGGAAAGGTGAAATGTTTAAGGGTTCTTCACTCAGTGGGTGGTGAGAATGTGGAATGAGCTGCCAGTGGTTGTTGCAGGTGCAATTTACAAATTTAAGTGAAGTTTAGATAAGTACATGGATGGGATGGGGTAAGGAGGGCTGTGGCCTGGGTGCAGGCTGATGGACTGGGCAGATTTATAGTACAGCATGGACTAGATGGGCTGTAGGGCCTGTTTCTGAGCTGTAGTGTTCTATGACTCCGTAATTTCAAAATCCTCTATCAGGTCTCTCTTCAGCCTCCAGTTTTCAGATGTTGGATTGGAAAGAACATTGATTATGTATAACTCTGAAGCAAGGCTACATTCTGTTCAGGACTGTGGTGTGCCAGGTTTCCAAAAGGCCATAAAACATTGGAGCAGAATTAGTCCATGTGGCCCATCGAGTCTGCTCCACCATTGGCTAATTTATTATCCCTCTCAACCCCATTCTCCTGCCTCCTCCCTGTAACCTTTAGCACCCTTACTAATGAAGGCCTTTGACAAGGTGCCACACAAGGGTGTTTACCGAGTGAAGAGCCCATGGTATTACAGGAAAGTTACTAACATGGTTAGAGCATTGGCTGATTAGTAGGAGGCAGCAAGTGGGAATAAAAGGATCTTTGTCCGGTTAGCTGCCAGTGACTAGTGGCGTTCTGCAAGGGTTGGTGTTGGGACCGCTTTTTTAATGCTGGCTATCAATGATTTAGATGATGAAATAGATGGTTTTGTTGCCAAGTTTGCAGATAATACGAAGATTGGTGGAGAGGCAGGTAGTGTTGAAGAAACAGGTGGGATGCAGAAAGACATTAAGAGAAAGGGCAAGAAAGTGGCAAATGAAATACAAGGTTGGAAAATGCACTTTGGTAGCAGAAATAAATGTACAAACTATTTTCTAAAAGGGGGAAAAATCCAAATATCTGAGATGCAGAGGGACTAGGGAGTCCTTGTGCAGAACACTCCAAAGGTTAACTTGCAGGTTGAGTCGGTGATGAGGAAGGCAAATGCAATGTTAGCATTTATTTCAAGAGGTCTAAAATACAAGAGCAGGGATGTGATGCTGAGGCTTTATGAGGTACTGGTGAGGCCTCACCTTGAATATTGTGAACAGTTTTGGGCTGTTCATCAAAGAAAATATGTACGGCATTGAAGAGGGTCCAGAGGCGCTTCATAAGGATGATTCCAGGAATGAAAGGGTTATCTTAAAGGAACGTCTGATGGCTCTGTGTCTGTACTCTCTGGAATTTAGAAGGATGAGGGGTGATCTCATTGAAACCTTTTGAATGTTAAAAGGCCTAGACAGAGTAGATGTGGAAAGGATGTTACCTATGGTTGGGGAGTCTAGGGCAAGAGGGCACAGCCTCAGGATAGAGAGGCATCCATTTAAAACAGAGATGTGGAGAAATTTCTTTAGTCAGAGGGTGGTGAATTTGTGGAATTTTTTACCACAGGCAGCTGTGGAGTCCAGGTCGAAGGCAGAGATTAACAGGTTCTTGATTGGACACCAAAGGACACCAAAGGTTATGGGGAAAAACTAGGAAATGGGGTTGAGCAAGAGAAAAAAAGGACCAGTCACGATTGAATAGTGGAGCAGGCTCAATGGGCCAAATGGCCTAATTCTGCTCCTGTGTCTTATGGTCTTATGGTCTTACGGAATCTGTCAACCTCCATTTTACAAACGTTTGTAAATATATCCAATGGCTTGGCAACGAATTCCACAGAATCACCATCCTCTGGCTAATGAAATTCCTCCTCCAATCTGTTCTAAATGGACATCCCTCTATTCTGAGGCTGTGCTCTCTGGTCCTAGAGTCTCCCACAATTGGAAACATCCTCTGCATGTCCAGTTTATCTAGGCTTTTCAATATTGGATAGGCTTCACTGAGATCCTGTACTCCCCCTAATTTTTCTAAACTCCAGCGAGTACAGGCCCAGAGCCATCAAATGATCCTCATATGTTAACCTTTTCATTCCCAGAATCATTCTCATGAATTTCCTCTGGACCTTCTCCAATGCCAGCACTTAAGAGACTCTTAGATAAGCATGTGGATTATAGAAAAATGGATGGTTATGTGCGAGGAAAGGGTTAGATTGATATTAGAGAAGCTTGAAAGATCAACACAATATCATTGGCCAAAGGGTCTGCAGTGTTCCATGTTCAGCTTTTACTAACACTGTTACACAACTATTGAACTATTGATAGCCAGCTCCCAGCTCCTGGACATGGAAATGAAAATGACTAAACACACTGGAAATCTGACATAAAAACAACATATTGGAGACACTCAGCAGGGGAAGACCTGAATGATTAGCTTCTGTTTTCTCTCCCCACAGACACTGACTGACACTGAAGTGCTTCTACCATTTTCTGTTTTTATTTCAATTTCTGGGTTTTGTCATTTTTCCCTGTTAATTGTTATCAGTATTGGTTTGTTATTATCACACGTATGCCAAGATACAGGGAAAAGCTTGTCTTACATACAGATCAGATCATTACACGGTGCAGAATAAATTAACAGTTACAGAAAAATTGTAGTGCAGGTGGACAATAAAGTGGAAGATTATAACTAGGTAGATTGTGAGGCCAAGAGTACATCTTATTGAATGAGAGATCTGATAACAGTGAGGTTGAAGCTATCCTTGAGCCTGGTGCTATGTGCTTTCTTGCTTTTGTATCTTTAACAAAAGATACGAAGAGAGAGAGGAGAGGGAGAAGAGAGAACGTCTGGGGTGGATGAAGTCTTTAATAACTCCCTGTCTCTCCCTCCCACTCCCCAAACTTTCCTGGGGATGTGCCCTTGACAGAGGGGTAAGGGTTCTGTGGACCCAAGGGGACTGAATATTTTGCGTCGACTTGCTCCTGTCAAGATCAGGAATGCCAGAGTGAGTCTTGGCAGTGAGATATCGTTACTCCCTGTCTCGTTGCCTGGGAGTTGAAGCCGTTCCCACCACTGTCCTGGTGGAGATCAACTAACTGAATGCAGCACTGGGACTGCATTTGGAGCCATCTCAGCCAGTGTGACTTCCTGCTGGCGGAAGAAACTTGCGATAATGAATCGGTATGTAGGACAGAGATTGGGAGTCTGGCTGAGGGGTGCAACAACAACCTCTCACTCAATGTCTGCTGATTATCGACTACAGGAGGAGGAGACTGGAGGTCTGTTAGCCAGTCCGCGTTAGGGAACTGAAGATGGAAAGGGTCAGTAACTTTACATTCTTTGGCACTAACATATCAGAGGATCTGTACTAGGACCCCTCCAAGAGGGTCACAACCTTGTCGTGATTTGGAGGCTTGCTTGCCTCAATGGCCTGGAGAAGTATGCTGGCTGGAGTCGGGGTTTTGTGTTTTGGCTCTTGCTAGGGTCATCCATGACAAAGAGTAGAGGCCAGACTAAAAGGAGTTCACTGGTCAGGGGGTCAGCTCAGGGCTAACAACTCTGACTGTTATGGAAACAGCAATGAAGAAAACTGACAGGAAGCCACTGACATGATGAAGGAAGCCTTGAGCGCCACCAGGCATGGAGGACCTTCATTGCTGCCCTAAACCCCAGTGGCGTATGGACAGTAAGGAAGAAAGACCTAGGACCAGTACATTAGTGTTAGCACAAAGAAGCATCTCTACTTACTTAGATTTATACAGATTTGTCGTGTCACCAAAAAAAATGACGAACTTCCACAGAGCTGTAGTGGAGAGTTTCTCATCTGGTTGCATCATGGCCTGGCATGGAAACATTAATGCCCAGGAATGGAAAAGACTACAGGAAGGTGGATACAGCCCTATCCATCCCAGTCAAAGCCCTCCCAACCACTGAGTGCATTTACATTGAGCACTACTGCAAGAAAGCAATGTCCATCATTAAGGACCCTTACCAGCTAGGCAATGCCTTCTTCTCGCTACTGTCACTGGGCAGGAGCTACAGGAGCCTTAGGTCCCACACACCAGTTTCAGGAACAGTAATTATCCTACAACCAGCGTGGGTAAGTTCACTCACCACAACACCGAACTGGTTCCACAACCCACAGGCCCACTTTCAACGACTCTTTACAACTCAAGTTCTTGGTATTCTTTAATTTGTACAGTTTGTCTTGCACGTTGGTTGTTGTTAGTCATTGTTTATGTATAGATTTTCGTATTTTTTGCTCCCAGTAAATGCTTGGAAGAAAATGAATCTGAAGGTTCAAGATTGTTTATTGTCATGCACCAGTACACGAGTGTAAAGAACAAGATGATTGTTACTCCGGATCCAGTGCAGCATAAAAAACACAATAAGCATAAAGAACACGATGAAAATAAATACATAATGTTAGCTTACATACATCGACTGTACAGACATTGATGTTAGTGCAGGAGTATCATGCATGAGGACCTGACAGCAAGTGTCGGTCGTATATGGTAACCTATATGGACTTTGATAATAAATTTAATTCAGACTTTGAGACTTGCTGAGCTTCACGGATGGCCCTCGACATGCTGTCTTTACAGTTCAGTTCTTCAAAGATAATGACTCCTCGATCGTGTCCTTACTAAAAATCTTTTTTCTTTGTTGAATGGATTACTCACCAACTACCAAAACAGGAAGCCTAGCAAGTTTCTTTTTCTAGTCAAGGTGTAATTATAATGACAACCCAGCCCAGGCTGGATTGGCTCAGGTTTTAAACTAGGAGTTTCCAAAAATAAGACTTAATACTGTGGTTACTCGCTCAGCAACTCTGCGTTTGTTTCATTTCCTTACAGGAAATATCCAAAACATATTAAAAGTCCTGCATGTACTGTTGTGTTTCACATTGGTGTCACATACACCCAATGTGTCCAATCACATTTAGTGTAATACACATTTTGATAAGTTTTTGATTAGAGTCATGGAGCACAGAAACAGGCCCTTTGGCCCATCTTGTCCATGCTGACAAAGACACCCCATCCCAGCTAATCCCATTTGCCAGTATGGCTTCCAAAACTTTCCAATCTTTCAAAGGTTGTTACTGTACAGGTGATAGGGTGGAGATTAAGGTCACACGAAGCCATGGGAGCAGGTGGTGGATGGGTTATTTGGGTTCTTTCGGATTTCTTGTTTTGCAGTTGTCTGTAAGCAGATAAATCTCAAGGTCGTATAATTTATACATTCTTTGAGAATAAATGCACTTCGATTTGAACTTTGAATGTTTCCAGACCTCGAACAACATAATTGGCTTGAACATAGAGGAGTAATGGACTCGGCCATTTGACCCTCATAGCTAATCATAGAGCGTGGAATATTACTGGCCTTTGGCTCACGGTGATGTGCTGACCTGTTACTGGGATGCCACTGTAGAATAGTCATTAGTGTGATGCTATTACAACATGGGGCATCGGAGTTCAGAGTTCAATTCCAATACTTCTATAAGAAGTTTGTCTGACCTTCTCATGAGCATGTGGATTTCCTCCGGGTGCTCTGGTATCCTCCCACGGCTCAAGGATGTACTGGTTAGAACTTTTATTGGTCATGTCCTCTGATTAGGCTAGTGTCAAAAAGGTAGGTTCCAAGGTAAGTTCCATTGGGTTGGATGGGCCATTTCTGTATTGTATCTCTAAACATGAAAGCATGAAAAACTAAAAAAATCTAAAAACTTAAATGTCAGCAGTTCAAAAGTATTCATCCTCCTTTGCTCAGTATTTAGTTGAACCTCCTCTTGCAGCTATTACAGTGAGTAGTCTTTTTGGATAAGTCTCTATTAGCTTTGCTCAATATGATGGAGCAAGATTTGCCCATTCCTCCTTGCAAAATTGCTCAAACTTCCTCTCACAGTGTTACCTAGCTTATGCACAGTATTAGATTTATGCCACATGTGTAGTACCACTTAAAAAAACATATCCTTGCCTGTAAATTCTTTGCAAAGTATCACTTAGAAAATACTGTAAAGATGTTGGGTGTTTTTGAGGCAGAGGTTGATAGGTTCTTGATTGGACATGGCATCAAAGGTTACAGGGAGAAGGTCGCGAACTAGGGTTGAGGTGGAGATTTTAAAAAAAGAATCAGCCATGATTGAGTGGTGGTGCAGACTCAATGGGCCAAATGGCCTCATACTGCTCCTATGTCTTATGGTCTTATGGTATTACGTGGAAGAAGGTCTTGTGGTCAGACTTTTAGGCCTCAACACTAAGCAGTACATGTGACATAAATCTTCACTACACATCAGCCAGTAACACCATCCCTCCTGTAAAGGATGGTGGAGGTACAGTAGTATCATGCTATGATGATGCTTTTCAGCAACAAGGACTGGAAGTCCAGTCAGGATTGATGGGAAGATGAATGCTGCTAAATACAGAGAAATCCCGAATAAAACTTGTTGGCCTCTGCCAAGAAGCCTAAACTGGGAGGGAAGTTCGTCTTTCAGCAGGACAATGACCCAGTGCACACTGCCAGACCAACCAGGGAGTGGCTTCAAATGAAGAAATTTGATTTTCTTGAGTGGCCTAGTCAGCGTCCTGACCTTTGCTTCGATGCTCATTTAACTGGCCCGGGAGTGAGGTTGGATCGCTCTGGGCACCAAAAGAAGTCAGGGCCAGGGCGAAAAAGTTCCGATGTTCGTTCAACTGGCCCAGGACTGAAGCTGCATCGCTTTTGGCACCGAGCTGATTTAAAGAGCTTGAGTTCGGCCTTGGGTTGGGCAACGGAATCTGGGCCCAGAGCAATTTTCTGGGCAGCATGGTCGAGGCCCAGTGCCCGGGTCCTAGCATGAGGTACAATGTGCTGTTTAGACCATTTAAACACAGGCCCAGATTGGAGGTGAGAGCTGATTTTGCTCGCTGTCTATGATATTCACCTCTCTCTCTGGGGCATGGAGCCTTTCGCTGATGAATTGTGGGGTCAATTTAAATGCTGGCGCAGATAGACTTAAAAGACAGGGTGTCAGTGAGGACAAGAGCCGATTTCGCTTGTTCTCAGTGATGGTCACTCCTCTCTCCATGGTGCTGGGGCTATGAAGACTGTTCTGGCTGCTGTGATCCGTACCCACTAATATGATGATCGATAAGCAAGGCTTTGGGCCTACTCTGGGCTGCTTCAGGGTTCGGATCTGAGGACTCAGTTTTGGTTCGGAATGCTGCTGTTCGCTTCATTTGTATCTTTTTTCTTTTTCTTGCACATCAAGTTTTGGTCTTTTATTTTTTTACTCGCTTTTCTTAATTGTGTTCTTTCAGGTTTCTTGCTTTGTGGCTTCTTGTGAGCAAGCAAATCTCAAGGTTGTATAATTTATACATTTTTCTGATAATAAATGAATACTGAATCAAACATCTCTGGAAAGACCTCGAGATTGCTGTCCACTGCCACTCCCTAACTAACCAGGAACATCTTGAGAAATTTCGCAAGGAGGTACGGGATAATACTGGTCCATCATAATGTGCAAAGCTAATAGAGACTTATCCAAAATGTCTACCGGCTGTAATAGCTGCAAGAGGAGGTTCAACTAAATATTGAGCAAAGGGGCTGAATACTTTTGAACTGTTGACAATTCAGTTTTTGAAGTTTTTGTTTTTCATGTTTTAAAATTTTCTGTTTTTGGGCTCTACTGTGAAAAAAGAAGCATGTGATTCACAAATAAAAATTCTCAGTTAAATTGATCAAAAACCCTTGTAATACTCAGTTAAACAAAGGGTTGGGGCTGAATACTTTTACTAGGCACTGTAAATAAAAAATAAAGTACCTATTCTAAGATCAATCTGACCCTCCCCCCTGAATAGCTTTCCATTTTTCTATTATCCATGTGCCTATCTCAGAGTTTCTTAAATTCCCCTAATATATCTGCCTCTAACACCATACTTGGCAGGGTGTTCCAACCACCTGTCACTCTCTGTGTAAAAAAAAAAAAATTACCTCTGATGTCCTACCCTAAACTTCTCTCCAATCACCTTATAAATTATTCCTATTTCCGCCTGAGGAGAAGGTGCTGGCTATCTACTCGAACTGTGCCACTTATCATGTTCAAAATTCAAAGTTCAAAGTGTATTTATTATCAAAGTATATATACGTCACCGTATACAACCCTGAGGTTCATTTTCTTGCAGGTGTTCACAATAAATAGAAAGAAACACGATGGAATCAATGAGAAACTGCATATGATGGATAGACATACAAATCCAAAAAAAGAAAAGAATAACCATAATTATTCAGAATCATTCAATGTAGTCAAAGATCGTCCTCATGTTTTTATGAAAGGTAATCATGTTTGACAAATTTGCTAGAGTTCTTTTGAGGATGTGACTGGCTGTGTTGATGGAGAACATTTTGTAATTTGTGTCTGGATTTTCAGAAGGCATTTGACAAGATGACATATGTTCAGAATCAGGTTTAATATCACTGGTGTATGTTGTGAAATGTGTTGTTTTCCAGCAGCTGTACATTGCAATACATAATAATAAAACACCATAAATTACAATAAGTACAGTATATATAAAAATAAATTAAATAAGTAATTCAGAACGAGAGGGAGAAATGCGGAGGTAATGTATGTGGGTTTGTTGTCCATTCAGAGATCTGGTGGTGGAGGGGAAGAACTGAGTGTGTGTCTTCACCTCCTCTCTGAGGGTAGCAATGAGAAGAGAGCATGCTGCACAAGGTAAGAGCTTATGGAATTAGGGAAGTGTTATGATGGTCGTACTGTGCGGTTATGTTCTTCATGTGACTACCCAACTTCCTTCTCTTTAAATTATTTTAGTTATTATCGAATAGCATATTACAAGAATTTTTATTTCACTGGAAAGTTCCTGATTAGATCAGGACCAGGACTGCCAGACTGGGTAACAGTTTCTTCCCTCAGGCTGTGAGACTAATAACACCCTGCCACCACCAAGGTCTCGTCACTCAGAGAGCGAGCTGTTTACTGTTTACCTGTGCTGTGCACTTCATACATTTTGAATGATATTCTAATAACTTATTTGTGCTAATTTTTCATTTTATGTGTTGTGTTTCATGGTCCGGAGGAACGTTATTTCATTTGGTTGTATAAATGTACAGCCAGGTGACAATAAACTTGAACTTGCTTGAGGTGACTTGATTTATAAGTATGTGCATATTACATATAGTGAAGCTGGATACAATGACAACATATCACTGTGATGGGATGGCTGTCCTTTAATGCTACAGACCGTGTTGTTCACAGAGACGTGAATTGAATGTTTAAACTTGTATTGACAAAAGCTTATTGCTGACGGTGCAGCAGAGCTAAATATATCCCTGATAAAAAATACATAGGTTTTCTATTTCCAGTTGCTGATCCATCTTACCCACGTCCAAGCTCAGATATTATACGACAATCTTATTCATTCTCATCTACGGTCAAGCTGCAGCAATTTCAGTTCAGAGCGATGAAGCTATGGACTTGCCCATGCCTACATCGGGCAGGGATGTTGTAATTTCTACACAGAAGTTCCATTTCCTTGTGCAACGCAAGTAACAGTTAGCGTGACACTTTCAAGCGTTAGTGCATTTACAAAGCGACCTGCCGCAGGAAAGCAGGATCCATCATCGAGGACCCCCGCCACCCAGGCCAGGCTCTCTTCTCACTGCTACCATCAGGAAGGAGGTAGAGGAGCCTTTGGTCCCACACCCCGAGATTCAGGAATAGTTATTACCCTTCAACTATCAAGTTCCCGAACCAGCGTGGATATCTTTATTTACCTGTTTATTTTTATTTAGAGACACGGCACGGAGCAGGCCCTTCCAGCCCAATGAGCCACACCGTCCAATAACCCAAGTATCTAGCACTAGCCTAATCACAGAACAATTTACAATGACCAATCAACCTACTAACTGGTATGTCTTTGGACTGTGGGAGGAATCCGGAGCACCCGGAGGAAGCCCATGTGCTCAAAGGAAGGATGGACAAACTTCGTACCACACTGAACTCCGAACTCCATTGTCCTGAGCTGTAGTAGCATTGCACTGACCAGTACATTGCTGGGGCACCCCATCAAGGGCCCCTATCATTCAGGCTAGGCTCTCTTCTCACTGCTCCCATCAGGAAGGAGGTACAGGAGCTTCAGGTTTGCACGCCACCAGGTTCAGAAACAGTTAATACCTTTCAACCATCAGGCTCCTGAAGCAGCGTGGATAGCTTCACTCATTATTTATTTATTATTGTTTCAATTTCTACTTGCACAGTGTTTGTCTAATTTGTCATTGATTCTGTTGTATCGCTCTCTTCTACTGTGAATGCCTGCAAATAAATGAATCTCAGTAGATTTGGTGACAGGGATGACTTTTTGCCTTTTTTTTAAAGAGCACCAGTTGTAAGATTGGGATTCAATCCTCACTGCTGTCTGTGGTAGCCCGGTTGTGTAGCTTCACAGCGCCAACGATGGCCGATTGGGGTTCGATTCCCGCCACTGTCTGTATGTTCTCTCCATGACCGCTTGGGTTCTGCTTGGGTGGTCCGGCTGCCAAAGCTGTCCAAGTTAGGGTTAGTGAGTTGTGGGCATTCTACGCTGGCACCGGAGGCATGGTGACAATCGTGGGTTGCCCAGAATATCCTCGATGCGAGTGGTGGATTTTACTGTGTGTTTCGAGGTAGCTGTGCCAAATAAAGCTACTTTTTCTCTTCTGAATCTCAATTAACAATATACTTAGTAAATCAGGTGTTAATGTGATGTGCAGTTTACACACATGCTACTGGGGCATAGGCCTCCGCCAACAGCTCACCAGAGCTCTCCGTCCTAGACCAGTCCTTCAAGTTGTCCTCAGCTGTAGCCCGTTGAAGATCCCTCCTCTCCCAGGAACGAGGTGTCTGGAGCTTCTGTTGGCATTTCTGTAGCTTTGGGGTTTTACAGGATGAGGTTTCTGGCCTCAAGTCCAACCCCCCTCCTTTCACAGCCGGGCTTGGGACATTCATGGTGGAGTTGAGATTAGAATAAAACAATAGATATATTGATGAAAACTTCAAGTTAAGTCCATTGTAAAACTTCAATATTTGTAGAACGAATGTTAATTTCTGATGAAGGATCTCAGCCTGAAACATGTTTCATTCATCTCCATAGATGCTCCATGAGACCAAAAGACATAAGAGCAGAATTAGGCCATTCAGCCCATTCCTTCATGGCGAAGCTAGTATCACTCTCAACCGTTCTAATCAAGAACCTATCAAACTCTGCTTTAAATTAATCCATTGACTTGGCCTCCAGAGCCGTCTGCTGCTGCAGAGACCCTCCAGCCTCTTCACGTGTTTCTGTCAATTTCTCTAAACCTTTCTGTTCATTGTTCTAGAACCTTAAACTAATGCAGCATTAGATGTTGTTTGACCCATTGAGCACGTGTCAACTCATTGAAAATAATATCCAATTAAGAACTATTTTTCATGTACAGCTGTTTTTAAAAAAGGCTTGCTTTGGGAAGTATAAATGTCAAGTGTATCACAAGTCCTTTTGTTACCTAGCAACCATGACATGCTTAGCTCCATTCTCTTCTGCTAACTTTTAAAAACTTCTATACCACAGTAGTAATGAAGTCAATTATTGTAGTAAATTGTTGAAACAAGCGGAAGATTTAGACAGGGAGAGTTTATGGATTATTGCATCAAGGATTGGTTGCATCAAAGTTCAAAGCGACATTTATTATCAGAGTACATAGATGTCACCACATACAACCCTGAGATTCTGCGGGCATAGTTAGCAAATCTATAGAGCAGTAACTGTAAACTATTATCATCAGGAACTGTAAACTGTAAACAAACTGTGCAAATAGCTGGTCTAAGACCAGAAGGACCAACAAAAAATAGTGGACACAGCCCAGTCCATCACAGGAAAAGCCCTCGGCAACGTAAAGTGCATCCCCAAGGAGCACTGTCACAAGAAAGCAGCATCCATTGTCAAGAACTCCCACCATTCAGGCCACGCTCTCTTCTCACCATTGCCATTGGGAAGGAGGTACAAGAGCCTCAGGTCCCATACAGCCAGGTTCAGGGACAGTTATTACCCTCCATCCTTAGGCTCCTGTACCAGTGTGGATAACTTCACTCACTGCAGCACTGAACACAACCCCCCAGACTCACTGCCCAACTCACGCGCTCGGTATTACTTGTTATTATTATTATTACATTTTTCTTTTTGTATTTTCTCAATTTATCTGTGGGTTTGCATTGATTCTATTGTACTTCTTTGTTCCACTGTGATTACCTGCAAGAAAGTGAATCTCAAGGTAGTGACTTTTAGAGATATAACCTTGGACAGGCCGTTCCAGCCCTTCGAGCCATGCTGCCCAGGAACCCCCTATTTAATCCTAGCCTAATCACAGGACAATTTACTGTGGCCCATTACCCTACTAACTGGTACATCGCTGGAATGTGGGAGGAAACTAGAGCAGTTGGAGGACAAACAAACTCCATAAGGATTGTTCCGGAAATAAACTCTGAACGTCAACACCCTGAGCTGTAATAGTGTCACGCTAACCACTACACCACCATGCTGCCCAACATGTATATATGTATATATTGGCTGGTGACCAGTGGTGTGCCTCGGGGATCTGTTCTGCGACCCCTACTCTTTGTGATTTTTATAAATGACCTGGACGAGGAAGTGGAGGGATGGGTTAGTAAATTTGCTGATGACACAAAGGTTGGAGGTGTTGTGGATAGTGTGAAGGGCTGTCAGAGGTTACAGCGGGACATTGATAGGATGCAAAACTGGGCTGAGAAGTGGCAGATGGAGTTCAACCCAGATAAGTGTGAGGTGGTTCATTTTGGTAGGTCAAATATGATGACAGAATATAGTATTAATGGTAAGACTCTTGGCAGTGTGGAGGATCAGAGGGATCTTGAGGTCCGAGTCCATAGGACACTCAAAGCTGCTACGCAGGTTGACTCTGTGGTTAAGAAGGTATATGGTGCATTGGCCTTCATCAATCGTGGGATTGAGTTTAGCAGCTGAGAGGTAATGTTGCAGCTATATAGGACCCTGGTCAGACCCCACTTGGAGTACTGTGCTCAGTTCTCGTCGCCTCACTACAGGAAGGATGTGGAAACCATAGAGAGGGTGCAGAGGAGATTTACAAGGATGTTGCCTGGATTGGGGAGCATGCCTTATGAGAATAGGTTGAGTGAACTCGGCCTTTTCTCCTTGGAGCAACGGAGGATGAGAGGTGGCCTGTTAGAGGTGTACATGATAATGAGAGGTATTGATCGTGTAGATAGTCAGAGGCTTTTTCCCCAGGGCTGAAATGGCTAGCACAAGAGGGCATAGTTTTAAGCTGCTTGGAAGTAGGTACAGAGGAGATGTCGGGGGTAAGTTTTTTTACACAGAGAGTGGTGAGTGCGTGGAATGAGCTGCTGGCGGCGGTGGTGGAGGTGGAAACGATAGGGTCTTTTAAGAGACTCCTGGATGGAGTTTAGAAAAATAGAGGGCTCCGGGTAAGCCTAGGTAGTTCTAAGGTAAGGACACATTCTGCACAGCTTTGTGGGCCGAAGGGCCTGTATTGTACTGTAGGTTTTCTGTGTTTCTATGTTTGCCAAAGTAGAATGTGCTGGTTGCTCAGTGTAATTAGGTAGTAACCCAACAGCATAAAACACTTACAATAATGCAGTATTTCTTGGCTAAAGGAGATACAATTACAGTTGAATTCCTCTGGGTTTCCCTAGCAACAAAATGGATGCTAACCTTACAAGAAGATAGGAGTTCTACTTAATGGGAAGAAAAGATCCAATCTTCTTGGCTCAATATTTCACTGTGCCCCTTCCTTCACTGGCTTTTCCATTGTAATTAGCAACTACATTCCTTATAAAATTACTGATGGAAAGTCCATCAACATAGAAGTTCAGAGAGACTCAGAGAGAGGAGGGCGCATGGTACTGTAGTGGTTATTGAGACACTATTACAGCTCAGAGCATTTTGAAGTTGGAGTTCAATTCCAGTGCCATCTGTAAGGAGTTTGTATGTTCTCCGCATGACTGTGTGGGTTTCCTCCCACATTCCAAAACATACTGGTTAGTAGGTTAATTGGTCATTGTAAATTGTCCTGTGAATAGGCTAGGGTTAAATAGGTTGGTTGTCAGTCTGTTGGGCTGGAAGGGCCAATTCCACACTGTATCTCTAAATATATAAATAAACTTTATCTATTGCAGAAGGTGGCAAATGTGTTTCAAGTAAAGCTAACGATTGGGCCTTTTCCCATCGTCTCACTTCATCCCTTTTCCCTCACCCACTCACCTTCCCCCTCACCTGGTCTCACCTGCCACCTTCCAGCTTTCCCCACTTCCTTATTCCGGTTCCTGACCCTTTCCTTTCCAGTTCTGTAAAAAGGGTTTTGGCAGAAACATCGACTGTTTATCCATTTCCATCGATGCGACCTGACCTGCTGAGTTCCTCCAGCATTGTGTGTGTGTTGGTGTGGAGTTCCAGCACCTGCAGGTCTCTCGGTGTTTACCATTAGGCCTTGTTGCATTTTCTGAGTGGCGGTCGGGGCTATTGAAGAATAACCAAGGAGGCAGCTGCTTGAATGTGAATATAAGAAAGGCATCTGATGTAATAAAGCTGTCAGAAGTGCCCCAGACTAGAATGTATTTCATATTCAGCTTATTTAGAGATACAGCACAGTAACAGGCCATTCTGGCTCAATGAGCCAGTGCTGCCCAGTTACATCCATGTAACCAATTAACCCACTAAACTGTACGTCTGTGGAATGCGGTAGTCAGCAGGAGGAAACCCATGTGGTCAAGTTGCTCATAGACAGCAGTAGGAATTGAATTCACGTTACTGCCATTGTAATAGTGTTACACTAACTGCGGCCCAGAAATATTGTATTCTTAAGTGTAAAACGTTTCTCCATTATTCCTATTTGCCCTACCTTATGATTCTCTTTCTTCTTAGAAGCAACTGAGGATGTTCTAATCTCTGCACTTTGGTGACTGCCTCCGTACAACATACAGAGTGTGTTAAAATGTTGAGGGCATGCAACAACAATTTGTATTTGTTAAGTGACTTGAACATACCAAGAGTATCTGTGCAGATGTGCATTCAAACAAAAAAAAAATGATGTTGAAACACTGAAGGAAAAATTAAGGCAGATGACAGATTATTTGTCAAAAATGTAAGGTTCAGAGTCAGCTTGTTGGTAGATGGCGAAATGGACAGGTCCAGAGAAGTAGTTCTCGGATTTGCTTGGTGCTGAAGAGATAGCAGAGCAGAGTGATCAGATTTAAGAAACGACGAAAGGCCAAAGTGAGAGGAATGCAGGCATTTGGAAGAAGTTGCTTCAAAAGGAAGTTGGGAAGAGTGTGGACCAGAATGAGTGTATGGAATGATCTTGGTTAGGATGCATGTATTCATTTCATTTGATTTACAACTATTAGCATCTCCTCAGAGTCAGAATTGGGTTTATTATCACTGACATAGGTTATGAAATGTGTTCTTTTGTAGCAGCATGACGTAAAAATTACTAAATGTTACAAATAAATTAATAGTGCAAAAGATGAATGTAGAGGTAGAGTTCATCAGTTCATGGACCATTCAGAAATCTGATGGTAGAGGGGAAGAAACTGTTCTAAATCATTGAATGTGGGTCTTCAGGCTTTGGTACCTTCTCCTCGATGGTCGTAATGAGAAGAGTGCATATCCCAGATGCTGAGAGACCTGTTGCTCTCAGGTAGAAGGTACAAGAGCCTCTGAACCCGTACCAGAGCAGTTACTACCCCTCAACCATCAAGCTCTTGAACAAAAGGGGGTAACTACACTCACTCACCCACCATTGAGATGTTCCCACAACCAATGATCTCACTTTAAGGACTCTTTATCTCATTATCTTATGTTCTCGTTATTTATTGCTATTTATAGATATTTGCATTTGCACAATTTGTTGTCTTCGGCGCCCTGGTTGATCTTTCATAGTTACAATTCCATAAAATTTCTGAGTATTCCCACAGGAAAATGAATCTCAGGGTTGTATATGGTGACATACGTGTAGTACTTTGATAATAAAATTTACTTTGAACTTTAGATGTGGCCTTCTCGAGGCACAGCCTCTTGACAATCTCCTCGATGGTGGGGAGGGTGTACTCGTGATGGAGTTTGCAACCCTCTGCAGCCTCCGGCAACCCTGTGCATTGGGGCCACCATACCAGACTGGGATGCAACTGGTTAGAATGCTCTGCACCATACACTGTAAAAATTTTGTGAGAGTTAATATAGTACAAAACCAGTCCTTAGCATTTAAAATCTAAAACCATTCTGAAAACATCTGAATACCTTCTAACAATTTAATCTAAATGAACCAGTATTTCTCTCAGCCCTTTGTAATTATTGTCTGTACTTGAATTTCTACTGTAGTTGTTGGGTAAATTTGGCATCTCCCTGCTCCCACATCAGACCTTGAGAGCTCAGTGCAAGAACACATTCAGAAAATGAGAGAAATGTTATTGGCCTTGAATTATGAGTTTCCACATTCAGAAAAAAATGAGGTAATTCACTCGGGTGTGGGGAAATGTTTTCTGCTGCCTGAGTATATTTAAAACACAAGGTAATATACTTAATTGGTAAGGGTGTGAAAGGTTACAGGGAGAAGGCAGTTGAGTGGGGTTGAGAGGGAAGATAAATCAGCCATACTTGAATGGAAGAGCAGGAATAGATGGGCTGAATAGGCTTTCATGTCTCCTTGATTTATTTAGAGAGAGGGTGTGGAACCGTCCCTTCCGGCCATCAAGCCGCAGCACCCAGCGACTCACCTATTTAACCCTAGCTTAATCACAGGACAAGTTACAAAAACCAGACTCACCTATTTAACCCTAGCTTAATCACAGGACAAGTTACAAAGACCAGACTCGCCTATTTAACCCTAGCTTAATCACAGGACAAGTTACAAAGACCAGACTCACCTATTTAATCCTAGCTTAATCACAGGACAAGTTACAAAGACCAGACTCGCCTATTTAACCCTAGCTTAATCACAGGACAAGTTACAAAGACCAGACTCGCCTATTTAACCCTAGCTTAATCACAGGACAAGTTACAAAGACCAGACTCACCTATTTAACCCTAGCTTAATCACAGGACAAGTTACAAAGACCAGACTCGCCTATTTAACCCTAGCTTAATCACAGGACAAGTTACAAAGACCAGACTCACCTATTTAATCCTAGCTTAATCACAGGACAAGTTACAAAGACCAGACTCACCTATTTAACCCTAGCTTAATCACAGGACAAGTTACAAAGACCAGACTCACCTATTTAACCCTAGCTTAATCACAGGACAAGTTACAAAGACCAGACTCACCTATTTAACCCTAGCTTAATCACAGGACAAGTTACAAAGACCAGACTCACCTATTTAACCCTAGCTTAATCACAGGACAAGTTACAAAGACCAATGAACCTACTAACCCATACATCTTTGGGCTTGAGGTGGCACCTGGTGGAAACCCAAGCGGTCAAGGGGAGGAACGTACAAACTTTTTACAGATGATGTCAGAATTGCTCAGAACTGACGCCCTGAGCTGTAACAGCGTGGCGCTAACTGCCATGCTACTGTGGTGGCCTTATGGTCTTAAGAATACCAATCTTCCTCTACAAAATTACTCCAAATATTGACCCCCCCCCCGATATACAATGCTCGTTTATCGTGGAAATTTTCCTTGCTTGCTTCCCCACAGCAATGAAAGAGCCTCCTTAGTGCACGCCTAATTGATGATGGACTCCCGGTCCCCCTCTACTTTCATGGGCTTTCATGCATGAGGATTACCATCTGGTTGGCGGGAATGCCAAGTCTGTGTGGGAGGTGATGCATATTCTCTCAGTGGCCACTTTATTAGGTACACCTGTACACCTGCTCATTAATGCAAATATCTCAACAGCCAATCATGTGGCAGCAGCCCAATGCATAAATGCATGCAGACATGGTCAAGAGGTTCAGTTGTTGTTCAGATCAAATATCAGAATGAGGGAGAAATGTGATTGAAGTGACTTTGACCGTGGAATGATTGTTGGTGCCAGACAGGGTGGTTTGAGTATCTCAGAAACTGCTGATCTCCTGGGATTTTCACACACAACAGTCTCTAGAGTTTACAGAGAACAGAGTGGAAAAACTAAGAAAAAAATCCAGTGAGCAGCAGTTCTGTGGGCGAAAATGCCTTGTCAATAAGAGATGTCAGAGGAGAATGGCCAGACTGGTTCAAACACACAGGAAGGTGAGAGCAACTCAAATAGCCATGCATTACAACAGTGGTGTGTAGAAGAGCATCTCAGAACATACAACACTTTGAACGTTGAGGTGGATGGACTACAGCAGCAGAAGACCACGGACATTCACTCAGTGGCCACTTTATTAGATACGACAGCAGAAGACCATACCGGGTTCCAAGGCATATCTAATAAAGTGGCCATGGAGTGTATATCACAACCAAGAGTGTTCATGATCCTTCCGGGTGTTCTCATCCATAATCTCAAACATTGCACAAGCTAGCAGCTATTAAAAATGAGAACCCAAGGGGTCAGAATCAGTTTTATTATGACGGCCTAATAAGTCGTGGAACTTGTTGATTTGCAGCAGTAGAACAGATCAACGGCATAAAAATTATGTAAATTGCAAAAGAAATAAATAGCCCATGGGAAAGGAATAATGGAGTTTGAGGAGACTTTGCATGTTCAAAGTTCAAAACAAATTCAATTATCAAAGTACATATGCGCCACCTGAGGTTCACTTTCTTGTGATTATTCACAGCAGAACAAAGAAACACAACAGAATCAATGAAAACCTGCACAGAAAGACCCATGTGCAAACACAAACTGTGCAAATACAGAAGAAATAATAATTATAAATAAGAAAATACGTAGTACTAAGAATATGCGTTATGTGTAGAACAGTACAGCATAGGAACAGGTCTTTCAGCGCACAATGTTGTGCCAAGCCAATTAAATTAGTAATCAAATGGCCAACTAAGCTAATCCCCTCTGCCGACACAAAGTCCATATCCTTCCATTTTCCTCACATTCATGTGCCTATGTAAACTTCTCTTAAAAGTCTCTAATGTTTCTGTCTCAGGCTTTGTAGTCCAGGCACCCATCAATCTCTTGTGTAAAAAAACCTTGCCCCTCATATCTCCTTTGAAATTACTCCCTCTCACCTTAAATGCATGCCCTCTGCTATTAGACATTTCAACCTAAATGTGTAGGGTCCTTGAAAGTGAATATATAGGTTGTGGAGTCAGTCAAGCGTTGTGGTGAGTGAAGTTATTCACACTGGTTCAAGAGTCTGATGGTTGAGGGGTAATAACTATTACTGAAACACAAGATACACTGCAGATGCTGGGGTCAAAACAACACGCACAACATGCTGGAGGAACTCAGCAGGTCGGGCAGCATCCATGGAAACGAGCAGTCAACATTTCGGTCCTGACAAAGGGTCTCGGCCCAAAACATTGGCTGCTTGTTTCCACGGATGCTGCCCGACCTGCTGAGTTGTGCGTATTCCTGAAACTGCTGCTGTGGGTCCTGAGGCTCCTGCACCTTCTTCCTGGTGGCAGGACTGAGATGCGAGCATGTCCTGGATGGTGGGTGTCCCTGATGATGGACGCTGCTTTCTTGTGGCAGCGTTCCTTGTAGATGTGCTCAGTGGTGGGTGGGGTTTAACAGCCGCACCTGCAATTTGTTTTTATTTACTGTAAGAATCAACCCCGTTGCTGGCAGTGTAGATCAGACAGAGGACAGGGGAGCAACACACACAAAATGCTGGAGGAACTCAGCAGGCCAGGCAGCATCTAGGAAAAAAGTACTGCTGAAAGGTCTCGGTCTGAAATGTTGAACGTACCTTATTGCATAGTGGCTGCCTGGCCTGCTGAGTTCCTCCAGCGTTCTGTGTGTGTTGCTCGGATTTCCAGCATCTGCAGATTTTCTCTTGTTAGAAGCCAGGCGATTGAAGGATTGCATATTTCTTTCTCCAACAACTATTAATGAACTGTTTTTATTTTTAGCTTCCTGGTCACCGTGACTCAAATAAATTCCTCATAAGTTCCAGTTTGAACGAGTTTTTGCATCAGCTGCCTGGGGCGAGCTTATAAGACATAAGAGCAAAATGAGGCCATTCGGCCCATCAAGTTTACTTCACCATTCCATCGAGGATTTTTTTTATCCATCTCAATCCCATTCTCCTTCCATCTCCCTGAAACCTTTGATACCCTTGCTAATCAAGAATCTATCAAACTCTGCTTTAAAAATACCCAATGTCTTGGCTTCCAGGGCCGTCTGCGGCAATGAATTCCACAGATTCACCACTCTCTGGCTAAAGAAATTCCTCATCATCTCTGTTCTAAAGGAATGCCCTTGTATCCTCTGGTCCTAGACTCCCCCACATTGGAAACACCCTCACTACGTCTGCACTATCTAGGTCTTTCAATATTCGACAGGTTTCAATGAGACCCCCCCCCCCCATTCTTCTAAAATCCAATGAGTACAGGCCCAGAGCCATCAAATGCTGGGCATTAGTTCAGTAATTTTTAGAAAGTCTGTCACACATATATTCTTTATGTCTGCAGTTTCTATTTCTGACCATTTTTTATAGATTGGGAGGCATAGCAGACATCACCTTCCATATTGGACGCAAAATTTAGGATTCAGTACAGAGACACTGTCTGGGAGTTGCTGGAAACCGTTCAAGTAGGAACAAAGGTGAAGCATTAGCGAGTTGAGAGTGGAGAAATGTCTTGGTGCTTAGATTCTTGGGGCCAATATGTTACAAGAAATGACTGTATGTTGAAAATCAGGTTGAAAGGTGCCCTAACAACAACCTCTCACCCAATGTCAGTGAAAACAAAGAGTTAATTATTGACTACATGAGTAAGAAGCTGGAGGTCCATGAGCCAGTCCACATTAGGGAATTCCTTGGTATTACCACGTCAGAGAATCTATCCTGGAGCTATGTATGTGTCGTCACAAAGAAAGCATGACAGCATCTCTACTTTCTTAGAAGTTCACATCATTTCAGCATGTCACCTTAAACATTGACAAACATGCACAGTGGAGATTATCCTGACCAATGTCTAGGAATAGAAAAGTCTACAGAAAGTGGTGGATTCAGCCCAGTCTAGCACAGGAAAATCCCTCTCCACCTCTAAGTACGTTTACAAGGAGCACCCCCACAAGAAAGCAGCATCCAATCATCAAGGACCCTGACTTACCAAGAACCTATCAACCTTCACTTTAAATATACTCAGTGGCTTGGCTTCCACAGCTATCCATGGCAATGAATTCCAGGCCATGCTCTTCTCTCACTACTACCACTGAGCAGGAGTCTTCAGGAGCCTTAAATCCCATACCACTAAGTTTGGAAACAGTTAGTATCCCTCAACCATCAGGCTCCTGAACCAGTGTGGATAACTCAGCACTGTGCTGACTCCCCAACCTAGATTCACTTTCATATTCTCAGTGTTATGGCCTTGCTGTTGGTTTATTATTGGCACAATATATTGATATTTATTTTGCATTAACTTTTCTCGGGCTTCTGGCCAGGTCCAGGTGTCGATTTTAACCAATGTTTCAATGACAAACTCCGTTATCTTCATCAGGGGCAATACCTGGGCATGTCCAGTGTGGTGGTAAATATACTTAACCCCTGTCGTCTATCCCACCTGATTGGTTAGTCTTCAACCAATCAGGTTTCCGTTCTCCTACCTCGTTTAAAATCATATTCCAGTTCTTACTTAGAGTGAGACCTTTGTCTTTGTTGAAATTCTTATTCTCTGGTCTTATTTCAATGACTTCCGTCACCAGGCGGAATTACTTTGAATTTAACTCTCTTTTTTCTGGATGATAGAACCGTAGGACCATAGAACACTATAGCACAGTACAGGCCCTTCAGCCCTCCATGTTGTGCCAACCCATATAATCCTTAAAAAAAATATTGATATTGCCTTCCTTTCCATGGACAAAACAATGATTTGCACCACTTAATAAACCCAAGAGATTCTGCAGATGCAGGAAACCCTAATGAATCTCAAGGTAGTATAAGGTGGCCAATAGACCACAATACACAGGAGTAGAGTTGGGCCATTTGACCCATTGGGTCTGCTCCACCATTCCATCTCAACCCTATTCTCCTGCTTCCTCCCCAACCTTTGATGTCCTGACTAATCAAGAATCCGTAAACTTCCGTTTTAAATATTCTCCATTACTTGGCCTCCACAGCTGTCCTTGCCAAAGAATTCCAAAGATTCACCACCCTCTTGTTGAAGAAACTTCTCCTCATCACTGTCCTAAAGGGATATCTTTCTACTCTGATGCTGTGCCCTCTGGCTGTAGACTCAGGAAACATCCTCTCGATATCCGCTCTATCTAGACCTTTCAATATTTGATAGGTTTCAATGAAATCCTCCCTCGTTCTTCTAAACTCCAGCACATACAGGCCCAGAGCCATCAGACCTAAACCCAAATATGATTCTGGTCATCAGGGAATGTAGCAGTCATCAGCATTTGGGGATGGAACCTGCGTTTCAGAAGAGCCAAGTCAGTGGAATCACCTGTGATTATAGAATGGTTTCTTTGCCATCATGGGAGCGGGGAGGGGGGTTTGGTGGGGGTCAGGTCCCAACAGAAGAACAGAATGCATCAGGGTTACAGATATAGGCAGCAGCTGCATGCACAGCTGGAGGACAGACACTGGCTGTAACCACAACAGGACAACAAATAGTGTCCGTAGCCACCCAAGGAGCAAATTTAGCAGTGGCAGCTGCCCCAGAGGACAGATTGCTATTTATTCTAATGAAGTAGAGAAGCATTAAAAATGGGAAACTGACCAAGGCAGTGAATTAGCTCTTGAGTGGAGCTCTGAAAGACATTAGTGCTCAACGTCCAAGTTCCTGGAAAAATAAAATTAAAGCGCTGTGTCCAAGAAACTGCTCGGGATTTAGTCTTCCGCAGGCAAGAATTATTTGGCAGCTTTCCAGGCAGACTTGTGCAACTTTCTGCATTAGCTTGAATATGCTTTGTAAATGTATTGTACTAGAATTGTATTTTATTCCTTGTCACCAACAATCAGTCGTCTGAGCAATCATCAATTTTGAAGGAGCTAATGGTTTCCCAGTATTAACTTTGAGAAAGGTGAGTGAGGTGATTTTTAATTTTATTTGAGCTGATCCTTTGAAGTTATGTGGTTTTGTTATTATCAGTATTGCTTCCAATTGACATCTAACATGCAATACCGCTTTTAATATTAACAGGATATTTCCTGCAGAATTAGTTAGTTAGTATTCTTCTCCACTCCTTGCTGTTGCTTCAGCATTTTGCCTGTTTTTTTTTTACGAGGCCGAGTTGCTAGCTCAACGCTCAACCCAGCACGGATGGAAAGTGTGTAAGGAACCGGCGGGATTCGAACCGGGGACTACTCGCCTTGAAGTCCAGTGCTGATGCTACTACACCACTGGCCGGCTGATTTTCTGCAGAGAGTAGGGGAAATACAAGATACACTTCATTATTTTGGATCTTTTTGCAATCCAAACGTGACCTGTGAATTAAGAGTTCTTCGGAAGTCAAGAATGAGGCATAAAATTTGTTGATCACTTTTATTAAGTGTTACAAGAATGGAAAATGATCAAGAGAGCTGAGAGAACAAAGAAAAGACAACAGAAGTAATTGTAGTCATCTCTTACTCAGATGAGAGATAACACAAATTCCAGGGATAACAATTAACCTATAAAAAAAGCCATTCAAGAGGCATAACATCTGCTACTGAAAACTAAGTTTCTAGAAAAATACAGAATCATCTGTACTGTAATTACTGGAAAACTCACATATCAAGTTCAATTTTAATTGTCATTCATGTATATCCATGAATACAGCTAAACGAAATAATGCTCCTCTGGAGCCAAGGTACAAAACACAATACCAACAGTCACACACAGCGCAAGGCACATACAGCACATATAAGACAGCAGTAAAGCCAGTAGAAACAAATGATATACTATAGATATATGTATATTGAACACTGGAGGGCAGTGCCGATGGGAAGGACCAGCCTCCAATCCGGCATGGACACGGTGGTACACCTCCTCCAGTGTCTCTTCTCCTTGAATGCTACAACGGGCAAGCCCGCGGCTTGAGGCCTAGGCCTCGCTACAACTGAGACAACGCAGCTCGCCCGCCATCTGTCTCGCTAATAAACCGATCTTTACCAAGATATACTGCTTAATTTTCAAATGGTATAAATTTGCGGCGGACTTAAGGAATGTCACCAACCCTGGGTAACCCAATTTTAGCCTGTGGCAGCATTTATAAGGGCTTTTATCAAGAACAACATTTTCAAGAGGGCAGAAATGTGCTAGAATTCTTAACATAGGAACTTGAGGCTAATTTAGGCAATGGGGTTCATGTCTTCAAGGAGTTCTAGAGTACTGTATAGGTAATTAAGTATTGTTCAAGTCGTGGCTTTGTTGTAATGTGTTACAGGTTAATGAAGAAGGAGCCATTTAATTGCTAATCAATGGAAAATGTAGTTTAGCTTTCAAGAAACAGATATCCAATAAGGATTGCTATTTTTATTTTATTTAGAGATACAGTGCAGAACAGGGCCTTCTGGCCCAACGAGCTGCACCACCCAACAACCCATCTACTTAACCTTAGCTCTTGATTCGTGGAAGTGTTAAAGGATATGGGGAGTAGGGATGAGAATGGGGTTGAGAGGGAAAATAAATCAGCCATGATAGAATGGTGGAGCAGGCTCAATGGGCTGAATGGTCTCTTGGATTGGGCCATGTTGGTTGTAAGTGAGGAACCTTCAGGTATGCAGAGAAAGGAGATTGGGTTGTTGGCGCCAAGGTGTCAAGAAATTGGGTGAAAACCATAAGGCCTGATGAAGTGACCTTGCCTGAAACATGGACTATTTATTTCTCTCTATTGATGCAGCCTGATCTCTGAGTTCCTCCAGCATGTGTATTGCTCTGGATTTCTGGCACCTGCAGAATTTCTTGTGTTTCTGGTGCGCTTTCAGGTGTTGATGCCTGGGGATCAGGTGTTGGTGACTGTGTGGGGCAGCTAGAAGAGAATTGCAAGCCTGTGTCCTTAGGGAGGGGAAGTGGGTCGAGGTAAATACTCTGGGATATTTGTGAAGGTGATGTAGCAGGTAGAGGTTGAAGATGACCTAAAGGCATCTGAGCTAAAATCAACGTCAAAGTAAGTTTATTATCAAAGTATGTGTATGTTACCATATAATACTTTCAGATTAATTGTCTTGCAGGCATTTATAGGAAAATAAAGAAATACAATAGCATTTCTGAAAATCCAGATGTAAGCAAACATTGGCAAACAGCAATTTACGAACTGAATTATACTGAGAATATGAGTTGCAGAGACCTTGAAGAGAGTCTGTAGGTTGTGGAATCAGTTCAGCATTTTGGTGAGTGAAGTTATCCATGCCAATTCAGGAGCCTGATGGTTGAAGAGTAATAACTGTTCCTGAACCTGGTGGTGTGAGACCTGAGGCTCCTGTACCTCCTGGCTGATGCTAGTAGTGAGAGGAGAACATAGTTCAGATGGTGGGTGTCCTTGTTGATGGGTGCTGCTTTCCTGTGGCAGTGCATCTTGTAAGTGTGCTCAGTAGTGGGGAGGGCTTGCCTGTATGGACTGGGCTGTATCCACCATTTTCTGTAGACATTTCTATTAGTGTTTTCATACCAGTATGTGATGCAACCAGCTGGGATACTCTCCACTGTGCATCTATAGAAGTTTGTCAAAGTTTTAGATGGCATGCTGAATCTATGCAAACTTAAAAGAAAGTAGAGGTGCTGTTGAACCTTCTTCGTGATATCTCTTACGTGCTGGTCCCAGAACAGGTCCTCTGATATGGTAATGTCAAGGAATTTAAAATTACTGACGCTCGCCGCCCCCTAATGCGAGCTGGCTCCTGTAGTTGATAATCGGCTCTTTTGTTCTAGCTGACATTGAGTGAGATGTTGTTAATGTGGCATCACTCACCCAGATGCTCAATTTTCCTCCTGCATGCTGATTCGTCACCATCTTGGATTTGACCAACAGCAGCGGCATCATCAGCAAACTTAAATATGGCATTGGAGATGTGCTTAGCCTCACAGTCGTAAGTATGGAGTGAATAGATTCAGGGTTAAACACACAACCTTGGTGCACCTGTGCTGATGGTGCGTGTGACCTGAAGGGCAAAGAAAATTCTAGAAGAAGAAATGTGCAACAGTGAAGTGTTTTCAGTTCTATTGATGCTAGTTGTGTGAAGCAATAAGAATATTAAAAGCTTTGGGAAGAGGATGTGAAACTGCTAATGAGCTTAAGGTGGTAAATACTTGGAATGATTACGTCCTTAAGCTATTCACAGAGGAGACGGTGGCATCAACCCTTCTGCTGGAAAAAGGACAGAGTCATGATTCACAAGTTGAGAATAAGTGTGAGTACAAATGGGTTTGAAGTTCCGGACAGGCTGAGAGATCTTAAAATAAAGCTCGCAGGATTAAACAGCATTCACCCCAGAGCACTGAGAACAACCAGTGACCAGAGCTGAGAGGTGTTGACAGCCATTGAGTAATCTCCAGGGGGTGCCATTATAAAAAAACTATTTGTTTTCCATCCACCCCTTCGTAAAATAATGGATTGACTAATACAAAGCTGCTAGCTGATTTGGATTCTGTGGAATGGCCTCCTGTGCCAAGAGACCTAGACAAGGATGGTAATGTTGGCCAGAATGAATGACAATCAACAAATCAGTGAATTCAAGTGAAGAAGGGCAGTGGAAGCAGTCTTTGTTCTTGTCGCATGCTTGGGGATGGAGGCTGCCATTTTGTGAAGACACTCTGTTCTCCATTTTGTGAGCTTGACGTGCTGGGCTTGATCAATGTTTTAAAGAAGACACAATAATTCTTCAGGAAATCTGCTGGACTGGAGATAATTTCCAAATAAGAAGTTATTTGTGAGATATTCTTTGGTTGGCTATAACATGCAGGTTTGTGAATGTTGGAGTTGATGCCCGCCTGAAGTGATTCAAGCTCATTGTTGATTGAGAACAAAGAGCCATAAATTATCGACTGTCACTTGATGGGAAGAGGGCAATAAATGGATGCTGGCTTGGAGTAGAGCCAATAACAAGGTGTTAAAGGACAGACACATGGCCTGTGGCCAATGACACTGGAATTCATTACTTGAATTGATAAGGAGTGGATATAAAAGTGGATGCTTTGTGTGTGCTGGTAGCGGTAACTTCGAAGAATAACCATCACAGATACAAGCGCGAGCAACCCTGCGTGAAACATATGGCGAGTATATCAGGACAACGAGGAACGCCTGGCCAGTGTAAACTCCTTTGCCCAGGTATTACCTTTGCTATTCTTTGACTGTCAGGAGAGTCAGGGATACCTAGCAGGTGTGCACATAAGGTATTTAGTGTATGAATTCACATACTTGTTAGCTTGAACAATAAAGGCACTTTGTCAGTAAATACAGCTCTCTCTGAACCTCACTAAGCATCGTTATAAGTCGAAGTAGTATTTTTTTTTACAACAGTAAGGACCCAAGTGCTGGAGTATCCAAGACTAGAATTGAGACACGATTTTGAGATTGAGATGAGAACAGGGATCTTGACCAGATGCTAGACGAGAATCTAAATGAGATAGAAACCCCAAAACACAATTGCAGACTGAAGCTGATGATTGCGCACCAAACTTCAGATCAGGAGAGTTTTAAATACTAATATCCGGGAGCCAAAACATGACCGTCAATTAGCAGGGCGGGCTTGAATCTTTACCGTACACAGGAGAATCAGAGCGTCTAAACCCCGGAAGCTGGTGTGGTTGGGTGCATACCGTAACACCTCCTAAGTCAATTGATAATTTGTGCTTGGAATTCCAGAAGACATTTTGTTAACATTCCACAAAAAAGACTGATCATTGAAGCTGAACAGTTGGGAGTTGAGGGGATCACTCCAGCTGAATATGTGGCCTGAAGGATTGAAAATGCTCAGCTATAGGTTTGTTCTGTGGCTCCCATAGCATAACCTTTTTCATGACTTGGTTAATGGAATTCCTGGTTCTCAATCACTTGCTGTTTTGTAGTTAGTATTCTTGTTTCCAAAACTTCATTTCCCATTAAAGACAACAAAGTTCAAAGTAGATTTATTATCAAAATACTACCCTGAGGTTTATTTTCCTACAAGCATTTACAGGAAAATAAAGCAATCCGATGGAATTTATGAAAACCATACATAAGCAAAAACTGGCAAACAATCAATGTGCAAAAGACAAACTGTGCAAATGCAAAATAATAATAATAATAATTCACGATTCCAAATTGAAAACTGTTTAATGTAATTTCCAGTATGCGATTGTAAAGGAGAATGAAATAGTTGTTGCTCTGGATCTGATTCAGTCCAAATAAACGCAATAAGATAAAGAACACAATAATAAAAACACACTATTAATATTAATCCATGAGATAACTTCTAAACCAGGGGTTCTGGTTCCCAACTTTTTTTATGCCATGGAGCCTTGCCATTAACCAAGGGTCCGTGGATCCCAGGTTGGGAACTCCTGTTCCAAACATAGGTAGATTGTAAATTGACATTAGACACAGGAGTGCCCATACCCAAGGTGACTGACAGGAAATGATAAAGTAGCAGTGGTTGGGAGTGTGAAGGGGTGTGTTAGTAGGTGGAGGTGTTGATCAGACTTACTGCTTGGGGCAAGTAACTGTTTCTGTGTTTAGTGGTTCTGGTATGGATGCTACATTGCCTCCTCCCTGATTAGAATGGGACTAACAATCTTTGAACAGGATGGAGTTGGATTCCTCATGATGTTACTGGCCCTTTTCCAGCACCTTTCTGTATCTATGTTGGCGATGTGTTGACTACCTGTTGTAAAGCCTTTCTGCGTGCCACAGTGCAGTTTATGTACAATGTGACGATGCAGTGTGTTAGAATGCGCTCTACTGCAGATTTGTAGAAAGACACGAGTATAGATGTGCATAGTCAAGCTCCCTTCAGCCTCCTCAGAAAGTAGAGGCTTTCCTGATTGTGTAGAACATGTTCTGGGACCATGAAGGTTGTGTAAGATATGCACTCCCAGGAGCTTGAAAATGATTGCAATTTCCACTGCTGTGCTGTGATATAAAGAGGGGGCGAGTGGTGTGAGTTTTCTTGTGTCTTGTTGACACTGAGGAAGAGGTTATGTATCTCCTGACGAAGGGTCTCGGCCCGAAATGTCGACAGCGCTTCTCCCTATAGATGCTGCCTTGCCTGCTGTGTTCCACCAGCATTTTGTGTGTGTTGCTTGAATTTCCAGCATCTGCAGATTTCCTCGTGTTATGTACCTCCTTCCTGATTGTGGTAGTGAGAAGAGACCATGGTCTCTCTTTTTGCTACTTCATTCAGAAAGGAGGTACAGGAGCCTTAGGTTCAGGAACAGTTGTTGCCTTTCAACCATATTGGACCATTACTATTACAAAGGAAAAAGGTCTTAAGGTGAATAAGTCACCTGGATCAGTTGGACTACATCCCAGAGACCTGGAAGTATTGTGAAGAGAGAACGGATGCATTGGTCATGATCTTTCAAGAATCACTTGATTCTGGCATGGTCCCAGGGGACTGGAATGATGGAACAGACTCAATGGGCTGAATGGCCTAATACTGCTCCTATGTCTTATGGTCTTATGATGGAGTGAGTTCACTGTTGCTAAAGATTGCTTGAGATGTAGGATACTATGGATCTAAGATGTGGAGTGGGTTGACTCTATTTGAACAATGTGCCTTCGATTCTACTGCAGCCTTAGATCATCTTTTAAAGATTTAAAGATTAGTTAAAGATTTGTCACATGTACACCAGAACATCAAAATATGCAGAGAAATGCGTTGTTTGTGTCAGTGAGCAATGCAGTCGGCAGATTGTGCTGGGGACAGTCACATGTGCCACCAAGCTTCCAGTACCAACATAGCATGCCCACAACTTACTGACCTCAATCCGTATGTCTTTGGAATATGGGAGAAAACTGGAGCACCCAAACGTACAAACTCCTTCTAGACGGCAGCGGAATTGAACGCCGAGTCTGTTGTTGATAGGCGATAACAGAACATAGGACATAGCAGCATAGAACAGGTCATCTGGCCCACGAAGTTTTGCTGACCTATCAACCTACTATAAGATCAATCTAACCCTATCTGGCACTCCATTTTTCTATCATCCATGTGCCTGGCAGTTCATTCCACACACCCACCACTCTCTGCATTAAAAAAATCTTACCTCTGGCATCCCCTGTAAACTTTGCTTCAAACGCCTTAAAATTATGTCCCATTACAATGAAAGCAAGCTGCAGGAATAGAAATCTCTACTGCCTGCTTTAGTAAAACTATTTCAATGTGTAATACTCTTTTCAGAGTTCTAATTTTTGTAGGTCTGACCGTAAACCTCTTGATCTCCCTTTGCGATTAACCTACTTTACCTCCCTGTATGAATTACTGTTATTGAGCAGTAGCACTTTAACTTGCCATTCAAGAACACATGAAGAAACACCCACCATCCAGGCCATGCTCTCTTCTCGCTGCTACCGTCAGGAAAGAGATACAGGAGTCTTAGGTCCTACCACACCAGGTTCAGGAACAGTTACTACCCCTCAACCATCAGGCTCTTGATCCAAAAGGGATCATTTCACTCATCTCAACTCTGAACTGATTTCACAACCTAAGGACTTACTTTTAAGAACTCTACAACTCGAATTCTCAATATTTATTTATCATTATTACTTCTATTTTCTCTTTTTTACTATTTAGACAATTTGTATTTTGCACGTGGCTGTTTGTCCTTCCTTGTGTGCAGTTTTCCATCGATCCTGTTGTGTATCTTTGTATTTATTGCGAATGCCTGCGAGAAAATGAATCTCAGGGTAGTGTCTGGTGACACATTCAAAGATTAAAAGAATCAAAGTGCATTTATTATCAAAGTATGAATGCAATATACAACCCTGAGATTTATCTTCTCGCAGACAACCACAAAATGAAGAAACATCGGAGAACCCATTCAAAGAAAATATCAAACAGCCAATGGGCAAAAAAGAGAACCAATCATGCAAATAGCAAACAATGAGCGAATAACACAGAATATAAAATACCAAACCACAGAGTCATTGAAGCAGTCTAGAAATGTTCAGTTCAGTTCAATTAGCGCTGTGGTGTTTGTTGGCTGCAGGCCGCAGAGCCAATCCACCCCAATCAGGATCGTACTTTGATAACAAATTTACTTCGAATTTGAACTTGTTTTGTGGCATCAGTGCAATGCAACATTATATAAACATTATGATGTACATGTGACAAATAAAGGTAATCTTTCATCTTTGAATTTACAATGGAATGTTCATCGCCCACTGTGGTGAACTACATATACCTGTCTGGACACGCCCCCCCCCCCCCCCCGCTGACTGCTCCTGTGGCTCCTCCACTGACCGTGGCTCCTCCCACAGACCCCGGTATAAAGGCGATTGAGGCCTGAGCCCTGCCCTCAGTCTCCAGGATGCAGTATGGTGGTCAATTGCTGCTTGTTCTTTCTTTCAGTCAATAAAAGCCGATATCTCGCCTCACGTCTCAGAGAGTTATTGATGGTGCATCACCCACAAAGGATCAAATCCTATAAAGAGATTAGGTTTTAAATTAAGTTTTATACGGCACAAGAAAATGTAGCGTGGTGATTAACACAATGCTTTATCCTCTGCCTGTAAGGAGTTTGTACATTCGCCTCTTGACCATGTGGATTTCCTGTGGCTGCTCTGGTTTCCCCTCACAATCCAAAGATGCACTGGTTAGTGGGTTAATTGGTGATTGTTAATTGTTGATTCATAATGTTCAGATTAAAATCAGGGGATTGCTGGGTGGCCTGGCTTGAAAGGTCAGAAGGGCCTACTCTGTGCTGTATCGCAATAAATAAGTAAATAATGATATTACGTGAAATTATTAATAGTCCTTTCAAATTTTAGTTACTGTCTATAAGAAGGCATGATCTTAGAATCAGAATCAAGTTTATTATCACTGTCTTACAGGGTGTGAAATATATTGATTTGGAGTCAGACCCTTTGGCCCATCGACCTGCACCCAGACCACAGCCCTCCATGCCCCTCCAATCCATGTGCTTATCCAAATTTCTCTCAGATGTTGAAATCAAAACCACATCCATCACTCATGCCTAGAAGCTCATTCCACACTCTCACCACCCGCTGAGTGAAAAAATTCCCCTCATGTTCCCTTTAAACATTTCACCTTTTACCCTTAAACCAAGACCTCTAGTTGTAGTCCCACCCAACTCCAGTGGAAAAAGCCTGCTTGCATTTACCCCATCGATACCACTCATAATTTTGTACACCTCTATCAAATCTCCTCTCAATCTTCTATGTACCAGGAAATAAAGTCCTAACCTATTCAACCTTTCCTATAGCTCAGGTTCTCAAGTCCTGGTAAAATCCTTGCAAATTTTCTCTGCACTGGTTTAATCTTCTGTACATTTTTCCTGTAGGTGGGTGATGAAAACTGCACATAATACTCCAGTCTTGGCAATACAATACAATACAAGTCACACAAGACTCCTCACCAGCATCTTATACAATTTCAACATGACATCCCAACTCCTGTTCTCAATATATGGATTTATGAAGGCCAATGTGCCAAAAGCTCTTTTTTACGACCCTATCTACCTGTGATGCCACTTTCAAGTAATTATGGATCTGTATTCCTCTGTTCAGCTGCACTCCGCAGTGCCCTACTGCTCACCATTTGAACCTACCTAAGCGAGAAGATGATAGGTGAAGCCAGGTGGGTGGGGGAGGGAAGTGAAGAAGGAAGCTGGGAGGTGATAGGTGTAAAAGATAAAGATAAAGGTGAAGAAGGAAACTGTTAGTACAGGAGAGTGGACCATGGAAGAAAAGGAAGGAGAAGGGGGCCCAGGGAGAACTGATGGGCAGGTAAGGAGAAGAGAATGGGTAAGAGGGAAGCCAGAGTGGGGAATTGAGGAAGAGGGAACAGATAGAGGGAAAAATTAATGGAAGTTAGAGAGTTCGATGTTAAATGGAAATGGGGGATAACTTTATACTGCATCTGACCTTTTCAAATCTGTTTAGAGTATTTTAATGCAGATAATTGTTAAAAAATGTATAACAATGCATAACTGTGTCAACCACCATTGACCACATCTCCAAAGAGCAGTGACACAAGAAGGCTGAATCCATCATCAAAGTTCCTCCACCATCCAGGCCATTCCTCCTCCTCACTGCTGCCATCAGGAAGGAGGTGCAGGAGCCTCAGGTCCCACAGCATCGAGTTCAGGAACAGATATTACCTGACACCCACCAGTGTGGATAACTTCCCTTACCACAACGCTGACCTCATTCCACAACCTACAAACTTGTTTTCAGGGACTCAAACTCATGCTCTCAATATTGCTTATACTTTCATTTGCATAATTTGTCTTCTTTTGCACACTGGTTGTTTGTCAGTCTATGTTAATGTATAGCTTTTTTCCTTTTTATCTATCAATTCCTGCGAGGAAATGTACCTCAGGGTTGTATATGGTGACATACGTGTACTTTGATGATAAAGTTACTTTGAAATTATTGATCATTCCAATCCTTGCACTTTGGTCTGCCATCTGAACTTAATCTAAGTGATTTATCTGATTGATTCAGCCTTCAAACACTTGCATCTGAAATTCAGTTGGGGACATCAGATACCACCAGGTTCAGGAACAGTTGAACCAGAGGGGATAACTTCACTCATCCCACTACTGAACTTCCCACAAACCATGGACTCACTTTCAAGGACTTTTCATCTCATATTCGTCTCAGACTCGATGGGCCGAATGGCCTACTTCTACTCCTATATCTTATGGTCATACTCTCAATGTGGTGGCATTCGTCGGTCTCGAGAGACCATGGATCTGCACCTGGAGTTTCCAGGGCGCAGGCCTGGGCAGGGTCGTATGGGAGACCGGCCGTTGCCCAAGCTGCAGGCCTTCCCCTCTCCACGCCACCGATGTTGTCCAAGGGAAGGGCACTAGGAACCATGCAGCTTGGCACCGGTGTCGTCGCAGAGCAATGTGTTGTTAAGTGCCTTGCTCAAGGACACAAACATGCTGCCTCAGCTGAGGCTCGAACCAGTGACCTTCAGGTTACTAGTCTGATGCCTTGCCCACTAGGCCATGCACCAACACTCTATTATTTGTTTCTTATTTATTACTAGTATTTGTTGTTTCTGTATTTGCTCTGCTTGTTGTCTTTTGCACACTGGTTGTTTGTCCATCCTGTTCGGCGCCATCATTCATTGATTCTATTGTGTTTCTTGTACTTCCTGTGAATGCTTACAAGAAAATGAATACGGTTGTATATAGTGACATATATGTGCTTTGATAATAAGTTTACTCTAAAAGCATTGCTGCAGTATTTAGTGTTTGTTTCAGTGGAGGACTCACAGTACAGATGGTCTTGACATTGTAATGGGCTTTTATTTAATGAAGTACCCTTATAATTAATTTGAATGATCGACTATTTTCCGCTGTCTTAGAGATAGACATTGAGATGTAGTGTCTTGCTGTGAAGCAGCAAGCTGTGTGATTCATTAGAGTTAGTGCATGACAGAACTAATGATGAACGTTTTTTTAGGTAATGCTGAACTGCAGTATCTGTCAGGTCTGTAGCTCCCGGTTACTTTTTTTGGGGGTCACACGGATGGTTTTTGATGACGGTGTTGGAAATTAGAGGTCAGGTTACAGCTAGGGACAGGGATGAGGGGAGCGAGAGAACAGAGAGAGTAAATGGAGGAATGGGGAGAAATTGGAGGTTGGAGTACTCCTATGCTGGAGATCCTGAGGATGGTGGTCTGAGGACTGAGGTCTGTGGGCCCCTAAGAATGAGGGCCTGATATTCTCAGGTCAGTGAGTCCTGGGGCCAGAGATCTGTGGTCCGCAAGTCGCAAGAGCAGAGTCCCGAGGTTAGTCAGCAGGTCCTGAGGTCAGAGGTCTCTGATCGGCGAGTCTGGAGGTGGAACCCTCAAGGTCAGCAAGTCTGGAGGTCTGAGGCCTGACATCTGCGAGTCCGGAGGTCCGGAGCCGTGGCCAGGAGGTCAAAGGCTCAGAGGCGGCCTGTCCAGGGGTTGGAGGCCGTCCTCTGTGTGTGTGTGGGTGGGAGTAGGAAAGGAGTTTGTTCTGCTGTTGCTACTTGTTGTACGTTCTGCCAAGCATTGTGGGTAAGGTATGTTGGTGCTGGAAGGTGTGGCACTACTTGCAGGCTGCCCCCACCATGTCCTCGGATTGTGCTGGTGCTTAATGCAACTGGCGCATTTCACTTTATGTTTCAATATACATGAAATTAATAAATAAATCTTATTTAATCTAATAAAGATGCCCAAGCCACAATCTGACCTAAAGAATTGAGAGCATTGAGAGCAAGAGTTCACTTTGTATATATTTTGATGCAGATATTGCAAATAAAGTTTAGCAGAGGAAAGTACCTCCAAGAGGACCACAGCATTGCCATGGTTTGGAGGCTGGTGTGCCTCAGTGATGCAGTGAGCTATGCTGGCTGGAATCAAGATATAGGAGCAGAATTAGGCTATTTGGCTCATTGAGTCTGCTCCACCATTATATCGTGGCTGATCCATTTCCCTCTAGGCCCCAGTCTCCTGCCTGCTCCCCAAATCCCTTCATGCCCTGACTAATCAAGAATCTATCAACCTCTCCCTGAAGTATACCCAATGACTGGGTCTCCACAGCTGCCTGTTTCACCAAGTTCCACAAATTCACCACTCTCTGGCAAAAGAAATTCCTTCTTATCTCCATTCTAAATGGACATCCTCCTATTCTGAGGCTGTGTCCTCTAATCTTAGACTCCCCCACCATAGGAAACATCTTCTTCACATCCACTATATCAAGCTTTTTCAACATTCAATAGGTTTCAATGAGATCCTCTCCCTTGTTCTTCTGAATTTTGGTAACTACAGGCTTTAGAGCCATCAGACCCTCTGCATATGATAAGCCTTTCAATCTTGGAATTATGCTTTGGCTCTTGGTAGGGTCACCCATGCCAAACGTGGAGGCCAGACTAAGAGCGGTCCACAGGGCCTCCAGGTTTGTGGGTTCAGCTCGGGGCTACCAACCCTGACTGGTGAAACAGAACTGTTACAGAATGAAGAATCCTTCCACTTCTGTGTGTGGCAATATAAGGCAATTCAGAGATGGAGGAGTTGCAGCAGGCAGTAAGTAAGAGGAAAGTAAACGTTACTAATCTTATCGGCCAAAAGGGATGTCAATTGTACTGTTGTGTAGTTAATATTTCAGTAATATCGGAGTAATCTTGTATATATATATTGGGTGATTAAGCATTTTTGTTCTTATAAAGAATTCATTACAGGTTATATGTATAAATACCTGAACTACATTCGTCATCGCACCACCACCTGATATGTGCGTGTCTCGCTTAAAGTAAACGTGAAGATAGACTCATATTTCAGACTCCCATGTCTTCCTTTGAATTAGTTTGAGGTTTTGAAGTTACAAAGCATAACATACCTTACCATAAACACTTGAATAAGGTTCTAGAACAGGGCTTCCCAGCCTGGGGTTGACAGACTCCTCGGTTAATGGTAGGGGTCCATGACTTAAAAGGGGTTGGGAACCCCTACCCTGGAGAATGCCTTGGATACATTACAAGCACAATATAAACTTATTTGTAATGAATCATTTAACAGGTATTTGTCCACATCAGTCCATGGCCTCCTCTGCTGTCACAATGAGGCCAAACTCAGGTTGGAGGAGCAAAACCTCAGATTCTATCTGGGCACCCTCCAACCTGTTGGCATGAATATTGATTTCTCTTACTTCCAGTAATTTCTCCGTCCTCCCTCCTTACTCCTTCCTCTCACCCTCTCAGCTATTCCCGAGTCCATAATTATTCCATACTCAGATGAAAAATGGACGTGGGAGCACAGAGGAACATCTGAAAATCTCCAGGAAGACCTTCTTCGTTGCTGCTGCTGCTGTGAGGTCCGGGTCTCTGCTGGGAAGAACAGGCCCCCAGTCCTCGGGGTCGCGTTGACAATGGCCGTTGGCGGGGCCATCTCAATACGCTCGTCAGAGGATGGTGCTCGTAGAAGCTGTGCCAGAGGGGATGGTCGGAGGCTCGGCGGTTCGACGGACTCGGAGTCCGCTGCGATCAGGTCGCTTTCACCATGTGCTGTGTCTGCGAGGCTGGGTCCGGTGGCGCTTTCATTGTGTGCTGCGAGTCGGGGGGCACCGTGGAAGTCCATAGCGGGGGTATGGCACCGTGGAAGTCCATAGCGGGGGTATTCCCTTCTGCCGCCGGCGTGAGATGACGAGTCTATTGGGACCCTGAGGACTTCTGAAAACTGTGTGGTGGTTTCTTTCGAACTTATAGTCTTTTAACATCTTTGGACTATTTTTACTGTGCCCATGGTCTGTTTTTTTTAATCAATTATGCTATGTTTGCACTGTTGTAACTATATGTTGTACCTATGTGGTTTTGTGCAGGTCTTGTAGCTTTAGTTTTTGGTCTTGTTTGTCTGGTGGATTTGGAGCTCCTTTCCGGGAAACGCGCTAAGATGGTAGCGTGCTAAGATGGTAGCGCGATATTAATACGCAGCAGCCTCTCCAGACTCTGGATTGGGGATTGCCAAACGTTATGTGGATTTTCTGGTGTAGTCTGTTTTGTCATGCATTTTTGTGATATCATTCTGGAGGAACGTTGTCTCATTTTTTAACTGCATTGCATTTGTGGATTCTAAATGACAATAAACTGAATCTGAATCTGTAAGAACCAGTTTACTAACCAGTTCACAAAATGGCAGCCTCCATTCCTGCAACCACGTGGCAAGAACAAAGACATTTACTCTGTCTGCTTCAACTGCCTTACCTTATTCCTGTTCACTGGCAGGTTTTTATTCTTTCTGGACAACAGTATGGCCACAGGGCAGGAGGCAATAATGTTGATATTTAATTGTAAAGACTATTGTAAAAGCTAAACCTTGAATTACATCTTTGGACCATGGTACAACTAAGGACAGCTTGGGAGAGTGCCACAGCAGATTGGCTGCTACTGCAACAACAATCTATCACTTCTAGTTAACGTAAATATTTCCAAATGGTTTAAGAGATTCTCTTTAACAGCTCAGCATGTTGGCCAATTAGCATGTTTCCCCATACTTTGGCATGAGTTAGAGTTGACAGTTGCTCATGCCAGCAGACATTTTAATCTTGGCACCAAACTGCCAAGTGAACTTTGTGTAAAAGCCCTCAGGGAAAATATCGACTCTGACACGGTCACACCCATCCCAGTCAGTGGTCACAGTAGTGCAGGGCCTGATTACATGGCTGCACCTCAATTAAAGAGGACTGTATTGACGTAAGGAATCAGCTGTTCTGATTTCGGAAAATAAAAGAAAAAATAATTTAAAATAGCCATGAGTAGAAAAGCAGCAACTTTACTTACAAGGGCAGCATGGTAACAGAGCTGTTTGCACATGGCTTTACAGCACTAGCTGTAAGATCAGGGTTCGATTCCCACCACTGTCTGTAAGAGGTTAGTACATTCTTCCCATGCTCGTGTGGGTTTCCTCTGGGTGCTTTGGTTTCTTCCATTATTCCAAAGACTTACAGGTTAGGGTTAGTGAGTTCACCCTGCCCTTAAATTCAGTTCATCCAGTTCTGACACCTCCCTCCCCTTTCTCGATCGCTCTCTGTCTCCATCTCTGGAGACAAACTGTTGACCAACATCTTTTATAAGCCTATTGTATCCCACAGCTATCTTGACTATACCTATTCCCACCCTGTCTCCTGTAAAAATGCTGTTCTCTTCTCTCACTTCCTTCATCTCCGCTGCATCTGTTCCCAGGATGAGGTTGTCCTTTCCAGGACATCAGAGATGTTCTCCTTCTTCAAAGAACGTGGCTTCGCTGCCCTCACCAGCATCTCCTCAGTTTCCCAGACATCCGCACTCACCCAATCTTCCTTCTGCCTTAACAGTTCACCTACCGACACAACTGATTGACAGATGACGCGTTAGCCACTGCTCTACATACTGTCCTTACACATCTGGAGAAGAAGGATGCTTATGTGAGAATGCTGTTCTTTGACTACAGTTCAGCATTTAACACCATTATTCTCTCCAGACTCAACAGGAAGCTCAGAGACCTCAGCCTTGACCCTGTTTTGTGCAGCTAGATCCTGGACTTCCTGTCAGATCGCCAGCAGGTTGTACGTATGGGCTCCTTCACCTCCACCCCTCTGTCTCTCAATACAGGAGCCCCTCAGGGCTGCATACTGAGTCCCCTCCTTTACTTCCTGTGTACCCATGACTGTATCGCCACCCACAGCTCCAATCTGCTAATTAAATTTGCCGACGACACTACATTGATTGGCCTTATCTCAAACAATAACGAGATGGCCTACAGGGAAGAAGTCATCTCTCTGACACAGTGGTGTCAAGAAAACAACCTCTCCCTCAATGTTGCAAAAACAAAGGAGCTGGTTGTGGATTACAGGAGGAATGGAGACAGGCTAACCCCTATTGACATCAATGGATCTGGGGTTGAGAGGGTAAACAGCTTTAAGTTCCTCGGCATAAACATCACCGAGGACCTCACGTGGTCTGTACACACCAGCTGTGTGGTGAAAAAGGCACAATGGCGTCTCTTTCACCTCAGACAGTTGAGGAAGTTTGGTATGGGTCCTCAAGTCCTAATAACTTTCTACAGGGGCACAATTAGAGCATCCTGACTGGCTGCATCACTGCCTGGTATGGGAACTGTACCTCCCTTAACCGCAGGACTCTGCAGAGAGTGGAGCGGACAGCCCAGTGCATCTGTAGTTGTGAATTTCCCATGATTCAGGACATTTACAAGGACAGGTGTGTAAGAAGGGCACGTAGGATCATTGGGGACCCAAATCATCCCATCCATAATCTATTCCAGCTGCTGCCATCTGGGAAGCCTACTGCAGCATAAAAGTCAGGACCAACAAGCTCCAGGACAGCTTCTTCCACCAGGCCATCAGACTGATGAACTCACGCTGATTTGAGTGTACTCTATATTACGTTGACTGTTCTATTCATTATAAATTACTATGAATTGCACATCGCACATTTAGAAGGAGATGTAACGTAAAGATTTTTACTCCTCATGTATGTGAAGGATGTAAGAAATAAAGTCAATTCAATTCAGTGATAGAGTTCCTCGTGCCCTTACCTACCACCCCATTAGCCTTCACATCCAAAGCAACATTCTCCGTAAATGCCACCATCTCCAAAGGGATCCTACCACCAATCATATCTTTACCTCTTCCTCACTCTCTGCTTTCTGCTGGGATTGTGCCTCCATGATCTCCTTGTCCATTTGTCCCTCCCCACTAATCTCCTTACTGGTGCATATTTCTGCAAGCGGAAACAATGCTACACCTGTCCATTCACATCCTCACTCACCTCCATTCAAGGCTCCAAACAGTCCTTCCAGGTGAGGTAACACTTCACCTGTCAATCTGCTGGGGCCGTCTATTTGTAAAGGGAGCTCCCGAAGTCATCTCCTTCACATTGATAGACCAGTCGTAAATTGGGGGACCGCTTTATCGAGCACCTCCACTCCTTCCATCTCAACTGGAACTTCCTGGTGGCCAAACATTTTAATTCTGATTCTCATTCCTGTTCCAACATTGCAGTCCTCCTCAGTGCCACAATGAGGCCATCCTGAGGATGGAGGAGCAACACCTAATATTCTGTCTGGGTAGCCTCCATCCTAATGGCATGAACATTGATTTCTCCTTCGAGTAAATTTTTTCCCCTTTCTTCCCCTTAACTCTTCTCACCCGCCTATCATCTTCCCTCCTCTTTCCCTTTCTCCTATGATTCACTCTCCTCTCCTATTAGATTCCTTCATTTTCAGCCCTTTACCTTTCCTACCTACCTGGCTTCACCTACCACCTTCTAGCTAGTCCTCCTTCCTCTCCACCCACCTTTCTAGTTTGGCACCTTCCCCCTTCCTTTCCATTCCTGAAGCAGGTCTCGACCTGAAACATCGACTGTTTATTCATTTTCATGCATGCTTCCTGACCTGCTGAGTTCCTCTGGAATTTTGTGTGTGTTGCTCTGGATTTCCAGCAACTGCAGAATCTCTAGTGCTTAAGACCCTCTCTGCCTATTTTGTAGGTCAAATATTGAACGAGTTCCTTGTGACTTGAGCTAATTCCACCCTCTTCCTCATAAATGTTTTTTAGGTTTGAAGATAGGATTGCAGGAGTGTCTTTATGTAATGTGCATTGAAAATTCTGTTGCTGAGATGAAGTGGGTGAATTTCAAAGAGATCAGAGCCCAGAGGTTTTGATTAAAATGATGACATATTGTCTTGTCAGATAGAGACCGTGTGTCCTTTTGGGATGTGCCAAAACATCCTCCAGCCTATAAAGTGTGGTCAAGTCCCTGTAGGAGATTTTGTTTTAGACTCTGGAGATAATTTTTCTTATTCAATCTAGTGCTTGCATTCATGAGCAAGAGAGTAAAGAGGGCCCAAGTTTAATTTGTGGTGATGTTTAACCTCCCGAGCTGACTGGGAACATGCCGGTTCCTTACGTACACCTCCCAGAGCGTTATCCGAAAGGAGTATCCCATCCAGCTGGCAGGTGAGGCCTGACACAGTGCGTGACATGATCCACCCAACCAGACTCCTTCCCTGGGTTTGCCATCTGTTAGACTAACTGTTCCAGCTGCTGCCACTGGGCACGTCACAAACATTCAACTGTCTCATCAGAAAACGTCCTCAACGCTCACAGCATGACCATCCCCTATACATAATAAAGTGGCCACTGAGTGTATGATCGTCATCTTCTGCTGCTGTAGGCCATCCACTGCAAGGTTTGGCATGTTGTGCATTCAGAGACGCTCTTCTGCACACCACCGTTGTAAAACGTGGTTATTTGAGTTACTGTCACCTTCCTGTCAGCTTGAACCAGTCTGGCCATTCTCCTTTGACTTCTCTCATTAACAAGGCATTTTCACCCACAGAACTGCCACTCACTGGATGATTTTTTGTGTTTCGCACCATTCTCTGTAAACTCTAGAGCCTGTTGTGTATGAAAGTCCAGGAGACCAGCAGTTTCTGAGAAATTCAAACCACCCTGTTCATTCCACAGTCAAAGCCACTTAGATCACATTTCTTCCCCATTCTGATGTTTGGTCAGAACAACAACTGAACCTCTTGACCATGTCTGCATGCTCTTATGCATTGCGTTGGTACCAGATGATTAGCTGATGAGGTATTTGCATTAACGCGCAGGTCTATTTAATAAAGTGGCCACTGAGTGTAGATACAGAAGCCTAGAGTCCCACATCATCAGGTACAAGAACATCTACCTCACATATATTTATAATTTACCTCAATTCAACCATTCAGTTCTTGAACCAGCTGGCAAAACCCTAATCACCACCATTTAGCAACTTGCTGCAAGAAAGTTTTTCATTGTACCTGTGGGTCATAGCGTCTTAGAGTCATAGAAAAGTACAACACAGAAACAGGCCCTTTGGCCCATCGAGTGTACACTGAACCATTTAAACTGCCTGCCCCCATTGACCTGTACTGGGGCCATACCCCTCCATACCCCTACTATCCATGTACCTATCCAAACTTCTGTTACATGTTGAGATCGAGCTTGCATGCACCCCTTGTGCTGGCAGTTCATTCCACACTCCCACCACCCTCTGAGTGAAGAAGTTTTCCTTCATGTTCCCCTAAACATTTCACCTTTCATCCTTAACCCATGACCTCTAGTTGTAGTCCCGCCCAACCTCAGTGGAAAAAGCAAACATGAGGAGATCTGCAGATGCTGGAAATTCAAGCCACACACACAAAATGCTGGTGGAACACAGCAGGCCAGGCAGCATCGATAGGGAGAAGCGCTGTCGACGTTTTGGGCTGAGACCCTTCATCAGGACTCAGTGGAAAAAGCCTGTTTGCATCTACCCTCTCTATACCCCTCATAGTTTTGTGTACATCTACTTGTGTCGATAACAATAAATTTCACTTTGACTTCCATTTAATTTGTTTAATGGAATCAAAATAATTGTCCCACCATCTAGAAGACTTTCTGTGCAATGTCTGGAAAACTAAGCATTCCATTACCAACAAGATAGTGTGTCAAAATTTCCACTGCCATAATGTTACAGTATTAAGAGAATATTGTTCATAAACAATAACACTTAGTGCCCAATGTATTGTCATAGAATGAGAGGACAATATAGTCAAGACACGGGCACTTGGGCTCAAAGGACCTGATTGACACTGCATCAAAATAAACTAATAAATAGTCTGTATGTTAAATAAACTGTGCACTTAAACTTGGCTCTATCATTTATAATGTGCATACAATTCTCTTTCAGATATAATACTTTTGATGCCACGTAAGTGGAGAGTGTGACCGGACCAAGATGCTTTCCGAAGAGCAAAGAATTATTCCCACACTCTGCATGCACATTGTTGAATGAAGTAATCGGCCATGTGATTATGCAGATATCTCAGCATGAAGCTGATGGACCTATTCGTAGCTCGTTCTCTCTCCACGTATTTTCTGCTGCAAGGTTTTGTGCTCTTGACATTGTGCTTCCACCCCACCAGCATGTGTCCCAAAGGGTGTCTGTGCTCTCACGCCAGCAGTTTAAATGTAAGCTGTAGCAACGCAAACCTTAAAGAGATCCCCAAGGACCTTCCCCCAGACACCGCCTTACTCTACTTGGACTCGAATCAAATAAGGTCTGTTCCCAATGAGATTTTCAAAGACCTGCACCATCTCAAAGTACTGAATTTGTCCAAAAATGCTATCGAATCCATAGAGGAGCGGGCATTCAAAGGGGTGGCTGACACTTTGCAGACGCTTGATCTTTCAAACAACAAAATCAAAAGCGTGCACAAAGACACCTTCAGCAAGCTGAAGGGCAGGGCCCAGATTTCTGACAACCCGTGGCATTGCGACTGCACCCTCCAGCAGGTACTTCGCGACATGCCCTCCAAGCACGAAACGGCCAACAACATCATCTGTGAGACTGCCGTCCTAGAGCAGCACACGGGCAAACCCTTCCTCAGTGCTGCCAATGAGGCTGACCTCTGTAATCTGTCCAAAAAGACGACTGACGTAGCGATGCTGGTCACCATGTTCGGCTGGTTCACCATGGTGATTTCATATGTGGTGTATTACGTACGTCAGAACCAAGAAGACGCAAGGAGGCACCTTGAATATTTAAAGTCACTCCCGAGCAAGCAGAAGAAGCCAGAGGAATCAGATGATATTAGTACTGTGCTATAACGAGCTGTGAAATGCTTTCATAAAAAGGTTTTAAAATGGAGATTATTCTGTGTCTATATAACTCATCCCCCACTCAATAAGGAAGTAGACAGCAGGTCTAACTGCAGTGAAATTGCAGGCCATGATTTCTTTAAAAAAAATCTAGATTGAGGCATCCCATTGCGGAAAGAAAAGCTCATTGGCCAATTCATTAGATACCTCCTGTTTCTAATAAAGTGGCCACTGTGTGTTTCTTCATGGTCTTCTGCTGAACTCTGTCCAGTTCAAGGTTCGACATGTTGAGTGTTCAGAGATGCTCTTCTGCACATCACTGTTGTAACGCAAAGTTATTTGAGCTACTGTCACCTTCCTGTCAGCCTGAACCAGTCTGGCCATTCTCCTCTGACCTCTCTCATTAACAAGGTGTTTTTGCCCACAGAACTGCCACTCACTGGATGATTTTTTTGCACCATTCTCAGTAAACTCTAGAGACTATTGAGCATGAAAATCCCAGGAGATCAGCAGTTTCTGAGATAACACCCCATCTGGCACCAACAATCATTCCACGGTCACATTTCTTCCCCTTTCTGATGTTTGGTCTGAGCATCAACTGAACCTCTTGACCATGTCTGCATGCTTTGATGCATTGAGTTACTGCCCCATGATTGGCTGCTTAGATATGTGTATTAATGAGCAGCAGGTGTTCCTAATAAAGTAGCCACTGAGTGTATAGTAAAGATGAAGAATTCTTCATCTTGAAAAAACACTTTAATCAGCAGCAATTATGACTAATGATTCCCCAAGTACGAAGCAATTGAAGGTTTCCAAAGCTCGGTGATATGAATGGTATTCACATTTCATGTGACATTCTGTATATTAAACAGGAGTTAAGTAAACAGCCCCAATTATTACAGAGAAACGGAAGATGTACAAAGTAAACAAGCTAACACTACCCATGGTTCCACCTAGGCAATAGCTGGTTCCATAAAGCAGAGGAGCAGAGTTAGCCCATTCGGCAAATCGAGTCTGCTTCGCCATTCCATCACGGTGGATTATCTTCCTTCTCAACCCCCTTCTCCCTGTAACCTTTGATGCCCTTACTAGTCAAGAACCCATCAACCTTTGCTTTAATTATACCCAAAGACCTGACCTCCACAGCTATCTGTGGCAAGGAATTCCCCAGACTCACCACCCTCTAGCTAAAGAAATTCCTCCTCATCGCTGTTCTAAAGGAACATGCTCATATTCTAAGACTGTGTCCTCTGGCCCTAGACTCTCCCACTGTAGGAATTATTTCTCTACACGTTCACTCTATCTAGGCCTTCCACTATTCAGCGGTATTCAATGAGATCCCTCTGCATTCTCCTAAACTCCAGCGAGCACAGGCCTAAGAACATCAAGGCTAATGATACATTAACCCTTTCATTCCTGGGATCATTTTGTGAATCTTCTCTGGACCCTCTCCAATGGCAGCACATCCTGTCTTAGTCTGCTCACAATACTGAATGCAGCCTGGCCAATGCCTTACAAAGCCTGAGCTGGTTCATGTCAGAAGCATGTGAAGTGTAATGTTTAGCATGCTTTGATTCGTCATTGTGGTCCCAACCTTGGGTCCACTGACCCCTTGCTTAAAAGTATTGGTCCATGGCATAAAAAGGTTGGGAACCCCTGATTTTGAGCTCATCATTTGAAAGGTAACATTGTAAAGTGGAAGAGACTGTTACAAGGGGTGGTAAGCCTTTTCTTGCCTCTCTACATATACTTGTCTGCTTCAGATTGACATGGGGGACATCTTCTACGGATGCCCAGTGGGCTGTCAGAGGAAAAGTAAGGAATAAATGCGACCAACTTGGAGAAGTGACCTCAGACTCAGTGCAGAGTGTCTGCACCTTAAAGCATGGAACATAGACTATAGATGTAGAACATAGAATGTAGAACACTGAAGGTAGAACATAGAACATAGAATGTGAACATTGACGTTACAGCACGGTACAGACACTTCAGCCCACAGTTTTGTGCCGACCTTTTAACCTACTCTAAGATCAATCTAAACTTCCCTCCTACATAACTCTTCATTGTTCTATCATCCATGTGCCTATCTAAGAGTTTCTTAAATGTCCCTAATGTATCTGCCTCTACCACCACTCCTGGCAGGGCGTTCCACACACCCATGGACCACACTGGTCCCAGTAGTGTAGCAGTTTGCAATTACCTTGCCAGCAACCCGGGTTCAATTCCTGCCGCTGTCTTTAAGGAGTTTGTCTGTTTTCCCCATGGTTGCGTGGGTTTTCCCCGGCTGCTACAGTTTCTTCCCACATTCCAAAGATGTTTGGGTTAGTAGTCTATTTGGTCACGTGTGTGTAATTGGGCAGCGCAGGCTCATTGGGCCGGAAGCCTGTTACCGTACTGGGTTAATAAATAATAAAAACACATTTTGATGTTAGCTGACTGCACAATGCCTTAACTGCAGACCAGCTGGATAAGGGTTTGGGCTGAGAAAATAATGATCAAAGAAAGGGAAAGGTCAGTAAGGAGCAGAAGACGAGGACAACTATTCTTGGGAAACGTTTCTGTCAGGCTGCCTACTAAAAACAAACAGCAGGGAAGGGCAAGAATAGATCTGAATCCTCACTTGCAGGCTATCTATAACCAGCTGATCAGGAGTCACGGCTAACAAAGGTCAGGGTCCTAACCTTTGCATAGTTGGCATTCTAAAAATGGCGCTAGAATCGAAATAACCTTTCGATCCCTGTTTAGAGTCACAATAGGAATAATGTCTGGCTCTGCCAGCCTTCTGTGTTAATTCATATAAAGGACAAAATTCTTCTAAAATGCCTGCTTCCAGCAAAGTGAACTTTGAATGTGATACTCAAGACCGATAAAGGAATGTAGCATATCTATAGAGTTATAGAACACTACAGCATAAAAACAGGCCCTTTGGCCCATCTAGTCCATGCCATACTGTTAATCTGCCTACTCCCATCGACCTGCACCTGGACCATGCCCCCCATACCCCTACTATCCACGTATTTATCCAAACTTCTCTTAAATGTTGAAACTGTACCAGAAGCCATTACTTCTGCTGGCAGCTCATTCCACACTCTCACTATTCTCTGAGTGAATAAGTTCCCCCCTCATGTTCCCCTTAAATATTTCACCTTTCACCCTTAATCCATGACCTTTAGCTGTAGTCCCACTCACCCTCAGTGGAAAAAGCCTTTCTGCATTTACCCTATCTATACCCCTCATAATTTTGTATCATCATCATCATTATTCACCATGTCATATGACGAGGGCGATTATAGTCAATGACCATGATTGCTCTTGGCAAATCTTTCTACAGAAGTGGTCAGCCATTACCTTCTTCTGGGCAGTGTCTTACAAGACGGTTGACCTCAGGCATTATCAATACTCTTCAGAGATTGTCTGCCTGGCGTCAGTGGTTGCATAATCAGGACTTGTGATGTGCACCAGCTGCTCATACGACCATCCACCACCTGCTCCCATGGCTTCACATGATCCTAATTGTGTGGCTATGCAGGTGCTACACCTTGCCCAAGAATGACCTACAGACTAGCGGAGGGAGTGTCTGTCTGCCTTATACATCCTTTGGTAGAAGCCTATCTCCACCCAGCCACCCAATTTTGTTTACCTCTATCAATTTTCCCCTCATTCCCTTATGCTCTATGGATTAAAGTCCTAACCTGTTCAACCCTTCCCTATAAATCAAAATAGATAAATAACATTTTTGAATTACTTTTACCTGTGCAGAACTGGTGTACGTCGATTGGCTGCCCTGCCCTATACTGTGAGAACAAAACCTCTCAGTTAGTATAAACAAACAGCTTCAGCATTCCTTTATAGCTGTGGCTGACAGTCGTGTTGGAAAGCAGGACATTTAATTCCTCTCTGACACAAGAGATTCTGCAGATGCTTGAAATCTTGAGCAAAACACACAAAATGCTGGAGGAACTCAGCAGGTCAGGCAGCTGAGAGGAATATACAGTTGATTTTTGGGCAAAGACCCTTCATCTGGACAGGAAAAGAAGGGGGGACAAGGCAAAAAAAGAAAGTGAGTGGGGGGGAATGAAAAGAAGCTGGCAGTTCTTCTAATCTTTAGGTCAATGTGGGGCGGTACGGTAGCAAATGGTTAGCTCAATGCTATTACAGTGCTGGCAATTAGGGTTCAATCCCACTGCTGTCTGTACCTTCTCTTTGTGACCGCGTAGGTTTCCTCCAGGTGCTCTGGTTTCCTCCCACATTCCGAAGATGTAGGGGGTTAGGGTTAGTAAGCTGTGGGGTTGCTATGTTGGTGTTGGAAGCGTGGCAACACTTGAGGGCTGCCCCCAGCAGAATGCGCAGATTGTGATTGGTTGTTGACACAAACGGCTCATTTCATTAAAAGTTCCGATGTTTCGATGTACGTATGACAAATAATGTAAATAAAGCTAAAGTGATGGTTGAGAGTTGCCCCTTCCTTCCTTTCCTTCCCAGCCCTGATGAAGGGTCTCAGCCCAAAACGTTAGCTGTTGTTTTCCCTCCATAGATGCAGCCTGACTTATTGAGTTCCTCCAGCACTTTGTGTCTGCTGTTCAGTTCCTCTCTGACATATGGTGGTCTCATTGGCAAGGTAAAGGTGTGTCTTTTGTAGTGACAAGGGGAGTTAGGATTCTCAGTGACCTCCTGCAGCAAAGTGAACGTCGTTTTCCTTCTCCAGTGATATGCTTGTGGATTTGTGAATGTAAGGATTATGAAGCAGGAATATAATATTCATTCTCTTAAACTTGTTCTGCAATTTCGTTACAGCAGAACTTACCTGTACCTCAAAAATTACTTTGCTCCCAGTTTACCTCTTAACCACCATCTACTGAATCTATCTAGACTGATCTATCTCATTCTGGAACATCAGTCTTGTCTATCTCATCTATATAGACGGATATGTATTTATTTAAGCTATCTACACTGATCTATCTCAGTCCACATCTATTTAACTCATCCATATAGACTGATACGTATCTAAACTATCTATTTGGGCTGATCTATCTCAGTCTAGAACATTTTATTGACCTGCTAACAATGGATTTTTTGAGAAAAGTTCCAACTTCAAATACCCTTAATGTGAATGAACTGTTTGAATTGCACGATGATTCTGTGATGCACTTTGGGTACGTACTGAATAGATGGTTTTCTCAACAAGGGGTAAGGAAAGGTTTAAGTTTGACTGGTAATCCCCACACGGAATTACTCTGCTAGCACTCACTTTCACAGTCAAACCAGACACACCTAACACCTGAAACTGTGTCTGTTGTCAACGACTGGTGAGAAAGAGAAATAAACACAAGATTCTGCAGATGCTGGAAATCTTGAACAACATACACACCATGTTGGAGGAGCTCAGCAGGTCAGGCATATTTTTAAGGATTAAAGCTTGAAGATTAGCTTTATGGGTCATATTTATTTTGAAACATACAGTGAAACACGTTTGTGACAACAGCCAAAACAGTCATGGAGGTAAGCGTCACCATCCTTACGTTGCCAGATAGCAACTTACTAACCCTAACCCGTGTGTCTTTGGAATGTTAGAGGAAATGTGAGCGTCCGGCGGAAACCCGCAGGGCCACAGGAGAATGTACAAATTTCTATCAGACAGCAGCGAGAATTGAATCCCAGGCCACTGGCACCGTGATGCATTGTGCTAACCACTATGCTACTGTGCCACCCATTGCCAAGATCCAGCATCCTCCAGCATTTTGTGTGTGTTCTCAGAAAAAGAAAATGCTGCTTTACCAAATGACTGCATCAAGGACAATTTTAGCAGGGGAACACAGTGCTTCATTAACTAAGCAGCTAGTGAGGTGTTGATGGGGACTGCTGGGCTGAGTTGAGCAGCAACAACTGATCGCTCCCCTTACCCAGCCACTCCTAGGATTAAGCACAACCCGGCATTGAATGGTCCTGATCTCCTTTTAAGTGCCTGAACTCGGTTTTACCTGATTATGTATTAAATCTTGAGTAATTTCTGTAAGAAAATACATTTTCTTACCTTCCATCCAAAGTCTGCAGCAAACACCTTTGTATATATGGTAATAATATTTTGTCCATCTATTTGTCATACTTGTATTCAGTCTTAGAATGAAATAAATGCAGACAACAAACTCCTGTTGTTTTCTTTTATTATTATTTATTCCTCTTTTTTGATGGTTACAATGAATTATGGATTTTTAAACCAGAGGGCACACTCAGAATTGAACGATGTCCCTTTAGAATGGAGGTGAGGAGGAGCTCCTTTATCCAGAAGGTAGTGGAATTCATTGCCACAGACAGCTGTGGGAGGCCAAGCCACTGGGTAATAGGTTAAAGCAGAGGTTAATAGGTTTCACATTAGTCAGGGCGTCAAAGGTTACAGGAAAATATCAGGAGAATGGGATTAGAGGGATAATAAATCAGCCATGATTGAATGGTGAAGCAGACTCGATGGGCTGAATGGCCTAATTCTCCTCCTGTATCTTACTGTTTTATGATAAAATGGATATCAGGAAAAATCTTTTGTTAAGTTCACCAACTTTTTATTTGCGCATAGCCAAATCCCGGTAGCATAATCTGACCAGAAAACATCTAATTTTGGACAGCCCCTTGCAATAAGGCACAGCAGTTTAAAGAATAAACTTTAAACTCTCTGCTGTCCAATTGCACCCATGTGAACAATTAACCTGCTAACCTGTAGGTCCCTGGAGTGTGGGAGGGAGCTGGAGCACCCAGAGGAAACCCACACGTCACAGGAAAAGTTTACAAGCTCCTTACAGTCAGCGGTGGAAATGAACCTGGTTTGCTGTTGATGTAATTGCATTACACTAATTGCCAGAAAACTGTGTCGTCCCAATCAGTAATCACACAATTAATCCAGAGGTCAGACTTACAAATCCAGAGACATGAGACATGGCAGTGAAAAACTTAGACTCAGTTTGTTAATTAAATAAATATGCCAGAAACGAAAAGTGGTAAGAGTGACATTAGTAGGAGGCTGTAAGCAGATGATTTCAGTTTGTGTGGTATTTCCTAGGTACCAGATGCATAGAAGTCCAGTTGTCTCTTAATTACTCAGTAAACTCTGAGTAAGTGCTTTGGAGGTTGGAGGAAAGCACAGTGCGATGGTACCTTCCCTTTCTGAAAGCAATTGTGAGCGGTTACACTTCATGAGGGAAAGCCCGGATAGGCAGGGCAGCAGAGGGTATATTGACTGGCTGCATCACAGCCTGGTATGGACACACCAATGCCTTTGAACAGAACATCCTACAAATGTAGTGGATATAGCCAATTCCATCACAGGAAAAGCCCTCCCTACAGGTGAGCACATCTGCACAGAGCGTTGTCACAGGAAAGCAGCATCCATCATCAGGGACCCCCACCACCAAGACAGGCTCTCTTCTCACTGCTGCCATCAGGAAGAAGGTAGAGGTGCCTCAGATCTCACACCACCAGGTTCAGGAACAGTTATTACCCCTCAACCATCAGGCTCCTGAACCAGAGGGGATAACTTCACTCACTCCATCACCTACAACCTTTGAACTCACCTTCAAGGACTCTTTGTGTTCTCAATATTTATTGCTTATTTATTTTTTCTTTCTGTTGATATTTGCAAAGTTTATTGTCTTTTGCACACTGGTTGTTCTCCCTGTTGATGCGATCTTCCATTGGTTATCTGTTTTATTGAGTATGCCCGCAAGGAAATGAATCTCAGGGTTGTACAGTATATGGCAACATACTGTATATGTACTTTGATAATAAATTTACTTTGAACTTTACTTTGAATTTTGAACTTTGACCTTTGACTTACACAGTGAACAATAGAGCACTGAAGAGTGTGGTAGAACAGAAGGATCTGGGAACACATCCATAATTCCTTGAAAGTGGCGTCACAGGTAGTTAGGATCATAAAGAAAGCATTTGGCACATTGGCCATAAATCGATGTACTCAGAACAGGAAATGAGATGTTATGACGAAGTTGTGTAAAATGTTGGTGAGGCATAATTTTGAGTATTGTATACAGTTTTGGTCATCAACTGAGAGAAAAGATATTAGTAAGATTGAAAGCGTGCAGAGAAAATTTCCGGGACTTGAAGACTTCAGGTATAGGGAAAGGTTGAATAGGTTAAGACTTTATTCCCTGGAGTGTAGGAAAATGAGAGGAGATTTGATAGAGGTATACAGAATTATGAGGGGTACATATAGGGTTAATGCAAGCAAAGTATTTGAGCTGAGATTTGGTGAGACTATGTACTAGGTTAAGTGTGAAAGGTGAAAATTTTAAGGGGAACTTCTTCACTCAAATCACGGTGGAAGTGTTGAACAAGCTGTTGGCAGAAGTAGTGGATGCTGGTTCGATTTCAACATTAACCAAAAATTTGGATAAATACATGGATGGGAGAGGTATTGGGGGGGGGGGTTATGGGCCAGATGCAGGTTGATGGGACGAGGCAGATTATTGATTTGGCATGGACTAGACAGGCTGAAGGATCAGTTTCTGTGCTGTAGTTTTCAATGACTCCAAGTACTGATATTCTTGTTAATAAATCCACGTTGCATAAATAAATGAAGATTAAAAATACATAATACACCAGTAAACAGTACAGATGTGTTTAAAGCGGTATTATAGTGTGTGAAGGAGAAAGGGACAGATGTGTGTGATGTTGGGGTTAAGGAGAAAGGGACAGATGTGTGTGATGTTGGGGTTATGGAGAAAGGGACAGATGGGCGTGTTGTTGGGGTTAAGGAGAAAGGGACAGATGTGTGTGATGTTGGAAGGAGAATGAGACAGATGTGTGTGTTGGGGTTATGGAGAATGAGACAGATGTATGTGATGTTGGGGTTAAGGAGAAAGGGACAGATGTGTGTGATGTTGGAAGGAGAATGAGACAGATGTGTGTGTTGGGGTTATGGAGAATGAGACAGATGTGTGTGATGTTGGGGTTAAGGAGAAAGGGACAGATGTGTGTGATGTTGGGGTTATGGAGAATGGGACAGATGTGTGTGATGTTGGGGTTAAGGAGAAAGGGACAGATGTGTGTGATGTTGGAAGGAGAATGAGACAGATGTGTGTGTTGGGGTTATGGAGAATGAGACAGATGTATGTGATGTTGGGGTTAAGGAGAAAGGGACAGATGTGTGTGATGTTGGGGTTAAGGAGAAAGGGACAGATGTGTGTGTTGTTGGGGTTAAGGAAAAAGGGACAGATGTGTGTGATGTTGGGGTTAAGGAGAAAGGGACAGATGTGTGTGATGTTGGGGTTAAGGAGAAAGGGACAGATGTGTGTGATGTTGGGGTTATGGAGAAAGGGACAGATGTGTGTGATGTTGGGGTTATGGAGAATGGGACAGATGGGCGTGTTGTTGGAAGGAGAATGAGACAGATGTATGTGATGTTGGGGTTATGGAGAATGGGACAGATGTGTGTGATGTTGGGGTTAAGGAGAAAGGGACAGATGTGTGTGATGTTGGAAGGAGAATGAGACAGATGTGTGTGTTGGGGTTATGGAGAATGAGACAGATGTATGTGATGTTGGGGTTGAAGAGAAAGGGACAGATGTGTGTGATGTTGGGGTTAAGGTGAATGAGACAGATGTGTGCGTTGTTGGGGTTGAGGAGAAAGGGACGGATGTGTTTGTTGTTGGGGTTGAGGAGAAAGGGACAGATGTGTGTGTTGTTGGGGTTAAGGAGAAAGGGACAGATGTGTGTGTTGTTGGGGTTAAGGAAAAAGGGACAGATGTGTGTGTTGTTGGGGTTAAGGAAAAAGGGACAGATGTGTGTGTTGTTGGGGTTAAGGAGAAAGGGACAGATGTGTGTGTTGTTGGGGTTAATAGGTTAAGAGGCAGTTTCTCTCGGTAAAAACTCTGCATAGATGAGCTGGGTGAAACGTACTGTAAATGTTTATAGGCTGGAAATTCTGTTGCAAGCACAGAGTTTGCAATGGAAAACCGATTATGAGGTATGATCAGGAATAATATATCTCTGATCCTGCCACGCGTGTAATATGCTTATTGACGGTCCATTGGATGTGCGTGGTATGTCAATCAGCATTCAACACACTTGGCATTCCTGCTACAGTAGAACACTCACACACTTTTTTATTTGCTCATTTTAAAATTTGCACATTGGTTGTCAGTCTTCGTTTTTAAATAGTTTTTTTTTCATAAATTCTACTGTATTTGATTATTTTCCCTTAAACGTCTGCAAGAAAATGAATCTCAAAGTAGAATATGGTGACATACACTCAGTAGCCATGTTATTAATTACCTCCTGTACCCCCTCTTCATGGTCTTCTGCTGCTGTAACCCATCTGTTTCAAGGTTCAACATGTTGTGCATTCAGAAATGCTCTTCTGCACACCACTGTTGTAACATGTGTTTATTTGAGTTACTGTCTCCTTCCTGTCAGCTTGAACCAGTCTGGCCATTCTCCTCTGACCTCTCTCATTAACGAGGAGTTTTCTCCCACAGAACTGCTATTAACTGTTTTTTTTTGTTATTTTGCACCAGTTTCTGTAAGCTCTAGAGACCGTTGTGTGTGAAAATCCCAGGAGATCAGCAGCTTCTGAGATATTCAAACCACCCTGTCTGGCACCAACAATCATTTCACGGTCAACATCACTTCGATCACATTTCTTTCCCGTTTGATCTGAACAACAACTGAAGCTCTTGACTATGTCTGCATGCTTTTATGTATTAAGTTGCTGCCACCTGATTGGCTGATTAGATATTTGCATTAATGAACAGGTGTACCTAATAAAGTGGCCACTGAGTATAGATGTACTTGGATAATAAATTTACTTTGACTTTGACTGTAAAGTCGCAATGGAGTTCAGACACAGGAGGGGCCTAAATGGAAAGCACTTATTAACACTGTCCGAGCACCAGTTAAAGTCAGGTTACCAAATTTAGAAATCAGAGGTGCAAAGGAACTTGGGAGTCCTCATAAAGGGTTCTGTAAAGTTTAACTTGCAAATTGAGTTGATGGTGAGGAAGGCATTTGCAATATTTACGGTTATTTTGAGAGGACTAGAATATAAGAGCAAGGATGGAATGTAGAGGTTTTATAAGGCACTGGTCAGACTATAATTGGAGTCCTGTGAGCAGTTTTGGGCCCTTTATCTATGAAAGGATGTGAGAGTCCAGAGGAAGTTCATGAGGATGATTCTGGAAATGAAAGGGTTAATGTATGAGGCCTGTTTGATGACTCTGGGCCTATCCTCACTGGAGTTCAGAAGAATAAGGTGGGATCTCATGGAAACCTACCAAATATTGAAATGGCTGAGATAGAGTGAATGTGGAGAGGATATTTCCTATCATGAGGGAATCTAGGACCAGAGGGCACAACCTCAGAGCACAAGGATGTAAGGTTGTGCCTTTAGAGCAGAGATGGAAGAATTTCTTTAGCCAGAGGGTAACAAAATTTTGGAATCCATTGCTGCAGATGGCTATAGAGGTCAAGTCATTGGTGTATTTAAAGTGGAGGTTGAAAAGTTCTTGATTAGTCAGGGCATCAAAGATTACTGGGAGAAGGCAGAAAATGGGGTTGAGAGGGATATTAAATTAGCCATGGTGGAATGGTGGAGCAGGAAGCCATAATTCTTGTTACTAATTCATTAATTTATTAATCAATGATAAACTACTGCAGAGGAAAAATAAACAGAGCTTGAACTTCATTCAAATAATTTTGTTTCTCCTTAACAGGATCAATATGTTTAATTAGATTGGGAATATAAATTCAAAATTTTAGTGGTTGCTATTCAACAGATTTCATACATGTGAATAACACTCTGATGAACAACAAAATAACTGTAATTGTCATCGTCACTGAAGAGCTTTAGATGGTTGGTTAAAAAAATTAGCCTCTAGCCAGTGTAATTACACCTACTTTAGCTTGATTTTGTTTTCATAGGAAGAAATATTTATCTCTGAAAATAAAACAATATTACCATAAAACTAAAAATGGCCTGAAAACAAAGGCTTGTGATGCTTAACCTCTCAGAGAAGAGAATCATAAGGCTGAATTTTAAACCTGTCATTTAGCAAAGAAGATCTGTTAATGTATTTGGTTGCAAGTATATTTGTAAGAGAGTATTTAACTTTAAAATATAATTACACATTATTACGTATGTATATATAAACCTGCTGCGCGTGGTTATTGTAATTAGTGTTTACTGATTACCAAGGGGTGGCTATTTTTATTCATATTATCATATTACCAAAATAAGAAGAAAGGTTTTAAGTTGGAAGTACAAAGTATATATTCGAACTTAAGGCATGGTAACATAGAAGTTAGTTCAAAGTTCAAAGTGAATTTATTGTCAAAGTACATACTGTATATGTTACCATATACTACCAAAGGTTCATTTTTCATTCAAAGTTCAAAGTGAATTTATTATCAGCAACCACAGTGGGACCTGTTCACAATTAGTCCTGTCCACAGTGAGCCCTGTCCATGTATCATAATCTGGTTTGAAAATTAGCAGAAAACTGCTTAATGTCTAATTTGTGTGAACACAGAGATGGTGAAATTGAGCTTCACAGAGTGAGTTCAGAGAGAACCTCTCTTCTCCAGAATCTTTTCACTGCCCAGGTTTCAATGTTAAAGACTGATTTTATAGGGATCCTTTCACAAAGGACATCTTCAAGAAGACAGCATCCATCATTAAATATCCCCACCATCTGCGGCATAATCCCTTCTCATATGAAAAAGATGTACAGGAGCCTGAAGACACAAACTCAATGATTTAGGAACAGCTTTTCCTCCTCTTCCATCAGATTTCTGAATGGACATTGAACCCACGAACACTAACTCACAATTCCTTCTTTATACTATCCATTTTTATAACTGAGTAACTTTGACATATTACTGAGTACTGCTGCTACAAAACAACAAATTTGACAGCATATGTTGGTGATAATAAACTTGATTGTGTTATTATAAATCTGATTTTCAATGCATTACTGAATCAATTGCAACTGGTCAAAATGGCTCTTAGCTGTGGTCTCCGTTGAGCTTGCAGCTCAGACACTTGTGTTTTCAGTTTGTATGAATGCTTTGGGGACAGAGAGTTGAGTCAGGGTTCAGGTTAGGGTTTATGACCAGGGAAATGGAAGAGTTAGAGGTGAGGTTAAGGTTTATGGTCAGAGATGTGGAAGAGTTAGAGGTCAGGTTAGGGCTTATTGGCAGGGATGTGGAAGAGTTAGAGGTCAGGTTAGGGTTTATGGTCAGAGATGTGGAAGAGTTAGAGGTCAGGTTAAGGTTTATGACCAGGGATATGGAAGAGTTAGAGGTCAGGTTAGGGTTTATGACCAGGGATGTGGAAGAGTTAGAGGTGAGGTTAAGGTTTATGGTCAGAGATGTGGAAGAGTTAGAGGTCAGGTTAGGGTTTATGACCAGGGATATGGAAGAGTTAGAGGTCAGGTTAGGGTTTATGACCAGGGATGTGGAAGAGTTAGAGGTGAGGTTAGGGTTTATGACCAGGGATGTGGAAGAGTTAGAGGTGAGGTTAAGGTTTATGGTCAGAGATGTGGAAGAGTTAGAGGTCAGGTTAGGGTTTATGACCAGGGATGTGGAAGAGTTAGAGGTGAGGTTAAGGTTTATGGTCAGAGATGTGGAAGAGTTAGAGGTCAGGTTAGGGTTTATGACCAGGGATATGGAAGAGTTAGAGGTCAGGTTAGGGTTTATGACCAGGGAAATGGAAGAGTTAGAGGTGAGGTTAAGGTTTATGGTCAGAGATGTGGAAGAGTTAGAGGTCAAGTTAGGGTTTATGACCAGGGATGTGGAAGAGTTAGAGGTGAGGTTAAGGTTTATGGTCAGAGATGTGGAAGAGTTAGAGGTCAGGTTAGGGTTTATGACCAGGGATATGGAAGAGTTAGAGGTGAGGTTAAGGTTTATGGTCAGAGATGTGGAAGAGTTAGAGGAAGAGCTGCTGCTCAGTACACCGCAGGCAAGCGATATGGACAGGTGGTGAAGGAAATCAGGGCATGTCCTTTTCTCACTGTTACCATCAGGGAGGAGGTACACAAGCCTGAAGGCACATACTCAGTGATTCAGGAACAGCTTCTTTCCCTCTGGAGACTGGAGACTGGGGATGGGGACTGGAGACTGGAGAATGGAGAATGAAGATTGGAGACTGTAGACTAGAGACTGAAAATTGGAGACTGGAGACTGGAGAATGCAGACTGGAGAATGGAGAATGGAGACTGGAGACTGGAGATTGGAGACTGGAGAATGGAGAATGGAGACTGAAGACTGATAACTGGAGAATGGAGACTGATGACTGGAGAATAGAGAATGGAGATAGATGACTGGAGAATGGAGAATGGAGATTGAAGACTGATAACTGGAGAATGGAAACTGGAGAATGGAGACTGGAGAATGGAGATTGATGACTGGAGAATGGAGAATGGAGACTGGAGAATGGAGACTGGAGACTGGAGACTGGAGAATGGAGAATGGAGATTGATGACTGGAGACTGGAGAATGGAGACTGGAGAACGAAGTCTGGAGACTGGGTACTGGCTTGGAGGATTGTTTGTGACTGGGTACTGGCTTGGAGGACAGTTTGTATATCTGTGGGTGAGTTGAGGAAAGAAAGGGCTTATTTTTCTGTTGTTGATTCGGTGCTTGTTGTGTTCTGTGTTGTTCTGCCAAGCATTACAGGTATATGATGTTGGCACCAGAGTATGTGGTGACATTTGCAGGCTGCCCTCAGGTGTGTTGGTTGTTAATGCAAACAATACATTTCTCTGTAATTTTGATATACATGCGATAAATAAATAACTGAATGAAAAGTCTGAAGCCAAGATGGAGATTGCTGTCAGCCTATTTGGTCACAGAATATCAGACATTAGTAGAGATCACCTGGGATTGGACAGGTCTGTCTGCCCTTCTTTACCAGGGAGCACACAGGCTAATTACATCGTCATCATCCCTGACATCAGCTAAGAGAACAAAACGAGAGGTCACACATGGCATTCTCTGGCTCACATCATATTTACCGATATCAATATTGCAAAAACTTTCCAATTTTTACAGTGCTATTGTCAGAAGTATTTGGGAATGCTAAGTCATTTCTGCACACTAACATAGTATAATTTTCATAAATTATGTTGTATTTCTTTATTGTCACGAAAATGCCTGCAAGAAAATGAATCTTGCACAGTTCTCTAGTAATTTTTTGTATTGCACTGTACTGTTACCACAGAAAACAAATTTCATGACATATGTGAGTGATGAAAAACCTGATTCTGATAAAGGGTCTCTGTTGTGGACTGACGGTAGGAAGAGGGCAGGGAGAGGGGAAATCATGGCTGAGAAAGGGGAAGGGAGGGAGGAGGGAGTGGGAAGCACCAGAGAGACGTTCTGTGAGATCAATAAACAAATTGTGTGGGATCAAATGACCTTGTCTGGTGTCATAAGGCTGGGTGTGTCTGAACCCATATCACCTCCCCTACCCCTGGCACTCCTTCCTGCCACTTGCTCAACACCCCTCCCGCGGCGCTCTACCCTCACCATTACAAATTTACAAACTTGCTCTCTGCTCCATGTTGGGAAATACAGTACTGGGCAAAGGCCAGCTAGCCATCCTAGCTATGCATACTGTATGTGCCTAAGACTTTTGTACAGAGTACTGTATATGGTGACATGTATGTACTTTGATAATAAATTTACTTTGACTTTGATTTTGTCACTAGGGAGGAGTCTACGTAGCTTCCAAATCAGGACTACTGACTCAAAAACAGGTACTTTCCCCAAGAATAAGGCTGATCCACCCACTAACCCACCACTCCACAACCCCCCACCCCTCCACACCCCAACCACCACTCCTTTATCATTTCCTGTCGGCCATGTTGAGTACAGACACTCCTGTGCCTAGTATCATATTATAGACATACAATCAATGTATGTACAATACATAGCTATCTTATGTATTAATATTTATTGTGCTTTTATTATTATTGTGTTCTTTATCTTATTGTGTTTTTTTGTGCTGCATCAGATCCGGAGTAACAATTATTTTGTTCTCCTTTCCACTTGTGTACTGGAAATGACATTCAACAATCTTGAACCTTGACCTTTGATATTTGGTTTGTGTTATATGGCTAATGTGATATCTGAATAAAACCAAAAGCTATTTCATACTTTCTAATCCATTCTCAGTAGAAAGTCAGTGAATAAGCTTCCGTTTTTCCAACGCAACTCTATGAAGTTCGTATGCGTTTTATCTCGATACAGTTGGTAACATGCTAATAATATCAATGAGAACGTAGCTCTTTTCTCGAAATGTTGTTGATGTTGAAAGGTTCAATTCAGCGAAGTTTGTTTGATTTCATTCCACTTTTCTTAGACCTCCTTATAATGTTGACATCCAGCAGATAAATTTGCATATATTAACTCCCTCATTTATACTTGCTGACAGAATAAATTTAGCATAATCCCAATTTATTTTTGGATTTCTTAAGATACTGCCTGTGATAAATTAAGGCATTTATTGCTGGATGACTGACACAAGAGACTGGATCCTTGAAACAGGAGCAACAAACGATCCTTTGGAACTCAGCAGGTCAAACAGCGTCTGTGAGGGGGAAGTAACAGATGTGGCTTCAGTTCCAAAATCTGCAGCAGGGAAGATGGAATCTGTTGTGTCTGTACAACTACATATCAATTAAATTAAAAGCACACATGGCGGAGAGGGAGAGGGAACAAATCAATGCACAAGCACTGACAACTGATCAATGCGCATGTCTAGTTATCAGTCAATCATTAGTGCTAAGGGGAGTCATTGCGCTAAAATAAATAGATCCATACATTATACTTCCTTTCCCTTTAGATTAATGTAAAATAAAACTGTAATGTAACAAAACATTAATAAGATTTAGGAGCAGAATTAAGCCATTTGGCCCATCAAGTCTGCTCCAAAATGTCATCACGGTTGATCCAATTTTCCTCTCAGCCCCAATCTCCTGCCGTCTCCCCATATCCCTTTATGCCCTGAACAATCAAGAATCTGTCAACCTCTGCCTGAAATACACATAAAGACTCTGTCTGTAGCAAAGAATTCCACAGATTCATTACCCTCTGGCTAAAGAAATTCCTCCTCATCAGCATTTTAAAAGGACGCCCCTCTATTCCGAGGCTGTGCAGTCTGGTCTCCCCACAGGAAATACCCTCTCCACAGCAACTCTATCAAGGCCTTTCGCCATTCGATAGGTTTCAATGAGGTCACCCCTCATTCTTCTGAATTCCAGTGGATACAGGCTCAGAGTAATCAGATACTCTTCATATGACAAGCCATTCAATCTTGGAATCATTTTCATGAACCTCCTTTGAACCCTCGCCAGTTTCAGCACTTCCTTTCTAAGATAGGGGGCCCAAACCTGCTGACAACACTCCAAGTGAGACCTCACCAGTGCTTTGTAAAGTTTCAATATTGCATCCTTGCTTTTATATTCTAGTCCAATTGAATGTGAACATTGTATTTGCCTTTCTCACCACAGACCCAACCTGCAAACTAACCTTCAGGGAAACCTGCACAAGGACTCCCACGTCACTTTGCACCTCAGTTTTTTGTATTTTCATTCCATTTAGAAAATAGTTAACCCTCTAATTTCTTCTACCCAAGTGTATGACCATACATTTCCTGACACTTTATTCCATCTGCTAATTCTTTGCCCATTTTTCTAATCTGTCTAAGTCCTTCTGTAACCTCTCTACTTCCTCAAAACTCCCTACCCCTGCACCTATCTTCATATCATTTCAAACTTTGCAACAAAGCCATTAATTCAAAGCCGTTAATGCAAATCATTGACATATAGCATAAAAAGAATTGGTCCCAACACAGACCCCCATGGAGCACTACCCAACACAGACCCCCATGGAGCACCACCCAACACAGACCCCCATGGAGCACTACCCAACACAGACCCCCATGGAGCACTACCCAACACAGACCCCCATGGAGCACCACCCATACAGACCCCCATGGAGCACCATTAATCACTGGTAGCCAGTCAGAAAAAGCTCCCTTTATTCCCACTCTTTGTCTCCTAGCAATCAGCCACTGCTTTATCTATGTTAGAATCTTTCACATAATAACGAGCTCGTAATTTGGTACGCAGCCTCATGTATGGCACCTTGACAAAGGCCTTCTAAAAATCCAAGAACACAGCCCCAACCGATTCTCCTTTGTCTATCCTGCTTGCTATTTCTTCAAAGAATTCCAATGGATTTGTCAGACAAGATTTTTCCTTGAAGAAACCATGTTGACTATGACCTATTTTATTATGTGTTTCCAAGTGCCTTGCGACCTCATCTTTAATAATTGACTTGAACATCTTCCCAACCACTGAGGTCAGACTAACTGGCCTACAGTTGCCTTTCTTCTGCCTCTCTCCCTTATTGAAGAGTGGAGTGACATTTGCCATTTTCCAGTCTTCTGGAATCATTCCAGAATCTAGTGATTCTTGAAGGATCATTATTAATGCCTCCACAATCTCTTCAGCCACCTCTTTCAGAATTCTAGGTATACACCATCTGGTCCAGATGATGTATCTACCTTCAGACCTTTCTGTTTCCCAAGAACCTTCTCTCTAGTCATGGTAACTTCACACATTTCATGCTCCCGACGCATGGAACTTCCACCATACTGCTAGTGTCTTCCGCAGTGAAGACTGATGCAAGATCTCGGATTCCTCCTCATGAATAATATTGCAAGTGTTTGATTTGTCATCGCATGAACAGAGTACTGAGTTGTTCTGCTTTGTGCTTTAGAGAAATTGACTCCTTGAAGGTTTGGACAAAGCTTTCAGCTAACCCATTCATTGCTGGGTGGTGTGGAGGTGTCTTGAAATGTTTGATGCCATTTTTCTTCATGAATAGTCTGACCTCTTCTGATGTGTATTGTGGTCTGTTGTCACTCACGATTTGTTCTAGTAAGCCATTTCCGGTGAAGGTAGTCCTCAGAGCAGAGACAGTCTTTTCTGATGTGCTTGACTCCTTTGGTATGACCTCTGGCCACTTCAAATGAGCATCCACAGCAATTAGAAACATGGAGTCTATGAATGGCCCAGCAAAGTCAATGTGTACTTTTTGCCATGGTGAAGATGGCCACTCCCTTGGGTGTAATAGTGCCTATGGGGGTTGATTTTGAAATTTTTGACATCCCAAACAGCTTTTGGTGAAGTCTTCAATCTGTCTATCTATTCCCAGCCAACACATGTAGCACTGAGCGAGGCTCTTAATCTCGACTGTACCCAGGTGTCCTTCACGCAGATCCTCTAACACTCTGGTGTGCAGTTGAGAGCAAGCCACAACACGAGGTCCAGACATCAGTGCTCTTTGACATATTGACAGATGGTCTGGTCTCATTGAGAACTCTGGGAACACCGGGTTACCATGAGCAGCCCATCCTTGCATGGTGATGTCATAGACGTCTGACAATGCCGGGTCATTCCTTGTTTGTCTTTGTATTTCAGTGTTTGTTACCGGCAACTGGTCCATTTCTGGAACTTCTGCTGGGTCACAGTATGAAGACTTTTCTTCAATTGCCAACATGACAAGCTATCAGCACTGCTGTGTTGTTTGGTGCCCTTGAACACTATGTCATTAGAGTGGGCTCCTAGGAACAGTGCCCAATGTTGCTAGTGGGTAGCAGACATCACTGGAATTTCCTTCCTGGGATTAAAAATGGACACAAGGGGATGGTGATCTGTCACTAGTGTAAACTTTGGTCTGTAGAGATAGTGGTGGAACTCCTTTATTCCCCAAGCTAGAATAAGGACCTCTTGGACAAACTGTGCATAGCTGCATTCCACGATCTTCACTGATTTTGAAAAATCCAATCAGGCATTCAGATCCATCTCCCATACTGTGTGACAAAACGCCTCTAATGCCATAAAGGGAGGCATCGCTCACCAGTCTGATGGGCAGCGATGGGTCATAATGGGTGAGCAGTTCATTGGATGTTATCAGTCTCTTTTTCTCATGAATGCTCTTTTGCATCTTTCTGACCATTCCCGCTTTGCTCCTGTCTGTAACAGTACGTTTAATGGGTGCAGCACCGTAGCAATGTTTGGGAGAAACCGGAGGTAGGAATTTACAAGGCCCAAGTATGGCCTGAGTTGTGACACGTTTTCTGGTTTGGGTGCCTGTAGCACTGCTTCAATCTTTTCTTGTGACTCATGTAAGCCATGATTGTCAATGACGTGTTCACAATATGAGATTTCATTCTTGAAAAACTCCCACTTCTCTCTTTTTGCATGCAAACCATTCTCACTCAGCCTGGTCAGCACTTTTCCAAGGTTCTGGAGGTGCTCTTCATCATCTGGCCAGTTATGATGATGTCATCAAGGTAACATTGTGTTCCTGGGATATCTTGGATCACTTGGTCCATTGCTCTTTGCCAAGTTGTTGGAGCTGATGAGATGCCAAAGTCGAGACAATTACACTGGAACACTTCCTGCTTGACTCCTCAATCTCCGTTTTCAGACAATCTTGTGACAAGCCAATCATTGAAAACCTTTGACTGTCTACCAAAGATGAAAAAATGTCTTCTATTCATGGCAAGGGACACTGCGCAGTATACAGCACAGGGCTGATGCTCATTTTGAAATCCCCTCATATTCGACAGGCAGCATCTATGGAAAAAAGCACAGTCGATGTTTCGGGCCAAAACCCTTCAGCTGGCTGGACAAAAGGAGCTGAGGATTAGATTTGAAAGGTGGGGGGACGAGAGAGAGAGAAACGCCAGGCGATAGATGAGACTTGGAAGGGAGAGATGAAGCAAAAAACTAGGAAGTTGATTGGTGAAAGAGACAGAAGGTCATGGAAGAACGTAGAAAGGAATGGGGGGAGGAGCACCAGAGAGAGGCGATGGTGGGCAAGGAGATAAAGGTGAGAGAGGGAAAAGGGGATGGGAAATGGTGAAGTGGGGGAGGAATTACTGGAAGTTTGAGAAATTGATGTTTATGCCATCAGGTTGGAGGCTACCCAAATGGAATATAAGGTGTTGTTCCTCCAACCTAAGTGTGGCTTTATCATGACAGTGGAGGAGACCAAGGATGGATATATCGGAATGGGAATGGGAAGTGGGAATGGAAAATGCCACTGGGTTCAATTACTATGGTCTCTTTTCAGTGAAGAATATCACAGTGGGATGTTTTGACATCGGGCTGAGAGCTACACCTGACTACACTCAGGTTCTTTGGCCCTGAGCCTCAGCTTAATAAATCAGTGATGAATGCAGTGTATAACAACAGGGACGCTGCTCAGTTGTCATTGCAATGAGACTTTATATCTATAAATATTAAAGGATAATTTCTCAATAGGAACTAAAATAGCAAACAGAATGTTGGCCCAGGAAATCAACAGCCATCATAAGGGACATCTACCATCCAGGTCATGCTCTCTTCTCCATCAGGAAGAAGGGGCAGAAGTTCACGAATCACACCATCAGGTTCAGGAACAGTTATTATTCGTCAACCATCAGGCTCTTGAACCAGAGGGAATAACTTCACTTGCACCAGCAATGAACTATTCCAACAACCTGTGGACTCACTTTCAAAGACACTTTATCTCATATTCTCAGTATTTCTTGCTTTTTAATATATAATTACTACAGTATTTCTTTTTGTATTTGCATAGCTTGTTGCCTTTTGCAAACTGGTTGAATGCCTGAGTTGGTGCAGCCTTTCAGTGATTCCGTTATGGTTATTATACTCTGGAGTTTTGAGTATGCCCACAAGAAAGTGAATCTCAAGGTTGTATATCGTAAGATATATATACTTTGATAATAAATTTACATTGAACATGGAGTAATGTGCAAGATAAGGGGAGGTCAGAGTCTATCTGATGGTATGACAGTAGTCTTACAGCAGTGAGATAGAAGCTGTCCTCGAGCCTGGTTGTACGTACTCTGAGGAGTTTGCTTTCAATTGTTGAATATGACTTTTCAGGATATTACTGTATGTAATACGAAGAGTTGTGGAACATATGATCAGGATATTTCTGTCTGTAATATGGGGAGTTGGGGAAAACATGATCAGTATATTACTGTCTGTAATACGGGGAGTTGGGGAACATATGATCAGGATATTACTGTCTGTAATACGGGGAGTTGGGGAAAACATGATCAGTATATTACTGTCTGTAATATGGGGAGTTGGGGAACATATGATCAGGATATTAAACAAAATGTGTCCACTGAAACTTGGTAATGAGAAACAAGTTTATTAATACAGGCACATGTTGAAGAACTTGCTCTTTTGTAGCTGCGGTACAGAGCAAGACCAATAAACTATAGGTGTATACACTGTAAATTAATGGTTCAAAGGTTCAATTTGATATCAGAGAATGTATACATTATACAACCTGAAATTCGTACTCTTCACAGACATCCACGAAACAGGAAAAACCTAAAGAATTAATATATTAAAAAATTAAATTGGTAGTGCAAAAACTTGTATGAGGGACGGTAGAATGGTAATGGAGATATTTTATCAATTTTGCTAAACAAGAAACTGCATTCTCATGTAGTGCTGGATAAAAGCCTGGGTTGATTTGGTAGAGATCTTAAAAAATTTGGAAGACTGAAAGAGAATGTGTAACAAAATGCTGGAGGAACCCAGCAGGTCAGGCAGCATCTATGGAGATGATTAATCTGTTGGCATTTCAGGCCGAGAGTCTTCATCGACTGGGAAGAAAGAGGAAAAAAATAGCCTGAATGAATAAAGGGAAAGAGGTGGAGCAAGAGCTAGCAGGTGATTGGTGGATGCAGAATGATAGACAGATGGGGAAGAGAAGAATGGGATTGTTGTAAGAAGCTGGGAGCTGATGGGTGGAAGCAATAGAGGGCTGATGAAGGTGGAATCTGATAGGAGAGGATGGTGGACCATGGAATTATGGGGAGGAGGAAGGATCTAGAGGAATGGCTAGTGGAAGAAGGGACAAAAGGGGGAGGGGTACAAGGGGTGGGTGGTTACCCGAAGTAAGAGAAATGGATTTGGACACTGGCTCAGCTGTTTCAGTCATTTCACAAAATGAATATGAATGGTATTTCAAAGATAATGAAGTCTGCAGATATCCACTAAGAATTTACATTGGGGAAAAAAAACTCTTGAGGGAGTGGCATTTGTAACAATGAAATATAACAACCAACAAGCCACTTCGGGTTTGTATGTGGTAAAACAGGAGAGTGAGATCATGATAGGGATCGAGAGAGAAACAAGGATAAAACAAGTTAGCGTGACTGAGAAAAAGATCGAGAGTGGGATAAATAGAGAGAAAGAAGCCAGGGTCAAAGTAGGTTCACAGAGAAAAGACAATAAAAGGAGAAGAGAGTTGTCGGAACCACTTCCTACAGTCCTGGTATCAGCTCCTTCAACCATCATAGAGGAGGCCCCAAAACCTGAGGTTATTTTCACAGCCACAGCTCTCATTGGCCAAGTAGAGTGACCTCCCCTGCCCTTGAAATCCCCCCTATAAGTGCCTTCCAACATCTGTATTAGTAACTTCTGCCCTGTAAAAAATGTCTCTGGCTAGTCACTCAGTCTATACCTATTTTTTAGACTCTCAATTATATTGAAGGCTGGGAAAATTTTCTGCCCTAACAGTTCAGGTTAATATATTCAGATAATCGTCCTGAAACAGGATGAGTGTGGATTAATGAGCTGAACTGAATTGACAACCTACACACTCACTTTCAGAAACACTACAACGCATGTTCTCAGTATTACTTATTTACTGTTTTTTATTATCTGCACAATTTGTTTTCTTTGCACATTGGCTATTTGTCAGTCATTGTTTATGCATAGCTTTTAATAAATTCTATTCTATTTCTTAATTTTCCTATCAATGCTTACAAGAAAATGAATCACAAGGCAGAATATGGTGATGTACTGAGTATGTACTTTAATAAATTTACTTTGAACTTTTCAACTTCAGATAGTCGGTCAATGATTGCAGAGTGTGAGGATATACCCGTCCACTGTTGCAAACTCCAGTAGGGTGGTTTGATGAGGATGGAGAGGGGGAGCAATCATTCTCAGGATGAAAAAGGAGGACTTGAAGAAACAATAAGGTTTCAAATGTTTCAAAGGTTTCAAAGGTACATTTAATGTCAGAGAAATGTATACAATATACATCCTGAAATGTGTTTTCTTCGCAAACATCCACGAAAACTGAGGGGTGTCCCAAAGAATGAATGAGAGTTAAATGTTAGAACCCCAGAGCCCCCCCAGCTCCCCCCTCCCACACACAAGCAGCAGCAAAGCAGTGATATCCCCCCCACCAGCAAAAAAAGTATCGGTGCCCCCCCCACCGAGCACTCAAGCGTGCAGCAAAGCATCAATAAAGACACAGACTTGCAGTACCCCAAAGACGACTCGTTCACCCAGTAACTCAACATTCCACAGGATCTCTCCCTAATAAGGGAAAAAGAGATGTCCCCATTTCACAGTGAGAGGGGAGACACTGATTTATGATGTTAAAAGTCTGTTGAGTCGCTTTTTCCAAGCTCTGTCCCCAAAGAACTCAGGTCTCTGGGCCCACAGCCAGTTGCCAGCTCGCTGATTACGATCTTCCATCTCCCACAACACACCAGACGGCAGCACCAACTCCGACCATTTCCAGAGCCACGACATCCCAGAACCCTGAAGGCGTGCTAGTCTTCTACGCCACATCCTTTGTACAAAACCCCCTTTATAACGCGGTAGTTTGGGTCGCGAAAAAAGCGGGGTCGCGCTAAATCAAACTGACCCAATGTATATTGAATAGCAGCCAGTCGTGAGATCCCAAGAGCAGGTTCTATTCTCGCAAAGAGAATAGTCAGCCTGTAGCTCCAGGTCAGGGTCTTCAAAAGAACTCTGAAAGGGAAAAATAGAGATATTAAAGATAGAAATAGAGCTGTTTTCGAAGATGCATGCAAAGGAGCCGTCATTAGGCACCATTGTCTCTCCTAAGCTCCACTTAACATTGAACTAATTCCACAACTTGGTTAGTCTGTCAGTTGTGGAATCAGTTCAATGTTAAGGTGAGTGAAGTTATAATCTGCCATCTGTCAGAGTTATCTATCCCAGCTAATTTGTTTTGTGTAATACAGATGTGTAAAACAGATTTAAAGAATGTTCCATTACCATTTGGGAACAACAGGTACTTTTTGAGGAATTATGCCACATAGAGTTTTCTGTTATCCTTGTTAGAACCTTGTATGATGTTCTGCTAGGATATCGGAGGCTAATTAACAAGGAGTTTAATTTGATTATATTTTAATTAAATTCAGAATTTCTGTCTCACTTTGGGAATAATGCCTGACAATAACTAATCAGTAATTTGGAGCACTGCTTAACAGCTTGACATATTAACAGGTTGAAGTTTCCTGTGATGTCGACAACTTGGAATCAGAATCAAATTCCCCTTTGCAATCAGAGATGACTGGCAGTGCTGGGAGGCAGGATATCTTTCGAAGACATTTTCTATCATCAGTGTTGGATAATTTTATAAATACATGAACAAGTCTACTTCCAGTATATTATGAAAAAGATAATGATCTGAACACCATCAAAGTAAATTTATTATCCAAGTACATTTATGCCAGTATATTCTACCCTAAGATTCGTTTTCTTGTCGGCATTTACAGGAAAATAAAGAAATACAATAGAATTTATGAGAAGCTGTACATAAAGAAGACTGACAAGCAAAAGAAAACAAATTTTGCAAATTAAAAAAGTACTCAAGTTGTAGAGACCTTAAAAGTGAGTGTGTAAGTTTTGGAATCAGTTCAGTGTCGAGGTGAGTGAAGTTATCCACACCAGTTCTGGAGCCTGATGGTTACAGGGTAAGACCTGTTTGTGGTCTTGTACCTAAGGCTCCTGTACTGCCTTGCCCAATGGTAGTAACAAGGAGAGATCATGGTAGGGGTCTTTGATGATGAATGCTGCTTTCTTGTGGCAGTGGCTCTTTGTAAGTTAACTCAATGGTGAGGATGGTTTTGCCTGCAATGGATCGGGCTGTTTCCATCACTTTCTGTTGACTTTTCCATTCCTGGGCAGTGGTATTCCCATATCAGGTGATGATGCGACCAGTTACAATACTCTCCATTGTGCTTCTATAAAAGTTTGTCAAAGTTTTGGTGACATGCTGAATCTATGCAAACTTCTAAGAAAGTAGAGCTGCTGTAGTGCTTTCTTTGTGATGGCGCTTACTGTTGGTCCCAGGACAGATCCTGTGATAAGTTAAAGCCAAGGAATTTAAAGTACAGACCCTCTCCACCTCCTCATGGACCTCCGGTTTCCTCTTCCTGTAGTCAGTAATCAGCTCCTTGATTTTGCTGACATTGAGTGAGAAGTTCATTTGACCTGATTTTTCAAACACCTTCCTATATGCTTCTCATCTTTTTTTTCCACTCCACATGAAGGGTCTCGGCCCTTTTCCAGAGTTGCTGGCTGGCCTGCTGGGTTACTCCAGCATGTTGTGTGTGTTTCTTTGGATTTCCAGCGTCTGCAGATCTTCTCTTGTTTGTGCTCCTATATGCTGGCTCATCACCACCAGTGATTCAGCCAACAGCAGCGGTGTCGTCAGCAAACTTAACTATGGCAATGGCGTTGTTCTTAGCCACACAATCTTAACAATCAAGGGGCGAAACTCACTGCCTTGTGGTGCACCTGTGCTGATGGTAATTGTGACTTGAAGGGCAAAGAAAAATCTAGAAGAAAAGGGAGAGCAAAAGTGCAACAGTGAAGCATTTTCAGTTCTATTGATGTGTAAGAATACTAAAAGCATAGAAAAGAGACTGTGAAGTAACTGACATTCAATCAGAGTTTCAATCTATATTTTCAAAGTTCAGAGTAAATTGATTATCAAAGCACATATATGTTAAAGCCCCGAGATTCATTTTTTGTGGCATACTCAGTAGATCCAAAAACCATAACATAATCGATGAAAGATCACAGCCAACAGGACAGACAACGTGCAAAAGATATCAAACTGTGGAAATAGAAAAGAAAAAAAAAATAATAATAATAAATAAATGAGCAATGAGATTAAGGGTCCTTGACAGTGAGTCCATTGATTCCATAATCCATTGTGGGACCATTATGGAACCATCAGTTCCCGTTATGTTTTGTAACTCAAAAAACATGAAAATAATTAAAAGCAAAAAAACTAGAGTCGTAACTAATGTATCTGAGTGTCTGTTTTACTTTAAACCTGGTGCATATGTCTGATGTGACGGCTTAATGACGTATGCCATTTACATATTTTTACAGATAACCCATAATGCATTATATAAACAACAAAGATGCATAAACTATATGTTGAATATTACACAAATATTACTGAACTATTAAATACACAACAGTTCCATAAATCCAAAACCACTGGGTTTATTTTATAAAACTTTAGGCTTGGTAAAATTCACCTCTGATTTACTAAACCTTGCATTAATCAATGCAATTGTAAAGCACAATATTGAAAATCATTAATGAAGCAAATAGAGTTTCAAGATTCAAACACGAGGAAATCTGCAGATGCTGGAAATTCAAGCAACACACACAAAATGCTGGTGGAACGCAGCAGGCCAGGCAGCATCTATAGGGAGAAGCACTGCTAACGTTTCGGGCCGAGACCCTTCGTCAGGACTAACTGAAAGGAAAGATTCTAAGAGATTTGAAAGTAGTGGGGGGAGGGGGAAATGCGAAATGATAGGAGAAGACCGGAGGGGGTGGGATGAAGCTAAGAGCTGGAAAGGTGATTGGTGAAAGTGATACAGAGCTGGAGAAGGGAAAGGATCATGGGACGGTAGGCCTTGGGAGAAGTGGGGGGAGCACCAGAGGGAGATGGAGAACAGGCAGGGTGATGGGTAGAGAGAGAGAAAAAAAAACAAACAACTAAATACGTCAGGGATGGGGTAAGAAGGGGAGGAGGGGCATTAACGGAAGTTAGAGAAGTCAATGTTCATGCCATCAGGTTGGAGGCTACCCAGCCGATATATAAGGTGTTGTTCCTCCAACCTGACTGTGGCTTCATCTTGACAGTAGAGGAGGCCATGGATTGACATATCAGAATGGGAATGGGACGTGGAATTAAAATGTGTGGCCACTGGGAGATCCTGCTTTCTCTGGCGGACCGAGCGTAGGTGTTCAGCGAAACGGTCTCCCAGTCTGCGTCGGGTCTCACCAATATATAAAAGGCCACACCAGGAGCACCGGACGCAGTATACCACACCAGCCGACTCGCAGGTGAAGTGTTGCCTCACCTGGAAGGACTGTCTGGGGCCCTGAATGGTGGTGAGGGAGGAAGTGTAAGGGCAGGTGTAGCACTTGTTCCGTTTACAATGATAAGTGCCAGGAGGGAGATCGGTGGGAAAGGATGGGGGGGGGGGGGAACGGACGAATGGACAAGGGAGTTGCGTAGGGAGCGATTCCTGTGGAAAGCAGAAGGGGGGGAGGGAAAGATGTGCTTGGTAGTGGGATCCCATTGGAGGTGGCGGAAGTTACGGAGAATTATACGTTGGACCTGGAGGCTGGTGGGGTGGTCGGTGAGGACAAGGGGAACCCTATCCTGAGTCGGGTGGCGGGTGGATAGGGTGAGGGCAGATGTGCGGGAAATGTGTGTGGCCCTTTATATATTGGTGTTTCCTCTACTGTCAAGATGAAGCCACACTCAGGTTCCCCTAATATATCTGCCTCTACCACCACCCCTAACAGTGCAGTCCACACACCCACCACTCTGTGTGTGTGTAAAAAAAACAACATACTTCTGACATTCTCCTATACTGTTCTCTAATCACCTCAGAATTATGCCCCTTTGTATTAGTCAGATCCCCCCGTGAAAATAACTCTGGCTGTCTACTTGATCAATGCCTATTAGTGTGAACGTATTGAAGTTGGCTTGATTAAATGCTAAAGGAATGTCTACCACCTTGGTTTAATAGTTAGTGGATTTAGCAAGACTATTTAAGTATTAGGTGCATCACTAATGAGGCCCAACTAATTAATTGTAGTTAGACTGATTAGACTGATCTTAGAGTAGATTAAATGGGCCTGTGCTAATTAACTAACTAATTGAAGACCATTGAACATTGAAAGGCCAAGATAGAGTGGACGTGGAGAGGATGTTTCCTATGGTGGGGTAGTCTAGGACAAAAGGGCACTGCCTCAGAACAGAGGGACGTCTATTTAAAACAGAAATAAGGAATTTCTTTAGCCAGAGGGTGGTGAATCTGTGGAATTCATTGCCACAGGCAGCTGTGGAGGTCAGGTCATTGGGTGTATTTAAAGTGGAAGTTGATGGATTCTTGATTAGTCAGGGTGTCAAAAGTTTTGGGGAGAAGGCAGGAGAATGAGGTTGAGAGAGATAATAAATCAGACCTTGACAGAATGGCAGAGCAGACTTGATGGACTGAATGGCCTAATCTACTCCTGTGTCTTATGCTCTAAGCAGGTAAGAATAATATGGCGAAGCCACGTGATTGTGAGCCAACCACTGCTCTGTTTTCCATGCATCTCCCTATTGCAGTTCATTCTACTGAGGGTCAATGTTCAGGAAGCTCATCAAATCACCCACAGTCCTTTAACATTCAGTAAAAAAATATACAATCTTGTGAGAAATTATTGCAGGAACACTTTGTACTGACTTTCTATAAATGATACAAGGACTCTATTGTGGGACACCATGTCTAAGATGTAATTGTATGTAATACAAGTACATAACTCTATGTTCCTCCTGAAAAGAAGGTTTGTATTACCTGGAAGGGGTAACTGAAATCTTAAACTGCAAGATTATCTGCAGATACTCTTCTACTTTGGGAACTTGATATGCTGAAAAATCGTGATTTCCAGTTTCTCCTTCCAAATGCTCATCAACTATTTGTTTATTTTCAAAGTTTCCTGTTGTATTTATGCCACGGTTCATTAGTGCCTTTCGCGATTGGGTTTACGATTAGCTTTATTTGTCATGTGTACATCGAACCACACAGTGAAGTGTGTCGCTTTGCGGTTACGAGGATGTGCTGGGGGCAGCCCGCAAGTTTTGCCACAACCCTAACCTGTGCACCTTTGGGATTTGGGAGGAAACCTGAGCACTTGGAGGAAATCCATGCTGCCGCAGGGAGAATGTACAAACTCCTTACAGGCAGTGGCTGGAATCAAACCCCAAGCTGTGACGCTGGTGCTGTAAAGCAATTGCACTAACCGGTGTGAGGACTTTCCTCCAATTCCAAGTGTTAGAGATTTCCTCGCAGATCCTTGAGATCTGATTTGTTTAGAGACACAACTCGGTAACAGGCCCTTCCTGCCCAACGAGCCCATGTCACCCAATTACACTCGTGACCAATTATCCTACCAACCTGTACATCTTTGGAATGTGGGAGGAAAACGGAGCACCCGGAGGAAACCCACAAGATCTTGGGCAAAATATACAAATGGAACGCGGGCTGCTGGCACAGTAATAGTGTTGCACTAATGGTTATGCTACTGTGACTCTCCCAGTACCATCCTTCTGTGTCCGATCCATGAACGGTACTTAAATCAAACATAATGTGCTCTTGAAAATTGTGCTTGTTTTGAACCATCTGGGAGTTTAGAGCACTGAAGTTTTGCTTCCTGACCCCCATGCTCTTCAGTGAATGCTAATGCATCTTTTGCTGTTCTGGTTGCTTCACTGTATTCACGTACGGTCCCTGAATGTTAATATTCACACGTCTTTCAGCTTTTAGCAAATGCTGTTTCTCCAGGATTTTTACATTTTCCCATATTATGCTCTAACAGCCTTTCTTTTTCCCGATCACTGAACCTGTCTGTTGGCCAGACTTCCGAATGGGATTGCATCCCATCCTGAAACGAACACCTGGGTTTAGCAATTAGTTCATTATGAAGTGGTATATTTGCTCTACAGGGGCATAAAACATTGGCACAAAATGCAATTCAAATGTAAACTTCCATTATGAATGATTATGGACTGATGTAGCAGGTCACTGCATTCAATAGCATTCATCTGTGTATTAAAATTCTATGATTAAATTTGAATTTTCAATGCCGTACAGTTTGTTAAACCTGAAACAGGCAGTGATAGGAGATGCATATTTATAGATTAGGATCTTTCAAAAGAACTCTTATTGAACAGAACACAATATTTTCATTTGCATATTTTGCCACTACACATGTTAAAGCAATGAAAAAGCCTTATCAAATGTCATAGCTAATAACTTTCAAATTTCCTTAAAAAACGAATATAAATTTAGTGCAAAAGCTGGTTAGGCACACACCAGGGATAACCCACAACCTTTAACTGCAGTTATGGTATAGATCATAATTGGGGTGACACTGTAGCGTAGAGGTTAGCATAACACTATTACAGCCTCTATTCCTTCTACCAAAGTACGTAACCATACACTTCCCAACACTATTGTTCCATCTGTCACTTCTTTGTCCATTCTCCCAATCTGTCCAAGTCCTTCTGCAAGCTCTCTGTTTCCTCAGCACTATCTGCCCCTTCACTTTTTATCATCTGCAAACTTGGCCACAAAGCCATAAATGTTATCATCCAAATCATTGACATATAACTTGAAAGGAAGGGGTCTTAACACCAACCCCTGCAGAATACCATTTGTCACCAGCAGCCAATCAGAAAAGGCCCCCTTTATTCCCATACTTCACCTCCTGCCAGTTAGCCAATCTTCTATCCATGCTAGTATATTTCATGTAATACCATAGGCTCTTGTCTTGTGAAGCATCCTCACCTAGCCAAAGGCCTTCTGAAAATCTATGTAAACAACATCCACTGACTCTCTCTTGTCTATCCTGTCTGTTATTCCCTCAAAGAATTCCGACAGATCTGTCAGGGAAGATTTCCCCTGAAGGAAACCATGCAAATTTTGGCCTTCTTTATCATGTGCCTCCAAGTACCCAGAAACGTCATCCTTAATAATGGACTCCAACATTTACAACCATCTAAGACTTTCTTTCGGAATTGAAATCAGGTTTAACATCACCGATTAATGCATTGGGCCGTCCTGGCGAAGGGTCTTGGTCTGAAACATCGGCTCCTTATTTTCTCTCCTGCTGAGTTCCTCCAGCATTCTGTGTGTGTTGCTCTGGACTTCCAGCATCTGTAGAATCTCTTGTGTTTATTATAACTGAACAATGTTGTGAAATTTGTCAGAATATCTATGCCTCCTTTTTTGAAGTGACCTTTCCATATCAGTGGCACATTCCACTGATATGGATCACTCTCAAGGCTAAGGGCACGAAATCCTGGCCAAGACTAGCAAGTGTCATTTTCCCCACCCGATTGTCACAATTGTGGCAACAAAGTCTGAGGTCAAATTTTCCCAGATGTCTGCCTCTGGCTCCAACCAGAACAATTTACTCAAGCGTTGCAAATTCCAGTGCTACTTAACATCCTTTCCATGAACTTCTGTTGCTTTGGTGAAGATCCTGGTCCTACCCAAGGATGGACATAAGTCATCAAAATGGATCGCATGATTGATTCTTGAGATGAGAGGGTAGTTTCATGAGGAGAGATTCAGCCTACACTTGACCTTCCAAGATTGAAAGGTTACAGTGTGTCGGCTGTTTAGAGCTGAGCCACAACTTGTTTAACTCTTATAAATCTTCCTAATATTTTTCCCAGAGGTTTGCAGATAAGTGTTGTGTGTATTTAAGAAGCAGATGAATGAGTTTTTGAACAGGAAGGGAAATGAGTAGATCACAAGAGAGGAACAGAATTAAACCACTTAGTGCATCGTCTGCTCTACCATTCCATCATGGCGGGCCTGTTATCCTTCCCAACCCCGCTCTCCTACCTTCTCCTCTGTACCCTTTGTTGCCCTGACATCTCAGAACCGATCAACCTCCACTCTAAATATACCCAACCACAAACAACAGAAAACCTGCAGATGTTGGAAATCCTGGAGGAACTCAGCCCGCCAGGCAGCTTCTAAGGTAGAGTACAGTTGACGTTTTGGACCAAGACCTTTTTTCTCCAGCCCTGCTGAAGGATCTGGGCCCAAAACATTGACTGTTTACTCTTTTCCATAAATGCTGCCTGGCCTGCTGACCACCTCCAGCATTTTGTATGAGTTGCTTTAAATATATCCAATGACTTGGCCTCCACAGCTGTCTGTGCCAACGAGTACCACAGATTCACCACCCTCTGGCAAAAGAGTAATACAAGGATAGAACAGTGAAACGTTAAGGGAGAGGATTAGCTCAGAATCATGTTTATTATCACTGACATACAGTGCTTTTTAACAACTATTTTTTCATTTTACTGTCTCATTTTCTAAACTTAAATTAATTTAGAAAGGATTTTTTGACCTAATCTACAAAACATTGTGCATCATGTCAAATCAAAAGAAAAATTCTAAAACCTGTCAACAATTTATAAACAAATTATAAGCAAAAATTGTGAGGTTGATAAGGTATTCATCCCCTTTGTAATTACTATGCTAATTTGCTCAGATGCAATATTGTATTTTGCCTTACCAACTCACCCAATTTGTTTATGTAGAAAATTGGAGAATCACCTGAATACCTACCCCCTCTTTCTGTAAGGTCCAACGGTAGAGTAGATTTTCAACAGACCAAACCAAAATGAAGACAAAAGAGCATTCAAGACAAGTCAGGGAATTGACAATGGAGAAACACAAATCTGGGGAAGGGCACAACACCATCTCAAAGGTACTAAACATATCTCTGCACTCAGCGCAGTCCATCGTGGAAAAAAATGGAAAAGTATGAAACCATACCCACACAGCCTAGGCCAGGCCACCCCTCTAAACTTGGTCACCGGAGAAGACTGCCACTTGTAAGAGAGGCTGCGGTGACGCCAACCATCGCTCTGAGGGAGCTGACCAACCATCGCTCTGAGGGAGCTGACCAACCATCGCTCTGAGGGAGCTGCAGTAGTCGGTGGCTGCAAGTGGAGGTGAAGTTCATGGCTCTACAATCTCTAAGGCCTTGCATGAAAGGGCTATTTTTGGAAGAGTGGCACGAAGAAGCCCTGACTAAAACCCAAAGCCTTTCCTTGCCCATAAAGACCTTGCAAAGTATCACTTAGAAGATACTATAAAGATGTGGAAGCAGGTCAGGTGGTCAGATGAGACTAAAGTGGAAATTTTTGGTCTCGGCACTAAGCGACACGTATGGTGTAAATCTAATACTGTACATCAGCCGGGTAACATCATCCCTACTGTAAAGGATTATAGCGCTCGGGGGTGGGGGGGTGTTGGGCATAGACGACAACCTGTCCCAGCATTCCTAGTGGTCAGTGCTATTTATTGTTCTTGTTTTAAGATGCATTCGTGGGATTATGGTGGGATATTCAAGTTCAGCTATTGTTACATCTTAGATTGGGTTACAGCTGTCCCCCGCTTTGCGCAAGTTCGCTCTACACCGCTTCACTTTTACAGAAGACTTGCATTAGTACGTGTTTTCGCTAACCAAAAGAAATCCAAAGAGGATTTTCGCTTTTACGAAAAAAGGCGCCCGCTTCAAACTTGTGTTTACCCTGAGAAAGACCACCAATACCGTGAAGCCTTGCGCGGGCAGTTGTGCGCATGTGTGTACGTGCCGATTTTTTTTTTTTCTCGACAAATCGGTTTTGTTTAATCTTCCCAATTCTGGTAAGTGAATCTACACTGTACATACATTATTTCTACTTTGTATAGGCTGTGTATTTATCATATCATTCCTGCTTTTACTATATGTTAGTGTTATTTTAGGTTTTATGTGTAATTTGGTTTGATTTGGTAGGTTATTTTTTGGGTCTGGGAATGCTCAAAAATTTTTCTCATATAAATTAATGGCAATTGCTTCTTCGCTTTACGCCATTTCGGCTTACGAGAGGTTTCATAGGAACGCTCTACCTTCAGATAGTGGAGGAAACCTGTATAGAGTTATTCACATGTGTGTTATTCTGACTGTAACCAGGGGGTGTAATAATCACCTCCCCCATATGTACGTGACTGACTCAATTCTCTCCCTGCGTCATAGTACCCAGTCTGTTTTGTTTTTATCACAATAAAAACAGTTGTTGAGTTAAATGAGCTTCCTCATCTGTGATTATGGACCAAGCTCTCGCCACATTGGTGTCAGGAGTGGGATTAGAAATTGACGGCAAGAGTGAAGAGCTACAATGTCAGACCCAGGGAACAAGGTGAGGGATCGAGCAGTATTGCGTTCCCTGTATTCCCGGGCCGGGCTCCCAAAGACGGCACATTGACCTGGTGGGAGAGCCTGGGAAACGAGCATCGTGCCTTCCCAGGGAACCCCAACAGGGTGGGTGTAGCCAGGCTCCCCAACCCGGGGGACACGATGGAACACATCACCCACCTCCCTCGTGGCCCAAGATACCACAGCCACGGGAGGACAGGCAGCATGGCAGGCATCACTAACGCTGCCGGGGAATAAGGCCCAACAATTAGCGCCCCAAGATCCACCCTGAAACTCCCCAGGTACAATGGTACCAGCCACCTGATCCTTATCTGGCGCGTCAGTCTTGCCACATGACACAACGGATGGATCCCCCCCCCCCCCCCCCCCCCGAGAGGATGGTGCACCTTACCCTGGTGCTGGAGGGGATGCCCTGACCTAACACTGGCATCCAGTGAAACTACAGGGCACTCGTACTGGCACTGGAGTGGCGTTTTGGACAGAGGGCACTGGAGGAAGCAATGAGGGAAGAACTGGGCAGCAGGTGGCGCTGTGTGGGAGAAAGCCTCGTGGTGTTCGCGGCAGATCTCCGCCACTGTCTTTGGCACGACCACCCCCAGCTCCCGCCCTCCCACTGCCCAGGAAGAGCTTGCACTCCACGCCTTGGTAAAGCACTGGTGCCAGAGCACCTTTGTCAGCACGTTCGCCTGAAATCACCGTCATTGCTGGCAGAGCTGGGGAGGGCAGAAGCAATTTTAGCCCCCCCCCCCCCCCCCCCAGGGTGTTCCAGTGTCGCCCCGCATGCTTTAAGCCTGGTCTCAAGTCACCTTGGCGGGGAAGGAAACTATCGAGGAGGAGCCTGTGAGACAGGCCCAACCAACACCGTGCTGCCCCATCGCGTGTCACAGAGCCTTCTCTGCTACTGGTGTGGCGAGGCAGGTCCCGTGGCCTGGGCCTATCCCGCACCAGCACAGCCATTGGGAAACGCCAAGTGGACGGTACCCGAGACCTCCAGCAGAATCCCTCCGTTGTCATCTCCCCGGGCAGGCCATTTGGGTGAAGAGCAAGGCTTATACGTGGACTGTGTGGTGGAGGGAATCAGATACCGTGCGTTGGCGAACGTGGGGTCCTCCCCAACACGGACCAGCCATCCCCTCCTGGGTGGACGACTGCGGTCCAGCTGGCTACATTCACCGACTGTGGGGCGATGAGAAAGGAGAGGTGGCCGCACCTCGCAGTGGGGGAAAACACAGAGGAGCACGAGGTATGGCTAGCTGACATCCAGGAGTACTGCATTATTGGCCTGGACCTACATCTTTGAGTTTTGCTTCAAGTATTTACTCAAAGATACAACCAAGTCTGCCTCTATCACCTATTCAGGTCAGATCATAAGCACTGGATACAGAGAAGTGTTTCTTTTCACATTCCCTCCGGCCCTTCCGCCTGGGACACATTTCACATCCCCTCCTCTTGCATTTGCCCCAGCTGTTTGCCCTGTGAACTGCTTTGAGAAGTTCTGTCAGATTTCTCAGAGTAGCAACAATTCTGAACAGATGTTAGTGATGGGGTTGTGTAGCAGTTACCAGCGTAATGATTTTACACTGCTTTAATTTCAAGAATTAGAGCCTTCTGGAAGTGAAGTTTTTTCCTATAATTCTCAGAAATAATTGTTACAATTCATTTATTTACATGTGTGCATTAGAATGTGAAAACTTAAAATGCGTGATAATTATTTCTGCAATTTTAACAAGGTACAAATTCAACTCGGGTAGATGGATATCTCCATTGAAATGCCATGTGATTAGCATGGCCGTTAGCGTATTGATTTACAATGCCAGGGACCTGATTTATTTCCCATTGCTGTCTGTAAGGAGTCTCAACATTCTCCCCATGATTTCTCCAGTTTCAGAATCAAAATCAGGCTTAATATCAGTGGCATATGTTGTGAAATTTGTTATGTGACTGCAGCACATTTCATTTGTAATAAAGACTGTAAATTAAATAATTGTATATACTTGAAAAGTTAAATTAAATAAGCAGTGCAAAAAGGGGAAAATGGTGAGGTAGTGTACATGGGTTCAATGTCCATTCAGAAATCTGATGGTGGAGGGGAAGAAGCTGTTCCTCCTCCCAGATTGGTAGCATGTCCTGGACGCTGGGGAGGCTGGTGCCGATGATGGAGCTCACTGAGTTTACAACTTTCTGCAGTTTATTTCAATCCTATGCAGTCGGCCCCACACCCCCCACATCAGACAGCGATGCAGCCAGTTAGAATGCTCTCCACGGTACATCTGTAGAAATTTGCTGGTGTCCTTGGTGACATACCAAATCTCAAACTCCTAATGAAATACTGTATAGCCACAGTCATGCCTCTTTGTAAGTGCATCAGTTTGTTGGGCCCAGGATAGATCCCCAGACACATTGACACTCAGGAACTTGAAATTGCTCACCCTTTCCACCTCTGATCCCTCAGTGAGGGTTGGTGTGTGTTCCCTCATCTTACCCTTCCTGAAATCCACAGTCAGTTCTTTGGTCTTGCTGACATTGAATGCAAGGTTGTTGCTGTGAGCGCTCAGCTTGCTGCCCTGCTCCAAAGACACATGGGTTAGGGTTGGTGAGTTGTTGGTACCGGAAGCGTGGTGACAATTGTAAGCTGCCCCCAGCATATCCTGAAACTGCGTTGCTCGTTGACGCAAAGGACAAATGTTGCTGTATGTTTCATTTTGCATGTGAACAAATAAAGCTGATCTTTATCCCTAATCTTTGATCACTGCTCCGTTTAACTGAAAGGAAGTGAAAGAGCTGATGATGAAGAGACAAAATGAAGGGAATAACCAGGGCAACAGAAGTAATTAGATCAGATTAGAAAACTCTGAATCCTCAGTAATTAAGTACTGCCCTGCTGAATAATTGGGTAGATTCTTCAATTTTATACTAGGTAAACAGTAATTATATTGGGTAGATTAAAGAGCTTAAAAATATCCATCCTTCTGGAGCTATCAATTCACCTATGGTAATTAATTTCAGACCAAATAGGGTGAAGTTTGTCTTTGCTGAGAATAGTAGGTCAGAGACCTGGTTTTGTCTGTCCTTTGCTGTTAATGTAAATGCAGAGTGCTGATTTGCATTCCCCTTTTTGTAGTACTAATCAAAATAAATTGAATTCCCAAGAAACCTAGTCCAGAAACATGACCAAAGCTATTAAAGGCTTCTTGTGAAAGCCCAGTGCAGTCAGGATATATGTCACCATGAAAAAGATTTTCAATAGCAAGCAGCAACAGGAACAATCTACATTAAAAAAAACATAACACTGGAGAATGTAAAAATATCTTTCTCTTTGCATTCAGGGCTTGTTTTTAAAATGTACGTTACATTGGGGATTCCATGCCGAATAGAACTGCCCTCTGCTGTGGAGTTTTGATTCTGACCTTTGGGTAATCAGCCACATTCTGATTATGCCAGAATACATTTTATTAGGTACCTCCTGTAAAAGCCTTACAAAATTCATACTCGGATCGATCGGCTTTGACTGGTCTCCTGGTGTGCACCAGTTTTAAATCTCAAACATCAACTCCAGGTGGGCCTGTCCGTTTTCCCCATCGTTATCCTGGGACTCTGGTCTGGAAATTCCTTATCCTCCAGTGCGCTGAACACGAGCTGAAGGCCACATTCTGTCTCTTGGCTCTACTTTCTGAATCAAACAGAAGTTTAGCCCTTGACTTGTCACAGATTGTTGTTTTTTTTTAATTAAGGACACAAACAAGTTTCTGGCATGTAATTTTAAAGATTAGATTAAAGGTCAGCTTTATTTGTCACATGAATATCAAAATATACAGTGAAATGTGTCATTTGCATTGCAAAAGCATTAGGGGCAGCCTGCAAGTGTCACTATACTGCTCTCCCCCAACATAGCATGTTCGCAACTTACTAAGCCAAACAATACATCTTTGGAATGTGGGAGGAAACCCACACAGTCACAGGGAGAACATACAAACTCCTTACAGACAGCGATGAGAATTGAACCCGACTCGCTGTAAAGCATTACATTAACTGCTACATGATCATGCTGCCCTCAACGATAATCCATTTCTTGCCTTCAACCTCCTGGAACCAGAACAGGACAGCTTTTGTTCCCTTGCAGTTTAGTATTAAGATCATGTTGCACTGTCGGATTTCTGTAATTTGCCATGTCATATTAGAAAGATGTCCCGTTTCCTCTGCAGAGAGGATCAAGTACTCTGATGTACCACTGTGGCACTGAGACCCAGAGCATCTTCTGAAGGTCACTCATGAACGTGTTCTATGGGATGTCAGCTGACCATGGCCATACTTTGTATTTTTAAGCCAGCATCTCATTCAGATGCATCGTGGTTTAGTATGGCAAATGCTCTGCATGTGCCAGCAAGATATAGTAGAGACACAAAATGCTGGAGGAACTCAGCAGGTCAGGCAGCATCTATGGAGGGGAATAAATGGTCAACACCTTAGACCGAGATGCTTCCTCAGGACCTGATCCTGACCAGAACCATATTCACAGGTTTTCTCACCAAACACTTCCATGAAGTCTGTTATGAATCAATGATCAGCTTCATTTCACAGGAATATTTGTGTTTAGACCACAAAAGCAAATCTCATTCCATACTGATTGGATCTATCCTAGAACATAGAAGTGTACGGCACAGGAACAGGTCCTTTGACCAACAATGTTGTGTCAAACCAATTTACTTAGTAATCAAATGGCCATCTAAATTAATCCCCTCTGGATACACAATGTCCATATCCTTCCATTTGCTTCACATTCCTGAGCCCATCTAAATGTCTCTTGGAAGCCCCTGCTGTATCTCCTCTAGCACCTCCCCAGGCAGACCATTCCAAGCATCCACCACTCTCTGTGTGTCACACATCATCTTTGTAATTGCCCCCTCTACTTTAAATGCATGCCCTCTGGTATTAGATGTTCCAACACTGGGGAAACTCTGCCTACTCTATAATCTTATAAACCTCTATCAGATCTCCCCTCAGCCTCCGCCTCTCCAGAGAAAACAACCCAAGTTTGTCCAACCTCTCATGACAACACATGCCCTCTAACCCAGGCAGTATCCTGATAAACCTCTCCTGCACCCTCTCCTGACATCCTTCTGTAATGGGGTGACCAGAACTGTAATCAATATGATAGATGCAGTCAAACTAGAGTTTTATAAAGCTGTAATATAACTTCCTGGCTTTTGAACTCAATGCCTTGACTAATATGGGTAAGCATGCCATATGCCTACTTATAAATCACCTTGTCAACCTGTGTAGCCACTTTCAGGGAGCCAAGGTCCCTCTGCTCATCAACACGTTTAAGAGTCTTGTTCTTAAATGGTCTACTCTACTGCCTCCTTACATTTTCTTCAGTGAATTTTCAGTATTCCTGTTCCAACAGGGTTTAAATGTATAGAGAATTACATGAATGCTTTTTCTACCTCCCTCCATGATTAAAATTGAACAGAATTTCAGAAATGTCACTATTTAATGATTGAGCAAACTGTTTCCAGGAGCTTGCAATCCATTTATAATCATCAGATTTTTCCTGTTTACAAACCAATTTTATATTCATCAATTAGTTTAATTTGCCTTGAATATAGAACATAGACTCGGGCCATCTTGAGGCACCTAATAAAGTGGCCACTGAGCGTATGTTTATGATCTGCTGCTGTAGCCCATCCACTTCGAAGTTCGACATGTTGTGCATTCAGAGTTGCTCTTCTGTACGCCACTGTTGTTACACGTGGTTATTTGAGTTACCGTCGCATTCCTGACAGCTTGAACCAGTCTGGCCATTCTCTGACCTCTCTCATTATCAAGGAGTTTTTGTCCACAGAACTGCCGCTCACTGAAAGTTATTTGTTTTTCGCATCATTCTATGTAAACCCTGGAGACCGTTGTGCGTGAAAATTCTAGGAGATCAGCAGTTTCCAAGATAGTCAAACCACCCCGTCTGGCACTAACACAGTCAAAGCCATTTAGTTCAAATTTCTTCCCCATCCTGATGTTTGGTCTGAACAACAACTGAATCTCTTGACGGTGTCTGCATGCATTTATGCATTGAGTTGCTGCCACATGTTTGGCTGATTAGATATTTGGATTAATAAGCAGGTACATGGGTGTACCTGATAAAATGGCCATTGAGAGTGGAACAGTACAGCACAGTACAGCCCTTTGGCTCACAATGTTGTGCCAACCTTTTAAACTACAGTAATGTGCACAAGTCTTAGGCACCCTAGATTTTTCTATATAAATTTTGTTTTAGATGTTTATTTTTTGTTTTCTGTGTCAGTAGAAAAGAGCAAATTTTAGATTTTCTAAAAAATTAAATGTTAGAGAATGTTTTTGTATTTCATTAAAGAAAATAACATATTAAGTAATAGACCACTTTTTAAAAAAAAATTTTTATTAGTTTTTCAAAACATTTTACAAAATTAAAAACCCCAAATCCCAATGAGGAGCATTAATACAGTGCAAGATTAAGCATACAATAACAATATGCTACAAAGGAAGAGAATTTAACAAAAAAGCACCTAAATTAAAGACAAGTGAGCTTAGTGTCCTCCCCAAGCCCCACAACACAAGAAAAAAACAACAACTCCAGACCAACCACCACACAATATAAAGAGTATAAGTCCAGACAGTCAAACTCCCAGACTGTGAATACACTTAGCAACAGAGGATAATAATGCCTACTACCAGAAAAAAAAAAGGGAGCTGAAAGCAAGGGACCGAAAAGAAGAGAAAAAACAAGAAAAAAAACCCTAGTCAAGAGGAAGGTTATGAAAGTACTCGATAAAAGGTCCCCAGACCTTATGGAACTTTAGATCCGAATTAAGAACTGAATAATGAATTTTTTCGAGGTCCAAGCAGGCCATAATGTCGTTAAGCCATTGCGCATGAGTGGGCGGGGCAACATCTCTCCATCTAAGGAGGATCAAGCGTCTTGCCAGGAGAGAGGCAAAGGATAGTATTCGGCATTTGGTCGGACCCAGACATAAATCTGTCTCGCCCCAGCCAATTAAGGGGTTAGGTTCTAGGTGCTGATTCAGAATACCCGATAGTGTAGTGAAGACATCTTTCCAGAATTTCTCCAAGCTAGGACAGAACCAGTACATATGGATGAGAGAGGCCACGCCCCTCTTGCATTTATCACAGAGCGGACTAATGCCAGGGTAGAATCGAGATAGTTTAGATTTAGACATATGGGCTCTATGGACAATCTTAAACTGTAAGAGGCAATGGCGAGCACAAAGGGAGGTTGAGTTAACCGATTTGAGAACTGAGTCCCAGCTCTCCTCGGATAAGGAGATATTTAAATCCTGCTCCCAGGCCATTTTAATTTTATCCACAGGGGCCCGTCGTAAGGCTGCTAGTTTATCTCGGATAATTGAAATTAAACCTTTACCTAGTGGATTAATGGTAAGAAATAGGTCCATAGCATTTTTCGCAGGCATTTCAGGAAAGTTAGGAATTAAAGGAGCAGTAAAGTGTCAGATTTGGAGATATCTGAAAAAGTGAGCGTTAGGCAGGTTGAACTTAACGGAGAGCTGCAGAAAAGAAGCGAAGTGATTATCAATGAAGAGATCTTCAAAATGTCTAATGTCCTTCCTGTACCAAACATGGAATGCTGAATCATACGTAGTAGGTAAAAAAAGGTGATTATGTGCGACAGGGCTAGAAACGGAAAACCCCTGGAAACCATAGCATTTCCTGAACTGAGCCTATATACGCAAAGTGTGTCTAACCAGAGGATTAGCTATTGATCTGGGCAGACTGCTAGGGAGTGCAGAGCCAAGAAGTGCAGATATAGATAATTCTTTAGTGGAGCTCAACTCCTTTGCCACCCAGTTAGGGCACTCGGGTTGACCGTGGAAGAAAGACCAGAAGGCAGCACAACGTATATTAGCTGCCCAGTAATATAAGCCAAAGTTAGGTAAAGCCATGCCACCCTCTTTTTTAGATTTTTGGAGGTGGATTTTATTAATTCTAGAGCGCTTATTCTGCCACAGATATGACAAAATAATAGAGTCTAAGGAATCAAAAAAAGATTTAGGAATAAAAATTGGGATAGATTGAAATAAGTATAAAAATTTGGGGAGAACATACATTTTAACAACATTAATACGACCTACCAAGGACATAGATAGAGGTGACCATTGTACCAGACTCTGTTTTATAGCATATGAACCACTTTTCAAATAAAGTTATATAGCCCAGTGCATGATTAAACAAAGGTAACAAAGAGGTGCTATTGATCAATAACAATATTGAGTTGAATGAGCTGAACTGATTAACTGGAACAGAAATAAGTGTAGAAGGAATCAAACTGGGCAAAGGGCAGTGTCCCTCCCAACCAGAAATTTCACAGCAGGCAGGAGTTTCAAAATGTGCTGCCCGAGCTCTTCTGAAGAAGCACAAAGAAACAGGCAAGGATGAGGATCAGAGACGCAGTGGTCTGCCATGCAGCAGATGCATCAAACTGACGTCTCTTTGTAAGAAGTGCAGCACTGCAATCAGCTTTGAACTCTCAGAAACCAAGTACACCCTCTACAGTCTGGAGAAGTCTTGTCAGAAGTGGTCTTCATGGGAGAGATACGGACAGAAAAAACATTCCTCTGAAGTGGAAACAGAGCCAAGGTGTTCACTTGCGCAGAAAAACACAAGGTCTGGGGTGCTGAACAACTGCAGCAAGTGCTCTGGACTGATGAGTCAAAAGTTTTGGCTCAAACAGGAGGCAGTTTGTCTGTAGAAGAGCTGGAGAGTGCCACGTGGATTGTCTGCAGCCAATATGGTGGAGGTTCCCTGCAGGCTTGGGGCTGCATTTCTGCAAATGGAGTTAGTGATCTGGCCAGAGTTAATGGAATCCCCAAGCAGATTTTCATCCAGCACGCAGTACCATCAGGGAAGTTTCTGATCAGTTCCAACTTCATTCTGCAGCAGGATAATCACTCCAAGCACACGGCCAAGGTCATAAAGAGCTGTCTTCAGCAAAAAGAACATGGAGTTCTGCAGCAGATGGTATGAGCTCCACAGAGCACTGAGCTTAACATCATCGAGGCTGTCTGGAGTTACCTGGAGAGACAGAAGTAAGCAAGGCAGGCAAAGTCTGGGGAAGAACTGTGCCAAGTTCTCCAAGATGCTTGGAACAACCTACCAGCCAATTTTCTTATAAAACCGCATGACAGTGTCCTAAGAGAGTTGATGCCGTTTAAATGGCAAAGGGTGATCACACCAAATATGGATTTGATTTTGTTTTTCACTGTTTACTGCTCTTTATAGTATATTTTCTGATACTTATGTTACATACCCGTGACACGTGACAGTGGTACCCTTGTCCCGTGACTGGGGTTGAAGCTATACTGGCTTGAGGTAATAGTCTTGTGATGGTGGAGTGACATCATTTTCCCACCAGTAGAGGTCATGTGACAGGTTTTTTTTACAGGGTATAAAAGGAGGACCCCTCCCTGTGAGGAGGGGCAGTTTGTGGCTGGATTTGCCATGTTGACTTCATGCCACTGCGTGATTTAATGTTATGACGCAGTTTAGTTGAAAGATGAAGTTTTATCCAATGCCTAAAGTTTAAAAGGTCATTGCCAGCAGTTTCTTCACAATACGGCTAGTTGAGAGTCAGTGGAGAGTGAAGATCGGAGTTCGGGAGTTAAAGATCGAGGAGAATCGATTTCGACGGTGAAACAGGTTCGACCTTGTTTGATCCTTATTCGGAAGGAATTCATTGACTGTTCTCATGTTAATCCCTGTGAAATATCAGAAAGGATTGAGAACAGTGTTGGAAAGGTCAGTGCCTTTAAGCCGTTTCGTTACGTAAATTCTTTGTGGGAAAAGTTTGATTTGGGAACCGAAGCAACACGACGTGAAAGAGAATTTAAATTGTCTTTAAAAGTCTCTCCCTTAAATGGACTGTGAGCATTTTGAACTTTTGGCAATACTACTTTGAAGAACTGTTTTTGCAACATCGCTTTAAGAACTGTTCAAGCTGCCGCACAGCAGCTGATTTCCGGTTACGTCAGTGATTTGTTTACTTTTGGGGGGTTTGTTTTCAGTGTTTAATAAACGTGTTATTTGTTATAAAAACCCCTGCCTAACTCATATATTTGTTGTTGCCTGAATCCGTAACACTTAGAAACTTTTCATTATTTTCAAAAGCATCTTCGCTTTACTGAAGTAAATTTATTATCAAAGTACATATATGTCACCATATACAATGCTGAGATTCATTTTCTTGTGGGCTTACTCAATAAATCTATAGAATAATAACCATAACAGAATCAATGAAAGACTGCCCAACCTGGGTGTTCAACCAGTGTGTAAAATACAACAAACTGTGCAAATACAAAAAGAAACAGTAATAAACAAATAAGCAATAAATATCAAGAACATGAGATGAAAAGTCCTTGACAGTGAGTCCATTGGTTGTGGGATCGTTTCAATGATGGAGCAAGTGAAGTTGAGTGAAGTTATCCCCTTTGGTTCAAGAACTTCAGGATACTAACTGTTCCTGGACCTGTTGGTGTGAGCCTTGAGATTCACGTACACATCCTTCTGATTGCAGCAGTGGGAAGAGAGCACGTCCTGGGTGGTGCTGGTCCCCCAATGATTCCTGCGACATTTACAAGATTCCATGTAGATGTGCTCAGTGGTGACAAGGGCTCTACCCATGATGGACTGGGCCATCTCCACTACTTTTTGAAGGGTTTTCCATTGGGTTTCACAGGCATTGGCGTTTCCCTACCAGGCTGGGACCAGGCAGCCACCACACATCTACAGAAGTTTGTCAAAAGTTTTAGATGTCATGCCAAATCTCTGCAAATCCTAAGGATGTAGAGGCACTGATCTGCTTTCTTCATAATTGCCCAGGACAGCTCCTCCAAAACAATAACACTTGGGAATTTAAAGCTGCTTTCTGATCCTCCAATTAGGACTGGCTCATGGACCTCTGAATCCCTTTTCCTGGAGTCAATAATCAGCACCTTCGCCTTGCTAACATTGTCAAGTTTTCATTCTCCCTCCTACATGCTGATTCATCACCTCCTTTGACTTAGCTTGCGACAGAGGTGTCATCAGCAAACTTGAATATGGCATTGGAGCTGTGCTTTCCCACGTAGTCAGATGTGTAAAGTGAGTAGAGCAGGGGGCTAACCACACAGCTTTGTGACACACCTTGCTGATGGAGATCGTGGAGGAGAAGCTATTGCCAGTCCAAACTGACTGGGGTCTGCAAGTGAGGAAATCGAGGATCCAAGTGCACAAGGAGGAATTGAGGCCAAGGTCATAGTCCTAGAAAAGTGCAACACAGAAACAGGTTCTTCGGCCCACCTAGTCCATGCTGAACCACTTAAACTGCCTACCCCTGATGGGTCCTGAGGTCTAGGAGCTTATTGGTTAGCTTTGAGGGATTACGTGCCCAAGACTTTTGCACAGTACTGTACTGGACAATCAATTTAACCCTTCCCTCCCACACAGCCCTCCATTTCTCTATCACCCATGTGCCTTCTGAGTCTTGTAAATGTCCCTAATGTATTTACCACTACCACCACCCTTGACCATGCATTTCATGCACCTACCACTTTCTGGATAAAAAAAGTACGTATCTCTAACATCACCCCTCTCCCCAGACTTTCCTCCAATCACCTTAAAGTTATGCTCCTAAAATTGAATTTAAGCGGATCAAAGTGCTGCATGTCCTGGAGAAGGTTTGCTGACATTGATTGGCTGACACTTTCATTATAACATGCAGAACATAACCAAATTTTTCCCTTAGTGTTCTTCCTGAGCCTGTAGCGAATCAAAACCTACTGCACGCGATGATAAGACCCAGCTTTCGGTGTATTTGCTTTCCCTGACATATTCTTCATTGAAGATTTCTACCTCTGTTAAATTTGGATGGCCGATGAGAAGCTAACAGATTATTTGCTGCAGGAGGGTCCTGACATCATTCTTGTGATGAGGTTTTTGCCGTTTCACTGGAGAACACAATACAATTGAAAATTCTTGAAGGCACAGCATTTCTCTTGTATGGAGATGAAATGAACCAAAATGTTTTTTTGAGAGAGAGCCAGGAAGCGAGGTTGTCAAGGTCGTTATATAGAAATGTGTTGCTCTTTGTGTTCTGTACACTAATTTTTTCCGTACTGAAACAGTGTCCACTAAACTCCTCCAAGCACATGTAATCCCATTGAAATTGTTAGCAGCATCCAATAAATGACGATTTCTAATGATCACATTAAACCACGCAATCGTGCATGTCATTGTTAAATAACATTAATATAAAAACTAATTTAAAATGGATTCTCGGGGCATTTGAGATAAACTGTTGTTCCAATCAGAATGTCAGTCTTTTCTGTAAACAGATGCTTGTTTGCATAACCTTTTGGGATTGCAGAGTTGGTACCTTCAGGGAATGATGAAGATTTTTTCCTTCAAACATCTATTCTCATAAATGATTGTAACAATTAATTTACGTGCTTGTGGGCATCAAAATAAGCCTGTGAAAGCTTAGAACACTTATGAGAATTATTTCTGCAGTTTTAGCAAGTTACTAATCCAACTAAGAGAAGCAGATTAATTAATCCGGGTTCAATTCCCGTGATCGTTTGCATGGATATATGTTCTTTCCGTGACCGTGGAGATTCCCTCCGGGTATCTCAGTTTCCTCCCAAGTTTCTTTCTCAGAAAGTTGTTGATGCCTGGAATGCGCTGCCTAGTGTGATGGTAGAACCAAATACATCAGAGGCTTTTAAGAGAAGTTGGGTAGGCGCATGGATGTAAGGAAGATAGCGGGATGTGGGCATGGTGTAGGTAGGAGGGATTAGTGTTTGGGTGTTTTTGATTTTGCTTATAGGAAAGATATCAACAAAATAGAGAGAGTACAGAGAAGATTTATCAGAATGTTACCTGGGTTTCAGCACCTGAGTTACAGGGAAAGGCTGAACAAGTTAGGTCTTTATTCTTTGGAGCGTAGAAGGTTGAGGGGGGACCTGATAGCGATATTTAAAATAATGAGGGGGATAGATCGAGTTGACGTGTATAGGCTTTTTCCATTGAGAGTAGAGGAGATTCAAACAAGAGGACATGAGTTGAGAGTTGGGGGCAAAAGTTTAAGGGTAATATGAGGGGGAATTTCTTTACTCAGAGAGTGGTAGCTGTGTGGAACAAGCTTCCAGTAGAAGTGGTAGAGGCAGGTTCGGTATTGTCACTTAAAGTAAAATTGGATAGGTATATGGACAGGAAAGGAATGGAGGGTTATGGGCTGAGAGCGGGCCAGTGGGACTAGGTGAGTGTAAATGTTGGCACGGACTAGAAGGGCCGAGATGGCCTGTTTCTGTGCTGTAATTGTTATATGGTTTTTAGCTGCTTTGGCACAACATTGTGGGCTGAATGGCCTGTCCTGGGCTGTACTGTTCTATGTCCTATTTCAAAGATGTACAGGTAAATAGGTTAATTGGTCATGTGTGTAACCAGGTGGCACAGGATCGTTGAACTGTAACTGTGTCGTATCTCTATCAGGGTAGGAGTAAGTGCCGGCATTCTGGGTTCAGTTCCCGCCACTGGTGGTAAGACATTTGTCCGTTCTCCCCGTGGCTACGTGCGTTTCCTCCGGGTGCTCCGGCTTCCTCCCCCATTCCAGTATGGGTTAGTAAGTTGTCGGCATGCTATATTGGCACCAGACACTTGAGGGCTACCCTCAGCACGTCCTCATACTGTGTCGGTCATTGATGCAAACGACGCATTTTACAAGTTTCCATGCACTTGTGACAAATAAAGCTATCTCTATATTGCACAAAGGAAGTTCCTAATGTATAGTATTGGAGTATAAAAGTTGCATTGTTTGCTGTGTAACCAAAACTATGTAGTCAGCTTTGAGCTTGCTATTTGCTATGCATGTATCCAATTTAGTAGGAGAATGAAATCTTAAGAATGTAGAAGATAATGGTGTGTTAATAAGAGGTAGCTAAGAGATGTAGATTAGAACATGATTAAGTCAATGGGTAGAAACAATAGTGGCGGATGTACTTGTGATACGCAACTGTAGACCAATTGGATATGCTAACGCAACTAAACCAGGAGATTGCTATAAAAAAATGCTATGTACAAGGATCGGTGGGCAATCAGTGACTAGCTCAATGACTGTCTCAGCTTCGATTTGCAAATTAAAGTTTAACCCTTCTGGAAGAATCTTCTGCGTCTCCTGGTCGTTTGTGGGGCACGAGAAACCATGACAATAGTAAGTGAATGTAAAGTACAAAATATCCTGGGTTTTGGGTAACAGGTGTAATGTTCCAAGTTAGTCTTCTCCAAGTAGAGCTCAACGACTGAGGGGTGGGGGTTGGGGTTCACGTTTCTGATTCACCTTGAGCAACGTGAACACAGAGAGAACTCGAGCACAGAAACAGGCCCAAACTGTTGTTCTGTCTGGACTATAGCCCTCCATCCCTCTCCCACCTATGTATATATCCCAATTTCTTTTTAACGTTGCAACCAAACCCACATCCACTACTTCCTCCGGAAGCTCGTTCCACACTCTCACCACATTCTGAGTGAAGAAGTTCCCCCTCATGTTCCTCTGAAATTTTCAACTTTCACCCTAAAGCTATGACCCAGTCTCACCCAGCATCAGTGGAAAAAGCCTTATCTATGCCCCTCATTTGAACACCTCAGTGAAACCTCTCCACATTCTCCTATGTTCCAGGGAATAAAGTTCTGACCTTTCCAACCTTTCCCTATAACTCAGGCCCTGCAAATCCTTGTAGATTTTCACTGTACTCTTTCAACCTTATTGATATCTGTGCTCTAATTCACACACAATCAATATGATAGGGATAACATTTAACCACAATGCCCACAACCACCACTACTTTACCATTTCCTGTCAGTAACCTGAAGTACAGACACTTTATCTACATACGATCAATGCAGGTAACCTATCTTATTTATTTATATTTATTGTGTTTTTTATTATTGTGTTCTTTATCTTGGTGTGTTTTTTATATGCTGTGTTGGATCTGGACTAACAAGCGTTTAGTTCTGATGGGAATGACATTAAACAATCTTGAATCTTGATTCTTATCTCCTCGGCGAATGTGCCAGGCTACGCCTTCGAGCGGCAAGACCATTAAGGCAAGGGCTGAGGAACGGCCATTGAAGTGCCCATCTCCTGTAAGTGGATTGGTGGCGTAGTAGTTGGTGTGACATTACTACAGCTCGGGGTGTCGGAGCTCAGAGTTCACATTTGGCGTCCCCTGTAAGAAAGTTCGTACACTCATCCCATGTGCGCCTGGCTTTATTCCGGGTGCTCCGGTTTCTTCCCACAGTCCGAAGATGTACTGGTCGATACGTTAGTTGGTCATTGTAAATAGGCTAGAGTTAAACCAGGGATTGCTGGCTGGGCTTTCTCAGTGGGTTGGAAGGGCCTGTCTCTAAATCAAATCTAACCAACCATGCCTAACACTCAGTTACCCTTGTCGAGCCCTCACCCCCACCCCACTCCTCCTCCATCCCAGTCATAAATTCCACTAGTCAGGAACTCTACTGGATCAGCGTAATACCAGCTTCTAAGACAGAAGGTCAATATTGGGTGGGGATTGGTACACTCTCTGTCACTACTGGGGCATGAGAGAGTTGGTGAATCAAAACTGGATTTATTTTCACTAACTTATATGATGTGAATTTGTTATTTTGTAGAAGCAAATGCATAAAAATTACAAAACAAATACTGCAAAATTAAGCAATAATGAAGTAATAAGACGGAACAGAATTAGGCCATTCAGCCCATCGAGTCTGCTCCACCATTCAAACATGGCTGATTTATTTTCTCTCTCAACCCAATTCTCCTGCCTTCTCCCCATAACCTTTTATATTCTTAGTAATCAAGAAATTATCACCTTCGCTTTAAATACACCCAATGACTTGGCCTCCATAATCATCTGTGGCATTGAATTCCTCTGGTGAAAGTAAATCCTCCTCCTCTTTGTTCTAAAGGGACATTGTTGCTCTGTCCTCTGGTCCTAGACTCACCCAACATAGGAAACATCTGCAGCAAGTAACAGCCCAATGAACCCGTGCCAGTCAATTACACCCACATGATCAATTAACCCACCCACCCACCCACCCGTACGCCTTTGGGATGTGGGAGGAAACTGGAGCCCCTGGGTGAAATCAGCGCATTCACGGAGGTTACATACGAGCTCCTTACAGACAGCGACAGGAATTGAAACCAGGTCGCTAACGGTGTAACGCTAACCGCCATGCTACCATGCCTCTCCTAACAATGTGTCTGGCAGTTACTTGAAGAACCAACCCAAACCCGCTGAGAGACTGAGTACGGGACTCGACCCTGTGTTATGCGCTTCCAAATAACCGAGTTCCAAGTCGAAAAATGTACGTTCAGTCCTCTAATATGAAAGAGCAAAGATGAACAATCTTAAATAAATCATGAAACTAGCATAGCGGTAGTGAAATAAGCAAAGTTAACATAACTAAATTAGCAATATAGTGGTTAACAAAAAAAATCCATGTTCCCTACTGTCTCTCTAACTAATGACACAAAGGGCGAATACGTGACTATACTCATTCGGTTCTACCACGCCCCCAACCCACATGCAAGTGTAATCCATTACAAACGCACAACACCAAATACAATACAGACAGACTGAAAGTATTGCTCCTACAATTTGTGTAAAGAACAATAAATCATCAAAATTGTTTGTCATTTTGTAACGTACTGATTTATTCTCTAACCTTTGTCTTCTGCCTTATTCTTTGCACCAATAACTATCACCTCAGCAACCTGCTCAGGTTCACTTGTGTACATCCATTTATCAAAACGTTCCCAACGCAAACTAACGGTCGGTGTCTTTGCGAACAGTCTGAGCACGTGTCTCTGTGTGAATTAAAGCCACCCTCTTGGCCGAGAGCAGAGTGACGGTATAAACACCGCGGCTTTTGCAACTTCCACAGAATGCTTTTCAGAAAACTCAATGTCTCAGCACATAAAATCACACAGAAGCGGTTAAACTGGAAAAGATGCTGCCAGAACCAGAAGCCGTGATGTAAAGGGAGAGTTTGGCCGAGCTAGGCCTTTATCCCTTGGAACGTAGGAGATCAAGGAGTGATCTTGGAGAAGTATTTAAAGTGATTGGCGGCATAGATAAGGTGGATGGTGACAATCTTTTCCCCCAAGTAGGGGAGTCCAAAACTACAGGAGACAAAATTAGATTGAGCGAGGAAAGATTTATAAGGTAACTGAGGAGTAACTTTTTCATGCAAGGGTGGTGATTATATAGAATGAATTGCCAGAGGACGTGATTGAGGTAGGTACAACAGTGTTTCCATGCTTCCACGCCATCTAGCGCGTAGCCAAAACTCACGAACCCTAACCCGTATGGACCGTGGGAAGAAACCCATGCGGTCACAGGAAAAACGTACAAACGCCTTACAGATAGCAGTGGGAACTGATCCCCAGTCTTACAGCTGGTGCAGAAATAGCGTTACGCTAACCAGTTGAACACAGGAAATTAGGACTAGCTGGGTTAGCATGAACTCGTTGGGATGAAGGGCCTGTATTCTTGCAATGTTGGGCACCATGGTAGCGTAGCGGTTAGCATGACTCTATTACATCTCGGAGTGTCGGAGTTCAAAGTTCAATCCCGGCATTCTCTGTATGTTCCCCCATGGCATGCGTAGATATTCCCCGAGTGTTCCTCTTCCATAGATTTGAACGTAGTTGGGAGGGGTATGGAGGGCTATAGTCCAGGCAGATCAACAGTTTGGCATAGACTAGATGGGCCAAATGGCCTGTTTCTGTGTGATGGTTCTCTCTGACTCTAAAGCATTCTTGTCCCTGTTCTCTGTACAGGTCACTCATGGTGAGCTTTATCCAGGTGTTGCTGCTTCCCCCCACAGTCCAAAGGCACCTGAGCAGGTAGGTTCATTATCAATTGTCCTGTGATGGGGCTAGAGTGAAACTGCAGTTGCTTACTGGCATGAAGTGAAGGGGATTCTATTCTATACTGTATCTCTAAATCAAGGGTTCCCAACCTTTCTTATGTTATGGACTCCTACCATTAACTAAGGAGTCCGGGGACCCCAGATTGGGAACCCCTGGTTTAAATCAGTAAAACAAATAAATCAGTATTGCTCTCTGATTGTGGGATGAATATTTTAAAACTATTCCTATGGGTGTTATATTTTTTTCACCCACCTTTTGCACCTACTCCTCATCTTTTTTTTCTCCAGTCCTGCTGAAGGGTTTCGGCCCGAAACGTCGACCATAATTTTTTTTCCATAGACGCTGCCTGGCCTGCTGAGCTCCTCCAGCATTTTGTGTGTGTTGCTCGGATTTCCAGTGTCTGCAGATTTTCTCTTGTTGGTGTTATATACAGTATCTTTCATCATAAAGGAACAGAATGCATGGGTTTTGCATTTTAAAAAATCTTCAAATATTTAACAGCATTTATTTGTGACATAGATTTTTGGAAAATGATATATTGGAAAGTTGAAAATAAGTTGCAAATGTAAATAACCTCATGCATTCTCCTCTCTATATTCTATTTTTGCAGCCGTTTCTTTTTCTGTAAACAGATTGAGATGAGTTGCAAGCATTGTAGAATATTAAAAGTGTTCCCTCAATGAACTGAAGGGCAATGAACAGATTTAAGCACATAGTTTCTCGAAACATTTGCAAAAATTGCCACTTTTGGTGGCAGCAGAATTACTAGTTTAAACGCCCCAGGTGACAAGACATTAGCCAGAAACACAGTAAAACACCGCCTTCAAAAATAGGCAATGACTGAGGTCTCTTATTTATAATAACGTCGTATTGAATGGAAGGGATGGTGCCCTTGGATTACTTGTGCTTGTCCTTGAAACAAAAGATTGTACAGTCGCTTGTATCTGTGATAAATTCGTCAAGATTCAAAATGGAAACGGCACTATTTTCTGAAGATTCAAAGACAGGTATAAACCAGTTGTATCCAAAATGTCCTCAGTGATAGTTTGATATTATCAACTTGCTCACCTATTCCACATGACACAGAACAGGATGAGGCCATTCAGCCCATCTGGTCTGCTCTGATATCCCATCATGGCTAATTCGTTTAATTATTTATTGAGCCACAGCGCGGAGCAGACCATCCCGACCTGTGCTGCCCGCAACTCCCCAATTTAATCCTAGCCTAATCACTGGATAACCTACAATGACCAATTAAGCAAACAACCGGTACATCGTTGTACTGTGTGAAGAAACCAGAGTACCTGGAGGAAACCCACATGGTCACGGGGAGAACGTAGACACTCCTTACAGGCAGCGGCAGGAATTGAACTGGGTAACCTGTACTGTAAAGCGTTTTGCTATCCACTAGGCTACTGTGCCACCCTTTATTATCCCTCTCAAGCCCACTCTCCTGCCTTCTCCCTGTAAACTTTGATACCCTCATTAATCTAGAGCCATTCTACATTCAGTTTCAATATACCCAATGGCTTGGCCTCCACAGTCATCTGTAGCAATAAATTCCACAGATTCACCACCCTCTGGCTAAAGAAATTCCTCATCATCTCTGCCAAACGTTCTTGTATTCTGAGGCCGTGCCCTCTGGTCCTCCTGGACTCTCCCCACTACTGGAAGCATCCTCTCCACATCCACGCTATCTAGGCTTTCAATATTCACTAGGTTTCAATGAGATTTGTCTTCATTCTTCTAAACTCCAGGAAGGTGCTTCACTAAACTAATCATCAGTCCTTTATTAAGTACTGAAAGCAAGCACCATGAAGAACGTAAAAATGGACTATCTTTCAGGTTCTTCAAGATGCATGAGCCACTTTAAACACCAGTTTAAAGTTTGTTTGTTATTTACCCTGGCCCAATGGTCCAATCTCTTCATCAGTTTCCATTCCCATTCTGACATGTCTGTCCATGCCCCATTGTCATGATGAGGCTAAGCTCAGGTTGGAGGAGCAACGCCTCCTGTATCATCTGGATAGTCTTCAACATGATGGCATGAACACTGATTATTCCACCTTCTGTTAATTCCCCATAACCCCTTCCTTCTATCTTTTTCCATTCCCCATTCTGGTTACCCCTCTCACCCCTTCTCTTCTCACCTGCCCATCATCTCCCTCGGTGCCCCTCCTCCTTCCCTTTCTTCCATGGTCAATCAGTTTCCTTCTCCAGACCTTTTCCTCTTCCGTATATCCCCTCCCAGAGATTCCTCTTCCATATATCCCCTCCCAGAGATTCCTCTTCCGTATATCCCCTCCCAGAGATTCCTCTTCCGTATATCCCCTCCCAGAGATTCCTCTTCCGTATCCCCTCCCAGAGATTCCTCTTCCGTATATCCCCTCCCAGAGATTCCTCTTCTGTATCCCCTCCCAGAGATTCCTCTTCCGTATATCCCCTCCCAGAGATTCCTCTTCCGTATATCCCCTCCCAGAGATTCCTCTTCCGTATATCCCCTCCCAGCGACTCCACTTCCGTATATCCCCTCCCAGATTCCTCTTCCGTATATCCCCTCCCAGCAACTCCACTTCCGTATATCCCTTCCCAGAGATTCCTCTTCCGTATATCCCCTCCCAGTGAGTCCTCTTCCGTATATTCCTTCCCAGAGATTCCTCTTCCGTATATCCCCTCCCAGCGAGTCCTCTTCCGTATATCCCCTCCCAGTGAGTCCTCTTCCGTATATCCCCTCCCAGTGAGTCCTCTTCCGTATATTCCTTCCCAGAGATTCCTCTTCCGTATATCCCTTCCCAGAGATTCCTCTTCCGTATATCCCCTCCCAGTGAGTCCTCTTCCGTATATTCCTTCCCAGAGATTCCTCTTCCGTATATCCCCTCCCAGCGAGTCCTCTTCCGTATATCCCCTCCCAGCGAGTCCTCTTCCGTATATCCCCTCCCAGCGAGTCCTCTTCCGTATATCCCCTCCCAGCGAGTCCTCTTCCGTATATCCCCTCCCAGCGAGTCCTCTTCCGTATATCCCTTCCCAGTGAGTCCTCTTCCGTATCCCTTCCCAGAGATTCCTCTTCCGTATATCCCCTCCCAGAGATTCCTCTTCCGTATATCCCCTCCCAGCGAGTCCTCTTCCGTATATCCCCTCCCAGAGATTCCTCTTCCGTATATCCCCTCCCAGAGATTCCTCTTCCGTATATCCCCTCCCAGAGATTCCTCTTCCGTATATCCCCTCCCAGAGATTCCTCTTCCGTATATCCCCTCCCAGAGATTCCTCTTCCGTATCCCCTCCCAGAGATTCCTCTTCCGTATATCCCCTCCCAGCGACTCCACTTCCGTATATCCCCTCCCAGAGATTCCTCTTCCGTATATCCCCTCCCAGCAACTCCACTTCCGTATATCCCCTCCCAGAGATTCCTCTTCCGTATATCCCCTCCCAGAGATTCCACTTCCGTATATCCCCTCCCAGAGATTCCTCTTCCGTATATTCCTTCCCAGTGAGTCCTCTTCCGTATATTCCTTCCCAGTGAGTCCTCTTCCGTATATTCCTTCCCAGAGATTCCTCTTCCGTATATCCCCTCCCAGAGATTCCTCTTCCGTATATCCCCTCCCAGCGAGTCCTCTTCCGTATATCCCCTCCCAGAGATTCCTCTTCCGTATATCCCCTCCCAGAGATTCCTCTTCCGTATATCCCTTCCCAGTGAGTCCTCTTCCGTATATTCCTTCCCAGAGATTCCTCTTCCGTATATCCCCTCCCAGAGATTCCTCTTCCGTATATCCCCTCCCAGCGAGTCCTCTTCCGTATATCCCCTCCCAGCGAGTCCTCTTCCGTATATCCCCTCCCAGAGATTCCTCTTCCGTATCCCCTCCCAGAGATTCCTCTTCCGTATATCCCCTCCCAGAGATTCCTCTTCCGTGTATCCCCTCCCAGAGATTCCTCTTCTGTATCCCCTCCCAGAGATTCCTCTTCCGTATCCCCTCCCAGAGATTCCTCTTCCGTATCCCCTCCCAGAGATTCCTCTTCCGTATCCCCTCCCAGAGATTCCTCTTCCGTATATCCCCTCCCAGCGACTCCACTTCCGTATATCCCCTCCCAGAGATTCCTCTTCCGTATATCCCCTCCCAGCGACTCCACTTCCGTATATCCCCTCCCAGAGATTCCTCTTCCGTATATCCCCTCCCAGAGATTCCACTTCCGTATATCCCCTCCCAGAGATTCCACTTCCGTATATCCCCTCCCAGAGATTCCTCTTCCGTATATCCCCTCCCAGAGATTCCTCTTCCGTATATTCCTTCCCAGTGAGTCCTCTTCCGTATCCCCTCCCAGAGATTCCTCTTCCGTATATCCCCTCCCAGAGATTCCTCTTCCGTATATCCCCTCCCAGAGATTCCTCTTCCGTATCCCCTCCCAGAGATTCCTCTTCCGTATCCCCTCCCAGAGATTCCTCTTCCGTATATCCCCTCCCAGCGACTCCACTTCCGTATATCCCCTCCCAGAGATTCCTCTTCCGTATATCCCCTCCCAGCGACTCCACTTCCGTATATCCCCTCCCAGAGATTCCTCTTCCGTATATCCCCTCCCAGAGATTCCACTTCCGTATATCCCCTCCCAGAGATTCCACTTCCGTATATCCCCTCCCAGAGATTCCTCTTCCGTATATCCCCTCCCAGAGATTCCTCTTCCGTATAGTCACTAGTTGTGACTAGTGGTGTCCCACAAGGATCTGTTCTGGGACCTCTACTTTTTGTGATTTTTATTAATGACCTGGATATGGGGGTAGAAGGGTGGGTTGGAAAGTTTGCAGATGACACAAAGGTTGGTGGTGGTGTAGATAGTGTAGAGGATTGTCGAAGATTGCAAAGAGACATTGATAGGATGCAGAAGTGGGCTGAGAAGTGGCAGATGGAGTGCAACCCGAAGAAGTGTGAGGTTGTACACTTTGGAAGGAAGGGCAAACTCCAAGGCAGAGTACAAAGTAAATGGCAGGATACTTGGTAGTGTGGAGGAGCAGAGAGATCTGGGGGTACATGTCCACAGATCCCTGAAAGTTGCCTCACAGGTAGATAGGGGAGTTAAGAAAGCTTATGGGGTGTTAGCTTTCATAAGTCGAGGGATAGAGTTTAAGAGACGCGATGTAATGATGCAGCTCTATAAAACTCTAGTTAGGCCACACTTGGAGTACTGTGTCCACTTCTGGTCACCTCACTATAGGAAGGATGTGGAAGCATTGGAAAGGGTACAGAGGAGATTTACCAGGATGCTGCCTGGTTTAGAGAGTATGGATTATGATCAGAGATTAAGGGAGCTAGGGGTTTACTCTTTGGAGAGAAGGAGGATGAGAGGAGACATGATAGAGGTGTACAAGATATTAAGAGGAATAGACAGAGTGGACAGCCAGCGCCTCTTCCCCAGGGCACCACTGCTCAGTACAAGAGGACGTGGCTTTAAGGTAAGGAGAGGGAAGTTCAAGGGGGATATTAGAGGAAGGTTTTTCACTCAGAGAGTGGTTGGTGCGTGGAATGCACTGCCTGAGTCGGTGGTAGAGGCAGATACACTAGTGAAGTTTAAGAGACTACTAGACAGGTATATGGAGGAATTTAAGGTAGGGGGTTATATGGGAGGCAGGGTTTGAGGGTCAGCACAACATTGTGGGCCGAAGGGCCTGTACTGTGCTGCACTGTTCTACGTTCTATATCCCCCCCCCCAGAGATTCCTCTTCCGTATATCCCCCCCCCCCCAGAGATTCCTCTTCCGTATATCCCCTCCCAGAGATTCCACTTCCGTATATCCCCTTATTTCACTCGCTATCTCCCACCCATCACCTGGTCTCACCTATCACTTGTCAGCTTCTACTCCTCTACCTTCTGTTCTCTTCCTTTCCAGTCCTGATGTAGAGTCTCTGCCCAAGATGTCAACTATTTATTCCTCTTGAAAGATGCTGACTGACCTGCTGAGTTCCACCAGCCTTTTGTAAGATCATAAGACACCAGAGCAGAATTAGGCCATTCAGTCCATTGAGTCTGTCAGGCCATTTGATAGATAGATAGATACTTTATTGATCCCAAAGGAAATTGCGGTGTCACAGTAACATTACAAGTGCAAAGATATACAAATATTAAAAGAGAAGTAAAAGAAATATTAAAAGAAAGAATAAAAAATAAATTACCTCAAACAGTCTAACAAGAAGGAACCATCACTTCTCCGGCTATAGGTTGGCTCATTATAGAGCCTAATGGCAGTGGGTCACAATGACCTCATGTAGCGCTCTTTGGAGCAGAGCAGTTGTCTTGGTCTGTTACTAAAGGCACTCCTCTGTTCAGCCAAAGTGGCATGCAGAGGGTGAGAAACATTGTCCAGAATTGCCAGGATTTTCCGTAGGGTCCTTTGTTCTACCACAGCCTGAAGTGTGCCAATTTTGACTCCTATAACGGAGCCAGCCTTTCTAATCAGTCTGTTGAGCCTGTTGGCATCACCCGTGCTGATGCCATTGCCCTGCACACCACTGCTTAGGAGATTGTACTGGTGACAACAGACTGGTAGAACATGTGAAGGAGACATCTGCATACTCCAAAGGACCTCGGTTACCACAGCTGATCATGGCTAATTTATTATCCCTCTCAAGCCCATTCTCCTCAATTCTCTCTGTGGCGATGAATTCCACATTCAGTGCCATGGCTGACACAAAACAATTCCTCCTCGTCTCTTTTCTAAAGGGACATCCTTGTCTTCTGAGGCTGTGCCCACTTGTCCTAGGAAACATATACTATAGGGTTCTGGGTGACCAAAACAGTACAGGGTCCTCCAATATGACTTCATCAATGGCTTCCAGAGTGGATCATTGTGTCCCAACTCCAAAAGTCACTAATGATGAAGGTGACTAATGGCCACCTTTTCCACCACTCTGTCTAACTGTGATGCTACTTTCAATGAACTATACACTTGTACTCCTAGTTTGTTACACTCCCTATTACCCTACCTTACATAGTATACTGCAAGTCCAATGCTGCTTTGACTTTTCAGAACGCATCACCTCATTTATCTGTATTGAAATCCATTTGCTATTCCTTGGCTCACTTCCCAAACTGATCAAGTTCCTTCCCGCAGTTTACAAAAATCTTCTTCACTATAAACCACACCTCCTAATTTTGTGTCAGCTGCAAACTTACTGATCTTCTATTGAAAGATGAAAACATTTCAAATATTTGCCCATTCTGTCCATTAGTAAACGAACACCTGATGTGAAAGTGCAGAGATTTACTCGGATGCTATCTGGAGTGGAAAGCACGTATTATGAAGAAAGGTTGAGTCATCTAGGGCTTTTCTCTTTGGAGCAAAGGAGAACAAGAGATGTATAAGAGGCATTGGTCAAATGGACAGCCAGCATCTTTTACCTGGGGCGGAAATGGCTGATATGAGAGAACAAAAATTTAAAGTGATTGGAGGAACGTACTGGGGGAATGTCAGAGATAGGATTTTTACACAGAGCATGGTCAGTGCATGGAACACCTTGGCAGGGGTGGTGATAAAGGCGGATATATTTGGCACATTTAAGAGATTCTTAGATAGTCGCATGGATAATAGGAAAATGGAGGGCAATGTGAGACAGAAGGGTTAGATTAATCCTAGAATTGGTTAAAAGGCTGGCACTGGGCTGAAAGGCCTGTACTGTTTACACTAGCAGATCAATGGTCAAATTATCAATGGAAATGCCGTTTTATTTATTCAGAATAAATAATTGGAAAGATGATTGTTTTGTAGATGTGCTGTCAAAAATGATGAAAGCATCCTACGTTTTCAGTTGTTGAAAATGGTAGCATCAATAGAAACACTCTCTGCCAAATGTTTGTCAGACCAACATGGGAGTCAGAGTGTAATAAGTGAATTTTTATACAAATGTGCAAAAGTGGATTTAAATGCTTGCAGTAGCATGGTTCCGTTTCCAAAGCCATTGGTGACCTTTGCTGGAGGTACATAAAGATCTGAAAAATTCAAAGCTGTCCTCAAAAGGATGTTTGTTGCTGCCAGAATGAAATGGGCAGCAATAGCACTCCCCCTATTTGGGACTTTTACTGTGAGTATTGCAGACAAAGGGCCCGAAGCATTGCTGAGGATCCCTACACCCCATCCCACAACCTCTCTGACCCACTACCATTAGGAAGTAGGTACAGGAGCATCTGAACTAGGATCGCCAGACAGTAATGAATACCCTGCCTCCACTGAGGTCTCGTCACTGGGACAGTGAGCTTGTTACTCTTTACCTGTGCTGCACAAAATATGCATTTGAATTATATTTTATGAACTTACTTGTGGTAATATTTTGTTTTATGTGCTGTGTGTGATGTATGTTTTGTGGTCAGGAGGAACATTACTTCATTTGGTTGTATATACGTAGTCAGATAAACTTGAAGGATCAGCATCAGAAGCAGATTACTTAAGGACATCAACATACAACTTCATTCATGAATCAGAATCAGGTTTATTATCACTGCCTTATATGACACGAAACTTTCCCTCCCGTCACCATCTTACATCCTCTCCAGTCCTGATGGACGGTCTCAGCCCAAAATAATCAACTGTTTATTCCCCTCCATAGATGCAGCCTGACCTGCTGAGATCCTTAAGATTTCCAGCATTTGAGAAAGCAGTGGTAGATACCACTTAAAACAGTTGTAGTCCTCCTGTTGAAGATATTCCCATGACGTTTTCTGATAGAGAGCTCAAGGGTTTAGACCCAGCAATGATGAATGGCAGGTTTCCAAATCAGAATGGTATGTGACACACACAAAATGCTGGAGGAACTCAGTAAGTCAGACTGCACCTATGGAGAGGAATAAACAGTCAACGATTTGTCCAAAATCCTTCATCGGGACTGTCCTGCTATGTCTTTCAGTCCTGATGAAAGGTCTCAGCCTGAAATATTGACTGTTTCTTCCCTCCATAGCTGCTGCCTAACCTGAGTTTCTCTAGCACTTTGTATTTGTTGCTCAAGATTTCCGGTATTTGCCAAATCTCTTGAATAAATAAATCTTTTAAATTATCTAAACAGAATAGTGTGTGACTTTGTGAGAAACAGGCAGGTGGAATGCCTATATTTCTGTTGCAGTGGTACACACTATAGTCAAAGGGTAATAGGAGTGAGGGCAATGTATGTATAGCAGAGAGAATGAGGTGGCAATAGTGCAGACTATTATCTAAATGGGGAGAAGTTTCAAATATCAGAGGTGCAGAGAGACTGGAAAAAAAAACTTTAGAGTTAGAAGTTTGACTTGATCCCATGGTTTGGTGGGAAAACAGGCACAAATTTGATTTGATATTATGTGGCTTTACCAAATGGTTTGTTCTCATGACCATAGACAAAATCTCTTCAGTTATCAGTGTATTATTTCAAGAGGACAAGAATATAAATGTGAGGATGTAATGATGAGGCTTTTTAAGACATTAGTCATAGAACCATAGAATATTACAGCACAGAAACAGACCTTTGGCCCTTCTTGGCTGTGCCGAACCAATTTTCTGCCTAGTCCCACTGACCTGCACCTGGACCATATCCCTCCATACCCCTCTCATCCATGTACCTGTCCAAGTTTTTCTTAATTGTTAAAAGTGAGCCCGCATTTACCACTTCATCTGGCAGCTCATTCCACACTCCCACCACTCTCTGTGTGAAGAAGCCCCCCCCACAATGTTCCCTTTAAACTTTTCCCCCTTCACCCTTAACCCATGTCCTCTGGTTTTTTTCTCCCCTAGCCTCAGCGGAAAAAGCCTGCTTGCATTCACTCTATCTATACCCATCATAATTTTATATACTTCTATCAAATCTCCCATCATTCTTCTACGCTCCAGGGAATAAAGTCCTAACCTATTCAACCTTTCTCTACAACTCAGTTTCTTAAGTCCCGGCAACATCATTGTAAACCTTCCCTGCACTCTTTCAACCTTATTAATATCCTTCCTGTAATTTGGTGACCAAAACTGCACACAATACTCCAAATTCGGCCTCACCAATGCCTTATACAACCTCACCATAACATTCCAACTCTTATACTCAATCTAATGCTCTTCCCTTGGACAACATTGGTGGTGTGGAGAGGGGAGACTTGCAGCTTGGGCAGCTGCTGGTCTTCCATTAAAAAAAAATCCTTGCCCAGGCTTGCGCCCTGGAAACTTTCCAAGGTGCAAATCCATGGTCTATCGAGACTAACGGAGGCCTACACTACTACATTCAATGCTTTGATTTATAAAGGCCAATGTACCAAATGCTCTTTACGACCCTATCTACCTGTGACGCCACTTTTAGGGAATTTTGTATCTGTATTCCCAGATCCATCTGTTCTACTGCACTCCTCAGTGCCCTACCATTTACCTTGTATGTTCTACCTTGGTTTGTCCTTCCAAAGTGCAATACCTCACACTTGTCTGTATTAAACTCCATCTGCCATTCTTCAGCCCATTTTTTCAGCTGGTCCAAATCCCTCTGCAAACTTTGAAAACCTTCCTCACTATCCACTACACCTCCAATCTTTGTATCATCAGCAAATTTGCTGATCCAATTTACCACATTATCATCCAGATCATTGATATAGACGACAAATAACAATGGACCCAGCACTGATCCCTGTGGCACACCACTAGTCACAGGCCTCCACTCAGAGAAGCAATCCTCCACTACCACTCTCTGGCCTCTCCCATTGAGCCGATGTCTAATCCAATTTACTACCTCACCATGTATACCTAGCGACTGAATCTTCCTAACTAACCTCTCATGCAGAACCTTGTCAAAGGCCTTACTGAAGTTCATGTAGACAACATCCACTGCCTTCCCTTCATCCACTTTCCTGGTAACCTCCTTGAAAAACTCTAATAGATTTGTTAAACATGACCTACCATGCACAAAGCCATGTTGACTCTCCCTAATAAGTCCCTGTCTATCCAAATACTTATAGATCCTATCTCTTAGTACTCCTTCCAATAATTTACCTACTACCAATGATAAACTTACCGGCCTATAATTTCCCAGATTAGTTTTCAAGTCAGACTGCACTTGGAGTATTGTGAACAGTTTGGGCCCCTTATCGAAGATGTGCTGGCATTGGAGAGGAGCTTCACAAGAATGATTGGAGGAATGGAAGGGTGTACATACGGGGGCTGCTTGATGACTCTGGGTTTGTACTTGCTAGAGTTTAGAAGAATGGGGGGGGGGGGGGAATCTCATTGAAACCTATTGAATATTGAATGGCCTGGATAGAGAGGATATGGAAAGGACAGTGAGCGTGTTTCCTATAGGAGGGGAATCTAGAACCAGGGGACACAGCCTCAGAACAGAAGGACGTCCATTTAAAAAAGAAGGGCTGAATGGCCCAGTTCTGTTCCTATGTCTTATGGACATGTTGGAATGTAACTTTTTTCTTTTATATAAGTTCATTGTTAATGAATCCTAAGAATGGTAAACTGGAGCCACTTTATTAATATCTGAATGAAAATCGGTTTATCCATGAATCATTTTTAATAATGGGGTGAAGCTCCTCATTGTGAATAAATCGATTTTAAATCAGTGAAAACAGATTCTTTTACTAAAGTCAATGAATCAGTTGATCCTGTAGTCTGTTATATTTTGGATATTGAATAGAACTAGCTTGTCAGATATGTAATACTGAAGGATAAGTGGTGAATTAGTTTTCTGATGGTTTGTGGAGGAACAGATCTCTATACCATTGTCACAGCACAAAGTTCAAAGGTTCATTTATTCGTAGACAAACCATTTTTATTATTTGAAGTCAAATCTTTAAGGTCTAATTCAAACCTTTGGGAATCAGGAAGTGAGATCAAGTTCAAAGTAAATTTATTATCCAAGAGCATATGTGTCATCATATACTATCCTAAGATTCATCTTCATGTAGGCATTCATGGTAAATACAAAGAAACACAATAAAATCAATGAAAGACCACTCACAACAATGTGCAAAAGACATTCTGCAAATACAAAAATAATAATAAATAAATAAATAAGCAATAAATATCAAGAACATGAGATGAAGAGTTATTAAAAATGAGTCCATAGGTTATGGGTACAGTTCAGTTTTGGAGTGAGTGGTTAACCCTGATGGTTGAGGGGTTATAACTGTTCCTAAACCTGGTGGTGTGAGTCCTGAGGTTCCTGCACTTCCTTCCTGATGGTAGCAGTGAGAAACAATTATTTCAGGTCAAATCCTTATGTTTAAAATTCAAACCTCTGGAAAACATGAGACCTTCCTCTGATATCCCCCTTGAACTTCCCACTCCTTACCTGAAAGCCATGTCCTCTTGTACTGAGCAGTGGTGCCCTGGGGAAGAGGTGTTGGCTGTCCACTCTATCTGTTCCTCTTAAAATCTTGTATACCTCTATCATGTCTCCTCTCATCTTCCTTCTCTCCAAAGAGTAAAGCCCTAGCTCCCTTAATCTCTGACCATAATGCATACTCTCTAAACCAGGCAGCATCCTAGTAAATCTCCTCTGTACCCTTTCCAATGCTTCCCACATCCTTCCTATCTCACCTGAGTGTAAGCAGTAAGGTTGCCAATTCTGTGATTCATATTGGTTCATTAGTTTACTATATTGTCACATGTACTGAGGTACCATGTAAAATTCATCTTACATACCATCCATATAGTTCTTTTAATCACATCAATGCATTGAGGCAATGAAAACGGTACATCATAGAATCACAGCAATCTACAGCACATTACAGGCTCTTCGGCCCGCAATGTTGTGCTGACCATGTAACCTACAAATGTAATATAATGTACAAATGTAACTGATTATGTGACATAATGATTATAGGTGTATGGATGTGGACCACAAGATATTCCTCTGTTCCTCCACACTTTATATCACACATCCTTCTACATACCACATAGAATGCAGAGTGCAGTGAAGATGTACTAAGATGTTGTCTGGACTTGGGGGCCTAGGTTACAAGGAGGCTGCTTAGATAAAGACTTTATTCCCTGGAATGCAGGAGGATGGGGGGCTGATCTCATAGAGAGATATTAAGATTGAGTGTGTAGGTTTAAGATCAGGGGTGAGAGATTTAAAAGGGAAATCAAGGGCAGCTTCTTCATACAAAAGGTGGTGAGCATTTAAAATGAGCTATCAGAGATGGTGGTGAAGGTGGGCAGATGAACAGCATTTAAAAGCCATCTCGATAGGAGAGCTTTAGTGGGCTATGGGCCAAATGCAGACAAATGAAATTAACTCACTGGGCAATACAGTCTATATGGATGAGTTGGGATGAAGAATCTATTTCCCTGCTGTGTGATGCTGAGAATCAAATGATATAAATCACAACACCCTTAACTTTACATTAAACATGCTGAATAACAAGTTTACCAACAGAATCAGAATCAGGTTTAATATCACTAGTATATGTTGTGAAATTTTTTTGTTTTGTGGCAGTAGTACACTACAATACATAATAAAAATTATAAATTTTAAAAATATTTAAGACCATAAAATAAAGGAGCATAATTCTTTCATTTGGCCCGTCGTCTGCTCTAATATTTCATCATGGCTGATCCAATTTTTCTCTCAGCCCCAATCTCTTGGCTTCTCCCTTCATGCCCTGACCAATCAAGAATCTATCAGCCTCTTCCTTAAACATACATAAAGACTTGGCCTCCACAGCTGCCTGTAGCAAAGAATCCCACAGATTCACCACTCTCTGGCTAAAAAATCCTCCATCTCCTTTCTAAAGGGACACCCCTCTATTCTGAGGCTGTGCCCTCTGGTCTTAGACTCTCCCACTATAGGAAACATCCTCTCATTCACTCCTCATCCACTCTATCAAGGCCTTTCACCATTTGTTAAGTTTCAATGATGTCACCCCCTCATTCTTCTGAATTCCAGTGAATACAAGGCTAGAGCCATTAGATGCTCTTCATATGACTAGCCATTCAATCCTGGAATCATTTTTGTGAACCTCCAATTGAACCCTCTGCAGTTTCAGCACATCCTTTCTAAGATAAATGGCCCAAGACTGCTCACGATACTCCAAGTGATGCCTCAACAGTGCTTTATGAAGTCTCAACATTACATCCTTGCTTTAATATTCTAGTCTTCTTGAAATGGAAAATGGTAAAACTAAATACTTGTTTAATACTTAGTTATTGTCTTGAAAAGAATAAAAGCTGAGGCAAATTGGATTTCTTCAGTATGTATTTTATTTTACCTATTCAATGCAAATAGAGAACTTTAAGAGTTACAAAAATAAAACATTTCTAAATATATCTTAACATTTTGCTGTCCAGTTTGCAAACAAGAACAGAAACTATATTAAATACACTTATTCACTCAATTTGTGCAGTACAGATGATATATTTATTTCCTTTTAAAGATCTTTCTAAATGCAAAACCACACCATTATTCTTTCACAATCAATCAACATTATAATAAATGTGACACTTTGAGGGGTTTTTAGTTACTTGTAAATTTTGTGCCTGTGTAACATTTTTTTAATATGGACTACCAAATCCCTGGAGCTGTTAGATTTTGATGAATTAGTGGCAACTAAATGACGATGGGTCTTTATGCAAAGATCACCAGTCTGGGAAGCTATGAGAATTCCAAGTGCGCTTATAATACTGGTCCATTCACAATGAGGTACAGCTTTAATAAAATTTGTCTGAGCAGCTATTACTAATTAATATTCAGAAACATTAGTGCACATTATGCAAGTTCAAATATTCATTTTCATAAATCAGCAGCAAAATATTTAAAAGCTGAAGACTTTGACATCTGAGTTTTTAAGTCTGTTAGTTACACTAAATCAGAAAAGAATATCACTACCTATAGCTACTTACTACAGGTGAAGGCATGGCCTGTGTTGCATTTGAATCAGCTTTTGCCACCTAAATTATATAAACTACAATAGGTAGAATATGACTCAAAAATCATGAAAACAGCCTCATTCACCCAAATATCTACCTCTAGTTGAACACTTGAGTGGAATGGTTATGAAGAAATGTAAAGTACCAAGTGTGGAGAGTGTGAAGAAGTCAATGTTTCAGGTCGTAATCTTTTTTATTTAGAGATACAGTACAGTAACAGTTTCTTATGGTTGGTGTACCAACCCATGTGACCAATTAACCTACTAACTCATTTAGCAGAAGCAGTTCTGTTAAAAGGCCACTGAACTCTTAACTTCTTTCTCTCCACCAATATTGCCTGGGCAGCTGAGTAATTTGACCATTTCACTTCAGATTGCACCATCCCTAGAATTTTCACCTTTTGAAGAAAAGTTTGAAGCTTCTATATTCCAGAACTATTTATTCTTCATGCTCTGTAGCAAACAAATACAAGTTTCTGCCGTTGCTGGAATTTCAGAGGAAGACACACACACACACACACACACACACACACACACACACACACACACACACACACACACACACACACACACACACACACACACACACCACTCACTCACTCACTCACTCACTCACTCACTCACTCACTCACTCACTCACTCACTCACTCACTCACTCACTCACTCAATGCTGGAGGAACTTAGCAGGTTAGGTAGTATCGATGGAGAGGAATAAACAGTCCTCAGCCCATAATGTTGACTGATATGCTGCCTGCTGGGTTCTTTCAGCTTTTTGTGTGAGCTGTAGGTGGAAGATTTCAATAACACAGAAACCAGACAAAATGTACTACTAAGTGGTTAACTGTTGCAATTAGAAAAATAAATATCATCATTTTTTCTGCATTAAGCAATATTTTAAAAATTGTTGACAAGGAATGTGTGTCACAAACATTCAGTAATTAATCTTTACCAGATTCATTAATAGCTTTGCATATTTCATTGAAAGAACTTCAGAATGCCTTTGATTCCCTCATAACACAAGGACATCTGTTCACAATGGAAAACTGCAATTGTTTTCAGATCAAGATCATCAAAATCTTATCTTCTAATTCTACAGTCATTATCCCCTAATTCTACTACAACTGAAAATCAGATCATTTGTGTTTCTGCTTTCTGCAGGTGAAGACGTAACTCTACATGTCACCTTTCCTCCATCAGTTCTCACTTCTCCAATAAGTTCACACAAAACATACACTTATGAATATTAAACTGAACATTTACCAGATTTTGTCCATTACTAAAATATGATAACCAGTCTCATAAAATCGAACCTAATAGTTTATTAGATAATCCATTTGCTAATCTATAAAACACATTTTCTATATGGAATCTGCGTTATCAATTCATATACAGTAACAGCAGGTAGATGTGACAGTCATGCTTATCTGAGACATACCTACAACTACATTTCTTAATCGTCAGTGTTTTCCATTTGCCATGGCAAATGTTTAAGAACTCAGTTAAATAAACCAATTTCATTTGCATTTTCATGAAGAAATGACAAACTAATTCATACTCTAAATGGGATAAGGAAAATTATACTATGGACTACATGCACACCTGAAATCAACTTCAATCTTCGCTCTGCTATTTACATCAATACATAAAGTGAACAGAATAAACCCTTCCTGGAATCTGTTGGGAAGTTAGGGGTGGGGAGAGGGGGAGGTGGTTCCTTAATATTGGTTTGCTCATTATTCTCAATTAATGATATATCCCAAGAATAACAAAACATTTTAAGGATGTGTATTCATCGATTTGCTCCGTGTGTGTGTGTGTGTGTGTGTGTGTGTGTCTCTCTCTCTCTCTCTCTCTCTCCAAAAGTTGCCAGATTCAAATTCTTCAATATGCATCTGTGTGAAGGCAGTTCCAGCTTACTTCTCCCGGCAAGTTGCTGTAAAGATTGAAAGGTAGACTATCTTCGGGAAGGCAAATAGTTCTTGAATGTCCATGGGTAAGTGTGATTTCTAGAAAACAAATTTTTAAACGTTACTGTATTTGAGGGCCTAACACTAACAAGAAAATCAAATATTATAAAGTAACTATTGGGGTGAGTGCTGAAGATTCTGTTGCCCATACCATGTCAGGGTTAAGTATTTTGCCTTGGAGCTCGAGAAATTGGAGAAGAAGTTGAAAGATAGAATTTTTGTGATGTACCTGGGAATCAATGACATTGATAGGGCTAAGGTATTGATATTGGCTTATTATTATCACATGTACTGAAATAGAGTGAAAAGCTTGTCTTGAATACTGCTTGTACAGATCAAATCATTACACAGAGCATTGAGCTAGAACAGGGTAAAACAATAGCAATGCAGAATAAAGGGTGAAAGCTACAGAGAAAGTGTTGTGCAGGTAAATGATAAAGTGCAAGATAATTGTGAGACCAAGAGTCCATTTTATTGTAGAAGAGTTCCATTCAAGTTTAGTAACAGAAGCTGTCTTTGAGACTTGTGATCTGTGCTTTCAGGCTTTTGTATCTTCTGCTTGATGGGAGGGGGGAAAAGAGAGAATGTTTGGGGTGGATGGAGTATTTGATTAAGCTGACTGGGTCCAGAACTATTGCAGTTTCTTCATGTCACGGGCAGAACAGCTGCTGTACCAAGCTGTTATGCATCCAGGTAGAATGCAGCAATAAAAATGAGCAAGGATTGAGGGAATATTCCAAATTTCTTTATCCTCTATGTCTGAGGAGACAAATAAACTAATTATATAAAATTAACAGTCGATGTTTCATCTGATGAAAGTTCTTGAACTGAATCAACAGTTTATTCCTCTCCATAGATGCTCTTGACTTGCCAAGTTCCTCCAGCATTTTGCATGTGTTACTCTGGATCGCCAGTATCTGCAAAATCTCTTGAGTTTATAAAATTATAAGAGGCATTGATAAGATCGATGGTCAGCATCTATGTCCCAGAGTGTAAATGTTAAATACCAGAGGGCAGAGACTTAAGGTCATGGGGAAAGTTTAAAAGAGATTTATGAAGCATGCTTTCCTCCCCATACAGGGTGTGGCGTTTACCTGGAACATCCTGCCAGGGGAAGTGGAGGAAGCAGGGGTAGCATGATAGCTTAGTGGTTAGTGTAATGCTGATTGAAGTTCAATTCCAGTTATTGTCGGTCAGGGGTTTGTACATTCTCCCCAAGACCAGGTGTGCTTCCACCATGTACTCCAGTTCTCTCCCACATTCCAAAGACGTATGGTTCGGGGTAGTGGGTTGTCGCAGGCTACGTTGGTATTGGAAAGATGGTGACACTGTGGATTGCCCCCAGCACAATCCTCTCTGATTTGATTTGTTTCAAATGACACATTTCACTCTATGTTTTGATGTACATGTGACAAATAAAGTGATCTTTTATTGATTCTATTATTGATTACGCCCACAAGAAAATGAAACTCAGGGTTGTAATTGTGATGTATATGTACTTTGATAATGAATTTGCTTTGAACTTTAAACTTCAAATCTTAAAATACTGGAAGAACTCAGCTGGTCAGGCAGCATCTATGGAAATGAGTAAACTGTCAACCTAATGAGCCTTGGCCATAGATGCTGTCTGACTTGTTGAGTTGCTCGAGCTCTAGGAGCGCTCAGCAAGTCCAGTGACAGATGTGAAAAGAGAAGTGGAGTTTGTGGTTTTGTACAACCGACTGAGCACAGAGTTGGGATCCTGAAGCTGACTTTACCTATCATGTTCATTGTCTCTTTAACCACTGTGGCTCTAAATGATCAATATGTAGTAGAGATGAAACTCTTCCATTGTATAACATGAAAAAGAAAATTGATCATTCTTGCACTATGATGGTACAATAAACTGTTTGGAATTCTATGGGAAATCCGGATTTTCCCATTTTGGTACAGGTAGCAGATGGGTGATGATAATTTGTCTATCAGGAAGGGAGAGAGCATAATTAGGATTATAGTCTTCTCAGGTACAAGGATGGGGCCTGTCCTGAACCCAGCTATTGTTGTGAGTGCTGCAGGATAGGTAGTGCCAGTTCCACACAGTGACGCCAGGACAAGGGTTGTCCTGATCTGAATCCAGACATTTTCTAAGAGCATAGACTTGATCCTCCCTGATAAGTGAAGGATGAATCTAAATCATGAATTTTGAGGAGAGTGGATTTCTGGGTGGTGATATGGCGCTGGTCTTTGGTGATCGAAGCAGGAGTGGATCATGGTGGGGGTGAAGGTGTGGGTCATCACTGTGAGGGGAACAGGGCTGGAGGTGGATGTGTAATTGCAGGGTTGCAGTATAAAGTGTGATTGTGGGAGAGTTGAAGGTAGTTGCGATTGTACATGTGGACTCTTTGTATCACAAAGCAGCAGAAGCAGTGACTGTGTGGCCATTGGTAAATGTTATGTCTGCATCAAGGACCTCCACCATCCAGGCCATGCTCTGTTATCACTATTACCATCAGGAAGGAGGTACAGGAGCCTTAGGACCCACACCACCAGGTTCAGGAAAAGTTATTACCCTTCAATCATCAGGCTCCTGAACCAGCGTGGATAAATCCACTCACCACAACTCTGAACTGATTCCACAACCTAGACTCACTTTCAAGGACTCTACAACACATATTCTCAGCTCTATTTAATTGTTTTTAAAAATTTATTTTGCACTTTGGTCTTTTGTCAGTCTTTATTTTACTATAGTTTTCAAAAATTCTATCTTGTTTCATTATTTTGCTGTAAATGCCTGCAGGAAATGAATCACAAGGTAGAATATGGTGACGTATGTACTTTGACAATGAATTGACTTTGATGTGTATGGGGATCTGCTTTCTGTACCTGCAGACATTATTGGATTGTCACCTATCTCTCCTGTGCTAGTCCTTGCCTCCCAGCACTGGGCAAACCCAGCTAGGAAATAATCAGCCAAAATTGCAAACACAAATTTGTACAAATTACAAGTCTGAGGCAGCATGCCTCCATAAAATATCTAATGATCTGTCTGGACACTCAGCTCAAGTCTAACTGGAAATAAGTTCATTTGAAGTGTATCCAGTCAAAGTGGGATATTTTTAACCTGTAGCTGACCCAAAGCTGTTTGTTCTTGAGTGTTAGAAGTATTTCTGCTGGTGTAAAAACTCACCTGTTAACAGTGTTAAGGATGTCATAATAACCATTTTCAATAAGAACTTCTTCGATTATCATCTATACGTGAAACAAACAAAAATGTTAGCAAACGAGAAAATCTGCAGATGCTGGAAATCCAAGCAACACACACAAAATGCTGGAGGAGCTCAGCAGGTCAGGCAGCATCAATGGAAAAGAGTACAGACGATGTTTCAGCAGGACTGGGAAAAAAGATAAGGAGTAGATTTAAAAGGTGGGGGGAGGGAGTGACACAACGTGATAGGTGAAACTGGGAGGGGAGGGGTGAGAAGAGCTGGGAAGTTGATTGGTGAAAGAGATACAGGGCTAGAGAAAGGGGAATCTAATAGGAGAGGAAATAAAATGGGTGGCCACTGGGAGATGCCACTTCGTCTGGCAGACAACAGAGGTATGGTGACACTCATCTGTGAGTCTGTTGGGGTAATTTACTGTATCTGGTGCTCCCGGTGTGACCTCCTGAATATTGGTGAGACCCAATGTAGATTGGGAGACCGCTTCGCTGAGCACCTACGCTCCATCTGCCAGAAGAAGCGGGATCTCCCAGTGGCCACCCATTTTAATTTCACTTCCCATTCCCTTTCCAATATGTCAGTCCATGGCCTCCCCTATTGTTGCAATGAGGCCACACTCAGGTTGGAGGAACAACACTTCGTAATCCGTCTGGGTAGCCTCCAACCTGATGGTATGAACATCGCTTTCTCGAAGTTCCACCAATACCCCCACCCTCTCCTTCATCATTCCCCATCCCTTTTCCCTCTCTCATCTTATTTCCTTGCCTGCCCATTACCTCCCTCTGGTGTTCCTCCTACCCCCCTTTTCTTTCTTCCATGGCCTTCTGTCCTCTCCTATTAGATTCCCTCATCTCCAACCCTGTATTTCTTTCACCAATCAACTTTCCATATTTTTACTTCACCCATCCCCGTCCTGGTTTCACCTGTCACCTTGTGTTTCTCCCTCCCCTCCCCCCACCTTTAAAAAATGTCAGCAAGCAATTTAATTCCTTACCTTTCAAATACTAGAAGTAAATATTAGCAAAATAGTTTTTGCTTAAGGTTGGCATGATAATGTAGTGGTTAGAGCAGTCGTTTCATCAACTGGAGTGGGATTCCTATCACTGTAAGGAATCTGTATGTTCTCCCTGTGACTGTGTGTGTTTCCTCCAGGTACTCTGGTGTCATCCCACACTCCAGAGTTGGAGCTGGTAAGTTGTGGCCAGGCTATGTTGCTGTTGGAAGCAAGGCAACACTTGCAGGCTGCCCCCAGCACAATCCTCGCTGACTTTATTTGACACAAGCCACACATTTCATTGTATATTTCGATGTACATGTCAAATAAAGATTCTTTCTACTGATTAACGGAACAGTGACTGATTTCATGACCCCATGTGTACAGGATAGAATCCAATATGGTAATGGATCATATTTATCTATCAAAACATTAGGCGTGGTAGTATAGTGGTTAGCCTAACTCTATTTAAGTGTAGTGACCTGGGTTTGATTCCCACTGCTGACTATAAGGAGTTTATACGTTCCCCCCCACCAATCCAAAGACATACAGGATAGTAGTTTAATTGGGCCATATGCATGTAACTGGGTTGTCTGTGCTTGTTGAGCTGGAAGGACATATTACCAAGCTGCATCTTTAAATATAAAAAGCAAAACTGGATGTGGTCTCACTACTTTCAAACATGCTACATGTTTAAATGTCATTAAAGTTAAACATAGTTAAACATGTAACTGGTGAAACACTGACCTGCATCTGTTCATAGGTTATTCCCTCTTCATATTCATAGCTGTAGGTGTTCACTGGAGTCAGATTGGAAGGAAGAACAATGATACTAACATGATGGACCAGCAAGTAAATACAGAGAGTAATATAACTAGTGTGCAATTAACTAACACGCACCAGATGTTAAGTTAGAGGTAAAATTGTAACAAACAAGGCACTGGAAGTTTCATGAAATGTGTTGTTTTGTGGCAGCAATACAGTGCAATACATAAAAAACTAATTTACAATAAGAAATGTATAACAAATTAAATTAAATAAGTAGTGCAAAAGGAGATCTAAAATAGTGAGGTTGTGTTCATAGGTTAGTTCATTGTCTGTTCAGGAATCTGATGGTGGAAGTGAAGAAGCCGTTCCTAAAGCATTGAGCGTCTGTCTTCGGGTTCCTGGACCTCCTCTCTGATGGTAGTAATAAGCAGAGAGCATGTCCTGGGTGGTGTGGGTTGTTAATGATGGATGCTACATTTTTGAGGTAACTTTGCTACCAAAGACATGGGCTTGCTCGGATAAGTGCAGCTCCCACGACATTAAAAACAAACCCACTTGATGGTCTCCTATCCACCACAATAACTATTTTTCTACCATTGCCACATACACAATCCTCGGAATACACTGCAATTACTCTTCTCGTTATGTTTTGTGGGTTAGGGGAAGAGTTGATTAATGATTGTTACCTGCTCTATCTCCAGGGAATGCTGCACTCTCCCTGGACATTTGATGCATTAAATTGCAATCTGCTGTCACAATGTTCAGTTCAATAAGTTCAGGGGATCCTTGAAGAAGCTGTCATTACAAAATATTTTTAGAAAGTTCATGAAATCTGCTTATGATGTGATTTTGATAACCAAGTATTTCTGTAAAATCCCAGAATGGCATGAAAAAATGGTCAATTGAAAAAAAAATACAAGGTAACTAAAAATACTACTTATTAAAAGTTATTTTTCTGCAATACTTCAATAGTATTTAGAAATTCACTGTAGTAACAGATTGAATCTATTTCACATTACACAAAATTTAATCTTTTGCACAGTAGTAATTTGGTCAAAGGTTTCTTGACCTATACTTTGTTAAATTATCCTCAATATACCCTTCACCTTGCAGATGCCTGTGGTTCAGAAGTATATCTGAAATTTCAAAATATTTAATTTCCAAATTTTTCATCACCATTTTAACTGTTATGACAACAGACCTTTTTAAGTTCTGCTTTCAAGTTGCAAGGATTGCTTAGTGGACTGAACAATGACTTCTTAAACCTCTCAATTACACTTCTCCGAAAGTTGTGATGCAAAGTCGGTGGAAGCTGTAGTGGGGGGGGGGGGGGGGTAGGGGATGGTAGTGGGGAAAGGAGAATTGAATTTAAAACATAAAAGCTTTCAGTTATTTCATTAATTTAGAGAAACATCTGTATAGCTTCTCCACATTTAGCAATTGTTTTATATTATAAAACATATTATGGCCTTAATTATTTGAAAAGCATTGAATACAGTAGATCATATAAGGCACCTTGTATTACAAAATGGTTTAACCCATGTAACATCATTATGCATGTGATGTGAAACTACAGGATAGATGGTTGGTTAACCCCATCAATTTATATCTGTTGGTAACAGAAGATTCAAGATAATTTGTCCATGAATAGTTCTAATCTATTAAGGCTTTTAAAAAACTTTCCTATATGACTTTTTTTTGACAAGATATTGTTATCATAATTCTTTTTCCAATTCAGGCACCAGAATTAAAAAATCCAAACAAGAAAAAAAACCATGAAGAGATCCATTTTTCTGCTTATGATGTGGTGAATTGTGTTTTGGTAGGCTCAAGTGATGGATCATTAAATCAACTCTGTTAACTGCTACACTACTGTGCTGCCCTTTTGACAACCTTCCTCACTATCCACAGCTCCGCCACTCCCATGCTATCTGCAAACTTATTAATCAGTCCACTTACATTTTTGTCCAGGTCATTAAATCTCAAATATCAGAGGATCCAGCAGTGTCACTTTGGAACACCAGTGATTACGGGCCTCAGTTAGAATAACAACCTTCCATCACTACCCTCTATCTTCTGTGGCCATCCAGTTTACCAGGTCCCCATGAATTCTATGTTTCTTAATCTTCTGGATCAGCGTACCATGGGGCTCTTGCCAAATGCTTTATGGAAGTAGACAACATCCACTGACCTATCCCATCAACCATCTTTTCCACCTGCTCAAAAACAGTAGATCCAGTTTGTTTTCCACACAAATGCTGACTATCCATAAAAGATTGTTGATTTTCCAGACATTAGTATATCCTATCCCTAACACTCCAACAATTTCCCTATCACTGATGTAAGACTCACCAGCCTATCATTTCTTGATTTGAATTTATTGCCATGTTTAAACAAAGGAACAACATTAGCTGTCCTCCAACCCTCAGTACCTTCCCCATGGCTACAGAGGATACAGAGATCTCTGTTAAGACACCAGTAATTTCCTTTTTTGTTTCTTATATTGCTGGGATAGATTGGCCCTGAGGTCTTATCCACCTTAATGTTCATCAGATTGCTCAGCTCCTCATCCTCCTTGATATCAACGTGCTCCAGATTTTCTGCATACCCCTCCCTGATCTTGTTATTCTCCACGGCTTCTCCTTGGTAAGTACTGATAACAAAGGACTCATTTAGTATCTCACCCATTTCCACTGTCTCTGGGCATAACTTCCCTCCTTTGTCCCTGACTGGTCCCAGCTACCCTCTTGTAAATCATGTAGCATGGAAAGAAGTCTTTCAGGCCAACCAGGGTGCCATTTGCCCGTGTTTGGTTTTACACTCTCCAACGTTCCTATCCATGTACATGTCCAGATGTCTTTTAAACATTTTAATTGTACTTACCTAGACACTTGCTCTGGCAGTTTATTCTACAAACCCTCTGCATAGTAAATCAAGCCCATCATATCCCCTTTAAATTTTCCCACCTACCTTAAATCTATGCCTTCTAGTTTTGGACTCCCCTTTCCTGGGGAAAAAGACTGTTACCATCCACCTGAGGTATGGTTACCCCTCAGTCTCCTAAACTCCAGCCTGTCCAGACTCTCCTTAAGTCACCAGCCATCCAATCCAGTCAGCCTCCTAGTGAATCTTTTCTATACCTTTCCAGCTTATGACATCTTCCAATAGGAACGTGACTCAAACTGCACAGAATCCTCCAAGTACAGTCGCACTGATGTCTTGTACAGCTGTAACACGGCATATCAACTCTTGTACTCAGTGCCCTGACCGATGAAGGGAACCACGCTAAACACCTTCTTCACAACCCTGTCTACCTGTGTTGGGACTTCAAAGAATGAGCTGGTTGTATGATCTCGACCCAAAACATTGACTGTGCGTTCATTTCCATAGATGCTGCCTGACATGCTGAGTTCCTCCAGCATTTTGTGTGTATTGCTAAAGGTCTCCCTGTTCTACAACACACTCTGGGGCCCTGCCATTTACTGTGCAAATTTAACTTCCCAAAATACAACACTTCGCAGTTGTCCGGGTTTAATTCTATCTGCCATTTCTTGGCCAACTTTCCCAGTTGATCCAAATCCTGTTGGAATTTTAGATAACCTTCTTCAGTGTCCACTACACCACTACCTGTATTTCATCCAAATTGTTAATATATATGATAAACAACAGGGGACCTAGCACTGGAATCTGCGGCAAACTACTAATACAGGCCCCTGATCTTCAAAATGGTCGGGGCAGCAGAGTACCGTAATGGTTAGCACAACATTTTACAGTACCAATGACCTGGGTTCATTTCCTGCCTCTGTTTGTATCTTCTTCCATGACTGCATGGGTTTGGTCCAGGTGCTTGGGTTTCCTCCCACATTCCAAAGATGTACTAGTTAGGTTAATTGGTCATCTCATGATTAGGCTAGGTTTAAACTGGGGGTTGCTGGGTGACATGGCTTGAAGGGCTTGGAAAGGTCCATTCTGCACTGTATCTCAATAAATAAACAATAAAAAATCATCTACTACCACCTTCTAACTCCTTCCAGAAAACCTATTAACTAGCTCCTACCACTAAATACATTTTAGCCCCTTCCCCTAACTTTCTGTACGGATTGCTCCCTCCGCAACTCTCTTGTCCATTCGTCCCTCCCCACTAATCTCCCTCCAGCTGCTTATCCCTACAAGCAGCATAGTTGCAACACCTGCCCATTCACCTCCTCCCTCACCACCATTTAGGGCCCCAGGTGAGGTAACACTTCACCTGTGAATCTGCTGGGGTTGTCTATTGGGTCCACTGGTCCTGATGCGGTCCCCTCTACATTGGTGAGACCCGTCATAAACTAGGGGACTGCTTCATCGAGCACCTCTGCACCATCCACCACAAGTTGGACTTACTGATGGTCAGACATTTTAGTTCCAATTCCCATTCCGATGTGTCGATCCATGACCTCCTCCTGTGCAAAGATGAGGCCACCCTCAGGGTGGAGGAACAACATGTTGTGTTCCGTCTGGGTACCCTCCAGCCTGATAAAATGAATATTGATTTCTCCTTCCGGTGAACAAATTCCACCCCTCCCCCCAATTCCCCACTCTGACCTCTCACTTCTTCTCACCAGACTATCACTTCCCCTGGGTCCCCTCCTTCCCTTTCTCCTATTGTCCACTCTCTTCTTCTATCAGATACTTGTCTTTATCTGGCTTCATCTATCATCTTCCAACTAGCCTCTTTCCCCTTCCCTGTCTTTTCATTGTGACATATTTCCCCTTCTTTCTCAGTCCTGAAGAAGGATCTTGGCCTGAAACGTCAATTGTTTACTCTTTCCCATAGATGCTTCCTAACCTGCTGAGTTCCTCTAACATTTTGTGTGTGTTGCTTTGGATTTCCAGCATCTGCAGAATTTCTCATGTTTGTAATTAACTAGCTCTCGCTGGAATTCCATTAGATCTAATCTTACCGACTAGTTTACCATGGGGGATCTTGTCAAATGCCTTGCTAAATTCCACTGTATACAAGATCTAAAGTCACCACGATTCACACTATGCTGCATGTGGAACTTCTTGGCTGAGGAAAGGATGTGTAACTACAATATTCTCTGCCCATTGCACAGTGGTCCATTGGGTTTCATAGAACATTAATCCTAATCCTCCCTCATGCTACACAAAATCAAACTTTTAGCAGGGGCCTCAGTATTGTCAATGATTCCTCCCATTCGTCCAACAATCTCTTTGACCCCCTACCATCAGGCAGGAGGTACCATAGCATTAAGACAAGGACTGTTAAGATGGGAAATAGCTTCTTCTCCCAATCTGTAAGACGACTGAACTCCCTTCCACCACCCAGATCTCATCATATATGAAGCACCGGTATTATACTGTTTACTTTTTAACTTGTGTCGTAAATTATTTCTTGATTTATTTGTGCTAATATTACTTTATGTGCTGTGTATGAGTTATACAATATCCATTCTACACGGATTGTGGAGTAGCACAATCTCATTGTCTTGAGTAATGACAATAAAGTTCTATTCTATCCTATTATACAAGGTGTTGTGCACCTTGGTCTGGAGGAATGTTGGTTCATTTGGCAGTATATGTTGAATGTCAATAAACTTGAACTTGAAATCAGTGCAATGATTTTAAGTACCGGGATGCATTGCTTAAAAGATTGCATTTGAAATTTCTTTCAGCCAGTGTAGTTTTTGCAGAAGGCCAAGGATTTGCATTGCTTATGCATACAGAACAGAAGTTTAAATACAATTATCATACAATGCTAACAGAACACACATTTTAAATTGTAGTTTATACTCCAGGTTATTGTTTGTCTATGAAGGGTACAAATTTCTGTCCTGATGCATTACTAATCACACAGAGAGAAAGCTAAGCGATTTAGAAGATAAATACCTGGGTTTCACATTGTATATTTGAAATTAAAACTGAAAGGATTTAAATGCAACAGGGTGTAATAAATAACAGAACAAATCAAACCAAACGCATACCTGTGTGATATATATGATCTTGTGCAGCTGAATGAGAATCTGTTGGATTGGGTCACTGATTTGTCGTACTTTCCGTTGAGACACTGCTATTCCTGCAGATGCTATGGGTGAGAATCCCAAAATAAGGTACAGTAATTCCAAGTAGAAAGAGTGTGATTAAATGATGGGAAAACTACGAGAGTAGTATCCATAAGTAATTGAGAGATAATAGTACAAAAGAACTGATATGGTTAGAGAAAGACATAGTAAATTACATGGAAAGTAATACCTTAGCTTTATATTTTGAAGACTAGTTTTAAAGGCTGCAGGAGTTGTATGTGTCCAGGACAAATAAATGGGTAGGAAAAAATTATTGTGGACACTATGTACCCTGCAAATTCCCTTTTCCAAAAGTTCTCTTCTGGAAAGCTCTATACAGCTATTAAAACAAAAAAACTTCACACCATCTTAGAAGTATCTTCCCCTAGGTGGTTAATCTAGTCATTCATTGTAGTTATCCCCCTATCCCCTCTATCTATTACCCCCGTCACTATACTGCACTGTATACACTTTTTATAAAGCTGTTTACATTGTAAATACATGCTGGTTTTTACCTATGCAAATTTTATTCCATATCTGTAATTTAAACTCTAACCTATTTTACATAATTCTTAATTCTTTATAATTGTTGAATGTTGTTTTTATTGCACGTCGTGCCCTAACACACCACAGCAAATTCCCAATACATGTAAATGTACACGGCAAATAAAGTTGATCCTTTAAACTGTGATATTATACAATAAACTGTTGCCAATGAATTACAAATAATGTCCCAATCCTACTCATGAAGACTGATTGATATAGAAAAATTGAAAATATGTCATCCATGCCATTGAAAGTTTAAACCCGTGATTGTGGTTGAACCTTCTACCAACCAACAAATGTAGGAACTGCATCACGCACAATACTTTAGGGCTCTGCTTTCCATGGTTTGCTTGCTTTACAGTGCTGCATTAATGGAATCATTCCACTGTAACCACAGAGTTAACCATTTTAATTCTGAGCTTATCTGAATATATTCTGCATTGTTTGAAATGAAGAACTGAGATTAGAGGGACTCCTGCAAATCTTTTATCCTTTGCTATTTCAACCATGTTCATTGCTAATAAACTTTGCTCATTTTCTAAATTCTGAATTTGATGTGTTTATTTCTATGGTATCAAATTAATTTAATATTGCTTTTAAATTTTACCACTTAGGTTCAAACTGGAGATGTTTTGGTATTATTGTACTCAGTGGTACCCACTCTTTTGTACCCTGAAGCCAATTTATATATTCCTAGGTCTTGCCCTGAATCAATCCACACAGCTTTAAGCCACTTATATTATAGTGTATTGTATGGAGTTTCCTTAAACCATTTTAATCTGAATATGTCTTTTGTATAATTCTCATAAACATTAAATGCCTTTGAATGTTATCTTTTGTTTCTAGTCTATACTTTTTCCTATCAGTTTCTCTTGGCTATAATTTCACATAACTACCATGGTCCTTAAGTCTTCGCAGCACTACATCAGGTAGACTATGACACTGCCACCCTGAGCTTATGGAATTTCCTGTTCTCTTCGAGCATGCTCTGATGCCAACTGAAGGTATTGGTAGAAATAAGCCTAGTTGTAGGAGATCTAAACAAGTAAGACAAAGAAAAGACCAATTCATCTCAGCAAGTATTGAAAACCATAGCATTAAATGATTGCTTTGTAATAATTATGCCTTCAAACAAAACCTAAGATACCTGGTCTAGACTTGGTATTTGAATGCCTTGTCTTTCTTCCAGGTCTGTAAAACAAAACCATGGTCAAAGTAAAACAAACATTAGAACATTAAATAAAAGCAACTAGTTCACTTGACTGTCTTTATCATTCTGATTATTAACTAGAGAGGTACAGTCTGACTACCAACTAGATGATGAACAAAGCCATTATATCTATTTACTTGAAGATTAACTCTGCAGGGGAGAATTATTTACCCTTTGTTTGAATTGAGTCTTACATTGAGTATTTCAGGTTTTTTCCAATGTTAATAGCTTATTCAAAATTAGGACAATTTACCAATTGGAAGTTTAGTACAACCTAGCATTGAATTTGTGTGTAGTTTTTCATTGATTCTATTGTATTTCTTTTTTCTACTGTGAATGCCCGCAAGAAAATGTATCTCAGGGTAGGTTATGGTGACACATACATACTTTGATAATAAATTGACTTTGAACTTCTAGTGCTGCTGCACGTCTCGCAGGCCCATACAATAACACAATGTTTGACTCTCAGGACTGGGAATATAAATTAAGATGACAAGCAGTTCTGTGTTAGAGGTATGGTGTGTTAAATGAGACTTGTTACTTTTAAATTTGAAATTGATATTCAGAGATTTTATGTTAATAAGTGATATTAAGAGAAATCAGCAGAGTTGATAGCTGCATTATGATTTTTGGTCACTGAAAAGAGATATTGTACCTACCTGCATTTTTTTTTAATTTTTAGAAATGACTGTATTAATTGCTTGCTCCAAGTGAGGTCATGTAGCACGAAATAATGATCTACCAAGTCCATGCAAATCATTAAACACTTCTCTATAATAATCCCATTTTCCAACATTTGGCCCTTCGTCTTCAGTTGTTTATCTAAGCAATATTTCAATGTTGTCAGAGTCTCTGCCTACATAATTTCTCTGAGCAGTGCATTCCAGCATTTTCTGGGTGAAAATATTTCTTCCTCACTCTCCTCCAATATGCATTCCCTGACAATAGCCTCTTATGTTGTTAGATATCCACTGATTTTGTTCTACGAACATTTAGATTTTTAAATTTTGTTATTATAACCTCACAATTATGTTCAAGAACAGCTGCTTCCCTTCAACCATTTGGTCTCGAACCAAAGTTCAAAGTACACTTATTATCAAGGTATGTATATATTACACAACCTTGAGATTTGTCTCCTAACAGGCAACTGTGAAACAACGGCACCCAAAAAAAGATATATTTTATACATATATGTAAAAAGACTGGCCAACACCCAACGTGCAGAGAATAAAAACCACACCATGCCCATAAAAAAAAGAATAAATAACCAATAAAAAAGACTGTCGAATACCCAATTTCCAATGAAAATAAACTCAGGCAAACAGTAACTGCAAGCAAATAGTGTTTCTGAACTTGTCTACAAAGAAGATCCCATAGTTCAGCGCAAAGCCAAGAAAATGTCATGGATCAGTGATCTAAACCAGTTCGTATCTCACCTTGGCCCCAATACCTTGACCTTTTCAGTCTGGCCCGGCGCTTAACTATCTGTCCGAACATTGGGTTCCGCCGCTTTGTGCAGCAAAGTGAACCAGTCTGCCGCTTGCCTTGGGCCCTGGCACCCTGACCGTTTCAATGAGGCCCACCACTTAAATCTCCATCCCAACAATGGGTTCTGCCACTTGGATATGCAAAACTTCACCACCTTGATTTGGCCTGTACATTTTTGTCCGAACATCATGTTCAGTCATATTAATATGCACTGTGACCATGGCTTTGATTTGGCCTGTCCTTGATCTTTCATGTTCTTCCATGCTCTTGGCAAAGGGCCCGCCACCTTGCCTTGCCGGAGTTCTGCCACATCGAATTGTCTCCATGTTCAAAAGAAAGTTACAGATTACTTGCAATGATTGTTTGCCAGAAAAAGTATGGTTAACAAAGTATTTAGTTGCTATCCTTGTTGTTAGTCACCAGCCAGAAGTTGCTGAGGTTCACCACCAACATCTTAAACTGTAAGATCTTAAACCGTGTGACTATCAAAGAGTTTCTTAAATACTCCTAATGCATCTGTCTTTACCATTACCTCTGGCAGATACCTACCACTTTCTGTATAAAAAAGCTTACTCGTAAAACTTATCTCTTTCCCTCAATCATCTTATACTTTCCCTCAATCATCTTAAAGTTATGCTCCCTGGTATTAGCTATTTTTGCTCCAAGAAAAAGTCTCTGGCTATCCACTCTATCTATGCCTCTTATGTGTATCAAATGGTTGTTTTTTGGTCGTGTAGTGGGTAGTGCTTGTCATTCTCACTTTCAGCTTTTGCCACGGGCTAGAAAAGGAGAGCTGAATTTCTAAGTCTCCTACGCCAGCACATAGGCCCTCCAACAACAGGCCTCATGTAGTCCCCCCTTGCTGGTGACACACGGAAATTGAATTCCTTTTGGACTCAGGCTGAACTACTGAGGACGGGGAGAAGGTCTGGTCCCTGCACATGTAGCATGCAGGCCCACTGGTGCGTGGACCGCCCTGGTGCTCATGAATGCTCAACAATCTCCTCCCTCGCTTCCCATAGTAGCCTTACATAAGTCTGCATCTGCAAAGAATTGGAAACAGTCAGCAAGTCAGGCACAGTATTGTTGGAGAGAGACACACATAGTTAAGGTTTCCAGTCAATGACTCTTCATTGGACTCAGAATGTTTGATCTCATCTAATAATAGAAGCCGCAGCATTGTATTCCTCTCATTTTTCATCACGTGTTTGTGGCCATTCTTTATTTCTTCACTACGGCTGGGAAACTTGGCAAAAATAAATACTCTTCATTCTCAATTGAAAAGAATTGAATGGAACGTCTTAACAAAGGAAGACATCATAACGTACTTCACTGATTGTAATTGAATAAGAATGGGCAGCAACCTGAACAAAGGAGATTTTAGGAGGAAGAGTGATTAAAAGCTTTGTCAAAAAGGACAGTCTCAAGGAGGTGTATGAGGAAATTTGGTATGTTACCGTAAGCTGCAGCAAATTTCTACAGATGTACCATGGAGAAAATTCTGACTGGCTGCATCACCATCTGGTAAGGAGGCATCACTGCACGGAGGATTGTAAACTCAGTCAGCTCCATCATGGGCACTAGCCTCCCCACCATCACTGACATTTTCAAAAGGCAATGTTTCAAAAACGTGGCACCCATCATAAAAGGCCTGCACAATCTCTGACATGCCCTCCTCTCATTACTACCATCAAAGGAAAACACAGTCAAAGTTTTAGAAACAGCTTCTCCCCTCTGCCAACAGATTTCTGAATGGTCCGTAAACACTACCATACTATTTTGCTCTCTTTTTGCATTACTTATTTATTTGTAGGTATGTCCTATTGTAACTTATAGCAAATTTTACACTGTACTGCTGCTGTAAAACAAATCTCAAACTTACAGTACTGTGCAAATCTGTTAAGCACATAGATACAGCTAAAATGCCTAAGACTTTTGCACAGTACTACAGAAATTTTATGTATTGCACTGTACTGCTGCCGAAAAAAAATCAGATTTCATGATATAAGTGAATGACGATTAACCTGATATGGGTCTCTATTGTGGACCGACAGTGGGAAGGGGGCAGGGAGAGGGGAATCATGGTTGGGAAAAGGGAAAGGGAGAGGGGAGGGAGTGGAAAACACCAGATAGACATTCTCTAATGACCAATAAACTAATTGTTTGGAATCAAATGATCTTGCCTGGTGTGTCAGGGCTGGGTGCATCTGCATCTGGGCGCCCCTTACCCCAGGCATTCCTTCTCTGCCACCTGTCCCATACCCCTCCCGCAGTGCTGCACCCTCACCATTCCCAACATATAAAGTATATAGCTAGGGTGTCTCAGACTTTTGCACAGTAATGTATATTAATGTTATTAAACCTGCTTTTAATTCTCAGCAGTGATGGAGGACCAGATAACTGGAAATTCATTCAAAACTCCTATGTGGAGAAGTATGGGAGATATACAAGGGGCCGGAACTGCAGAAAATTGTAAAGGTATGGCTATAATGCAATGTAACAAGAGGCTGAGAATTTAAATAGAGAATCTTTTAAAAAAATTATTAGTGTGACTTCCTGGAAGCTTTCATTGTGACAAGATCAAGTGTATTGTCATTCAACTGATACATAACAACATTCTCTGAACAAAACAACATTCCTCCAGACCTAGGTACTGTACACAACATAGTACATATAACTGACACGTAACACTAAGGTAATATTACCACAAATAAATTAACAAATAATAAGGTGCATTTATGACACAAGCCAAGAAGTAAACAGTGTAATGTTACTGGTGCTTCATTTGTAATGAGACCTGGGTGGTGACAAGGAGTTCAGTTGTCTCACAGCCTGGGGGAAGAAGGTGTTTCCCATCCTCACAGTTCTTGTCCTAATGATATGGTGCCTCCTGCCTGATGATAGGGTGTTAAAGGGATAGTGGGCCGGATGGGAGGGTGGGAGGGGTCATTGACAATGTTAAGCATCCTGCATATGCAGAGCTCCTGATAAATATCTCAGGTGGGTGGAAGGCAGACTCCGATGATCCTCTCAGCACTCCTCGTAATCCTTTGAAAGGTCTTGTACTCAGATGCCTTGCAATTACTGTGCCAGACAGTGCTGCAGCTAGTCAGGACACTCTCAATGGTACTCCTGTAAAAAATGAGTTAGAATGGGGGTTCAGTGGGGAGAGCCTCGCTTGCCTCAATCTCCTCAGATAGTGGAGATAACGCTGTGCTTTAAAGAGGTGGCATTGAGGGACCAGGTGAGATCCATCATGACTTTGTAGACAATTTGAGGAATGCAGTTAGTCGTGACAAATCATCCCCTGAAGACCAAGAGAGGCATTTTCTAGTGTTATCCCTTCATAATTTAGGCTTTCAAAAGTACAGAGTACTGATGTACAAAATACTTACTCTGCCTCATGTTGACTCTCTATGCCAATATAACTCATACTTCTTGGTAAAGTAGCTGCAAAAAGAACAGAACAATTTCTGCAAAATCTCGTCTTTAAACGAATTTCAATATTTCATCCTAACGTTAGCCTTTTCTGTACACATTTTCGCAGATGGTATTTAATAAAAATAATGACAAGTGCTCCTGCCAATAGAAAATGTAAAAATATTTTATGAACATTCATTATTTTCCTAAGACTCAGTGCTCTTAATCATGAAAATAAATAATCCATATCTAATTCCCTATATAATTGAAGAATTATGAGCCAAATTGCTCTGCTGGCATGGTGGAGATTTCTAAGTGCCAGTTAACTAGGAGGTTGTATGTCCCCCTGTGACCACAGGGGTTTCCTCCCCCATTCCAAAGATGTACAGGTTAGTAGGTTAATTGGTCACATGAGTGTAACAGGGTGGTACGGGCTCACTGGGCCTTTTAGCGTGCTGTATCTCTGAATAAAATAAAATAACGTAGATTGGAGGTTTATTTTAACATGTTATTTACTTACATCATATATGTCAAACTCAAGGCCCGCGGGCCAAATCCGGCCCGCGGTGGAATTATCTTTGGCCCGCGAGATAATATCTAATTACTATTAAAGCTGGCCCCAGTAATCGAAGTGCCTATGGCGTATGATATGGCTAATGCTGAGTTTATTCAGGTACCAGGTTTTCAGGGTTTTTAGTGTTTATTCGGCAGTCTTCTTCATAAGAAACGGAATTTGTAAAGTGAAACATTTTAGTTATAGCAGTGACTAAGACACTCGAGAGCAGGCTGAAAAAATGGAGGCAACGAAAGCTGCGTTCGCACACGTCCGACTGATCCGGCCCGCATGAAGCTGCATTTTGCTCAATCCGGCCCGTGACCTAAAATGAGTTTGACACCCCTGACTTACATGGTTACATATTGGTGATCAGTGTGAATCTAGAGGCAATTTAAAAATGTATAAAAACAGGGTGTATAATATCTTGGTCTTAATTAGTAGGGGATTGAGTTCAAAAATCACGAGGTAATGTTGAAACTGTATACAAATCTAGTTAGACCACACTTGAAATATTGTGTTTAGTTCTGGTCACCTTATTAAAGAAATGAGGTGGAAGTTATAGACAGTGTGCAGAGGAGATTTACTAGGATGCTGTCTGGACTAGAGGGCATGTCCATAAGAGATATAGGAACAGAATTAGGCCATTCGGCCCATCAAGTCTGCTCCACCATTCCATCATGGCTGATTTATTAACCCTCTCAACCCCTTTCTCCTGCCTCTCCCTGTAACCTTTGACACCCTTACTTATAAAGAACCTCTGCTTTAAATATACCCAATGACTTGGCCTCCACAGCCGTCTGTGGCAATGATTCCACAGGTTCACCACCCTCTGGCTAAAGAAATTCCTCCTCATTTCAGTTCTAATGGGATGTCCTTACAGTCATAGAACATTACAGCATAGTACAAGGCAATGCCCTCTGGTACTAGACTGTCTCCCACTCCCCACCACCCCCACCCTATAGGAATCTCCTCACCATGTACCCTCTATTGAGGCCTTTCACTATTTGATAGGTTTCAGTAAGATCCCCCAAAAGATCTTCTCTTTTCTTCTAATCTCTAGCAAGTACAGGCCCAGAGCCATGAAACACTCCTCATATGTTAACCCTTTCATTTCTGGGATCATTCTAGTGAGCCTCCTCTGGATCCTCTCCAATGCCAGCACATCCTTTCTTAGATAAGGGGCCTGGAATTACTCATGAATTGTGGTCTATCCAATGTAGTATAAAGACTCATAATGTCTTATGAAGATAGGTTGAGCAAGCTAGGGCTTTTACCTTCAGAGTGAAGGATGCTGAGAGGTGACTTGATAGAGGTGTACAAGATGATAAGAGCCATAGATAAAGTGGATTGCCAGTGACTTTTTCCAAGGGTACATTTAGATGATATGACGAGCTTAATTGTAAGGGGATAGGAGCAAAGTACAGGGCAGGGGTTCCCAATCTGGAGTCCAAGGACACCTCAGTTGATGGTAAAGGTCTATGGCATAAAAAAGAATGGGAACCCATGGTATGGGGTTTGTCAGATTTCTTTACACAGAGAGTGGTGTGAGCATGGAACCTCCTGCCTGGGGCAATGGTAGAGACAGATACATTAGAGGCATTCAAGAAACTCTTAAGTAGGCAGATAGATGATAAAAAAAAATGGAGGGCTGTGTAGGAGGGAAGGGTTAGATTGATCTTCGAGTAGGTTAAAAAGACAGCACAACATTGTGGGCTGAAGGGCTTGTACTATGCTGTAATGTTCTATGACTCTAAACATGAACAAGATTTAATAGTCAACTATCAAGCTGTAAGCAATGAACCTTGTATCAGGATTTATTAAATCTAAGACTATAACTCAACTGTCATTATGATGGAAACCTGAACCATTAATATATCAGGCAGCCTGTCAATACATGGAGCTGTTCTATTATTTTGTGGCTATAGGATTGAAAATAAATAGTTTTACTGTCAGCAAAATAAATATCAGTCTCTATATATTAAAATGCACAATTCATCTTTGGAAATCCCAATTTAGAGGTTATTGAAACATTTTCTCTTGGGAAAAATTAGAATAGAGTAAACTAAGTCACCTGTCAGTGACGGCTAGTTATGAAAGATTTATTACAAAGTAATTCTACCTGTTATATTGAGACAGCCAGAGCTTTCAAGGGAATAAGCCCGAAGGCTGCTGTTGAAGTGCACGACTTCTGCTCTGGACCCTGACGGCAGCAGTAGTCCCTGACTAAACACATTAGAGGGAGAAGTATGCCCTTTAAAAGAAAAATCACACTATTGCACAGGTTTTTGTATTTGCTTAATAATTCTCAGCAGAATCACTTAACTGATTTGAACAGGTAGTTTCAGTTGATTTATGAAAAGAACTAAATATAGTTACACATTCATAATTGAGAATAAGATTATATAATACAATAGTCATTCTCATACAAGTCCAGTACGTCACTTACGTGGTTATATTTAAATCTGCCGACTTCAGGTATTTTGAAACAAGTGTCAACTACTTATTTGATAAATTGATCTATTATTGTCATATGAACTAGAGTACAGTGGAAAAGCTTGTCCTGGATACCGTCCGTACAGGTCATTTCTCTACACGCTGCATTGGGGTAAGTGCAAAGTAAAACAATAACAACAATAGACAGAGCTAACAATTCTATAACCAATAGATCAAATTAGAGCTACGTAGGTCAGTTACAACAGGCTTGGCATCTATTAAGAGAAGGCAGCTAGGCAGCTCTGAGAATACCTCCATCCTAAATGAAGGCTGAGCTCAGTGTACACGTACCAAGGAGAAGGCTGAACTATTTGCAAACAAATTGAGCCTGTGCCAAATAGCTGCATCCACTAGATAGAGCAAAGTCACTCAACACCTTGGTTGTAATGCTGAAGACTTGTGCTCCAGAACAAACCACACTTGTCTGAGTGGTGGTGCAGTGGTTAATTTGCCAGGTTAGTAACTCGCTACACTGGGCTAACGATGTGGAATACTGAGCTCAAATCCTACCATGACTTAAAAATTCAATTATTTATTATTGGTGCCAGAATGTGTGGTGACACTTGTGGGCTGCCCCCAGCACATCCTTCTGTTATGTTGGTTGTTTACACAAATTTCACTGTTTCAATGTACATGTGATAAATAAATCTTAATCACTTTACCCTCTCCTTCCAGTGTAGTTTCAGCACTCATATCTATATGACAGTTGTAGTGCAAAATCTGTTGATATGCAGCTGATCCAATCCACTGAGTAATAGCCTACTGTATACCCTCAAATATCTGCAATGTTGCCAGTAGGTGACATCAACAGTGCTACTAAATTAAACATCTTTGCCAATAACCTACTCATCTACATCCAGATGGGTTTCTTGCAGGATGGCACAGGTCCTGGCATCATCAATCTTGGTCCAACATGGGCAGAAGAGCTGAATTCTAAAGGGGAGGTGAAGTACAGGACCTTGACCAATTAGACTTGAAGGAACCCTGGTGATCTGGTCAAGAGTATCAAAAGGGAAAACTCCCATTGACCAAGCCATGTATTGAACAAAAGGAGGGTGGCTGGAGGTACTGGAGATATATCATATCAGCTACAGAGTATCACTGCATGAGGTTCTCAAGGCAGTGTGTTCTGAATCATCCAACTTTAATTGCTCATCACTGACCTGTCTTTATTATCAGATCAGAAGCTGAGCAAACATCTCAATGTTCAATGGCATTCACAATTCAGAAAACAAAGCAATCTCAACCTACACAACATCAGTGAAGGATCCAATAACATCATGTAACACTCATTTATACACATTTCAGGCAATGTCATCTTCAACAAAATAAAGTCCAGGCACGTTTCTTTTATATACAATGTTGTGTTGGCATAAATGTCTTGACAGTCACCACTGACCAGAAATGTAACCACATTGTAGCGGCAAAACAATAGACAATAGACAATAGATAATAGGTGCAGAAGTAGACCATTCGGCCCTTCAAGCCTGCACCGCCATTTTGAGATCATGGCTGATCATCTACTATCAATACCCGGTTCCTGCCTTGTCCCCATATCCCTTGATTCCCCTATCCATAAGATACCTATCTAGCTCCTTCTTGAAAGCATCCAGAGAATTGGCCTCCACTACCTTCCGAGGCAGTGCATTCCAGACCCCCACAACTCTCTGGGAGAAGAAGTTTTTCCTTAACTCTGTCCTAAATGACCTACCCCTTATTCTCAAACCATGCCCTCTGGTACTGGACTCTCCCAGCATCTGGAACATAATTATAACATATTATAAAACCAAAACAATTGCTGCTAGCCTGTGACTGCTATGGGGCTGTTATACTTGCATGACATGCCCTCAGCTCCAACGATTGCTACAAAATTCAAATCCTTTATTCAGAATCAGATTTATTATCAACAGCATGTGTCGTGAAATTTTCATAACTTAGTAGCAGCAATTCAATGCAATACATAATACAGAAGAAAGAAAAAAATAATAAGTAAATCAATTACAGTACAGTGCAGTTCAATCCTTTATTAGCAATTAGCAAACATAGAAACTTGAAGCGATGAAACTTAAGCGTACCTAAATATAAGCTAAGCTTTATTCAGTGTTATCTCAGCAAAGATATGACCTCCACCGGTCCCAAGCTACAAACTGCCACAAAATAAGCAAGAATAAGTAACTTATTCCCTTTGCCTTTTCCACGTCCCCACTCATGTGACTAGTTACCATAATAAACATGCAACACAGAATACAAAGCTGATAGAGAACATATACATGGCTCCTAGACACATAAATATTGTGACTACAAGGGGTTAGAGGCTGGATATTCAATGGCAAGTGAATCATCTCCTTAGTCTCTGATGCTTTATAAAGCCAGACTTAGGAGAGTGATGGTGTAATCTCCATTGCTTGGATAAGTACGGCTCCAACAAATCTGAAGAAACTTGACACCATTTAGAATAAAGCAGCCTGCCTGCCTGACACCTCATCCACTACCTTAACCATTCAGGTCTTCCAACACTAAACATGGGTTCTTTATTAACACTAAACCTAATCCTGTCCTCAAGCACATATTAGCAGCAACCACTGCGTATCATACACAATGAGAATGGCAAGGCAAGCAATGCTTGTAGCAAGGACTAGTGTGAAGCTGCAAATCAATTACATAGTGACCAAAATTGTGAACACTGAGTAGTTTTTGCCTACCTACAGTGCATTGTCTCTGAAGCTCAATTTTTGTTCCTAACTGCCAAACTGACTAAGTTAATTAATATTACAGCCTAAAGTTCAAGCTTGAGAACTTACAGACTTCTAAGTAACTTTGATCAATATTGTAAGGTCATCAGTGGGTCTTGGATTTACCAGTTATGTATTATCTCTTAAGCAGTCAACTTGGCAACAATTGATCATTGAATGCTCAGTACAAGAAAACATAAATTAATAATCTTATCTTTCATAATATATTAGTCAAAGTAAATTTATTATCAATGCCCTTTATCATAAGGCTTAGACTCCCCCACCATAGGTAACATCCTTTCCACATCCACTCTATTGAGGCCTTTCAACATTTGATAGGTTTCAATGAGGTCACTCCTCATTCTTCTGAATTCCAGTGAGTAGAGGCCCAGAGCCATCAAGCACTCATATGAATCAGACTCAGAATTATCATCGCCGGCAGAATTAATATGTCATGAAATTTGTTAATTTGGCAGCAGCAGTACAATGTAATACATGATAAATATAGAAAAAATATCAATTATAGTAAGTGTATATATGTATATTAAATAGTTAACTTAAAAATAGTGCAAAAATAAAAATAATAAAAAAGTGAGGTAGCGTTCATAGTTTCAATGACCATTTAGAAATCAGATGACAGAGGGGAAAAAACTGTTCCTAAATCACTAAGTGTGTGTCTTCAGGCTTCTGTACCTCCTTCCTGACGATAACAATGAGACGAGGGCATGTCCTGCGTTATGGGGGGGATCTTAATAATGGATGCCGCCTCTTGGGGCACTGGTCCTTGAAGATGTCTTAGATACTATGGAGGCTAGTACCCATGAAGGAGCTGACTAACTCTACCACTTTCTGTAGCTTCTTTCGATCCTGTTCAGTAGTGCCCCCCCAATACCAGACATACAGCCTGTCAGAATGCTCTCCACAGTACATCTGTAGAAGTTTTTGAATGTTTTAGGTGACAAACCAAATCTCCTCAAACTCCTAATGAAATATAATTGCTGTCTTTCCTTCTTTATAACTGCATCAATATGTTGACACCCAGGAGCCTGAAATTGCTCACTCTGTCCACTTCTGATCCCTCTATGAGGACTGGTTCATATTCTCTCATCTGACCCTTCCTGAAATTCACAATCAGTTCTTTGGTCTTACTGACACTGAGTACGAGATTGTTGCTGCGACACCACTCAACTAGCTGGTTCCTGTACACCCTCTTGTTGCCATTAGAGATTTTGCCAACAATGGTTGTATCATCAGCAAATTTATAGATGGCATTTGAGCTATGCCTAGCCACACAGTCATGGGTATAGAGAGAGTAGAGCAGTGGGTTAAGCACACATCCTGGAGGGTGCGTCAATGTTGATCGTGAGCGAGGAGGAAGTGTTATTACCAATCCACACAGATTGTGGTCTTCCTGTTAGGAAGTCGAGGATCCAATTGCAGAGGGAGGTATAGAGGCAACTTCTCAATCAGTTCTGTAGAAATGATGGTGTTAATCTTTGAGCTATAGTCAATAAACAGTATCCTGACATAGGTGTTTGCATTGTCTAGGTGAGATAAGACTGTGCAAAGAGCCAGTGAGTTTGCGTCTGTGTAGACAAATTGTGGTGATATGCAAATTGCAGTGGGTCCAGATCCTTGCTGAGGCAGGAGCTGATTCAAGCCATGACCAACCTCTCAATGCATTTCATTACCATAAGTGTGAGTGCTGCTGGATAATAGTCAATAAGGCAGCTCATACTACTCTTCTTGGCCTTTCAATCCTGGAATCATTTTCATAAACCTGCTTTGAACCCTCTCCAGTGTTTCAGCACATCCTTTCTTAGATAAGCCAGCCTATAATTGCTCAGAAAACTCCAAGTGAGACCTCACCAGTGCTTTGTAAAGCTACAACATCACATCCTTGCTTTTATACTCTAGTCCTCTGGAAATTAATACTAACATTGCATTTGCCTTCCTCACCACCAACTCAACTTGCTAATTAACCTTTAGGGAATCCTGCACGAAGACTCCCAAGTCCCTTTGCACCTCAGGTTTTTGAATTTTCTCTCCATTTAGAAAATTCTTCTACCAAAGTCATGACCATCCTAACACTGTATTCTACCTGCCACTTCTTTGCCCATTTTTCTAACCTGTCTGTCCTTTTGTAGTCTCTCAGCTTCCTCAGAAGTACATGTCCCTTCACCTATCTTTATTTTGTCTGCCAACTTGGCCACAAAACCATCAATTCCATCATCCAAATCATTGGCACATAACGTAAAAAGAAGCAGTTCCACAGACCACTGTGGAACACCACTAGTTTCTGGAAGCAAGGCAGAAAAGGCTCCCTTTATTCCCACTCTTTGCCTCCTGCCGATCAGCCAGTGCTCTACCAACGCTAGTATCTTTCCTATGATACCATGGTCTCTTAACTTGTTAAGCAGCCACATGTGTGGCACCTTGTCAAAGGACTTCTGAAAATTCAAGTACACAACATCCTCCGACTCTCGCATCGATCCGGCTTGTTATTTCTTCAAAGAATTCCAACAGATTTGTCAGGCAAGATTTTCCCTTTGGAAAACCATGTTGACTACGGCCTATTTTATCGTGTGCCCCAAATACCCTTCTTGAAGAATGGAGTGATATTTGCAATTTTCTAGTCTTCTAAAACCAGTCCAGAACCCAGCGATTTTTGAAAGATCATTACTAATGCCTCTAAGACCTCCTCAACCACCTTTTTCAGAACCCTGGAGTATATTCCATCTCATCCAGGTGACTTAGCTACCTTCAGACCTTTCAGTTTCCCAAGAATCTTCTCCCTAGTAATGGCAACTTCGCACACTTCTGCCCCCTGATACTCTTGAACTCAAGTGCATTCCACAGAGAAGACTGATGCAAAGTATTCTTTCAATTTGTTTGCTCTTTCCTTGTCTCTTATTACTACCTCTCCAGCCTCATTTTCCAGTGGTCCATTATCTACTCTCACTTCTCTTTTACACTGACTGGCTTACTATGGCAATTGTTCTGCCCATGACCATAAAAAATGGCAGAGTTATGGAGATAACTTAACACATCACAGGAACTAGCCTCTTCTCCATAGACTGTCTACAGTCCTGACGGCCTTACTAAAGTTCAAAGTAGAATTTATTATCAGAGTGCATACATGTCACCATATTCTTTTTCTGCAGGTATACTTAGCAAACCTGTAGAACAGTAACTGTAAACATCAAGAACTGTAAACTGTGTAAGTACAGATATAAATGAATAGCAATAAATAATGAGTATGAAATAACAATATAAAAGAGTCCTTAAGTGAGCCCTTACATGAGTGTAGCTATCCCTTTTTGTTCAGGATCCTGATGGTTGAGGGGTAGAAACTGTTCTTGAACCAGGTGGTGCGAGTCCTGAGGCTCTTGTACCTTCTACCTGATGGCAGCAGTGAGAAAAGAGGATTGCCTATCAAAGATCTCTACCCACACCAGACTTCCTTTCTTCTCCTTTCTCCCATCAGGCAGAAGTTACACAGATCTGAACAGACAGTATGTGCTATGAAGCTCAAGGACTGCTTCCCTAGTACAATAAGCTGGACTTTTGAGCTCACAATCTATATAATTATGCACTGCACCTTCTCTGTAATGGCAACACTTTATTCTGCATTCTGTTATTATTTTACCTTGTACTACTCAATGCACCGCTGATCTGTATCTGATCAGGATGAGAAGTATTGAAGACAAGCTTTTCACTATATCTCAGTACATGTGACAATAATAAATTAATTCCAATTCAAAGTAGGCTGTCTAAATTCATCAGTGTTTTGTCCTTTCCTTTAACATTACAAGGCAATAACGTTCCAAATTCTGAATGAAGAGTTTGCTTTGCCAGGAACAAACATCAAGAATTTCTGGATCCATTCACTTTACATTTTGATAGATGAACACAGATACCAAGTGGGTAAAATCTACAGGATTTTTGCTACACTCACTCAGAGTAGAATCTTTTATCGGGCTTGGGCTTGAGCTGCTTGAATGATCTGAAATATTCAACTCATCTTCGATCTCTGGATAAACATTCACAACAGAGGAAAAGTTAACAAATAAAGATGTACAAAAGAATCATTTTATAATTTTACTATTTATTTTATATCAATAATAATTTTTAATACTTTCATGTCTGAACAATAACCATCTTATTTTATTCAGCATGACAATAACAATTAAGGTACCTAGCAATGTTTTTACCAAACTAGTTCACTAACATATATCAATCTTAAATAAAATTTTGTATTCTAACAGTTGCATGGAAAATTTCTGCAATATTATTTAACACATCACATTATCAAAAAGGCTTTAAACAAGGACAGCACAGTAATGTAGTGGTTAACGCAATGCTATTACAGCATCAGAGAGTCGGGTTCAATTCTGCCGCTGCCTGTAAGGGATTTGTATGTTCTCCCCTTGAACATGTGGGTTTCTTCCAGGTACTCAGGTTTCCTCCCACATTCCAAAGACGTATGAGTTAGTGTTCGTGAGTTGTGGGTAAGCTATGTTGGCTCTGGGTGCTCTGGTTTCCTCCCACATTCCAAAGATGTATGGGTTAGTAGGTTGATCGGTTATATGGGTGCAATTGGCTGGCATGGGTTTTTGGGCTGGAAGGGCCTGTTACTGTGCTATATCTCTAAGTAAAAATAAAATAATTTACAAGGTAAAAAAATATTTAGCTCTATTTATCCAAGTGTCTGATTGTGCATTCTGTTTTAAATAACTTACCGCATTAGATTAATTAATCATTTAGTTTAGCTCATCTTTGAATGTAATTATTCTTGTTAAAGCAATGCATTCTTATTAAAAAATCTTTACTGTACCTTTTTCAATGTTTATGGCAGAGTTAATATTCTCAAGAAATACTGCATCGCTCAGTCTCTCATCATCTTTAAGATGGAACCTGTGCAAGTCGTCCAGTGGGCTGCCAGTAGTTTCCGATGATTCACTCTTCAGACTGCCAGTTCCACTGCTGCTCCCCAAACTTGACTTATCGTAATACTCCTTTAACACAAAAAAGTAAATTTTAACTTAGAAATGTGACCTTGTCATTTCACGGCACCATCCAAGCAGCCTCAACATGAATTGGAGCGTGTTCAGCTAGGGTGGCAAGGTGTGCAGCAGTTAGCTTTACACTTTACGGCACCAGCAACTGGAAGATCGGGGTTCAATTCTCACTGCTATCTGTAAGGAGTTTGTACATTCTCCTCGTGATTATGCAGCTTTCCTCCAGGTGCTTCAGTTTCCTCCCGCATTCCAAAGATGTACAGCTAGGGTTACTGAGTTGTGAACATTCTATGTTGGCACTGGAAGTGTGTTGACACTTGTGCGCTGCCCCCAGCACATTCTCAGACTGTGTTGGTCATTTACGTAAATAACGCAATTCACTGTATGCTTCGATGCAACTGTATGTGACAAATAAAGCTAATCTTTCATTCTCTAAATGCAGCAGAAAGTATGTTGGCCCCTTCCAGAATACACTGGGCAACAAAAAGAGATCACTATCCCAGCATTTTAATGATTCAACACAGATTCTAACGGCCTAAGTCATCCAAAGGCACTTAAGAGAAAAATCTTACCCGCGATATCATGGAGAGCTGATGGTGATAGGTCATAACATTTCTGTTAGCTTCCATGAAATACTTCTGTGTGCGCCGCCTCTCCCGATCAAGCTTCTTCTCCATGGTTATCTGCATTGTGCATAAATCATCCATGTATTTCATCATGATATTTGAAATCATGGCACTCACTTCCACGACGTCAGGCCTCACTTCAGAATCAGGAGTCAAGCACCTGTTGATATTTAGAAATAAAGGTATTTTAATTCATCAGGTGAGGACTGGTATTCACCTGTCCTAAATCCATGCTGATCAGAAAAACGTTCGTGCCACGCAACATGAAGAGTGATCCCATTAAGTGCGTCTCTTCAGACACTTTTACTGCTGTCATGGACAAGTATATCTGCAGCAGACGGATGTGGTACAAATGAGATCAAATCAGTTTATTCCATGTATTTACTCACTTACTACTGAGAGACCCAGCCCAGAATAGTTTTGGTAATGCACTGGTTTATTGAAACGCAGAACATGGAGCATTACAGCACAGTACAAGTCCTTCACCCCATGATTTTGTGCTGACCTTTTAATCTACTCTAACTATTCCCTCCCAAATAACCCTTCATTTGTCTGAAAAAGAACTACCGCTGACATCCTGCCTATACTTTACTCCAGTTATCTTAAAATTACACTCTATTTCTACCTTGCTAGCTATTCACTCTATCCATGCCTCTTATCATCTTGTACACCTCTGTCAAGTCATCTCTCATCCTCCTTCATTTCAAAGAAAAAAGCCCTTGCTCACTCAATCTATCCTCGTAAGACATGCTCTCTAATCCAGGCAGCATCTTGGTAAATCTCTTCACCCTCTCTAAAGCTTCCACATCCTTCCTATAATGATGTGACCAGTAATGAACAAAACATTCCAGATGTAATCAGTTTTTTATTGACCTGCAATATAACCTCTAGCTCTTGAAGTCAATCCTCTGACTAATACCTTTGTGAACTTTCCTATTTTAAAATACAACACAAAATATATAGTAACTCAGTCTCAAAACACAATCAGGGATGAAAAATAATTAAGCCAAATTCGCCATCTGTAGTAAACATAGGATTAAATTAAAATTACCCCTAGAACATAGAACATTACAGCTCAGTACAGGCCCTTTGGCTCACAATATTGTGCTGACCCTTTAACCTACTCTAACATCAAACTAACCCTTCTGTCCTACATCACTTTCCATTTTACTATTATCCGTGCGCCTATCTATGAATCTCTTAAAAGTCCGTAATGTATTTGCCTTCACCGCTACCCCGTTCCAAACACCCACCACTCCCTGTGTAAAAAAAAGTACCTCTGACATCCCCCCCCCATACTTTTCTCTAATTACCTTAAAATTATGCTCCCTCATATTAGCTATTTACGCATTGAGAAAAGGCATCTGGTAGTCCACTTGATCTATGCCTCTTATCACCTGGTACATCAGTATACAATATTGTCATACGTATCAAGACACAGTGAAAAGTTTGTCTTGCATATTGTTTATTCAGATCAAATCAGTAACAGCGCATTGAGATAGTGCAGAGCTTGTTCAGATCAGACAGAAGTGCTATTGAGCCACGTCTCTGATTTAAAGATTAGAGATTAGCTTTATTTGTCACATGCATATCAGAACATACAGGAATGTGCTGTTTACATCAGTGACCACCACAATTGGAGGATGTGCTGGGAGCAGCCCAGAAGAGTTGCCATGCTTTCAGCATCAGCGTAGCATGCCCTCAACTTACTAACCCTAACCTGTATGTCCTTGGAATGGGGAAGCAAACCAGAGCACCCAGAGGAAACCTATGTGGTCATGGGTAGAACTTACAAACTCTTTACAGACAGTGGCAGGAATTGAACCTTAATCATTTTGAATATTTTGGGCATGCTATGAAGGCACTGGAATATGTAGCTCAATAAAATGGATAAAATAAAATTGAAGTTAGAATACAGCAAACTGCATGAAATAAAGGTACTTTTCCTTGTAGGTTGTTCACAGGATTTGAGTGTTGCAGACAGGGCCAGCATTTAATCTCCACATATTTTTATTACAATTTACTCAAAGGATGTGGACTTTCACAACCTGAGCCAGCATTTAAACTGACCATCCTTAGTTGCCCTTGAGAAGGTTGTGATGAACATTCTCCTAATCACTAGCTATTGTTCTGCCTGGTATTTGTTGAAATAAAATGAAAAGTATGATATACAGTATATGTGGTGAACACGTAACATAAAGTCATAGAGTCATAGAACATGGCAGCACAGAAATAGACCCTACAGCCCATGAGGTCTTTACTGAACCATTCATCTGCCTAGTCCTATCGATTTGCACCTGGACCATAACCTTCCGTACCTCTCCCATCCATGTACCTATCTAAATTTCTCTTAAATGTTGAAATTGAACCCAAATCCACCACTTGTGCTAGCAGCTCATTCCACTCTCACCACCTTCTGAGTGATGTTGTTCACCTTAAACATTTCACCTTTCACCTTTAACTCATGACCTCTAGTTCTAGCCTCAATCAACCTCAGTGGAAAAAGCCTGCTTGTATTTACCCTATCTATACCCCTCATAATTTTGTATACCTCTATCAAATCTCCCTGCTAGGGAATGAAGTCCTAACCTACTCAACCTTCTCCTATAGCTCAGGGCCACAAGACCCAGAAACATCCTTGTAAATTTTCTCTGCACTTTTTCAAACTTAATGACATCTTTCCAGTAGGTCGATGACCAAAACTGCACCCAATACTCCAAATTAGACCTCACTTATGTATTATACAACTTCAACATAACATCCCAACTCCTGCATTCAATACATTGATAAATGAAAGCCAACATACCAAAAGCTTTCTTTATGACCCTTTCTACCCGTGACACCACTTTAAAGGAATTATGGATCTGTATTCTCAGACCTTGCTGTTCTATTGCACTCCTCCACACTACCACTCACAGTGTAAAAGCTACCCTTGTTGGTCTTCCCAAAGTACAACACCTCACAATTGTCTGCACTAAATTCCATCTGCCATTTTTTAGCCCATTTTTCCAGCTGGTCCAGATCCTACTGCAAGCTTTGATAGCTTTCCTCACTGTCCACTACAACCCTGATCTTGGTGTCATCTAAAAATTTGCTGATCCAGTTTACTACATTATCATCCAGATCATTGATATAGATGGTAAACAACAATGGACCCAGCACCAATCCCTGCAGCACTGATTTATGACACACATTACTTTTTAATTAAGGAGCAACAGGAATCACCAGTCTATAGTTAATTTCTAGGAATAATTGTCATGAAGTCTTTTCTATAATGTACATTAATTTACTGTAAGAATGATAGAGCTTCCAATGCAACTATTAATTACATACGTCATACCTCCATTTCTCTCTCCATTGGGACTCATCATGTAATGGTCAGTTGGATTGTTTTTAAGAGCTTCCAGCAATATCATTCATCATGTTGTGGTGGTATTAGTACAAAAGGTTGGGCAGATACAGCAATGTGCAGCAATCTTAGACATATGAGGGGTGACTGATAAGTTCGTGGCCTATGGTAGAAGGAGATGAGTTATTAACTTCAAACTTTCTGCATTTTCACTCAAAGAGTTGAACTGTATGTGCATGTAATGAGAGCTGTATAACTCATCTCCTTCTACCTTAGGCCACAAACTTATCAATCACCCCTGCTGTGGACACTTTCTGGAGGTCCAAGATCCGTATGCTCCACGACTGCTGGACTAAGTGTGTAAATGTAGGAGGGGACTATGTTGAAAAATAAATGTGCTAGGTTTTCTAAAATTGACTCCTTCTACCTTGGGCCACAAACTTATCAATCACCTCTCGTATATATAGCTAGGGTACTTAAGACTTTTGCACAGTACTGTATGTCAACATGGAGAGGACAGCGAGTTTGTAAACCTGGCGGAAGCAAAGGATGTTAGGGACAGCAAGGGTGGAGTGCCATGGGAGGGGTGTGGGACAGGTGGCAGAGAAGGAGTGCTTGGGGCAGAGGTGTGGATGTGGCGTGAGGGGAGACATACCCAGCCCTGAGACACCAGGCTAAGTTATTTGATTGCTGCTTCCTCCACTCGCCCTTCCCCTTTTCCTAACCATGATTCCCCTTTCCTTGCCCCCTTCCCACTCTTAGTCCTTATCAGAATCAGAATCATAATTCACACAGTCATGAATTTTTTTTTTCTTTGGCAGCAGTACAGTGCAATACATAAAATTACAGTACTACAGTACTGTGCAAATGTCCTAGCTATATATAAGTGCCTAAGACTTTTGCATGGTACGGTATATCATTGGATGGTGGGGAAAAATCAGTTTGATTCAGTCAATAAGGCTATTTCAATAACAACTTGACAATCATCACTCATTACCTTTTGATGGTCTCTTGCACTTGGTAAGAGTAGAGTCCTTTTGGTACTGGCTCGTAGGCTGCTTCTACAATCTGTTAGAAATAATTTAAAATTTATTTATATTCAAAAAAGCTAGGAAATGATTGGAATTGCTTTGATACTGGTCAAAATTGACTAAGTTATTAAGAACTGGGGAAAATCCCACTTGAAGGATCAAGGGCTAATGGGATTTGATTCTCAAATGTAAACCAATTTACACAATTATTTAACACGCAGATTCAGGGAGAATGAAAAGTAGAGTTGTAAGTTGAGTGACCTGAATTTGACAGAACTAACAGTAAGCATCATAACAGGGAGATAATAAACTCAGAACCTATGGGAGGCTTCAGTTGTAGGTGATAGATATTTGTCATCTACAGATTTAGTATTTATCCTTGCCTAGAGTTTACTAGTCATTCCATACAAAAATGTTGGAATGAGGAATAAAGATCACCTAACAGTTTGATGCTACAGATTGGATTGGAGGGCAATTTGATGTAGGCTAAGTTAATGCAATATTGAATATAACCCAAATCAGATTCCCATACTAGGGTGCTATAAATGTCATTTTTGCATCTTCTGACACCGCTGTGGTATCTAGGAACAACTAGAAACTGGCAAGCTGTTTGGCTGGAACCCACAGTCAGAAATCTGAAACAAAAACAGAAAATACTGGAAATGCTCAGGTCTGACAGAAATGGCTAGCATTGCAAGGCAAGAACCTTTCTCCCTTGGGCGTTCCTCACTAACTTCAGATACATGCCATGCAGACCAGGTGATTTGCTTATTTTACTATATCCTCAGCCTTTGTGTTAACTTCTTAATAATTTTCAAACCATCTATTATCTCGACTACAGACATATTTAGTGAGAATTTGACATTCCTTTCCTTGGTACAGACTGATGTGAAGAATTCATTTTCTATTCCGGCTGTCTTCTGTCTTTGTGCAAATGTCATCTTCTTTATGTAAAAATGTCTTTGTTACTTTTTCAAAGTTCATTTCATTTGAAAAGAATGAACAAAATGTTCTTCATTTGGAACTAATATAGCACACTACAATGAATGCAAGAAATAGACAACAAAACATGAGAGGAGAATATGAGCATTCATTCCACTGAGTCTGCTTGGCCATTCAAACATGGCTGATGTATTTTCCCTCTCTCCTCTATTCTCCTGCCTTCTCCCCATAACCTTTGATGCCCTTACTAATCACGACCCTATCAACCTCGCTTTAAATATACCCAATGAATATGCTTCCATAGGTGTCTGTGGCAGTGAGTTCCACAGATTCACCACCCACTGGCTAAAAAGATTCCTAAAATTGCTCAGTATTGTACATTTTGATCACTTGTGTAATTGTATTTAAGGTAAATAGTATTTAAATTACTGCACCTATTGATAATTAGGGAAACTAGCCATACCATCTTACCTGATAAAATTCATAAATCATGTACATTCTGCAGCAAACTTCCTTATTTTCACCTTCGGAGAAATGTTAGGACATTCCTGCAACATTTCCTCTTGATACAAAGAATGAACTGGCCGTGGTTCTGTTGCCTCCAGAATCAATAGTTTGTGGTAGACATCTCAATTGAAGGATTTGAGTGCAACTGCTTGACCTACTCAGTGCTGAGGAAATGCTGCATTTTGCTAACAACAGATTCTAGGATGAGACACGTTGAACCTAGGCCTCAACAGGTGCACAAAGAACATTAAGGTAATGGTCTGTCTGTCTATGTCTGTAAACTTCTGGTACTGGGCTGCGATGTCAAGCAATGCCATGGCTTGGACTTAATTGTTGTTTAGACTTGTGACTATGAATGGGTGGGTGGGAGGGTGCTGTTGTTTTGTTAAACATGACAGGCATGCTATTGGCACTAGTAGATGTGGTAACACTTGCGGGCTGCCCTTGGGTGTGCTAGTGTTGCAAATTGCAAATGCTGCATTTCACTGTATGTATGTGTCAATGTACCTGTGATAAATAAATCTGAATCTAATTACCAATTAGCTCTGACATCCATCATCAGGTGTGCCTTGAGGGGCTGGTCACACATCAACTCCAGTTTGTCAGGCAACTTCAACCTACTGTAGTTCACCTACTGCTGAAACAGGTCCATGGTGGACATCATTGCCCTGACCTTACACTCATCTCTGGAACATCTGGATAACAAAAACACCTACTACTCATCAGGTTATAATTTATTGACTATGCCTCTGCCTTCAATATCATAATTCTGAACAAACTCATCTGCAACTCCTGGACTCACACCTTTCTCTGCTAGTTGACCCTTGACTCCTTGACCAACAGACCACAATCAGTAAGAGTTGGCAGAAGCACCTCCTCAACACTGGAACGCAAGATTCTATCCTCAGCCCCTTACTTTACTCTCTATACACTTACAACTACATGGGCAAATTCTGCTCTAACTTCATCTACAGCAGGGGCTCCTTTTCTCTGCCATGGAGCGTTACCATTAACTGAGAGGTCCCTGGACCCCAGGTTGGGAACCCCTGCTCTACAGGTTTGCAGATGACATCACCATAGTCGACTGGATTTCAAGCAACGATGAGATGTAAAATAAGGAGAGAGAAAACCAGGGGGGAGAGAACTTAGCAACATGGCATCAAGACAACAACCTTTCCCTTAATGTCAGGAAAACAAAAGAACTGTTCATTGACTTTAGTATGTGGGACAGGAAACATGTCCATCTGTACCAATGGTACTGAAGGTGGAATTGGTTAAAAACTTAAAATTCCTTGGTGTAAATATCAAACAATTTGTCCTGGTCCGAACACGTTGACATTATGGCCAAGAAGGCACATCATTGCCTCTACTTCCTCATAAGGCAAAGGAAATTATTTGATTTTTACAGACGCACCATAGAAAGCATCATATCTGGATGCATGACTACTTGGAAGGATAACTACTCTGCCCAAGACTGCAAGGAATAGTAGAGTTGAATCATGAAAACCAGCCCTCTCTCTGGTGACCACTATTTCAGGAAAGCACTCAGCATAATTGAGGGACCTTCCTACCCTGGTCATTCTCTCTTCTCCACAGCCCCCCACCCCCACCACCAACAGCTTGAAAACTCATACCAGAATAAGACTCTTGATCAGAACTCTTGATCTCAAAATCTTTTCTGTCACGGCCATTGCACCTTATCCTTCTACCGACAATGCACTTCCTTTGTGACTGTAATACTATATTCTTCAGTTAATTATGCCTTTTGTCTTTCCTTCTGTACCACTTCGATATACTTATGTTTGAAGTGATCTGTCTGGGTGGCATGCAAAACAAAGCTTTTCACTGTTTTGGTACACACAACAATAGTATGTAATTATAAAAAATCAACAGCACTACTTCAATGAGCAGTTGTTTGTTATTGATTGATTGATTGATTGAGATGCAGCCCAGAAAAGGCCCTTTCAGCCCTTCGAGCTGCGCTACCCAGCAACCCCCGACTTAACCCTAGCCTAATCACGGGTCAATTTACAACGAACAATTATCCTACTACCTTGTACATCTTTGGATCGTGGGAAGAAAGCGGAGCGCCCAGACAAAATCCACGCGGTCACAGGGAGAATGTACATACTCCTTACAGACAGCAGCAGGAATTGAACTCAGGTCAATGGTACTGTAAAGTGTTGTGCTAACCACTATGCTACAGTTTGGGAACGCTGACAATGACCTTCTTCATATTTAATAGTCAACAGCCACTTATATTACCTTTTCTGAAAACCTGAATTGTGTGAATTCTTACATTTCCCACATTATAATAATTACAAATGTATTTCACTGTTTTAAAAGCAATTTGTATCTCCTAGAGGATATGAAAGGTATTACATAAACAGAAGTCTTTATAATGGGATTGCCACGTTAATTGAAGATACCTACAACTTTAGACACTAGAATTCGCAGAACGTACTAGTTAACATATACTTTAATAGTTCCATTTAAAATAAAAACAAGTGCATACACAGTTTATGAATTAATTTTGAGCCCAAGTATTGGGAATGAATTAATATCTTTTTCAGCAAATGTTATATGCATGATCAAACCATCATATCTGAAGTGATTTTCTTTGAAAATTTTGTCAAGCTATATTAGTGAGAGTCATGGAGTGACAGAACACTACAGCACAGAATTAAACCTTTTGACTCATCTAGTCTGTGCCAAAGTATTATGCTACCTCAACAAATCATCCAGCACCCAGACCATAGCCCTTCATACTCCTCCAATCTGTATACCTATCCAAATTTTTCTTAACTGTCGAAATTGAACCCACATCCACCACTTTCAATCTCACCACCCTCTGAGTGAAGATCACCCTCATGCTCCCCTTAAACATTTCATCTTTCACCTTTAACCCATGACCTCTAATTTTAGTCTCACCCAACCTCAGTGGAAAAAGCCTGCTTACGTTTACTCCATCTATACCCCTCGTCACTTGTATACCTCTAGCAAATCTCCCCTCATTTTCCCACGCTCCAGGGAATAAAGTCCCATCCTATTCAACCTTTCCCTATAATTCAGGTCCTCAAGTCCCAGCAACATTTTTGTAAATTCTCTCTGCACTCTTTCAATTTTATCTTCAATCTTTAGAATACGTACACAATGCTGGAAGAACTCAGCAGGTCAGGCAGCATCCGTGAGAAAAGAGTAGCCAACGTTTCGGGCCGAGACCCTTCATCAGGAATGGGGGGGAAGAGAGGGCCAAAGCCCAGTAATAGAGATAGGGGAGGGGGTAGGGCCTAGGGGCGCCAGGTGGAAAACCAATCAGAGGAAAGATAAAGGGGGGAGGGGGAGAGGATAAGCATGAAAGAACTGTAGAGATAAAGAAGCAGAAAGTTGAAAGGGGAGAGAGGCAGAGAGGGACCTGGGATAGGGGAAGGAGGAGGGGGAGGGAATTACCGGTAACTGGAGAATTCAATGTTCATACCACCAGGCTGGAGGCTACCCAGATGGTAGATGAGGTGTTGCTCCTCCAACCTGAGTTTGGCCTCATCATGGCAGTAAAGGAGGCCATGTATGGACATATCTAGATGAGAATGAGAGGCAGAGCTGAAGTGGGTGGCAACCGGGAGGTCCTGTCTATTGTGACGGATGGAGCGTAGGTGCTCAACAAAGCAGTTCCCCAATCTGCGTCAGGTCTCGCCGATGTAGAGGAGGCCGCACCGGGAGCACCAGTTGCAATAGATGACTGTAGCAGACTCGCAGGTGAAGTGTTGCCTCACCTAGAAGGACTGTCTGGGGGAATGGTGGTAAGGGGGGAGGTGTGGGGACAGGTATCTTCAATCTTATTAGTTAAAATAACTAATGTTAAATGAATTAATCAATTAATTTAAAGAAGTGCGAGATGGTCAAAAAATTAAACCGAAGAACCAAAAGATCTTTTTAAAAAATCTTCAAAAATTCAAAGTTGCCTCAAAATTGAGGGGCAACTCTTTAGAATAGAAGTAAAGAGAATTCTTTTAGCCAGAGAGTAATAAATCTGTGGAATGCTCTGCCACAGACTGCGGTGGAAGCCAAGTCTGTGCATATATTAAAGGCAGAAATTGATCGTTTCCTGATTGGTCAGGGTATCAAAGGATATGGTGAGTAGGCAGGTGTATGGGGTTGAGTGGGATCCGGGATCAGCCATGATGGAATGGTGAAGCAGACTCGATGGGCTGAATGGCCTAAATCTGCACCTGTGTCTTATGGTCTGGCTATGTTGAGAAATCATCTGAACAATATATAGGTGGGGAAGGAAGGAGAAGAAACTTTCATTGCATTTGATTTCAGCATGTCTCAAAAAAGCTAAACCGACACAACAACCTAGATTGTGTGGGATAACTATAGTGAAACCATCAGCATTTGCAACTGTCAGATATGGTACAAATAGGTTGAGAAATCATTGCTACTAGTCAGTTATGGGGAACATGAATGATCCCTACTGGTACAGTTGTGGGGAAATGTGGGAAGGGATTTTGTGGGATAACTATAGTGAATTACTCACAGCAATTTTAGTATTTTCAGACATGTTTGAGTCCCACTGTTACTCGCAGACTGCCCTCTAATTGTGGGTCATCTGGGACAGGGAATTTGAGCTAAATTACTTAAAATTACATCGCAAATTTGCCATCTGCATCAACTATGATAAGGTACAAGGGGACTTTTCTTGATTTCAATGCAAGTGAAAGATTGCTTGATAAATTCAAAATATTTTTAAGCTAGTTGCTTAAAAATTCATAGATATTTTCAAGATTCATAGCTTAATTGCTGGTTTGTATTCTTTAGGTATATTTTGAGTTTTTGAAGATTTTTTAAAAAATCTTTTGGTTCTTTGGTTTGATTTTTTGAATTCTAGAAAAATAGAAACGTAGAAAACCTACAGCACAATACAGGCCCTTCGGCCCACAAAGTTGTCCGAATGTGTCCCTACCTCAGAAATTACTAGGCTTACCCATAGCCCTCTATTTTTCCAAGCTCCATGTACCTATCCAAAAGTCTCTTAAAAGTGCCTATCGTATCCGCCTCCACCACTGTTGCCGGCAGCCCATTCCACGCACTCACCACTCTCTGAGTAAAAAACTTACTCCTGACATCTCCTCTGTACCTACTCCCCAGCAATTTAAACCTGTGTCCTCTTGTGGCAACCATTTCAGCCCTGGGAAAAAGCCTCTGACTATTCACATGATCAATGCCTCTCATCATCTTGTACACCTCTATCAGGTCGCTTCTCATCCTCCGCCGCTCCAAGGAGAAAAGGCCGAGTTCACTCAACCTATTCTCATAAGGCATGCTCCCCAATCCAGGCAACATCCTTGTAAATCTCCTCTGCACCCTTTCTATGGCTTCCACATCCTTCTTGTAGTGAGGCGACCAGAACTAAGCACAGTACTCCAAGTGGGGTCTGACCAGGGTCCTATATAGCTGCAACATTACCTCTTGGCTCCTAAATTCAATTCCATGATTGATGAAGGCCAATACACTGTATGCCTTCTTAACCACAGAGTCAACCTGCGCAGCTGCTTTGAGCGTCCTATGAACTCGGACTCCAAGATCCCTCTGATCCTCCACACTGCCAAGAGTCTTACTATTAATACTATATTCTGCCATCATATTTGATCTACCAAAATTAACCACTTCACAGTTATCTGGATTGAACTCCATCTGCCACTTCTCAGCCCAGTTTTGCATCCTGTCAATGTCCCGCTGTAACCTCTGACAGCCCTCCACACTATCCACAACACCTCCAACCTTTGTGTCATCAGCAAACTTACTAACCCATCCCTCCACTTCCTCATCCAGGTCATTTATAAAAATCACAAAGAATAAGGGTCCCAGAACAGATCCCTGAGCCACTCTACTGGAGACCGACCTCCATGCAGAAGATGACCCGTCTACCACCACTCTTTGCCTTCTGTGGGAAAGCCAGTTCTTGATCCACAAAGCAATGTCCCCTTGGATCCCATGCCTCCTTACTTTCTCAATAAGCCTTGCACGGGGTACCTTATCAATTGTCTTGCTGATATCCATACACACTACATCTACTGCTCTTCCTTCATCAATGTGTTTAGTCACATCCTCAAAAAATTCAATCAGGCTCATAAGGCACAACCTGCCCTTGACAAAGCCATGCTGACTATTCCTAATCATATTATACTTCTCCAAGTGTTCATAAATCCTGCCTCTCAGGATCTTCTCTATCAACTTACCAACCACTGAAGTAAGACTCACTGGTCACATGGTGTGAGCAGAATCATCTGCAGCTTAATGTGAAAAAGACTAAGGAGCTGGTGGTGGACCTGAGGAGGGCTAAGGCACCGGTGACCCCTGTTTCCATCCAAGGGGTCAATGTGGACATGGTGGAGGATTACAAATACCTGGGGATACGAATTGACAATAAACTGGACTGGTCAAGGAACACTGATGCTGTCTACAAGAAGGGTCAGAGCCGTCTCTACTTCCTGAGGAGACTGAGGTCCTTTAACATCTGCCGGACGATGCTGAGGATGTTCTACGAGTCTGTGGTGGCCAGTGCTATCATGTTTGCTGTTGTGTGCTGGGGCAGCAGACACCAACAGAATCAACAAACTTATTCGTAAGGCCAGTGATGTTGTGGGGGTGGAACTGGACTCTCTGACGGTGGTGTCTGAAAAGAGGATGCTGTCCAAGTTGCATGCCATCTTGGACAATGGCTCCCATCCACTCCATAATGTACTGGTTAGGCACAGGAGTACATTCAGCCAGAGACTCATTCCACCGAGATGTAACACTGAGCGTCATAGGAAGTCATTCCTGCCTGCGGCCACCAAACTTTACAGCTCCTCCCTTGGAGTGCCAGACACCCTGAGCCAATAGGCTGGTCCTGGACTTATTTCCACTTGGCATAATTTACCTAATATTATTTAATTATTTATGTTTTTATATTGCTATATTTCTACGCTATTCTTGGTTAGTGCAACTGTAACAAAACCCAATTTCCCTCGGGATCAATAAAGTATGTCGGTCTGTCAGTCTATAACTTCCAGAGCTATCTCTACTCCCCTTCTTGAATAAAGGAACAACATCCGCAACCCTCCAATCCTCTGGAACCTCTCCCGACCCCGTTGATGATGCAAAGATCATTGCCAGAGGCTCAGCAGTCTCCTCCCTCGCCTCCCACAGTAGCCTGGGGTTCATCTCATCCGGTCCCGGCGACTTATCGAACTTGATGCTTTCCAAAAGCTCCAGCACATCCTCTTTCTTAATATTTACATGCTCAAGCTTTTCAGTCTGCTGCAAGTCATCACTACAATCATCAAGATTGTTTTCCATAGTACATACTGAAGTAAAGTATTCATAATATACCTCTGTTATTTCCTTCGGTTCCATACACACTTTCCCATTGTTATACTTGATAGGCCCTATTCTTTCATGTCTTATCTTCTTGCTCTTCACATACTTGTAGAATGCCTTGGGGTTTTCCTTAATCCTGCCCGCCAAGGCCTTCTCATGGCCCCTTCTGGCTCTCCTAATTTCTTTCTTAAGCTCCTTCCTATTAGCCTTATAATTTTCTAGATCTCTAACATTACCTAGCTCTCTGAACCTTTTGTAAGCTTTTCTTCTTGACTAGATTTATTACAGCCTTTGTACACCACGGTTCCTGTACCCTACCATAACTTCCCTGTCTCATTGGAACATATTTATAGAACATATAGAATAGTACAGCACATTACAGGCCCTTTGGCCCACAATATTGTGCCGACCTTCAAACCCTGCCTCCCATATAACCCCCACCTTAAATTCCTCCACACAATGCTGAATGTGGAACTCCACACAAATATCCCCTGAACATTCGCCACATTTATTCCGTATTTTTCCCTGAGAACATCTGTTTACAATTTAAGCTTCCAATTTCCTGCCTGGTAGCCTCATAATTCCCCTTACTCCAATTAAACACTTTTCTAACTTGTCTGTTCCTATCTCTCTCCAATGCTATTGTAAAGGAGATAGAATTATGATCACTATCTCCAAAATGCTCTCCAACTGAGAGATCTGACACCTGACCAGGTTCATTTCCCAATACCAAATCAAGTACAGCCTCTCCTCTTGTAGGCTTATCTATATATTGTGTCAAGAAACCTTCCTGCACACTCTAGGGAGATGCCAATTGATACTGGGGAAATTAAAATCTCTCATTACAACAACTCTGTTATTATTACACCTTTCCAGGATCTGTTTCCCTATTTGCTCCTTGATATCCCTGTTACTATTGGGCAGCCTATAAAAAACACCCAGTAAAGTTATTGACCCCTTCCTGTTCCTAACCTCTACCCACAGAGACTCCGTAGACAATCCCTCCACGGTGTTCACCTTTTCTGCAGCCGTGACACTATCTCTGATCAACAGTGCTATGCCCCTACCTCTTTTGCCTTCCTCCCTGTCCTTTCTGAAACATCTAAAACCCGGTACTTGACGTAACCATTCCTGCACCTGAGCCATCCAAGTCTCTGTAATGGCCACCACATCATGGCTCCAAGTACTGATCCACACTCCAAGCTCATCCTCTTTGTTCACAACACTCCTTGTGTTAAAACAGACACATCTCAAACCTTTGGTCTGAGCATGTCCCTTCTCTATCACCTGCCTATCCTCCCTCTCGCACTCTCTACAAGCTTTCTCTATTTGTGAGCCTACCTCTCTTCCCCAGTCTCTTCAGTTCAGTTCCCACCCCACAACAATTCTAGTTTAAACTCTCCCCAGTAGCCTTGGCAAACCTCCCTGCCAGGATATTGGTCCCCCTGGGATTCAGGTGCAACCCGTCCTTTTTGTACAGGTCACACCTGCTCCAAAAGAGGTCCCAATGATCCAGAAATCTGAATCCCTGCCCCCGCTCCAATCCCTCAGCCACGCATTTATCCTCCACCTCATCCTATTCCTATACTCACTGTCACATGGCACAGGCAGTAATCCTGAGATTACTACCTTTGTGGTAAAAAAGAATATTTATTTGGGTGGCACGGTAGCATAACAGTATCATAGCATCAGCAACCTGTGTAACGGTCCGGTCCATGGATTCCTCATTCCAGTTATTTCTTTTTTCCCATGTTCCGTTGGGTGCCTTGACTAAGGCACCTGATCCTCGTTTTGAACTGGCAGCTTAAAAGGGTTCCAGGGACAGCTATTGGGTGCTGGACCGTCACCGGAAGCCAGTCATCTCACCGCAACCACTACGGCTATGCTCATCCCGGGACTGCTCTGAATCATGGACTCTAGTCGCCTTGGTGCCTGTGGCTGCTTAGTGAATTCAGTCGTTTTTGTGTCCAGATGAGTTGCTGGCTGTTTTGCCGCTGCTCCGAGTAAGGTACGAATCCTGTCGTTTTCGTGGCCGGCTGAGACTGCTGGCCATTTGCTGCCACTCCGAGCAAAGATACGTATGGACTATCATTGTGTGGTTTTGTTTCCTCATTGTCCAAGTCCTTTCTAACCGGGTGGGTCTGGCCATTTGCCAATACTCTGAGCTGGGTATTCTGTCTCCTGGTTGTCCAAGTCCTTCCAGCTGAGTAGGTCTGGCTGTTCGCCGCTACTCCGAGTTGGGTATTCTGTCTTTTCATGGTCCAAGTCCAGTCCAAGTCAAAGCTCGTAGTCTGATATAACTTAGCTTCACATCAGCTTTCTCCCCCACTCAACTTTGTGACTGAGGCTTCACCATGAAATTCCCTTCATTATGTGGAATACCACAAAGGACCCGCAGTTTCATTTTCCACTGTGAATAATCAGCTGGTATAAATTCAGATTGTATTTTTTAACCAAGGTCAACAGTGAAATGATAATGTGTGTTGTTGACTGAAAAATAACAATAAGTTTGTATATTTTACACCTACATATCAAATCTTGAAATATTCATTAACATCTCTGAGCTGTGTACAGCTTTTTCGGGTATAATTGAATATTTTTCTTCATTTGCTGCATATGTTTTGTTTTAATTTACTGAAGCTCATTTAAATGGACACTCTTGATTTTCTTACCTTTGTTGCCAGTGAGAGCATGTTACTGCTGTAGAAAGGAGGATTCAGTGTCGCCATTTGATATAGAATGCATCCTGCAGCCCAGATATCAGCTTTTTCTCCGTATGGCTCACTCTTCACTATTTCTGGACTAAATGAAGCAATGAGTTAATCGCAGACAAATAGCATGGTTCACAATCAATAGTAATCCTAAATGTCTGGAATGCTAGTAATCACTTTCATTTCTAGTCAAATTCTTGCTAGATTAGTGGAATAGTTAGCCAATTATTAAACCAGTTGTCTACCAATCAGAAGCTTGCGAGCAAGGCTAGTCACTCACTATAAAAACAGGTGCTACAATCTTGCACCCATTGTTGCAATAGACAGATTCAGCTCTTTAATAGTCAAATCGCCTTAACATTCAGACCCATTGAGACATACTGTAAGAACAGGCCCCTTTGGTCAACTATCAAAATGACTCATTTTACACTATTCTAACCTAAATCATTTTATTCTTCCTCATTCCCATAAGCTTTCTCTAGATTCTAATACTCATCTAGAGATGAGGAGCAATTTACAACATCAATTCCTTTCTTGCTACTACCATCGGGAGGTTCAGATGCCTTAGGTCTCACACTACCAGGTTCTGGAACAGTTTTTACCCTACAACCATCAGGCTCCTGAACTGCCGTGGATAACTTCATTCACCTCTATAAACCTATAGACTCACTTTCAAAGATTCTTTACAACTCATGCTCTCAGTTTTTTTTATACAATTTGTCTTTTTTTGCACATTGGTTGTTTGTCAGTTTTTGTTTACGTATCATTTTTTTGTAAATGCTATTGTACTTCATTATTTTCCCGTGAATACCTGCAAGAAAATGAATCTCAGTGTAGTATATGGTTGTGTATCTAATAATTTTCATAATATTTGAGTAATCTTGTAAATTTATTGTTTGATTATGCCTTCTTGTCATTTCAGTAATTCGTTATGGGTTATAAGTATAAATATGTGAATCGCTACCACATGATACGTGCATGCTATATATGGTAACATATGTTTACTTTGACCATTTGATTTTGACCTTATTAGCTTAATTAGTTCAGCTCAACATCATGGGTCAATGGGCCTGTTCCTGTGCCGTTCTGCTTTGTGTTAAAAGGGACGTCAAATTTGATGGCATTTGTGCATTGGTAATTTAATAACAGTACAATTTTGCTCGTGACAAAATATGCTCCTGAGCCATTTGTTCTACTACCAAGTAAGTGTCACATAGAGGAGGATAATAGAACAATATTGGTCTGCTGGGTCGAATACTAAATGAAATTCAATCCTGGTGAGTGATGGTAATGCATTTTGGGTGTCCTAATAAGAACAAGACAAGCATCCTGAATGTTAGGGTTGCCCTAGGAGGTAGTAACAACAGTTAAAGTCCATAGATCCCTATAGCACAGGTAGATAAGGTGGTGAAGATGACAAATCGGACGCTGGCCTTCTTTAGCTCAGGCATAAAATATAAGCAGCAGGATTTCACACTGTGACAGGATTTTCAAAATCTGGCTGAAACCAAAGGTGAATTCTAATGAAGCATACATTTTCATTGGATCTAGATTCATTGTAAGATTTGCAAGTCCACAACCTATGCTGAATTTCAACCCCTTAAGACCAAATGAATATTAGGGCCCAACTAAGTATGCCATTAAGTAATAAAATCCTTTAAAACAGGGGTTCCCAACTGTTTTTATGCCATGGATCAGTACTATTAAGCAAAGAGCCTGTGATTCCCAGGATGGGAAAACCTGCTTTAAAGCAATTATTAAAGTATCACCCAATTAAGGCAGCTGTGGTTTCTACTACTACTGTCAACTAGCATATATCGAGGCCAGGGGCGCCCAACCTTTTTTATGCCATGGACCCCTACCCATTAACCAAGGATTCTGTGGACCTCGGGTTGGGAACCCATGATTTAGGCACTTCACTACAGCCTGAAAATTATCACACAGAACTTGTCAGAACTAAAAGGGACAAGGTGCTCTACAGAAGAATTGACTAGCATTCCTTCCACAAAATAGATTTAATGTGATGTTCATTGGCTGTTTGAAGTAGTTCACTGTATTAAATTGGCTGTTTTGCTTGTGAATACAAAAATCTGCTTCGAAGTGCAGGTTGCTTGCTTACCAGGAATACAGGATAGTCCCAACAACTGAAGTCATCTTACTGTTCTCTTGCTTCTGTTTTGCAAGGCCAAAATCAGCTAGAATTCAACATGTCAAGTGAATATAACAACACAGTACACAAAAATGTAATTAAAATCAGCATTGCAATTCATAAAATAAATCTCACTCCTATATTGTGTATGAATGAAGCTTCTATAAAATTTGTAGCTAAGTTTACAGAAACAACATATACTCTTTTTAGAAATAGTTCAGTCAAGACGTACATGGAAGTTATTACTCTGTTTATTTGGTGGAGCAAAAACAGAGAACTCATGTACAGTGCCTATAAAAAGTATTCACCCTCCTTAGGAGTTTTCATGTCTTATTGTTTTACAACATTGCATCACAGTAGATTAAATGTGGCTTTTTTTGACATTGATCAATAGAAAAAGACTCTTTCATGTCAAAGTGAAAACAATTCTACAAAGTGATCTAAATCAATTGCAAATATAAAACACAAAGTAACTGATTGCAAAAGTATTCACCCCCTTCAAGACAGTATTTAGTAGACACACCTTTGACAGCAATTACTGAAATGGATACAATAAGTTTCCAAGTCAATGAATATCCTATGGAGTACAGTTAAGTCAATCATCAAGAAGTGGTAAGAATATGGCACAGCTGTAAATCAGCCTAGAGCAGGCCGTCCTCAAAAACTGAGTGATCGTGCAAGAAGGGGACAAGTGAGGGAGGTTACTAAGAGACCTATGACAACTCTGGAGGAGTTACAAGCTTCAATAGCTGAGATGGGAGAGGCTGCACATATAACAACTGTTGCCTGGGTGCTTCACTGGTCAAAGTTTCATGGAAGAGTGGCAAAGAGAAAGCCGCTGCTGAAAAAAAACTCACATGAGATCTCAGCTAGAGTTTGCCAGAAGGCATGTGGGAGTCAGCTGGAAGAAGGTTCTATGGTCCAATGAAGCCAAAATTGAGCTTTTTGCTCATCAGATTAAATGCTATGTTTGGAGTAAGCCAAACACCGCACATCATCAAAAACACACCATCCCTATTGTGAAGCATGGTCTCTCAGTCTTTTATATATTTGGCCTTTTATATATTGGAGAGACCCGATGCAGACTGGGAGACCGTTTCGCTGAACACCTATGCTCTGTCCACCAGAGAAAGCAGGATCTCCCAGTGGCCACACATTTTAATTCCACGTCCCATTCCCATTCTGATATGTCTATCCATGGCCTCCTCTACTGTCAAGATGAAGCCACACTCAGGTTGGAGGAACAACACTTTATATACCGACTGGGTAGCCTCCAACCTGATGGCATAAACATTGACTTCTCTAACTTCTGTTAATGCCCCTCCTCCCCTTCTTACTCCATCCCTGATATATTTATTTTTTCCCCCTCCTCCTTTTTTCCCCCTCTCTTTTTGCCCATCACACTGCCTGTTCTCCATCTCCCTCTGGTGCTCCCCTCCCCCTTTCTTTCTCCCTAGGCCTCCCATCCCATGATCCTTTCCCTTCTCCAGCTCTGTATCCCTTTTGCCAATTACCTTTTCGGTTCTCCGCTTCACCCCACCCCTTCCTGTCTTCTCCTATCATTTCGCATTTTCCCCTCCCCCTCCTACTTTCAAATCTCTTACTATCTTTCCTTTCGGTTAGTCCTGATGAAGGGTCTCGGCCCGAAACGTCGACAGCGCTTCTCCCTATAGATGCTGCCTGGCCTGCTGTGTTCCATCAGCATTTTGTGTGTGTTGCTTGAATTTCTAGCATCTGCAGATTTCCTCGTGTTTGCAAGGAAAAGCTAATAGAGCTCTGATCACCACGAACCGAGAATACATTACATTAAACTAATTACAAATTCTAATTGTTTAATGTAAAATATTAAAGGGGATAACTTCACTCCACTTCATCACTGAAATGTTCCCATAACCTATGACCTCACTTGCAAGGACTCTTCATCTCATGGTCTTGAGATGTTTTTTGTTTGTTTATTTATTATTGTTATTTCTTTCTTTTTGTATTTGCACAGTTTGTTGTCTTTTGCGCATTGGTTGAATGCCCAAGTTGGTGCAGTCTTTCATTGATTGTATAATGGTTATTATTCTATTATGGATTTATTGAATATGCCTGCAAAAAAATGAATCTCACGGTGACATACATGTACTTTGATAATAAGTTTACTTTGGACTTTCCCTCCCTATGGAGATATATCTCATTACAATATTCTAAAAAGCATAGCAATAAACATAATAGAGTGAAGGGTTTTACTGCCTTGTTATGTTAAAATATATCCAAATAATATGCTAATGTCATTGTATATATTCTTGAATTTTCCCAGTTATACTTAACAATCAATTTTGAAAGCATGACTTGCACAAATGTACTGATATTATATACTTACTTATTGTTACCTTGTCTTGCTCACCCAACATGATATTGTTGGGCGTTAGATCTCTGTGAACAATTCTTTTTTCTTTGTGCAAATAACGCAGTGCAAGGCATATCTAAAATTAAAGGTGATGGAATGAAATCATGACAGAAAACTACACTAAATATTTAGTGCAAAGTTAAATGAATATGAAATATATTCTGCAAACTGCCTTTTCCAAAAGCTCCCTTTTGGAAACCACTGTTGGGCTATTAAAACAAATTTCACATCATTTTAAAATGTTCTTCCCCTAGGCAGTTAACCTGATCAACCATTCTAGATAGCTCCACCTCACCCCCCTCTATTTATAGCACTGCACTGTAAACACTTTAAACCACTTGTAAATACTTGCTAGTATTTATGCACATTTTATTCCATTCTGTACTTGAACCTCTAATTTTAATTTTTATATATTTTTTAGTCTTTATAATTGCTGAATGTTGCTGTTTGTTGCATGACACACCAACATACCACAGCAAATTCCTAATACATGTAAGTATACGTACATGGTAAAGTTGATCCTTGATTAAATGATACGAGTTCTTAAATAGTACACACTTAAGTATACATTATTCTGAAACAGTTTTGCTTTAGAATTGCAAGAAAATGAATGGATATTGAAGAAAGAAAAATATATCATGATGCTACATGCATTTCACTATATTGTTCAATAGCAAACCAAAAATTTAGACATATCACAAGCTATTAACTTTGTTGCACCATTAATTCTGAACAGGATATGTGTTGTATGTAATAAATTGTTTAAAAGAATTGGACACATCAAGTGCCAAGATCTTTATAATCTATAACAACTGTTAAATGATCTTACTTGTATAAATATATTCCATATTCGTTCTTCTGTAAACCCTTGACGTTTTTCCTTGAGGGAATTAAAGTGCTCACCTAGGGGTGCTCCTTCAATCAGTTCCATTACTATATACAATCTATCATCTACAAAGAAGGGCAATGTTTATTAAGCACAAGGACTCAATTATCCTCATTTACCCTCCATTCATCCGCAGGAAATACATCTTAATTTTTGTATTAAATATTTATGCTTCTCATGAGAAAATTAGCAAAGCATAGAAATTAAAGAAAAATATTGCCTAAGATATGTTTAACCTGTTTATATAAAATTATTTGTTTATATGTGTGTCAGCATGATGGAAATATATAAGCAAACAAATACACCTCAGCACATGTATGTAATGCACTGAGCAATCAAGTGTAATTCACTAATTGTCACATAGTACAGTCTCCCTCTATATTCTCTCCCTTCTGATGCAATATAGAACCTGGAACATTGAGGCACAGTACAGACCTTTCAGCCCACAATGTTGTGCTCATCTTTTAACCTACTCTAAGATCAGGCTAACCCGTCCTTCCACATAACCCTCCATTTTTCTAACATTCATGTACCTATCTAAAAGTCTCTTAAATGTCTCTATTGTAGCCACTCTAGCACCACCCATGGCAGGGCATTCCCCTCACCTACCACTTTCTATGTAAAAACATCACCGACATCCCCCTATACTTTCCTCCAATCACCTTAAAATTATGCAGCCTTGTACTAGCCATTTCTGTCCTTGGAAAATATTTCTAGCTGTTCATTCTATCTATGCCTTTTATCATTTTGTACACCTCTATCAAATCACCTGTCATCCACCTTCACTTCAAAGAGAAAAACCCCAGCTTGTTCAACATATCCTCATAAGATTTGCTTTCCAATCTCGGCAGCATCCTGGTAAATCTCCTCTGCACCCTCTCTAAAGCTTCCACATCCTTTCTATAATGGGGTAACCAGAACTGAACGCAATACTGTTATTGTGGTCTAACCAGGGTTGTATAGAGCTGCAACATTATCTTACAGTTCATAAACTCAAATGTTAAGCATGTAATATTTGATTTGATAATATTTGTTGCTCAATGTTCTGTAAACTATATTAATGCGTTTGTGGAAATCTACCTCATGGTGTTTACATTATCTGAAGGATCATATAAATGTCATTAAAACATTATCGTAGAGCTGCTTCAAGACAGGATAAAAATGAGAATGCCACCAAGTTATATTTTTGTAGTTTTGGAACAGTCATCATCCGATGAAAGATTATAACATTGTGAATGTAAATCATACAAAATTCAGTTTAGGTACCTTTGTAGATCCAGAATAAATAGGTTCTACTTGAATAACATACAAAATGCTGGAGAAACTCAGCAGGTCAGGCAGCATCAGGATATGATTAAGGGTCTCGGCTCGAAACATTGACTCTTTATTCCCCTCCATGGGTGCTGCCTGACCTGCTGAGTTCCTCCAGCATTTTGTGTGTGTTGCTGTGAATTTCCAGCCTCTGCAAAATTTCTTGTATTTATAGATTGCAGTGGGATTTATGGGGTTCAAATACTATATCGACTACTATTACTTCTAAATCAAAATAATCACTTTTTAAAAGTATATTCTAATGCTATGTTTTTCTGCAATGTATAAAATTATACTTACTTTCCACAAAAGTCTTGTAATACCTCACTACATTTGGATGATGGAGCTGCAAATAAAAAAAAAAATTGTGTGACGGGAAATTACTCTGAGACCCACTTCTGATCAGTCCTGTGCATCGTTGCTCCATTAGTTATCATAAAACAGCCGGAAAACTTATTCTTTTCAATAATTTAAAAGAAGAAGAAAAAGCTGGGAGTTGATAGGTGGAACAGGGCTTGTTTTGCTATTATTGCTTTGTTGCTTAATATGTTCTGTTTTGTGTGTTCTTGTTGTTCTGCAGAGTGTTCGAAGGAAGGTTCAAATGTTCAATGATTCATTTATTATTAAAGTATACAACTCTGAAATTCTTCTTCTCCAGATAGCCACAAAACCATGAAAGAAAAGAATGGCAGTTCAATCATCAACCCCTAAATCCCTCCTCCTTGCACAAAAAAATTAACAAAAACTGGACAGGCACATTGACCCCCAAATTCCTCTCCCCACACACAAAAAAACTAGAAAGATCAGGAAAAAAACACAGAATATAAAAATCTATAAGACTGAAAAAAGTCTACAGTCCAAGTCCATATCCAAAATGCAGAAAATCTGGGTAGCATTCTCTGGGTACAGTGGCAGGCCTGTCTCTCTCTGGCAGTGAGTGATCCCATTAACGATCAAAAGGCAGTCTTCCCTCTCGGGCAGCAGAGCGATCCCACCAGTGATCAAAAGGCAGTCTCCCCTCTCCCGACAGCAGAGCGATCCCACCAGTGATTAAAAGGCAGTCTCCCCTCTCCATAGCAGAGTGATCCCACCAGTGATCAAAAGGCAGTCTCCCCTCTCCGGCAGCAGAGCGATCCCACCAGCGATCAAAAGGCAGACTCCCCTCTCCATAGCAGAGCGACCCCACCGGTGATCAAAAGGCAGTCTCCCCTCTCCATAGCAGAGTGATCCCACCAGTGATCAAAAGGCAGTCTCCCTTTCCGGCAGCAGAGCGATCCCACCAGCGATCAAAAGGCAGTCTCCCCTCTCCATAGCAGAGTGATCTCCCAGCGATCAAAAGGCAGTCTTCCCTCTCCATAGCAGAGCGATCCCATCAGTGATCAAAAGGCAGTCTCCCCTCTCGGGCAGCAGAGCGATCTCCCAGTGATCAAAAGGCAGTCTCCCCTCTCCGGCAGCAGAGTGATCCCACCAGCGATCAAAAGGCAGTCTCCCCTCTCCATAGCAGAGTGATCCCCCAGTGATCAAAAGGCAGTCTTCCCTCTCCGGCAGCAGAGTGATCTCCCAGTGATCAAAAGGCAGTCTTCCCTCTCCATAGCAGAGTGATCCCCCAGTGATCAAAAGGCAGTCTTCCCTCTCCGGCAGCAGAGCGATCCCACCAGCGATCAAAAGGCAGTCTTCCCTCTCCGGCAGCAGAGTGATCCCCCAGCGATCAAAAGGCAGTCTCCCCTCACGGGCAGCAGAGCGATCCCACCAGCGATCAAAAGGCAGTCTTCCCTCTCCGGCAGCAGAGCGATCCCATCAGTGATCAAAAGGCAGTCTCCCCTCACGGGCAGCAGAGCGATCCCACCAGCGATCAAAAGGCAGTCTTCCCTCTCCGGCAGCAGAGTGATCTCCCAGCGATAAAATGTCAGTCTCCCCTCTCCGGCAGTGGAGTGATATCCCAGTGATAAAACGGCAGTCTCCCCTCTCCGGCAGTGGAGTGATATCCCAGTGATAAAAAGGCAGTCTCCTCTCTCCTACAGCAGAGCGATCCCACCAGCGATCACAAGGCAGGCAGTTGGCGCTCACTTTCCGCATTTGCCTGGCTGTACAAATCACCCTCATCACTTTAATCAGTGAACAATGGAAGTTTAATTGGCAAAATGGAATTGAACGTCGGCTCATGCACTGTCATGCAGCCTTCTCACTATGAGGTTCCCCCATTGTCCTCTGTCTCCCGGAATCCTTCTCGGACACTGCAGAGTGCTGATACACCCAAATGATCTCTAAACTGCAAATTACAGGCTCCAACAGTTCCAGAATCACATTCAAGATGAAAAACAAACGTAAAATACATAAAAGAAGTGAAATATATGATTTCATGATCTATCCAGATGTTGACTGAAGGAGCGTTGTACTGAGACGCCATCTATTATGCAATATATATTGCATTTATATATATAAAAGTATATAGGGATTTTAATATTTAAAAGCACCCAATAAAGAGAACATACCTGTTCTCTAATTATAGTTAACTCAGACACAATTTTTTCCACACTGTGGTCACGATCCTTTTTGTCCTTTCCAAAAGCTGGATTGTGCAAATTAACTTCCTTCATAGCAAGCAGGTTCTGCCCACTGTATTTCCGAACCTACAAATTCAAGAATAGCTCTAAAATATGCACAGAACATTACAGTATAGTATAGGCACTTTGGTCCATGGTGCTGTGCCGACCTTTTAAACTACTCTGTGATCAATCCAACCCTTCCTTCCCACAAAGTCTTCCATTTTTCTTTCCATGTGCCTAACTAACAGTCTCTTAAATGCCCCTAATGTATTTGCCTCTACTATCACCTCTGGTAGCACACGCCGCACACTCACCACTCTGTGTAAAAAAAAATTACTTCTGACATTCCCTCTATACTTTCCTTCAATCACCTTGCAATTATGCCCACTTGTATTAGCCATTTCTGCCCTGGGGGGAAAAGTCTCTATCTATCAATGCCTCTTATCATCTTGTACAACTCTTTTTTTTCCTACACTCCAAGAATTGGAGAGCATTTAACTTATCCTCATATGACATGCTCGCTAATTCAGGTAGCATGCTGGTAAATCTCCGCATGCTCTCTAAAGCTTCCACTTCCTTCCTATAATGAGGTGACCATAACTGAATACAATATTCCAACTATGATCTAACCATAGTTTTATAGAGCTGTGACATTACTCAGTCACCCAACTAGTGAAGGCCAATTCACCATCTGATCAACTTACGTGGCAAATTTGAGGAATCAATGGATGTGGATCCCAAGATCCCTCTGTTCCTCCACACTGCTCAGAAATACATTTCAATATTTTATAAAATATTACAATAATGGAATAGCTTACCTTAAAAACGTTCCCAAATGCTCCACTTCCAAGGTAGTCTAAAATGGCATAATTACCAATAAATTTTGTTGGAGCTTTATTTTGGTTAATTCCTTCAATATTTTCAGTGATTTGTTTCAGTTCATTAGCCTGGTCACAAAATACAAGTTAAAGTTACACATTTTGTGGAACCTTGAGAAAGTCCAAGTGTGGTTCAGAAAATTTCCAATGTAAACTCTTTCACTTACAGGTAAAGAGTTCATCTTATTTACTAAGCTTTCATATGCACCTATATCACGTGCATAATGTCCAACGTCAATGAACATCTCAAACACATCTGAAGGAAATAACCTGCATTAAATAAAAATAATATATTAACTATAGTCCAGCCTAAGGATTTTGGAAATCATAAGTGAATCATACTCTATAAAACAAATATAAAATGCTCTATCTAGATGGTGAGGGCTAGTTGCCATTATATGATCAAACATTTAAGATAATCTAATAGTTCTCATTTTAACAGAGAATCTGATTTCTTAATCCAGAGATCCAGATAAGAAAGTTTTGGAGAAGAGGTATTTGGACACATTTGGAATGATGACCAAATGGTGTAAAACTTGATCCACAATATATAGAACCATATACTTGATTAAACTTTGTTGTCTTTTGCACAAGTTGGATGCCAAACTTGGTGCAGTCTTTACTTGTTTCTATTATGGTTATCATTCTAATATGGATTTATTGAGTATGCCCACAAGAAAATGAATCTCAGGGTTGTACATGTATGTACTTCGATAATAAATTTACCTTGAACTTTGAATTTATGAGCATGAATGTACAGAGGTGTCTTGGTGCAAGTCCATAGCTCCCTGAAAGTGGCTACACAAGTAAGTAGGGTGGTGTAGGTCAAACTCGCTTTCATCAGAATCAGGTTGAATGTCACTGGCACTAGAAGAGTACACGTCCTGGGTGATGGGGTCCGTAATAATGGATGCCACTTTGTTGAGGCATTGCCTCTTGTAAGTGTCCTTTATTGTCTACTTTCTTCTTGCATTTGACCTCACTGACAGAATAGGATGGCCAGATTAAACCACCCATCTTTTCAATGAAACTGATAAAAGATTCTACATTTGTGAAGTTGATGTTATTTGGTATGGCTCAGAAAAAGAAGATCATACATACAAAAGTTAACAATTCTAATTTATTCTTTGGGGGCTGTGCCTTATTCCCAAAGACAACCAAAAATGGCAATTAACATCTGACCTTGCTACAGTAGGACAAATTCCTTTGAGTATGCCTGAAAACTTTGCTTATAGCATGGTGGGTGTTATGTTACTTCTATTTAAATGTACCGTGGGTTAACAATGAAGAACCATATTCTGGAAGAATTAGAGAACTTTTATTTACAGTAATAAACAAACATGTCTTAACCCAGCCACATGCTGGAACATTCTAGCAATCCTATGCACGCTCAGTGCTCTGCCCAATCACGTACTGGCACATCATTGCACGTGATATCACCACAGTGGGGGAGAGTGAGAGCTGGTGTGGAGTCTGAGTGATAGAATAGAAAATAATTCAGGACTGCCATTTGCTAATCATTGGTTGGACAATAACTATTTTTGAAATATAGTGGTCTTGATTGCTAACATTCAAAACAATGATATCAATTATGCATGTACATGTAAATATCTTAAACTGATCACAATGAATGATGCTACTGATTTTTTAAACTGTACTTAATAACTTAAAAACATGTGTCAGTAGAATGGTTTAATTTTTCCATTCAGAGAGAATCAGGACTGTTGCTCATAATCTGAAAATTAAAGATTAGAATAAATATTATTTCACCTAAATTGTTGTTCATTAGTGTACTGAAGTCTTAGTATGATTAAAAGCAATGAATATACAGCATTTGAATAAATACCTTTTGAACAGTTGTCTATTTCTTTCCATGCTGAAGAGAAAACGCAAGGCTCTAAATGCATAGCACTGTAACAAAGTTACGAATATTGTTAAGTATATGCAGAATGTATTATTGAAACTCGGACATAGCACATAAAATGCATTGCACATAGTGATAAGCTTAATAAAAAAGGCAGAAGCAAGTCAACAAAAGCCAAAAATATCATGAATACAGAAATAAATCAAAACATCTTTCCCAGAAATGCAATTTTTGTAAAAGCAATATATTACTAAAACTAGAGATTTAATTCCTGATATAATCATACAAATGAGTAAAACACTGAATATAATTAGAAATATTTTGTAGTAATTCATTTTTGTTCTAATCTGGAAAGTTAATTTGAAACAGTTTAAGCAGACATATTTTTTACATTATGACCACATTAATATACCAAGGTGCTAGAAACCCAATGTAATGAATTGGTCTGGTTAAAAGCCAGCAAATGGACTGAACACAATGATTACATTCAGAATTTAACAAAGCAGTACTCTATCAATGTCTAAAATGTTTAAGTCATACACTTGAAATACACTCTCTGCAAATAGCTTCTCTAATAAACTAAAGCAGATCACTTTAGAAAGTAAGATCAAGAATTACCTGCAAAATATCTGCATTTGGTGCATTTTTTTGCTTGCTTGGTAGAATTAACTTTCCTATCACATAAATGCCATTTCCCTGCAAAAAGAATTTAAAAAGAAAGCTGTGATGTTTTCTGCAACGTATTAAGTAATATATTCCTTCAGTTCTATATATGAGGGCATTAAGAAACTTGAGGAATTGGGCAAGTGACACACAGTACAATTATGAACGATCAAATCATAACATTAACATCACTTTTCCATTCTCTCTCCTCAACCCCCAGACTCCTTTGCAGTTCAAATGTCCAATAACATGTAGAATGACTCGACATCCACAACACTCTGGGGTAGAGAGTTTCTATAAATCATTTTCGTCTGTGAGAAGAAATGAATCCTCATGTCCAACTTAAATTGGTGGCTCCTTATTCTGAAACTACACCCCTTAGTTACAGTAGATCATAAGCTCATGAGACAGAGGAGCAGAATAAGGCCAGTCAGCCCATTGGGTCTGCTCCACCATTCCATCATGGCTGATTTATTTTCCCTCTCAACCTCATTCTCCATTTTCCTGAAATGCAGAACCTCAAGAGTCTCTCGGAGTTCCTACATCCACATGAAGAACACACCACTGACCCTGGACCCATTCTCACTGCACTGGCTATGTAATAATTGACAAAGGAAGAAGGATACTTACCAGAAACTTACCTAGAGCCTTCACCTCTACATGCTTAAGCCTCTTGAGCCAAAGCCTAACCACTCTGCCAACTCATATGTCTTATGGTCTAACACCGTCCAATTACACAATGGCTGCTCTGCTTAAACATAATTTCTTTTTTATTGGTCTTTGCTAAGTACCTAATAAATTACAATGATTGGAGCCTGCCGAAATTCTAGACATTTGCCTGTTATTGGTAGAATCTCAGATGGTGATGAAGAGGTGTACAAGACTGAGACAAATCTGCTGATTGAGTTGTGTTGCAACTACCTCACACTCAACATCAGCAAGACCAAGGAATTGATCATGGACTTCAGGAAGGGTAAGTTGGGAGAACATTTACCAACTTCTAGATATCTCTGCTAAGAGAAACATCCCCACAGTATCCATCCTGTCTCACAGCTCCCAGAACGAAAGCCAACTTCAAGATGAGATCAAGTCAGTGCCTTGTAAAGTTGCAACAAAACTTTATACTTCATGTATTTTGCAATGAAGACCAATATTTAATTAGCCATCTTAATTACTTGCTGTGTCAACATGCCAACCCTTTGTGTCTTATGCACCAGAAACTGACATCTCTTTGCACCACATTTTATACTGTCACATCATTTAAATAACTTGTTTCTACATTCTTCCTTCCATAGTGCATAACCACACTATTTCCCACATTTTATACAAGTTACCAGCTTTATACCAATTCACTTAACCTATCTATGTCCCTCTGCAGGCTCTGTGTCCTCCTCACAATTTGCTAACTTATTTACTGTCGTATTACCTAGAAAATTTGATTGTAATACATGCATTTCCTTCACCTATGTCATTGTTCAAATTTTCAGATTCAACTTTCCCAATGGTAAGCTTGATCTGTGTTCTGTTAGATCAGTATCAGATTTGCTATCATAACGTATTCATCAGGACTGCTGAGGTATTTTGATGCCATTTTGAAGATTGCTCACAATAAATTTTGATCAATCCCAATGACAAGTAGAGCGCTGGAACCTCAACAAAGATAAAATGGCTTTGAAAGGTGTACAAAGTAAGCAATTACCTTTTAAGGATGTATTCTAACAAGCTATTTTCTTTAACTTCGACCACACTGACCTGTACAACCTGTTGAGCATTCGTATCATTGAGCACTAGTTCAGTAAGGGCAGCACAGCATGCTGAAATAACAACGTAATCAATAGTGAATATATTGTCCTGTAAAGTCGTTTTGGAAGACATTTCAGGCTGCTTTTTATTCAGAATATAACAACTTAACATTGTTACAACTTCTCACCATATTAATGATTTATTTGATTATTGATTAATAGAACTCTCTTGGTCCATAGCAAGAGAGCTTACTCCTGTAGGTAAACATAGTACATATAACATTACAGCACAGTACATGCCCTGTGGCCTATGATGTTGTACCAACCTTTAACCTCTTCTAAGATCAATCTAACCTTCCCCTCCTATAAAGCCTTCCTCTATTTTTCTATCATCCACATGCCTAAGAGTTCCTTAAATATTCCTAATGTATCTGTCTCTACCCCCACCCCTGGCATAGTGTTTCATGCATCCAACATTCTCTGTAAAGGACTTACAAATATTATCAATTATGAATCACAGGGTTTATAAAATCCAGCAGATGACTCAATATGTCATCATTGGAGAACCTTATTATGCAGAAATTTGGAAGAATTTTCTGTACTAACATTCAACCTAAAACCTTATCCTAAAAGATTTACACAGATTAGGAAAAACAGCCTGATTAGGGAAGCTCAGCATGGCTTTGTGTAAGTCAGGTCATGTCTTGAAGACGCAATTGAGTTTTTTGGGAAGGTGATAAAGGTGAATGATGAGGTAGGGCAGACGATGTTGCCTACATGAACTTTAATTTAATTTTAATTTACACACACACACACACACACACACACACACACACACACACACACACACACTGTATACACACACGTTGGCCACTGTATCTATTATTAGCTGTAGCCCATCCATTTCAAGATTCAACGTGTTGTGCATTCAGAAATCTGCTTTTGCATACCAGTGTTGTAACACATGGCCATTTGAGTTACTGTCAGCTTGAACTAATTTAGTTATTCTCCTCTGACCTCTCTCATTAACAAGGTTAACTTTAACAACAACTACAGAACTGCCGCTCACTGGATGTTTTTTCGTTTCTTGCATCATTCTCTATAAACACTTAACATTGTTCTGTGTGAAAATCCCAGGAGTTCAGCAATTTCTGAGATACTCAGACCATCCCATCTGGCACCAAAAATCATTCCATGGTCAAAGTCAACTACATCACATTTCTTCCGATTCTGATGTTTGGGCTGAACAACAACTGAACCTTTTGACTATTTCTGCATGCTTTTATGCATTGAGTTGCTGACAATGATTGACTGATTGAATATTTGCATTAATGAGCAGGTGTACAGGTGTATTTAATAAAGTAACTCCTTAGTGCATAAATGAATGAAATGGATAAACTGATGAAAATGTAGATGTTTGGGTTTGCAGAGGATACAAAGACTGGAGAAGCTGTGGGCAGTGAAGAGGACTGTCAAAGAATACAGTGGAATATTAATCAGTTAAAGACATGGGCAGAGAAATGGCAGATGGAGTTTAATCCAAGCAAGTGTGGGGTGTTGTACTTTGCAAGGACTAATGTAAGGAGAAAGTATACGAGTAATGACAGAATCCTTAACAACATTGATGTACAGGTGGATCTTCGGCTCCAAGTCCACAGCTCAGTGAAAGTGGCCACCCAAGCTGATAGGGTGGTAAAGGTGGTATATGACACGCTCACCTTTATTGGTAGCAGTATTGAGTACAAGAGTTAGGAAGACCTACTATAGCTACAGTATATAGATCTTTGTTAAGTCTGCACTTGCAGTAGTGTATGCAATTCTGGTCACCCCAAAAAAGGATATAGAAACTTTAGAAAGTGTTCAGAAGAGGTACAAAAGGATGCTGCCTGGATTAGAGGATATGAGATACAAGGAGAGGTTAGACCAATGATTTCCAATGGGGCAGTTACCTGTCCTAAGGGGGCGTGTTAGGGGAAATAGAAGTCATCTGGGGGCCTTCAAGATTCTTATGGGGAGGGGTAAGCGGCACCCTAACTTGAGGTACGAGACCTGTCCGATAGTATCAACTCGCTGCCATTGTCAACATCCGATAGACATTCTCAGTTTGTGTTGATTTTTTATTTTAATTTAGCCCTGTTAATGATGGATAAATACATGCAGTGCAATCTCTATAAGTCTGAAGGCCGAGATGCCTTAAATTCGAATCCTGCTAAGAAATGCATTAATACAATGTTACGTACCTGCAGTATGGTTTTATTCCATACCCATCAGATCAACGACGCCCATGTGTCTTATTTGCAATACTGTACTGTCTAATGAAGCCAAGAAACCATCAAGTTTGCAGGAACACTTCTGTAAGAGACACCCTGAAAAGGCTACTTATGGTATTCAATTACAGAAGATAAAGATGAAGATGAAAGAAACATTTGAAAAGCATTGCACACTCGAGTCATCTGCCAAGAAAGCTAAAAATGACAGTGATAGTGGTCTCATTGCTTCTTATAACATTTCCAAAATGATAGCAAAGTGTGGAAGAGCTCATAGAATTGGTGAAAGATTAATAATGCCAGCTGCATCAGAAGTGCTCACCACCACCATTGTTCTCAAAATGGATACCAGTATTTTAAAATCAACTCCTCTAAGTAATAACTCTGTAGCTCATTGTATTGACAAAATGAGTGAAGATATTCAGTATCAACCATGCACAGAGCTACAAAGAACAGAATTTGGGACACAACTGGATGAATCAAATGAGTGAGACAACGAGGTATTGTTAATGGCATATTACAGTTTATCAAAAATGGAAAAAAATTACAAAGAGATTCTCTGATAAAACGTTAAAAACCAGTAGCAACAGAGCATCAATCTACGACGAGCTCAAAATGAATATTGAGGATAAAAATATTCCAATTAGGAATATGATTTTTTGTGCAACAAATGGAGCACCATATATGACAGGTCGCCATGCTGGTTTAGAAGCATTTATGAAAAAAGAAATTCCAAGTCAGTTTGCAATTCGCTGTGTAATTTACCGTTAACATCTCGCATCCAAAATCTTTTTTCAAACATGACTCTTGTAATATCTGCTATCAACAAAATTAAAGCTCATCCATTAAATAGCAGAATATGTTGCCAGTTATGCCAAGATAATGATGAAGATTTTAAATGCATGCTTCTTCACAATGAAGTGCGTTGGTTGTCAAAAGGCTGCTGCTTAAAATGTTGTTTTGATCTTTTTGAGATGGTGGTTGAATTGTTGCTCAAAGTCGACAAGAGCTTTGGAGACAAGGTTGTACTTCTACATGGAGATGAGGCATACCTAGCCAATCTGTATGACAAAATGAACATTCTAAATATGAAACTGCAGGGTGAGAATTTCAATTTAATCCAGGCTAAAAGTGCAGTGTCCACTTTTATCAGAAAATTGGAAATATATAAGCAAAACACTGGGAGAAGAATGTTCTCACAATTTCCCTGCATGGAAAGTAAGGCACTCTCTTTCACAGACAGTGATTTGCAAGAGTACTGCTTATACCTGCAGTCACTGAGGAAGGATTTTGGAATTGATTCAAGGATTTGAACGATCTGGAAACTCCGGACTGGGTAATTCTTTGCAAGGTGGAAGAACAGGAAGAGAGCTTGCAAGAAGAAATTATCAAAATTCAGAATGATGAAGAAGCAAAGATGCTTCCCAAAAATGTCAGCTTTTGTAGGATCTGGCTACACTAACATACAAAGTTTCCTGATCTTCAGAGAAGAGTCAAACTGTTCTCCATTGTATTTCCATCCTCCTACCTTATTGAAGAGGCTTCAGTGCAGTGAACTACGTACTCACAAAAAACAGAAGCTACTTGGACATTGTTATGTGTGGGGATTTAAGGCCTTTGCTGTCAAATTGCTGTCAATTTGAACCAGATATTTCAACCCTTGCTAAAAACCACCAAGCTCAAGGATCACATTGATATCGAAGCTGCTGTACAGCACACAAGTACTAGATTTAAAGACAAATAAAAATTTAAAACAGAAATATTTCTCTTATGTTAGCATATGGTAGGCATGTTTTTACACTATACTGGATAGTATATTGTGCCTAAGAGATGCACTGGCAAGTATGAATGTGCTTTAGGGGGGCATTGGGCTAATATAGATTGGGAAACACTGGGTTAGACAAATGTGGGGTGTTTCCTCTGGAACATCAGAGGCATTTCTAAGACATGATAGACATTTTTAAGCTTAGAAAAGGCACAGATAGATTAAACAGACAATAACTTTTTCTCACAGTTTAAATGCCTAATACTGGAGGGCATGCAGTTAAGGTGAGAGGGAAAAGTTTAAAGGATATGTGTGTGTGGGGCAAGCGTTTTAAATACAGAAAGTGGTAGGTGCCTGGAATGGGCTGCTAGGGAAAGCTTTGATAGTATATATAACTGTTGCATTTAAAAGGTTGTTAGATGGGCACATGAACATGCAGGGAATGGAGGGATATGGATTATGAACAGGCAGAAGAGAAATAGTTTAATTCAGCATTATGTTCAGTGCAGACATTGTTAGCCAAAGGGTCTGCTCCCTTGCTGTACTGTATTGTTTTATGTTCTAACATTAACAGGACTCGACTGGCTTGGTATGTCAACATCTATCTACCCTTCAATACATTTCATTGTTAACTATTTTTCAGTGAAATAAATAGTCATTCTTTTAACTAACATTAATACTTTATTGTAAACCAAGAAAACACTTTAATCAATTTACAAGGACTTAGTCAAAAATTTATCCTTACACTAGAGTTTCACTTCAGTATAAAATGTTATACCTTCTTGCAATGAGAGCATATTTTCTTGAATTTCTTGAGTACTCAGCTTTTCAGACAATTGAAGTTGCCGAATTCTCCCTGAAGCATTAGCACTGGACAAACTTCCAATTGAAGAACGATCAGACACAAAGTTTCTATCTCTAAGCAAACAAAAAGACACACATTGGTAAATGCATAAACTCTGCCATAGATGGCCCCAAGCCTGGCTGAGAAAGGAGTTTTGGACATGGGGCTTGCAACCTCATCCCATAAAAATCCAGAGCTACAGAACCAGCAGAACCTTAGAGGCCTTGTCCCTGGGAGAATCTTGAGGAAGGATACACCAAGAAGTTGGGCTACTCTTGGGGATAACTCAAAAGACTGGCCCAGGATAGAGGACTCTGGTGAGCTGCTGTTGCCCACCTATGCCTCAGTAGGGGCGATGGGTTTATGAAGAAGAAGAACTCTAATACAATCTGATAGAAATAGCTCTAGCAGTATCAACGATTAAATTATTTCTGCCACGTGAAAGAGTAAGGCAGAGAAGGATATGGAATTCCTGGCAGCAAGTGGAATTATTATAGAAATGGATGATGGTCACCAAGGGATTCTATGCTCCACAGCTCTAAGATACAACACGATGCTTCACATTAATTCTTCATTAACAAATACTACTTTCTCTATTGTGGTGATAGATAGAGGGGACATGGAGAAGATGTTTCCTATAGTGGGAGAGTCTAGGACCGGGGGCACGTCACATTAGAACAGAGATGGGGACAAATTTCTTTAGCCAGAGGGTGGTGAATCTGTGGAATTCACTGCCACAGGTGGCTGTGGAGGGCAAGTCATTGTGTATATTTAAAAGGAAGGCTGATAGATTCCTAATTAGTTAGGGCTTCAAAGGTTTTGGGGAGAAGGCAGGAGAATGGGGTTGAGAGGGATAATAGATCAGCCATGATGGAATGGCGGAGCAGACTCGATGGACCGATGGCCTAATTCTGCTCCTATGTCTTATGGTAATAAACAGATTATAATAAAGACAGAAATTATATGACTTAAACAAATGGAAGGCACGCAATATTACATACCATCTAGGAACGAGCAAAAGTTATTTTCATATCTTCCCTCACAACATGCGCCAAAAGTAACATAATCAATGTTTATTTTTGGCAAACTTAAAAGATAAAGCATATTAAACTACACAATGAAAAATATAGATACAGTGCCGATGTACTCTACATGTCACAAGCATCAATAAAGTTCTAAGTTCAAAGTAATTATTAAAGTCACCAAATACTACCTTGAGACTCATTTTCTTGCAGACATTCACAGTAGAACAAAGAAATACAATAGAATCAATGAAAAACTACACACAAAGGAGAAACTTTGCAAGAGCAAAATAAAACTAATAAACAAACAAGCAAGCAAACAAATAAATAATACTGAGAACATGAGTTGTAGAGTCCTTGAAGGTGAGTCCCTATGTTGTGGTGAACACTGTGAAAAATTAACAATTTAACAACGCAGCACAAAAAGTCTGGAAAGACTGGAGAGAATCGACTGAGTATACAGGCTAATGACTTAACAGTGGAAGAGACAATGTAATTTCTCAATTGGAAATGCTAGAATGTTTATTTCCAAGTATATTCACATAAATCAAAGTTATACACAACAAAACAGGTCCTTCGGCCCAACATGTTATGAAGACCTTTTTTGTCATTCTACTCTAATCTTACTTGAATAGGATTACATCAAAATCAAAACAGAATCATGTGTGTTGCAGCCTCATTTGAATAGCAGCTCTGAAGTAGATAACATTCTCCAATTGGAGTTACAAACATCTTAATTAATTGGCAGAGTGATGGATGTTCACATTATTCTTTAAACTATCAAAATGCTTCAGTGATAATTATTTTGCACAATAAAAGTCACAGGATTCTAAATTCCCTGAATGAACTATTTTCAATTCAGGAAGCATATTCTCAATTTCAAAGGGTAATAAAACTAGTGCTGGAGTTTATAAGAATGAAGGGTGGGAGGGGTGGGTGATCTCATTGAAATCTATCAAATGTAGTGCCCTGGTTCATACCTTTACTGTTACGCAGTATGTATTTCATCTTGGCTGTTCTATAAGTGCAGTCGGTTCTATTTTCAGCTTGCTTGGGTTACTGGTGAAATAAGAGATGAGGAGAAATGTGTGCCATCCAATTAGGATGGCTGAATTAAGGGGATGCTTCTCTGGTAAGGGACTCTAAGGCTGGGCTTGGGGCTTTTGTTCGAGAGCAGGTAAAGAGGAAAGACACAGGAAAGAAGAGGTCGTAGTATTTGACCTGGAGCAGGACTGTGATTGAAGGAAGCCGGGGTGAGACCGACTGAAGATAGGTGACTATGGAGAAACCATGAGATTCAACTTGTGCACATTAGACTGTTTCATTAAAATGGCCCTTTTCTTTACTAACCCCTTAGTCAAATTAACGATCATAAAGATAACTTTTAATCGTAAGCAGTGTACTGTCTGTTATTTTGTGGCACTAATTTGTAGCAGGGTGGCAGATTATACAGCATCCACGCAAACAGGGTTTGGAGTGGGAGAGTGCCTCAATCTCACGAGTTTGGCGGGGCCAGAGGTTGTCTTCCCTAGATTTACGCAGCCAAGGAAACCAGGGGGGTTTCACAAATATTTAAAGGCTTAGATAAAATGGATGTGATGAGGATGCTTCCCACAGTGGAAGAGTCTAGGAGCAGAGGGCACAGTCTCAGAATGATGGCACGTTCCTGCCTACAGAAATTACTGTAGGCAGAGGGTGGTGAATCTGTGGAAATAATTGCTACAGACAGCTGTGGTACCCAGGTCATTGGATGTATTTAAAGCAGAGGTTGATAGGTTCTTGATTAGTCAGGACACCAAATGTTAAGGGGAGAAGCCAGGAGAATGGGGTTGAGAGGGATAATCAGCCATGATAGAATGGCAGAACAGACTTGCTGGACCAAATGGCCTAATTCTGCTCCTATGTTAAGGTCCAATGCTTGAAACTGTCTCATTTCATAAATATCCTCATTCATCTATATTAAAATCCAATATTATGCTTGTATTTTAGATGCAAGATTTTTTTCTTGCACAAAAGTCACAATACTATTCAGAATCAAGTTTAATTTTAAGAGCATATGTCATAAAATTTGTTGTTTTGCAGCCGCAGTACATCACAATACATAATAATCCAAACTATAAATTACTAAACACACACACACACACACACACACACACACACACACACACACACACACACACACACACACACACACACACACACACACACAGAAGTAAGTCAATACATTATATAGCACACAAATCAGTACTGCACAGTTGGGAATAATCTATTCTTATATTATGTCTAACAGAAGTACCTTCCTGTACTTTCAGTTTTGTAACAGGTAACTAACACAAAAGGATCAAATTAAATGGTGCTTTACAATACTTTAAGCTCACCCTTGGAGAATGTGCAGGAGTTGCTGGATGCCTCCCCATAAACGAATCTCAGTGCTGGTATCCGGATCCTCACACAGCTGAACCAGGATCCAAACAACACTCCATAGCAGTTTGAGGTGGTCGGAATGCAACAGGCTGAGGAGAATAGGAATTCCTTCATAGACCTTAACCTGTTCTCTCACTTGAGCGTCTGCACAGAGTAGACGAAGCAGCTCAGCTGTCATTCTGCAAACACCATCAGTGTTAAAGAAAGCAATCAATCAATCAAAAACCAGAAAGGACAGAGGCTAATTCTTATTCTGGTTTCTTTCACCTTCCTTTCCATTCCTCTAAAGGGTCTCAGCCTGAAAGGTCGACCGTTTATTCCCCTCCATATCTGCTGCCTGACCTGCTGAATTCCTCCAGCATTTTGTATGTGCTTTAAAGGACAGAGGCTAAACTGTCCACTTCTTCTTCAACAGAACATACAATCCCAAATTTTTGTTTGAGGAATTAGAGAACTTTCTCAATAGCTTAACAAAAATTCACTTTCATGAACAATGACACAAATTCGGAAACACTGAGAGGAAATGCTAATTGCCCTTTTTCCGCCGACTGAATCTACAGAAAGACAAGTGACATACATAACAAATTTGATATCCTTTTTCACATATTACAATTTTCAGTTGATGTCATGGTGTACACATAACACATTCACCTGATAATTCTAGGAAACAATAAAATGATTATTTATATCAAGGATTAATTCAAAGACCCACCCACCCTGCTAGTGGACTGTTTGTCCCACTCCCATTAGGGAGCAGGCTACGTAGCATCCACAGCAGGACCACCAGACTGAAAATAGTAACTTTCCCCAGCAGTAAAGCTGATCAACACCTCCACCCACTAACCAACCCCTCCACATCCTCCACCACCACCTCTAATTTCCTGTCAGTCTCCTTATGTACAGACACTCCTCTGTCAAGCATCACTTTATGGACATACAATCAATCTACATATCTGACTGATTGATGTAAAATCAATCTAAGTTATCTTATGTATTTATATTTATTGTGTGTTTTATTATTGTGTTCTTTTTTTGTGCTGCATCAGATCTGGAGTAACAATTACTTTATTCCCCCTTACACTTGTATAGTTGAAATGACACTAAACAATCTTGACTCTTATACAATGGAGCTATAAAATAATCATACAAGAATCTGTAAAATCTATAAGACTGCATTTTCCTTCCATAAAAATAGGCTCATATTAGTGACACATTCCAAGCAACAATGAAGTCAAATAAAATAATTCTGGATAAAATAAGAATAAGAATAAATAAAATAAGTCAAATAATTCTGGTCACTGAATTATAGGAAAGATATCAATAAATTAGAGAGAGTGCAGAGACGATTTACTAGGATGTTACCTGGGTTTCAGCACTTAAGTTACAGAGAAAGGTTGAACAAGTTAGGTCTCTATTCATTGGAGCGTAGAAGGTTGAGGGGGGATTTGATCGAGGTATTTAAAATTTTGAGAGGGATAGATAGAGTTGACGTGAATAGGCTGTTTCCATTGAGGGTAGGGGAGATTCAAACGAGAGGACATGATTTGAGAGTTAGGGGGCAAAAGTTTAAGGGAAACACGAGGGGGTATTTCTTTACTCAGAGAGTGATGATAGCTGTGTGGAATGAGCTTCCTGTAGAAGTAGTAGAGGCCAGTTCAGTTGTGTCATTTAAGGTAAAATTGGATAGGTATATGGACAGGAAAGGAGTGGAGGGTTACAGGCTGAGTGCCGGTAGGTGGGACTAGGTGAGATTAAGAGTTCGGCACGGACTAGGAGGGCCGAGATGGCCTGTTTCCGTGCTGTGATTGTTATATATGGTTATATAAAAACAAACTGCAGGTGACTCAACAGGTTGAGCACTATTGAGTGTAAAGAGAAACAGAGTAAATGTCTCAGAGCAAACACCCTTCACAAGACCAGGGTTAAAAACTCAGTACTGTGTAGTCCTGTATTTGATTAATTAATTACCTCATACCTAAACTGTTTCTAATACTGTAACATTTGAATAAAGTAAATACTCAACTTACCTTTTGGATAACAAGTCATATTCTTGTAAAATTACTAACAGGTTTTCTACAATTGTAAGTTCCCCTATCTTCACTCTGCACTCAGGACTTAAAAAGATAGTAAACGTTATCATCTTGTTCAGTTGCACATCACTCTGCAGAGTTATATTTTGTGCTTCTTATTTAAATGACATACCTTTCAGCTAAGCTGGTAAGAGCAAGGAGAGCACCCAGTAATACATTATTGTCCTTGGCTGCCAGTAGCTTTACCAGGGTCTAAAGAAAATATCTCAGATTAAAAGGTTTTGGTATAAATCATTTTGTTTCTGCTTACCTGACATAATAATTGTATTTTGTTTTATTTCATGTGTCACAATGGTACCAGCACTGAAAACTATTACTTCATGTATATTTCTGAGATTCAACAGCAACAAATATGTTTTTGCACATTGGTTGTTTGTCAGTATGGAATTTGTCATTGATTCTATTGTACTTCTTTGCTTAACTGTGAATGCCTGCAAGAAATTAATCTGAGGCTAGTGTATAGTGACAGATACATACTTCGATAATAAATTTACTTCGAACTTTGCAGGTATGTTCTTTTCTTTACTGGTATAAATATGTTAATCTCTAGCCAGCTCAGGAACAAACTAAGTCCATCAAAACTTGGTGAGCGATCAGGCCTTTCCTCTCTTTAATCTTAATTGGAAGAATAGCTTTTAATCTCAAAAACTTCACTTTGTCTTCAACATAGTAGCATAGTCAAAGCACAGCACTTTACAGTGCCAGTGATCACCAATTGGGCTTCAATTCCTAGTGCTGCCTGCAAGGAGTTTATACGTTTTACCCATGACCGTGTGGGATTTCTCTGACTGCTCCGATTTCCTCCAATATTCCAAAGACGCATGGGTTAAGCTTAAATAGCTGTGAAAGGCTAAATGGGAAAGGCCTGATCATGCTGTATCACCGCCCAAAGTGTGGCAACATCTGTTGGCTACCCCTAGAACATACCCGGACTGTGTTGGACGTTGGTCAGTGTACATGTGAAATTTACATGGGATAAATAAAGCTAATTTTTAGATAATTAAATCTTGCCATTTTCCAGTAAATTTCAAACAATTTCACAAGGGAAAATAACGTTGATTTGGACAGCAGTACCTCCAATTGGTATTCCCCCCCCCCCCAAAAAATAATACTGACTGTTAAGGGTTAAATTTGCTGTGTATGTTACATGTTAAATTGTACGTTATTATGTTTTGGGGGCTGCGGGTGTTTCTCTTTATATATATGACACAGCCATTTGTTTGCTTGGGGAATAAAGTATACATTAGAAATAATTACACTTGTGTTGATTTTTGTTGACAATCTGCAACTAGCATTTTTGTGGTTATTTTTTGCCTTTTTTCTTCAAACAGTAACTTTTAATCAATGGAAACTTACAGTCCTTTCTTGAACTGTCACAAGCCATTTCAGAAGGTAAAGATTGGTTTTATTTGTCACATGTACATTTGAACATATAGTGAAATGGGTCAACAACCAACACAGTCTGAGGATGTGCTGGGGATGTGTCACCATGCTTTTGGTGCCAGCATAATGTTGAAATCGGTTTTTTATGCTTTTAATAAGGTATTAGTTGAATTAATAGGGTTCTTGGCAAGACTAAAATTGTGGTTACTAATATTTTTAACTTGTATATTTTCACAATATGTGGTGTTTGTCTCCGCCTACTGGTGGCAAGGCAATATGGCAGTTACATAATTTCATTTTCTCATTGGCCAAATGCCAGGTTAATGACACTCAACAACAACAAGTGTTTGCACATGAGACATGTGTTGTGACTGTGTATCTTTTGATTGACTCTTTGTTGATCCTAGGAATGTGGCCTTATCCCAGTACAAAACTATCAGTCTGCAAAAATCACCATTTTGTCTTTGTCTTAGGTTCATATGCTCTGTATCTCTTCCTTTGTTTAAACTTCAAAATAAACAATCCTAAAACAAAAAGCGTTCACTTATTCTTGAACTCCTAAAAAAAAAAAACCTGGGGATAGAAAAATTAGCAGATCCCACAACTCACTAACCTTAACCCTTTACAATATGGGAGGAAACTGGAGCACGTAGGGAAACCTGTGTGGTCACTCCTTACCCACAGCGGCAGGAAATTACCTTTGTCGCTGGTGCAGTATAATGTTACACTGAAAGGGATGGTTTGAGTATCTCAGAAATTGCCAATCTCTTGGAATTTTCACACACAACAGTCTCTATTTTACAAAAAAACCCATCCAGTTTGTGGCAGTTCTGTGGGTGAAAATGCCTTAATAATGAGAGAGGTCAGAGGAGAATGGCCAGACTGGTTGAAGCTAACAGGAAGGCAACAGTAACTCAATGAACCATGCATTACAGCAGTAGTGTGCAGAAGAACATTTCTGAAAGCAGAGCATGTTGAACCTTGAAGTAGATGGTGATGTGTATTTAATATATCAATAATATTTGAGAAATATTGTAAATGTATTGCTTGATTAATTACTCTGTTGTTTAAAAATTCATTACAGTTAAATATATGAAGTACATGAATGGCATACGTTATCACGCCACCATCTCATACGCATGTGCTTTGCTTAAAGTAAAAACGAAGCTTACGCACATCTCTTGGCTTCCTTGTCTTCCTTCTGATTAGTTTTATGTTTTAGAGTTACAGAATATAACAGATGAGCTACAGCAGCAGAAGCCCACACCATGTCCCACTCCTATACCTAATAAAATGGTCACTGAGTGTATGTTTGTATTTATTGAGAACATCAAAATTTTAAAACAATAATGATTCTATTGATGAATTTAATATCAATTAAGATCAAAATAAACAGACAAATTCTCTGTTTTAGCACAAAATATTTCTAGAATAATCAGGATTCAGGAAAACTAAACATTTTAGAGTTACATATTACAGCAGATGATCATGATTGATGTTTAGGCCAGTAGATTACTGAATAAACTTTCCAGTTATCATGGAAATCAGATACCTTATATGCTCCACATGAAATTATCCGTTCTCTTTGTTCGACTACAGCTGCCAGTTTTTGAAAAATATCTGAAATAAAAGATAAATGAGATACCAGCCTTAAAATATCAAAACCAGCATACATTAAAATAATAATGTTATTCAGCACTACAAGATGTTTTTGTGGCTAAATTTGCTGATGATACAAAGATGGTTGGAAGAGCTGGTAGTGTTGAGGAAACAAGAGAACCTGCAGAGAGACTTAGATAGTGTAGGGGAATGGGCAAAGAAGTGGTAAATGAAATACAATGTTGGAAAGTGTATGGTCATGCACTTTGGTGGAAGAAATAAACGGGAAGACTATTATTTAGACAGGGAGAGAATTCAAAATGCAGAGATGCAAAGGGACTTGAGAGTCCTTGTGCAAGATACCCTAAAGGTTAACCTCCAGGCTGAGTCAATTGTGAAGAAGGTGAGTGCAATGTTGGCATTCATTTCTAGAGGTATAGAATATAAGAGCAGGGACGTGATGTTGAGGCTCTATAAGGCACTCGTGAGACCACACTTGGAGTACTGTGTGCAGTTTTGGGCTCTTTATTTTAGAAAGGATATACTGACATTGGAGAGGGTTCAGAGAAGATTCATGAGAATGATTTGAGGAATGAAAGAGTTAGCGTATGAGGAACGTCTAGCAGCTCTTAGGCTGTATTCCCTGGAGTTCAGGAGAATGAGGAGGGATCTCATAGAAACATTCCGAATGTTAAAAGGCCAGAACAAATTAGATATGGCAAAGTTATTTCCCATGGTAGGGGATTCTAGGACAAGAGGGCATGACTTCAGGATTGAAGGATGTCCTATTAAAATTGAGATGCAGAGAAATTACTTTAGTCAGAGGGTGGTAACTGTGGAGGCCAAGTCATTGGGTGTATTTAAGGGTGATATAAATAGGTTATTGATTAGCCAGGGCATCAAAAGGTATGGGGTGAAAGCAATGAAGTGGGGATGACTGGAAGAATTGGATCAGCCCATGATTGAATGGTGGAGGGCTACTTCTGCTCCTATATCTTATGGTCTTATGTTCTAATAAGTAAATTAATTTTGGTAAGTTTTATATTAAATGTATAAATGGGACTAACTATAAATTAATCATGTTTGCTGATACAAAAGTAGAAAAGTAAGTTGTGAGGAGGACACAAAATTTTATTTTATTTATTAATACAGCATGGAGTAGGTCATTCAGGCCCTTCAAGCCCCACCACCCAGCAATCCCTGATAACCTCGAGTAACCCTAACCCAATCATGGGACAATTTACAATGACCAATTAGCCTACCCAGTACGTCTCTGGACTGTGGGAGGAAACCAGAGGACCTGGAGAAAATCCATGCGTTCCATGGGAAGTACATAACAAGACTCCTTACAGAATGGTGCCATAATTGAACTCCAAACTCTGGAATGCCATGAGCTCCAATAGCATCACGCTAACCACGCTACCATGGTGCCTGTGTGCAATGATGCAGATTAAGTGAACTTGGGTGGGAAGAGTAGAAAACCAGTGTATTATTAAATCAGTGTGAGAATAATAGACGTTGGTGTTCAGAGATCTGGTTACCTCATACAGTAAGACAAGTGGCTCACAACCAACATATCAATTTGAACTAAACACAAGAGATTCTGCAGATGCTAGAAATCCAGAATGCTGGAGGAACTCAGCAGGTTAAGCAGCAAATATGGACAGGAATAAAAAAGCTGATGCTTTGTTCAGGAGTGAGGAAGGGTCTTGGCCCGCTAGCACTTTATTCATTTCCTAAAGCTCATTCCTGTCCTGAGTTCCTCCAGCATTTTGTGAGTGAATGCCTGGTTGATATGCTTATTTTGGCCATGTTTGATTAGACATGAGGATTTGGAGAATCCCCCACTTTTCATTGAAAAAAGTTGAGGATTTGATTTTCTTTTCTAAGACTTAGACCAAAAACTAAGTTATGCTCTGCATATAAAGTTAAAAGAAACACAAATGACTAATTAAGCTCATTTATTATCTACTATTTACATGAGGTTAAATAGAGCTTACAAGTCACGGTGACTAATCTGTCAATGACAAACTGTTGACCTCCATATCCAAGGTAGCCCTGTACCACTGTTTCCAAGTACTGTAAAGCAAAGGAGATTGAATGATTTAAAACAATCATTCAAAAACATCAAATCATGAATAAATTTAAAATGCAGCGTTTCTCAGTATGACGGGTTACACGTGAACCCAAGAGGGTCCAATATCCTCATGGGCAGGTTGGCTAGAGTTGGTTGGGTGGGTTTAAACTAATTTGGCAGGGAGATGGAAACTGAGTGACAGTGCTAAGGATGGGGTAGTTGGTTTACAAACAGAGGCAATTTGTAGTGAGACTCCTAGCAAGGAGAGGCTGATCACAGGGCAAAATTGCAGTCAACTGAATAAGTTGCAACGTAAACGGGGGACAAAATTGAAAAGACTGAATACAGGACCAAGGGTATTATATTTGAATGCATGCAATATGTGGAATAAGGTCGATGAACTTGTAGCAGTTACAGTTTGGCAAATGTGTTGTAGGCATCACTGAATCACAGCTGAAAGAAGATTATAGCTGGGAGCTTAATATTCAAGGACACACACTGCATCAACAGGAAAGGTAGGAAGGCAGAGGGGGTGGCATGGTTCTTTTGGTAAAAATATGAAATTAAATTGTTAGAAAGAGTTGACATAGGGTTAGAAGGTGTTGAGCCGTTGTGGATAGAGCTAAGGAACTGCAAGGGTAAAAGGACCCTGATGGGAGTTGGATACAGACTCCCAAACAGTAGTAAGGGATATGGTTTACAAGTTACAATGGGAAATAGAAAATGCATACTAAAAGGGCAATGTTAATATAGTCATGGGGGTTTTCAACATGCAGGTAGAATGGGAAAATTAGGTTGGTTAGGAGAATGGACAAAGAAGTGGCAGTGGAATAGTGTTGGGAAGTGTATGATCATGCACTTTGGTAGAAGAAATGAAAGGGCTGACTATTTTCTAAATGGAGAGAAAATACAAAAATCTGAGATACAAAGGGATTCAGGAGTCCTTATGTGGGATTCTCTAAAGGTTAATTTACAGACCGAGTCTGTGGAGAGGAAGGCAAATGCAATGTTAGCATTCATTTAAAGATGACTAGAATATAAAAGCAAGAATGTAATGTTGACACTTTATAAAACCTCACTTGGAGTGCTGTGTACAGTTTTGGACCACTTAATGTAGAAAGGATGTGCTGAAACTGGACAGGGTTCAAAGGAGGTTCATGAAAATTATTCTGGGATTAAACAACTTGTCATCTGAAGAGCATTTGATGGCTCTGGGCTGGTATTCAATGGAATTCAGAAGAATGAGCAGCAGCCTCATTGAAACCTATCGAATGGTGAAAGGCCTCGATAGAGTGGATGTGGAGAGGGTGTTTCCGATGGTGGGAGAGTCTAAGACCAGAAGACACCGCCTCAGATTAGAGGGTTGTCCTTTTAGAACGGGTATGTGGAAAAATTTATTTAGCCAGAGATGGTAAATCTGTGAAATTCATTGCCACAGACAGCTGTGGAGACCAAGACTTCATGTATGTTTAAGGCAGTAGTTGATGGATTCTTGATTGGTCAGGGTATGAAGTGATGTGGGCAGAAGGCAGGAGATTAGGGCTGGGAAGAAAAATGAATCAGCCATGATTAAATGGAGGAGAAGACTCGATGAGCCAAAAGGGCTAATTCTGCTTCTATACCTTACGGTCTTATGACCTACCTGTGCTAAGCTCTCAACACCTCCAAGCTGAATGAAAATTTTCTGAAAGGAAAATATCAGTAAATGAAGACTCATACAGTCATACAAGGAGATATGAAGTTTAGTCATGTCTAGTTTAATAAATATACTGTGACATTAATAGCTCACATTAAAAATTGCTACAAGGCGACTGAAGGCAAGTAACCATAACCTGATGCATCTGACCTTCCCACATGAATCGAATGGTCAATTTAAAAACCTTATTAAAAGAAATGTTTGCACTTTAAATGGAAAGAGAACAAACAGCTCACATACAAGTGCAGTAGGTAATAAGGAAGGTTCGTGTAATCAAAATTTTAATTTTTAAGTGGTCAAAGTATAAAATATTATGCAATTATACAATGCATTAGGAAACCACATCAAGATCACTGTGACTAGCATTGGTTTTCAAATTTAAGCCTGGATATTATTTTACTGGAAATGGTTCAGAGGAGGTTTCCAGGTATGGAGGGAGTGTCCTACAAGAAAAAAATGTGTTGGTTCTTGACTCATTGGAAATAGATGAATGAGAGGCATTATTCTTGAAATGTCATCTTACCATTTTAGGGATCCAGGGAAAGTTAGGTTGAAAACTGGCTTGGAAGTAGAGGGTTTGAACTATCAAAGAGTTGAAACCCTTCATTAGGACCTGATGAAGGATCTTAGCCTGAAATGACAACTGTTTATTCCCCACCACAGATGCTGCCTGACATGTTATGTTCCTTCAGTATTTTGTGTGTTTTGCTCTGGATTTCCAGCCTCTACAGAATCCCTTGTGATAATGAGTTGTCCCCAGTTATATTGATTTATAAAGGAATCTGTCATCATTCCCTTCCATTAATTTATCAGAAACAAAATTAGGCAGGTTCCCTTTCATTCAATTTTGTATATTCCAAAATAGTGAAAATAAATCAAATAAAAGTAATCAGAACAAAAGTTCACCAAAAAACAAGCAGAGAGACCTCAAAGTAGCACCATGTCACTACCCAGTCAAATTGCATATAATATACAGAACTGTGCAAAAGTCTTAGGCACATATACATTATATGCTAGCTAGGATGCCTAAAACTTTTGCATGGTACTGTAGTAATGATAAACCTGATTATGATCTGGGTCTCTATCATGGACTGAGAGTAAGAAGGGGGCAGGGAGAGGGTGATTATGGTTGTGAAAAGGCGAAGGGAGAGAGGAGGAAAAAGGAAGCACCACAGAGAGACCTTCTGTAATGATCAATAAACCAATTGTTTGGAATCAAATAACCTTGTCTGGTGTGTCAGGGCCAGGTCTGTCTGCACCCGTGCCACTGCCAGCACACCCCCCCCGCCCCTGACACTCCTTCTCGGCTACCTGCCCCGCATCCCTCTCGTGGTGCTCCACCCTCACCATTCCCAACATCCTTTGCTCCCACCAGATTTACAAAATCTCTCTCTGCTTTGATAAATACAGTTCTGTATAATGGCAACAAGTCAGTAAAAATATTCATTATTTAAATAAATCATCAATCACATTCATTAAAAGGCAACAGTGAATGGTGTATTTACAAACCTGATAAAACGGATCCCTCATTATTAACCGCAGGCAAATTAACACGCGGAGAAAATGAGCAGGAGGGACTCGGTCTACCCATTCTCTGTTAGGAAAAGATACCATAGCTAGTTACAAATACAACTGTGGATCGTACAGTAAGATACCATACCAGCAATTGCATAGAAATTCATACATCTGAGTACATCTATCCATATATTGTTAATATAATTATCTCCAATCAATTAGGATGATCAGTATTGCTTCTAGTTTGTATACCTGGAACAAACCCAGTAACTAGATGATAGGGAATATTAGAGATGCTTGAACAAGCAGAAGCTATAAAGCTAAATGTTAATTATCATGGGGAAGTGAGAAGGAGGAGATTCCTAGCCATCAAAAGACCAATCACTCCATATACCTTTGCCAGGTAACGAGCAAGTTCCATTTTCACAGAGGAATGTTAATTATGTCCATAAGTCATAAAATACAAAAAAAATCACTTGATATGCCATGCATACCTCCACAGTATGTAATAAAGGCCATCAAAAGCACGTAAGACTGATACGGAACAACCAATCAACGTATGCACTTTGGACGTTGGAATCTAATAATGGGTTCGTTTGTATGTAGGGGTGTCCATTTGTTGGGTGTTTGTAGACCGGGAACAACCTACATGCAGTGTAGGTGTCCCTTTCAGAAAATGGAGGCCTACAGAAGTGTTTCGCTCCATCTGATTAGTTAATCATTCTTTGATACTTATTATTAGATCATTCATTAATATTTAAGTGAGGGGAAATTATGAAACTTCTCCTCATAGGTTAACCGGTATCATTTTACACTGAAATCATTACTTTTTCATTATGATCCTGTTATGTGAAGGGTTCTCCTTTGTTCTATTCCCCTTCAGCATCCCATAACATCTACCACACTGTAGTGAAAAGTCTACTGATACCTTGGGAGCTGCTCAGATTCACTCTTGTCCTCTTTCTAATCAGTAATGAAAATTCTTATACAAAATAAGATTCATATGAATGTAAGCTAGCCACCAATATAAGAGAGGATACAGAGAGTTACATATAAACAATAAAAGAGTGACAAGAATGGATATCAGACTGTTGGAAAGTGACGCTGGAGAGGTAGTAATGGGGGGACAAAGAAATGGTGGATGAACTTAGTAAGTGTTTTGCATCTGTCTTCACTGAGGAAGACACTAGCAGAACGCCAGAAATGTGAGAGTGTCAGAGCGCAGAAGTGAGTGCTGCTGCCATCACTAAGGATAAGATGCTTGGGAAGTTGAAAGGTAAGAAGGTAGATCAGTCGCCTGGACCAGATGGTAGCTGAAGAGATTGTGGAGGCATTAGTAATGATCTTTAAAGAATCACTAGATTCTGGAAAAGTTCTGGAGGACTGCAAAATTGTAAATGTCACTCCACTCTTAAAAGGAGGGAGTCAAAAGTAAGGAAATTATAGGCCAGTTAGCCTGACTTCAGTGGTTGGAAAGATGTTGCAGTCTATTATTAGGAATGAGGTTTTGGGACACTTGGAGGTACATGGCATAATAGGCAAAAGTCAGCATGTTTCCTTCAGGGGAAACCATGCCTGACAAATTTATCAGAACTCTTTGAGGAAATAACAGGCAGGATAGACCAAAGAGTCAGTGGATGTTGTTTATTTGTATTTTCTGAGGGCCTTTGACAAGGTGTTGCTCAAGAGGCTGCTTAACAAGATATGATATTACAGGAAAGATAGCAGCAAGGAAAACTCCCTAATGAACATTCCTAAACTCAGCTGCAAAGGGAGGGTGGTTCGGTATGGGGCTAACATTCCCATTCCGTAAAAATCCAGCACTACAAAAATACCAACAGAAGCTCTAAAGACCTCTTACCCGGGAAAGGAAGGATACACCTAAAAGATGGGTTCCATCTTGAGAGAATATGACAGACTGGCCTAGGACAGAGGACTCTGGTGAGCTGTTATCGATGGCCTATGCCCCAGTAGGTGTGATGGAATTAAACCAAGTAAGTCAAGTAGCATGGATAGAAGATTGGCTGACTGGCATGAGACAAATGGTGAGAATAAAGGGAGCCTTTTCTGGTTGGCTATCTGTGGCTAGTCATGTTCTGCAGGGGTCGGTATTGTGACTTCTTTTCATGTTATATGTCAATGATTTGGTTGAAGGAATTAATGGTTTTGTGGCCATTTTTGCAGATGATGTGAAGTTAGGTGGAGGGGCAAGTAGTGTTAAGGACGCAGGGTATCTGCAGAAGGACTTAGACAGATTGGGAGAATGGGCAAAGAAATGGCAGATGGAATGTAGTGTCGGAAAGTGTATGGTCGTGCACTTTAGTAGAATGAATAAAGGCATGAACTATTTTCTAAATGGGGAGAAAGTTCATAAATCAGAGGAGCCCTCATGCATGATTCCCTAAAGGTTAACTTGCAGGTAGAGTTGGTGGTGAGGAAGGCAAATACAATGCTAGCATTCATTTTGAGAGGACTAGAATATAAAAGCAAGGATGTATATTGCTGTGGCTTTATAGAATTTCTTCTTAGCACTATCTGACTACTGCTTGAATAGTAGAGGAATGTAGGGCATCAATTTGATATATATTGCAATTCCTACCTTTTTGAGTTTGAACATATCTTGCTTTTTTGCAATGCGATATTGAAACTCAAAAAAATGGTATTATTTTCTGCTTTTCTCCACGTAGTAAAATGGCTAATTAAACAAAACACAAAACCAACACTTTGGACTCAAAACAATGTGCAATTGCCAATAAAAAAAAACAAAGCTAGTGGCAATTAGATTCATAATAGTGGATGCAGAACACAGAAAGCAAGTGCATTAGTTCACAAAGTCACTAATTGTTTTGCTTCTTGGTTTAGAAATGGAAATTAATTAAATGCATTTTCTTGGCCTTTTCTCCTTGGAGCGACGGAGGATGTGAGGTAACCTGATAGAGGAATATAAGATGATGAAAGGCATTGATCATGTGGATAGTCAGAGGCTTTTTCCCAGGGCTGAAATGGCTAGCACAAGAGGGCACAGTTTTAAGGTACTTGGAAGTAGGTACAGAGGAGCTGTCAGGGCTAATTTTTTTTACGCAGAGAGTGGTGAGTGCGTGGAATGGAGGTGGATACAATATGGTCTTTTAAGAGACTCCTGGATAGGTACATGGAGCTTAGAAAAATAGAGGGTTATGGGTAACCATAGGTAATTTCTAAAGTTAAGTACATGTTCGGCACAGCATGTGGGCCAAAGGGCCTATATTGTGCTGTAGGTTTTCTATGTTTCTATGCATTTTATAACGTATGTGTTGTTGAAGGTTTGTTGAAAATAGCATCACAGAGTTCAATATGCCACAGGATCCATTCATACCTGTATGTTAGTCTCTGCTTCACCAGTGCAGTGAAAATTTCCAGAAACAGCTTGTGGTGGGGGTGACAACTGAAATTTCTTTCATTCTTATAGCTGACACTATGAAGAAATAGGGGAAAAAAGAAAATTTTGTATTGACATGTTGTGATATGCAACTTATAAATTTCCAATATAATCTCATATTAAAGTCTGACTGTACATACATACAACCAGATGAAACACCATTCCTCTGGACCACAGTGCATCCACAATACACATATCACATAGAGCATATAAAACAAAATATTACCATAAATAAGTTAATAAAATAGAATTAATATTAATCATATATAACTAATATTATTGCAGCTATGGAGGCCAGTTCATTGGATGTATTTAAGTCAGAGATTGATAGATTCTTGATTGGACATGGCATCAAAGGTTACGGGAAGAAGGTCAGGAACTGGGGTTGAGGAGGAGGAAAAAAAAGATCAGCCGTGATTGAATGGCAGAGCAGACCTGATGGGCCAAATGGCCTAATTCTGCTCCTATGTCTTATGGCCTTATGGTCTGATATTGATTAATATTAATAACATATATAGCTTATAAGTTTGCAATTTTTAAAAATTTGGTATCACAACTTTTAAAGCATGTTATCAAGGAAAAGTAACATGGAAATTATCTCTTTGTCAATGATATCAACTGCTTCAGAAGAGTAGTTGTAACGTTCTATCTTCTGTTTCATTGTGGTAAATATGCAGCCGTAAAATATACTTTGTACCAACAAACTTCAAGAGTATAAATAACATCCTGGGAGCACCATCACTGGCATACTGTCCATTCTCAAATTCACCTTTGCTTGCTCATTCTAAGAAAGTTGTTGTAAACTCAGCCAGCTCCATCACGGGCACTGGTCTCTTCAACATCGAGTACACCTTCAAATGGTGATACCTCAAGAAGGCAACATCAGTCATCTAGGACTGCCACCACCCAGGATATGCCTTTTTCTCGTTGCTAACATCAAGGAAGAGGTACAGAAGCCTGAAGACACACACTTAATGTTTCAGGAACATCTTCTTCCCCTCACCGTCAGATTTCTGAACAGACAATGAACCCATGAACACTATGTCACTATATTTTGCTCCCTTTTTGCACCACTTACTATTTTGCATTCTTTATATATATTTCTTACTGCAATTTATAGTTTTAAAAAATATTATGCATTGCAATGTATTGCTACTGCAAAACAACAAATTTCTTGACTTATGCAAGTGATACTAAATCTGATTCTGATATTTGAATAAATATTTTCTACTTAGAAAATAACATGGCGCCAAATAGAATTAACCAAATGGCACATCGAACTTCAACCTTTCCTGCACCAACTATAAAGTTATGTTCTAAATTCACCATTTTCATTTTACTCCATCTTTGTCTTCCCATATTTGGCACTTTATCGAACCAGCCAGCAGCCAAGCAACCCAGCAGAATTCATCATGTGGACCAGTGAGGGTTCATGCTGACACAATCTCTCTCCACTTTGCCAGGTGACATTTACTTCACATCTTCCCAAGAAGATACTAATCCCTAAAGGAAATTAAAAGTGTTTCCTGCCACTTTGTTATACTGCAACAAACCTTTCACCGTCTTTCTTTAAAATACATAGACATTTTAAATTAAGTATATGATACCCAAATAAGGTTTTGATCACTTCAGTAGTCTAAAAGAGATTCTGAGCTGTGTTGTTCTACATACAGACCCATTTAGCTTTAACGCGCATCTTCAATGCTGCAGCCTGTGTCTGTTAAAATTACCTTTGTGATTTTCTTCATTTTAAAAGTACAATACAAAATATAACTCAGTCTCAAAATACCTCCAGTGACATAAAATAATTAATCTAAAACCTATAACTATATTAAACATAGGATTAAATTATTTACCCCTAGAACATAAAACGCTATAGCACAGTACAGGCCCTTTGGCCCACAATATTGTGCTGACCCTTTAACCTACTCTAAAATCAATCTAATCATTCTCTCATACACAGCCCTCCATTTTACTGTTATCTATGTGCCTATATGTGAGTCTCTTAAATGTATCTAGGAATAATGGTGCATAGTTCCCTGAAGGTGGAATCTCATGTGGATAGGGTGGTGAAGAAAACTTTTGGTATGTTGGCCTTTATAAATCAGAGCATTGAGTATAGGAGTTGGGATGTAATGTTAAAATTGTACAAGGTATTGGTAAGGCCGAATTTGGAGTATTGTGTACAGTTCTGGTCACCGAATTATAGGAAAGATGTCAACAAAATAGAGAGAGTACAGAGAAGATTTACTAGAATGTTACCTGGGTTTCAGCACCTAACTTACAGGGAAAGGTTGAACAAGTTAGGTCTTTATTCTTTGGAGTGTAGAAGGTTGAGGGGGCACTTGATAGAGGTATTTAAAATTATGAGGGGGATAGATAGAGTTGACGTAGATAGGCTTTTTCCATTGAGAGTAGGGGAGATTCAAACAAGAGGACATGAGTTGAGAGTTGGGGGCAAAAGTTTAAGGGTAATATGAGGGGGAATTTCTTTACTCAGAGAGTGGTAGCTGTGTGGAACGAGCTTCCAGTAGAAGTGGTAGAGGCAGGTTCGGTATTGTCATTTAAAGTAAAATTGGATAGGTATATGGACAGGAAAGGAATGGAGGGTTATGGGCTGAGTGCGGGCCAGTGGGATTAGGTGAGAGTAAGCGTTCAGCATGGACTAGAAGGGCCGAGATGGCCTGTTTCCGTGCTGTAATTGTTATATGGTTATATGGTTATCTAATGTGTATGCACCACCTCCACCCCTAGCAGTGCGTTCTACACACCCACAACTTTCTGTGTAAAAAACTTACCTCTGACATCAATCCTATACTTTCCTCCAACCATTATAAGATAATGCCCCCTCGTATCAGCCATTTCTGCCCTTGGGAAAAGTCTCTGGCTGTCCACTCTTCTTATGCTTATTATCACCTTGGACACCCCTTTCAAGTCACCTCTTATTTTCCTTCACTCTAAAGAGAAAAGCTTTAGCTCACTCAACCATCCTTATGAAGCAATATTAACAGACAATAACAAAAGGCTTTAGGATTTGGGGCAGATACAGGAAGTGCGTTAAAGATTAGGTACAAATCGAGAAGTAGATTGTGGAGGGGGCAGCAGAAAGCATCTGTTATAAATTGAGAGATAGGAAAGGAAGACAGTCAGAAATAGTGAAACAGTAATGATACAACCAACAATATAAACCAGATCACGCAGGGAAATGCAGCAGCTGCACATGAAATCCCCAGCATTTATCCCCAGTAAGCACAGTAAGTTTTAGCCCAGTGTCTTGTGGAAAAGTTATGTGGAAGGACAATTAATAACAGGAAACGGGGAGAAACAAGAACAACAAACAGAAAAGTAAACAAAAAGTAGATGAATATGAAAGACAGATAACTAAATTGTGGTCAAGTTGAAACTCAGGATCATACAATAGACAAAAATATACAAGAACAACTGTGCAGCTGAATTGGTTGCACAGTCTAAACATCTTAAACTATATTAGGTTTTTCTCCTGTCAACTAAGCATCATGTTTTTAATGATTAATTGTGAGATGACAGATATTTCATAGAAGAGGAAATAGAACATTTTTTCAATCAAATACAACAAATGGTGTGTATGAATACAGAACTAAGAAATCCAATTCATAACACCAAAAAAAGTATGAGTGGAGGTCAGAAATACCAGAAGTAATTGATTATACCAGAATTACCATGAAAGAAATATAAAATTATTATGAGCATTATGCATAGATTCATATTGAAGCTCATTATAAATATGGTTTAAAGTTATATTAAAGAACTAGATATTAACAGTTTTATGCTAAAGGCATTCTGATCATTTCCTTCTTGAGATGAATCCAGGTCTCTTTCACTACACTTACTGATAATCTGTTCCTGCACTTTCAAGTTCCCATATATTCTGTTTCCTTTCAAAATTCTTAATTTACACATTTTATTTAAATTCCCCATATATTACAGAAAAATTTTCCTGGATCAAATTTATTGAATCCTTCTTAATTAAGGACTTTAATCATAATGTTCCCTCAAAATCCTCCCCTTTTTCTCCAAAATCTCCTCCCAGCTCTGGCTACTGAAATGAAAATGCTCAGTCTTGATTCTAAAAGCTTTTTTAAATAATTATACTGAATTTCAATATTGAATAAGATTCTGCTGTGTCTGGAGGAATATGAGAGGTCATCGACTTAATATGGTCACCTAGTGATTGGGGATTTATTTTTCAAATAGATGGTTAGGTGTATTGCTTTTCAAAAAGATCTCTGTTGAAAATATAAAATATTTATTTCAGATAAATTCCTTGAGGGAAACCATATAATTTTTGAGGAACATAACACCAATTGTTAAACATTTAAAACACATAAAGAACAAGAAGGCTGAAGTGTTCTAATGGAATGCGTTTTATATTGCTATTATCAACATTCAAAACAGAAACAATGGTCTAATTCCACACTTCTGTGATGCAAGCACATGTGGCATGCCATGGTGGCACTGGAAGAATGGCAACACTTGTGGGCTGCCCCCAGCACACCTCTGTACTGCTTTGGTCATTGATGTAAACTACAAATTACACTGTACATCTCAATGTTTTGATGGACATATGGCAAATAAAGCTAATCTTTAATCTTTAAACCATAAAGATTCTGTTGTAAATGGAACAGATTTTATACATTCTATGATCAATCATAAAGGTAGAGCTTCCTGTCTGTTCAGATATTAGTTTCATGACAGAACATACCACTTAGGTTAAGATAGCAACATAATTCACCTAAAAGCTTCAAGTTCCACAGCCTCAGTTGACTGTTGCTGCTGCTCCCCACATCGGCTTCCACCATTTTGCTTTCCCTGGATGGAATGTTGCTGTGACTTTGTTGTAATTCCACAGCCTTTGTCAAAACTTAGAGCTGGCAACTAAAACAACAATCATAAGCAAAAAAAATTAATCATGCAAGTTCATTTTATACCAGTTACCAGATACTTTAAACTATAATCATATAATTTTTAAACTTTAAAAAAACACATAAGATATACACTTTATTAGGTACTCCTGAACACCTGCTCATTAATGCAAATATCTAATCAGCCAACCATGTGGCAGCAACTCAGTGCATAAAAGCATGCAGACATGGTCAAGAGGTTCATGTGTTGTCCAGACCAAACATCTGAATGGGGAAGAAATGTGATCTAAGTGATCTTGACTGTGATTGTTGGAGCCATGTAGGGTGGTTTGAGTATCCCAGAAACTGCTGGTCTCCTAGGATTTTCACACATAACAGTCTCACAGTTTATAGAGAATAGTGTGTAAAACAAACATCCATTAAGCAGCAGTTCTGTGGATGAAAACACCTTGTTAATAAGAGAGGTCAGCAGAGAATAGCAAGACTCATTCAAGCTGACAGGAAGGTGAAAGTAACTCAAATGACCACGTGTAACAACAGTGGTGTGCAGAAGAACATCCCTGAATACACAAAATGTTGAACATGAAGTAGAGTGGTTACAGCAGTATCTTGTACCTAATAAAGAGACCACTGAATGTATATTGACAACTTAAAAACAGTTCATTCTGTTTAAAAAAAGAATTTCATTTACACAATATTTTCATATACTGAGAACAACAATGAAGTATAATTTGAACTGTGTTCACTGTTATAATCCAGGAGCCAAATTATACTGTTAGTTCCCATTAAATGACTAATAATGACTGGATAATTTTCTTGTGTGATGTCGGTGGAAAGATGAACATTAGCAAAAGTACAGGGAGTCTCTAACCAATCATCTTTGGAACAGCTTAATGGAATCATTCAAAGATTAGACAGGTCATGTCTCAGCATCTCAGCTAAACGAAGGCATGCCCTGACTACTCCCGACTCCCCACTCCTCTTCCCATACCACTCAGCCAACCACAGCAGAAGGGCACTTTCTCAGATTTCTCCTTGGTAACAGCCTCGAATTGTGCATTCTAGAGTACGGAGTGAAGCTCACTTGGGTATTAGGGTGCTATGAGCTGAGCTTTGTCTTACATGCTTATACAATGTTTTGCAGGGATAGAATTTTATAAATAATATCAATGTACATACAAAATATAGAACAAAGATAAAATGTCAAGACTGGTCATAATCCACTCTCCTCTCCTATCAGATTCCTTCTTCTTCAGCTCTTCTGCCTATCACCTCCTAGCTTCTCACTTTATCCTACCCTATCCCACCCACCTAGCTTCCCCCTCACCTGGTCTCAACTATCACCTACACAATACATTCCACAGATGCTAGAAACCTAGAGCAACACACACAAAATGCTGGAGGAGCTCAGCAAGTCAGACAGCCTCTATGGAGAGGAATAAATAGTCGATGTTTCAGGCCAAATCCCTTCATCAGGACTGGAAAGGAAGGGGAAAGAAGTGGGGGGAGGGGAAGGAGTACAAATTAGAAGGTGGTAAGTGAAGCGAAATGGGTGCAGGAAGAGGAGGATGAAGTAGAAGAAGTGTAAAATTAGGGAAAGGGAAGGAGGAGGGGCACCAGGGGGAGGTGATAGGCAGGTGAGGAGAAGAGGTAAGAGAAGGGCTACAGTGGGGAATTGTCAGTCTATAGCTAACTCTACTGCCACAACGAGGCTACTCTCACATTCGAGGAGCAACACCTCACATTCCACTGGATAGCCTCAAACCTGTTGGAATGAACATCGATTTGTCCAACTTCCTGTAAAATTTCCCCTCCCCTTTCCCTCTTCCCTCTTCTTCATTTCCCCACTCTGCCCCCCACCTTACTACTTGTCTTCACCTCACCTGCCTACCACCTCTCTCTGGTGCCCATCCTTCCCTTTGTCCCATGGTCCACTCTCCTCTCCTATCAGATTCCTTCTTCTGCAACCTTTTACATTTTCCATCAATCATCTCCCAGCTTCTTACTTCATCCTCCCCCCCACCTCCAGCTTCACCTATCACCTTCCAGTTTGTACTCTTCTACTCCCTCCACCTTTTTAACCTAGCTTCTTCACCCTTCCTTTCCAGTCCTGATGAAGGTTCTCTGAAATGTTGACTGTTTATTCCTCTCCATAAATGCTACCCAACCTGCTAAGTTCATTCAACATTTTGTGTGTGTGACTCTGATTTCCAACATCTGCAGAAGCTCATGTGTTCGTTTTACAGAGTGATATTTTTGAAGTAACCATTGTGAACTTAAATGATGTAAAACAAATATAAAGTTATGTTTTGTTGCATGAGATCTGAGTTTTAATGATGCACTGAGGCATAATTGCTGCTGCTGAAATCTAGAAACAAACTATTATTTTGACTGTTATTTTCTCAGCTAAGTATTTCAAGGTTTAATGGAATGTTAAATATTTCCATATTTTAAAATATTTTATGTATTTAATTTAATTTCATGAAAGTTCTTTTTATTGTTTAACAGTAAAATGTTTCAATAAGATTAAACATTTGTCTTCAACATGGATGGGAGGGGTATGAAGGACTATGGTCAATGAGACTAAGCAGAATAACAGTTCATCACAGACTAGATGGGCTGAAAGGCCTGTTTCTGTGCAGTAACTCTCTATGACTCTATGAACAAAAGTGCCTACTCAGTGAGATTGGAGTTCAGAATTCTTCTGGAATTGATGCATTCTGAGACTGACATTAGCAAAATGTTCATAGAACTCACTAGAAATCTACAAACAGTTTCCTCTCAATTTTCAACACTGTCATTTGGTAGTCAAATCCGTTGTATGAACTACTTAAGAATAGAACAGTACAGCACAGGAACAGGTCCTTTGACTCAGTTGTGTTGAATTAATTAAACTAGTAATTAAAAGCCTAACTAAACTAATCCCTCCATGTCCTGCTCATTCAAGTGCCTCCATGTTATCTGCCTCCACCACTGTTGTCAGCACATTCCAGGCATCCACCATTCTCTGAGGAAAAAAACACTTGCCCCACATATCTCCTTTGAACTAACCCCCTCTCACATGAAATGCATGCCCTCTAGTACTAGACATTCATCACTGGAAAAAGGACCTCAGCCTCTCATAATCTTATAAGCCTCTATCAGGTCTCCCCTTAGCCCCCTGCCACTTCAGAGAAACCGATACAAGTTTATCCACCTTTCCTTATAGACATGCCCTCTAATCCGGGCAGCATTCTGGTGAACCTCTTCCTCACCCTTTCCAAAGTGTCCACATTGTTCCTGTAATGGAGCAGCCACAATTAAATGGAATGCTCCAGAAGATCCAGCCTTACTAGTTTTATAAAGCTGCAACATAACTTCCAAGCTCTTCAGCTCAATGTCTTGACCAGTACGAGCAAGCATACCATTGACCTTCTTTACCACCTGATCAATTATTTACATACTATATTATCAATGATTATGCTTGAGCTAAAGATTGGTATCCATACACAGATTTAATTCATTTCTGTAAAAGTGTTGCTGATTTAAGTAAAATAAATGATCCGTATTAAAGTAATGAAGAAATACACTGAGATATTCCCTGCTGATATTTGTTAAGCACAATTTCTAGGTTCAAACAGATAGGAAATAACTGAAATGCAGCAATTGCCAATAATGTATTTTAAGCAGAAAATAAAAGGTTCTTTATTACTAATGACCACTTTTACTCTTAGTAAATTAGATTCCATTTGAGATAATATAAATGCCATAGATGAAATAAGTTTCCATTTGAAATAATATTATCATTTGAGATTTATTACATTGTTGTTACATTTGAGCTTAGTTTCCATTGGAAATAACATAAATCACATAGATTAATACTTTTCCCTTTCTGAAGTTGCTTCTTAATGACCAGTGAACATACCTGCTGCTTGCTTGCTGGTACATTCAAGAGATTAAGCAGTCGTTTGAGATCTGTATATTCTCTAAAACAGAAATATTTTAACATACAATGACTGAATTAGTTAAGCAATAGTAAACCATTTCTTCCTATGACTGGCTTTAAAGCTTTCATATGTATTAACATGGAACATAGAACATTACAGCACAGATACAGGTCCTTCAGCCCACAATGTTGTGCTGACTTTCTAATCTACTGTAAGATCAATCTAACCCTTCAATCCTACATAGTCCTCCATTTTACTATCAACCATGTGGTTATATAAGAAATTCTTGTTTGTGCACAATGTATCTACCTCCATCACCACCCCTGGCAGGGTGCTCCATATCCCCAGCACACTGTGTAAAAAAAGTACCTGTGACACCCCTCACCATCCTGCTATACTTTTCTCCAAGAACATTAAAATTATGCACATGTACTAGCCATTTCCACACTGGAAAAAAGTCTCTGGGTAACCACTCTATCATATATAACCATATATAACAATCACAGCACGGAAACAGGCCATTCCGGCCCTCCTAGTCCGTGCCAAACTCCTAATTTCACCTAGTCCCACCTACCCGCACTCAGCCCATAACCCTCCACTCCTTTCCTGTCCATATACCTATCCAATTTTACCTTAAATGACACAACTGAACTGGCCTCTACTACTTCTACAGGAAGCTCATTCCACACAGCTATCACTCTCTGAGTAAAGAAATACCCCCTCATGTTTCCCTTAAACTTTTGCCCCCTAACTCTCAAATCATGTCCTCTCATTTGAATCTCCCCTACTCTCAATGGAAACAGCCTATTCACGTCAACTCTATCTATCCCTCTCAAAATGTTAAATACCTCGATCAAATCCCCCCTCAACCTTCTACGCTCCAATGAATAGAGACCTAACTTGTTCAACCTTTCTCTATAACTTAAGTGCTGAAACCCAGGTAACATCCTAGTAAATCGTCTCTGTACTCTCTCTAATTTATTGATATCTTTCCTATAATTCGGTGACCAGAACTGTACACAATATTCCAAATTTGGCCTTACCAATGCCTTGTACAATTTTAACATTACATCCCAACTTCTGTACTCAATGCTCTGATTTATAAAGGCCAGCGTTCCAAAAGCCTTCTTCACCACCCTATCTACATGAGACTCCACCTTCAGGGAACTATGCACTGTTATTCCTATATCTCTCTGTTCCACTGCATTCCTCAATGCCCTACCATTTACCCTGTATGTTCTATTTGGATTATTCCTGCCAAAATGTAGAACCTCACACTTCTCAGCATTAAACTCCATCTGCCAACGTTCAGCCCATTCTTCTAACCGGCATAAATCTCCCTGCAAGCTTTGAAAACCCACCTCATTATCCACAACACCTCCTACCTTAGTATCATCGGCATACTTACTAATCCAATTTACCACCCCATCATCCAGATCATTTATGTATATTACAAACAACATTGGGCCCAAAACAGATCCCTGAGGCACCCCGCTAGTCACCGGCCTCCATCGCGATAAACAATTATCCACCACTACTCTCTGGCATCTCCCATCTAGCCACTGTTGAATCCATTTTATTACTCCAGCATTAATACCTAACAACTGAACCTTCTTAACTAACCTTCCATGTGGAACTTTGTCAAAGGCCTTGCTGAAGTCCATATAGACTACATCCACTGCCTTACCTTCGTCAACATTCCTCGTAACTTCGTCAACATTCCTCGTAACTTCTCAACATTCCTTGTATCTATGGCCCTTATCATCTTGCACTCCTCTATCAATTTACCTCTCATCCTTCTTCGCTCCAAAGAGAAAAGCCCCAGCTCACTCAACCTATCCTTGTGGTTCTATTTGCTTTTCTGCTCTATTACAAATGAAACGTAGAACTATACTGGTATTACACAGCACATTTTTGGACCTCAAACTGGCCAAAGCTACTTACAGCCAAAAATGTCCTTTTGGAAAAAATGTAATGCAGGAAGATATATATATATATTTGAATTTTATTCTTTCAGTGATTACTTCAGTTCCATCAAAATTATACATCTGTATAAACATTTCTTCCACTTACAGCTGCCAACCAACAGCATTCACCATTTCTACTGCTGGCAGCAGCCAGGAAATTGCACCGGCTTGTATTTTACTCCAATTTAATGTACTTCACAGAGTAACTGAAGATGGGAAGATGCCATATACTGTTGATAGGATACTTAACCAATCATAGTGAAGAGTCCTCATTGAGCCTACAATAGGAAGTGTTTTCAGTCACTTGGATTAGGTTTAAATAAGGAGTAAAGATTGGGAAGCATGGGTGGGATTAAGGGAGATAAAAGGGGCAAAGAAAACCTTTTATTATTTTAAGTCTCAATATAAATTGTCTTCTGAAAGAAGACATACAGAGAAAACTCAACATGGTTTTTTCTCCAGAGGTTAATTAGCAGTTGAATATCAATGACCATATTTTTAAAATTGTACTTGCTCCAGAATGCATAAATCCTACACTTTCTACTCTCCAATATAGTGGGCAAGTACAGCTAATTCACATCTATTGGAAAAATCTCCTTAAGGTTATTATAAGCTGGGAGGTAGTAATGGGAATAAAATACTATGAGCTATTAAATGCTCCCAATGCCATGCATCTCAAATAGCTTTTGACAACCAGCTCCAGCTCCTGGCCTTGATGTGTGGCTTAGCTACTAAGCCCCATGGAACCATTTCTACTGACAGGAGAAGGGGCAAAGGTGGATTACTAGCACCTTAAGACCAGTAGTTTTGGGCAGATTGGGGTCATCAGCCATGTTTGACAGCACATCTAGGAGAAGGAAAACTCTGATATCAAACTTCCACTGCCTCGCAGCTATACTTACTCATGGGGAAGGCGTTGGGAGTAAACCCCCAAGGAAAAATGTGCAGTTGGATTCCATAAGGTCTCTACAGCTCCTCTGGATTCATCAGCGACATGGAGAGGGAGAGCCTGCTCCATAGGCAACAGCTTGCTTTCCATATCATACTGCCCTGGCTTCTGTACTGGATTGCATATCACATAGACAGCTAGGATGCCATACCCATGTCTGAGAGTAATATCTCTGACAACAGCAGAAAGCTATTTGATTACTAATTTAATTAGTTCAGCACAATATTGTGGGCCGAAGGGACTACGTGTATATAAACACATGTAGCATTCAGAATAAGGAGCACAAACTCGTGGCGCAATTAGAGATAGAGCAGTATGACGTTTGGGCATCACTGAGTCGTGGAGGCACAGAAGGTCACAGTTGGGAGTTTAATATCAAAGGATATACTTTGTATTGAAAGGACACCCAGGAAGGTAGGCGGTGGTGTGGCTCTATTGGTGAGGAATGAAATTACATCTTTAGAAAGAGGTCAGAGAATGTCAGATCTGTGTGGGTGGAGTTAAAAAACTGCAGAAGTGAAAAAACCATTATGGGAATCATATATAGGTCTCCAAACAGTAACTAAGATGGGGGCTGAGATCGCAAAGGGGGCTGGAAAAGACATATAATAAGGATAATGTCATAATTGTATGGGGACTTCAATATGCCAGGAGATTGGGAAAATCAGGTTGATGTCAGATCGCAAGAAAGGGAATTTGTTGAATGCCTATGAGATGTTTCTTTGGAGCAGCTTGTGCTCAAGCCTACTGGGGAAAGGCTATCATAGATTGGGTGTTGTGTAATAACCCAGATCTTATTAGTCAGCTCAACATAAAAGAACTCTTAGGAGGCAGTGATCATTATATGATTGAATTCATACTGCAGTTTGAGAGGGAGAAACATAAGTCAGATGTATCAGTGTTGCAATGGAATAAAGTGAATTATAGAAGCATGAGAGAGGAGCTTGCCCAGGTGGATTGGAGAGAATACTGGTGGGGATGATGGCAGAACAGAGGTGGATGAAGTTTCTGAGAATAGTTCATAGGGAGCAAAATAGATACATCCCACAGAAGAATTTGTTCTCAAACAGTAGGGCTAGGCAACAGTGGCTGACAAGGGAAGTTAAGGACTGCATAAAAGCCAAGGAAAGGGCATATAAGGTAGCAAAAGTGAGTGGGAAGTTGGATGATTGGGAGGCTTTTAAAATCCAACAAAAGGCAACTAAAAAAGCTATAAGTAAAGGAAAAGATTAAATATGAGGGCAAACTAACCAATAATATAAAGCAGGATACTAAAAGTCTTTTCAGTTAAGTAGCTTAAATATCTTGTGACCAAATAACCTACTAAGATGGAGGCATGTTTGATTGCAGCAGCATCTACGTGGTCAAACAAAGGTGTTACTGTCCTTCTTAAAAGTATATTTTAAGATTGCTAAACCCTGCCGTACATTAAGAACTTAATGTACTGCAGGTTTACCTCATCAATGAGTTGCTCATTGGTGAAGAAACTGAAGGAGCTGGAATTGGTGCAGATCATGCTGCTGCCTGCATCAAAGAGGCATTGGAGGAGTCGGTGCATGAAGCAGGTGTGCAATCTAACAGCCAGTGATCAGCTTAGTCACTTTTCTTGTGATCAAAAAATCCTATTGAACATTGTTAATGTGGAACACTGCAAGACCAATTTACTGATTTATTGGCAGACAGTGGGGAAGCTGCATGGCCTCAGTTGTCGCGAGGATGAGGCCTCAAGACGTGGTACCACCTGTGTACAGCCACCCAGGAGAGAGGCATCAGAGTCTGTGCACTTCACCAGAGGTGGTGTGGTGTGGCCTCCGTATTGGAGTCAGTACTGCCCCTGGTGTTCGCTCAGCAGAAGACATGCTGTATTGTGTTCCACTGCAGATTTCTGCAACATTCACAGACTCAGGGTCTTAGACTATAGTTTTTTGTGTGACTGTATTTTACTGATATCTTATGTGTGCTATATGTGCCTTCTGCTGTGTGTGACTGTTGGTACAGTTGGCCCTCCTTATCCGCGAATTCAACCAACCGCGAATTGCGAAAACCTGGAAGTGCTCTTCCAGCACTTGTTGTTCAAGCATGTACAGACTTTTTTTCTTGTCATTATTCCCTAAACAATGCAGTATAACAACTATTTTACATAGCATTTGCATTGTATTAGGTATTATAAGTAATCTAGAGATGATTTAAAGTATACAGGAGGATGTTTGTGGGTTATCGTGGATCGGGATCGAAAAAAATCGGAAGTTCTCTTCCTAAGTCGGAACAGGTACATCCGGTATTATTTAGCGTCAGTTAGTCAAACGTTTGCATTCGTATATAGTATATATTTTACCTTTCTATGCATATAAAACACTTAAGAACGCATGTTTCAGCGCTGGGCTCGGGAAGTTCCCGAGTTCGATCTAGTGATAGATCGCTATTGAGTGTGCTCTCCACCATGCCGGGTTGATGTGGAGGATCAAAAACCCAAAACCCCCAAACCCAATAACTAAATCACTGTCTTGCTTAGTAATAATTGTAGCTTTCATCGGGGCACAGCCTTTCTCACTTTATCCTTTAAAATTGTTCCGATCGTTGACCAACATAGCCTAATGTTTTTCTAATGACCGATGGCGTTTCACCTGTTTTTGATCGCTTTATTATTTCCACTTTACTTTCTATCGTTATCGTGATTATTTTCGTGAACAGAAACACTGCAGATTCAGATCTCTACCACTGGGTCCTAATGTCCACTGCACTGAGACAGGTTAAATAAGGTCTTAAGTTCCGCTGGGTCCTAAGATCCACAGCATTGAGACAGAGTTGAATAAGGGACTTGAACATCTGCGAATTTTGGTATCTGCAAGGGGTCCCGGAACCAATCCCTCACGGATAAGGAGGGCCGACTGTACTGTGCTTTGCACCTTGGTTCTGGAGGAATACTGTTTTGTTTGGCTGCATTCATGTGTGGTTGAATGACAATAAACTTGAAAGTAAACTAGGGAAGACAAAATCCCTTTAAGAAACTATTGCTTTTCCCAGAGAGGAAATTGCGACTTCTTTCTAAATGAATGAGCAGCAATTATTGCAATAATATTGCTCATATGGGTTGATTTAGTAAGCTCCAACCTAATGAAGGTCAAAAAGCCCATGGATCTGATGAAAGGGCATTGATCTGAGATATTAATCCCAATAGTAAATGTCTCTTGACTTAGTTAGAGCTACCTGAATTTTCCATTTCCAGACGTAGATAGACTGTTGTGTAGACTTTACATTCCAACATCTTCCATTGACTCACTTTTTTGCATTTGCAGCAGATAAACCCGTTTCAAGTGTATTAATTAAAAAGAAATATTTTAGATAGACTGAAAGACCTAGATAGAGTGGATATTTCCTATAGTGGAGGAGTTTACAGCCCGAGGGCACTGCCTCAGAATTGAGGAACATCAATTTAGAACAGAGATGAGGTGGAATTTCTCTAGCAGTGAATTTGTGGAATTCATTGCCATAGACAGTTGTGGAAGCAAGTCATTGGGTATATTTAAAGTGGAAGTTGATGGGTTTTTGATCAGTAAGACTGCCAAAGACTGCAGGAGAACACAGTTGAGAGGGATGATAAATCTGCCATGGTGGAGCATACTCAATTGGCTGAATGGGCTAATACTCCTCCCGCGCTTCATGGTCTTACTAAATATTCACACACACTGCAGCCAGGGTGCCTAAGACTTTTGCACAACTGTATTTGTCAACATGGAGCAGAGAGCTAGTTTGTATATCTGGCGGGAGCAAAGGATGTCGAGAATCACAACGATGGAGTGCCGCAAGAGGGGCGTGGGACAGGAGGCAGAGAAGGTGTGCCAGGGACAGGGGTGCCATAGGTGCAGACACACCCAGCCCTGAGACAACAGGCAAGGCATTTTATTCCAAACAATTGGTTTGTTGATCATTACAGAATGTATCTCTAGTGCTTCGCACTCCCTCCCCTTCCCCTTCCTCTTTTCCCAACCATGATTCCCCTCTCTCTTCCCCTTTCCCTGCCCCCTTCCCACTCAGTCCACAATAGATACCCATATTAGAATCAGGTTTATCATGACTCAAATATGCCATGAAATTTGTCTTTTTTTAGGCAGAAATACCGTGAAATACATAAAACTAATACAGTACTGTGCAAAAGTCTTAGGTATCCTAGATATATATATCTATATATACACACACCTAATAATACTATTGCATAGTACTGTATTGGTAATGTCAGTAACAAAATAACATACTTGTCTGCAGTTCTTTGGAGCTTTGTGTCTGATGGTTTTACTGCAACTTTAATCTTTTTGTCTTGCTCAAGCATTGTAGCACTTCACTTAGTCAATGTTAAAAACACCATTCCTGTAGGAACAAAAGAGGTTTAAAGTCTTAAAATATACAGTAAATACATTTTAACAACATCTCTGGCTTATATTTTCAGAAGTTTGAGTTCCAGATACAAAGTCAATGTTACAATTTTAAAGGCACAGAGAAACTGGGATGTGTTTGGGTGGGGTGGGTTTCCGCAGAAGGAAATGACTATGTTGAAAACGATATTTTAAAAGGATGCATCATTGCTCGGCTCTATTATTAGAAAAATGGACTGTCAAAGCAAGAAGTTACTACACCTTTTTATAAAGCAATCCTGGATTATTTCCTTAGCTGCATTATTGTGTGTCAGTCTGCACATCACCCTTAGAAAGCAGGCAAAAGTTAATTACTACTATCTATCAAAGAGGGACTTCAGGGTAAGAGAAACTGTAGTCATTCTAGAAGTTCAGAAAGTCTGGTACAATTAACAAAAGTATAAATAGTAACTAAAGAGGTTTGCAGTGATCAACAAAAAGTTTTAAAGTTATGACCTAGAATGTACTGTAAGCAAATTCAATACAGCATCAAAAATTTATGCTGTATAGATAAAAATTTGGAGTTTAAAAAAAAGAATGAGGAAGAAAATGCAGTGGTCTAAGGTAAACAGCTCCATAAAAAAAGACCAGCATAAGCATTCAGGACCTTCCTGTACACCGTTGTTCAAAGTTCTATGATCAGGTCATAGAAAGAAGTTCCTTTACGTCAACATGAAAAAAAAATCAAGCCAATCCTTTGATATCTGGTAATGACATTGTTTCAGTACTGCACACTTCAGATGTTAAACAAATTGCTTGGTATCAGCCAACTTCTACAATCCCAATGCATGCTGGGCAAAACTGTCTCCTTTGAATTGAGTGGTATGTGACACTTGGATACAGACTTGTTCACTGACTTCCATCATATTCATCCCCTGTGCCAGTGCTGCTCATGTTTTATGGAGCTATTCACTTTCAACGTCTGCAATTTTTCTCATTCTAATTCTTAGTATCTGTTTGGTTTACTGCATATCTTCCAACACCCCACCCCCACACAACAGCTCCCAAAGTTGCCTCAAACCACTTCCCCCTGTTTATTTTTACTGCTTCCAACCTACAGATCTGCTGCTTTTTTGAGCAGACTTATATTCTTCCCCTTGGGATCCATGACAGTATCAGCTTCCATCATAACTATGGTTAGATGGATAAACACAAGAGAATCTGCAGATGCTGGAAATCCACAGCTACGCACACACTAAATGGTAGAGGAACTGCTGAGTTCCTTTAGGATTTTGCTGATGGTTAGACTGATTTTATGTTTTTACCTCAAATGGGAACATATTATTGCAGTGAAATGAAACGCAAATGACCTGGACACCATCAGGACAGTCCATATTTTGCACAACCCGTGCCCTAGTCCTAGACCACTCCACCACACAGAACAACCAAGACAGCAACTGCTCACCCTTTCCATTGCTGATCCCTCAGTGAGGATTGGTGCATGGGAAGGTATGCCTCATGAATTTAATCTTTTTGTTTGAAGAAGTAACTAAGGGAATTAACAAGAGCAAGGCTATTGATATTGGTTATATGGGCTTCAGCAATGTCCTGCAAGGTTGGCTAGTTTGTAAGGTTAGATCACATAGATTTCAAGGTGAGCCAACCAACTTGACTTAGTGGAAGCTAGTAGTGAAAGCTAGTAGTGAGGGGTGATATTTGGACTAAAGTCTTGTGACTTGTGTTGTGGCCTGGGATCTAAGCTGTTGCATTACATTTGGATGAGAATGTCTTCCTAATTTTATTATTTTATTTTATTAGCATACATCACGGAATAGGCCCTTCTGGCCCTTCAACCCATGCCACTGAGCAATTCCCCTGATTTTAATCCTAGCCTAATCAGGGCACAATTTACAATGACCAATTAACATTTCAACCGGTACATCTTTGGACTGTGGGTGGAAACTGGGGCACCCAGAGGAAACCCATGTGGTCATGGGGAGAACGTGCAAACTCATTACAGGCGTCGACAGGAATTGAACTCGGGTTGTAAAACATTATGCCAGCCACTACACTACCATGCAAATTTGCAGACTTAACTAAAATTGGTGAGAATGGTGAACAGTGAAGAAGATAGTCTATGGTAACAACAGGAACTTAGTTCAAATAATGGCAAAGGGATGCATTTTAGGAAGATAAACCATACCAGGCCATAGACAGTGAATTACAGGGTCCTGGGTAGCACTGTGGAAGAGAGAACACTGGTAGCCAAGGTGGTGAAGGAAGCATATGGCACACTTCCATTCATTGAATAGATATTGTCATGTTACAGTTATATAAGATACTGGTAAGAATACACCTGGAATACTCTGTGTAGTTCCATTCATCATACCATTGGAAAAATGTGATTAGGTTAGAGAGAGTGCAGGGAAGATAAACAGGGATGTTCCCAAGATCAGAATCAGGTTTAACATACTGGCGTATGTTGTGAAATTTGTTGTTATGTGGCAAGCAGTACAATGCAATACGTAACAGTAAAAACTGTAAATTACAATTTTGTATATATTCCTAAAATGTTGAGTGTATGTATGTCTTCAGGCTACCGCACCTCCTCCTTGTTGGTAGCAATGAGAAAAGGGCATGTCCTGGGTGATGGGGGTTCTTGAAGGATGTCACCATTTTGAGACAACACCTTCTGAAGATGTCCTCAATGCTTAGTGATGTAACCACTCTCCTCAAACTCCTAATGAAATATAACTGCTGCCATGTCTTCTTTGTAATTGCATCAATATGTTGGGCCCAAGAAAGATCCTTAGAGATGATGAAACCAAAGAATTGGAAACTGCTCACCCTTTTCATTGCTGATCCCTCAGTGAGGATTGGTGTGCCAACTCCCCCCTTGACTTCCTCTTCTAAAAGTCAATTCTTTGACCTTACTGATGTTGAGTACAAGGTTATTGTTGTGACACCACTCAACCAGCCGATCTATCAGGCCCAGGTTTTGGTGCATTTTGATTAGAACTGAGGGCATGATTGTGTTGAATGCTGAGCTCTGGTCAATAAACAGCAGCCTGACATAGGTATGGACAGAGAAGACAGGAGGGTTTGGTTATATGGAGAGACAGATAAGATGGAATGAAAGAGGCTAAAAAGTTGCCTTTATAGATGTTTACAAAATTATGAGGGACAAAGATAGGAGGAATCTTCCCCCCCCCCCACCTATGGTAGGAGAGTCTAGAACCAGAGGGCATATGATTACAGTGAAAAGGAATACATTTAAAGGGGCTTGAAGGGCAGTTATTTTCCACACAGAGGATGGTAAGTATATGGAACAAGCCGCCCAAAGAAGTGGCAGAGGCAGGTATGTTCATAATGAATGCCTACACCCTTTTCTTGTTAATGTTATCATGGAGGAGGTACAGTAGCCTCAAGACCCACACTAATCGTTTTAAGAACAACTTCTATCTCGTTATCAGATTTCTAAATGGTCTATGAACCCTCATTATTCCTCTTTTGCGCGTTAACGATGCAATTACATCTCGGGGATTCCGGAATTTGGAGTTGAATTCTGGCGCCGTCTCTAAGAAGTTAGTTCGTTCTCCCCTTGAACTGTGTAGGTTTCCTCCGGATGCTCCAGTCTCCCCACACAGTCTAAAGACGCGCTGGTTAGTACGTTAACTGCTCATTGTAAATTATCCTGTGATTAGGCTTTCGTTAAATAGATGGTTTGCTAGGTGGAACAGCTCATTGGGCCGGAAGGGAATGTTCCGCGCTGTATCTTTAAATAAATAAATGACAGTGATTATAAAGGTGATTCTGGTGTCAATGACGGGACATCATAGTGGCCACAAGGAGGGTGCCCATTATGATCAATGTGGTTTGGGATTGTTAATGGAAAGATTAACAACCTCTGCCAGAAAACAGTGTACATGTACATACACATTATATTTTTAAATTCATACTGAATGGTGGTGCAGGCTCGAAGGGCCGAATGGCCTACTCCTGCACCTATTTTCTATGTTTCTATGCGTAGTGGTGGGAGGCCCTAACTTTGCAGCACCATCTTTCCCCACCTCTCGTCGATGGAGAACAGCTACCCGCTTTGCCGCCCCCACCATCATTCTAATTCAACGGCTCCCTCCACTCTCCTCCATGGACCGCAGCTCGGAGCGCCATTTCCCGAGTCGCCCTCCCGGAACTTTGTATCGAATCTCCCCCTTCTTCCCCCAGGCCCTTCCCAAACGGGGCCCCGCGTCCCCCTCCTCCTCACCTCCTCCCGGGGAGATCCGCGTCCCCCTCCTCCTCCTCACCTCCTCCCGGGGAGATCCACGTCCCCCTCCTTTCCTCCGCCCTCCCTGCCGATTCCGTTTACTCTTCACCCGGGTCCTTGGACACCGGGGGCCCTGCTTTCTCCACCAATCACAGTCACCAATGCTGCAGCCGGGAGCTACCTCATGCAATCAGCGTCGAAGATGCGGTGACATGACAAACTCCCCGTGCGAGCGCCGACGCTATGGCGGTTGCCATGGGAACGGCTTTGCACCGGCGGGAGGATCCAGAGAGAGGGGCCAGGGAACGAGAGGGTTCCGATACAGGAGACAGAAGTTAGGGACAGTCTAGACAGATACCGGAGAGGGGGATCAGGGAAGGTTAGTTACATTGAGGGGAGGGTACCCAGGTACTGGAGAGAGGGGGCGGGGACGAGAGGGTCCCAGTACCGGACACCGGGGTTAGGGATAGTCCGGACAGATACCGGAGATAGGGGTCAGGGAAGGATAGTTACATGGTACCGGAGACAGGGGGCGGGGCTGAAGGGGTCCTGGCACCGGAGTGGGGAGGGGCGCTGGGGACAAGAAGAGCCTTGGGCGGAGTCGGGCATTGCCGTGGAAAACGGTTTTCCTCTCTCATCACCGAGCGCCTGGGGCAGATCAGTTAGTAAATTGGTTTATTATTGTCACCTGTACCGAGATACAGTGAAAAGTTTGTCTTGAGTACTGTTCATACAGATCATTCATTACTCAAATAATTGGAGGTAGAACAAGGTAAAACAGTGACAATGCAGAATAAAGCGTAACAGTTACAGAGGAAGTCCAGCGCATGTAGACAAGGTGGGCGATCACGAGGTAGCCGATAGCGAGAGAAGGGAAATTAATGTCCAGGTCAGCGAACTTTCTTCAATAACAGAGTTGATTACAATAACAGTTTGATTTTTAAATTTAATCCGAGTTACATCTGGGATACAGACCTGTCCACAACCAGCCCACGCCCACCAAGCTCGTCTCAGTTTCCTGCGTTCAGCTCATATCCCTCTAAACCCCTCCCCTCCCCTCCATGTACCTGCCTCAACCACTCCCTCTGAATGAAGTGCATTATAATCTGTACGTTCCGGAGAGTGTGGGAGTAGTAGTACAGTTTGTTGGGTACCTGAACCTGGGGATGTATCGGGTAACGAAGGGGCAGATGTTACAGCAAAGCAGGCACTTACATAATTTTCCATATTATAGTTAATATGGAAAAGTACGAAGGCAAATCTTATTAGGTTAGTTGGGATTGGGAAACTGTAGGATAGGAGTGGGACGGGGAGGTGGTATCACAGTTTGTTTCCATCAGTCCGGGGAGATGTGTAGTTGTTGAGGCTGGCATTTGGACGTACGAGTTTGCACTCCACTTTGGCACTTGCCGGTAAGCGTGGCAATGGGTGCTGTGATTTTTGTAAGGTCCCAGAGACTGTGTAACATGTGATCATGGTGTGCCACGGATATCCGTTGGAAAGTGGAAAGCTGTTTAGGCAATTATTGGGTAGTGCTGGGGTGCCTGGTTTGCAGGATATTCTGGCACCAGAGGCAGGGTCAGTTAAGTAGTGGACTTTTTAACTAAAACAGGTTTGGGAGTTCGGATCTGATCTCCCTTTATATTCCGTTACAGTAGGTGGCGGTAATGCACATTCCAGATACGTGTGAGCCTCCATTAGCACAAAAGAGGAAGAACCACCACTTCCTCCGGCAGTTCATCCTACGTACTTACCACTCACCCTCAGACCCTTTTTAGATCTTTCCTTCCGACCCTAAGTCTACAGCTCATTGTTTTGGGCTAACCTACACTGGGGAATCGACTGTCACCATCCAGCCTATCTAAGCCTCTCATAATTCTAAATACTTTCAAAAGGTCATGGAGTTATAGAACAGCATGCATGAAGGCCCTTCGGCCCAGATAGTCCATGCCAACCACCCAGTTCCCTGTGATCAATCGACATTCCTCTTTCAATGGACCAATCCACGTGCTTCTTAAATGTAGCTGCCTCAACCACTTCCTCTGGCAGCTCACTCCACATACCACCCTCCGGATGAAAAACATGTCCTGTAGGTCTATTTTAAATCTTTTCCCTCTCACCCTAAATCTATGCCACCTAGTTTTGGACTTTCCTGTACTGTTAGTCCATTTTGTGCTTCTCATAATTTTAAACTCTTTTGATAAGGTCGTCCCTCATTCTCCTACATATTAAGAAATAAAGACATAACCTGGTCTGTCTCTTGTTATGAATCAGGCAAGGAAAATCTGGGAGTATCTGGGACAAAGTAGAGATTGGTGGTGGCAACAAGGGCAATTAAAGATTCACAGTGACATCCAATCTGCACTCAGAAATCTAACAAGATAAGTTAAAGCCAAAAAAAATTATAATATGTGTATATAATGTATAATTAAATAAATAGTGCAAAATGAGAGCAAAAATAGTTAGGTAGTAATCATGGGGTCATTGTCCATTCAGAAATCTGATGTCGGAGGAGAAGAAGCTGTTCTTAAAACATTAAGTGTGTGTCTTCAGGTACACACCCTCTGATGGTAGAAATGAGCAGACAGGATGGCCTCAGTAATGGCAATCCTCAAAGTTCAAAATAAATTTATTATTAAAGAACATATATGTCATCATATACTACCCTGAGACTCGTTTTCTTGTGGGCAGGTACAGTAAAACCAAGAAACACAGTAGAATCAATGAAAGACCACACCCAACAGGATGGACAATCAATGTGCAAAAGGCAACAAACTGTGCAAATACAAAAATAAAGAGGAAAAAAAACAAAATAATAATAAATAAATAAGCAATAAATATCAAGAACATGAAGTGAAGAGTCTGTGAAAATGAATCCATGGTTTGTGGGAACACCAGTGTTAAGTGAAATCTTTCCCTTCGGTTCGGGAGCCTGATGGTCGAGGGGTAATGACCGTTCCTGAAGCTGGTGATGTGAATCCTGAGGCTCCTGCACCTCCTCCTTGATGGCAGCTGCAAGGAAAGAGCATGGCCTAGATGGTGTGGGTCCTTGATGATCTGCTTTCCTGCGACTCTGATGTGCTAATGGTGGGGAGGGCTTTACCCTGGAGGTACTGGGCTATATCCACTTACCTTTTGTGGGCTTTTCCATACAAGTGCATTGGTGTTTCCATACCAGGCTGTGAAGCATAATGATGCTGCCTTCTTGAAGCATTACCTTTTGGAAATGTCCTCTGTGCTGGGGAGTCTAGTGCTAATGGGACTAGTGTTATCAATACAGGTTGATGATCCTTCATCAAAGTTGGCCAGTTCCAATTAAGAGGGGCTTTATAGAATTGATGAATTCAGTGATATCCCGAGGCCAGCAATGTGCCTACTCAGAAGATGAGATTATTAAAATTTAATTTTTGGATTTGTTGGGACAGTAAAAGAAGCTAAAGGTCAAGATTGGATTTGGAATGTAAATAAAGCATCTTCTACTCCCCAGTCTTTCCCCTCATCCCAGATACAAAACATCCCAAACATTCACTCCAGCCAGTTACAGCCATGACCTGCATTCATAGCCCCATTCGTATGAGGTTTGGTCATTTCTTTTTCAAAAAATCCATCACTATCCAAGGATCTTGACAGTGAAGAAAGATGCAAATATAAACCCACCAAATGTCAGAGGATGACATGGTTAGATTATCTTCTGAGATGGGGGGCAGAGATCCACGCAAGTAAGTCAAAGCCTGAAGTCAAACCCATGATCAACGAGGCCTGAGGTCAGGGAGTTGGGCCAAGGCCTGGAGGCTGTCTGTCCTGGGGTTGTTGACCTGTGTGTGTGAGGGGGTAGAGTATATAGTACAGCACATTGCAGGCCTTTGGCCCACAACATTGTGCCAACACTTTAACCTACCCTAAGATCACCTAACCCTTCTCTCCACTTCTTTCATCCATGTGTCTATTTAACAGTTTTTGAAATATCCTATGTGCCTATTTAAGAGTCTCTTAAATGTCCTCAATGTATCTGCCTCTACCACCATCCCTGGCAGCACATTCCTTGCCCCTACCACTCAATGTAAAAAAAATCCCTACCTCAGACATCCCCTCCCCTTTTACTTTCCTCTGATCACCTTAAAATTTTGTGTCTTGTATTAGCCATTTCCACCCTAGAAGAAAGGCACTGCCTATTCATTCTATCTATGCCTCTTATCATCTTGTACACCTTTATCAAGTCACCACTCATTCTCTTTATAAGAGGAAATCCCTGGCTCACTCAACCTCTCCACAACCTGTCTTGACAATAATAACAATAAACTAATATTAACTAATATAAACTAATTTTAGTTAACAATTTTTATTACATGAGTGAAATTGGCTTCAAATTGTGGGACTCTGCAATAATAATTTTTATTTTGAGATACAGCATGGAACAGGCTCTTCCAGCCGAACAAGCCACACCACCCAGCAACCCACCAAATTAATAATAGCATAATCACAGGACGATTTACAATGACCAATTAACTTACTAACCGGTACATCTTTGGATTGTGAGAAGAAAACTGAGCACCTGGAGGACACCCACTCAGCCACAAGAACAATGTAAATTTTAGAGATGGCAACATATTCTGAACTTCAACAACCTGAGATGTGTAATACCCTGCTTAAGATTTTTACTACTATGCTGTAAATATTTCATTTTAGCAGTTCTGTAAGAGCAGTGTGTTCTGCTTTTAGAATGTTTGGGTTTCAGCTAAAAGATAAACGGCTATGATGTTCAACTTGGGAATGTTGTGTCAGCTAATCAGGATGGTGGAATTGGGAGAAAGTTCAAGATACTGGAGTAGAGAGAGATTTGTGATGGACAGTGTAGTTAGCGTATTTTTTTTGGCGGGAGCTACAGAGAGGACAGAAAGCTGAGGTTGTCATGAGAAGGAGCCTCCCAATTGCACAAGGTGCTTTTTGCAGATGAATGGCTCCAAGGAGGAAGGGCTGATACTCCTGAGAGAGAACCTGTTTGTTCAAGATGAATATGGTGCGTGCTTTAACACAGACCAACTTCACATGCACATTTGGACTGGTTTAACTATAATGGGTCCTTTTATTTTTCCTACCAACTGTTCAATAAAGCTGAAATTTGTAAAAACATACCTTCTTTATAATTTTATGCTATGTATGATTTGTTATTTCTTGCCAATCTACAATTATGTATGGGCAGTACTTACGCAGCATTCTTTAATCGGAACATCATGACGTTCCTGTTTGGTTGAGCCCTAAATAATACCGATTGTTTATTGTTTATGAAAAGTGGCCTTGTCACTGCTGTGTCCTGTGACAGTCCGGGGCAGGTGATGAGCAAAGTTTCCATACAAGCCCGGTGAGGGGGCAGCAGATGTAATAGCATCGTGCTAACAGCCACACTACCATAGTGCTCCTTATGGTTACAAATGTTCTGTTCGTTAACTTTGGAAATAAATCAGTCTATCTTGGAAAAAATCCTCCTGGATCTGTAGCAAGGTAGAACATCCAAAAATCTATTTTATAGTGCAAACATGAGGAAATCTGCAGATGCTGGAAATTCAAGCAACACATACAAAATGCTGGTGGAACACAGCAGGCCAGGCAGCATCTATAAGGAGAAGCACTGTCGACGTTTCGGGCTGAGCCCCTTCGTCAGGACTAACTGAAAGGAGAGATACTAAGAGATTTGAAAGTAGTGGGGGGAGGGGGAGGGACGAAGGGTCTCAGCCCGAAACGTCGACAGTGCTTCTCCTTATAGATGCTGCCTGGCCTGCTGTGTTCCACCAGCATTTTGTGTGTGTTGTTTGAATTTCCAGCACCTGCAGATTTCCTCGTGTTTGCTCTTGGAATCACTTTTATACTTTTGATTTGTCAGGGCGTAAAATATTATGGGGGAAATGCTGGAGAATGTGGTTGAGAGGGATAATAAATCAGCCATGGAGCAAGCTCAATGGGTCCAATAGCCTAATTCTACCTCTATGTCTTATGGTCAGCATAGGTGAGGATGACAGACTTCTTTGCTGAAAATATCAGTGAATGAGGTGGTTATTATTACTACGGCTTCCTCTTTTTCCACAATGAGGCTACTCTCAGGATGGAGAAGCACCACCTTATATTCCATCTGGGTAGCCTCCAACCTGTTAGCATGAACGTAGATTTCTCCTTCTAGTAAAAAAAACCTTCTCCCTTCCGTCTTCTATTCCCACTTTGCTCTCTTACCTCTTCTCATCTGAATATCACTTCCCAATGGTGTCTCTTCTCCTCCCCCTTCTTCCATGATCCACTCTCCTCCCCTATCAGATTCCTTCATACCCAGCCCTTTACCTTTCCCACCTACCTGGCTTCACCTATCACTTTCTAGCTGTCTAACTTCCCCTCCCCCTGACATGTCTATTCTGGTGTCTTCCCCCTTCCCTTCTAGTCTTGAAAAATGGTCTCAGCCCAAAATGATGACCGCTTCATCATTTCCATAGATGCTGCCTGACCTGCTGAGTTCCTCCTGCATTTTGTGTGTTCATTGGATTTCCAGCATCTGCAAAATTTCTTTTATCACTTATGGGTAGGTTTTTATTTCTAATGCCTGCTTATTACTTAAATTTAAATTCCACAACAGCGTAATGTAATTTGATAGAGTATTTCCAAATAGTTAGTTCTGGTCTTTGAATTACTAGTTTGGTATCTGCCAGTACCATGGATCTGTGCCTGTGAAATTGGCTTCGTTGATTATGTAAAGTCAAAATAGATTATCCATTTGGCACTTCTGAAAGATGGTGAAGGAAGGGCTTGTCATATGAGGCGCATTTGATGAAGAATGACAGGTGACCCTCATTGAAATGTATCGAATGTTGAAAGGCCTCGATAAAGTGGATGTGGAGAGTATGTTTGCTTTGGTGGAGGAATCTAATACCAGAGTGGCGTGCTTTTAGAACAGAGATGAGGAGGAATTTATTTAACCAGAGAGTGAAGAGTCTGGAATTCATTGCCACAGACAGATGTGGAGGCCAAGGAATTGGATATACTTAAGGCAGAGGTTGATAGATTCTTGATTAGTCAGGACATGAAAGGTTATGGGGAGAAGGCAGGAGATTGGGGCTGAGAGGGAAAATGGGTCAGCCATGAAGTGGAAGAGCAGATTCGATGGGCTCAAATACTGCTCCTATATAGAAACAGAGAAATCCACAGCATATTACAGGCCCTTCAGCCCACAATGTTGTGCCGACTATATAATCTACTCTAGAAGCTACCTAGAATTTCCTTACAGCATTACTCTCCAATTTTTAAGCTCCATGTACTTACCTAAGTCTCTTAAAAGACCCTATTGTATTGGCCTCCACCACCTTTGCTGAGAGTGCATTCCATGCACTCAGAACTCTTTGCATGAAAAACTTCCTTCTGACATTCCCCTTGTACCTACTTCTAAGCACCTTAAAACTATGCCCCTTTGTGTTCACTATTTCAGCCCTGGGGAAAAGCCTCTGGCTATCCACACAATCAATGCCTCTCATCATCTTATACACCTCTATCAGGTCACCTCTCATCCTCCGTTGCTCCAAGGAGAAAAGACCAAGTTCACTCAACCTATTCTTATAAGGCATGTTGTCCATCCTCGTAAATCTCCTCTGCACTCTCTCTATAGTATCCACATCCTTCCTGTAGTGAGGTGACCAGAACTGAACACAGTACTCCAAGTGGGGTCTAACCAAGGTCTTATATAGCTGTAACATTACTTCATGGCTCTTGAAAACAGCCCCACTGTTGATGAAGACCAACACACCATACACCTTCTTAACAACACTTGTCAAACTGCGCAGCAGTTTTGAGTGCCTTATGGACATGGACCCCAAGATCTCGTTGATCCTCCAACACTGATAAGAGTCTTACCATTAATGTTATATTCTATCTTCAAATTTGACCCACTGAAATTAACCACTTCATGCCTGTCTGGGTTGAACTCCATCTGTCATTCCTCAGTCCAGTTCTGTGTCCTATTGATGTCACACTGTAGCCTCTGACAACAATACAGACTATCCACAACAACTCCCAACTTTTGTGTCATCAGCAGACTTACTAACCCACCATTCTATTTCTTTATCCAGGTCATTTACAAAAATTGCAAAGAGGAGGAGACCCTGCGGAGCACCACCAGTCACCGTCCTCCATGCAGAATACAAACCACCCACGAATACCTTTTGCCTTCTGTGGGCAAGCCAATTCTGGATCCACAAAGGTCTCCTTGGATCCCATGCCTCATTACTTTCTGAATGAGCCTCACATGGGAAACCTTATCAAATGCCTTACTGAAATTCATATACACTACATCCAGTGCTCTACCTTCATCAATAGATAGATAGATAGATACTTTATTCATCCCCATGGGGAAATTCAACTTTTTTTTCCAATGTCCCATACACTTGTTGTAGCAAAACTAATTACATACAATACTTAACTCAGTAAAAAATATGATATGCATCTAAATCACTATCTCAAAAAGCATTAATAATAGCTTTTAAAAAGTTCTTAAGTCCTGGCGGTTGAATTGTAAAGCCTAATGGCATTGGGGAGTATTGACCTCTTCATCCTGTCTGAGGCGCATTGCATCGATAGATATGTTTTGTTACATCCTCAGAAAATTCAATCAGGTTCGTAAGGCATGACCTGCCCCTGACAACTTGCCTACCACTGAACTAAGACTCACTGGTCTATAATTTCTTGGGTTATCTCTACTCCCTTTCTTGAACAAGGGAACAACATTTGCAAACTTCCAATCTTCTGGTACTTCTCCCATCCCCATTGATGATGCAAAGATTGTTGCCAGAGGCTCAGTAATCTCTTCCTTCATTTCCCACAGTAGCCTGGGGTATATCTCGTCCGGTCCTGGCGACTTATCTAAATATCTTTCAAAAGCTCCAGAACATTCTCTTTCTTAATGTCTATAGGCTCAAGCGTTTCAGTCTGCTGTAACTCAGCCCCACAATTGCCAAGGTCCTTTTCACTGCTGAACACTGAAGCAAAGCATTCATTAAGTACCTCCACTACCTCCTCTGGCTCCATGCACTTTTCCACTCTCGCCCCGATTGGTCCTATTCTCACACAGCTCATCCTCTTGCTCCTCATATACTTGTAGAATGCCCTGGGGGGGTTCCTTAATCCTGCTTGCTAAGGCTTTCTCATGGCGCCTTCTAGCTCTCCAAATTTCATTCTTGAGCTCCTACCTGGCACCCTTGTAATTTTCTAGAGCTCTTACAGTACCTAGTTTCTTGAACCTTTCATAAGCTTTTCTTTTCTTAACTAGATTTTATATATCCTTTGTACACCATGGTTTTTTTTACCCTACCATCCTTTCCCCACCTGAATGGATCATAACTATACAGAACACCAGGCAACTATTCCCTGAACATTTACCACATTTCTGCCATGCATTTCCCTGAGAAGATCTGCTCCCAATTGACATTCCCAAGTTCCTGCCTAATAGCATATTTCCCCTACCGCAATGAAATGTTTTCCCAAATTGTCTGCTCCTATCCTTTTCCAGGGCTGTAGTAAAGGAGTTAGAGTTGTGGTGACTACCTCCAAAATGGTCTTCCACCGAGAGATCTGATACCTGACTGGTTCATTTCCCAATACCAGATCAAGTACAGCATCTCCTCTAGTGGTTTATCTACATATTCCTTAATGTGGTCTTTGATGAGCTGGAGTTGGCTGCACTTCCCGCAGGTGTAGTCATCAGGGAGACCATTAGGTTCCATGAATTCCCACATCCTACAGGAGGAACCTTCCACTGCCATATCTGACATCCTCCCTGCACTGTACAATGGGCAACCAAGACCTAATCTTCTAACCTGTGTTTTTGGCCTCAGCCTCTTGAGTCAAAGCCTGACACTCTTACTCTCACTGCTGGTCTACTCTTGACATTGGCTGTCCACTTGCCCCTTCTGTAGTTTTCTTTAATTTGCAGTGCTCTGCTCCTGACACTGATTGGACCTCTGGAATGTCTGAATGCCTGTGAAACCCAATCTTTTATACTAGCTTCGCTGACCTGTGAGTAACCTCTTGGAAGTGCTTTGCTCCCGATGCTGATTGGATCTCTAGAATCTTATATTCTTATGGAATGAATGTGCTTGACAAAATGGTCCCACAGTCTCTTTTACTTATGTTCACCCATGCTGTCGTGTCATCAGGACTAGATGATAACTTTAAGTCAGGCCTGCAGGAAGCCACCATCTTTTGCAGGACTTCCTGCAGATAAAATTAAGGTTTTTTTTTAATGTAAAACAGAACATAATCACAAGACATCCTGCAGATACAGGAAATCCAGAACAACTGACACAAAAATACTGGAGGAATTCAGCAAATCAGGTATCATCTATGGAGAGGAATAAATAGTCAACATTTTGGGCCATGACACTTCATCAGGACCTTCACAGATGTCTATGTCAAATGTATAGATAAGCAATCCATTTCCTCAGATTTGTCCTCTCTCAAACCAAAACAATCTGAAACCCAATCTTCCCAACTGTTCTCTGAAACGTGCTGAAGCAATCCCAGCATTTAATCTGGCTTATTTTCCTGTGGCCACATGCAAACGACACCAACAAAAAAAATGATTGTACAGTCTGTGCTTAGAAACCCCACAAATGAAAAAAAGGGCAAATATGTATAAATTATCACCAGAAACATATGAAAGTTTTTTTTAAAAAGATGGAAATCTGAAATGAAAACAGAAATGTTGGCAAGTCAGACACTCGCTTGGAAAGAGAAATGGTTTGTATTTTGGGATCCCTTAGTGTTCTACAAATGCTCCCTGTCATGCTGGAAGTATACATAGCCAAAAAAAGAGGAACTCAAATTCCATGTTTCTATTAAGTCAATGTTACAAAATGACACAATCCTTCAGTTATTTTCTTCATAAACAAAGGTTTATAAATCACATTCATCAATGCAATAAGTCTTTATTGCTTTTATTAACAGATATGACATTACAAAAAATAATTTCCTCTAATATTTAATAGCTGACAGTTGGATACTATCCTTAACTAGGAAACAATGCCTGGGAAGTGCACATATATCATCATTTGAACTACGACAATGGACTACTTTAACATTTTTTTTTACATTGTTTTGGGAATCTTTACAAAAATAATGGTCACTACTATACTTTCAGATAGTAATAAAAACCTTAAATCATAATTATCTGAAATTAGACAATTTTATGAAAATTGATGAATACTAGTGATTTTGTTCTGTGATTAAATGTGCAGAACACAGGAAGACATAAAATTACCATCAAGTGAATTTAAAACAAAAATGGAAAATAATCTGTCTTTACTAGAAACCAGTTTCTCAACTCGTTAAAATTTCATACTGTGTTTATCATCTTAAAGTTAACAGTATCAACACAATATTAATTTATTTTTTGAGTAACCTTTAAAATTAAATAGAAAACTCCTTCAGTTCATCACTGACATACAAGAACTTTTTTTATAACTTAGATCCTGTTATGTAGACTTAATCATTCAATTTCAGTAATTAGAAGTGATACACTTAATATCTCAGAAGCAGAAAACAAGTTCACTTCTGAATTTATCTGCAGAATTTGTCACACATTGAACTATATGGTGGATTTAATGACACAAACCAAATTTTTCACAACATTACCTTTTTTTCCATCTTGTAATGGCTAAGTGCAATTCTTTTTCTTGCACTGGCATTGTCTGTCACACGCAAGATAAATGAACCTGCTTCTACTTAAAAGTAACATGGATAGTTATTTACAAACACAGGAGATTCTGCAGATGCTGGAAATCCAGAGCAACACACACAAATTGCTAGAGAAATTTAGCAGGTCAGGCAGCAACTATGGAGAGCAATAAACAGTCGATGTTTCAGCCCAAGACCTGGTAAGGAAGCAGGATGTTGCCAGAATAAGAAGGTGAGGGGAAGGGAAGGAGTACAAGCTGGCAGGTGATAGGTGAGACCAAGTGAGGGGCAAAGTGGATAAAGTGAGAAGCTGGTGGGTAATTGATGAAACAAAAGGAAGCTAATATGAGAGGATAGTGGGCAATGGGAGAAAGGGAAGGAGGAGGGGGGGGGATCCAGAGGGAGATGATGAGCAGGTGAGGAAAAGAGAAGGGGTGAGAGGATAACTAGAATGGGGATTAGATAAAGAGAGAAGGAGAGATGGTGGAGGAATTGCCAGAATATTGTTTATTCCTCTGCATAGATGCTGCCTGACCTGCCGAGTTCCTCCAGTACTTTTGCTAGGGTCATGTTTTTGTTTTTAAAAATCTTCACCTAGTCTGGAAGACAAAACAACTTCACAACTTGTGTAAAAGCATGGTAACGTAGGATGCTGGGAAGATAACAATTTCCTGAGATGGTCTAGAGATACTATTCTAATACTATCATTGCTGAACTGCTCATAGAAAGAGGTTACTTTACAAAGTACAAAGACAAAAAAAACTACAAAAATCTTTATAAAATTAGCCAAATTTTTTTTTTCTATTCGGTATAACCTAACAATTTCTGAATAAATTTGACAATCTAAATACAAAATAAATAAAACAAATATCAAGCTGCATTGTGAATTGAAGCCTACAGTTTATCATGTTAAAAAGTCAAATGTAAACAGTTTGGATGCACATAAGTCTCTAATCAGTACTGCAATACTGATAAACAATTTTGTAAATAAAGATAGCAACAGACTAGTTTGAAAAGCAGTATCACATCAATGTAGTCACGAGGTGCACACCCCTTGTGTACAAAATACCAAGTTAAATATCTGTTCTATCATATCCTATTGCAAGCCTGTTACTGTAGACAACTTCACAGTTACCCCACAACAAAACTCTCGAGGACCACCAATAAATGATGAGATACAGTCATATAGATTTGGTTCATTGTCTGAATATAAATATTCCTCATTTAAAACAGATTGTGACACGTGTCAAGGAGCAGCATATTTATACATTTCTATATAAAGGATATACTTAAGTTCATTACGTACTCCTTTCCATTTTTAAAATAGAATATCATTATTAGTAGAAAGCAAATTAAACTTGTTTGCGAGACTATTGCTTGTTTTTGTATTATGCCAAAACTGTAAATTAAAAACTGAGCTTATGGTTGTGAAGATTAAAATAGTAGCTGGCATTGCAATCAATATAACTGAATTGTATAAGGGTGAAATAGTCTTCTTCGGAAGAGTTTCGTGCTGACCGAGAAACCAAACCGAGCAAGCCAAACATTCTTACTTCCTGTAAAAAGTCCAGGGTTTTGTATGGCTCAAGTAGTTGCTTTCACAAGGAGAAGTCTGCCTTGGATGATGGAGATGTGGAGATTTCAGCATTAAAGATCATACAGAGGTTTCAGCATCAAGGACATTTATCCTGGGCACCTCTTCAATATTCATTCTTACATCCTCAGTATTTTCAGGACTGCAAATGTATAACAAAGCACAATGTAGTTTTGTTACCAAAACGGTCAATTAATTTATTCTTACAGACATGAAGATTAAGATAGTAACAGAAAAAACACGAAACAATCTTCAAAATTCAAACTCTAAACTTTGCTTTTAACAATTCCTATTTTGTAAAAACACAGAGCATTACAACACAGTACAGCCCTTCAGCCCACAATGTTGTCTGACCCTTTGACCCACTCCACGATCAAGCTAACCTTTCCCCTTCACACAACCCTCTAAATTTCTTTCATTCTTATGCCTATTGACTGACTTAAATCAATAGGCATAAGAATGAAAGAGTAACTCGAGTATCTTAAATATCACTAATGTATCTGCCTCTACCTCCACCCCTGGTGTTTAATTTCTATATTGAGTACAGCTTTGGTTTACGTACCATTTATCATAGCAAAAGCTCTTTTTAAAATGCCATTTTTTAATTTTAGAGATACACCCACGTGTCCAGTTAACCTACTAACTCAAACGTCTTTAGAATGTGGGAGGAAACTGAAAAATGCTGAGGAAACCCACGTGGCCTTGGAGAGAATGTAAAAACTGCTTACAGACAGCAGTGTAATTGAACTCGGGTCACTTGTGTTACACTAAACACTACCTTACTGTCTACGTACACATCTGTTTTCTTATACAATGGTTTTCTTTCAATAGAATTTAGTGAGAATGTTGCATGCAAAAAGCACAGGAGTACACTCTGTTGCATATCAGCTCTGATTATTTCTCTGGTATTTAAAATGCAACTCTGGAACTGATATTACCTGAAATTATATTCTAAAAGAACACACACAAACATTGGTAAATGACACTGTGAAGTTATTGGCATCAAAAATACTAAATTTGAAGATGCCATACTGTAAAACAAGAGTCAACAGAACTACAGGTTCTTAAAAAAATGCTTTAGAATTCTCCAAATTGATAGTCTGAAAAATGATCCTACAACAAACTGTATTCAAATGAGTATTCCATAACTGTTCAAAATGAAATAAGAAAAAATAGTCAGCCTAGACCTCGTAGCATTATAACATTAGTAGAAACGTACTCTATATGCCTTGTAGAAAATGGATGTCATTAAAATACAGAAAGCAAGTTTAAGAACGATTAGTGTGTTAACTTTCACGATGCACCCACTTCTCTAAAAGGCAGCTACTATACTGCATGCATTAGCCTTAGAATGCTTTGTTAGTCATAAGGCCAGTAATAAAGCTCATAAACAAAAGCTACCTCGCTTTAAGTTTTATAACTTTTGCATTTTCAGCATTCATAGCAAGAGCCTTCCACACAGCAGAATTGGCCATTTCATCGGATATGTTTACGACCGAAGGATCATCTGGGCTGGAGGACAAACATATCCAAGTGTTAATGCTCTGTACAAGCTGGACCATGAATTCAATTCTTAAAATCCATTTTCCCCTGTCACTCACAAAGTGAGTTTATCATTTATACAAATGTATTTGCATATTGTTTATGGTTAAATGATTATAACTCTGTACATAAAATATTCATGGAAATATATCAATAAAACATTGTAGAGTTTTGTATTTTATTCACTGTGTATTTGTATGTGAAATAACAAATGAATTCAATTTAGTTGCCAATCAATATTTTAAAATATATCATCCCGAGATCCCAACATTCTTATTGCATCAAAAAGTAATATTTATATGTCACTTCGACCATGCTTCTGTAAAGTAATGCTTACTATTATTAAAATATTCAACAAAAATTTCTTCCAAAATAAATTGTGCCCACCAGTCAAAATCCCTTTTTTAATCTTGTGTGGCAGCTCCCTCATATCGGCTAATTAGATGCCTGTTCTGTGGTAATGTCAAAACAATGAACTTGTTTCTCTTTGCTATAGATGTCCACAAATAATGTTTTCAAAAGGAAATAATGGACTATTTTATTTTATTTAAGTTAGAGATACAGCAAGGAACTACAAGCAGCACTACCCAGTAACCCACCGATTTAACCCTCCCCTACAATGACCAATTAACATACTAACCGGTACATCATCGAAATGTGGGAGGAAAACCACGTGTTCATGGGGAGAGACATACAAACTCCTTAAAGGATGATGTCAGAATTGAATTTTGAACTCCAGTGTCCTGAGCTGTAATAGTAAGACCATAAGGTAGATATAGGACAGAAGTAGGCCATTTTGCCCATCGAGTCTGCTCTGCCATTCAATCATCAGCTGATCCACTTCATCCAGTCATCCCCACTCCCCTGCCTTCACCCCATACCCTTAGATACCCTGGCTAATCAAGAACCTATCTATCTCTGCCTTAAATACACCCGATGATTTGGCTTCCACAGCCACTCATGGCAACAAATTCCAGATTCACCACCCTATGACTAAAGTAACTTCTCTGCATCTCAGTTTTAAATGGATGTCCTTCAATCCTGAAATCGTGCCCTCTTGCCCTAGAATTCTTTACCATAGGAAATAACTTTTCCATATCTAATCTCTTCAGGTCTTTTAACATTCAGAATGTTTCTATGAGAACCCCCCTCATTCTCCTGAACTCCAGAGAATACAGCCCAAGAGTTGCCAGACGTTCCTCATATGGTAACCCTTTGATTCCTGGAATCATTCTTGTGAATCTTCTCTGAACTCTCTCCAATGTTAGTATATCCTTTCTAAAATAGAAGAGCCCAAAACTGTACACAATACTCCAAGTATAGTCTCACGAGTGCCTTATAGAGCCTCAACATCACGTCCCTGCTCTTATATTCTATACCTCTAGAAATGAATGCCAACACTGCATTCACTTTCTTCACCACTGACTCAACCTGGAGGGAAACCTTTAGGGTATTCTGCACAAGGACTCCCAAGTCCCTTTGCATCTCTGCATTTTGAATTCTCTCCCCATCTAAATAATAATCTGCCCGTTTATTTCTTCCACCAAAGTGCATGACCATACACTTTCCAACATTGTATTTCATTTATCACTCTTTGCTCATTCCCCTACACTATCTAAGTCTCTCTGCAGGTTCTCTTGTTTCCTCAACACTACCAGCTCTTCTAACCATCTTTGTATCATCAGCAAATTTAGCCACAAATCCACAGTCCAAATCATGTTAGCAACTTCCCTGTAATTCCACGGGCTCTTATCTTGCTAAGCAGCCTCATGTGCGGCACCTTGTCAAAGGCCTTCTGAAAATCCAAGTACACCACGCTTACTGCATCTCCTTTGTCTACCTTGCTTGTAATTTCCTCAAAGAATTGCAGTAGGTTTGTCAGGCAGGATTTGTCTTTCAGGCTAACAGGTCTATAGTTTCCTTTCTGCTGCCTCCTACCCATCTTAAATAGCGGAGTAACATTTGCAATTTTCCAGTCATCCAGTACAATGCCAGAATCTATTGATTCTTGAAAGATCAACGTTAACGCCTCTGCAATCTCTCCAGCTACTTCCTTCAGAACCCGAGGGTGCATTCCATCAGGTCCAGGAGATTTATCTACCCTCAGACCATTAAGCTTCCTGAGCATCTTCTCAGTTGTAATTGTCACTGCACAAACTTCACTTCCTTGACATTCTTGAATGTCCAGTATACTGCAGACGTCTGTTGCAAAATACACATTCAGTTCCTCTGCTATCTCTGCATCTCATATCACAATATCTACAGCATCATTTTCTATTGATCCTATATCTACCCTTGACTCTCTTTTACCCTTTACATACTTAAGAAAGCTTTTAGTATCTTCTTTGATATTAGTCGCCAGCTTCCTTTCATAATTCATCTTTTCCTTCCTAATGACCTTCTTAATTTCCTTCTGCAAGCTTTTAAAAACTTCCCAATCCTCTATTGTTCCACTAGCTCTGGCTTCCTTGTATGCCCTTTCTTTTGCTTTTACTTTGGCTCTGACTTCACTTGTTAGCCACGATATTGTCCTTCTTCCCTTTGAAAATTTCTTCTTATTTGGAATATATCTGTCTTACACTTCCCTCATTTTTTGCAGAAACTCCAGCCATTAAACTCCAAAATCCACTAAACTCCAACTCCAAACTCCAAACTCCAGAAACTCTGCCGTCCTTCCTGCAAATGTCCCTTTCCAGTCAACTTTGGCCAGTTCCCCTCTCATGCCATTGTAATTTCCTTTATTCCACTGAAATGCCAACACATTGGATTTTATTTTTTCCCTCTCAAATTTCAATGTGAACTCGATCATATTGCAATCACTGTTCCCTAAGGGTGTCTTAACCTTAAGCTCTCTTATCACCTCCGGATCAATGCACAACACCCAATCCAACACAGCTGATCCCCTAGTGGGCTCAACAACAAGCTGTTCTATCTGTCAAGCTGTTCTAAGCCATCCCTTAGACATTCTACAAATTCTGTCTCGAGGTCCAGTACTGACCTGGTTTTCCCAATCCACTTTCATGTTAAAATCCCCAACGATTATCATGACATTGATTTTCTGACACGCCTTTTCTATCTCCTGTTGTAATTTGTAATCCACATCCTGGCTGCTCTTTAGAGGCCTGTATACAACTGCCATTAGGGTTCTTTTACCCTTGCCATTTCTTAACTCAATCCATAGAGATTCTACACCTTCCAATCCTATGTCATCTCTTTCTAATGATTTAATATTAATTCTTATAAACAGAGCCACACTACCCCCTCTGCCTACTAACCTATCTTTCCAATACACCATATATCCTTGGACGTTCAGCTCCCAATGGCAGCCGTTCTTTAGCCAAGTTTCAGAGATGGCCACAACGTCATATTTGCCAATCTACAGCTGAATTTCAAGATCGTCCATTTTATTTCTTATGCTGCGTGCATTCAAATAAACACTTTCAGTCCAGTATTTGTTGCTTTCTGTTTTAACTGCACCACACCTCTATTACCCTGTAACTCGTGCTACTGGCTGTGATTAAGCCTCATCTCCTGCCTGTTCTTTCTATAATCTCTGGTGCACGCTATCTTTGATTTATTTCTGTTTTCCCCTTCCTTAACCCTATCGCTCCGGTTCCCATCCCCCTACCAAATTTGTTTAAACCCTCCCTAACAGCTCTATTAAATGTGCCTGCTAGGATATTGGACCCCTTTGGGTTTAGTGTAACCCATCCTTTTTGCACAGGTTGTACCTCCCCCAGAAGAGGCCCCCATGATCCAGGAATCTGAAGCCCTGTCCCCGACACCAGTCTCTCAGCCACACACTAATACACCTGATCATGCTATTCTTGCGCTCGCTAGTACGTGGCACAGGCAGCAATCCTGAGATTACTACCCTAGAGGTCCTACCATAGAAAACCAGAGAACCTTTGGGCCCTTCTTGGCTGTGCCGAACCATTTTTCTGCCTAGTCCCACTGACCTGCACCTGGCCCATATCCCTCCATACACCTCTCATCCTTGTACCTGTCCAAGTTTTTTTAAAATGTTAAAAGTGAGTTGCATTTACCACTTCATCTGGCAGCTCATTCCACACTCCCATCACTCTCTGTGTGAAGAAGCCCCCCTAATGTTCCCTTTAAACTTTTCCCCCTTCACCCATGTCCTACCTTTCAGTTTCCTACCTAACTCCCTGAATTCTCTCTACAGGACCTCCTCTCTTTTTCTATGTCATTGGTACCAACGTGTACCAAGGCTTCTGGCTGTTCACCCTCTCCCTTCAAAATACTCTGCACCCAATCTGAGACATCCCGTACCCTGGCACCCGGGAGGCAACTCACCATGTGGATATCTCTACCAGGCTGACAGAATCTCCTGTCTGTTTCCCTCACTATGGAATCCCCTATGACTACCACATTCCTCATCTTCCTCTTTCCTTTTTGCACCACAGAACCAGGCTCAGTGCCAGAGACCCGATCACCATGGTCATCTTCTGTCAGGTCATCATCCAAAATGATGCGGTTGAGGGGGATGACCTGATGTCGTGTCGTGGTAACTGCTACGCCACCACGCTGCCCAATTCAATAACTGAAACCCGTAACTTTGGCTGGTTTTAATCTCCGACAGATTTCAAATGAATTATCAAATTGAGGCATCCAGCTATTGCCTCCATTGTCAAGTTAGCAAAAGCATAGGCTACATAATTAAACTGAGACACGTAGGCCAGAAAGGACCACTGCACCACTTCTTGTCTACTGTGGCATCAAAAGAGTTCCCTCATTTTATCTTAATGCAGAGTTTTACAAGACAGCACTAATGTAATCTTTTACAAAAAAAAGTTCAGAGTTCTGTTGGTTAAATAAGGAAAAGCAGTGAAAAGTACAATCTCTGTGTACCGCTTGGATCTTGTCCAAAATCAGGGCCTGGAGATATTACTGAGCACCTAAGATTCTATAGACATCATCCAACCACAGTGTCAATATTTAGAGGTTTGGAGTTCCACAAGGTTGCTCACACATAGGGAGCTATAGGCTAATCCAGATAAAGACTCGGCCTATACTCATAGGCTTAATGTCTCACTAGCGTTCCCTAGACTAAATTGCAATATAAACAACGATCACTGTCAATGCATTAGGGTTTAAAATGTTGTTTGGGCCAACTTTCTATCAGCTTTATACTACTGGAGTCTTAAGATGATACACCTGACAAATTTCTGGAGTAGGCAAGAAGGGTAGTCAAACTGAAGTTGGCACATAGTGGATATGGACAGAAAAGCTGGCTATAGATATCACTCTGAAACAGTAAGTTTCTTCAATCTCCTGATCTATTCTGCCTTACAAGTGACAGAATCTGAACAGAGTAATTGTGTAAAAGTTGCCACAAAGGCTTTGTTTCCCTGGTCATTACAATGTTTTCACAACTCAGGCTCCTGAACCAGCATCTCAACACTGAACTGATGCCACAACTTATGGACTCACTTTCAAGGACTCCACAACACATGTTGTCAAGGTTATTTATTATTTATTTATCTATAATTATTATTTTGTTTTTCTTGTTGTATTTGCACAATTTGTTGTCTTTTGCATATTAGTTGTTTGTCCATCCTTGTTCTGTGCAGTTTTTCATTGATTCAGAATCAGAATCAGGTTTATTATCACTAGCATGTGACTGTCAACTTAGCAGCATCAGTTCAATGCAATACATAATATAGAAGGAAAAAAGTACAAAATAAAATGTAATCATAATGAATAATCAATTACAGTATATACATATTGAATAGATCAAAATTGTGCAAAAAACAGAAATAAGTGAAGTAGCGTCCAAGAGTTCAATGTCCATTTAGAAATCATATGGCAGAGGCGAAGAAGCTGTTTCTGAATCGCTGAGTATGTGCCTTCAGGCTTCTGTACCTCCTACAGTGAGAAAAGGGCATCGCTCCTTAAAGGTGTCCTGGGTACTTTGTAGGTTAGTGCCCAAGATAGAGCTGTCTAAATTTACAACCCTCTGCAGCTTCTTTCATTCCTGTGAGTAGCTCCCCCCCACAACCAGACAGTGATGCAGCCTGTCAGAACGCTCTCCACTGTACATCTATAGAAGTTATTGAATGTTTTAGTTGACATACCATATTTCTTCAAACTCCTAATGAAGTATAGCCCTCGTCTTGCCTTCTTTATAACTGCATCGAAATGTTGGGACCAGGTTAGATCCTCAGAGATCTTGACACACAGGAACTTGAAACTGTTCACTTTCTCCACTTCTGATCCCTCTGAGGACTGGTATGTGTTCCTTTGTCTTATCCTTCCAGAAGTCTACAATCAGTTCTTTCGTCTTACTGACGTTGAGTGCCAGGTTGTTGCTGCGACACCACTCCACTAGTTGGTATATCTCACTTCTGAGATTCTACCAACAATGGTTGTATCATCAGCAAATTTATCCATGGTATTTGAGCTATGCTTAGCCACACAGTCCTGTGTATATAGAGAGCAGAGCAGTGGGCTAAGCACACACCCCAGAGGTGCATCAGTGTTGATCATCAGCGAGGAGGAGATATTATCACCAATCTGCACAGATAGCAGTCTTCCGGTTAGGAAGTCGAGGATCCAATTACAGAGGGAGGTACAGAAGCCCAGGTTCTGCAACTTCTCAATCAGGATTGTGGGAATGATGGTATTAAATGCTGAGCTATAGTCGATGAACAGCATCCTGACATAGGTGTTTGTGTTGTCCAGGTGGTCTAAAGCCGTGTGAAAAGGTATTGAGATTTCATCTACTGTTGACCTATTGTGGCGATAGGCAAATTGCATTGGGTCCAGGTCCTTGCTGAGACAGGAGTTCAGTCTAGTCATGACCAACCTCTCAAAGCATTTCATCACTGTAGATGTGAGTGCTACCGGACAATAGTCTATTGCATTTGTTTGTATTTAATGTCCAGAAGAAAATTAATTTCAGGATAGTATGGTGACGTATTATGTACTTAGATAATAAGTTTACTTTGAACTTTGACTTTGTTATGTTTATTGCCTAGAGAACACAGCTGTTAGAGGTTTACATTGTATGAACAGTACAGTTTGAATCATTAATCATATTAACTGACATGTTCATAAAAGAGCAAGCAGAATTCAAAATATATATTATTTAACTTCTTTATGGTGGAGGATCAGTTAGACTGACAGTAAATAATTATAATTTGAGGACTTGTTTAAAAGTCAAATTTGTCAGAAGTTTAAACTTCTAACAACCATTTCCTAACAATTTTGTGGAAAGGTTTAGCAAAGCAGTGTGCAAAAAATATTGTTTATAAATTTAGCCACAAAGCTGACATATTTATTTATTTTGTTTTTCTTTTCGAAATACGGCACAGTAACAGGCCTTTCCAGTCCAACAAGCCCACATTACCCAATTAACCTAATAACCTATAGATCTTTTGAATGGGGCAGGAAACTGGAGCACTCGGAGGAAACCTATGCTGTCACAGGGAGAACATACAAGCTTCTTACAGACAGCAGCAGGATTTGAGCTGGTTGATGGCATTGTAAAGCAATTGATGAAATGTTACACTACCCTGCCACTCCACTAAGTTTATTTCTTAGTATTATTGATTTTGGAGTCAACATTTTCATTTCCATCCATACCATGAACAGATTTTTACTTTACCTGTACTTAATACTTTTTACAGGTATCTTCAGAATATTACCGCCTTCCAAGGGAAGCTGCACTGTCCCACTTTCGGCAACTTCAAGCATTCTTTGTACTTCCTACAAAAGATGTGAATGCAAAGTTATACATAGAACACCATATTTGCAAAGAGTCCTTTTAAAAGTCTAACACAAAATAGTAAACAAGGCCATTCTATTAATGACTAATGACTAAAAAAATTACACTTTTAGTTTATTAAGTAAGCATTACTTTAATTTGTAATTTGGGTTTCAATATTTAAAAATAATCCTGTTTTTGATAAACCACAGAATGTGGTACAGCTTTCCTTTGTGAGCTGTTTTGTGGACAAGGCTTGTTCTGACCCGGACCCCTACACGACAGTGGATGTGACTTATTGCTGATGCTTTATGATGGTCTTGAAATGAAAGTTCACGTTCGGTTGCATGAATGCTAAAAAAATGTTAGTGGTAAATATGCGTGAGTGACTCACGACTCACAGCTTGTTGTAAAATCTTGGCTAAATTTTATTAACATCCACAATTTATACTAACTTTGACTTGCATTGATAAAAAACACTATCATAAACAATCTAAATAAGGCTATTTTGACTATGTTGAAGTACTTAACCAAACAGGGGAACAATTGCATTAAGAGCAGGTATTTCTATTATTCCTTAAACTATATTACTTACATTTAAGTCTAGCAGTCCATGAAAAGGACTTCTTTTAAGTTTATTAAGAGAGCATATAAGAATTTGAAAAATATTTTACCAAAACAATAAAATCCAGAAATGTCTAATGCTGCAAGATTGGCTTTGATCTGGTTTAGAATTTGATTTAGAAGGTGATGAATCTCAAGGTTGTATATAGTATACATACTTAGATAATAAATGTACTTTGAACTTTGATTCACAGTGAAGCAAATTCTAAGAATCATAACCCTTTACAACTTGACAGCTTTGTTTTACAGTCTCTTTGGTGCTATTTGATTAATTGCTGTCATACTCACTACTACAACAAAACAGAAAATCTTAAGGACATGTAAGTAGTTAATTTGTAACAAAAGTAACCTAAAGACAAAAAAGTCTGCAGTTTCTTATAATAATTTTCAAGGGTGCAACAAAAATGGAATTGTAATAATATTGTTAAACAAAAAAAATTAACTATTAGATTGTTGACAACTTGTAAACAATAAGCAACTTACCTTTCACAGGGAATGGAGTTTCCACAGTATTAATAAGTGAATTTAAAATTAAACGTACATATTATTGTAAACGTTACAGGGAAAATGTCCTGCAGTTAAAGTAGCTGGATCCAGTTCTTTTGGACCCTTGGTGTGGATTTTCTACTCAAAAGAATGAAATCTATACAGAAATATTTTTCATATAAGTATTTAAAAATAATCCATAATGATCAATTATTTTTATTCAAATTGGCTACGTTAAAGTCTTGATAATAAATCAGCCATGATGGATTGGTGAAGCAGGCATGATGGGCTGAATGGCCTAATTCTGTTCATATGTTTTTGGATAGTCTAGAATCTCCACATTCAAATAAATATGTGTAGAATGCAAAATTCTGGTGCAGTCAAGTTACCAACCCATCTGGCATCTTTGCTTCATTGTTTATGTTACATTTCTTTGAATAATTGGAATTCAGAAAGGACATTCAGGAGATCCAATGGAGAGAGCTGGAATAGTATCGGAACATTTGACCCTCTTGAGACCCATGATAAATAACCAAAGACATACCCACGTTGGTTTAGATCCATCCTTCGTTTTCTACAGCCAATTGAATGTGCAGGAGAAAAAGCAGACAGAGATCAGTCCCTTTGGAAATTACAGACAGCAAGCAGGGCAAACTACGCATGAAAGCTTTCAATGTCATGCTTTAAGGTGATGAGAGAAAAGCAGTGACAGTAGAAACAAACTCAATTAAAGCTGCAATGCCATAAGCGGAAACACATCTCCAAGTCTCTGTACTATTTTTAAGGTTTAATTAACATCAAAGGGTTTTTTTAAAATCAGTAAAGAAAGACACAATATTATGTGAAAGCTCATGAACTCCACCACCTTCTCCACAGATGCAACCTGACCAGCTGAATCTTTCAAAGACTTTTGTTTAATTTCAGATTTCCAGCAACAGCTATTTATATTTTTAAATAAAATTAAGAGGAATTTCTTAAGCCAGAGTATGGTGAATCTGTGGAATTCATTACCACAGATATCTGTGGAGAAGGTCATTGGGTATATTTAAAGTGGAGGTTGATAGGCTCTTCATTAGTCAGAGCATCAAAAGTTACAGGGAGAAGGCAGGAGAATGGAATTGAGAGGGTTAATAAATCAGCCATGATAGAATTGCAGTGAGGCTTGATGGACTGAATGGCCTAATTCTGCCCTTATTATCCATCATCCAGGCCCAAATGTCTGCCTCTGACCCATCGCTAAAATCTAGCTCCCAAGCAGGAATTTTCATAAGTATTTTACAATTGAAAAACAATTGTAACTTTGTACCAGTTCGGAAAAAGTACTTCTTAGCTGAATTTATTTTCACTGGATAAACAATTTATTCTGAGCTGTCTATTTAAATTATTGTAGTACAGTATAAAGCAAGCCGATTCAGGGGAGTGGACAAGAGAAGTCAACTCACAGAGAAAGGATGTCTTATCAGTTGCTTTACTCAAATTTAGGATACATGTCAGTTTTGAATTATAATCCAAGAGTTTACGCAGAAATACAAATTAGGATCCAGAACTATTTCCAATATACTTACCCAAATCTGTTTTTGGGATATTGAGAAACTGAATATAGATCAGCAATTACAAAAATCATAGGTAAGAATTAGAATCAAGTTCTTCCCCTCTGCCATCCGGTTCCTAAATGGACATTGAAGCTTTGGACACTACCTTACTTTTTTAAAAAAATGTACAGTATTTCTGTTTTTGCATGTTTTTTTAATCTATTCAATATATGTAATTGATTTACTTATTTATTTATGATTATTATGCTTTATTTAATTTATTATTATTATTATTTTCTCTCTGCTAGATTATGTATTGCATTGAACTGCTGCTGCTAAGTTAACAAATTTCACGTCACATGCTGGCAATAACAAATCTGATTCTGATTTAAGCAATCAAGAAAGTTCTTTAGTCAAAAGATGGTGAATCTGTGGAATTCACTGATACAGATGGCTGTGAAAGCCAAGTCATTGGGTATGTTTACAGTGGAGGTTGACAGGTTCTTGATTAGTAAGGATATCAAAGGCTACGGCGAAAAGGCAGGAGAATAGAGTTGAGAGGGATAATAGCAAAGCCATACTGTAATAGTGAAGCAGACTCGATGGGCCAAATGGCCTAATTTCCTCCTATGTCTTATGGTCTTACATATGTCATGAAAATTGTTGCTTTGTGGCAGCGGTGCAGTGCAGGACAAAAATTTCAATAAATAAATTTGCAGGAGGAATAATGATGTAGATGGCAACCTATGTCTAAAATTATAAATTGGCAGATTTGGTGCCAATGGCAAATTGGAAAGTAAGAATAAAACTTCAGTCAAACTCCAATAATTTTCTACCCGTACATCCTGTTATAGCAGACAAACAGTTTTTCTGAACCACTATATGTTACTACTGATAACTATGGATACCTTATTACTATGGATGTTACTATTCTTGGCAGAATTTCCGATAGTGACGAGGAGGTGTACAGGAGCGAGATAGATCAGCTGGTTGAATGATGTCGCAACAATAATCTTGTCAGTTACTGGTATTATGGAATTGTTTGGGGACTTCAGGAAGGAAAAGGTAACAGAATATACACCAGTCCTCATCAAGGGATCAGAAATGAAAAGGGTGAATGGTTATAAGTTCCTGAGGATTTTGAGGAGCTATCCCAGGCCCAACACATTGATACAATTAAAAGGAAGGCATGACAGTGGCTATATTTCATTTTGTGGAGACTTAGTACGCCACCAAAGACACTCGCAAATTTCTACAGATAGACTGTGGAGAGAGCATTTTAACTGGTTGCATCACCATCTGGTATGTTGCGGGGGGTGGGGGGCAGTCACTGCACAGGATGGAAATAAGCTGCAGAAAGTTGTGAACTTAGTCAGCTCCGTCATGGGCACTAACCTCTATAGCATCCAGGATATCTTTAAAAGGTGATGCCTCAAAAAGGCGACATCCATCATTAAGGACCACCATCACCCAGGGCATGACCTCTTCTCATTGATACTATCAGGGAGGAGTTACAGGAGCCCGAGGACACACATTCATTGTTTTGGGAGCAGCTTCTTCCCCCTCCACCATCAGATTTCTGAATGGACAATCAACCCACTCATTATTTTTCCTTTCTTTTTGCAGTACTCATTTAATTTTCTTTTTTTTTATACAGTCGGCCCTCATCTGCGAATTCCACATGCGCGAATTCAACCAACCGCGAATCGCGAAAACCCGGAAGTGCTCTTCCAGCACTTGTTGTTCAAGCATGTAAAGACTTCTTTTTTCTTGTCATTATTCCCTAAACAATGCAGTATAACAACTATTTTACATAGCATTTACATTGTATTAGGTATTCTAAGTAATATAGAGATGATTTAAAGTATACCGGAGGATGTGCATGGGTTATCGTTGGATCGGGATCGAAAAAAATCAGAAGTTCTTACTAAGTAAGTCGGAACAGGTACATCCGGTATTATTTAGCTTCAGTTAGTCAAACGTTTGTCTTTGCATATAGTATATATTTTACCTTTCTATGCATATAAAACACTTCAGAACGTATGTTTCAGCACCGGGCTCGGGAGCGGAAGTTCCCAAGTTCGATCTAGTGACAGATCGCATCCGAGCACGCTCTGCACCGTGCTGAGTTGATGTGGAGGATCAAATACCCAAAACACCAAAACCCAATAATTAAACAACTGCGTTGCTTAGTAATAATTGTAGCTTTCATCGGGGCACAGCCTTTCTCACTTTATCCTTTAAAATTGTTCCGATCGTTGACCGACTGTAACCTAATGCTTTTCCAATGACCGACGGCGTTTCACCTCTTTCCGATCGCTTCATTATTTCCACTTTATTTTCAATCGTTTTCGTGATTATTTTCGTGAACAGAAACACTGTGGATTCAGATCTCTGCCGCTGGAACCTGATGTCCACCGCACTGAGACCGGTTAAATAAGGTCTGGTGTTCCGCTGGGTCCTAAGATCCACCTCATTGAGACAGGTTGAATAAGGGACTTGAGCATCTGCGAATTTTGGTATCCGCGAGGGGTCCCGGAACCAATCCCTCACGGATAAGGAGGGCTGACTGTATACTTATTGTAATTTATGTTTTTATTACAATGTATTGCAATATACTGCTGCCACACAACAACAAATGCCAATGGTATTAAACCTGATTCTAACAAAACATCTTTTATTAAATATCTTCTTAAAGTGCATTAAATAGAAACGTAGTAATGCTGGGAGATCAGAAAGTAAATAGGACCCAGTAAGCTATACCCTATTTGCTAAACAAGCTAAAAAAAAAATTAATCCAGAGCCCAATTCTGGCCACAACTCCACCCAGACTGCAGCTCCTCTGTTCCTAGCTACACACTTGGCCTGTAGAACAGTCTCTGGACCAGCCACTTACCCAAACATACTTCCAGATTTCCAAGCAATCAGTGTTTCACTGAATACAAACTGAACTAGTTTTATACCATGTTTTTAATGTGTACTGAGTTAATTCCTTTAGAACACGTAACAATACAACGCAGGAACAGGACCTTCAGCTGAACCAATTAAATGAGTAATCAAATGGCTACCTAAGCTCATCCCTTTTTCCAGCTATCCTTTCACTTCTCTCACATCCATGTGTCTATCTAAATGTCTCTTAAAAGTCCTTAATGTATCTGCCTCCACCACTACCCCAAGTAGCACATTCCAGGCACCCACCAAACTATAAAATTACCTGTTATCAGGTAGAGATCTTTAATTTGTAAAAAGCCATGAATGACACTGTAAGATTTAATTTACCTGGCACACAGATTTACGCTTGACCCTTTCCTCTATATATTGTTTCAAAGGAGTCACCAGGTAAAAAAAGCATAAATTATATCTGGCCATAATGAATTTAGGTAACACAAAAGGCTGAAAGAAAATAAAGATTGTTTTTTTGTAACATTGGGAATATTTGATCAGATCTTGTTTAGTCAGAGTGTCAAAGGTTACAGAGGGAAGACAGGAAAATGGTATTAAGGAGGATAATAAATCAGCCATGATGGAATGGTGCGGCAGACTTGATGGGCCAAATAGCCGACTTCTTCTTGTACGTCTATTGTTGATAGTGTGGCTATTGTTGATGCTTAAAATGACCCTGGTTCCCAAGACACAAGTCAATAAAAAAAGTAACAAAGAAAAAACACAGATAACAGTATGCTGGTCTTTATTACAAAACTACAGAACAGTTTTGTAATGTAATGTAACTCCTGTAATGTAGTTACAGGAGAAAACAAAGTGTCAATGAGACCAGACCTGGGTTTGTTACAGTATTTGGTCCCTTGTTTAAGGGATAAGGGTGTCATGGAGGAAGTATGGCAAATATTCACTAGATCTGTTCCAGTATTGGCAGTTTTGCTTACAAGGAGAGATTAAATAAACTATGAGTGTATTTTCCTGACATTAGGAAAATGAGAGGACACTCATTACAAAATTCTGACAGGACTTGATCAACCGGATGCACGCAAGATTTATCTCCTGGCCAAGTACCGAGTCAGTATCATGATCTCAAAGTAGATGGTAAGGCATTCAGAACTAAAATTATATTATTTATATATATATATATATATATTTTACTTCTCACGGTGTGAGGAAATTCTTTGGTAATCTGTACTCTAAGGAGCTGTGTAGGCTCAATCGTCAAGTTAACTTGAAATGAAGATCATTGAGTTTCTAGATGTGGGGATGTTAAGAGAAATTGGCTCCAAGGTGGATAATCAGCTATGAATCAGAAGATTGGCAAAGCAGACCATAACGGTCAAATGGTCCATTCCTGTTCTTAATTCATATATTCTTATCTTTTCTAAACCATACTCATACTTCTAACATAAGAGCAAAATAAATCTTTTAAAAGTTTCTAAAGTTACACACCAATGTAGAATAAAGAACACAGAACAGTACAGCACAGGAATAGGCTCTTTGTCACACAATGTTGTACTGAACCAAATAAATTAATAATCAAATGACCAATTAAACAAATCCTTTATCCCTACACAATGTCCATGTCCCTCTATTTTCCTCACATTCATGTGCCTATCTAAACATCTCTTAAAAGCCCCTAATGTATCTGGCTCTAACACCACCCCTGGCAGTGCATTCCAGATAGCCCCACTCTGTAAAAAAAACTTGTCCCTCACATCTACTTTCAAATTACCCTCTCTTACTTTAAATGCACACCCTCTGGTATTAGACATTTCAGCCCTGGGAAAAAGATACTCTCTGTCTACTCTTGTGTTGAATTCCTGAATGAGTTTGTATCCATAAAATTACTTCTACTTACAAATTTAGATCAGTCAATACGACCAGTAAGTGAAAAAGACTTGATCAGTAAATAAAAATGTGTGATAGTAGCTAAACCTGACACTGTTCAAATTATCCATGCAAATATTACAGAAAGTCTGACAAAAGAAATTGTCCCTACTAGGTTAGCTTCAGCAGGACAAAAGCTAATTAAAAGCAGATCTATTAATATCCTTTACCTTTTTAAAAACAAAAGTGCCACAAAAAGTAATGGGCATGAATGTGGGGTCTGGAGGCAACAGTGATGTCACATAGGCAAGTTACAGGGACTGAAACATGTTGAAGATTTGCTTTACCAAACCTGGTTCCTTCCTGATTTAAGATTTAAAGGATGCAGGATCAACTTTATTCACCATTTACATGTATTAGGAATTAATACATGTATTAGGAATTAATACATATAACAAAAACACAAACATTCAAAAATTATAAATAATAAAGGAACATATAAAATATAGAGTTAAAGGGTGGATATGGAATAAAATGTACATGAATACCAGCATGTATTTACAATGTAAACAGCTTTGTAAAAAGTGTTTTAAAGTGCAGTGCAGTGACGGGGATAATAGATAGAGGAGGGTGTGTGTGTGTGTGGGGGGGGGGGGGGGAACGACTAATAGAATGGTTGATCAGATTAACAGCCTGGGAGACCAAACTTTTAAGATGCTGTGAAGTTATTGTTTTAATAGGGGAGCTTTTGGAAAAGGATGTTTGCTGGATGGATCCTGCATGCTTCTTTGTCCCGGACACATACAAGTCCTACAGTGATGGTAAACCCTAAAATAACCAAATGTAGAATGCATTGGCAAATTTATGCATCATATATTTAAGAATTTGTGGTCTCTTAATAATTTGCTTTTCTGTATGTTATTACAGCCTTGACTTTCAACATAAAAACAGCATCAATTATTACACTATTCACAGCATAGCTTTCAACTCTACATTGTGTATTGTTCTTGGCTGATCAACATGGAAAAAGGCACCCAGCTGATAGTTACATCATCACTGAAGATTGCATGCAAAGGACGTGAACAGATATACCATCTTTATCCCCAACACGCAACAGAACATCTGATTCAAAGTAGCAATTGTAAACTAGGGAGGAAAACAAATGTAGAATATAGTATAGGAGTAAAGAGGTCCTTCTGCAGCTGTACAGGGCCCTGGTGAGACCCCACCTGGAGTATTGTGTGCAGTTTTGGTCTCCAAATTTGAGGAAGGACATTCTTGCTATTGAGGGAGTGCAGCGAAGGTTCACAAGGTTAATTCCCAGAATGGCGGGACTGTCATATGTTGAAAGATTGCAGCGACTGGGCTTGTATGCACTGGAATTTAGAAGGATGAGAGGGGATCTGATTGAAACATATAAGATTATTAAGGGATTGGACACGCTGGAGGCAGGAAGCATGTTCCCGCTGGTGGGTGAGTCCAGAACTAGAGGCCACAGTTTAAGAATTAAGGGGTAGGCCATTTAGAACAGAGATGCGGAAAAACTTTTTCAGCCAGAGAGTGGTGGATATGTGAAATGCTCTGCCGCAGAAGGCAGTGGAGGCCAAGTCTCTGGATGCATTCAAGAGAGAGTTAGATAGAGCTCTTATAGATAGCGGGGTCAAGGGATATGGGGAGAGGGCAGGAACGGGGTACTGATTGTGTATGATCAACTATGATCACAGTGAATGGTGGTGCTGGCTAGAGGGGCCGAATGGCCTACTCCTGCACCTATTGTCTGTCGTCTATAGAATATTGTTCAAAACTACATTCAAATGTTCAAATCTGTAAGTAATCAAGATGTATTAAATAACCTTTACATGAAAAGTGAAAAAACATGGCAACAAGTAGTAATCAATGGAGGAATCTGTCAACCTGTTGGACTATCAACAGTATCAACAGGGAAACACTATCGAACATTAAAGGAAAAATGTTTACAATTAGGCACTTACTTCAGTTTCTTTTTTCTTTTTCTGCATATCTTCCAATTTCTTCTTTTTGCTTTCAGGCATCAAGTCATCTAACCAGCTAAGTTCTCGTTTTGTAAAGCAGAAGTCCAACAATTTACGGATAAATACAAGAGCAAGCACCTGCCAATAATAACAGAGAAAAAAAAATTCTGGTTCATTGCCACATCCTCAGCATTTCACACTTGGCTTTCTTATTTCCTGGTGCTTGGACCTTTTCCTCTCTCAATTTGGCATCATCTGTAAACCAAGTGTTTTACCTCGGGCACTATTTAAACCTTGAATGCTTATAAGATGCCCTTTGGCACAAAGAAAAATAAGAAACTGAAGCAAGAGAAGATAAGATCCCTCTACTTTCCTACCAAATTCACTTATCAGTTAATTCCCTTACTGCTCAAGAAGCTCATATACTCATCATCCACCACACCTGAGAGTAAGAAACTGAAGAATATATGATGCTTTGTGCAACAGAATTTCTTTTTATCACAGTATTAAATTGGAAATTCACATCCCCGAAGCTATGCTACCCTAATTCTAGGTTGTACAACTAAAAGAAACGGACTACTAAGATTAAATCTGCCACTTTCTTACAAAATCCTGCATGTTTCAGTGAAATCATCTCTCACCTTTTAACCCCTGACAGTATAAGCCATTTTTACTCAACTTCTCCACACAAGACTATGTCTTCATCTACCGAAACAAACCAATGAGTTTGCACTGTACTAACTCTCCCATGGAATACAGATAACAGAATTACACATAACTATAAGATCACAAGACATCAAAGCAGAATTGGGCCATTTGGCCTATTGGGCCTGCTCTGCCATTCCATCATAGCAGATTTATTATCCCTCTCAATCCCGTTTTCTTGGCTTCTCCCATAACCTTTGACACGATGATTAATCAAGAACCTATCAACCTCCACCTTAAATATACCCAATGCCACAGCCATCTGTGGGAATGAATTCATCACCCTCTGGCTAAAGAAATTCCTCCTCATCTCTGTTCTAAATAGATGCCACTCTATTTTGAGGTTGTACCCTCTGGTCCTAGGCTCCTCCACTATAGGAAACCTCCTCTCCACATCCATCCTAAACCTTTCAGTATTTGATAGGTTTCGATGAGATCCCCCCTCTCATTCACGTAAACTCCAGCGAGTACAGGCCCAGAGCAAACACCGCTCCTCATATGCTAACTCTTTCATTCCTAGGAACCTCTTTTAGGCCCTCTCCAATGCCAGCACATCATTTCTTAGATAAGGGACCAAAATTTATCACAATACTCCGTATTGCCTTCTACAGCCTCAGAATTACACCCTTCCTCTTATATTCAAATCCTCACGAAATGAATGGTTACGTTGCATTTACCTTCCTCAACACCAACGCAACCTGCAAGTCAACACTAACAGAATCCTGCACAAGGACTCCCAAGTCCTTTTGCACCTCAGAGTTTTGAATTTTCTTCCCATTTAGAAAATGGTCAATGCTTTTATTTCTTCTATCAAAGTATATGAGCATGCAGTTCCCTGCACTATATTGAATCTACCACTTCTTTGACCATTTTCCAAATCTGTCCCAGTCCTTCTGCAAACACCCGGCTTCCTCAACACTACTTGTCCTTCCACCTGTCTTCGTATCATCCACAAATGTTGCGACACAACCATCAAGTCTGTCATCCAACATATGATGTAAAAATACGTAGTCCCAACACAGACCCCTGTGGAACACCACTAGTCATCAGCAGTCAACCAGAAAAGGCTCCCTTTATTCCCACTCTATGCTTCCTGCTAATCAGCCAATGCTAGTATACTTCCTGTAAGACCATCCAATCTTGTTAAGCAGCTTCCATGTTAACCTTCTGAAAATCCAAATAAACAATATCCACTGGCTCTCCTTTGTCCTTCCTGCCAGCTACTTCCTCAAAGAATTCCAACAGATTTTTCAGGAAAGATTTCCCTTTAAGGAAACCATGCTGATTTTGACTATTTTGTCATGTCCCTTCAAGTTTCCCAAAATCTCATCCTTAATAATAGACTTTGATGCCTTTCCAACCATTGAAGCCAGGTTAACTGGCTGATAATTACCTTTCTTCTGCCTACCTTCTTTAAGATTGGAATGACGTTTGCAATTTTCTAGCCCTCCGGAACCATTCCAGAATCCAGTGATTTTTGATAGATCATTTCTAATGCCTCCACAATCATTTCAAATACTTCTTTCAGAACCCTAAGGTGTAGTCCATCTGGTCTAAATGATTTAGCTACCTTCAGACTTTTCAGCTTCCCAAACATCTTATCCTTAGTAATAGCAATGATACTCACTTCTGCCCCGACACTCTTGCACTTCCGGCATTCTGCTAGTGACTTCCACAGTAAAAAACTGACGCAAAATATGCTATTTCTTTGGTCCCCATTACTACCTCTCCAGTATCATTTTCCAGTGTTTCGTTATACTCTCTCACCTATTATTCTTCAGATATCTGAAAAATCTTTTTGTATCCTCCTTTATATTATTGGCTAGCTTACTTTTTTCTCTCTATGGCCTTTTTAGTTGCCTTCTTTTGGGTTTTTAAAAGCTTTCCAATCCTCCACCTTCTCACAAATTTTTGCTGTATTACATGCCTTCGCTTTGCTCATATGGAGTCTTTGACCCTTTAAGAGTACTTTATCTTTGGGATGTATCTTTCATGTACCTTACCAAATTGTTCCCAGAAACTCCAGCCATTGCTATTCTGTTAGTGTCCCTTCAAATCAACTTTGGTCAGCTTCTTTCTCATGCCTCTGTAATTCCATTTACTCCACTGTAATACTGATACATACAATTTTAGCTTCTCTTTCTCAAACTGCATGGTGAGATCTATTATATTATGCTCACTGCATCCTAAGGGTTCTATTTCCTTAACCTCCCCAGTCAAATCTGGGTCATCACATAACACCCAATCTAGTACTGGCGTTCCCTTGTTGGGCTCAACCACAAACTGCTCTAAAACGCCAATTCGTAGGAATTCTACAAATTTCCTGCTCTTAGGATCTAGTACGAGCCTGATTTTTCCCAATCTACCTGAATATTGAAATCCACCATGACTATCATAACATTGCCCTTTTCTATGCCTTGATGTAACTTGCAGCCCACATCCTGGCTACTGTTCAGGTCTGTATATAACTCACATCAAGGGCGTTTTACCCTTGCAGTTTCTTAACTCTACCCACAAGGATTCTACGTCTTCTGATCCTATGTCACTCCTTTTTAAGGATTTGAGTCAATTTTTTACCAATAGAGCTACCCCACCCTCTCTGCCTAGCTGTATGTCCTTTCAATACAATGTGTATCCTTGGATGTTAAGCTCCCAACTATGATCTTCTTTCGGCCACAACTCAGCGATGCCCATAACATCATACCTGTCAATCTCTAACTGTGCTACAAGATCATCTACCTTATTTCGTAAATAGAGGGAATTCAAATATAAAATTGCAGTCCTGCATTCAACAACCTTTCTGATTTTGGCCGATTCGATTGATTGCAATTTTTCCCTATCATCTACCTATCGTTCCTCACAGTCTCACGACACACTGCATCTAGTTGTATACTAAATGCCCCATCTTCAGCCCCATCACTATGGTGCCCATCCCCCTGCTAAATTAATTTAAACCCTTCCCAACAGCTCCAGCAAATCTGTCTGCAAGGATATTGTCCCAATCGGGTTCAGATGAGACCCGTACTTTTAGTACAGGCCATACCTTCCCCACAAGAGATCTCAATGATCCAGAAATCTGAAACCCTGCCCCTGCACCAATTCTTCAGCCACACATTCTTCTGTCAAATTATCCTATTCTTATCTTCACTAGCGCGTGGCATAGGCAGCAATCAGAGATTACTACCCTAGAGGTCCAGCTTTTCAGCTTTCTGTCTCACTCCCTATACTCTTTCTTTAGCAGCCCCTCCCTTTTTATACCAACGTGGACCATAACTTCTTGCTGTTCCAAGTCCCCCCCTTTAGAATGCCATGGACCTGATCTGAAACAGTTCTAACCCTGGTATCTGGGAGGCAACATTCCATCCAGGTGTTTCTTCCACATCTTCAGAATCTGCTGTTTGGTCCTCCAATTTTGGAATCCCCTATCACTACTACTACTGCACTCCTCTTCTGAGCCACAGAGTCAGACTCAGTGCTGGAGATTAGGTTGCTGTTAGGTCATCCTCACAAGAGTATTTAAAGCAGTATACTTATTATTGAGGGGAATGGCCACAGTGGTACTCTGTACTGGTTGCCTACTCTCTTTCCCTCTCCTGACAGTCACCCAGGTACCCACATGCTAAACTTAAGGGTAACTACCATCCTGTAGCTCCTGTCTGTCACCTCCTCATTCTCCTGTACAAACAGAAGACCATCGAGCTGCAGCACCAGTTCCTTAACGTGAACTCTAAGGAGATGCAGCTACCACACCTCACACAAGGAATACACCACTAACTCTGGACCCATTCTCAGCACACTAACAGAAAAAAAGCCTATTTGAAACTTAACTAGAACCTCCATCTGTGCTTGCCCAAGCTTGCCTAATCCTGTTAAGCCAAAGTCTGCTCACTCTAACACTGTCCAAATCACACAATGGCTGCTCTGCTAACATTTCGCTTCTTCTTATTGGCCCCAATAAATGTCTAATAGATCACTATGATTTCAGAGTGGGACACTCTGTCAGGGTTGGTGGTAGAGGCAGAAACATTAGGGATAGTTAAGAAACTCTGAGATAGCCTCTGGAATAATAGAAAAATGGATAGTTATGTAAGAGGAAAGGGTTAGATTAGAGTCTTAGAAACATAGGAAAGTACAGCATAGAAACAGGCCCTTCAGTCCACCTAGCCTGTTTGATCTTGGAATAAATTAGAAGTCAGCACGATATTCTGGGTTGAAGGGCCTATATTATGTTGTAAGGTTCTATGTTCTAAATAACTGAACATTTAGCACAATAAAAGTATTACAATACCAGATTGTCATTGCTCTTCAGGAAGAAAATCTGCCATCCTTATCTGTGCTGCTAAGCATTACCTTACATGGCTCCAGATTATTGACCCAGCATCCACTAATTAATGGTTGAATTAGGACTTGACACAATATCTTTGTCACATCAGCAATGTCCATTTCCCATGAACAAAAAACAAAAACAAAAAAAATCAAACAAACAAAAAAAACCTGAAACTTAGAGAAGGGTCTCGGCCCGAAACGTCAACAGTGCTTCTCCCTATAGATGCTGCCTGGCTCGCTGTGTTCCACCAGCATTTTGTGTGTGTTGGATGTCAATTTTATAATGGAATTACCCAATAATCTCACCATCATAGGGAAGACAACTGCAGCAGCTGAAGCTTTAATGATCCATAGGAGGACAAGGCAGGTAAGCTGAATAAGAGTGAAGATGTGTACTTTCCAAAGTGGGACGTAGCGTAGGTAGATCAAGTCAGGCTGGTGTTTCGCTGGCATCCCAAATAATTTCAAACGGTCAAACAGCTGGTGAAAGAAATATAGTTTATAAATTATAATGTTCTTAGGGAAGAACTTGGAGAGATTATTTGAATTTTATTGTATTTAGGCAGAAATACCTGAATTCCTTTCAAGGAAGAAGCCCCCATATAAAGAAAGACACCATACAGAACTGGCATTGGGATAAACTGCAAATAAGAAATAACCGTTATTCACTTAAAACAGCAAATTTATATATTTTATAAGCATTATTTTCTTCAACTGATAAGTAAATTTGTAAACAAGGTATTTAATGCATTTTGGATTCAAATTGAAATTTATTTATTATTGTCACGTGTACCAAGATACAGAGAAAAGCTTGTCTTGCGTACTGTTTATACAAATCAAATCGTTACACAGTGCATTGAGTTCAAGAATAAAAAAACACAATGCAGAATAAAATGTTTTAGATAGAGAGGAAATGCAGTGCACGTAAACAATAAAGTGCAAGATCATAACAAGGTAGATTGTGAAGTACATGCTTTCAGGCTTTTTCATCTTCCACAAAATGTCAAAATAAAAGGAGAGAAAACACAGACCAGATAGATTCCCTGAGACCCTCCATCGGCCAGGATGTTACATCCTAGCTGTTTATATATTGATACACAAGGCAGTATGCAAACCAGGGCAGTATGATATGCAAACTCCCTCTCTCCACACAGCTGATGAATCCAAAGGAATGACCAAGACTGACACCATCAATGTCACAGAAATTTCCAGTCAGTGTTTAGCTCAATGTAGGACAGCCTTAGGGACTCCAGCTCCAGATATTTCCTTGGGGTTTACTCTCCAAGCCTTCCCCATGAGTGGGTATAGCTACAAGGCAGCGGAGATTTGCTCCTAGACAAGGTGCCAACCATGGCTGACGAACCCTATCTGCCCAAGAAGCATTGCATTTGATAACCTAGAAGTTTCTTAACATGCCAGAAATAAATGCATCTACAATAAGTATATTCACTCACGTAAATTTGATTCATTTATGAACTAAGATGGGTTTTCATTTTCAAAAATCTGAAACAATGTCCCTGAACTTTAATTTAAAAAATGGCTCTGGATGCCAATAAGCCTCCAGTACATTTCACCTTACCTTGAGAACAGAAGTCATGAAGACAGACAGTCCCATTAGAACAAATATCAGTAAGCCTGTAACTCGCTGCTCTCGGATACCCAAGAATTTAGGCTGTTCTCCAGGTGCTGAACACTCCGATTCTACCTTCAGGCTGTTGACGTGGCTGATGGAGAGGACCGTGGCAGCCACGAACCAAGGCAGGCCCATAATTGAGCACACTCCTAGCATAATAGCAACCATCAACAAATCAAGGTGATAACCGCAACCTTTCTGCAAAACAACAACCAGAATATCAGCAACTAGCAACATATACATTAAAATGAAATTGAATAGTGATGATGCTTTCTAGTTAGCACCAATATATTTTGGTTTAAAATGCAAACACAAGAGATTCTACAGATGCTTGAAATCTTGAGAAGCACACAAAGAATGTACATCAAAAAATGTATAAATTATACAACCTTGAGATTTGGCTACCTGTAAGCAAGCAAATCTCAATGTGTAATTGATAATAAATGAATCTGGAACTTTGAATCTTGAAAATGCTGAAGGAGTTCAGCATCTACGGAGGAGAATAAACAGTTGACATTTCGTGCCAAAACCCTTTAACAGGACTGGAATGGGGGCAGAAGTCAGAATAAGAAGGTGGGGAAAAGAGGAGAGGGAGTACAAGATGGCAGGTGTTGGTGAGACAAGGTGAGGGGGAAGGTGTGTAGATAGATGAGGAGGATGAAGTAAGCAGCTGGGGAGTATATGGTGAAGATGGTGCTGGTGAGAGATGGTGACATTTTGCAGACAGCTAACAGAACTACTAACAATTCTACAAAATATACATTTTTGGGGAGACATTCACTGTAAACTGCAGCCTGTAATTTCCTGCTGGCAGGTGTGCTTTTGAACCATCTGTATAACCTGCCATATCCTGAAATATATGGTGAACTGGACTCTCAAATTTGCAGGTATGGCCACAGTGGCCAATGCTGGAGCAGACTTAGAGCTGAACTGAAACAGTGAAGCCCAGGCCCAAGAGCAGATAACAAATCTACGTTTGGCTGATTTAAGCACCAAGCCAGATTAAAAAGATTTAAGGTGTCGAGGCCAAGGGTGGAGGACGAGCTGTGGCCTGCAGCCATCAGACTCCTGGACCAGCTGCAGCACTGAACTGGCTCCATGGCTGTGGGGAATCTATGCTTTATGTTCTATGGCTTATTTGTTCATTGCATGATTTGTTCTTCCTTTTTCACACACTGGATGTCTTTGTGGTGTGTTTTTTTTGTGAATTCTGTTGTGTTTCTTTGTTTTGTGGCTACCTGCAAGAAGATGAATCTCAAGATTGTATATGGTATACATACATTGAACTTTGGAAGATGATAGGTGGAGATGATAAAGGGCTGAAGAAGGAGGAATATGATAGAAGAACGAAAAAGGAAGTGTGTGTAGGGCAGTTGAGAAGAAGAAAAAAGAGGTAAGAGAGAGCCAGAATGGGGAATGGAAAGAAAGAAGGGCAAGGGAGGAGAAATTTACAGTAATTTTATTCTTCTCCTCCATATATTCCAGTAATTTTATTATTTCTCTCTGTTAAAAATACTAAGTGTCTTGATATCCCATTTAAAACTTTATGGGATAGAACTGATAGGACTCTATTCCACTGAGATGATCACCCAAATGGCCTCATTCACTGATTCCTGTGGTACTTGCTGCCAATTCAAGAACCCATGAGTTTCTTATGAACACAAAGCAGAAGTAACACATTTCTCCCAAATGGGGAAAACTGCAAAAGCATACACAGCTTTCAACAAGGAAAAAGCCATTACCAGCTAGGATAAATATACAAGATAAATCTGAGGGCCAAAGGCTTAATGTCAATCATTCACCACAGCTTTTAATAGTTTTGATCCTCATCAGCAACACAGTCAATGCCCATGGACAAATGGCCTCATACACTCCACTATGTCTAGAAAAATTGAAAGGTCAAGAATAATCTAATTGGATAATTCCAGATTTTAGAAATAATTTAATGTAATCAAGAGGTGTTGAACAGAGATAAGGAATTTCTTTTGGGAGGATTGGGAGAGTCTAGCATCTCTGTGTACAAAAGGCACAGTCTTGGAATGGAGGGACATCCTTTTAAGACAAAGATTAGGAAGAATTTCTTTAGCCAGAGGGTGGTGAATCTGTGGAATTCATTGCCACAGGTGGCTGTGCAGGCCAAGTCATTGGCTATATTTACATAGTAGGGGAATTAAGGGTTATGGAGAAAGAACAGGTAGATGGAGCTGAGCTTACAGACAGATCAATCATGATCTTATTGAATGCAGGGCAGGCTTGATAGGCTGAATGGCGTACTCCTGCTCCTATTTCTTATGTTCTTATTATGTCCTTATGTTCTTATATTTAAAATAGAGGGTGATACATTCTTGATTAGCAAGGGCATAAAAGGTTACTAGGAGAATGTTGTTGAGAGGCTTATCAAGTCATCCAAGTTTGAATGGTGGAGCAGACTCAATGGGTTGAATGGTACATGCAAGGGAATTGTCATAAGCAATAAAATACCTTCAGCTTGTGTTCTTTTCTGTTGACGATAACAGCAGTGATCTGTTGATCCATGAAGATAAGGATAGTGCAAAGCAAAGCTGGAACAAGAGCAGCAAGCATTGTCCACCACTGGTTCGATCCAAGTGGATCTATAAACCAACCTCTGTCTTTTCGGGTAGGCTGCATGCAAGAGGAAAACAAACTACAGTTATTAAAAACACAAGAGATCCTGCAGATGCTGGAAATCTTGAACAGAAAATGCTGGAAAAACTCAGCAAGTCAGGCAGCATCTAAAAAGGGGAATAAACAGTTGTCATTCCAGCCCGAGACCCTTTATCAAGACTTAAAATAAGTTAAGAAAATGTTAAACGTTTTGAAGTTAATAGCAAGAAATAGTGATCTATTTACTTATTCGTTTGTTTAGAGATAGAGCACAGAACAGGCCCTTCTGGAAGAATGATAGCCCAATGATGCAAGACAAAAAGTAGTTGAAACAGTGCTGAGAAAAATACTTTTATTTAGATCATTCCATTGTGAGAACACCACACTTCATGAAAAATGAAAATATTACATTAAGGGTGTAAGTAACATTTCCTAGATCAATTCAGCAATGACAGATTTAGCAGAGAAATTAGAAATCTTCATAGAATGGAAAGGGGAAATCTGATAGCAGATTACAAGATCAAAATTATTTGCATTGGCAACTGTTTTCATAACAGGATGTTTAAAGATCATGGAAAATTTAAAACAACCTACTTTATTTAGAGATACAGTGCAGAGAAGTTCCTTCTGGCATTTCAAGACTCGCCGCTCAGTCGCCCACTGTTTTAACCCTAGCCTAATCAAAAGATTATTTGCAATGAACTATTAACCTACTCATCTGTACGTCTTTGGACTGTGGGAGGAAGTGGGAGCACCCAGAGGAAACCCACGCACACACACAGGAAAGAAAGTACAAACTTGCTTAGAGAGGTAGCCTGAGCTGAACTTAGAATTCCCACACCCCAATCTGTAACAGCATCATGCTAACTGATATGCTACCATGGCACCAAACTCTCTTTATAGCTAATACACACCAATCATAGTTTCTTCTGCACCCTCTCCAAAGCCTCCACGTCATTCCTATAATTCGGCAATCAGAACTGTACATGTTACTCCATACGTGACCAAGTCAAAGTTATGTGTAACTGCTATGTCAACAGTTAGACACAATTATCCCTCAATGAAGCCAAGGATGCTGTACACTTTCTCTACCATCCTATGCACTGGTGTGGCTGCTTTCAGGGAGTTATGAACTTGCCACAGTCACAGGTGTAAAGCAGGGGGCTAAGCACACAATCCTGTGGTGCACCTTTGCTGATGGAAATCATGGAGGAGATGGTGCTACCAATCCAAATTGGCTGGAGTCTACAAGTAAGGAAATCTAGGATCCAATTGCAGAAGGAGATTTATGCTGCTGCATCTTCTGGCCAACTTCCTCACTACCCAGAATTCCACTAATTTTCACGTCATCTGCAATTCTACTAATTGAACCATCTATGATTTCATCCAGATTATTAATATACAAACTTATGTACCTCTTGTATACAGAAAACTAGCTACTGAGTGGATGTTCATTGTCATCTGCTGCTGTAGCCCATCCATTTCAAGGTTCAATTTGTTGGTGTTCAGAGAAGCTCTTCTGCACACCACAACTGTAATGCATAGTTATTTGATTTACTGTCAGCTTCCTGTCAGCATGAACCAGTCTGGCCATTCTCCTCTCACCTCTCTCATTAACAAAGTGTTTTCACCCACAGAACTGCCATTCACTGGATGTTTTTTTAAATTTTTGTACCAATCGCTGTAAACTCTAGAAACTGTTGTGCATGAAAATTCCAAGTGATCAGCAGTTTCTGAGATACTCATCTGTCTGGCACCAATCATTCCACAGTCCAAGTCATTTAGATCACATTTCTTCCCTATTCTGACTTTTGGTCTGAACAACAACCGAACTTTCACCATGTCCTCATGCTTTTATGCATTGAGTTGCTATCACATGATTAGCTCATTAGATATTTGCATTAATGTGCAGGTGTCCACATAATAAAGTGACCACTGTGTATATAACACAGAAATATTTGCAGAACACCATTGGTCAAAGACCTCCATTCAAAAAAACCTTTCCACTGTCTTCGACAGCCAAGCCAACTGTGAATTTAAATCAGCAACTCACTGTGGATCCCATGTGACTTCATCTTCTGGAAAGCTAGCCCCAAACAAGTCCTTGCATGTGAAACCTGTACTTCAGAATTTTCAATCATTTCCCTAAAATTCTCGCCATTACCATTGCAATGCTGAGTCACATGGCTGTTAGCCAGAGGTAGCTAATGAGCCTGGTTATTACGAGCTGCAGTGAGAGGGTTACATGTGTATTCCAAAATAAAATCTTCAAAAGTACTTTAATTACTATTGTTGTAAACATGACTCAATAATTCTCAGCTCACAATGAAGTTCATATACAAGCACTTTCGATCAGTAAACCATGGCTTAAATCAAATAAGATATATCAAAGATGGGTGGTGGGGTGGAGATACGTCTCTACCAAAGGAGGTGTGAGGTGCCCCTTCCCTTCCACTTGACTGAAGGTCACCCTTTGGCAAGTTGTAGCAGCTGTTTAGTCCCCCAGCCCTGATCAGGGTCACATGAAGCCATGGGAGCAGGTGGTGGATGGTTGTATGAGCAGCTGGTGCACATCTCAAGTCCTGGTTATGCAACCACTGATGACAGGCAGACAAACTCCAAAAAGCATTGATAATGTCTAGGGTCAGCTGTCTTGTAAAGACACTGTAAAAAAAATTCTGTAAAACTTTTTACACCAGCTCTGTAGTAAAACTTGCCAAGATCAATGTCATAGTCATGGATAGAAATAGGAACAACAGATGGTAAGACAGATTAAAGACAGATGGAAAACCATGATCGGCCATGTCTTAAGACATGACACATAATGATGATCTATCAAAATAGTCTGGGAATAGCAAAAAGAACAATGCTCTTACCTCAAACCGGTCTGGCACTCTAAGTTTTGGTGAGGGTACGCCAACAAGAAAATCGATCAATGCCATAGTAAGAATGGTAATAAACACAGCAAAATCACTGATGATGGCTCTCACCTACAATGACAATGAACAAAATTTGTTCAATACAATGCCAGAAGTAAGTGTCCTTTTACTAATAAAAAACTCAACCAACAAATGATACCACTAGTAGTAAATTATAAAGATGACAGATTCTGGGGTACTTAGTACTAGCAGAATTGTCAAGAGTCATAGAAAAGCACAGCACAGAAACAGGCCCTTCAGGCCATGTCGTCTGTGCCAAAGCATTTAAAATGCCTAGCCCATTGACCTCTGCCCAGACCATAGCACTCCACTCTGCCATCTATGTACCTATCCAAACTTTGCTTAAACGTTGAAATCAAGCTCGTGTGTACCACCTGCGCTAACAGCTCTTTCAACACTCGCACGAACCTCAGAGAAGTTTCCCATCATGTTCCCATTAAACTTTTCACCTTTCACCTTTAACCCATGACCTTCAGTTATCATAATTGCCATGTTTTTCTACTGTGGACAATACAAATAAAGCAAGATTTTATTTTAGTGAAAAGGTCGCAAAATATTAAAATAGACTAATGAAATCTCTTGCCCAATGTAGGAAACACTGTGACCATTTTTAAAAAAAATCACTGACACTACAGACTATCCAAATAGCAAGAAAGCACCTGAGCATCAGTAATACCATAAAATAAAGGAGCTGAATTAGATACAGTTAGATAGATTTTTACATAGTAGGGGAATTAATAGGGGAATCCTGAGCAGCTGCATCACTGCCTGGTTCGGAAATTGCACCATCTCAGATCGCAAGACCCTGCAGCGGATAGTGAGGTCAGCTGAGAAGATCATCGGGGTCTCTCTTCCTGCCATCATAGACATTTACACTACACGCTGCATTCGCAAAGGAAACAGCATTATGAAGGACCCCATGCACCCCTCATACAATCTCTTCTCCTTCCTACCATCTGGGAAAAGGAACCAAAGCATTCGGGCTCTCACAACCAGACTATGTAACAGTTTCTTTCCCCAAGCTATCAGACTCCTCAATACCCGTATCCTGTACTGACACCTTGCCCTATTGTCCTGTTTATTATTTATTGTAATGCCTGCACTGTTTTGTGCACTTTATGCAGTCCTGGGTAGGTCTGTAGTCTAGTGTAGTTGTTGTGTGTTTTTTTTTCTCTGCGTTGTTTTTTTACATAGTTCAGTCTAGTTTTTGTACTGTGTCATGTAACACCATGGTCCTGAAAAACGTCTCATTTTTACTATGTACTGTACCAGTTATGATCGAAATGACAATAACAGTGACTTGACTTAAGGGTTATGGGGAAAGGGGAGGTAGATGGCTGAGTTTATGGACAGATCAGCCATGAGCTTACTGAACGGCGGGGCAGGCTTGATGGGCCAGATGGCCTACTCCTGCTCCTATTTCTTATGTTCTTGTTCTGAATTAGGCTATTTGGACAATCGAGTCTATGGCTGATCCAACTGTCCTCTCAGCCCCAATCTCCTGCCTTCTCCCCATATCCATTCACACCCCAACCAATCAAGGATCTATCAACTCTGCCTTAAATATACATAAAGATTTGGCCTGCACAGCTGCTTGTGACAACAAATTCCACAGGTTCACCATTCGCTGACTAAAGCATTTCCTCCTCATCTCCATTCTAAAAGGAGGCCCTTCTATTCTGAGGCTGTGTCCTCTGGTCTTATACTCTCCCACCATAGGAAACATCCTCTCCACATCCACTCTATCAAGGTCTTTCACCATTCTATAGGTTTCAATGAGGTCTCCCCTCATCCAGAATCATCAGACACTCTTCATCTGACAAGCCATTCAATCCTGGAATCATTTTGGTGAATCTCCTTCGAACCCTCGCCAGTTTCAGCACATCCTTTCTAAGATTCCCCTCCATAAATTCTGCCTAAGTTCTGCCAGCATATTTTGTGTGTGTGTGTGTGTCACTTATAGATGAAAAAAATACTCCTCCACTTATTTCTGAATAACTGATCCTTATTTTGAGAATCTACTTTTAGATACTCCATCGAGGGGAACATCTACCCTGCCAAGACTCTTTAATGACTTAACCTCTCATTCGAAAGAAACAGACACAAGCAAGCAAAATCTGATGGAGGAACCCAGTAAGTCATGCAGTATCTGTAGGAGCAAAGAAATTGTCAACATTTCAGGTCCTGATGCACGGTTCAATGCTGTAATATGACTTTAGTTATGTTGAACTTGTACCGTATTGATTGCAAGAATGTGGCAGTTGTGTATGCAGCCGATTACTTGCACGATGAATCGATTGGGCCTCCTACATGCAGGAGACACTGTCTTTTGTGTATGCGCATGATCTTTTGTCTTGTCAGGCCCAGTTTGTTCCTCCCGCACTGAAAGTTTCCCACAAAATTTTGTTACTAGCATGACTCAGTAAAAACGTTTAATCATACTACAACATTATAGTTCCTGTTCCATGCATAAGTAATAGGACTGGCAAATGTTTGGAACCATTGGATATTGTGTTTATTTATATCCAACATACTTTTAGTTTACTTTTGTTTTAAAGTGTTACACAGTTATATAATAAATTTTCCAGTGAATCAGCTGAGTTGAAAGAGAGGAAAAAACTTAGGGAACCCAGGAAAAGTAGTGCTGTAGATTTAAAAGGAGTGCAGAAATGGGGCTTCAGAGTTTAAAGGGAGAGTGAGAAAAGGCTGTAGAGTTTAGAAGGGAGAATGGGAAACAGAATCAAAGGTATGAGTTTTGAGGAAGTGTGAGAACATGTCCAACAGAGGGTGTAAATGGAGCACCAGAACAGAGCCTAGGTAAGATTAAATTGGAGCAAGGAAATAGAACCAGTTGAGTGATTCCTTAACCATCAGGATTAATGAAAATAGCATTGCAGAACATCAGAGTTTTACTGTAGGACTTTGGAGATAACAACATGCTCAAGTCTGGAATGACATAGATTCCACTTTTTAAAATCAGAAAAAAATTCAAAATATAAATACAGCACAGTTAGTTCATACTTTACCTTTGTTGGGAAGTAACGTTTAGTTCTGAACTGCTTCAGGAAGGAACAAAGAAAAAATGTTGAAAAGAATAAAATGATTGACCAGAAGAGGACATCAGGAACATAAGGTCCACGGTGGCCACAGGCTGGACCAACAAACATCCCACCGTACTTCTGGCATTCCTGAGGGAAAATAAAAATATAATGGAGACTGTAAAAGCAATTTACACAACATTCAGAAAAGCATGCTACATATTTAGCAAAATATTGGTAAAGTTCATTCAAAACATTAACATTATGTGAAAGTCATGTTAAAGTTGCATAAGACATTAGTGAGCTCAAATTTGGAGTGTTGTGTGCAGTTCTGGTCACCTACCAACAAGAAAAATATGAATGAGTGAAAAACAACAGAAGATTTTCAAGGATGTTGATGGGATTTGAGGACCGAGTTGTGGGAAAGGGTTGAATAGGTTAGGACCTTTTTGTCCCATGGTGCATAAGAGAATGAGGAGAAATTTGAAAGATGCATACAAAATTGTGAGTGCTGTAGATAGGGCATATGCAAGCAGGCTGTTTCCACTGAGCTTGGGTGCAACTAGAACTAGAGGTCATAGGTTAAGGTAAAAGGTGAAATGTTGAGGGGAACATGAGGGAACAACTTCGCTCAAAGGGTGGTGACAGTGTGGAACTAGTTGCCATTGAAAATGGTAGATGCAGGTTCAAATTCAACATTTACAATTAACTTGGATAAGTACATGGATGGGAAGGGTATGGAGGGTTATGGTCCAGGGCAGAATAACGGGATAGCATAGATTAGATGAGCAGAATGGCTTGTTTCTGTGCTGTAGTACTCTATGACTGTGACATTTGCTTGCTTCATTCTGGGCTGATACATTTCATTCACCAAAGACAAACTATTCAAGGCATTTCAAAGCAGTTTTAAATAGAACAGATTGGTGCATAAAGACATCTAAACATGATACTCACTGGAACTGTGAGATTCTCCCATGAAACATTATCTGCAGATATATTATTTTGGTGCCAAATCTTCAATGTACCATTGGAAGGATTAGATGGTTCAGCACAGGCACATCTAAGAAAGAATTATCCAAACAAACAAAAAAATCAACTTTTAAAAAACATTGCAGGAAAATACACAGAAATCAGTATTTTTCTCCTTTGTGGTGAATTATCCATTCTGATTGATCTTTTGGCCATAAGCAGAAAGTAAACCACACTCTTTAACCAATGTTCATATTATTATTTACCAACCATGTAACAAATGTATGCAATAATGTTTTCTGTTACTGTATACATCTGGATCTGTTAACATTTTCAAGAAAGAGATATCCGCAGATATTATTGCATTAAACGGGAGTTCTGACATATTGATCTAAATCAGTTCATCAAGTGTTTTGGCTTTTTTTGTTTACAACTCCTCCACATGGATTTCCCATATTTTGTAATGCAATGCATTCTATTTTAAACTGCATTATGATACGCTGCGTGAAGACAAGACACAGGAGCAGAAGGCGGCCATTTGGCCCATTGAAACTGCTCCGCCATTCCATTATGACTAATTTATTTACTCTCTCAACCCCATTCTCTCTGTAACCTTTGACATTCTTACTAATCATGAACCTATCAACCTCCACTCTAAATATACCCTATAACTTGGACTCCACAGCTGTCTGTGGCAATGAATTCCATGATTCATGATTCATCACCCTCTGGCTAAAGAAATTCCTCCTCATCTCTGTTCTAAATGGACATCCCTCTATTCTGAAGCTGTGCCCTCAGGTTCTAGGCTACCCACTCAAGGGAACATCCTCTCCACAACCAAGTTATCTAGGGCTTTCAATATTCAATAGGGTTCAATGAGATCCTCCCATTCAGTCTTCTAAACACCAGTGAGTACAGGCTTAAAGCAATCAAATGATCCTCCTACATTAACCCTTTCATTCCCAAGATAATTCTTGTGAACGTCCTCTCCAACCTTCTAAGTGATACCTGTTTCAGCTCATTATAATTAACACTTCTTTATAGGTATAAACTAAATAAATACTATCTGGACTGAATATTAAAGTCATCAAAATATATTTCAGTGAGGTGATGGAGCGAGCAGAATAGGAGACAAGGTTTGTGGTGGAAAAGAGAAGGACATTAGTAATCACCATTTCAATAGAGGAGTAGATGAATATAATTTTCTTGTATAAAAATAGACCTGATTTTTATGCTGTTTTTTATTTGAGGACATTGGGTGAAATACTTGTGAAGTGTAGTCTCAACTATAATATAGCAGTAACATGCAACAGTTAATGTGCCGATGGGAAGACTGTATAAACAATTACAAGATACAGGTCCTTCCCAGCTTACAAATGCCCAACTTATGAACAGCTCGTACTTATGAACGAGCATTTGAGAAACCAGATCTAATGTTCTCAACTGACGACTCAAGAATCCGGCAGACATTCTTCAACATCCGGGACATGTTCTCTTCTCAGTACTACCATCAGGGAAGAGCTGCAGTAGCTTAAATATGCCTACCCAACATTTTAGGAACAGTTTCTTCCCCTCTGCCATCAGGTTCCTGAACGGCCAATGACCACTACCTCACTGTTCCTCTTTTGAATTATGTACTTAGTTGTATTGAAATTCATAGTAATTTTTTATAGCTGCTCTGTGCTGCTACTGCAAAACAACAGAAGTCATGACTAATGTCAGTCACCATGAACCCGATTCTGATTCTTTCAGAACCTTCTTGCATACTTTTATTAATCTAGGTCTCCATGGACTCTGCCTTTGCTTCTTGCTGCCTTGGGATGGCAGTTAACATATTCAAAGACACCTGCCATCCCAGACGTCATCTCTTCTCTCTCCTCCTATAAGGCAGAAGATACAAAAGCCTGAAAGCATATGCTACTGGGCTCAAGGGCAGCCTCTATCTCATTGTTAAAAGGCTACAGAACAGACCTTGTACAATAAGATGGATTCCTAACCTCAGTCTCCCTCACCATACCCTTACAATGAATTGCCTGCTTGCACCGCACTTCCTCTGTAACACATTATTCCACATTTATTATTGTTTTTCCCTGGTACCACCTCAATGTATTCGATGACGATGTGATCTGTATAAAATGGCAAGCAAAGCAACATGTTTCACTATACATGTGACAATAATAAACCAAGTTACCAACTTAGGGTAACAGATTTGTATTTTTATTGAAGCAATTTATTATTTAGTTTATTAGGACAATGGCCCATATATGTCAGACTGTGACCTCTCTCCCAATTGACCCAGAGGGCTAATCCTCCTTTGCGTCATTTGACTCAGGGCCATCCATGTGCCTCAGCTCTGATGATGGGATCAAAACATCAATGACAGATCACGTTACCACTTCCATCTTCCCACTCTGCAGCCTGACCTGCTTCAGTAAGTATTCCTGGCATGTTGTATTTCTATTTCAGTGACGCCCTTTACCCGTACTTTGTACTTGACTGAAGCCCAGAGGCTTGTGCCCAGGCTCTGTCTCCCCCTCAATAACACAAGGTGCATGGAAGCAGATGATAATGCCATCAAAATTACAGTAAACAAAGAAAAATGCATCAATTGCTTCTGCTTACGAGTATTGGGTAAGTGCCTCCAGATTAGTGTTCATATTAAATGGATACTTCTCTCCCAGGTCAAAGAGCTTCTCCAAAGCTTCATAAATGAATATAATGCAAATCAGAGCTGCAAAGGCCTCTTCTGTAAAGCGAGTGATGTAGCAAACCAGGCTACTCGAATCTGTGGCAACTAGTGCAATACACAGAAATGCAGTCCACAGTCCAATGCTGGCACGGAGTGACAGATACGAAAGGTCATATTCTCTGTTAAAAGAAATAGGTAACTGAGCTATTGCTGACAAAATGCAAAATCAATGTAATTACAATTGCCTGTGTACAAACTAATTCAGAATCACAAAGCAGTTTGAAGTATTTGCCTGATTGACTTTAATGGGTAGCCTATTACATTATGTTGGCTGTCAATGCCATTGTAACAACATGCTTCTGGACCAGTACAAATGATACAACCATTTTCTTCATTAAGATTATCAAGAAAAATAGATCTGGTCCTGATAAAGTGTCTCAGCCTGAAACATCGACTGTACTCTTTTCCATAGATGGTGCCTGGCCTGCTGAGTTCCTACAGCATTTTGTATGTGCTACTTGGATTTCCAGCATCTGCAGATTTTCTCTTGTTTATGATTATGATATTAAACAATCTTGAATCACAATGCAATAACTCTACTAACTTGTTAATCTCAGTGATGATGACCAGATTGCAATTGATTTCCAAATGCTATTTCTAAAGCATGCAACTTACAAGTGTCAGTTAGACACCTGACTTTTGCCTTTTCAATTCTAACTGTTCAGGTTTCTGATAGAATTGGTTAATCAAATATGAAGAAAAAAATCAATGAAACAAAACAAAGAAGCAGGTTAAGCTGCTTTCGTACACACATGGTGCAGGAATAAGTCCTAATTAAACTGGCTTCTGAGATCAACCTTTGACACCATGAGGCTCACAATTCAATGACTCTACTCTCCAGTAATCAGGCTATCAAAAGTGAGCTCGAGACCAAGTTTCTCCTGATCTGTGAGAGAGGAGATCTATTCAAGCTGGAAATCAAGTCAAAGAATGACTGCTCCATTCCCAGACTTTCCAGAGACCAGACTGATGTTGTCAGATATGATTGACTTGTTATATTATCAAGCTAACAGATCTTGCATTAATTTATGCCTAAATACTTCAGAAATTACAATAAAGGAAACCAAAACTCTCCTGCAAAAGCCAGTCACAAAAATAATTCTTCTTCCTCAGAATTAAGGCCCGTCCTGTTGTCCTTCAGATATACTAACTATGATTCCATTAGATTAACCTTTAATCCTGGGAATTAACTCTAGCATTTTGGAAAAATCAAACCAGCTTACAGTATACTATGAATGGTAGTGTAATGAACAAAGGAAGTGAGGAGTACAAGTGCATTGTTCATTAAGATATTGCAGGTACACACATTGATGAAAAAGGTTCTTCATCAGTCAGGGCATTGAGTATAGGAGTTGCAGTTGAATAAGTCATTGGTGAGGTTGTACTTGGGAGTACTGCATACAGTTCTAGTCACCCTGTTATGAGAAAGATGTGGTTAAACTAGAAAGAGTGCAGAAAAGATTTGAGGGTGTCATCATGACCAGTAGTCCTAAGTTATTGGGAGAGTTAGGCCAGACTAGGTCTTTATTCCTTGGAATGCAGGAGAATGAGAGGTGACCTTATAGAAATGTATAAAATTATAAGAGAAATAAATAAGATGGTGGTAAGTCTTTCCTCCAAGGTGGGGGAGTTGAAAACTAAGGGGCATAAATTTAGGATGAGAGGAAAGATTTAAAAGGAATCTAAGAAGCAACTCCCCCCCCCCCCCCCAACACAGAGAATGGTGAGTATATGGAATGAGTTGTCAGAGTAAGTGATTGAGTCAGGTACAGTAGTATCATTTAAGAAGCACTTGGATAGGTACATGGTGTGGAGGCATATGGGCCAGACACAGGAAATTGCTACTAGCTGGGAGGACACCAGCTCAGCAAGATGGTAGACTGATGGGCCTGTCTCATTGCTCTAGGACTCTAACATATCAGACTGAGTAAGCACGTTATTATGCTGAAGAACAATGCCTTGTTGCCTGGTATAATAATGTTATAACTTGCCTATTGAAAGACCAAATACTGTACACAATGACTTTTAAAACCAGTTTTAAAGTGAGCCTGATCTTGTTTCCTTTGTGGCTTGTGGCTTCTGTAGGATCCAGTGGCCTTGGTTCAAAATTTTCAAACTTAGGTCCCACAACTCTTTATGCAAGCCATCACAAAAGAAAATTATGATTGAAATTGACACTTCACAAAACACATTGTCTCCAAAACAGCACAAAGATGATCCCTTCCACCATATTTATAAAATGACAGAAGACTAGGAGAAACACTGCTTATTTTGAAGACCAAGATATCTGCTGCAAGTTTATTGGGTCATCTATCTCCAAGTTAGTTACAGGTTATTAACCGTAAGTTAGTCCAAACAAACTTGTAAGTAGTTGGTAGTGCAGTTGGAGAAACCCAATACTGTAAATTGGTCTTCCCATAGGAATACCTAAGTTGTTTTTTTAAATCTTAGCATAGAACCTTTAAGAGATTTTGGATAACCAAGATCAAGAAAAAAAATGACGTTTCTCCTTATCCTCCTTTGATTTAGATGGAAATAAGATTGTTCAGAATTATAATTTAGTTCAATGTCACCTATGTTTGAATATACAAACGTTTGTAGATCTGAATAAATTCTATATCAAAAATAACTATGCCAATGATGTTGTGAAAGCGGACTCCTGTAATAGTCATATATTTTTAAACACGTGGAGTAGAAAATAGATCTAAGGTATCTTCCACGTGCCATCCAGGTATCATGAACAAATAGCAATACGAAAATGGTCACTTTTAAATTCAATGCCAGAAACAATGAGTGCCAAAACAGACTGAGCAATGCCAGGCACTGTAACCATCACAATATGTAAACAAATATCTGATAATTTATTTACCCCCACCTCCACCCCAACTTGCTAGAATTTTCTGATGCCATCCATAAGTTCACTCCCCAAGCAATGACCAGAAAATTTTCATGATTGCCACAACTAGATAACATCTCAAAGATTATAAATACTTCTGAAATGCTGTTACTGAAGCAAAGTCAGGCAGCATCAATGGAGGGGAATAAACATCGATGTTTCAGGCCAGAGACCCTTCATTGGGACTCAGGAATAATGACTTAATTATATGACTTTTTAAAGTGGTGTTGCTTAAGGGATAATCATTCTGCAGGACACAAGGAATAACTTTACCACTTCCTTGTGATGTAGTTTCATTGTAATATTTCACATCTGATGGAGAATGCAATCATGCCTATATTTGACATCTCATCTGAGCAGTGGCACATCCAACAGTGTAAATCTTCCCTCCTGTGAGTCACCTTAGATTTGTGTTTTCGAGTCTCTGCAGCAGGATTTGAATACACAAACATCAAACTCACAAGCAAGAATTCTCCCTCTTCAACCACAACCTCAGGAGTGCCAAGTAGTCTTAGCATCCTTTCCACTTTTCTCTTCACTGCAAAAGTTATGTTTACACTTTGCTCTGCTCAACTTTGGCAAGGAGGCAAACAAGAGCACGCCACATGCACACACACAAATAACTTCATTTCCAAAAAATAGTAAAATATTTAATAAAATCTTACTTGCAGAATTTGAATAATATTTTTTCAAACACAAGCACAGGTCCTGTACTTCCCAAAATGGTCAGCGGCTGTCCAGCAAACAAAGAATAGACAATTCCTGTCATTGAAGCTCCAAAGAGAGATTCCAATGCACTCTGCAGGTAGAAACAAAATAAACAATTATGTGTTTGCACATTTAACAGGGTGTGTGGTTGGTAAGGGTGGGGAAACTCAAGTTACTGCATTGGTAAGCAGGAGCAAAGTTTCTGCTCCCATGTTTTATGGGTAAAGAAGAGAGGTTTAAAAATATTGTGCATCAGTGAACACTGACTAATTACTTTTAACCCTCTTTTTTTGGTAGGGACTTTTAACAAAGCGGAAATGTATAAGTCACCAGATGAGGCAGCATCCATGTTAACAGAAACTGTCAACATTTCAGGTTAATGAGAACTGAAAAAAGATGCTTTAATTTACTGTGGGGGGGGGGGCGAAGATGGTCTGTCTGATAGGTTGAAATGTTAAGAGAACAGTTTGACGTGGAAGGGAAAATAAATTAAATTTGCAATGTTCTCTCCACCCATTCAGTTTTGGAAAAGAAGCAGCTTTGTACTTGTTTTCTCCCTTTAATGAAAAGTCTTTGATCTCAGGCTTGGCTCTACTTCTATCCCTTCGTGAATATTACTTGTCAGTTAAGCACATTGTGCTAACTGCGACACTGAGAAGGGATGAGAATCCTGTGGCAAGTAGTTTAAAGGCTGTTTTAGCATCACACTATCAAAAATAAAGCCTGGAAGTATTTTGCAAATATTTAATTCCCTTTTTTTCCTTTATATATTGCACAGAAAGAGCAAATCCAAAATTTCCCTTCTCAGTGTCGCAGTTAGCACAATACTATTTCAGCCGGGACATTCCAGAGGTCAGAGTTCAATTCCTGCACCATTGTGTAAGGAGTCCTATATGTCCTCTCCATGGAATGCATGGGTTTTATCTGGGTCCTCCAGTTTCCTCCCACAGTCCTGGGAAAGCTCATTACAAGATGTCCCATGATTAGATTAATCAAGATGATGGGGTTACTGGGGCGGCATGGCTTGAAGGGCTGTACCGCTAAATTAATTAAATTAACTAAATAAAGCTGATGAGGTTAGAGCATGGATCAGAGCTATGATGTTGCGGCCATTACAGAGACTTGTATGGCTCAGGGAGAGGAATGGTTACTTAGAGTGCCAGGCCTTAGATATATCAGAAAGGACAGGGAGGGAGGCAAAAGAGGTGGGGGCATGGCACTGCTGATCAGAGATACTGTCACGGCTTCAGAAAAGGAGGAAGTCATGGAGGGATTGTCTACGGAGTCTCTGTGGGTGGAAGGGATCAGTTAGGAACAGGAAGGGATCAAGAACTCTACTGGGTGTTTTTATAGACCACCCAATAGTAACAGGGACATCGAGGAGCAGATAGGGTGACAGATTCTGGAAAGGTGTAAATGGGCGGGGAACATCATAAAGGACTCCTCCCATCCTGCGCACGGACTGTTTGATCTGCTTCCATCTGGTAGGCGCTTCAGATCCCTCCAGACTAAGACTAATAGGCACTGGAGAAGTTTTTTCCCTACTGCGGTCACTTTGCTGAACAGTTAACTGTCAGCTAACTATTACTTGGATTGCACTACCTGTATGTACAATTTATATTTTCATTTATATTTATCATTATTATTGTTATGAGCAGAGAGACAACATCTGCCGGAAGTAAATTCCTTGTATGTGCATAGGTACTTGGCGATTAAAGTCTGATTCTGATAACAGGGTTGTCATGTTGGAAGATTCTAATTTCCCAAATATTGATTGGCATCTCCCTACAGCAAAAGGGGTTTAGATGAGGTGGAGTATGTTAGATATGTTCAGGCAGGTTTCCTGACACAATATGTAGATAAGCCTACAATATTAAGAAAGAGGATGTGCTGGAGCTTTTGGAAAGCATCAAGCTGGATGAGTCACTGGGACTGGATGAGAAGCACCCCAGACTACTGTGGAAGGTGAGGGAGGAGATCGCTGAGCTTCTGGCAATGACCTTTGCATCATCAATGGGGTCAGGAAAGGTTCTGGAGGATTGAAGGGTTGCAGATGTTGTTCCCTTATTCAAGAAAGGGAGTAAAGATAGCCCAGGAAATTATAGACCAGTGAGTCTTACTTCAGTGGTTGGGAAGTTGATGGAGAAGATCCTGAGAGGCAGGATTTATAAACATTTGGAGAGGCATAATATGATTAGGAATAGTCAGCATGGCTTTGTCAAGGGCAGGTTGTGCCTTACGAGCCTGACTGAATTTTTTGAGGATGTGACTAAACACATTGATGAAGGTACAGCAGTAGATGTAGTGTATATGGATTTCAGCAAGGCATTTGATAAGGTACCCCATACAAGACTTATTGAGAAAGTAAGGAGGCATGGGATCCAAGGGGACATTGCTTTATGGATTCAGAAATGGCTTGCCCACTGAAGGCAAAGAGTGGTTGTAGATGGGTCATATTCTGCATGGAGATCGGTGATTAGTGGTGTCCCGCAGGGATCTGTTCTGGGACCTCTTCTCTTCATGATTTTTATAAATGACCTGGATGAGGAACAGGAGGTATGGGTTAGTAAATTTGCTGATGACACAAAGGTTGGGGTGTTGTGGATAGTGTGGAGGGCTGTCAGGGGTCACAGCGGAACATTGATAGGATGGAAAACTGGGCAGAGAAGTGGCAGATGGAGTTCAACCCAGTTAAGTATGAGGTGGTTCATTTTGGTAGGCCACAGAATAGAGTATTAATGGTAAGACTCTTGGCAGTGTGGAGGATTCGAGGGATCTTGGGGTCCAAGTCCATTGGACACTCAAAGCTGCTGCGCAGGTTGACTCTGTGGTTAAGAACGCATACGGTGCATAGGCCTTCATCAACTGTGGGATTGACCTTAAGAGCTGAAGTGTAATGTTACAGCTCACGTAGGACCCTGGCCAGATCCGATTTGAGTACTGCGCTCAGTTCTGCTCACCTCACTACAGGAAAGATGTGGAAACTATAGAAAGGGTGCAGAGAAGACTTACAAGGATGATACCTGGATTGGGGTGCATGCCTTATGAGAATAGGTTGAGTGAACTCGGCCTTTTCTCCTTGGAGCGACAGAAGATGAGAGGAGACTTGATACAGGTGTATAAGATGATGAGAGACATTGATCATGCGGATAGTCAGAGGGTTGTTCCCCAGCACTGAAGTGGCTAGCACAAGAGGGCACAGTTTTAAGGTGCTTGGAAGTAGGTACAGAGAAGATGTCAGGGGTAAGTTTTTACACGGAGTGGCGAGTGCGTGGAATGGGCTGCCGGCGACAGTGGTGGAGGCAGATATGATAGGGTCTTTTAAAAGACTCTTGGATAGGTACATGGATCTTAGAAAAATAGAGGGCTATGGGTAACTCTAGCTAATTTCTAAAGTAAGTACATGTCTGGCACAGCATTGTGGGCTGAAAGGCGTGTATTGTGCTGTAGGTTTTCTGTGTTTCTGTTGCTATGAATGAATGATTAAATAAATAAACAAACAAGAAAGTTGAAACTTAAGAAAGAAAATTTCAGATATGCTCTTTCTAAACTGATTGTAATATTCCATTCAAACTTTTCACCTTTAAATATTGCCTCTTTTTATTACCTTTTAGTAACATAATATTATGGATTACAAGTTGAAACCAGGTGTCCAATGGATTTTAATATGCATCTCACAATGTTTTGAGATGATTTTATAGAAGCAAGCCAGTTGTAGATTCTCACCAACTCTTAAGGAAATAATTTTGCCAGGTCTCCTTTTAATATTGCTCAATAGCTTGAAGATACATGTATGTATCTAAACTTGAAGATACTTTAATTACAATGAGAGAACTGTTACATTACTATTGCATTATTATTATGTTATTCTACTACAAGTACACTATAAGGTCATGGTCAATTTGCTCAGGTCATTCAGAATTTGAGCTACACCAAAAGTCTATCATATTTAAAAATGCTTTGCAATTCAGGTTTCTGTTCAAAATTCCACAGCATTTCAGAACTGTTGGGTCTGCGCAGCAATATACCATTATTAATATATTGAAGCACAGACTACAAATTGTGTGCTATAAAAATGGTAGCTAGTTTACATTTGTTCACATTTAACAGCAACAGAAACAGGCCAGTCAGTTCCTGGCAGGTTGTTTGGTCACTCAGGGAGAATGCCTTACCCCCGTTTATTTGGTAAAATTCCACATTCCCCAGAACATACTGGTACAATTCTGCTCCGCGCTCATAGAGAGCATCTGACCCATATCAGCCATTACTCTCTGGCTTGGTGCAGCATCCTCTCACGATATACGAAAGCTACAGTGAACTGTCAGGTCAGCAATCCACCATCACTGCAGGACTTCTGTGTGTCCAGGATAAAGAAATGGGCAGGAAATATCATTATGGACACTACCCACTCAGCAAACTGTTGTTTCCAAAACATGAGAAATTCTGCAGATGCTGAAAATCCAAAGCAACACACATGCTGGAAGAATTCAAGAGGTCAGGCGGTATCCATAAAAATGAATGAATAGTTAACATTTCAGGCCAAGAAGAGTCCTGAAGAAGGGTCTCAGCTTGAAATATCGACTGTTTGTTAATTTCCATCGATGTTCCTGACCTGCTAACTTCCTCCAGCACTATGTGTGTGTTGCTTTGCCTTTTCCAAAAGCTCCCTTGGGAAAAGTACAACAGGGCTATTAAAACAAAAACTTCACATCATCTTAAAAGCTTATTACCCCAGGTAGCTAATCTGATCAACCATTCTAATTAACCCACCGCACCACCCTCTGGCGATTACCCCTGTTACTGCACTGTAAAAACTTTAAATCATTTTTATAATGTTGTTTATATTGTAAACAGATGATGGTGTTTATGTATTTTGTACACTTTATTCCATATTCGTATTTTAACATAAAACTTCATTTTCATATAATTCTTTATTGAATGTTGTTTTTTGTTGTATGTTGTGCCCTGATCAACACACCACAGTAAACTCCTAATACATGTATATGGTGAATAAATACTTCACTTATATTGTTTTCATGTTCCTTCCAAATTACAAATAAATTATTAATTGGAAAGACCCTACAAAAAGGTAGTTTTCCAAAAGAATTCAATTGTTTGCATAATCAGGACACAGAGGTAGAAATAAGAAAAAGAATGACTCAAATACATACTATTCTATTTTCTGTTGCTTCCCCAAGCAATCCGCCAAAAGTGATGACAGGAGACATACAAGCACAATAAAGGAACAGAATGGAAGCTAGGCACTGCAAACTAATTGCATCCTTAAAGTCACTCAGGTAAAACGGCCACTTCCTTTTGATATCGCGGATTAAGCCACCAAAGATCCTGTGAAGTAAATTAGTAAGTTTATACAAAACTTAATTCAACAACTTACTTTAAATGCACATAATAATCTGCAGAAACAAACATTTATTAACTCAATCTTGGACAAGGATATTTGTAAGCTCAATCACTACTCAACCATGTTAACAATGCAATAAATTTTAAGGCTAATTTAAGTTACAGTTAAGCAATACATACAAAATGCTGGAGGAACTCAGCATGCCAGGCAGTCTGGGTATAGGGCCACCCCCACCCCCAACTTTCTGCTTTCCAAAGGGATCACTCCCTACGTGACTCCCTTGTCCATTCATCCCTCTCCAGTGATCTCCCTCCTGACATTTAACTTTCAAGTGGAAAAAGTACTATACCTGCCCCTACACCTCCTCCCTCGCTACCGTTCAAGGTTCCAAACTGTCCCTCCAGGTGAGGCAACACTTCACCTGTGAGATTGTTGGGGTCACTTACTGTATCCGCTGCTCCTAGTATGGCGTCCTATATATAGGTGAGACCTGACGTAGATTGAGAGACTGTTTCACTAAGCATTTGTACTCTGCCAGGAAAAGTGGGACCTCCCAGTGGCCACCATTTTAATTCCACTTCCCACTCTCATTCCAAAATGTCAGTCCACGGCCACCTCTACTGTCACAATGAGGCTACACTCAGGTTGGAGGAGCAACGCCTTATATTTCATTTGGGTAGCCTCCAACCTGATGGCATGAACATTGATTTTTTGAACTTCTAGTATTGCCCTCTCCCTCACCATTCCCATTTTGCTCTCTCACCTTATCTCCTTACCTACCCATTTGGTGCTTCTCCTTCTTCCCTTTCGTCCACAGTCTTCTGTTCTCTCCTACCAGATTCCCCCTCTCCAGCCCTTTATCTCTTTTACCAATCAACTTCCCAGCTCTTTACTTCATCAGTCGCCCCCTCCCGGTTTCACCTACCTTGTATTTCTTCCTGCCCTTTCCCCCCCCCCCCCCCCCAATTCTAAATCTGATGAAGGGTCTCGGACAGAAACATCAACTGTTCACTCTTTTCCATAGATGAGTTCCTCCAGCATTTTGTGTGTGTTACGTGGATTTCCAGCATTTCAGATTTTCATTTGTTAGTAAGTTATAGTTAAATTAGTTTACATAGAACATGAACATTACAGCACAGTACAGGCCCTTAGATCCACAATGTTGTGCCAACCTTTAAACCTATTCAATGATCAATCTGACCCTTCCCTCCCTACATAGCCCATTTTTCTACCATACATGTGCCTATAAAAGAGTTTCTTAAATGACCCTAATGTATCTGCTTCTACCACCACTCCTAAAAGGGCATTCCACACACGCACCGCACTCTATATAAAGACCTTACCTCTGGCAACCCCCCTATACTTTCTTCCGATCATCTTAAAATTAGGCTCCTTTGTATAGCCACCCTTCGAAATAGTCCCTGGCTATCCACTCTGTCTTTTCCTTGTCATCCTGTACACCGATATCAAGTCACCTCTCATCCTCCTTCGCTCAAAAGAGAAAAGCCTGAACTCAGACTATCTTAATAAGACATGCTCTATCATCCAGGCACCATCCTGGTAAATCTATGTTACACTAACTGTTCTATTTATTATAAATTATTATAAATTACTATAATTGCACATGGCACATTTAGACGGAGAGATAATGTAAAAATTTTTATTCCTCATGTACGTGAAGGATGTAAGAAATAAAGTCAATCCAATTCAATTCAAAATCTCCTCTGCATCCTCTCTTAAGCTTCCACATCCTTCCTACAATGAAATGACCAGAAATGAACACAATATTCCAAGTGTGGTATAACCAGGATTTTATAGAGCTGCAACATTATCTTATGACTCTTGAAACTTAACCCAATATGTGCTGAAGTAGTAAAAAAAAAGTTTCATTTTTAGTCCTGAATGTTTTTGGCATCTCCAAGCCTGAATGCTTGAAAACACAGTGAGCAAAACGGTTCTGAATTGTCTTGATGCTTATTTCTCACCAACTATCAGTAACAAAAATCACTGCTTTTTAAACACAAACACACACAACTGACACTATTTAAAAACTGTTTCCTCTGAGCACAATGTAGTCTTGATAACGGCTACACAAAAGCAAGTGACTGATAAAACAAATCCCATGAAAGAATATCATAAACACAAGATTGCGCAGATGCTGGAAATACAGTCCAGAGCAACATACACATATGATGGAGGAACTCAGCAAGTCAGGCAGTATTGCGGGAGGGGAATAAACAGTCGATGTTTCACGGCTGAGACCCTTCATCAGGACTGAAAAGGAAGGTAGCAGAAGCAAGAATAAGATGGGGAAGGGGAAGGGGAAGGGGTACAAGCTGACAGATGAGAGGTGAGACCAGGTGAGGGAGAAGGTTGGGTGGGTGGTTGGGGGAGAGCGATATTCCACCTTCTTATTCTGGCTTCTGCTCCATTACTTCCCAGTCCTGATGAAGGGCCTCTACCCAAATTGCTGACTGTTTATTCCCTTCCATAGAAGCTGCTTGACTTGCTGAGTTCCTCCAACATTCTGTGTGTGTTACTCAAGATTTCCAACATCTTCAGAATCTCTTGTGTTTATGGGAAAGATAGTAGGTAAAGTGTGCTAATGGAAAGGGGAAAAGCAACCATGGTCACTGATGGAGGTCTTCAAAAACTGCAGTGGCTTCCTACAGTGTTTTTAGTAATGAGTGGCATTTCCTGCAACAATGTAACCTAGAATCAAGAGGAGAGCAGGCTGTATTTGTCTCAATCATAGATACAGATCTGATGACTCTATCTGATTTGAGTCACAGATACAGGCCCTCTAGCTCGAGTCCATGCCAACAACGTAGGGAGCAGGCTGTATTGGTCTCAGTCACAGATACAGATTCAATGACTATTTGATTTGAGTCACAGATACGGACCCTCTGGTCCGAGTCCATGCCAACAATGTTGGGTCTTGGCCCAAAACATCAACTGCTTATTCCTCTTAGACCCTGGCCCCTCCCCTCCATGTGTTCATGATTAACACGAGTCAAATTTACCTAGCTGCCAAAAATGCATGAATGCTCATTTACCACATAGTTTAAGGTACTGTTCAACAGACAGAAATACAGAGAAACTAAAACTGGTGGATGTTATTCAAAGAATTGACTAAGACATGGAACCAGTTTATACTCGCGAGGAGCAAGACTTCTGCTTGACTCAAAAGAAATTTGCACAAACACGTTTTAATGGATAAAGAAAGAATAAAACAAAAGAAAAAAACAAAGCTGATGCCATTCATGTCAGCAGCAGAGATACAAAGACTAATAAAAACCACTTGGAATCAGCAAGACCTTCAAAAGGGGAATTTGAAATAAAATTGACAAAAATGATAACATCCACTCCATTTCACCGTTGAGCGAATAAGGTGGAAAAAAGATAATTTGGGGACCGTATCTCCGTATCTACAAAGATGCTGCCCAACCCAAAGAGTTCCTCCATCAGATTGTTTAATGTTGACTCTATCAACAGTGCTATTGAAATAAAAATAAGGGCATCTAGATACAATGGGTATTAGTTTGCATCAGTATTTACAATAGCTGAACAACCTTGAAGAAGTAACACTTTATTGGGGAAGGAATGTCACCAAAATTATTGTAATAGCAATATAGAGGATAAGCAGGAGTTCCCAACCTCGAGTCTACGGACTCCTCAGTTAATGGTAGGGGTCCATGGCATAACAAAGGTTGGAAACCACTGCTATAGAGTGACTTATCCCCAGGACTGGATAGGAAATACACCTAGTTCAGAATTTGAAAATAGAATATATCCACTCATTATCCCTGTTTGACTAGGTGACTTGCTGTGCTTCAGTGCTGCCATAGGTGGTGGTACAGCCAGATACATTAGAAACTCTTAAGAGAAGTTTAAATAGTCACATGTGAGGAAAATGAACTTCATGTAGGTAGAGAGGGTTAGTTAGGTTGGTCATTTGATTACTAATTTAATTGTTTGGCACAACATTGTGGCCAAAGGGCCTGTTCCTGTGTTGTACTGGCCTATGTTCTATGTTCTAAAAAGTAACAGAAACACGAGCTGTTTCTGTTTCAGCTTGTATTTACAAAACATTATCATAATCTCACCTTCCTCAAACTTTTACAACCAGCTTGTTGGTCAAAACATATTCAAAATATTGTATATAAAACACAGAAAAATTAAAAGTCAAGGGTGGCATTAAAACACACATTACTGCTGTTTCATTCTTTGCTCTACTAACATCATACAGCTTATATGCACTAACTTATGATTAATTTCACAGGTAACAATTACTTTCATAGTAATTAATATGTAAAACAAACCTTCCAGTACGCTCGAGTTCTGGCTCAGTACGATGTTCTTCGTGATTTGGGGCTCCACTGGTAACCGTTGGACAATTTGAAACGGGAGGGAATTTCCGCTTTTCCTTTACAAATGTATGAAACAAAAGTAATTTAACAAATGAGCTGCAGCGTTTCATTTGCCGTTTTTGTTCTGATCTTACTAGAACTAGAGCTCATTTGTTAAGAGTGAAAGGTGAAATGTTTAAAGGTAACTTGAAGGGGATCTTCTTCACTCAGAGGGCAATGAGAGTGTGGAACTACCTGCCAGTGGAAGTGATTGATTTGGGTTTGATTTCAACATTTAAGAGAAATTTGGATGAGTATATGATTGGGAGGTGTTTGTAGGGCTATGGTCTGGGTGCAGATCAATGGGACTAGGCAGATTAGTAGTTCGATAATGGACTAGAGAAGCTGAAGTGCCTGTTTTGGTGATGTAGTGTTTTATGACTCTAAAACTAGAAATGCAAGATTAAATTACATTATCAAAAGTATTCAAAGAAAGTATTGTCTAAAGCTAAATTAATTGATAGCCCCAATATGTGTAACTTTGAACCAAACGGACAGGGATAAAATAAGAACAACTATTGAATTTTGAGAGAGGGTGAACAAAATATTGTTTCAGAAAAAGAGGCATTTTTTCTCAAAAGGAGTCTGTTTGTTATTCTTCAAACTGCTGCTGTTATGAATATGGGCAAGTGTAAATGAATTTCCCATCAATTATCAAGAATGGACAAATGCATTTTAAATAACCAAAATCCACCATTTTTGATGGTGAATAAAGCTGAACAATCTTTAATCTTGAATAGATTATGTAATTTCCAGTACAAAAGTGTGAAGGAGAACAAAATATTTGTTACTCTGGATCCTTACTTTTCCCAAGCAGTGTTTTATTACTGCCCGTTACACCGCTGGCAACAGGCAGCAATGAAGGTCTTCCATCTCTGATGGTGTTCAGGGCTTCTTTCATCATACCAATAGCTTCCTTTCAGGAGACTCAGGAATACAGTCATACTCAGATGTAGAAGGATTCTTCGTTGCTGTTTCTGTAACAATTCTGTTCTACCAGTCAGAGTTGTTAGTCCTGAGCTGAAACCCTGAACCTGTAGGACTGATCAACATCTTCTCCCACTAACGGACCCCTCCACACCCCCATCCACCGCTACTTTACCATTTTTCATCAGTTACCTGTGTCTAGCTTCAATTTTTGAACATACAATCAATCTATCTATACAAGTTATTTTATGTATATATATTATTTTTTGTGTTCTTTATCTTATTGCGTTTTTTTGTGCTGCATCCGTTCTGAAGTAACAAATATTTTGTTTTCCTTTACACACGTGTACTGGAAATGACATTAAACAATCTTTAATCTTGTGTACAAACAGTTCTGTACCTGTTGTCACTTTATGTACAGTACACAATGAATGTATACACACTAGTACATTCAATCTATGTGTATAGCCTATCTTATGTATTTATATTTATTGTATTTTTATTATCTTTTTATCTTATTGTGTTTGAGAGACTGTAATTATGATTCTCACCTGAGATGGGACACATTTTGGTGGTTCAATTCGTATTGAAGGATCCCATTCACCCGGGGGGAGTACAGTAACTTGATCTAAAAATTCATCTATTCCTGCCAGCAGGTCAGTACGATCCTTTGCTTTATAGGCAACATCGTGGAAAATCTTTGGATAGGAATACATATATAAAAACACATTCATTATCTACTTCTTTTAAGTACAGATCCAGTAAGATTACTATATTCCTTCAACAGCTGCAGTTTTAAAGCTAATACAAGTTATCTTAATTGTTAAAGGTTTCAAAGATAGTTTATGATATAGCAAATTAAATTTGACTCCGAATCAGAATCAGGTTTATTATCACTGGCATGTGACGTGAAATGTGTTAACTTAGCAGCAGCAGTTCAATGCAATACATAATCTAGCAGAGAGAGAGAAAAAGTACACAGTAACTATAATGGAATTTATTTACAATTGCACTTCGTATATTTTCTAAAATGCAGTAAATTTACTGATCTTTTTCATATAAGCATTTATTTTGTAGATTAAGGATTAGCTTAACTGAAGAGTAATGAAAGGAGCAAGGTCTCAGCTTCACAATATTTTAGTTAAAATCCATCGCAGGACGAAAATACCCAAAAGGCCTATTATAATGAAGTAATTCCCTTGAAAACTTGCCTCATCTGTCATTAAGGTAGCTATTGATCTACCAATTTCATGATATTGCTGTGCTTTGCCTGATGGTCCCAACATAAGAAACAAAAATCTGGAAGGAAGGAAATGACATGTTAGAAATTAAATTATTCCAGTTTGCTTGGTATCACAACAAGTTTATAACAATGAGCCAAAAGCCAATTCCTATCATCACCTTTTGCAGATGACAATGAAAGTAACAAAACTTACATCAACAAAAATCATTCTACAAGTATATCGAATTCCTGATATCAAGGAAGCGATAATCTGTATTTTTTGGATTGATAAAACACTCCATGTGTGAACTGTATTATTAGCAATATATTGGCTCTGAAATCTATTTTATCCACAATAGTTTTGAAAATATATTAAATTAATAACAGACACATATCAATTAAATAATAAGTTACTGTAAGACATTTTATTCCCAGAACATTTACTTTCCATACACTTCCCTCCACACAATTATAAATCAATTACTTATGTAAATTCGTGTTGGGGTGATTTATTAACAGTCCATGAAACATTTTATTTTGCTGATTTTAGCTAAATAACTAGCTTAGAAAATCTATATAATTTGTTGCTTAAAGAGTTAGCTTCCTATTATGTTATTAATTAATTGAAGCATATCTATCTAACCAAAATATTTTCCAATCTTTAAAGTTAAAGCAAGCATTAAAAATATTTAGGGGAATAAATTTGAGATATAATCATGAAACAAGTTCGATATAGGATTTGACATTTAAAGAGTCTCTGTCCATCAGAAACATTTCACAAACTTGAGTACTAGTAGCTTTGGACTTACTACACCTTGAGATTAATGAAGACAAACTTAATTATCACACAAACATTTGAAGTATCAAACTACTGTCCTTTATTCAAAATAAAACCCAAGGGCATCTGGAACAACATATCCCACATTCATCACAAATCCTTTCTTGGCAATAAATGGATCATGAACTCCAATCTTACACAGCAAGTTTACTTAAATACAGCTTATAAGAGGAGATGGAACAGCATTCCTATATTTACATCATAGATTTAAAAAGGAAAGAAAAATCCCACTGTGCTTCACTGAAGTATAATCAGATCAAGGTAGAAGCTAAGAAAGGAGATGAATCTCAGGAATATATATACATGCTTTGATAATAAATTTATTTTGAACGTTGAGATAACCGGAGTAGCAAGTGAAACCTTAATCACAGAAATTGATTAGGTAAATAACATCAGTGAATTCAAAGAAGAAATGTACATAGATCAGACTGAAAGGAATACTGAACATGGGTAAGGGGCACAGCTTAAGAAAGTTCAATCTTGACCTGAAGAACACATTTCAAATCAAACAGTGGAACAAGGGTCACCTCTGAAGTTAGTGATGATATGTTGGTCAGGTGGGATACACAAAGGTGAGGATATCGGTTAAGATGGTGCAACCGAACATGTGGAACAGTTTCCCAGTAGTAAAAAAGCTAAGAAATCCAACAAAAACATCACTAAAAATACCTTTACTGAGAGAAATTGTGTTAAATTATTGTCACAAACAGTGAAAGGGCAAGCAATGATAAGGCGAGTTTGGGGGATGATTTGATACAAACGGAGTTCTGATGCCCATACAACTGCCCCAGATGCGAGGGTGTATCACTCAGTGCACCATAAGGAGGTCAGGGCCCGGGCAAAAGAGATTCGATTTCAGTGTTCGCACAGCTGGCCCAGGTACGAGGCTGGATCACTCCGTGGGCTGGTCGAGCTGATTTGAAGAGCTTGAGAGCGGCTTCAGGCTGGGCAACAAAATCTGGGCCAGAATGAGTTGCTGGGCAGTGTGGTCTAAGCCCGGGGCCTTTCGCAGCTGTACTACCAGGGTCCTAGTGCGAGGTACAATGCGCTGTTTAGACAATTTAAACGCCAGCCCAAATCAGAGGCAAGAGATGATCTTGCTCACGCTTTGAAATCTTTGCTTCACTCTCAGGGCACTGGAGCCTTTCGCTGATCTACTGTTGGGTCAATTTAAAGGCTGTTAGTCAGGATGAGAGCCGATTTTGCACATTCCCCGCGATGGTCATATCCATGGTGTTGAGGCTATGAAGACTGTCCCGTACCCTCTAATGTGAAAAACTAATAAGCAAGGCTTTGGGCCTACTCCGAGGTTTAGATCTGAGGACTCATTTTTGATTCTGAAAGCTGTTGTTCACTTCAATTGTTTGCATGCCTTGTATTATTTTTTCGTTCTTTCTCTTGTACATCAAGTGTTTGTCTTTTATTTTTATTTTTATTCTTTTTTCCTTTAAATTGGGTTCTTTGAGGTTTTTTGCTTTGTGGCTACCTGTGAGCAAGCAAATCTCAAAGTTGTATAATTTATACATTCTTTGATAACAAACGTACTTGAACTTGATCGGGTTTATGGTGATTACTGAAGAAAATGTTACTATTATCTTCAGTAATCATCACCTAAGACTAAATATGGTGCAAGCAATTGGAAAGCACAAGTGGAGGAATCAAGGGGTTGTGGATGTGGTGAACTGTGTGTCAATATGCATGTGCTGATAATTTTGTGCATGCTGGGGAGGAAAAAGAAATTTGACCATATAGACGGAGAGCTAAAGTAATGGTAAAGAAATGGAAAGATGGACATTATTGGATTTGTTAGTTATAGTCATGAAGGCAAAAGTAGAACAAACACGAACAATGGTACTGAACCAACATTTGATGAGGCCAGTGTATATATTAAATATTGCAGAAGAGTGCAGCATATCTAATAGATAAATTTACATAACCAAAATCTATCATCTTTTGTATTAGCTTCACCTGGTTGGAATGGGAACTTCTGTGAGCCCTGTGAGAAGAATAGCAGGAGACAGACGAATAAAGGCTATTATGGGTCTCTCAAGGAAGTCCACTTCTCCTACTAAGACATTAGAAGCCTCAGCACCCGCTGGAATCTTTTTCATGAAGTTCATGTCCACCTGTAAATATGTGAAAGGGACGAGGTAAGAGCTCAGCAATTCAAAATAACCAAGAAACACAGAAAACAACTCATTAATTCCGTAACACAAAATAAGACAGAACTTTGAGCAAAAATTTGTTTGACTTCAGATTTTTAAAAATAAACTAAGATCTTATCTTCTGTATATGAATTTTCTTTGCTGAATGTAGGTCAATTTTTTTCTGAATTTATATTTCATTAAAGGGTGAATTGGGAGTTGTATCCAAATGGTAGATTAGTTCAGGGACCAAAGTCTCTGGTATACTATTTCAAAGTTAAAGCCTAAGGTCAAAATTTATACTGATACAATCAACCTTCTTTCTGAAGTCATCCTCCTTATTCCAGTCATTTTTTATGGGAAACTAGATTTAATGTTAACACTATAGTTATAAAATATTTTGACTTCAAATATCTGTCAACAAATATTGCTCATTGCTTATTACAAATTCCAAGATCCACACTAACTCAACACAAATAAATTAATGACCACTGAACATTTACTTCTGCTGATAAATAATAATCATCACCATACAGACTTCTGATTTGGCACAGATCAACATTTAAAGTAAAGCACAGACAAGCGACAAAACAATGTACACGACAGTAATATACAAGAAGCCATTGAACTCAAAACTTACTGCAGGCCTCTTGCTTCTTATACCAAGCGCGACACAACTACAGTGCCAGGACTCAAACTCCAGTCCAACCAGGAGTAAAGGAAGGCACATTTAAAACCAAAAGGCCAAAGAAAGGCAAAAAGAAAAAAAGAAAAAAAACAAGCAAAAAGTCATAAGAAAGATGCAGGCACTTAAATACCTGCTGTTAATTGTAGGCTAAATAATCTACAAGAGGGGAAGAAAAAACTTATATGAACTACAGTTAAAAATTAAAGTTTAACAACAGAAATCAAACAGGAAATTTTGAGACAATTTGAGGAAAAATGTAAATCACACTGATAAAAGAAACTTTTTCCTACCATAAGCTACAATTAAAACATTTTACCACAGTATATTTTGTTAATTGTTAGTGTAATCTAATAAAGTCACAAATTTTGTCCTTAACCAACAAACATGTCATAGCAGAAAGGCAACAAAGCATTTGCAGTTTCAGACAGCACAAATTATGTGATTTAAGTTCAAGTAATTAATGAAATATCTATTCAATAAATTTGAACATAGTTTTGAATATCTTTTTCAAAAACACAGTATATAAAATACTAATTATCATGCAATGAAACAAAACCAGTTAGCTTTTGAGGGGGAAACTGTTGTAATTTTTAATCAACTTATCCTTCCATTGGTGCTGGAATAAACAAACTTGGGAATCTCATTAGCAATTTTCAAACTAATTGTTCCCAGGATCGGACTCAAAGATGTACTACTCTGATATTTCACAGACAATTGTGTTCAAACTGAGATTCCTAATTCCTTTGAAAGGCATTCACTAATACCAGCTACAATTTTTTAAAGATATGCCGATAGGCATAAACTGTATAGGCTAAACTATTATTGACACACTGTAAACTTCATTCCCTTGTTCTCACAATATGTGAACATCAGATGGATTTTAATCACCAGATTATCTGTAATACCAGCAGTGAGTTGAAAATCTACCCAAGGTTTCTTAATTATAGATTTTCTTCAAACACTTTTTTTAAAATATTACAAGCTAGTGGAATCTTTGCTTTTCCCAAGGCAAGGCTTTGAAATAAGACTGCTTCTGCTTTCTACTTTTATATTCGTAATAGACGCCATTCCTTCCATTTAAAGTTCAAAGTACATTTATTATCAAAATACATATACAATCTTGAAATTAGTCGCCTTGCAGGCAGAAACAAAACAAAGAAACACAATAGAACCCTTTTTTAAAAACCCACATAAAAAAGACCATCGAACACCCAATGTGAGAAAAAAAAGAATAAATCGTGCAAACAATAAAAAAGTAAACAAGTAACACACAGTAGATGAACCACAGAGTCTACGAAAGTGAGTTCACAGTCACAGAACTGGTTCAGTGCTACAGCAGGTCCAGGTGCCCGATGGCCACAGGCCAGTTCAGCACTGAAGCGAGTGTTGATGGTTGCAGGCTACGACTACAGGGTCAATTCAGCACTGAAGTTAGTAAACCTCATAGAGTAGTGAGCAGAACACCAGGTTGTCCTTCGCCTTCAGCCTTGACACTTTGGTCAAATTGTGCTAGTAGTAAAGTAAAGGTTAAGAAAAGCACATGGAACATGAACTGCAGAGTCTCTGAAAGAGAGTCTACAGCTGTGGGGTCCATTCAGTGCTGAGGCAAGTGAAGCCTATCCAAGAACCCAGTGGCTGCAGGAGAGCAACTGCTCCTCAACCTGATGGTGTGTGACCCAGGACTCCTGCACCTCCCACCTGACAGTAGTTGCAATTGATACAGTCTGGTCAAACGCAGGGAGACATCGCTGAACACCTGTTCATTTTCCACTCTCATCCTCGACGATTTTAATCTTGCTCAATGCTTTAATCTTCTCAGAGTGATGGAGCCAACCACAGGTTTGTCTCCCACTAGCAAGCCTCAATACAGCATCTACCAGCTGTACCAACACTCTTGAGTCTAGTTCGCTGAATCCCCCAGGAGATCTGTGATCTACTAGAGTATCGTAGTTTTGTGAGTAATCTGCAAAAATCACTATTGGTCACTGGTGCCACCTTGCCTACCAACCTCTATTCCTAAACACTCAGTCTTTCGTGTTACCTTAAGAATTCATAATCCTATGTAGCTGCACTAATGTATAGTTCAATTTCACAAGTTGTTAGTTCTGTATTTACAAATATGATAAAATTGGTGCCTGTTGTGATTTAAGCTTCCAAAACAAAAGAAAACGAGATCTAGGTGTTCTTGTACATCAGTCAATGAAAGTACAGTGAGATCTAGGTGTTCTTGTACATCAGTCAATGAAAGCAAGCTTGCAGGTACAGCAGGCAGTGAAGAAAGCTAATAGCATGCTGGCTTTTATAACAAGAGGAATTGAGTATAGGAGTAAAGAGGTCCTTCTGCAGCTGTACAGGGCCCTGGTGAGACCACACCTGGAGTATTGTGTGCAGTTTTGGTCTCCAAATTTGAGGAAGGACATTCTTGCTATTGAAGGAGTGCAGCGTAGGTTCACAAGGTTAATTCCCGGAATGGCGGGACTGTCATATGTTGAAAGATTGGAGCGACTGGGCTTGTATACATTGGAATTTAGAAGGATGAGAGGGGATCTGATTGAAACATCTAAGATTATTAAGGGATTGGACACGCTGGAGGCAGGAAGCATGTTCCCGCTGATGGGTGAGTCCAGAACTAGAGGCCACAGTTTAAGAATAAGGGGTAGGCCATATAGAACCCAGATGTGGAAAAACTTTTTCACCCAGAGAGTGGTGGATATGTGGAATGCTCTGCCCCAGAAGGCAGTGGAGGCCAAGTCTCTGGATGCATTCAAGAGAGAGTTAGATAGAGCTCTTATAGATAGCGGGGTCAAGGGATATGGGGAGAGGGCAGGAACGGGGTACTGATTGTGTATGATCAGCCATGATTACAGTGAATGGCGGTGCTGGCTAGAAGGGCCGAATGGCCTACTCCTGCACCTACTGTCTATTGTCTAAAATCTTTCCTAATACCAATAGGGATATCAAAACGTGCCTCTACACTACAAACAAGAGAAAATCTGCAGATGCTGGAAATCAAAGCAACACATACAAAATGCTGGAGGAACTCAGCTGGTCAGGCAGCATCTATGAAAAAGAGTGTGGTCAACGTTTCATGCCAAGACCCTTCATCAAGACTGGAATTTATAAGAATGGTGGGTGGGGGGGGGGAATTTCATGGAAACCTATTAGGCGTTGAAAGGCCTAGACAGAGTGGATGTGGAGAGAATGTTTCCTATAGTGGGGAAGTCCAGGACCAGAGGGCACAATTTCATAATAGAGGGACGTCCATTAGAATGGAAATGAGGAGGAATTTCTTTAGTGGTGAATCTGTGTAATTCTCTGTCACAGGCAGCTGTGAAAGCCAGGTCACAGGGTATATTTAAAGCAGAGGTTAATAAGTCAGGGCATGAAGTGATGTAGGGAGAAGACAGGAGAATAGAGTTGAAATGAAAATGGGTCAGCCATGATCTTGAGCAGGTTTGACAGGCCAAATGGCCTAAATCTGCTCCAATGTCTAATGGTCTGATGGTCCCTTTGAGCAAATGCGAAAGCAGAATCAGAATCAGTTTTACATCACTGATGTATGTCATGAACTGTGCTATTTTTTAGCAGCAGTGCAGCACAGTACATAAAATACACTATAAATTACAATAAGTACCAAAAAAAGTTCAAAAAGAGAGCAAAATAGCAAGGAGAGTTAGGTAGTGTTCATGGCCCATTCAGAAACCTGATAGTGCAAAGGAAGAAGCTAAAATGTCCTCTCTCTTTATGGCAACCCGTTATGTTGCTTCTGTCCAGCTAACAGGCGTAGAATGGTAACACAGTGCTATTCCAGCACCTGTGACCTAGGTTCAATTCCCATTGCTGTCCATAAGGAGTTCGTTCATTCCTCCCGAGTGGGTTTCCTCCAGGTGCACCGATTTCTTCCACATACCAATGATGTACAGTTAGTACGTTAGTTGGTCACATGGGTGTAACCAGGTAATGCAGGTTACTGGCCAGAAGTCTCTGTACAGTGCTGTATCTCTAAATTTAAAAAAAAGGGGGGGGATTGTGCACTTGAGGGCAAAACTCCTATCAGATGCACAATGCTCTAGAAAATAAAATGGTTTCTTCTACACATCAGAGTTCCAATTACTGTGCTGCTTGCTGAGTACAAGACTACCCAAAAGCTACAATAGCATGGATTTTAGACCACTCTGACCCAATTGGCACTAAATCTACATATGTTTCAATACATCTAAATAGGTAAAATCCAATTTCTAAGCAATTGTCCAAAGTGCAAGCAACTGCTATGACCAATCTACTGTAGCTCTACCTATGATTCACAATGTCTTCCAAGAATCTGGTGTGAGAAATTGTGAACGAGAAAGTCTAAGAATCATCCCTTCACTTGTCAGTTCTTCCTGAGTAAATGATCCACTGTCAGGTTTACAACTCTCAGAACTTATAATTGATCTTGAACGACCGAAAAATTAAAGATCAGCTTTATTTGTCACATGTAAATCAAAATATATAATGAAATGGGTCACTTTCATCAAATCAAATCAGTGGGGATTGTACGACATCACCATGTGTCCAGTAGCATGCCCACAGCTTACTAATTCTAACCCAAATGTCTTTGGAATGTAGGAAGAAACAGAACATCTGGAGGAAACCTGTGGTCATGGGGAGAATGTACAAACTCCTTACAGACAGCGGCAGGAACTGAACCCCAATCTTCTAATTGCTTGCGCTGTAAAGCATTGTGTTAACCACTACATTAAAGTGTGGCTAATTATCACAATGAACTGAAATAGTCATTAATTCAGAAAAAGGTCATTTTCAGTAAGTTTTAAATACAGCTTCAATACAATTGTACATATTATTTTAAACAGTTGAAAATAAATTAAATACTTACAACTACATTTTGACAATTTCATGCAAATAATTACCTTGCTGAAATCCACTGTGCTGTTTTCTCTACTTGCATTACTATAAGATGATTTGTTTTCAACGCTCTTGGTCTCCAGAATACCTGGTGCAGATTGAGGAGATGCTAGAATTCCTGTTTAAGATGCATGGTGGAAAGACACATTTAGCAATATACTCATAAAACACAGCAAGTAACTCTTATTAACCAAACCATTTAGTTGTTAGATTTGGAGGCACACAGTGTTACTGCAATTTGTAGGATTTAAGTATACCTCAGTGGCCGCTTTACTAGGTACAGGAGTGGAATCTGGTGTGATCTTCTGCTACTGTAGCCCATCCACTTCAAGGATCAGCATGCTGTACGTTCACAGATGCTCTTCTGCACACCACAGTCGTAACACGTGGTCGTTTGAGTTACTGCCACCTTCCTCTCAGCCTGAACCAGTCTGTCCATTTTCCTCTGACCTCTCTCATTTACAAGATGTTTTTGCCCATAGAAATGCAACTCACGAGATTTTTTTTTGTTTTTCACACAATTCTCTGTGTAAATGTTAGAGATTGCTGTGTTGAAAATCCCAGATCAGCAGATTCTGAGATACTCAATCCACCTTGTCTGTCACCAACAGTCATTCCATGGTCATAGTTACTTAGATCACATTTCGAACCCATTCTAACATTTAATCTGAACAAGACTACCTCTTGAACATGTGTGCATGCTCTTATGTATTCAGTTGCTGCCACGCGATTGGCTGATCAGATATTTGCATTAATGAACTAGTGTACAGGTGTACCTAATAAAGTGACCACTGAGTGTATATCTTCACTAGTGTGATTAAGCCATGTTCCTGTAAAAGAAGCAATTTAACAAACGAAGCTTGGTGCCCACTGCAGGTGTATGGTAGAACCATTCAAAAATTATTTTCCATTATGTGTCATTTTTATTTAAATATGATAAGCTGAGATATGAGGCCCTGAATAAAGGACAAATTAAGAATCAAACAGAACAAAGCCTGCTCGAAAATAATTAATTGCTTATTTGTCTACCTTTGGATAAAAGTATAAAAATTCAAAGTACTGTAGGAATGAGATAACAGATAATAAAAACTATGGTTAAATGTTTAACGATGCCTGCATGCACTTAAGGTGAGAAGGATTAAGTTCAAAGGAGATCTGCAGAGCACTTATCTTTAAAATACATAGTGGTGGATTTCTGCTACTGGGGCAGCAGTTGAGGCAAATATGAGCTGTAAGGTAATATTACAGCTAAATAATACCTTGGTCAGACCCCACTGTGTTCAGTTTTGGTCATCTCACTACAGGAAGGATGTGGATACTATAAAATGAGTACAGAGGGGAGTTATAAGGATGTTGCCTGGATTGGAGAGTGTGCCGAATGAGAATAGGTTGAGTAAACTTGGCCTTTTCTCCTTAAAGCAACGGTGCATTAGGCGACCTGAGAAGTGTTTAAGATGATGAGAGGCATTGACCAGAAGCTTTTTCTCAAGGTTGAAATGGCTAATACGAGAAGGCATAGTTTTAAGCTGCATGGCAGTAGGTACAGAGGGGATATCAGGGGTAAGTTTTACACACAGAGAGTGGTGGGTACATGGAATGCACTGCCGGCAACAATTGGGGAGGCGGACACAATAAGGTCTTTTAAAAACTCTTAGATAGGTACATGGAACTTAAGAAAATAGAGGTCCATGTGGTAAGGCAATTCTAGGCAATTTCTAGAGTAAGTTACATGGTTGGCACAACACTGTGAGCCAAAGAGCCTATAATGTGCTGTAGATTTCTATGTTCTATGGTATTTAAGAGGCTCTTAGATAAGCAGATGAATATAGAGAGGATGAAGAGATACGGACTTCGTGTAGGCAAAAGAGATTAGTTTAGTTACTGTTCAACGACTAAATTAATTTAATTTGGTACAACATCGGGGCTAAAAGGGCCTATTCTTGTGCTGTAGTTTATTGTTCTACTGTATTTTTCAATCTAACTTGCCCAGCAACATCTCCTCCACAATCTCCATTAGCACAGGTGCACCACAAGCCCCCTGCTCTACTCGCTTTACACTTATGACTGTGTGGCTAAGCACAGTTCTAATGCCATATTTACATTTGCTGACAACATCACTGTTGTAAGCTGAATCAAAGGTGGTGATGAATATAGGAGGGAGATTGAAAATCTGTTTGAGTGATGACAAAACAATCACCAGCCATTTAATGTCAGCAAGACCAAGGAGCTGATTATTGGCTTCAGGAGGTGGAAACTGGAGGTCTATGAACCTCATCAGGGGAATCAAAGGTGGAGAGGGTCAGCAACTATAAATTTCTGAGTGTTATTATTTCAGAGGACCTTTGTGCAATTGCAATGAAAGCACAAACGCGCCTCTACTTCCTTAGAAGTTTGCAAAGATTCAGCATGGCATCCAATAATTTGACAAACTTCATTAGATGTGTGGTGGAGAGTATATTGACTGGTTGCGTCACAGACTGGCATGGAAACAGCAATGCCCTTGAATAGAAAAATACTCAAAAAAGTAATGGAAACAGCACTGTCCATCATGGGTAAGGCCTCCCCACCATTGAGCACATCGACACAGAGCATTGTTGCAAGAAAGCAACATCCATCATCCGGGAACCACGGCACCCAGATTATGCTCTCCTCTCACTGCTGCCATCAGGAAGAATGTACAGGAGCCTCAGGACTCACACCACCTGGTTCAGGAACAGTTACTACCCCTCAACCATTAGGCTCTTGAACCAGAGGCAATAATTTCATTCATCTTCACTTGCTCTATCACTGAACGGTTCCCACAACCTACAGGCTCACTTTCAAGGACTCTTCATCTCATGTTCTTGACACCTACTGCTTATTTATTATTATTTTTTATCACTTGTACTTGCATAGCTTGTTGCTTTTCGCAGATCGGTTGTTTATCCACCCTGTTTGGTGTGGTCCTTCATTGATTCTATTATGGTTCTTGGATTTACTGAGTATACCCGCAAGAAAACGAATCTCGGGGTTGTATACATGACAAATATGTACATTGGTAATAAATTTACTTTGAACTTCGAATTCAATGTTGTTTGATAGAAACCAGACTTGATTTGATGCAAGTGACCCAACTTTTGTAAATATTTTATTCAAAACTTTGACCCTGCATATAGCAATCTTGCTGACAAGAATCTGAGAGAAATACTGGAAGGATTCGCTATGTCAAGGTCTTCTGCATCAATGCAAAAGGAGTATTACGTGGAGAGCCCAAATTTAGGCCCAACCACAAAACAAGAGGAATAAAAATCGAGTCAATCTCCAATTTGTGTCATTCTTGTAGGAAAAATAAGGCTTAAATGCATTAAAACTTACAAATACTTCACCAAATGAATTAGAATAATAATCCATAAATGACAAGTAACGAAAAATTGGAAAGATCGAGCAGAATTTTAAAATTCATAACAGGTCTGATTATTTATTAAAGTCTTATTTGAAGCAGCAGTTTGCCCTATTCAAATTAATGTGAGTAGACCCATAGTGCAATCTTGACCAGAGTTTTAAAAAAATTTAAGTTTCAGGCAATTTCTCACTATCTCAACAAACTTGTATGTCAGAGAGTGTTCTTTTGGTGAATAATGGGGCTTCCAATGGCCAACTTCTGTATCCCCATTTTGTTATATGCTTATGTGAAACTCACTAAGATTCTGCAAATATGAGTGGTGAACATGTGATAGTTTTACTCAACATAGTGTTGTGATGAAATTATCTGTATGGATTGTGTGGAAAACGAAGTGTTTTCACCATACCTCAAATCATGAAAAAATAATAAACCAACTTAATAATTTTCTGTGAAACCTCTTAATTTATCCAATATTTTTGCTATTAATTCTTAATAACAAAGATACCTATCTCACATTTCCTCCCATTAAGTCTTTCTGCGAAATTTTTGACCACTCACATATCCAATCTATACACTCCCTTCAGTTGAGTCATTAATATGGATTATTAATAGCCAAAACCCTAGTAACGATCCTTGTGATACTCAGATAGTCACAGCATGCCAATCTGAAATTGATCCATTTATCCATACTCACTGTCTTCTGTCAGACAACCAGTGTTCTAACCAAGCTACTGTATCTGGGAGTACAGTTAGACGAGAAGCTAGACTGGACTGCCAACACAGATGCCTTGTGCAGGAAGGCACAGAGTCGACTGTACTTCCTAAGAAGGTTGGCGTCATTCAATGTCTGTAGTGAGATGCTGAAGATGTTCTATAGGTCAGTTGTGGAGAGCGCCCTCTTCTTTGTGGTGGCGTGTTGGGGAGGAAGCATTAAGAAGAGGGACGCCTCACGTCTTAATAAGCTGGTAAGGAAGGCGGGCTCTGTCGTGGGCAAAGTACTGGAGAGTTTAACATTGGTAGCTGAGCGAAGGGCGCTGAGTAGGCTACGGTCAATTATGGATAACTCTGAACATCCTCTACATAGCACCATCCAGAGACAGAGAAGCAGTTTCAGCGACAGGTTACTATCGATACAATGCTCCTCAGACAGGATGAAGAGGTCAATACTCCCCAATGCCATTAGGCTTTACAATTCTACCGCCAGGACTTAAGAACTTTTTAAAAGCTATTATTAATGCTTTTTGAGATAGTGATTTAGATGCATATCATATTTTTTACTGAGTTAAGTATTGTATGTAATTAGTTTTGCTACAACAAGTGTATGGGACATTGGAAAAAAAGTTGAATTTCCCCATGGGGATGAATAAAGTATCTATCTATCTATCTATCTATCTATCTATTTGCCCAATGGAATGAGCTCTTATTAAAAGTGTAGAGTGGTCATGGCAACAACATTTTCAATAGTGGAGAGTCAAGGACCAGAGGGCACACTCTCAGAATAGAAAGATGTCAACATCGACAAATAGACAAAAGTGAATGGAATGCAGTATTATAAATTACATGTGGAGTTCAAACATTCCAAATAGAAATTGATTAGAAAGTATCCGGCACACAGAATTAGGCTCTTCTTATTTTCAGCTGCCTTTGTTTCACTCCGGTCTGTTTCAAAAAAAAAATCTGATAGTTACACAACACTAATGGAACTGAATTCAAACTGATTAGTATTTTGCTGACTCCTAAAGGAAATTATAATTTCCTATACTTAATGCAGGAACAGACAAGCTGCCAATTTAACCTAAAGGCCAAAGTAATAAATGTCATTCATGTCATTAGCAGTTACCATCTGACAATCATCTGAAATGAAAAGAGATTTGACCACATTAAACAAGTGATTAATAATTGAAATGGGAATTTGGTTCTTAAAACTGTCATTTTTAAACAAAATAAATGTTTTAAGAATCAGCCACTGAAAACCCTTTACTCCACGCATTTCAATCAAAGTAATACCACTTCCACAGCATTAAGTTCATAGTAGTATTGATTAAACATGTTCTGTGTAATCAAAGATGCTGCCTTCAAGAGTTGACAATGTGCTTGGAAGCATGGATTAAATCTTAGAAGCCGTGTTCATATTAAGAAAAGAAGCTATGTGAGGGAGAGAGGGAAATAAGGGATGGGGTGAAAATGATAAAGCCCTGGATACCGAAAAGAAAATATTTGTCTCCTAAAATATCTCTTTTTGTTAAACAAGGGGAAAAAGTAGTTATTTCCTGGAACACTAGATTTGGTTTTATAGTAATAATACTAATAATTAACACAAAATGCTGGAGGAACAGCAGGACAGGCAGCATCTATAGAGTAGAATAAACAGTTGATGAATCAGACCGAGACCTTTCATTAGGCTCTGGATTATCAGCACCTGCAGAATCTTATCTTTATACTAATAATAAAATGAGGCAAACATGCTGTAATCATTACCTTGGTTACGGTTGATTTTGCTTTCCTAGATATAATGGCTGTGTTATTAATTGTTCCTAAATGTGCAGTCCAGGAATATCGGACTACTGGCATGGGCTTTGAATTTTTATATATAATGCCTCTCCATCTTTATGCCCCTGTGACTTTAAAATTTAGATCAGTTAACCCACACTCAAATTCCCACCTTGCCCTTGCCTAACTATTTGGAAAATTACTTGACCCTGCTTGGTTTTGATTCCATGAGATTTTCAATATTGTATTTTTGCCACACTTTACGATAATCACATGTCCTTCCCTATGCCTGAAATCATGGTCAGACTTCTGCATTACAATTCAATTTGCGAAAACGACATTACAGCACAGTACTAAACAAAATCGTAACTTGACCAAAACGATGTCCTGCAGAGTTTGAAGTGATAGCCAAGGATAACCAATGTTACCCTTCACTAGCAGCATTCATCTGCATTTCCATTATGGGGATATGGGGATACTGCATCTACACATGAACACAAACTTTAAATCAGAATCAGGTTTAATAACACCCACATATGTTGCAAAATTTTTGTTTTGTAGCAGCAGTATAAAGCAATACATGAAAATTATAAATTACAATAATACATTTTAAAATGTTAACTTCAATAGTACAAAAAGAGAGCAAAAGTAGTGAGGTAATGTACATGTTCATTGTGCATTCAGAAATCTGATGGCAGAGGAGAAAATGAGCTAAGTTTCTGAATAAAACTATAGCAGTGCAAAACATACAAAAAATTCATAATATACAGTACATCAGTGATAATATGCATGTCAGGCACAGCCTCAGAATAGAGGGACGTTTATATAGAATGGAGATGACGAGCAATTTCTTTAGCTAGAGAGTGATGAATTTGTGGAATTTGTTGCCACAGATGGCTGTGGAGACCAAGCCACTGGGTATGTTTAAGGCACAGGTCAATAGATTCTTGATTAGTCAGGCCATGAAGGGATACAGGAAGAAGGCAGGAGAATGGGGCTGAGAGGGAAATGTATCAGCCATAAAGAAATAGCAGAGCAGACTTGATATGCCAAATGGCCTAATTCTGCTCCTATATCATCTGGTCTTATAATAAACCTGATTCTGATTCAAGAAGAACCAAAAGTCATTTCAGTTATGTAGGCAAAAGCATTCAACACATTACAAATGCTCAATACAATAAATTAGAGGCACTGTTTAGGATGAACATATAGAATAAGAAAATGGAATGGTCTTAACAAAAAATATCTACGTAATGCCTCTATCTCAGCTTTTTAAAAAAAACGTGTATGACTTTCTTTCAATACAATGTTGGATGAAACTATTTAACTTGAAATCTTAAGTTATTAATGGCACATAATGAATGTGATTGAGTGACTACACTGAGAAATGATTCAGCTGATGCATGCAAGCCGGATGAAAGTGAAACTCATCATGTGCTTATCTATGAAATGAATAAGCATGCATTTCTTTTTTAATTTTGTCCTCAGTGATTTAAAAAAACTTGTAAATCTAATATCAAAACATGCCGTGTGCCAGAATCATTCATCACTACCAGTGCTCCACATGCACAAGGTGATACAACTGTTTCTGATATTTGCCTGTTTTATGTTCACCACATTCTTCATGTGTTTTCACCTGTCCTTCCTGTACCTCAAATTCTTCTTCAGGGGGATGGACTACCACATCAGGAATATCCTCACCGGCACAAGACACCAGCAACTGGCTCTGACCCCGAAAGCGATGCTCAGGTTTTGGACTGCAGGGTGGTGTATTTTGAGGGGTGGGAACCGGAGTGGTGCACCTTGAACCTGCTACAGATCCACTCTTGGAACCAGGCACCAAGGAGCCAAATGGAACGGAAAAAAGAGAAGCTCCTTTCAATGAGAGACTTGAGGCAGACAGACCAGCACGGAGAGAAAGGCGGGAGGCAGAAAGGCCATCCCCTATCATCAAAACAAAAAGATACAAACAAAATACCATAAATAGAATTTAAGGAACTACACACATCCATGCAAACAGAAAGTTTATTCAAATTAGATGTGGCTAGTTAAATATTCCCTTGGAAGTATGATATGCACAATTTAATAAATTAAATTACACCACACTCTGCATTAATGTTCCAAAGTAAACTGCTGGATAAACGATTAGTTAGTTTTATAGAAAGTGAAGGCTTCTGAAAGATTGATAAATGAGCGTTCATTGATCAAAAATTAGACTGCAATTAAAAACATTTTGTTTTTGCATCATTTATGCAGCTTCAGAAATGATTAAATTTGGTATGGTCTATCAAATTAAACTGAGAATTCCCATGTTGAACTTCTTTACTTGGGATTTAATACATCGTTATTATGCAACAGTCTACTATGATTGGCTGTATAGTAACAGTTGTCCATCTGTTGAGGTTCTGATCAGAGGTACATCTCCTGAGTAATGTCATTTAGTTTTTCGATCTCTAACGTAGTATCTAGCTTGGTAGAATTACTAACCCTTTTGACATTACATGTTAATTTTTCCCTTTTATTAGTGCACACTTTTTTCAAAAATGTCTTATCAATTGCCTCCGTAATCAGTAATGAAAGTGTTTCCTGTAAAGAATGTGGTCTATTGTCATTCTGAGTTTTACAGCAAGTTCTTTCTGTTATTTATAGACATATTATATGCAACATGAGTGCACTGGACAACTTTTACAATTCAGCCACAGACCTGTCATGCTAATAAGTAAAATTTATAGCAAATCCAAATTTAAAAATTGATAGCCACATGCCAGCAGTAGACTCCCAACATCTGCAATTGCCTTTGATTTATTTTGGCAGCTGCCCCTTACAAGCAGTTGAGGTGAAAAATAACACTGTTAATGAATAAATACACATTCAAACACACTGATAACACAGCCACTTTAGGGTGGAAGGGTTGGAGGAAATGTACAGAAGAACTTCTGCAAACACTCCTGTTACACAGTGAATTATTTATCTGCATGCCTGTTTAAAGAAAACATTAAAACCAATGGAACATGCTGTAAAACAGGGCGAACCAAGCATTACCACTCTATATAAAATTGTAAATACCATTTTTTTCCCTGGTATATTTACTCTGGAGAGATGTAAATAAATTGGATACTACAAAACATCTCACCATTTCGTTCAAGCAAGTGAGGATCAGAATGTTTCTTGCCTATATCTGCAAAGGAGCGAACTATGGGGATGCGATTACTCAGCTTCTTCTCACTCTGATGATGGTGCTTCCGCAGTAGTGCTTCCCGCACTTTATCTCGCATGGTCTCATCCAGCTGCTCAGATGCAATCATGTTGTCCAGTACCATATCTAAAATACACGTACAAGGGCACGGAAGGAAGAAAAACACAATGAACAGAAAACATCAACAAGTCACATGGATAAAAAAGGCAGCAAGAAAGAAAATAAGTTCATAACTATGAGGTACAGCAGGGATAAGAAATCGGTTAAGACCTTATTCCTTAGCACAAAGAAGATTGAGGGGATATTTGATAAAGGTATACAAAATTATGAAGGGTACAGATAGGGTATATGCACAGGTTTTTTCCACTGAGGTTGGGTGTCATTGCAAATAGAAGTACTGGGTTAAGGCTATTAGTTGAAAAGTTTAGGAGTACACAAGGTGAAACTTCTTCACTCAGAGTGTGGAACGCGCTGCCAGCGCAAGTGGTGCATGTGAGCTCGATTTTAACATTTAAAATAAGTTTGGATAGGCAAGTGGATGGTAGGGCTATGGATGGCTATGGTCTGCATGCAGGTTGATTGGGCAAGGCATTTTAAATAGTTTAGCATGGGCTAGATGGGCTCAATGGCCTGTTTCTATGCTGTACTTCTCTAAGACTATGGTTTGTGGCAATGTATTTGGAACAAAAGCAAACACAAAAAGGCAAAACAAAAAAATATCTTAAATGCAGTTACCAAACTAGTTTAAGCCCACAAAGAATCAAAATGTTAAAAAACTGGAGACACTGGAAATCTAAAATAAAACTAAATGCTAGAAATTCTAAAGGTCGGGTGGCATCTATGGAGTGAGTGACTTGTCAGATTAATCACCTTTCACCAGAATCAAGTTACCAAAATACTTTAGTTCACATTTATCAAGATTAAATTCCATCTGCCATTAATATGAACAATATTAGACCCTGACAGCATGGAAACAGGACATTGAGCCCAACTTGTCCTTGCTGACTGTATTGCCCAGAGAGAAAGTCTCATCAGGCTGCGGCCTGCTAAACTTTTCCTATCTATGTACTTAGATCGATGGCTTTTAATATTGCTAACGTGCCCATCTCAATCACTACTTCTGGCAGCTCATTTCAAATACACACCACCTGTTGTGTGAACGAAATGCCGCTGATGCTCCTTTTAAATCTCTCGCTTCTGATCTTAAACCATGTCTTAATTTTAGCAACCCCGCCCTTAGACAAAATAAACTATGTGCTTTCACTTTTAAGTCCCTCATGATCCATCCATCAGGTCACCCCTCAATTTCCTATGTTTTAGGGAATAAAATCCTACTCTACACAATCTCTCCTTGTAACTCAGGGCCCAAATCCAGGCAACGTCCTGGTAAATCTTGTTTTGTAACCCAATAGTACCCTCCTTGATGTGACTTAGTAATCAGATTTCCTGAATCAGAATCAGGATCAGGTTTTATAGACTGGCATATTTTGTGAAATTTGTTGTTCCTGCATTCATATCTCAATTGTACTTGCACTTGCCAAACAGCAAGGATCCCAGCTCCACCCCGGTTGTACACCGTGAGTCACAGACTTCCAGTCACAAAAGCAACCCTCCACTATCACCATCTGCAAATCAGTTCAGAGGAAGCCAAATGTTTTAACGCATGAATCATAAGTTGGCAGGCGACTTGTTAAAAAGATGGCACTGAGCCTCGGTCTCCATCGAGGTCATGGCTTGGACTTTGTTGCTGTTTGTTAGGTTCATAGGGATGGCTTTGGGAACAAAGTGGGGAGTTAGGGGTCAGTTTAGGGTTTAAGGATAGGGATATGAGGGAGTTATACATCAGACAGGAGTCCACTTTGTTCTGCTGAACATGATGGGCATACTATTTTGGCGCCAGAATGTGTGACGACATTTGTGGGCTATCCGCAGCACATCCTTTAGGCGAGCTGGTTGTTAACGCAAATAACACATTTCACTGTATGTTTCAATGTACATGTGATAAATAAACCCTAACTCTTAAGTCTGAAACTTTAATATGCAGTTAAGGTGGCAAAACGCAAAGGCCTTTTTGAAGTCCATGTAAACTACATTAGGTACACGGCCCCCATCAATATATTCTGTTAATAGTTTTAAAAACTTAATCAAATTAGTCATAGGATTTCCTTTCAGACCAAGTCTTGTTAACTAACCCAATTAACTTTTCCGAAGGTGAACTATTACAGCACCCTCTGATTTATTTTTCTAGTAAATTTCCTACACTGATATGAGAAGTCACTATCCTGAAATATGATCCTTTCCCACTCTGGTGAAGTTGCCTGTCCCAATGATTTATTTTCCAGCATTTCAGTTTTTACTTTAATTAAAATCATTATTCCCTCTACATTTTCAAGTAAATATTGTAACTCCAGTTTACTACTCAACAGTCATTTGTAAGATATATGAAGTAGTGCACACAAGGTACAGTTGTTAAATTTTTCTTCTGAAGAAACTTATCACATCAAAGAATAAATAAAAAGCAGACAGAGAACTCTATTGAAATGCTTAAGGGGAACATGAGGGGAATCTTCTTCACTCAGAGGGTGGTGAGGGTGTGGAACAAACTGCTAGAGGAAGTGGTGGATGTGGGTTCAATAGCAACATTTGAGAAATCTGGATAGGTAGATGGATGGGAGCGGTATGGAGGGCTATGGTCGGTGAAGATCGATGAGACTAGGTAAGATAAGAGTTCAACATGGACTAGATGGGGTGTAGTCCCTGCTTTTATGCGATAGGTAACAATTAAACCCAGTTTCACATAATGTAATTTCTCTGTGGTACTTTAAAACACAGAGTAAACATTTAATCTGAAAGCTCTTAATGGTTAATTAACAGAGCAACCTACTGATTTACGTAGATGATTAAAATGGCCTGAGTTCCCCCTCACATTCAGTTAGACCAACATTACCCAAACAGCAATGGTAAATTTCAGATCTGTATTTTCATAAAATACTACATCACTACTATTCTAATGTTCATGGTTATTATAAGTTAATTTTAATTTTAATGAAAGCCTACTGCACACAACCTGTATGAATCGTAAAGTGAACACAGCATCTGTGATTATGTACAAACCTGCTATTTCCTCCGTGGTACTAGCTCTCATGTCCAGCATGACTGTTCCATTTAATATGCAGCTTCTCAACTCAAACAGACTATGTAAAGAGAGGGTAGCTACATACGGTTTACTCCATCGCTCCCCTCCATCTTCCACATCCTCCTCAAATTTCAGCCATCTGAGATGAGAAGCAGGTCAATATATCCACATGTTTATTACTGAATTATTTTTGAGGTTGCAATGGCATGTAAAGAGGGCACTCAAAAACAAACAAATGGTTTGAGTACTTACTCTAAAAATCAAATGGCAATTAAAACAAATTTATGATTAAAATCTTAATGCATAGTTGGAATCAATCTTATAATAGATAGAACAGATATGTCTGAATTACGGTATTTGACTCCACACACTACCAGTATTTGTACAGTGCATGAGATTGTGTGACAAGATAAGTGGTTCAGGCATGAGAATGAATATATAGGATATTGTTTCCGAAGGACAATTATGTAAAATATTTACCTATAATTATAAGTAAAATATACTCACTTTGGTGGGAATTAAATTTAAAAAATACTTTATTTTAATACTGAAATAATTTGTTATACCTTGATTGATGGGTATCTTTTATCTGCTCTCATGAAATTTTGTGAATCTATGCCTCACTCACTCTACGTTTGTGCTCTATTATGTACTGTTACTGGCTATATTTTGATAGCAGACAGGTTAGGCTGCAGGCAAGAGCTGACAGTGCCATTACACATAATTGCAGATGGATGCAATCGGCATTCTTGACGTTTGCAAGAGATTACATACATAAGGAATGCTGAAGCAGTAGAGCAAATGAGATCACTGCTTATCCGTGAATAGCTCACTGTTGTGCGGGATGCTTCTTTGAAAGTAGTTCAAGTCACATTCTTCCACGCAGTGTCACTAAAGCTATCAAATAACCTTGGATGAATAGCTAAATGACTTCTTCAGAGGATGTCGAGCACTTTCACTCTGTCTGCGGCAACAGGGATGAATTCCTGGTGGCCAGCCATTTTAATTCCAATTCTCATTCCCATTCCAACGTGTCTGTCCATGACCTCTTCTACTGCCACAATGAGGCCACTCACAGGATGGAGGAGCAACAACTCATATTCCAATTTATAATGATCCTACTTGACAGCATAAGCATCGATTTTGCCGACTGGTAATTTCTCCCACTCCCCTTCTTCCCTTTACCATTCCCCAATTCTGACTTCTCTCTTACCCCTTCTCTTCTCTTCACCTGCCAATCACCTCCCTCTAGTTCCCCCCTCCTTCCCTTTCTCCAATGGTCCACTCTCCTATCAGATTCCTTCTTCTTCAGCCTTTTACTTCTTCCACCTCTCAGATTCTCACTTCATTTCCCCTTCCCCACCCACCTACCTTCCCCATCACCTGGTTTCACCAATTACCTGCCAGCTTCTAATCCTTCCCTGCAACCCACCACCTTATTCCGACTTCTTCCCCCTTCCTTTCTAGGCCTGATAAAAGGTCTTGGCCCAAAACACCAACTGGTTATTTTCCTCCATAGATGCTCCTGAGTTGCTGAGTTCCTCCAGCATTCTGCATGTGTTACTTAAGAAGATGTCATTAAAATGGACACCGGGCATAGAAATTCAAAAATAAAAATGCTGAAAACAGAGCAGATCAGAAGAATCAACCCCTAACGCAAGTCATTATTTTCTTCTAAGAAGCATCGTCAACAAGGAATAGCAACTCTGCTTCTCTCTGCAAAGGTGCTGTCTGACCAGTTGAGCACTTTCATTTTTTTTTCAGCTTCATTTTGGATCCCCACATCTGTCTTATTTTGCCTTTGGTCTTGCATTTTTCTTCTCACAATTCAGGAAAAGTGGTATGTAGTTTAAAAAAGGTCTCAGCCCAAAACACCAACTGTTTATTCACTTCCATAGATGAGTTGCTCCAGCATTTTGTGAGTGTTGCTCTGGATTTCCAGCATCAGCTGAATCTCTTGCATTTACGACAGGCTTAACTTGGAGCAGATCAATATTGCACCATTAGCAACAGCAAGAGATGTACCCCTGCACTTTTGAAGATATAATTTTCTGGAGTATAGCGTTGACATTAACAATAATAAAATTTGCAAAATTTGTTCCAGCGTGGATTTTCAACATCTCCACTCAAAACAGTTAGGTTCCACTAACTCTGTTGCCAATGAAACCCCTTTTTTCGAAAGGCCAAAACCTAATTCGCATTCTCTATCCTCATTGAGATGTGGTTTTGTCTGATCTCAAATACATATTTAGTCATTCATGCTCATGAAGGTCAAGATCACTGTTCTCAGCTTCCTGCTATCAGAATCATTTCAAGCTCCTATCACTGATCCAAACCATATCAGTATTTAGCACAGACACCTCACCTAAGTAGGCAATCTCCTACCAAGAGATGATTCAGACAAGGCCATTGAGGAGTATAACGGAAGTAGGAGAAAATGTAAAGTGAGAATCAGGAGGGCCAGAAAGTGCCATTAAACAGAATTCAAAGGCATGTTATAAATATATTAAAAACAAGGGTATGCTTGAAGGGAGATTAGGACCATTTATAGACAAAGGAGGGACTTTGTGTTTGGAGCCAGAGGGAATGGATTAGGTACTAATTGAGAATTTCACATTGGTATTCATTAATGACATGAAGGCTAGAAAGACCATGGAGGGGTATGCTGACATCAAAGAGGTGGCATTCAGGCTTTTGAAAAGCATCAAGATGGATCAGTCCCTGGGGTTCGATGCGCTATATCCCATGTTACAGAGATATAAACTTTAATATAATTTTTCTCCCCGATCAACCATTCAATAACCCTTTTGTCATCTAAGGTTTCCTAATTTTGCCATCCTTGGCTTTACCTTTCCTGGAACATGCTAACGCTGAACTCTTATTAAGTCTCTTAAGTCTCCCACTGGTCAGATGGTGTTTTAACACCTTCCCAATCTACTTCTGCCAGGATCTCTCTTGTGCTATCTAAAATCAGCCTTCCACCAATTTAGGACCTTGAGGACCTTCCCTCTCTCCATAAATACTTAAAAACTTGAAGAATTATGTTCAGGGTTTACAAAGTATTCCCCAGCCAACATTTCCAACATCTTCCTGGTTTCATTCCATACTGCAGGAGGCTCTGCTTGCAGCCTCAAATAACTTTGGAGCTTAGAAGTTCATGGCTAACATGACTTCCAGAACAGCATGCATGCTGCCCTGTTGTTAAATTTGTGGCTTGAATATGTGGCATAGCACACTGAGGATAAACTTCCCACACTGAACACATCCTTTTCATTATTTGTCACTAAATGTGCAGAGAATTGAGTCTCAGAGGTTCTTTGCCAATGAAGTCTCCTCCTAAAAACTCTTCTTCCTATCCCATATCTTTATCTTTCATCTTGAGAAACAGCCAATAATGGATCCACATTGGAGTGGAAACCTTAAGCTAATTTGTTTCCATTAGTTCCTAGTACATTATTTCCCACAGACATCAACAAGACTAGAAAAAAGAAACTTGACTCAACATCAGTCTTTGATAGAAATCCCCAAACTCCCCTCCCCCCATTCTATTACCTTAGATGCTGCACTGTAAACACTTTAAACTATATTTTATAATACTGCTTACATTGTAGATACATGATGGTATTTATGCACATTTTATTCTAAATCTGTACTTTAACCTGTGAGTTTTCATTTTAAATAACTCTTTATTCTCATAATAGTTGAATACTGTTTTTGCTGCATGTAGTGCCAACATACCCATTTTTGCCATATAAATGCATATGGCGAATGAAACTGATTCTTCCTTCCTTCACAACTAATCTTAAAAACTTTACAGGACATTTGTGAAGACACATGAAGTACTATGTATAGTTTTATTTCCTTAAGGGATTTCAGAAGTAATAGTACAAAAATAGAAAGGAACAGGACAACCGTATACGATCTGGTTATAAATGGATATAACCGGAGAAGCAGCCTCATCCATCTGGATTATACAGGGCACTGCCTTTGACCTCATCAAATATAGCAAAAAAGACAGAGAAGAACAAAATCCAACCCGATGGCAGGCACAGATCAAATAATCTGTACCTTTAGTTAGGGCTATTTTAATGCAAAACCTGCTCCTGAATCTCGATTTAGTCGATTTGAACATGCAGATGCAGAAGGACAACCATAATGACCTTCGGAGAAGACACTCAAGAAATTCTGAGGAGTGAGGAATGGAAAGTAATATCTTATCGGCAACCTGAAAAGGTTGGGGATGATACCTCGGTGGAGAGAACATTTTAGAATTAAAAGGACACAAAAAATGGTATACAAAATAAGTTTGGTGAGATTGTGATCCAAAGAAAAAAAAAGATGCTACGCACAAAGTTTGTTCAGAAGTTATGAGGAGAGGTTGAGGTGGAAACCTGCTAAAAACTGGAACACATAAGGGTCAAAATTATACAAGAATAATTGGTCACACAAGACCAAAATCTAGTCATCATTCAAGCAATTTTAACAAGCTAATGAGTGCACAGCACCATGGAGTCACAGCTGACAATTTAGTCAGATGTAAGGAGCTGGGATTTTTCCAGCCTAGCCCTAGTTAACCTCCAAGACAAAAGTCTAAGAAAGAAAATCATGACTTTTATTCTACACTTCGATTAAACTAGAAACTGCTTTTTACTTCTACTGTAATCATGGCACAAGACAAAAGCAGTAATCTTATAAATATAAATTAGGACATCGCCATCATCTATTCTGGAATAACAATCACCAAATCAAAACACTTACCAATGTAGGAGAATTGGCAGTTTTCCCAGAGCACATCAGAGATTCAGATCACATTTATACATCACATATCTATACTGGATCAACAGCTCCTAGTGTACTAAGAATCGCTCAACTCTGACTGTTCTTAGTTATAACAGACATGATGTGTGAGAGAAATGTGATCATGGCCCAGCTCAATAGAATATGAGGAGCTGAAGTACACACTCCACTGCATGAATTTTTTTTTTAATCAGTTGCAATGGCTTCTAGTTGCTCTCAAATATTTGCCACGTGGTAATTACTTGCTTGACTCTACAACTCACATTCTCAGAATTATTTATTTTTTATCTGCACAATTCAGTTGTTTCTCAGTCTTGGTTTAAAAATGAATCTCAAGGTACTATAAGGTGACATATACAGCATATGCTTTGATAATAAAATTTACTTTGAATTCGAACAGTTTTAATATTTGAGAGAAAATACTGTAAATGTTAATCTAAAGGACAACAGAAAATACTGACAATACTAAGCAGAATCTAATTCCTAGTTCTGACGAAGGGTCTTTGACCTGAACTGTTAGCTCTGTTTCTCTTCCCAAAGATGCAGCCAAACCTGCTGAGTACTTCTAGCATATTCCACTTTAATTCTGAGATCGGAAGATTTTTAAATGGTCATTTTAGATCAATTAAAATCAACTCAATTGCAAGAATTAAACTTAACAAATCTGTTAATTGAAATTGGTTTTATGTTTAATATACCCTTGTGTTTTCAATCAATTGATGTACAGTAAAATGCCCTTGTTCCTAAAATCTGATGTTGAAAGATTACAACAAAAATGGATTTAGTAAATCTCCTAAGATTCTGATGCAGTATTAACAAAAACATATTAGTTTGATCTCAAGGACAATTCTCGGAGATGATCCCTTTTTAGCTTTTAGTAACAGGTAAAATGTTCTTTCTTTTGTGTACTATAATGTAGCAATAATTAATACTTTTCTGGTCAAATTCTCTAAGTAACTGCAGAATATAAAAATATAATTCCCTCAAGATAGACATGAATTAAAAAGAAGGAATAATCTCTTCTATTGCTATAATTGTACTTACCGGGCGGTTTCTTTCCACTCACAATCTTCTCCATCACGGAAGCAAAGTTCATCCAGTTCTGTAAAAAGATCATGAGGCACATGCTCCTCATCATCGTCTTCTATCCCCAGGATAAACTGGACACGCTGTGATGGAGTATCTGTAATGTTTTTTTCAAAAAGAAAAAACAGAGAAGAATATTTGGTTTAAGCACTGGTTTAAGTTGTTATGTAGTCCTTTAAACTTAAGTGTGCTCTAAGTTTTGATGGCACATAATTGTTCAACTGCACTTGATTTAGGATTACAGTACCCAAAGGTAGGAACAGACTGAAAAAACAGGGTCAACCAACAAACAGTAGATCCAAGAAACTGTCATCAGTAAAAGTCAAAATAACTTGCTTGCTAATTTCCAGAGTAACTTAAAAATAATACTTTGACAACTCATAATTGCAATGGATCCAGAATATTATAGCTGCTGTGAAAAAATGGTGATTGAATGTTAGTTTATATGGGCTGTGAACAATTTTACCAAGAAATCCAAAAAGTTCGAAGAAAAACTATATTTTTTTAAATTCAGAATGGTCTTAATGTTAAATGATATCATTTAAGTTTCTCATCATTTTAATTGCTCTGTGGGTTTATCCCTTTCCCTGTAACCACTTCCTACATCAGCTCTCTGTCAGAAACTATTTCCAACCAGAAACGATTACTTGCAGTGTAATCAAATTTTTCTGCCTCTACATTGGCAACCATGTAGCCCATTAACAGGCAAGTTAAATTTTCTACAAAGCTTTATTGGTATACTGCAATGACAGAGGAGTAAGAAGTATGATTCAGTTTTGTTTTGGTATACTAATATATTCAAAGGTTCAAGACTTTTGCCAGTTAACAATATCTAATGCCTTGGGGATGACTTCTCCACACAAGCAAAATATTTTGTAGATTTATTTAAGCTTTGCTGCATGATACCTTTTACATCCAGAAGACCCAGCTGAAAACCATGTTGAAACGGCCTTTGTTTTAGAAGATCCACTTAAGCCATGTGAAAATAAAACTAGATGTTGTAAGTCTAAAACAAAAGCAGGAAAAACTGAAAATATTCTGTGGATCATCAAGCTAAATGCTAGAATAAAAGACCTCACGTTAACTGAAACATTAGCTTCCCCCACTCTCTTTCCACAGATGCTGCCTAATCTACTAAGTGGTGCCAGGTAATTTCTTTTATGCTATAGCCATCCATTGAACTAATAGGTGAGGACAGACAAGGGCAGTAACTCATATGGGTCAATGAATTTAAACAAACTTCACAGAAATAAATATGAGATACAGTAAATGAGACTTCCAATCTTAATAAGATTCTTACAGTTTTTTTATAAAACCTTTTACAAGCAATTCATCAACTTGTCTCAGTGATACTTCGGACAGTTTTGTACTTCTCTTACAGCTGTGAATTAGCTTTTTAAAGAGTTGGAGAGCATCCTCGTTCTACCCTACTACTTGTAAAAACACCATCCCCTTTTCTCAATTCCTCAGTCCCCACTGCATCTGCTCTCAGGACAAAGAATTTCATTCTAAGACGAAGGAGATGTCCTCCTTTTTCAAAGAAAGGGGCTTCCCTTCCTCCACTATTAACACTGCCCTCAGCTGCAATTCTTCCATTTCACACAAGTCTGCTCTTACCCCAACCTCTCACCACCCTACCAGAGATAGGGTTCCTCTTGACCTCACCTATCACCCCACCAGGCTCTGCATCCAGCACATAATTCTCTGAAACTTCTGCCATCTCCAACTGGATCCCACCACCAAGCACATCTTTCCCTCCCACCTGCCCCCAGCCTTCTGCAGGGATCTCTTCCTACACGACTCCCTTGTCCATTCTCCTTCGCCACTGATCTCCCTCCTGGCAGTTATCCTTGCAAGCGGAACAGGTAGTATACTTTTCTCTACACCACCTCCCTCACTACCATCCAGGGCCCTAAAAGGTCCTTCCAGGCGAGGCAATACTTCATCTGTGAGTCTGTTTGGGTCATTTACTGTGTTTGGTGCTCCTGGTGTGGCCTCCTGTACGTCGGTAAGACTCGATGTAGATTGAGAGATCGCTTCGCCGAGCATCTACGCCCCATCCACCAGAACAAGCAGGATCTCACAGTGGCCACCCATTTTAATTCCACTTCCCTCTCACATTCCAATCCATGACCTCCTCCACTGTCGGGATAAGGCTGCACTTAGGTTGAAGGAACACACCTTGTATTCTGCTTGGGTAGCCTCCAACCTGATGGCATGAACATCAATTTCTCAAACTTCCGATAATATACCACCCTCCTTCTCCATTTTGCATACCCTTTCTGCTCTCTCACCTCATCTCCTTGCCCACCCATCGCCTCTCTCTGGTGCTCCTTCATTTTTCTTTCTTCCATGGCCTTCTGTCTCTGTCTCCAATCAACTTCCCAGCTCTTTACTTCATTCCTCCCCCTTCAGGTTTCACCTATCATCTGGTGGTTCTCTCCCCCCCCCCCCACCCCCCCACCCGCCCTTTTAAATCTACTCCTCAGCATTTTTCTCCAGACCTGCCGAAGGCTTTCGGCCCAAAAAATTGACTGTACTTTTTTCCATTGATACTGCCTAGCCTGCTGAGTTCCTCCCACATTTTGTATGTGTTGCTCCAGTTTTTTTAAAGATCAGCTTTACCTTTATTTGCCATACGGAGATCAAAACAGAGTGAAATACATCATTTTTCATCAGTTCAAATCAGTGAGAATTGTGCTGGGCAGCCGGCAGGTGTCACCGCGCTTCTGGCACCAACATAATAGGCCTAACTACATGTCTTTGAAATGTGGGAGAAAACGGGAGCACCTGTAGGAAACCTACATGGTCACAGGGAGAACATACAAACTCCTTAAAGATAGCAGTGGGAATTAAGTCCTGATCACTGACACTGTAAAGTGATGTGCTACCGCTATGCTACCATACCTCTGTAGTTAGGCAGGTTTTGAAAGAGAAGTCACTAGTGGTTATTAGCTCTTTTGAAAATGGGCATTTGAAAAAGATAAAAGCTGAATATGAAGTAGGGAACAATCAGAAAAATACCAACAATTTTCAATAATTCTGCTTTATCAATATAATGTCAATAACACTGCACAGGTAACAAATTGCCAAAGAAGTGACTGATCCAAAGAGGAGGATATTTAAAGCATTACTGTAGAGGCACATTTTAAGCAGAACCTTAAAGAGTGTTAGCAGAGGGGAGAGTTAGGGTGGACATTTTTAAGTTTAGGGCTGAGACAATGTTGCAAATGAAATGCTGATGAACAGTGGGCTAACAGTGAGAAAAATGGGAGTAATTAGGATATGAGCAGCAAAATTTTAAATCTGTTGAATTTTACTGAGGGTGAACAGTTGAGGTATTTTGAACAGGATGATGAGTAGAAACACAAGAGATACTGCAAATGCTGGAAATTCACAGCAAAACATATGAAGTGTTGGAGAAACTCAGCAGGTTAGGTCTGATGAAGGTTCTCTGCCCGAAATGTCAACTGTTTATTTCTCTCCATAGATGCTGCCTGACCTGACAATCCTATATTAGTCAATTTGTCATCACAACTATAATACTCCATCCTGTCAATATCATTTTCAAATTTCCTTCGACCTTCTCTCATCTGGTCTCATTTTCGCTATAAAGCAGTGACTAAAATGGCACATACTGCTGTCACTATGACTTAAATAAATGCAGTTCTAGCATAAGTTTCTAATCAAATTCAGTGGTCAATAAAGGAAAAGTCTCTCTTGAGCCTTGATAACTATCAACATAGAGTCATATAGTCCCACAGCACAGAAGCAAGCCCTTTGGCCCATCAAATCCATGCTGAACTATTATTCTGCAAAGTCCCATCGACCTGTACTTGGACCATAGCCATCCATACACTTCCTATCCACAGACAAATCCACATCCACCACTTCCACTAGCAGATCATTCCACACTTTCACCACCTCCGAGTGAAGAAGCTCTTTATCATGTTCCCCTTAAACATTTCCCCTTTCCCCTTTAACCCTTGACCTCTAGTTCTAGTCTCATCCAACCTCAATGGAAAAAGCCAGCATGCGTTTACCTCAATTTTATAGAACTCCATCAAATCTCCCCTCACATGTCTTAGTATGTTTTGGAACCTATGGAAAAGTGCAGATTCATCTGTTTCTCTACCACCTGCACCTTATTTTGGAGTAAATACCTTTACCCAGTTATTCTTCCAAAATACATTACCTCACACTTCATTATCTGCCATTCTATTTGATCTGGTAAATTGTGATATCACACTGTACCTCATCATTTGAGCAATTCATTAAATATTTAAAGTTCGAACCTTTGGAAGCATTGCAAACACAATTGTCAAACACTTTAACATCATTTATGCTTCAGCATAATGGTCCTCTTTTTCACTTCTTACCATATGAGGGAGACTCTCGTCCATCATCTTTATCTGAATCTTTCTCTTTTCCCTTTTTCTTGTGATGATGTTTATGTCCACGATGCCTGTGACGCCTTCGGCTTTGCTTACCAAGCGGAACGTGCACACCAATGTATACTGCTCTATGACCTGCAATTTGAGACACATCTCAGTCAAAACTCATGCAAGCCACAGAAAAAACACTGATTTTGAAAAACAGGAAACAAAAGATGCTGGAGTTCAGCGCAATAAATAATCTGCTGGAGAAACTGAGGGGGTCAGCAATATCTTTGGGAGGAAAGGAATTGGACAATTAGAGATCATGGGTTAAAGGTGAAAAGTTTAAGGGTAAGATGTGGGGAAAATACTTCACTCAGAGGGTCATGAGAATGTGGAACGAGCTGCCAGAGCAAGTGATGGATGCAAAATCAATTTCTAGGTTTAAGAGAAGTTTGGATAGATGCATGGACAGTAGAGGTATGAAGGCTATGGTCCAGTGCAGGTCCATGGGAGTAGGCAGTTTAAATGGACTAAATAGGTTGAAGATCCTGTTTCTGTGCTGTACTTTTTATGACTCTATGAGTCTAATTGACAACAGGCGGCACAGTAGCATAGCAGATGCTATTGCAGCTTGGGACATTGGAGTTTAGAGTTCACTTCTGGTGTCCTTTATATGGAGATTGTGCGTTCTTGCCACGTGTGCATGGGTTTCCTGCAGGTGCTCCAGTTTTATACCACAGTTCAAAGATGTACCAGTTAGTATGTTAATTGGTCATTGTAAATTGTCCTGTGATTAAGCCAGGGTTAAATAGGTAGGTTGTGTGTGGTACGGCTTGTTGTGCCAGAAGGGCCTATTCCACGTTCTCTTGAAATAAATTTCAACCTGATGGATTGAAGATGGTGCAAATTGTGGAGGATGATGTGTTGGATGTGGAGACTTATAGGTAGTAGGGAAAGACAAGGGAAACCCATTCTCTGTTATGCTGGTGGAGGGTGGAAGTTCTTTATTTCATGTTGTTTTTCTAGTGTCCTAAGAGAAAAGATCATAATTATTTCATCAATTGATAGATCCAGGTATGTTTGCTGAATCATAGTCACACAATCAGAAAGATACAACATGGAAACAAGCCCAATGACTCCATGCTGACCAGCGACTATCCACTGAGACTAATCTGATTTTTATCCTTTTAAAAAAATGCTCACATTCTCATCACTCTCAAGATCCACCCACTCATCCATACACTATACAGTGGGCAATTAACCTACCAACCCATGTGGCTTTGGGATGTGGGAAGAATTTGCAGCACCCACAGAGACAGTGACAACATACAAATTCCATACAGGCAGTACACAAGGCAGCTGTTCTTCCGATGAATCTTAATTCTGCTTTTCATTCATTCCATACCTTACATTCTTACATGGAATACTGGGACCACCAGTTGCTAAAACAATTTACGAGAGCCTCCAAAGATAGAAAACAAATCAACAGAAAACCATAAATCAAGAAATTGTGACATACACAGACCAATATATTTTGAAATTATTGCAGAAGAGTCTTTAAATAGTTTGGAGAACTGAAAAGGCAACATGAGAAGCAACACAAATTCTGAACTCTCAATTGCTTTGTAAGTACAGAAAGACAAGCCAAATACCATCGGGCACCAATTTATCTTAATGGAGTAAATTCCAAGTTCACCCCAAGGAGATACTGTACTCTAAAACAGATTTCTCTGCATTAAAACATAAAACATTAAAGAGTACAGCCAGGAAAGGCCCTTCGGCCCACCTTTTAACCTACTCTATGATCAATCTAACCCTTCCTTCCATATAGTCCTCCATTTTTGTATTATCCAAGAATATGTGCCTATCTAAGAATCTCTTATATGTCCCCAACGTATCTGCCTCTGCCACCATCCCCGACAGTGTGTTCCATGCACTCACCAGTCTGTGTAAAGAAAAACTGCCTGACACTCCCCTTTATACTTTCCTCCGATCACATTAACATTATGCTCTCTTGTAGTAGTCATTTCCACTCTTTGAAAGTCTCTGGTTGTCTGCTGTACCTATGCCTTGTTCACCTCTATCTAAAGTCACCTCTCATTCTTCTGTGAAACCCAATTATGACAAGCTTCAAAGGTCAAAATAGATTTCAAATACATCATCATCTGCAACTTACTCTCCAGTTCTTCCTTCTCGAAGTTTGTATTGACAATTGTACTCGTTTTACCCAAATCCACGATAGCTTCTTCGTCGTGTCGCTAAAATAAAATTACAACATAATTAGAGCTCATTATTTACAGTAAATATTTTAAAGTGTTTGGAGGGGATTACTCATATATGGTATTATTGTACTGTTAAATGCAAGACAATAGACCTACATGCCCCTAACTTCAGAGGTGCAGATCTATGGCCAGTCCAATCTGAACTCCAGTAAACTATTCTATGCACATTCCCATTTCTTATTCACAGGTTCAAGGATTCTATGCAAATTAAAATATGCTAATCTAGATGAACACAATTTTAAATTGTAGTTGAATTTTACATAGAACTAAAACTCCAGAAAAAAAGTTTATCACTCATCTTGATAAAAGAGTAAAAAAGGTTTTTCTACATGTTGAAAATGAGTGTTTTGAAGCCAAATTACATCAGACAATTAAATATCTTCAACATTTATTCAATAATAAAGCTGTAGTTAAAATTTGGAAGCCTGAAGACAGAGTATAATAATAGAAAACCCATGCTTAGAAATTGACTGATGACGTCTAAATAAAACTCACAACAGATGTCAAGTTCTAGAATTCAGCTGTCTTCTCGGGAGATAGTTTCATGGTTCTCTGCCATAGACTGACAGACTTGGTTCACAAAAACTTAGTTGCTATAGCAAAAGTTATAAATGTTAACCCAAGATGATCCTATAGGATTAAAGACACTTACAAAATCAGGACATAAGTATATTCTTATTAACTGCTCTACTCGTAACCGGGTAATTTGTGTAAGGAATTATGTCCTGACTGCATGATTTTCATCAACAATTTTATATTAATTGGGCAATATTTTGCAATGCGTACAACTTAAAGTTTATGTTTAATTGTCCTTCAACTATAGACATCTATACAGCTAAATGAAACAGTGTTCCTCCAGGCCCAAGGTGCAAAACACAATACATATAGTCACACATAGCACACTTAGTTACGATAGCACGTACAGTTACAAAATAACATTTGCACAAATCCTTGACAAAAAGTAAATCATCTAATTGTGGAAACTGAACTTCTTTAGTGTGTATAGTCCTTGTTGCATTAGATGCAAAATAAATCTACATAGTTTTTAAATATCAGAAGGTTAATTACAAGTTCAGTAACTTCTTTAATGCTCTAGTCTAGAAACTAATAATACTATTAGATATCATGATACAGAGCTTCCAAATTCAATTTTCTGTGCTAAAATCATTGATTTCAGGGAGCAAACTTGAGATCATTCTATTAAACTGGGAAAAATAAAACATTATGACTGCTCATAAATCCGAGCAGATAGTGGAGAAATGAAACCAGGGTTGGACTCGGCTGGTAACATCGTTAATAATCAAGTAGCCTGCCAATAAACTGTCCATACTTAAATAAACAATTGTCCTTACATACCATAGACCAAATAATTTCTATATTTTTTATATATAAGAATTGTTGGGGGAATGTAATGGGTGTGGAAGAATGTAAATATGCAAATTGTTATAATTGTAACAAGAATATGTGCATCATCAGGGACCCCCACCACTCAGGGTATGCTCTCTTCTCACTGCTGCTATCAGTAAGGAGGTACAGGAGCCTTAGGACCCACACCACCAGGTTCAGAAAATGGTATTACCACTGAAACACAAGGCTCCGGAACCAGAGGGGATAACTTCACTTTGCCCATCACTGAAATATTCCCACATCCTATGGACTCACTTTCAAGGTTTCTTCATCTTATATTCTTGATATTTTTCACTTCTTTATCTATAATTATTTTTTCTTTTTTTGTATTTGAACTGTTTGCTGTCATTTACACAATGATTGTTTATCCTGTTGGGTGTGGTTTTTCATTGTTTCTATGAAAGTGCTTGGATTAACCAAGTATGCCTGCAAGAAAATGAATCTCAGGGTTGTATATGGTAAAATACATGTACTTTGATATTAAATTTATCTTGAACTTTTAAGTATCAAAATAGTGCTTCAAACTTTGGCTGAACATCCAATAAAATTGTGCCCAAAGTATGGTTTTCCACAAGGTACCGTGTTAACACATCATGCTTTCAATTTCAGCATTCATTAACACATAATCCAATAAATGTTAAGCTGTCCCAATATCAAATAACACCTATTTATATCAAAACAAATTCATATAGCAACTTATATAGCGGTAGGGACATTATAGGCAGTTCCCATTATGAGCCGAAGGGCCTCTAATGTGCTGTAGATTTCTACGTTCCTCGTAACTTAAGGGCATGTCCCAGGGCACTGACGTGTACAAAACCTGTACTAAACATTGTTATTCTTGAGAACATAAGAATAAGTCAAGCAGCCAAGGACAACCTAGTTACCAAATTATTTCACCCCGTGCAGTCAATGATACCTCTTGGGATTTTCACAGAGAAAGGCCTAATAGGGATGAACTCATCAATGACCTAGTTTCTATCATCACAATTCCTCTACTTTTCTTATCCCACTGTCAAACACAGCATGAGGGGCAGAATTCTGATATGGACTCTCAATAACGTAGCTCTACTAACCCCAGACCCCATAAAGTTTTGAGGTAGTTTAATAAAAGCAAGGCATCCTCTAATGATTTCCAACTAATGCTCTCCTTCAGTTGATGAATCAGTTGTCTTCCAGTTTGAAAAAGTACTAAGGGTGGAAAGGATATCACAATTTTTGCTCCTCAATAACCATTGCTACCAGACAGGCTTGCAAAGCGAATGAGGGAAAAGAGCAACTTGATATTTTTCCCCAATATCAAATTTATATCAATAACAAAATAATAGAAAATGTGGACACATTTCATCTCCCACTGCATTAAGTGGGATAGATTCAGAACTGGTCCATGTAGCAGTATATACAGTATAGCAGTATATCAGCAGCATTGTACTCCACTATAATCTGTAATACTGCAGCTGGCCACATTACATACTTAGTGCACTGACACTGATTGAATGTGCTCTCTCCTGCGCCAGCACACCTTGGCTAGAGAAGCAAGTAGTTCTGTAGCCAAGTTTTTCAGTGCTGCAATCTGTTCCTAAAATGCATTTGCTAGGATTATGTTCCATCTGTCAACTTCTGTCCAACTTTCCATTTGATCTGTATACCACTGTAGCCTTACACAATCTTCCTTACTATCTGCAATATTGCCAAATTTTCATGTCAATTATAAACTTACTCATCATCCCTTCTACATTCATAATCAAGTAATTACTCTAGTATGCTTTGATGTTTTGATGTACATGTGAACTAATCTAATCGACATTGAGTGGCCACTTTTTAAGAACAGGAGTAAAACCTAGTGTAGTCTTCTGCTGCTGTAGCCTATCCACATCAAGGTTCAAAGTGTTGTGCATTCAGAGATGCTTTTCTGCACACCACTGTCGTAATCAAGTCAAGACAAATTGTGAAGTTTATTGTGATTAAACTACATATGTATATAATGTATATAGAAACGAGACGTTTCTTCAAACCAGGGTGTAAAACACATTAACACACAACTTACTGAAGGTAAGGATAAATCTACAGATGAATGACAAAAATAAATAACAAACTAAAGTGCATTAATATAAATAAAACAGAATAACCAGTGACACATAGACTACGATGCAGCTGAGAGTTCAGAAGCCTAATAGCCTGGGGGTAGAAACTGTTTGTCATCCTGACTGTGCATCCTGACTGTTCCAGCTTCTGCCTGATGGTAGAAAGTTATCTGAGTTACTGTCATCTTTCTGTCAGCTTGAACCAGTCTGGCCATTCTCCTCTGACCTCTCTTATTAACAAGGCATTTTCGCTCACAGAACTGCCGTTTACTGGATTTTTATTGTACTATTATCTGTAAACTCTAGAGACTGTTGAGCATTAAAATCCCAGCAGTTTCTGAGATAGTCAAATGACCCCCTTGGGCACCAAGAACCATTTCAAGGTCAAAGTTAATTAGATCCATATTTCTTCCCCACTCTGATATTTAGTTTTAACAATTGAACCTCTTGACCATGTTTACATGTTTTTACGTGTTGACTGGTTGTCACATAATTAGTTGTTTAGATATTTGCATTAATGATCAGGAGCATCTCTAAGTTGAATTGCCAACCACCATTATGGAGGATGAAGGGAGAGGAGGAGGAGGGAAGGGAGAGGGAAAGGAGGAGGCCGAGGCAGAGAAGTAGTACAGGTATACCTAATAAATTGGCACTAAGGGTATATCACTAGCAAAGGTCCTAACAACTGCAGTACACCATTAGTGTACTCACTCACGTATGCCATGAACTTTTTTTGTGGCCACAGTACAGTGCAATATATTAAATTACATGTACTACAGTACTGCGAATAGAGTTGGGCAATTACACAATTGGGAAGGTTCCTATCTTCACTGAACGCTGAAATGTTACTGTTAAGTATCTTCAATTAGAAGTGCCAAGCAGAAAATGCTTCCTCCCGAGATGTCTATTGTCTGAAGAATGACTCTGATGACAACTCAACTCATTCAAGATCTAAAAATGACCACATTCAACAGAGTAAAGATAATAACTCCTGGCAAAATCCTCATTGCAACACTAAAGGGGGCTTGCCTCTCTATCAAGGTGTGCTGGTGCAGGTATAATACCAACATCTCCATGTGACATAGAAGTTTCTCCATCTAATGGCTAGTTGGTTCATGGGATTGAAGGTCGGAAGCTAACCAAGAGAGCACTGGACAGAGGACACAAAAGAAAGCCAGAGGCTTTCCACAACAAATCAGTCAAGTCAAAAATGGAGTTGACCCATGTTAAAAATATCAAAACTTCATTTTACAAAGTGGCTTAATAGTTGACTTGAATCAACTATTGTAACATCTTGCCACTCTTTAGTCAGTATTTAGATAGAAAATAACTTATCTAGTACTGACGAACTTGCAGAGTATATACCACATATTGTTTATAATGATGTTCTTGTGCATTATTGTTCAGAAGACTGAAGCACATGCAGCATTACACAACTTTTATAAACTCTCACTTCCCTTTTCACTTACCCAAGAGTTTAACCTAAAATTGAACCGAACCAATGCTAAGATCTAAAATCTATTCTCATTGTAAACTAATTACAGGTCTTCAAATCTAAGGCAGTCAGTCAAAATAAATAATACAATAAAAACAAGTATATGTTCCTCTATTGAAGCATGTGTATTCTGCATGGTTTCCTTCAGAAAAATACTGTTTCCTCAGCTATGTCCCTTGAGATTGGAATTCAGAAGGTTTACCAATAAACAGGCATGTGATATTTTCTATGCTTGTCATGCACTTCAGACTTGCCCACTGTAATCTATTACCTCTTTACCTTCAATGCTTCCAATACTTAGAGGTTTATTGCCCTGTATGCCAATATGTGCCATTCCCTAAACAATGCAATTTTTACTTAACATTTATACTTGGATATTCTAAACCATATGTTTGTGCATTTTTAAAACCTCTTTCTGGAAAACCAAAACATAGTTTGACCTCAAAAGTCAAAGCTATTTTAAAAATCCAATCTGTATTCTGCTATGATAGCTTATCTATTAAGAGTTAACTTTCCCCTAAAGTGCAGTTATTTCTCTGTGTGGTGTACCATCATATAGGTAGAGGAACTAAACATGTATTGGGGGGTGGGGGGGGAGAAGGACAGAATAAAATGGCTAAAAATCAAAGAGGATGAAATCACAAATGTTATCAACTATTATTGTACAATTTTTCAAATTGAAATTCCAAATTAAAACAAAAACAAGAATGATTGCACTATACCAAACAGAACCCAATTTCCTATTTGCTAAAAATTTTCATCCAACATTACCAATTCAAAGTGTAAAATCCCACCTACTTTCAACTCATTTGTCTCAACTTAAACACAGGACAAATTACAATAATGATTTCATTAAATTTCATGCCTAAGTACACCAGAAAATTTATACATCATGAATGCTCCTGCACACAAACAGAAATTAAAAATGTTAAAACTAGCAATATTCAGTTAACAAATTTAAAATATCTTTAAAAAATTATTCTAAATGCATTCATATCAAAAGTAAGTATTTAATTACTTAAAACTTAATGATAATAAAGCTCAATGCCAATGCCAATGAAGAGAGAAAATGTCAGGAAACGTTACTGGCCACGCCTTGTTTTAGGCAGTAATCATTTATATTTAAAATATTGGATTAATACAGATTTTACAACTAAAATTTGTTATTACATTATACAATACATCTTTGATATTTGACTAGCATATCTTTTATAACCATACTTTCATCTATCAATTATATAGTATTAGTTCTTTTTAAAAGCATTAACAGACTCAATTACAACTTGAGGCTAAATTCCAATAAAAGACACAAACACAATTGACAGGGCAGTCTATGTAAATTGCAACCTAAATTTTGTCATAGTACAGACAAAATTTAACAAAGCAGTTAGTATTTTAATGAAAATAATACAGTACTTGGGTTTTTGGTGGCCGCAACAAATAATGAGTGGACTGCATGTTCTTGAGACTTCTTCACAGTGGCTAGGAGAATGCTATCTTGATCATAAATAGATGTGAGCACTCCCGACATTACATAAAGGTTATGATGAAGGACAAGGGTTTATATTGAGCAGTAACTGAATCTGATGAGATTTTTTTCCATCCCAACTTGAGACAACTTCACAGAATATATCCAATGCTAAATGTTTTAAGTCTCGTGAATGCAGTTAAGACACATAATCCAACATAACCAACTAAAAATTTCAGATTCATTTTTCCTCTACACCTACAACTTCTTCAGAGACATTGCAGAACATGAATGACAAACCAACAAAAAAGGAGATAGAACGAAAGAGATGCATTTTGAGGATATTTAAAAGGAAAAGGGTAATGAGGTTATGGAAATAATGTTGCATTTTTCATGGTTATAGTCACCAAGGGTAAAGCATAAGGAATAGGTGAACTTGCAAAAGGCTACATACCTAAGAGCTTAATTTAATTTGAGGGGGATAATCTTAAGATTGTTAGAATTCAGGGAAAAATAAAACAGAGCAAAGCTGCATAGAGATTTAACCACAAAAAAAATCAAAGGTAAAAGATTAAAATTAGCTTTATTTGTCACATGTACATTAAAACATACAGTGAAATGTGTCATTTGCATCAAATCAGCGAGGCAGCCTATGAGTGTCGCTATGCTTCCAGCACCAACATACCATGCCCACAACTCATTAACCCTAACCACATGTCTGGGTTGTGGAAGAAAAGTGGAGCACCCAAAGGACACAGTGTAGTTTTCAGGATCAGAAGACCAACAACCAACACTGTGGTAGCAAGGGGGAATATAATCATTACGCAAGACTTGAAGTGGACAGCATACATATCATAACATTTTGGATACTTAAATTTACAAAGAAAAGCTACCAAAGGAACAGATCTATTAGAGTGTATATATGGACTTTAGCAAGGCCTTTGACAAAGGCCTACATGAAATCCAGGGAGAACTACCTAACTGGACACATTATTGGCTTGATAGTAAGAAGCAGAGGGTGATGGTGGAAGACTATTCTTCTGACTGTACACAGGGATCAATTCAAGGCTCACTGCAGCTTGTCGTTTATATAAATTATTTAGGTGAGAACATACAAGAATAGTTAGCAACCTTTCTGGTAACACCAAAATAAGTGGTATCATAGGTAGTCAAAAATTACAGGGATCTTGATCGGCTAGATTAGTAGGCCGAGGAATGGCAAAGGAATCAACTCAGTTAAGTGTAAGTAAAGTCAAATCAAGGTTGGACTTAATTCTGGGGAGTGTTAGAGAATAAAGGGAGCTAGGAGTACAAGTCACAAGTACACAGGGCTGGGAAAATGATTTTAACACATTTGTCTTCATCAGTCAGGGCAATGAGTACAAGAATTGGGATGTTATGTTGCAAGTGTACAAGATGTTGGTGAGGCTCCTCCTGGAGTTTTGCTGCCCTGTCATAATTAAGCTGCAAAGAGAGCAAAGATTATTTACAGCAAATGTTGCCAGGACTTAAGGGCCCACGTTATAGGAAGTGGTAGGGCAGGCTTTAACTTTATTTCTTTATAGAAAACCGAAGGTTGACCATGAGGGGGATAGATAGAGTGAATGCAGATGGTCTTTTACCCATGAAAAGGGAACCAAAAACTAGAGGGCATAAGTTTAATGTGAGAGGAGGAAGATGCAAGGACCTAAGGGGCAACTTGCTCATGCAGAGGATGGTGCCTAAGTTACCAAGGCAGGTACAATAACATTTTAAAGACCTCTGGACACGTGCATGGATAGAACTAACTTAGATGGACATCTTGGTCAGCATGGAAGAGTTAGTTTCTGTGCTGTCTGACATTTACCACCAAAAGAAATAATAATGACAAAGAGATGGATAAAGGATTAACTTGTAAATTTATATTATGGAGCCAAAGGTATATAGTCAATGTCTCAGATATAGAATTTGTGATGAATCTTCCAATACATACTTTCAAAAGACAGCAACTTTTTCAAGATTATATTAGACATATTTACAGCAAGCAGGCAAAGGAAGGTTCCAGCTAAAGTGGCGGAGAAGAGGTATACCAAGGTGCCAGATCTACTTGCTTCCCAAATTTAAAATACTATGAGAATCCTGACTGTTAAGATATCTGGGCATGCACAATCACAGAATGCTAACAGAGGATACAGCTCAACTGTGTACAGCCTCCTTGAAAAGAGTTACTCAATTAATCCTGCAGACTTGTTTTATTCTTCAGCTTTTTGTATATCAAGTATATAACTCTCTCCCTTTTGAAAATTATACCTAAATTTTCTTCCATCACTCCTTTTGTACCTGGAACCCAGCTTCCAAATACCTTTTCTCCAACAATCTCCACCCCTCGCTGTCCCCAAAGATAATTTTGTTATTAACTGAGATGTCTTTAAAGAAAGTAAAGGTACTCTTGCAGGGAAGTATTGCAGCCATTGAGACGGCAAGATCTCTCAAACAGCAATCAAATACCCAAACAGATAATTTCAGCATATTCTTTGAATAATTCCATAAGAAATCTTCTTGCTTTATGATCGTGCCATTGCAATCTTTAATGCCCACTGAGATAAGGTGGTTTAAGGCAGAATAACTTCAAGCTGAACATGGAGGTGCAGCACTGTGGCAAAATCGGTTTGACCCCTTTACTGAGGACAATTGAAATATGTTCCAAGGAGCAGAGAATTATTAGTCTAAAATCCAACAGTGTCAGGCAGTGAAATAATCCCAAACAAGCCAATAGTCCATATGATACTGAATAGCTTGTCTGTGCAGGAGTTTCAAATTCAGGTCACTAACAATGGCCCTTTGAGAGGTCCTGGGAAGAGATATGACTGGAGGACAGATGCTGAGCTACATCGTAGTACATCCTGTCCACTGGGACAGACCACCAGTGATGTAACTTGTAACCTTATCAGCTGTTTCAGGTCTTTCAACATCACTCTCATCCACAGTCCATGGGGTTGTGTTCCAACAGCACTCATCCACGGGTCACATCTCTTGATCTATAGCTACCTGGAGGCTCACATAGCAGCCTCCATGATGATCCAGATAGCTCACTTCTTTGCAGCTGCCATATGCCAAGGAGAATGAAAGGATATCTTATTGAAATATATAAAATTATGAAAGGGATAGATAAGATGGAGGCAGGAAAGTTGTTTCCACTGATAAGTGAGACTAGAACTAGGGATATAGCATCACAAGATTCAGGGGAGTAGATTTAGGACAGAGATGAGGAGGAACTGCTTTTCCCAGAGAGTGGTGAATCTGTGGAATTCTCTGCCCAATGAAGCAGTGGAGGCTACCTCAGTCAATAATTTTAAGACAAGGTTGGATTGATTTTGGCACAGTAGGAGAATTAAGGGTTACGTGGAAAAGACAGGTAGGTGGAGGTGAGTCCATGGCCAGATCAACCATGATCTTATTGAATGGCAGAGCAGGTTCAATGGGCCAGATCGCCTACTCCTGCTCCTATTTCTTATGTTCTAATTTTCTTATGAGAAAGCAGGTTCTGCGCAGCGAGCAGCCAGCAAAACTTCTACAACCCAACTCTATAGGCTCACATTGTGCTCTCCTCCCCTGTCTCTGGCACTGCTCTACCAGCTGCTGGTATTTGGCTTTCTTACATTCAAACACCTCCTCAATCCAAGACATACAGCATGACCACAGCATCTGCAGTGTACTTTGTGTTTACCTCCTCAATCCAGTCTTTCCTAGGAACCGTCAGTTCTACCGTGTCCACCTGCTTCAAGGTTTCTGACAGAATGACCATGTCAGGCCTCGGGGATGATGATGCGATGAAGTCAGGGAACTTTAATTGCTTACCAAGATCGACTTTCAGTTGCCAATCAGATGCCACGGCGAGGAAGCGTGATGGGGATCTGGCCTAAGACTGTGGTTTGTCTCCAGCTTTGACAAAGACTATGGGAAGCAATTAGCAGATAGAAAAATTCATCTGGAAATGGAGTACCTGGCTGAAGGCAGTATTACAATTTAGCACGAGATGGAGAAAGAGGAAAAATGTTTTCCCTTATTCCACAAATCATACAATGTAGAAAGCAGCCTGATTTTACATGGTAAAGCTCAGATTCTGCAAATTTAATACCACATTCAGGAATGGATATTTCTTCATATTTGTTAATACTGTATTTATAGACAATAGACAGTAGGTGCAGGAGTAGGCCATTCTGCCCTTCTAGCCAGCACCACCATTCACTGTGATCATGGCTGATCATACACAATCAGTACCCCGTTCCTGCCCTCTCCCCACATCCCTTGACCCTGCTATCTATAAGAGCTCTATCTAACTCTCTCTTGAATGCATCCAGAGACTTGGCCTCCACTGCCTTCTGCGGCAGAGCATTCCACATATCCACCACTCTCTGGGTGAAAAAGTTTTTCCGCATCTCTGTTCTAAATGGCCTACCCCTTATTCTTAAACTGTGGCCTCTAGTTCTGGACTCACCCATCAGTGGGAACATGCTTCCTGCCTCCAGTGTGTCCAATCCCTTAATAATCTTATATGTTTCAATCAGATCCCCTCTCATTCTTCTAAATTCCAGTGTATACAAGCCCAGTCGCTCTAAACTTTCAACATATGACAGTCCCGCCATTCCGGGAATTAACCTTGTGAACCTACACTGCACTCCCTCAATAGCAAGAAAGTCCTTCCTCAAATTTGGAGACCAAAACTGCACACAATACTCCAGGTGGGGTCTCACCAGGGCCCTGTACAGCTGCAAAAGGACCTCTTTATTCCTATACTCAATTCCTCTTGTTATAAAGGCCAGCATGCTATTAGCTTTCTTCACTGCCTGCTGTACCTGCATGCTTGCTTTCATTGACTGATGTACAAGAACACCTAGATCTCATTGTACTTCCCCTTTTCCTAACTTGACTCCATTTAGATAGTAATCTGCCTTCCTGTTCTTGCCACCAAAGTGGATAACCTCACATTTATCCACATTAAACTGCATCTGCCATACATTTGCCCACTCACCCAACCTGTCCAAGTCACTCTGCATTCTCATTACATCCTCCTGACATTTCACACTGCCACCCAACTTTGTGTCATCGGCAAATTTGCTAATGTTACTTTTAATCCCTTCATCTAAATCATTAATGTATATTGTAAACAACTGTGGTCCCAGCACCGAACCTTGCGGTACCCCACTGGTCACAGCCTGCTATTCCGAAAGGGACCCGTTAATCGCTACTCTTTGTTTCCTGTCAGCCAGCCAATTTTCAATCCATGTCAGTACTCTGCCCCCAATACCATGTGCCCTAATTTTGCCCACTAATCTCCTATGTGGGACTTTATCAAAGGCTTTCTGGAAGTCTAGGTACACTACATCCACTGGCTCTCCCTTGTCCATTTTCATAGTTACATCCTCAAAAAACTCCAGAAGATTAGTCAAGCATGATTCTCCCTTCATAAATCCATGCTGACTCAGACTGATCCTTCTACTGCTATCCAAATGTGTCATAATTTCCTCTTTTATAAATGACTCCAGCATCTTTCCCTGTTTTCTCTCTCCCTCCTTTCTTGAAAAGTGGGACAACATTAGCCACCCTCCAATCAGCAGGAACTGTTCCTGAATCTATAGAACATTGGAAAATGATTACCAATGCATCCACAATTTCTAGAGCCACCTCTTTAAGTACCCTGGGATGAAGACCATCAGGTCCCGGGGACTTATCAGCCTTCAGATTCAACAGTCTATCCAACAATGTTTCTTGCCTAATATAAATTTCCTTCAGTTCATCCTTTACCCTAGTTCCTTTGGCCACTTCCCTAGTGAAGACAGATCCAAAGTACCTGTTCAACTCGTCTGCCATTTCCTTGTTCCCCATAATAAATTCACCCGTTTCTGTCTTCAATGGCCCAATTTTGGTCTTAACTATTTTTTTGCTATTCACATACCTAAGGAAGCTTTTACTATTCTCCTTTATATTCTTGGCTAGTTTACCTTCGTACCTCATTTTTTCTTGGCGTATTGCCTTTTTTGTTATCTTCTGTTGCTCTTTAAAAGCTTCCCAGTCCTCCGGTTTCCCTCTCATCTTTGCTATGTTATACTTCTTCTCTTTTATTTTTACACTGTCCTTTACTTCTCTCGTCAGCCACGGCCGCCCCTTACTCCCCTTAGGATCTTTCTTCCTCTTTGGAATGAACCGATCCTGCACCTTCTGCATTATTCCCAGAAATACCTGCCACTGTATTTCCACTATATGAATGAGTAGCTTCTTTCCATCAAAAACTTTGGAGCTCATGTGCTTGTCTTGCATTTCAGAAACAGGTGCAATGTTTCTGAGCAGTAATGATTTCAAAAACTTTACACCATGTTTACCACAGGCCAAAAACTGTACATCTTCCAGGTATTTTCCTGCTATTTTTTATAAACTATCAGTGAATCTAGTTTAACATGATTGAAATGAGCTTTGCCTGCTTGCTACTCAGATGTGATCCAATTTCATAAGCCCACTTTCACTGCATACCTCTCAATAATACTAACAACTTTTTTTTTCAAATCACATATCAGATCTGGTGTAAGAATCAACTGCAGTTTGCATTAAACTTCCAATCTCTAGCACTCTGAATTACAAACAGAATAACACCAAGGGAACACTTAATCAACCAATCGGATACTAACCTTTTACATGTTTTGCAAATTGAGATATCCCAATAGTAGCAAACAGTAAAAGCTATTCAGCACAATGTAAATAAACATCAGAACAGTTTTCAAATAATACATAGGCCTTGGATTGTAATAATTTAACATTTTACAATTATAATTTACATAGTTTAACAACTGACTCTAAACTTAGTATATATTTTTTTGTAAACATGACAAGTTCTGCTGGAAACCCAAAGCAACATATAAAAAAGGCCGGAGGAACTCAGGATTCTGCCTAACCTGCTGAGTTCCTCCAACATTTTGTGTGTCTTGAAATACGTTTTTCATATTTTTTAAAATTCTTTGTTTGAAAGTGCAAGGAAACATTGCAAAATTTAAATATATTATTAGGTACAAAGACAATTTCTTTATTCTTGATGGATAAGAATACAGCACGAGTGAAAAATATGGTGGATGTCAAGGTAGCAGAAAGGTTAGAGCAACGCCATTACAGTTCCAGCTGTAAGATCAGGGTATGATTCTCGTCACCATCTGTAAGGAGTTCGTACATTCTCTCCACAATAGCATAGGTTTTCTCCAGGTGCTCTGGTATCCTCCACATTCCAAAGATGTTGGAATTACAGTTGTGAGTTGGCGCTGGAAGCATGGCAACACTTGTGGGCTGCCCCCCAGCCCCAGCAAAATCCTCATTAATTTGATTTGACGCAAATGATGTACCTCACTGTTAATTTCAATGTTCTGATGTACATGTGACAAATGAAGCTAATCTCTTAACCTCTTGACAAAGAGTAATTAGTGGTAAACAAAGCAATGTCAGGCACATTACACACCACCAGCAAGAAGTGTTTTGCCCATTGTTAGGTATTACTATACAAATTAGCCACAGGGCTAAGAAGTAGAAAGTTTGCATTGTAGAAAGGTAAACCATCCCACAAATTAACTCATCTGACACTTATGACTGACTTCCCCTGCCCTCACACAGATCGTCAGTATTAGCTGATCAAAGCAGAAACAGAGAAATTTGTAGGTACATCTATATAAAACCTTTCATTATTACATCAAATATTTCAGAATTATTATTTTAAAATAGAAAAGTAGATGTGATGATGCCATATTCCCAGGATTCTAAAATGCAATGACTGCAAAAGTATAAACAATTGCAGTCATCAATCTGTAATCAAACAGGACAAAGAAGATTCAACGATGTCCTCCAAGTTCTCTTAAAGCAAAAGAGGCCCACTGACTCTCATGAACTCTTGGTCCATGACCACTCAAAGCAGAGGAAGAACATTCAGATTGGTGTTAAAATCTTGACGCTGTACAGCACGAATATGCAACAACTTACATGGCACACTGCCACAAGAATGCAGCATTCATTACCAAGGACCTTCACTATCTAAGACATGATTTCTTCTCACTAAGACCATCATGAAGGAGGTACAGGACCACCAAGTTCACAAACACTTATTAGCCCTCAAACATTAGGCTCCTGAACCAGCATCTTCACACACTACAACACAACCTAAAGACTCACTTTCAAGGACCCTACAACTCATGTTCTCAGTATTATTTATTTACTTGTATATTTATTATTACTTTTTTCTTTTTGTATTTGCACAATTTGTCAGTCTCTGTGTGTAATTTTTAATTTATTCTATTACATGTCTTTGTTCTACTGCAAATGCCAGCAAGAAAATAAACTTCAGGATATTATTTGGTGTCATATACATCCTTCGATAATAAATTTAGTTTGAACTTTGAATCGGCCCTTCGCATATTGGCCTCTGTTACTGCAGAACTCCAAAACCAAACTTGATCTCCCTCCTAAGAACTACCTAGGAAGAAGACTGGGCAACATTTAGTAACTGGAGTTATCACGTGCATAGTTAAATGTAGAAGCCCAGAACTGCTACCAGTAATAGCTCACTCCTCTCCAGGGTATGCTTCTGAGGTCCTTACAAATAGAATATTCATTTTAAAAATCACTAAAATGACAAGCGCATTTTCTCATTGTTAAAATCAACACCTTTATGAATACAGGTAACCTTTTTAAATCAAATGACAGAAACTCATTTCATACACAGAATATAACTGCCACAATAATTATTTTAAACTTCCATGATTTTTTAAACAAAAATTATGTAATTTTTAATTAATTTATTGATATATTGAAATCTTAAATGTGTAGCCCAAAATCTTGTTTCTGATGTAAAAGTTGGTCAAGATAAGAGATTTTTTTCTTCTTTGCAATTTGTGACAATACTTCAATGTATTGTGTGCTTGCCCTCCTCTCAATTATCGTACATCACTGGTGCTTAATGCCCATGAAGGCATTCATCAAAATAAAATTTCTTGATGAACAGCTTTCTTCAAGGTCGTTTATTCTTGCTGTTCTCTAGTACTTGGTTTCTAAAAAGTTTGAAGTAAATTTATAATCAAAGCACATTGTCACCATATACAATCCTGAGATTCATTTTCCTGCAGGCATACTCAATAACTACATAATAAAATAAATACCCTAATAGAAACATTTAAAGACCACAGCAACTTGGGTGTTCAACCAGTGTACCAAAGACAACAAATTCTGTAAATACAGAGAAGAAACATTAATAATAAATTAACAAGAAATAAATATCAAGAACGTGAGATGAACTTAATACACAAATTATATCTAACAATTTAAGTAAATATCTAACTATATCTACACTCAGTGGCCATTTTTTTTGCATCCAGGTGTAGAACTCGGTATGGTCTTCTACTGCTGTAGCTCATATACTTCAAAGTTCAGAGGTGTTCTTCTGCACACCACTATTGTAACAAGTGGTTATTTGAGTTACTGCTGCCTTCCTGTCAGCTTGAACCAGTATGGCTATTTTCTTCTGACCTCTCTCATTAAACAAGGCGTTTTTGCCACAGAATTGCTGCTCACTGAACACAAAATACCAAAACATATACACCAGATAGTTTCAATAATTATTTGCAATTTTCTTATTACTTATTTTCAAAGAAAGGAACATGGTGTGACCTGACTAGTGTTGAACTAGAACACTGAAGTCATTGAATGGCTTTTGATGGTTTGTTATGGTTTACATTTTGTTGCAAAACTGGATAAGCATAACCTTTGTTAGATCGGTTTGTTTAATGTATAGCTCCTGATTATAGTAAAACTTAATTAAATATTTACCAAAAAAATTGCTGCTCACTGAATTTTTTGGGGGGTTTTCTACACCATTTTCTGTAAATTCTAGAGATGTGTATGAAAATCAAAGGAAATTAGCAGTTTCTGAGATACACCAACAATCAGTCCACAGTCAAAGTCACTTAGATCACATTTCTTCCCCATTCTGATGTTTGGTCTGAACAACAACTGAACTTCTTGACCAGTCTGCCTAAGTTAAGTTGCTACCACATGATTGGCTGATTAAATATTTGCAATAACGAGCAGGTGTACTTAATAAAGTGGCTACTGAGCTTATATGTTTATCCATATTTATTTATTGAGATGCCACACGGAATTGGCCCTTCCAGCCCTTTGAGCCACGCAGCCCAGCAATCTCCCAATTTAATGAGAGCCTAATCACAGAACAATTTACCATAACCATTTAACCTACCAACTGGTACATTTTTGGACTGTGGGAGAAAACAGGAACATCCACAAGGTCATGGGGAGAACATACAAACTCTTTAAAGGCAACAGTGGGAATTGAACCCAGGCCGCTTGTACCGTAAAGCTTTGTACTAATCACTACGCTACCATGCCACCCCAATATCTAGCAATACTTAAGTTGTTAGATACATTTAGTATGTATATATTTATAAAGAGCTGATCCCTAAAGCTTTATTGAACAATAAGCAATGAATACTTCTATTGCTTAAAAAGCATTAAAAAACAATTACATCACAAGGTCACATACTAAAGTTCTTAATTTTTAGCTATTCCAGTACATGTTTACAATCAGCAGGCTTTTTTTTAAATGATTATTTAGTTTCTACTGTGGCTAGTAAATAAGATGTCAGTGGCTAAAATTAAGTTAATGAGCAGTAGATTCTCAGACTCTAAAAATAGCATGTCAAATGTGAGCAATCCATCATTTCCAAAAACAATTACGGAAACTTCTAAAGACAAGTGAAGACAGAGCAGATCAAATGGAACCCAACTTCATCTACTGACAAAGTAAAAGTCAGGCAGAATTTAAACATCTTAGCTATTAGAAGAAAGATAAATTTTGTAATACATACATATTCATGATTCTCTTCAGGATTGCAAACTTTCATGCTTGTTTTTAAAATAACATTAACATTTGAATTTAAAATAGCCAATTTACCTATTTATTGCCCTGGTTCAATCATCAGCACTGTGGCAATGTGTTCTTTACGACAGCCCAATGCATTACATCATGAATATTTAATCTTTTTTAAGGCAACAACTGCCAGAGACTGTATAACAGACAGGACATTTCAACTGCAATGCATATTTCCAATTCCATCACTGCTGAATACCAAAAAAGGATCTGGACAAGTTATTGCTAGAATGATCTGTCACGATAAAAGGCTTCAACATAACTTTACCAAGAATACATTTATCCACAATTCAATAAAAGACAATATATTTTACATAACCATAAAAACAAGCAAGTGGGATTAAAACAAAAGAATCACATGGTTCCACAAATTAAGTAGAAACAGAGTTTGTAAACTGATCTGCATAATAAAGAGCCAATAATACTAAGAAAATAAAAATTCCTTTTATTCATTCCTACACTTCCCAGAATTCAAGATCTTCTGTAGATTCTGTACATAGCATACATATGTAGTGAATGCATTTAGAATTGAGACACAGAAGTGGCACAGAAAAAATACTTCAAGTTTTTTTTGAAGAGCAATCCTTTTAATCACATCCTCCACCGCATCGCCACCCCCACATACACACACTTCCCATACACACTCGCAAGTTATCAACATTGTATGCATGTATACATTTCCCCTAACAAAGGCCACAACTGCATCTGTATTTTACAAAGTCCTTTCAAATCCCAGCCACATATTTCACAAAACATTTTGCTTCATTTCACTTCTGCTTACTTAAATTAGACAAAACAATTTCTCTCCACTCATTCTTCATAAATCTCTCGAGTTTAAACATTTCTTACTTCTCCCCCCAAATGCCAATCTTAAACTTTGCCAGCATCATACACATCCAGACCACAATCTTGGTCAAAACATTGACCAAAGATCAAATTCCACAAGTGACACAATGGCAGTTTGCCAAAATGTAGCAACATGGAGAAACATTGCAATGGTTGGAATCACCTTTGCAAAGAGGAAAATGGCCATAGATTTTTAGAAGTCAATCAATCCAGACCTAGGGTGTTGCTGCAAGAGTTCCTTAGGAGAGTTTTGGGGGTGGGGGGAGATAAAAGGGGGCAAAAGTCAACCAAAGTCAACTGCTTCATTAACCTTCCCTCCATTAAAAAATTAGATATGGAGGTGTCATTTTTAATTGCAATCCAACTCTATTTGCACTTCTAAGTTTGCGTAGATTCAGCAGGTCATCTAAAACTTTCATAAACTTTGATAGATGGACAATGGAGAGGATCTTATCTGGTTGCATCACAGCCTGGTATGGAAACATTAGTGCCTGTGAATGGTAAAGTCCACTGATGGATACACCCCAATCCATCAGAGACAAAAACAACCCCAACAATGAGTACATCTACAAGGAAGCAGCACCCATCATCAAAGACCCCAACCGTTCAGGCCATGCTCTCTTTTCGCTATCAGGAGGTAGAGAACCTTGGGTCCCTCACCACCAGGTTCAGTAACAATTATTACTCTACAATCATCAGGCTCCTGAACCAGAAGGGATAACTTCACTTACTTCCTGATTCCACAATCTGTAGACTAACTTTCTATAACTCTACAATTCATGTTCTCAGTATTATATATTTACTTTTTTTATATTTGCAAAATTTGTCTTCCTTTGCACTTTGGTTGTTTGTCAATCTTTGTTTATCTATAGTTTTTTCAGAAATTCTACTCTATTTCTTTATTTTCTGATAAATGCTTGTAAAGAAAATGAATCTCAATGTAATATATGGAGACATATACTTACTTAGGTGATAAATTTACTTTGAACTTTATTCAAAATTCCTCTGCATATAATCCATGCAATATAATTAGGCAACATGTTGGCAAGTAAGATCCATGCTACAAGTGCAGCAGTCACTTGCTGTTCAATGACATTAGTGTGACACAGTACCGTAGTGGTTAGCGTAATACTTCACAGTGATTTGGGTTCAATTCCTACCATTGTCTCCAAGGAGCCTGTACTTTCCCCTGACCTGTGGGTTTCCTCCTGAGCTCAGGTTCATTGTAAAAGATGTATGGATTAGGGCTAGTGTGGGCATGCTATGTTGGCAGCACAACCCTCAAACAGTGGTGGTCATTGATGCAAACATCACACTTCAGTGTAGTTTCAACATACATGTGACAAATAAAGCTAATCTTTAAAGCCTACTCGGACTCTTCCCTCTACGTAACCTTGTCAAACTCTGCAGAGCATTCACTTGGCACTTTTTCCTACACTAAATATATAAAAGCTAATTGCTGTTGAGTAGTTTTTGCAAAGATCAAGGTAAATATAAAGATAAATATAAATTGATCAACCCGATTGGTGATGGATAACTGAGCCAGTTATACATTTGAATTCTTTAGTTCTATATTCCTCAACGAACAGCAACAATGAGAACTACAGATGAAGAAAAATAAACAGTTGATTTTTTGGCATGAGACCCTTCAGGATCCCTGATGAAAGGCCTCAGTCTGAAACACAAACTGTTTTCCTCTTCATCGATGCTGCCTGACCTGCTGCGTTCCTCCAGCATTTTGTGTGTTGCTCAAGACTTCTAACATATGGAAAATCTCTTGTTTTGATATAGAATGACTAGAATTATACTCAGGAAAATCTTATTAGAAGCTGAATAATCAAGAGGTAGAGAGGTAAGGAAACAACTGCCAAATCGTACAAAGGGCAAATAAATTCAGTATTCTGAAAGTGACATGGCCAAACATCACCCTTGGAAAGATCCAGAAGGAAATGGTGTAAAGAGCCAGGGAATTGGTTCAAAAAGGATAAAAGGATATGGGTAGAAATTGACTCATCAGTAACAACACGGGCTATGGAAAGAAAATGCATAAGCTTGAAAGCTCAAGACAACAGCAGTGAATAATGGTAGACAAGTTTATGTGGTTTAAAAAATGGTATAGGAAAGTCAGGAACAAAACACACTCAAAAGATATACTCTCCATATCAAACAATTCCTCAAATTCTGGTTTATTAGCCCATGCTTTGAGCCTTTACTTTGTAACTGCTTAGAGCCCCAGTCATTGTGTAAAGCCATGACAAATATTTTTTAAAAGCTATTATATAATTGGGATGAGTATTCTTAAAGGTGGCCTCAAATGACTTCACCATGAACTCACCCATATCAATAGGACTAAGATTCAATATGATATTTTTGAACATGCAACAAGTAATAGGCTAGAGTTCTATGAATGACTCTAGCATTAAAAATGTTAAGATACAAAGAAAAAATTTCTGGCCTGGAAACGAGTCCCAGAAAGGTACTTTTAATGGAAAAAGGGACATATTAATGGGGCAATGTAATCTCTGAAAATAATTTACAGAAAACTTGTGATAGGCCAATGCAATGATTGCATCAATAAAAAGAAAGCTATACAGCTGTCGTGAAATTTTACATGAAGATTGAGCAACTCATAGAATCATCTCATACATAAGGTTCACATTGCGTGCCAGATAACTAACTGCAATGTGGTGGAACTAGTGCATAGCTCCAGTAACCCAGTTTGAATCCTATTGGGAGTATAAAAGTTGCATTGTTTGCTGTGTAACCAAAACTATGTAGTCAGCTTTGAGCTTGCTATTTGCTATGCATGTATCCAATTTAGTAGGAGAATGAAATCTTAAGAATGTAGAAAATAATGGGGTGTTAATGAGGCTACCTAAGAGATGTAGATTATAATGGTGTGTTAATGAGGTAGCTAAGAGATGTTGATTAGAACATGATTAAGTCAATGGGTAGAAACAATAGTGGCGGATGTACTTGTGATATGCAACTGTAGACCGATTGGATATGCTAACGCAACTAAACCAGTAGATTGCTATAAAAAATGCTATGTACAAGGATCGGTGGGCAATCAGCGACTAGCTCAATGACAGTCTCAGCTTTGATTTGCAAATTAAAGTTTAACCCTTCTTGAAGAATCTTCTGCGTCTCCTGGTCGTTTGTGGGGCACGAGAAACCACGACAATCCCAACCTCTGACAATGTTAGTGTAGAGCTTGTACATTCTCTTTTTCACTGCACGGGCTTTCTCCAGATGCTCTAGCTTTTCCCCGGAGGAGGAGGAGATTTCTGAGAATGAGTGGGTTCATGTATGAGGAGCAGTAAACGACCCAAGGCATAAATATTTGCTGGAGTTTAGAAGAAAAAGGACGAGATCTCATTGAAACTTACCAAATATTGAAAGACCCAGATAGAGTGGACTTTCAGAGGATGTTTCCATTAGTGGGAGATTCAAGGTCCAGAGGGCACAGCATCAGAATACAAAGATGTCAGAGATGAAAAGGAATTTTTGTAGCCAGAGAGTGGGTGAATCCGTGGAATTAATTGCCACACACAGTTGTGGAGACCCAAGACATTGGTTATATTTAAAGCAGATTAATACACTCTTGATCAGTAAAGGTGTCAAAAGTTACAGGGAGAAAGCAGGAGAACAGTGTTGAGAGGGAAAATAAATCAGCCAGGATGGAATGGCGGATTTGATAGGCCGAATGGCCTAATTCTGCTCCTATGTTTTATGGTCTCCCACATCTCAAGGATGTATGAATTTAATCCCAAATTACTTCAGCTGTGTAGGTGAGTTGTTGAATCTGGAGGAATTTGCAAGGAAAGTGGAGATTAGAAAAGAATCAGTGTAAATGGGTGTTTGTTAGCCAATGAACCAGTAAGCTGAAGATGTTCGTGTCCCCACTGCATTATTCTGGGAAATTTAACTTCTTTAGCTGTATTCGTATGGCATTACATGGGTGACTAAGTTGATCCAGGAGATAAGCTCAAGATATTCAGCCACTTGATGGTGCTCTAGAGGCATGCAAGGAATCCGTTTACTGTTAAACAGATAGGAAACCAAACTCAAATGTGAAGATGAATGAATGAATGAGTGCCTCTGCTTCCTTAGAAGTTGTGAAGATTCAGCACGACATCTAAAACTTTGACAAACTTCTATAGATGTATGGTGGAGAATATATATCCTGGTATGGAAACACCAACACCCTTGTATGGAAAAGCCTACAAAAAGTAGTGGATACAGCCCAGTCTATTGTGGGTAAACTGAGCCCCACAATTGAGCACATCTATATGGAACACTATCGGAGGAAAGGAATATCCATCATCGGGGACCCGCACCATCCAAAACATGCTCTCTTCTCGCTGCAGCCTTCAAGAAGGTGGTACAGGAGCCTCAGGCCCCACACTACCAGTTTAAGGAACAGCTATTACCCCTCAACGACCAGGCTCTTAAACAAGAGTGGATAACTTTGCTTGCCCCATCACTGAACTGCTCCCACAACCTATGGACCCATTTTCAAGGACTCTTCAGCTCATTTTCTTGATATTTATTTATTTATTTATTTATTTATTATTATATTGTTTCTCTTTTACATTTGCTTAGTTTGTTGTCATTTGCACATTGGTTGTTTCTCTGCCCTGTTGGATGCAGTCTTTCATTGATTTTATTGCATTTCTTGGATTTACTGTGTATGTCTGCCAAGAAAATGAATCTCTGGGCTGTACATAGTGATACATATACTTTGATTATAATTTTACCTTGAACTTTGAATGTATTGTCTAATATTAAAGTCATGAAAGCTAATAAGTGACAAGCAAATACTACTTGGAAGAATAAATATCTGCTTTATTAGTCCACTTAAACATTGTAAATGTAGCATTTCTTATAAAGAATCCACTACTTTTATAGGCTCTTCTGTACAAGGCCATTGGTGTTTCCACACCAGGATATATATTCTCCACCACACATCTACAGAAGTTTGTCAGTGTTTTGGATATAGTGCCAAATCTTTGCAATCTTCTATGGAAGTAGATGCACTCAGCAAAGCAAACAAACAAGACACGGAGACCGTGGTACCAGATTAGTGCTCTCCAGAGCTCACTACTTTCTACTGCACTCTTAGCCCAAAAAAAATCAAAACCTGCCAGCTCAGTAGTGTATCAGACAACATCTTGAACACAGTAAATCTTCCGCATCCACTGAGCCAGTGAGGACACAGTTGTAGAGCTGATTCAATGAACATTCAAATCCCCATGTACACAACACCAATGCTAACTGAGGTACCAATGCATCAATAATAGATTATCTCCATATTCTTTCAAGAAAAATATAATAAATGCATGTTTCTTCCAGTATACAGATGTGTGACCATTAGCTCTCAAGATAAAAGATTGTTTAGTGCCATTTCCAATACTGTACACAAATATAAAGAACAATTGTTACTCCAGATGCAATACAACACAAAAAAGAACAAAGCACAATAAAAATATATAAAATAAAATACAAAGCACAATAAATATAAATACATAAAATAGCTTACTGTGTATACATAGATTGATTGTAAGTGCCTAATGCTAGGCACAGGAATGCCTGTACATAAAGTGACTCAGCCAGGAAATGATAGAATAGTGGTGGTTGGGAGTGTGGTGGGGCGGCTTAGTGGATGGAAGTGTTGATTAGCCTTACTGCTTGGGGGAAAGTACAGTAAATGTTTTTGTGTCTGGTGGTCCTGGCAAGGATGCTACATTGCCTCCTCCCTGATACTGTAGAAATATTATTTGCTACAACACTACAGAGAATATGCAAATTATACTACTAAACAACCTACATTCACAAAGAACCTTTAATAGAAAGAAAAACACCAGGCCAGTAAAGATTTAAAATTGAAGGACTGCATTGTTTTGACCCTTGCAAAGAGGTATGAGAGTTCTAGCATTTTCCTGTTATTGGTTACCTTCCAAAATCTATGTAAACAGATTAGAAAAGCCCGAAGGTTGAAGACCAAAGTCAACAAGTCCAGAGGCAGAAAGCCTAAAGGTTGAATCTACAAGTCTGGACCAGGGGCTTGGGGTTGGAGGTCTGATTTTTTTTTATAAAGAGGCCAGACCCAAAACAGAGGCCCGGAGCCAGCCCAATCAGGGGTTGAAGGGCTGTCTGTGTGTGAGAGGAGGTGGGAGGGGGGTAAGGGGACTTGTTTCGCTGCTGTTGTCTTATTTTGTTTTGTTGTTGCTGCTGCCTGTGTGGTTATTGAACACTGAGGACATTCTATGCTGGCCCTAGAATGGGGAGGATATTGAGAAACAAAGTAAAGGGACCACCCTGTACTTGTGCCTGTGCACAAATATTTTTTTTAAAAATCATGAAGACAAGTAGGCAAGCCGAGATACAGGATGCGCTCTTTCAAAACCCAAACCACCAGGTTCAGGAACAGTTATTACCCTTCAAACCTCAGACTCTTGAACTAAAGGGATAACTCCATTTGCACCAACATGGAAATGTTCCCACAACCTATGGACTCACTGTCAAGGAGTCCTCATCTCATTTATTGTCTGTTTATTTATGTATGTATGCATTCATTTATTTATTATTGTATTTGCACAGTTTGTTGTCTTCTCTTCATTTGGCTGTTTGCCCATCATGTGTGTGGTTTTTCATCGATTCGATTACGGTATATATCTTTGTTCTATTGCAAATACCTGCAAGAAAATGAATCTCAAGAGTAATATATGGTGACATACACGTAATTTGATAATAAATGAACTTTGAACAAGCACAAGGAGGTTTAAGTTGTAATTGTATGCCAATTCTCAAATCAGAGAATCTCGCAGTAAAAAAGGACATGGCAGCCTGTAACACATTAACAGCGATTGTTAGTTTCCGCTTTCACTGTGAAATGGGTGACACTTCTCTGTCCATTGTGAGGGTGAGGGTAAGAGGGAGAGAGAGAGGAGGGGGAGGAGAGAGGGGGGAGAGAGAGAGGAGGGGGAGGAGAGAGGGGGGAGAGAGAGAGAGAGAGACTGTGGCATATAGAGCATTCGAGTAAACAACAGTTTTTGTTACTGCAGATCATGGTCTCTCTTTGGGTCCTCTGCTATTGCTTGATGGGTAGTGGGCGCTGACGTCTTTTAGCTGAAATGTGTGGGGGGGGAGGGTGATGCTTTGCTGCTGATTACATGGGGGAGGGGAAGAGGGGGCTTTGGAGTTCTAACATTTTTCTGTCATTTATTCTTTTGGGGTTTTTTGTGGATGTCCGTGAAGACCTAGTATTTCAGGATGACTATTGTATATAGTCTCTGATGATAAATAGAACCATTTGAACATTCATTATGTCACTGCTGATGAACTGGTAGCTCTGCTCACCATGTTGAAAGAAAGATTTCTACGAAGAATAAACAAGAGATACTGCAGATGCTGGAAATCCAGACTACAAAGAATGCAGTTATTTATGAAGATGTTTCCAATAGTGGAAAGTTTAGCTCGAATGTAAAGATTGGATACTTTTGGAACAGAAGCCAAGGAGAGACAAGAGAGATGTAATTATTTGAGGATCCTACAAAGAAATAATAGGATGGACTTTTGGGTGCCACAGAGGCATAGTGGCTAGTGTGATGTTATTACAGCCTGGAGCGTCAGAGTTCAGACTTCAATTCTGGCGTCCTCTGTAATGAATGCTTGTACATTCTTCCCTTCTTCCAGGTACTCCAGTTTCCTCCCACAGTCCAAAGACATACCAGTTAGTAGGTTAATTGGTCATTGTAAATTGTCCGTGATTATGCTAGGGTTAAAGAGGTAGGTTGCTGGGCAGTATGGCTTGTTGGGCCGGCAAGGCCTAACTGCCTGAGAGAGTGTGAAGGCAGAAATCCTCACAAAATATATGAAGTGTCTAAAGGTGTAATTGTAGAGGATTGTACAGATGTCCGTAAGGGGGACTGGCGCTGAGCAGCTCTACTTCAACTGGCATAGCCTCCACTGTATTTTTCTGTAGCAACTAAAATGTACCATTGTGAATTAATCCCATTTACTGAGATTCAGAGATTGCTCATTATTTTGTTTACATTATAATCGTTTCATTAAATGCCTTCAAAGGTTTTCTAGCTTGATGAAACTAATTATCTATTTTCATTATCTATGTGCAAGGAGCCAAAGTAGAGCAACGGAGAAAGAGAATCTTGTAGATCAGAGGTTTCCAAATTTACAGCATTAGGTTGTTCTTGCCAGATCTGTGAGCTTGCACACCACTAGACCACATATACAGACACTATGCTTTAATCTCTTTATTTCACAATTACTTTTACAATGTAGAAAATGTAAGAATATGATTTAAACAATAGCTTATTAGAAGTACCTGTACAGTTCTTGCCATTCTTGTGATTTCATGGATGAGATTATTTGGTGCAAAATATGCTGTTTTTTAAAATTTTCTGATAAAGATTAACTTTATTTGTCATATGTACATCAAAACATACAGCAAAATGCATCATATTTGTCAAAACAAATCAGATGAACTGCCTGCACGTGTCACTATGCTTCCAGCAGCATCATACCATGTCCACAATTTACCAAGCCTAATCAATACATCTTTGGAACTTTTGAGGAAACTGAAGCACCCAGAGCAAACCCACACAGTCATGGGGAGAACCTACAAACTCCTTACAGATAGCAGCAGGAATTGAACCCCAAATGTTGATGGCTGGCACTGTAAAGTAAATGCAATAACCAGTATGCCATTTTGCCACTCAATTCAGTGATTTATTTAATTCCAGCAAATGATGAAATGCTTTTTTCACATGTCAGTTATAGGAATTTATTGAAATTTTGATAGCTTGGGAACTCTGATTGCAATGGGACTCTTATCAACTTCTGTTGCACAAGACTTCCATTTAAATATACATGACTCCCTGTTGCTCTCCAATTCCAAATTTCAGGAGGATAACAGGTGCAAGATAACACAACAGATGTAGATCACGTACCTGTCACAAGTACTCACAAAAAAATACTTTCAACAACTTCGTTGCCACCCAATCCCCATATTTGCAAATTGTGCACATACAATGTGCAGTTTCAGAATAATTTTACAAAGCACAGAAACCACATAAGCTACATACATAGAAAGTTACTAACACTAAAGCCAATTACCATATTTTTATTAGTTACAATGCATAGAATGAGCAATTCTATTCTATTAAATATAATGAAAATGGCTCTGAAATGCTCCTTATATTAAATTATATGAAATGGACAATTTAACATTCTCTTTGCTAGTCATAGAGCACTATAGCACAGACACAAGGCCTTCAGCCCATCTAATCTATGCCAAACTATTACTCTGCCTAGTCCCGTCAACCCACGCCTAGATCATAGCTCTCCATACCCTTCCCATCCATGTACTCATCCAAACTTCTCTTTGGAATGTGGGCAGAAAGTGGAACTCCTGCTGGAAGCCCACGCAGTCATGGAGAGAACGCACAAATTCAGTTCAAAAGTAAATTTATTATCAAAATGCATAAATCTCACTAAATACAACGCTGAGATTCATTTTCTTATCGGCATACTTAATAAATCCATAACAAAATAAAACTATAACAGAATCAATGAACGACCACTCAACTTGAGTGCTCCAAGTGCAGAAGACAAAAAACAGTGTAAACACAAAAAGAGAGGGATAATAATAGTAAATAAATAAGCAGTAAATACAGAGAACATGAGATGAAGAGTCCTTGAAAGTGAGTCCATTGGTTGTGGGAACATTTAAATGATGGGGCACGAAGTTGAGCGAAGCTGCTTCAGGAGCCTGATGGCTGAGGGTCAAATGGGTCCTGAGGCCCCTGAACCTACTTCCTGATGGCAGCAGATAGGAGAGGGCCTGGCCTGGAGGATGGGTGTCCCTAATGATGGATGCTGCTTTCCTGAAACAGCATTTCATGTAGATGTGCTTGATGATAGGGAGGCTATATCCACTACTTCTCCTTAACAAACTCCTTACAGACAGCAGCAGAATTGAACCAGGTCACTGGTACTGTTAATAGTGTTACTGTGCTCTTAGATTTTCTTTTATTGACATAGCAACATTTCATACAATGTTAATAAAATTCAAAAAAGATAAAGGATGAGGGCAGTAAGAATTAATTTTCAAATGTACTGCCTACTATTTTTTCATAAATGAATATTGCCTTGGTTCTTGTAGAGCCATAGAAAATAATAGTCCTTCAGCCCATCTAAACCATGCTGAACTGTTATTCTGCCTAGTCTCATCAACCTCACCAGGACCATAGCCCTCAAAACCCCTCCTGTCCATGTATTTATCCAAACTTCTCTTAAATGTTGAAATTGAACCCACATTCACCCCTTCTGCAGAATCAGAGTCACATTTTTCTTCTAAATTTAATGGTAGCTTGTCTTCAACCATACATCTACCCTGAGTCCCACTCCCTTACCAAATTAGCTTATACTCTCGCCAAGAGTACTACCAAACTTCCGTGTAAGGATGTTGGGCCCATTCTGGCTTGGTTTGTATAGGTCCCACTCAAAGTAATTGATAAAAACATTCATAACCTAACACAGGTGTACAATATCTCAATATACAATCTGAGAATTAAGATTTTTTTTAAAAAATGCTTTTACATCTTCATTTCAACTTTGCTTTTCATTTTTTTGCCTCATTGTACAATAGAAACTTCAAATTTCACATTATCTTTTTTAAAACTTTCATTTTCATTATTACTGTGGAATCACTTGAGCCTATGCTACATTTGTTTCCTGTTTTAGCTGCTAAATTTTAACTGCGTTCTTTAAAAGACGAAATATTAAAACACAGAGAAGGGAGAGAAAACCAACTTGACTCTAAACTAAACACAGACATTATAAACATTATAAAATACAATTAGTAAAGATGAAGACCACAACAACTACAAAAAGATGATAAACAACAATCAAGGTTTTTACTCAATACTCTAGACTTTTCTATACCATCTAAATTCTCTCTGGTTCAATGCCTTCATTGGGTGGTCTTTCATTGATTTTGTTATAGTTACTATTCTATAGATTTGCTGAGTATTCCACAAGAAAATTAATCTCAGGTTGTATATGATGACATATACATCCTTTCATAATAAAATTACTTTGAACTTTAAATTGACATACTGAAGTTTACAGAGAGAGATGATCCAATTTATATATGAGATTAGGACCAGATCTCAGCTTCAAAGTAAAAGAGTCCATGGCTCTTTTCTAAGAATGGTGATGCCCTCAAGGCTCTTAGTCAACAATTATGATTACAAAATGCATTTACGCTAAACTATTCCTTCTGTGGGATCGTACACTACATAACACGGCTGTTAGGCTTCTCTGTATTACATGAACAGCCACCTGTCAAAAATCATTGGTAAAAATTCAAAGAGATATGGTACAATTCAAGTTAATCCTATAACTTGCTTTGAAATGAATTCAATATATCTTCAGAAGCAAGCATTCATCTAGAGACAAATTAATTGAAACAGAGGAGGATAAAAAGAAAGTTAAAACAAAAATCAAGATACAAAATAATCGATTTATTAACCATTTACAGAAGCTTATATACTATAAATTGCTGGCAAGCTGATTATTTGAGGTACATTTGAAATGAAACAATTATATACATTCAAATAAGCCCATCAAATTGCACAGTTGTTAATAAACTTAGATAAATTTCATAAACTTGGTTATTGTGTCAAAAGCCAAAGCAAAGCATGTGTCTTGACCTAGCACACAGATCAAAATATTGTCTCCACAGCTCCCCATTTCCTTAGCATGACCCATTCCTTCATATTGCAAAAAAATTAAAGCATCATAATAGTAAAGGCTTTATTGCAATATTGTAATAAGTACACCTACATTTTTGTAACGTCAACCATATCATCTGCATATGCATCAAGAAAAGAGTTGAAAAAAAATTTACTTTCCTTCCCCACCCTCAACAAAAAAAACTGGGTGAATTATTTTACACTGCATCTGAAATATCTAGGGATAGGGATTTGTGAATTCTGCAAAACTCCACTACCTGAACATTATCATTACCTTGGCCCTGAGGTAATGCTGCAGCTCTATAAAACTCTGGTTAGACCACACTTGTTCAGTTCTGGTCTCCACCAACTGATTTCTAAATGGACAATGAATCCATATAATATACATATTTATTTTGTTCTCTTGTTGCATTACTTATTCAAGTTCGTATATATTAAATTATATACAGTGCCTATAAAATGTATTCATCGCCTTTGGATGTTTTCATGTTTTATTGTTTTACAACATTGAATCATAGTGCATTTATTTTGGCTTTTTTGACACTGATCAACATAAAAATCTCTTTCACGTCAAAATGAAAACAGATCTCTTCTAAGTGTTCTAAATTAATTACAAATATAAAACACAAAATAATTGATTGCATAAATATTCACCCCCTTTAATATGACACACCAAATCATCACTGATGCAGCCAATTGGTTTTAGAAGTTACATAATTAGTAAAATGAGATCTGTTTTTGGAGACCTGTGTGCAGTCAAGGTGTTCCAATTGATTGTAATAAAAATATACCTGCATCATGAAGGTCCAACTGCTGGTGAGACAGTACCCTGTCAAAAACTACACCATGAAGACAAAAGAACACTCCAAGCAACTCTGCAAAAGGGGTAGTCAGAAGATGGATACAAGAAAATTTTCAAGTCACTGAACATGCCTTGGAGAAGTTAAGTCAATAATCAAGAAATGGAAAGAATATAGCACAGTTGTAAAACTGCTTAGAGCAGGCCGTCCTCAAAAACTGAGTGACCATGCAAGAAGGGGGCATGTGAGGAGGCCACCAACAGACCTGAGTTACAAGCTTCAGAGGCTGAAGTGGCAGAGCCTGCTCATACAACTGTTGCCCAGGTGCTTCACCAGTAGCATCTTTATAGGAGAGTGGCAAAAAGAAAGCCACTGTTGAAAAAAAAACTCGCATCAAGTCTCAGCTGGAGTTTGTCAGAAGGCACATAGAAGACTCTGAAGTCAGCTCGAAGAAGGTTCTACGGTCTGATAAAACTAAAATTGAGCTTTGTGGCCATCAGATAAAACACTATGTTTGACGTAAGCCAAACACCGCACATCATCAAAAACACACCACCCCTACCATGAAACATGATGGTAACTGCATCATACTGTGGGATGCTTCACTGCAGCAGGCGCTGGAATACTTGTGAAGGTAGAGAGTAAAGTAAATGCACTAAAATACAGGGAAATCCTGGAGGAAAGCCTGATGCAGTCTGCAAGAGAACTGTGACTTGGGAGATTTGTTTTCCAGCAAAACAATGCCAGGAGTGACTTAAAAATAAAAAAGTTAATATCTTGGAGTGGCCAAGTCAGAGTCCAGACCTCAATCCAATTGAGAATTTGTGGCTGCACTTGAGAAGAGCTGTTCACTCGTGATCCCCATGCAATCTGACAGAGCTTGAGCAGTTTTGTAAAGAAGAATAGAGAAAATTGCAGTGTCCGGATGTGCAATGCTGATAGACACCAACCTAAATAGGCTCAAGGCTGTAATTGCTGCCAAAGATGCATTTACTAAATATTGGCTTGGAAGCAGGTGAATACTTATGAAATCAATTATCTTGTGTTTTATATTTGCAATTGTAGAGATCTGTTTTCACTTTGATATGAAAGAGTCTTTTTCTCTTGATCAGTGTCAAAAAAGCCAAATTAAATTATGTGGTTCAATGTTGGAAAACAATAAAACATGTAAGCTTCCAAGGGAGGTGAATACATTTTAAATACTTTTTATAAGCACTGTATGTATATGTATATATATTTCATGACATATACCAGTGATATTAAACCTGAACTGATTTACAATACAAGATGGATGTGGAAGCTTTAGAGAGGTTGCAGAAGAGATTTACCAGGATGTTGCCTGGATTAGAAACCATGTCTTAACCATTAGGCTCTTTAACCTGCGGGGATAACTTCACTCACCCCATCAATGAACTATTCCCACAACCTATGGACACACTTGCAAGGACTTTTCATCTCATGTTCTCAGTGTTTATTGCTTATTTATTTATTATTTATTTTTGCATATGCACAGTTTGTTTTTTCTTTACACTGGCTGTTTGACAGTCCTTTTGGGTTTGGTTTTTCATTGATTCTATTGTGTTTCTTGGATTTACTGTGTATCCCCGCAAGAAAACAAATTTCAGGTTTGTAGATGGTGACATATATGCACCTTAACAATAAATTTACTTTGAACATGTGCTTCTGTCCATTTCCAATGACTCATCTCAGGTCACAAGTCTCAATCAATCCTTGCAATCACTTCCCATAGAGGAACTTAGGCTAGAATTCCAGTTGTAGTAGTCTGGTGTCAGGAATGCAAACAATATGGCCTACTCAACATACAGTGTAATTAGGCCTCAATGCTGGCTGGACAGAACAGTAATGTCGTTTGGTTCTGCTTTCAAGAGCACAACCAAATTGTAGGGTTTTAGCAAGATAGGACACGTGTTTTGAGAAGCCTTCCAGGAGTAATTTAGTCCTAAGCATATAGGAATACAGATATTACTACCCCAATAGGCCACAAGTTACACGCAGCTCTCAGATCTTGAACTTCATAGAACTTTTACCGTACAGTTAAACTTCTTCAAGATCAAACTAAAACTTTCCTCCCATGTAGCCCTCCATTTTTCTTTAAATGCATCTGCCTCTACTGGTAACACATTCCATTACCCACCATTCTCAGTGAAAAAAATTACCTCTAACATCCCCTTGTACTTTTACCCAATCACCTTAAAACTATGCCCTCTTGTATTAACTATTTCTGCCCTGGGAGAGAGTCTCTGGCTGTTATTCTATCAATATCTCTTATCATCTTGTATACCTCTTTCCTCCTTTGCACCAAAGAGAAAACCTCCAGGTCACTCAATCTTTTCATGCTGTCTAATCCAGGCAGCATCCTGGTAAATCTCTTCTGCGTCCTCTCTAAAGTGTCCATATCTTTCCTATAATGAGGTAAACAGAACTGCACACAATATTCCAAGTGTGATCTAACGAGAGTTTTATAGAGTTGCAAATTTACCTCATGGCTCTTGAACTTGCAGTCTAATTATCTTTTACCCCACAAATGACCAAAGGCTATGCTGATACACTGAAGGCAAATTTTGTCATCCTTGTCTGCCTTCCCCAAGTGGCTTCTGAAATATAGCACAGCCTCAGGGCATTCATTTGACCTTGGAGCAGCTGGCCAAAAACAACAAAAGAAAATCCACTCAGCAATTAAGATTTAAATTTAAATACCTATTTAAAGTAAGTGGCTAAAATGGTGCAATTATTATTTCAGTCTTTCTAAGGGTTCCAATTAGATCCAACATCTATTAGTCTTTGCCAAAGTATTGTGTTGCACGGAGTACAGACTCACAAATAGAGGAAATTACACATGGGAATACAAACAGAATACATGATCTAATAATAGATCACACAGCACCCAAACTCAAGCTTAATAACAGGCAAAAGCAACACTCTGTACGAAGATGACCTATTTGGCACTGAAGCATTCTTTCAGGATCAGCACTGGCACGACCTACAAATGAATGCACTTTTGGATCCTATACAGAAGGCAAGGTTTTGATTTACTTCTGAAGAATTAAAACTATGTAGAACTGATACTCCTTTTTTTTATTAGAAACAAAGATCCATATTACAAATAATAACATCTGTATCTCCAGACGATGACTACTTTGGTGCATCATAGTAGTTTGGAAAAATTCAGTCAAGAAAAACGTTACCATACTCTTAACATCTGCTTTGGCTTAGATCCTGAGATCAGTAACAGTGCAATGCTTACCAATGAGCCTAAACTAAGCTATTTGTGAAGATCTAGATGCCATTACACATCAAGCAGCAGAGTCATTTTCTGGAAATGGCTGGATAACCAATCACTTTGAAGAATTTTCATAGACATCAATGTAGGAAATAAAAAGCAACAATTTCCACCAAGGATCAATTCATACTCATACATTCACACACAATTTAAAAGTTGTAATGTAAAGCTTTAACAATTTAAAATTTTAAGCCATACACACAAAATGCTGGAAGAACTCAGCAGGCCAGGCAGCATCTATGGAAAGGAGTACAGTCAATGATTCGGGCTAAAACCCTTTGACAGGATTCTGTATGCCAGTAGATGCCAGAATTGAACTCTTGACAGCCTGATCTGTAATAATGTCGCACTAACCGCTATACTACCATAGCGCCGATAAAGGGTCCAGAACAGAAACATTATCTCCTTATTCCTCTCCATAGATTCAAAGAACATTTATTACCAAAAAATGTACACAGTCTGTGATTTGTCTTCTCACAGACAGCCACGAAACAAAGAAAACTATGGAACCAGTTCAGAGAAAAAGATCAAACCCTCCCAACTTGCAAAAAGAGCAAATAGCACAAACGGCAAAAAACGAGTAGACAACACAGAATATAAAGCATCAAATCACAAGGAATGTTCAGTTTCAGCTCAGTTCTGTTCAAGCTAGCCCTATGGTGCTTGTTGACTGCAGGTTGCAGAGCCCTGTCCTCCCCAATCAAAATCACACAAATTAACTAAAAAAGGAGTGATCAGAAACCAGAAACACATTAAAACATGAACTACAGAGACATTGCCTAACCTGCTGAATTCCTCCAGCATTTAGCATGTGTTATTCTGGATTTTCTGCATCTGCAGATTCTCTTATTTAAAATATTTTTATCTTCTATTTTTACTTATGGCAGGAGGAGATGAAAGGGAACAAAAAAGTCATGATTTAAATCATCTCATCCAATCCCTATAACCCCAATGGTTGCAACAAGTTTAATGAGAGAGAAAAAAAAACAAGGGAGTAGGCAGTTTAAATGGTTTTGGCATGGACTAGATGGGCCAAAGGGCCTGTTTCAATGCTGTTCTTTTCTAGAACTCAAAGATATTTTATTCATTTTATTTAGAGATACGGCACAGACGAGCTTTTCTGGACCAACAAGCCACAATGCCAGGCAAACCACCTATTTAACCCTAGCTTAATCATAGGATTTACAATTTACACTCACCAATAACCCTACTGACTGGTATGTCTATATATATTGTTGAGGTTAATGAAGTTGACAGCCTGTTACTTCTGGTGTGGCACAGAGATTAACATTGACCATCAGATGTTCAGAATTTACATGAATGACATTATCAATGTATAAAGTACCTCAGGGCCTCATCTTCTTTTCCCACCTCTGATTTGTTTTAACAAAGCAAGTTTGGAAAAACAGCCAAGGTCCATTTTCAAATAGGCATGGACAAAATAAGCAAGTGCACGAGATGATAGGAGATGGAGTACAATATTGAAAAATGCAAAATGTGCAACTTATTAGGAAGAAATGAAAAGGTCAAAATCAGAATCAGCTTTATTATCTTTGACATGTCGAAAAATTTGTTGTTTTGTGGCAGCAGTACAATGCAACACATTAAAAATACTGCAAAAGGTGATGTCTTTACAAATAAGTAAACATGTAGTTGCCTGTGTATGATGCGATTCAGGAAGGAAACGAAAACGTGGAAGTGTAGATACAGAAAGATAAGCTTTATTTATTGCACGTATATTCAAACATGGAAAGCAAGCAATGCGGTTGAGTGCCCTCTGACATAGCCATTCCATTGTAATGAATCACTTGGAAATAAGTGAGTGGATCAACTGAGGCACCAGAAACAAAACTGTCCCAATTTTGTAAAGTCCTCCTTTCAAACATCTGGAGAGGAAGGGGCTCCAATAATGGGAGGGCTGTTTCATACACAAGTCAAACAGCAGCCTGACAAAGTTATAGCCACTATCTGTCCCAGCAAGATCACAGACCTAGCCGAGGTGGTGGATACAGTCAGGAGGGAACTACCCTGGGAGTCCTCAACATTGTCTCTGGATCCTGTGATATTTTATTTAATTTATTTAGAGATAAAGCATGGTGCCCAGACCCTTCCAGTCCAGTAAGTCAATGCCACCAAATTACACCCTTGCAACCAATTAGCCAATGAAGCCATACATCTTTGGAATGTGGGAAGAAATAGGAGCACCCAGAGGAAACTACGCAGACACGGAGAGAACATACAAACTCCTTAGACAGCGGCACATTTGAACCCAGATTGCTCGCTCTATAAGATCTCATGGCATCAGGTTAAACATAGGCAAGCAAACCTTCTGCTGATTACCACCTCCCCACACTCTCCCTGGCCGATGATTCAATACCACTCAAGAAAGAGAATGTGCAAACTCCATTCACACAGCAACTACAGTCAAGATTGAAGCTGGGATCCTGGAGGTATACGAGAGCAACAATAAACACCACACAATCATGCTGCTTCAACTTCTGATGCTGACAGAGATTGAAGTCGATGCCTAAATGCTTTTTCTTTTACTTGGCATAGGTTCAAAATAAGGGGCTAGTTATTTTACAATGAAACAAGGAGACATTTCTTTGTCCAAAGAATCATTGGTTATTGTTCGTTACCTCAGAAGACCAAGGATATTCAGTCATAAAACATAATCAAAGCTTTGGATCAATTGACAATCACGTATTTGCAACTGAACGTACAAAGAAAGGTTATTTTACTAAATGGCTGAGCAGATGATAAGGGTTGTAGAGAATTCTCTCTTCCATTGCTTAAATGCATCAATTTACTTTTCTACACTGTTCCACACAATCCAATGACCAGTCTCTATCAGTGCGTATGAAGTACATGGTTTGGTAATGTCTACATCTTGCTGCAGTGCTGAAATTTTTAAGTTTCTTCACTATTTGCTGTACTCAGAAGTTTCATGTCTTCTGCAAATGTCAAAGCTGTGCACTGTCCAAGTCCATGATGTTAATTAACATTTATTATAAACAGCAGTGATACCAGCACTGATTCCTGGAAAACACCCACTTATAATTCCTGTCTAATCAAAAATAAAACAGCCATTTAATACAGCAGTTATTTTTCTATCCAAGTTACCACTGATTGTGGATTTCAATTTTGCTGACAAACCTATTATATATTATCAACTCCCTTTGTACGGCAACAGGGTATTGTGATGGCTAGCATAACATTTTACAGCACCAGTGATAGAGGTTCAACTTCCACCACTGCCTGTAAGAAGTTTGTATGTTCTGTGCTGTACTTTTCTATAGATCTATTTTCCCACTGTGACGGTGTGGGCTTCCTCTGGGTGCTCCAGTTCCATCCCCCATTCCAAAGATATATGGATTTGAACTAGCAAGATGTTGGCATGCTATGTCAGAGTCAGAAGCATGGCAACAATTGCAGATTGCCCCCAGCACATCCTTGGACTGTGGTGGCCATTGATGCGATGATGCATTTCCCTTTATGTGTCACATGTGTCCCTTTATGTGTTTGATGTACAAGTGACAAATAAAGGGAGTTGACCTTTAAATTTATTTATTTAGTGATACAGTGGAGAATAGACACGTCTCTTCGAGCCATGCTGCACCAGCAACCACAACCCTGATTAACCCTAACCTGATCATGGGACAATTTACAATGACCAATTAACTGACTGAACTGTAGGAGAAAACCAGAGCACCCAGGGAAATCTTCTGGATAGTCTATCCAATACACTCTTTATTATATTTCAACCAAAAATAAAAATCAGGTTAGTGAATCATAACAAATCTGTACTGCTCTCATTAGCCCATGCTTACACAAGTAATTGTGGATTTTGTTCTGAATTGTCTTTTCTAATGGTTTCTCCATCTTTGACTTCAAATTGACTAGTCTGCCTGAAGTTGGCAGGTTATCTATCTCCCCTTTTTTTTGAAAAGCAATGTTCCAGTCTTGTCAAAATCTCATTGTCTGTGTGTCCAAATCCAAATCAGCTAGAGGGTGTAAAACATGGTCTGAATGGGGTTAGAGGACTCCGTATATGCTTGAGTGGGAGGGAGGAAAGAGGCTTGTTTTGCTGTTGTTGTTTTGTTGCTCATTGCATTCTGTTTTGTTCTAACAAGCATTGTGGGCCTACCACGTTGACACAGGAATGTGCAGTAACACTTGTGCCTGTCTGCAGCACACACCTTTGATTTGTTTGTTGATGCAAATGACACATTTCTGGTGCATACATGATAAATAAACTTGAACTCTCATATCGAATGGATGTTCAGTACCACTCTATTATTTTCCTGAGCAATATAACAATATAAGCTAGTACAGTAACAAAGATAGGATTGGTCTACCAGGAGAATTTACAGAGTGTATAATACTCAAGTTAAAATTCAATATTCAATATGTAATTCATGTGCAACAATAACGAGGTGGCCTACAGGGAAGAAGTCATCTCTCTGACACAGTGGTGCCAAGAAAACAACCTCTTTCAATGTTGCATAAACAAAGGAGCTGGTTGTGGGTTACAGGAGGAATGAGGATGGGCTAACCCCTATTGACATCAATAGATCAGGGGTTGAGAGGGTGAACTGCTTCAAGTTCCTCGGCATCCACATCACTGAGGGCCTCACTCACGTGGTCTGTATACACCAGCTGAGTGGTGAAAAAGGCACAACAGCACCTCTTTTACCTCAGACTGTTGAGGAAGTTTGGTATGGGCGCCCAAATCCTAAGAACTTTCTACAGGGGCACAATTGAGAGCATCCTGACTGGCTACATCACTGCCTGGTATGGAAACGGTACCTCCCTTTATCGCAGAACTCTACAAAGAGTGGTGCAGACAAGCCCAGAACATCTGTAGTTGTGAACTTCCCATGATTCAGGACATTTACAAGGACAGGTGTGTAAAAAGGGCCCGTAGGATCATTGGGGACCCAAGACATCCCATTGATAATCTATTCCAGCTGCTACCATCCGGGAAGTGGTACCACAGCAGAAAAGCCAGGACCAACAAGCTGGAGGACAGCTTCTTCCACCAGGCCATCAGACTGATGAATTCACGCTGATTTGAGTGTACTCTATATTACATTGACTGTTCTATTTATTATAAATTACTATGATTGCACATTTAGATGGAGACATAACAAAGATTTTTACTCTTCATCTGTGTGAAGTATGTAAGAAATAAAGTCAATTCAATTCAATCCTGACCAAAATCAATTATACCAAATATCCTGTAAACAGTTATTAACAGGATAACTCTCTAGTAGTTTCTCCAGGTCGCATCCTAGGGCCAATCATTTTCAGTTGCTTCTTACAGACAGTGGCAGGATTGAACCCGACCTTACAGCTAGCACTGTAAAGTGTTACACTAACCACTACGCTACTGTGCTAATTAATGAGTAATAATGATAAATTACTGCAAATTAGCTTTCAAAGATTAACAAAGGATTAGCTCTATCTGTCACATGTACATCAAAATATACAGTGAAATGAGTTGTTTGTATTAACAACTAATAGTCTGAGATGTCCTGGGGGCACTCCACAAGTGTCACCATGCTTCCAGCACCAACGTAGCATGCCCAAAACTTATTAACCCTTAGTAAACCATACATCTTTGGAATGTGAGAGGAAACTGGAGCATCCACAGGAAACCTACTCAGTGATGGACAGTACATACATAGCCCTTACAGACAGCAGGAATTGAACCCCGATTACTGATCCTAACCTCGAGGCTATGGCGCCACCCAATGCATTCTTACTTTATTCCTGTTAACGCCACAGTGCTGATATTTGCTGTATGCACTACTCAAAGAGAATGACATGTTCATATTCAATTAACAATACAAAAGATTTATCAAAAATCACAAACAGATTTTCTTAAGTTGAAAAAGAACACTAGCTTTCTATCATTGCACATGATAGACATGATATTTTTCAAGAGCAAGGCCTTAATTTGCAACTTTCTAACTTACAATAGAAGGGAATTGGGCCGCATTAGCAGCGTTACTTAATTCCATGGACAAGAAACATTGCAACGATGACTGAACTTCCCAAAGACAATTAATATTCAAAACCTCAATTGATTAAAAAGTGAACTGCAGCAATTTAGCCAGACCATGTAGATTTCCACTTGTACAAACCCTTAAAATTCTCTCATTTACCCATTTCTATTGTAATTTCCTGAAATTTTGAGATTATCAATAAAGTAATTTCTGCTTAACCCTAAATTGGTGTGCCAATTGGCAGGAATATCCAAAGACATATTCATTTTCTCAGTGCTACAGTTGGAATTTCCCACCTGTACCAGTGCCCAAGAAGAGCAGTGTGAGCTGCCTCAACAACTATCATCCAGGATTGCTCACTTCTACAGAGATGAAATGCTTTGAGAGGTTGGTCATGGTTAGAATCAACACCCGTCTCAGAAGGATCCACTGCAATTTGCCTATCGCCACAATATGTCTACAGCAGATGTGATCTCAATGGCTCTCCACGCAGTCTTGGATCACATGAACAATGCAAATACTGTACCTATGTCAGGATGCTGTTTATTGACTATAGCTCAGCATTTAACACCATCATTCCTACAGTCCTAATTGAAAAGCTATGGGACCGAGGAATCTGTACCTCCCTCTGCAACTGGATCTTCGATTTCCTACACAAAAGACCACAATCTGTGTGGACTGGAGATAACATCTCCACCTTGCTGACAATTAACACTGGCGCAACACAGGGGTATGTGCTTAGCCCACTACTCTCTCTACACCCACGACTGCTTGGCTAGGCATAGTCAAACAGAATCTATATATTTGCTGATGATACAACTATTGTTGGCAGAATTTCAGATGGTGACAAAAGGACATCCAGGAGCGAGATATAGCAGTCAGTTGAGTGGTGTCGCAACAACCTTACACTCAACATCAGCGAGAACAAAGAGCTGATTGTAGACTTCACGAAGGGTACGAAGAGGGAAACAAACCAATCCTCATAGAGGGATCAGAAGTGGAGAGAGTGAGCAATTTCAAGTTCCGGGATGTTAATATCTCTGAGGACCTAACTTGGACACAACATATTGATGCAGCAATAAAGGCAGCATAACAACAGCTATATCTCATTAGGAGTTTAAGAAAATATAGTCTGTCAACTTAAAACACTTGAAAACTTCTACAAATGTACCATGGAGAGTATTCTGACCGGCTGCATCGTTGTCTGGTATGGGAGGGGGGCTACTGCACAAGATTGAAGTAAGTTGCAGAAACTTGCAAAATTAGTCAGCTCCATCATGGGTACCAGCCTCTGTAGTATCCAAAACATCTTCAAGGAACAGTGCCTTAGGAAGGGGGCATTCTTCATTAAGTATCCCCACCACCCAGGAGATGCCGTCTTCATGCTGTTACTGTCAGGAAGGAGGTTCAGAGACCTGAAGGCACACTCAGCGATTCAGGAACAGCTTCTTCCCCTCTGTCTTCAATTTCTAAATAGACACTGAACCCATGAACACCACCTCACTACTTATTTTTATTTGTTATTTTACACTACTTATTTTTTTAAAACTTAACTATTCTTTAGACACATAAATGCTTAATGTAACTCATTTTTCTCTATATTCATTTATCGTGTATTTCATTGCACTGCTGCCATAAAGTTAAAATTTTTCACAATATATGCCAGTGATATTAAATCTGATTCTCATTCGTTTCAGAGGATTAATTCTGCTATTCATAAATTATGGTGCAGCCACATTAGAGGTATAACATACACAATGCAGGGTATGTACATGTAAAGCCATAATCAATGTCCAATGGTTAGAGAAAGATATTAGTAATCCTTTTCTCCCCTTCACTGATGCTGCAAGAGCATTAATTTTATTACAAATTTTGGGTCTATCAGCACTGTGTTCTGGTTCTTTCTAGCGGTAAATTAGTTTACTTATTAGATCCAATCCTAATTGCAGCTCTCTTTTTAACTGATCTAAAGCTGAGCATTCACTGGAGACTCTACAATAAACACCTTCAATGTGTAAGCTGTATAAAATGAGGCTTTCTCAGATACACTTCTGACCTATTTTAATTTTAAATGTAGAAACATGTTTCCTTGTACTTTACAGGTTCAATAATGTGCTTCAACAACAAAAATTACATTGGAATTGATGAGTGAAATTCTGTAAGACAAGTGAATTCAGGTCATAGAGATAAAATTATAGAGCACTACAGTGCAGAAACAGGCCCTTTGTCCCACCTAGTCTATGCCAAGTCCCATTCTGCCTAATCCAACTGACCCAACCCTCTCATCCATGCACTTACCCAAACTTCTCCTAAGTTCCACTGCTTCCACTGGAAGCTCATTCCATACTCTCACCACCCTCTGAATGAGGAAGTTCCCTTTCAGTTTCTCTTTAAATATTTCACCTTTCATTGTTAACCTATGACCTCTAGTTTTAGTCTCAGTGGAAAAAACCTGCTTGGATTTACCCTACCTACGCCCTTCATAGTTTTGTATACCTTTTTCAAATACCCCTAGTTCTCCTAAGCTCTAGGGAACAAAGTTCTAACCTATTGAAGCTTTCCCTATAATTCAGGTCTTCAAGTCCCATCAAGATCTTTATAAATTTTCTCTGTACTCTTTCAATCTTATTTATAACTTTTCTGTAGGTATGGGATCAGGACTGCACAAAATCCTCCAAATCTGGTCCCACTAACATCTTATACAACTTCAACATAATGTCCCAACTCCTGTACTCAATACTTTTGATTTATGAAGGGCAATGTGCCAAAAGCTGTCTTTATGACACCATGTACCCGTGATAGTACTGGGCGGTTACATGTTTTGTACTCAATACTGAAAGGCGGCATCAAGCACACTTGTACAACATTTATCCTGCACTGGATGCAAAGTTACACTTTATTTTTTTATTGCACTTTTCATATATATTGTCCAGCTGACACAGAAAGTATAACAGCTTAGAACAAACTGTGCCTCCAAAGCAACAAAGTCCACCCAGTACTGCTGAAATGCATCCTCCAACTCAAGGACCTCTTCCACAGGACAGGACCTTCAAGGAAACACAAAATGTTTTTGAAAGAACCTTCATCAAGACTGGAAAGGAAGAGGGAAGACACCATAATATGGCGGTTGGGGGAAAGGATAAAGTGCCAGCTAGAAGCCACGTGGCTGGGGGAGGGGGAATGAAGCAAGAAGCTAGGAGGCAATGGGTGGAAAAGGTCAAGGGCAGGAGAAGAAGGAAACTAATAGAAGAGAGTGGACCATGGGAGAAAGGGAAGGAGGGGAAACTGGAGAGGTGATAGGTAGGTGAGGAGAAGAGGTAAGGGGGTAGGGCAGAGTAGGGAATTAAAAGAGGAGGAAAGAAGGAAGGGGTCTAAATTAATGTTCATGCCAATGAAGAAAAAACACTTCAGAATGTATATTGTATACATTTCTCTAACATTAAACGTAGCTTTGAAACCTTTGAACAGGTTGAAGGCTACCTCGACATACTATAAGATGTTGCTCATCCCACCTGAGAAGGGCCCCACCATGATAGAAGAGGTCATGGACAGGCCTATCAGAATGGGAATTGAAATGGGGATTGGAAATAAATTGGTTGGATATCCAGGAATCCTGCTTTTCGCAAATGGAACAAAGATGCTCAACAAAGTGGGCCCCCAGTCTACATTGGATCTCACTAATGTAGAGGAAGCTGCATCAGGACCACCAGATACAGCAGACGACCCTAACAGATTCACAGCTGAAGTGATGCTTCACCTGGAAGGTCTATTTGGTACCCTGAATGGAAGTGAGGAAGGAGGAATCCTTTTCTTCTCTATTTAAATATCCAAGGATTTTATTTATAGAGTTCAATTATAACTTATTTTCTGAGGAATTTCACAGAAAAAAAAGTAGCCAATAGAGGGAGACTTTAGAAATCTCAAGCCAAATTCACCATTTCAGTTCCATTAATACTGCCGAATGTAACCCATACTGATCTGAAATTTAACTCTAATACCATTAATTTATTCATATGGACCACAATAACTTCTTCTGTGACTCATCATTTACTATTCTTTAGGAAAAAGCTGAATAGCAGCCCTTAAAACAAAGCTAAAGAGATTCAAGTATAGTTATTATCAGAGAATGTATAAATTATACAACTTTGAGATTTGCTTGCTCAGAGGTAGCCACAAAGCAAGAAATCCTAAAGAACCCAATTTCAGAAAAAGAATTAAAATAGAATAAGAGATTAAATGTCATGAACATATTAACTTTCCTAGCTCATCATGCCGGTAGCTGTAGTATCTTTTTTGTTAAATCTGACCTAGCTCAATTAGCTGTAACTCTGAAGTCACCGCCAAGTCATTATGGGTCTAAAACCCATGTCTCAAACATAAAGAAACAAACAAATTCTAGTCATTTACTCAATACTACCTGAACTAAGGGCAATTTATCCTCAGCAACACACACAAATAGATAGATAGATAGATAGATAGATAGATAGATAGATACTTTATTCATCCCCATGGGGAAATTCAACTTTTTTTCCAATGTCCCATACACTTGTTGTAGCAAAACTAATTACATACAATACTTAACTCAGTAAAAAAAATGCTGGAGGAACTCAGCAGGCCAGGCAGCATCGATGGGAAAGAGTAAATAAACAATCAACGTTTCGGGCCAAGACTCCATCAGGACTGGAAAGGAAGGGGAGAAGTCAGAATAAAAAGGTGGGGGGGAAGGGAGGAAGAAGCACAATGTGGCAGGTGATAAGTGAAACTGGGAGAGGGGGAGGAGGTAAAGTAAAGAACTAGGAAGTTGATTGGTGAAAGATAAAGGCTGGAGAAGGGGGAATCTTATAGAGGACAGAAGACCATGAAAGAAAGAGGAGGAGGAGGACCAGAGGGAGGTGATGAGCAAGTAAGGAGATAAGGCGAGAGGGGGAAACAGGAAAGGGGGGGGAGGAGCAATTACCACAGGTTCAAGAAATCGATGTTCATGCCATCAGAATCAGGTTTATCATGACTGGCGTGTGACGTGAAATTTGTTAACTTAGCAGCAGCAGTTCAATGCAATACATAATCTAGCAGAGAGAGAGAAAAAAAATCATAATAAATAAGTATATCAATTACATATATTGAATAGATTATTTTAAAATGTGCAAAAACAGAAATACTGTATATTTTAAAAAGTGAGGTAGTGTCCAAAGCTTCAAAGTCCATTTAGGAATCAGATGGCAGAGGGGAAGAAGCTGTTCCTGAATCACTGAGTGTGTGCCTTCAGGCTTCTGTACCTCCTACCTGATGGTAACAGTGAGAAAAGGGCATGCCCTGGGTGCTGGAGGTCTTTAATAATGGACACTGTCTTTCTGAGACACCACTTTCTAAAGATCTCCTGGATACTTTCTAGTCTAGTACCCAAGATGGAGCTGACTAGATTTACAACCCTCTACAACCTCTTTTGGTCCTGTGCAGTAGCCCCTCCATACCAGACAGTGATGCAGCCTGTCAGAATGCTCTCCATGGTGCAACTATAGAATTTTTTGAGCGTATTTGTTGACATGACAAAACGCTTCAAACTCCTAATAAAGTATAGCCACGTCTTGCCTTCTTTATGACTACATCAATATGCTGGGATCAGGTTGGATCCTCAGAGATCTTGACACCCAGGAACTTGAAGCTGCTCACTCTCTCTACTTCTGATCCCTCTATGAGGATTGGTATGTGTTCCTTCGTTGTACCCTTCCTGAAGTCCACAATCAGCTCTTTCGACTTAGTGACGTTGAGTGCCAGGTTGTTGCTGTGGCACCATTCCACTAGTTGGCATATCTCACTCCTGTATGCCCTCTCGTCGCCACCTGAGATTCTACCAACAATGTTTTTATTGTCAGCAAATTTGCAGATGATGTTTGAGCTATGCCTAGCCATACAGTCATGTGTATAGAGAGTACAGCAGTGGGCTAAGCACACACCCCTGAGGTGCACCAGGGTTGATTGTCAGCAAAGAGGATATCAGGTAGGAGGACACCCAGAATACAAGGTGTTGCTCCTCTAACCTGAGTGCAGCTATTATCCTCAACTTGATTTCAAAGACTGTTGTGATGAGTAAATCTTTCCCAAGATGGTGTGCATTCCATGTGACTGCATCTGTATGTGCAGCCCCAAGACACATCATTGAATATGTTAACACCTAGGAGTTTTAAGCTGCTGAATTTCCAGTTGAGTTTAAGATATCATTTAAGAAACATTTGAATAGGTACTTAGAAGGGTAGGGCTTAGAAAGATATGGGCTGAATGAAGCTATTTGAGACTAGATGGTTGGGTACTGTGGTCAGAATGGACTGGTTGGGCTGAAAAGCCTATATCCATGCTGTATTATCTATGACTCTGTGGTGCATTTGAAAGAAACATAAAATTAAAATCAACAGCATAATTTGAAGTAATACAGTACATGAGTATTAGGACTAAATCAAAAGCAAATTTTACTTTAAAAATATATTTCAATTATGTAAATAGAGGGAGGAAGGAAGGAAGACAAGCTAGAAGGTAATATGTAAAAACAGGTGGTAAAGGAAGATGTGAGGTGAAGGGTAGAAAAGGTAAAGGTGAAAGGTGGAGCAGAAGGTATCTCATAGGAGAGGAGAGTGAACCACAGGAGAAAGGGGAGAAGGGGAAATCAAAGGGAGGAGATAGGCAGGTGAGGAGAAGAGAAAACACATGTGGGGGCCAGGGTGGGTAATTGAAGAAAAGGGAAGGGGGAGGGGGGGAACTACCAGAAAATGGAGAACTCTATGATCATACCATCAGGGTGGAGGCTAAAGAGGCCAGGGGTCAAAGTGGGAAATAGAAGAGGGGAGGGCAAGGCAATAAAGTTACCAAAAGTTGGAGAAACTATTCATTTCATTAGATGCTGCCTGACCTACTGAGTTCCTCCAGTATTTTGTGTGTGTTACTCTGGATTTCCAACATCTGCAGAATCGCTTGTGTTTATGAGCATTTGAATGCCCTTAAATACCAAACTTTGGAGCCACAGGGGCCATAACTCCAGACAGCTTTTCTTCCTCTGTGACAGAGTCTATTGATTCTACAAAGTCATAATGAAAAATCAAAGGCATAAAACTGAACAGATCAGCATTAAATCTGTTTGAAATAATTAGGAGTTGCAGGTTTTTTTATTTTAAAAAGTTGAAATGGAACATTGTTCGTATATAAACAAATCTTCGACACCAACATAAAAAAAACAGCATAATGTTTGAGGTAGATCAAAATAAAAATACAAGGTGATACATTTAAATCTGTTTTGCTGTTTAACATCAAACCAGCACTGATCATAATGCATTATGGAAACAATGGTAAAATAAAATGTTGCAAAACAAGGAAATAAGTAAGACTAGAGTTAAAATGGCTAAACTTTTGCTTGCAACCCACTCAAACAGAGAGTAAAATACTACAGATGTGGATGATGCACCTGGCTTCTTCAATAACTTGCTTTAAAGATCATTTTTAAAACTGTCATAGGCCAAACAGAGGCCTGAAAGTGTTTTCTTGGAAACACCTCCAGAAGTGAATAAATGACTTCCTCTTAATACAGTTGAGATGCCAAAATACTGATGTTGAAGATGTAGTAACTGCTGGCTAGATTTCACATACAAATGAATTTAATAAACAAAACTAGCATTTTAAGAAGTGCTTCAATCACTGTCTAACTGAAATGCTGAGCTGTGACATAATTCAGAGTAAGTGACCTCAAATAAATTATCAGCAAGGCTCAATGCACTAGGTTGAGTGTACAGTCAATCACTGAAAAATAACACAACACAAGATAGCTCAAGGAAATTTGGAAATATGAATTCTTAAGAATCAAAAACATCAGATTAAATTGCAGTTTAAATCTTTAAAGGAGACTGGGGTCCAGAAAGCTATTCTCCAGAGCTTACAGACTTGTCCAAGTATTTCTATGAAAATATTATTATAATTAGCTTATTTGAGAAAGTGGAAATTTAAAAAGCACAATGATCAATTACAAACTCAAAACGTTCCTGTAGCTCACTCTCAAACCTGATGGTCAGAACTCGAGCAGGGACCCTCAACCGGCACCAGTTCCAAGGCACAAAAACAATCATTAGACACCCCCCAACACTGATCCTCGACCGACAATAATTCACGCCGTATCAAATGAGCAACACCCTAAACCACTACGTCCTGAAGACAATTTCTGGACATGCCGTAGCCAGAAAGAGACCTCAGATGGACATTAACGTGGCAATGTCACTCACTACACATAAGTTCTAGGTGCTGGCCGGGCAGCGTCGCCGGAGCGGCACAGCGCAGGTACTATGACAGGTACTGTTAATAGCTGAAAGTTGGAAAGGTAAAGATCTTCGAGCTGGCACTCGATGGAAGCGCTGGCCAGGCAGTGACCCGGGAATAACGTGGGGAGCGGAGCCACGCGTGGTCCCGGACATTCTCAGCTGGTAGGGAACATCAAGTAACATCATTCACCAGAGCAACAGTTTCCAAGGGGAGAAAGGATCGAACAACAGAGGCCATGTATGTGTCAGCTCAACCAATGCAGGGGAGATTCATTAAGCTGTGTGGAGCAGCAGACACCGGACAGGGGACGAAGGATCGGCAGAGACCCGGGGTGGTGGGGTTGAGCTGCAGGTCTCCCATTCCACCTTTGGAACGCTGCTCCTTGCACCTTATTTAGCTTTAAAGCCCACCGGGAAGGAGGTGGGAGGCATGCCCAGCGGGAGTGGGAGCCACGGGGGATCGATCAGCGACGGCGGCCGAGAAAAGAAGCCCCGGTGTTGGACAGGATCGGGGCTCCCGAAGGAAACCGGCAGCGGCCAGCGGGAGCAGAAGCCCCGGCCAGGTTACGAGACCTGCTGCCCCCAAACCCTCGACCACCCCCCGCCCGGCCCGGCGAGCCGTCCGCCCTCCGGGGCACACGCTGCCGAGCCGCCGAGACCGGAAGCGGAGAGGCTCGCGTGTCGGTGCGCTGGGCCCCGTAGGAAGCCTCGCTCCGCACGATCTGTCAGCGGGTGTCCGCGGCCCGGAGCCACGCTTCCATCGCAACCGCCGTTGCCCCGCAAGGTTTGGGCACCGGTCGGCGGGGCGCCATGGAAACGGGCATCACCATCCACCGGCCGCCTACCCCCCGGGGTCCCCGGCCCTGTCCGCCCTGATCCTCCCCAGCCCCAGCCTGTTACCACAGTGAGTAGAGGTCTCATCTGCTCTCCTCCGTCCTCCTCCATGGTCGCCTCGCGTTCGATTGCCGTCTCCGTCGGTCGGTTAGACGGAGCTGCTGATGTCACCCCGCCGCCGGCCGCCGCTAACTGACAGCACCTCCTCCAATCAGCGACTGCGTCCACCACACGGGGCGGAGAGAGCGCCAATCACTCCGGTTTCGTTTGCAGTCCGTTGAGGATTGACAGTGAGACTTACCAATCACGTCAATCATAGGGCCGGTCGTTTTTTGATTGATATCAAAACTTGCCAATAGCCCTGATGTAAGGGTATTGATTTGCAGCATTTAATTCTCTTTCTCAATAGTTACTGCCCGATCTGCAGAGAGATGTATTGGATCTGAAATTGGAATTGGTTTATCATGCGGCTTGTCTTGCATACTGTTCGTAAAATCATTGATGTATATCTGGCATATTTCAGACTTTCTTTTAGACGTCCAGCATTTATAGTTCTTTATTCTAAACCAAACACTTCTTAAATCCAATGTGACATTAAAAGGATTTGACACGGGAATACTGAAGATGCTGGAAATATGGAACAATAATGAAGAGAAATGAACTTTTGAGCTGAGATTCTTCAGATTTCAAAGAAAATTACTACCAAACTACATATATGTCACCAGATACAACTCCGAGGTACATTTTCCTGCAAGGAATCACAACAAGTACAAGAAACACAATAGAATCAGTGAAAGACCACTGAAAGCAGGGCATACAACAACAAATGTGGAAAAGCAACAAACTGCACAAATACAGAAGGGAAGGGAAAATAAATAAACTATAAGCAATGAATATTGAGAACATCAGATGAAGTGACCTTGAAAGTGAGTCCAGTTCAGTGATGAGGTGAGTGAACTGAGTGAAGTTATCCGCTCTGGGTCAAGAGCCTAATGGTTGAGGGGTAATAACTAATCCTGAAGCAAGTGGTGCAAGTCCTGAAGCTTCTGTACCTTCTTCCTGATGGCAGCAGTGAGAAGAGAACATGACCTGGGTGGAGGGGTCCTTTCAGCAGAACCTTTCTTGATGAAGGGTTTCAAATAGAAATGGTTTATTCCCCTCCCCCCATAGATTTTGCCTGACCTGCTGAGTTCTTCCAGTATATTTTCGTTTTCAGGTTCATTTATTTATCATGTGTACTTTGAAACATTTGTTTTTACAGCCAGCAGAACCTAAGGAAATGCTTGGTACACAGATATCTGGAGGTCTGGTGGAAAATATAGTGGGGGGGGGGATGTCAGAGGTATAGTTTTTTTACACAAGGAGTGGTGAGTACATGGATGAAAATCTGCAGAGGCTGGATATTCAAGCAACACACACAAAATGCTGGTGGAACACAGCAGGCCAGGCAGCATCTATAGGGAGAATTACAGTCGACATTTAGGGTCGAGACCCTTCATCAGGACTACCAGGAAAAAGAGATTTGAAAGTGGGAGGGGGAGGGGGGAGACCTGAAATGATAGGAGAGACAGGAGGGGGAGGGGGAGATCCGACATGATAGGAGAAGACAGGAGGGGGAGAGGGAGATCTGAAATGATAGGAGAGACAGGAGGGGGAGGGATGAAGCTAAGAGCTGGGAAGTTGATTGGCAAAAGGGATACAAGACTGGAATCCACTACTGGGTGTGGTGGTAGAGACTGATACAATAGAGATACTTTGAGAGACAAATTGATAAAGAAAAATCAAGGGCTACTGTATGTAGGAGGAAAGGGTTAAATTGTTTATGGAGTAGATTAAAATATCAGCACAAAATTATGGGAACAAGAGATCCGTACTAGCTGTGTTGTCCTATTTTCTAAACGTTGCTAATGTGCCCACCTCAACTACCATTTCTGGCAGTTCACTACCAACACGAACCAGCTTCTGAGTAAAAACGTTGAATGAGTGAGAAGAGTTATGTGGCAGGGAAGAGCTTAAACTGATCATAGAGCAGGTTAAAAGATCAACACAAGAGCGTAGGCTGAAGGGCCTGTAGGATGCTGCTCTATGTTATCTGTCATTTAATGATAATTTGGCTGTAGTCAGGGAGGGTGGAGTTCTGACTAAACTTCTTCCTGTGAATAGCAGCTGGTTAGATTCAGTAAACACAGACTTTCAAAACCTCTTAAAACCCATCAGTTCCTGGAAGACCTCCTGCAATCTATTTCCGATCTGTAGTTCAAAGGTCTTCAACTTTAAACATGAACTCTTTTTCTCTATCCACAGATGCTGTTTCACCTCAGAATTAATTTTAATATCACTGATGCACACTCAGTGGCCATTTTATGAGGTACAACTATACACCTGCTCGTTAATGCAAGTATGTTATCAGCCAATCATGTGGCAGCAACACAATGCATGAAAGCTTGCAGATGTGGCCAAGAGATTCAGTTATTGTCCAGACAAATATCAGAAAAATGTGATGGACTACAGCAACAGAAGACCATGAACGTACACTCAAAAATCATTTTATTATGTACAGAAAGTACTGTTTGATTCCATGATCATGCGATAAATAAATATATCTGAAACTAAATCTGAATCCGATCCCAATCCTAAATCTGAATCCAGATCCAAATCCGAATCTGGCCAGGATTCAATCCTGGTGTCAGGTGCCTTCTGTAATTCCAAGCTTTTCCTGTGGTTATTCGGTTTCCTTACACATTCAAATGACATGCTGGTATATTAATTGACTGTAGTAAACTGCTCCTGCTGTGCCCGGATGCAGAGGAATCAGGATTTGACAGGTAACACGTGAGAGTGAACAGACTACAGAGAAACATCAAGGGATGGGAAGAGGTCCAAGCTTTTTAATCTCCATGGACTGCTTCTTCAGAGGGAACAGGAGTTGGAATCAGTCTATTATTATTTATTTTATTTTATTTTTATTTAGAGATACAACCCAGAACAGGCCCATCCAGCCCCATGAGCCACAGCCCCCAGCAACCCAGCTACTCAAAACTAGCAAACACGAGGAAATCTGCAGATGCTGGAAATTCAAACAACAACACACAATAAATGCTGGTGGAACACAGCAGGCCAGGCAGCATCTATAGGGAGAAGCGCTGTCGACGTTTCAGGCCGAGACCCTTACTCAAAACTAGCCTAATCACAGGACAATTTACAATGACCAGTTAACCCACTAACCGATACGTCTTTGGACTGTGGTAGGAAACGAGAGCACCTGGAGGAAACCCTGGTTATCATGGGGACAACGTGCAAACTCCTTACAGATGGAGCTAGAATTCAACTCCAACCTCCAGCGCCGCAAGCTGCAATAGCGTCACGCCCTCCGCTACATTACCGTGGCGCCACATGTACCGGGATACGGTGAGAAGCTTGCCTTGCTTAGTGTTCACCCAGATCATTTCATTGCACAGTGCACTGAGTTAAAACAATAACAATGCATAATAAAGTGTAACAGCTACAGAGGAAGTGCAGTGCGGGTAAACTAAAAGGTGCAAACCCATAACGAGATAGCAATCATCCAATCCGTGCTTGCTTACTCTGTGAACATTGAGTGCTCCGCTCTAGATCAGAAGTAGTGCAAGTGCACTACTGGAATCAGCTGGAATCCCAGAAGGATTGCGTGGGAACGGGGAGGAAGAAAAGAGCTACAGCGTTCCTGCTGCAGCTGCATGGAAAAGTGACGTAAGACAGGCAGTGGTTTGTGGGATCAGTTGACCAGAGAGCTGTAAGGGGAAGGAAAGGATTTCTGGTGGTGGAGTAACGCACACAAGATACTTGAGGGACTCAGCTGGTCAGGCAGCATCCACGGAGAGGAATAAACAGTTGACATTTGGGTTGAGACCCTTCATCAGGCCTGGAAAGGGAAGGGGGAAAGCCAGAGTAAGGAAGTGGAGGAGGGGAAGGAGAACAAGCTTGAAGGTGATTGGTGGTTCTAGGTAGGTGGTGGAGGGAGGACGAAGTCAGAAGCAGGGAGGTGACAGATGGAAAAAGGAAAGGGCTGGAGAAGAAGGAATCTGATAGGAGAGAAGAGTGGATTGTGAGAGAAAGGGAAGGAAGAGGGACACCAGGGGGAGGTGATAGGCTTCGCCCTTCTGAGTGCCTGGAGTTATACTTTTGATCTGGAGACAGAAAGCAGAGCTGACGAGGAAGTTGGTTAACAGGTTCCCAGGACAAGTTCTGTCAGTGTCTTTCTGATGGGAGGGGAAAGGTTGGACCTTAGCTGAAAAGAATTTTCTGAAAGTTTTTTCCTCGTTCTCTTTGCCTTTGTATATTTTCTTCTTCTCCCCTTATGTTTAATCCAACACAGTAACAGGCACAGAGAGTTTAATTTCATTTTATTAAACAAACAATGCAGTCCCATAATATCGAGTAGCACCAAGCCCTAATTTATCTGTTCACCATTTGTTGAATTCCTTGTTGGATTCTAATGTTTTGATGCAAGGTTCTTTCAGAAGTCAAGAAAAAGGCATAAAATCTGGTGATTCACGTTTGTTTTATTAAGCACTAAAAGATCAAAGAGAATTGGAAGCGGGGAGAAGCAGAGGTCTAGTAGGGGAAGGGAAAGAAGAAGCAATCTGGTCAGCCTTTCTTATACCCCATAGGTAACAGACATTCCACTCAAATATGAAAGTTCCTATTCAAATAATGCGATACCAACTAGCTTCCAGAAAGACAGAACTGTATTCACTAGGGGACACACTGAACAATTAGATTTATATGCTGTGACCGCTGGGAAACATACTAAACTAAATTTGGCAAGGAGATGGAAACTGGATTGATAGGGCTGAAGATGGGGAAATTGGTACACGAGTAGATGCATTGTGCAGTGAGACCGTGAGGAAGGACAGCTAGATGACAGGGCAAAATTGTGGTCAGTGGGATGAGTTGAAGTGTAACATGGGGGCAAAATTGAAAAGAGTGATGAATACAGGACTGAAGGTGTTATATTTGCATGCATACAGTATCCAGAATTAGGTGATACTGTTGTGTAAATAGAGATTCACAGATATGACGTTGTGGGTATCACTGAGTCATGGCTGAAAGAAGACCCTAGTCGGAAGCTTAACATCAAAGAATATACATTTTATTGAAAGGGCAAGTAGGTAGGCAGAGGGGATAAGGTGGTTCTGTTGGCAAAAAATGAAATTAAATCCTTAGAAAGAGGTGTCATAGGATCCACTGATACAGAATCCTTGTTGGTAGAGTTAAGAAACTGCAAGGGTAAAAAGACCCTGATTGGGCATTATATACAGGCCCCTAAACAGTAGCAGAATGTGGGAAATAAATTTTTAAAGCAGCTTATAGTTGAGCCCACTAGGGGAAAGGAAATTCTGGATTAGATGTTGTGTAATGAACCAGATTTGATGAGGGAGTTTAAGGTACAGGAGCCCTTAGGCAATAGTGATCATCATAAGATAGAATTCATCCTGCAGTTTGAGAGGGAGTAGATAAAGTCAGATGTTTCTGTGTTACAGTGGATAAAGGGAGTTATAGAGGCATGAGAGAGGAGCTAGCCAAAGATGATTAGATGGGGATATTAGCAGGAATGATGGCAGAGCAGCAATGGCTGGAGTTTCTGGGGGCAATTCAGAAAGTGCAGGATAGCTACACCCCAAAGAAGAAGTATTCTAAAGAGAGGATGACGTAGCTGTGGCTGAGAAGGAAAGTCAAAGACTGCATAAAAGCAAAAGAGAAGGCATACAATATTGCAAAAAATAGTGGGATGGGAGAGGATTGGGCCACTTTTAAAATCCAAGAGAAAGCAACTAGAAAATCCATAAAGAGAGAAATATGAGGGTAAACTAGTCAATAATATAAAAGAGGATACCAAAAGATTTTTCAGATATATAAAGAGTAAAAGAGCAGGAAGAGTGGATATGAAGCTGGGACTATAGTCTTTTCCATAGATATTACCTGGCCTGCTGAGTTCCTCCAGCATTTTGTGTGTGTTAGATGAACTTAGTAAGTATTTTGCAACAGTCTTCACTGTGGAAGACACTAGCAGAATGCAGAAATTTGAGAGTGTCAGGAGGCAGAAGTGAGTGTCGTTGCTATTACAAAGGAGAAGGTGCTTGGGAAGCTGAAAGGTCTGAAGGTAGATAAGTCAGCTGGACCAGATGGACTACACCCCAGGGTTCTGAAGAGGTAGCTGAAGAGATTGTGGAGCAACATCTTTGGAATGTGGGAGGAAACCGGAGCACGATGGGGAAACCCATACAGTCGTGGGAGAACAAACAAACCCCTTATAGAGAGAGACATGAATTGAAGATGGGTCACTAGTGCTATAAAGTGTTACGCTAACTGCTAAGCCATCATCCACAAGATACCTCAAAATATCACAAGCCATATATTTTACTCTTTGAAGACTAGGCTTGATTATCTATCTGAACTGTCACTTTGCAAAATAATCCACACAAAAAATCCCCAAGCCATATTGGGAAACAAATCCAAGCTTTGATAGAACTCATTGTGGAAACTGATTTGGACACAGTCAGTCAGCTAATTTTAGGCAGAAGCAGAGAGTAACAACAACATTGCACTAAGGAAGATTGGCCCATTGTAGAACAATAAGGATCTAACATACAGGGAAACAGAAATTAATGAGAGATTAGAACTGCTACTTGCTGTTTGCATCACCTGAGACCAAACAAGTCTTTGTTGCTATTTGTAATTCTTACATACATTTTATTTTTGTACAGGACACCACCTGCAATTTACACCACAAAAGCAGAACTGATTCAAGCAGATGCAGTGTGAAAATCATCCTTTTTTAATAAAGTGGAAATGAGTTTTGTAACTTTGCACATTGTCAGCCCATTTTTCTCTTTGCTCTTTCAAGGACTTAGCATTGGGAACCTAGTGTAAGACATGAATATTTATTTGTTTCCTTTCCAAATCATAAAGAGGCCCTTTGGTCCATCTAGATCATGCTGAACTGTTATTCTGCCAAATCCCATTGACCCACACCTAGACCATAACCCTCCATACCCCTCCCATCAAATGTTGAAATCAAAGTTCAAATAAATTTATTATCAAAATACATACATGTCACTATATACAAATTTAAGATTCATTTTCTTGTGGGCATACTCAATAGATCTATAGAACTACAACCATAATAGAATCAATGAAAAACCACCCAATATGGGTGCAAAGGACGACAAACTGTGCAAATACAATAAATAGATAGATAAATAAATAAACAAGCAATAAATAACTAGAACATGAGATGGAGAGTACTTGAAATTGTCTGTTGGTTGTGGGAACATTTCAATGATAGCCAAAAGCTTTTTCCCAATGGCTAACATGAGGGGGCATAGTTTTAACGTGCTTGGAAGTAGTTAAGTTTTTAACACAGAGAGTGGTGGGTGTGTGGAATGCACCGCCAGCAACAATGGTAGAGGCGGATACAATAGGGTCTTTTAAGTGACTCTTAGATAGGTACGTGGAGCTTCAGAAGAATAGAGGACTATGTGGTAGGGTATCCCCTTTGGTTTCTGAAGCCGGTGTGTGTGGCCTGATGGCCGTAGAGAGAGGAGTATGTCCTGGGTGATGGGTTTTCTTGATGTTGGATGCTGCTTTCCTACAACAGTGTTTCATCTAGATGTACTCAACAGTGAGGAGGCTGTACCCGTGGTAGACTGGGCCATATCCACTACTATTTGTAGGCCTTTCCATTCAAATGCATTGGTGTTTCCATACCAGGCTGTGATGCAGCCAGTCAATAAACTCTCTTCCACACATCTATAGAAGTTCGCCAAATTTTAGATGTCTTGCCAAATCTCTAAAAACTCCGAAGGACGTGGGGAAATTGATCCCATATCCACCACTTCCACTGGCAGCTCGTTCCACCCTCTCAGTGAAGAAGAGCCCCCTCAGATTCACTTTAAACCGTTGATAGAAGCCATCACTGGGAAAGGAAATGAATTCCCATGTTACAGCACAGGGTAATTTCTTCCCTTGATGTAAGACGAAACAAAAACAGGTGGCAGCACAGTGGGTGGGCATTAACATTTGCTACTACTGATGGCCAAGGGATGACGGTGAGAATTGTTTGAAATTTTCAATGTATTTATTTAGTGCTGTTAAGTTCATGTGGCACTGTGCCACCATTGGAATATTTCATAAGAATTTCATCAAAATCAGGGCAACGCTGCAGTGTAGCGGTTAGCTGCCCAGTAAATTCAGCGTGCAGCCAGGGATGCTGGAAGGTGGCAGGAATGAGATGAGGAACGCTGCCCTTTCTTCCATGGAATCACCATCCTACCCTGTCCCATTCTCAGCCATGAGACGTGGCTGCAGGAGGTTAGGTAACAACTTCCTCCACATTCCAGAAACCAACTGCAGATCAGGTGGCAAGTTTGCAGAATACCCCCTTCCAGCCACAAGTGTGTACTCGAGTTTACTTACTGCCCATTATGCTATTGGCAAATAGGGAAGCAATGAATATATCTTCTTCCAGTTTAAGATGGCGCTGCTGAAGGGGAGCAACAACTTACGGGTGTTACCAAACCAAGGAATACAACTAAATACTCTATTATTAACACTTTTTCTGTAAAAATATAACTATGGTAACCGATCACCACAAACAATGGAGAGGCAAGCAAAGGTGAGGCTGAGTTGAAGGCTGAAGTGTGCGGGTGTGAAGAGAAGTTGGGACAAGGTCTAGGCATATTCCAGACAAAGTCAGGGCAAGCAGAGTTGAAGAAAGTCAGTTCGGAGGAGAGACAGATTCAAGGCCCACCCACCTAAGCGGAGAGTGAGGGGCCGATTCAGAAAGGTTGGGTATGAGTTAAAACATGGCATTGGGCTCCAGGCTGGAGTGTATGGATGTGACAGAGCCTAGGTCCTATAGCAAGGAACAACCCAATGTTTGGAACTTTTAAACGCTGGGCCAAACGGATCGAAAAGGCAGGATGCTGAGACCAGAGGCAAGGGTCGGGCCTGTTCTGCTCATTGCTCTGCCTTTCGCTGCACTGATGCTGAGGCTGTGGGCGTGCGCCGGGCTCCGTGACATTTACCCACTATTAACTGAGGCTGAGGCTGTGGCCTACTTCGGCTGCTCCAGGCTTCATGTCTGAGGACTCACATCCTCGCTTTCATATTATAGTCCTCTCGAAATGAGGACTTGCTTTCATACGCTAGTCCTCTTGAGCAACGGGGCCCAAGTCTGCTGACAATCGTCCACATGAGATCTGACCAGTGCCTTACAAAGGCTTCTTACATTGTTCTAATGGAGCTTGAGGAATCACATGTCATCGAGCCAACTTACATCTCTTGCAGCTGAGTAATCAATCCACAAGAGTGCTGTGGGGTCTCACAGAGCTTTGGTAACATGTTTCCAATCAGTTACTGAAGCCGCACTCTCGAAACACCCATGGAGCAATATGATCTCTAAAAGAAGGCCACTGTCTCTCAAATTCTGCACATATCGAAGTTCAAAGTACATTTACAACACCATATACAACCCCGAGATTCATTTTCTTGCAGGCAATCACAGTAAGTACAAGAAACACAGTAAACTCAGAGAAAGGCTGTACCCAGCAGAACAGACGACAACCAATGTGCAAAAAAAATCAACGAACTGGTGCAAATACCAAGCTTGGATGGTGACCTCAGACCTCTGACCCCAGGACTTGCCAACCTCAGGGATCACCGGCCCTTGTTCTGTACTGTTCTACTATACTTGTGAGGTGTCCACACTATAACTTCTTGCTTGGGAGCCGATGGAGTGTACACGCATTGTGTATATATGCTCAGCTGCATGCCAGAGTGGAGAACGATGTGGTCAGCATGTATCCCCGGTCACTTCATAACTTCAGGATAGTCGGCAATAGAAGACACATAGTCTGATGCAACACAAATGTATCGTGACAAACACCCGGATACAGGCTAAGGCTCATTCATATTTGCTGCTTATTAAGATAAGGAACAAGGATAAAGCTATCAAAACAAACATCCTTTATTGAAGGCAGTCTGCAATTAACCCATAACAATGAGTCGAAAATCACTCCACATGGTGCACAGAGCGTGTAAAACTTCATAAACACTCAATGTGGGTCACATTCGATTTTTCTTTTTAAAATATATCAAACCCATTAAATATCTACATATATTGGGGTGTAGTGGTTAGCACAAGGTTTCGGTGCCAGTGACCTGGGTTCAATTTCCACCACTGTCTGTAAGGAATTTGTATGTTCTCCGGTGACTGCATGGGTGTCCTCTGGGTGCTCCAGTTTCCTCCCACAGTCCAAAGATGTACCATTTATTAGGTTAATTGGTTATTGTAACTTGCCCCTTGATGAGACTAGGATTAAATCGGGGGATTGCTGGGCAGTGTGGCTCATGTGGTTGGAAGAGCCTATTCCACACTGCATTGTAATCAATCAATCAATAAATACTCTGTCATTCAGTCTGTATTTGTTTGAGGACCATAAGACAAAGGAGCAGAATTAGGCCATTCGGCCCATCGAGTCTGCTCCATCATTCTATCATTTTCCCCTCAGCTCCATTCTCCTGCATTCTCCTCATAACTTTTGACTCCCTGACTAATCAAGAACATACCAAACTCTGCTTCAAATATACCCAATGAGCTGGGCTCCACAGCCAACGTGGCAATGAATTTCACAGAAACACACTACCCTCTGGCTAAGGAAATTCCTTCTCATCGCTGTTCTAAAGGGACGTCTTTGTATTCTTGGGCTGTGCCCTCTGGTCATGACCCTCACCGCCCCGCTCCACTGTAGGAAACATCCTATAAAATATATCTTATTTATATATCTTATTGTAATTTATAGTTTTTATTATTAGGAATTGCAATGAACTGTTGCCACAAAACATCAAATTTCACAACATATGCTATTGACCTTAAATTTGATGCTGATATGTGGAAATCATTGCTAAGGCCAAGTCATTGGGTGTATTTAAAGTGGAAGTTGATAGTTTCTTGATTAGTCAGGGTATTAAAGATTACTGGGAAGGCAGGAGAAAGGGATTGAAAGGGATAAAAAAGCAACCATAATGGAACAGAGAACATCTGCTCCTATATCATATATCATATCATATATCATATATCCTATATCATGTGGTCTTAAGTTTGGATTTTTTTCCCCTGGAGTGTATGAGAATAAGGGGAGATTTGATAAAGGTATAGAAAACTATGAAGGTTATAGACAGAGTTAATGCAAGTAAACTGAATGAGACCAGAACCAGGGGCCATTGGCCAATTGTGAAATGTTTAATGGGAACAAGAGGGAGAACGACTTTACTCAGAGAGTGGTGAGAGTGGTGAGAGCTGCTGGTGGAAGTGGTGGATGTGGGTTCAATTTCAACATTAAAGATAAATTTGAATAGGTACATGGATGGGAGGGGTGTGGAGGAGTATGGTCCTGTTGCGGGTTGATGGGATTAGGCAGATTAAAGGGCCTGATTCTGTGCTGTAGTTTTCTATGATTCTGTATTCTATGTTATATCATTTAGTCATTCTTGTGACTGTGAAGAAAATATACTAAGAGAGGAAACAGTGCACAACAAGTAGAGCTGCTGCCGGATACTGGGGTTCACTTCTGAGCTTGGGTGATGACAGTGCGGAGTTCGCACATTCTCCCAGTGACCATATGGGAGTCCACTCCTTCTTGGCCACTAAATTACTTGTGGTGTGTTGTCGAAGGGTGACACCTGGGGCCTACGCATGAGAATGCAGAACAGGTGGGACGAAGGGCCTGTTTTCATACTCTCTTTCTCTGTAATTCTGGTGAAACTATTTACACACATGTAAAATTATATTAGCTACTTATTTACTTATTTGCAATTGATCAGCCATGATCTCAAAATGGCGGTGCAGGCTCGAAGGGCCGAATGGTCTACTTCAGCACCTATTGTCTATTGTCTATTGTCTAAAAGCCTTGAAGTCAGGGCAGATCAAATGACTATGATTATTATATCACAATATTATGCAATATGTATGCCGGGGTCTGTAACCAGCTAATTCAATGATAGTGGTAATCTGAAACAGGGGACTGAAACATTTTCTTTCCAAAGACGTTGCCTGACTGGCTGAATGTTTCTGACGTGGTTTGTTTCATTTCATATCTCCAACATCTGCAGTTTGGTTTTTTTTTTATTTCAAAGATAGCTGCTTCCTTCCACTTGTTTTTGAGACTCCTTCCTGTCATCAACCACTGACCTAAAGATAATGTCACCCTGCTGAGGCAGTAGTTTTCTTGGATTAGTTATCCTTGAGTAGGATGTAATTAAACAATAATCTTGAGCCTGTGTTGACATTAAAACGGGGCTAGTGTGGTTGTTAGTGGTATGCGGTCTGAATTATAATTTACAATCTGCTGCTCCTATTCCTGAAATGTCACGACTTAAATAGATATCATGACATATGAAATAACATTTTCGTCTCCCAATCTCTTTAGCTTTAATCTCTTTATTGCAGCTTGCCTTATTTTCCTCTCTATCTGTAGGAACCCCTGTTCACCTTTGAGATCATACTTTGACCAGGGTACATAATATAGGGGAGGCACATCCTCCCCTCTCAGAGAGGGAAAAAAAGAATGAAATGAAAAAAAGAAACTAAGCTGAGATAATGTTGCGAATGGTGACTGATACATACAGAAAAATCAAGTTTCCTGGTCTGGTAGAATCTGGACAGAAAATTCAATAGTTCCATTTAATATTTGAGAAATGTATACAATATACGTCCTGAAATTATTTTTCTTCGCCGATATCTACGTAAACAGAAGTTTTCAAAGTTCAAAGTAATTTTGCTATTGAAGTCTGATGTCACCATATACTACCTTGAAGTTCTTTTTCTTGCAGGCATTTACAGGAAAGTAAAGAAACGCAGTAAGATTTATGAAACGCTATACATAATAGTGTCATGGTAGCGTAATGGGTACCACAATAGAGTAGCACTTAGCACATCATTTTTACAGCTTACGGCATCAGAGTTTGGAGTTCAATTCCAGTGCTGTCTGAAGGAGTTTGTATGTTTTTATGACTGCTTGGGTTTCCTCTAAGTGCTCTTGTTTCCTCCCACAGTCTAAAGAGGTACCTGTTCGTAGGTCAATTGGTTCTTGTAAATTGACTTGTGTTTGGCCTCATGGTTAAGTAGCTGGGTTGCTGGGTGACACAGTTCATTGGGTCGGAAGGGCCTGTCCCTTGCTGAATCTCCAAACAAAAATTAAAATAAATAAATAATAAAGACTGATAAGCAACCAATGTGCAAAAGAGGATAAATTGCACAAACAATTTTTTAAAAGGTAAATAAATAGTACTGAACATGAGTTGTACAGTCCTTGAAAGTGATTCTGTAGGTTGTGGAATCAGTTCAGTGTTGTGCTGAGTAAAGTTATCTATACTCATTAAAGAGCCTGATGGTTGTAGGGTAATAACTCAAGTCAAGTCAAGTCAAGTCACTTTTATTGTCATTTCAACCATAACTGCTGGTACAGTACACAGTAACAACCAAACGATGTTTTTCAGGACCATGGTGTTACATGACACAGTACAAAAAACTAGACTGAACTACGTAATAAAAAAAAACCACACAGAAAGCTACACTAGACTACAGACCTACACAGGACTGCATAAAGTGCACAAAAACAGTGCAGGCATTACAATAAATAATAAACAGGACAATAGGGCAGTAAGGTGTCAGTCCAGGCTTCGTGTATTGAGGAGTCTGATAGCTTGGGGGAAGGAACTGTTACATAGTCTGGTTGTGAGAGCCTGAATGCTTCGGAGCCTTTTCCCAGTCGGCAGGAGGGAGAAGAGATTGTATGAGGGGTGCATGGGGTCCTTCATAATGCTGTTTCCTTTGCGGATGCAGCGTGTAGTGTAAGTGTCCGTGATGGTGGAAAGAGAGACCCCGATGATCTTCTCAGCTGACCTCACTATCCGCTACAGGGTCTTGCGATCCGAGATGTTCCTGAAGCTGGTGGTGAGGGGTTTCGGGCTCCTATACCTCCTACCCAATAGTAGTATCAAGAAGAGAGCATGGCTTGGATGATGGGGGTCCTTGATGATGGATGCTGCTTTCTTGTTGGAATGCACCTTGTAAATGTACTTCAGGCATGCATTGGTCTTTATTGTAAGGGGGCTGCTGACACAGACCAATAGGTTGGGGCTTGAATGAGATGAGGAATTAAAGTGACATGCAGTTTGGAAGATCGTGTCATGGAACACCTACTTTCAAGACTGCAGGGGCAAACATCAGTTCCTGCTGCCAGGTCCCTTAAATTTTCCATCCCACTCCCAGTCTGATGCATCCACCTATGATCTTCTTCACCGTTAGACTGAGGTCCAGCAAATGCTGGAGCAATAGCACTACATTGTCTGTCTGGGGCACCTGAGAGCCATCTGGATTCAAAACTGAATCCCGCAACTTCAAGCAACCTGTTCTCATTCCAAAGATGATGAAACGGCCGAGCAGACCTCATTGGGCCAAATTTCCTAATTCTGCTCCTATGTCTTATGAAGAAACCCTGACCTAAAATAGCAGCATCTGATGTCGTACTGAGGAAATGGAATGAGCTCATGGGTACTCCTTGGAGGGAGCTTGAACAATAATTCTGACTTTTCCAACTAAACAATTTGTCCATTACATGTACTGTAACTGAAACAAATGATGGTTTTGTGGCTACAGTTGTGGATGATGCAAAGATAGGTGGAGGGGCAGGTAGTGTTGAAGAAACAGTGTTTGCAGAAGGATTTGGACAGATTGGGAGAATGAGCAAAGAAGTGGCAGATGGAATACAGTGTAGGGAAATGTATGATCATGCACTTTTGTAGAAGGATTGAAGTTGTAGACTATTTTCTAATGGGAAGAAAATTATGCACAAATTGACAGAGAGGCCTTGAGTCTAGTTTGGAGTGTAAAACATTTCAACCAGTACCTGTATGGGAGAGAGTTTACCCTCGTTACTGATCATCAACCACCGGTGTCCATTTTCAATCCACAGAAGGGTGTTACTTAACAGCAGCAGCAAGAATTCAGAAATGGGCTCTGTTTCTTGGAAGACACAATTACAAGATTGAATTCAAGAGGACAATTGGTCTTGAAAATTCTGATGGATTGTCCTTTTTATCCTTGGAAAAGAAAATGCTTGAAAATGTTATAAAAGAAGACACTTCTCTTGACGTGCTGTCCCTAACTCAAATCAAAACTCTCTCTATTACTGCTGAGATGATCCAACGGGAAACCAGAAAAGACTCCACACTGTCTCAGGTCTACATCGCCAGACAAAATGGCTGGAACGTGCAGTGGAAACTCCAGATCCCCCCATCTTTACTAGTTGTTGATGTGCTAAGGCTCATCTCAAGGACTGCTGTTCCAGAGCACTCAGTCAGAGACAACGAACCACAGTTTATTGAGAAGAGTTTCAGTCATTCTGAAAATGAATGAAATAAGGCAAAATCAATGAGATACAACCTGGAAACAGGCCCTACAGCCCATTGACTCCATGCTGACCAGTAACCACCAACTGACGCTAATCCGACATTTATCCTTTTTAAGAAAAAAATACGCTCACAATCTCATCACTTCCAAGATCCTCCCACTCATCCATACACTGGGGAAAATTTACAGTGGGCAATTAACCTACCAACCCATGTGGCTTTGGGATGTGGGAAGAATTTGCAGCACCCACAGAGACAGTGACAACATACAAATTCCATTCAGGCAGCTTGCAAGGTCAGGATTGAACCTGTTTTTTGGCACTGCAAGGCATCTGCTCTTCCAATGAATCTTAATTCTGTTTTTCGTTCATTCTATACCTCACATTTTTACATGGAATATTGCGATCACCAGTTGCTAAAACAATTTACTAGAGCCTCCAAAGATAGAAAGCAAATCAACAGAAAGCCATAAATCAAGAAATTGTGACGTACACAGACCAATACTCTGCAATTATTGCAGAAGAGTCTTTAAATAGTTTTTGAAAACTGAAAAGGTAACATGAGAAGCAACACAAATTCTGAACACTCAATGATTTTCTAAGTACAGAAAGACAAGCCAAATACCATCGGGCACCAATTTATCTTAATGGAGTAAGTTCCTGGTTCACGCCAAAGAGATGCTGTACTCTAAAATGGATTTCTCTGCGTTAAAACATAAAACATTGAAGAGTACAGCCAGGAAAGACCCTTCGGCCCACATTTTAACCTACTCTATGATCCATCTAATCATTCCTTCCACATAGTCCTCCATTTTTGTATCATCCAAGAATATGTGCCAATCTAAAAATCTCTTAACCATCCCCAACGTATCTGCCTCTACCACCAACCCCAACAGTGTGTTCCATGCACCCACCAGTCTATGTAAAGAAAAGCTGCCTGACACTCCCCCCTATACTTTCTTCCAGTCACTATCATGCTCTCTTGTATTAGTCATTTTGGCTCATTGGAAAAGTCTCTGGTTATCCACTCTATCTGTGCCTCTTATCATTTTGTACACCTCTACCTAGCCACCTCTCATCCTCCTTCATTCCAAAAAGAATAGCCCTAGTTGTTCAACTTTTCAGAAGGTGAAGTTAAGATGGCGCTAAAGGGCGACTCCTTTGCTTACATCTTCGGAAACAGTTCTATTTCAATCTTTAACATCTTTATTTTTCCTTTTCAGGGTTCTTTTGAAGACCCTGACCTGGAGTTACACGCTGACTTTGGTGCTTTGCGAGAATGGGTCCCGTTCTTGGTGTTTCAGGACTGGCCGTTGTTTGGCACGCCAAAGGTTCGGCCTGAGAGTCCGGCTCGAATTCAGAAGCCTAAGATCTCGGGGCTCTGGAAACGGGTGGATTGAGGGTCAGTGTCATCGGAGGAGTCGGGATATCTGCTGTGGGCCCGAAGACCCAGGATCTTTGTGATCTTCGGGCACAGAGTAAAAAAAAATGACGTAACGGACTTTTAACATCATTCTTTGGGACACTCCTCTGTTTTTGTGGATGTTTGCGAAGAAAAAGCATTTCAGGATGTATATTGTATACATTTCTCTGACATTAAATTGGACCTTTGAACCTTTGAACCTTTTCCTCACAAGATATGCTCTCTAATCCGGATTGCATACTGGTAAATCTCCTCTGCACCCTCTCTAAAGCTTCTATATCCATTCTATAATGAAGAGACCAGAGGTTTTTATCTGGGATTAGAAAATAATTTGCAGTTCACTGATTGTTCCTCTGTGAAACGCAATTATGATAAAACATATTACATATTCACCGTACTACCCAGCCACAAATGGCTTGGCGGAAAAGTTTGTCTAGAACCTAAAGAACGCACTGCGCGCAATGTCAGCAGAACACACTACACTGACACTGAATCAGAAGCTCGCCAATTTCCTCCTCGCATATCGCAACGCAGCACACTCCACAACCAATGACCCACCAGCTGCGCTGTTCCTGGGTCTGCCCTTGTCTCAGAAGTATGCAGGACAAACAGCTGAGACAAATTGAGGGCTCCTACAACAAGGAGGTTCAATGCTTCACTCCTGGACAAGCAGTCCTGGTCCTGGTGAGGAACTACAGAAGTGATCAAAAGTGGGTACAGTACTTGGAAAGATTAAGGACAGAACTGAACCACTCTCCTACACAGGGAGATTGTATCTGATGTCATCTGGAGAAGGCTCATCGATCCGCTGAGGAGAGCAGAATCAATTGTTAGAGAAGAGAGGTGTTCAGAGTTGTCAGAACCACTTCCTGCAGTCCTAGTGTCAACTCCTACGACCACTGTGGAGGAGACCCAGAACCTGAGCGTGCTTTACAGCCACAAGTCTCACCTACAGAGTGACCCCTTTTGTCAGGAGAGATGCTATCCTACAAGAATAAGAAGTCCTCCACTGTGATTAAATCTTTAGGACTGAATGGGATGTGTATTTATACTGTATATATGTTGAGATGCATGCTATATTGAGTTGGAGTTTATAGCTAAGCAGGGAGGAGCATTGTGTATTTAATATTTCAGTAATATTTGAGTAATGTTGTAAATATATTGTTTGACTGAGCAGTCTTTGCAGTTTACATAACTCATTATGGGTTAGATATAAAAGTATGTGAATGACATACGTCGTTACGCCAGTACGTCATATATGCATGCTTCACTAAAGTAAAAATGAAACGAGAGTACACAAGTTATTGCCAGATCCATGATTTTTTTGATTAGTTTTATGTCTTGGAGTTACATATATCTATATATATACAGTGCTATGCAAAAGTCTTGCACACACACACACACACACACACACACACACACACACACACACACACACACACACACACACACACACACACACACACACACACACACACACACACACACACACACACACAGATATATATATATATATATATATAGGGCAACCTTGCTAGCTAAACACATATAGCTAGCAAGGGTGCCCAAGACTTTTGCATAGTACTTTATTTGCCTACGGAGTGGAAAACAAGTTTGAAAACCTGGTGGGAGCAAAGGACGTTGGGAATGGCGAGGGTGGAGTGCTGTGGGAAGGATGTGGGACAGGAAGCAGAGAAGGAACCAGGGGTGGGGGGGGGGGGGTGTTGTGGGAGCAGACGCAGCCAGTCCTGAGACACCAGGCAGGGTTATTTGATTCCAAACAATTAGTTTTCTGATCATTACAGAATGTTTCTCTGATGTTTCCTGCTCCTTTCCTTTTTCCCAACCATGATTCCCTTCTCCCTGCCCCCTTCCCTCTCTCTGTCCACAACAGAGACCCATATCAGAATCAGGTTTATCATCACTCACATATGTCAATGGCAGCAGTACAGTGCAATGCATAGAATTACTACAGTACAGTGCAAAAGTCTTAGGCACCCTAGCTACATATATACCTAATACTTTTGCACAGTACTATTTATGTCTCTTATTGTAATTTTAAGTTTTAAAAAAATATGTAACGCAATGTACTGCTGTTGCAAAACAACAAATTTTACGACATATACCAGTAATATTAAACCTGATTCTAATTCTGAATAATTTTAAATTTCCTCTGCTCTGATACCATCAATAAAACAGCACAAGAACAGGAAGCATTATCTTGAAAGACTTTCACTCAGAGCTCCTCATGATCCAATTAAACTAATTATTTTTAAAATAGCTCATTACCTAGATCAGAAGTGACATGATCCCTAGGTGACTAAAAGCAAGTATGTTCCTTTTAAATGATAAGAAGCCTTCAACGTAAATGAGGAAGAGTACAGAACTGAGATCTGACCTTTATTTCCAGGACAACCCCTGCCTTTGGTCAAAATCTTGTGGTTATCGCAATCTCCATGTTATTTCTAGTTATGTAATCACAAAGGAAATTCAATATCCATCACCAGGGATCTCAGTCTGTGCGATGACATAAAACCAATTTATTGGTACTAGCTTGCTGCAGGATATCAACGTTCAAAGCTCGATCAAAGAGCTACAAATGACATGTAATGTCAATTGGTAAAGCAACTCCGCCTACAACCACCAGGCTGCTGAACCAGTGCGGATGACTTCACTCACCACCTACAGAGTCACTTCCAAGCAGATTTTATATTCATTTATTATTTGCACAATTCGTCTTCATTTGCACATTGGTTGTCAGTCTTTATGCATAGTTTTTCATAAATTCTTTTGTATTTGTTTATTTTCCTTTAAATGTCTGCAAGAATATCAATTTCAAGGTAGCATATTGTGATGTATAGGTACTTTGATTATAAACTTACTTTGACTTTATGGTATGGTGTGTTGGTATCGTGGAATAGTTTTGACAAAACAACTTCTCACACAGCTTGTAAATGATCTCTTTGATTTTGTATATCTATTCCCATAACCTTGTATAAATTTTAATTGTTGTCCCTTCTCCAGATATGCTTTAGAATTGTGCCCCTTATGTTATAGTTTTTCTTTCTTCCAAAGAAAATTTATTTCCTTTTATTTCTCGATGCTAAATTTAATCTGTGATTTCTCTGCCCATTCCACCAAACCCTTTATATATATATTTATTTATTTAGAAACACAGCACGGAACAGGCCTGTCCAGCCCAATGAGCCACATCATGCATCTATTTAACCCTACCGGCATCACAGGAAGATTCACAATAACCAATTAACCTACTAACCGGTATGTCTTTGGACTGTGGGAGGAAACCAGAGCACCCAGAGCAAACCCATGTGGTCAAACTCCTTACAGATGGTATCAGAATTGAACTCCGAACTCCGACGTCCTAAGCTGTATTAGAGTCATGCTAACTACTATGCTACTGTGGTGCTTGAAATCTAACTATCCCCTTCACTTCCTTCAGTTTTTTACATTTAACACTCAGTGGCCACTTTATTTGGTACACCTCTACACGTGATCATTAATGGAAATATCTAAATAACCAACCATGTGGCAGAAACTCAATGCATGAAAGCATGCAGACGAGGTCATGAGGTTCAGCTGTTGTCCAGACCAAACATCAGAATGGGGAAGAAATGTGATCTAAGTGACTTTGAACGTGGAATGTTTGCTGGTGCCAGGTGAGTGGTTTGAGTATCTCAGAAACTGCTGGGATCTTCATGCACAATGAAGTTCAAAGTTCAAAGCACATTTGTTTTTACAGTATGTATACTTTATACAACCTTGAGATTTATCTCCTTCCAGGCAACCACAAAACAAAGAAACCCAATTGAACACATTAAAAAAAAAAGATACTGTCTCTTAAAAAAGAAATAGTTTCCAGAGTTTTCAGAGAATGGTGCGAAAATGCTTGGTTAATGAGAGAGGTCAGAGGAGAATGGCCAGACTGGTTCAAGCTGACAGGAGGGTGACAGTAACTCAAACAACCCCACGTTACAGCAGTGGTGCGTAAAAGAGCATCTCTGAATACACAACAGCAGACGGGCGGCAGATGACTATGAATGTACAATCAATGGTCACTTTACTAGGTACAGGACATATCTCATGAAATGACCATTGTCTGCATGTCATCTGGAACTTTAGAATTACTGTTGTGCTTTCTGTGGTGCATTAATGTTTTAAATCAATATAATCAATATAATCAATTGTCATAGAGTAGAGCAGCACAGAACTGGGCCCTTCAGCCCTTTGTAGCAGTGGCAACCCTTTTGCCTATCTATGCTAATCCAATCTCCCCCTCGTTAATTCCATATCCTTCTATTTTCATTAACGCACCATCACAATTTAGCATCCAGATGTATCACGGTTCAGTCCCGTGTCTGTGAGAAACTGCAGGGAGTTGCGGACACAGCTCAGAATGTCCTGGAGACCAGCCTCCCTTCTTGGCTCTGTCTGCGCTCTTCACTGCCTCAGTAAAGCAGCCAGCATAGTCAAAGGCCCCACCTACGTTCTCTCTTTTCCCCTCTTCTAAGTCGTCAAGGCAAGTCTATTATCGTTTAACTACATACATGTATACCGTCACATGAGACGTTTCTCCAGGCCAGGGTGGAACAACTGTAGTATGTATAACACACATATAACACACAATAACTCAGCAAAGTAAAGGTTAAATCTACAGTGAATTCCACATAGATAAACAAAATAAAGTGCATATACTAAATATTGTAGGGTACAGTACAAGTTATCCAGTGACAATTTGAATGCGAAGCAGCAGGGAGTACAGAAACCTAATGACCTGAGGGGAGAATCTGTTTCCCACCCTGACCGTTCTTGCCTTTCTCTGTAACTGTAATACTTCATTCTGCATTTTTTGACTTTGAACAAGGGGACTCCCTGTAGTGTAGTGGTTAATCTACTAGACCTGAAGCCAGAGTTCTGCTCCCCCAGAGACAGGAGTTCAAGTCCTACCATGACGGATTGGGAATTTAAATTTTGGGTGCCCCAGTAGCATGGCGGTTGATGTGATGTTATTACAGATCAGGGCGGTCTGGAGTTCAGAGTTCAATTCTGGTGCCATCTGTAAGGAACTTATACATTCTGTCTGTGATCATGTGGGATTTCAGGTTTCCTGCCACAGTCCAAAGACGTATTGGTTAGTAGGTTAATTGGTCATTGTAAATTGTCCTGGTTTAGGCTAGTGTTAATGTTGTCTATTTAGTACTTAAGTAATATTTGAGTAATATTGTGTATGTATAAAGGTTGATTAAGCATTCTTGTTCATTTAAACAATTAATTTTGCATTATAGAAACATAGAAAACCTACAGCACCCTACAGGCCCTTCGGTCCACAAAGTTGTACCCCTGACATCTCCTCTGTACCTACTCCCCAGCACCTTAAACCTATGTCCTCTTGTGGCAACCACTTCAGCCCTGGGAAAAAGCCTCTGACTATTCACATGATCAATGCCTCTCATCATCTTATACACCTCTATCAGGTCATCTCTCATCCTCCGTCGCTCCAAGGAGAAAAGGCTGAGTTCACTCAGCCTATTCTCATAAGGCATGCTCCCCAATCCAGGCAACATCCTTGTAGATCTCCTCTGCACCCTTTCTATGGTTTCCACATCCTTCCTGTAGTAAGGTGACCAGAACTGAGCACAGTACTCCAAGTGGGGTCTGACCAGGGTCCTATATAGCTGCAACATTACCTCTCGGCTCCTAAATTCAATCCCACGATTGATGAAGGCCAATACACCGTACACCTTCTTAACCACTGAGTCAACCTGCACAGCTGCTTTGAGCATCCTATGGACTTGGACCCCAAGGTTCCTCTGATCCTCCACACTGCCAAGAGTCTTACCATTAATGCTATATTCTGTCATCATATTTGACCTACCAAAATGAACCACTTCACACTTATCTGGGTTGAACGCCATCTGCCACTTCTCAGCCGAATTTTACATCCTGTCAATGTCCCGCTGTAACCTCTGACAGCCCTCCACACTATCCACAACACCTCCAACCTTTGTGTCATCAGCAAACTTACTAACCCATCCCTTCACTTCGTCATCCAGTCATTTATCAAAATCACAAAGAGAAAAGGTCCCAGAACAGATCCCTGAGGCACTCCACTGGTGACTGACTTCCATGCAGAATATGACCCGTCTACAACCACTCCTTTCCTTCTGTGGGCAAGCCAGTTCTGGATCCACAAAGCAATCTCCCCTTGGATCCCATGCCTCCTTACCTTCTCAAAAAGCCTTGCATGGGGTACCTATTCAAATGCCTTGCTGAAATCCATATACACTACATCTACTGCTCTTCCTTCACCAATGTGTTTAATCACATCCACAAAAAGTCCAATCAGGCTCGTAAGGCACAACCTGCCTTTCACAAAGCCATGCTGACTATACCTAATCATATTATGCCTCTCCAAATGTTCATAACTCCTGCCTATCAGGATCTTCTCCATCAACTTACCAACCACTGAGGTAAGACTCACTGGCCTGTAATTCCCTGGGCTATCTCTACTCCCTTTCTTGAATAAAGAAACAACATCTGCAACCCTCCAATCCTTCCGAACCTCTCCCATCCCCATTGATGATGCAAAGATCATTGCCAGAGGCTCAGCAATCTCCTCTCTCACCTCCCACAGTAGCTTGTGGTACTGTCATCTGGTCCTGGTGACTCATCCAACTTGATATTTTCCAAAAGCTCCAGCACATTCTCTTTCTTAATATCTACATGCTCAAGCTTTTCAGTCTGTTGCAAGGCATCGCTACAACCACCAAGATCCTTTTCCATAGTGAATACTGAAGTAAAGTATTCATTAAGTACCTCTGCTATTTCCTCCGGTTTCATACACACTTTCTCACTGTCACACTTGATAGGTCCTATTCTTTCACGCCTTATCCTCTTGCTCTTCACATACTTGGAGAATGCCTTGGGGTTTTCCTTAATTCTGCCCGCCAAGGCCTTCTCATGGCCCCTTCTGGTTCTCCTACTTTCCTTCTTAAGCTCCTTCCTGCCAGCCTTATAATCTTCTAGATCTCTAACATTACCTAGCTCTCTGAACCTGTTGTAAGCTTTTCTTTTCTTTTTGACTAGATTTATTACAGCCTTTGTACACCACAGTTCCTGTACCCTACCATAACTTCCCTGTCTCATTGGAACGTACCTATGCAGAACTCCACAGAAACATCCCCTGAACATTTGCCATATGTAAATATATGTTAATTATATACATTACCACGCTGCCATGTGAACGCTTCCCTTAAAGTAAACTCAAAGGTAGACTCACATTCTCAGACTCCTAAGTCTTCTTTTGAATTAGTTTAATATTCTGAAGTTACAAAAGATAAGAGTTCTAGGAGATCTAGGCCTCATATGGAGCCAGTGATCATTAATGGAGAATGTGTGGAGCAGGTTAAGACCTACAAGTATCTGGGAGTACAGTTAGACGAGAAGCTAGACTGGACTGCCAACACAGATGCCTTGTGCAGGAAGGCACAGAGGCGACTGTACTTCCTTAGAAGGTTGGCGTCATTCAATGTCTGTAGTGAGATGCTGAAGATGTTCTATAGGTCAGTTGTGGAGAGCGCCCTCTTCTTTGTGGTGGCGTGTTGGGGAGGAAGCATTAAGAAGAGGGACGCCTCACGTCTTAATAAGCTGGTAAGGAAGGCGGGCTCTGTCGTGGGCAAAGTACTGGAGAGTTTAACATCGGTAGCTGAGCGAAGGGCGCTGAGTAGGCTACGGTCAATTATGGAAAACTCTGAACATCCTCTACATAGCACCATCCAGAGACAGAGAAGCAGTTTCAGCGACAGGTTACTATCGATGCAATGCTCCTCAGACAGGATGAAGAGGTCAATACTCCCCAATGCCATTAGGCTATACAATTCTACCGCCAGGACTTAAGAACTTTTTAAAAGCTATTATTAATGCTTTTTGAGATAGTGATTTAGATGCATATCATATTTTTTTACTGAGTTAAGTATTGTATGTAATTAGTTTTGCTACAACAAGTGTATGGGACATTGGAAAAAAAGTTGAATTTCCCCATGGGGATGAATAAAGTATCTATCTATCTATCTATCTATCTATCTATCTATCTATCTATCTATCTATCTAATAGTTGGGTTGCTGGGCATGAGGCCGGTTGTGTTGGAAGGGCCCGTTCCATGCTGCGTCTCGAAACAAAATCAAGTTTTTCACTGTACCTCAGAGCATGTGATAATTACAAACCAATTTACCAATCAGAAGCGTCGATTCTCCTATTGATCAACACTGCTACACCACTTCATCCAGTCCCCCAGAAAGCTAACAGGCTTCCAACTTCCAGGAAACCTTGTAGTGTTTTTGAAGTGATGGTTACTGTCTCACCATTCTGTCATGAGTCTCGCAGTGTTCTCAGATAGATAGCCTCTGTCTTTATAATTATTCCCTTTCAATGCTGTTTGACTTTGTCTAGGAATCAAAGAGAGTGTCTAACTTCCAACTCACTTTTGCTACCTTAAATGCCCTTTCTTGTCCCTGCATCCTGAGAGCCTTGTTTTAGTGTTGTTCATCAGACTTCAGCCTTAGGCACTGCGTGCTGTTTGTCTTTGGCGAAGAAAAACGTAGAATCCGTGAACTCGGAACGTCTTGTAACATGTACAAGCAGGATGGAAATGTCACTACCAATCAAGCAATATCCTGCAGAGAACAGCCAAGCATAGATCCCTGTACCATGACAGGCAACGATAACACTATGCTTTCCTTAGGAAAACATATTTTATTTGTGTGAACAGAAATATTCTACATTTTTAACATGAAAGTAATTAGTATTTCCCAAAGCAGTTTTAGAAGGAAGGAGAACTTTGCTGCACCCCTACCACTCCCTAACAACCTGTATTTGTTCACCCGCTTCAATATAGTAAATCACCGTAATGCACGTCACTGGAGCTTTATCCAGTACACCAATGACACCAAGCACCATTAAGAGATATTAAGGATAAGCAATGAAAAGCTCCCCCAATGATATTAAAAATGAGTTAACGCAGAAGAGGTGCAAATGGAAAAGGGGACCTGCAGTCCTTAGACTCAAGCAACTGAAGGTGTGACCTCAGAGATGAAAATGATGAAGATATACAAGAAAACCAAACTAGAGCATTAGAGACACCTCACCCACCCCCCCACCCATCCCCCATCATACCCCAAACATTCAGCAACTTCCCACTGGGGAACAAGACAGAAAAATATGTTTATATGTTTCCTTGGCTTTTATGTATTGCTTAACTTCCTTTGTCAGCCACAATGGCCCAGCCCTGCCATTTGAGAACTTTTTCCTGTGTGGGACATATCTATCCTGCTCTTTGTGAACTACTCCTGGAAACTTTAGTCACCTCTGCTCTGCCATCATCCCTGCCAGTATCCTCCTCCAGTCCACCTGGACTCCTCTTTCATGCCTCTGTATTTCCCTTTATTCCATTCCGATACTGATACATGTGACTTTTGCTTCTCCCTCTCCAACTGCAGTATGAATTCAACCATATTGTGATCACTGTCCCCTAAGGGTTCCTTTACAGAATCGGAATCAGGTTTATTATCACCGGCATGTGTTGTGAAATTTGTTAACTTAGCAGCAGATACAGCAGTTCAATGCAATACATAATATGGAAGTAAATAAATAAATCTATGTCAGTATATGTATATTGAATAGATTAAAAATCATGTAATAACAGAAATAATATAAATTTTAAAAGTGAGATAGTGTTCATGGGTTCAAAGTCCATTTAGGAATCAGATGGCAGAGGGGAAGAAGCTGATCCTGAATTGCTGAGTGTGTGCCTTCAGGCTTTTGTACCTCCTACCTGATGGTAACAGTGAGAAAAGGACATGCCCTGGGTGCTGGGGGTTCCTTAATAATGGACGCTGCCTTTCTGAGACACCGCTCCTTGAAGATGTCCTGGGTACTTTGTAGGCTAGTACCCAAGATGGAGCCGACTAAACTTACAGCCCTCTGCAGCGTCTTTTAGCTCCCCCCCCCCCCCCCCCCACCATACCAGACAGTGATGCAGCCTGTCAGAATGCTCTCCATGGTACATCCATAGAAGTTATTGAGAGTATTTGTTGACATACCAAGTCTCTTCAAATTCCTAATGAAGTAGAGTTGCTGTCTTGCCTTCTTTATAACTGCATCGATATGTTGGGACCAGGTTAGGTCCTCAGAGATTTTGACACTCAGGAACTTGAAACTGCTCACTCTCTCCACTTCTAATCCCTCTGTGAGGATTGGTATGTGTTCCTTCGTCTGACCCTTCCTGAAGTCCACAATCAGCTCTTTCGTCTTACTGACGTCGAGTGCCAGGTTGTTGCTGCGACACCACTCCACTATTTGGCATATCTCGCCCCTGTACACCCTCTTGTCTCCAATTCAGATTCCACCAACAATGGTTGTATCATCAGCAGATTTAGAGATGGTATTTGAGCTATGCCTAGCCACACAGTGATGTGTATATAGAGAGTAGAACAGTGGGCTAAGCTCACACCCCTGAGGTGCACCAGTGTTGATCGTCAGTGAGGAGGAGATGTTATCACCAATCCGCACAGATTGTGGTCTTCCAGTTAGGAAGTCAAGGATCCAATTGCAGAGGGAGGTACAGAGGCCCAGATTCTGCAACTTCTCAATCAGGATTGTGGGAATAACGGTGTTAAATGCTGAGCTATAGTTGATGAACAGCATCCTGATGTAGGTGTTTGTGTTGTCCAGGTGGTCTAAAGCAGTGTGAAGAGCCATGGAGATTGTGTCTGCTGTTGACCTATTATGACGATAGGCAAATTGCAGTGGGTCCAGGTCCTTGCTAAGGCAGGAGTTCAGTCTAGTCATGACCAACCTCTCAAAGCATTTCATCACTGTAGACGTAAATGCTACTGGGCGATAGTCATTAAGGCAGCCCACATTATTCTTCTTTGGTGCTGGTATAATTGTTGCCTTTTTGAAGCAAGTGGGAACTTCCACTTGTAGTGGTGAGAGGTCAAAAATGTCCTTGAATACTTCCGTTAAGTTTTCAGAGCCTTACCAGGTATTCTGTCGGGGCCTTCCACCTTGTGAGGGTTCACCCTCTTTAAAGACAGCCAATCGTCTGCCTCTGAGACAGAGATCACAGGGTCACTGGGTGCAGCAGGGACATTCACAGCTGTAGTTGTGTTCTCCCTTTCAAAGAGGGCATAGAAGGCGTTGAATTTATCTGGTAGTGAAGCATCGCTGCCATTCATGCTATTGGGTTTCGCTTTGTAGGAAGTAATGTCTTGCAAACCCTGCTAGAGTTGTCGTACACCCGATGCTGCCTCCAAGCTCATTTGAAATTGTCTCTTTGGCCTTGAAATAGCCCTCCACAAATCATACCTGGTTTTCTGGTACAGACCTGGATCGCCAGACTTGAATGCCACAGATCTAGCCTTTAGCAGATGACGTCAAGCTTTACATTAAGCTCCCTAATGAGATCTGGGTTATTACACAACGCCCAATCTCAGATGGCCTTTCCCTGAGAAGGCTCAAGCACAAGCTGCTCTAAATTTTCCCAATCCCCTGGCATATTGAAGTCCCCCACACAATTGTGTCCTTGCCTTCGGGGACTCTTTAAGGATTCTTTGTCTTGTTATTTCATGCTTTTGTTATTTATTATTATTTACTTGTATTTGCATTGGGACTGTTTGGTGTTCTCTACTTGCTTTCTCATTGATCCTGTTTACAGTTGCTATTCTATAGATTTGCTGAGTGTGTCCGCAAGGAATACGAATCCCAGGGTTGCATGTGGTGACAGTTATGTACTCTGATAATACATTTTACTTTGTACTTTGTAACGAATGAGCAGCATAAAAATTTCTGCAGATGTATCATGACGAGTATTCTGACTGGCTGCATCACTGTCTGGTATGGAGGGACCTCTGCACAGGATTGGAAAAAGCTGCAGAGGGCTGTAGACCCGGCCAGCTCCATCACGGGCAACACCCTCCGCAGCATCAAGGATAACTTCAAATGGGGATGCCTCAAAAAGGCAACATCCATCAAGAAGAATGTACAGATTCTACAGATGTACAGTGGAGAGCATTCAAACATCATCAATGTCTGCTATCCCTTGCTATGATTTACTATGGTCAATATCCCCTGTAGTTTTTTAATGACCTTTGTATGCAAAAATCTTGTGCTGTGCAATATTTTGCCCAGTGACGACAATGTGTTTGCATTGAATAATTTCTTCAATAGAAACAGTATAAATAAGCCAGTTCTAAAATCTGCAGACAAGTCATCACAGACTCACGTCGTCAACATCGTCTGCATCAGAAACCCCAAAAGGAAATGTGATTGCATGCAATCATGTAATATACTTATCGTGCCAATGAGGTAGGGGTGACAACCTTTTGTGCCTGAGTAGCAAAATATGTGTGCACACGTGTTCATCTTAGAGGGAACATAGACTATGGTGACAGAGACTGAATAAAGAATCATGCAGTGATTCCCATTGAATCTCACAAATATCTGGGAACAATGTGGCTTACATACAAGCCTGTGTTATAAACCCTATTATATGGTAGTATGTGTGGTGATACAGCTTGTTCTGAAATATGATGTTTCTATAAATGTTGTATGAGTATGTGGTACAACTCATTCCTGCAAGGTGAATAAATTATTTACGTGTAGAACTGAACTTATTACTGATTAGTCGTCTGTAAGAGGCAGCAAAGAAGAAAGAAGTGGATTGATGGGGTTGTGGCAGACTAACCTCTCAACTTTTAACAGGCCTGTTATATTTGATTTTTTTAAATTATTGATTTTATTGAGAGATTCAGCATGGAAACAGGCCCCTCTGGCCCAATCAAACAGCGCCGTCCAATTACACCCTCATTGCCAGTGCCACGTTTTGTAACTTCAAAACATTAAATTAATTCAAACGAAAACACAGGAGTTTGAAATGTGAGCCTAACTTCGAGTTTGCTTTGAGAGAGGCACACCCATATCTCATGGTAGCGTGATGACATATACAATTAATATATTTTTGCATATAATCCGTGATTAATTATTTAAACAAACAAGAATGCTTAATCTATATATATATACACACACACACACAAGATTATTCAAGTATTATTGAAATATTAAATACAAATGTTTGCCACTAGTCGAGGTGACATCATCAGTGCACAACTGAGTGTTATTTCTGTGGAGTGCTCATGGTTATATTTGTCCAATTTGTTCTGATAGGCTGGCTGTCATGCTGACTACTAGTCTCCGTTGGGTCCCGGCCAACTGGATAGCAGAGTGATCTCTGCTGGCCCATATCCCTGGTTATTGGTTGTTGTGAGAGTTGGTTCCCCAGGTGTCCACGGCTCACCCCTTGGCCCCAATCCCGCAGACACACAGGTTTGTAAGTTGCATCCAGCCTCAATATGGTCGCTGGTAGTGCCTTCCATTGAGAATCAAGGTTCTAAGAATTTTCTTGATTTCTTGAACCATGCTGCAGTGCTCTATGTTCTATATTCTTGCAGCATACAAGAATATAGTCTTTATCATGAGGGCACCAGCAAGATTTAAAGTGACAATTCCCCAGAACAAGCACAGGGATCATCCTGACTGCAAGAGATTCTGTAGATGCTGGAAATCTTGAGCAACACATACAAAATGGAGGAACTCAGCTGGTCAAGTAGCATTGATGGAGGGAAATAAGCACCGATAAAGGATCTTGGCCTGAGATGTTGACTGTTTGTTCATTTCCATCTATGCTGCCTGACCTGCTGAGTTCCTCCAGCATTGTGTATGTGTTTTACTCTGGATTTCCAGCATCTGCAGAATCTCTTGTGTTGATGAGTTAATGCAGGAGGCATGTTCTATATCCAAAGGAGTCCTTGCCAACAAGCATACACGTAGGTACAGGAACGAGCATAATCTTTTGTGTTCACCTCATTATTCCTCGCTTACACTATTTATTTTTATATTCATTGTAATTTTGTATGCTGTACTGCTGCCACAAAAATTAAAAAAAATCACAACTTAATGTCAATGATAATACACCTGATTCTGATTCTTATTCTGAACTGAGAGAATGGTCAGCCACAGGGCAAAGTTAACAGATAGCATAGATGGGGAATAACTCCAGCAAGGACTTTCCCAAGCCCTGCTGCAATAGGAGCAGAGTTAGTCATGGGGCTAGCAACACCATCCTGCAAAAACCTAGAACTATGGAAACACCAACATCACCATCGTCATTATGTTCCATGTTGTATGGCCTGACCGATCATGGTCCTTCATCTGTCTTTCATCTGAGAAGTTCTAATAACCTTGTCAAAACTTTTGCTTGTCCATCCCTTGATAAAACTCATGAATATCATGCACTATTGACCATTACTTTTACTTCCATCAATTTTTCCAGAGGCCTCATCCTTGCAGAGGAAGGGTCTTTGCCTAGAAGATGTATGAAGTTGTGTGGTGAAAGTGGATCCAGTGGGCTGGTCAACCTTCCGCCTAGGATAGAGGACTCTGTCAGAGCTGCTGTCAGCGGCCTTGCCCCAGTAGAGGTGATGGGCTTAAGGGCAATGGCAGCTCCATAAAACACTGGTTAGACTACACTTGCAACAGCATAAGATGTAGAAGCTTTAGTGATGGGGCAGAGGGTTTTTCCAGGGTGCAGCCTGAATTGGAGCACATGTTTTATAAGGAAAGGTTCAGCAGAACTAGTGTGAATAACTTCATTCATCTCAATACTGAACCGATTCCACAACCTATGGACTCACTTTCAAGGGCTCTTCTACTCATGTTCACAGTTTTATTTATTTGTTTGTTTGCTTGCTTGTGTGTTTGTTTGCTTATTTATTTATTATAGGTGGTGGGGTGGAGATACATCTCTAATAAAGGAGGTGTAAGGTGCTCCTTCCCTCTGCTATCCTCTAGGTCATCCTCGGGCAAGGTGTAGCACCTGCTTAGTTCCCCCTGATCAGGGTCACATGAAACCATGGGAGCAGGTGGTGGATGGTCGTATGAACAGCCGGTGCAGATCACAAGTCCTGGTTATGTGACTACTGACACCAGGCAGACAATCTCTGAAGAGGATTGATAATGGTTGGGGTCACCCAACTTGTAAAGACACTGCCCCAGAAGAAGGTGATGGAAAACCACTTCTGGAGAAACATTTGCCAAGACCATGATCGTCCATGTCATATGACATAATGATGATGATGGTGACAATTATTACTATTTTTTTTTGTTTTCATGCAGGGTAACTTATTTTTACACATTGGCGTTTGTCAATCTGTGTGTAGTTCTTTATTGATTCTATTGTACTGCTTTGTCCTACTGTGAATGCCTGCAAGAAAATGAATCTCATGGTGCTTTATGGTTAAATAGATGTACTTCGATGACAGATTTACTTTGGACAGATTCCACAACCAACAGACTCACTGCCAGGCACTCTACAATTCATATTCCCGCTATTTATCTATTTATCTATTTATTTTAATTTGTACAATGTGTCTTTGCAAATAGGTTGCCTGTCAGTCTTTGATTTTGTATAGTTTTTTAATTGCATCTCTTTATTTTCCTCTAAAAGCCTGCAAGAAGATGAATCTCAGTGTAGTATGTGGTGACACATGCGTACTGTACTTTGATAATGAACTGACTGCTCTCAGAATAGCCCCTACACATTGTGGTTCACTGTCGGACATTAACCATTTGGACACTAATCAAGTGGATTTGTTTCCTACTTTGAAAAACACTTTGTCCACATAGGATCAGTCTACGCAAGTCAGTGTGAAGCCAAGTGAACCAGGAATGACTGGCAGCCCTCCCCCACCACCAAGTTATAAATATTTATTTTTCTATTTTTGTTCTGATGCAATGTATTCCAGGAATGAATGATATCATACACTCAGTTAGCTGGGGACTGTGTGGACTTTGGTCAGATGGAGGTTTGGTGAGTTCCAACTTGGTCTGGATTAGTGTTTGGAAGTCAGTATCCGAGAACAAAGAGCAATATTCACACAGTGGCCATTTCATTAGGTACCTAACAAAGACATCACTCAGTGTTTATTCCTGATCTTCTGCTACTGTAGCCCATCCATTTCAAGGTTTGACATGTTGTGCACTCAGAGATGCCCTTCTGCCCACCTCTGTTGTAACACGTGATCATTTGAGTTATTGTCACCTTCCTGTCAGCTTGAACCAGTCTGGCCATTCTCCTCTGACCTCTCTCATTGCCCACAGAACTGCTGGTCACTGGATTTTTTTTCACACCATACTCTGTAAACTCTGGAGACTGCTGTATGTGAACATCCCAGGAGATCAGCAGTTTCTGAGATACTCAATCCACCCATCTGGCACCAACGATCATTCCATCGTCAAAGTCACTTAGATCACATTTCTTCCCCATTCTGGTGTTTGGTCTGAACAACAACTGAACCTCTTGACCATGTCTGCATGCTTTTGTGCATTGAGTTGCTGCCACATGATTGGCTGATTAAATAAGCAACACACACAAAATGCTGGAGGAACTCAGCAGACCTGGCAGCATCTATGGAAAAAAGTGCAGTCGATGTTTCAATAGACAATAGACAATAGACAATGGGTGCAGAAGTAGACCATTCGGCCCTTCGAGCCTGCACTGCCATTCTGAGATCATGGCTGATCATCTACTATCAATACCCGGTTCCTGCCTTGTCCCCATATCCCTTGATTCCCCTATCCATAAGATACCTATCTAGCTCCTTCTTGAAAGCATCCAGAGATGCCCTGGAGACCAAAACTGTACACAATACTCCAGGTGTGGTCTCACCAGGGTGCTGTACAAATGCAAGAGGATTTCCTTGTTCTTGTACTCAATTCCCTTTGTAATAAAGGCCAACATTCCATTAGCCTTCTTCACTGCCTGCTGCACTTGCTCATTCACCTTCAGTGACTGATGAACAAGATCTCTTTGTATTTCTCCCTTACCTAACTCTACACCATTCAGATAATAATCTGCCTTCCTGTTCTTACTCCCAAAGTGGATAACCTCACACTTATTCACATTAAACGTCATCTGCCAAATATCTGCCCACTCACCCAGCCTATCCAAGTCACCCTGAATTCTCCTAACATCCTCATCACATGTCACACTGCCACCCAGCTTAGTATCATCAGCAAATTTGCTGATGTTATTCTCAATGCCTTCATCTAAATCATTGATGTAAATCGTAAACAGCTGCGGTCCCAATACCGAGCCCTGTGGCACCCCACTAGTCACCACCTGCCATTCCGAGAAACACCCATTCACCGTTACCCTTTGCTTTCTATCTGCCAACCAGTTTTCTATCCATGTCAATGTCTTCCCCCCAATGCCATGAGCTCTGATTTTACCCACCAATCTCCTATGTGGGACCTTATCAAATGCCTTCTGAAAATCGAGGTACACTACATCCACTGGATCTCCCCCGTCTAACTTCCTGGTTACATCCTCGAAAAACTCCAACAGATTAGTCAAGCATGATTTGCCCTTGGTAAATCCATGCTGGCTTGGCCCAATCCTATCACTGCTATCTAGATATGCCACTATTTCATCTTTAATAATGGACTCTAGCATCTTCCCCACTACTGATGTTAGGCTGACAGGACAATAGTTCTCTGTTTTCTCCATCCCTCCTTTCTTAAAAAGTGGGATAACATTAGCCATTCTCCAATCCTCAGGAACTGATCCTGAATCAAAGGAACATTGGAAAATGATTACCAATGCATCCACAATTTCCAGAGCCACCTCCTTTAGTACCCTAGGATGCAGACCATCTGGACCTGGGGATTTGTCAGCCTTCAGTCCCATCAGTCTACTCATCACCGTTTCCTTCCTAATATCAATCTGTTTCATTTCCTCTGTTACCCTATGTCCTTGGCCCATCCATACATCTGAGAGACTGCTTGTGTCTTCCCTTGTGAAGACAGATCTAAAGTACTTATTAAATTCTTCTGCCATTTCTCTGTTTCCCATAACAATTTCACCCAATTTATTCTTCAAGGGCCCAACATTGTTCTTAACTATCTTCTTTCTCTTCACATACCTAAAAAAGCTTTTGCTATCCTCCTTTATATTCCTGGCTAGCTTGCGTTCGTACCTCATTTTTTCTCCCCATATTGCCTTTTTAGTTAAGTTCTGTTGTTCCTTAAAAATTTCCCAATCATCTGTCCTCCCACTCACCTTAGCTCTGTCATACTTCCTTTTTTTTAATGCTATGCAATCTCTGACTTCCTTTGTCAACCACTGTGGCCCCCTCCCCCCCCTTTTGAATCCTTCCTTCTCCGGGGGATGAACTGATTTTGCACCTTGTGCATTATTCCCAAGAATACCTGCCATTGCTGTTCCACTGTCTTTTCTGCTAGGATATCCGTCCAGTTAACTTTGGCCAGCTCCTCCCTCATGGCTCCATAGTCTCCTTTGTTCAACTGCAACACTGACAGCTCCGATCTGCCCTTATCCTTCTCAAATTGCAGATAAAAACTTATCATATTATGGTCACTACCTCCTAATGGCTCCTTTACTTCAAGATCGCTTATCAAATCCTGTTCATTACACAAGACTAAATCCAGAATAGCCTTGTCCCTGGTCGGCTCTCGTACAAGCTGTTCCAAGAATGCATCCCTTAGGCACTCTACAAACTCCCTATCCTGGGGTCCAGCACCAACCTGATTCTCCCAGTTCACCTGCATGTTGAAATCCCCCATAACTACTGCGACATTACCTTTGCCACGTGCCAATGTTAACTCCCTATTCAACTTGCATCCAATATCCATGCTACTGTTTGGTGGCCTGTAGACAACACCCATTAGGGTCTTTTTGCCCTTACTGTTCCTTAGTTCTATCCACACAGACTCTACTTCTCCTGATCCTATGTCCCCCCTTGCAAAGGACTGAATCTCATTCCTCACCAACAGGGCCACCCCACCCCCTCTGCCCACATTTCTGTTCATACCATAGCACGTATACCCTTGTACATTCATTTCCCAGGTCTGATCTCCCTGCAGCCATGTCTCCGTTATCCCAACAACATCATAGTTACCCATTCGCACCTGAGCTTCAAGCTCATCCATCCTATTTCTGACACTTAGTGCATTCAGATATAGAATTTTTAGCCCATTTCTCCTCTCTCTGTTTAAATCGCTGCCTATTGTGCTTAACCCAGCTCCCCGAACTCCCATCGGGCTATACGCCCCTTGAATTTTGTTGTCCTTCCTAAATTTACTTATTCTTTCTGCACATTTAACTCCATGTTCCGTCAGTCCATCCCTCTGTACATGTGTCCTCCTTATCACTTGTTCCGCCCCACCTTTCTCTACTACACACTTAATATTCTGGAACCGTGTGGTCCCCACCTGTCCTTTATTCTTCATCTCGCTATCCTCTCTCACATTCTGGATCCCTGCCCCCTGCAAATTTAGTTTAACACCCCCCCCCCCCCCGAGAAGCACTAGCAAATTTTCCTGCAAGAATGTTAGTACCGCTCCAGTTCAGGTGTAAACCGTCCCGTCGGAACAGATCCCACCTTCCCTGGAACAAAGCCCAATTATCTAAAAACCTGAAGCCCTCCCTCCTGCACCATCCTCTCAGCCACGTATTAACCCGTACAATCCTTCTGTTCCTTGCCTCACTCGCACGTGGCACAGGTAGCACCCTTCAGCTTCGCACCTAACTTCCTGAACTCCCTACGCAGGACCCCCTCACTCATCCTACCCACGTCATTGGTCCCTACATGGACTACAACATCTGGGTTATTGCCCTCCCTCTTAAGAATAACCTGCACCCGATCTGAGATGTCCCGGACCCCGGCACCAGGGAAGCAACATACCATCCGAGACTCCCGATCTTCCTCACAAAATCTCCTATCCGCCCCCCTGACTATAGAATCCCCTATCACTACCGAGATCCTTCAAAAGGCCTGCTGACTTCCTCCAGCCATTTGTATGTGTTGCTTAGATTTCCAGCATCTGCAGATTCCCTCTTGTAGCTGTTTTGATATTTGCATTGAACAGGTGTACAGGTGTACCTAATAGACTGGCCATTGACTACAACTTTGCTATTTGTGCAATTGGATTCCAGTTTTGCCTTAAATACTTTAAATAAAGAACAGGGTGCTTTTGTAACATAAGATGCATCTCTCTAAACTTTTCTCTGAGCAATTTATATATGCTGATGATCTGGCTGCTCAACTTCCTCATTTGGGCTTTGCCCTTGATCTTAAATGCTCAGCTACCTACATCACAGGGAGTTAACAGTCCCTGGAAACTTGCCAGTATGAAGCAGGTGGAACTGGTTTGAATAGGAAATAATTTGTTGGAAAATGACACACACATAGCTACTAGCAAATCCAGGAATAAATGCAAGGGGAACTCAGCAGGTCGGGGAGCATCTATGAAAAGGAACAAACAGGACTTGATGAAAGGTGTAGGTTTGAAAGGGCGACTGTTTGTTCCATCCCACAGATGCTGAGTTCCTTTGCATTCATTCCTAGATTTACTAGGAAATCTGTATGTGTCATTTCCCCACAAAATATTTCCTACTCAATTCTGAGTTCCTTCAGCATTGTGTGTGTGTGTGTGTGTGTGTGTGTGTGTGTGTGTGTGTGTGTGTGTGTGTGTGTGTGTGTGTGTGTGTGTGTGTGTGTGTGTGTGTGTGTGTCCCCTACACTTTTCATCTTCTTATCTTCTTTTAGGACCGTGTTTCCTCAACCCAACCCCACTGATAGGCACCAGGGTATCGTAGCGGCTAGCACAGCACTGCTACAGCTGGGAGCTTTGAGTTCCGGGTTCAATTCAGGCACCGTATGTGAGGAGTTTGTACAGTCCTCCCTTGACCCCGTGGTCTCCTGAGGGTGTTCTGGTTTCCTCCCACAGTCCAATGTAGATTAAGTAGTCATTGCTCTGCAATTTAACAGTATTAAACAGTTGTGTTGCTGGGCGGTGTGCCTGATTGGGCTGGAAGGACCTGTTCTGCACAGAATATCTAAAGAAATAAACTTTCGTACTGGTATTGGAATTTCTTTGACTTTGTCACATGTACCAAGGTACAGTGAAAAGCGTGCCTGGCCCAGATCAGATCCTAACATAGTGCATTGAGGTAGAACAAGGTAAAACTATAACAATGAAGAATAAAGTGTAACAGCTATCAAAAAAGTACAGTGTAGGTAATCAATAAAGTGCAAATGTTGGGGAGTATTCTGGACTTACGTGTATATAGCAGATTTTAGTTCAAGCAAGAACCAATCTTCAGTTCTTATTGTAAATTGCAAGCAGTAAATTGAAGTTAAGCTGGCCCAGAGACTATAAGATTGCATATGCATCTGCTGGATGTTAAAACAAAGACTCAAAGATTCAGAGTACATTTATCATCAAGGCAATTATACGGCACACAGCAGCAGGCAACCACAGAACAAAGAAATACAACTGGACACATTGAAAGAAAACATCAAAAGCCTAATGTGCGAATCGCGCAAACAGCAAAAAACGAGTGAATGATACACAGAGTATGAGGCATCGAAATATCAAACAGCCTAGGGTGCTCAGTTTCGATCAGTTCAGTTCAGGTTAGCGCTGACTGCAGGCCGCAATGAAGAGCCTTGATCAGATCATGCAAACAGCAAAACAAAAGAGCTACCAGACACTAGAAGCACATGCATAGTGAACCACACTGTCTTCCAAAACAAGTCCAAAGCCGGGGACACTAAACATCGAACCGCAGAGCCCTCCAAAACGAGTCCAAAGCCGGGGACACTAAACATCGAACCGCAGAGCCCTCCAAAACGAGTCCAAAGCCGGGGACACTAAACATCGAACCGCAGAGCCCTCCAAAACGAGTCCAAAGCCGGGGACACTAAACATCGAACCGCAGTCTCCTCTGAAGAAAAGCCCCACAGCCACGAACTGCACCGATCAATCCTTACAGCGTGGATCCAAGGCTGCGGCAGCAGTGAGTGAGAACGAGAGGGAGAATGGTCAAACGCAGGCAGACAGCGCAAACACCAGCTTGCCTTCTGGTCTCGTCATTATGACAATTCATGAAATGGTTTCATGAATTGTCTGCAGGACATTGCTGCTGGTCACTAGCACCATCTTGAGATTTTAACAACGGGGCTGTGTTAATTGGCTTGCAACAAACCAGGCAACATGCCTAAGTTATTTGCAGTATTGTGACTGAATTCAAGCTGGAAGACCAGGCCAGTGTTGTTACTAGCACATCATACATGATCACAGGTGTAATTGCAGTCTACAGTTGATCTATTGTGTACTTTCTTTAATTATTGAGATACAGCACAGAATAGACTCCTCTGGCCTTCAAGCCACATCACCCAGCAACCCCTGATTTAACCCTAGCCTATCACAGGACAATTTACAATGACCAATTAACCTACCAACCTTTGGACTGTGGAAAGGGAACAGTTATGGGAAGAACGTACAAACTTCTTTCAGGGAGCAGCAGGAATTGGCACTGCAAAGCACTGAACTAACCAATACGCTACTATTATGCCCTACTGGCATCTGGCTCTCCGTCTTCAGAAGATTTTGGAATATCTGGAATATCTGTGTCAACAGGGGTGTTTGAATATTCAGAAGTGTCTCACACTGTAGATGTGCAACTCAAAGGAAACATTGTCAACCCAAAATAGCGTTTTCTGTTGATCAGTGACAAAAAAGCCAAATTACATACATTGTGATTTAATGCTATAAAATAATAAGACATGAAAACTTCCTATGGGTCAATACTTTTTATAGGCACTGTATATTGTCTTCTCTGTTAAATATTTCCTTTGATCTAATTCTGTGGGTGCTTGGGAGATCTGACGAGGACTTTCTCTACAGTCTCTATGAGTGGCACGGTGGCATAGTGATTAACACAATGCTTTACAGTACAGGTGACCTTGGTTCAATTCCTGATGCTGCCTGTAAGGAGTTTTTATACATTCTCCCTGTGACTGCGTGGGTTTCCTCCAGGTGCTCCAGTTTCTTCCCATGGTTCAATTATGTACCATTGGTAGGTTAATTGGTCATTGTGCATTGCCCTGTGATTAGGCTAGGGTTAAATTGAAGGTTGCTGGGTGGTTTGGCTCAAAAGCCAGAAGGGCCTACTCCATGTTGTATCTCAATAAACAGATAAATACTGATTTTCAGACAGTGACCATGCAATCATTAGAAGCTTCACAATGGTCCTATTGGGATGCCTCCTCCTAATGACCCAGATAAGATCAAGAGCTTGTGGCATAGAAAGATTTTGGCTCTGAACATAAATGTTAACAAGGCCATCCCATCCACCAAAAGCAGAGCTTCCCAGTGGCCAAATGTTTTAATTCCAAATCCCATTCCTGTTCTGACATGTCAATCCGTGGCCTCCTCTTGTGCCACGATGAGGGCACCTCTGGGTGGAGGATCAGCACCTTATGTTCCATCTGGGTAGCCTCCAATCTGATTGCATGAATCAGGGAAGAATTCCTTCTTCAGGAGAAAGAATTATTCCCTTTCCCTTCCCCTCTTCTTCTGTTCTCCACTCTAGCCTCTTACCTCTTCTCACCTGCTTATCACTTTCTCCTTCCCTTTCTCCTATGGCCTACTCTCCTTTCCTATCAGATTTTTTTTCTCAGTCCCTTTGCCTTCCCACCCACCTGCCATCACCTATCCTCCTCCCTGTCCCCCCACCTTTTCATTCTGCTGTCTTCCCCCTTCCTTTTCAGTCCTGAAGAAAGGTCTCGGCCCAAAATGTCGTCTGCTTATTCATTTCCATAGATGCTGCCGGATCTGCTGAGTTCCTCCAGCATTTTGTGTGTGTTGCTCTGGATTTCCAGCATCTGCAGAATCTCTCATGATTATTATTAACAAGGAGCTGCTGTAAGTGATAATATTTGAAGTGTGAGTAAGTGAGAGCAGAGCAAGATGTTCCCTTCTGTACTTTCATTTTAAGCAACTTCCCTCTAAAGTTCACTTTCCGGAAAATAATTTACTTTAACAATGACATGTATCATTTGTTTCTTAGTGCAGAGCTGTAGGCAGTCGTCCATTTGGCAAAGACCGGCTTATTTGTGTTCCAATATCTAAATACAAAATTAATTATGGGGTCTTTTGCTCTTTGGCACTGAAAGCATGTTGTTCTCCCGAATAGCTACAGACTAAAAAACCATGAACAGCTAGTGTGTTGTTTTCAAGCAATTAGAAGTGTAACTGGGTCATTGCAAAAACCATGTATCAGTCTACGTTCTCCCTGACACTTCCGTTGATGTCTTTAAATATTGGAGAGACAAATATTCCTTTGAAGCGTTTTAATAAATTGACAAGATTACACTGAAAATGTCCAACCGTCTGAAACAATTTCCGAATAGGCTATCCAAAAAATCCACAGGTGGACCGTTCAGGTTTAGTGTCTTTTTCACATACTATAGTACGCATAAAGATTTCTGAGTGAACTGTTTTCACAAGGTGTTTGATTTCACTGACCTGCAAGTTAAGCTGCTAGCTTCCAGAATAGCTCATCTCTACGCTCTACTCTAATCGTATTATTTTTATTTATCTTTAATTTTTATTATGCATCTTATGTGATTTTGGAACTGGTACAAAATGAACACTGGAATATAATTGTTATTCAATAAAATAGCTCTTGGGAGTCATCCAAAGAATCTAAACTTTCAGCACAGCCAAAGGGCGGCTTACTGAAACTGGTAACGGATTTTCTAACACAGACCTTGAAGCTGGTGGGTGCAGCAAACATTGTTATTCCATGGAAAGCCCTCACAGTTAGCTCAAGAAACTTGTGAGGCAGCATATTTATTCTCTCGAGAGAGATCGTGAATGCTCCGCTGACCCCATCTCATTTATTTATTGCTGCTTGGGTCTATTTTGTTTCGGAGACGGACGGATGGTTTATTTTGTGAATGCTCTTCCATGTATGGTCAATGTGAAAACGATACCACTCATGCACCCTCTCTAACTGAAGGCAAAAGGCCAAGGATCCCTGGAGGAAAAAGCAAACTGATGGTCGTCCCTGTGTGTTCGCAGAAAACTGATACAGATCACATTCCCCAGCCGAAAGCAAAAGGGCAGACGTAGTTGAGTGCTCTTCCCTTATCATCATTCTGAAAGTGATATCTGTCTTACCCTCCTTGGCCGGAGTTGAAAAGTCATTGAGACGTTGAGAAGAAGCAATCTAACTCTGCTGTAGGACCGAGTCAGACAGAGCAGAGAGATCCCGTTTAAATTCTTGGCTCAGAATTCAATTCGGAATTGAATTAATTAATTAAAGGGATTTATTTTTTAACTGGCCCCACCTGCTGTGCTTGGAACTGATGCAACGTAGAACTGCTACATAGAGTACTACAGCACAGTATAGGCTCTTCGGCCCACAACGTTGTGCTACCCTTTTAAGATCAATGTAAACCTGCTCTCCCACATTAACATTCATGTTAATGAATGTTGAAGTTATGTTGAAGTCATGGCAATGGTTTGAGAGGGCCACTATCACATCCAGGAGAAAGATATTCATTTAGTTTAAGTTGGGGAATGGTACGTCATTAGAAGTGCAGTTCTGAAAAGGTTTTAGAGCTGAATAAAGAAGTTGAGCTGACAGTTCTTACTGATTGATCTGAAATATAACCCAGTTTCTCTGCATACAGATGCTGCCTGATCTCACACATTGACATTACAGCACAGTACAGGCCCTTTGCCCCATGACGTTGCACCAACTTTTTAACCTACACTAACCCTTCCCTCCTACATACCCCTATATTCTTCTATCCAAGGGTATCTTACATGTCCCTAATGTATCTGCCTTTACCACCACCTTTGGCAGTTCGCCCCACCACTCTGGGTGTAAAGAAAAAATAGCCTCTGACATCACCCATATACTTTCCTCCAATCAACTTAAAATTATGCCCTCTTATATTAGCCATTTCTTCCCTAAAAAAAAGTCTCTGGCTGTCCAGTTGATCTATGCCTCTAATCATCATGTACACCTCTATCAAGTTGCCTCTCATTCTCTTGTGCTCCAAAAAGAAAAACTTCAGCTCATAAGACGTACTCCTCATAAGACATGCTCTCTAATCGAGGCAGCATCCTGGTGAATCTCCTCTGCACCCTCTCTGATCCAGGCAGCATCCCGGTGAATCTCCTCTGCACTCTCTCTAATCCAGACAGCACCCTGGTGAATCTCCTCTGCACCCTCTCTAATCCAGGCAGCATCCTGGTGAATCTCCTCTGCACCCTCTCTAATCCAGGCAGCATCATGGTGAATCTCCTCTGCACCCTCTCTAATCCAGGCAGCATCCTGGTAAATCTCCTCTGCACCCTCTCCAGTCCAGGCAGCATCCTGGTGAATCTCCTCTGCACCCTCTCTGATCCAGGCAGCATCCTGGTGAATCTCCTCTGCATCCTCTCTAATCCAGGCAGCATCCTGGTGAATCTCCTCTACACCCTCTCTAATCCAGGCAGCATCCTGGTGAATCTCCTCTACACCCTCTCTGATCCAGGCAGCATCCTGGTGAATCTCCTCTGCACCCTCTCTGATCCAGGCAGCATCCTGGTAAATCTCCTCTGCACCCTCTCTAATCCAGGCAGCATCCTGGTGAATCTCCTCTGCACCCTCTCTGAGGCAGCATCCTGGTGAATCTCCTCTGCACCCTCTCTAATCCAGGCAGCATCCTGGTGAATCTCCTCTGCACCCTCTCTGATCCAGGTAGCATCCTGGTGAATCTCCCCTGCACCCACTCTGATCCAGGCAGCATCCTGGTGAATCTCCTCTGCACCCTCTCTGATCCAGGCAGCATCCTGGTGAATCTCCTCTGCACCCTCTCTAATCCAGGCAGCACCCTGGTGAATCTCCCATGCACCCTCTCTGATCCAGGCAGCACCCTGGTGAATCTCCTCTGCACCCTCTCTAATCCAGGCAGCACCCTGGTGAATCTCCTCTGCACCCTCTCTGATCCAGGCAGCACCCTGGTGAATCTCCTCTGCACCCTCTCCAGTCCAGGCAGCATCCTGGTGAATCTCCCCTGCACCCTCTCTGATCCAGGCAGCACCCTGGTAAATCTCCTCTGCACCCTCTCTAATACAGGCAGCATCCTGGTGAATCTCCCCTGCACCCTCTCTAATCCAGGCAGCACCCTGGTGAATCTCCTCTGCACCCTCTCCAGTCCAGGCAGCATCCTGGTGAATCTCCCCTGCACCCTCTCTGATCCAGGCAGCACCCTGGTAAATCTCCTCTGCACCCTCTCTAATACAGGCAGCATCCTGGTGAATCTCCCCTGCACCCTCTCTAATCCAGGCAGCATCCTGGTGAATCTCCTCTGCACCCTCTCTGATCCAGGTAGCATCCTGGTGAATCTCCTCTGCACCCTCTCTAATCCAGGCAGCATCCTGGTGAATCTCCTCTGCACCCTCTCTGATCCAGGCAGCATCCTGGTAAATCTCCTCTGCACCCTCTCTGATCCAGGCAGCATCCTGGTGAATCTCCCATGCACCCTCTCTGATCCAGGCAGCACCCTGGTGAATCTCCTCTGCACCCTCTCTAATCCAGGCAGCACCCTGGTGAATCTCCCATGCACCCTCTCTGATCCAGGCAGCACCCTGGTGAATCTCCTCTGCACCCTCTCTAATCCAGGCAGCACCCTGGTGAATCTCCTCTGCACCCTCTCCAGTCCAGGCAGCATCCTGGTGAATCTCCCCTGCACCCTCTCTAATCCAGGCAGCACCCTGGTGAATCTCCCCTGCACCCTCTCTGATCCAGGCAGCACCCTGGTGAATCTCCTCTGCACCCTCTCTAATCCAGGCAGCACCCTGGTGAATCTCCTCTGCACCCTCTCCAGTCCAGGCAGCATCCTGGTGAATCTCCCCTGCACCCTCTCTGATCCAGGCAGCATCCTGGTAAATCTCCTCTGCACCCTCTCTAATCCAGGCAGCATTCTGGTGAATCTCCTCTGCACCCTCTCTAATCCAGGCAGCACCCTGGTGAATCTCCTCTGCACCCTCTCTGATCCAGGCAGCATCCTGGTGAATCTCCTCTGCACCCTCTCTAATCCAGGCAGCATCCTGGTGAATCTCCTCTGCACCCTCTCTGAGGCAGCATCCTGGTGAATCTCCTCTGCACCCTCTCTAATCCAGGCAGCATCCTGGTGAATCTCCTCTGCACCCTCTCTGATCCAGGCAGCATCCTGGTGAATCTCCTCTGCACCCTCTCTGATCCAGACAGCATCCTGGTAAATCTCCCCTGCACCCTCTCTAATCCAGGCAGCATCCTGGTAAATCTCCCCTGCACCCTCTCTAAAACTTGCAGATCCTTCCTATAATGACGTGACCAGAACTGAGCACAATATTCCAAGTGTGGTCTAACCAGGGTTTTATAAAGCCTGTTCGCTGCTATCCCAATAATAAGCCCTGGATCACTAGTCACATCAAAGGCCTCCTAAACCAGAAGAAGAGGGCCTTTAAAGATGGTGATCGGTTGGAGCTTAAAAGAGTTCAGAAGGAACTCAGAGTACAGATAAGGGGGGCAAAGGAGCAGTATAGGAGGAAGCTAGAACAAAAGCTGCAGAAAAAAAGCATGAAGGAGGTGTGGGATGGGATGAAGATCATCACCGGATGCGGTGCAAAGCGGGGGGTGAACATAAGTGGAGATGTGGAGAAAGCGAACCAGCTGAACAACTTCTTCAACAGGTTCAACAGCTCAATCTCATCCTCACCGCAGAAATCCACACCAGGCTTACTTCCCTCACAGGAAAATAGCCACTCACAGGAGACCTTGCCCACGCCCAGGATTACGGCTGCACAGGTGGAAGGTCAACTGAGGAAGATCTGTACCAGCAAGGCGGCTGGACCGGATGGAGTTTCCCCACGATTACTGAGGGCCTGTGCGACTGAGCTGGGAGAACCACTACAGCGCATCTTCAACATGAGCCTGGAGCAGAGAAGAGTACCCAGACAGAGGAAAACATCCTGTATTGTCCCGGTACCAAAGAAACCACAACCAAAGGAGTTGAATGACTTCAGACCTGTTGCCTTGACGTCGCATGTGATGAAGACCATGGAGCGGCTGATAATACAGAATCTGAGGCCACAAACCAGGCACGCCCAGGATCCTCTTCAGTTTGCGTATAAGGAGAAGGTGGGAGTGGAGGATGCTATCACGTATTTGCGGCACAAATCACTCTCTCACCTAGATGGGGTCAGTTGTGCTGTGAGGATTACATTCCTTGACTTCTCTAGTGCCTTTAACACCATCCAGCCCAAGATCTTAAGGCACAAACTAACGGAGATGGGAGTAGACTCTCACATGGTGGATTGGATAGTGGACTACTTGACAGATAGACCTCAGTATGTGTGGTTGGGAGACTGTAGGTCTGACACGGTGGTCAGCAGCACAGGAGCGCCGCAGGGAACCGTACTCTCTCCGGTCCTGTTCACCCTGTACACATCAGACTTCCAATATAACTCGGAGTCCTGCCATGTGCAGAAGTTCGCTGATGACACGGCCATAGTGGGGTGTGTCAGGAATGGACAGGAAGAGGAGTATAGGAAACTGATACAGGACTTTGTGATATGGTGCAACTCAAACTACCTGCGTCTCAATATCACCAAGACCAAGGAGATGGTGATGGACTTTAGGAGATCTAGGCCTCATATGGAGCCAGTGATCATTAATGGAGAATGTGTGGAGCAGGTTAAGACCTACAAGTATCTGGGAGTACAGTTAGACGAGAAGCTAGACTGGACTGCCAACACAGATGCCTTGTGCAGGAAGGCACAGAGGCGACTGTACTTCCTTAGAAGGTTGGCGTCATTCAATGTCTGTAGTGAGATGCTGAAGATGTTCTATAGGTCAGTTGTGGAGAGCGCCCTCTTCTTTGTAGTGGCGTGTTGGGGAGGAAGCATTAAGAAGAGGGACGCCTCACGTCTTAATAAGCTGGTGAGGAAGGCGGGCTCTGTCGTGGGCAAAGTACTGGAGAGTTTAACATCGGTAGCTGAGCGAAGGGCGCTGAGTAGGCTACGGTCAATTATGGAAAACTCTGAACATCCTCTACATAGCACCATCCAGAGACAGAGAAGCAGTTTCAGCGACAGGTTACTATTGATGCAATGCTCCTCAGACAGGATGAAGAGGTCAATACTCCCCAATGCCATTAGGCTTTACAATTCAACCGCCAGGACTTAAGAACTTTTTAAAAGCTATTATTAATGCTTTTTGAGATAGTGATTTAGATGCATATCATATTTTTTACTGAGTTAAGTATTGTATGTAATTAGTTTTGCTACAACAAGTGTATGGGACATTGGAAAAAAAAGTTGAATTTCCCCATGGGGATGAATAAAGTATCTATCTATCTATCTATCTATCTATCTATCCAAAGCTGCAATGTTATCTCACAGCTCTTGAACTCAGTCCTACGACTAATGAGGCCAACGCACCACATGCCTTCTTAACCACTCAACCTGCGTGGCAACTTTGAGGGATCAGTGGACACGGACCCCAAGATCCCTCTGTTCCTACATGCTGCAAAGTAAAGCAGACCGGGAAATCAAATACCCCACCCACACTGGACGTTTTGTCTTCTCCCCTCTCCCCTCTCTCACTCAGCAGAAGACACAAAAGCCTAAAAGCACGTACTAGCCGGGTCAAGGACAATTTCTGCAATTCATAAAACTATTGAATGATTTTCTGCTAAGACCTCACAATCTACCTTGTATTGACTTTATAACTTATTGTCTACCTGCATGGCACTTTCTCTACAATAGTAACACTTTGTTCTGCATTCTGTTATTGTTTTACTCTGTACTACCTCAGTGCACTGTGTAATGAATTGATCTGTGATAAACCATTCTAATTCCAAACCAACCTGATTTTTAGAGTTGATGGAGGCTTTTTCCTTTCCCTCAAACTGGTATTGTCAGATGACAATGAACTTGAACCTGGACTTGAGCTTCTCTAATCTGGACTGGAGTTCCTCTGCAGGCCACAGCAAGCTGAATTGATGTAGGGCAGGTGGGTCTCTTCTGTATCCGAGCTGTGCTGCCGACAGCATCGTTAAATGGTGAGAGAACGGCAGAATGAGGTTGGATCTAACATCACGCAGGCCCCACGAGATCTAAAAGCACCCCTCAGGCAGTTATTTGGAGAGAAAAAACCTTCCAACCTCATGGCCTCTCGCTGGAATGTGGGTTGATCTTAAACACTGCTGTTATAGTCATGGACCTGGCAATGTTCTCACGGTACTAATACCTACCCCCACCCTCCGTGTTCATTTAACAGCTATCATTTCCTCAATGACTTTACCACTGAAATATGTTGTTCAATGTTTCCTCATAGTTTCCTTAATTTCAAGTATTTCACAAATCACTGTAAATAAGGTTCAAAATTGTGTAACTCACTAAATCTTGCTCCAATGGCAGACAATGTTGCAATGAATATTCATTTAGTTTAAGCTGGGGAATGGTACGTCATTAGAAGTGCAGTTCTGAAAGGGTTTTAGAGCTGAATAAAGAAGTTGAGCTGACAGTTCTTACTGATTGATCTGAAATATAACCCAGTTTCTCTGCATACAGATGCTGCCTGATCTCACACATTGACATTACAGCACAGTACAGGCCCTTTGCCCCATGACGTTGCACCAACTTTTTAACCTACACTAACCCTTCCCTCCTACATACCCCTATATTCTTCTATCCAAGGGTATCTTACATCAAGATGGCGGCGCGACGACGCAGGGCGCAGCGGCCACTCCAGTAAGGAATATCCGTTATCTGTAAGTAGGGGCCGTGCACAATCCTGATTTGATTGAGACGGATGTGTGAAGCACGGAGGAACATCTGGCGAAACTTCTGACATGCCTGTGCTGCTGACGCTGCTACTGAGCGATCGGAGAGATCTCCAGAGAGGAAGGCCCCGAATCCTCGGCTTTGCCTGTTGCTTGGTGGCCGGAGCCGGGGTTGAAGCACTCGGCAGAGATGGTGCTCGGTGCTCGGTGTCGGAGGGCTGGTCGGAGGCACGAAGTTGTCGGAAGTTTTCGGACGGACTCACAGTTGCCACGTTGGAGGTTTCTTCCTTCTGCCATCTGCGTGAGATGATGGGCTATCTGGGACTTTGAGACTTTTTTTTACCGTGCCCATGGTCTGCTCTTATCAAATTATGGTATTGCTTTGCACTGTTGTAACTGTATGTTATAATTATGTGGTTTTTTTGGTCAGTTAGTCTTGGTCTGTCTTGTGTTTATGTGATATCATACTGGAGGAACATTGAATTTCCCCTTGGGGATGAATAAAGTATCTATCTATCTATCTATCTAATGTATCTGCCTTTACCACCACCTTTGGCAGTTCGCCCCACCACTCTGGGTGTAAAGAAAAAACAGCCTCTGACATCACCCATATACTTACCTCCAATCAACTTAAAATTATGCCCTCTTATATTAGCCATTTCTTCCCTGAAAAAAAGTCTCTGGCTGTCCAGTTGATCTATGCCTCTAATCATCATGTACACCTCTATCAAGTTGCCTCTCATTCTCTTGTGCTCCAAAAAGAAAAACTTCAGCTCATAAGACGTACTCCTCATAAGACATGCTCTCTAATCGAGGCAGCATCCTGGTGAATCTCCTCTGCACCCTCTCTGATCCAGGCAGCATCCCGGTGAATCTCCTCTGCACTCTCTCTAATCCAGACAGCACCCTGGTGAATCTCCTCTGCACCCTCTCTGATCCAGGCAGCATCCTGGTGAATCTCCTCTGCACCCTCTCTAATCCAGGCAGCATCATGGTGAATCTCCTCTGCACCCTCTCTAATCCAGGCAGCACCCTGGTGAATCTCCTCTGCATCCTCTCCAGTCCAGGCAGCATCCTGGTGAATCTCCTCTGCACCCTCTCTAATCCAGGCAGCATCCCGGTGAATCTCCTCTGCACCCTCTCTAATCCAGGCAGCACCCTGGTGAATCTCCTCTGCACCCTCTCCAGTCCAGGCAGCATCCTGGTGAATCTCCTCTGCACCCTCTCTGATCCAGGCAGCATCCTGGTAAATCTCCTCTGCACCCTCTCCAGTCCAGGCAGCATCCTGGTGAATCTCCTCTGCACCCTCTCTAATCCAGGCAGCATCCTGGTGAATCTCCTCTGCACCCTCTCTGATCCAGGTAGCATCCTGGTGAATCTCCCCTGCACCCACTCTGATCCAGGCAGCATCCTGGTGAATCTCCTCTGCACCCTCTCTGATCCAGGCAGCATCCTGGTAAATCTCCTCTGCACCCTCTCCAGTCCAGGCAGCATCCTGGTGAATCTCCTCTGCACCCTCTCCGGTCCAGGCAGCACCCTGGTGAATCTCCCCTGCACCCTCTCTAATCCAGGCAGCACCCTGGTGAATCTCCCCTGCACCCTCTCTAATCCAGGCAGCACCCTGGTGAATCTCCCCTGCACCCTCTCTGATCCAGGCAGCACCCTGGTGAATCTCCTCTGCACCCTCTCTAATCCAGGCAGCATCCTGGTAAATCTCCTCTACACCCTCTCTAATCCAGGCAGCATCCTGGTGAATCTCCTCTGCACCCTCTCCGGTCCAGGCAGCACCCTGGTGAATCTCCCCTGCACCCTCTCTAATCCAGGCAGCACCCTGGTGAATCTCCCCTGCACCCTCTCTAATCCAGGCAGCACCCTGGTGAATCTCCCCTGCACCCTCTCTGATCCAGGCAGCACCCTGGTGAATCTCCTCTGCACCCTCTCTAATCCAGGCAGCATCCTGGTAAATCTCCTCTACACCCTCTCTAATCCAGGCAGCATCCTGGTGAATCTCCTCTGCACCCTCTCTAATCCAGGCAGCATCCAGGTGAATCCCCTCTGCACCCTCTCTAATCCAGGCAGCATCCTGGTGAATCTCCACTGCACCCTCTCTAAACCAGGCAGCATCCTGATGAATCTCCTCTGCACCCTCTCCTGTCCAGGCAGCATCCTGGTGAATCTCCCCTGCACCCTCTCTGATCCAGGCAGCACCCTGGTAAATCTCCTCTGCACCCTCTCCAGTCCAGGCAGCATCCTGGTGAATCTCCTCTGCACCCTCTCTAATCCAGGCAGCATCCTGGTGAATCTCCTCTGCACCCTCTCTAATCCAGGTAGCATCCCGGTGAATCTCCTCTGCACCCTCTCTGATCCAGGCAGCATCCTGGTAAATCTCCTCTGCACCCTCTCCAGTCCAGGCAGCATCCTGGTGAATCTCCTCTGCACCCTCTCTAATCCAGGCAGCATCCTGGTGAATCTCCTCTGCACCCTCTCTGAGGCAGCATCCTGGTGAATCTCCTCTGCACCCTCTCTAATCCAGGCAGCATCCTGGTGAATCTCCTCTGCACCCTCTCTGATCCAGGTAGCATCCTGGTGAATCTCCCCTGCACCCACTCTGATCCAGGCAGCATCCTGGTGAATCTCCTCTGCACCCTCTCTGATCCAGGCAGCATCCTGGTAAATCTCCTCTGCACCCTCTCCAGTCCAGGCAGCATCCTGGTGAATCTCCTCTGCACCCTCTCTGATCCAGGCAGCACCCTGGTGAATCTCCTCTGCACCCTCTCTAATCCAGGCAGCACCCTGGTGAATCTCCCATGCACCCTCTCTGATCCAGGCAGCACCCTGGTGAATCTCCTCTGCACCCTCTCTAATCCAGGCAGCACCCTGGTGAATCTCCTCTGCACCCTCTCCAGTCCAGGCAGCATCCTGGTGAATCTCCCCTGCACCCTCTCTAATCCAGGCAGCACCCTGGTGAATCTCCCCTGCACCCTCTCTGATCCAGGCAGCACCCTGGTGAATCTCCTCTGCACCCTCTCTAATCCAGGCAGCACCCTGGTGAATCTCCTCTGCACCCTCTCTGATCCAGACAGCATCCTGGTAAATCTCCCCTGCACCCTCTCTAATCCAGGCAGCATCCTGGTAAATCTCCCCTGCACCCTCTCTAATCCAGGCAGCATCCTGGTAAATCTCCCCTGCACCCTCTCTAAAACTTGCAGATCCTTCCTATAATGACGTGACCAGAACTGAGCACAATATTCCAAGTGTGGTCTAACCAGGGTTTTATAAAGCCTGTTCGCTGCTATCCCAATAATAAGCCCTGGAGCACTAGTCACATCAAAGGCCTCCTAAACCAGAAGAAGAGGGCCTTTAAAGATGGTGATCGGTTGGAGCTTAAAAGAGTTCAGAAGGAACTCAGAGTACAGATAAGGGGGGCAAAGGAGCAGTATAGGAGGAAGCTAGAACAAAAGCTGCAGAAAAAAAGCATGAAGGAGGTGTGGGATGGGATGAAGATCATCACCGGATGCGGTGCAAAGCGGGGGGTGAACATAAGTGGAGATGTGGAGAAAGCGAACCAGCTGAACAACTTCTTCAACAGGTTTGACAGCTCAATCTCATCCTCACCGCAGAAATCCACACCAGGCTTACTTCCCTCACAGGAAAATAGCCACTCACAGGAGACCTTGCCCACGCCCAGGATTACGGCTGCACAGGTGGAAGGTCAACTGAGGAAGATCTGTACCAGCAAGGCGGCTGGACCGGATGGAGTTTCCCCACGATTACTGAGGGCCTGTGCGACTGAGCTGGGAGAACCACTACAGCGCATCTTCAACATGAGCCTGGAGCAGAGAAGAGTACCCAGACAGTGGAAAACATCCTGTATTGTCCCGGTACCAAAGAAACCACAACCAAAGGAGTTGAATGACTTCAGACCTGTTGCCTTGACGTCGCATGTGATGAAGACCATGGAGCGGCTGATAATACAGAATCTGAGGCCACAAACCAGGCACACCCAGGATCCTCTTCAGTTTGCGTATAAGGAGAAGGTGGGAGTGGAGGATGCTATCACGTATTTGCGGCACAAATCACTCTCTCACCTAGATGGGGTCAGTTGTGCTGTGAGGATTACATTCCTTGACTTCTCTAGTGCCTTTAACACCATCCAGCCCAAGATCTTAAGGCACAAACTAACGAAGATGGGAGTAGACTCTCACATGGTGGATTGGATAGTGGACTACTTGACAGATAGACCTCAGTATGTGTGGTTGGGAGACTGTAGGTCTGACACGGTGGTCAGCAGCACAGGAGCGCCGCAGGGAACCGTACTCTCTCCGGTCCTGTTCACCCTGTACACATCAGACTTCCAATATAACTCGGAGTCCTGCCATGTGCAGAAGTTCGCTGATGACACGGCCATAGTGGGGTGTGTCAGGAATGGACAGGAAGAGGAGTATAGGAAACTGATACAGGACTTTGTGATATGGTGCAACTCAAACTACCTGCGTCTCAATATCACCAAGACCAAGGAGATGGTGGTGGACTTTAGGAGATCTAGGCCTCATATGGAGCCAGTGATCATTAATGGAGAATGTGTGGAGCAGGTTAAGACCTACAAGTATCTGGGAGTACAGTTAGACGAGAAGCTAGACTGGACTGCCAACACAGATGCCTTGTGCAGGAAGGCACAGAGGCGACTGTACTTCCTTAGAAGGTTGGCGTCATTCAATGTCTGTAGTGAGATGCTGAAGATGTTCTATAGGTCAGTTGTGGAGAGCGCCCTCTTCTTTGTAGTGGCGTGTTGGGGAGGAAGCATTAAGAAGAGGGACGCCTCACGTCTTAATAAGCTGGTGAGGAAGGCGGGCTCTGTCGTGGGCAAAGTACTGGAGAGTTTAACATCGGTAGCTGAGCGAAGGGCGCTGAGTAGGCTACGGTCAATTATGGAAAACTCTGAACATCCTCTACATAGCACCATCCAGAGACAGAGAAGCAGTTTCAGCGACAGGTTACTATCGATGCAATGCTCCTCAGACAGGATGAAGAGGTCAATACTCCCCAATGCCATTAGGCTTTACAATTCAACCGCCAGGACTTAAGAACTTTTTAAAAGCTATTATTAATGCTTTTTGAGATAGTGATTTAGATGCATATCATATTTTTTACTGAGTTAAGTATTGTATGTAATTAGTTTTGCTACAACAAGTGTATGGGACATTGGAAAAAAAAGTTGAATTTCCCCATGGGGATGAATAAAGTATCTATCTATCTATCTATCTATCTATCCAAAGCTGCAATGTTATCTCACAGCTCTTGAACTCAGTCCTACGACTAATGAGGCCAACGCACCACATGCCTTCTTAACCACTCAACCTGCGTGGCAACTTTGAGGGATCAGTGGACACGGACCCCAAGATCCCTCTGTTCCTACATGCTGCAAAGTAAAGCAGACCGGGAAATCAAATACCCCACCCACACTGGACGTTTTGTCTTCTCCCCTCTCCCTTCTCTCACTCAGCAGAAGACACAAAAGCCTAAAAGCACGTACTAGCCGGGTCAAGGACAATTTCTGCAATTCATAAAACTATTGAATGATTTTCTGCTAAGACCTCACAATCTACCTTGTATTGACTTTATAACTTATTGTCTACCTGCATGGCACTTTCTCTACAATAGTAACACTTTGTTCTGCATTCTGTTATTGTTTTACTCTGTACTACCTCAGTGCACTGTGTAATGAATTGATCTGTGATAAACCATTCTAATTCCAAACCAACCTGATTTTTAGAGTTGATGGAGGCTTTTTCCTTTCCCTCAAACTGGTATTGTCAGATGACAATGAACTTGAACCTGGACTTGAGCTTCTCTAATCTGGACTGGAGTTCCTCTGCAGGCCACAGCAAGCTGAATTGATGTAGGGCAGGTGGGTCTCTTCTGTATCCGAGCTGTGCTGCCGACAGCATCGTTAAATGGTGAGAGAACGGCAGAATGAGGTTGGATCTAACATCACGCAGGCCCCACGAGATCTAAAAGCACCCCTCAGGCAGTTATTTGGAGAGAAAAAACCTTCCAACCTCATGGCCTCTCGCTGGAATGTGGGTTGATCTCAAACACTGCTGTTATAGTCATGGACCTGGCAATGTTCTCACGGTACTAATACCTACCCCCACCCTCCGTGTTCATTTAACAGCTATCATTTCCTCAATGACTTTACCACTGAAATATGTTGTTCAATGTTTCCTCATAGTTTCCTTAATTTCAAGTATTTCACAAATCACTGTAAATAAGGTTTGAAATTGTGTAACTCACTAAATCTTGCTCCAATGGCAGACAATGTTGCAATGTATGGTAATTAATGTTTAATTTGTTGTTGACTGCTGTGAGAAATATCATACTGGCGTCATAAGTCATCTAACTCTCAGGACATTAAGAAAGAAGATGTGCTGGAGCTTTTGAAAATATTAGGATACTCATCTCTGAGGATATATCCTGGGCCCAACATATTGATGCAATTGGAAAGAATGCATGATATATTTCATTTTGTATTTGAGGAAACTTGGTATGTCACCGAAGACTATTACAAGTTTCTACTGATGTGTCATGGAGAACATTCATACTGTCTGGTGTGGAGGGGCCACTGCACAGGATCAGAAAAAGCTGCAGAAAGTTGTAAACTCAGCCAGCTCCATCACCACCTCCTTAGCATCGTGAACAACTTCAAAAGGAGTTGCCTCAAAAAAGTGACATCCATCCTTAAGGACTCCCATCACACAGGATATGCCCTCTTCTCATTTGTACCATCAGAGAAGAGGTACAAGAGTCTGAAGACACACACTCAACACTTCAGGAAGAGCTTCTTCCCCTCCTCTGAAAGACTTCTGAATGGAGAATGAACCCATGTACACTATACCACTATTTTTGCTCTCTTTTTCCACTAATTTAATTTAATTTTTATATATATTTCATATTGTAACTTATAGTTTATATATATAATAATTATTATTATTCTGTATTGCACTGTGCTATCTCCGCAAAGCAACAAATTTCATGTCCTATGCCAATGATAGTAGACCTGACAGTGAGTCTGAAACTGGTGGCATCAGTAAGTCCGTCTCTAAGTCAACGTTAAAAAAAACAATGTGCCGGACTTTTGAAAAACATCACAGGGGTGCCAAGGTAATATAGTGGTTAGTTCAAGTTCAAGTTCAAAATTGGAAGTAAGTATGTCAGCAAATACAATCCTGAAATTAATTTTCTTGTGGGCATTTAGAGTAGATACAAGAAACGTTGGTAGCAATGGAAGACTGCACCAAACAGGACGGACAAACAACCAATGTGCACAAAGAAAACAAAAAATCTGTGCAAATACATAAAGAAAGAGGGAAAAGGAACTACTACTACAAATAATAGTAGACAAATAAGCAAAAATATCAGGAACATGAGATGAGAAATCCTTGAAATTGAGTCCATTGGTCATAGGAACAGCTCAGTGTCGAGGTGAGTGAAGTTAGCCCCTCTGGTTCAAAAGCCTGATGGTTGAGGGGTAGTAACTGTTCCTGGACCTGGTGGTGTGGGATCTAAGACTCCTGATAGCAGCAGTAAGAGGACAGCATGGCCAGCAATGCTATTCCAGCTCAGGGTGTCAGTCTGGAGATCAGTTCTGATGCCATCTATAAGAAGTTTGTATGTGCTTCCTGTGAGCACATGGTTTCCCTTTGAGTCCTGTGATTATGCTAAACTGAGATAGATGGGTTGCTGGGCAGTGCATGACATTGGGCTGGATTAGCCTGTTCTATGCTGTAAATAAATGATAAATGAATACACTGGGATAGATAAGACCACAGGACTGGGTGGGATATAGCCCAAGTTACCACAGGAAGAGATTGCTGCACATTTGGTGATAATCTTTGCATCCTCACTGGCCGCAGGAGTAGTACCAGAACATCGATGGGTGGCAAATATTATTCCTTTGTTCAAGAAACGGAGTAGGGATAACTCAGCAAATTATAGACCAGAGAGTCTTACTTCAGTGGTGGGCAAATTATTGGAGAAGAGTCTTCGAAACAGGATTTATGAGTATTTGGAGAAGTATAGACTGATTAGGGACTGTCAGCATGGCTTTGTGAAGAGCAGGTCGTGCCTCACCGGCCTGATTGAATTCTTTGAGGATGAGACAAAGTGCATTGATGAAGACTGAGCATTGGATGTGGTGAAAATTGATTTTAGTAAGGCATTCGATAAGGCTTCCCGTGGTAAGCTCACTTACCAGAGTTCTCTGAGGATATATCAAGCACAGTGGATAGAGGGGAACAAATGGACCTTATTTACTTGGATTTCCAGAAGGCATTTGGTACAGTGCCACGTAAAAGGCTTATCCATAAGATAAGGATATATAGTTAGGGGTGATGTATTAGCAAGGAGAGAGGATTGGTTAACCAATAGAAAGCAGAGAGTTGGGATACATGGGTGTTACTTTGGTTGGCAATCAGTGGTGAGTGGTGTGCCACAAGGTTTGGTGCTATGTCTGCAATTGTTAACGGTATACATTAACGACCTGGAAGAGGGGACCGAGTGCAGTGTATCTAAGTTTGCTGATAATACTAAATTGAGTGGAAAAGCAAATTGAGCAGAAGATACAGAGAGTCTGCAGAGAAATATAGATAGGTTAAATGAGTGGGAAGAGTCTGGCAGATGGAGCACAATGTTGGTAAATACGAGGTCATTCACTTTGGAAGGAAAAATGAAAAAGCAGATTATTATTAAAATGGTAAAAGATTGCAGCATGCTTCTGTGCAGAGGGACTTGGGAGTGCTTGTGCATGAATCACAAAAGACAGGTTTGCAGGTGCAGTAGGCGATCAAGAAGGCAAATGAAATGTTGGCCTTCATTGTTAGAGCGATTGAATTTAAGAGCAGGAAGGTCATGTTGCAACAGTCCAGGGTACTGGTGAGACCGCACCTGGAATACTGCGTGCAGTTCTGGTCTCCTTACTTGAAGAGGGATGTACTGGCTTTGGAGGCAGTGCAGAGGAGGTTCACCAGGTTCATTCCAGAAACGAGGGAGTTAGACTATGAGGAGAGATTGAGTTGCCTGGGACTGTACTGGCTGGAATTCAGAAAGATAAGAGGATATCTTATAGAAACATATAAAATTATGAAAGAGATACATAAGGTAAGTTGCTTCCACTGGTAGGTGAGACTAGAATTAAGGGACATAGCCTCAAGATTCAGAGGAGTAGATTTAGGACAGAGATGAGGAGAAACTGTTTTTCCCAGAGAGTGGTGAATCTGTGGAATTCTCTGCCCAATGAAGCAGTGGAGGCTACCTCAGGGAATATATTTAAGACAAGGTTGGATAGATTTTTGCATAGCAGGGGAATTGAGGGTTACGGGGAAAAGGCAGGTAGGTGGAGATGAGTCCATGGCTAGATCAGCCATGATCTTATTGAATGGCAGAGAAGGCTCGACAGGCCAGATGGCCTAGTCCTGCTCCTATTTCTTATGTTCTTAGAAAGTGAGGAGGCAAGCAATCCAGGGCAACGTGAATATCTGGATACAGAATCAGCCTGCCTATTGAAGGAGGGTTGGAGATGAAGTATATTCTTCCTGGAAGTTGGTGAGCAGTGGTGTTCTGTAGAGATCTGTTCTTGACCCCAGCTTTTTGTGATTTTTATAAATGACTTGGATGAGGAAATGGAATGGTGAGCTAGTAAGTTTGCAGACACAAAGTTTGGTGCAGTAGAGGATAGTGTGGAGGGTTTTTGTTGATTGTAATGGGATAGTAAGAGGGTGCAGAGCTGGGCTGAGAAGTGGCAGATGGAGTTCAACCCTGAAAAGCATGAAGTGATTCATTTTGGCAGAATACAGGATTATTGGCAGTGTGTAAGAACAAAGAGATCTTGGGGTCCACATCCATAGATCCCTCAAAGTTCCCACACACTTTGATAGGGTGGTTAAGGTGACATATGTTGTGTTAACCGTCAATAGTTGGGGTCTGAGTTTAAGAGCCACAAGGTAATGTTGCAGCTCTATAAAACCCTGATTAGACCAGATTTGGAATATGGTGTTCCGTTCTTGTCATGTCTTTCCTTGGATGTGGAAGCTTTAAAAGGATGCAGAGGAGATTGACCAAGGTGCTGCCTGGATTAAAGAGCATGTCTTATGAGAAGCGGTTGGTGAGTGGTGACTCGGTCGAGTGATAAACAAAGTTGTTTTCCCGGGGCGGAAGTGGCTAATACAGGCAGTTAGTAATGAGGTGACTGGAGGAAAGTCTGTGGTGGAGGGGGAATGTCAGAGGTCTGTTTATTAGCACTGAGAGTGCTAGGAGCATGGAATGCCCTGCCAGGGGTGGTGGTAGAGGCAGATACATTAGGGGCATTTAAGAAACTCTTAGATAGGCACATGGATGACAGAAAAAATAAAATTCAAAGGGTTAGATTGAATTTGAAGTAGGTTAAGAGATTAGCACAGTATTGTGACCAAAAGAGCCTGTTTCTTTGATTATGTTCATTGGACCATAACACCATAAGACATAGGAGTAGAATTAGGCTATTTGGCCCATCAAATCTGCTCTGCCATTAAATCATGGTTGATCCTTTTTTTCAATGTTCAGTGTGTGTTCACTCTGTTCAATGTTCTAAGATTCTTTTCATGAACTTTAAACAATTAGTCACTCTTTTATAAAGTTTGAGTTTGGACAGAGTTTGTAGACCTGCAATTCAAAGAATGGGGAAGTACACATTATTATAAAGTGGTATCCTGTGTTCAATAATTACACGTACTTATCTGGAATTCATCGGAGGATATAATAAATGTTGAGTAATTGAAGGAACGGCGGATGCTACAGAAAAGTGTTTGCGTCTTGCTTAAAAAGCTAAAAATAAATTGCTGGTGAAGCCTGTTAGCTCAATGAGGTTAATTGAATCACACGTGTATTATACACTAGAGGAGGCCACTTCCCCATCATGCATGCATTTAAACCCAGGTGAATTCGGTTGATTTTTTAAATAATTGTAATGTGTTTTTCACTGTTTTCTCAGACCAGGGTTTGAGACCTAGTATTCAGGTCCCATCATTGGTGGGTCTAGAGTTTGAGGCCTGGGATTTGGGCCCAATGGTGAGTCCTGGGTTGATACTATAGATAGAAGCCCAAAGGTCGATTGGAAATCAGAAATTGAATCTGTTTGCTGAAGCCCCAAGTCTACTAATCTCAGTGAGTCTGCTGAACAAATCAAAGGCCCAACACCTGCAGATCCATGAGGCTGTCCTGGCATTAGAGAACTGTGTATGTGCATTGGCTGGGAGGGAGGAACAGGGCTTGTTTTGCTGTTGTTGTTGTTTTGTTGCTTGTTGTGTTCGGTGTCTTTCTGCCGAGCATTGTGGACATGGTGTGTTGATACCAGAATGTGTGACAACACTTGTTGGTGTGTTGGTTATTAATGCATATGACTCATTTTACTGTACAGTTTGATATACATGTGATACATTAATCTGACTCTGAGTTTGAGTCTAAAACCTGACTGTGCCTGAGGCTGACATTGAGGTTCTGTAAAAGTATGTGTAAGTTGAGAAGATGTGTTTCTGAGCCTCAGAATACAGGGTCGTCCATTTAGAACAGAGATGAGGAGGAATTTCTTTAGCCAGAGGGTGGGGACTCTCTGGAATTCATTGCCAAGACAGCTGTGGAGTCCAAGTCCTTGGTATATTTATACGTTCTTGATTAGTAAGGATATCAAAAGTTACGGGGAGAAGGCAAGAGAATTGGGTTGACAGGAATAATAAACCAGCCATGATGGAATGGTAGAGCAATTTGATGGGCCAAATAGTCTTATGAAATACTACATAAATGTACGGGTGTCCAGGAAGGGGTAGCACCTCTGGTGAAGGGGCTTGTCGTGTCCATTCTGGGGCAGCTCCCTCACCTTTGGTCCCCACCGGACACTCAGTTCCCACCTGTGGCTCCAAGTAGCTGTTTGCATGTGACAGTGGCCACATCCTGATACATGGCTTCGATGGGTGAGCTAACCAGGTGAGGTAGCAGATGGGGCTTATCACCCAGTGAAATAGGGAGCCGCCTGTCCTAGCACGCAAAGACAGCTCCAGCAGGCTGGGCAGATGAGAGAGAGAGAGAGAGAGATTTATGAATCTAATGTGATAATAAAATCTATAATGAATCTAATGTGATAATAAAATTAGGCATTGTATCAGGAAGGCAGTTCTGCCACACTTTGTGGAGAGTGAAGGGCATGAGGAGACACAGAAGTCACGGTCATCCTTTGCAACCACGGAAGACCCCAGTTGTGTCGACCACTCGTGCCAGTGGACCCGGATTTCTGAGTTTGAGAGAGTGGAACTGCCCCAGTGCAACAGCTTTTCCACTATTAAAAACTCTCCCCCACAGGTTTCTCCATCATTGTCGGGTATGACAGACAACCACCACTACTACGTTTCAGCATTCCTGGGCCTCTGCAGCCAAGGAAGTTATTTCAATGGATATCATTTGGGAGTGAAAGTTTGGTGCTGCTTTCTTTTGATAAGTGGCTTTACTGAATGGTGGTCCGAATACTAACCTGCGTCATTGGTACCGTGTGTAAGAGAAGGATTCATGTCTGTGATCATTGGTCACTGAACATAGAAATAGAAATAGAATAGTATAGCACATTACAGGCCCTTCGGTCCACAATGTTGTGCTGATCCTCAAACCCTGCCTCCCATATAACCCCCCACTTTAAATTCCTCCATATACCTGTCTAGTAGTCTCTTAAACTTCACTAGTGTGTCTGCCTCCACCACTGACTCAGGCAGTGCATTCCACGCACCAACCACTCTCTGAGTGAAAAACCTTCCTCTAATATCCCCCTTGAACTTCCCACCCCTTACCTTAAAGCCATGTCCTCTTGTACTGAGCAGTGGTGCCCTGGGGAAGAGGCGCTGGCTGTCCACTCTGTCTATTCCTCTTAATATCTTGTACACCTCTATCATGTCTCCTCTCATCCTCCTTCTCTCCAAAGAGTAAAACCCTAGCTCCCTTAATCTCTGATCATAATCCATACTCTCTAAACCAGGCAGCATCCTGGTAAATCTCCTCTGTACCCTTTCCAATGCTTCCACATCCTTCCTATAGTGAGGCAACCAGAACTGGACACAGTACTCCGTGTGGCCTAACTAGAGTTTTATAGAGCTGCATCATTACATCGCGTCTCTTAAACTCTATCCCTTGACTTATGAAAGCTAACACCCCATAAGCTTTCTTAACTACCCTATCTATCTGTGAGGCAACTTTCAGGGTTCTGTGGACATGTACCCCAAGATCTCTCTGCTCCTCCACACTACCAAGTATCCTGCCATTTACTTTGTACCCTGCCTTGGAGTTTGTCCTTCCAAAGTGTACCACCTAGAAAGGCCTGTTGTAAAAAAAAAAGATCACTCCCTACTTGTACATAGTTCTTTCCTTTTGCTTGTTTTTTCTTTCCACTCTTTTCTATAAGTGTATACCTCAGATAAAGACTTTGTGGAGATTTGTGATATATATGATTATATGATATATATGTACAATGTCTGAAATACATCTTCTGGAAATGTTTGTTTGATGATGAACTTCAATAAAAAAATAAATTACAAAAGAATCTATAGTCTAGCTGTGTCCTTCACAGTATTACCATTCAAGAGAAACTGGATGCTGACTCATTGTCCAGGGAGGACAGTTTCTATAGTTCTTGGTTCCAACAGAAAGGCCATCAAAATCCTCTACACAAAGGACTGTGCTCTAGGTCCTACAAAACAATGTTTTATTAGCATAATGAATTATGGTTTGATGGATAACATGATTGTGTAGTATCCAATCATGGGACACCTGTGATGTGATCTGCACCCATATGGCCATGTGACACACTCCCACTCTTTGTCAATGTTCAAATGTTACTGTATTTGTCTAAGCCAATTTTTTAAAAAAATTTTTAGTTATTGGAATCAGCTCCTCTGGCCCTTTGAGTAGCACAGCCCGGAAATTTAAACCCCACCGAATCAGGGGGCAGTTTACAGTGATCAATTAACCTACCAGACACTTTATCTTTGGACCGTGGGAGGAAACCTGAGCACCTGCAGGAAGCCCACGCGATCACGGGGAGAACGTACAAACTCCTTACGGACAGTGGCGGAAAATGAGCCCGGGTCGCTGGTACTGTGAAGCCTTTTGCTGACCACTACACTACCATGCCACCCCATTTGCAGTTTGTCAACCGCGCTACTCTCAACAGCTCACCCCAACCTTGTTCCCTCCAGCATGAGGAAAGAAAGTGGAAACAGGTATATTGGAACGCCATATGTACAGGTACCAAGTTGGAGACATATAGATAGATAGATAGATAGATAGATACTTTATTCATCCCCATGGGGAAATTCAACTTTTTTTCCAATGTCCCATACACTTGTTGTAGCAAAACTAATAACATACAATACTTAACTCAGTAAAAAATATGATATGCATCTAAATCACTATCTCAAAAAGCATTAATAATAGCTTTTAAAAAGTTCTTAAGTCCTGGCGGTTGAATTGTAAAGCCTAATGGCATTGGGGAGTATTGACCTCTTCATCCTGTCTGAGGAGCATTGCATCGATAGTAACCTGTCGCTGAAACTGCTTCTCTGTCTCTGGATGGTGCTATGTAGAGGATGTTCAGAGTTTTCCATAATTGACCGTAGCCTACTCAGCGCCCTTCGCTCAGCTACCTTGCAATTCCTTCACCCTGGCTGGATCTAATACATGGAAAACCATGTTGGGTTAGACTATATAATTGTTAGTTTCTTTGCAGTTAAACTTCTTGTGTTTATTTGTATTTTTACATAATTACCTAATTAAATAATTTGTATTTATGTGTATATATATCTTAGTCTCTCCCTCCCGCCCTCTCTGTTTCTCACTTCTGTCTCTCTCTTCCCCTCTCTCTTGCTGTAAGAAGTTTCTCATTACACCTGTGCACATGTGTACTTGTGCAGATGACAATAAACTCCATTTGATTGATAAGTGTGTTTAAAATGGCAGAGTACAGTGGTGTAGTGGTTAGCAAAACACTATTACAGCGTGAGAGGCTTGGGTTCGATTCTGCCACCGACTGCAAGGAGATTTTACATTCTCCCCTTGACCATGTGGGTTTCCTCCCACAGTCAAAAGACGTATGGGTCGGTAGGTTATTTGGTCACATGGGTGTAATCGGGCAGCGCAGACTTGCTTGGCTGGAAGGGCCTGTTATCGTGCTGTATCTCTAAATAAATGAATACGATAGGGTCTTTTAAGAGGCACCTGGACAGATACTTGGAGCTCAAACAATAGAGGGCTATGGGTAGCCCTAGGTAATTTCTAAGATAAGGACATGTTCGGTACAGCATTGTGGGCCGAAGGGCCTGTATTGTGCTGTAGGTTTTCTATGTTCTATCAGCTGAGGCATCTATTTTATGTGGCATGGGAAAGCGGTGTGGGATGGAAGAGGGGATCAGGGAATTTGCAGAGGGAACACTCCCCTCAGAATACTAAATGGGGAAGCTGGGAGGGAAGTGGTGGAGAACAGAAATGCAGGAAGCAGGAGACGTGATGGTCAAGGGGAGAATTCTATCTGATTCAATGAAGGAACTCCAATATAAATCCATATAACTCCATATAAATCTTTCTGAACACCGCACAGGAAATTGGCATTAAAACAAAAATCTGTTTTGTTAAAGGGTACAGAAATCACCTTACACACAATGGTACAGGAATTTTTGGAAATCAGAACAGATACAGGGGAGTTAGAGAAACATATTATTCTGACAGGAAGCAGATGAGGAAGATTGAACTCAATATTTTTTAAATGTCAAAGGCTTTCAAAGTATCTGATTCTGTTGGAGAGACTACCTGCATTGTCCTCATTCCTCTAAAAGACGAAACTTGTTTTTCTGTTCCCTGCGTACCCTGCATCTTTTCAAACCAGATTCTGAAATACACAAATGCCAGCCCAGTGGGAGGGCAGTTGGTCAGATTTTGGCTTTAGTGCCAATCCCCCGGGTGGGGCCCCGTAAGAAATATCCACAGCAGTGATTTGTATTGTTTTCTTGGAACAACTCAGTAAATCTGATAGAATCTACAGAAACCATTTCTGTGCTAGCACTTCGCTCGAACAATTGAAAACCTATCTCGTTTCCACACAACATCTTTATCTTCTCAAAACATTTACACATTTTCCTTCAGTAACCTATTTTTATACACGTTTCCTGAAGAATGAGGGGAGATTTAATAGAAGTACAGAAAATTACGAGGGATATAATTTATTTACTTAGAGATAGAGCATGGTCCTATTCAACCCTAACCTCATCACAGAACAATTTACAATGACCAATTAACCTACTAAGCAGTTCGCCTTTGGGACTGTGGGAGGAAACTCACGTGGTCATGGGGAGAACATACAAGTGCCTTACAGACAGCACTGGAATTGAACTCAGGACTCAGGAACACTCCAAGCTGTAATAGCATCGCTCTAACCTCTATGCTACCATGGCACCTGGGGTAGATGCAAGCAGGCCTTTTCCACTGAGGCTGGTGAGACTAGAGCAGGAGGTCACAGGTTAAGGCAGAAGGTGAAATATTTTAGGGGTACCTGAAGGGGTTCTTCTTCTCTCAAAGGGTGGTAAGGGTGTGGAATGAACTTCCAGCATGATTGGTGGAAGCAGGTTCGATTTCAGCCTTGAAGATAGATTTGGAGAAGTAAGTGGATGGGAGGGTTATGCAGGGCTATGATCCAGTTGCGAGTCAATTGGACTAGGCAGATTAATAGTTCAGCATAGACTGGATGGGTCAAAAGGCCTGTTTCTGTTGCAATAGTGCTCTATGATTCTATGGCTCTATAAAAATACAGAAAAAGTTGACTTGGCCTTCTCTCCTTGGGGCAACGGAGGATGAGAGGTGATAGAGAGGTATAAGATGATGAGAGTCATTGATCGTGTGGATAGCCAGAGGCTTTTTCCCAGGGCTGAAATGGCTAACGTGAGGGGATAGTTTCAAGGTGCTTAGAAGAAGGTACAAGGGGGATGTCAGCGATAAGTTTTTCACACAGAGACTGGTGGGTGGGTGGCATACACTGCCAGCAATGGTGGCAGAGGCAGATACAACAGGGTCTTTTAAGAGACTCTTAGATAGGTACATGGAGCACAGAAAATAGAGGGCTATGCAGTAAGGAAATTCTAGGCAGCTTCTAGATTACATGGTTGGCACAGCATTATGGGCCGAAGGGCCTATAATATGCTGTAGATTTCTTTCTTTCTTTTTCAATCTCTTTATTATTATTAATAATATTATGAACAAAATACAATTGATATATTAATAAAGGGATTACAAACATACAAAATCCCATTACACATGAAAGAATACATAAGCAATGATTACAGTGTGAATGAGTTTTCCCAAAACATGAACCATACAGTATATGTATGAACAAGGTAAATCTAGGTATTTCATAATATATGATATAAAAAAACAGAAAAAAAAGATTGCAAAATTGACTAAACTACTAATCTAATAACTAATGAAGAAGAAAAAAGAAGCAAAAAAAAAGGAAAAAAAAGAAAAACTAAAAAGGAAAAAAAAGGGCTGTTTATAATATCTCACAAGAATACATAATCATCAGTGTCGTCAACTCCGATCCTCTCAACATAAATAAGATAAAAGCTGAAAAATCCAATAAGCTTGGAACAGGGTCATATTACATCATATGAAAATATTGAATAAATGGTCTCCATATCTCTTCAAATTTAATAGAGGTATCGAATACACCACTTCTAATTTTTTCTAAATTTAAACATAACATAGTTTGAGAAAGCCAATGAAATACAGTGGGAGGATTAATTTCCTTCCAATTCAACAAAATAGATCTTCTAGCCATCAAAGTGAGAAATGCAATCATTCGACAGGCGGAAGAAGATAAATGAAGTGAGTCCATCATCGGTAAACCAAAAATTGCGATAATAGGATGGGGTTGTAAATCGATGTTCAATACCGCAGAGATAATATCAAAAATATCTTTCCAATATTTTTTCAAAAGCGGACATGACCAAAACATATGAGTTAAAGACGCGATTTCAATTTGACATCTATCACAAATAGGGTTTACATAAGAATAAAAATGAGCTAATTTATCCTTGGACATATGGGCCCTATGTACGACCTTAAATTGTATTAATGAATGTTTGGCACATACAGATGATGTATTAACTAATTGAAGAATTCTATCCCAATTCTCAATAGGAATAATAAGATTAAGCTCTCTTTCCCAATCATTTTTTGTTTTATAAAGGGGCTCTGAATGTATCATCATAATTATATTATAAAGTTTTGATATAAGCCCTTTTTGAAAAGGGTTTAATTCGAACAAACTCTCCAAAATATCTGAAGAGACAAAATTTGGAAACGTAGGAAGTACCGTACTTAAAAAATGCCTAACCTGTAAATATCTAAAAAAATGAAATCTAGGCAAATTATATTTATTAGATAATTGCTCAAAAGACATAAAGCAATTGTCCGAAAATAAATCAGAAAATCTTAGTAAACCCTTAATTTTCCAAGCCAAAAAAGTTTGATCTATAATTGAAGGGTGGAAAAAACAATTAGATACAATAGGAATGTAGATTTCTATGTTCTATGTCAGCTCTTGTTGATTGAGGTCTAACGGTTTATACTGGTTATGTATGAGTCATAAAATGGCAGACACAGATGTCATGTGCCCAATTATGCCTTGGACATGGATTAGCAGGAATGAAAGGGCTATTTTGTACAGAAAAACAAGTTTTTGCCAGTGAAACGCCATGGTGTAACATGCCAAGATGAGACGTGTAAGGAGTTCAATAAGTGATGGAGTGTGGAATGGGAGACAGGAGTCACTCTCTGAGTTTTGTGATGGAACACACTAAAGCACAAGCTATATGAACGTGCTCAAGTTCAAAGTAAATATATTATAAAAGTATGTATATGTCACCATATACAACCCTGAGATTCACTTTCTTCTGGGCATTCACAGTAGAACAAGAAATACAATAGAATCAGTGAAAAACTACACACGGACTGACAAGCAGCCAATGTGCAGAAGGTGAACTGAAAATACTTTTAAAAAAACTAAAAATAGTACTAATAAAATAAGTAAATGATACTGAGAACATGAGTCATAGATTCGTTGAAAGTGAGTCCGTAGGTTGTGTTCAGTGTTGAAGTCAGTGAAGTTATCCACATTGGTTCAGGAGCCTGATGACTGAGGGATAATAAACTGTTCCTGAACCTGGTGGTGTGGGTCCTCGCTGACGGCAGCACCAAGAAGAGATAGTAGGGGTCCTTGATGATGGGGGTCCTCATGTGGCTTGGAGCAAGGCAGAATATTAGAGAAGTAGGCACGATTGTGCAGACAGATTCAACCATCTTAATGAGTTCTACTTGCCCGTGTTTGGCCTGTATCCCTCTAAACCTTTCCCACTTGTGTATCTGTCTGAGTGTGTTTTAAATATTGTACGCTTGGGTGGTGGGATGGAGATATGTCTTTACCACAGGAGGTGTAAGGTGCTCCCTCCCTCTGCTAGCCTGCAGGTCACCCTTGGGCAAGGTGTAGCACCTGCTTAGCCCCCCAGTCAGGGTCAAGTGAAGCCATGGGAGCAGGTGGCGGATGGTTGTATGAGCAGCCCGTTATGTGACCACTGACACCAGTCAATGTTTGAACATAGCGTGCCCTCAATCAACACACACAAAATGCTGGTGGAACACGGCAGGCCATCCAGCATCTATAGGGAGAAGCGCTGTCGACGTTTCGGGCCGAGACCCTTCGTCAGGACTAACTGAAAGGAAAGATACTAAGAGATTTGAAAGTAGGAGGGGGTGGGGGAAATGCAAAATGATAGCAGAAGACTGGAGGGGGTGGGATGAAGCTAAGAGCTGGAAAGGTGATTGGCAAAAGTGATACAGAGCTGGAGAAGGGAAAGGATCATGGGACGGGAGGCCTTGGGAGAAAGAAAGGGGGGGGGGGAGCACCAGAGGGAGATGGAGAACAGGCAGGATGATGGGCAGAAAGAGAGAGAAAAAACAAACAACTAAATATGTCAGGGATGGGGTAAGAAGGGGAGGAGGGGCATTAATGGAAGTTAGAGAAGTCAATGTCATGCCATCAGGTTGGAGGCTACCCAGCCGATATATAAGGTGTTGTTCCTCCAACCTGAGTGTGGCTTCATCTTGACAGTAGAGGAGACAGTGCTTCTCCCTATAGATGCTGCCTGGCCTGCTGTGTTCCACCAGCATTTTCTGTGTGCTGTTTGAATTTCCAGCATCTGCAGATTTCCTGGTGTTTGCGCCCACAATCAGTTACCCTAATCTTTACAGCGATCAGCGGGAATTGAACCACGTAAAGTACTTGCTCTATACATACAATCAGTCTACGTATATAAGCTAACCTTACTTTTATACGGCCATACTCAACCAGTTGCCTATACATTGTGTTTAATAGGATTGCCTTTATATTTATATTTATTGTGTTCCTTATGCATATTGTGTTTTTATGCTGCGTTGGATAAGAGAGTATCAATCGTTTTGTTCTCCTTTACACTTGTGTACTGAAGAATGACAGTAAACAATCTCGAACCTTGAGTTGTGAATCCCCATTGTCACCCTGGTTTTACCACATCTGAGATATTCTCCTTCCCCACCCTCCCTGAAGCTGAAGCTAAACTTGAAACGGTGACCCTGTTTCACTTCCCAAAGACGTCTTCCGACCTGTCAAGTATTTCCAACACCTGCAGTTGGTTTCAATTTTCTTTCTCCCAGAGGTTTTCCACTTGGCGGGTCTGCCATTGCAAACAGGACCGCAGGTCGTTCAGTGACAAAGGCAAATATGGATGGCATTTAATGCTGACAGAAGTGCCCAAATACCGTCTATGAAAACAAAGTCTGCTAGCCAGCTCAACTGATAACATTATAGTTGCTGGGAGACAGGGTCAGTTCAGTTGATGCCTGACTGTGAATCATATTGAAGAGGGGAAATCCTGTTAATTCCTAGCGGAAGGCTTCCTCAGGGTCACTGACACTATTTCCTGACCGTGGCTTCATATTGATAGATCAACTCTGTTCAATAATAGGTTTGTAAAACTCCAGAATATGTGCAGCTTAATCATCATTTTCTTCAGGATGCTGCACAACCATGTGTGTCTATTCTGATGCAAGCATCATTAATTTAATTGAAATAATTTTTCTTCTCACAAATTTGTGCTGAAACTGATGTTCAGAATCAGAATCAGGTTTATTATCACAGACATTGGCCACTTTATTAGTTATAGGAGACCATAACTGTGTATGTTCATGGTCTTCTGCTGCCATAAGCCATCCGCTTCAAGGTACATCGTGTTGTGTTTTTAGAGATGCTCTTCTGAGCACCAGTGTTGGAACGTGTGGCTATTTGAGTTACTGTCATCTCGAACCAGCCTGGCCATTCTCCTCTGACCTCTCTCATTAACAAGGCGTTTCTTCTCACAGAAATGCCACTCATTGGATTTTTTTTTTGTTTTTTTGCTCCATTCACCATAAACTCTAGAGACTGTCGAGCGTGAAAATTCCAGATCAGCGTTTTCTGAGATAGCCAAACCACCCTGTCCGGCAGCAATACTCATTCTGCCGTGAAAGTCACTTCGATCACATTTCTTTTCCTTTCTGATGTTTGGTCTGAACAACGTGACCGCGTCTGCATGCTTTTGTACACTGAGATGCTGCCACATGATTGGCTGATTAGATATTTGCATTAACGACCAGGTGCACGGACGTACCTGATAACGTGGCGGCTGCGAGCTTGCCGTGAAATGTGTTGTTCTATGGCAGCTGAACAGTGCAATGTTTGATTCAAAGACAAATCAGCAGGCGTTGAGCTGGGGGCAGCCTGCAAGTGTCACCACACTTCCAGCATCAGAATAGCACCCCTACAATCCCCCAACTCTGACCATACGTCTTTAGAATGTGGGAGGAAAGCTGAGCACCCAGAGGAAACCCACGCGGTCACGGGTAGAACGTACAGACTCCTCACAGAGAGTATTAGCAGTTGAACCCTCTTCTTCAGTAAATATTGCACTAGCTGCTAAGCCACCGTACTTGTAAATGATGCCTAAAAAATATATCATCTTCTACAAAAAATTACCAGCATGAGGTCCATTGTTGACCACATTCGGCTATTCCAATGGGGAGTTAATCTTTCAGACCAGGTAGGAAGGATCTGTATCTGTCAGCTGTTAGTAAGGCACTACAACTGGATTCAGGCTCAGAATCAGAATTAGATGTAGTATCTTTGGCACATGTCGAGAAATTTGTCGTTATGCAAAAGCAGTACATTGTAATACATAATAAAAACTGTAAATTACAGTAAGATATATATATATATAATGTTAAGGTAAATAAGTATTACAAAAAGAGAGAAAAAAGTAGTGGGGTAGTGAGGATTTACTCTCTGCAGAAGCACAGATGTCTTCAGGCACACACAGTTGACTGCTGAGTCCAACTAATCTTTTCACAAATCTGCCCTGCTCCAGTTCACTTGGCACTTATTCATCAAATTTTGAAAACATTTGTGTTTTCATAACCTTAATCACTGTGATTAAATTATGCCTTTCAATTTAGGAGAGAAATTAACTCTGATGGAAATGTAAAATTAGGGCATCTTATAAAGAGACATCACTGCACGATTTAAGAGCATTATAGTAGAAGATAAATGCAATGGTACCTTCTAATGTTCTTTGTGTTATATCCTGTGATAATGTCTTAGAAATTATAAAAATCTTTATTCACAAGAACATAAAACCAAAAGACATACGAGCAGAATTAAGCCATTCGACCCATGGCTGATTTATTATCCCTCTCAACCCCATTCTCTTGCCTTCTCCCCATAACCTATGGTGCCCTTTCTAATCAAGAACCTTTCAATCTCCCTTTAAATATGCCTAGTGACTTGACCTCCACAGCCGCCTGTGGAAATAAATTCCATAAGTTCATTAGCCTCCGACTAAGAAATTCTTCCTCCTCTCTGTTCTAAAGGGATTTGCTCTGGTCCAAGACTTCCTCGTTATAGAAAACATCCTATCCACCTTCACTCTATCTAGGCCTTACAATATTCCACTAGAAGAATAAAAGAAATTTAAATATTTAAAATGTGTCATAGAGTTGTAGAACAGAACAGCAAAGAACCTTTTGGTCCATTGAATCTGTGCAGAACTTGTTATTCTGCCTAGTCCTGTCAATGTGCACCCAGACCACAGCCTCCATAACCCTCCAATCCATGTACTTACATAAGTGTCACAATCGAACTCACATCCCCCACTTCCACTGGCAGTTCATTGCACACTTGCACCAGCCTCTGAATAAACAGGTTTCCCCTCGTGTTCTGTTAAACATTTCACCTTTCACATTTAACCCATGACCTCTAGTTCTAGTCTCACCCAACCTTAATGGAAAAAGCCTGCTTGCATTTCCCATCTATACCACTCATAATTTTGTATACCTCTGTCAAATCTCTCCTCATTTTCCAACGCTCAGGGAATAAAGTCCTAATCTCACTCTGAGTGAAGAAGTTCCCCTTCAGGGTCCCCTTAAAGATTTCACCATTCACCCTTGAGTTATTTCACCTTTCACTTAGTTTAACATGTGTCAGATAATTAACACAGCTCTTAGCAGGTGTGATGTTTCTGTGAAAAGTTTTATACAAACAATAAATTTTAAATTTTTCATCTTGGAAAAAAGCTGTCAATACACTTTCAAACAAGAGATGACATTGATATGAGTATTGAGAAAGAGTTTCCTTGATGTTGTTAATAATGCGTTTTCTCAGTGTAACTTGAACAAGGGTTGGGCAAGAATTTAACAAATAAGACTTGGAAGGGACTTTTAGATTCAAATTCAGATCAGCTTATTGCCATTATACACTGGGGAGCAAAGGAATTCCTCGCTCGTGTGAAGCCCACACAGTAAACAATGCACACAGTAATAGTAAATACAATAAATACAAGGATAACTGCAAGGAGTGGAATTTGTGAGAGAGCGTAAACACAGGGATAGTGAGAAAGTTTAAAGGAGATTTGCAGGTAATCAGAGAAGTGGCTACATAGCATCCACGCCAGGACCACCAGACTCGAAAACAATTACTTTCCCCAAGCAGTAAGGCTGATCAACACCTGCATCGCACCCACCACTACTTTATCATCTTACATACAGATCTTTAGGAGATCTAGGCCTCATATGGAGCCAGTGATCATTAATGGAGAATGTGTGGAGCAGGTTAAGACCTACAAGTATCTGGGAGTACAGTTAGACGAGAAGCTAGACTGGACTGCCAACACAGATGCCTTGTGCAGGAAGGCACAGAGTCGACTGTACTTCCTAAGAAGGTTGGCGTCATTCAATGTCTGTAGTGAGATGCTGAAGATGTTCTATAGGTTAGTTGTGGAGAGCGCCCTCTTCTTTGTGGTGGCGTGTTGGGGAGGAAGCATTAAGAAGAGGGACGCCTCACGTCTTAATAAGCTGGTAAGGAAGGCGGGCTCTGTCGTGGGCAAAGTACTGGAGAGTTTAACATTGGTAGCTGAGCGAAGGGCGCTGAGTAGGCTACGGTCAATTATGGATAACTCTGAACATCCTCTACATAGCACCATCCAGAGACAGAGAAGCAGTTTCAGCGACAGGTTACTATCGATACAATGCTCCTCAGACAGGATGAAGAGGTCAATACTCCCCAATGCCATTAGGCTTTACAATTCTACCGCCAGGACTTAAGAACTTTTTAAAAGCTATTATTAATGCTTTTTGAGATAGTGATTTAGATGCATATCATATTTTTTACTGAGTTAAGTATTGTATGTACCGTAATTAGTTTTGCTACAATAAGTGTATGGGACATTGGAAAAAAAGTTGAATTTCCCCATGGGGATGAATAAAGTATCTATCTATCTATCTATCAGACATTCCTGTGCCTAATGTCACTTTATGGACATAGAATCAAACTAAGTGTATAAGTTATCTTACGTATTTATATATTTATTGTGTTTTTTATTTTTGTGTTCTTTATCTTATTGTGATTTTTGGTGCTCCATCAGAATTGGAGCAACAATTATGTACAATGTTCTACCACAGAATGAGTAAAGAGGAAGCCCATCGGCAATAAAGAACAGACACACCCATTGCTGTTCCTTCAGAACAAACCTTAACTCTTAGGCTGTGTCCACACTAGACCGGATAAATCCGTAACCGAAGCTTTTTCTCTTTGTTTTGACCCTCCGTCCACACAGAAATGGCGTTTTCCTCCCCTGAAAACAGAGCTTTTCTAAAGCACCCTCCGGAGTGTGTAAATTTGAAAATGCCAATTGGCCGGAGCAGTGTGGACGGGGTAACCGGAGATTTCTAGAAACGCTGTCATGACGTGCCGGAACAACCTAACAATTTCAGAACAGACGGCAACGAGACTGAAGCCAGAAGAGTCAGAAATGTACTCACCAAATACTTTGACCCATAACTTACTGAATAATTAAGTATACTCACTTTGCCCTGTTTTCTGTCCTTGCTCGTATGAAGGTGGTTTAGCTATTTATGCAAGTACTTCTCTGACAATAGATGTGTAACAGCATTGTGTAACATTGTATGGAAATACAAGATAACACTGATGCAGACATGTTTTTATACATTTAATAAGGTGCTTTATTAATGCAACAGAGTTAATCAGTTTTTCAATGTTTGTTGTCAGTTGGGTCAATCTGCCCGTGAACTCCCTGTCGGTTGCCTCCATACGCTCCAGTATTTGTTTTTTTTTAGTTTTAAGTCCTCCTGTGTGAGAGTCAACAGCTGCCCGTCGTTTTTTCTAGTCTGTAACTACACAAACGCGCACTTTCACAGCGAGATTCGACACCAAACATGTTGCTTGTTTTCTGAAGATGTATCCTGCGCATGCCCAGTAGGAGGAGATTCGCCCAAATACCCATTTTAATGTGGATGGAGGTATTTTCAAAAATGCTTGGTGCAGACGCCTATCGTTTTTACGCAAAAACTACGTTTTCAAACTTATCCGGTCTAGTGTGGACGTAGCTTTAATCAACGGGAAAAACAGTGCAGCTGGGTTCTTCCAGAACATGGAACCTCACCTTTAATAACAGCTCAGATGCTCCATCTCCCCCCGTCATACTGGTGTAATTCTACACTGCCATCATAGAGAGCATCTTTGCATCAGCCATTACTGTCTGGCTTGGTGCAGTCATCCTCTCACAGGACACGAAAGCTACAGTGAACTGTCAGGTTCACAGAGAGCTCATCGGCTGCTGTCTGCCATCACTGCAGGACTCGTCCAGGACAAAGAAACAGGCAAGAAAAATCATTACAGACACCCTGCAAACTACCTTTTCCTAAAACTCCCTTCTGGGGAGCTCTAGAGGGCTATTAAAACAAAAATTCACACCATCTTGAAAGTTTCTTACCCCAGGCAGTTTATCTGATCGACCATTCCAGTTACCTTCCTACACCCCCACCCCTCTATCTCTTACCCCTGTCACTGCCCTGTGAACACTTTATCCCACTTTTTATAATGCTGTTTATATTGTAAATACGTGCTGGTATTTATGCACACTCCATATCTGTAGATCTAGCTTTATTTTTATATAATTCTTTATTCTGGATAACTGTTGAATGTTGTTTTTTGTTGCATGTCACCCTGACAACACACCACAGCAGATTCCTAATAGCGTACATGTCAATGAAGTGACCCTTGAAATATTGCTGACATTTCTGTGGGCTTAGGGGTACAAAAACGGAAGGATTTCATGCTTCAGTTTTTAAAAAAAGAACTTAATCGGACTTTATCTGGAGAAGCATCAGCATGAAAAGTAAAGGACTTATTTTTGGCATGCATTGAGAAAACAGGCTCTAAAAACAAAACAAATCCCAGCCCACACCATCCAATAGAAGTGTGGCGTAGATAGGCATGATAAAGTCTGCAGAAGCAAGGCACTTGGAATTGGAGTTAGCATAGCAGTTAGTGAACGATTTTACAGCTCGGGGCATCAGAATTCTGAGTTCAATTCTGGTGTCCTCTGTAAGAAAGCTTGTTCCTGTGGCCCACTTACTTTCTTCCAAGTGCTCTGGTTTCCTCACACATTCCAAAGTGTGCAGATGTGCTCAACGGTGGGGAGGGCTTTACCGTGATGGTCTGGGCCGTATCCACTACTTTTTGTAGGATTTTCCATGCAAGGGTGTTGGTGTTTCCATACCAGGATATATATTCTGCACCACACCTCTATAGAAGTTTGTCAAAGTTTTAGATGTCATGCCAAAACTTCGTGGGCTCCTAAGGAGTTCACTGCTGTGCTTTCTTCACAATCGCCCTTACACGCTGGGCCCGGGACAAGTTCTGTGAAATAATAACACCGGAGAATTTAAAGTTGCTGGCCCTCTCCAGCTCTGATGTACCTCCAGAATACCCTCATAATCAGCTGGTCGCTAATGTATACGATGTATTTCACTGCATGTTTGGCTGTACGAGAGACAAATAAAGCTATTTTTTTTCATCCCTTTCTACGAGATTTGTGCACGTTGCAGTTGAAACGACGTGAGCGTTCGCATGTATATGTTGTACAATGCTGCCACCTACCGGTGCGTTGATAAGATCAGAGCAAATTAGCTGGAAAGTCTCTAAGAATTTAACGTTTTTCAGATGTTGTTTTCAATCTGTTGGCCAATGGAAAGTTTTTAAAAATTCCTCAGAACTTGAACTCTTGCCACTGGTGAGTATGAGGACATATTAGGGACTAAACTAAACAGCACCCTGATGAATGAGTTATTCTGGCTTTTTACCCCTTCCTTTCCAGTCCTGATTAAGGTGATCAGCTTGAAACATTGACTCCATAGGTGCTGCCTGACCTGCTGTGTTCCTCCAGCATTTTGCATTTGTATTGGTCTGATGAAAGAATGCTAAAGGACCCTGTTTTCATTTGGTCTGCTGCAGAAAGCACGTGGGAAGTGTGGAGCCGATTCGTTGTAATGATTTCAGTAACCGGCCATCACTAGCAGCACCGCTTTTTCTGGTTACCTCATCAGTTCCCCAAGGCTCGTCACCTTGTCACGTTTACTTCCTGACATCCTGACAGCGTGCTGTTTGGAGTTCATCTGCTGGTAGGATCACCCAAGGTCACGGGGAAGGACCCAGTCAAAGAGCGATCCAATCAAAAGCTCAGCGGAGGAGCTGGCGGAAGACGATGACACATCACAATGGCAGAGAAGTCTGGACGAACGGGTGTGAGGTGACGTCTGAGGAATGTTCCAGCCGAAGTCTGGACGAGCGGGTGTGAGGTGACGTCTGAGGAATGTTCCAGCCGAAGTCTGGACGAGCGGGTGTGAGATGTCGTCTGAGGAATGTTCCAGCCGAAGTCTGGACGAGTGGGTGTGAGGTGACGTCTGAGGAATGTTCCAGCCGAAGTCTGGACGAGCGGGGCGGGGTGAAGTCTGAGGAATGTTCCAGCCGAAGTCTGGACGAGCGGGTGTGAGATGTCGTCTGAGGAATGTTCCAGCCGAAGTCTGGACGAGCGGGTGTGAGGTGACGTCTGAGGAATGTTCCAGCCGAAGTCTGGACGAGCGGGGCGGGGTGAAGTCTGAGGAATGTTCCAGCCGAAGTCTGGACGAGCGGGTGTGAGATGTCGTCTGAGGAATGTTCCAGCCGAAGTCTGGACGAGTGGGGCGGGGTGACGTCTGAGGAATGTTCCAGCTGAAGTCTGGACGAGCGGGTGTGAGGTGAAGTCTGAGGCATGTTCCAGCCGAAGTCTGGACGAGCGGAGCGGGGTGAAGTCTGAGGCATGTTCCAGCCGAAGTCTGGACGAGTGGGGCGGGGTGACGTCTGAGGAATGTTCCAGCTGAAGTCTGGACGAGCGGGTGTGAGGTGACGTCTGAGCAGAAGCCAGACAGACATACTTTATTGATCCCGAGGGAAATTGGGTTTTGTTACAGCCGCACCAACCTAGAATAGTGAAGAAATATAGCAATATAAAACCATAAATTATAAATAATAAGAAGTTAATCATGCCAAGTGGAAATAAGTCCAGGACCAGCCTATTGGCTCAGGGTGTCTGACACTCCAAGGGAGGAGTTGAAAAGTTTGATGGCCACAGGCAGGAATGACTTCCTATGCCGCTCAGTGTTACATCTCGGTGGAATGAGTCTCTGGCTGAAGAGGCAGGTATGAGGCCCATCCACCAAATCTGAGAGAGAGGTTTGATCGATCTAAGAACCAGGCTGATTTGGAAAGGTTGGCTATAGGCCGAAACATGGCAGCAAGGTCCAGGCCCGGAGCATATCGATGCAATAGGGCCCGGGTCCAAGTGCGAATAATGACCCAATATCGGGATGATTCAATCACCGGGATTTGAACATGGATTGAAAAGGCAGGGTGTAGGGACCTGAGGAGAGGTTTGGGCCAGTTCTGTTCGCTGCTCTGCGATGTTTACTCCGCTCTGTGCTGCTCTAAGGCCGAGGCTGTGGCCTGCTGTGTCTGCTCCAGGCTCCGCGATGTTTACTTGGCTCTGCGCTGAACTGAGGCCGAGGCTGTGGCCTGCTGTGTCTGCTCCAGGCTCCGCGATGTTTACTTGGCTCTGCGCTGAACTGAGGCCGAGGCTGTGGCCTGCTGTGTCTGCTCCAGGCTCCGCGATGTTTACTTGGCTCTGCGTTGAACTGAGGCCGAGGCTGTGGCCTGCTGTGTCTGCTCCAGGCTCCGCGATGTTTACTTGGCTCTGCGCTGAACTGAGGCCGAGGCTGTGGCCTGCTGTGTCTGCTCCAGGCTCCGCGATGTTTACTTGGCTCTGCGTTGAACTGAGGCCGAGGCTGTGGCCTGCTCTGGCTGCTCCAGGCTTCATGTCTATGGACTCACTTTTGTTCTGAATGCTATTTGCTTACTTCTATTTTTTGCACAATTTGTGTTTTATTTCTCTCTCTGCACATTGTGTGTTTGTCGGTCTTTTTTATGGGTTCTTTTGGCTTTCTTTGTTTTGTGGCTGCCTGTAAGGAGACCAAGCTCAAGGTTGTATAATACATAAATACTTTGATAATAAATGTACTTTGAACTTTGAAAATTCATGTGCCACCACCATCCTGGGCAGCACATTCCAGGCACCCAACACTCCTAACGTGTAAAAAAAATCTTGCCCCATACATCTCTTTTCGATTTACTGCCTCTCAGCTTAATACTATGCCCTCAGGTATTAGAAGTTTTAACCCTGGGGAAAAGACACTGTCTGTCTACTCTCCCATTGTCTCTCATAATCTGATAAACCTCTATCAGATCTTCCCTCGGCCTCCGCTGCTCCAGAGAAAACTACCCAAGTTTTCCCGACCTCTCCTTTTAGCACAAGCCCTCTAATCCAGGCAGCATCCTGGTAAACCTCTATTTTTACAGACCCCCATCGCCCAGGACGTGCTCCCTTCTTACTACTGGCATCAGAGCCCAAAGACACACACTCAACATTTTAGGAACAGCTTCTTTCCCTCAACCATCGGATTTCTGAATAGTCAATCAACACCTGATCACTACCTAATTGTTTTGCACTATTTATTTAGTTTAATTTTTATTTATATTTCTTATTTTACTGTATAGTATATTTATGTATTGCACTGTACTGCTGCTAAAAAACTGCTATAATTTCACTACATATGTCAGTGATATTAAACCTGATTCTGATTCTGATCTGAACCTTAGTCATACTTAACCCTCCTCACATCCTGTATTGATGCCATCTCAGTTACACTCTATTATGAGTGACAAGCTTGTGTAAGCTTTTTCACCGCTACTTCCTCCCTTTTTCACCGCTACTTCCTCCCACCGTGACTCTGTAATGATGTTTGCTATTTCCGTAACCGTGCCATGGCCAATCAGTGTAGGAGAGCAAGATTCAAGTGTATTTATCATGTGACATCGAAGGACAGCGGTATATTTCATTAGGAATTTGAGGAGATTTGGTTTGTCAACTAAGACACCTGAAAACTTCCACAATTGTACCTTGGAGAGCATTCTGACTGGCTGCACCACTGTCTGATATTGGGGGGGAATGGGGGATCAATTGTACAAGGTCAAGGTAAGTTGCAGAAACTTGTAAAATTAGTCAGCTCCATCATGGGTACTAGCCTCTGTGGGTACAAGACATCTTCAAAGAGCGGGTGCCCTGGGAAGTAACGTCCATCGTTAAGAATCCCCACCACCCAGGACATGCTGTCTTCACACTACTACTGTTAGGAAGGAGGTACAGGAGCCTGAAGGCACACACTCAGCCATTCAGGAACAGCTTCTTCCCCTCTGCCATTGGATTCCTAAATGGACATTGAACCCTTGAACAATACCTCACTACTCATTTCAACTTAACTATTTAGTAAACAAACATGTAACTCATGTTTGTTTATGTACTTTATGTAACTCAGTTTTATTTCTTGATATTTATTTATCATGTATTTCATTGAACTGCTGCCACTAAGTTAACAAATCTCACGACACATGCCGGTGATATTAAACCTGATTCTGATATACAGTAAAAAAGCATTTGTGTCATTGACCAACACAGCAAAGGGTGTGCCAGCAAGATGTACCTGACACACTCGATTTAACGCTCACAACCACCAATGAAAACGGCAAGGTGGTGTCTTGGTCAGTGAAACCTCGAGTACAGCACGAGCTGTAAGATTGGAGTTTGATTCCCAACGTTCTTCCTGTGATCCTGAGGGATTCCTTCAGCCTCTCTGGTTTCCTCCCACATTCCAAAGATGTACGGATGAGAGTTACTGAGTTGTGGGCACTGGAAGGCCCAGCACAATCCCCACTGATTTGATTTGACACAAATGACACATTTCACTGTATGTTTTTACATACGTGTGACCAATAGAGATAACCTTTATCCCTTCTGGAAACTGACGAAACTTGAGGTTAGTTTAGGGACCTAAAACTGGACTTCACTTGACAAACTTTTACTGATATTTGGGAAAATGACAGCATTCGGGAAAGCCTCATTAAACTCACCATCTTCAGTTGCAAGGTTAGCAGACAGAGTTTGCGACGTAACGCCGCGCTGCCTCAGTTCTAGTACAGAACAATCCAGCAACACATTGCAAGTTCTTACAGCCGCTGGTACTCTGTACCGTCAGTGTGACTCCCACAGTAAACTTTTAAACTGACATATCAGAGCAGCAGCCGAAGGGGAAGGCATAGAGGATGCAGTGCTGGAAGACAGACTGAAACGGGGAGGGGATTTAGAAAGACGTGTACCAGCTACTGAACAGCAGTGCCTTCAGGGAGCGTGTTTCTCTGTAACGTGCGGGATCAGAATCAGGTTTATTATCACTGGCACAGGTGATCCCGCGGGATGCTGGAAATTCAGAGCAACGCAGGCAAGATGCTGGAGGAACTCAGCAGGTTGGAGTAGCATAAACAATCGACATTTGGGGCTGAGACCCTTCATTAGGATTCTGCCCTAAGATGTCAACGGTTTACTCCTCTCTGTTCCCTACAAACTGGTGAACGGTCTTGGCCTGAAATGTATGACTGTTTATGACTGATGCCTGTCATGAGATTTGTTGTTTTGTGGCATTAGTATAGTGCGAGACATAAAAATTACCACAGTGAGAAATAAAACAAAGTGAATTGTACAACAGAGGAATAGTGAGGTGTGTTCGGGGTTCATTCAGAAATCTGATGGCAGAAGGGAAGGAGCTGTTCCTAAAATGTTGAGTGCATGTCTTCAGGCTCCTGCACCTCCTCCTCGATGGATAAAGAAATTCCTCCTCTTCTCTATTCAAAAGAAATGTCATTTTATTCTGAGTCGGTGCCCTCTAGTCCCATACTGGAAATATTCTCCTCATATCCTCTCTGTCCAGGCCTGTCAATATTCAATAGGTTTCAATAAGATCCCTGTCCCTCCCCTCACCCATCTTTCTAAACTCCAGCCAGTACAGACCCAGAGCTATCAGTCCTCATACGTTAACCATTTCATCCCCGGGACTGTTCTGGTGAACCTCTGGGCCACCTCTCATTTCCACCGTTAGCCGCTGGCGATCCTGTGCAGCGGCGTCTCCGAACCAGATGGTGATGTAATCAGTCAGAAATCTGGCAGCGACTAAGCTGTGCCGAGTCACACTGACCTGCCGGGATCCAGGGTAACGCAGAGAGGCTGTGCCAGAACACTCACCAGCAAAGTCAGTTTCTTAGAGTCATAGAGCACTACAATCTATAAACAGGCCCTCTGGCCCATCTAGTCCATGCCAAACTATTGTTCTGCCTAGTCCTATCAATCGGCACCTGAACCATAGCCCTCCATACCCCTCCCATCCATATACCTATCCAAATCTCTCTTCAGTGTTGAAATTGAACCCTCATCCGCCACTTCCACTGGCAGCTCGTTCCACACTCTCACCACCCTATGAGTGAAGAAGTTCCCCTCCTGTTCCCCTTAAACATTTCACCTTTCAATCTTAACCCCTGACCCCACCTCACCCAACCTCAATGGAAAAATCCTGCTTGCATTTACCCTATCTATACCCCTCATCATTTGGTATATCTCTTTCAAAACTCCCCTCATTCTCCTACGCTCCAGGGAATAAGGCCCCAACCTATTCAAACTTTCCCTATAACTCAAGTCCTCAAGTCTCAGCGACATCCTTGTAAACTTTCTCTGCACTCTTTTAATCTTATTGATAACCTCTGCTTCAGGAGCACTCTGCCACTGTTGATTAATTACTCAATTTTTTCAGTAATAATGAAATTTTACTTATTTAATACCAGGGTGGCAGGGTGGAGATACGTCTCTACCAAAGGATTTGTCAGATGCTCCTTCCTTCCACTAGCCTGCAGGTCACCCTTGTGCAAGGTGTATCACCTGCTTAGCCCTGATGAAGATCACGTGAAGCCATGGGAGCAGGTGGTGGAAGGTCATACGAGAAGCTGGTGCAGATCACAAGTCCTGGTTATGCAACCATTGACGCCAGGCAGACAATCTCTGAAGAGTATCTATAATGCCTGGAGTCAGCCATCTTGTAAAGACACTGTCCAGAAGAAGGCAATGGCAAACCACTTCTGTAGACCAACTTGCCAAGAACAATCATGGTCATGGAAAGACCATGATCACCTACATCATACAACATGGCACATAATGATGATGTCATCTGACATGGCACAGAATGATGATGTTGATGATGATGATAATGTACCTGGACAGGACAAGCTAAAAGAAAATATTGCAGAACAAAGCATACCAGCCACAGAGAAAGTGCAGTGCAGGTAGGCAATAAGGAGCAAGATTATAATCAGGTGGATTGTGAAGACAAGAGTCCATTTTACCTTACTGGGGCCGGTTCAGTAACAGCAAGATAGAAGCTATCCTTGAGCTTGTTGGTATGTCCTGGTGTTATTACGGCATTAATGGATCTATTTCTATGGCCAGAGTATGTACCTGAATATTCCTGTGGGATCTGTTGACAGTGGAACCTTAAACCAGCCCCAAGGTAAACCCCTCCCATGGGGTGGCATGATAGCACAGAGGTTAGCGGAACACTTTACAAACCAGTGACCCAGGTTCATTTCCCGCTGCCCGTAAGGAGCTGCTACATTCTCCCCGTGATCGTGTGTGTTTCCTCCAGCTGCTCCAGCTCAATATTCCCTCTAATTTGTAATGACCAGTGTGCGCAAAAGTCTTGTGCTGTGCAACTTTGTGCCCAGTGACAACAACATGTGTGCACTGAATAAATTCTTCAATAAAAACAGTATAAATATGCTAGTTATAGAATCTGCAGACAAATCTTTGCAGATTCACGTTGTCAACACTGTCCGCATCAGAAACCGGAAAAGGAAATGTGATTGTGTACAATCATGAAATATACTTAACGTACCAACGAGGTAGAGGGTAATAAACTTTTGTGCTTAGCTTGTGTTCCTTTGTGCACTTGTAGCAAAAGATGTGGGCACGCTCACCTTGGAGGGAACATTGCTCTGGTTTCCTCCCACAGTCCAAACATCTACTGGTCAGTAGTTTAACTGGTCATTGTAAATTGTCCTGTGATGAGACCAGGATTAAATCGGGAGATTGCTGGGGGCACGGTTTGAGGGGTGGAAGAGTATCTCAATAAATAAACAAATAATCTTTATTGTCTTAATACCTTGACTATTGGAAATAAACAACCTATCAGATTTCTTTACAAGGAACAAATAATTCAGATGAATGTGGTTGACTTTCATTCGTCTACCTGGTGAGACTAGAAGTAGAGGTCATGGGTTAAGGGTGAAAGGTGAAATGTTGAAGGGGAACATGAGGGGGAGCTTCTTCACTCAGAGTGTGGTGAGCATGTATAACAAGCTGCTAGCAGAAGTGGGTCACGGGGAATCAGTTTCAACACTTAAAGAAATTTGGATGGGATGGATATAAAGGGCTATGGACCAAGTACAGATCGATGGGACAGGGCAGATTAATAGTTTAGCACGGTCTAGATGGGCGGAAGGGCCTGTTTCTGTGCTGTAGAGTTGTACGATTCTATTACTTCTCAGTTCAGGGACAATTAGAGATGGGAAATAAATGTTAACTTGTTTAGAGATGACCAACATATAAAGTGTTGTGGCAAATTTCGACCATTTGGTGTCAGAATCAAAATCAGATTCACATATAATATCACCGGCACATGTCACAAAGTTTGTTGTCGTGCTGCAGCAGCAGTACATTACAAGACGTAATAATAAAATCTACAAATTACAGTGAGGAGTTTATATATATTTTTAAAAGATAAATTAAATAAATAATGCAAAAAGAGGAAAAGGAGTAGTGAGGTAGTGTTCATGGGTTCAATGTCCATTCAGACATCTGAGGGCAGAGGGGTAGAAGTCACTCCTGAATCACAGAGTCTGTACCTCATAGAAGCAATGCTCCACTTTTTGATACAAGTACATTTTAAACTGGTAAGTTGGTTTATTATCGTCACAGGTACTGAACAACAGAGAAAAAACTTGTTTTGCATACCGTTCATATGGATCAAATCATTACACAGTGCACTGAGGTAGGTACACTCCACTGAGGTAAGACAATAACAGAATGCAGAATAAAGCATTGTAGTTACAGTGAAAATGCCAGGCTGGTAGACAATAAGGTGCAAGCTCATAACCATCAAAAATCCATTTTATCAAGTGTGAAAGTCTCCTAGTATGATAAATTAGTATAAAATATTTCCCCTACCCCCACTCTTCTATTTTTTCTTCTCCATTTCTTCCTCTCTTACCCACCTGGCTTCACCCTTCACTCTGTATCTATCCTCCTTTCCCCTCCCCCCTTTTATTCTGGCGTCTTCCCCCTTCCTTTCCTGTCTTAATGAAGGGTCTCGGCCCAAAACATCGACTGTTTATCATTTCCATGGTTGCTGAGTTCCTCCTGCATTTTGTGTGTGATACGAGGGACATGTTCAATAGTCTTATACCAGCGGGTTAGAAGCTGTCCTCGAGCCTGGTGGTATGTGTTTTCAGGCTTCAACATCGTCTGTCTGGCAAAAGAGGGTAGAAAAGATAATGTATTGTACTGCTGCCAATTTCACGACATATGCCGGTGATATTAAACCCGATTCTGATGTGGGTAGAGTCTTTGATTATGTTAAGTGAGTCTTGGGCTAGAAGGCACAGTCTCAGATACAAGGACGTCCCTTTAAAATAGAGATGAGGAGGAACCTCTTTAGCCAGAAGGTGTGAATCTATGGAATTCATTGCCAAGTCATTGGGTTTACTTAAAGCAGAAATTGATTGGCTCTTGATTAGTCTGAGTGTCAAAGGTTACAGAGAGAAGGCAGGGGGATGGGACTGAGAGGAATAATAAATTAGCTATAGTGGAATAGCATACAGACTGAATGGGTCAAATGGCCCAATTCTGATCCTATGTCTCATGGTGCTACAGTTTAACAATATGGCTTGCATATACCTCAAAATTTAATTTAGCAAAGATTCCTGTTCTATTTCTTCTAGGGTGGTGATTATTTTTTAATTTTATTTTTATTTAGAGATACAGTGTGGAACAGGCCCTTCCAACTCTTTGAGCAACCCCCCTCTCCCCCCCAATTTCACTCACACCCAGTCACGGGACAATTTACAATGACCTACTGACTGGTACCTTTGGACTGTGGCAGGAAACCGGAGTTCCTGCTACGGACAGCGCTCGGACCAAAGGAAGTGTATTATGGACAGCTCCATTAAAGAAAAGACCTGGAATAAAAAAAAACCTCATGAATATTAAATCAAAGCTTGTGAGCACAGAATCAAACAGGCATTATCATTTCTTGAATCCTAAAGAGAAACTTTGTGTGCATTCTACAAAGTAATGAGTATCTGAAGAAATTTATATTCATTACAATTGAAGAAGCCAGGTAAACCATGAAACATACTCATGCACTGTATTCCCTTAGAGACAGCCATATGATTATTCTGATATCTTTGTTCCCACGACAAAACATTGCTTGAATACTCTAATCAGTCTCAGAATAATAGTAACTATACGAGGAGAAAATCAAATTTTCAGAACTTGATTGGCTTGATATTTGGTACGGATCTGTTATTACATCAAAATTTCAGATTTGACTGCAGATCATATCTGTGATTGTGTTTTTCACTGTAGCAAGCCAGGCAGAGATGTTTCAGTCTAAATGAATCCTTTAATATGTTGCATGAGCATCTGCCATTGTCTTATTGATATTCATTTTCCGAAGCAAAATGCCTCAAAGCCAAAAACTGAAATATACACTCAGTGGCCACTTTATTAGGTACCTCCTGTACCTAATAATGTGGCCACTGAGTGTGTTTTAATCTTCTGCTGCTGCAGCCCATCCACTTCAAGGTTCAGTGTGTTGCGCATTAAGAGATGTTTTTCTGCCCACCACCGTCGTTTATTTGTGTTATTATTACCTTGTAGACTGGCTGTTCTCCTTCGACCTCTCTCGTTTACAAGGCAGTTGCATCCAAAGAACTGTCGCTCATTGGATGTATTCTGTTCCTCATATCATTCTCTGTAAATTCTAGAGACTGCTGTGTGTGAAAATCCCAGGAGATCAGCAGTTTCTGAGATACTCAAACCACCCCATCTGGCACCAACAATCATTCCATGGTCAAAGTCACTGAGATCACATTTTTTCTCCATTCTGAGTTTGGCTTGAACAACCACTGAACCTCTTGACCAGTCTGCATGCTTTTCTACATTGAATTGTTGCCACATGATTGGCTGATTAAATATTTGCGTTAACGAGCAGGTGTACAGGTGGCCACTGAGTATATGATACCTTGCCAGCAATAAACAAAGTCCAGTCTTTGCAGATCTGATACATTATCAACTTGTGATTTAATAAAAACTATTAAATAGTAAAACTATTTCAAGAAAGATGAAGAATCTCGTCCTAGTTTATGGGTAATGTGATTAAATTAAAGGAAGTACGAGTGTAGTTTCTTTAACTTATTGGGAAGTTTTAAACAACAATTTATAATGCAGAGGAAATGCATTTTTCCGAGGTACTTACTTACTTACTGCCCGTTACACCACTGCTGTTTATGGGAGCAATGAAGGTCCCCCGTCTCTGTCTGTCCTTGGCCTGAAACCAGTTTTGGTCTTGCTGACGTTTGGGGCTTCCTTCATTGTGCCAGTAGCCTTTCACGACTGTCAGCCATGCAAGTCCCAGATGGAGACTCAGGAATACTATCATACTCTGATGTAGAAGGATTCTTCATTGCTGTTTCTGTAACAATTTTGTTTGACCAGTCATAGTTGTTAGCCCTGAGCTGAACCCCCGAACCTGGAAGACGAATGGACCACTCTTAGTCTGGCCTCTACCCTTTGACCTGTTTGGCATGGGTGACCCTACAGTAAAGCCCGCACTCCAGCCAACAAAGCTCTCTGGGTCAGCGAGGCACGCAAGCCTCCAAACCCAACAACAATGTTGTCGTCCTCTTGCAGGATTTTTCAGAAGTGCTGGCCCGTAATTTTCATTGGAGTTGTGTTTGTTCTGCTGCAGTAATATCAGCAGGAACAATGGCGGAACAAGAGTGCCACATTGAGTCTGCAGGTACTGCAGCCATCTCACGGGTTCAGCCATCCGCATTCAACCATGATCTTCAGTGCTCCCTGTGCAGAGATCAGAATCAGAGTTGAGTGTATTGGCATCTGCACAAGTCCATGTCTGCACAGGTGCAATGAAAAACTTACTTGCAGCAAGATCGCAGGCACAGAGCATCAGATAAGGCTACTACCATTGGGCAGGAGCTACGGGAGCCTTAGGCCCCACAGTTATTACCCCTCGACCATCAGGCCCCTGAACCAGTGTGGATAACTTCATTCGCCACATCTCTGAACTGACTCCACAACTCTTATACTTTCAGAGAATCTCCAACTCATGTTCTCTGTATTATTGATTTACTTTTTATTATTTTCACAGTTTGTATTCTTTTGCACATTGGTTATTCATCAGTCTTTGTTATTTATCGAGGCTTCTGTTGGCCAGTGTCAACCAAAGATGTTGTGTCACAGCTGTCTACATGATACACAAGCCAGGGCAGTACGATATGGAGAACAAGCTGTTGCTCGTGTAGCAGGCTCCCCTCTCCATACAGCTGATGAATCCAAAGGAACGATAAGGACCAATACAGTTTGGCACCAGCGGTGTCACAGGATTTGCCTTAAGGACTCCAGCTCCTGATTTTTCCTCAGGGATTACTTCTGAAGCCTTCCTCATGAGTGGGTACAGCCACAAGGCAGCGGAGGTTTGACATCAGAATTTTCCTTCTCCTAGGTGAGCTGCCAACCATGGCCGATGAAACCCATCTGCCTGAAGCGATTGAGTTTAATACATCAGTAACCCACCTCTGCTCCTTCTCCTGTCAACAGAAATGGTTTCTGCCAGGCTCAGTGGCTAAGCCACGTGTGAAGACCAGGAGCTGGACTTAGTTGTCAGAGGCTATTTGAGGTGCACAACATTGGGAACATTTAAAAGGTAGTGGGAACTTATCCCCTCTACCTCCCCTGGCTATAACAACCTTAACTAACCTCATAATGTTTAGTTTTTCATAAATTCTACTGTATTTCTTTATTTTCCTGTAAATGACTGCAAGAAAATTAATCTGAAGGTATTATCTGGTGGCATATATATACCTTGATAATTAAATTTACTCTGAAGTATAAGCAGCATTTATAAGAGGAACAAAATTAAACCTAAATTGGGTGGCAGGGTAGCCCAGCAGTTGGCGTGATGCTGTTACAGTCTCAGTGACCTGGGTTCACTGTAAGGAGTTTGTACGTTCTCCTCATGACCCCATGGGCTTCCTCCCACACTTCCAGGACGTACGGGTTAGTAGGTAAAGTGGTCACGTGTGTAACTGGGTGTAAATTCTGAATATTGGAATCTTCGGCAAACAACCGTTCCATTTAAGCTATGTTGGCTTCTGCCCCCTTCTGATCCAGTCCTGATGAAGGGTCTTGGCCTGACATCTTGACTGTTCATTCCTCTCCATGGATGCTGCCTGACCTGCTGAGTTCCTCCAGCGCTTTGTGTGTGTTACTCATTATATCTCTGTTCAGCTCGGCTCCAGGAGTGTTGTGGGGCCGGATTTAGAAACCGCTACAGAGAACTCGTTTGACTACTTGGGAGCCTCCTTGTGCCTTGGCAGGAGATCATTCACCTTAACATGACTGTAGCAGCTGCTAGTAACATACCGTTGACTTGCATAACCTACTCTGAAGGTCGTGACTGAGCTAAGCATTCAGTACATGGAATCCTCCCGGAATGACATTCTGCTCTGGAGATCGTCACGCAATACGGCTGAGGGACATACCCACTAGAATCCCTGGAAATTCTGCCATTCCATAACATTTCACGAGTCCTGCCTGTGGCTGCTGGTTTTGGGTTTGTCACAAATGAGGGTACAAACACAGGGTTTATAAATCCACGTGCAGAGACCACAGGATTGTGTAAATGTCACCACTAAATCCCAGGACAGCCTTCTGAAGGTTGTTCTGAGCTTCACAGCCGGGACCTGCTTGTGATTGAGTTTGGCTGTTTCAATATTATGTGTATATTTATTTGTATTTGCACAGCTGGTCTTCTTTTCACTTTGTGTGTGGTTTTTCATTGATTCTACTGTGAAAGCCTGCAAGAAAATTAATCTCAAGGTAATTATATGGTGACACATACATATTTTGATAATAAATTTACTTTGAACATTGGCTGTTGGCAACTTTCAGTGTTTGGTACAACTCAGCTGTGTGCTCACTTGTCAATCACAGCCGGTGGCAACTATAGTGTCACCTGTCAGAACAAACAGGCCTTTGGAGAATGACAAACACGAGGAGATCTGCAGATGCTGGAAATTCAAGCCACACACACAAAATGCTGGTGGAACACAGCAGGCCAGGCAGCATCTATAGGGAGAAGCGCTGTTGACGTTTCGGGCCGAGACCCTTCGTCAGGACTAACCGAAAGGAAAGATAGTAAGAGATTTGAAAGTAGGAGGGGGAGGGGGATTTCCAAAATGATAGGAGAAGACCGGAGGGGGTGGGGTGAAGCTAAGAGTTGGAAAGCTGATTGGCAAAAGAGATACAGAGCTGGGGAACGGAAAGGATCATGGGACGGGAGGCCTAGGGAGAAAGAAAGGGGGAGGGGAGCACCAGAGGGAGATGGAGAACAGGCAGAGTCATGGGCAGAAAGAGAGGGGGGGGGGGGGGGAGAGAGAGAGAGAGAGAGAGAGAGAGAGAGAGAGAGAGAGAAATAAACAGACAAACAAACAAACAAACAAACAAATAAATAAATAAATAAGGGGAGGGGAGAAAATAAATAAATCAAGGATGGGGTAAGAAGGGGAGGCGGGGCATTAATGGAAGTTAGAGAAATCAATGTTCATGCCGTCAGGTTGGAGGCTACCCAGACGGTATAACCATATAACAATTACACCATGGAAACAGGCCATCTCGGCCTTCCTAGTCCGTGCCGGATTCTTATAAGTTGTTAAGGTATATAAGGTGTTGTTCCTACAACCTGAGTGTGGCTTCATTTTGACAGTAGAGGAGGCCATGGATAGACATAACAGAATGGGAATGGGACGTGGAATTAAAATGTGTGGCCACTGGGAGATCCTGCTTTTTCTGGCGGACCGAGCGTAGGTGTTCATGGAAATGGTCTCCCAGTCTGTGTTGGGTCTCACCAATATATAAAAGGCCACACCGGGAGCATTGGACGCAGTATACCACACCGGCTGGCTCACAGGTGAAGTGTCGCCTCACCTGGAAGGACTGTCTGGGGCCCTGAATGGTGGTGAGGGAGGAAGTGTAAGGGCAGGTGTAGCACTTGTTCCGCTTACAAGGATAAGTGCCAGGAGGGAGATCGGTGGGAAGGGATGGGGGGGACGAGTGAACAAGGGAGTCGCGTAGGGAGCGATCCCTGCAGAAAGCAGAAAGGGGGGGGAGGGAAAGATGTGCTTGGTAGTGGGATCCTGTTGGAGGTGGCGGAAGTTACGGAGAATTATACGATGGACCCGGAGGCTGGTGGGGTGGTAGGTGAGGACAAGTGGAACCCTATCCCGAGTGGGGTGGCGGGTGGATAGGGTGAGGGCAGATGTGTGGGAAATGGGAGAGATGCGTTTGGAGAATGACGTTCAGTTTGGGAAGCTCTGGGAGGAATGAGTCACAAAAACATAATTGTGAGCAGTTTTGGGCTCTTTATCTAAGAAAAGATGTGCTGGCATTGACAGTCCAGAGAAGGTTCATAAGAATGATTTTGGGAATGAAAGAGTTAACATATGGGGAACGTGTGATGGCTCTGGACCTGTACTCACTAGAGTTTAGAAGAATGCGCGGGGATCTCATTGAAAACTATTGAGCATTGAGAGGATTCGTTGGAGTGGATGTGGACAGGATTTTTCTTATAGTCTAGGACCAGAGGGCCCAGGCTCAGACAGCAATGTCTCAAGATGAGGAGGAATTCCCTTCACCAGAGGGTGATGAATCTGTGGAATTCATTGCCACAGATGACCATGGAGACCAGTTATTGGGTATACTGTATTTAAAGCAGAGGTTAACAGGTTAGTGATCAGTAAGTGTGTTGAAGGGTATGGGGAAAAGGAAGGAGGATGTGATTGGGAGGATTAATAAATCAGCCCTGATGGAATGGCAGAACAGACTCAATGGGCCAAAAGGCTCAATTCTTCTCCTATGCCTTATGGTCTTAAAAACATAAGAGATTCTACAGGTGCTAGAAATCTTGAGCACCATCCACACACTACTGGTGGAAATCAGCAGGTCAGGCAGCAGTTATGATGGGGTATGAACAGTCAACGTGTCAGGTGGAGACCCTTCATCAGGACTGGAAAAGAAGGGGGTAGAAGCCAGAATATGAAAGGGGAGGGGGAATGAGTATAAGCTGGCAGATGATAGGTGAAGCCAGGTAAGGGGTGGAGGCAGTTGGGTGGGATGAAGTAAGAAGTTGGAGGAGGTAGGTGGGAAAGGTAAAGGGCTGAAGAAGGAGGAATCTGATAGGAGAGGAGAGTGGGCCATGGATGAAAGAGGAAGAAGGGAACCAGAGGGAGGCGATGGGCCACGAAGAGAAGAGAAGGGATGAGAGGGGAATGAAAAAAAAAGAGAAGGATGGGATGGGGGAGAAATTACAGGAAGTTAGAGAATTCATCACGAAAGGACTGAAATTGGTGAAATATACAGTGTTAAGGAACTGAGCACTGAGGACAGAAGCACACTAACAGCTAACAGCTGCTCATTTTAATCGTGGAAACTATTTGGGCTGAAAAGGTCAACTGCATTTTGTAAATGGGGCTATAATAAATTTCATTGCACCGTTACCAAGTACGACTCCCGTTTCCCTGACTAAGAGCAGGCATTTTATTAACTAAATGTCACAGGACCTCGATGATGAAAGGTCATGCTGTTGTAAAAGGGACCTGTGATCCTTGGGTCTGATAACTGTAAACAAATGAGTTTCATCTTTGAAACCACTATTCAATTAGGTTGCATATTTTAATAATGGCTGAGGCTCACAGGTGCTTAGAATGTCTCAAGTGACACCTAATTGAAGTGTTAACAAAATACATAAACTCTTTGATCTCAAATTGCATTTATCAGAGGAGGTTAAAGAAAATAGTTCCAGGAATGAAAGGGTTAGTGTACAAGGAGCTTGATGGCTCTGGGCTGGAGTTTAGAAGAATGAGGAGGGATCTCATTGAAACTTCTCAAATATTGAAAGGCCTGAAGAGAGTGGATGTTAAGAGGATGTTTCCTATAATGGGAGCGTTTAGGCCCAGAAACCACAGCCTTGGAACAGAGGGACGTCCCTTTAGAACAGAGATGAAGAGAAATTGCTTTAGCCAGAGGGTGGTGAATCTGTGGAATTCATTGCCACAGTCAGCTGTGGAGGCCAAGTCATTGGGTATATTTAAAGCAGAGATTAACAGGCTTTTGATTAGTCAGGGCATCAAAGGTTATGGGGAGAAGGCGGGAGAGTGGGGTTGAGAACGACAGTAAATCAGCCATGAAGGAATGGTGGTCTTAATCCCGTCTGTTTATCAGTGTCAAAATAAACAAATTAAATCCACTGAGATTCAATGTTGTAGAACAATAAAACGTGAAGACGTCCAAGGGGGATGAATACTTTTTATAGTCATCGTATGTCATTTCCATCAACGAGCAGCACAGTTCAAAAACGTGCTGACAGCCTGCAAGTGCAGTCGTGCTTCTGACACCAACATTGCTTGTTCTCTCTTACTACCCTAACCTGTACATCTTTAGGAAACCTGAACCCCGGAAGACACCCACAGTCGCAGGGAGAACTCCTTACACAGTGGCAGAAATGTTGAAATCAAACCCTGTGCTGGCAGCTCATTCCACACTCTCATCACCCTCTGAATGAAGAAGTTCACCCTTAAACATTTCACCTTCCACCCTTAACCTATAATCTCTTGTCTCACCTAACCTCAATGGACAGAGTCTGCTTGTGGTTACCCTATCTATATCCCTTATTGGGTGGCAGGGTGGAGATACATCTCTACCAAAGGAGGTTTAAGCTGCTCCTTCCCTCTGCTAGCCTGCAGGTCACCCTTGGACAAGGAGTAGCACCTGCTTAGGATCAGGGTCATGTGAAGCCATGGGATCAGGTGGTGGTTGGTCGTATGAGCAGCTGGTGCACATCACAAGTCCTGGTTATGTGACCACTGACACCAGGCAGACAATCTCTGAAGAGTATTGATAATGGCTGGAGTCACCCGTCTTGTAAAGACACTGCCCAGAAGAAGGCAATGGCACACCACTTCTGTAGAAAAATTTGCCAAGAACAATCGTGGTCACAGAAAGACCATGATTGCTCACACCATATGACATGGAACATAATGATGATGTCATACAACATGGCACATAATGATGATGATAATGCACTGATCTCCTCCCTCATTCCAAAGATGTACAGGTTAGGGTTGGTGAGATGTGGGCATGGTATGTTGGCACCGGAAGTGTGGTGAAACTTGGGCACTGTTCCCAGTACAATCCGAGCTGATTCGATTTTATGCAAATAACTCATTTCACTGTGTGTTTCAATGTACATGCAATAAATAAAGCTAATCTTTAGAATAAGATCTTTACACGGGATTAGCATAGACAGGCATCTGGGCAGGCATAGACTTATTAGAATGAAGGGGCAGATTCCATGATGTAGAACAGTATAATACAGTGATTCTGTGAATAAGCTTCACTTAGGACTTCACAGGAACATTGTCAAATAGAAGCTGATACCACGATACAGAAGGTGAGATTGAGACAGATGGCAGATTGGCTGTAAGGAGCACTTTAAAAGAAGGAGTGGGAGAGGGGTTTACAAAAATCCACATTTCATCCCAAACCAAGTGACAGGTGTCATGGAAAATCCACAACACTCTCAAGATGTCAATAGTGGAGCCCGGAAAAACTTCACTCTTAACCAGATGATGCTTAGAATCTGAAGTGATTGAGCTTTACTGTGTAAAATGCCTGCAAGAAGAATTGAGAATGTTGGACATATGCAGATGCACTGTTAAGAATGTATGAAATAGACCATAAAACCATAAGGCAGAGAAGCAGAATTAGGCTTTTTGGCTTATTGAGTATGGTCCGCCGTTTGATCATGCCTGATTTATTTAGAGAGCCCATTCTCCTCTCTTCTCTCTGTAACATTTGACTCCCTTACGAATCAAAAACCTATCAAACTCCACTTTAAGTACACACGATGACCTGGCCTCCACAGCTGTCTGTGGTAATGGGTTCCACAGGTTCACCCTTTGGCTGAAGGAATTCCTCCTCCCATGAGGCATTTGAGTATATTCAGTGTGTCCATCAAGGTTTTTGCAAATTTCTACAGGTGTTCAGGGGAGAGCTCTCTGCCTGGTTGGTGTGGAGGCTCCAATGCACAGGACTGTAAGAGGCTGTAGACGGTTGCAGACTCAACCACCTCCATCATGAGCACAACACTCCCACAATCAAGGGGATCTTCAAGAGACAGCTCTTTCGGAAGGTGGCGTCCATCAGTAAGGAGCTTCACCATCCAGGACATCACACCTTCTCGTTACTGCCATTGGGGAGGATGTACAGGAGGCTGAAGACCCACACTCGGTGATTCAAGAACAGCTTCTTCCCTCTGCCATCAGATTTCTGAACAGCAATGACCCCATGGACGCTACTTTGCTAACTCTTTGTGGTTTATAGTGATTCTATGTCTTTGCAATGCAACAACAGCATATCACACAACAACAGATTTTGTGAGGTAGACAATAGACAGTAGGTGCAGGAGTAGACCATTTGGCCCTTCTAGCCAGCACCGCCATTCACTGTGATCATGGCTGATCATACACAATCAGTACCCCGTTCCTGCCCTCTCCCCATATCCCTTGGCCCCACTATCTATAAGAGCTCTATCTAACTCTCTCTTGAAAGCATCCAGAGACTTGGCCTCCACTGCCTTCTGGGGCAGAGCATTCCACATATCCACCACTCTCCGGGTGAAAAAGTTTTTCCGCATCTCTGTTCTAAATGGCCTACCCCTTATTCTTAAACTGTGGCCTCTAGTTCTGGACTCACCCATCAGCGGGAACATGCTTCCTGCCTCCAGTGTGCCAATCCCTTAATAATCTTATATGTTTCAATCAGATCCCCTCTCATCCTTCTAAATTCCAGTGTATACAAGCCCAGTCGCTCCAATCTTTCAACATATGACAGTCCCGCCATTCTGGGAATTAACCTTGTGAACCTACGCTGCACTCACTTAATAGCAAGAATGTCCTTCCTCAAATTTGGAGTCCAAAACTGCACACAATACTCCAGGTGTGATCTCACCAGGGCCCTGTACAGCTGCAGAAGGACCTCTTTACTCCTATACTCAATTCCTCTTGTTATAAAAGCCAGCATGCCATTAGCTTTCTTCACTGCCTGCTGTACCTGCATGCTTGCTTTCATTGACTGATGTACAAGAACACCTAGATCTCGTTGTACTTCCCCTTTTCCTAACTTGACTCAATTTAGATAGTAATCTGCCTTCCTGTTCTTGCCACCAAAGTGGATAACCTCACATTTATCCACATTAAACTGCATCTGCCATACATTTGCCCACTCATCCAACCTGTCCAAGTCACCCTGCATTCTCATAACATCCTCCTGACATTTCACACTGCCACCCAGCTTTGTGTCATCAGCAAATTTGCTAATGTTACTTTTAATCCCTTCATCTAAATCATTAATGTATATTGTAAACAGCTGCAGTCCCAGCACCGAACCTTGCGGTACCCCACTGGTCACAGCCTGCCATTCCGAAAGGGACCCGTTAATCACTACTCTTTGTTTCCTGTCAGCCAGCCAATTTTCAATCTATGTCAGTACTCTGCCCCCAATACCATGTGCCCTAATTTTGCCCACTAATCTCCTATGTGGGACTTTATCAAAAGCTTTCTGGAAGTCCAGGTACACTACATCCACTGGCTCTCCCTTGTCCATTTTCATAGTTACATCCTCAAAAAACTCCAGAAGATTAGTCAAGCATGATTTTCCCTTCATAAATCCATGTTGACTCGGACTGATCCTTCTACTGCTATCCAAATGTGTCATAATTTCCTCTTTTATAATTGACTCCAGCATCTTTCCCACCACTGACGTCAGGCTAACCTGTCTATAATTCCCTGTTTTCTCTCTCCCTCCTTTCTTGAAAAGTGGGACAACATTAGCCACCCTCCAATCAGCAGGAACTGTTCCTGAATCTATTGAACATTGGAAAATGATTACCAATGCATCCACAATTTCTAGAGCCACCTCTTTAAGTACCCTGGGATGCAGACCATCAGGTCCCGGGGACTTATCAGCCTTCAGACTCAACAGTCTATCCAACACCGTTTCTTGCCTAATATAAATTTCCTTCAGTTCATCCTTTACCCTAGTTTCTTTGGCCACTATTACATCTGGGAGATACAATCAGTGACTACTTTATCGGGCACAGGACCTACTAATAAGGTGGCCACTGAGTGTATGTTCATGGTCTTCTGCTGCTGTATCTCATCCACTTCAAGGTTCAACATATTGTGTGTTCAGAGATGATCTTCTGCACACCATTTGAGTTATTGTCTCCTAACTGTCGGCTTACACCATAACACCATAAAATATGGGAGCAGGATTAGGCCATTTGGCCCATTGGGTCTGTTCCAGCATTTCATCATGACTGATCCATTTTCCTTCTCAGCCCTCAAAAGCTCTCCTTCGCCCAGCTTTTGGAAACTCAGACCACTCTTCGATCCTGCTTTTGCCGATGTACAGGCAGAGGCTGAAACAAGAGGCGGCCATGGTTAAAACTATCCACTGTTGGTCCGAACAATCGGCATTCCATGCTGCAGGACTGCTTCCATGACGTCGACTGGAATGTCTTCCATGATGAGGATGTCTCCGAGTTCACAGATGGAGTCACGTGCTTCATCTGGAAGAACATCAACGATGTTGTCCCCCCAGAAGTTGATCAGGGTCTCCCCGATCCAGAAACCCTGGATCAATAGTTCAGTGCTACCTCGTGACGTAGAGCTTACATCGCTGTCGATCAACTAGCGCTCAAGAAAAGCAGCTACGATCTGTGCAAAGCTATCAAGGCTGTGAAACAACAATACAGGGAGAAGACTGAGTCAAGGTTCACAATGAATAGCACACATGACTTGTGGGGAGGGCTGCATACCCTCGCAGACTTCAAAGCCAAAAGTTGTGGTGCCACCAACATCGCGGCCTCTCCTCCAGATGAGCTCAATCGCTTTTACGCTCGGTTCAATGTCGCTAACTCTGAGCCTCCGAGGAAAGCCACCGCTACAACCTGCAACCTGGTCATCTCTGAGGCTGAGGTACGCAGATGTTTCCAACGAGCGGACAGTCTCAAGGCTGCGGGACCGGACGGCATCCCAGGGTGAGTACTCAGGATGTGCACAGCACAACTGGCGGGTGTGTTTACTGACATTTTTAATCTCTCCCTCTCCCAGTGTAGAGTGCCCCCCTGCTTCAAATTATCCACCATTGTCCCCGTACCAAAAAAGACCAAGGTAACATGCCTGAATGACTAGCATCCTGTCACACTCACCTCAATAATAAACAAATGCTTTGAGATTCTGGTCAAGGACTACATCTGCAGCTTGCTACCACCCAAACTGGACCCCTACAATTCGCCTACTGACACAACCGATCGACAGACGACGCAATAGCCACTGCTCTACATACTGTCCTTACACGTCTGGAGAAGAAGGATGCTTATGTGAAAATGCTGTTGTTGGACTATAGTTCAGCATTCAACACCATAGTTCCATCCAGGCTCGACAAGAAGCTCAGAGACCTCGGCCTTGACCCTGCCTTGTGCAGCTGGATCCTGGACTTCCTGTCAGATCGCCGGCAGGTGGTAAGAGTGGGCTCCCTCACCTCCATCCCTCTGACTCTCAATACAGGAGTTCCTCAAGGCTGTGTACTGAGTCCCCTCCTTTAGTCTCTGTATACCCATGACTGTGTTGCCACCCACAGCTCTAATCTTTGCTAATTAAATTTGCCAATGACAGTACATTGATTGGCCTAATCTCAGACAATAACGACGTGGCCTACAGGGAAGAACTCATTTCTCTGACACAGTGGTGTCAAGAAAACAACCTCTTCCTCAACATTGCAAAAACAAAGGAGCTGGTTGTGGATTACAAGAGGAATGGAGACGGGCTAACCCCATTGACATCAATGGATCTGGGGTTAAGAGGGTGAACAGCTTTAAGTTCCTCGGCATAAACATCATCGAGGACCTCACATGGTCTGTACACACCAGCTGTGTGTTAAAAAAGCACAACAGCGCCTCTTTCACCTCAGACAGTTGAGGAAGTTTGGTATGGGCCCCTAAATCCTAAGAACTTTCTACAGGGGCACAACTGAGAGCATCCTGACTGGCTGCATCACTGCCTGGTATGGGAACTGTACATCCCTTAATTGCAGGACTCTGCAGAGAGTGGTGTGGACAGCCCAGCGCATCTGTAGTTGTGAACTTCCCACTATTCAGGACATTTACAAGAACAGGTGTGTAAAAAAAGCCCGTAGGATCATTGGGACGAGTCACCCCAACCACAAACTGTTCCAGCTGCTACCATCCGGGAAACGGTACCGCAGCATAAAAGCCAGGACCAACAGGCTCCGGGACAGCTTCTTCCACCAGGCCATCAGACTGATGAACTCACGCTGATTTGAGTGTACTCTATATTACATTGACTGTTCTATTTATTATAAATTACTATGATTGTACATTGCACATTTAGACAGAGACGTAACATAAAGACTTTTACTCCTCATGTCTGTGAAGGATGTAAGAAATAAAGTCAATTCAATTCAATAAAGTCAATGAGTCAATTGTTTTATTTAACATCAGAGGATGGATACAATATACAACCCGAAATTCTTACTCTCTACAGACATCCTCGAAACAGAAGATAAGCCCCAAAGAATGAATGAAAAACATAAGAATCTCCAAGCCCCCCGCTCCCCAGGCAGAAGCTGCATCAACCCTCCCCCCACTCGCCATGTAAACAGCAGCAAAGCCACAAATAGAGACCATGGTCTACAGTCCATCAAAAACTACGGTTCATCCCAACAGTTCAACATCCCGCAGGTTCTCTCTCTCTCTGACAAGCAAGAGAGAGATATCATTCCTTCCACAGTGAGAGGGGAGACAAACAGTCTCTGTTTTGATGTTATAGTCTGTATGCCTGCATTTATTTCGGGTTCCCCTGACTCAAAAACTGGCAGCAAATTCGCCGTCGAGAGGGAGAGAGACACTGAAAACGTAGCCGACCGTCAAGCTACAGGAACGGGAATAGGCTGGTGTGCAGAACTGCAGTCTGAGTACAGCTGTAGATCATGGACTCCAAAGGGACACCGGCCACCTTGAAATGGAAAATAGAGATGTTAGAAGAAGAAGAATTTAAACTGTTTCGCTGATGGGCTGGGAGAAGTCATCCTCTGGCGCCATCTTTAGTTTCACCCCCTAAGTCCAGCTTTCCCCATGTAACCCTTCATGCCCTGACTCTGTCAACCTTTGCCTTAAATATACCCAATGACCTGCCTCCACAGCTGCCTGTGGCAACGAATTCCACAGATTCACCACCCTCTGGCTAAAGAAATTCCTCTTCATCTCTGTTCTAAAAGGACGATCCACTGAAGCTGTGTCCTCTGGTCTTAGACTCCCACACCATAGGGACATCCTCTCCACATCTGCTCTATCAAGGCTTTTCGACATTTGATAGCTTTCAATGAGGCAACGCTTCATTCTTCTGAATTCCAGTGAGTACAGGCTCAGAACCATCAAACATTCTTCATATGATAAGCCTTTCAATCCCAGATCATTTCTGTGAACCTGCTTTGAACCCTCTCCAATGTCAGCACATCCTTTCTTAGACAAGAGGCCCAAAACTTCTCAAAATGCTCCAAGTGAGGCCTCACCAATGCTTTTAAAAAGCCTCAGCATTACATCCTTGCTTTTATATTCTAGTCCTCTTGAACTGATTGCTAGAGTCACATTTGCCTTCCTCACCACCAACTCAACCTGCAAATTAACCTTTCGGGAGTCCTGCACGAGGACTCCCAAGTCTCTTTGTGCTGCAGTTTTTTAGAGTTATCCCTCCATTTAGAAAATAGTCTACCCTTTTATTTCTTCTAGCAAAGTGCATGAATGCACAATTCCTGACACTGTATTCCAGCTGCCAAGGATTGTCCTGTGGTTAGGCTAGTGGATGCTGGGTGGTGTGGTTCTTTGGGACAGAAGGGCCTGTTCCACATGGTATTTCTAAATAAATAAATCTCAACATAGTAAATGGTGACACGTACAGTATGTACTTTGATAATAAATTTACTTTCAACATTATAATGTTATTTCCTTGAGCTGAGCTTTTTTTCCCCTGATATAAATGGTCCTGACCCTTCAGCAAGTCAGATAAGAATGGTCCTGCTGTAGAGTGAAGTGCGTTATCCTGTGAAGGATGGAAGAGCGTGAGTATTCCGATTATTACTACAGGGTGATTGCATTGTTTTTGCAACACTGAGAATAATAACAGCTTAACCCGGCTGAGGGTTCCCAACATCCCTTTCCCCGTTTATGTGTAGTGCAACAGGTTCTCAACATTCTCAACAGGTTAGGATAAAGTAACTGCTGGAACATGACATTGAGAGCACAACGTTGGGATTAAACTAGGACATGGAATAGGTCCTATGGCCCAGGATGTCTCTCTGAATACAATGCTGAATGAAACTAAATCTCTTCTGTCTACACTTGAGGTTCTGGACAGGAAGTACAGGAGCCTTAGGTCCCACACTACCAGATTAGGGAACAGTTATTACCCTTCAACTTTCAGGCCCTTGAATCAGTGTGCACAACTTCACTCACCTCAACACTGAATTGACTCGACAACCCTACAGACCCTCTCTCAAGGCACTTACAACTTATTTTCTCATTATTATATATTTTAATTATTTGCATAATTTGTTTTTTTTTTGCATATTGCTTGTTTGCCAGTCTTTATTTATGTGCAATTTTCATAAATTCTATTGTATTTCTTAATTTTCCTGTAAATGCCTGCAAGAAATGGTGTCATATACATACTTTGAACTTTGAACATGATCCATAACCCTCCATTTCCTTCATATTCAAATAGCCTCCTAGCTGCTGCTATCATATCTGCTGCCTCCGTTACCCCCGGTGATCTGTTCCGAGCATATTCCATCACTCCCTGTGTAAATAAACTTCCCTGCATCCCCCCCACCTGAAATGCATGTCCTCTCGTGAATACTGATGACACATTTGCTGGCAGAATCTCAGATGGTGATGAGGAGGTGTACAGGATTGAGATCGACTGTCTGGTTGTGTGGTACCATATCAGCGGCCTTGCACTCAATGTCAGCAAGACCAAGGAATTGATTGAATACTTCTGGAAGGAGGAATTGGAAGGATGCACAGGAGTTCTCATCAAGGGATCAGCAGTTTCCAGTTTCCGGTATACTGTGTCTGGTGCTCCCGGTGCGGACTTCTATATACTGGTGGGACCCGACGCAGGCTGGGAGACCATTTCGCTGAACACCTACGCTTGGTCCGCCAGAGAAAGCAGGATCTCCCAGTGGCCACACATTTTAATTCCACGTCCCATTCCCATTCTGATATGTCTATCCATGGCCTCCTCTACTGTCAAAATGAAGCCACACTCAGGTTGTAGGAACAACACCTTATATACCTTAACAACTTATAAGAATTTGGCACGGACTAGGAAGGCCGAGATGGCCTGTTTCCATGCTGTAATTGTTATATGGTTATACCGTCTGGGTAGCCTCCAAACTGATGGCATGAACATTGATTTCTCTAACTTCCATTAATGCCCCTCCTTCCCTTCTTACCCCATCCCTGATTTATTTATTTTGCCCCTCCCTTTTTTTTGTCTCTCTGCCCATCACTCTTTGCCTGTTCTCCATCTCCCTCTGGTGCTTCCCTCCCTCTTTCTTTCTGCCTAGGCCTCCCGTCCCATGATCCTCTCCAGCTCTGTATCCCTTTTGCCAATCACCTTTCCAGCTCTTAGTTTCACCCCACCCCATCCTGTCTTCTCCTATCATTTCGGATTTCCCTCTCCCCTTCCTACTTTCAAATCTCTTGCTATCTTTTCTTTCAGTTAGTCCTGACGAAGGGTCTCGGCCCGAAACGTCGACAGCACTTCTCCCTATAGATGCTGCCTGGCCTGCTGCGTTCCACCAGCGTTGTGTGTGTTGCAGCAGTTTCCAGGTGTTGAGTGATCTATCCTGAGCCCAGAACATCGATGCAACACAAAGAAGGCATGCTAGTGGCTGCATTTCATTAGGAGCTTGGGGAAATTTGACATGTCACAAAAGATGCCAGCAAATTTCTACAGCTGTAACGTGGAGAGCAGTCTAACTGGTTGCATCACTGTCCGCTGGGTGACATCAAAGCAGAAGATTGAAAAAAGCTGCAGAAAGTTACAAACCCAAGCCAGCAACATCACGGGCACGAGCCTCCCTACCATTGAGGACATCGTCAAAAGCCAATGCCCCAGGAAGACAGCATCCACCATTAAGGACCCTCAGCATCTAGAGCAACCCCTCTTCTTATTACTACCATCAAGGAGGTGGGACATGAGCATGAAGATGCACACTCAGTGTTTTAGAAACACCTTCTTGCCCTCTGCATCAGAATTCTGAGTAGTCCATGAAACCATGAACACTGCCTCACTATTTTTCTCTCTTTCTGCACTATTTATTTATTATATACAGTATGCATATATATTTCATTGCAATTTATAGTAGTTTTTATGTATTGGACAGTACTGCTGATACAAAACAACAATCTTCACTCCATGTAGAACACAGCACAGTATGGGCCCTTTTGGCCCACAATATTGTGTCAACACTTTAACCTACACTTAGATCACTCTAACCTGTCACAGTCCTCCATTTTTATATTATCCTTGTGCCTATCTAAGAGCCTCTTAAATGTCCCGAATGTATCTGCCTCCACCACCACACTTAGCAGGGCATTCCATGCACCCTCCACTCCCTGTGCAAAAAAATCTACCTTTGATTCCAAACACTTTAAAACAATGCCCCCTTGTATGAGTCACTTCTACCCTGGAAAAAAAATCTGCGAGTCTCAACTTCATCTATATCCCTTAGCATCTTGTTCACCTCCATGAAGTCACCAAATGTCAGTGTTATTAATAAACTTGATTGTGAATCTCCACACATGAAGAGGCCAGGCAGAGAAGGAGGACGTAGTCCCAATGAGAGCAAATGCAATGTTGTGTGGATGGGTGAGAAAAGGTTGAAAGGGGCATGGTTGGAAGAAAGGCCTTACTGCTCTGTGACTCTATGAGATTTCCTTACAGAAGCTGTGTGAGAGGAACTATAATTATATATGCCTTTAGCAAGAACACTGAAAATGAACAAATAAGAAATTAAATATGTTGCGTCTGTGCCCAACTACATATCAATTAAAATAAAAACTCGCACGCGGGAGATGGCTTTAACTGGTGTATTTACATTTCAGCGAGAGAAAGAGAAAATTGCACCTGTGTAGACTCTAAAAGATATAGATCCATACATTACACTTTCTCCCCCTTTAGATTAATGCAACATAAAACTGTATATGTACAAAACATCCAACTTCCCTTTCATAAACCAAATCGCAAATAAACATGCTTTCACAATAACAGTCCATAACTAACTTCACTATTCTAAAGATTCAGTCCTTTGTGTGGTGCTCTGGTTCTTTCCGGACAGCGCCTCTGGACCTGCGGAGTGACATCGATTCGGCAGGTGCCTTGTCTAAGACAGTGTTCTCGGTTGCCGGTGTCCTGTTGCTGTCAGTGACATGATCACCAATGAGAGTTAAGCCTAGTGGGTGCAATGTGCCTGTCTTGTAGGATGCAATCAACGCAGGTGTGTTCTTCCATTGAGCATCCAGTATCTGGCCCACATGACATCTCCACGTTTGATCTTCAACATCCACTGTGTACATCAGTAGTCCAGTTCTTGTAGCTATCCTACCGGGTGTCCACTTGTCTTCTCGATAATCATACGCTTGGACATCCTGTTCAACCTCAAAGCTCCTTGTTGATTCACAGGGCAACTGGCTGAACTGTTTATTCTGCACTTCCCTCTGTAGATCTGGTTTCAGGAGGTTTATGCGAGATCTCCAATTCCTGCTCATGAACAGCCTTGCAAGTGTTTGATTGTCATTGCACGAACAGATCTGTCACTGTCTGTGATCTGAGACCAGCATAAACTTTTATTCTGATACACAGAAAGGAATTTGTCCACCTTGTGCTGTAGAGAGAAGTCCTTCTTGTCCATCGCTTTAATGGACTTCTTGAAGGTTTGGATAAACCTTTCAGCTAACCCATTCAGTGCTGGATGGTGAGCAGCTGACTTTTTCAGAATCAGAATCAGGTTTATTATCACAGGCATGTGACGTGAAATTTGTTAACTTAGCAGCAGCAGTTCAATGCAATATATAATATAGAAGAAAAATCAATCAATCAGTCAATCAATCAATCAATCAATCAATCATATATTGAATAGATTAAAAATCATGCAAAAAACAGAAATAATATATATTTAAAAAGTGGGGTAGTGTTCAAGGGTTCGATGTCCATTTAGGAATCGGATGGCAGAGGGGAAGAAGCAGTTCCTGAATTGCTGGGTGTGTGCCTTCAGGCTTCTGTATCTCCTCCCCGAGAGCAACATGAAATGTCTGATGCCATTTTACTTCATGAATAGTCTGAGTTCTTCTGACTTGCATTGTGGTCCGTTGTCACTCACAATTTATTCTGGTAAGCCACTTCTGCTGAAGGTAGTCCTCAGGGCGGAGACGGTCTTTGCTGAGGTGGTTGACTTCATTGGTATAACCTCCAGCCACTTTGAATGAGCATCCACAGTGATCAGAAACGTGGAGTCCATAAATGGCCGAGCAAAGTCAATATGTACTATTTGCCACGGTGAAGACGGCCACTCTCACGGGTGTATAGGTGCCTGGGGGGTGCATATTGACCATTTTGTGATCCCAAACAGCTTATGGCCAAGTCTTCAATCTGCTTATCGATTCCCTGCCACCACACTTGGCTCCAGGTGAGATTCTTCATCTTGACTGCACCCAGGTGTCCTTCACGCAGATCCTCTAACACTCTGGTACGCAGTTTAGAGGGGGCCACAACACGAGATCTGCACATCAGTATTCTTTGACATACTGACAGATGGTCTCATCTCACTAAGAACTCTGGGAACACAGGGCTACCAAGAGCTGGTCATCCTTGCATGCTGATTTCATATACTTTTGACAATGTGGAGTCAGTCCTTGTTTCTCTTTGTATTTCTGAATTTGTTATCAGCAACTGGCCCACTTCTGCTGGGTCACAGTATGAAGAATTTGCTTGTTCTTTGCCAACAGTGGAAGACATAACAAGCCATCAGCATCGCTGTGTTGTTTGGTACCCTTGAACTCTATGTCACAAGAATGGGCTCTTAGGAACAATGCCCAACATTGTAACTGGGTAGCAGCCATCACTGCAATTCCCTTCCTGGGATTGAAAATGGACACAAGAGGCTGACGATCTGTCACTAACATAAACTTTTGTTTGTAGATGTTGTGGTGGAACTTCTTTATTCCCCATACTAGACTAAGGGCCTCTCAGTTGATCTGTGCATTGTTGCATTCTGCTCTTGTCTGTCATGCTGAAGCAAATGCAATTGGGTTCAGATCCATCTTCCATAATGTGTGACAAAACGATGTCAAGGCCAGAAGGGGAGGCATCGCACGCCAGTCCGATGGGCAGCAATGGTTCATAATGGGTGAGCAGTTCATCTGATGTTACCAGTCTCTTTGTTTCCTCAAATACTCTTTCACATCTTTCTGACTATTCCCACTTTGCTCCTGTCTGTTACAGTGCGTTCAATGGATGCAGCACCGAGCAATGTGTGTGAGAAACCGGTTGTAGTAGTTTACAAGACCTAAGTATGACCTAAGTTGTGACACATTTTCCAGTTTGGATGCCTGTAGTAAAGCTTCAGTCTTCTTTTGTGACTTAGGTAAGCCATGCTTGTTAAAACTATGTCCACAATATGAGATTTCATTCTTGAAACACTCACATTTCTCTTTCTTCGTGCGCAGACCATACTCACTCAGCCTGGAATGCAATTTATCAAGGTTCTGGAGGTGCTCTTCATCATTCTTGTCATCACAATGATGGCATGAAGGTAACATTTTGTTCCTGGGATATCTTGGAGCATTTGCTCCATTGCTCTTTGCCAAATTGCTGGAGCTGATGTGACGCCAAAGACAAGACAATTGTACTGGAACAGTCCCTTGTGAGTGTTGATTGTGAAGAACTTCCTGCTTGATTCCTCAGTCTCCATATGTCGATAGGCTTGTGACAAGTCCATCTTTGAAAACCTCTCCCTGCCAGCCAAAGTTGCAAAAATGTCTTCTATTCATGGCAGAGGATACTGTACAGTACACAGCACTGGGTTGGTGCTCACATTAAATCCCCAAATATGTGGATGGTTCTGGCCTTCCCTTTCTGGATCACTGGGACAATGGGTGTCACCTAATCACCCCACCCAACCTTGGAGAGAATTCCAGATGCCTCCAAGTTCTGAAGTTCAGCATCCATTTTAGGACGTAGTACGTAAGGCACTGGACGCAATTTATGGAGTCTTGGTGTTACTGCTTCAGCCAGTTCAATTCTGGCCTTCATGCCTTTGAGTTTACCAATCCCCTTCTCAAATGCCTTCTCATTAGCATTAAATAGCTGTGCTAGTTAGTGCCACCATTTGGGCTGCCGTTGCCTGTTGATGTCATACAGAGAGCTTTGATTGTTTGCCAGTCCAGTTGAATTTTTCTCAACCATTCATGTCCAAAAGAGCTGGCCCTCCACTTTTCAATACATAAAGCTCTAACTGCTGTGTTTGGCCTCCATACATCACATTCACACTCATTTTGCCTTTGGGAAACACTTTTTCACCTGTGTAAGTCTTAGCATCACTGAGGTCTTCTCTAGAAAACAGTCTGTTGTATTTAGCTTCTGAATTTATAGTCAAAGCTGACCCTGTATCCAGTTCCATTTTCAGCTTTACACCAGACACATTTATTATGATGTGTTACTATTTTGTTATCTGCTTCAGTATTACTATGCAGTTCTAGGCATGGCTGCTCAACCTTTGTCAGACTCTGTGTTGTCCGATTCTGTTTCACATTCGGTCACTTTATGCATTTGCTTAGTTTTGTGTGCGAAACATTTTACTCTTTGGTTGTGTTTTTTGTCAGACTTGCACACTCTCTCTACGTGACCTAAGTTTGTACAGTTCTGCAATGTATTCAGAAATGCTTTCATCCTTTGATTGGTTCCTTTTGTAAAATCTAAATCTATCAGCTATTACCAGCTGTTCAGGGCTCAAGTGATTTTGTGATATTGTAACAATTTTGACCTAAGTTCTGTAAAAGACTGTACATCTAGGAGCCATTAAGCTAAGAAGCATGGGGCTTTCTTTGGCTTCTCCATGTTGATCATTACAATACAGTTCTACCCCCTCGATATACAGCTCCCAGCGTTCACTAGCGTTATCAAATTCATCAACTTTCCTGACTGAAGCCATCGCCACTTTAAGTTTGCTAGTTGCACATCTTTCACTGTGTACTACGCTGTACTCATGCGTCCCTTTGTTAGCGGTATTTTCACTTTAAATTTGTTAGGCGAACATCTTTCACTGTGAACTGTTCTGTACACATGCATCCCTCTGTTAGCATCCACGATGGCCTACTTCGTCCTGTTTAACTTTCCTTTCACTGTTTCATTCCATAACTTTCAGTGCAGTTGGTGGTATTCTCTGACATTCAGGTTTGTATTTGTTGCTAATTTGTTGTACCTTTGCAATGACATACCAACTAAATAAAAGTACGCATGTGATAGATGGTGTATTCACATTGCACCGAGAGAGAGAGAGAGAGAGAGAGAGAGACAGAGAGAGAGAGAGAGAGAGAGAGAGAGAGAGAGAGAGAGAGAGAGAGACAGACAGACAGACAGAGAGAGAGAGGGGGGAGAGCAATGCACATGGGCAGACAACAGATCAATATGTCATGCTGAGAGGAGTCATTGCTCAAAGCAAAACAGATCCACACATTACAAAATACAGTTAACAAGCAAAACATTTGGATGTACTGTGTTACACATCTTTATTTTTAGGTAAGTGGGATGAGTGTAGATTGAGCTAGGCAGTGGGAGTGGGAGATGCAGGTTCAGTTACAACATTTTAGAGAAGTTGATAGCATAACGCTTTATAGTGCCAGCAATCAGAGATTAGGGTTCAGCCACCATCACCTTCTGTAAGACAAATGCACGTTCTCCCCATGACCACATGGGTTTCCTCCAGATGTTCTGGTTTCCTCCCACATTCCCACAACATGCAAGTTAGTAAGGGTTGGTGAGTTGTGGGCATATATATTAGCACTGGATGTATGGAAATACTTGGGAGCTGCCCGCAGTGCATACCTGGACTGTGCTGGGCGTTAATGCAAACCACACATTTCACTGTATATTTCAATGAAGCTAAGCTAATCTGGAAAACAAATCTTTAATCATTTAAGTTTGAATAGGTACATGGTTAGGAGAGGTATGGTCCAGGTGCAGGTAGATAGGACTGGGCAGAAGATCAGGTTGTCATGGACCGGATGGGTTGAATGGACTGTTGCTCTATGATGGAAAAATTCATTATCTATCGACACCTGGCCTTATTTGCGCATAATAAATTTTACTGTTTTTTTTAGTATCTGGAACTGGCAGTAGCTTATTTCAATTGCCTTAATTCTATTTTACACCTACAGTTAATGCAAAACACAACACAACTGGCTTTAAGTGTTGAGTAATACACAAAGAATTGTTGGAGGAACTCAGCAAATCAGGCAGAATCTGTGAAAGGCTATTAACATTGAACGTAATGCAGGGTCATGGCCTGAAGCTTATAGTGGCCTAATAATACACTCAGTAGCCACTTATTTTGACTTACAGGAGGTACCTAATAAAGTGGCCACTGAATTATTATTATTATTATTATTATTATTATTATTACATATAGTGTCCTATTGAAGGGTCTTGGCCCAAAAACCAGCTGTTCATTCCTCTCTATAGATGCTGCCTAACCTGCTGAGTTCCTCCAGCTTTTTGTGTGTGTTACTCCCGACTTCCAGCATCTGCAGAATCTCTCTTTTGAATGCAGTTCTGATGCAAATCCCAGTTACGACCACTGGGTGGCAGATGGTTGCCATGCCTCAAACCGAAAACCAGCACTGCACTTTACAAAAGGTGAACTTTACAGCTTTCTCATTAAGTTAAAAAAAATCCTGCAGGGTCGGGGATGACTTCATTCCATTCCAGCTTTGAGGGTGACTATACGGTTGGGCAAGTTGATTTTTGATGATGTGGTGTGCTTCCAACTTGTTCATCTTTTCGTTAGAGATACAGCACAGTAACAGGCCCTCCCCGCCCAGTAAGGACACCCTGCCCAATTACACCCATGTGACCAGTTAACCTCCTGACCAGTAGGTCTTTGGAATGTGGGAGGAATCTGGAACACCCAGAGGAAACCCACGCCGTCAAGGGAGAACATACAAATTCCTTACAGCCAGCGATGAGAATTGAATCTGTAACAGCGTTACACTAACTGTTACACTACCATGCCAGCACAGGGTTTCTGAGGCTGACGTGGCCCTGAGATTCTCAATAATTCCCAGCAATGTTTCTCTCCTTTCAGCAATCAAGAACAAGAGATCATGAGGAGAGCACTGGGAAGCACAGTTGGTAGAAAGGTTACAATGCATTACTAAATTCAAATTTTAAACCGTTTATTAGTATCTGTAGTACACTTAGATCCCGGGGGCACCATTCCCAGAAATCTGCCACTGAACCCGTTATGATCATGTCCCCCTCTCTGAGGACACCCTGGGACAGATGTAGTCCCGGAAGAGGGAAGGTAGAGTTTGCTGCCTTCACCTTGAAAGTCCACATCCAACCCATCTGTCCATCTATCTGTGTGACCGTGCAAACAGCCCATAGATCAGAGAATCCCCCATGACCACATGGGTTTCCTCTGGGCGCTCTAGTGCCCTCCCACATACCAAAGCAGTGTAGTTGGTAGGTTATTTGGTCATTGTAAATTGCCCTTAATGTAAAGGAGAGGGATAGAATCCAGGAATTGACTGGTAAATTAGTAGGTTAATAAACTGGTAGACCGGTAACTCAAGTAACCAGTGTTGCAACAGTGGTGTGCAGAGGAGAATCTGCGAATGCACAACACATCGAACCTTGAAGTGGGTGGGCTACAGCAACAGAAGACCACGAACGGTGGCCACTCTATTAGGTACAAGATGAGTCTAATAAAGTGGCCACGGGGCGTATGTCAGTGATAACAAACCTGATTCTGACCTCGCTTCAATCAAAGCAAAAAATGGCAGAATTTCTACGGAGTGAGGTGTCGACTGCACTAATTCGCTTTGTTTATTTATTTAGTGATAGTGCGTGGAGTAGGTCGTTCCGGCCCTTCATGCAATCCCTGACAAATTCCTTTAACCCCAATCTAATCACAGGACAACTTACAATGACAAATTAACCCACCTGGTATGCCCTTGGACTGTGGGAGGAAACTAGAGCACCTGGAGAGAACCCACGCTTTCCGCAGGGAGGACGTACAAAGACACCCAACGGAACAGACCCGAATTGGACTCTGAATGCCCTGAGCTGTTAATTTAGAAAGTATCCGACCACTGGCTTTTGTTCAGTGCTGTAAAGCGTCTTTGGAAGTGGGGACAGATTGATAATCCAACCAACTTCTGAGGGTCTTTAATAGCACAGAACAAAGGTTTTTGCCAGCTTTGATGGACAGTAGGGGTGATAGGGTGGCCTCCAAGAGGAAACAAGGTTGGCTTGTGTACTTCGATGACCTCGTGAGTCAGGACTTTACGCTTTGGCTCTTGGTTGGATCATCCCTGCCAAGCAGGTCAAAGGGCAGAGGCCAGACTAAGATCCTCCAGGTTCGGGGGTTCAACTCAGGGCTAACAACCCTGACTGGTCAAACAAAACTGTTACAGAAACAGCTTCTACATCTGTGTACAACTGAGTATTCCAGACTCTCCACCCAGGACATGCACGGATGACAATAAACCAAGAGGAAGCTATTGGCACGATGAAGAAGCCATGAACACTACCAGAGATGGAGGACCTTCATTGCTGCCAACAGCAAACGGGCAAACGAAGAAGAATGGGTTGAGCAAGGTGTAGCACCTGCTTAGCCCCCTGATCAGGGTCACATAAAGCCATGGGAGTGGATGGTGGAAGGTCATATGAGCAGCTGGTGCATATCACAAGCCCTGGTTATGCAACCACTGACGCCAGGCAGACAATCTCTGAAGAGTATTGATAATGGCTGGAGTCACCCATCTTGTAAAGACGCTGCCCCAGAAGAGGGCAATGGCAAACCACTTCTGTAGAAAAAATTGCCAACAACAATCATGGTCAAAGACCTGATCACCTGTGTCATACAGCACAGCACATAATGATGATGATGGAGGAAACAGATAAAATAGAAACATTTAGGAGGCAATTAGACCAAAACATGAATGAACAGGAAACTGAGGGAGAGCACCTGTGTGCAGGAAAATGGGATGAGATTAGATTGGCGTTATGGCTGGCACAGAAGTGCCGGGCCCAAGGGCTGTTCCATTCTATACTGTTCCATGTTCTGGTGAATGGCCTCAGCCCAGCTGTGTATGCAGAGCACTTTGCAAACTATTTCAGACAAGTTGAGCCAAGTTAAATAAAATCTCCCATTGGACTCAGCACAATACGTCACAGACTGACCCATCCCTGACCATCAGTGTTACCTACAGGAGGTGCCGCTCAAGAAGGCAACGTCCATTGCCTAAGATCAAAGTTCAAAAGTTCGAAGTAAATTGATTATCTACGTAAATATATGTCACCATATACAAACCTGAGATTCATTTTCTTGCAGGCATTCACAGTAAATAGTCAGAAACACAATGGGATTGATTAAAAACCTCACACAACAGCACGTGTAAGAGACAACAAGCTGTGCCAATACAAAAAGAAAATTAAAAATATAAGCTAAGAATAAAAATAAGCAATAAAGATAAATGGACAGCCTTGTGGTGATCTAAGATCTCCACTATCCAGGCCATGCCAACTTCTCGTTGCTACCGTCAGGCAGGAGGTCCGGAAGGCTGAAGCCCCCCCCCACACCACCAGCAACCTCCCTTCACCCATTCGGCCCTTAAACCATCTGGCAAAAGAGTAATCGGTGCAATTTAGCAGCACAATGGCCACAGTTTATCCTTCTCCATAGATGCTGAATGACCTCCAGCATTTTGTGTGTTAGTATGATCACTTTTGATCGCATTGTACCAAAATAGACTCGTTCATTGTTCTAATTGTGTTCTTTCTTGTAAAACATGTTTATAGTTTATATTTTAATTCATGTTTCTCTTGTGGCTGTTGTTTATATGATGCTATTTCCCTGTAATGCTGCTGCAAGTATTTTTTTCATTGCTACTGTGCACACATGACTTGTGCAAATGACAATAAGCTCAACTTTGACTTACGTAATCAGGAAAGTATAAAATTTACCTGGCACCCAACTGATGCTCATCGTCTTCGATTTAAGATGTTAGAAGTGCCGTGTCAATACCAAGGAGTGGAATCAAGAGAAGTAATGACAACATCTGCACCGGGGGGCTTCATACACGTCCATTTGTATGTGAGCTTTCACTGGGAAGGGCTGTTTCAGGGAATGGTTAGACATCTTAGCAAACTGTTTGCTGCCACCCAGCACACGTGTGCACCCTGTCTGAATGCTCTGCCACCTCCACCCCCCACCCACACTCCCTGACTCACAGACACACACTCATCCTTCACTGGTCACTGTTCATCTTTCATTGCTGTTGTTTCACATGTTTATACAACCGCTTGTTTTATTATAATAGCATCAGTAATATTACACTGTCTATATAAACATGCATCACACATCTTATGTCAGCCTGTCAATCTTCAGGCCGTACTATTCAGGGAATTACGTTAATTTTATTTTGTGACTGTATGTACTGTGCTTTGCACCTTGGTCACAGGAACGTTGTTTCGTTTAGCTGTATAGATGTGTATGGTCCAATGACAATAAAGTTGAATTCGAATTTGAGATTGCTCACTACTATTCATAGGTATAGCTGAACTATCCATCTTGCTCAAGGGTATAAAGTTATCGTCTCCTGATATAGAAGAAGACAATTTGGTCCTTACATTATTCCTTAGCTTACGTAAGATCTACCATGGGTGGTTTATTATCTATCTCAATTCCATTCTCCTGCCCACTCCCGTAACCTTTGATGCCCTTACTAATCAAGAACTCTGCTTCAAATACACCCATTGACTCAGCCTCCACAGCCATCTGTGGCAATGAATTCCACAGATTCACCACCATTTGGCTAAAGAATCCGCTCCCCATTTAGAAAATAGCCCATGCTTCTATTCATTCTATCAAGGTGCATAACCATACACTTCCCTGTACTGTATTCCATCCACCACTTTTCCCCCCATTCTCCTGATCAGCCCATGTCCTTCTGCAGACTTTCTGCCTCCTCAACACTTCCTGCTCCTCCACCTATCTCTGTATCATCTGCAAACCCGTCCTCAAAGCCATTCACCGCTGACCCCTGCGGAACACCACTTGTCATTGGCAGCCAACCCCGTTATTCTGACTCTGCCTCTTTTGTCAGTCAGACAGTGCTCTATCCATACTAGTACCTTTTCTGTAACACCATGGGCTCTTCTCTTGTTCAGTGTGGTGCCTAGTCAAAGGCCTTCTGAAAATCCAAGTAAACCGTCAGACAATAAGACCAGAGACAAAGGAGCAGATTTAGGCCATTTGCCATCGTCTGCTCTGCCATTCCATCATGGCTGATTTACTACCGCTCTCAATCCCATTCTCCTGCCTTCTCCCCGTAACCTTTGACACCCTGACTAATCAAGAACCTATCAACCTTTGCTTTAAATACACCCAATGACTTGGTCTCCACAGCCACCTCAGGCAATGAATTCCTCAGACACTGGCTAAAGAAGTTCGTCCTCATCTCTGTCTAAATGGATGGCTCTCTATCCTGAGGCTGTGCCCTCTGATCTCAGACTTGCCCACTAGGGAGATTCTTGAGAAAGTCAGCAGGTCTGGTCATGGGATTTTCATTTTCAGTTCCATAGATGCTACCTGACCTGCTGACTTCCTCCAGCAACACACGTAAAATGTCAGAGAAACTCAGCAGGCAGCATCTATGGAAAAGAGAATGGCTGACACTTTGGGCCAAGACCCCTTCACCCAGCATTTTGTGTGTTTTGCCTTGGATTTCCAGCATCTGCAGATTGTCTTGTGTTTGTGACGGGAAAATTCTTCGCCACATCTACTCTATCTAGGCATTTCAATAAATTCCAATGAGATTCCCCCTCATGCTTCAATGAATAGAGGCCCCAACATCCCCTGACTCTCCTTTGTCTATCCTGCCTATTATTTTCTGAAACACAGTACAACAGTTATTTCGTGGGTGCTGCTGAGGGTTGAAGTGCACTCCCTGATAATTAGCCGGGCCGACTCACTGTGAGAAGGAAATAAATACCTTGTTGATGCAGATTCTGGAGGTTGCGCACAAATAAGGTAATCAGTTTTGGTTTGAATGGCTGCACAGTTTACATAGGAACATTATCAAGATAAGATACATACTTAATGTTTAACAGTGAGGTAGTGCACAGTTTAACAGTGAAATGTGTCGTTAACACATCCTCTGCAGAATTAACAAAACAATAGTCACTGATGTTCCCTTGTTTTGCTATTAGCAAATGTTTAGAAATGTTAATTTCACAATGCTTTCCCCCGCCCATTGAGACTGCAGTTAGACTTGTATTTAAATCAGAATCATTGAGGCATGTTGTGAAATTTGTTGTTTTGCAGCAGCAGTAGAAAAGCAATAAATAAAATACACTATAAATTACAGTAAGGAATATATATGTTAAAATCAATTAAAGAATGCAAAAAGAGTGAGGTTGTGTTTGTGGGTTCATGAAACTTGCAGAAATCTGTTGGTGGAGGGGAAGAAGTATTTCCTAAAATGTTGAGTGTGTGTCTTTAAGCTCCTGTACCTCCTCCTCAAGAGTAAGGAGAAGAGGCCGCGTCCTGGGAGGCGGATACGGCCTTTTTGAAGCATCGCCTTTTGAACAAGTTCTTAATAGTGGGGAGGCTGGTGCCCATGATGGAGCTGGCTGAGTTCACAACTTTCTGCAGCTTACTCTGATCCTGTGCAGTGCCCCCCACCCCACACCAGACGGTGATGCAACCAGTTAGAATATTTCCCACTCTACATCTCGAGAAACTTGCCAGTTTTAGTTGATGTACTAAATCGCCCCAAGCTCCTAATGACACACACAAAATGCCGGAGGAACTCAGCAGGCCAGGTAGCATCTATGGAAAAGAGTCCAGTCAATGTTTCGGGCCGAGACCCTTCAGCAGGTGTGGGGGAGAAAGATGAGGAGTCAGAGTTAAAGGGCGGGGGAGTGGAAGGAGAAGGAAAAGGTGAAAGTGGGAGGGGTGAAGTACAGAGTTGCGGAGTTGACTGGTGAAAGATACAGAGCTGGAGAAGCGGGAAGGATGGATGCCCATGGGGGGAGGAGCACTGGAGGAGGTGATGGGCAGGCCAGGAGATAAAGTGAGAGAGGGAAAAGGAGATGGAGAATTAACGATGTGGGGGGGGGGCATTACTGGAAGATTTGAGGAATCGATGATCATGCCATCAGGTTGGAGGCTGCCCAGACGGAATATGAGGTGTTGCTCCTCCAACCTGAGTGTGGCCTCATCGTGACGGTAGAGGAGGCCATGGACTGACAAGTTGGAACGGAAATGGGAAGATCAGAGGCCACTGAGAGATATCACCTTTTCTGGTGGATGATGTGTAGGTACTAGGCGAAGTGGTCTCCCGACTTACGTCGGGTCTCACCAATATACAATAGGTCACACTGGGAGTACCAGATACAATGGATGACCCCATCAGACCCACAGGCTGCCTCACCTAGAAGACTGCTTGGTGCCCCGAATGCTAGTGAGGGAGGAGGTGTAGGGGCAGGTGTAGCACTTGTTCTGCTTGCAAGGATAAATGCCAGGAGGGAGATCAGTAGGGAGGGATGAATGGACAAGGGAGTCGTATAGGGAGCAATCCCTGTGGAAAGCAGGGTGTAGGGAAAGATGTGCTTGGTGGTGGGATCCCCTTGGAAATTTCTCTTGTTTGTGGTGTGTTACTTTGACTTCCAGCATCTGCAGATTTTCTCTTGCTTGTGATTTGGCACTTCCGATTCCCATTCTGACATGTCCACCTTGGCCTCTTCTACTGTCATGATTCAGATTCAGTTTATTGTCATTTAGAAACCACAAATGCAATGCAGTTAAAAAATGAGACAACGTTCCTCCAGAATGATATCACAAAAGCATATGACAAAACAGACTACACCAGAAAATCCACATAACGTTTGGCAATCCCCAATCCAGAGTCCGGAGAGGCTGCTGCGTATTAATATCGCGCTACCATCTTAGCGCGTTCCCCGGAAAGGAGCTCCAAATCCACCAGACAAACAAGACCAAAAACTAAAGCTACAAGACCTGCACAAAACCACATAGTTACAACAGTGCAAACAATACCATAATTGATAAAAAAAAAACAGACCATGGGCACAGTAAAGATAGTCCAAAGATGATAAAGGACTGTAAGTTCAAAAGAAATCACCACAGTTTCCACAAGTCCCCAGGGTCCCGACAGACTCACCATCCCATGCCAGCGGCAGAAGGGAATACCCCCGCTATGGACTTCCATGGCGCCGCCCGACTCAGCCTCGCAGACGCAGCACACTCCGAAAGTGACCTGACCGCAGCGGACTCCGAGTCCGTCGAACCTCCGAGCTGACGACCATGCCCTCTGGCACAGCTTCTCCGAGCACCATCCTCTGCCGAGCGTATTAAGAATGCCCCGCCAACGGCCATCGGCCATCGGCAACGCGACCCCGAGGACTGGGGGCCTGTTCTTCCCAGCAGAGACCCGTGACTGCATGGCCAGACACACAAGTTATCAGATTATCAGTTTCACAGCAGTGGAAACTACAGTTTCAAACTCCTCTGAGTGCACATCTTGCACAACCCGTCACGTTCCAGAGCTCATCCCGCACAGTCAGGAAAGCTCTACTTCCTGAGGAGGCCGAAGAGAGCTGGACTTTGCACACCCAGACTCAAGTAATTTTACAGATGTGCAGTAGAGAGCATCCTGGCGAGTTGTGTCACTGCACGGTACGGAAACTGCACTGTGGTGGACGGGAAGGATCTACAATATGTAGCCAAAACTGCCCAATGCAACACCTGCACCAGCAGCGTCAAGGACATATATGCCAAAAGGAGCTGGAAAGGGCCCAGTAACGTCATGATGGATCCCACCCACCCTGCTCGTGAGCTGTTTGTCCCACTCCCATCAGGGAGGAGATGGCGTAGCATCCACGCCAGGACCACCAGACACAATGCTCTTACTCCCTCTGAGTAGTCAGGTTGATTAGCACCTGCCTCCACTAACCCACCCCTCCACACCCCCAAACACCACTACTTTATCATTTCCTGCCGGTCACTCCTGTGCCTAGCGTCACTTTGTGGATAAACAATCAATCTATGTATATAAGCTATCTTATGTATTTATATTTATTACGTTTTTTATTATTATTGTTGTTGTGTTCTTTAACTTACTGTGTTTTTTGTTTGAGCTGCATCGGATCCAGAGTAACAACAATTTTGTTCTGCTTACTCTTGTGTACCAGAAATGACGTGAAACGATGTTGAGTATTGAATCATTTATCCAGCCCTATCCTGTCCCCTGTCCTTGTTCTCAGTAAAGGGAACATGAAATCACAATTCACTACAATCCCAAGGTGAAAATGTTCTTTCTGGATTATTTTACACTCGTGAAGCTCATTCTCCTCAAATTCCAAGTGTTCCTTCTCCCAGATTAAAAGCCACCAGAATGCAACTATGTGTCTTTATTAAACCAAATTAATTTCAGAGTCAGAATCAGGTTATCACCGACGCACGAAATGTTGGAGGAACTCAGCAGGTCAGCCAAGATGATAAGAGGCATTGACAGAGTGGACAGCCAGTGCCAAGAGCAGAAATGGTTAATACAAGAGGACGTACTTTTCAGACGATTGGAGGAAAGCATAGGAAGGAATCTCAGAGGAAGTTCTTTTTTATACAGAGAGTGGTGGGTGCCTGTCATGCACCACCAGGTTTTGGTGGGGGGGGGGGGGGCAGATACATTAAAGAGATTTAAAAGACTTTTAGTTAGGTATGTGGCAAAAAAATTAATTTTTTATTTGGAGATCAGTGGGGAGCAGGTCCTTCTGGCCCAACAAGCCACACCATCCGGCATCCCACCTATTTAACCCTAGCCTAACCACAGGACCATTTACACTCACCATTTAACCTACTAACTGGTATGTCATTGGACTGTGGGAGAAAACCAGAGCACCTGGAGGAAACCCACCTGGTCATGGGGAGAACATAGAAACTCCCTACAGATGGCATGGGAATTAAACACTAAACTGTGGAATGCGCCAAGCTCTAATAGCATCACGCGAACTGCTACGCTACCGGGGTGCCCTATGGAGGGCTACGTGAGAGGGAAGGATTAGTTTGATCTTAAAGGATGGGACAACATTGTGGGCTGAAGGGCCTGTATTGTGCTGTCCTGTTCTATGTTTTATGTTCTACGTTCCTCTGCATGTCCTTTGTTCAAGGTTGGCTCCGGTCCACATGGAGTGCAAACACTGGGAGGGTTAGTGATCTAATCAGTCACCTCAGAATCCATAGACACAAGTGGGAAGCAATTAATCATTATTGATAAGACAGCTTCAGAATTTAAAAAAAAGATTTTCAATTCTGTTCTTCTAACAATTTGAATTGCAATGTTTATGGCCTTGTTAACCTGCATTAGCACTTTTAATGATTTGTGAATTTGTACATTGCTCCACAATCCAATTTAGATTCTTATTACCCAAGGAACGTGTGGCTCTTTTCATCCTCCCACCAAACTGCACCAAGCTGCTTCTGATAATTGCAAGCTTGACCACACATCTTCAAAGGGCTTCACACATAAAATTATTGCAACACAATTTATCTGCATGGTGCATGAGCACTTCCTGACGACGCTATGGGCAGATCTATAATATCTTCCTCTAGCCACACGCTTGTTCAAGCTTACAAACTAACTTCTCCGCTTGCACAACAAGATGGTAGATGTCACCAACTGATAGATGGAAGAAACGCGGGCCTATTGCTCGACAGGAAGAAGACATCCAAGGACACCATCACACGCCCAAATGTTGGGGGACGGACAGAAAATGAAAGTCTAGACCTCATGCGAGCTCAGAGTTATTTTATGCTCACCCAGACAATAGCATGGATACCACACGTGTTATTTCCCAGGTACAAATCTAACATGAGTCTTTTTCTGCTGGTCTGCTGAATGAGAAATGTACACATAGATCAGTCTTTTGGCCATTAATTCACAAGTGGCAATGGTGCATTTGAAGCATCAAAGACAACATCCCATCCCATGTATGTTGCTCTATGGGCCATGTCGCTCAGGGACTTAGACTATATGCTATTGTTTTCTTTTTTTGTGTCTGTATGTTTTTCTGCTATGGACCTATACGTACTATGTGCTGTGTACTGTGTGTCGTTGGTTCTGTGATTTACACCTCGATTATTAATATTTGCATTTGCATAGTTTGTCTTCATTTGCATGTTAGCTGCTTATCATTCTTTGTGTGTAGGTTTTAGAGTTATGGAGTCATAGAAAAGTACACCCCCAGAACAGGCCCTTTGGCCCATCCAGTCTGTGCCAAACCATTTAAACTGTCTAGTCTCATTGACCTGCACCAGGATCATAGACTTCCATACCCCTCCCACCCGTGTACCTACCAAAACTTCTCAAAAAAAATTGAAATCGAGATCGTATGCACCACATGCACTGGCAGCTCGTTCGACACTCTCAGGGCCTCTGTGTGATGGTTTCCCCTCATGTTCCCATTGAACATTTCACCTTTTACCTGTGATCTTCATTAATTTCATTGATTCTATTGTACTTCTTCGTTCTACTGTGAATGCCCACAAGAAAAGGAACCTCAGGCTAGTATATGGTGACATATATGTATTTTGATAATAAATTTACTTTGACTTCTGAAGTTTTTTCACATGTGACAATAATAAACCAATCAACTGGCTATTTTGAGTCCAAACATTCAGGCAAACTTTGAAGGAAGCCAGTTCATTCACAACCTTTTTTTTTGAGAAAATCCATGAAGCTGTATTGTAGGAAATGCTTTAGCAATATATATTAATCTAATTAATTCCATTGTTGAAAGCAAAGCCTCCTCTTAATCTTTCTTCATTGCATTTAAAAGTTAAATAGTAGTTTGTCAGTCTTTCTTCGTGAGTAGTTTTTCATTGATTCTATTGTACATTCTTGTTCTACTGTGAATGCCTGTGAGAAAATTAATCTCAGGGTAGTATATGATGACATATACATACAGTGGTACTGGAACGTTTGTGAGTCCTGTAGAATTTTCTCTATTTCTGCATAAATATGACCTAAAATGTGATCAAATCTTCACATAAGTCTGAAAACTAGATAAAGGCAACCCAATTAAATAAATAACACAAAAAAATTATACTTGGTCACAACTTGAGTTGAGGATAAAATTCAGCACATCACAGAAACCAGCCGCCCCTCCAAGGTTGATACTTCTTGCTGCCTCAGCTAGCATGTCCCCACCCACCCCAGACACTCTCTCTTCTCCCCTCTGCCATCAGCCAGAAGATACAAAAGTCTGCAAGCACGTACAACGAGGTCCGAGGACAGCCCCTATCCCACAGTTCCTAGGCTCTTGAACAGACATCTTGTACGATGTGATGGACTCTTAACCTCACAATCTACCTCATTATGATTTTGCACTCTATCACTGACTTACACGGCACTTTCTCAACAGCTTTTACACTTTATTCTGCAATGTTATTGTTTTTCGGTGTAATGATTTGATCTGTATGAACAGAATGCAAGACAACTATGTGACAATAATAAGCCAATGCCAATGCTTCTGCCTTCAGGGACCTGTGGATATGTAGACTAAGCCTCTCTGTTCCTCAGTACTTTCTCAGGCTGCATTAAAATTTGATTCCTACACCATAAGCCTGAGGGTGTTTTTCCTGATGTGCTTAATTGCCTCTATTTATTTTTTATTGTAGCTTTATGTTATATAACGATACAGTGCAGAGCAGGAACGTCCGGCCCAATGAGCCAAGCCACCCAACACACTCTCCCTAGCCTAATCACGGGACAACTTACAATGACCGATTAACCTACTAACTGGTGTGTCTAGGACTGTGGGAGGAAACCGGAGCACCCGGAGGAAATCCACATGGTTCATGGGGAAAACATACAAACTCCTTACAGATGGCGCCAGGACTGAACTCTGAACTCCGAAACATCCCAAGCTGTAATAACATCGCACTGACCACTGAGCTACTGTGGTGCCCTAATGTCATCCATCTTGATCACAACCCACCCTTCCAAAATTTCACTGGAATTAGCCAGCTCTCGCAAAGACATGGCAAATGTTTTTATTTTACAATCATTCAGAAAAATGTGCATCTTTGGTGGTTTTTGAATCAGAGGTACGAACGAAAGTAAAAATGGTCTGCCCCGCAGGCTAGTGGGGCCATGTGAGCACAGTATTGGCTTCATAACCAGATGGTCACAGGTTTGGGTCCCAGGGCTGTTGGATGCTTGAGTCCACCTGCTACGTTGTAATGAGTTTCATCAGCTCTTGGCTCGGTTGACCGATGGGTGCCTCACATTAACTGTGCTTTCCACCAGAAGGGAGGAAACACTGGCTTGCCCATCCTGCCCTGTTACGGGAACATCTCCTGACATCCGTTAGAATCAGTGTGGCCAGCATGAAGCTTACAGCTTGAACTGTTCTAATCTCTTGTTTAATATACCTGGATGAGCCGTGGGAAGCTCATGCTGAGTTCACGTAACCACAGGATTATGAGCCAAATATCAGAATGATTGTTTATTTTATTTTCTCTCTTTATTACTTAATTTTGATCTACATGTTATTAGAAGACCTATCCCTTTCACAGGTTTTGTTAATACAGTCATAGTTAAATCATGAATTCAAACAATTTCACAAATTTTATCTTTGGATAATTAGTTGAAAGGCTATTTCCCAGGACATGTCCTCTTCTCATTACTACCATCAGGGAGGAGCTACAGAAGCCTAAAGACGCACACTCAATGTTTTAGGAACAGCTTCTTCCCCACCACCATCAGATCTCTGAATGGACACGGAACCCATGAACAGTAACTCACTATTTTTTGCTCTCTTTTTGCACCACTTACTTAATTTTTGTATATGCTTCTTATTATAATTTATAGTTTTAAATTATTATTACATATTGCAATGTACTGCTGCCACATAACAACAAATTTCACGAAATATGCCAGAGATATTAAACCTGATTCTGACAAAACATCTTCCTCCGTTCTCCTGTCTGCCGCACACTCTCCTAAATAACCCCCCCCCCCCCACTACCACCACCCTCATCCATCAAAGCCTTTAGCCCCCACAAAAGTTTCTTTCCTATATCACCACCTCAGGGCTGCTGTTTAAAAAAAATCTGCAACCTCTGTTTCTCTGTTTTAAGCCATATTGTTACTGCAGGTGGGCGATACCTGCTGGGCCTGATGGAGCAAAGATATTCCTTTCTCTGAGCAAAATAAAAGATTAGTCATTCAGAGATGATTTAATACAGGTTCTGCCAAAAAACTAGATTTCTGCCAGAAATGCAGATAATTGTCAAAGGACTTATTCATCAAAATCCAAAAGTTATAAAATAATTCAACACCAGGAATAAACTATTTTATAAGCATGAAGTGAAAAGAAATTAAAAGTAAAGATACCATTTCAAAATTAGATTATATTAGATGAAATTACATAAATTGTGGAAATGGGATTTGTCCATTTACTTCTACACTTTCTAGATGACAGGCTAATCAGTGGATCAGATGCCGTTAATAACTAATTTCTGAAAGTAAAATCCCCAATCACCATTCCATTATTTGACTCTCCAATAGAGAACCCCACCCTACTGGTTCTAAAGAGACAAGTATTATTTAATAAAAAATTCTTTTTGTTTACTTCTAAGATGGTGCTGGTGAGATATGATGATGTTGTGTGGGCAGCTTACAAAACTATTGACTATTCTGCTAAATAATCTTCTTCGAGACTATGATCACTGCAGTCCAAGGCCTGTAATTTCCCTTTTGGGAGGAGTGCTTTTCAACTGTTTGCCCAACTTGTTCCTTATTTGCTCGTCGGATGTTTGTCGATCTGCGTGGTGCGTGGTATTTTTATGGAGTCCGATGTGTTTCCTTGTTTGTGGCTGCCTGCAAGATGAATCTCAAGCTTGTAAATGGCGTGCATACTTTGATAATCAATGTACTTTTTACAGTTGTGCTCTGTACAAATAACAGTGCCTGCAAAGGAGTCTGTAAGTGATATCAGGACACTGTTTTGTGATGCCAGAGTGGCTTGGTAGCACAGAGGTTGGCACAACGCTTTGCAGTGCCAGCGATCGGTGTTCCATTCCCACCGCTGTCTGTGAGGAATCTGTATCATGTTCTCCCTGTGACTGCTTCAGTTTCCTCCCACATTCTAAGGAGGTGCAGATTCAAATTTATTTATCGTACGTACATGGAACCAAATAGTGAAGTGTATCGCTTGCGTTTACAACCAACACACGTGCTGGGGTCAGCCTGCGAGAGTCGCTCCTCTTTGTGCTGCCACCATAGCGTGCTCACAATATCCAGCAGAACAACACAGAACACAACAAGCAACAAAACAACAACAGCAAAACAAAGCAACACACACAACAGGTCAGGCAGCATCCATAGAAATGAATGGACAGTTGATGTTTTGGGCTGAGACTCTCCTTCAGTGCTCAAACAGGCCCCTTTAAACATAGAAACATAGAAAATAGGTGCAGGAGTAGGCCATTCGGCCCTTCGAGCCTGCACTGCCAGTCAGTATGATCATGGCTGATCATCCAACTCAGAACCCTGTACCTGCTTTCTCTCCATACCCCCTGATCCCTTTAGCCACAAAGGCCATATCTAACTTCCTCTTAAATATAGCCAATGAACCGGCCTCAACTGTTTAAGAGGAAAAGGGCTGAAAAAGGGAATCTAATAGGAGAGGACAGTGGACCAGGGTTTCTTTGTGTCTTTCTGGGGTCTGTGCTCTACTTGTATTGGTCAATACCACATCTGCCATGGTTTCCATGGTCCTCTCCCCCCAACTTCAGCTCTTTACCTTTTCCACCTATCATCTCCCAGCTTTTTACTTCACCACTCTCCCCCATCCTCCCACCCAGCTTATACACCTCCCTCCCACCATCTTCTTATTCTGGCTTCTACCCCTTCCTCTCTAGTCCTCATGAGGGGGTCTCATACCAAAATAGCAGCAGTTTGATCGCCTCCATAAATGCTGCCTGATCTGCTGAGTTCCTCCAGCATTTTGCGTGTGTTGCTTCTTAAATTTTTGAGATATCTAATTTTGAATAGTTTGGTATTTAAACATTCATATTATTATATTACATGCTTTAATATTGGTTTTTCTATTTTAATTTTGATTTATATATCTTTTTTTATATGACTTAACATTTGACAGATTGTCAAGGCATTCACAAGCAGTAACCCACGAGAGGACGTGCATATCTTGTTAAGAAACAACCTGTTCTACATTGTTCAATTTATTAATGTCACAAATTTATTGACACAGAAACAAATATAGGGACAAAGACTGGCAAACAGACTCAGATTTATCGACCTATTTCAGGAGAATACAGACACACCCAGAAAGATATTAAGAGATAATGGGAAGCAATACATACACGATGCTGAAGGTTCTGCCGCTGTCTGTAAGAAGTTTGTATGTTCTCCCCATGACTGTATGGCTTTCCTCAGGTGCTCAGGTTTCATCTCACAGTCCAAAGACTTACCGGATGGCAGCTTAATTGATCATAGTAAATTGCCCCATGATTAGGCTGGGGTTAAATCAGGGGCTGCTGAGTAACGCAGCTCAATAATTCCACCTTGTATCTCAATAAAAAATTTTTAAAACTACTCAACTAGTAAAACAGCATCTATGGAGGGGAATAAACAGTTGATGTTTCAGGCCGAGGCCATTCATCGGGATTAATGTGAAGCATTTTACTTTCCTCTTAATCTGTATATTTTGCCATTTGGAAAGCACAAAAGATATAGATATGCCTTTTCTGGGATTACTGAAGTTCCCTCCTTTGTTTCACTGCTAAGTATATAACACTGGAAGTTACATACATTCAATGAAACAAACTTTAGTTGACTACATGACAAGTGACTTTGTATTAAGAAAGTAATTTGTATAGCAAACTATTGTTTACATATTACAAAATAATGTAATATTGTAAAGTAACATTATTTTGCTACATTCCAAATTACTTTGTAATTCACTTGTAACAAGAAAAATTACTTCATGGGATACCAATGGCAGCATAGTAGTTAGCGTGACACTATTACAGCTCGGGGCAATGGAGTTCAGAGTTTAATTTTCCAGTGCCATCTCTAAGGAGTTTGCACATTCTCGCCATGACCATCTGGGTTTCCCCTGGGTGCTCCGGTTTCCTCCCACAGTCCAAAGGTGTACTGGTTAGTAAATTCATTGGTTATCGTAAATTGCCCTGTTATAAAGCTAGTGTTAAGTAATTGGGTTACTGGGCGGTGTGGTTCTGGGCTGGGAGCACCTGGTCTGCGCAGTATCTCTAAATAAAAATGAAAATTCATAAAGCGTACATTGTACTGTAGATGCTGCAAAAGCCAAGTTTAACAAATTTCATCCCAGAGCCATGTATCTTATGTACGAACCATCTCTGTTTGACTGTGCCCACCACACCATCCTTTGTTACGGATTTCCTTTCACTCACTACATCGCCTGCCACTCAGCGTGCTTACATTAACAGTTGGCATGGTTCCTTTCTGGTGGCACAGGCTTCCCAGAGTCATTTAAGAGGCAAAGCAGTTTCCCGCTGAGATGAAACAACACATTTTGAAGCTGAACATGAACATGTATTTAAATTGGCTTGTGTAGCTCACATTCTTACAAAATTTCCATTTTAACATATCATTGAAGGTAACAGCTTCAGTATTCAAATAAGAAAGCAAACTGATAGCATAAAAGAAAATATTACGCATTTGAAGTTTCTATCTTCAACAGCAGAAACACAATTTACAACACACACACACACACACACACACACACACACACACACACACACACACACACACACACACACACACACACACACACACACACACACACACACACACACACACACACACACACACACACACACACAACGCTTGGATTAGAGGACGTATCTTATAATGATAGGTAGTGTGATCCAGGCTTTCTTTCTCTTTGGAGCAAAGGAGGATAAGAAATGACTTATTAGAGGTGTACAAGGTGATAAGAGGCACAGATCAAGTAGATAGCCAGAGAATTTTTTCCCAGGGCAGAAATGGAACGGCTGATACCAGGGAGCATAATTTAAGGTAATTGGAGGAAAGTATGGGGGATGTCAGAGATAAGAGTTTTACGCAGAGAGTGGTGGTAGAGTCAAATACATTAGGGACATTTAAGAAAATCTTCAGAAGGCACATGGACGATAGAAAAATGGAGGGCTATATCTGTATATGTTTCTTGTTAAAATGTTCAACAGAATTGGACACTCCCCACACCCCCCTTCCACTCATCCCCATCAGGTTAGGTCCTCAGAGAAATTGACACCAGGATCCTGAAATGGTTCACTCTCTCCACTTCTGATCCCTCTATGAGGATTGGTTTCTGTTCCCTTCCTGAAGCCCACAATCAGCTCTTTGGTCTTGCCAACTGATGCACCATCAATAACTCTCTGAGACGTGAGGCGAGATATCGGCTTTTATTGACTGGAAGAAAGAACAAGCAGCAATTGACCACCATACTACATCCTGGAGACTGAGAGGCAGGGCTCAGGCCCCAATCGCCTTTATACCGGGGTCTGTGGGAGGAGCCACGGTCAGTGGGAGGAGCCACAGGAGCAGTCAGCAGGGGGGCATGTCCAGACAGGTATATGTAGTTCACCACACCAACATTGAGTGCAAGGTTGTTGCTGCAACACCACTCCACTAACTGGCATTCCTTGCTCCTGTACGCCCTCTCATCACCATCAAATATTCTGCCAACAATGGTTGCATCATCAGTAAATTTATGTATGCTGTTTGAGCTACGCCTAGCCACACAGTCATGGGCATAGAGAGAGTGGAGCAGTGGGCTAAGCACACACCCCTGTGGTGATTGTCAGCGAGGTGGGGATATTTCCGATCCACACAGATTGTGGTCTTCTGGTTATGAAGTCAAGGATCCAGTTGCAGAGGGAGGTACAGAGGCCCAGATTCTGTAGTTTTTCAATCAGGACTGTAGGAATGATGGTGTTAAATGCTAAGCCATAGTCAATAAACAGCATCCTGATGTTAGTGTTTGCATTGTTCAGGTGATCCAAGGCTGCTCCAAATGAGCCATTGAGCCATTGAGATCAGGTCTGTTGTAGGCCTATTGTGGTGATGGGAAGATTGCAGTGGGTCCTTCTGGGACAGGAGTTGATTCTAACCATGACCAACCTCTCAAATGGGAAGATTGCAGTGGGTCCTTCTGGGACAGGAGTTGATTCTAACCATGACCAACCTCTCAAAGCATTTCATTACTGTAGATGTGAGCGCTACTGGACAACAGTAATAACTGGAAATGACATTCTTCAAATTGGAATTACTGTTTCATATTTCTTTAATTTCAAGGTATTGTGAACAATAATCAAAAATAATGGCTACAGAACTAGCATCTGTAGTGACCATAATCTTTTGCGGGTTACAATCTGGCATAGGTATATTTTACCTTGAAAAAAAAACTCTTAGAAAGTGTATGTGTGATTTTGCTGTGATGACAGAAACCTTATTTACATGAACATGCAAAGTGAAGATTTGAAATTTATTTTAAGAGATATGATATAAATAAAGTAATGATAGAAGTAGTGAGAATATGGCATATGAGCTTTGGTGCTGAGCAAGAATATGATAACATCAATCTTATAAATAAACTGTGGAAAGTGCTTATTTATAGGATGACTCTAGGATCCTAAATACCATCATAAGACCATAAGACACAGGAGCAGAATTAAGCCATATGGCCCATCGAGTCATCTCTGCCATTTCATCATGACGGATCCATTTCACTCTCAGCCCCAATCTCCTGCCTTCTCCCCATATCCTTTCATGCCCTGACTAATCAAGAACCTATCAATCTTTGCCTTAAATATACCCAATGACTTGGCCTCTTCAGAGCTACCTGTGGCAAAAAATTCCATTGATTTACCACACTCTGGCAAAAGAAATTCCTCCTCATCTCCATTCGAAATGGACCTCCCTCTATTCTGTAAGTCCTCTGGTCTTAGATTCCCCCGCCACAGGAAACATCCTCTTTCACATCCACTCTATTGAGGCCTTTCAACATTCGATAGGTTTCAGTGTGATTCCCCTCATTCTTCTGATTTCCAGTGAGTACACACCCAGAACCATCAAACGTTCCTCATATGATAAACTTTTTAATCCTGGAATCACTTTCATGAACCTCCTTTGAACCCTTTCCAATGTCAGCACATCCTTTCTTATATATGGGGAGAAAACTGCTCACTTCAATGTTCTGTTCTAAAATCTCCTAGGAACAACATACATTAAAGATTTCTAGCATTCTAGAATATGCTACAATTTTGTCATATACTTTTGTTTGTTTATTTAAAAACTAAATAACCATGTATCATTTTCATGATTTTCATGTGCATCAATGTTTTTACCTGTCATAATTAGCCTAGTTTTGGAGACAATCTTCTGATTTTTCTTAATTCCAAGATAACAGAACAGTTTTGCTTCTTGAATTGCCAGCTCAGCAAGTTCCTCATATCTAATAAATCTTATTCATGTATTATTATTATTATTATTATTATTATTATTATTTTATTGTACTTGCACAATGTGTTGTCTTCTGCACTCTGGTTCAACATTGTAGTTGGGCAGTCTTTCATTGATTCTGTTATGGTTATTATTCTATAGGTTTATTGAGTACGCCCACCAGAAAATTAATCTCAGGATTGTATATGGTGACATATATGTACTTTGATAATAAAATTTACTTTGAACTTTGATCTAATTGTCTGTGCTCCTTTTTTTTAATACTTCCTGACCTTGATTGTTCAAGTGGCCTGGATGTCCTGGTATGAATATCTTGAGCAGTTGCCTATGATAGAAGGATGACACATACGTATATCATGTTGTTTGATCTGGGTGGTCTGGTGGAGGTAGGTCTCTACCAAAGGAGGTATAGGGTGCTCCTTCCCTCCACTAACATGCAGGTCACCCTTGGGAAAGATGTAGCACCTGCTTAATCACCACCCCGCCCCTCCAATCAGGGTCACATGAAGCCATGGTGATTGGTCGTATGAGTAGCCGGTGCGTATCACAAGCCTTGGTTATGCGACCACTGACACCAGGTAGACAATCTCAGAAGAGCATTGATAATGGCAGGGGTCACCCATCTTGTAAAGACACTGCCCTGAAGAAGACAATGGAAAATCACTTCTGCAGAAAAATTTGCCAAGAAAAATTATGTTCATTGACTATAATTGCCCACATCATACAAAATGACACATAATGAGCAAATGAACGATGATCTTGGACAACACTTATTCTTTCTATACCATTCCTTGGAAAAACAAGAGATATACACATTGTCCTGCCGTTAGGTCTCGACCGGAAACATCGACTGTACTATTTTCCACAGATGCTGCTGAGCTCCTCCAGCATTTTGTGTGTGTTCCTTGGATTTCCAGCATTTGCAGATATTTCTTGCTTGGAAATATACACTGTAATAGTTTAATAGCAAAAAGCATTATATGCAGATGACATAGAGTGTACATAATGTACCTGGTTGCTCATTTACAAAGTTTCTTAGTCTTATGATTATAGTGTCAAATGCGTGCAAGAATTCAACATAATGGCTATGGAATTAGCTTCTGTTCATTTCTAATTTAAATCTGGGCTTGTTGAAGAATTCCTTATGGATAAAGGAGTAGAAAATCTTTCCTGGCTTCCAATTCAATTTGTTCAGTTCTGTGGAATGCCAAGTCCTTAACTTATGGAATGATGCCAAGAGCAGGGATTTGTAAATTAGCTTCATCTACAAAATGGGATCTAGAAAAAAAAAGAATTAAAAGAAACGAACTGCTATTGTTTAATCAATAGAAATTCAAAGTTCAGGCGGTGCTTAATTGCAAGCAGCAGTACGTTGCTCTCTGGAATGACTTCCAATGGGAAGTGTGAGATAATTAACCCTGCTGTTTACAGATTGCCTTCTTTAGACTTCTAATCAGATTGGGCAATGGTGGGGATGATTTGTGTTCACTAGAACTGTAAGTGTAAAATCAAAGCAATAATACACATTCAAATATTCCATTGTGTACATGGTCATAATATTGTTGAGGCAGGGATGTCTTGACTTCAGAAATTACATTTTTTTTGCATTGAAACCTGACTCCGATGAAAGCTTCCATTGTTCGCCGATTAGAGTGACAAGAGAAATCGAAACGTCGAGGCAGATGCAGCCGGCTACCCGCCTTTTGATCGATCTGGGATCACACTGCCGCTGGAGAGAGCATGCTGCCGTTCTTTTCTTTCTTGGTTTCGTGGCAATCGGGAGAAGAAGAACTTCAGAGTTGTATACTTTGGTAATAAATGAACCACTGAACCTTTGAACATATCAGTTGGGAAGTAAATGTGACCAGATCTACAAAAAATGACCCAACATAGAAAATAAACTAGGAGAATTTTTAAAACCTTACTGGCCTAATATAATCCCCAGATGTATCTGTCATGATGTTTTTGTAGAATTTACGTAGGGCAAGTATCCGGCACTGCCCAGCAACTCACCTATTTAACACTAGCCTAATCACAGGACAATTTACAATGATCAATTAGCTTACTAACTGCTAGTTCTTTGGAAACTGAGGAAACCAACACACCCTGCGGAACCCCATGTGGAGAAAATACAAACACCTTAAAGCCAGCACCAGAAATGAACACCAAACTCTGGAATGCCCTGAGCTGTAATAGCATTGGCCTTGCAGCTTGGTATCAGTGGAATACCTTGGTATGATTAAATTCATTCTAATTATCAATACAAAACCCATGAGTTCATAATCAACCTTTCTATCAGTTGCACTTACTCTGTAACTGTGAGAGTTTAGTCTGCAGTCTGCTATTGTTTTAGCGTGTACTGTCCCAGTGCACTGTTGTCAAGACTGGCGAGTATGCAAGGTAAGTCACTGTCAACCTGCTAACTTACTTCCAAGGACACTAAAACTCACATTCTCAGTTTACTTTTTTCATATACTATTTGCACAATTTGTGTTCTTTTGCACATTAGTTGTTTGTCACACACACAAAATGCCAGAGGAACTCACCAGGTCAGGTAGCATTTATGGAAATGAATAAGCAGTGGGCATTTCTGAGTTCCTCAGACATTTTGCATGTGTTGCTTTGGACTTCCAGCATCTGCAGAATTTCTTGTGGTTGTCACTCTTTGTTTATTGTCACAACTGCGCACACTGCCACGGAGTCTGGCCGCTCTTGCAGGTGGGCAGCTGAAAGAAGATTGTAATCACACACGTGCAAATGCACGCATTCCAATCAATAACGGTGTCTTTGTAATTGCATTCAACTTTTTGTTTCAGTCTTGTCAAATCTTAATCAAAGTACAACGACATCAACACTCCTTGCATATCTTAGTCCATGTTCTGGGGGAAAAGATTAATGTTTTAGATACACACTGTTTAAAGAGCACTGTTAATTTAGTTCTAGATTATTGCTTTCAAACTGCAGTGATAGTTTGAAAGTTTGTGAGTTTTTAGTTAGCTGCCCGGTTGGCCTAGCATTTATTTTCCTTTGTTTCCAAACATTTCTTATTAAAACTCAGTGAATTGTTCATTCCATGTCTGTCTGTCTCTCTCTCTCTGCCCTTGGACTGTCACCAAACTCTTGTCATTTATGTAGTGTTTTTCATAAATTCTGTTATATTTCTTTATTTTCCTGTGAGTGCCTGTCAGAATGAATCTGATGGTGACATATACACACTTTGATAATAGTGACTTTTGAAGTTTTTCACATGTGATGATAATAAACCAATTTACTGAACACTTTGAGTACAACAATTCAGGCAAACTTTGAAGGATTCCAATTCATTGTCAATCTTTTATGAGGCTGTATTATAAGCAATGCTTTAGATAATAAATATCAATCAGAATAATTCCACTGTTGAAGGCAAAACCTCCTCCTAATCTTCCTTCACTTAATTTAAGTTTAAATAGTAGTTTGTTGTCTGTGTGTTCATTGATTCTATTGTATTTCTTTGTTCTACTGTGAATGCCTGCAAGAAAATGAATCTCAGGGCAGAATATGGTGGTATTATGTACTTTGATAACACATTTACTTTGAACTTTAAAAAGCAGTAAAGAACTTCTTTCTGTCAGGATCAAGGGATGAGAGTTTCCAAGGGCCCTAATGTTCCTGGATCCAAAATTAACTGACCTTTAGTAAATTATATTCAAACAAACACGGGAGATTCATCACATGGAATCCAACTGGAGAGTCTGTAGGACTCCTGGAAAATTTATATTTGTGGAAGGAGATTAATTTAATTTAATTTACATTTATCTATCTGTCATCTCGCACCTCTGTTTCAGCTGCCAAAAGTGGAACCTTCCAGTGGCCAAGTTTTTTAATTCTGATTCTCATTCTGACTTGTCAGTCCATGGCATCCTTTTCCTGAGGGTGGAAGAACAACACCTTATATTCCATCTAGGTAGCCTCCAACCTGATGGCATGAATATCGATTTCCCCTTCAGGTAAAAAAAACTCATTACCCCTCCTCTCTTATTCTATTTCCCACTTTAGCCTCTTGTCTCTTCTCACCTCCTCCTTCCTTTTCTCCTATGGTGCATTCTCCTCTCCTATCAGATTCCTTCTCCAGCCCTTTACCTTTCTAACCCACCTAGCTCTATCTATCACGTTCTTGCTAGTTCTCTAGTCCTCCTTCCCCCCCCCCCACACACTTTTTTAATGTTGGCATCTTCCCCCTTCATTTACAGTCCTGAAGAAGGGCCTCGGCCCAAAACATTGACTGTTTATTCACTTCCATAGATGCTTCCCGACCTGCTGAGTTCCTCCAGCATTTTGTGTGTGTTACTTTGTATTTCCAGCATCTGCACATTTTGTCATGGTTTATATCTATCACTCTGTGCTTACCAGTGGACGGTCTTTAAATAGTGTAAGTTGTATGAGGTTGTGTTCAAAAATCTGAAATTTTTGTCACTGATAGTTGTTGAAAAATCAGTAAGACAATTTGGAACTGTTTTGCCCACTGCAGTTTCAAACAGTCAGTCTTGGAGATGCCAGAAACACCTGGGAGTGAAAATGAAACAATTTCACTACTTCAACAAGTTAGGGACTACAAAGAATTTGAAGGTATCTGCAATCATCTTGAATGTTCCAATGAAAATGAAGATTTGTAAGATGCAGTTGTAAGAAGGCAGTCCGTTAACTGCACTAGGTGTTTGCATTGATTGTGTTTATTTACAGTCAATTAAAAGAACAGGCAGCATACACTGGATGAATCCTTCATAGATAATTTTTAAGAACTAATGCAGTTTTATAATACTGTATTGGTAGTGTTCTAATTTGTTCTGTATTTCATTTAAACACAGAATTTGTTACTCAACTGGTAGTTTGCCATTTTATACCCTTTTAACTATTAACCATGAAACTTGCTAATTGGAGCGGCTCCTGTACCGATCCTGACGTGCCCCAATTAAGGAGAAACACTACATTTTTTATTGTTATTTATAGAATGGTTATGTATTGCACTGCACTGCTACTGCAAAATAACAAATTTCACCACATATGTCAGTGAAAATAAATCTGATTCTGATTATCACCGGATTCCACTCACCGTTTACTGAATGGCGTTTGTTGACGGTACTGGGTAACATCAAGTTATCTTCCTGTCGGGATGGGACTGGGGAGCTTTCTCTGACAAAGAGGCCAGAATTTGAAGCATCTGATACCACTGTAAATTAACACATTTTATCTAATCTGTAAAACGTTAGTCCTTTCTCAAATATCGCTCACTCTCCAAATAAATATTGAACTTCCCGAACCGTTGACTCAATTATCATTTGAGACTCAGTTGGACGCCTCGAATTGCAATTAATTTGGCACATATGTTTTAGAATGTCTAATCATGGCGTTTTAATTGAAATTATGAATAATGAAATTCGATGTTAAACGTAATCACCTTGAAAAATAAATCGGGCCATGGCAGCCATTATTTTTATTTGCGACTAGAAAACGAAATTAAGGATCTTGGTGCAAAGATTTTAGAACAGTTCCCATCACAAATAAACCGCGTTGTGCTTTTTAATGCAGTCAGGTTACAGACACTATTAGTGATCGGAACTTTTTAATTTTCTTTGCGGTGTCCAGCACTGGAGAGGAAAAAAGACGCGAAAATTTCCTGGGTGGAATATGGCTTTATCAGATACCACCGACAACGGAATCGGTTCTGCAGATGGCACTGAAAATAGCGCTGAGATTAAAATAACTATTAAAGCGTTAATGATTTTCGAAAAAAATGTTTAGTTTTATGCTAATCAAATGCCGGTTGAACCCCCAAAACAGGGTCAATCACAAATTATTGCAGCGATATCGAGATGTCGTACAAACTTGGAGATGCCAGGTTTCAGAAAACCCGATCTCCACCGCGATTAAACCGGCCTCAAATTCATCAGTAACGAATTTAAATAGATAAAGGGACTTCCCTCATTAAGCACGGGCATTTATAAAAATACTCAAGAAACATGCTTCCGTTTGAATACAAGAAGATGCAGATAAAGTACGTAAATAGAAGAGAGATGAATATCTTTATTGTAAATTTTTTCAAGTGTGAAATCTGCCGATCGGTGTGAATGAACGCAGGTCGAGTTTCCTTTTTTGCGGGTGTTGTTTCCGTGACGCAGACAGCACCCAAGCGAAATCCACCAGCACCCTCAAAATCCACCAGCTCCCTCAAAAACAAACTCACTAATAAAACGGTGTTTCGGTTTAAGATCAGAGCAAATAAAAATAAACTTGTAGTATTACTACCAGATTGATACTGGGATGACAAAAACACTCGGGTATATGCCGATGGTAATCGAGCAATCCTAACAAACAGGGTTCTCTAAAGAATCTGAATTGATCATCACTAAACTGATTCCACATTCTATGGACGCACTTTCAAAGACGTTATAACCTAGTACCGTTTATTCAAATTTAGTTATCATTTATCCAGCATTATTATATTTTTGTATTTGCGGTTTGCCTTTTATACGGTTTTCGTGTGTAGCTTTTCATTGACCCTTTTATGTCTTTGTTCTACTATAAATGCCTGCAAGAGAGTGGGTCTCGGGTGATATATGCGTAGTATGATGATAAATTTTACTTTGGACTTTTAATAATTTCAAGGAAAAAAATCTGCTTTTCAAAATCTTGTTTTCGTCACGGTTGTGTGTGCCGCCTCTCATGTATAAGTGTCGGTGGATATTAGATGCATTAAATTCGGCTGGAGTTTCCCGATACTGGGAGTGATTGCATTTGGGTTTAAGAATCAGTGATCCCGACAGGTCTTCATCTCGGAGACGTGTGATCACAGTGGGTAGAGCGGATTCTTTGCAAGCAGGGTCAAATCTTTGGGAACCCACACATACCCACAACCTGACAACCTGACTGGTTCTAAAATAAATTATCAAACGACGCAGGGCTTATTAATATATTATTTGATTCCAGATGGGCCCTGGCGACTGTGTTTGATGGATTAGAGGGGATAGATTATCGCTACTATGAAGCGATAATGAACTTAGCTCAATTCACCCGGTAGCTTCTAAAATCTAGTAAAAACTTGTAACCGCAACATATACCAAATTCTGGAGGAACTCAGCAGGTCAGGTAGCCATCGAAGTGTCCGGCCGAGACACTTCATCAAACCGCCCACTGCCCTGTTCTGGCAGCTCCCCCTTGGTTTCCAGTCCTGATGAAAGGTCTCGCCGGAAACCGCGACTCTCATTTCCATTGACGCTTCCTGACCTGCAGAGATCCTCCAGCATTTTGTGTGTGTTATTCTGGATTTTCAACAACTGCAGAACGAATCTCTCTTGCTGAAGACTGAACATCTAAAATGGTGGTGTTTGTGCTAGCGTAAACTTGGGAGTCCACTGTTGCATCTTTTCTCTTTTAAGATCCTATAGGGATGTCGATCATAAACACAAGCTTCTAAAACTGTCCAAATGGCGTGACGGAGTCCGTTTATGTCCTGCCTTGCAGAGTGACACCGTTCCTCCTAGCGCCTGAGCAATATAATTTCAAAAACTGAATTTCGAAGAAAATAAAACAAAGCAAGATGAAAGCGGAGCAAATTCATGTAGGAGGCATTGCAAAGGACTTTAATATGTTGAAAAGAAAGTTAAACCCACGCTCCCTGTGTACATGGAGAAATGCCACTACAGAACTGCTCCTCCTGTACTTCTGCAATGACTCAGTCTTAAGCATTTCCAGAGTGGAAAATAAAAAGGAAAACCAGATTGTCACCCTCGCCTTCCAAATTAAAAGGAGCAAGCTCCCCTTGCAACTTGGAAGTATGATGGTGGTGTCAAGGGGAGGTACACGAGCCTGAAGGCAGACACTCTGTTTTAGAAACAGCTTCTGCTCACCATCGACTGGATCCATGCACATTGCCTCGCTATTTCCTCTTTTTCTCCCTTTGCAATATGTATATATATATATATATATATATATATATAATTGTAATTTATAGCTATTATCATATTATCATCGCGCATAACAACGAATTTCACGACATTATTATCAGTGATATTAAACCTGACTCTGACACGGATTATATTAACGATGAAACATTAACTTATCATTCCAAAAAAGAATGCTACAGCAGGTAATGATTTTAGATGACACGTCTAAAGCAACACTGGTACTCTACCTTCTGCTGTTTGTCACCCGCGAATCCTACAACTTAAATGTAACGCTAATGGTTGAAAACATTTAACTATCTACTTGATTAATTATTGAGATTATGCAGACGGTTGGTATCTCTCTGTGAAAACTGGCAGAAGTAAGATTCACATACAATGAGTTGTAGATAAACGATTTTTAAAAATTGTTGTATTCGCCAAAATATCAGGAAAGCTTATTATTTGTCGTGTTATTTTTAATATAATGGACCAGCTGCAAATAACCACGACAATGGCCCAAAATAAGCTGACAACATAAATACTCTTAAGAGCTGTTGTTGAGGTTTATAAAGTAACACATAGGAGGTCATTCAGCCCATTGAAGCTGCTCTGTCATCAATCATAGCTGATTTATTATCCCATAAAATGTAGGAGATAGCCCATGGCTTTTGGACCATCCTGGCTGTACTTCTGGAGTGAAGCTCTCAGTTGAACATAGCAAACCAGATGTTTTAAAAAGCAAATTGGTACAAATTGGTACACATCAACGTCTGAAGAATTTAATTTATAGGTGAGATTTTAATTTCCAAAATTACAATCAAATGGCCGACTGAAGCCTGAAAAAACACAGAACTAATCTGCCAATAAGTTTTATACACAATTCTAACTCTGGTAAGTGAACAGCACATGGGAAGTTGCTAAAATTAAGTGCATTAGTTATGCATTTATCAAGATTCTACAGGTACATGGTTCCCTTCTCACAGAACCCCTTGGAATGTTGAAATCCACAGTCTTATTTTATTGCTTTTGAAAAAATGTAATGCTTGCTTGAATCGAGCTGTTTTTGCTTAATCTGTACACATCGATGGACTGGCTCTTACTTTGAACTAACACTGGTCATTTTCCTTTACATTATACTGCACCTATTCTACAGAGGACTATACAGAACAGGAACTGTACATCAATGTACCTTCAAATAAATTAAACCACATATGATAAAAGTCAATCAGTCCCTCCCCCCCAGAAATTCTTTCTAAAATTAATACTATATATTGTGGGATGTAACATTGAGAACAGGGTTAGCTAGAACATGTCCATCTTGTTGCTTACAGCATTCAGACAGCTTTGGCACCTTCTTAAAAATTTGATTGCACTAATAGACTGTACAAAGTCAGTTCCTAAAGATGGAAGTAAAGTTCAGTCTTTTTGGCACACATAAGACCATTTTGACATTTGGCAAATGGATTAGGTATATACATACAAACCACAGAAACACTCTTAATTACGGGCTGGTGTAGAAAGTATAATAGCCCATCGCTTTTGTACCATCTTTGCTATACTCTTTTGGAGTGATAGTCTCACATTTGATTGTTGGGGAGCTCTCAGTGCTGGAATTTCCAGCTGAGACCCTTCTCCGTTTGCAGGCATTTTCATAGAGTCCAGAGTCGGAGTCCATGGATTTGATGGATGGAGGAGTTTCAATCCAGGGTGAGTTGGCTTCTTCTCTTGATTTTTCCTCATTGGACAACACTTGGTCTTCTGGGAAAGTGGAAGGGCTTGTCCTGGAGGACCACGTTAACCCAGGGGCTATCTTTCTCTGGTACTGGGAGCTCCTGGAGCCCCAAGCAAATGTTGGGTCAGGATAGTAGCTCAGAGAATGAGTAGATTGGATGGGCAGAGGCTTGAGACCGTAGGGCAGCAAAGCATTTGTGGCATAATCTGCATCGTAAGAGGTGAAGTCCAACCGGTTGGTGCCAGGCTGTTGCACAGAAGTGACAAACCATCTCTGCGGTGGGTTGCCTGACTCCTCCGCTTGTTGCGAGGACAGGATGCCACTCGTCTGGGGGACTGTTCGCTCACCGTTGTAGAACCGGGCGGATGGTATGCTGTTGGCAAATTGATCTTGGAAGAAAGGCTGCATGGTGTAGCGGGTTCCTGGTACGATCTGGTGGGACCGAGGGGAATCCGTGGGTGACGGGGTCAATCGATCATTCTCTGGAGCCGTGAACATACTGAGGAGATTTTAAAAAAAAGGAACAGAACATTGATGAAATCATTATTACACAACAAGCTATAAAGGAGAAAAGGAAAAGTTACCTGAATTCAACATATTGAAAGCATATACTTACGAATCATAGTTGTCTCTAAAACCTTTGGCAAATGGATTGTGATCAATTTTGAGCTGTGTGATCTAATAAAAAAAAACTTCATAAAATCTCTGTTGCCAACTTCTCAATTTATGTTACCATTTTTAAAATGTTGCAAATCAAACTTACGTCAGTGTTCTGATAGGCAGTCACTGCAATAAACTGGGTTTCAGGGAAGGTGTAAGTCTGTGTTTTTGAGGAGTCACTGATATCTTCTGCACCATCTTCACTCACCTCCACGATGTGCAGCTGTGGTTGGTATTTATGTAAGGACTGCAACACCACCATCTGCATCAATGAAAAATACTCTTTCTAATTCTCTCACATGGTGTTGGCCACAATTACAGGTTAACACATCACAGACTGGCCCTGGCTGCCTCACCTGAGTGCTGTTGTTGGTTGCACCCTTGTTGTTAGTCAGCTTAAGCTTCCCGAAGGAAATCTCCTGTCTCATCCAGTGAGCCCCAGTGTTTGGAGATTCAGGGTGGACGTAAGCTCTGTTACCTGGAAGCAGTCAAAGTGCAATGCTGTGAATAACACTGAGAAGAGAAACCTCAGACACCATGGTAGCAAAGTGGTTAGTGCGATGCTATTACGGTTTGGGGCTCTGGAGTTCAGGGTTCAATTCTGGTATCGTCTGTATGGAGTTTGTACATTCTCCCCATGCCCGAGTAGGAAGACGTACTGGTTAGAAGGATAATTAATCGTTATAAATTATCCTGTGACTAGGCGAGGATTAAATAGGTGGGTTGCTGGGTGGTGTAGCTCATTGGGCCAGAAGAGTCTATTCAGCACAGTACCTCTAACTAAATCAAATACATTTAAAAAATCCATTCTTTGTGAATTTGTGTAATTTCAGTTTGAAAATGGGTTATTCATCATTTTGAATGATTAATATGAAATGACACCTTACAAGGTTTTAAATTTCTGTTTATAAGGTGTCAAAAATGAAACAGTTTATGCTTTTGTACATTGGTTGTCAGTCTTTGTGTATAGTCTTCATTGATTCTACTGTATTTCTGTGAATGCCTGCGAGAAAATGAATTTCAGGTATATGGTGACATAAATGTACTTTGATAATAAATTTACACTGAACTTTGTACGTTATTTGGTGAAATTCCTTTGAGGGCATGAATTGCACTTCATCAGCCCATCATTCCAAATAGACATTTTGTCCTTTCCCCTTTCCAGTCAAATGGTGGGCAGAAAGGCCTGACACCACCCACCAAGGACAGCTTTAAGCCCAGTATTATAAGGCTATTGATTCACTAATACAATGAGATAGTCTCTCAACCTCACAATCTACCACATTGGGACCTTGCACCTGATTGTCTGCCTGCACTTTCTCTGTGATAGTAACACCTTACCCTGTATCCTGTTGTTTCACTGCTTATTACCTTAGTGCACTGTTGTGATGAATTGATCTGTTTGAACAGTATGCAAGACAAGTTTTCCACTGTACAGGTGAAAATAATAAATCAATTCCATTATAACCATACTTTCACTGATCCAATTGTCAAGTAATCTAAATATGTAACATCTTAGTTAAGATGAGGAGTTATAAACCTAATTAATTGGCTGAACTTTTACAACATCCTCTGCTGAATAAACTAGTCAGAGTCATTTGTTATTCTTTTTTTATCTAGCTTCCTACTTAAGAGGTGACGTGCAACATTCCCTTTAAGTCCTTTACAGCTGCATGGACCAGCCATTGCTCTGAGCCGGATCTTTATTAACATGGCCTGAAAACAGCATGGCACTTTAAATAATTTTTGTCGTTTTAGTAATGTGCATACAAGTATTTAGAATGCCAGTTTGAAAAATCACATACCTTTTGATTTTATTTATTAAATGAAGGGTATAATGCAACGAAGAAAATATTTCACGTCTCATCTTTTGCTTTTATTCGAGCTGCGTGGCAATGAGAGCCTTGTGCGCAGCAGCATTTCAGGTACAGTGTGGCCATGAACAGTGGTGGTGAGGGTGAACAACAAATTTGAAAAGATACTGCATCGATAGATGTCTACGCTGGATGCCAGCCCAAAAAAAAAGACCCTGCTAACAGTTGTGCAAGATTGCAATTCCATTACGTAATGCAAATGGCATTTAAAATCTTATATAGCAATTGGTGTGGACATTGGGGATTTGCAGGTTGCATTTGAACTTTGTACCGTTAACACACCTGCAATATTAGTATTATTATATATATTTCTTTAAATTAGTTTGGCCAAATATGGCTGTATTTATGTAATGTGTAACATTAATAAGCAGCAGCTTTTGCCCCACTCCTCAGGGTGACCAGCTCTGCTCCCTCTAAGCCTTTGTTGCTGCACTGCCGGACTTTTCTTTATGTAATGTTTTATTGAAGTGCCATGCTGTTTTCAGGCCATGTAGAAATTTCCTGCTCAGAGTAATGGTTGGTCCACGCAACTGCAAAAAAATTAGAGGGACTAGACTTGTAAACAGTTACTTTCCTCAAGCAGTAAGGCTGATCAACACCTCCACCCATTAAACCCACCGCTACTACTTTATCATTTCCTGTCAGAGCTGTCTGGTGTACAGACACTCTGTGCCTTGTGCCATTTTACAGACCTACAATCAATCTATGTATATAAGCTATCTTGTTTGCCTATATTTATTGTGTTATTTTATTATGTTCTTTATCTTATTGTGTTTGTTTGGGCTGCATCAGATCTGGAGTAACATTTATTTTGTTCTCTTTTAAACTCAAGTACTGGAAATAACTCGATTCAACGGTGTTGAATCTTGAATCTAACCCGCAGGAGTTAAATTTAGAATTTTTCAAAACATCTAGAGCGTGTTTTTCTAACAGTTGGTAAACCAAATTATTGCAGAATAATGATAGGGGTGAGTCTGGAACTTAACTGCATGTGTTTTCATTTGATTGGACCATCTGTATTAGTGGTGCACACTCTTTGGTTGCTAGGAGCCAAGTTCAAAGTTGTATCAAATACCGTATGTATACCATATACAAACTTGAGCTTCATTATTTTTGCAGGCACCCACAAGGAAATTAAAAAATTCAACCATATGAAAGACCATACATAACAAATACAGAGTGCCTGAAAGTGAGTCTACAGGCTGTGGAGTCGGCTCAGTGAAGACATCCAAAGCCAGTCTGAGAGCCCAGTGGTTGTAGGGCAACGACGATTCCTTAACCTGGTAGTGTGGGACCCAAGGCTACTGTGCATCCCACCGATTTTAGTAGCAAGAAGTGAAGAAGTGAGGGAGACGGGTCAAATGCAGGCAGACGGGATGGGAACTTGGCTAAAATCTTGGTTTTTTTTTTCCTTTGACATTTCCGGGTGGGACAATGTTCGCTCCAAAAATATAATCAACTTAGGGGAAAAAAAACACATTGAAAGAAACTGGATCCAGAATGTGTCTTTATTTAAAAAAGTATATAAATAAAGTGAAAAAGTTACTGAAAGAGGGGGCGGTGTGGATGGATGATAGTCACAAAGTTTTACACTCAGGGATGTTCAAAGTAAATTGAATATCACCATATTTGGGGTGTATATATATTTATATATATCACCATATACAACCCTGAGATGATTCATTTTCTTCATTCGGTGGCTCCACATGAATCCAGCAAAGGGTGCCCCGACCATTAGTGCGGCAACACTTTGCTGGATTAAAGATGCTGTTTGAACACAAGCTGTTTTATCACATCGGGAAGGAGGTCAAGAGATATAACTTCACTAGAAAAGATAAAAATGGCAGAGGCCTCATGAGCTGGAATTCCTACTAGAAGCTCTGACTTTCATCCACTCTCGAGACAATGCCACTGAGAAAATGTGAAATGGAAGTCCTGCCTCTCTGAGAAAGTATTTAGCAATTGAAACATGATAAATATTGGAGAATCAGAGTAACAATCGTTTTGTCCTCCCTTGCTCCTGTGTACTGATAAATGACAATAAATAATTTTGAATCTTGAATAATTATCCTCCAATGACATATATCAACTAGTCCTATGTTCCTGGTTTGTTTATTAGGTCAGAGGATTATAACAGGAATTTTAGTGCTTTAACAATTTAACTGACTTTTAAGAGATGTTTAGAAAAGCACATGAATGTGAGGGAAATGGAAGGATGTGGACATTGTGTAGCAGGCAGGAGGGGTAAGAAGTGAAGAGCAATGCCTCAAAAAGGCAGCATCTGTCACTAAGGACCCCTATTACAAAGGACAAGCTCTCTTCTCATTTGTACAATCAGGGAGCAACTACAGAAGTCTGAAGACTCAAGAGCAACTTCTTCCCTTCTGCCATCGGATTTATGAATGGACGACGTACACTACCTCTCTATTTTCTTTCTTTCAAAATATTGTATACACATAGTACTTCTTGTTGTAATGTATTCTTTTTACTATGTATTGCAATGTACCGCTGCCGCCAAACAACAAATTTCACCACCTATGCCTGTGATATTAAATCTGTTCTGATTCTGGTTTAGTTGGTCATCTAATTAATAATTTAATTCGTTCGGTACAGCATTGCGGGACTAGGCCTATTCTCGCGCTGCACCTTCTTATGTTCTAAGTCACACAGAAACATCAGGGTAATGGAGGGGTCGCAAAGATGATTAATTGCTAACACTTAACAAGCATAAGACACGGGAATGTGGGAAATAAATATAAATCTGAAGTTAGTTTTATAATCCGCTTTCGTTATCTAATCCTGATTGGAGCTCTCACCTCTTCTTCCGGCAGTCTCTTCAATTTTAAACATTCTCCCTCAAAAGATAATTTGCAGGTCAGTTTTTAAAAAAACTACCTGTGGAGCTCAAAACCATTTTGACTGCAGGCAAATTTGACACTTTTAATCACAAGCTCAAAACCTCGCTTTTAACTGATATCCTTGTCTTTTATTTTCATGTTTGCACGTATCCCACTGTAAACAGTTTGTTTGGAAGGTGCTCTGTAAATCAATTATTAATATCTACCAGGCTGTACTGGTCTGATTGCGACCGTAGATTAGTTCCCAACAGGGAGAGAGGCGGCTCAACCCCAAGGCCACCGCACACCTTCGAGCGCGCCACTGTGTTTACCTTGAATATTGTTGTCAGCTTTCCCGCAAGTCACCCACTTCCCTCCCTGAAACCTCCAGTGATTGGGGTCGGACAGCACGATTTCCACGAACACGTTGTAATGGGACGTCGGGTTCAGGGCGGAGATGTTAAAACTCAGGAAAGGAAACATGCGCCTGCGGGAAAAAAAATGGAGGCAACAAAAGAAAAGATCACTTTACTCGAGTAGTGCGGCTAGACACCCCCCCACCCCCACTACTTTATCATTTCGTTATCGTAAGTACAGACATTGCCGTGCCTAGCATCACGTTATGGGCATACAGTCAATTTATGTACTTAATCTCATCTCACTAATTTATATTTACCCTGTTTTATCTTACTGTGTCTTTTTTGTGCTGTATCGGATCTCTGTCACTAACAATGATTTCGTTTTCCTTTACTCCTGTCTACTGAAAATGACGTTAGATGACTTTAGAATGATCTTAGAGTGATTACTCTAAGCAATACGCGTGATGAAATAACAGTAACTAGCACAAGGGATTCTGCGGATGTTGGAAATCCACAGCCACACAAATGCTGCATGAACTCAGCAGGTCAGGCAGCTTCTGTGGAGGGGAATAAACAGCTGATGTTACGGGCCGAGACCCTTCCGAAGTTCTGGAAAGGAGGGAGAATAAAGGGGAAAATAAATGGTGCATTTTATATTTACGGCCAAACAGAAGCCAAGGTCATGCACAATGCCCGAAATCTGAAGGAAATCGAAAATTCTGGAAACAATAGGCGGGACAGACTGTTAAAACATTTGAGGTCGCAGACCCTTCATTAGAACCCGGGTCAGAAAGGTAAATTCTGAACTGTACAGACACCCTGACTATACTTCTCCGCAGTTTAAGTGTAAATCATGACTCATCTGGGCCAATTTCTGGCCTTACATTCTTGAACATTCACAGAACATAAAATTTCTTAAAGACGAGTGTTCTCGTAAAAGAAAAAAAGTAGAATCTGAAATTTGCGAGGTCATATAGATCGAAAGTAAAACCTTGCAGGGTTAAACACAAAGGGATTCTGCTTGCTGAAACGCTTGCAGTTTATAGCAGAGAAACGATTTTCAAACAGGAATGGCATTTTAAGCGCATCCTGATGACTGGGGCCCGAGCAGGTACAGCGATTTTGAGTTGGAGCGACCAATACGGCCTTGGGTTCAGGGAGAGATCCCCGCACTCCCGCAATCTCATCTGTGTGCTCCCCGTCTCAACCTTTAATGCCGATGCATACTGACAATTATTAAATTATTAATAATTTAATAGACCGTAAGGTACAGTTTGGAAACGTCTAACGCTAATTTTAGTCTTGACCTTGAATATTATCAGACTGCATTAATACTGTTCATTAATACCATCAGTGTTACCATGCGTAGAAACAATGCGCTTCTACCGGCATTGTAACGTGGGAACTTCAGAACAGTTTTAGGAAATTAAGAAACTAATCTGATTTATTTAGATTAATAAACGTACTGACGGGCGCACGTCCTCCTTTCAGTAAAACAAAATGTAAAAGTTTAATTAACATGTATTTTTCCCCGCTGTTGACATTCGCAAAACTGTAATGGAGTTAAAGGAACATCGCTGTTCCGGGAGAAATTGCATTAAACATCCTGCCTAATCACCGCTAGCGGCAGCTGCATCAGTAATTCTGCGTTAAAAGCGATAATCGTGAGTATTCCACACTCGAATGGTATTAATGCTCGCGTCATCCTGAAACAGAAACCAGAGCATCATCTTGATTTTTTCTATTGTAATTATGTTACAAAAATCTGCCAACAGAAAGTGATCGTTCGTGGCAGTCTCATTGGGAGATCCGGATATTTCAGACTGCAGCGCTGTTTTTGCACTTCCACGAGGCGTTAATTAAAACCGGAGTCAGATGGAAACATCGGAATTTAATGATTGGGATCTCTAAAAAGCGATTAGACGTAGAGAGGTTTTGGCAAATCTACAAAATATTCAGAACCGCATTTCCTCGAGACAGCGCGCTTCGTAAGGAGAGCACACGTTGAACAATTGGTGAAATACAAACGGAGACTGATCGACAGATTTAACAGGGAGACATGCATAGCATCACTGAGAGCTGTTAACATAAAAGCCAGATGATCCAGTTATCACAGTCACGCATTGTCACAGAGAAAGAAAGAAATTATAAACAGCTGTATGATGACGGGATTTTCTTCCCTACGCGAACAAAACCAAAACTCGACCCAGAGTTTAAAAGTGTAAAGAGATCTAAAGGAATAGTGGGTATAAGATGCAACCTTGTTTCGGTGAGAAGGCGTGATCTTCCACACTGCATTTCTCACCAGTGCTGAGGCACATCAGTCTTTAGAAACAAAAAGAGGAAGGGTCAGTGTAAAAATCGTTACACTGCATTTTAACTTGTTTAGATAGCAAGTATCCTGAGGCCGACAGGCCGATTAACTAGTACCGAGAACCTGGATAAAATTATTTTATTGGCTTACAAAAGAACTGGACTTGAACAGTTTGATTTTACCATCTCGTCGCGTCTGCCCACTGCTCACAATACCATGGGGAGGTAATATGCAGAAGACGAGACACTGGCTTCATTCTTAATTCTAAGAGCAATGTATAATTATCCGCTATCAATTGCTGTTTTCATCGGGTCTTGTAGCTATCTTACCAATGGTATAAGTTTTACTTATACAAAACTATCAACGCAACTAATTCAAATCACGTATTCGAATTTATTCGAGGATTGATAACAGGGTTACAGTCAGAGAATCAAAGTATCTTGCAATTGGAATTGAGACGGACTGCCGCTACCCGACCTGCTGAGTTCCTCCAGCATTTTCTGTGTTCCACTGTACCCGATGCCTTAATGACTTAGCTTTGAATCTGAAACTTTAAAAAAATAACTTCCTGTCGTTCAGAGTCCGGGTAGTTGTTCCCGGGTTTAGAGATTCCTATAAGGTTTACCGATAACAAGTGTGGCCTTCGCGTATGGCCTGACACACACCTTTTAATTCGGCTTTGAATGTACTGCATGGTTCACAAGGAAAGGCTGTCCTTCCAAGAAGAGGAACAGGTCCCACTCCACCACGTTCAGTGAGTTACCCCACAACCTGCAGGCTCCTGAACCAGCGTCACTCCTCAACCCTGAACTGATTCCACAACCTATGGACTCACTTTCAAGGACTCTGCATCTCATGTTCTCAGTATTATTTACCTATTCATCTTTGTTATTAATTTGTATTTGCACACTTTCTCTTATTTTGCACATTGAGTCATCGTCATAGTTTTTCGTTGATTCTATTGTACTTCTCTTTGTGATGCTGTGAATGCCCACAAGAAAATTAATCTCGGGGTAGTATATGGCGATCGGTACGTACTTTGATAATAATAAGTTCCCCTTCAAATGCAGTTAGGGCTTGCATCCGTTGAACATACACGTTCAGTATGCTCGGGCGAACGGCGCCGAGCCTGTTCTCCAGAACGAACAGAGAAAACGCGCTTCGCTGGCTTGTACACAGCCTGCGGGGTTCCTCCTCGGGAACGCGGGCTCAGCACAGCCGCGGATCCAGCGAAGGGTCTGAACGGTAACTATTTCTCTTTCCACAGATACAACCTGAGCTGTCGGGTGTTACAATTGACTCCTGACTGCATCTTACCAATCGTTTCGCTCTATATAATTGCTCAAATCATGTTCTGGAACGGAGTCGCCTGCTGTGGGTTCCATCACGTTATTTAGGCTAAAGCTGTTGCATTATTTCTGGTTATATTTAACAAGTCCATGTTCAAAGTTCAAAGTACACTCATTATCAAAGTATGCATACATTATACAACATTGAGGTTCCTCTCCTTAAAAGGCAGCCACAAACAATGAAACCATAAAAAGGCCCACAAACATCCAATCTTTCAATATGCGCGTTAAGAATAGATTCTGCAGGTGCTGGAAATCCACAGTAACACACACAAAATACTGGAGGAATTCAGATCAGACAGCATCTATGGAGAGGAATAAGCACGATGGTCTTTCAGACTGAGCCGTTTTACCAGGACTCGGCTCAAAATATTGACTGTATTCCTTCCCATAGATGCAGTCTGACCTGCTGAGTTTCTCCAACATTTTACTGTGAGTTACTGGGGATCTCGGAGTCTCGGTCCAAAACGTCGACTCTTTATTCATAGATTCCTCCTGACCTGCCAAGTTCCTCCAGCACTTTTGTGTAATTGTGTGGAGGAACACTTGGGTCTCGCTCGACAGCTCGCTCTGCCTGACTTGCTGAGTTCCTGCATAATTTTGTGTGTGTTACTCAAAAAATAAAGTATATTTAGAGGCCGGTCTCACCGAGTATTCTGAAGCCACTTGTAGCACGGTCAGATCGGTGTTCACAGTAAGCTAAGGGGGGAAAAACAAGTGCGCTTTACAAAAATCCTCGGAAGACCAGCATTTTGGTCCAATATTGTCTTTTCGAACTCCGCCATGGACAGTCCAAGGCCCGGCTGCGAAAGAAGGAGGGTTTAGCACTGGGTTAGCGACCTTATTCCTGGGAGAGGAAGGATCTTTGAAGATGGGATACACCTGTAGACAACTCGACAGTCGGGCAAGCTCCTGCCCGCGGCCTGCGACCCACTGGTTCAAGTTCAGTTTAATGCCCAGTCAACCGTCTACTTGTGTACCGCCAAACGAAACTTGTTCTTGTTTTCCCCAGACCAGGGTGCACAACACGGTACACATACATCACACACATAACACAAAATAATATTAACCCAAATCAATTAAAAATAACAAAGTGCTTCTGCGATACAAGTTATAAAAGCAAACAAATAACGCTACAGGGGGTTAAGTACTAACTGTCGGGAATCTGGTAAAATTAGCAATCATCTCTTTGAACAGCTGAACAAAGTTCAGACTAAAACTATCAGATCCACAACGCCAATACCCATCAATGAACGGGATTACCCCCAGCGCGGTGCATTTACTTTTATAATAGTAAGAGATGGAGCCGTACCTGCCTTGTTTGGTGATAATCATCTCGGTCTGGTGCCGGTGGAATTTGAGCCAGAGAGCCCGGTTGCAGAGGTAGACCTGTGCTCGGGTAGGGTGCGGGATACTCGGCTGGTACTGGGAGTAGAGCGGGCCGCCCTGGTAACCATGTGCGTACTGGGAGCGCCCCGATCCGGGGTAAGCCGGATAAGCCGAAGGGGGGAAAGCCTGCGCTCCGGCCGGGGTCAGGATCGAATTGTAGGCGCCGTTCGCCAGCACGGAGTGTGGACCCAGGTATCTGCTGGCGCCGTTAACGGGGAAGGCGGGTGGGTGCTGAGCGGGGTAGGGGAGCAGAGGGCCCGCACTGGACCCGGCTTGCTGCTGTTGCTGAGATTGCGGTGGCGGCGGCTGCTGATGGTGATGCCCCGGACTCAAGTTCTGCGGGGCCACGGGCGACAGGAAATATCTCTCGGCTCCCATGCCGTCCAGACTGTAGCGAACTTCGGTCAAGTCCTCGTCCACCGCGGGCGAGCTCTTCGCCCGATCCACGGCCGCCGCCGCGCCCTTGGAGGCGGCGAATGCGTGGCTCTCGCTTTCGGTTAGCATGCCTGCACCGGCGAACTTCTTGGGGAGCTCGGCGTTCTCCTGCACCGGCTCACCGCGATCGGTCTCGGGGAACTCGAGGTGTGAGGACGCGGGGCTCCGGCCGTCTGGAGAGGCTGACAAGCTGTAGAAAGTAGTCTTAGGCAGGTTAGTGGTGGGAGGGAAGCATCGCTCCGCTAGCTGCATTATTAAGTCCAACCTCCTCCACTCATCAGCCCCCCACCTACAAGGGGAAAAGAAAGTGTCAACGAGATTTCTGTGCAAAGCCCGATGCACAACAACCAGAAACCACAGCCAGGCAACCAGCCTCTCTAATGCCTTCGAGTTGAGCTCTTGCACCCGCTTTGCCGCCTCCCCATAACCCACGCCGCGTTTCTCCCGCCTCCAGACACACACCGTCGCAGCTCCCCAGCCAATGGAATTTGAAGCAGGTCAGGAGGGCGGGCTGTTTACCTGGTGTCCCCGCCCCTTCCGTTTGTTGATTGGCCGAGGGACATCAGAGGCGGGGTTATCAGGGAGGTCCCTCTTCCACCCGCCCCCTACTGATCCTGTTCTCTGATTGGTTATTGATCCATCTGTTTAGCCCTTGACGAGGAAGATAAACAGATTCCTTGATCTCTCTCCTTCTCGACAACTGAGTGAGACGGAAAAGTAATTAGCTCCATCTCATGCCTTGGAAAAAAAAGAGGAAAAAAATAAGCATCCTCTCCACCAAAATAAGCATTCTCTCCACCAATTCATTCACACCTAAAGATTTAACGGGACGATTCGCTGTAACATCAAATAGCAGGTGTTTTGATTTGACAATCACTGCTTTCTTTCCCCAATGATTTGGATGTTTTGGTTTCACAAACTCCAGACTTTTGCGAAGTAAACCCGGTTCTTTTGTTTCGCATTGGAACGTACGCTGCCTCCCTTTTCCCCTCCCCCTTTCCCATTATTTGATTCATATATATAAATGTAGTATTGTAAGTTACAGTTTTTATTATATATTACAATACACTGATGCCTCAAAACAACTTATTTCACGATATATGCCGGTGATATTAATTCTGATTCTGAACGTTTCGAAGTGTAATAAGGGACGGAATAGGAAGATCGATGCAGAAGGTTTACCTGATCCGGAATGCAATTTTATCACTGTCATTGTTTATTGATATGTAGGCGCCAGACGTTATTTTCCACGTTGTATATTCAAGGTAGACAACTCCAGCAGGCCTATCCGCTTTGCATATTACATGTGAAGTCATTGTTACAAATGCGAAGACTCCTATTAACAGAATAAAAAAGGAAGCATTCTCTTACTGTGAAACCACCAGGCGATTCAGGTCACAGTTAGGTTTGTAAAAATGCAACTGGAATTCTCCGACTACAAATAAAACTTACGGCGAACTCGAAGCACTTGTGAATCAGAGTACAGTTTGGGGTTATTTGTGGAGAAATTCACTGGAGTTTGGATTTTATTAGCGGTGTGTTCAGTAGTCAGAAACCACACCGCCGCGATTTTCCGATTCTCCCCAATCTTTTCGTCATAAAACATAGAACAGGACCAGGCCCTTCGGCCCACAATGTTGTGCCGAACCAATTCAATTTGTAATCAAATGGCCAACTAAAATAATCTCTTTTGCCTACACAATGTCTATGTCCTCCAGTTTCCCTCACATTCGTATGCTTATAAAGGTCATTTGCTATTTTCCAGTTTTTTTTTTGTTTTGCAGTCGGTAAAAACTGCCCACACCTTTCCCAAAAGCTCAAAATGGATGACCAGTATAGCTGGAAACTTGTGTCTATATCAATACTTTTTATGTTAATTTGTTCCTATCGAACGGAGCATTTCGATTTAATATTATTTCTATTCTGATAGTTATTCGCAGCGCGGTTAGTCACTGAGTGCTCAGTAACTTCCTGACTGGATGATCCGCAGAATTCTGTAACTGTAGTAATTTTCTCCGCTCGCATTAACCATTTCTATTGTGGAGCTCCTGTCGAACGCGACTGGAATCACAGGGGCAAAAATCAGCTTTCGATTCCAACCGTATATTCCTTTACAGGCTTTTAACTTGGCGCCGACACTTAACAGATGGTGGTAGATTTTCCTTGGCAATAAATTCAGATTTCGCTGTTCGGGAGTTTTATGACAATGAATTTCACATTCAGAACTTCAGACGATCCAAAGGAAACGCGCGCACGAATGCGGACCGGGAGTTATTGTGCCGAATGCATTTGATGCCGGAGTCCCCGGGGGGGTAAAAGTCTTATACCCACCGGGTTCCTGTTTGCAGGCAGGATAAAAACGGCCAATTATTTTTCTGTCTGAGGGAGTCTGTGATGTGCAGGAGTGTGACAGCTCGGCGCGGAGAGACAACATCATTAAAACAGCTATTAAACAGACTGAATATTGGGCTATCAGAACCCTTAACATCAGGTTTCTACCTGCGAAGAGTGTTAAAAAAAAACCCAGCTTGTGCATCTACTCGCCAGATCACTAGGAGAATGGTTTGATCTATAAGCAGGGAGAGATCTTCTTCCTGCTCGCTCCATAGATTTCTAAATACATTATGTTTTCTGTGCAGTTTACGCCTCCGTGAAGCACAGGCGCTGGTGTTAATTGATTTTATACGAAGAAGGAAATTTTGAAACTGCCAGAAAACGTAGACAGATTTTCTGCCCCAGAATTGAAGCCTTCACTGCCCGTCCCTCACTTAGACCGCCAGGGTAGTTCACGCGAAAATCCCAATTCACCGTGTCCCTGGCTGTCTTAACACCAATTCCTTCATGAAACTATCTGTTTTTAAACGCCACCATTAACTTTGCACCTCCAGCTGGCTGGACAATCCTGTGCCACCTCCTGCCCGATGGTAGCAGTGAGAAGAGAATGGCCTGGACAGTGCGTTCCTTGCAAACGTGCTCCGTGAATTCCAGGCGACCGTCGAAGAGAAATACAAGAGATTCCACAGATGTTAGAAATCTTAAGCAACGCAAACAAAATGCTGGTTACAAGATTTTTTTTTCTCCATAAATATGGACATGCTGAAAATCCGGAACAAAAGGGTAAAATATTGAGTGGCGCGAAGCGAAGCAGGGGAGTGTAGGATAGACTCAAAATTAGAATAAAAGAAGATTAAGGTGAAAGAATCAGGATCCAAATCGGTCACAAGTTCAATATCACTGACATATGCCGTGGAATTTGTTCTTTTGCGGCAGCTGAGGAGTGCAGTACATAAAAACAAACTATAAATGACAATAAATTATTCTCGCGATCCCAATTATAAAAAGTACAGGGAAAATTCGTCGTAGATGCACTTGGCGGCTAACTTGGCGTATTTCTAACTAATCACAGCGGGAGGCGACTCCGGATGAGATTTTCAATTGTATTAATCCTGTTCTGGAGAGAAGGGTCTTCGAAGTAGAGGACGGGGCTGAGAAAAGGATTCTTCTCGTGCCTTTAAGCAGTTCAGCCGAATTGAGGTTTGAGGCACCGACACCTCATTTATCCTTGCTAGTGACCGAACTCTATCAGGTAAATTATGAGGATCCCGGTAGATTCATTTCCTTCATCCATTCGGTGGCGAAGTAGGTCCCAGATATTCGCCATCCTTTGGTGGGAGTTCAGGGTGAGGAAAGGGCGAGCAGTTTCAAGCTCCTGGGTATCAGCAATTCTGAAGGTCTATCCTGGGCCCAACATACTGATGCAATTACAAATAAGGCAGGACAGCGGCTCTATTTCTTTAGGAGTTTCATGTCATTTGGTATATCACCAACGACAATAGTAAATGGCTACAGATGTACCATGGCGAACATTCTGACTGGCTGCATCACTGTCTGGCATGGAGGGGCCACCGCACAGAACAGGTAAAAGATTCATCCAGCTCCACCATGGATACTAGCCTCTCCAGCATCAAGGACTTCTTGGAAAGGCAATCTCTCAAAAGGCAACATCCATCATTAAGGGCCCTCATCATCCAGGATGTGCTCTCTTACTCATTGCGCCATGGAGGTACAGGAGCCTGAAGGCACATACTCTACATTTTAGGAACAACTTCCTCCCCTCCACCATCAGATTTCCGAATGATCCATGAATCCATGAACTCAACCTTGTTATTCCTTTATATCTGTGCTACTTAGTTGTTTTGTAATTTATAGTAATTTTTATGTTTTTGTACTGTCTTGCTATCACAACACATTTCACACATATAAGACAGTGATAATAAACCTGATTCTGATTGTATCTTCTTACAGTACAACATCTACACTTTTCAGAAAAATTCAGGCAACCAAAATTTAAAAGGACTGGAAGCAATCAGAATCAGATTTAATATCACCAGGATATGTCATGAAATTTGTTGTTTTGAGGCGGCAGTATATTGGATTACATGGTAATAAAAACTGTAAATTACAATAAGAAGGATATATAAAAATTAGTTAAGTAAGTAGTTCAAAAAGTGAAGGAGAAAAAATACAGAGGGAGCATTCATTGGTTCAGTGTCCATTCAGAAATGTGTTGGTGGATTCCTGAAACATTCCTGCACCTCCTCCTTGATGGTAGCAATGAGAAGGGGGCTTGCCTTGTGTGATGGGCATCCTTAATGATGGGTACCACCTTTCAGAGGCATCACGTCTTGAAGATGTCCTGGATGCTGGAGAGGCGAGCACCGTGATGGAGCTGGCTGACTTCACTACTCGCTTCTTCTTCTTTCCAATGCTGATCCTTCAATGAGGACTGGGGTCTTGAGAGTCAAGGGGAAATCCCTTGACTAACTGTTTCTGAAGTCCACAGTCAATTCATTGGTCTTACAGACACTGAATGCAAGGTTGTTGCTGTGACATCACTCAATTAGCTGATATATCTCGCTCCTCGTCACCATCTGAAATGCTGCCAACAACACACATAAAATGCTGGAGGAACTCAGCAGGCCAGGCAGCATCTATGGGAAAAAAAAGTCCAGTCGACGTTTCGGGCTGAAATCCTTCAGCAGGACTGAACATCCCTGGAAGAGACTTCGCACAGTAGTAATTAAATCACAAACTGCCTTATTGGTATCAGGTGTGATGTCAAAACCTCCTTTGAATCTAAATTATAGCTTGGCTTGAAATGTTAGCTGATGGATGATTACTCCTGTCAATGTGATGCAAGTCCTTTCACACAAGCACAAGAAAATACTGAAATGAAGTTAAAGATGCATTTGGAGTTGAGTTATTACATCAAACTAACTGTGAGAAGTACTGAAAGGGCAGTTTGGAAAGCACAGTAGTCCTGCTGATAGAGACACTGCCTCCCAGTGCCAGAGGTTCAAGCTTGACCATGGACAATGCCTATTAACTCAGGATATACACTGGATTTTGATTAATTGGCCATCAGTTAATTGGGGCAATGCTTATTTAGGACAACACTTAAAGAACAAGAACTGATCAGGAAACTAACAGGGATTTCCTTGTTTATTTGGGACACAATGAGACAGTTGCCAAACATTTTCTGACTAGCATCAGTGGCGTGCATGTCATGTGGCCATTAGACACTGCAACATGGCTAAGAGCAAACAGTTTTTAAATAGCATCACTTGCATGTTTGTGTTCAAAAAGCAATGATTTTTCTCATTGATAGTTGGTGAGCAATAAATAGTAAGACAATTCAGAACTGTTTTGCTCACTCTGATTTCAAGCATTCAGGCTTGGAGATGCCAGAAATGGCCAGGAGTGAAAATAAAACAGTTTCACTACTTCAATGAGTTCGGAACTACGAAATCTTTGTCGGTAGGGTATTGGCCCAATAATTTGCAACTCTGAGCTGACTCAAGCAGGCTTGTTCTCCAAACGTTGGTTCAAGCAGGAAGAGAAACAAATGAGGCAGATGGAGTCAGAGACAACAGACGTGTGGAATGTTCTGTGGGAGTTGATTAAGTTGTACGGGAAGTAGGATCCTTCACAAAAAAACAGATTTTGAATTAAAACCTCCATCACATGCACTCAGCTCAAAACCTAACTGCCAAAATCTTTCCCTCATCCCTGCAACAGAATCATACTTCTCTGAAAACTGTGAGCAGAGCTAGATAACGGGAAGGAGATTAATACATTTTCCAGTGTACTCCATAAGGAATCCATTAATCATACTTAACTGTTTATCAGTGCAAAAGTAACTTTAACTCTCAAGTGACAACAAATGTGAAGTGAAGTGTGAAACACCTCATGATCCGTCTGGGTAGCCTCCAATATGATGGCATGAACATCAATTTCCCTGACTTCTAGTAATTTCTCCCCCATTCCCTTTCTCTCTATTTCCATTCTACATTTTGGCTCCCCTCCCACCCCTTCTTTTCTTCTCATCAGCCATCACCTCTCTCTGGTGCCCCTCCTCCTCCCCTTTCTCCCTTGGTCCACTCTTCTCTTCTGTCAGATTATTTCTTCTCCAGCCATTTACCTTTTCTACCTATCACCTGCCAGCTTCTCATGTCATCTCCCCACCCACCCACCTGGCCTCACCTATCACCTGCCAGCTTCTCACATCATCTCCCCACCCACCCACCTGGCCTCACCTATCACCTGCCAGCTTCTCACATCATCTCCCCACCCACCCACCTGGCCTCACCTATCACCTGCCAGCTTCTCACATCATCTCCCCACCCACCCACCTGGCCTTACCTATCACCTGCCAGCTTCCCCTCTCCCACCTTCTTACTCTGGTTTCTTCCTCTTTCTTTTCCTGTCCTGATGAAGGGTCTCAGCCCAAAACGATGCATCCATTGATGCAGCCTGTCCTGCTGAGTTCCTCCAGCGTTTTGTAAATGTGAAAGGTGTAAGGTCTGAGAGGGGGATTCGATCTTGTCATTGTTAAATACCTTTCACTAGGCAATGATCAGCATGGGACCTTCTGTAGGGTCTGCCAGAGAGGGACATGCTGGGTTTTGTGGGAGTTTTCCTCAGCAGATTACCAGAGTAAGAAAAACACTAACAAGCACAAAGACCTTGCTTGGCTGAGAGTGAGAGAGACCTTCCCTGTTAGATCCTCCCCTCTCTCACTCCCAACTCACGCTGCCTTTCAGGTAGCTGTGGTACAGATGAGACAGTCGTTCAAAACACAAGAAATTCTGCAGATGCTGGAAATCTTGAGCAACGTGCACAAAATGCTGGAGAAACTCAGCAAGTCAGACAGCATCTATGGAGGGGAATAAACAGTCGACATCTCAGTCCAAAACCCATCAGTGAAATGTATTGTTTGCAGTCAGTCCAAAGATGTGCTGGGGCAACCTGCAAGTGCTCTGTGATTACAACACCAATAGAGCATACCCACGACTTACTAACCCTAGCCTGTAGATCTTTGGAATGTGGGGTGAAACTGAAACACCCAGAGGAAGCCCACACTGGCACAGGAGAAACATACAAGCTCCTGATAGACAGCGTCAGGAACTGAACCCTGATTACTTGTACTAAATAACGCTTCATGGGTGGTAAGGAGGAAAAATGAGAAGCAATGGTACCTTGTAAATAGAAAGTGTTTGCTGTATTCCACAGTGAATATATCAACTTTATGACACTGTGAATGTTAAAAGAAAGACATTTAATGGTCAAGTTGTGTTTTCTGTGCATAGTTTTATAATTCAAGCTCATCTTTGAGGTAGAACTTAATTGGAAACACAAACATAAGAACACACAAATATATAAACAAAAGTTTCCACCACTTTCACATTGCCCCTGCCCCAAGTCACCTCGTGTTCCCCATCACAAATGAATAAGTTTTAGATTCAGGTTTATTTATCACATGTACATCACAACATAGAGTACTGTGCAAATGTCATAGGCACACATATATAGCCATGGAGCCTAAGACTTTTGTCAAAGTGGGGTGGAGAGTGAGTTTGTAAATCTGGCGGGGGGTGCAAAGGATGTTGGAAATAGCCTGGGAGGGGGGTAGGACAGGGGGCAGAGAAGGAGTGCCAAGGGCAGGGGTGACACGAATGCAGACATACCCAGCCCTGAGGCACCAGGCAAGATTATTCATTCGCTTGGAAGATTTATTCATTTGGAATTATTCATTCCAAATAATTGGTTTGTTGATCGTTACTGAACATCTCTCTGGTGTTTCCCGCCCCTCCCCCTTTCCTTCTCCTCTACTTGAATCCCTTTGCAATAAAAGATAATGTTCTGTTGGCTTACCATTTACCGGCTGAACTTGTTTACAGACATTTTGCAGATCATTTTAAACAAAATAAACTTCATTCATTATATAAAAAAAGTTATTTTACAAGAATAAATCATGCAGTGCCTTTTCCTTCTTACATTCATTGAGTGGTGTTGAATTACCTTTCTTAAAGCCACAGAATGTCACCACTCATATGGCCCTCTGGGGTGGTAAGCTGCTACAGCAATTGAAGGGCTTCTTCAGTCAACCTGGTCCCTCTTGTCCGGCAGTAAAAAAATCCTGTACTGTGGTCCTCTCCACTGAGCGGGCACCATTGGACACTACTGGGATAAACAACATCCTTGACAGCGATGGGAACATTTTTATTGTATCTATCTATTGAGATACAGTGTGGAATAGGCCTGTCTGGCTCTTCAAACCACGCTGTTTAGTAATCGCTGGGTTTAATCCTAGCCTAATCATGGGACAATTTACAACAACCAATTAACCTACCAACCAGTGTGTCTTTGGACTATGGGAGGAAACCCACATGGTGACAGGGAGAAAGTACAAACTCTTTACAGGTAGCACTGGGAAATGAGTCCATTTTGCTGGTACTGTAAAGTGTTGTGCTAACCACTACGCTATTGTGCTGCCCTAATTTAATGTAGTCAGCGTCATTCCCTATGTGCCTATTGTAGTATTTTACAGCATCCTAGAACGCAATTTGTAATAAAGTTATTTTTGTAAAAAACGAGCCCTTGGCGGTGGCTGTTTACTCCCACAGCCCAATGCAATCTTTAGCAAGTCCTCCACTGGGATATCTTGATCTCACTATATCTTGGAACCCTGCAATCTCATATCACTGAGATAAAATCCTTTGTTTATATGTCTCTCTTGTCAGAATGGACGGAACAAAACATTCCTTCAAGAAACATAAATGCAACAGTTCACTCTTTTGTCTTTTCATTCAATTCATTTCTTGCCATATAGGACCAGCTCACTAAGCGAGGCATTTGGTTGATAAATCAATTCAGGAAACCTCCACCCAGAAGGCTTTGCATAAGAAAGGAAATTGGTGATGTTTCAGGAAGTCCACCTTTGTGTTGTAATTTGGAACATTCAACTTGCTGTTAGTCGTAATTATCTCATTTACATGAAGTCTGAGCTGCCTTTTCAAGTAACTCTTGTCAGGACATGTTATTCTGTGCTGTTTAAAGGCAGGAGATTCAGCAGATACTGGAAATCCAGAGCAACACACACAAAATGCAGGAGGAACTCTACAGACTATGTACATTACTAATAAGAGATATTTTTGCAGTTTCTTACAACTTAAGCTATCAAATAGAAACACACACCATGGTAGTGTCGTGACTAATGTGACATGGTTACAGCTCCCCCTCTTCTCACAGCTGCCAAATCCAAAGGAACGGCAGAGGCTGATACCGTTTAGTACCAGCAGCATTGCAGGAGTTGCCGGTCAGTGTTGAACTCAATGGAGGACTGACTGCCTTAGGGACTCTAGTTCCCGATATTTTCTTTGGGTTCACTCCCAAATCCTTCCCCATGAGTGGGTATAGCTGTAAGGTAACTGAAGTTTGAGATCAGTTTTCCTTCTAGGTGAGTTGCCTACCATGGCTGTTGAGCCCCATCTGCCGGAAACAGCTGGTTTTAAGGCACCAATAACCCGCTTTTGCCCCTTCTCTTGTCAGTAGAAATGGTTCCACTAGGCTTAGTAGCTAAGGCACATTATGACCTTAAGCAACTGTGCTGTTTCTGCTGCTGGACCGTCAAGTCATCAGCCAGGTCAACCCGTCTCCAGACGTTTCATCCCCTAACCCGGAGCATCCTCGGGGTGGTGGGACAGCAGAAGGTGATCAGTCTTCTACCCCCGATGGTCAGACTTCCTGCTACTATCGTCCCTTCGCAGCCGAAGCCAACTGGATGCTCTCTCTGCTGCGTGAGCCATGGTGTTTACGGCTCTCTTCCTGGTTCTCCCTAAAGCTGCCATCATCTTCCAGCATGACATAGCAGGAAAGCCTCTTACCCCCACTTCGGCAGGTCCGCCAGCCTTGCCGTCTGCGGACCACTGCCAGGTCTTCATACCTCACAAGCTTCCTCTCGTGGGCCTCTTGGCATCGGGTCTCCCATGCACATGAAGGCCAGGAACTGGACCTGGTTGTCAGAAGCTATTTGAGATGCATGCCATTGAAAGCATTTAGTAGGTAGAGAGAGCTTATCCCCATTACTACCCCCAGCTATAACAACCTTAAGGAACCAGGGTAGTAGACATTACTTGTTTTTATTCAGGTATTTACTTTTCCTTCCAATCATCAAGTTCTTAATCCCTTATCTCCTGAAAGCATTAATCAACATTACAGTACAGATCCAAAGGCAGGTCAGTGTCTTGCAAATCACAAAATGGAGTCTACTACACCCTTATCTTGAAGGAACTCTTGATTCTTCAGCAAAAACAGTCACAATCTTATCATGGGTGATAAGACTTTTGATGAGATTCATTGGTTTACAATTGATGATTTCAGCAGAGTTATTTTGCCTCATGGTTAAATTTTTTTTTGATGACATGATTAATTTTCATTGTACCTGATCTTTAGTTCTGTTTATATTTTATTAGTTTTAGTAAAACTAATTTCCATAGAATAATTATTGGATGTATCACTGAATGATAGTCTGAGAGGACTAGAATATAAAAGCAAGGATGCTCACTACTAAAATCGAGGCGAGAAGACTGCAACTAACGGGTCACTGTCTACGCCACCCTGAGCTACCTGCCAGCCTAGTCATCACCTGGGAGCCCAAGCATGGGAGGATGAACCCTGGGCGCCCTCCCAAGACGATGGTCAACACGCTCCTAGAAGATAGCGGGGCAGCTAATGTAGATGAACTGAGCACACTGATGAGAGAGTGGGAGGAGTGGAGAGCCCGTCATCATGCCCGGCGCCGGCCCCCCAGGCCTGAGTCGACGTGGTAGTTGTAGTAGATGTAATGTTGAGGCTTTATAAGGCATTGGTCATTTCATATTAGAAGTACTGTGATCAGTTTTGGGCCCCTTATGTTCTGGCGTTGGAGAGGGTGCGGAAATGGTTCTCAAAAATGATCCTGGGAAGCTCTGCGTCTGTACTTGCTTGAGTTTAGAAGAATGAGGGAGGAATCTCATCAAAACCTGTTGAATATTGAAAGGTTTAGATAGAGTGCGTGACGAGAAACCTAGGCAAGGATGGTTAGAACCCAAGTGCTGGAGCATCGAAGACTAGAATCGAGGCACGATACAGGACTGACATATCTATCGATGGCCTCTTCTACTGTGGCAGTGAGGCTACACTCAGATTGGAGGAGCAACACCTTATGTTCTGTCTGGGGAGCCCCCAACCTGACGGCATGAACATCAATTTCTCGAAGATCCAGGTGTGGCCCTCCCCTTCTCCTTCATCATTCCCCATTCACTTTTCCCTCTCTCAGCTTATCACCTTCACTTCCCTCTGGTGCTCCTCCACCTTCCCTTTCTTCCATGGCTTCTGTCCTCTCCTATCAGATTCCCCTTCTCCAGGTCTTTATCTCTTTTACCAATTGATGTCCCAGCTCTTTGCTTCATCACTCCTCCTTTCCTGGTTTCACGTATTACCTACTACCTTGTACTTCTTCCTCCCCTTCCCCACCATCTTACTTCCTTCTCATCTTTTTCCTCCAGTCCTGATGACAGGTCTCAGCCCAAAACGTTGACTATTTACTCTTTTCCACAGATACTGCCTGGCTTGCTGAGTTCCTCTAGCATTTTATGGGTGTTGCTTGGATTTCCAGCATCTTCAGATTTTCTCTTGTTTGAAATTATACAACATGTAAGACAGTGATAATAAACTTGATTCTGATTTTGGGATGTTATTTTCATACAGCATCTACACTTTCCTCAAAAGTCACAGTAACCAACACTGGAAAGGCTGGAAATAATTTTATGTAGTATCACGTGCTTCTGTGTTGTATGAAACTCAATTTAGAACACACTCTTTATCAGAGTTGATCCTTTGTGAGAGGTTCCATTGTTTAAAAAAGGCTCAAAAAGTCAGCCGGGAAATTATAGGCCGGTAAGTTTGACATTGGTAGTAGGTAAATTATTGGAAGGAATACTAAGAGATAGGATCTACAAGTATTTGGATAGACAGGGACTTATTAGAAAAAGTCAGCATGACTTTGTGCGTGGTAGGTCATGTTTAACCAATCTATTAGAGTTTTTCGAGGAAGTTATCAGGAAAGTGGATGAAGGGAAGGCAGTGGATGTTGTCTACATGGACTTCAGTAAGGCCTTTGACAAGGTCCCGCATGGGAGGTTAGTTAGGAAGATTCAGTCACTAGGTATACATGGTGAGGTAGTAAATTGGATTAGACATTGGCTCAATGGAAGAAGCCAGAGAGTGGTAGTGGAGGATTACTACTCCAAGTGGAGGCCTGTGACTAGTGGTGTGCCACAAGGATCAGTGCTGGGTCCATTGTCATTTGTCATCTATATCAATGATCTGGATGATAATGTGGCAAATTGGATCAGCAAATTTGCTGATGACACAAAGATCGGAGGTGTAGTGGACAGTGAGGAAGGTTTTCAAAGCTTGCAGAGGGATTTGGACCAGCTGGAAAAATGGGCTGGAGAATGGCAGATGGAGTTTAATGCGGACAAGTGTGAGGTATTGCACTTCGGAAGGTCAAACCAAGGTAGAACATACAAGGTAAATGGTAGGACACTGAGGAGTGCAGTAGAGCAGAGGGATCTGGGAGTACAGATACATAATTTCCTAAAAGTGGCATCACAGGTGGATGGGGTCGTAAAGAGAGATTTTGGTACATTGGCCTTTATGAATCAAAGTATTGAGTATAATAGTTGGAATGTAATGGCGAGGTTGTATAAGACATTGGTGAGATCGAATTTGGAGTATTGTGTGCAGTTTTGGTCACCTAATTACAGGAAGGATATTAATATTTAAGAATAAGGGGTAGGCCATTTAGAACAGAGATGTGGAAAAACTTTTTCACCCAGAGAGTGGTGGATATGTGGAATGCTCTGCCCCAGAAGGCAGTGGAGGCCAAGTCTCCAGATGCATTCAAGAGAGAGTTAGATAGAGCTCTTATAGATAGCGGGGTCAAGGGATATGGGGAGAGGGCAGAAATGGGGTACTGATTGTGTATGATCAGCCATGATCACAGTGAATGGCGGTGCTGGCTAGAAGGGCCAAATGGCCTACTCCTGCACCTACTGTCTATTGTCTATAATAAGGTTGAAAGAGTGCAGAGAAGGTTTACAAGGATGTTGCTGGAAATTGAGAAACTGAGTTACAGTGAAAGGTTGAATAGGTTAGGACTTTATTCCCTGGAGCGTAGGAAAATGAGGGGTGATTTGATAGAGGTATATAAAATTATGATGGGTATAGGTAGAGTGAATGCAAGCAGGCTTTTTCCACTGAGGCTAGGGGAGAAAAAAACCAGAGGTCATGGGTTAAGGGTGAAGGGGTTAAAGTTTAAAGGGAACATTGGGGGGGGGGCTTCTTCACACAGAGAATGGTGGGAGTGTGGAATGAGCTGCCAGATGAAGTGGTGAATGTGGGCTCACTTTTGACATTTAAGAAAAACTTGGACAGGTACATGGATGAGAGGGGTTTGGAGGGATATGGCCCAGGTGCAGGTCAGTGAGACAAGGCAGAAAAATGGTTTGGCACAGCCAAGAAGGGCCAAAAGGCCTGTTTCTGTGCTGTAATGTTCTATGGTTCTATGTTGAACATTCCTCTATAAATTGAAAGATGGAAGGTTAGCTTTACTTGACACATATACATTGAACCACACAGTGAAATGTGTTATTTTGGCATCAATGACCAACACGGTGTCACCAGGCTTCTGGCACCAACATGGGATGCCCACAACTTACTAGTTCAAAGTTCAAAGTAAATTTATTACCGAAGTACATATATGCCACCGTATACAACCCTGAGGTTTGTTTCCTTGCAGGCAAGTATGACAAATTCATAATAGAATTATCGCCACACTCTAACCTGTATGCCTTTGGGAGGAAGGCAGAGCTCCCAGAGGAAAACTCTTCAGTCAAGATGGAGAAAATACAAATTCAATGCATTGTGTAATGATTGATCTGTATAAACAGTGTGCAAGAGAAGCTTTTCACTGTATCTCGGTATGTGTGACAGTAATAAACCAATTCCAATGCCAATAGCTTGCCTGACCAGCTTGGGACTTTATCCAAATGAGGATAATTTACTACGTTTTATCAGATCTATGCCCGGCAGCTGATCAATATTTGGTATTTCAAACCGATCAATAGTGTGCATGTATGAGATTGTTATGTTTACAGTGATTGTCATCCTGCGTCAGGTGGACTATGGAAGTGTCTGGAGGAATTGATAAACACTTGGGTTTAAGTTGTGTTCTGTTATTGTCAATAGGTTTTTATATTATATCCCAGCTGACTGTAACTCAGCCTTGGACTAAATTCACAGTGCAATGTAAAATTCTCAGACAATATTTTATATCCCAGCTGACTTAACTCAGCCTTGGAATAAGTTCACAGCACAATGCAGAATCAGACAATATGTAGTTTCCTCCAGCTTTTCTGTTGTAAAGTTTAGACTTCCAGTTGGATATTGAAACAGAGAACAGGTACAGCTTCTTCCCCTCTGCCATCAGATTTATAAATGGTCAATGAATCCATGAACACTATGTCATTGTTCCTTTGTTTTTGGTGCTACTTATTTGTTTTAGAATTTATAATAAATTTTATGTTTTGCGCTATATTGCTGCCACAAAACAACACATTTTAGATTTCAGATTTCAGATCCATTTATTTGTCACAAATAGATTGAACCATGCAGTGAAATGTGTCGTTTGCATTAGCAACCAACACAACCGAGGGTGTGCTGAGGGCAGCCCGCAAGTGTTGTCACATATTCTGGCACCAACGTAGCATGGCCAAGATGTTTGATTTCAATGCTTGATTTCCACGATGTCAATTTCACAGTAATTTCACAGTAAACCTGATTCGGATTCTGATCCCAAGGCATATTATCATATTTCAGAGCAATTGGGTATGAGGAGGTCTCGGCAGGTTTGATCACCACAGCTCTAAATTGCCATTTGTATCTGAGGCATGCAAAAGCTAGAATAGGCAACATAAAGCTCAAGTTCAATTTCAGTTTATTGTCATTCCCAATGTTCCCTCCAATTGTTCCTTTTACTGCTGGACGGATATTTTTACATGGCCTGAAAACTGCGCTGCACTTGAAATGTTTTATTTTGTAACATGTATATTATGGCATCGGCGGTCAGCAGGTTGGCGGTTTATTAACAACAAGCTATTGGTTTCCGTTGTGTTTATTGTTACAATTTGTAACAGTGCTGTAACTTGAAACTCTGACAATGTAAATATGTCAAAGCTCTAAAATGTTTCAAAGTAAAGGTTGTGTTTCATTTATTATTTAGAAAATTTATGGATTATATTAATCAACACAATTAATTACAGGGTATTTCACAATTATATTAACATAGATTTCAAAATTATACTGTGCTGTACACATGTATACAGCTAAACAAAACAATGTCCAAGTTGCAAAATGCAGTACATATAGTTGTACACAGCACATATAATTCCAATAAAACACAATACAGTCATAAAATAATATTAGCACAAGTTGCTGAATGGCATAACCTGGTTTGATGGTGCAATCTTCAAGAGAGGTACCAAAGATACAGTCTCTGCGGTACACTCCAAATACGCTGGCCGAATAAGTTAACCAACTCAAAGTATTTTCTGAGGTCCACACCCACTACCCTGTGGACCTCGTTTCGTTCATTCAGCCTGGCAGCCCTTTTCTTCTGTATATATGATGTCAGATTCTCAGATCAAATTCTGCTCTGCTTTGTCACAGAAAGCGGTTGCTAGGTAGAGAGAGGAAAAGATCCAAAGATGATTTATTTATTTTTTATTTAGAGATAAACCACAGTAACAGGCACTTCAACCCAATGAGCTCACTATGCTCAATTACACCCACATGACCGATTAACTTGCTAATCTGTACATCTTTGGAATGTGGGAGGAAACCAGAGCACCCAGAGGAAACCTACGCGGTCATAAGGGAAATGTACAAACTCCTTACAGACAGTGGCAAGAATTCAACCCAGGTCGCTGGTGCTGTAACAGTGTTACACAAACTGCCCCCAGTACAAAGTGCAAAGAAACATACGGAGAGAACTATTATTTTTTTAAAATTTTGTTTAGAAATACAGCACGGTACCAAGTCCTTCTGGCCTAACAATCCCGCACCACCCAAATACACCCAGGTGACCAATTAAGCTAAAAATCCATACGTCTTTGGAATGACAGAGGGAAAAAGAGCACTGTAGGAAGCCCGTGTGGTCATGGGAACAACATACAAATTCTTTCCAGGCAGCTGCAAATTGAACCTGGGTTGCTGGTGCTGTATGGCCTCAGTCGTAGTAAGGACTAGGCCTCAAGCCATAGTTTACAGCTGCCCAGGAGAGTGGTGTCAGAGTTGGTGCATTCCACCGGAGGCGGTGTGGCGTGGCGTCCAAGCTGAGGTCAGTGCTGCCCCCTAGTGTTAGCTCAGGAGAAGACAAGCCGTGTTGTGTTCGACTGCAGATTTCTGCAACTTTCTTAGACTCAGGATCTTGGACTATGCTATTTTTACGACTGCAGTTTACTGATATCTTACATATGCTTGCTATCATATACATATGCTATATGTGCCTTGTGTTGTGTGTGACTATTGATAATGTGTTTTGCACCTTGGCCCTGGAGTAACTGTGTTTTGTCTGGCTGTATTCATAGGCAGTCATGTAAGGCTGACTGACAACTAAACGTGAACAATATTGAACTGTAGTGTCACGCTAACCATTATGCTATTGTGCTGCCCCCAGTACAATGTGCACTGAAACATACAGAGAAAGTCATTTTTTGCATTTTATTTAGAGATACAGTACAGTAACAGGCCTTTCTGCCCTAATGAGTCTGCACCACCCAATTATACTGAGATACTCCACACAATTAACCTACTAGCCCATATGTATTTGCAATGTGGGAGGAAAGCAGAACATGCTTCAGCTAAGAATGGGTTAAGGCTAGTAAGTTGTGTGGATGCACTGTTGGCACTGGAAACCTGGCAATACTTGTGGGCTGCCCCCCCACCCAGCACATCCACAGACTATGGGACAAGTAATACATTTCACTGTGTTTTGCTGTACATGTGACGAATAAAGCTAATCTTATACAGTACACAGAGAACGAAGCCACTGGTCTCCTAAATTCTCCTCCAACTACCATAAACACATCTGGTCTCACCCTATAACAGATATTCCATTTGTTCTATCCATCCCTTTTTCACCTTCTCTGTCACTTAAAATTTTCTGGTTTTTCTCTTTTTCCTAGTTTTGAGAAATGGTTCCAAACCGAAAAGATTAGCTGCTTCTCTTTCCCCCGATGATCCGCTGAACGTTTCTAACATTTTCTGTCTTTATGTTTATTTTATTTCAGCTGGAGACAAACGGTGCCTTTCACTGCATGTTTCGATATATGCGTGACAAATAAAGCTAATCTTAAAAAGAAAAATTGGACAGACAAAGCACAAGTTTGCCACATTTCCAAATGGAACTGGAGTGCATCCTATGTCTATAAGGGATTAACAAGCTAATCAGGAGTAAGTGAAGTGCAATTGAAATGGGGTATCCAAGAATCAATACTTTGCTTTTAAACTCTGAAGTATAGACCCAGGAGGATCACACTATTAATTGGCTGTTCTAATTCAACTCATAAAGGGTCAACTAAAAAGCCACTAGGCCTAGTAAGCTACATTTGTGTCACTGTTATCCAGAGACTCAAATAACATGTCATTGGCAGAAGTAGTGACAGCTTTCTCCACCAGCACAACACACCAGGAAATAAACATTAACAAAAAGGCCCGGCAGAGGATATACTGCTTGCGGCATTTGGTAAAGTTCCCCAGAACATACTGGTGATATTCTACACTGCCATCACAGAGAGCACCCTCACATCAGCCTTCACTGTCTGCTTTGGTGTGGCACCCTCTCACAATATACAAAAACCTTCAGGTCACCAAAAGATCTTTGACTGTAGTCGACCATCATTGCAACACTTGTATGTGTCCAGGACAAAGAAGAGGGCAGGAATAATCTTCCCACCTAGCAAAAGCTCCTTTCTGGAAAGTGTTATAGGGCTATTAAAACAAAACCTTCTGATCAACCATTCTAGTTAGCCGCCTCCCTACCTCCTCAATCACTGCACTGTAAACTCTTTAAACCACTTCTTACAATGCTGCGTACATTGTAAATACACAATGGTAGCTATGTATTTATGCACAATTTATTCCACATCTGTACATTGAACTCTAACTTTATTTTTTTGTAATTCTTTATTCTGTATAATTGTTGGATTATTTTTTGTTGCATGTCACACTCTGATCAACACACCGTAGCAAATTCCTAATAAACGTAAATGTATATGGTGAATAAAGTTGATCCTTGAGAAAATCTAAAACAAAGAAAAACTCCATATTGCATGGATGAGTAAAAAAATGTTTTATAGATATGACTGCTATTGGACTTGCTGTTTTGTAGAGATGACAGCATGAACATAAATTTCTCTAACTCCCAGTAATTTCTCCCTAATCCCCCTTCTCTCTTTTTCCATTCCCCATTCTGGGTCCCCTCTTACCCCTTCTCTTCTCCTCCCCTGCCCTTCACCTCATTCTGGTCCCCCTTCTCTTTCTCTTTCTCCCATGGTCCACTCTTCCATTTTAGCAGATTCATCCTTCTTCAGCCCATTTCATCTTCCACCTATCACCTCCGAGCTTCGTACTTCATCTCCCCCTTCCCCACCCACCCACCTTCCCCCTCACCTGGATTCACCTATCACCCGGCAGCTTGTTCACCTTCCCCTCTCCCACCTTCTTATACTGGCCTCTTCCATTTCCTTTCCAGTCCTAATGAATGGTGTCAGCCTGAAACATCAGCTGTTTATTTCCCTCCATAGACACTGCCTGACCTGCTGAGTTACTTCAGCATTTTGTGTGTTACTTGTGGAGATAACTAATATATAACCAGAATCAGGTTTAATATCACTGACATCTGTCATGACATTTGTTGCTTTGCAGCAACAGTACATTATTGCAATACATAAAAAATGCATCATAAATTACAAGAAGAAATATATATTAAAATTAAATTAAACACGTAGTGCAAAGAGAGAGAGAAAAACCACTGAGGTGGTGTTCATGAGTTAATGTCCGTTCAGAATTCAGATGGTGGAGGGGAAGAAGCTGTTTCTAAAACATCGAGTGTGTGTCCTCAGGCTCCTGTACGTCCTCTCTGATGGTAGAAAGGAGAAGAGGGCATGTCCTGGGTGATGGAGATCCTTAATGGTGGATGCCACCTTTTGAAGATGTCCTTGATGCTGGGGATGCCAGTGTCCACGATGGAGCTGAATGAATTTACAACCCTTTGCAGCTTTTCCTGATCTTGTGTAGTGGCTCCTGCATACCGGATGGTTTTGCAGCCAGTTAGAATGCTCTCCACTGTACATCTGTAGAAGTTTGCCAGTCTGTGTTGGCAGACTAAATTTCCTCAAACTCCTCGTGAAATATGGCTGCCGTCGTGCCTTCTTTGTGATTGCATCGATATGTTGGGCCCAGGTTAGATCGTCAGAGACGTTGACACCCAGGAACTTGAAACTGCTCACTCTCTCCACTGCTGATCACTCATAAAGAATGTTCACTTTTATTACTGCGGATTCAAGCTGGCAAGCGGTGTAAGATTCAAGTTTAAATCTAGTTTAAGATGAAAGTTTGTTCGTTGTCGTTCTTTAAAGGAGGGCAAAATGATTGTTACTCTGGATCTCATGCAGCACAAATAAACACAGTAAGCAAAATGAACACAATAAAAATAGAAGCAATCCTATAAAACACAATATACTAGTAACTAAATGTGTCTGTGTACACATAAGATTAGTTTACACACATGGAGTAAATGTTTTTCCATCCTGCGGTGTACTTTCTTTCATTGATTCTATTGTGTTTCTTGTATTTACAGTGATTGCTTTCAATCTCACTTTTGTGTATGGTGACATACTGTAGGTGCACAGTATGAGACAACCTTTGAGCTTTGATTGTATGTACATATATATAAAGTAACACCTGGTGCAGGAGTATCTGTACATAAGGTGACTGACAGGAAATGATAAAGTTACTAAGTCACTCTTGGCAGCAGTAACTCAAACACACTTCCTCTCATCCGACTGGTGCTAGGTGTTTCTTCCTTCACCGTAGAAAGCATCATGTCCAGATACGTCAGAGCTTGGCATGGCAACTGCTCCACCTGTGGCCGCAATAAACTGCAGAGAGTTGTGGACAAGGCTCGGCACATCACGGAAGTCAACCTCCCCTCCATGGATTCTGTCTGCACTTGCTGCCTCAGTGAAGTAGGCAGCGTAAAGGTTGAACAAGTTAGGTCTTTATTCTTTGGAGCGCAGAAGGTTGAGGGGGGACTTGATAGAGGTATTTAAAATTATGAGGGGGGATAGATAGAGTTGACGTGGATAGGCTTTTTCCATTGAGAGTAGGGGAGATTCAAACAAGAGGACATGAGTTGAGAGTTAAGGGGCAAAAGTTTATGGGTAACACGAGGGGAAACTTCTCAGAGAGTGGTAGCTGTGTGGAATGAGCTTTCAGTAGAAGTTGTAGAGGCAGGTTCGGTATTGTCATTTAAAGTAAAATTGGACAGGTATATGGACAGGAAAGGAATGGAGGGTTATGGGCTGAGTTCAGGTCGGTGGGACTAGGTGAGAGTAAGCGTTCAGCACGGACTAGAAGGGCCAAGATGGCCTGTTTCCGTGCTGTAATTGTTATATGGTTATTATCAAAAACCCCACCCACTCAGACATTCTTTCTTTCCTTCCCTCTCATCTGGCAAAAGGTACAAAACCCTGAAAGCACATACAACCTAGGACAGCCTTTACCCCACTCTTAAAAAACTTAGTAGAGAAGATACTCTACCTCATTACGGCTTGAGCCTACTGTCTATCACAGAGGGAAATCTCAGATGGGTGTGCCATAATTTGACCTCTGTATTATTCAGGAAGTCATGGGGTTTTATAAAATAGTGATTCATAAAAGTCTTCCTTACAGTACAGTCTCACAACCTATCTCATTATGACCTTGCACTTACAGTTTACCTACACTGCACTTTCTCTGTAACTGTTACACTTTATTCTGCATTCCGTTATTGTTTTTTTTTCTTAATCTTGGTATATGTGGCAATAATAAAAACCATTTACCCTTATGAAAATTTCCCCCAAATATATCATAATATTTAACATATTGTCTGTTGCATACAATGGTCCATTGGAATCAATCTCCACTTACCCCCTGCACATTAAAAGTTCAAAAGTAAATTTATTATCAGAGTACATATATGCTATCATACAGCATACAATCCCGAAGATTCATTTTCTTGTGGGCATTCACAAAAAATACAAAGAAATACAATAGAATTGATGAAAGACCACACACAAGACAGACAAACAACCAAAGTGCAAAAGGCAATAAATGGTAAATACAAAAATAAAAATATAAATGTATAAATAAACCATAAATATTAATAACACGAGACAACGAGTCCTTCAAAGTGAGTCTATAGGTTGTGGGAACTGTTTAATGTTAGGGTGAGTGAAGTTATCCCCTCTGGTTCAGGAGCCTGATGGTTGAGGGGTAATGATTGTTCCTGAATTTGGTAGTGAGGGTCTGAGGCTCCTGAACTGTCTTCCTGATGGTTGAGGGGTGATAACTATTCCTGAACCTGGTGGCGTGGGCCCTGAGGCTCCTGTGCCTCCTTCCTCATAGTACCATGAAGAATTCATCATGAAACACAGAGCTGTGGGCTCATCTACAGCACCTGTAACGAATGTCTGAAAAAAAAGGCCTTTTGTTACCAGATTTGTGGTACATTGATGGCAGGGTGCAGTCTGCAATGAAGTAAAATGGAGACATCTGCTCTAATGCTAGTGTTTACACTAAACTTAATGTGGGCAGAGAAGTGATAAACCATACAACCTAAAGTGCTCATATAACAGTGCGGATAAAGCTGTTGGGTAACACTTCAATGTTAGTGACCTGAAATGATCTTCCCTTGAGCATCATCTGAATAGGCCAACTTTTTTTTGTACAGTTAGCAGCTCATGAATGCAATCAACTCCCTGAAGGTGTATAAAAACTTGTGAAAGTGCAAGGTTTTCCAGGTCACTGGTGACTCTGGTGGCAAAGGTATTATCTTCAAACATTTAGATGGAGTTAGATTGCTGAATCAATTCGGACAGGGCAGAGTCCCAATTAAAAGTTTCGCATATAGTTTTAAACATTTGCATTCTTAAATGCAACATGAAGCTAAGAGTGAAACTATGTTTTTCTCTGTCACTGAAAATAGTTTTGAAACAGTCCACTCAGGTTTATTACATTGCAACCTATTCTTTTGCGGGTAGTGTAAAAGTAGTGGAATGAGAGATCAATATATCCAGCGATGGACAGGTGTTCTCCCATTGCAATCCTCAAACTTCCTTTTCATAGCATAGAAAACTAAAAAATCATTAAGATGGTAAAGATGGAATGCAAAAGTAAGCTAGCCAATAATATTAAAGAAGATACCAAAAGTTTCTTTAGCTACATAGAGTGTAAAGGAGAGGTGAGAGTGGACATTGGACTGCTGAAAAATGGTGCTGAAGAGGTAGTAATGGAGGACAACAAAATGGTGGATGAACTGCGTAAGGATTTTGCATCAGTCTTCACTGTGGAAGACACTTGCAGAATGTGGAATTTCCCGGTGTCAGTGGGCATGAAGTGTATGAGGTTAACATAACGAGAGAGAAGGTTCTTGGGAAACTGAAAGGTCTGAAGGTAGATAATTCACCTGGACCAGTGGTGTATATGCTCATTGGGTTTTGAAAGAGGTGGCTGAAGAGATTCTGAAGGCATTGGTAATGATCTTTCAAGAATCACTAGATTCTGGTAGACTGGAAAACTGCAAATGTCACTCCACTGTTCAAGAAGGGAGAGAGGCAGAAGAAAGGAAACTATAGGCCAGTTAGTCTGACCTCAGTGGTTGGGAAGATGTTGGAATCAATTATTAAGGACGAGGTCTCAGGGTATTTGGAAGCACATGATAAAATAGGCTGTAGTCAGCATGGTTTCCTCAAGGGAAAATCCAAGAAGAAACAACAAGCAGGATAGACAAAGGAGAATCAGTTGATGTTGTGCACTTGGATTTTCAGAAGGCCTTTGACAAGGTGCACACATGAGGCTGCTTAACAAGCTAAGGGCCCATGGTATTACGGGAAAGATTCTAACATGGTTAAAGCAGTGGCTGATTGGCAGGAGGCAAAGAGCGAGAATAAAGGGAGCCTTTTCTGGTTGGCTGCCAGTGACTAGTGGTGTTCCACAGGGGTCAGTATTGGGACTGATTCTTTTTTACGTTATATGTCAATGATTTGGATGATGGAATTGATGGCTTTGTTGCAAAGCTTGCAGATAATATGAAAATAGATGGTGGGGCAGGTAATTTTGAGGAAGTAGAGAGGCTACCGAAGAACTTAGACAGGTTGGCAGAATGGGCAAAGAAATGGCAGATGGAAAACAGTGGCAGGAAGCCTAAAGGTTAATTAGCAGGTTGAGTCTGTGGTGAGGAAGGCAGATAGAATGTTAGCATTCATTTCAAGAGGACTAGAGTATAAAAGCAAGGATGTAGTGTTGGAACTCTATAAAGCACGGGTGAGGTATCATTCGGAGTATTGTGAGCAGGTTCGGGCCCGTTATTCATAGAAGGGAGGTGCTGAAGCTGGAGACAGTTCAAAGGAGGTTCACAAAGGTTACTCCAGGATTGAATGGCTGTCATATGAAGAACATTTGATGGCTCTGGGCCTGTGTTAAGGAGAATTCGGAAGAATGAGGGGTGACCTCATTGAAACCTTCAAATGGTGAAAGACCTCGATAGAGTGGATGTGGAGAGGATGCTTCTGATGGTGGGAGAATCTAAGACCAGAGGACACAGCCTCAGAATGGAGGGGTGTCCTTTTTAGAAAAGAGATGAGAGGAACTTCTTTAGCCACAGAGTGGTGAATCTGTGGAACTTTTTGCAACAGGTAGCTGTGGAGGCCAAATCTTTATGTATATTTAAGGCAGAGGTGACAGATTTTCGATCGATCAGGGCATGAAGGGATACGGGGAGAAGACAGGAGTTTGGGGCTGAGCGGAAATTTGGATCAGCCATGATGAAATGGTGAAGCAGACTCGATGAGCCAAATTGCCTAATTCTGCTCCTATCTCCTATGATCTTATGGTCTAAGCTGTCTTAAAACAAAAGAAGCTGTTAATATATTAAGATACATACTCTCTGTGGTCACTTTATTAGGTACACTTGTACACCTGCTCATTATTGCAAATATCTAATCAGCCAATCATGTGGCAGCATCTTGATGCATAAAAGCATGCAGACATAGTCTAAAAGTTCAGCTGTTGTTCAGACCAAGCATCAGAATAGATAAGAAATGTGACCTAGGTGACTTTGACCGTGGAATGCTTGTTGGCGCCAGATGGGGTAGTTTGAGTATCTCAGAAACTGCTGATCTCCTGGGATTTTAAGGTGATTGCAGGAAAGAATGGGAGGATTTCAGAGGTAGATTTTTTTTACCCAGAGAGCGGTAAGTGCATTAAATGCTTTGCCAAGGGTGGAGGTACAGCCAGGTATATTCGAGACATTCAAGAAACTTAGACAGGCGCATGGGTGATAGGAAAATGGAGGGTTATGTGGGAGGGAAGGGTTAGAAAGGTTAAAAGTCAGCACAATATCATGTAGGGCTTTTGTTGCCTCTGCTAGCCTGCAGGTCACCCTTGGGCAAGGTGTAGCACCTACTTAAGCCCCCAATCAAAGTCAGATAAAGCCATGGGAGCAGGTGGTGGATGGTTGTATCAGCAGTGGTGAAGTTATGCGACCACTTGATGCCACACAGACAATCTCTGAAGAGTATTGACGATGTCTGGGGTCACCCACCTTGTAAAGACACTGCCCTGAAGAAGGCAATGGCAGAGTGCTTCTGAAGAAAATTTTGCCAAGAACAATCATGGTCATGGATTGTTAGAGAAAAGAATAAGAACAAAAGCGTGAAAGGGGTCTTCCCCACAGGCACAGATTAAAGGCAGATGAGAAACCATGATCACCCACGTCATTGACAAGTCACATAATGACGGTGATACTCTGGAGTTCCAGCATTTGCAGAATCTCCTGCATTTGTATTTTCAGTATCATTTTCTATATGCTGACTGCTTTGGCACACTCACTCGATTGTGTAAACTAAGCCCCACCCATCTGTGTTACATCTTAATTGGTGAGAAATGATGGTGTGATATTACAAACAGCAGAATCATTGCAGAATTATTTGTACCCACGCTGTCTGCTTTCCGGTGAAGTGAGACGATGTTACGAAAGATGAAATGATAATCGAAAATCATAAATTTTAACTATTAACGTATTATATATTTTTATTAATTACTTTCTTTGGAAATGATACTTATAGCATTGAACAATATAAATACCTCAATCTCTTGGAGGAATTCCTTTTGCCGGAGGATGGCAAGACTGTGGAATTCATTGCCGCGGACCGCTGCGGAGGCCAAGTCATTGGGTATATTGAAAGCGGAGGATGATAGGCTCTTGATTAATCAGGTGTCCAAAGTTGTGGGAAGAAGGCAGGTGAGTGGGGTTGAGAGGGAAAATAAATCAGTCATGATGTGATGGTGGAGCAGACTTAACAGGCTGAACGGCCTAGTTCTTCTATGCCTTTTGGCTTTTAAGATTCAACCTCATTAAAAAACTAAAACTTCTATACGCACATCTGCAGTGTATGCATTGTAGTGTAAATAAATACTATTAAAATTCAAAAGTTTAGAGTTTGGCTTTCAGATTCAATTTCTCATATGCACATTGGAACATAAAGTGAAATCTTTCGTTTTACGCTGACAAGCAGCTCAAGCTAGGGATGGATCGACCGTGACGGAGTCTCCCGTTGCTCCACTCCTGCACTGACCCTGACGGAGTCTCCCGTTGCTCCACTCCTGCACTGACCCTGATGGAGTCTCCCGTTCCTCCACTCCTGCAGCAACCCTGACGGAGTCTCCCATTCCTCCACTCCTGGACTGACCTTGACGGAGTCTCCCGTTCCTCCACTCCTGCACCGACCCTGACGGAGTCTACCGTTACTCCACTCCTGCATCGACCGTGACGGATTCTCCCGTTCCTCCACTCCTGCACTGACCCTGACGGAGTCTCCCGTTCCTCCACTCCTGCACCGACCCTGATGGAGTCTCCCATTCCTCCACTCCTGGACTGACCCTGACGGAGTCTCCCGTTCCTCCACTCCTGCACCGACCCTGACGGAGTCTACCGTTCCTCCACTCCTGCATCGACCGTGACGGATTCTCCCGTTCCTCCACTCCTGCACTGACCCTGACGGAGTCTCCCGTTCCTCCACTCCTGCACCGACCCTGATGGAGTCTCCCGTTCCTCCTCTCCTGCACTGACCCTGACGGAGTCTCCTGTTCCTCCACTCCTGCACTGACCCTGACGGAGTGTCCCGTTCCTCCACTCCTGCACTGACCCTGACGGAGTCTCCCGCTCCTCCACTCCTGCATTGACCCTGACGGTGTCTCCCGTTCCCCCACTCCTGCACTGACCCTGACGGTGTCTCCCGTTCCTCCACTTCTGCACTGAACCTGACGGAGTCTCCCGTTCCTCCACTCCTGCACTGACCCTGACGGAGTCTCGCGTTCCTCCACTCATGCATTGACCCCGACGGAGTCTCCCGTTCCTCCACTCATGCACTGACCCTGACGGAGTCTCCCGTTCCTCCACTCCTGCATTGACCCTGACGGAGTCTCCTGTTCCTCCACTCCCGCACCGACCCTGACGGAGTCTCCTGTTCCTCCATTCCTGCACCGTCCCTGACGGAGTCTCCCGTTCCTCCACTCCTGCACTGACCCTGACCGAGTCTCCCGTTCCTCCACTCCTGCACTGACCCTCACTGAGTCTCCCGTTCCTCTACACCTGCACTGACCCTGACGGAGTCTCCCGTTACTCCACTCCTGCACTGACCCTGACGCAGTCTCCCTTTCCTCCACTCCTGCATATACCCTGACGGAGACTGCCGTTCCTCCACTCCTGCATCGACCCTGACGGATTCTCCCGTTCCTCCACTCCTGCACTGACCCTGACGGAGTCTCCCACTCCTCCACTCCTGCACGGACCCTGACGGAGTCTCCCATTCCTCCACTCCTGGACTGACCCTGACGGAGTCTCCCGTTCCTCCACTCCTGCACCGACCCTGACGGAGTCTACCGTTCCTCCACTCCTGCATCGACCGTGACGGATTCTCCCGTTCCTCCACTCCTGCACTGACCCTGACGGAGTCTCCCGTTCCTCCACTCCTGCACCGACCCTGATGGAGTCTCCCGTTCCTCCTCTCCTGCACTGACCCTGACGGAGTCTCCTGTTCCTCCACTCCTGCACTGACCCTGACGGAGTGTCCCGTTCCCCCACTCCTGCACTGACCCTGACGGAGTCTCCCGCTCCTCCACTCCTGCATTGACCCTGACGGTGTCTCCCGTTCCCCCACTCCTGCACTGACCCTGACGGAGTCTCCCGTTCCTCCACTCCTGCACTGACACTGACGGAGTCTCCTGTTCCTCCACTCCTACACTGACCCTGACGGAGTCTCCCGTTCCTCCACACCTGCCCTGACCCTGACGAAGTCTCCCGTTCCTCCACTCCTGCATCGACCCTGACGGATTCTCCCGTTCCTCCACTCCTGCATTGACCCTGACGGATTCTCCCGTTCCTCCATTCCTGCACTGACCCTGACGGAGTCTCCCGTCCTCCACTCCTGCACTGACACTGACGGTGTCTCCCATACCTCCACTTCTGCACTGACTCTGACGGAGTCTCCTGTTGCTCCATTCTTGCACTGACCCTGACGGAGTCTCCCGTTCCTCCACTCCTGCACTGACCCTGACGGTGTCTCCCGTTCCTCCACTTCTGCACTGAACCTGACGGAGTCTCCCGTTCCTCCACTCCTGCACTGACCCTGACGGAGTCTCGCGTTCCTCCACTCCTGCATTGACCCCGACGGAGTCTCCCGTTCCTCCACTCATGCACTGACCCTGACGGAGTCTCCCGTTCCTCCACTCCTGCATTGACCCTGACGGAGTCTCCTGTTCCTCCACTCCTGCACCGACCCTGACGGAGTCTCCTGTTCCTCGATTCCTGCACCGACCCTGACGGAGTCTCCCGTTCCTCCACTCCTGCACTGACCCTGACCGAGTCTCCCGTTCCTCCACTCCTGCACTGACCCTGACGGAGTCTCCCGTTCCTCTACACCTGCACTGACCCTGACGGAGTCTCCCGTTACTCCACTCCTGCACTGACCCTGACGCAGTCTCCCTTTCCTCCACTCCTGCATATACCCTGACGGAGACTGCCGTTCCTCCACTCCTGCATCGACCGTGAAGGATTCTCCCGTTCCTCCACTCCTGCACTGACCCTGACGGAGTCTCCCATTCCTACACTCCTGCATTGACCCCGACGGAGTCTCCCGTTCCTCCACTCATGCACTGACCCTGACGGAGTCTCCCGTTCCTCCACTCCTGCATTGACCCTGACGGAGTCTCCCGTTCCTCCACTCCTGCACCGACCCTGACCGAGTCTCCCGTTCCTCCACTCCTGCACCGACCCTGACGGAGTCTCCCGTTCCTCCACTCCTGCACTAACCCTGACCGAGTCTCCCGTTCCTCCACTCCTGCACTGACCCTGACGGAGTCTCCCGTTCCTCCACTCCTGCACTGACCCTGACCGAGTCTCCCGTTCCTCTACTCCTGCATTGACCCTGACGGAGTCTCCCGTTCCTCCACTCCAGCACTGACCCTGACCGAGTCTCCTGTTCCTCCACTCCTGCACTGACCCTGACCGAGTCTCCCGTTCCTCTACTCCTGCACTGACCCTGACGGAGTCTCCCGTTACTCCACTCCTGCACTGACCCTGACGGAGTATCCCGTTCCTCGACTCTTGCACCGACCCTGACGGAGTCTGCCGTTCCTCCACTCCTGCATCGACCGTCACGGATTCTCCCGTTCCTCCACTCCTGCACTGACCCTGACGGAGTCTCCCGTTCCTCCACACCTGAACCGACCCTGATGGAGTCTCCCGTTCCTCCTCTCCTGCACTGACCCTGACGGAGTCTCCTGTTCCTCCACTCCTACACTGACCCAGACGGAGTCTCCCGTTCCTCCACTCCTGCACTGACCGTGACGGAGTCTCCCGTTGCTCCACTCCTGCAATGACCCTGACGGAGTCTCCCGTTCCTCTACTCCTGCATTGACCCCGACGGAGTCTCCCGTTCCTCCATTCATGCACGGACCCTGACGGAGTCTCCCGCTCCTCCACTCCTGCACCGACCTTGACGGAGTCTCCTGTTCCTCCACTCCTGCATCGACAATGACGGAGTCGCCCGTTCCCCCACTCCTGCACTGACCCTGACGGAGTCTCCCATTCCTCCACTTCTGCACTGACCCTGACGGAGTCTCCCGTTCCCCCACTCCTGCACTGACCCTGACGGTGTCTCCCGTTCCTCCACTTCTGCACCGACCCTGACGGAGTCTCCCGTTCCTCCACTCCTGCACTGACACTGACGGTGTCTCCCGCTCCTCCACTCCTGCACCGACCCTGACGGAGTCTCCTGTTCCTCCACTCCTGCATCGACAATGACGGAGTCTCCCGTTCCCCCACTCCTGCACTGACCCTGACGTAGTCTCCCGTTCCTCCACTCCTGCACTGACCCTGACGGTGTCTCCCGTTCCTCCACTTCTGCACTGACCCTGACGGAGTCTCCCGTTCCTCCACTCATGCACTGACCCTGACGGAGTCTCCTGTTCCTCATCTCCTGCACTGACCCTGACGGAGTCTCCCCCTCCTCCACTCCTGCACTGACCCTGACGGAGTATCCTGTTCCTCATCTCCTGCACTGACCCTGACGGAGTCTCCCGTTCCTCCACTCATGCACTGACCCTGACGGAGTCTCCTGTTCCTCATCTCCTGCACTGACCCTGACGGAGTCTCCCGTTCCTCCACTCATGCACTGACCCTGACGGAGTCTCCCGTTCCTACACTCCTACACTGACCCTGACGGAGTCTCCAGTTCCTCCAATCATGCACTGACCCTGACGGAGTCTCCCGTTCCTCCACTCCTGCATTGACCCTGACGGAGTCTCCCATTCCTCCACTCCTGCATTGACCCTGACGGAGTCTCCCGTTCCTCCACTCCTGCACCAACCCTGACGGAGTCTCCCGTTCCTCCACTCCTGCACTGACCCTGACGCAGTCTCCCTTTCCTCCACTCCTGCATATATCCTGACGGAGACTGCCGTTCCTCCACTACTGCATTGACCCTGACGGAGTCTCCCGTTCCCCCACTCCTGCACTGCCCCTGACGGAGTCTCCTGTTCCTCCACTCCTACACTGACCCAGACGGAGTCTCCCGTTACTCCACTCCTGCATCGACCCTGATGGATTCTCCCGTTCCTCCACTCCTGCACTGACCCCGACGGAGTCTCCCGCTCCTCCACTACTGCACTGACAATGACGGAGTCTCCCGTTCCTCCACTCCTGCACCGACACTGACGGAGTCTCCTGTTCCTCCACTCCTGCACTGACACTGACGGAGTCTCCCGTTCCTCCACTCCTGCATTGACACCGATGGAGTCTTCCGTTCCTCCACTCATGCACTGACCCTGACAGAGTCTCCCGTTCCTCCACTCCTGCACCGACCCAGACGGAGTCCCCCGTTCCTCCACTCCTGCACCGACCCTGACGGAGTCTCCCGTTCCTCCACTCCTGCACTGACCCTGACCGAGTCTCCCGTTCCTCCACTCCTGCACTGACCCTGACGGAGTCTCCCGTTCCTCTACTCCTGCACTGACCCTGATGGAGTCTACCGTTACTCCACTCCTGCACTGACCCTGATGGAGTATCCCGTTCCTCCACTCCTGCACCGACCCTGATGGAGTCTGCCGTTCCTCCACTCCTGCATCGACCGTGAAGGATTCTCCCGTTCCTCCACTCCTGCACTGACCCTGACGGAGTCTCCCATTCCTCCACTTCTGCGCTGACCCTGACGGAGTCTCCCGTTCTTCCACTCCTGCACTGACACTGACGGTGTCTCCCGTTCCTCCACTTCTGCACTGACCCTGACGGAGTCTCCTGTTGCTCCATTCTTGCACTGACCCTGACGGAGTCTCCCGTTCCTCCACTCCTGCACTGACCCTGGCGGTGTCTCCCGTTCCTCCACTTCTGCACTGACCCTGACGGAGTCTCCCGTTCCTCCACTCATGCATTGACCCTGACGGAGTCTCCCATTCCTACACTCCTGCATTGACCCCGACGGAGTCTCCCGTTCCTCCACTCATGCACTGACCCTGACGGAGTCTCCCGTTCCTCCACTCCTGCATTGACCCTGACGGAGTCTCCCGTTCCTCCACTCCTGCACCGACCCTGACCGAGTCTCCCGTTCCTCCACTCCTGCACCGACCCTGACGGAGTCTCCCGTTCCTCCACTCCTGCACTGACCCTGACCGAGTCTCCCGTTCCTCCACTCCTGCACTGACCCTGACGGAGTCTCCCGTTCCTCCACTCCTGCACTGACCCTGACCGAGTCTCCCGTTCCTCTACTCCTGCATTGACCCTGACGGAGTCTCCCGTTCCTCCACTCCAGCACTGACCCTGACCGAGTCTCCTGTTCCTCCACTCCTGCACTGACCCTGACCGAGTCTCCCGTTCCTCAACTCCTGCACTGACCCTGACGGAGTCTCCCGTTACTCCACTCCTGCACTGACCCTGACGGAGTATCCCGTTCCTCGACTCTTGCACCGACCCTGACGGAGTCTGCCGTTCCTCCACTCCTGCATCGACCGTCACGGATTCTCCCGTTCCTCCACTCCTGCACTGACCCTGACGGAGTCTCCCGTTCCTCCACTCCTGCACCGACCCTGACCGAGTCTCCCGTTCCTCCACTCCTGCACCGACCCTGACGGAGTCTCCCGTTCCTCCACTCCTGCACTGACCCTGACCGAGTCTCCCATTCCTCTACTCCTGCATTGACCCTGACGGAGTCTCCCGTTCCTCCACTCCAGCACTGACCCTGACCGAGTCTCCTGTTCCTCAACTCCTGCACAGACCCTGACGGAGTCTCCCGTTCCTCTACTCCTGCACTGACCCTGACGGAGTCTCCCGTTACTCCACTCCTGCACTGACCCTGACGGAGTATCCCGTTCCTCGACTCTTGCACCGACCCTGACGGAGTCTGCCGTTCCTCCACTCCTGCATCGACCGTCACGGATTCTCCCGTTCCTCCTCTCCTGCACTGACCCTGACGGAGTCTCCTGTTCCTCCACTCCTACACTGACCCAGACGGAGTCTCCCGTTCCTCCACTCCTGCACTGACCGTGACGGAGTCTCCCGTTGCTCCACTCCTGCAATGACCCTGACGGAGTCTCCTGTTCCTCCACTCCTGCACCGACCCCAACGGAGTCTCCCGTTCCTCCACTCCTGCACCGACCGTGACGGAGTCTCCCGTTCCTCCACTCATGCACTGACCCTGACGGAGTCTCCCGTTCCTCTACTCCTGCATTGACCCCGACGGAGTCTCCCTTTCCTCCATTCATGCACGGACCCTGACGGAGTCTCCCGCTCCTCCACTCCTGCACCGACCTTGACGGAGTCTCCTGTTCCTCCACTCCTCCATCGACAATGACGGAGTCTCCCGTTCCCCCACTCCTGCACTGACCCTGACGGAGTCTCCCATTCCTCCACTTCTGCACTGACCCTGACGGAGTCTCCCGTTCCCCCACTCCTGCACTGACCCTGACGGTGTCTCCCGTTCCTCCACTTCTGCACCGACCCTGACGGAGTCTCCCGTTCCTCCACTCCTGCACTGACACTGACGGTGTCTCCCGCTTCTCCACTCCTGCACCGACCCTGACGGAGTCTCCTGTTCCTCCACTCCTGCATCGACAATGACGGAGTCTCCCGTTCCCCCACTCCTGCACTGACCCTGACGTAGTCTCTCATTCCTCCACTTCTGCACTGACCCTGACGGAGTCTCCCGTTCCTCCACTCCTGCACTGACACTGACGGTGTCTCCCGTTCCTCCACTTCTGGACTGACCCTGACGGAGTCTCCTGTTGCTCCATTCTTGCACTGACCCTGACGGAGTCTCCCGATCCTCCACTCCTGCACTGACCCTGACGGTGTCTCCTGTTCCTCCACTTCTGCACTGACCCTGACGGAGTCTCCCGTTCCTCCACTCATGCACTGAGCCTGACGGAGTCTCCTGTTCCTCATCTCCTGCACTGACCCTGACGGAGTCTCCCCCTCCTCCACTCCTGCACTGACCCTGACGGAGTATCCTGTTCCTCATCTCCTGCACTGACCCTGACGGAGTCTCCCGTTCCTCCACTCATGCACTGACCCTGACGGAGTCTCCTGTTCCTCATCTCCTGCACTGACCCTGACGGAGTCTCCCGTTCCTCCACTCATGCACTGACCCTGACGGAGTCTCCCGTTCCTACACTCCTACACTGACCCTGACGGAGTCTCCCGTTCCTCCAATCATGCACTGACCCTGACGGAGTCTCCCGTTCCTCCACTCCTGCATTGACCCTGACGGAGTCTCCTGTTGCTCCATTCTTGCACTGACCCTGACGGAGTCTCCCGATCCTCCACTCCTGCACTGACCCTGACGGTGTCTCCCGTTCCTCCACTTCTGCACTGACCCTGACGGAGTCTCCCGTTCCTCCACTCATGCACTGACCCTGACGGAGTCTCCTGTTCCTCATCTCCTGCACTGACCCTGACGGAGTCTCCCCCTCCTCCACTCCTGCACTGACCCTGACGGAGTATCCTGTTCCTCATCTCCTGCACTGACCCTGACGGAGTCTCCCGTTCCTCCACTCATGCACAGACCCTGACGGAGTCTCCTGTTCCTCATCTCCTGCACTGACCCTGACGGAGTCTCCCGTTCCTCCACTCATGCACTGACCCTGACGGAGTCTCCCGTTCCTACACTCCTACACTGACCCTGACGGAGTCTCCCGTTCCTCCAATCATGCACTGACCCTGACGGAGTCTCCCGTTCCTCCACTCCTGCATTGACCCTGACGGAGTCTCCCATTCCTCCACTCCTGCATTGACCCTGACGGAGTCTCCCGTTCCTCCACTCCTGCACCGACCCTGACGGAGTCTCCTGTTGCTCCACTCCTGCACCGACCCTGACGGAGTCTCCCGTGCCTACACTGCTGCACTGACCCTGACCGAGTCTCCCGTTCCTCTACTCCTGCAATGACCCTGACCGAGTCTCCCGTTCCTCCACTCCTGCACTGACCCTGACGCAGTCTCCCTTTCCTCCACTCCTGCATATATCCTGACGGAGACTGCCGTACCTCCACTACTGCATTGACCCTGACGGAGTCTCCCGTTCCCCCACTCCTGCACTGCCCCTGACGGAGTCTCCTGTTCCTCCACTCCTACACTGACCCAGACGGAGTCTCCCGTTACTCCACTCCTGCATCGACCCTGACGGATTCTCCCGTTGCTCCACTCCTGCACTGACCCTGACGGAGTCTCCCGCTCCTCCACTACTGCACTGACCCTGACGGAGTCTCCCGTTCCTCCACTCCTGCACCGACACTGACGGAGTCTCCTGTTCCTCCACTCCTGCATCGACCCTGACGGAGTCTCCCGTTCCCCCACTCCCGCACTGACCCTGACGGTGTCTCCCGTTCCTCCACTCATGCACTGACACTGACGGAGTCTCCCGTTCCTCCACTCCTGCATTGACACCGACGGAGTCTTCCGTTCCTCCACTCATGCACTGACCCTGACAGAGTCTCCCGTTCCTCCACTCCTGCACCGACCCAGACGGAGTCCCCCGTTCCTCCACTCCTGCACCGACCCTGACGGAGTCTCCCGTTCCTCTACTCCTGCACTGACCCTGACCGAGTCTCCCGTTCCTCCACTCCTGCACTGACCCTGACGGAGTCTCCCGTTCCTCTACTCCTGCACTGACCCTGATGGAGTCTACCGTTACTCCACTCCTGCACTGACCCTGACGGAGTATCCCGTTCCTCCACTCCTGCACCGACCCTGATGGAGTCTGCCGTTCCTCCACTCCTGCATCGACCGTGAAGGATTCTCCCGTTCCTCCACTCCTGCACTGACCCTGACGGAGTCTCCCATTCCTCCACTTCTGCACTGACCCTGACGGAGTCTCCCGTTCTTCCACTCCTGCACTGACACTGACGGTGTCTCCCGTTCCTCCACTTCTGCACTGACCCTGACGGAGTCTCCTGTTGCTCCATTCTTGCACTGACCCTGACGGAGTCTCCCGTTCCTCCACTCCTGCACTGACCCTGGCGGTGTCTCCCGTTCCTCCACTTCTGCACTGACCCTGACGGAGTCTCCCGTTCCTCCACTCATGCATTGACCCTGACGGAGTCTCCCATTCCTACACTCCTGCATTGACCCCGACGGAGTCTCCCGTTCCTCCACTCATGCACTGACCCTGACGGAGTCTCCCGTTCCTCCACTCCTGCATTGACCCTGACGGAGTCTCCCGTTCCTCCACTCCTGCACCGACCCTGACCGAGTCTCCCGTTCCTCCACTCCTGCACCGACCCTGACGGAGTCTCCCGTTCCTCCACTCCTGCACTGACCCTGACCGAGTCTCCCGTTCCTCCACTCCTGCACTGACCCTGACGGAGTCTCCCGTTCCTCCACTCCTGCACTGACCCTGACCGAGTCTCCCGTTCCTCTACTCCTGCATTGACCCTGACGGAGTCTCCCGTTCCTCCACTCCAGCACTGACCCTGACCGAGTCTCCTGTTCCTCCACTCCTGCACTGACCCTGACCGAGTCTCCCGTTCCTCTACTCCTGCACTGACCCTGACGGAGTCTCCCGTTACTCCACTCCTGCACTGACCCTGACGGAGTATCCCATTCCTCGACTCTTGCACCGACCCTGACGGAGTCTGCCGTTCCTCCACTCCTGCATCGACCGTCACGGATTCTCCCGTTCCTCCACTCCTGCACTGACCCTGACGGAGTCTCCCGTTCCTCCACACCTGAACCGACCCTGATGTAGTCTCCCGTTCCTCCTCTCCTGCACTGACCCTGACGGAGTCTCCTGTTCCTCCACTCCTACACTGACCCAGACGGAGTCTCCCGTTCCTCCACTCCTGCACTGACCGTGACGGAGTCTCCCGTTGCTCCACTCCTGCAATGACCCTGACGGAGTCTCCCGTTCCTCCACTCCTGCACCGACCCCGACGGAGTCTCCCGTTCCTCCACTCCTGCACCGACCGTGACGGAGTCTCCCGTTCCTCCACTCATGCACTGACCCTGACGGAGTCTCCCGTTCCTCTACTCCTGCATTGACCCCGACGGAGTCTCCCGTTCCTCCATTCATGCACGGACCCTGACGGAGTCTCCCGCTCCTCCACTCCTGCACCGACCTTGACGGAGTCTCCTATTCCTCCACTCCTGCATCGACAATGACGGAGTCTCCCGTTCCCCCACTCCTGCACTGACCCTGACGGAGTCTCCCATTCCTCCACTTCTGCACTGACCCTGACGGAGTCTCCCGTTCCCCCACTCCTGCACTGACCCTGACGGTGTCTCCCGTTCCTCCACTTCTGCACCGACCCTGACGGAGTCTCCCGTTCCTCCACTCCTGCACTGACACTGACGGTGTCTCCCGCTCCTCCACTCCTGCACCGACCCTGACGGAGTCTCCTGTTCCTCCACTCCTGCATCGACAATGACGGAGTCTCCCGTTCCCCCACTCCTGCACTGACCCTGACGTAGTCTCTCATTCCTCCACTTCTGCACTGACCCTGACGGAGTCTCCCGTTCCTCCACTCCTGCACTGACACTGACGGTGTCTCCCGTTCCTCCACTTCTGGACTGACCCTGACGGAGTCTCCTGTTGCTCCATTCTTGCACTGACCCTGACGGAGTCTCCCGATCCTCCACTCCTGCACTGACCCTGACGGTGTCTCCCGTTCCTCCACTTCTGCACTGACCCTGACGGAGTCTCCCGTTCCTCCACTCATGCACTGACCCTGACGGAGTCTCCTGTTCCTCATCTCCTGCACTGACCCTGACGGAGTCTCCCCCTCCTCCACTCCTGTACTGACCCTGACGGAGTCTCCTGTTCCTCATCTCCTGCACTGACCCTGACGGAGTCTCCCGTTCCTCCACTCATGCACTGACCCTGACGGAGTCTCCTGTTCCTCATCTCCTGCACTGACCCTGACGGAGTCTCCCGTTCCTCCACTCATGCACTGACCCTGACGGAGTCTCCCGTTCCTACACTCCTACACTGACCCTGACGGAGTCTCCCGTTCCTCCAATCATGCACTGACCCTGACGGAGTCTCCCGTTCCTCCACTCCTGCATTGACCCTGACGGAGTCTCCCATTCCTCCACTCCTGCATTGACCCTGACAGAGTCTCCCGTTTCTCCACTCCTGCACCGACCCAGACGGAGTCCCCCGTTCCTCCACTCCTGCACCGACCCTGACGGAGTCTCCCGTTCCTCCACTCCTGCACTGACCCTGACCGAGTCTCCCGTTCCTCCACTCCTGCACTGACCCTGACGGAGTCTCCCGTTCCTCTACTCCTGCACTGACCCTGATGGAGTCTACCGTTACTCCACTCCTGCACTGACCCTGACGGAGTATCCCGTTCCTCCACTCCTGCACTGACCCTGACCGAGTCTCCCGTTCCTCCACTCCTGCACTGACCCTGACGGAGTCTCCCGTTCCTCTACTCCTGCACTGACCCTGATGGAGTCTACCGTTACTCCACTCCTGCACTGACCCTGACGGAGTATCCCGTTCCTCCACTCCTGCACCGACCCTGATGGAGTTTGCCGTTCCTCCACTCCTGCATCGACCGTGAAGGATTCTCCCGTTCCTCCACTCCTGCACTGACCCTGACGGAGTCTCCCATTCCTCCACTTCTGCACTGACCCTGACGGAGTCTCCCGTTCTTCCACTCCTGCACTGACACTGACGGTGTCTCCCGTTCCTCCACTTCTGCACTGACCCTGACGGAGTCTCCTGTTGCTCCATTCTTGCACTGACCCTGACGGAGTCTCCCGTTCCTCCACTCCTGCACTGACCCTGGCGGTGTCTCCCGTTCCTCCACTTCTGCACTGACCCTGACGGAGTCTCCCGTTCCTCCACTCATGCATTGACCCTGACGGAGTCTCCCATTCCTACACTCCTGCATTGACCCCGACGGAGTCTCCCGTTCCTCCACTCCTGCACCGACCCTGACGGAGTCTCCCGTTCCTCCACTCCTGCACTGACCCTGACCGAGTCTCCCGTTCCTCCACTCCTGCACTGACCCTGACGGAGTCTCCCGTTCCTCCACTCCTGCACTGACCCTGACCGAGTCTCCCGTTCCTCTACTCCTGCATTGACCCTGACGGAGTCTCCCGTTCCTCCACTCCAGCACTGACCCTGACCGAGTCTCCTGTTCCTCCACTCCTGCACTGACCCTGACCGAGTCTCCCGTTCCTCTACTCCTGCACTGACCCTGACGGAGTCTCCCGTTACTCCACTCCTGCACTGACCCTGACGGAGTATCCCGTTCCTCGACTCTTGCACCGACCCTGACGGAGTCTGCCGTTCCTCCACTCCTGCATCGACCGTCACGGATTCTCCCGTTCCTCCACTCCTGCACTGACCCTGACGGATTCTCCCGTTCCTCTACTCCTGCATTGACCCCGACGGAGTCTCCCGTTCCTCCATTCATGCACGGACCCTGACGGAGTCTCCCGCTCCTCCACTCCTGCACCGACCTTGACGGAGTCTCCTGTTCCTCCACTCCTGCATCGACAATGACGGAGTCTCCCGTTCCCCCACTCCTGCACTGACCCTGACGGAGTCTCCCATTCCTCCACTTCTGCACTGACCCTGACGGAGTCTCCCGTTCCCCCACTCCTGCACTGACCCTGACGGTGTCTCCGGTTCCTCCACTTCTGCACCGACCCTGACGGAGTCTCCCGTTCCTCCACTCCTGCACTGACACTGACGGTGTCTCCCGCTCCTCCACTCCTGCACTGACCCTGACGGAGTCTCCCGTTCCTCTACTCCTGCACTGACCCTGATGGAGTCTACCGTTACTCCACTCCTGCACTGACCCTGACGGAGTATCCCGTTCCTCCACTCCTGCACCGACCCTGATGGAGTCTGCCGTTCCTCCACTCCTGCATCGACCGTGAAGGATTCTCCCGTTCCTCCACTCCTGCACTGACCCTGACGGAGTCTCCCATTCCTCCACTTCTGCACTGACCCTGACGGAGTCTCCCGTTCCTCCACTTCTGCACTGACCCTGACGGAGTCTCCTGTTGCTCCATTCTTGCACTGACCCTGACGGAGTCTCCCGTTCCTCCACTCCTGCACTGACCCTGGCGGTGTCTCCCGTTCCTCCACTTCTGCACTGACCCTGACGGAGTCTCCCGTTCCTCCACTCATGCATTGACCCTGACGGAGTCTCCCATTCCTACACTCCTGCATTGACCCCGACGGAGTCTCCCGTTCCTCCACTCATGCACTGACCCTGACGGAGTCTCCCGTTCCTCCACTCCTGCATTGACCCTGACGGAGTCTCCCGTTCCTCCACTCCTGCACCGACCCTGACCGAGTCTCCCGTTCCTCCACTCCTGCACCGACCCTGACGGAGTCTCCCGTTCCTCCACTCCTGCACTGACCCTGACCGAGTCTCCCGTTCCTCCACTCCTGCACTGACCCTGACGGAGTCTCCCGTTCCTCCACTCCTGCACTGACCCTGACCGAGTCTCCCGTTCCTCTACTCCTGCATTGACCCTGACGGAGTCTCCCGTTCCTCCACTCCAGCACTGACCCTGACCGAGTCTCCTGTTCCTTCACTCCTGCACTGACCCTGACCGAGTCTCCCGTTCCTCTACTCCTGCACTGACCCTGACGGAGTCTCCCGTTACTCCACTCCTGCACTGACCCTGACGGAGTATCCCGTTCCTCGACTCTTGCACCGACCCTGACGGAGTCTGCCGTTCCTCCACTCCTGCATCGACCGTCACGGATTCTCCCGTTCCTCCACTCCTGCACTGACCCTGACGGAGTCTCCCGTTCCTCCACACCTGAACCGACCTTGATGGAGTCTCCCGTTCCTCCTCTCCTGCACTGACCCTGACGGAGTCTCCTGTTCCTCCACTCCTACACTGACCCAGACGGAGTCTCCCGTTCCTCCACTCCTGCACTGACCGTGACGGAGTCTCCCGTTGCTCCACTCCTGCAATGACCCTGACGGAGTCTCCCGTTCCTCCACTCCTGCACCGACCCCGACGGAGTCTCCCGTTCCTCCACTCCTGCACCGACCGTGACGGATTCTCCCGTTCCTCCACTCATGCACTGACCCTGACGGAGTTTCCCGTTCCTCTACTCCTGCATTGACCCCGACGGAGTCTCCCGTTCCTCCATTCATGCACGGACCCTGACGGAGTCTCCCGCTCCTCCACTCCTGCACCGACCTTGACGGAGTCTCCTGTTCCTCCACTCCTGCATCGACAATGACGGAGTCTCCCGTTCCCCCACTCCTGCACTGACCCTGACGGAGTCTCCCATTCCTCCACTTCTGCACTGACCCTGACGGAGTCTCCCGTTCCCCCACTCCTGCACTGACCCTGACGGTGTCTCCCGTTCCTCCACTTCTGCACCGACCCTGACGGAGTCTCCCGTTCCTCCACTCCTGCACTGACACTGACGGTGTCTCCCGCTCCTCCACTCCTGCACCGACCCTGACGGAGTCTCCTGTTCCTCCACTCCTGCATCGACAATGACGGAGTCTCCCGTTCCCCCACTCCTGCACTGACCCTGACGTAGTCTCTCATTCCTCCACTTCTGCACTGACCCTAACGGAGTCTCCCGTTCCTCCACTCCTGCACTGACACTGACGGTGTCTCCCGTTCCTCCACTTCTGGACTGACCCTGACGGAGTCTCCTGTTGCTCCATTCTTGCACTGACCCTGACGGAGTCTCCCGATCCTCCACTCCTGCACTGACCCTGATGGTGTCTCCCGTTCCTCCACTTCTGCACTGACCCTGACGGAGTCTCCCGTTCCTCCACTCATGCACTGACCCTGACGGAGTCTCCTGTTCCTCATCTCCTGCACTGAGCCTGACGGAGTCTCCCCCTCCTCCACTCCTGTACTGACCCTGACGGAGTCTCCTGTTCCTCATCTCCTGCACTGACACTGACGGAGTCTCCCGTTCCTCCACTCATGCACTGACCCTGACGGAGTCTCCTGTTCCTCATCTCCTGTACTGACCCTGACGGAGTCTCCCGTTCCTCCACTCATGCACTGACCCTGACGGAGTCTCCCGTTCCTACACTCCTACACTGACCCTGACGGAGTCTCCCGTTCCTCCAATCATGCACTGACCCTGACGGAGTATCCCGTTCCTCCACTCCTGCACCGACCCTGATGGAGTCTGCCGTTCCTCCACTCCTGCATCGACCGTGAAGGATTCTCCCGTTCCTCCACTCCTGCACTGACCCTGACGGAGTCTCCCATTCCTCCACTTCTGCACTGACCCTGACGGAGTCTCCCGTTCTTCCACTCCTGCACTGACACTGACGGTGTCTCCCGTTCCTCCACTTCTGCACTGACCCTGACGGAGTCTCCTGTTGCTCCATTCTTGCACTGACCCTGACGGAGTCTCCCGTTCCTCCACTCCTGCACTGACCCTGGCGGTGTCTCCCGTTCCTCCACTTCTGCACTGACCCTGACGGAGTCTCCCGTTACTCCACTCATGCATTGACCCTGACGGAGTCTCCCATTCCTACACTCCCGCATTGACCCCGACGGAGTCTCCCGTTCCTCCACTCATGCACTGACCCTGACGGAGTCTCCCATTCCTCCACTCCTGCATTGACCCTGACGGAGTCTCCCGTTCCTCCACTCCTGCACCGACCCTGACCGAGTCTCCCGTTCCTCCACTCCTGCACCGACCCTGACGGAGTCTCCCGTTCCTCCACTCCTGCACTGACCCTGACCGAGTCTCCCGTTCCTCCACTCCTGCACTGACCCTGACGGAGTCTCCCGTTCCTCCACTCCTGCACTGACCCTGACCGAGTCTCCCGTTCCTCTACTCCTGCATTGACCCTGACGGAGTCTCCCGTTCCTCCACTCCAGCACTGACCCTGACCGAGTCTCCTGTTCCTCCACTCCTGCACTGACCCTGACCGAGTCTCCCGTTCCTCTACTCCTGCACTGACCCTGACGGAGTCTCCCGTTACTCCACTCCTGCACTGACCCTGACGGAGTATCCCGTTCCTCGACTCTTGCACCGACCCTGACGGAGTCTGCCGTTCCTCCACTCCTGCATCGACCGTCACGGATTCTCCCGTTCCTCCACTCCTGCACTGACCCTGACGGAGTCTCCCGTTCCTCCACACCTGAACCGACCCTGATGGAGTCTCCCGTTCCTCCTCTCCTGCACTGACCCTGACGGAGTCTCCTGTTCCTCCACTCCTACACTGACCCAGACGGAGTCTCCCGTTCCTCCACTCCTGCACTGACCGTGACGGAGTCTCCCGTTGCTCCACTCCTGCAATGACCCTGACGGAGTCTCCCGTTCCTCCACTCCTGCACCGACCCCGACGGAGTCTCCCGTTCCTCCACTCCTGCACCGACCGTGACGGATTCTCCCGTTCCTCCACTCATGCACTGACCCTGACGGAGTCTCCCGTTCCTCTACTCCTGCATTGACCCCGACGGAGTCTCCCGTTCCTCCATTCATGCACGGACCCTGACGGAGTCTCCCGCTCCTCCACTCCTGCACCGACCTTGACGGAGTCTCCTGTTCCTCCACTCCTGCATCGACAATGACGGAGTCTCCCGTTCCCCCACTCCTGCACTTACCCTGACGGAGTCTCCCATTCCTCCACTTCTGCACTGACCCTGACGGAGTCTCCCGTTCCACCACTCCTGCACTGACCCTGACGGTGTCTCCCGTTCCTCCACTTCTGCACCGACCCTGACGGAGTCTCCCGTTCCTCCACTCCTGCACTGACACTGACGGTGTCTCCCGCTCCTCCACTCCTGCACCGACCCTGACGGAGTCTCCTGTTCCTCCACTCCTGCATCGACAATGACGGAGTCTCCCGTTCCCCCACTCCTGCACTGACCCTGACGTAGTCTCTCATTCCTCCACTTCTGCACTGACCCTGACCGAGTCTCCTGTTCCTCCACTCCTACACTGACCCATACGGAGTCTCCCGTTCCTCCACTCCTGCACTGACCCTGACGGAGTCTCCCGTTGCTCCAATCCTGCATTGACCCTGACGGAGTCTCCCGTTCCTCCACTCCTGCATCGACCCTGACGGATTCTCCCGTTCCTCCACTCCTGCACCGACCCCGACGGAGTCTCCCGCTCCTCCACTCCTGCACTGACCCTGACGGAGTCTCCTTTCCTACACTCCTACACTGACCCTGACGGAGTCTCCCGTTCCTCCACTCCTGCATTGACCCTGACGGAGTCTCCCGTTCCTCCACTCCTGCATTGACCCTGACGGAGTCTCCCGTTCATCCACTCCTGCACCGACCCTGACGGAGTCTCCCGTTCCTCCACTCCTGCATTGACTCCGACGGAGTCTTCTGTTCCTCCACTCATGCACTGACCCTGACGGAGTCTCCCGTTCCTCCACTCCTGCATTGACCCTGACGGAGTCTCCCGTTGCTCCAATCCTGAACTGACACTGACGGTGTCTCCCGTTCCTCCACTTCTGGACTGACCCTGACGGAGTCTCCTGTTGCTCCATTCTTGCACTGACCCTGACGGAGTCTCCCGATCCTCCACTCCTGCACTGACCCTGACGGTGTCTCCCGTTCCTCCACTTCTGCACTGACCCTGACGGAGTCTCCCGTTCCTCCACTCATGCACTGACCCTGACGGAGTCTCCTGTTCCTCATCTCCTGCACTGACCCTGACGGAGTCTCCCCCTCCTCCACTCCTGTACTGACCCTGACGGAGTCTCCTGTTCCTCATCTCCTGCACTGACCCTGACGGAGTCTCCCGTTCCTCCACTCATGCACTGACCCTGACGGAGTCTCCTGTTCCTCATCTCCTGCACTGACCCTGACGGAGTCTCCCGTTCCTCCACTCATGCACTGACCCTGACGGAGTCTCCCGTTCCTACACTCCTACACTGACCCTGACGGAGTCTCCCGTTCCTCCAATCATGCACTGACCCTGACGGAGTCTCCCGTTCCTCCACTCCTGCATTGACCCTGACGGAGTCTCCCATTCCTCCACTCCTGCATTGACCCTGACGGAGTCTCCCATTCCTCCACTCCTGCACCGACCCTGACGGAGTCTCCCGTTCCTCTACTCCTGCAATGACCCTGACCGAGTCTCCCGTTCCTCCACTCCTGCACTGACCCTGACGCAGTCTCCCTTTCCTCCACTCCTGCATATATCCTGACGGAGACTGCCGTTACTCCACTACTGCATTGACCCTGACGGAGTCTCCCGTTCCCCCACTCCTGCACTGCCCCTGACGGAGTCTCCTGTTCCTCCACTCCTACACTGACCCAGACGGAGTCTCCCGTTACTCCACTCCTGCACTGACCCTGACGGAGTCTCCCGCTCCTCCACTACTGCACTGACCCTGACGGAGTCTCCCGTTCCTCCACTCCTGCACCGACACTGACGGAGTCTCCTGTTCCTCCACTCCTGCATCGACCCTGACGGAGTCTCCCGTTCCCCCACTCCCGCACTGACCCTGACGGTGTCTCCCGTTCCTCCACTCATGCACTGACACTGACGGAGTCTCCCGTTCCTCCACTCCTGCATTGACACCGACGGAGTCTTCCGTTCCTCCACTCATGCACTGACCCTGACAGAGTCTCCCGTTCCTCCACTCCTGCACCGACCCAGACGGAGTCCCCCGTTCCTCCACTCCTGCACCGACCCTGACGGAGTCTCCCGTTCCTCCACTCCTGCACTGACCCTGACCGAGTCTCCCGTTCCTCCACTCCTGCACTGACCCTGACGGAGTCTCCCGTTCCTCTACTCCTGCACTGACCCTGATGGAGTCTACCGTTACTCCACTCCTGCACTGACCCTGACGGAGTATCCCGTTCCTCCACTCCTGCACCGACCCTGATGGAGTCTGCCGTTCCTCCACTCCTGCATCGACCGTGAAGGATTCTCCCGTTCCTCCACTCCTGCACTGACCCTGACGGAGTCTCCCGTTCCTCCACTCCTGCACTGACCCTGACGGAGTCTCCCGCTCCTCCACTCCTGCACTGACCCTGACGGAGTCTCCTGTTCCTCCACTCCTACACTGACCCAGACGGATTCTCCCGTTCCTCCACTTCTGCACCGACCCTGACGGAGTCTCCCGTTCCTCCACTCCTGCACCGACCCCGACGGAGTCTTCTGTTCCTCCACTCATGCACTGACCCTGACGGTGTCTCCCATTCCTCCACTTCTGCACTGACCCTGACGGAGTCTCCTGTTCCTCCACTCCTGCACTGACCCTGACGGTGTCTCCCGTTCCTCCACTCATGCACTTACCCTGACGGAGTCTCCCGTTCCTCCACTCATGCACTGACCCCGACGGAGTCTCCCGTTCCTCCACTCCTGCATTGACCCCGATGGAGTCTCCCGTTCCTCCACTCATGCACGGACCCTGACGGAGTCTCCCGTTCCTCCACTCCTGCATCGACCCTGACGGAGTCTCCCGTTCCTCCACTCCTGCACAGACCGTGACGGAGTCTCCCGTTCCTCCACTCCTGCACTGACCGTGACGGAGTCTCCCGTTCCTCCACTCCTGCATTGACCCTGTCGGAGTCTCCCGTTCCTCCACTCCTGCACTGACCCTGACGCAGTCTCCCTTTCCTCCACTCCTGCATTGACCCTGACGGAGTCTCCCGTTCCTCCACTCCTGCATCGACCCTGACGGATTCTCCCGTTCCTCCACTCCTGCACTGACCCTGACGGAGTCTCCCCCTCCTCCACTCCTGCACTGACCCTGACGGAGTCTCCCGTTATCCCACTCCTGCACTGACCCTGATGGAGTCTCCCGCTCCTCCACTCCTGCACTGACCCTGACGGAGTCACCCGTTCCTCCACTCCTGCACTGACCCTGACGGTGTCTCCCGTTCCTCCACTTCTGCATTGACCCTGACGGAGTCTCCCGTTCCTCCACTCCTGCATTGACCCCGACGGAGTCTGCCGTTCCTCCATTCATGCACGGACCCTGACGGAGTCTCCCGCTCCTCCACTCCTGCACCGACCCTGACGGAGTCTCCTGTTCCTCCACTCCTGCATCGACAATGACGGAGTCTCCCGTTCCTCCACTCCTGCACTGACCCTGACGGAGTCTCCCGTTCCTCCACTCCTGCATCGACCCTGACGGAGTCTCCCGTTCCTCCACTCCTGCACCGACCCTGACACAGTCTCCCGTTCCCCCACTCCTGCACTGACCCTGACGGAGTCTCCCATTCCTCCACTTCTGCACTGACCCTGACGGAGTCTCCCGTTCCTCCACTTCTGCACTGACCCTGACGGAGTCTCCCGTTCCTCCACTCATGCACTGACCCTGACGGAGTCTCCCGTTCCTCCACTCCTGCACCGACCCTGACGGAGTCTCCCGTTCCTCCACTCCTGCATTGACCCTGACGGAGTCTCCCGTTCCTCCACTCCTGCATTGACCCTGACGGAGTCTCCCGTTCCTCCACTCCTGCAACGACCCTGACGGAGTCTCCCGTTCCTCCACTCCTGCATTGACCCCGACGGAGTCTTCTGTTCCTCCACTCATGCACTGACCCTGACGGAGTCTCCCGTTCCTCCACTCCTGCATTGACCCTGACGGAGTCTCCCGTTCCTCCACTCCTGCACCGACCCTGACACAGTCTCCCATTCCTCCACTCCTGCATTGACCCTGACGGAGTCTCCCGTTCCTACACTGCTGCACTGACCCTGACCGAGTCTCCCGTTCCTCTACTCCTGCACTGACCCTGACCGAGTCTCCCGTTCCTCCACTCCTGCACTGACCCTGACGCAGTCTCCCGTTCCTCCACTCCTGCACTGACCCTGACGGAGTCTCCCGTTCCTCTACTCCTGCACTGACCCTGACCGAGTCTCCCGTTCCTCTACTCCTGCACTGACCCTGACCGAGTCTCCCGTTCCTCTACTCCTGCACTGACCCTGACCGAGTCTCCCGTTCCTCCACTCCTGCACCGACCCTGACGGAGTCTCCCGTTCCTCCACTGCTGCACCGACCCTGACGGAGTCTCCCGTTCCTACACTGCTGCACTGACCCTGACCGTGTCTCCCGTTCCTCTACTCCTGCACTGACACTGAAGGAGTCTCCCATTCCCCCACTCCTGCATCGACCCAGATCGAGTCTCCCGTTCCTCCACTTCTGCACTGACCCTGACGGAGTCTCCCGTTCCTCCACTCCTGCACTGACCCTGATGGAGTCTCCCGCTCCTCCACTCCTGCACTGACCCTGACGGAGTCTCCCGTTCCTCCACTCCTGCACTGACCCTGACGGTGTCTCCCGTTCCTCCACTCCTGCACTGACCCTGACCGAGTCTCCCGTTCCTCCACTCCTGCACTGACCCTGACGGAGTCTCCCGTTCCTCTACTCCTGCACTGACACTGACGGAGTCTACCGTTACTCCACTCCTGCACTGACCCTGACGGAGTATCCCGTTCCTCCACTCCTGCACCGACCCTGATGGAGTCTGCCGTTCCTCCACTCCTGCATCGACCGTGACGGATTCTCCCGTTCCTCCACTCCTGCAATGACCCTGATGGAGTCTCCCGTTCCTCCACTTCTGCACCGACCCTGATGGAGTCACCCGTTCCTCATCTCCTGCACTGACCCTGACCGAGTCTCCTGTTCCTCCACTCCTACACTGACCCATACGGAGTCTCCCGTTCCTCCACTCCTGCACTGACCCTGACGGAGTCTCCCGTTGCTCCAATCCTGCATTGACCCTGACGGAGTCTCCCGTTCCTCCACTCCTGCATCGACCCTGACGGATTCTCCCGTTCCTCCACTCCTGCACCGACCCCGACGGAGTCTCCCGCTCCTCCACTCCTGCACTGACCCTGACGGAGTCTCCTTTCCTACACTCCTACACTGACCCTGACGGAGTCTCCCGTTCCTCCACTCCTGCATTGACCCTGACGGAGTCTCCCGTTCCTCCACTCCTGCATTGACCCTGACGGAGTCTCCCGTTCATCCACTCCTGCACCGACCCTGACGGAGTCTCCCGTTCCTCCACTCCTGCATTGACTCCGACGGAGTCTTCTGTTCCTCCACTCATGCACTGACCCTGACGGAGTCTCCCGTTCCTCCACTCCTGCATTGACCCTGACGGAGTCTCCCGTTGCTCCAATCCTGCATTGACCCTGACGGAGTCTCCCGTTCCTCCACTCCTGCACCGACCCTGACGGAGTCTCCCGTTCCTCCACTCCTGCATTGACCCTGACGGAGTCTCCCGTTCCTCCACTCCTGCATTGACCCTGACGGAGTCTCCCGTTCCTCCACTCCTGCAACGACCCTGACGGAGTCTCCCGTTCCTCCACTCCTGCATTGACCCCGACGGAGTCTTCTGTTCCTCCACTCATGCACTGACCCTGACGGAGTCTCCCGTTCCTCCACTCCTGCATTGACCCTGACGGAGTCTCCCGTTCCTCCACTCCTGCACCGACCCTGACACAGTCTCCCATTCCTCCACTCCTGCATTGACCCTGACGGAGTCTCCCGTTCCTACACTGCTGCACTGACCCTGACCGAGTCTCCCGTTCCTCTACTCCTGCACTGACCCTGACCGAGTCTCCCGTTCCTCCACTCCTGCACTGACCCTGACGCAGTCTCCCGTTCCTCCACTCCTGCACTGACCCTGACGGAGTCTCCCGTTCCTCTACTCCTGCACTGACCCTGACCGAGTCTCCCGTTCCTCTACTCCTGCACTGACCCTGACCGAGTCTCCCGTTCCTCTACTCCTGCACTGACCCTGACCGAGTCTCCCGTTCCTCCACTCCTGCACCGACCCTGACGGAGTCTCCCGTTCCTCCACTGCTGCACCGACCCTGACGGAGTCTCCCGTTCCTACACTGCTGCACTGACCCTGACCGTGTCTCCCGTTCCTCTACTCCTGCACTGACACTGAAGGAGTCTCCCATTCCCCCACTCCTGCATCGACCCAGATCGAGTCTCCCGTTCCTCCACTTCTGCACTGACCCTGACGGAGTCTCCCGTTCCTCCACTCCTGCACTGACCCTGATGGAGTCTCCCGCTCCTCCACTCCTGCACTGACCCTGACGGAGTCTCCCGTTCCTCCACTCCTGCACTGACCCTGACGGTGTCTCCCGTTCCTCCACTCCTGCACTGACCCTGACCGAGTCTCCCGTTCCTCCACTCCTGCACTGACCCTGACGGAGTCTCCCGTTCCTCTACTCCTGCACTGACACTGACGGAGTCTACCGTTACTCCACTCCTGCACTGACCCTGACGGAGTATCCCGTTCCTCCACTCCTGCACCGACCCTGATGGAGTCTGCCGTTCCTCCACTCCTGCATCGACCGTGACGGATTCTCCCGTTCCTCCACTCCTGCAATGACCCTGATGGAGTCTCCCGTTCCTCCACTTCTGCACCGACCCTGATGGAGTCACCCGTTCCTCATCTCCTGCACTGACCCTGACCGAGTCTCCTGTTCCTCCACTCCTACACTGACCCATACGGAGTCTCCCGTTCCTCCACTCCTGCACTGACCCTGACGGAGTCTCCCGTTGCTCCAATCCTGCATTGACCCTGACGGAGTCTCCCGTTCCTCCACTCCTGCATCGACCCTGACGGATTCTCCCGTTCCTCCACTCCTGCACCGACCCCGACGGAGTCTCCCGCTCCTCCACTCCTGCACTGACCCTGACGGAGTCTCCTTTCCTACACTCCTACACTGACCCTGACGGAGTCTCCCGTTCCTCCACTCCTGCATTGACCCTGACGGAGTCTCCCGTTCCTCCACTCCTGCATTGACCCTGACGGAGTCTCCCGTTCATCCACTCCTGCACCGACCCTGACGGAGTCTCCCGTTCCTCCACTCCTGCATTGACTCCGACGGAGTCTTCTGTTCCTCCACTCATGCACTGACCCTGACGGAGTCTCCCGTTCCTCCACTCCTGCATTGACCCTGACGGAGTCTCCCGTTGCTCCAATCCTGCATTGACCCTGACGGAGTCTCCCGTTCCTCCACTCCTGCATCGACCCTGACGGAGTCTCCCGCTCCTCCACTCCTGCACTGACCCTGACGGAGTCTCCCGTTCCCCCACTTCTGCACTGACCCTGACCGAGTCTCCTGTTCCTCCACTCCTACACTGACCCATACGGAGTCTCCCGTTCCTCCACTCCTGCACTGACCCTGACGGAGTCTCCCGTTGCTCCAATCCTGCATTGACCCTGACGGAGTCTCCCGTTCCTCCACTCCTGCATCGACCCTGACGGATTCTCCCGTTCCTCCACTCCTGCACCGACCCCGACGGAGTCTCCCGCTCCTCCACTCCTGCACTGACCCTGACGGAGTCTCCTTTCCTACACTCCTACACTGACCCTGACGGAGTCTCCCGTTCCTCCACTCCTGCATTGACCCTGACGGAGTCTCCCGTTCCTCCACTCCTGCATTGACCCTGACGGAGTCTCCCGTTCATCCACTCCTGCACTGACCCTGACGGTGTCTCCCGTTCCTCCACTTCTGCACTGACCCTGACGGAGTCTCCCGTTCCTCCACTCATGCACTGACCCTGACGGAGTCTCCTGTTCCTCATCTCCTGCACTGACCCTGACGGAGTCTCCCCCTCCTCCACTCCTGTACTGACCCTGACGGAGTCTCCTGTTCCTCATCTCCTGCACTGACCCTGACGGAGTCTCCCGTTCCTCCACTCATGCACTGACCCTGACGGAGTCTCCTGTTCCTCATCTCCTGCACTGACCCTGACGGAGTCTCCCGTTCCTCCACTCATGCACTGACCCTGACGGAGTCTCCCGTTCCTACACTCCTACACTGACCCTGACGGAGTCTCCCGTTCCTCCAATCATGCACTGACCCTGACGGAGTCTCCCGTTCCTCCACTCCTGCATTGACCCTGACGGAGTCTCCCATTCCTCCACTCCTGCATTGACCCTGACGGAGTCTCCCATTCCTCCACTCCTGCACCGACCCTGACGGAGTCTCCCGTTCCTCTACTCCTGCAATGACCCTGACCGAGTCTCCCGTTCCTCCACTCCTGCACTGACCCTGACGCAGTCTCCCTTTCCTCCACTCCTGCATATATCCTGACGGAGACTGCCGTTACTCCACTACTGCATTGACCCTGACGGAGTCTCCCGTTCCCCCACTCCTGCACTGCCCCTGACGGAGTCTCCTGTTCCTCCACTCCTACACTGACCCAGACGGAGTCTCCCGTTACTCCACTCCTGCATCGACCCTGACGGATTCTCCCGTTCCTCCACTCCTGCACTGACCCTGACGGAGTCTCCCGCTCCTCCACTACTGCACTGACCCTGACGGAGTCTCCCGTTCCTCCACTCCTGCACCGACACTGACGGAGTCTCCTGTTCCTCCACTCCTGCATCGACCCTGACGGAGTCTCCCGTTCCCCCACTCCCGCACTGACCCTGACGGTGTCTCCCGTTCCTCCACTCATGCACTGACACTGACGGAGTCTCCCGTTCCTCCACTCCTGCATTGACACCGACGGAGTCTTCCGTTCCTCCACTCATGCACTGACCCTGACAGAGTCTCCCGTTCCTCCACTCCTGCACCGACCCAGACGGAGTCCCCCGTTCCTCCACTCCTGCACCGACCCTGACGGAGTCTCCCGTTCCTCCACTCCTGCACTGACCCTGACCGAGTCTCCCGTTCCTCCACTCCTGCACTGACCCTGACGGAGTCTCCCGTTCCTCTACTCCTGCACTGACCCTGATGGAGTCTACCGTTACTCCACTCCTGCACTGACCCTGACGGAGTATCCCGTTCCTCCACTCCTGCACCGACCCTGATGGAGTCTGCCGTTCCTCCACTCCTGCATCGACCGTGAAGGATTCTCCCGTTCCTCCACTCCTGCACTGACCCTGACGGAGTCTCCCGTTCCTCCACTCCTGCACTGACCCTGACGGAGTCTCCCGCTCCTCCACTCCTGCACTGACCCTGACGGAGTCTCCTGTTCCTCCACTCCTACACTGACCCAGACGGATTCTCCCGTTCCTCCACTTCTGCACCGACCCTGACGGAGTCTCCCGTTCCTCCACTCCTGCACCGACCCCGACGGAGTCTTCTGTTCCTCCACTCATGCACTGACCCTGACGGTGTCTCCCATTCCTCCACTTCTGCACTGACCCTGACGGAGTCTCCTGTTCCTCCACTCCTGCACTGACCCTGACGGTGTCTCCCGTTCCTCCACTCATGCACTTACCCTGACGGAGTCTCCCGTTCCTCCACTCATGCACTGACCCCGACGGAGTCTCCCGTTCCTCCACTCCTGCATTGACCCCGACGGAGTCTCCCGTTCCTCCACTCATGCACGGACCCTGACGGAGTCTCCCGTTCCTCCACTCCTGCATCGACCCTGACGGAGTCTCCCGTTCCTCCACTCCTGCACAGACCGTGACGGAGTCTCCCGTTCCTCCACTCCTGCACTGACCGTGACGGAGTCTCCCGTTCCTCCACTCCTGCATTGACCCTGTCGGAGTCTCCCGTTCCTCCACTCCTGCACCGACCCTGACGGAGTCTCCCGTTCCTACACTGCTGCACTGACCCTGACCGTGTCTCCCGTTCCTCTACTCCTGCACTGACACTGAAGGAGTCTCCCATTCCCCCACTCCTGCATCGACCCAGATCGAGTCTCCCGTTCCTCCACTTCTGCACTGACCCTGACGGAGTCTCCCGTTCCTCCACTCCTGCACTGACCCTGATGGAGTCTCCCGCTCCTCCACTCCTGCACTGACCCTGACGGAGTCTCCCGTTCCTCCACTCCTGCACTGACCCTGACGGTGTCTCCCGTTCCTCCACTCCTGCACTGACCCTGACCGAGTCTCCCGTTCCTCCACTCCTGCACTGACCCTGACGGAGTCTCCCGTTCCTCTACTCCTGCACTGACACTGACGGAGTCTACCGTTACTCCACTCCTGCACTGACCCTGACGGAGTATCCCGTTCCTCCACTCCTGCACCGACCCTGATGGAGTCTGCCGTTCCTCCACTCCTGCATCGACCGTGACGGATTCTCCCGTTCCTCCACTCCTGCAATGACCCTGATGGAGTCTCCCGTTCCTCCACTTCTGCACCGACCCTGATGGAGTCACCCGTTCCTCATCTCCTGCACTGACCCTGACCGAGTCTCCTGTTCCTCCACTCCTACACTGACCCATACGGAGTCTCCCGTTCCTCCACTCCTGCACTGACCCTGACGGAGTCTCCCGTTGCTCCAATCCTGCATTGACCCTGACGGAGTCTCCCGTTCCTCCACTCCTGCATCGACCCTGACGGATTCTCCCGTTCCTCCACTCCTGCACCGACCCCGACGGAGTCTCCCGCTCCTCCACTCCTGCACTGACCCTGACGGAGTCTCCTTTCCTACACTCCTACACTGACCCTGACGGAGTCTCCCGTTCCTCCACTCCTGCATTGACCCTGACGGAGTCTCCCGTTCCTCCACTCCTGCATTGACCCTGACGGAGTCTCCCGTTCATCCACTCCTGCACCGACCCTGACGGAGTCTCCCGTTCCTCCACTCCTGCATTGACTCCGACGGAGTCTTCTGTTCCTCCACTCATGCACTGACCCTGACGGAGTCTCCCGTTCCTCCACTCCTGCATTGACCCTGACGGAGTCTCCCGTTGCTCCAATCCTGCATTGACCCTGACGGAGTCTCCCGTTCCTCCACTCCTGCATCGACCCTGACGGAGTCTCCCGCTCCTCCACTCCTGCACTGACCCTGACGGAGTCTCCCGTTCCCCCACTTCTGCACTGACCCTGACCGAGTCTCCTGTTCCTCCACTCCTACACTGACCCATACGGAGTCTCCCGTTCCTCCACTCCTGCACTGACCCTGACGGAGTCTCCCGTTGCTCCAATCCTGCATTGACCCTGACGGAGTCTCCCGTTCCTCCACTCCTGCATCGACCCTGACGGATTCTCCCGTTCCTCCACTCCTGCACCGACCCCGACGGAGTCTCCCGCTCCTCCACTCCTGCACTGACCCTGACGGAGTCTCCTTTCCTACACTCCTACACTGACCCTGACGGAGTCTCCCGTTCCTCCACTCCTGCATTGACCCTGACGGAGTCTCCCGTTCCTCCACTCCTGCATTGACCCTGACGGAGTCTCCCGTTCATCCACTCCTGCACTGACCCTGACGGTGTCTCCCGTTCCTCCACTTCTGCACTGACCCTGACGGAGTCTCCCGTTCCTCCACTCATGCACTGACCCTGACGGAGTCTCCTGTTCCTCATCTCCTGCACTGACCCTGACGGAGTCTCCCCCTCCTCCACTCCTGTACTGACCCTGACGGAGTCTCCTGTTCCTCATCTCCTGCACTGACCCTGACGGAGTCTCCCGTTCCTCCACTCATGCACTGACCCTGACGGAGTCTCCTGTTCCTCATCTCCTGCACTGACCCTGACGGAGTCTCCCGTTCCTCCACTCATGCACTGACCCTGACGGAGTCTCCCGTTCCTACACTCCTACACTGACCCTGACGGAGTCTCCCGTTCCTCCAATCATGCACTGACCCTGACGGAGTCTCCCGTTCCTCCACTCCTGCATTGACCCTGACGGAGTCTCCCATTCCTCCACTCCTGCATTGACCCTGACGGAGTCTCCCATTCCTCCACTCCTGCACCGACCCTGACGGAGTCTCCCGTTCCTCTACTCCTGCAATGACCCTGACCGAGTCTCCCGTTCCTCCACTCCTGCACTGACCCTGACGCAGTCTCCCTTTCCTCCACTCCTGCATATATCCTGACGGAGACTGCCGTTACTCCACTACTGCATTGACCCTGACGGAGTCTCCCGTTCCCCCACTCCTGCACTGCCCCTGACGGAGTCTCCTGTTCCTCCACTCCTACACTGACCCAGACGGAGTCTCCCGTTACTCCACTCCTGCATCGACCCTGACGGATTCTCCCGTTCCTCCACTCCTGCACTGACCCTGACGGAGTCTCCCGCTCCTCCACTACTGCACTGACCCTGACGGAGTCTCCCGTTCCTCCACTCCTGCACCGACACTGACGGAGTCTCCTGTTCCTCCACTCCTGCATCGACCCTGACGGAGTCTCCCGTTCCCCCACTCCCGCACTGACCCTGACGGTGTCTCCCGTTCCTCCACTCATGCACTGACACTGACGGAGTCTCCCGTTCCTCCACTCCTGCATTGACACCGACGGAGTCTTCCGTTCCTCCACTCATGCACTGACCCTGACAGAGTCTCCCGTTCCTCCACTCCTGCACCGACCCAGACGGAGTCCCCCGTTCCTCCACTCCTGCACCGACCCTGACGGAGTCTCCCGTTCCTCCACTCCTGCACTGACCCTGACCGAGTCTCCCGTTCCTCCACTCCTGCACTGACCCTGACGGAGTCTCCCGTTCCTCTACTCCTGCACTGACCCTGATGGAGTCTACCGTTACTCCACTCCTGCACTGACCCTGACGGAGTATCCCGTTCCTCCACTCCTGCACCGACCCTGATGGAGTCTGCCGTTCCTCCACTCCTGCATCGACCGTGAAGGATTCTCCCGTTCCTCCACTCCTGCACTGACCCTGACGGAGTCTCCCGTTCCTCCACTCCTGCACTGACCCTGACGGAGTCTCCCGCTCCTCCACTCCTGCACTGACCCTGACGGAGTCTCCTGTTCCTCCACTCCTACACTGACCCAGACGGATTCTCCCGTTCCTCCACTTCTGCACCGACCCTGACGGAGTCTCCCGTTCCTCCACTCCTGCACCGACCCCGACGGAGTCTTCTGTTCCTCCACTCATGCACTGACCCTGACGGTGTCTCCCATTCCTCCACTTCTGCACTGACCCTGACGGAGTCTCCTGTTCCTCCACTCCTGCACTGACCCTGACGGTGTCTCCCGTTCCTCCACTCATGCACTTACCCTGACGGAGTCTCCCGTTCCTCCACTCATGCACTGACCCCGACGGAGTCTCCCGTTCCTCCACTCCTGCATTGACCCCGACGGAGTCTCCCGTTCCTCCACTCATGCACGGACCCTGACGGAGTCTCCCGTTCCTCCACTCCTGCATCGACCCTGACGGAGTCTCCCGTTCCTCCACTCCTGCACAGACCGTGACGGAGTCTCCCGTTCCTCCACTCCTGCACTGACCGTGACGGAGTCTCCCGTTCCTCCACTCCTGCATTGACCCTGTCGGAGTCTCCCGTTCCTCCACTCCTGCACTGACCCTGACGCTGTCTCCCTTTCCTCCACTCCTGCATTGACCCTGACGGAGTCTCCCGTTCCTCCACTCCTGCATCGACCCTGACGGATTCTCCCGTTCCTCCACTCCTGCACTGACCCTGACGGAGTCTCCCCCTCCTCCACTCCTGCACTGACCCTGACGGAGTCTCCCGTTATCCCACTCCTGCACTGACCCTGATGGAGTCTCCCGCTCCTCCACTCCTGCACTGACCCTGACGGAGTCACCCGTTCCTCCACTCCTGCACTGACCCTGACGGTGTCTCCCGTTCCTCCACTTCTGCATTGACCCTGACGGAGTCTCCCGTTCCTCCACTCCTGCATTGACCCCGACGGAGTCTGCCGTTCCTCCATTCATGCACGGACCCTGACGGAGTCTCCCGCTCCTCCACTCCTGCACCGACCCTGACGGAGTCTCCTGTTCCTCCACTCCTGCATCGACAATGACGGAGTCTCCCGTTCCTCCACTCCTGCACTGACCCTGACGGAGTCTCCCGTTCCTCCACTCCTGCATCGACCCTGACGGAGTCTCCCGTTCCTCCACTCCTGCACCGACCCTGACACAGTCTCCCGTTCCCCCACTCCTGCACTGACCCTGACGGAGTCTCCCATTCCTCCACTTCTGCACTGACCCTGACGGAGTCTCCCGTTCCTCCACTTCTGCACTGACCCTGACGGAGTCTCCCGTTCCTCCACTCATGCACTGACCCTGACGGAGTCTCCCGTTCCTCCACTCCTGCACCGACCCTGACGGAGTCTCCCGTTCCTCCACTCCTGCATTGACCCTGACGGAGTCTCCCGTTCCTCCACTCCTGCATTGACCCTGACGGAGTCTCCCGTTCCTCCACTCCTGCAACGACCCTGACGGAGTCTCCCGTTCCTCCACTCCTGCATTGACCCCGACGGAGTCTTCTGTTCCTCCACTCATGCACTGACCCTGACGGAGTCTCCCGTTCCTCCACTCCTGCATTGACCCTGACGGAGTCTCCCGTTCCTCCACTCCTGCACCGACCCTGACACAGTCTCCCATTCCTCCACTCCTGCATTGACCCTGACGGAGTCTCCCGTTCCTACACTGCTGCACTGACCCTGACCGAGTCTCCCGTTCCTCTACTCCTGCACTGACCCTGACCGAGTCTCCCGTTCCTCCACTCCTGCACTGACCCTGACGCAGTCTCCCGTTCCTCCACTCCTGCACTGACCCTGACGGAGTCTCCCGTTCCTCTACTCCTGCACTGACCCTGACCGAGTCTCCCGTTCCTCTACTCCTGCACTGACCCTGACCGAGTCTCCCGTTCCTCTACTCCTGCACTGACCCTGACCGAGTCTCCCGTTCCTCCACTCCTGCACCGACCCTGACGGAGTCTCCCGTTCCTCCACTGCTGCACCGACCCTGACGGAGTCTCCCGTTCCTACACTGCTGCACTGACCCTGACCGTGTCTCCCGTTCCTCTACTCCTGCACTGACACTGAAGGAGTCTCCCATTCCCCCACTCCTGCATCGACCCAGATCGAGTCTCCCGTTCCTCCACTTCTGCACTGACCCTGACGGAGTCTCCCGTTCCTCCACTCCTGCACTGACCCTGATGGAGTCTCCCGCTCCTCCACTCCTGCACTGACCCTGACGGAGTCTCCCGTTCCTCCACTCCTGCACTGACCCTGACGGTGTCTCCCGTTCCTCCACTCCTGCACTGACCCTGACCGAGTCTCCCGTTCCTCCACTCCTGCACTGACCCTGACGGAGTCTCCCGTTCCTCTACTCCTGCACTGACACTGACGGAGTCTACCGTTACTCCACTCCTGCACTGACCCTGACGGAGTATCCCGTTCCTCCACTCCTGCACCGACCCTGATGGAGTCTGCCGTTCCTCCACTCCTGCATCGACCGTGACGGATTCTCCCGTTCCTCCACTCCTGCAATGACCCTGATGGAGTCTCCCGTTCCTCCACTTCTGCACCGACCCTGATGGAGTCACCCGTTCCTCATCTCCTGCACTGACCCTGACCGAGTCTCCTGTTCCTCCACTCCTACACTGACCCATACGGAGTCTCCCGTTCCTCCACTCCTGCACTGACCCTGACGGAGTCTCCCGTTGCTCCAATCCTGCATTGACCCTGACGGAGTCTCCCGTTCCTCCACTCCTGCATCGACCCTGACGGATTCTCCCGTTCCTCCACTCCTGCACCGACCCCGACGGAGTCTCCCGCTCCTCCACTCCTGCACTGACCCTGACGGAGTCTCCTTTCCTACACTCCTACACTGACCCTGACGGAGTCTCCCGTTCCTCCACTCCTGCATTGACCCTGACGGAGTCTCCCGTTCCTCCACTCCTGCATTGACCCTGACGGAGTCTCCCGTTCATCCACTCCTGCACCGACCCTGACGGAGTCTCCCGTTCCTCCACTCCTGCATTGACTCCGACGGAGTCTTCTGTTCCTCCACTCATGCACTGACCCTGACGGAGTCTCCCGTTCCTCCACTCCTGCATTGACCCTGACGGAGTCTCCCGTTGCTCCAATCCTGCATTGACCCTGACGGAGTCTCCCGTTCCTCCACTCCTGCATCGACCCTGACGGAGTCTCCCGCTCCTCCACTCCTGCACTGACCCTGACGGAGTCTCCCGTTCCCCCACTCCTGCACTGTCCCTGACGGAGTCTCCCGTTCCTGCACTCCTGCACTGACCCTGACGGAGTCTCCTGTTCCTCCACTCCTACACTGACCCAGACGGAGTCTCCCGTTCCTTCACTTCTCCACCGGCCCTGACGGAGTCTCCCGCTCCTCCACTCCTGCACTGACCCTGACGGAGTCTCCCGCTCCTCCACTCCTGGACTGACCGTGACGGAGTCTCCCGTTCCCCCACTCCTGCACTGACCCTGACGGAGTCTTCCGTTCCTCCACTCCTGCACTGACCCTGACGGTGTCTCCAGTTCCTCCACTCCTGCACTGACCCTGACCGAGTCTCCCGTTCCTCCACTCCTGCACTGACCCTGACGGAGTCTCCCGTTCCTCTACTCCTGCACTGACACTGACGGAGTCTACCGTTACTCCACTCCTGCACTGACCCTGACGGAGTATCCCGTTCCTCCACTCCTGCACCGACCCTGATGGAGTCCGCCGTTCCTCCACTCCTGCATCGACCGTGACGGATTCTCCCGTTCCTCCACTCCTGCACTGACCCTGACGGAGTCTCCCGTTCCTCCACCTCTGCACCGACCCTGATGGAGTCTCCCGTTCCTCATCTCCTGCACTGACCCTGACGGAGTCTCCTGTTCCTCCACTCCTACACTGACCCAGACGGAGTCTCCCGTTCCTCCACTCCTGCACTGACCCTGACGGAGTCTCCCGTTGCTCCAATCCTGAATTGACCCTGACGGAGTCTCCCGTTCCTCCACTCCTGCACCGACCCCGACGCAGTCTCCCGCTCCTCCACTCCTGCACTGACCCTGACGGAGTCTCCCGCTCCTCCAATCCTGCACTGACCCTGACGGATTCTCCCGTTCCTGCACTCCTGCACTGACCCTGACGGAGTCTCCTGTTCCTCCACTCCTACACTGACCCTGACGGAGTCTCCCGTTCCTCCACTTCTGCACCGAACCTGACGGAGTCTCCCGCTCCTCCACTCCTGCATCGACCCTGACGGAGTCTCCCGTTCCCCCACTCCTGCACAGATCGTGACGGAGTCTCCCGTTCCTCCACTCCTGCACTGACCGTGACGGAGTCTCCCGTTCCTCCACTCATGCACTGACCCTGATGGAGTCTCCCGTTCCTCCACTCCTGCATATACCCTGACGGAGTCTCCCGTTCCTCCACTCCTGCACTGACCCTGACGGAGTCTCCCGTTCCTCCACTCCTGCACTGACCGTGACGGAGTCTCCCGTTACTCCACTCCTGCATTGACCCTGACGGAGTCTCCCGTTCCTCCACTCCTGCACTGACCCTGACGCAGTCTCCCTTTCCTCCACTCCTGCATATACCCTGATGGAGACTGCTGTTGCTCCACTCCTGCACTGAACCTGACGGAGTCTCCCGTTGCTCCACTCCTGCATTGACCCTGACGGAGTCTCCCGTTCCTCCACTCCTGCATCGACCCTGACGGATTCTCCCGTTCCTCCACTCCTGCACTGACCCTGACGGAGTCTCCCCCTCCTCCACTCCTGCACTGTCCCTGACGGAGTCTCCCGTTCCCCCACTCCTGCACTGACCCTGATGGAGTCTCCCGCTCCTCCACTCCTGCACTGACCCTGACGGAGTCACCCGTTCCTCCACTCCTGCACTGACCCTGACGGTGTCTCCCGTTCCTCCACTTCTGCACTGACCCTGACGGAGTCTCCCGTTCCTCCACTCCTGCACGGACCCCGAGGGAGTCTTCTGTTCCTCCACTCATGCACTGACCCTGACGGAGTCTCCTGTTCCTCCACTCATGCACTGACCCTGACGGAGTCTCCCGTTCCTCCACTCCTACACTGACCCTGACGGAGTCTCCCGTTCCTCCACTCCTGCACTGACCCTGACGGAGTCTCCCGTTCCTCCACTCCTGCACTAACCCTGACCGAGTCTCCCGTTCCTCCACTCCTGCACTGACCCTGACGGTGTCTCCCGTTCCTCCACTCCTGCACTGACCCTGAACGAGTCTCCCGTTCCTCCACTCCTGCACTGACCCTGACGGAGTCTCCCGTTCCTCCACACCTGAACCGACCCTGATGGAGTCTCCCGTTCCTCCTCTCCTGCACTGACCCTGACGGAGTCTCCTGTTCCTCCACTCCTACACTGACCCAGACGGAGTCTCCCGTTCCTCCACTCCTGCACTGACCGTGACGGAGTCTCCCGTTGCTCCACTCCTGCAATGACCCTGACGGAGTCTCCCGTTCCTCCACTCCTGCACCGACCCCGACGGAGTCTCCCGTTCCTCCACTCCTGCACCGACCGTGACGGATTCTCCCGTTCCTCCACTCATGCACTGACCCTGACGGAGTCTCCCGTTCCTCTACTCCTGCATTGACCCCGACGGAGTCTCCCGTTCCTCCATTCATGCACGGACCCTGACGGAGTCTCCCGCTCCTCCACTCCTGCACCGACCTTGACGGAGTCTCCTGTTCCTCCACTCCTGCATCGACAATGACGGAGTCTCCCGTTCCCCCACTCCTGCACTTACCCTGACGGAGTCTCCCATTCCTCCACTTCTGCACTGACCCTGACGGAGTCTCCCGTTCCCCCACTCCTGCACTGACCCTGACGGTGTCTCCCGTTCCTCCACTTCTGCACCGACCCTGACGGAGTCTCCCGTTCCTCCACTCCTGCACTGACACTGACGGTGTCTCCCGCTCCTCCACTCCTGCACCGACCCTGACGGAGTCTCCTGTTCCTCCACTCCTGCATCGACAATGACGGAGTCTCCCGTTCCCCCACTCCTGCACTGACCCTGACGTAGTCTCTCATTCCTCCACTTCTGCACTGACCCTGACCGAGTCTCCTGTTCCTCCACTCCTACACTGACCCATACGGAATCTCCCGTTCCTCCACTCCTGCACTGACCCTGACGGAGTCTCCCGTTGCTCCAATCCTGCATTGACCCTGACGGAGTCTCCCGTTCCTCCACTCCTGCATCGACCCTGACGGATTCTCCCGTTCCTCCACTCCTGCACCGACCCCGACGGAGTCTCCCGCTCCTCCACTCCTGCACTGACCCTGACGGAGTCTCCTTTCCTACACTCCTACACTGACCCTGACGGAGTCTCCCGTTCCTCCACTCCTGCATTGACCCTGACGGAGTCTCCCGTTCCTCCACTCCTGCATTGACCCTGACGGAGTCTCCCGTTCATCCACTCCTGCACCGACCCTGACGGAGTCTCCCGTTCCTCCACTCCTGCATTGACTCCGACGGAGTCTTCTGTTCCTCCACTCATGCACTGACCCTGACGGAGTCTCCCGTTCCTCCACTCCTGCATTGACCCTGACGGAGTCTCCCGTTGCTCCAATCCTGCACTGACACTGACGGTGTCTCCCGTTCCTCCACTTCTGGACTGACCCTGACGGAGTCTCCTGTTGCTCCATTCTTGCACTGACCCTGACGGAGTCTCCCGATCCTCCACTCCTGCACTGACCCTGACGGTGTCTCCCGTTCCTCCACTTCTGCACTGACCCTGACGGAGTCTCCCGTTCCTCCACTCATGCACTGACCCTGACGGAGTCTCCTGTTCCTCATCTCCTGCACTGACCCTGACGGAGTCTCCCCCTCCTCCACTCCTGTACTGACCCTGACGGAGTCTCCTGTTCCTCATCTCCTGCACTGACCCTGACGGAGTCTCCCGTTCCTCCACTCATGCACTGACCCTGACGGAGTCTCCTGTTCCTCATCTCCTGCACTGACCCTGACGGAGTCTCCCGTTCCTCCACTCATGCACTGACCCTGACGGAGTCTCCCGTTCCTACACTCCTACACTGACCCTGACGGAGTCTCCCGTTCCTCCAATCATGCACTGACCCTGACGGAGTCTCCCGTTCCTCCACTCCTGCATTGACCCTGACGGAGTCTCCCATTCCTCCACTCCTGCATTGACCCTGACGGAGTCTCCCATTCCTCCACTCCTGCACCGACCCTGACGGAGTCTCCCGTTGCTCCACTCCTGCACCGACCCTGACGGAGTCTCCCGTTCCTACACTGCTGCACTGACCCTGACCGAGTCTCCCGTTCCTCTACTCCTGCAATGACCCTGACCGAGTCTCCCGTTCCTCCACTCCTGCACTGACCCTGACGCAGTCTCCCTTTCCTCCACTCCTGCATATATCCTGACGGAGACTGCCGTTCCTCCACTACTGCATTGACCCTGACGGAGTCTCCCGTTCCCCCACTCCTGCACTGCCCCTGATGGAGTCTCCTGTTCCTCCACTCCTACACTGACCCAGACGGAGTCTCCCGTTACTCCACTCCTGCATCGACCCTGACGGATTCTCCCGTTCCTCCACTCCTGCACTGACCCTGACGGAGTCTCCCGCTCCTCCACTACTGCACTGACCCTGACGGAGTCTCCCGTTCCTCCACTCCTGCACCGACACTGACGGAGTCTCCTGTTCCTCCACTCCTGCATCGACCCTGACGGAGTCTCCCGTTCCCCCACTCCCGCACTGACCCTGACGGTGTCTCCCGTTCCTCCACTCATGCACTGACACTGACGGAGTCTCCCGTTCCTCCACTCCTGCATTGACACCGACGGAGTCTTCCGTTCCTCCACTCATGCACTGACCCTGACAGAGTCTCCCGTTCCTCCACTCCTGCACCGACCCAGACGGAGTCCCCCGTTCCTCCACTCCTGCACCGACCCTGACGGAGTCTCCCGTTCCTCCACTCCTGCACTGACCCTAACCGAGTCTCCCGTTCCTCCACTCCTGCACTGACCCTGACGGAGTCTCCCGTTCCTCTACTCCTGCACTGACCCTGATGGAGTCTACCGTTACTCCACTCCTGCACTGACCCTGACGGAGTATCCCGTTCCTCCACTCCTGCACCGACCCTGATGGAGTCTGCCGTTCCTCCACTCCTGCATCGACCGTGAAGGATTCTCCCGTTCCTCCACTCCTGCACTGACCCTGACGGAGTCTCCCGTTCCTCCACTCCTGCACTGACCCTGACGGAGTCTCCCGCTCCTCCACTCCTGCACTGACCCTGACGGAGTCTCCTGTTCCTCCACTCCTACACTGACCCAGACGGATTCTCCCGTTCCTCCACTTCTGCACCGACCCTGACGGAGTCTCCCGTTCCTCCACTCCTGCACCGACCCCGACGGAGTCTTCTGTTCCTCCACTCATGCACTGACCCTGACGGTGTCTCCCATTCCTCCACTTCTGCACTGACCCTGACGGAGTCTCCTGTTCCTCCACTCCTGCACTGACCCTGACGGTGTCTCCCGTTCCTCCACTCATGCACTTACCCTGACGGAGTCTCCCGTTCCTCCACTCATGCACTGACCCCGACGGAGTCTCCCGTTCCTCCACTCCTGCATTGACCCCGACGGAGTCTCCCGTTCCTCCACTCATGCACGGACCCTGACGGAGTCTCCCGTTCCTCCACTCCTGCATCGACCCTGACGGAGTCTCCCGTTCCTCCACTCCTGCACAGACCGTGACGGAGTCTCCCGTTCCTCCACTCCTGCACTGACCGTGACGGAGTCTCCCGTTCCTCCACTCCTGCATTGACCCTGTCGGAGTCTCCCGTTCCTCCACTCCTGCACTGACCCTGACGCAGTCTCCCTTTCCTCCACTCCTGCATTGACCCTGACGGAGTCTCCCGTTCCTCCACTCCTGCATCGACCCTGACGGATTCTCCCGTTCCTCCACTCCTGCACTGACCCTGACGGAGTCTCCCCCTCCTCCACTCCTGCACTGACCCTGACGGAGTCTCCCGTTACCCCACTCCTGCACTGACCCTGATGGAGTCTCCCGCTCCTCCACTCCTGCACTGACCCTGACGGAGTCACCCGTTCCTCCACTCCTGCACTGACCCTGACGGTGTCTCCCGTTCCTCCACTTCTGCATTGACCCTGACGGAGTCTCCCGTTCCTCCACTCCTGCATTGACCCCGACGGAGTCTGCCGTTCCTCCATTCATGCACGGACCCTGACGGAGTCTCCCGCTCCTCCACTCCTGCACCGACCCTGACGGAGTCTCCTGTTCCTCCACTCCTGCATCGACAATGACGGAGTCTCCCGTTCCTCCACTCCTGCACTGACCCTGACGGAGTCTCCCGTTCCTCCACTCCTGCATCGACCCTGACGGAGTCTCCCGTTCCTCCACTCCTGCACCGACCCTGACACAGTCTCCCGTTCCCCCACTCCTGCACTGACCCTGACGGAGTCTCCCATTCCTCCACTTCTGCACTGACCCTGACGGAGTCTCCCGTTCCTCCACTTCTGCACTGACCCTGACGGAGTCTCCCGTTCCTCCACTCATGCACTGACCCTGACGGAGTCTCCCGTTCCTCCACTCCTGCACCGACCCTGACGGAGTCTCCCGTTCCTCCACTCCTGCATTGACCCTGACGGAGTCTCCCGTTCCTCCACTCCTGCATTGACCCTGACGGAGTCTCCCGTTCCTCCACTCCTGCATTGACCCTGACGGAGTCTCCCGTTCTTCCACTCCTGCAACGACCCTGACGGAGTCTCCCGTTCCTCCACTCCTGCATTGACCCCGACGGAGTCTTCTGTTCCTCCACTCATGCACTGACCCTGACGGAGTCTCCCGTTCCTCCACTCCTGCATTGACCCTGACGGAGTCTCCCGTTCCTCCACTCCTGCACCGACCCTGACACAGTCTCCCGTTCCTCCACTCCTGCATTGACCCTGACGGAGTCTCCCGTTCCTACACTGCTGCACTGACCCTGACCGAGTCTCCCGTTCCTCTACTCCTGCACTGACCCTGACCGAGTCTCCCGTTCCTCTACTCCTGCACTGACCCTGACCGAGTCTCCCGTTCCTCTACTCCTGCACTGACCCTGACCGAGTCTCCCGTTCCTCTACTCCTGCACTGACCCTGACCGAGTCTCCCGTTCCTCCACTCCTGCACCGACCCTGACGGAGTCTCCCGTTCCTCCACTGCTGCACCGACCCTGACGGAGTCTCCCGTTCCTACACTGCTGCACTGACCCTGACGGTGTCTCCCGTTCCTCCACTTCTGCACTGACCCTGACGGAGTCTCCCGTTCCTCCACTCCTGCACGGACCCCGAGGGAGTCTTCTGTTCCTCCACTCATGCACTGACCCTGACGGAGTCTCCTGTTCCTCCACTCATGCACTGACCCTGACGGAGTCTCCCGTTCCTCCACTCCTACACTGACCCTGACGGAGTCTCCCGTTCCTCCACTCCTGCACTGACCCTGACGGAGTCTCCCGTTCCTCCACTCCTGCACTAACCCTGACCGAGTCTCCCGTTCCTCCACTCCTGCACTGACCCTGACGGTGTCTCCCGTTCCTCCACTCCTGCACTGACCCTGAACGAGTCTCCCGTTCCTCCACTCCTGCACTGACCCTGACGGAGTCTCCCGTTCCTCCACACCTGAACCGACCCTGATGGAGTCTCCCGTTCCTCCTCTCCTGCACTGACCCTGACGGAGTCTCCTGTTGCTCCACTCCTACACTGACCCAGACGGAGTCTCCCGTTCCTCCACTCCTGCACTGACCGTGACGGAGTCTCCCGTTGCTCCACTCCTGCAATGACCCTGACGGAGTCTCCCGTTCCTCCACTCCTGCACCGACCCCGACGGAGTCTCCCGTTCCTCCACTCCTGCACCGACCGTGACGGATTCTCCCGTTCCTCCACTCATGCACTGACCCTGACGGAGTCTCCCGTTCCTCTACTCCTGCATTGACCCCGACGGAGTCTCCCGTTCCTCCATTCATGCACGGACCCTGACGGAGTCTCCCGCTCCTCCACTCCTGCACCGACCTTGACGGAGTCTCCTGTTCCTCCACTCCTGCATCGACAATGACGGAGTCTCCCGTTCCCCCACTCCTGCACTTACCCTGACGGAGTCTCCCATTCCTCCACTTCTGCACTGACCCTGACGGAGTCTCCCGTTCCCCCACTCCTGCACTGACCCTGACGGTGTCTCCCGTTCCTCCACTTCTGCACCGACCCTGACGGAGTCTCCCGTTCCTCCACTCCTGCACTGACACTGACGGTGTCTCCCGCTCCTCCACTCCTGCACCGACCCTGACGGAGTCTCCTGTTCCTCCACTCCTGCATCGACAATGACGGAGTCTCCCGTTCCCCCACTCCTGCACTGACCCTGACGTAGTCTCTCATTCCTCCACTTCTGCACTGACCCTGACCGAGTCTCCTGTTCCTCCACTCCTACACTGACCCATACGGAATCTCCCGTTCCTCCACTCCTGCACTGACCCTGACGGAGTCTCCCGTTGCTCCAATCCTGCATTGACCCTGACGGAGTCTCCCGTTCCTCCACTCCTGCATCGACCCTGACGGATTCTCCCGTTCCTCCACTCCTGCACCGACCCCGACGGAGTCTCCCGCTCCTCCACTCCTGCACTGACCCTGACGGAGTCTCCTTTCCTACACTCCTACACTGACCCTGACGGAGTCTCCCGTTCCTCCACTCCTGCATTGACCCTGACGGAGTCTCCCGTTCCTCCACTCCTGCATTGACCCTGACGGAGTCTCCCGTTCATCCACTCCTGCACCGACCCTGACGGAGTCTCCCGTTCCTCCACTCCTGCATTGACTCCGACGGAGTCTTCTGTTCCTCCACTCATGCACTGACCCTGACGGAGTCTCCCGTTCCTCCACTCCTGCATTGACCCTGACGGAGTCTCCCGTTGCTCCAATCCTGCACTGACACTGACGGTGTCTCCCGTTCCTCCACTTCTGGACTGACCCTGACGGAGTCTCCTGTTGCTCCATTCTTGCACTGACCCTGACGGAGTCTCCCGATCCTCCACTCCTGCACTGACCCTGACGGTGTCTCCCGTTCCTCCACTTCTGCACTGACCCTGACGGAGTCTCCCGTTCCTCCACTCATGCACTGACCCTGACGGAGTCTCCTGTTCCTCATCTCCTGCACTGACCCTGACGGAGTCTCCCCCTCCTCCACTCCTGTACTGACCCTGACGGAGTCTCCTGTTCCTCATCTCCTGCACTGACCCTGACGGAGTCTCCCGTTCCTCCACTCATGCACTGACCCTGACGGAGTCTCCTGTTCCTCATCTCCTGCACTGACCCTGACGGAGTCTCCCGTTCCTCCACTCATGCACTGACCCTGACGGAGTCTCCCGTTCCTACACTCCTACACTGACCCTGACGGAGTCTCCCGTTCCTCCAATCATGCACTGACCCTGACGGAGTCTCCCGTTCCTCCACTCCTGCATTGACCCTGACGGAGTCTCCCATTCCTCCACTCCTGCATTGACCCTGACGGAGTCTCCCATTCCTCCACTCCTGCACCGACCCTGACGGAGTCTCCCGTTGCTCCACTCCTGCACCGACCCTGACGGAGTCTCCCGTTCCTACACTGCTGCACTGACCCTGACCGAGTCTCCCGTTCCTCTACTCCTGCAATGACCCTGACCGAGTCTCCCGTTCCTCCACTCCTGCACTGACCCTGACGCAGTCTCCCTTTCCTCCACTCCTGCATATATCCTGACGGAGACTGCCGTTCCTCCACTACTGCATTGACCCTGACGGAGTCTCCCGTTCCCCCACTCCTGCACTGCCCCTGACGGAGTCTCCTGTTCCTCCACTCCTACACTGACCCAGACGGAGTCTCCCGTTACTCCACTCCTGCATCGACCCTGACGGATTCTCCCGTTCCTCCACTCCTGCACTGACCCTGACGGAGTCTCCCGCTCCTCCACTACTGCACTGACCCTGACGGAGTCTCCCGTTCCTCCACTCCTGCACCGACACTGACGGAGTCTCCTGTTCCTCCACTCCTGCATCGACCCTGACGGAGTCTCCCGTTCCCCCACTCCCGCACTGACCCTGACGGTGTCTCCCGTTCCTCCACTCATGCACTGACACTGACGGAGTCTCCCGTTCCTCCACTCCTGCATTGACACCGACGGAGTCTTCCGTTCCTCCACTCATGCACTGACCCTGACAGAGTCTCCCGTTCCTCCACTCCTGCACCGACCCAGACGGAGTCCCCCGTTCCTCCACTCCTGCACCGACCCTGACGGAGTCTCCCGTTCCTCCACTCCTGCACTGACCCTAACCGATTCTCCCGTTCCTCCACTCCTGCACTGACCCTGACGGAGTCTCCCGTTCCTCTACTCCTGCACTGACCCTGATGGAGTCTACCGTTACTCCACTCCTGCACTGACCCTGACGGAGTATCCCGTTCCTCCACTCCTGCACCGACCCTGATGGAGTCTGCCGTTCCTCCACTCCTGCATCGACCGTGAAGGATTCTCCCGTTCCTCCACTCCTGCACTGACCCTGACGGAGTCTCCCGTTCCTCCACTCCTGCACTGACCCTGACGGAGTCTCCCGCTCCTCCACTCCTGCACTGACCCTGACGGAGTCTCCTGTTCCTCCACTCCTGCACTGACCCTGACGCAGTCTCCCTTTCCTCCACTCCTGCATATATCCTGACGGAGACTGCCGTTCCTCCACTACTGCATTGACCCTGACGGAGTCTCCCGTTCCCCCACTCCTGCACTGCCCCTGATGGAGTCTCCTGTTCCTCCACTCCTACACTGACCCAGACGGAGTCTTCCGTTACTCCACTCCTGCATCGACCCTGACGGATTCTCCCGTTCCTCCACTCCTGCACTGACCCTGACGGAGTCTCCCGCTCCTCCACTACTGCACTGACCCTGACGGAGTCTCCCGTTCCTCCACTCCTGCACCGACACTGACGGAGTCTCCTGTTCCTCCACTCCTGCATCGACCCTGACGGAGTCTCCCGTTCCCCCACTCCCGCACTGACCCTGACGGTGTCTCCCGTTCCTCCACTCATGCACTGACACTGACGGAGTCTCCCGTTCCTCCACTCCTGCATTGACACCGACGGAGTCTTCCGTTCCTCCACTCATGCACTGACCCTGACAGAGTCTCCCGTTCCTCCACTCCTGCACCGACCCAGACGGAGTCCCCCGTTCCTCCACTCCTGCACCGACCCTGACGGAGTCTCCCGTTCCTCCACTCCTGCACTGACCCTAACCGAGTCTCCCGTTCCTCCACTCCTGCACTGACCCTGACGGAGTCTCCCGTTCCTCTACTCCTGCACTGACCCTGATGGAGTCTACCGTTACTCCACTCCTGCACTGACCCTGACGGAGTATCCCGTTCCTCCACTCCTGCACCGACCCTGATGGAGTCTGCCGTTCCTCCACTCCTGCATCGACCGTGAAGGATTCTCCCGTTCCTCCACTCCTGCACTGACCCTGACGGAGTCTCCCGTTCCTCCACTCCTGCACTGACCCTGACGGAGTCTCCCGCTCCTCCACTCCTGCACTGACCCTGACGGAGTCTCCTGTTCCTCCACTCCTACACTGACCCAGACGGATTCTCCCGTTCCTCCACTTCTGCACCGACCCTGACGGAGTCTCCCGTTCCTCCACTCCTGCACCGACCCCGACGGAGTCTTCTGTTCCTCCACTCATGCACTGACCCTGACGGTGTCTCCCATTCCTCCACTTCTGCACTGACCCTGACGGAGTCTCCTGTTCCTCCACTCCTGCACTGACCCTGACGGTGTCTCCCGTTCCTCCACTCATGCACTTACCCTGACGGAGTCTCCCGTTCCTCCACTCATGCACTGACCCCGACGGAGTCTCCCGTTCCTCCACTCCTGCATTGACCCCGACGGAGTCTCCCGTTCCTCCACTCATGCACGGACCCTGACGGAGTCTCCCGTTCCTCCACTCCTGCATCGACCCTGACGGAGTCTCCCGTTCCTCCACTCCTGCACAGACCGTGACGGAGTCTCCCGTTCCTCCACTCCTGCACTGACCGTGACGGAGTCTCCCGTTCCTCCACTCCTGCATTGACCCTGTCGGAGTCTCCCGTTCCTCCACTCCTGCACTGACCCTGACGCAGTCTCCCTTTCCTCCACTCCTGCATTGACCCTGACGGAGTCTCCCGTTCCTCCACTCCTGCATCGACCCTGACGGATTCTCCCGTTCCTCCACTCCTGCACTGACCCTGACGGAGTCTCCCCCTCCTCCACTCCTGCACTGACCCTGACGGAGTCTCCCGTTACCCCACTCCTGCACTGACCCTGATGGAGTCTCCCGCTCCTCCACTCCTGCACTGACCCTGACGGAGTCACCCGTTCCTCCACTCCTGCACTGACCCTGACGGTGTCTCCCGTTCCTCCACTTCTGCATTGACCCTGACGGAGTCTCCCGTTCCTCCACTCCTGCATTGACCCCGACGGAGTCTGCCGTTCCTCCATTCATGCACGGACCCTGACGGAGTCTCCCGCTCCTCCACTCCTGCACCGACCCTGACGGAGTCTCCTGTTCCTCCACTCCTGCATCGACAATGACGGAGTCTCCCGTTCCTCCACTCCTGCACTGACCCTGACGGAGTCTCCCGTTCCTCCACTCCTGCATCGACCCTGACGGAGTCTCCCGTTCCTCCACTCCTGCACCGACCCTGACACAGTCTCCCGTTCCCCCACTCCTGCACTGACCCTGACGGAGTCTCCCATTCCTCCACTTCTGCACTGACCCTGACGGAGTCTCCCGTTCCTCCACTTCTGCACTGACCCTGACGGAGTCTCCCGTTCCTCCACTCATGCACTGACCCTGACGGAGTCTCCCGTTCCTCCACTCCTGCACCGACCCTGACGGAGTCTCCCGTTCCTCCACTCCTGCATTGACCCTGACGGAGTCTCCCGTTCCTCCACTCCTGCATTGACCCTGACGGAGTCTCCCGTTCCTCCACTCCTGCATTGACCCTGACGGAGTCTCCCGTTCTTCCACTCCTGCAACGACCCTGACGGAGTCTCCCGTTCCTCCACTCCTGCATTGACCCCGACGGAGTCTTCTGTTCCTCCACTCATGCACTGACCCTGACGGAGTCTCCCGTTCCTCCACTCCTGCATTGACCCTGACGGAGTCTCCCGTTCCTCCACTCCTGCACCGACCCTGACACAGTCTCCCGTTCCTCCACTCCTGCATTGACCCTGACGGAGTCTCCCGTTCCTACACTGCTGCACTGACCCTGACCGAGTCTCCCGTTCCTCTACTCCTGCACTGACCCTGACCGAGTCTCCCGTTCCTCTACTCCTGCACTGACCCTGACCGAGTCTCCCGTTCCTCTACTCCTGCACTGACCCTGACCGAGTCTCCCGTTCCTCTACTCCTGCACTGACCCTGACCGAGTCTCCCGTTCCTCCACTCCTGCACCGACCCTGACGGAGTCTCCCGTTCCTCCACTGCTGCACCGACCCTGACGGAGTCTCCCGTTCCTACACTGCTGCACTGACCCTGACGGTGTCTCCCGTTCCTCCACTTCTGCACTGACCCTGACGGAGTCTCCCGTTCCTCCACTCCTGCACGGACCCCGAGGGAGTCTTCTGTTCCTCCACTCATGCACTGACCCTGACGGAGTCTCCTGTTCCTCCACTCATGCACTGACCCTGACGGAGTCTCCCGTTCCTCCACTCCTACACTGACCCTGACGGAGTCTCCCGTTCCTCCACTCCTGCACTGACCCTGACGGAGTCTCCCGTTCCTCCACTCCTGCACTAACCCTGACCGAGTCTCCCGTTCCTCCACTCCTGCACTGACCCTGACGGTGTCTCCCGTTCCTCCACTCCTGCACTGACCCTGAACGAGTCTCCCGTTCCTCCACTCCTGCACTGACCCTGACGGAGTCTCCCGTTCCTCCACACCTGAACCGACCCTGATGGAGTCTCCCGTTCCTCCTCTCCTGCACTGACCCTGACGGAGTCTCCTGTTCCTCCACTCCTACACTGACCCAGACGGAGTCTCCCGTTCCTCCACTCCTGCACTGACCGTGACGGAGTCTCCCGTTGCTCCACTCCTGCAATGACCCTGACGGAGTCTCCCGTTCCTCCACTCCTGCACCGACCCCGACGGAGTCTCCCGTTCCTCCACTCCTGCACCGACCGTGACGGATTCTCCCGTTCCTCCACTCATGCACTGACCCTGACGGAGTCTCCCGTTCCTCTACTCCTGCATTGACCCCGACGGAGTCTCCCGTTCCTCCATTCATGCACGGACCCTGACGGAGTCTCCCGCTCCTCCACTCCTGCACCGACCTTGACGGAGTCTCCTGTTCCTCCACTCCTGCATCGACAATGACGGAGTCTCCCGTTCCCCCACTCCTGCACTTACCCTGACGGAGTCTCCCATTCCTCCACTTCTGCACTGACCCTGACGGAGTCTCCCGTTCCCCCACTCCTGCACTGACCCTGACGGTGTCTCCCGTTCCTCCACTTCTGCACCGACCCTGACGGAGTCTCCCGTTCCTCCACTCCTGCACTGACACTGACGGTGTCTCCCGCTCCTCCACTCCTGCACCGACCCTGACGGAGTCTCCTGTTCCTCCACTCCTGCATCGACAATGACGGAGTCTCCCGTTCCCCCACTCCTGCACTGACCCTGACGTAGTCTCTCATTCCTCCACTTCTGCACTGACCCTGACCGAGTCTCCTGTTCCTCCACTCCTACACTGACCCATACGGAATCTCCCGTTCCTCCACTCCTGCACTGACCCTGACGGAGTCTCCCGTTGCTCCAATCCTGCATTGACCCTGACGGAGTCTCCCGTTCCTCCACTCCTGCATCGACCCTGACGGATTCTCCCGTTCCTCCACTCCTGCACCGACCCCGACGGAGTCTCCCGCTCCTCCACTCCTGCACTGACCCTGACGGAGTCTCCTTTCCTACACTCCTACACTGACCCTGACGGAGTCTCCCGTTCCTCCACTCCTGCATTGACCCTGACGGAGTCTCCCGTTCCTCCACTCCTGCATTGACCCTGACGGAGTCTCCCGTTCATCCACTCCTGCACCGACCCTGACGGAGTCTCCCGTTCCTCCACTCCTGCATTGACTCCGACGGAGTCTTCTGTTCCTCCACTCATGCACTGACCCTGACGGAGTCTCCCGTTCCTCCACTCCTGCATTGACCCTGACGGAGTCTCCCGTTGCTCCAATCCTGCACTGACACTGACGGTGTCTCCCGTTCCTCCACTTCTGGACTGACCCTGACGGAGTCTCCTGTTGCTCCATTCTTGCACTGACCCTGACGGAGTCTCCCGATCCTCCACTCCTGCACTGACCCTGACGGTGTCTCCCGTTCCTCCACTTCTGCACTGACCCTGACGGAGTCTCCCGTTCCTCCACTCATGCACTGACCCTGACGGAGTCTCCTGTTCCTCATCTCCTGCACTGACCCTGACGGAGTCTCCCCCTCCTCCACTCCTGTACTGACCCTGACGGAGTCTCCTGTTCCTCATCTCCTGCACTGACCCTGACGGAGTCTCCCGTTCCTCCACTCATGCACTGACCCTGACGGAGTCTCCTGTTCCTCATCTCCTGCACTGACCCTGACGGAGTCTCCCGTTCCTCCACTCATGCACTGACCCTGACGGAGTCTCCCGTTCCTACACTCCTACACTGACCCTGACGGAGTCTCCCGTTCCTCCAATCATGCACTGACCCTGACGGAGTCTCCCGTTCCTCCACTCCTGCATTGACCCTGACGGAGTCTCCCATTCCTCCACTCCTGCATTGACCCTGACGGAGTCTCCCATTCCTCCACTCCTGCACCGACCCTGACGGAGTCTCCCGTTGCTCCACTCCTGCACCGACCCTGACGGAGTCTCCCGTTCCTACACTGCTGCACTGACCCTGACCGAGTCTCCCGTTCCTCTACTCCTGCAATGACCCTGACCGAGTCTCCCGTTCCTCCACTCCTGCACTGACCCTGACGCAGTCTCCCTTTCCTCCACTCCTGCATATATCCTGACGGAGACTGCCGTTCCTCCACTACTGCATTGACCCTGACGGAGTCTCCCGTTCCCCCACTCCTGCACTGCCCCTGACGGAGTCTCCTGTTCCTCCACTCCTACACTGACCCAGACGGAGTCTCCCGTTACTCCACTCCTGCATCGACCCTGACGGATTCTCCCGTTCCTCCACTCCTGCACTGACCCTGACGGAGTCTCCCGCTCCTCCACTACTGCACTGACCCTGACGGAGTCTCCCGTTCCTCCACTCCTGCACCGACACTGACGGAGTCTCCTGTTCCTCCACTCCTGCATCGACCCTGACGGAGTCTCCCGTTCCCCCACTCCCGCACTGACCCTGACGGTGTCTCCCGTTCCTCCACTCATGCACTGACACTGACGGAGTCTCCCGTTCCTCCACTCCTGCATTGACCCAGACGGAGTCCCCCGTTCCTCCACTCCTGCACCGACCCTGACGGAGTCGCCCGTTCCTCCACTCCTGCACTGACCCTAACCGAGTCTCCCGTTCCTCCACTCCTGCACTGACCCTGACGGAGTCTCCCGTTCCTCTACTCCTGCACTGACCCTGATGGAGTCTACCGTTACTCCACTCCTGCACTGACCCTGACGGAGTATCCCGTTCCTCCACTCCTGCACCGACCCTGATGGAGTCTGCCGTTCCTCCACTCCTGCATCGACCGTGAAGGATTCTCCCGTTCCTCCACTCCTGCACTGACCCTGACGGAGTCTCCCGTTCCTCCACTCCTGCACTGACCCTGACGGAGTCTCCCGCTCCTCCACTCCTGCACTGACCCTGACGGAGTCTCCTGTTCCTCCACTCCTACACTGACCCAGACGGATTCTCCCGTTCCTCCACTTCTGCACCGACCCTGACGGAGTCTCCCGTTCCTCCACTCCTGCACCGACCCCGACGGAGTCTTCTGTTCCTCCACTCATGCACTGACCCTGACGGTGTCTCCCATTCCTCCACTTCTGCACTGACCCTGACGGAGTCTCCTGTTCCTCCACTCCTGCACTGACCCTGACGGTGTCTCCCGTTCCTCCACTCATGCACTTACCCTGACGGAGTCTCCCGTTCCTCCACTCATGCACTGACCCCGACGGAGTCTCCCGTTCCTCCACTCCTGCATTGACCCCGACGGAGTCTCCCGTTCCTCCACTCATGCACGGACCCTGACGGAGTCTCCCGTTCCTCCACTCCTGCATCGACCCTGACGGAGTCTCCCGTTCCTCCACTCCTGCACAGACCGTGACGGAGTCTCCCGTTCCTCCACTCCTGCACTGACCGTGACGGAGTCTCCCGTTCCTCCACTCCTGCATTGACCCTGTCGGAGTCTCCCGTTCCTCCACTCCTGCACTGACCCTGACGCAGTCTCCCTTTCCTCCACTCCTGCATTGACCCTGACGGAGTCTCCCGTTCCTCCACTCCTGCATCGACCCTGACGGATTCTCCCGTTCCTCCACTCCTGCACTGACCCTGACGGAGTCTCCCCCTCCTCCACTCCTGCACTGACCCTGACGGAGTCTCCCGTTACCCCACTCCTGCACTGACCCTGATGGAGTCTCCCGCTCCTCCACTCCTGCACTGACCCTGACGGAGTCACCCGTTCCTCCACTCCTGCACTGACCCTGACGGTGTCTCCCGTTCCTCCACTTCTGCATTGACCCTGACGGAGTCTCCCGTTCCTCCACTCCTGCATTGACCCCGACGGAGTCTGCCGTTCCTCCACTCCTGCACTGACCCTGACCGAGTCTCCCGTTCCTCCACTCCTGCACTGACCCTGACGGAGTCTCCCGTTCCTCTACTCCTGCACTGACACTGACGGAGTCTACCGTTACTCCACTCCTGCACTGACCCTGACCGAGTATCCCGTTCCTCCACTCCTGCACTGACCCTGACGGTGTCTCCCGTTCCTCCACTCCTGCACTGACCCTGACCGAGTCTCCCGTTCCTCCACTCCTGCACTGACCCTGACGGAGTCTCCCGTTCCTCTACTCCTGCACTGACACTGACGGAGTCTACCGTTACTCCACTCCTGCACTGACCCTGACCGAGTATCCCGTTCCTCCACTCCTGCACCGACCCTGATGGAGTCTGCCGTTCCTCCACTCCTGCATCGACCGTGACGGATTCTCCCGTTCCTCCACTCCTGCAATGACCCTGATGGAGTCTCCCGTTCCTCCACTTCTGCACCGACCCTGATGGAGTCACCCGTTCCTCATCTCCTGCACTGACCCTGACCGAGTCTCCTGTTCCTCCACTCCTACACTGACCCATACGGAGTCTCCCGTTCCTCCACTCCTGCACTGACCCTGACGGAGTCTCCCGTTGCTCCAATCCTGCATTGACCCTGACGGAGTCTCCCGTTCCTCCACTCCTGCATCGACCCTGACGGATTCTCCCGTTCCTCCACTCCTGCACCGACCCCGACGGAGTCTCCCGCTCCTCCACTCCTGCACTGACCCTGACGGAGTCTCCTTTCCTACACTCCTACACTGACCCTGACGGAGTCTCCCGTTCCTCCACTCCTGCATTGACCCTGACGGAGTCTCCCGTTCCTCCACTCCTGCATTGACCCTGACGGAGTCTCCCGTTCATCCACTCCTGCACCGACCCTGACGGAGTCTCCCGTTCCTCCACTCCTGCATTGACTCCGACGGAGTCTTCTGTTCCTCCACTCATGCACTGACCCTGACGGAGTCTCCCGTTCCTCCACTCCTGCATTGACCCTGACGGAGTCTCCCGTTGCTCCAATCCTGCATTGACCCTGACGGAGTCTCCCGTTCCTCCACTCCTGCATCGACCCTGACGGATTCTCCCGTTCCTCCACTCCTGCACCGACCCCGACGGAGTCTCCCGCTCCTCCACTCCTGCACTGAACCTGACGGAGTCTCCCGCTCCTCCACTCCTGCACTGACCCTGACGGAGTCTCCCGTTCCCCCACTCCTGCACTGTCCCTGACGGAGTCTCCCGTTCCTGCACTCCTGCACTGACCCTGACGGAGTCTCCTGTTCCTCCACTCCTACACTGACCCAGACGGAGTCTCCCGTTCCTTCACTTCTCCACCGGCCCTGACGGAGTCTCCCGCTCCTCCACTCCTGCACTGACCCTGACGGAGTCTCCCGCTCCTCCACTCCTGGACTGACCGTGACGGAGTCTCCCGTTCCCCCACTCCTGCACTGACCCTGACGGAGTCTTCCGTTCCTCCACTCCTGCACTGACCCTGACGGTGTCTCCAGTTCCTCCACTCCTGCACTGACCCTGACCGAGTCTCCCGTTCCTCCACTCCTGCACTGACCCTGACGGAGTCTCCCGTTCCTCTACTCCTGCACTGACACTGACGGAGTCTACCGTTACTCCACTCCTGCACTGACCCTGACGGAGTATCCCGTTCCTCCACTCCTGCACCGACCCTGATGGAGTCCGCCGTTCCTCCACTCCTGCATCGACCGTGACGGATTCTCCCGTTCCTCCACTCCTGCACTGACCCTGACGGAGTCTCCCGTTCCTCCACCTCTGCACCGACCCTGATGGAGTCTCCCGTTCCTCATCTCCTGCACTGACCCTGACGGAGTCTCCTGTTCCTCCACTCCTACACTGACCCAGACGGAGTCTCCCGTTCCTCCACTCCTGCACTGACCCTGACGGAGTCTCCCGTTGCTCCAATCCTGAATTGACCCTGACGGAGTCTCCCGTTCCTCCACTCCTGCACCGACCCCGACGCAGTCTCCCGCTCCTCCACTCCTGCACTGACCCTGACGGAGTCTCCCGCTCCTCCAATCCTGCACTGACCCTGACGGATTCTCCCGTTCCTGCACTCCTGCACTGACCCTGACGGAGTCTCCTGTTCCTCCACTCCTACACTGACCCTGACGGAGTCTCCCGTTCCTCCACTTCTGCACCGAACCTGACGGAGTCTCCCGCTCCTCCACTCCTGCATCGACCCTGACGGAGTCTCCCGTTCCCCCACTCCTGCACAGATCGTGACGGAGTCTCCCGTTCCTCCACTCCTGCACTGACCGTGACGGAGTCTCCCGTTCCTCCACTCATGCACTGACCCTGATGGAGTCTCCCGTTCCTCCACTCCTGCATATACCCTGACGGAGTCTCCCGTTCCTCCACTCCTGCACTGACCCTGACGGAGTCTCCCGTTCCTCCACTCCTGCACTGACCGTGACGGAGTCTCCCGTTACTCCACTCCTGCATTGACCCTGACGGAGTCTCCCGTTCCTCCACTCCTGCACTGACCCTGACGCAGTCTCCCTTTCCTCCACTCCTGCATATACCCTGATGGAGACTGCTGTTGCTCCACTCCTGCACTGAACCTGACGGAGTCTCCCGTTGCTCCACTCCTGCATTGACCCTGACGGAGTCTCCCGTTCCTCCACTCCTGCATCGACCCTGACGGATTCTCCCGTTCCTCCACTCCTGCACTGACCCTGACGGAGTCTCCCCCTCCTCCACTCCTGCACTGTCCCTGACGGAGTCTCCCGTTCCCCCACTCCTGCACTGACCCTGATGGAGTCTCCCACTCCTCCACTCCTGCACTGACCCTGACGGAGTCACCCGTTCCTCCACTCCTGCACTGACCCTGATGGTGTCTCCCGTTCCTCCACTTCTGCACTGACCCTGACGGAGTCTCCCGTTCCTCCACTCCTGCACGGACCCCGAGGGAGTCTTCTGTTCCTCCACTCATGCACTGACCCTGACGGAGTCTCCCGTTCCTCCACTCCTGCATTGACCCTGACGGAGTCTCCCGTTGCTCCAATCCTGCATTGACCCTGACGGAGTCTCCCGTTCCTCCACTCCTGCATCGACCCTGACGGATTCTCCCGTTCCTCCACTCCTGCACCGACCCCGACGGAGTCTCCCGCTCCTCCACTCCTGCACTGAACCTGACGGAGTCTCCCGCTCCTCCACTCCTGCACTGACCCTGACGGAGTCTCCCGTTCCCCCACTCCTGCACTGTCCCTGACGGAGTCTCCCGTTCCTGCACTCCTGCACTGACCCTGACGGAGTCTCCTGTTCCTCCACTCCTACACTGACCCAGACGGAGTCTCCCGTTCCTTCACTTCTCCACCGGCCCTGACGGAGTCTCCCGCTCCTCCACTCCTGCACTGACCCTGACGGAGTCTCCCGCTCCTCCACTCCTGGACTGACCGTGACGGAGTCTCCCGTTCCCCCACTCCTGCACTGACCCTGACGGAGTCTTCCGTTCCTCCACTCCTGCACTGACCCTGACGGTGTCTCCAGTTCCTCCACTCCTGCACTGACCCTGACCGAGTCTCCCGTTCCTCCACTCCTGCACTGACCCTGACGGAGTCTCCCGTTCCTCTACTCCTGCACTGACACTGACGGAGTCTACCGTTACTCCACTCCTGCACTGACCCTGACGGAGTATCCCGTTCCTCCACTCCTGCACCGACCCTGATGGAGTCCGCCGTTCCTCCACTCCTGCATCGACCGTGACGGATTCTCCCGTTCCTCCACTCCTGCACTGACCCTGACGGAGTCTCCCGTTCCTCCACCTCTGCACCGACCCTGATGGAGTCTCCCGTTCCTCATCTCCTGCACTGACCCTGACGGAGTCTCCTGTTCCTCCACTCCTACACTGACCCAGACGGAGTCTCCCGTTCCTCCACTCCTGCACTGACCCTGACGGAGTCTCCCGTTGCTCCAATCCTGAATTGACCCTGACGGAGTCTCCCGTTCCTCCACTCCTGCACCGACCCCGACGCAGTCTCCCGCTCCTCCACTCCTGCACTGACCCTGACGGAGTCTCCCGCTCCTCCAATCCTGCACTGACCCTGACGGATTCTCCCGTTCCTGCACTCCTGCACTGACCCTGACGGAGTCTCCTGTTCCTCCACTCCTACACTGACCCTGACGGAGTCTCCCGTTCCTCCACTTCTGCACCGAACCTGACGGAGTCTCCCGCTCCTCCACTCCTGCATCGACCCTGACGGAGTCTCCCGTTCCCCCACTCCTGCACAGATCGTGACGGAGTCTCCCGTTCCTCCACTCCTGCACTGACCGTGACGGAGTCTCCCGTTCCTCCACTCATGCACTGACCCTGATGGAGTCTCCCGTTCCTCCACTCCTGCATATACCCTGACGGAGTCTCCCGTTCCTCCACTCCTGCACTGACCCTGACGGAGTCTCCCGTTCCTCCACTCCTGCACTGACCGTGACGGAGTCTCCCGTTACTCCACTCCTGCATTGACCCTGACGGAGTCTCCCGTTCCTCCACTCCTGCACTGACCCTGACGCAGTCTCCCTTTCCTCCACTCCTGCATATACCCTGATGGAGACTGCTGTTGCTCCACTCCTGCACTGAACCTGACGGAGTCTCCCGTTGCTCCACTCCTGCATTGACCCTGACGGAGTCTCCCGTTCCTCCACTCCTGCATCGACGCTGACGGATTCTCCCGTTCCTCCACTCCTGCACTGACCCTGACGGAGTCTCCCCCTCCTCCACTCCTGCACTGTCCCTGACGGAGTCTCCCGTTCCCCCACTCCTGCACTGACCCTGATGGAGTCTCCCACTCCTCCACTCCTGCACTGACCCTGACGGAGTCACCCGTTCCTCCACTCCTGCACTGACCCTGACGGTGTCTCCCGTTCCTCCACTTCTGCACTGACCCTGACGGAGTCTCCCGTTCCTCCACTCCTGCACGGACCCCGAGGGAGTCTTCTGTTCCTCCACTCATGCACTGACCCTGACGGAGTCTCCTGTTCATCCACTCATGCACTGACCCTGACGGAGTCTCCCGTTCCTCCACTCCTACACTGACCCTGACGGAGTCTCCCGTTCCTCCACTCCTGCACTGACCCTGACGGAGTCTCCCGTTCCTCCACTCCTGCACTAACCCTGACCGAGTCTCCCGTTCCTCCACTCCTGCACTGACCCTGACGGTGTCTCCCGTTCCTCCACTCCTGCACTGACCCTGAACGAGTCTCCCGTTCCTCCACTCCTGCACTGACCCTGACGGAGTCTCCCGTTCCTCTACTCCTGCACTGACACTGACGGAGTCTACCGTTACTCCACTCCTGTACTGACCGTGACGGAGTCTCCCGTTCCTCCACTCCTGCATTGACCCTGACGGAGTCTCCCGTTCCTCCACTCCTGCATCGACCCTGACGGAGTCTCCCGTTCCTCCACTCCTGCATCGACCCTGACGGAGTCTCCCGTTCCTCCACTCCTGCACTGACCCTGACGGAGTCTCCCGTTCCTCCACTCCTGCACTGACCGTGACGGAGTCTCCCGTTACTCCACTCCTGCATATACCCTGATGGAGACTGCTGTTGCTCCACTCCTGCACTGAACCTGACGGAGTCTCCCGTTGCTCCACTCCTGCATTGACCCTGACGGAGTCTCCCGTTCCTCCACTCCTGCATCGACCCTGACGGATTCTCCCGTTCCTCCACTCCTGCACTGACCCTGTCGGAGTCTCCCCCTTCTCCACTCCTGCACTGACCCTGACGGAGTCTCCCGTTCCCCCACTCCTGCACTGACCCTGATGGAGTCTCCCGCTCCTCCACTCCTGCACTGACCCTGACGGAGTCACCCGTTCCTCCACTCCTGCACTGACCCTGACGGTGTCTCCCGTACCTCCACTTCTGCACTGACCCTGACGGAGTCTCCCGTTCCTCCACTCCTGCACGGACTCCGACGGAGAATTCTGTTCCTCCACTCCTACACTGACCCAGACGGAGTCTCCCGTTCCTCCACTCCTGCACTGACCCTGACGGAGTCTCCCGTTGCTCCAATCCTGCATTGACCCTGACGGAGTCTCCCGTTCCTCCACTCCTGCATCGACCCTGACGGATTCTCCCGTTCCTCCACTCCTGCACCGACCCCGACGGAGTCTCCCGCTCCTCCACTCCTGCACTGAACCTGACGGAGTCTCCCGCTCCTCCACTCCTGCACTGACCCTGACGGAGTCTCCCGTTCCCCCACTCCTGCACTGTCCCTGACGGAGTCTCCCGTTCCTGCACTCCTGCACTGACCCTGACGGAGTCTCCTGTTCCTCCACTCCTACACTGACCCAGACGGAGTCTCCCGTTCCTTCACTTCTGCACCGGCCCTGACGGAGTCTCCCGCTCCTCCACTCCTGCACTGACCCTGACGGAGTCTCCCGCTCCTCCACTCCTGGACTGACCGTGACGGAGTCTCCCGTTCCCCCACTCCTGCACTGACCCTGACGGAGTCTCCCGTTCCTCCACTCCTGCACTGACCCTGACGGTGTCTCCAGTTCCTCCACTCCTGCACTGACCCTGACCGAGTCTCCCGTTCCCCCACTCCTGCACTGACCCTGACGGAGTCTCCCGTTCCTCCACTCCTGCACTGACCCTGACGGTGTCTCCAGTTCCCCCACTCCTGCACTGACCCTGATGGAGTCTCCCGCTCCTCCACTCCTGCACTGACCCTGACGGAGTCACCCGTTCCTCCACTCCTGCACTGACCCTGACGGAGTCTCCTGTTCCTCCACTCCTACACTGACCCAGACGGAGTCTCCCGTTCCTCCACTCCTGCACTGACCCTGACGGAGTCTCCCGTTGCTCCAATCCTGCATTGACCCTGACGGAGTCTCCCGTTCCTCCACTCCTGCATCGACCCTGACGGATTCTCCCGTTCCTCCACTCCTGCACCGACCCCGACGGAGTCTCCCGCTCCTCCACTCCTGCACTGACCCTGACGGAGACTCCCGCTCCTCCAATCCTGCACTGACCCTGACTGAGTCTCCCGTTCCCCCACTCCTGCACTGACCCTGACGGTGTCTCCCGTTCCTGCACTCCTGCACTGACCCTGACGGAGTCTCCTGTTCCTCCACTCCTACACTGACCCAGACGGAGTCTCCCGTTCCTCCACTTCTGCACCGACCCTGACAGAGTCTCCCATTCCTCCACTCCTGCACTGACCCTGACGGAGTCTCCCGCTCCTCCACTCCTGCACTGACCCTGACGGAGTCTCCCGTTCCCCCACTCCTGCACTGACCCTGACGGATTCTCCCGTTCCTGCACTCCTGCACTGACCCTGACGGAGACTCCTGTTCCTCCACTCCTACACTGACCCTGACGGAGTCTCCCGTTCCTCCACTTCTGCACCGAACCTGACGGAGTCTCCCGCTCCTCCACTCCTGCATCGACCCTGACGGAGTCTCCCGTTCCCCCACTCCTGCACAGATCGAGACGGAGTCTCCCGTTCCTCCACTCCTGCACTGACCGTGACGGAGTCTCCAGTTCCTCCACTCATGCACTGACCCTGATGGAGTCTCCCGTTCCTCCACTCCTGCACTGACCCTGACGGTGTCTCCCGTTCCTCCACTCCTGCACTGACCCTGAACGAGTCTCCCGTTCCTCCACTCCTGCACTGACCCTGACGGAGTCTCCCGTTCCTCTACTCCTGCACTGACACTGACGGAGTCTACCGTTACTCCACTCCTGCACTGACCGTGACGGAGTCTCCCGTTCCTCCACTCCTGCATTGACCCTGACGGAGTCTCCCGTTCCTCCACTCCTGCATCGACCCTGACGGAGTCTCCCGTTCCTCCACTCCTGCATCGACCCTGACGGAGTCTCCCGTTCCTCCACTCCTGCACTGACCCTGACGGAGTCTCCCGTTCCTCCACTCCTGCACTGACCGTGACGGAGTCTCCCGTTACTCCACTCCTGCATATACCCTTATGGAGACTGCTGTTGCTCCACTCCTGCACTGAACCTGACGGAGTCTCCCGTTGCTCCACTCCTGCATTGACCCTGACGGAGTCTCCCGTTCCTCCACTCCTGCATCGACCCTGACGGATTCTCCCGTTCCTCCACTCCTGCACTGACCCTGTCGGAGTCTCCCCCTTCTCCACTCCTGCACTGACCCTGACGGAGTCTCCCGTTCCCCCACTCCTGCACTGACCCTGATGGAGTCTCCCGCTCCTCCACTCCTGCACTGACCCTGACGGAGTCACCCGTTCCTCCACTCCTGCACTGACCCTGACGGTGTCTCCCGTACCTCCACTTCTGCACTGACCCTGACGGAGTCTCCCGTTCCTCCACTCCTGCACGGACCCCGACGGAGAATTCTGTTCCTCCACTCCTACACTGACCCAGACGGAGTCTCCCGTTCCTCCACTCCTGCACTGACCCTGACGGAGTCTCCCGTTGCTCCAATCCTGCATTGACCCTGACGGAGTCTCCCGTTCCTCCACTCCTGCATCGACCCTGACGGATTCTCCCGTTCCTCCACTCCTGCACCGACCCCGACGGAGTCTCCCGCTCCTCCACTCCTGCACTGAACCTGACGGAGTCTCCCGCTCCTCCACTCCTGCACTGACCCTGACGGAGTCTCCCGTTCCCCCACTCCTGCACTGTCCCTGACGGAGTCTCCCGTTCCTGCACTCCTGCACTGACCCTGACGGAGTCTCCTGTTCCTCCACTCCTACACTGACCCAGACGGAGTCTCCCGTTCCTTCACTTCTGCACCGGCCCTGACGGAGTCTCCCGCTCCTCCACTCCTGCACTGACCCTGACGGAGTCTCCCGCTCCTCCACTCCTGGACTGACCGTGACGGAGTCTCCCGTTCCCCCACTCCTGCACTGACCCTGACGGAGTCTCCCGTTCCTCCACTCCTGCACTGACCCTGACGGTGTCTCCAGTTCCTCCACTCCTGCACTGACCCTGACCGAGTCTCCCGTTCCTCCACTCCTGCACTGACCCTGACGGAGTCTCCCGTTCCTCTACTCCTGCACTGACACTGACGGAGTCTACCGTTACTCCACTCCTGCACTGACCCTGACGGAGTATCCCGTTCCTCCACTCCAGCACCGACCCTGATGGAGTCTGCCGTTCCTCCACTCCTGCATCGACCGTGACGGATTCTCCCGTTCCTCCACTCCTGCACTGACCCTGACGGAGTCTCCCGCTCCTCCACTCCTGGACTGACCGTGACGGAGTCTCCCGTTCCCCCACTCCTGCACTGACCCTGACGGAGTCTCCCGTTCCTCCACTCCTGCACTGACCCTGACGGTGTCTCCAGTTCCTCCACTCCTGCACTGACCCTGACCGAGTCTCCCGTTCCTCCACTCCTGCACTGACCCTGACGGAGTCTCCCGTTCCTCTACTCCTGCACTGACACTGACGGAGTCTACCGTTACTCCACTCCTGCACTGACCCTGACGGAGTATCCCGTTCCTCCACTCCAGCACCGACCCTGATGGAGTCTGCCGTTCCTCCACTCCTGCATCGACCGTGACGGATTCTCCCGTTCCTCCACTCCTGCACTGACCCTGACGGAGTCTCCCGTTGCTCCAATCCTGCATTGACCCTGACGGAGTCTCCCGTTCCTCCACTCCTGCATCGACCCTGACGGATTCTCCCGTTCCTCCACTCCTGCACCGACCCCGACGGAGTCTCCCGCTCCTCCACTCCTGCACTGACCCTGACGGAGACTCCCGCTCCTCCAATCCTGCACTGACCCTGACTGAGTCTCCCGTTCCCCCACTCCTGCACTGACCCTGACGGTGTCTCCTGTTCCTGCACTCCTGCACTGACCCTGACGGAGTCTCCTGTTCCTCCACTCCTACACTGACCCAGACGGAGTCTCCCGTTCCTCCACTTCTGCACCGACCCTGACGGAGTCTCCCATTCCTCCACTCCTGCACTGACCCTGACGGAGTCTCCCGCTCCTCCACTCCTGCACTGACCCTGACGGAGTCTCCCATTCCCCCACTCCTGCACTGACCCTGACGGATTCTCCCGTTCCTGCACTCCTGCACTGACCCTGACGGAGACTCCTGTTCCTCCACTCCTACACTGACCCTGACGGAGTCTCCCGTTCCTCCACTTCTGCACCGAACCTCACGGAGTCTCCCGCTCCTCCACTCCTGCATCGACCCTGACGGAGTCTCCCGTTCCCCCACTCCTGCACAGATCGAGACGGAGTCTCCCGTTCCTCCACTCCTGCACTGACCGTGACGGAGTCTCCAGTTCCTCCACTCATGCACTGACCCTGATGGAGTCTCCCGTTCCTCCACTCCTGCATATACCCTGACGGAGTCTCCCGTTCCTCCACTCCTGCACTGACCCTGACGGAGTCTCCCGTTCCTCCACTCCTGCACTGACCGTGACGGAGTCTCCCGTTACTCCACTCCTGCATTGACCCTGACGGAGTCTCCCGTTCCTCCACTCCTGCACTGACCCTGACGCAGTCTCCCTTTCCTCCACTCCTGCATATACCCTGATGGAGACTGCTGTTGCTCCACTCCTGCACTGAACCTGACGGAGTCTCCCGTTGCTCCACTCCTGCATTGACCCTGACGGAGTCTCCCGTTCCTCCACTCCTGCATCGACCCTGACGGATTCTCCCGTTCCTCCACTCCTGCACTGACCCTGACGCAGTCTCCCCCTCCTCCACTCCTGCACTGACCCTGACGGAGTCTCCCGTTCCCCCACTCCTGCACTGACCCTGATGGAGTCTCCCGCTCCTCCACTCCTGCACTGACCCTGACGGAGTCACCCGTTCCTCCACTCCTGCACTGACCCTGACGGTGTCTCCCGTTCCTCCACTTCTGCACTGACCCTGACGGAGTCTCCCGTTCCTCCACTCCTGCACGGACCCCGACGGAGTCTTCTGTTCCTCCACTCATGCACTGACCCTGACGGAGTCTCCCGTTCCTCCACTCATGCACTGACCCTGACGGAGTCTCCCGTTCCTCCACTCCTGCACTGACCCTGACGGAGTCTCCCGTTCCTCCACTCCTGCACTGACCCTGACGGTGTCTCCCGTTCCTCCACTCCTGCACTGACCCTGATCGAGTCTCCCGTTCCTCCCCTCCTGCACTGACCCTGACGGAGTCTCCCGTTCCTCTACTCCTGCACTGACACTGACGGAGTCTGCCGTTCCTCCAATCCTGCAGCGACCGTGACGGATTCTCCCGTTCCTCGACTCCTGCACTGACCCTGACGGAGTCTCCCGTTCCTCCACTTCTGCACCGACCCTGATGGAGTCTCCGGTTCCTCATCTCCTGCACTGACCGTGACGGAGTCTCCCGTTCCTCCACTCATGCACTGACCCTGATGGAGTCTCCCGTTCCTCCACTCCTGCATATACCCTGACGGATTCTCCCGTTCCTCCACTCCTGCACTGACCCTGACGGAGTCTCCCGTTCCTCCACTCCTGCACTGACCGTGACGGAGTCTCCCGTTACTCCACTCCTGCATTGACCCTGACGGAGTCTCCCGTTCCTCCACTCCTGCACTGACCCTGACGCAGTCTCCCTTTCCTCCACTCCTGCATATACCCTGATGGAGACTGCTGTTGCTCCACTCCTGCACTGAACCTGACGGAGTCTCCCGTTGCTCCACTCCTGCATTGACCCTGACGGAGTCTCCCGTTCCTCCACTCCTGCATCGACCCTGACGGATTCTCCCGTTCCTCCACTCCTGCACTGACCCTGACGGAGTCTCCCCCTCCTCCACTCCTGCACTGTCCCTGACGGAGTCTCCCGTTCCCCCACTCCTGCACTGACCCTGATGGAGTCTCCCACTCCTCCACTCCTGCACTGACCCTGACGGAGTCACCCGTTCCTCCACTCCTGCACTGACCCTGACGGTGTCTCCCGTTCCTCCACTTCTGCACTGACCCTGACGGAGTCTCCCGTTCCTCCACTCCTGCACGGACCCCGAGGGAGTCTTCTGTTCCTCCACTCATGCACTGACCCTGACGGAGTCTCCTGTTCCTCCACTCATGCACTGACCCTGACGGAGTCTCCCGTTCCTCCACTCCTACACTGACCCTGACGGAGTCTCCCGTTCCTCCACACCTGCACTGACCCTGACGGAGTCTCCCGTTCCTCCACTCCTGCACTAACCCTGACCGAGTCTCCCGTTCCTCCACTCCTGCACTGACCCTGACGGTGTCTCCCGTTCCTCCACTCCTGCACTGACCCTGAACGAGTCTCCCGTTCCTCCACTCCTGCACTGACCCTGACGGAGTCTCCCGTTCCTCTACTCCTGCACTGACACTGACGGAGTCTACCGTTACTCCACTCCTGTACTGACCGTGACGGAGTCTCCCGTTCCTCCACTCCTGCATTGACCCTGACGGAGTCTCCCGTTCCTCCACTCCTGCATCGACCCTGACGGAGTCTCCCGTTCCTCCACTCCTGCATCGAACCTGACGGAGTCTCCCGTTCCTCCACTCCTGCACTGACCCTGACGGAGTCTCCCGTTCCTCCACTCCTGCACTGACCGTGACGGAGTCTCCCGTTACTCCACTCCTGCATATACCCTGATGGAGACTGCTGTTGCTCCACTCCTGCACTGAACCTGACGGAGTCTCCCGTTGCTCCACTCCTGCATTGACCCTGACGGAGTCTCCCGTTCCTCCACTCCTGCATCGACCCTGACGGATTCTCCCGTTCCTCCACTCCTGCACTGACCCTGTCGGAGTCTCCCCCTTCTCCACTCCTGCACTGACCCTGACGGAGTCTCCCGTTCCCCCACTCCTGCACTGACCCTGATGGAGTCTCCCGCTCCTCCACTCCTGCACTGACCCTGACGGAGTCACCCGTTCCTCCACTCCTGCACTGACCCTGACGGTGTCTCCCGTACCTCCACTTCTGCACTGACCCTGACGGAGTCTCCCGTTCCTCCACTCCTGCACGGACCCCGACGGAGAATTCTGTTCCTCCACTCCTACACTGACCCAGACGGAGTCTCCCGTTCCTCCACTCCTGCACTGACCCTGACGGAGTCTCCCGTTGCTCCAATCCTGCATTGACCCTGACGGAGTCTCCCGTTCCTCCACTCCTGCATCGACCCTGACGGATTCTCCCGTTCCTGCAATCCTGCACTGACACTGACGGAGTCTCCTGTTCCTCCACTCCTACACTGACCCAGACGGAGTCTCCCGTTCCTCCACTCCTGCACTGACCGTGACGGAGTCTCCCGTTGCTCCACTCCTGCAATGACCCTGACGGAGTCTCCCGTTCCTCCACTCCTGCACCGACCCCGACGGAGTCTCCCGTTCCTCCACTCCTGCACCGACCGTGACGGATTCTCCCGTTCCTCCACTCATGCACTGACCCTGACGGAGTCTCCCGTTCCTCTACTCCTGCATTGACCCCGACGGAGTCTCCCGTTCCTCCATTCATGCACGGACCCTGACGGAGTCTCCCGCTCCTCCACTCCTGCACCGACCTTGACGGAGTCTCCTGTTCCTCCACTCCTGCATCGACAATGACGGAGTCTCCCGTTCCCCCACTCCTGCACTTACCCTGACGGAGTCTCCCATTCCTCCACTTCTGCACTGACCCTGACGGAGTCTCCCGTTCCCCCACTCCTGCACTGACCCTGACGGTGTCTCCCGTTCCTCCACTTCTGCACCGACCCTGACGGAGTCTCCCGTTCCTCCACTCCTGCACTGACACTGACGGTGTCTCCCGCTCCTCCACTCCTGCACCGACCCTGACGGAGTCTCCTGTTCCTCCACTCCTGCATCGACAATGACGGAGTCTCCCGTTCCCCCACTCCTGCACTGACCCTGACGTAGTCTCTCATTCCTCCACTTCTGCACTGACCCTGACCGAGTCTCCTGTTCCTCCACTCCTACACTGACCCATACGGAATCTCCCGTTCCTCCACTCCTGCACTGACCCTGACGGAGTCTCCCGTTGCTCCAATCCTGCATTGACCCTGACGGAGTCTCCCGTTCCTCCACTCCTGCATCGACCCTGACGGATTCTCCCGTTCCTCCACTCCTGCACCGACCCCGACGGAGTCTCCCGCTCCTCCACTCCTGCACTGACCCTGACGGAGTCTCCTTTCCTACACTCCTCACTGACCCTGACGGAGTCTCCCGTTCCTCCACTCCTGCATTGACCCTGACGGAGTCTCCCGTTCCTCCACTCCTGCATCGACCCTGACGGATTCTCCCGTTCCTCCACTCCTGCACTGACCCTGACGGAGTCTCCCCCTCCTCCACTCCTGCACTGTCCCTGACGGAGTCTCCCGTTCCCCCACTCCTGCACTGACCCTGATGGAGTCTCCCACTCCTCCACTCCTGCACTGACCCTGACGGAGTCACCCGTTCCTCCACTCCTGCACTGACCCTGACGGTGTCTCCCGTTCCTCCACTTCTGCACTGACCCTGACGGAGTCTCCCGTTCCTCCACTCCTGCACGGACCCCGAGGGAGTCTTCTGTTCCTCCACTCATGCACTGACCCTGACGGAGTCTCCTGTTCCTCCACTCATGCACTGACCCTGACGGAGTCTCCCGTTCCTCCACTCCTACACTGACCCTGACGGAGTCTCCCGTTCCTCCACACCTGCACTGACCCTGACGGAGTCTCCCGTTCCTCCACTCCTGCACTAACCCTGACCGAGTCTCCCGTTCCTCCACTCCTGCACTGACCCTGACGGTGTCTCCCGTTCCTCCACTCCTGCACTGACCCTGAACGAGTCTCCCGTTCCTCCACTCCTGCACTGACCCTGACGGAGTCTCCCGTTCCTCTACTCCTGCACTGACACTGACGGAGTCTACCGTTACTCCACTCCTGTACTGACCGTGACGGAGTCTCCCGTTCCTCCACTCCTGCATTGACCCTGACGGAGTCTCCCGTTCCTCCACTCCTGCATCGACCCTGACGGAGTCTCCCGTTCCTCCACTCCTGCATCGACCCTGACGGAGTCTCCCGTTCCTCCACTCCTGCACTGACCCTGACGGAGTCTCCCGTTCCTCCACTCCTGCACTGACCGTGACGGAGTCTCCCGTTACTCCACTCCTGCATATACCCTGATGGAGACTGCTGTTGCTCCACTCCTGCACTGAACCTGACGGAGTCTCCCGTTGCTCCACTCCTGCATTGACCCTGACGGAGTCTCCCGTTCCTCCACTCCTGCATCGACCCTGACGGATTCTCCCGTTCCTCCACTCCTGCACTGACCCTGTCGGAGTCTCCCCCTTCTCCACTCCTGCACTGACCCTGACGGAGTCTCCCGTTCCCCCACTCCTGCACTGACCCTGATGGAGTCTCCCGCTCCTCCACTCCTGCACTGACCCTGACGGAGTCACCCGTTCCTCCACTCCTGCACTGACCCTGACGGTGTCTCCCGTACCTCCACTTCTGCACTGACCCTGACGGAGTCTCCCGTTCCTCCACTCCTGCACGGACCCCGACGGAGAATTCTGTTCCTCCACTCCTACACTGACCCAGACGGAGTCTCCCGTTCCTCCACTCCTGCACTGACCCTGACGGAGTCTCCCGTTGCTCCAATCCTGCATTGACCCTGACGGAGTCTCCCGTTCCTCCACTCCTGCATCGACCCTGACGGATTCTCCCGTTCCTGCAATCCTGCACTGACACTGACGGAGTCTCCTGTTCCTCCACTCCTACACTGACCCAGACGGAGTCTCCCGTTCCTCCACTCCTGCACTGACCGTGACGGAGTCTCCCGTTGCTCCACTCCTGCAATGACCCTGACGGAGTCTCCCGTTCCTCCACTCCTGCACCGACCCCGACGGAGTCTCCCGTTCCTCCACTCCTGCACCGACCGTGACGGATTCTCCCGTTCCTCCACTCATGCACTGACCCTGACGGAGTCTCCCGTTCCTCTACTCCTGCATTGACCCCGACGGAGTCTCCCGTTCCTCCATTCATGCACGGACCCTGACGGAGTCTCCCGCTCCTCCACTCCTGCACCGACCTTGACGGAGTCTCCTGTTCCTCCACTCCTGCATCGACAATGACGGAGTCTCCCGTTCCCCCACTCCTGCACTTACCCTGACGGAGTCTCCCATTCCTCCACTTCTGCACTGACCCTGACGGAGTCTCCCGTTCCCCCACTCCTGCACTGACCCTGACGGTGTCTCCCGTTCCTCCACTTCTGCACCGACCCTGACGGAGTCTCCCGTTCCTCCACTCCTGCACTGACACTGACGGTGTCTCCCGCTCCTCCACTCCTGCACCGACCCTGACGGAGTCTCCTGTTCCTCCACTCCTGCATCGACAATGACGGAGTCTCCCGTTCCCCCACTCCTGCACTGACCCTGACGTAGTCTCTCATTCCTCCACTTCTGCACTGACCCTGACCGAGTCTCCTGTTCCTCCACTCCTACACTGACCCATACGGAATCTCCCGTTCCTCCACTCCTGCACTGACCCTGACGGAGTCTCCCGTTGCTCCAATCCTGCATTGACCCTGACGGAGTCTCCCGTTCCTCCACTCCTGCATCGACCCTGACGGATTCTCCCGTTCCTCCACTCCTGCACCGACCCCGACGGAGTCTCCCGCTCCTCCACTCCTGCACTGACCCTGACGGAGTCTCCTTTCCTACACTCCTCACTGACCCTGACGGAGTCTCCCGTTCCTCCACTCCTGCATTGACCCTGACGGAGTCTCCCGTTCCTCCACTCCTGCATTGACCCTGACGGAGTCTCCCGTTCATCCACTCCTGCACCGACCCTGACGGAGTCTCCCGTTCCTCCACTCCTGCATTGACTCCGACGGAGTCTTCTGTTCCTCCACTCATGCACTGACCCTGACGGAGTCTCCCGTTCCTCCACTCCTGCATTGACCCTGACGGAGTCTCCCGTTGCTCCAATCCTGCACTGACACTGACGGTGTCTCCCGTTCCTCCACTTCTGGACTGACCCTGACGGAGTCTCCTGTTGCTCCATTCTTGCACTGACCCTGACGGAGTCTCCCGATCCTCCACTCCTGCACTGACCCTGACGGTGTCTCCCGTTCCTCCACTTCTGCACTGACCCTGACGGAGTCTCCCGTTCCTCCACTCATGCACTGACCCTGACGGAGTCTCCTGTTCCTCATCTCCTGCACTGACCCTGACGGAGTCTCCCCCTCCTCCACTCCTGTACTGACCCTGACGGAGTCTCCTGTTCCTCATCTCCTGCACTGACCCTGACGGAGTCTCCCGTTCCTCCACTCATGCACTGACCCTGACGGAGTCTCCTGTTCCTCATCTCCTGCACTGACCCTGACGGAGTCTCCCGTTCCTCCACTCATGCACTGACCCTGACGGAGTCTCCCGTTCCTACACTCCTACACTGACCCTGACGGAGTCTCCCGTTCCTCCAATCATGCACTGACCCTGACGGAGTCTCCCGTTCCTCCACTCCTGCATTGACCCTGACGGAGTCTCCCATTCCTCCACTCCTGCATTGACCCTGACGGAGTCTCCCATTCCTCCACTCCTGCACCGACCCTGACGGAGTCTCCCGTTGCTCCACTCCTGCACCGACCCTGACGGAGTCTCCCGTTCCTACACTGCTGCACTGACCCTGACCGAGTCTCCCGTTCCTCTACTCCTGCAATGACCCTGACCGAGTCTCCCGTTCCTCCACTCCTGCACTGACCCTGACGCAGTCTCCCTTTCCTCCACTCCTGCATATATCCTGACGGAGACTGCCGTTCCTCCACTACTGCATTGACCATGACGGAGTCTCCCGTTCCCCCACTCCTGCACTGCCCCTGACGGAGTCTCCTGTTCCTCCACTCCTACACTGACCCAGACGGAGTCTCCCGTTACTCCACTCCTGCATCGACCCTGACGGATTCTCCCGTTCCTCCACTCCTGCACTGACCCTGACGGAGTCTCCCGCTCCTCCACTACTGCACTGACCCTGACGGAGTCTCCCGTTCCTCCACTCCTGCACCGACACTGACGGAGTCTCCTGTTCCTCCACTCCTGCATCGACCCTGACGGAGTCTCCCGTTCCCCCACTCCCGCACTGACCCTGACGGTGTCTCCCGTTCCTCCACTCATGCACTGACACTGACGGAGTCTCCCGTTCCTCCACTCCTGCATTGACACCGACGGAGTCTTCCGTTCCTCCACTCATGCACTGACCCTGACAGAGTCTCCCGTTCCTCCACTCCTGCACCGACCCAGACGGAGTCCCCCGTTCCTCCACTCCTGCACCGACCCTGACGGAGTCTCCCGTTCCTCCACTCCTGCACTGACCCTAACCGAGTCTCCCGTTCCTCCACTCCTGCACTGACCCTGACGGAGTCTCCCGTTCCTCTACTCCTGCACTGACCCTGATGGAGTCTACCGTTACTCCACTCCTGCACTGACCCTGACGGAGTATCCCGTTCCTCCACTCCTGCACCGACCCTGATGGAGTCTGCCGTTCCTCCACTCCTGCATCGACCGTGAAGGATTCTCCCGTTCCTCCACTCCTGCACTGACCCTGACGGAGTCTCCCGTTCCTCCACTCCTGCACTGACCCTGACGGAGTCTCCCGCTCCTCCACTCCTGCACTGACCCTGACGGAGTCTCCTGTTCCTCCACTCCTGCACTGACCCTGACGCAGTCTCCCTTTCCTCCACTCCTGCATATATCCTGACGGAGACTGCCGTTCCTCCACTACTGCATTGACCCTGACGGAGTCTCCCGTTCCCCCACTCCTGCACTGCCCCTGATGGAGTCTCCTGTTCCTCCACTCCTACACTGACCCAGACGGAGTCTTCCGTTACTCCACTCCTGCATCGACCCTGACGGATTCTCCCGTTCCTCCACTCCTGCACTGACCCTGACGGAGTCTCCCGCTCCTCCACTACTGCACTGACCCTGACGGAGTCTCCCGTTCCTCCACTCCTGCACCGACACTGACGGAGTCTCCTGTTCCTCCACTCCTGCATCGACCCTGACGGAGTCTCCCGTTCCCCCACTCCCGCACTGACCCTGACGGTGTCTCCCGTTCCTCCACTCATGCACTGACACTGACGGAGTCTCCCGTTCCTCCACTCCTGCATTGACACCGACGGAGTCTTCCGTTCCTCCACTCATGCACTGACCCTGACAGAGTCTCCCGTTCCTCCACTCCTGCACCGACCCAGACGGAGTCCCCCGTTCCTCCACTCCTGCACCGACCCTGACGGAGTCTCCCGTTCCTCCACTCCTGCACTGACCCTAACCGAGTCTCCCGTTCCTCCACTCCTGCACTGACCCTGACGGAGTCTCCCGTTCCTCTACTCCTGCACTGACCCTGATGGAGTCTACCGTTACTCCACTCCTGCACTGACCCTGACGGAGTATCCCGTTCCTCCACTCCTGCACCGACCCTGATGGAGTCTGCCGTTCCTCCACTCCTGCATCGACCGTGAAGGATTCTCCCGTTCCTCCACTCCTGCACTGACCCTGACGGAGTCTCCCGTTCCTCCACTCCTGCACTGACCCTGACGGAGTCTCCCGCTCCTCCACTCCTGCACTGACCCTGACGGAGTCTCCTGTTCCTCCACTCCTACACTGACCCAGACGGATTCTCCCGTTCCTCCACTTCTGCACCGACCCTGACGGAGTCTCCCGTTCCTCCACTCCTGCACCGACCCCGACGGAGTCTTCTGTTCCTCCACTCATGCACTGACCCTGACGGTGTCTCCCATTCCTCCACTTCTGCACTGACCCTGACGGAGTCTCCTGTTCCTCCACTCCTGCACTGACCCTGACGGTGTCTCCCGTTCCTCCACTCATGCACTTACCCTGACGGAGTCTCCCGTTCCTCCACTCATGCACTGACCCCGACGGAGTCTCCCGTTCCTCCACTCCTGCATTGACCCCGACGGAGTCTCCCGTTCCTCCACTCATGCACGGACCCTGACGGAGTCTCCCGTTCCTCCACTCCTGCATCGACCCTGACGGAGTCTCCCGTTCCTCCACTCCTGCACAGACCGTGACGGAGTCTCCCGTTCCTCCACTCCTGCACTGACCGTGACGGAGTCTCCCGTTCCTCCACTCCTGCATTGACCCTGTCGGAGTCTCCCGTTCCTCCACTCCTGCACTGACCCTGACGCAGTCTCCCTTTCCTCCACTCCTGCATTGACCCTGACGGAGTCTCCCGTTCCTCCACTCCTGCATCGACCCTGACGGATTCTCCCGTTCCTCCACTCCTGCACTGACCCTGACGGAGTCTCCCCCTCCTCCACTCCTGCACTGACCCTGACGGAGTCTCCCGTTACCCCACTCCTGCACTGACCCTGATGGAGTCTCCCGCTCCTCCACTCCTGCACTGACCCTGACGGAGTCACCCGTTCCTCCACTCCTGCACTGACCCTGACGGTGTCTCCCGTTCCTCCACTTCTGCATTGACCCTGACGGAGTCTCCCGTTCCTCCACTCCTGCATTGACCCCGACGGAGTCTGCCGTTCCTCCATTCATGCACGGACCCTGACGGAGTCTCCCGCTCCTCCACTCCTGCACCGACCCTGACGGAGTCTCCTGTTCCTCCACTCCTGCATCGACAATGACGGAGTCTCCCGTTCCTCCACTCCTGCACTGACCCTGACGGAGTCTCCCGTTCCTCCACTCCTGCATCGACCCTGACGGAGTCTCCCGTTCCTCCACTCCTGCACCGACCCTGACACAGTCTCCCGTTCCCCCACTCCTGCACTGACCCTGACGGAGTCTCCCATTCCTCCACTTCTGCACTGACCCTGACGGAGTCTCCCGTTCCTCCACTTCTGCACTGACCCTGACGGAGTCTCCCGTTCCTCCACTCATGCACTGACCCTGACGGAGTCTCCCGTTCCTCCACTCCTGCACCGACCCTGACGGAGTCTCCCGTTCCTCCACTCCTGCATTGACCCTGACGGAGTCTCCCGTTCCTCCACTCCTGCATTGACCCTGACGGAGTCTCCCGTTCCTCCACTCCTGCATTGACCCTGACGGAGTCTCCCGTTCTTCCACTCCTGCAACGACCCTGACGGAGTCTCCCGTTCCTCCACTCCTGCATTGACCCCGACGGAGTCTTCTGTTCCTCCACTCATGCACTGACCCTGACGGAGTCTCCCGTTCCTCCACTCCTGCATTGACCCTGACGGAGTCTCCCGTTCCTCCACTCCTGCACCGACCCTGACACAGTCTCCCGTTCCTCCACTCCTGCATTGACCCTGACGGAGTCTCCCGTTCCTACACTGCTGCACTGACCCTGACCGAGTCTCCCGTTCCTCTACTCCTGCACTGACCCTGACCGAGTCTCCCGTTCCTCTACTCCTGCACTGACCCTGACCGAGTCTCCCGTTCCTCTACTCCTGCACTGACCCTGACCGAGTCTCCCGTTCCTCTACTCCTGCACTGACCCTGACCGAGTCTCCCGTTCCTCCACTCCTGCACCGACCCTGACGGAGTCTCCCGTTCCTCCACTGCTGCACCGACCCTGACGGAGTCTCCCGTTCCTACACTGCTGCACTGACCCTGACGGTGTCTCCCGTTCCTCCACTTCTGCACTGACCCTGACGGAGTCTCCCGTTCCTCCACTCCTGCACGGACCCCGAGGGAGTCTTCTGTTCCTCCACTCATGCACTGACCCTGACGGAGTCTCCTGTTCCTCCACTCATGCACTGACCCTGACGGAGTCTCCCGTTCCTCCACTCCTACACTGACCCTGACGGAGTCTCCCGTTCCTCCACTCCTGCACTGACCCTGACGGAGTCTCCCGTTCCTCCACTCCTGCACTAACCCTGACCGAGTCTCCCGTTCCTCCACTCCTGCACTGACCCTGACGGTGTCTCCCGTTCCTCCACTCCTGCACTGACCCTGAACGAGTCTCCCGTTCCTCCACTCCTGCACTGACCCTGACGGAGTCTCCCGTTCCTCCACACCTGAACCGACCCTGATGGAGTCTCCCGTTCCTCCTCTCCTGCACTGACCCTGACGGAGTCTCCTGTTCCTCCACTCCTACACTGACCCAGACGGAGTCTCCCGTTCCTCCACTCCTGCACTGACCGTGACGGAGTCTCCCGTTGCTCCACTCCTGCAATGACCCTGACGGAGTCTCCCGTTCCTCCACTCCTGCACCGACCCCGACGGAGTCTCCCGTTCCTCCACTCCTGCACCGACCGTGACGGATTCTCCCGTTCCTCCACTCATGCACTGACCCTGACGGAGTCTCCCGTTCCTCTATTCCTGCATTGACCCCGACGGAGTCTCCCGTTCCTCCATTCATGCACGGACCCTGACGGAGTCTCCCGCTCCTCCACTCCTGCACCGACCTTGACGGAGTCTCCTGTTCCTCCACTCCTGCATCGACAATGACGGAGTCTCCCGTTCCCCCACTCCTGCACTTACCCTGACGGAGTCTCCCATTCCTCCACTTCTGCACTGACCCTGACGGAGTCTCCCGTTCCCCCACTCCTGCACTGACCCTGACGGTGTCTCCCGTTCCTCCACTTCTGCACCGACCCTGACGGAGTCTCCCGTTCCTCCACTCCTGCACTGACACTGACGGTGTCTCCCGCTCCTCCACTCCTGCACCGACCCTGACGGAGTCTCCTGTTCCTCCACTCCTGCATCGACAATGACGGAGTCTCCCGTTCCCCCACTCCTGCACTGACCCTGACGTAGTCTCTCATTCCTCCACTTCTGCACTGACCCTGACCGAGTCTCCTGTTCCTCCACTCCTACACTGACCCATACGGAATCTCCCGTTCCTCCACTCCTGCACTGACCCTGACGGAGTCTCCCGTTGCTCCAATCCTGCATTGACCCTGACGGAGTCTCCCGTTCCTCCACTCCTGCATCGACCCTGACGGATTCTCCCGTTCCTCCACTCCTGCACCGACCCCGACGGAGTCTCCCGCTCCTCCACTCCTGCACTGACCCTGACGGAGTCTCCTTTCCTACACTCCTACACTGACCCTGACGGAGTCTCCCGTTCCTCCACTCCTGCATTGACCCTGACGGAGTCTCCCGTTCCTCCACTCCTGCATTGACCCTGACGGAGTCTCCCGTTCATCCACTCCTGCACCGACCCTGACGGAGTCTCCCGTTCCTCCACTCCTGCATTGACTCCGACGGAGTCTTCTGTTCCTCCACTCATGCACTGACCCTGACGGAGTCTCCCGTTCCTCCACTCCTGCATTGACCCTGACGGAGTCTCCCGTTGCTCCAATCCTGCACTGACACTGACGGTGTCTCCCGTTCCTCCACTTCTGGACTGACCCTGACGGAGTCTCCTGTTGCTCCATTCTTGCACTGACCCTGACGGAGTCTCCCGATCCTCCACTCCTGCACTGACCCTGACGGTGTCTCCCGTTCCTCCACTTCTGCACTGACCCTGACGGAGTCTCCCGTTCCTCCACTCATGCACTGACCCTGACGGAGTCTCCTGTTCCTCATCTCCTGCACTGACCCTGACGGAGTCTCCCCCTCCTCCACTCCTGTACTGACCCTGACGGAGTCTCCTGTTCCTCATCTCCTGCACTGACCCTGACGGAGTCTCCCGTTCCTCCACTCATGCACTGACCCTGACGGAGTCTCCTGTTCCTCATCTCCTGCACTGACCCTGACGGAGTCTCCCGTTCCTCCACTCATGCACTGACCCTGACGGAGTCTCCCGTTCCTACACTCCTACACTGACCCTGACGGAGTCTCCCGTTCCTCCAATCATGCACTGACCCTGACGGAGTCTCCCGTTCCTCCACTCCTGCATTGACCCTGACGGAGTCTCCCATTCCTCCACTCCTGCATTGACCCTGACGGAGTCTCCCATTCCTCCACTCCTGCACCGACCCTGACGGAGTCTCCCGTTGCTCCACTCCTGCACCGACCCTGACGGAGTCTCCCGTTCCTACACTGCTGCACTGACCCTGACCGAGTCTCCCGTTCCTCTACTCCTGCAATGACCCTGACCGAGTCTCCCGTTCCTCCACTCCTGCACTGACCCTGACGCAGTCTCCCTTTCCTCCACTCCTGCATATATCCTGACGGAGACTGCCGTTCCTCCACTACTGCATTGACCCTGACGGAGTCTCCCGTTCCCCCACTCCTGCACTGCCCCTGACGGAGTCTCCTGTTCCTCCACTCCTACACTGACCCAGACGGAGTCTCCCGTTACTCCACTCCTGCATCGACCCTGACGGATTCTCCCGTTCCTCCACTCCTGCACTGACCCTGACGGAGTCTCCCGCTCCTCCACTACTGCACTGACCCTGACGGAGTCTCCCGTTCCTCCACTCCTGCACCGACACTGACGGAGTCTCCTGTTCCTCCACTCCTGCATCGACCCTGACGGAGTCTCCCGTTCCCCCACTCCCGCACTGACCCTGACGGTGTCTCCCGTTCCTCCACTCATGCACTGACACTGACGGAGTCTCCCGTTCCTCCACTCCTGCATTGACCCAGACGGAGTCCCCCGTTCCTCCACTCCTGCACCGACCCTGACGGAGTCTCCCGTTCCTCCACTCCTGCACTGACCCTAACCGAGTCTCCCGTTCCTCCACTCCTGCACTGACCCTGACGGAGTCTCCCGTTCCTCTACTCCTGCACTGACCCTGATGGAGTCTACCGTTACTCCACTCCTGCACTGACCCTGACGGAGTATCCCGTTCCTCCACTCCTGCACCGACCCTGATGGAGTCTGCCGTTCCTCCACTCCTGCATCGACCGTGAAGGATTCTCCCGTTCCTCCACTCCTGCACTGACCCTGACGGAGTCTCCCGTTCCTCCACTCCTGCACTGACCCTGACGGAGTCTCCCGCTCCTCCACTCCTGCACTGACCCTGACGGAGTCTCCTGTTCCTCCACTCCTACACTGACCCAGACGGATTCTCCCGTTCCTCCACTTCTGCACCGACCCTGACGGAGTCTCCCGTTCCTCCACTCCTGCACCGACCCCGACGGAGTCTTCTGTTCCTCCACTCATGCACTGACCCTGACGGTGTCTCCCATTCCTCCACTTCTGCACTGACCCTGACGGAGTCTCCTGTTCCTCCACTCCTGCACTGACCCTGACGGTGTCTCCCGTTCCTCCACTCATGCACTTACCCTGACGGAGTCTCCCGTTCCTCCACTCATGCACTGACCCCGACGGAGTCTCCCGTTCCTCCACTCCTGCATTGACCCCGACGGAGTCTCCCGTTCCTCCACTCATGCACGGACCCTGACGGAGTCTCCCGTTCCTCCACTCCTGCATCGACCCTGACGGAGTCTCCCGTTCCTCCACTCCTGCACAGACCGTGACGGAGTCTCCCGTTCCTCCACTCCTGCACTGACCGTGACGGAGTCTCCCGTTCCTCCACTCCTGCATTGACCCTGTCGGAGTCTCCCGTTCCTCCACTCCTGCACTGACCCTGACGCAGTCTCCCTTTCCTCCACTCCTGCATTGACCCTGACGGAGTCTCCCGTTCCTCCACTCCTGCATCGACCCTGACGGATTCTCCCGTTCCTCCACTCCTGCACTGACCCTGACGGAGTCTCCCCCTCCTCCACTCCTGCACTGACCCTGACGGAGTCTCCCGTTACCCCACTCCTGCACTGACCCTGATGGAGTCTCCCGCTCCTCCACTCCTGCACTGACCCTGACGGAGTCACCCGTTCCTCCACTCCTGCACTGACCCTGACGGTGTCTCCCGTTCCTCCACTTCTGCATTGACCCTGACGGAGTCTCCCGTTCCTCCACTCCTGCATTGACCCCGACGGAGTCTGCCGTTCCTCCATTCATGCACGGACCCTGACGGAGTCTCCCGCTCCTCCACTCCTGCACCGACCCTGACGGAGTCTCCTGTTCCTCCACTCCTGCATCGACAATGACGGAGTCTCCCATTCCTCCACTCCTGCACTGACCCTGACGGAGTCTCCCGTTCCTCCACTCCTGCATCGACCCTGACGGAGTCTCCCGTTCCTCCACTCCTGCACCGACCCTGACACAGTCTCCCGTTCCCCCACTCCTGCACTGACCCTGACGGAGTCTCCCATTCCTCCACTTCTGCACTGACCCTGACGGAGTCTCCCGTTCCTCCACTTCTGCACTGACCCTGACGGAGTCTCCCGTTCCTCCACTCATGCACTGACCCTGACGGAGTCTCCCGTTCCTCCACTCCTGCACCGACCCTGACGGAGTATCCCGTTCCTCCACTCCTGCATTGACCCTGACGGAGTCTCCCGTTCCTCCACTCCTGCATTGACCCTGACGGAGTCTCCCGTTCCTCCACTCCTGCATTGACCCTGACGGAGTCTCCCGTTCTTCCACTCCTGCAACGACCCTGACGGAGTCTCCCGTTCCTCCACTCCTGCATTGACCCCGACGGAGTCTTCTGTTCCTCCACTCATGCACTGACCCTGACGGAGTCTCCCGTTCCTCCACTCCTGCATTGACCCTGACGGAGTCTCCCGTTCCTCCACTCCTGCACCGACCCTGACACAGTCTCCCGTTCCTCCACTCCTGCATTGACCCTGACGGAGTCTCCCGTTCCTACACTGCTGCACTGACCCTGACCGAGTCTCCCGTTCCTCTACTCCTGCACTGACCCTGACCGAGTCTCCCGTTCCTCTACTCCTGCACTGACCCTGACCGAGTCTCCCGTTCCTCTACTCCTGCACTGACCCTGACCGAGTCTCCCGTTCCTCTACTCCTGCACTGACCCTGACCGAGTCTCCCGTTCCTCCACTCCTGCACCGACCCTGACGGAGTCTCCCGTTCCTCCACTGCTGCACCGACCCTGACGGAGTCTCCCGTTCCTACACTGCTGCACTGACCCTGACCGTGTCTCCCGTTCCTCTACTCCTGCACTGACACTGAAGGAGTCTCCCATTCCCCCACTCCTGCATCGACCCAGATCGAGTCTCCCGTTCCTCCACTTCTGCACTGACCCTGACGGAGTCTCCCGTTCCTCCACTCCTGCACTGACCCTGATGGAGTCTCCCGCTCCTCCACTCCTGCACTGACCCTGACGGAGTCTCCCGTTCCTCTACTCCTGCACTGACCCTGACGGTGTCTCCCGTTCCTCCACTCCTGCACTGACCCTGACCGAGTCTCCCGTTCCTCCACTCCTGCACTGACCCTGACGGAGTCTCCCGTTCCTCTACTCCTGCACTGACACTGACGGAGTCTACCGTTACTCCACTCCTGCACTGACCCTGACCGAGTATCCCGTTCCTCCACTCCTGCACCGACCCTGATGGAGTCTGCCGTTCCTCCACTCCTGCATCGACCGTGACGGATTCTCCCGTTCCTCCACTCCTGCAATGACCCTGATGGAGTCTCCCGTTCCTCCACTTCTGCACCGACCCTGATGGAGTCACCCGTTCCTCATCTCCTGCACTGACCCTGACCGAGTCTCCTGTTCCTCCACTCCTACACTGACCCATACGGAGTCTCCCGTTCCTCCACTCCTGCACTGACCCTGACGGAGTCTCCCGTTGCTCCAATCCTGCATTGACCCTGACGGAGTCTCCCGTTCCTCCACTCCTGCATCGACCCTGACGGATTCTCCCGTTCCTCCACTCCTGCACCGACCCCGACGGAGTCTCCCGCTCCTCCACTCCTGCACTGACCCTGACGGAGTCTCCTTTCCTACACTCCTACACTGACCCTGACGGAGTCTCCCGTTCCTCCACTCCTGCATTGACCCTGACGGAGTCTCCCGTTCCTCCACTCCTGCATTGACCCTGACGGAGTCTCCCGTTCATCCACTCCTGCACCGACCCTGACGGAGTCTCCCGTTCCTCCACTCCTGCATTGACTCCGACGGAGTCTTCTGTTCCTCCACTCATGCACTGACCCTGACGGAGTCTCCCGTTCCTCCACTCCTGCATTGACCCTGACGGAGTCTCCCGTTGCTCCAATCCTGCATTGACCCTGACGGAGTCTCCCGTTCCTCCACTCCTGCATCGACCCTGACGGATTCTCCCGTTCCTCCACTCCTGCACCGACCCCGACGGAGTCTCCCGCTCCTCCACTCCTGCACTGAACCTGACGGAGTCTCCCGCTCCTCCACTCCTGCACTGACCCTGACGGAGTCTCCCGTTCCCCCACTCCTGCACTGTCCCTGACGGAGTCTCCCGTTCCTGCACTCCTGCACTGACCCTGACGGAGTCTCCTGTTCCTCCACTCCTACACTGACCCAGACGGAGTCTCCCGTTCCTTCACTTCTCCACCGGCCCTGACGGAGTCTCCCGCTCCTCCACTCCTGCACTGACCCTGACGGAGTCTCCCGCTCCTCCACTCCTGGACTGACCGTGACGGAGTCTCCCGTTCCCCCACTCCTGCACTGACCCTGACGGAGTCTTCCGTTCCTCCACTCCTGCACTGACCCTGACGGTGTCTCCAGTTCCTCCACTCCTGCACTGACCCTGACCGAGTCTCCCGTTCCTCCACTCCTGCACTGACCCTGACGGAGTCTCCCGTTCCTCTACTCCTGCACTGACACTGACGGAGTCTACCGTTACTCCACTCCTGCACTGACCCTGACGGAGTATCCCGTTCCTCCACTCCTGCACCGACCCTGATGGAGTCCGCCGTTCCTCCACTCCTGCATCGACCGTGACGGATTCTCCCGTTCCTCCACTCCTGCACTGACCCTGACGGAGTCTCCCGTTCCTCCACCTCTGCACCGACCCTGATGGAGTCTCCCGTTCCTCATCTCCTGCACTGACCCTGACGGAGTCTCCTGTTCCTCCACTCCTACACTGACCCAGACGGAGTCTCCCGTTCCTCCACTCCTGCACTGACCCTGACGGAGTCTCCCGTTGCTCCAATCCTGAATTGACCCTGACGGAGTCTCCCGTTCCTCCACTCCTGCACCGACCCCGACGCAGTCTCCCGCTCCTCCACTCCTGCACTGACCCTGACGGAGTCTCCCGCTCCTCCAATCCTGCACTGACCCTGACGGATTCTCCCGTTCCTGCACTCCTGCACTGACCCTGACGGAGTCTCCTGTTCCTCCACTCCTACACTGACCCTGACGGAGTCTCCCGTTCCTCCACTTCTGCACCGAACCTGACGGAGTCTCCCGCTCCTCCACTCCTGCATCGACCCTGACGGAGTCTCCCGTTCCCCCACTCCTGCACAGATCGTGACGGAGTCTCCCGTTCCTCCACTCCTGCACTGACCGTGACGGAGTCTCCCGTTCCTCCACTCATGCACTGACCCTGATGGAGTCTCCCGTTCCTCCACTCCTGCATATACCCTGACGGAGTCTCCCGTTCCTCCACTCCTGCACTGACCCTGACGGAGTCTCCCGTTCCTCCACTCCTGCACTGACCGTGACGGAGTCTCCCGTTACTCCACTCCTGCATTGACCCTGACGGAGTCTCCCGTTCCTCCACTCCTGCACTGACCCTGACGCAGTCTCCCTTTCCTCCACTCCTGCATATACCCTGATGGAGACTGCTGTTGCTCCACTCCTGCACTGAACCTGACGGAGTCTCCCGTTGCTCCACTCCTGCATTGACCCTGACGGAGTCTCCCGTTCCTCCACTCCTGCATCGACCCTGACGGATTCTCCCGTTCCTCCACTCCTGCACTGACCCTGACGGAGTCTCCCCCTCCTCCACTCCTGCACTGTCCCTGACGGAGTCTCCCGTTCCCCCACTCCTGCACTGACCCTGATGGAGTCTCCCACTCCTCCACTCCTGCACTGACCCTGACGGAGTCACCCGTTCCTCCACTCCTGCACTGACCCTGACGGTGTCTCCCGTTCCTCCACTTCTGCACTGACCCTGACGGAGTCTCCCGTTCCTCCACTCCTGCACGGACCCCGAGGGAGTCTTCTGTTCCTCCACTCATGCACTGACCCTGACGGAGTCTCCCGTTCCTCCACTCCTGCATTGACCCTGACGGAGTCTCCCGTTGCTCCAATCCTGCATTGACCCTGACGGAGTCTCCCGTTCCTCCACTCCTGCATCGACCCTGACGGATTCTCCCGTTCCTCCACTCCTGCACCGACCCCGACGGAGTCTCCCGCTCCTCCACTCCTGCACTGAACCTGACGGAGTCTCCCGCTCCTCCACTCCTGCACTGACCCTGACGGAGTCTCCCGTTCCCCCACTCCTGCACTGTCCCTGACGGAGTCTCCCGTTCCTGCACTCCTGCACTGACCCTGACGGAGTCTCCTGTTCCTCCACTCCTACACTGACCCAGACGGAGTCTCCCGTTCCTTCACTTCTCCACCGGCCCTGACGGAGTCTCCCGCTCCTCCACTCCTGCACTGACCCTGACGGAGTCTCCCGCTCCTCCACTCCTGGACTGACCGTGACGGAGTCTCCCGTTCCCCCACTCCTGCACTGACCCTGACGGAGTCTTCCGTTCCTCCACTCCTGCACTGACCCTGACGGTGTCTCCAGTTCCTCCACTCCTGCACTGACCCTGACCGAGTCTCCCGTTCCTCCACTCCTGCACTGACCCTGACGGAGTCTCCCGTTCCTCTACTCCTGCACTGACACTGACGGAGTCTACCGTTACTCCACTCCTGCACTGACCCTGACGGAGTATCCCGTTCCTCCACTCCTGCACCGACCCTGATGGAGTCCGCCGTTCCTCCACTCCTGCATCGACCGTGACGGATTCTCCCGTTCCTCCACTCCTGCACTGACCCTGACGGAGTCTCCCGTTCCTCCACCTCTGCACCGACCCTGATGGAGTCTCCCGTTCCTCATCTCCTGCACTGACCCTGACGGAGTCTCCTGTTCCTCCACTCCTACACTGACCCAGACGGAGTCTCCCGTTCCTCCACTCCTGCACTGACCCTGACGGAGTCTCCCGTTGCTCCAATCCTGAATTGACCCTGACGGAGTCTCCCGTTCCTCCACTCCTGCACCGACCCCGACGCAGTCTCCCGCTCCTCCACTCCTGCACTGACCCTGACGGAGTCTCCCGCTCCTCCAATCCTGCACTGACCCTGACGGATTCTCCCGTTCCTGCACTCCTGCACTGACCCTGACGGAGTCTCCTGTTCCTCCACTCCTACACTGACCCTGACGGAGTCTCCCGTTCCTCCACTTCTGCACCGAACCTGACGGAGTCTCCCGCTCCTCCACTCCTGCATCGACCCTGACGGAGTCTCCCGTTCCCCCACTCCTGCACAGATCGTGACGGAGTCTCCCGTTCCTCCACTCCTGCACTGACCGTGACGGAGTCTCCCGTTCCTCCACTCATGCACTGACCCTGATGGAGTCTCCCGTTCCTCCACTCCTGCATATACCCTGACGGAGTCTCCCGTTCCTCCACTCCTGCACTGACCCTGACGGAGTCTCCCGTTCCTCCACTCCTGCACTGACCGTGACGGAGTCTCCCGTTACTCCACTCCTGCATTGACCCTGACGGAGTCTCCCGTTCCTCCACTCCTGCACTGACCCTGACGCAGTCTCCCTTTCCTCCACTCCTGCATATACCCTGATGGAGACTGCTGTTGCTCCACTCCTGCACTGAACCTGACGGAGTCTCCCGTTGCTCCACTCCTGCATTGACCCTGACGGAGTCTCCCGTTCCTCCACTCCTGCATCGACGCTGACGGATTCTCCCGTTCCTCCACTCCTGCACTGACCCTGACGGAGTCTCCCCCTCCTCCACTCCTGCACTGTCCCTGACGGAGTCTCCCGTTCCCCCACTCCTGCACTGACCCTGATGGAGTCTCCCACTCCTCCACTCCTGCACTGACCCTGACGGAGTCACCCGTTCCTCCACTCCTGCACTGACCCTGACGGTGTCTCCCGTTCCTCCACTTCTGCACTGACCCTGACGGAGTCTCCCGTTCCTCCACTCCTGCACGGACCCCGAGGGAGTCTTCTGTTCCTCCACTCATGCACTGACCCTGACGGAGTCTCCTGTTCCTCCACTCATGCACTGACCCTGACGGAGTCTCCCGTTCCTCCACTCCTACACTGACCCTGACGGAGTCTCCCGTTCCTCCACTCCTGCACTGACCCTGACGGAGTCTCCCGTTCCTCCACTCCTGCACTAACCCTGACCGAGTCTCCCGTTCCTCCACTCCTGCACTGACCCTGACGGTGTCTCCCGTTCCTCCACTCCTGCACTGACCCTGAACGAGTCTCCCGTTCCTCCACTCCTGCACTGACCCTGACGGAGTCTCCCGTTCCTCTACTCCTGCACTGACACTGACGGAGTCTACCGTTACTCCACTCCTGTACTGACCGTGACGGAGTCTCCCGTTCCTCCACTCCTGCATTGACCCTGACGGAGTCTCCCGTTCCTCCACTCCTGCATCGACCCTGACGGAGTCTCCCGTTCCTCCACTCCTGCATCGACCCTGACGGAGTCTCCCGTTCCTCCACTCCTGCACTGACCCTGACGGAGTCTCCCGTTCCTCCACTCCTGCACTGACCGTGACGGAGTCTCCCGTTACTCCACTCCTGCATATACCCTGATGGAGACTGCTGTTGCTCCACTCCTGCACTGAACCTGACGGAGTCTCCCGTTGCTCCACTCCTGCATTGACCCTGACGGAGTCTCCCGTTCCTCCACTCCTGCATCGACCCTGACGGATTCTCCCGTTCCTCCACTCCTGCACTGACCCTGTCGGAGTCTCCCCCTTCTCCACTCCTGCACTGACCCTGACGGAGTCTCCCGTTCCCCCACTCCTGCACTGACCCTGATGGAGTCTCCCGCTCCTCCACTCCTGCACTGACCCTGACGGAGTCACCCGTTCCTCCACTCCTGCACTGACCCTGACGGTGTCTCCCGTACCTCCACTTCTGCACTGACCCTGACGGAGTCTCCCGTTCCTCCACTCCTGCACGGACCCCGACGGAGAATTCTGTTCCTCCACTCCTACACTGACCCAGACGGAGTCTCCCGTTCCTCCACTCCTGCACTGACCCTGACGGAGTCTCCCGTTGCTCCAATCCTGCATTGACCCTGACGGAGTCTCCCGTTCCTCCACTCCTGCATCGACCCTGACGGATTCTCCCGTTCCTCCACTCCTGCACCGACCCCGACGGAGTCTCCCGCTCCTCCACTCCTGCACTGAACCTGACGGAGTCTCCCGCTCCTCCACTCCTGCACTGACCCTGACGGAGTCTCCCGTTCCCCCACTCCTGCACTGTCCCTGACGGAGTCTCCCGTTCCTGCACTCCTGCACTGACCCTGACGGAGTCTCCTGTTCCTCCACTCCTACACTGACCCAGACGGAGTCTCCCGTTCCTTCACTTCTGCACCGGCCCTGACGGAGTCTCCCGCTCCTCCACTCCTGCACTGACCCTGACGGAGTCTCCCGCTCCTCCACTCCTGGACTGACCGTGACGGAGTCTCCCGTTCCCCCACTCCTGCACTGACCCTGACGGAGTCTCCCGTTCCTCCACTCCTGCACTGACCCTGACGGTGTCTCCAGTTCCTCCACTCCTGCACTGACCCTGACCGAGTCTCCCGTTCCTCCACTCCTGCACTGACCCTGACGGAGTCTCCCGTTCCTCTACTCCTGCACTGACACTGACGGAGTCTACCGTTACTCCACTCCTGCACTGACCCTGACGGAGTATCCCGTTCCTCCACTCCTGCACCGACCCTGATGGAGTCTGCCGTTCCTCCACTCCTGCATCGACCGTGACGGATTCTCCCGTTCCTCCACTCCTGCACTGACCCTGACGGAGTCTCCCGTTCCTCCACCTCTGCACCGACCCTGATGGAGTCTCCCGTTCCTCATCTCCTGCACTGACCCTGACGGAGTCTCCTGTTCCTCCACTCCTACACTGACCCAGACGGAGTCTCCCGTTCCTCCACTCCTGCACTGACCCTGACGGAGTCTCCCGTTGCTCCAATCCTGCATTGACCCTGACGGAGTCTCCCGTTCCTCCACTCCTGCATCGACCCTGACGGATTCTCCCGTTCCTCCACTCCTGCACCGACCCCGACGGAGTCTCCCGCTCCTCCACTCCTGCACTGACCCTGACGGAGACTCCCGCTCCTCCAATCCTGCACTGACCCTGACTGAGTCTCCCGTTCCCCCACTCCTGCACTGACCCTGACGGTGTCTCCCGTTCCTGCACTCCTGCACTGACCCTGACGGAGTCTCCTGTTCCTCCACTCCTACACTGACCCAGACGGAGTCTCCCGTTCCTCCACTTCTGCACCGACCCTGACAGAGTCTCCCATTCCTCCACTCCTGCACTGACCCTGACGGAGTCTCCCGCTCCTCCACTCCTGCACTGACCCTGACGGAGTCTCCCGTTCCCCCACTCCTGCACTGACCCTGACGGATTCTCCCGTTCCTGCACTCCTGCACTGACCCTGACGGAGACTCCTGTTCCTCCACTCCTACACTGACCCTGACGGAGTCTCCCGTTCCTCCACTTCTGCACCGAACCTGACGGAGTCTCCCGCTCCTCCACTCCTGCATCGACCCTGACGGAGTCTCCCGTTCCCCCACTCCTGCACAGATCGAGACGGAGTCTCCCGTTCCTCCACTCCTGCACTGACCGTGACGGAGTCTCCAGTTCCTCCACTCATGCACTGACCCTGATGGAGTCTCCCGTTCCTCCACTCCTGCACTGACCCTGACGGTGTCTCCCGTTCCTCCACTCCTGCACTGACCCTGAACGAGTCTCCCGTTCCTCCACTCCTGCACTGACCCTGACGGAGTCTCCCGTTCCTCTACTCCTGCACTGACACTGACGGAGTCTACCGTTACTCCACTCCTGCACTGACCGTGACGGAGTCTCCCGTTCCTCCACTCCTGCATTGACCCTGACGGAGTCTCCCGTTCCTCCACTCCTGCATCGACCCTGACGGAGTCTCCCGTTCCTCCACTCCTGCATCGACCCTGACGGAGTCTCCCGTTCCTCCACTCCTGCACTGACCCTGACGGAGTCTCCCGTTCCTCCACTCCTGCACTGACCGTGACGGAGTCTCCCGTTACTCCACTCCTGCATATACCCTGATGGAGACTGCTGTTGCTCCACTCCTGCACTGAACCTGACGGAGTCTCCCGTTGCTCCACTCCTGCATTGACCCTGACGGAGTCTCCCGTTCCTCCACTCCTGCATCGACCCTGACGGATTCTCCCGTTCCTCCACTCCTGCACTGACCCTGTCGGAGTCTCCCCCTTCTCCACTCCTGCACTGACCCTGACGGAGTCTCCCGTTCCCCCACTCCTGCACTGACCCTGATGGAGTCTCCCGCTCCTCCACTCCTGCACTGACCCTGACGGAGTCACCCGTTCCTCCACTCCTGCACTGACCCTGACGGTGTCTCCCGTACCTCCACTTCTGCACTGACCCTGACGGAGTCTCCCGTTCCTCCACTCCTGCACGGACCCCGACGGAGAATTCTGTTCCTCCACTCCTACACTGACCCAGACGGAGTCTCCCGTTCCTCCACTCCTGCACTGACCCTGACGGAGTCTCCCGTTGCTCCAATCCTGCATTGACCCTGACGGAGTCTCCCGTTCCTCCACTCCTGCATCGACCCTGACGGATTCTCCCGTACGTCCACTCCTGCACCGACCCCGACGGAGTCTCCCGCTCCTCCACTCCTGCACTGAACCTGACGGAGTCTCCCGCTCCTCCACTCCTGCACTGACCCTGACGGAGTCTCCCGTTCCCCCACTCCTGCACTGTCCCTGACGGAGTCTCCCGTTCCTGCACTCCTGCACTGACCCTGACGGAGTCTCCTGTTCCTCCACTCCTACACTGACCCAGACGGAGTCTCCCGTTCCTTCACTTCTGCACCGGCCCTGACGGAGTCTCCCGCTCCTCCACTCCTGCACTGACCCTGACGGAGTCTCCCGCTCCTCCACTCCTGGACTGACCGTGACGGAGTCTCCCGTTCCCCCACTCCTGCACTGACCCTGACGGAGTCTCCCGTTCCTCCACTCCTGCACTGACCCTGACGGTGTCTCCAGTTCCTCCACTCCTGCACTGACACTGACCGAGTCTCCCGTTCCTCCACTCCTGCACTGACCCTGACGGAGTCTCCCGTTCCTCTACTCCTGCACTGACACTGACGGAGTCTACCGTTACTCCACTCCTGCACTGACCCTGACGGAGTATCCCGTTCCTCCACTCCAGCACCGACCCTGATGGAGTCTGCCGTTCCTCCACTCCTGCATCGACCGTGACGGATTCTCCCGTTCCTCCACTCCTGCACTGACCCTGACGGAGTCTCCCGTTCCTCCAGCTCTGCACCGACCCTGATGGAGTCTCCCGTTCCTCATCTCCTGCACTGACCCTGACGGAGTCTCCTGTTCCTCCACTCCTACACTGACCCAGACGGAGTCTCCCGTTCCTCCACTCCTGCACTGACCCTGACGGAGTCTCCCGTTGCTCCAATCCTGCATTGACCCTGACGGAGTCTCCCGTTCCTCCACTCCTGCATCGACCCTGACGGATTCTCCCGTTCCTCCACTCCTGCACCGACCCCGACGGAGTCTCCCGCTCCTCCACTCCTGCACTGACCCTGACGGAGACTCCCGCTCCTCCAATCCTGCACTGACCCTGACTGAGTCTCCCGTTCCCCCACTCCTGCACTGACCCTGACGGTGTCTCCTGTTCCTGCACTCCTGCACTGACCCTGACGGAGTCTCCTGTTCCTCCACTCCTACACTGACCCAGACGGAGTCTCCCGTTCCTCCACTTCTGCACCGACCCTGACGGAGTCTCCCATTCCTCCACTCCTGCACTGACCCTGACGGAGTCTCCCGCTCCTCCACTCCTGCACTGACCCTGACGGAGTCTCCCATTCCCCCACTCCTGCACTGACCCTGACGGATTCTCCCGTTCCTGCACTCCTGCACTGACCCTGACGGAGACTCCTGTTCCTCCACTCCTACACTGACCCTGACGGAGTCTCCCGTTCCTCCACTTCTGCACCGAACCTCACGGAGTCTCCCGCTCCTCCACTCCTGCATCGACCCTGACGGAGTCTCCCGTTCCCCCACTCCTGCACAGATCGAGACGGAGTCTCCCGTTCCTCCACTCCTGCACTGACCGTGACGGAGTCTCCAGTTCCTCCACTCATGCACTGACCCTGATGGAGTCTCCCGTTCCTCCACTCCTGCATATACCCTGACGGAGTCTCCCGTTCCTCCACTCCTGCACTGACCCTGACGGAGTCTCCCGTTCCTCCACTCCTGCACTGACCGTGACGGAGTCTCCCGTTACTCCACTCCTGCATTGACCCTGACGGAGTCTCCCGTTCCTCCACTCCTGCACTGACCCTGACGCAGTCTCCCTTTCCTCCACTCCTGCATATACCCTGATGGAGACTGCTGTTGCTCCACTCCTGCACTGAACCTGACGGAGTCTCCCGTTGCTCCACTCCTGCATTGACCCTGACGGAGTCTCCCGTTCCTCCACTCCTGCATCGACCCTGACGGATTCTCCCGTTCCTCCACTCCTGCACTGACCCTGACGCAGTCTCCCCCTCCTCCACTCCTGCACTGACCCTGACGGAGTCTCCCGTTCCCCCACTCCTGCACTGACCCTGATGGAGTCTCCCGCTCCTCCACTCCTGCACTGACCCTGACGGAGTCACCCGTTCCTCCACTCCTGCACTGACCCTGACGGTGTCTCCCGTTCCTCCACTTCTGCACTGACCCTGACGGAGTCTCCCGTTCCTCCACTCCTGCACGGACCCCGACGGAGTCTTCTGTTCCTCCACTCATGCACTGACCCTGACGGAGTCTCCCGTTCCTCCACTCATGCACTGACCCTGACGGAGTCTCCCGTTCCTCCACTCCTGCACTGACCCTGACGGAGTCTCCCGTTCCTCCACTCCTGCACTGACCCTGACGGTGTCTCCCGTTCCTCCACTCCTGCACTGACCCTGATCGAGTCTCCCGTTCCTCCCCTCCTGCACTGACCCTGACGGAGTCTCCCGTTCCTCTACTCCTGCACTGACACTGACGGAGTCTGCCGTTCCTCCAATCCTGCAGCGACCGTGACGGATTCTCCCGTTCCTCGACTCCTGCACTGACCCTGACGGAGTCTCCCGTTCCTCCACTTCTGCACCGACCCTGATGGAGTCTCCGGTTCCTCATCTCCTGCACTGACCGTGACGGAGTCTCCCGTTCCTCCACTCATGCACTGACCCTGATGGAGTCTCCCGTTCCTCCACTCCTGCATATACCCTGACGGATTCTCCCGTTCCTCCACTCCTGCACTGACCCTGACGGAGTCTCCCGTTCCTCCACTCCTGCACTGACCGTGACGGAGTCTCCCGTTACTCCACTCCTGCATTGACCCTGACGGAGTCTCCCGTTCCTCCACTCCTGCACTGACCCTGACGCAGTCTCCCTTTCCTCCACTCCTGCATATACCCTGATGGAGACTGCTGTTGCTCCACTCCTGCACTGAACCTGACGGAGTCTCCCGTTGCTCCACTCCTGCATTGACCCTGACGGAGTCTCCCGTTCCTCCACTCCTGCATCGACCCTGACGGATTCTCCCGTTCCTCCACTCCTGCACTGACCCTGACGGAGTCTCCCCCTCCTCCACTCCTGCACTGTCCCTGACGGAGTCTCCCGTTCCCCCACTCCTGCACTGACCCTGATGGAGTCTCCCACTCCTCCACTCCTGCACTGACCCTGACGGAGTCACCCGTTCCTCCACTCCTGCACTGACCCTGACGGTGTCTCCCGTTCCTCCACTTCTGCACTGACCCTGACGGAGTCTCCCGTTCCTCCACTCCTGCACGGACCCCGAGGGAGTCTTCTGTTCCTCCACTCATGCACTGACCCTGACGGAGTCTCCTGTTCCTCCACTCATGCACTGACCCTGACGGAGTCTCCCGTTCCTCCACTCCTACACTGACCCTGACGGAGTCTCCCGTTCCTCCACTCCTGCACTGACCCTGACGGAGTCTCCCGTTCCTCCACTCCTGCACTAACCCTGACCGAGTCTCCCGTTCCTCCACTCCTGCACTGACCCTGACGGTGTCTCCCGTTCCTCCACTCCTGCACTGACCCTGAACGAGTCTCCCGTTCCTCCACTCCTGCACTGACCCTGACGGAGTCTCCCGTTCCTCTACTCCTGCACTGACACTGACGGAGTCTACCGTTACTCCACTCCTGTACTGACCGTGACGGAGTCTCCCGTTCCTCCACTCCTGCATTGACCCTGACGGAGTCTCCCGTTCCTCCACTCCTGCATCGACCCTGACGGAGTCTCCCGTTCCTCCACTCCTGCATCGACCCTGACGGAGTCTCCCGTTCCTCCACTCCTGCACTGACCCTGACGGAGTCTCCCGTTCCTCCACTCCTGCACTGACCGTGACGGAGTCTCCCGTTACTCCACTCCTGCATATACCCTGATGGAGACTGCTGTTGCTCCACTCCTGCACTGAACCTGACGGAGTCTCCCGTTGCTCCACTCCTGCATTGACCCTGACGGAGTCTCCCGTTCCTCCACTCCTGCATCGACCCTGACGGATTCTCCCGTTCCTCCACTCCTGCACTGACCCTGTCGGAGTCTCCCCCTTCTCCACTCCTGCACTGACCCTGACGGAGTCTCCCGTTCCCCCACTCCTGCACTGACCCTGATGGAGTCTCCCGCTCCTCCACTCCTGCACTGACCCTGACGGAGTCACCCGTTCCTCCACTCCTGCACTGACCCTGACGGTGTCTCCCGTACCTCCACTTCTGCACTGACCCTGACGGAGTCTCCCGTTCCTCCACTCCTGCACGGACCCCGACGGAGAATTCTGTTCCTCCACTCCTACACTGACCCAGACGGAGTCTCCCGTTCCTCCACTCCTGCACTGACCCTGACGGAGTCTCCCGTTGCTCCAATCCTGCATTGACCCTGACGGAGTCTCCCGTTCCTCCACTCCTGCATCGACCCTGACGGATTCTCCCGTTCCTCCACTCCTGCACCGACCCCGACGGAGTCTCCCGCTCCTCCACTCCTGCACTGAACCTGACGGAGTCTCCCGCTCCTCCACTCCTGCACTGACCCTGACGGAGTCTCCCGTTCCCCCACTCCTGCACTGTCCCTGACGGAGTCTCCCGTTCCTGCACTCCTGCACTGACCCTGACGGAGTCTCCTGTTCCTCCACTCCTACACTGACCCAGACGGAGTCTCCCGTTCCTTCACTTCTGCACCGGCCCTGACGGAGTCTCCCGCTCCTCCACTCCTGCACTGACCCTGACGGAGTCTCCCGCTCCTCCACTCCTGGACTGACCGTGACGGAGTCTCCCGTTCCCCCACTCCTGCACTGACCCTGACGGAGTCTCCCGTTCCTCCACTCCTGCACTGACCCTGACGGTGTCTCCAGTTCCTCCACTCCTGCACTGACCCTGACCGAGTCTCCCGTTCCTCCACTCCTGCACTGACCCTGACGGAGTCTCCCGTTCCTCTACTCCTGCACTGACACTGACGGAGTCTACCGTTACTCCACTCCTGCACTGACCCTGACGGAGTATCCCGTTCCTCCACTCCTGCACCGACCCTGATGGAGTCTGCCGTTCCTCCACTCCTGCATCGACCGTGACGGATTCTCCCGTTCCTCCACTCCTGCACTGACCCTGACGGAGTCTCCCGTTCCTCCACCTCTGCACCGACCCTGATGGAGTCTCCCGTTCCTCATCTCCTGCACTGACCCTGACGGAGTCTCCTGTTCCTCCACTCCTACACTGCCCCAGACGGAGTCTCCCGTTCCTCCACTCCTGCACTGACCCTGACGGAGTCTCCCGTTGCTCCAATCCTGCATTGACCCTGACGGAGTCTCCCGTTCCTCCACTCCTGCATCGACCCTGACGGATTCTCCCGTTCCTCCACTCCTGCACCGACCCCGACGGAGTCTCCCGCTCCTCCACTCCTGCACTGACCCTGACGGAGACTCCCGCTCCTCCAATCCTGCACTGACCCTGACTGAGTCTCCCGTTCCCCCACTCCTGCACTGACCCTGACGGTGTCTCCCGTTCCTGCACTCCTGCACTGACCCTGACGGAGTCTCCTGTTCCTCCACTCCTACACTGACCCAGACGGAGTCTCCCGTTCCTCCACTTCTGCACCGACCCTGACAGAGTCTCCCATTCCTCCACTCCTGCACTGACCCTGACGGAGTCTCCCGCTCCTCCACTCCTGCACTGACCCTGACGGAGTCTCCCGTTCCCCCACTCCTGCACTGACCCTGACGGAGACTCCTGTTCCTCCACTCCTACACTGACCCTGACGGAGTCTCCCGTTCCTCCACTTCTGCACCGAACCTGACGGAGTCTCCCGCTCCTCCACTCCTGCATCGACCCTGACGGAGTCTCCCGTTCCCCCACTCCTGCACAGATCGAGACGGAGTCTCCCGTTCCTCCACTCCTGCACTGACCGTGACGGAGTCTCCAGTTCCTCCACTCATGCACTGACCCTGATGGAGTCTCCCGTTCCTCCACTCCTGCACTGACCCTGACGGTGTCTCCCGTTCCTCCACTCCTGCACTGACCCTGAACGAGTCTCCCGTTCCTCCACTCCTGCACTGACCCTGACGGAGTCTCCCGTTCCTCTACTCCTGCACTGACACTGACGGAGTCTACCGTTACTCCACTCCTGCACTGACCCTGACGGAGTCTCCCGTTCCTCCACTCCTGCATTGACCCTGACGGAGTCTCCCGTTCCTCCACTCCTGCATCGACCCTGACGGAGTCTCCCGTTCCTCCACTCCTGCATCGACCCTGACGGAGACTCCTGTTCCTCCACTCCTACACTGACCCTGACGGAGTCTCCCGTTCCTCCACTTCTGCACCGAACCTGACGGAGTCTCCCGCTCCTCCACTCCTGCATCGACCCTGACGGAGTCTCCCGTTCCCCCACTCCTGCACAGATCGAGACGGAGTCTCCCGTTCCTCCACTCCTGCACTGACCGTGACGGAGTCTCCAGTTCCTCCACTCATGCACTGACCCTGATGGAGTCTCCCGTTCCTCCACTCCTGCACTGACCCTGACGGTGTCTCCCGTTCCTCCACTCCTGCACTGACCCTGAACGAGTCTCCCGTTCCTCCACTCCTGCACTGACCCTGACGGAGTCTCCCGTTCCTCTACTCCTGCACTGACACTGACGGAGTCTACCGTTACTCCACTCCTGCACTGACCGTGACGGAGTCTCCCGTTCCTCCACTCCTGCATTGACCCTGACGGAGTCTCCCGTTCCTCCACTCCTGCATCGACCCTGACGGAGTCTCCCGTTCCTCCACTCCTGCATCGACCCTGACGGAGTCTCCCGTTCCTCCACTCCTGCACTGACCCTGACGGAGTCTCCCGTTCCTCCACTCCTGCACTGACCGTGACGGAGTCTCCCGTTACTCCACTCCTGCATATACCCTGATGGAGACTGCTGTTGCTCCACTCCTGCACTGAACCTGACGGAGTCTCCCGTTGCTCCACTCCTGCATTGACCCTGACGGAGTCTCCCGTTCCTCCACTCCTGCATCGACCCTGACGGATTCTCCCGTTCCTCCACTCCTGCACTGACCCTGTCGGAGTCTCCCCCTTCTCCACTCCTGCACTGACCCTGACGGAGTCTCCCGTTCCCCCACTCCTGCACTGACCCTGATGGAGTCTCCCGCTCCTCCACTCCTGCACTGACCCTGACGGAGTCACCCGTTCCTCCACTCCTGCACTGACCCTGACGGTGTCTCCCGTGCCTCCACTTCTGCACTGACCCTGACGGAGTCTCCCGTTCCTCCACTCCTGCACGGACCCCGACGGAGAATTCTGTTCCTCCACTCCTACACTGACCCAGACGGAGTCTCCCGTTCCTCCACTCCTGCACTGATCGAGACGGAGTCTCCCGTTCCTCCACTCCTGCACTGACCGTGACGGAGTCTCCAGTTCCTCCACTCATGCACTGACCCTGATGGAGTCTCCCGTTCCTCCACTCCTGCATATACCCTGACGGAGTCTCCCGTTCCTCCACACCTGCACTGACCCTGACGGAGTCTCCCGTTCCTCCACTCCTGCACTGACCGTGACGGAGTCTCCCGTTACTCCACTCCTGCATTGACCCTGACGGAGTCTCCCGTTCCTCCACTCCTGCACTGACCCTGACGCAGTCTCCCTTTCCTCCACTCCTGCATATACCCTGATGGAGACTGCTGTTGCTCCACTCCTGCACTGAACCTGACGGAGTCTCCCGTTGCTCCACTCCTGCATTGACCCTGACGGAGTCTCCCGTTCCTCCACTCCTGCATCGACCCTGACGGATTCTCCCGTTCCTCCACTCCTGCACTGACCCTGACGCAGTCTCCCCCTCCTCCACTCCTGCACTGACCCTGACGGAGTCTCCCGTTCCCCCACTCCTGCACTGACCCTGATGGAGTCTCCCGCTCCTCCACTCCTGCACTGACCCTGACGGAGTCACCCGTTCCTCCACTCCTGCACTGACCCTGACGGTGTCTCCCGTTCCTCCACTTCTGCACTGACCCTGACGGAGTCTCCCGTTCCTCCACTCCTGCACGGACCCCGACGGAGTCTTCTGTTCCTCCACTCATGCACTGACCCTGACGGAGTCTCCCGTTCCTCCACTCATGCACTGACCCTGACGGAGTCTCCCGTTCCTCCACTCCTGCACTGACCCTGACGGAGTCTCCCGTTCCTCCACTCCTGCACTGACCCTGACGGTGTCTCCCGTTCCTCCACTCCTGCACTGACCCTGATCGAGTCTCCCGTTCCTCCCCTCCTGCACTGACCCTGACGGAGTCTCCCGTTCCTCTACTCCTGCACTGACACTGACGGAGTCTGCCGTTCCTCCAATCCTGCAGCGACCGTGACGGATTCTCCCGTTCCTCGACTCCTGCACTGACCCTGACGGAGTCTCCCGTTCCTCCACTTCTGCACCGACCCTGATGGAGTCTCCGGTTCCTCATCTCCTGCACTGACCGTGACGGAGTCTCCCGTTCCTCCACTCATGCACTGACCCTGATGGAGTCTCCCGTTCCTCCACTCCTGCATATACCCTGACGGAGTCTCCCGTTCCTCCACTCCTGCACTGACCCTGACGGAGTCTCCCGTTCCTCCACTCCTGCACTGACCGTGACGGAGTCTCCCGTTACTCCACTCCTGCATTGACCCTGACGGAGTCTCCCGTTCCTCCACTCCTGCACTGACCCTGACGCAGTCTCCCTTTCCTCCACTCCTGCATATACCCTGATGGAGACTGCTGTTGCTCCACTCCTGCACTGAACCTGACGGAGTCTCCCGTTGCTCCACTCCTGCATTGACCCTGACGGAGTCTCCCGTTCCTCCACTCCTGCATCGACCCTGACGGATTCTCCCGTTCCTCCACTCCTGCACTGACCCTGACGGAGTCTCCCCCTCCTCCACTCCTGCACTGTCCCTGACGGAGTCTCCCGTTCCCCCACTCCTGCACTGACCCTGATGGAGTCTCCCACTCCTCCACTCCTGCACTGACCCTGACGGAGTCACCCGTTCCTCCACTCCTGCACTGACCCTGACGGTGTCTCCCGTTCCTCCACTTCTGCACTGACCCTGACGGAGTCTCCCGTTCCTCCACTCCTGCACGGACCCCGAGGGAGTCTTCTGTTCCTCCACTCATGCACTGACCCTGACGGAGTCTCCTGTTCCTCCACTCATGCACTGACCCTGACGGAGTCTCCCGTTCCTCCACTCCTACACTGACCCTGACGGAGTCTCCCGTTCCTCCACTCCTGCACTGACCCTGACGGAGTCTCCCGTTCCTCCACTCCTGCACTAACCCTGACCGAGTCTCCCGTTCCTCCACTCCTGCACTGACCCTGACGGTGTCTCCCGTTCCTCCACTCCTGCACTGACCCTGAACGAGTCTCCCGTTCCTCCACTCCTGCACTGACCCTGACGGAGTCTCCCGTTCCTCTACTCCTGCACTGACACTGACGGAGTCTACCGTTACTCCACTCCTGTACTGACCGTGACGGAGTCTCCCGTTCCTCCACTCCTGCATTGACCCTGACGGAGTCTCCCGTTCCTCCACTCCTGCATCGACCCTGACGGAGTCTCCCGTTCCTCCACTCCTGCATCGACCCTGACGGAGTCTCCCGTTCCTCCACTCCTGCACTGACCCTGACGGAGTCTCCCGTTCCTCCACTCCTGCACTGACCGTGACGGAGTCTCCCGTTACTCCACTCCTGCATATACCCTGATGGAGACTGCTGTTGCTCCACTCCTGCACTGAACCTGACGGAGTCTCCCGTTGCTCCACTCCTGCATTGACCCTGACGGAGTCTCCCGTTCCTCCACTCCTGCATCGACCCTGACGGATTCTCCCGTTCCTCCACTCCTGCACTGACCCTGTCGGAGTCTCCCCCTTCTCCACTCCTGCACTGACCCTGACGGAGTCTCCCGTTCCCCCACTCCTGCACTGACCCTGATGGAGTCTCCCGCTCCTCCACTCCTGCACTGACCCTGACGGAGTCACCCGTTCCTCCACTCCTGCACTGACCCTGACGGTGTCTCCCGTACCTCCACTTCTGCACTGACCCTGACGGAGTCTCCCGTTCCTCCACTCCTGCACGGACCCCGACGGAGAATTCTGTTCCTCCACTCCTACACTGACCCAGACGGAGTCTCCCGTTCCTCCACTCCTGCACTGACCCTGACGGAGTCTCCCGTTGCTCCAATCCTGCATTGACCCTGACGGAGTCTCCCGTTCCTCCACTCCTGCATCGACCCTGACGGATTCTCCCGTTCCTCCACTCCTGCACCGACCCCGACGGAGTCTCCCGCTCCTCCACTCCTGCACTGAACCTGACGGAGTCTCCCGCTCCTCCACTCCTGCACTGACCCTGACGGAGTCTCCCGTTCCCCCACTCCTGCACTGTCCCTGACGGAGTCTCCCGTTCCTGCACTCCTGCACTGACCCTGACGGAGTCTCCTGTTCCTCCACTCCTACATTGACCCAGACGGAGTCTCCCGTTCCTTCACTTCTGCACCGGCCCTGACGGAGTCTCCCGCTCCTCCACTCCTGCACTGACCCTGACGGAGTCTCCCGCTCCTCCACTCCTGGACTGACCGTGACGGAGTCTCCCGTTCCCCCACTCCTGCACTGACCCTGACGGAGTCTCCCGTTCCTCCACTCCTGCACTGACCCTGACGGTGTCTCCAGTTCCTCCACTCCTGCACTGACCCTGACCGAGTCTCCCGTTCCTCCACTCCTGCACTGACCCTGACGGAGTCTCCCGTTCCTCTACTCCTGCACTGACACTGACGGAGTCTACCGTTACTCCACTCCTGCACTGACCCTGACGGAGTATCCCGTTCCTCCACTCCTGCACCGACCCTGATGGAGTCTGCCGTTCCTCCACTCCTGCATCGACCGTGACGGATTCTCCCGTTCCTCCACTCCTGCACTGACCCTGACGGAGTCTCCCGTTCCTCCACCTCTGCACCGACCCTGATGGAGTCTCCCGTTCCTCATCTCCTGCACTGACCCTGACGGAGTCTCCTGTTCCTCCACTCCTACACTGACCCAGACGGAGTCTCCCGTTCCTCCACTCCTGCACTGACCCTGACGGAGTCTCCCGTTGCTCCAATCCTGCATTGACCCTGACGGAGTCTCCCGTTCCTCCACTCCTGCATCGACCCTGACGGATTCTCCCGTTCCTCCACTCCTGCACCGACCCCGACGGAGTCTCCCGCTCCTCCACTCCTGCACTGACCCTGACGGAGACTCCCGCTCCTCCAATCCTGCACTGACCCTGACTGAGTCTCCCGTTCCCCCACTCCTGCACTGACCCTGACGGTGTCTCCCGTTCCTGCACTCCTGCACTGACCCTGACGGAGTCTCCTGTTCCTCCACTCCTACACTGACCCAGACGGAGTCTCCCGTTCCTCCACTTCTGCACCGACCCTGACAGAGTCTCCCATTCCTCCACTCCTGCACTGACCCTGACGGAGTCTCCCGCTCCTCCACTCCTGCACTGACCCTGACGGAGTCTCCCGTTCCCCCACTCCTGCACTGACCCTGACGGATTCTCCCGTTCCTGCACTCCTGCACTGACCCTGACGGAGACTCCTGTTCCTCCACTCCTACACTGACCCTGACGGAGTCTCCCGTTCCTCCACTTCTGCACCGAACCTGACGGAGTCTCCCGCTCCTCCACTCCTGCATCGACCCTGACGGAGTCTCCCGTTCCCCCACTCCTGCACAGATCGAGACGGAGTCTCCCGTTCCTCCACTCCTGCACTGACCGTGACGGAGTCTCCAGTTCCTCCACTCATGCACTGACCCTGATGGAGTCTCCCGTTCCTCCACTCCTGCACTGACCCTGACGGTGTCTCCCGTTCCTCCACTCCTGCACTGACCCTGAACGAGTCTCCCGTTCCTCCACTCCTGCACTGACCCTGACGGAGTCTCCCGTTCCTCTACTCCTGCACTGACACTGACGGAGTCTACCGTTACTCCACTCCTGCACTGACCGTGACGGAGTCTCCCGTTCCTCCACTCCTGCATTGACCCTGACGGAGTCTCCCGTTCCTCCACTCCTGCATCGACCCTGACCGAGTCTCCCGTTCCTCCACTCCTGCATCGACTCTGACGGAGTCTCCCGTTCCTCCACTCCTGCACTGACCCTGACGGAGTCTCCCGTTCCTCCACTCCTGCACTGACCGTGACGGAGTCTCCCGTTACTCCACTCCTGCATATACCCTGATGGAGACTGCTGTTGCTCCACTCCTGCACTGAACCTGACGGAGTCTCCCGTTGCTCCACTCCTGCATTGACCCTGACGGAGTCTCCCGTTCCTCCACTCCTGCATCGACCCTGACGGATTCTCCCGTTCCTCCACTCCTGCACTGACCCTGTCGGAGTCTCCCCCTTCTCCACTCCTGCACTGACCCTGACGGAGTCTCCCGTTCCCCCACTCCTGCACTGACCCTGATGGAGTCTCCCGCTCCTCCACTCCTGCACTGACCCTGACGGAGTCACCCGTTCCTCCACTCCTGCACTGACCCTGACGGTGTCTCCCGTACCTCCACTTCTGCACTGACCCTGACGGAGTCTCCCGTTCCTCCACTCCTGCACGGACCCCGACGGAGAATTCTGTTCCTCCACTCCTACACTGACCCAGACGGAGTCTCCCGTTCCTCCACTCCTGCACTGACCCTGACGGAGTCTCCCGTTGCTCCAATCCTGCATTGACCCTGACGGAGTCTCCCGTTCCTCCACTCCTGCATCGACCCTGACGGATTCTCCCGTTCCTCCACTCCTGCACCGACCCCGACGGAGTCTCCCGCTCCTCCACTCCTGCACTGAACCTGACGGAGTCTCCCGCTCCTCCACTCCTGCACTGACCCTGACGGAGTCTCCCGTTCCCCCACTCCTGCACTGTCCCTGACGGAGTCTCCCGTTCCTGCACTCCTGCACTGACCCTGACGGAGTCTCCTGTTCCTCCACTCCTACACTGACCCAGACGGAGTCTCCCGTTCCTTCACTTCTGCACCGGCCCTGACGGAGTCTCCCGCTCCTCCACTCCTGCACTGACCCTGACGGAGTCTCCCGCTCCTCCACTCCTGGACTGACCGTGACGGAGTCTCCCGTTCCCCCACTCCTGCACTGACCCTGACGGAGTCTCCCGTTCCTCCACTCCTGCACTGACCCTGACGGTGTCTCCAGTTCCTCCACTCCTGCACTGACCCTGACCGAGTCTCCCGTTCCTCCACTCCTGCACTGACCCTGACGGAGTCTCCCGTTCCTCTACTCCTGCACTGACACTGACGGAGTCTACCGTTACTCCACTCCTGCACTGACCCTGACGGAGTATCCCGTTCCTCCACTCCAGCACCGACCCTGATGGAGTCTGCCGTTCCTCCACTCCTGCATCGACCGTGACGGATTCTCCCGTTCCTCCACTCCTGCACTGACCCTGACGGAGTCTCCCGTTCCTCCACCTCTGCACCGACCCTGATGGAGTCTCCCGTTCCTCATCTCCTGCACTGACCCTGACGGAGTCTCCTGTTCCTCCACTCCTACACTGACCCAGACGGAGTCTCCCGTTCCTCCACTCCTGCACTGACCCTGACGGAGTCTCCCGTTGCTCCAATCCTGCATTGACCCTGACGGAGTCTCCCGTTCCTCCACTCCTGCATCGACCCTGACGGATTCTCCCGTTCCTCCACTCCTGCACCGACCCCGACGGAGTCTCCCGCTCCTCCACTCCTGCACTGACCCTGACGGAGACTCCCGCTCCTCCAATCCTGCACTGACCCTGACTGAGTCTCCCGTTCCCCCACTCCTGCACTGACCCTGACGGTGTCTCCCGTTCCTGCACTCCTGCACTGACCCTGACGGAGTCTCCTGTTCCTCCACTCCTACACTGACCCAGACGGAGTCTCCCGTTCCTCCACTTCTGCACCGACCCTGACGGAGTCTCCCATTCCTCCACTCCTGCACTGACCCTGACGGAGTCTCCCGCTCCTGCACTCCTGCACTGACCCTGACGGAGTCTCCCGTTCCCCCACTCCTGCACTGACCCTGACGGATTCTCCCGTTCCTGCACTCCTGCACTGACCCTGACGGAGACTCCTGTTCCTCCACTCCTACACTGACCCTGACGGAGTCTCCCGTTCCTCCACTTCTGCACCGAACCTCACGGAGTCTCCCGCTCCTCCACTCCTGCATCGACCCTGACGGAGTCTCCCGTTCCCCCACTCCTGCACAGATCGAGACGGAGTCTCCCGTTCCTCCACTCCTGCACTGACCGTGACGGAGTCTCCAGTTCCTCCACTCATGCACTGACCCTGATGGAGTCTCCCGTTCCTCCACTCCTGCATATACCCTGACGGAGTCTCCCGTTCCTCCACTCCTGCACTGACCCTGACGGAGTCTCCCGTTCCTCCACTCCTGCACTGACCGTGACGGAGTCTCCCGTTACTCCACTCCTGCATTGACCCTGACGGAGTCTCCCGTTCCTCCACTCCTGCACTGACCCTGACGCAGTCTCCCTTTCCTCCACTCCTGCATATACCCTGATGGAGACTGCTGTTGCTCCACTCCTGCACTGAACCTGACGGAGTCTCCCGTTGCTCCACTCCTGCATTGACCCTGACGGAGTCTCCCGTTCCTCCACTCCTGCATCGACCCTTACGGATTCTCCCGTTCCTCCACTCCTGCACTGACCCTGACGCAGTCTCCCCCTCCTCCACTCCTGCACTGACCCTGACGGAGTCTCCCGTTCCCCCACTCCTGCACTGACCCTGATGGAGTCTCCCGCTCCTCCACTCCTGCACTGACCCTGACGGAGTCACCCGTTCCTCCACTCCTGCACTGACCCTGACGGTGTCTCCCGTTCCTCCACTTCTGCACTGACCCTGACGGAGTCTCCCGTTCCTCCACTCCTGCACGGACCCCGACGGAGTCTTCTGTTCCTCCACTCATGCACTGACCCTGACGGAGTCTCCCGTTCCTCCACTCATGCACTGACCCTGACGGAGTCTCCCGTTCCTCCACTCCTGCACTGACCCTGACGGAGTCTCCCGTTCCTCCACTCCTGCACTGACCCTGACGGTGTCTCCCGTTCCTCCACTCCTGCACTGACCCTGATCGAGTCTCCCGTTCCTCCCCTCCTGCACTGACCCTGACGGAGTCTCCCGTTCCTCTACTCCTGCACTGACACTGACGGAGTCTGCCGTTCCTCCAATCCTGCAGCGACCGTGACGGATTCTCCCGTTCCTCGACTCCTGCACTGACCCTGACGGAGTCTCCCGTTCCTCCACTTCTGCACTGACCCTGACGGAGTCTCCTGTTCCTCCACTCCTACACTGACCCAGACGGAGTCTCCCGTTCCTCCACTTCTGCACCGACCCTGACAGAGTCTCCCATTCCTCCACTCCTGCACTGACCCTGACGGAGTCTCCCGCTCCTCCACTCCTGCACTGACCCTGACGGAGTCTCCCGTTCCCCCACTCCTGCACTGACCCTGACGGATTCTCCCGTTCCTGCACTCCTGCACTGACCCTGACGGAGACTCCTGTTCCTCCACTCCTACACTGACCCTGACGGAGTCTCCCGTTCCTCCACTTCTGCACCGAACCTGACGGAGTCTCCCGCTCCTCCACTCCTGCATCGACCCTGACGGAGTCTCCCGTTCCCCCACTCCTGCACAGATCGAGACGGAGTCTCCCGTTCCTCCACTCCTGCACTGACCGTGACGGAGTCTCCAGTTCCTCCACTCATGCACTGACCCTGATGGAGTCTCCCGTTCCTCCACTCCTGCACTGACCCTGACGGTGTCTCCCGTTCCTCCACTCCTGCACTGACCCTGAACGAGTCTCCCGTTCCTCCACTCCTGCACTGACCCTGACGGAGTCTCCCGTTCCTCTACTCCTGCACTGACACTGACGGAGTCTACCGTTACTCCACTCCTGCACTGACCGTGACGGAGTCTCCCGTTCCTCCACTCCTGCATTGACCCTGACGGAGTCTCCCGTTCCTCCACTCCTGCATCGACCCTGACGGAGTCTCCCGTTCCTCCACTCCTGCATCGACTCTGACGGAGTCTCCCGTTCCTCCACTCCTGCACTGACCCTGACGGAGTCTCCCGTTCCTCCACTCCTGCACTGACCGTGACGGAGTCTCCCGTTACTCCACTCCTGCATATACCCTGATGGAGACTGCTGTTGCTCCACTCCTGCACTGAACCTGACGGAGTCTCCCGTTGCTCCACTCCTGCATTGACCCTGACGGAGTCTCCCGTTCCTCCACTCCTGCATCGACCCTGACGGATTCTCCCGTTCCTCCACTCCTGCACTGACCCTGTCGGAGTCTCCCCCTTCTCCACTCCTGCACTGACCCTGACGGAGTCTCCCGTTCCCCCACTCCTGCACTGACCCTGATGGAGTCTCCCGCTCCTCCACTCCTGCACTGACCCTGACGGAGTCACCCGTTCCTCCACTCCTGCACTGACCCTGACGGTGTCTCCCGTACCTCCACTTCTGCACTGACCCTGACGGAGTCTCCCGTTCCTCCACTCCTGCACGGACCCCGACGGAGAATTCTGTTCCTCCACTCCTACACTGACCCAGACGGAGTCTCCCGTTCCTCCACTCCTGCACTGACCCTGACGGAGTCTCCCGTTGCTCCAATCCTGCATTGACCCTGACGGAGTCTCCCGTTCCTCCACTCCTGCATCGACCCTGACGGATTCTCCCGTTCCTCCACTCCTGCACCGACCCCGACGGAGTCTCCCGCTCCTCCACTCCTGCACTGAACCTGACGGAGTCTCCCGCTCCTCCACTCCTGCACTGACCCTGACGGAGTCTCCCGTTCCCCCACTCCTGCACTGTCCCTGACGGAGTCTCCCGTTCCTGCACTCCTGCACTGACCCTGACGGAGTCTCCTGTTCCTCCACTCCTACACTGACCCAGACGGAGTCTCCCGTTCCTTCACTTCTGCACCGGCCCTGACGGAGTCTCCCGCTCCTCCACTCCTGCACTGACCCTGACGGAGTCTCCCGCTCCTCCACTCCTGGACTGACCGTGACGGAGTCTCCCGTTCCCCCACTCCTGCACTGACCCTGACGGAGTCTCCCGTTCCTCCACTCCTGCACTGACCCTGACGGTGTCTCCAGTTCCTCCACTCCTGCACTGACCCTGACCGAGTCTCCCGTTCCTCCACTCCTGCACTGACCCTGACGGAGTCTCCCGTTCCTCTACTCCTGCACTGACACTGACGGAGTCTACCGTTACTCCACTCCTGCACTGACCCTGACGGAGTATCCCGTTCCTCCACTCCAGCACCGACCCTGATGGAGTCTGCCGTTCCTCCACTCCTGCATCGACCGTGACGGATTCTCCCGTTCCTCCACTCCTGCACTGACCCTGACGGAGTCTCCCGTTCCTCCACCTCTGCACCGACCCTGATGGAGTCTCCCGTTCCTCATCTCCTGCACTGACCCTGACGGAGTCTCCTGTTCCTCCACTCCTACACTGACCCAGACGGAGTCTCCCGTTCCTCCACTCCTGCACTGACCCTGACGGAGTCTCCCGTTGCTCCAATCCTGCATTGACCCTGACGGAGTCTCCCGTTCCTCCACTCCTGCATCGACCCTGACGGATTCTCCCGTTCCTCCACTCCTGCACCGACCCCGACGGAGTCTCCCGCTCCTCCACTCCTGCACTGACCCTGACGGAGACTCCCGCTCCTCCAATCCTGCACTGACCCTGACTGAGTCTCCCGTTCCCCCACTCCTGCACTGACCCTGACGGTGTCTCCCGTTCCTGCACTCCTGCACTGACCCTGACGGAGTCTCCTGTTCCTCCACTCCTACACTGACCCAGACGGAGTCTCCCGTTCCTCCACTTCTGCACCGACCCTGACGGAGTCTCCCATTCCTCCACTCCTGCACTGACCCTGACGGAGTCTCCCGCTCCTGCACTCCTGCACTGACCCTGACGGAGTCTCCCGTTCCCCCACTCCTGCACTGACCCTGACGGATTCTCCCGTTCCTGCACTCCTGCACTGACCCTGACGGAGACTCCTGTTCCTCCACTCCTACACTGACCCTGACGGAGTCTCCCGTTCCTCCACTTCTGCACCGAACCTCACGGAGTCTCCCGCTCCTCCACTCCTGCATCGACCCTGACGGAGTCTCCCGTTCCCCCACTCCTGCACAGATCGAGACGGAGTCTCCCGTTCCTCCACTCCTGCACTGACCGTGACGGAGTCTCCAGTTCCTCCACTCATGCACTGACCCTGATGGAGTCTCCCGTTCCTCCACTCCTGCATATACCCTGACGGAGTCTCCCGTTCCTCCACTCCTGCACTGACCCTGACGGAGTCTCCCGTTCCTCCACTCCTGCACTGACCGTGACGGAGTCTCCCGTTACTCCACTCCTGCATTGACCCTGACGGAGTCTCCCGTTCCTCCACTCCTGCACTGACCCTGACGCAGTCTCCCTTTCCTCCACTCCTGCATATACCCTGATGGAGACTGCTGTTGCTCCACTCCTGCACTGAACCTGACGGAGTCTCCCGTTGCTCCACTCCTGCATTGACCCTGACGGAGTCTCCCGTTCCTCCACTCCTGCATCGACCCTTACGGATTCTCCCGTTCCTCCACTCCTGCACTGACCCTGACGCAGTCTCCCCCTCCTCCACTCCTGCACTGACCCTGACGGAGTCTCCCGTTCCCCCACTCCTGCACTGACCCTGATGGAGTCTCCCGCTCCTCCACTCCTGCACTGACCCTGACGGAGTCACCCGTTCCTCCACTCCTGCACTGACCCTGACGGTGTCTCCCGTTCCTCCACTTCTGCACTGACCCTGACGGAGTCTCCCGTTCCTCCACTCCTGCACGGACCCCGACGGAGTCTTCTGTTCCTCCACTCATGCACTGACCCTGACGGAGTCTCCCGTTCCTCCACTCATGCACTGACCCTGACGGAGTCTCCCGTTCCTCCACTCCTGCACTGACCCTGACGGAGTCTCCCGTTCCTCCACTCCTGCACTGACCCTGACGGTGTCTCCCGTTCCTCCACTCCTGCACTGACCCTGATCGAGTCTCCCGTTCCTCCCCTCCTGCACTGACCCTGACGGAGTCTCCCGTTCCTCTACTCCTGCACTGACACTGACGGAGTCTGCCGTTCCTCCAATCCTGCAGCGACCGTGACGGATTCTCCCGTTCCTCGACTCCTGCACTGACCCTGACGGAGTCTCCCGTTCCTCCACTTCTGCACCGACCCTGATGGAGTCTCCGGTTCCTCATCTCCTGCACTGACCCTGAAGGAGTCTCCTGTTCCTCCACTCCTACACTGACCCAGACGGAGTCTCCCATTCCTCCACTCTTGCACTGACCCTGACGGAGTCTCCCGTTGCTCCAATCCTGCATTGACCCTGACGGAGTCTCCCGTTCCTCCACTCCTGCATCGACCCTGACGGATTTTCCCGTTCCTCCACTCCTGCACCGACCCCGACGGAGTCTCCCGCTCCTCCACTCCTGCACTGACCCTGACGGAGCCTCCCGCTCCTCCACTCTTGCACTGACCCTGATGGAGTCTCCCGTTCCCCCACTCCTGCACTGACCCTGACGGAGTCTCCCGTTCCTGCACTCCTGCACTGACCCTGACGGAGTCTCCCGTTCCTCCACTCCTGCATTGACCCTGACGGAGTCTCCCGTTCCTCCACTCCTGCAATGACCCTGACGGAGTCTCCCGTTCTTCCACTCCTGCACCGACCCTGACGGAGTCTCCCGTTCCTCCACTCCTGCATTGACCCCGACGGAGTCTTCTGTTCCTCCACTCATGCACTGACCCTGACGGAGTCTCCCGTTCCTCCACTCCTGCATTGACCCTGACGGAGTCTCCCGTTCCTCCACTCCTGCACCGACCCTGACGGAGTCTCCCGTTCCTCCACTGCTGCACCGACCCTGACGGAGTCTCCCGTTCCTCTACTCCTGCACTGACACTGAAGGAGTCTCCCATTCCCCCACTCCTGCATCGACCCAGATGGAGTCTCCCGTTCCTCCACTTCTGCACTGACCCTGACGGAGTCTCCCGTTCCTCCACTCCTGCACTGACCCTGATGGAGTCTCCCGCTCCTCCACTCCTGCACTGACCCTGACGGAGTCTCCCGTTCCTCCACTCTTGCACTGACCCTGACGGTGTCTCCCGTTCCTCCACTCCTGCACTGACCCTGACCGAGTCTCCCGTTCCTCCACTCCTGCACTGACCCTGACGGAGTCTCCCGTTCCTCTACTCCTGCACTGACACTGACGGAGTCTACCGTTACTTCACTCCTGCACTGACTCTGACGGAGTATCCCGTTCCTCCACTCCTGCACCGACCCTGATGGAGTCTGCCGTTCCTCCACTCCTGCATCGACCGTGACGGATTCTCCCGTTCCTCCACTCCTGCACTGACGCTGATGGAGTCTCCCGTTCCTCCACTTCTGCACCGACCCTGATGGAGTCTCCCGTTCCTCAACTCCTGCACTGACCCTGACGGAGTCTCCTGTTCCTCCACTCCTACACTGACCCATACGGAGTCTCCCGTTCCTCCACTCCTGCACTGACCCTGACGGAGTCTCCCGTTGCTCCAATCCTGCATTGACCCTGACGGAGTCTCCCGTTCCTCCACTCCTGCATCGACCCTGACGGATTCTCCTGTTCCTCCACTCCTGCACCGACCCCGACGGAGTCTCCCGCTCCTCCACTCCTGCACTGACCCTGACGGAGTCTCCCGTTCCCCCACCCCTGCACTGACCCTGACGGAGTCTCCCGTTCCTCCACTCCTGCATTGACCCTGACGGAGTCTCCCGTTCATCCACTCCTGCACCGACCCTGACGGAGTCTCCCGTTCCTCCACTCCTGCACTGACCCTGAACGAGTCTCCCGTTCCTCCACTCCTGCACTGACCCTGACGGAGTCTCCCGTTCCTCTACTCCTGCACTGACACTGACGGAGTCTACCGTTACTCCACTCCTGCACTGACCGTGACGGAGTCTCCCGTTCCTCCACTCCTGCATTGACCCTGACGGAGTCTCCCGTTCCTCCACTCCTGCATCGACCCTGACGGAGTCTCCCGTTCCTCCACTCCTGCATCGACCCTGACGGAGTCTCCCGTTCCTCCACTCCTGCACTGACCCTGACGGAGTCTCCCGTTCCTCCACTCCTGCACTGACCGTGACGGAGTCTCCCGTTACTCCACTCCTGCATATACCCTGATGGAGACTGCTGTTGCTCCACTCCTGCACTGAACCTGACGGAGTCTCCCGTTGCTCCACTCCTGCATTGACCCTGACGGAGTCTCCCGTTCCTCCACTCCTGCATCGACCCTGACGGATTCTCCCGTTCCTCCACTCCTGCACTGACCCTGTCGGAGTCTCCCCCTTCTCCACTCCTGCACTGACCCTGACGGAGTCTCCCGTTCCCCCACTCCTGCACTGACCCTGATGGAGTCTCCCGCTCCTCCACTCCTGCACTGACCCTGACGGAGTCACCCGTTCCTCCACTCCTGCACTGACCCTGACGGTGTCTCCCGTACCTCCACTTCTGCACTGACCCTGACGGAGTCTCCCGTTCCTCCACTCCTGCACGGACCCCGACGGAGAATTCTGTTCCTCCACTCCTACACTGACCCAGACGGAGTCTCCCGTTCCTCCACTCCTGCACTGACCCTGACGGAGTCTCCCGTTGCTCAAATCCTGCATTGACCCTGACGGAGTCTCCCGTTCCACCACTCCAGCATCGACCCTGACGGATTCTCCCGTTCCTCCACTCTTGCACCGACCCCGACGGAGTTCCCGCTCCTCCACTCCTGCACTGAACCTGACGGAGTCTCCCGCTCCTCCACTCCTGCACTGACCCTGACGGAGTCTCCCGTTCCCCCACTCCTGCACTGTCCCTGACGGAGTCTCCCGTTCCTGCACTCCTGCACTGACCCTGACGGAGTCTCCTGTTCCTCCACTCCTACACTGACCCAGACGGAGTCTCCCGTTCCTTCACTTCTGCACCGGCCCTGACGGAGTCTCCCGCTCCTCCACTCCTGCACTGACCCTGACGGAGTCTCCCGCTCCTCCACTCCTGGACTGACCGTGACGGAGTCTCCCGTTCCCCCACTCCTGCACTGACCCTGACGGAGTCTCCCGTTCCTCCACTCCTGCACTGACCCTGACGGTGTCTCCAGTTCCTCCACTCCTGCACTGACCCTGACCGAGTCTCCCGTTCCTCCACTCCTGCACTGACCCTGACGGAGTCTCCCGTTCCTCTACTCCTGCACTGACACTGACGGAGTCTACCGTTACTCCACTCCTGCACTGACCCTGACGGAGTCTCCCGCTCCTCCACTCCTGGACTGACCGTGACGGAGTCTCCCGTTCCTCTACTCCTGCACTGACACTGACGGAGTCTACCGTTACTCCACTCCTGCACTGACCGTGACGGAGTCTCCCGTTCCTCCACTCCTGCATTGACCCTGACGGAGTCTCCCGTTCCTCCACTCCTGCATCGACCCTGACGGAGTCTCCCGTTCCTCCACTCCTGCATCGACCCTGACGGAGTCTCCCGTTCCTCCACTCCTGCACTGACCCTGACGGAGTCTCCCGTTCCTCCACTCCTGCACTGACCGTGACGGAGTCTCCCGTTACTCCACTCCTGCATATACCCTGATGGAGACTGCTGTTGCTCCACTCCTGCACTGAACCTGACGGAGTCTCCCGTTGCTCCACTCCTGCATTGACCCTGACGGAGTCTCCCGTTCCTCCACTCCTGCATCGACCCTGACGGATTCTCCCGTTCCTCCACTCCTGCACTGACCCTGTCGGAGTCTCCCCCTTCTCCACTCCTGCACTGACCCTGACGGAGTCTCCCGTTCCCCCACTCCTGCACTGACCCTGATGGAGTCTCCCGCTCCTCCACTCCTGCACTGACCCTGACGGAGTCACCCGTTCCTCCACTCCTGCACTGACCCTGACGGTGTCTCCCGTACCTCCACTTCTGCACTGACCCTGACGGAGTCTCCCGTTCCTCCACTCCTGCACGGACCCCGACGGAGAATTCTGTTCCTCCACTCCTACACTGACCCAGACGGAGTCTCCCGTTCCTCCACTCCTGCACTGACCCTGACGGAGTCTCCCGTTGCTCCAATCCTGCATTGACCCTGACGGAGTCTCCCGTTCCTCCACTCCTGCATCGACCCTGACGGATTCTCCCGTTCCTCCACTCCTGCACCGACCCCGACGGAGTCTCCCGCTCCTCCACTCCTGCACTGAACCTGACGGAGTCTCCCGCTCCTCGACTCCTGCACTGACCCTGACGGAGTCTCCCGTTCCCCCACTCCTGCACTGTCCCTGACGGAGTCTCCCGTTCCTGCACTCCTGCACTGACCCTGACGGAGTCTCCTGTTCCTCCACTCCTACACTGACCCAGACGGAGTCTCCCGTTCCTTCACTTCTGCACCGGCCCTGACGGAGTCTCCCGCTCCTCCACTCCTGCACTGACCCTGACGGAGTCTCCCGCTCCTCCACTCCTGGACTGACCGTGACGGAGTCTCCCGTTCCCCCACTCCTGCACTGACCCTGACGGAGTCTCCCGTTCCTCCACTCCTGCACTGACCCTGACGGTGTCTCCAGTTCCTCCACTCCTGCACTGACCCTGACCGAGTCTCCCGTTCCTCCACTCCTGCACTGACCCTGACGGAGTCTCCCGTTCCTCTACTCCTGCACTGACACTGACGGAGTCTACCGTTACTCCACTCCTGCACTGACCCTGACGGAGTATCCCGTTCCTCCACTCCTGCACCGACCCTGATGGAGTCTGCCGTTCCTCCACTCCTGCATCGACCGTGACGGATTCTCCCGTTCCTCCACTCCTGCACTGACCCTGACGGAGTCTCCCGTTCCTCCACCTCTGCACCGACCCTGATGGAGTCTCCCGTTCCTCATCTCCTGCACTGACCCTGACGGAGTCTCCTGTTCCTCCACTCCTACACTGACCCAGACGGAGTCTCCCGTTCCTCCACTCCTGCACTGACCCTGACGGAGTCTCCCGTTGCTCCAATCCTGCATTGACCCTGACGGAGTCTCCCGTTCCTCCACTCCTGCATCGACCCTGACGGATTCTCCCGTTCCTCCACTCCTGCACCGACCCCGACGGAGTCTCCCGCTCCTCCACTCCTGCACTGACCCTGACGGAGACTCCCGCTCCTCCAATCCTGCACTGACCCTGACTGAGTCTCCCGTTCCCCCACTCCTGCACTGACCCTGACGGTGTCTCCCGTTCCTGCACTCCTGCACTGACCCTGACGGAGTCTCCTGTTCCTCCACTCCTACACTGACCCAGACGCAGTCTCCCGTTCCTCCACTTCTGCACCGACCCTGACGGAGTCTCCCATTCCTCCACTCCTGCACTGACCCTGACGGAGTCTCCCGCTCCTCCACTCCTGCACTGACCCTGACGGAGTCTCCCGTTCCCCCACTCCTGCACTGACCCTGACGGATTCTCCCGTTCCTGCACTCCTGTACTGACCCTGACGGAGACTCCTGTTCCTCCACTCCTACACTGACCCTGACGGAGTCTCCCGTTCCTCCACTTCTGCACCGAACCTGACGGAGTCTCCCGCTCCTCCACTCCTGCATCGACCCTGACGGAGTCTCCCGTTCCCCCACTCCTGCACAGATCGAGACGGAGTCTCCCGTTCCTCCACTCCTGCACTGACCGTGACGGAGTCTCCAGTTCCTCCACTCATGCACTGACCCTGATGGAGTCTCCCGTTCCTCCACTCCTGCATATACCCTGACGGAGTCTCCCGTTCCTCCACTCCTGCACTGACCCTGACGGAGTCTCCCGTTCCTCCACTCCTGCACTGACCGTGACGGAGTCTCCCGTTACTCCACTCCTGCATTGACCCTGACGGAGTCTCCCGTTCCTCCACTCCTGCACTGACCCTGACGCAGTCTCCCTTTCCTCCACTCCTGCATATACCCTGATGGAGACTGCTGTTGCTCCACTCCTGCACTGAACCTGACGGAGTCTCCCGTTGCTCCACTCCTGCATTGACCCTGACGGAGTCTCCCGTTCCTCCACTCCTGCATCGACCCTGACGGATTCTCCCGTTCCTCCACTCCTGCACTGACCCTGACGCAGTCTCCCCCTCCTCCACTCCTGCACTGACCCTGACGGAGTCTCCCGTTCCTCCACTCCTGCACTGACCCTGATGGAGTCTCCCGCTCCTCCACTCCTGCACTGACCCTGACGGAGTCACCCGTTCCTCCACTCCTGCACTGACCCTGACGGTGTCTCCCGTTCCTCCACTTCTGCACTGACCCTGACGGAGTCTCCCGTTCCTCCACTCCTGCACGGACCCCGACGGAGTCTTCTGTTCCTCCACTCATGCACTGACCCTGACGGAGTCTCCCGTTCCTCCACTCATGCACTGACCCTGACGGAGTCTCCCGTTCCTCCACTCCTGCACTGACCCTGACGGAGTCTCCCGTTCCTCCACTCCTGCACTGACCCTGACGGTGTCTCCCGTTCTTCCACTCCTGCACTGACCCTGATCGAGTCTCCCGTTCCTCCCCTCCTGCACTGACCCTGACGGAGTCTCCCGTTCCTCTACTCCTGCACTGACACTGACGGAGTCTGCCGTTCCTCCAATCCTGCAGCGACCGTGACGGATTCTCCCGTTCCTCGACTCCTGCACTGACCCTGACGGAGTCTCCCGTTCCTCCACTTCTGCACCGACCCTGATGGAGTCTCCGGTTCCTCATCTCCTGCACTGACCCTGAAGGAGTCTCCTGTTCCTCCACTCCTACACTGACCCAGACGGAGTCTCCCATTCCTCCACTCTTGCACTGACCCTGACGGAGTCTCCCGTTGCTCCAATCCTGCATTGACCCTGACGGAGTCTCCCGTTCCTCCACTCCTGCATCGACCCTGACGGATTTTCCCGTTCCTCCACTCCTGCACCGACCCCGACGGAGTCTCCCGCTCCTCCACTCCTGCACTGACCCTGACGGAGCCTCCCGCTCCTCCACTCTTGCACTGACCCTGACGGAGTCTCCCGTTCCCCCACTCCTGCACTGACCCTGACGGAGTCTCCCGTTCCTGCACTCCTGCACTGACCCTGACGGAGTCTCCCGTTCCTCCACTCCTGCATTGACCCTGACGGAGTCTCCCGTTCCTCCACTCCTGCAATGACCCTGACGGAGTCTCCCGTTCTTCCACTCCTGCACCGACCCTGACGGAGTCTCCCGTTCCTCCACTCCTGCATTGACCCCGACGGAGTCTTCTGTTCCTCCACTCATGCACTGACCCTGACGGAGTCTCCCGTTCCTCCACTCCTGCATTGACCCTGACGGAGTCTCCCGTTCCTCCACTCCTGCACCGACCCTTACGGAGTCTCCCGTTCCTCCACTGCTGCACCGACCCTGACGGAGTCTCCCGTTCCTCTACTCCTGCACTGACACTGAAGGAGTCTCCCATTCCCCCACTCCTGCATCGACCCAGATGGAGTCTCCCGTTCCTCCACTTCTGCACTGACCCTGACGGAGTCTCCCGTTCCTCCACTCCTGCACTGACCCTGATGGAGTCTCCCGCTCCTCCACTCCTGCACTGACCCTGACGGAGTCTCCCGTTCCTCCACTCCTGCACTGACCCTGACGGTGTCTCCCGTTCCTCCACTCCTGCACTGACCCTGACCGAGTCTCCCGTTCCTCCACTCCTGCACTGACCCTGACGGAGTCTCCCGTTCCTCTACTCCTGCACTGACACTGACGGAGTCTACCGTTACTCCACTCCTGCACTGACTCTGACGGAGTATCCCGTTCCTCCACTCCTGCACCGACCCTGATGGAGTCTGCCGTTCCTCCACTCCTGCATCGACCGTGACGGATTCTCCCGTTCCTCCACTCCTGCACTGACGCTGATGGAGTCTCCCGTTCCTCCACTTCTGCACCGACCCTGATGGAGTCTCCCGTTCCTCAACTCCTGCACTGACCCTGACGGAGTCTCCTGTTCCTCCACTCCTACACTGACCCATACGGAGTCTCCCGTTCCTCCACTCCTGCACTGACCCTGACGGAGTCTCCCGTTGCTCCAATCCTGCATTGACCCTGACGGAGTCTCCCGTTCCTCCACTCCTGCATCGACCCTGACGGATTCTCCTGTTCCTCCACTCCTGCACCGACCCCGACGGAGTCTCCCGCTCCTCCACTCCTGCACTGACCCTGACGGAGTCTCCCGTTCCCCCACTCCTGCACTGACCCTGACGGAGTCTCCCGTTCCTCCACTCCTGCATTGACCCTGACGGAGTCTCCCGTTCATCCACTCCTGCACCGACCCTGACGGAGTCTCCCGTTCCTCCACTCCTGCATTGACTCCGACGGAGTCTTCTGTTCCTCCACTCATGCACTGACCCTCACGGAGTCTCCCGTTCCTCCACTCCTGCATTGACCCTGACGGAGTCACCCCCTCCTCCACTCCTGCACTGACCCTGACGGAGTCTCCCGTTCCTCCACTCCTGCATTGACCCTGACGGAGTCTCCCGTTCCTCCACTCCTGCATTGACCCTGACGGAGTCTCCCGTTCATCCACTCCTGCACCGATCCTGACGGAGTCTCCCGTTCCTCCACTCCTGCATTGACTCCGACGGAGTCTTCTGTTCCTCCACTCATGCACTGACCCTGACGGAGTCTCCCATTCCTCCACTCCTGCATTGACCCTGACGGAGTCTCCCCCTCCTCCACTCCTGCACTGACCCTGACGGAGTCTCCCGTTCCTCCACTCCTGCATTGACCCTGACGGAGTCTCCCGTTCCTCCACTCCTGCATTGACCCTGACGGAGTCTCCCGTTCATCCACTCCTGCACCGACCCTGACGGAGTCTCCCGTTCCTCCACTCCTGCATTGACTCCGACGGAGTCTTCTGTTCCTCCACTCATGCACTGACCCTGACGGAGTCTCCCGTTCCTCCACTCCTGCATTGACCCTGACGGAGTCTCCCATTCCTCCACTCATGCACTGACCCTGACGGAGCCTCCCGTTCCTCCACTCCTGCATTGACCCTGACGGAGTCTCCCGTTCCTCCACTCCTGCATTGACCCTGACGGAGTCTCCCGTTCATCCACTCCTGCACCGACCCAGACGGAGTCTCCCGTTCCTCCACTCCTGCATTGACTCCGACGGAGTCTTCTGTTCCTCCACTCATGCACTGACCCTGACGGAGTCTCCCGTTCCTCCACTCCTGCATTGACCCTGACGGAGTCTCCCATTCCTCCACTCCTGCACCGACCCTGACGGAGTCTCCCGTTCCTCCACTCCTGCATTGACCCTGACGGAGTCTCCCCCTCCTCCACTCCTGCACTGACCCTGACGGAGTCTCCCGTTCCTACACTGCTGCACTGACCCTGACCGAGTCTCCCGTTCCTCTACTCCTGCACTGACCCTGACCGAGTCTCCCGTTCCTCCACTCCTGCACCGACCCTGACGGAGTCTCCCGTTCCTCCACTGCTGCACCGACCCTGACGGAGTCTCCCGTTCCTACACTGCTGCACTGACCCTGACCGAGTCTCCCGTTCCTCTACTCCTGCACTGACCCTGACCGAGTCTCCCGTTACTCCACTCCTGCATTGACCCTGACGGAGTCTCCCGTTCCTCCACTCCTGCATCGACCCTGACGGAGTCTCCCGTTCCTCCACTTCTGCACTGACCCTGACGGAGTCTCCCGTTCCTCCACTCCTGCACTGACCCTGATGGAGTCTCCCGCTCCTCCACTCCTGGACTGACCCTGACGGAGTCTCCCGTTCCTCCACTCCTGCACTGACCCTGACGGTGTCTCCCGTTCCTCCACTCCTGCACTGACCCTGACCGAGTCTCCCGTTCCTCCACTCCTGCACTGACCCTGACGGAGTCTCCCGTTCCTCCACTCCTGCATTGACCCTGACGGAGTTTCCCGTTCCTCCACTCCTGCACTGACCCTGACGGAGTCTCCCGTTCCTCCACTCCTGCACTGACCCTGACTGAGTCTCCCGTTCCTCCACTCCTGCACTGACCCTGACGGAGTCTCCCATTCCTCCACTCCTGCACTGACCCTGACCGAGTCTCCCGTTCCTCCACTCCTGCACTGACCCTGACTGAGTCTCCCGTTCCTCCACTCCTGCACTGACCCTGACCGAGTCTCCCGTTGCTCCACTCCTGCACTGACCCTGACGGAGTCTCCCGTTCCTCCACTCCTGCACTGACCGTGACCGAGTCTCCCGTTCCTCCACTCCTGCACTGACCCTGACGGAGTCTCCCGTTCCTCTACTCCTGCACTGACACTGACGGAGTCTAACGTTACTCCACTCCTGCACTGACCCTGACGGAGTATCCCGTTCCTCCACTCCTGCACCGACCCTGATGGAGTCTGCCGTTCCTCCACTCCTGCATCGACCGTGACGGATTCTCCCGTTCCTCCACTCCTGCACTGACCCTGACGGAGTCTCCCGTTCCTCCACTTCTGCACCGACCCTGATGGAGTCTCCCGTTCCTCATCTCCTGCACTGACCCTGACGGAGTCTCCTGTTCCTCCACTCCTACACTGACCCAGACGGAGTCTCCCGTTCCTCCACTCCTGCACTGACCCTGACGGAGTCTCCCGTTGCTCCAATCCTGCATTGACCCTGACGGAGTCTCCCGTTCCTCCACTCCTGCATCGACCCTGACGGATTCTCCCGTTCCTCCACTCCTGCACCGACCCTGACGGAGTCTCCCGTTCCTCCACTTCTGCACCGACCCTGATGGAGTCTCCGGTTCCTCATCTCCTGCACTGACCCTGAAGGAGTCTCCTCTTCCTCCACTCCTACACTGACCCAGACGGAGTCTCCCATTCCTCCACTCTTGCACTGACCCTGACGGAGTCTCCCGTTGCTCCAATCCTGCATTGACCCTGACGGAGTCTCCCGTTCCTCCACTCCTGCATCGACCCTGACGGATTTTCCCGTTCCTCCACTCCTGCACCGACCCCGACGGAGTCTCCCGCTCCTCCACTCCTGCACTGACCCTGACGGAGCCTCCCGCTCCTCCACTCTTGCACTGACCCTGACGGAGTCTCCCGTTCCCCCACTCCTGCACTGACCCTGACGGAGTCTCCCGTTCCTGCACTCCTGCACTGACCCTGACGGAGTCTCCCGTTCCTCCACTCCTGCATTGACCCTTACGGAGTCTCCCGTTCCTCCACTCCTGCAATGACCCTGACGGAGTCTCCCGTTCTTCCACTCCTGCACCGACCCTGATGGAGTCTCCCGTTCCTCCACTCCTGCATTGACCCCGACGGAGTCTTCTGTTCCTCCACTCATTCACTGACCCTGACGGAGTCTCCCGTTCCTCCACTCCTGCATTGACCCTGACGGAGTCTCCCGTTCCTCCACTCCTGCACCGACCCTGACGGAGTCTCCCGTTCCTCCACTGCTGCACCGACCCTGACGGAGTCTCCCGTTCCTCTACTCCTGCACTGACACTGAAGGAGTCTCCCATTCCCCCACTCCTGCATCGACCCAGATGGAGTCTCCCGTTCCTCCACTTCTGCAGTGACCCTGACGGAGTCTCCCGTTCCTCCACTCCTGCACTGACCCTGATGGAGTCTCCCGCTCCTCCACTCCTGCACTGACCCTGACGGAGTCTCCCGTTCCTCCACTCCTGCACTGACCCTGACGGTGTCTCCCGTTCCTCCACTCCTGCACTGACCCTGACCGAGTCTCCCGTTCCTCCACTCCTGCACCGACCCTGACGGAGTCTCCCGTTCCTCTACTCCTGCACTGACACTGACGGAGTCTACCGTTACTCCACTCCTGCACTGACCCTGACGGAGTATCCCGTTCCTCCACTCCTGCACCGACCCTGATGGAGTCTGCCGTTCCTCCACTCCTGCATCGACCGTGACGGATTCTCCCGTTCCTCCACTCCTGCACTGACGCTGATGGAGTCTCCCGTTCCTCCACTTCTGCACCGACCCTGATGGAGTCTCCCGTTCCTCATCTCCTGCACTGACCCTGACGGAGTCTCCTGTTCCTCCACTCCTACACTGACCCTGACGGAGTCTCCCATTCCTCCACTCCTGCACCGACCCTGACGGAGTCTCCCGTTCCTCCACTCCTGCATTGACCCTGACGGAGTCTCCCCCTCCTCCACTCCTGCACTGACCCTAACGGAGTCTCCCGTTCCTACACTGCTGCACTGACCCTGACGGAGTCTCCCGTTCCTCCACTGCTGCACCGACCCTGACGGAGTCTCCCGTTCCTCCACTCCTGCACCGACCCTGACGGAGTCTCCCGTTCCTCCACTGCTGCACCGACCCTGACGGAGTCTCCCGTTCCTCCACTCCTGCACTGACCCTGACCGAGTCTCCCGTTACTCCACTCCTGCATTGACCCTGACGGAGTCTCCCGTTCCTCCACTCCTGCATTGACCCCGACGGAGTCTTCTGTTCCTCCACTCATGCACTGACCCTGACGGAGTCTCCCGTTCCTCCACTCCTGCATTGACCCTGACGGAGTCTCCCGTTCCTCCACTACTGCACCGACCCTGACGGAGTCTCCCGTTCCTCCACTGCTGCACCGACCCTGACGGAGTCTCCCGTTCCTCTACTCCTGCACTGACACTGAAGGAGTCTCCCATTCCCCCACTCCTGCATCGACCCAGATGGAGTCTCCCGTTCCTCCACTTCTGCAGTGACCCTGACGGAGTCTCCCGTTCCTCCACTCCTGCACTGACCCTGATGGAGTCTCCCGCTCCTCCACTCCTGCACTGACCCTGACGGAGTCTCCCGTTCCTCCACTCCTGCACTGACCCTGACGGTGTCTCCCGTTCCTCCACTCCTGCACTGACCCTGACCGAGTCTCCCGTTCCTCCACTCCTGCACTGACCCTGACGGAGTCTCCCGTTCCTCTACTCCTGCACTGACACTGACGGAGTCTACCGTTACTCCACTCCTGCACTGACCCTGACGGAGTATCCCGTTCCTCCACTCCTGCACCGACCCTGATGGAGTCTGCCGTTCCTCCACTCCTGCATCGACCGTGACGGATTCTCCCGTTCCTCCACTCCTGCACTGACGCTGATGGTGTCTCTCGTTCCTCCACTTCTGCACCGACCCTGATGGAGTCTCCCGTTCCTCATCTCCTGCACTGACCCTGACGGAGTCTCCTGTTCCTCCACTCCTACACTGACCCATACGGAGTCTCCCGTTCCTCCACTCCTGCACTGACCCTGACGGAGTCTCCCGTTGCTCCAATCCTGCATTGACCCTGACGGAGTCTCCCGTTCCTCCACTCCTGCATCAAGCCTGACGGATTCTCCTGTTCCTCCACTCCTGCACCGACCCCGACGGAGTCTCCCGCTCCTCCACTCCTGCACTGACCCTGACGGAGTCTCCCGTTCCCCCACTCCTGCACTGACCCTGACGGAGTCTCCCGTTCCTCCACTCCTGCACCGACCCTGACGGAGTCTCCCGTTCCTCCATTCCTGCATTGACTCCGACGGAGTCTTCTGTTCCTCCACTCTTGCACTGACCCTGACGGAGTCTCCCGTTCCTCCACTCCTGCATTGACCCTGACGGAGTCACCCCCTCCTCCACTCCTGCACTGACCCTGACGGAGTCTCCTGTTCCTCCACTCCTGCATTGACCCTGACGGAGTCTCCCGTTCCTCCACTCCTGCATTGACCCTGACGGAGTCTCCCGTTCATCCACTCCTGCACCGATCCTGACGGAGTCTCCCGTTGCTCCAATCCTGCATTGACCCTGACGGAGTCTCCCGTTCCTCCACTCCTGCATCGACCCTGACGGATTCTCCCGTTCCTCCACTCCTGCACCGACCCTGACGGAGTCTCCCGTTCCTCCACTTCTGCACCGACCCTGATGGAGTCTCCGGTTCCTCATCTCCTGCACTGACCCTGAAGGAGTCTCCTGTTCCTCCACTCCTACACTGACCCAGACGGAGTCTCCCATTCCTCCACTCTTGCACTGACCCTGACGGAGTCTCCCGTTGCTCCAATCCTGCATTGACCCTGACGGAGTCTCCCGTTCCTCCACTCCTGCATCGACCCTGACGGATTTTCCCGTTCCTCCACTCCTGCACCGACCCCGACGGAGTCTCCCGCTCCTCCACTCCTGCACTGACCCTGACGGAGCCTCCCGCTCCTCCACTCTTGCACTGACCCTGACGGAGTCTCCCGTTCCCCCACTCCTGCACTGACCCTGACGGAGTCTCCCGTTCCTGCACTCCTGCACTGACCCTGACGGAGTCTCCCGTTCCTCCACTCCTGCATTGACCCTGACGGAGTCTCCCGTTCCTCCACTCCTGCAATGACCCTGACGGAGTCTCCCGTTCTTCCACTCCTGCACCGACCCTGACGGAGTCTCCCGTTCCTCCACTCCTGCATTGACCCCGACGGAGTCTTCTGTTCCTCCACTCATGCACTGACCCTGACGAAGTCTCCCGTTCCTCCACTCCTGCATTGACCCTGACGGAGTCTCCCGTTCCTCCACTCCTGCACCGACCCTGACGGAGTCTCCCGTTCCTCCACTGCTGCACCGACCCTGACGGAGTCTCCCGTTCCTCTACTCCTGCACTGACACTGAAGGAGTCTCCCATTCCCCCACTCCTGCATCGACCCAGATGGAGTCTCCCGTTCCTCCACTTCTGCAGTGACCCTGACGGAGTCTCCCGTTCCTCCACTCCTGCACTGACCCTGATGGAGTCTCCCGCTCCTCCACTCCTGCACTGACCCTGACGGAGTCTCCCGTTCCTCCACTCCTGCACTGACCCTGACGGTGTCTCCCGTTCCTCCACTCCTGCACTGACCCTGACCGAGTCTCCCGTTCCTCCACTCCTGCACTGACCCTGACGGAGTCTCCCGTTCCTCTACTCCTGCACTGACCCTGACGGAGTATCCCGTTCCTCCACTCCTGCACCGACCCTGATGGAGTCTGCCGTTCCACCACTCCTGCATCGACCGTGACGGATTCTCCCGTTCCTCCACTCCTGCACTGACGCTGATGGAGTCTCCCGTTCCTCCACTTCTGCACCGACCCTGATGGAGTCTCCCGTTCCTCATCTCCTGCACTGACCCTGACGGAGTCTCCTGTTCCTCCACTCCTACACTGACCCATACGGAGTCTCCCGTTCCTCCACTCCTGCACTGACCCTGACGGAGTCTCCCGTTGCTCCAATCCTGGATTGACCCTGACGGAGTCTCCCGTTCCTCCACTCCTGCATCGTCCCTGACGGATTCTCCTGTTCCTCCACTCCTGCACCGACCCCGACGGAGTCTCCCGCTCCTCCACTCCTGCACTGACCCTGACGGAGTCTCCCGTTCCCCCACTCCTGCACTGACCCTGACGGAGTCTCCCGTTCCTCCACTCCTGCACCGACCCTGACGGAGTCTCCCGTTCCTCCACTCCTGCATTGACCCTGACGGAGTCTCCCGTTCCTCCACTCCTGCATTGACTCCGACGGAGTCTTCTGTTCCTCCACTCATGCACTGACCCTGATGGAGTCTCCCGTTCCTCCACTCCTGCATTGACCCTGACGGAGTCTCCCCCTCCTCCACTCCTGCACTGACCCTGACGGAGTCTCCCGTTCCTCCACTCCTGCATTGACCCTGACGGAGTCTCCCGTTCCTCCACTCCTGCATTGACCCTGACGGAGTCTCCCGTTCATCCACTCCTGCACCGACCCAGACGGAGTCTCCCGTTCCTCCACTCCTGCATTGACTCCGACGGAGTCTTCTGTTCCTCCACTCATGCACTGACCCTGACGGAGTCTCCCGTTCCTCCACTCCTGCATTGACCCTGACAGAGTCTCCCGTTCCCCCACTCCTGCACTGACCCTGACGGAGTCTCCCGTTCCTGCACTCCTGCACTGACCCTGACGGAGTCTCCTGTTCCTCCACTCCTACACTGACACAGACGGAGTCTACCGTTCCTTCACTTCTGCACCGACCCTGACGGAGTCTCCCGCTCCTCCACTCCTGGACTGACCGTGACGGAGTCTCCCGTTCCCCCACTCCTGCACCGACCCCGACGGAGTCTCCCGCTCCTCCACTCCTGCACTGAACCTGACGGAGTCTCCCGCTCCTCCACTCCTGCACTGACCCTGATGGAGTCTCCCGTTCCCCCACTCCTGCAGTGACCCTGACGGAGTCTCCCGTTCCTCTACTCCTGCACTGACCCTGACGGAGTCTCCCGTTCCTCCACCTCTGCACCGACCCTGATGGAGTCTCCCGTTCCTCATCTCCTGCACTGACCCTGACGGAGTCTCCTGTTCCTCCACTCATACACTGACCCAGACGGAGTCTCCCGTTCCTCCACTCCTGCACTGACCCTGACGGAGTCTCCCGTTGCTCCAATCCTGCATTGACCCTGACGGAGTCTCCCGTTCCTCCACTCCTGCATCGACCCTGACGGATTCTCCCGTTCCTCCACTCCTGCACCGACCCCGACGGAGTCTCCCGCTCCTCCACTCCTGCACTGACCCTGACGGAGTCTCCCGCTCCTCCAATCCTGCACTGACCCTGACGGAGTCTCCCGTTCCCCCACTCCTGCACTGACCCTGACGGAGTCTCCTGTTCCTCCACTCCTACACTGACCCATACGGAGTCTCCCGTTCCTCCACTCCTGCACTGACCCTGACGGAGTCTCCCGTTGCTCCAATCCTGCATTGACCCTGACGGAGTCTCCCGTTCCTCCACTCCTGCATCGACCCTGACGGATTCTCCTGTTCCTCCAATCCTGCACCGACCCCGACGGAGTCTCCCGCTCCTCCACTCCTGCACTGACCCTGACGGAGTCTCCCGTTCCCCCACTGCTGCACTGACACTGACGGAGTCTCCCGTTCCTCCACTCCTGCACCGACCCTGACGGAGTCTCCCGTTCCTCCACTCCTGCATTGACTCCGACGGAGTCTTCTGTTCCTCCACTCTTGCACTGACCCTGACGGAGTCTCCCGTTCCTCCACTCCTGCATTGACCCTGACGGAGTCACCCCCTCCTCCACTCCTGCACTGACCCTGACGGAGTCTCCCGTTCCTCCACTCCTGCATTGACCCTGATGGAGTCTCCCGTTCCTCCACTCCTGCATTGACCCTGACGGAGTCTCCCGTTCATCCACTCCTGAACCGACCCTGACGGAGTCTCCCGTTCCTCCACTCCTGCATTGACTCCGACGGAGTCTTCTGTTCCTCCACTCATGCACTGACCCTGACGGAGTCTCCCGTTCCTCCACTCCTGCATTGACCCTGACGGAGTCTCCCCCTCCTCCACTCCTGCACTGACCCTGACGGAGTCTCCCGTTCCTCCACTCCTGCATTGACCCTGACGGAGTCTCCCGTTCCTCCACTCCTGCATTGACCCTGACGGAGTCTCCCGTTCATCCACTCCTGCACCGACCCAGACGGAGTCTCCCGTTCCTCCACTCCTGCATTGACTCCGACGGAGTCTTCTGTTCCTCCACTCATGCACTGACCCTGACGGAGTCTCCCGTTCCTCCACTCCTGCATTGACCCTGACGGAGTCTCCCATTCCTCCACTCCTGCACCGACCCTGACGGAGTCTCCCGTTCCTCCACTCCTGCATTGACCCTGACGGAGTCTCCCCCTCCTCCACTCCTGCACTGACCCTGACGGAGTCTCCCATTCCTACACTGCTGCACTGACCCTGACCGAGCCTCCCGTTCCTCTACTCCTGCACTGACCCTGACCGAGTCTCCCGTTCCTCCACTCCTGCACCGACCCTGACGGAGTCTCCCGTTCCTCCACTGCTGCACCGACCCTGACGGAGTCTCCCGTTCCTACACTGCTGCACTGACCCTGACCGAGTCTCCCGTTCCTCTACTCCTGCACTGACCCTGACCGAGTCTCCCGTTACTCCACTCCTGCATTGACCCTGACGGAGTCTCCCGTTCCTCCACTCCTGCATCGACCCTGACGGAGTCTCCCGTTCCTCCACTTCTGCACTGACCCTGACGGAGTCTCCCGTTCCTCCACTCCTGCACTGACCCTGATGGAGTCTCCCGCTCCTCCACTCCTGCACTGACCCTGACGGAGTCTCCCGTTCCTCCACTCCTGCACTGACCCTGACGGTGTCTCCCGTTCCTCCTCTCCTGCACTGACCCTGACCGAGTCTCCCGTTCCTCCACTCCTGCACTGACCCTGACGGAGTCTCCCGTTCCTCCACTCCTGCATTGACCCTGACGGAGTTTCCCGTTCCTCCACTCCTGCACTGACCCTGACGGAGTCTCCCGTTCCTCCACTCCTGCACTGACCCTGACCGAGTCTCCCGTTCCTCCACTCCTGCACTGACCCTGACGGAGTCTCCCGTTCCTCCACTCCTGCACTGAGCCTGACCGAGTCTCCCGTTCCTCCACTCCTGCACTGACCCTGACGGAGTCTCCTGTTCCTCCACTCCTGCACTGACCCTGACGGAGTCTCCCGTTCCTCCACTCCTGCACCGACCCTGACGGAGTCTCCCGTTCCTCCACTGCTGCACCGACCCTGACGGAGTCTCCCGTTCCTCTACTCCTGCACTGACACTGAAGGAGTCTCCCATTCCCCCACTCCTGCATCGACCCAGATGGAGTCTCCCGTTCCTCCACTTCTGCAGTGACCCTGACGGAGTCTCCCGTTCCTCCACTCCTGCACTGACCCTGATGGAGTCTCCCGCTCCTCCACTCCTGCACTGACCCTGACGGAGTCTCCCGTTCCTCCACTCCTGCACTGACCCTGACGGTGTCTCCCGTTCCTCCACTCCTGCACTGACCCTGACCGAGTCTCCGGTTCCTCCACTCCTGCACTGACCCTGACGGAGTATCCCGTTCCTCTACTCCTGCACTGACACTGACGGAGTCTACCGTTACTCCACTCCTGCACTGACCCTGACGGAGTATCCCGTTCCTCCACTCCTGCACCGACCCTGATGGAGTCTGCCGTTCCTCCACTCCTGCATCGACCGTGACGGATTCTCCCGTTCCTCCACTCCTGCACTGACGCTGATGGAGTCTCCCGTTCCTCCACTTCTGCACCGACCCTGATGGAGTCTCCCGTTCCTCATCTCCTGCACTGACCCTGACGGAGTCTCCTGTTCCTCCACTCCTACACTGACCCATACGGAGTCTCCCGTTCCTCCACTCCTGCACTGACCCTGACGGAGTCTCCCGTTGCTCCAATCCTGCATTGACCCTGACGGAGTCTCCCGTTCCTCCACTCCTGCATCGACCCTGACGGATTCTCCTGTTCCTCCACTCCTGCACCGACCCCGACGGAGTCTCCCGCTCCTCCACTCCTGCACTGACCCTGACGGAGTCTCCCGTTCCCCCACTCCTGCACTGACCCTGACGGAGTCTCCCGTTCCTCCACTCCTGCACCGACCCTGACGGAGTCTCCCGTTCCTCCACTCCTGCATTGACTCCGACGGAGTCTTCTGTTCCTCCACTCTTGCACTGACCCTGACGGAGTCTCCTGTTCCTCCACTCCTGCATTGACCCTGACGGAGTCACCCCCTCCTCCACTCCTGCACTGACCCTGACGGAGTCTCCCGTTCCTCCACTCCTGCATTGACCCTGACGGAGTCTCCCGTTCCTCCACTCCTGCATTGTCCCTGACGGAGTCTCCCGTTCATCCACTCCTGAACCGACCCTGACGGAGTCTCCCGTTCCTCCACTCCTGCATTGACTCCGACGGAGTCTTCTGTTCCTCCACTCATGCACTGACCCTGACGGAGTCTCCCGTTCCTCCACTCCTGCATTGACCCTGACGGAGTCTCCCCCTCCTCCACTCCTGCACTGACCCTGACGGAGTCTCCCGTTCCTCCACTCCTGCATTGACACTGACGGAGTCTCCCGTTCCTCCACTCCTGCATTGACCCTGACGGAGTCTCCCGTTCATCCACTCCTGAACCGACCCTGACGGAGTCTCCCGTTCCTCCACTCCTGCATTGACTCCGACGGAGTCTTCTGTTCCTCCACTCATGCACTGACCCTGACGGAGTCTCCCGTTCCTCCACTCCTGCATTGACCCTGACGGAGTCTCCCCCTCCTCCACTCCTGCACTGACCCTGACGGAGTCTCCCGTTCCTCCACTCCTGCATTGACCCTGACGGAGTCTCCCGTTCCTCCACTCCTGCATTGACCCTGACGGAGTCTCCCGTTCATCCACTCCTGCACCGACCCAGACGGAGTCTCCCGTTCCTCCACTCCTGCATTGACTCCGACGGAGTCTTCTGTTCCTCCACTCATGCACTGACCCTGACGGAGTCTCCCGTTCCTCCACTCCTGCATTGACCCTGACGGAGTCTCCCATTCCTCCACTCCTGCACCGACCCTGACGGAGTCTCCCGTTCCTCCACTCCTGCATTGACCCTGACGGAGTCTCCCCCTCCTCCACTCCTGCACTGACCCTGACGGAGTCTCCCGTTCCTACACTGCTGCACTGACCCTGACCGAGTCTCCCGTTCCTCTACTCCTGCACTGACCCTGACCGAGTCTCCCGTTCCTCCACTCCTGCACCGACCCTGACGGAGTCTCCCGTTCCTCCACTGCTGCACCGACCCTGACGGAGTCTCCCGTTCCTACACTGCTGCACTGACCCTGACCGAGTCTCCCGTTCCTCTACTCCTGCACTGACCCTGACCGAGTCTCCCGTTACTCCACTCCTGCATTGACCCTGACGGAGTCTCCCGTTCCTCCACTCCTGCATTGACCCCGACGGAGTCTTCTGTTCCTCCACTCATGCACTGACCCTGACGGAGTCTCCCGTTCCTCCACTCCTGCATTGACCCTGACGGAGTCTCCCGTTCCTCCACTCCTGCACCGACCCTGACGGAGTCTCCCGTTCCTCCACTGCTGCACCGACCCTGACGGAGTCTCCCGTTCCTCTACTCCTGCACTGACACTGAAGGAGTCTCCCATTCCCCCACTCCTGCATCGACCCAGATGGAGTCTCCCGTTCCTCCACTTCTGCAGTGACCCTGACGGAGTCTCCCGTTCCTCCACTCCTGCACTGACCCTGATGGAGTCTCCCGCTCCTCCACTCCTGCACTGACCCTGACGGAGTCTCCCGTTCCTCCACTCCTGCACTGACCCTGACGGTGTCTCCCGTTCCTCCACTCCTGCACTGACCCTGACCGAGTCTCCCGTTCCTCCACTCCTGCACTGACCCTGACGGAGTCTCCCGTTCCTCTACTCCTGCACTGACACTGACGGAGTCTACCGTTACTCCACTCCTGCACTGACCCTGACGGAGTATCCCGTTCCTCCACTCCTGCACCGACCCTGATGGAGTCTGCCGTTCCTCCACTCCTGCATCGACCGTGACGGATTCTCCCGTTCCTCCACTCCTGCACTGACGCTGATGGAGTCTCCCGTTCCTCCACTTCTGCACCGACCCTGATGGAGTCTCCCGTTCCTCATCTCCTGCACTGACCCTGACGGAGTCTCCTGTTCCTCCACTCCTACACTGACCCATACGGAGTCTCCCGTTCCTCCACTCCTGCACTGACCCTGACGGAGTCTCCCGTTGCTCCAATCCTGCATTGACCCTGACGGAGTCTCCCGTTCCTCCACTCCTGCATCGACCCTGACGGATTCTCCTATTCCTCCACTCCTGCACCGACCCCGACGGAGTCTCCCGCTCCTCCACTCCTGCACTGACCCTGACGGAGTCTCCCGTTCCCCCACTCCTGCACTGACCCTGACGGAGTCTCCCGTTCCTCCACTCCTGCACCGACCCTGACGGAGTCTCCCGTTCCTCCACTCCTGCATTGACTCCGACGGAGTCTTCTGTTCCTCCACTCTTGCACTGACCCTGACGGAGTCTCCCGTTCCTCCACTCCTGCATTGACCCTGACGGAGTCACCCCCTCCTCCACTCCTGCACTGACCCTGACGGAGTCTCCCGTTCCTCCACTCCTGCATTGACCCTGACGGAGTCTCCCGTTCCTCCACTCCTGCATTGACCCTGACGGAGTCTCCCGTTCATCCACTCCTGAACCGACCCTGACGGAGTCTCCCGTTCCTCCACTCCTGCATTGACTCCGACGGAGTCTTCTGTTCCTCCACTCATGCACTGACCCTGACGGAGTCTCCCGTTCCTCCACTCCTGCATTGACCCTGACGGAGTCTCCCCCTCCTCCACTCCTGCACTGACCCTGACGGAGTCTCCCGTTCCTCCACTCCTGCATTGACCCTGACGGAGTCTCCCGTTCATCCACTCCTGCACCGACCCAGACGGAGTCTCCCGTTCCTCCACTCCTGCATTGACTCCGACGGAGTCTTCTGTTCCTCCACTCATGCACTGACCCTGACGGAGTCTCCCGTTCCTCCACTCCTGCATTGACCCTGACGGAGTCTCCCATTCCTCCACTCCTGCACCGACCCTGACGGAGTCTCCCGTTCCTCCACTCCTGCATTGACCCTGACGGAGTCTCCCCCTCCTCCACTCCTGCACTGACCCTGACGGAGTCTCCCATTCCTACACTGCTGCACTGACCCTGACCGAGCCTCCCGTTCCTCTACTCCTGCACTGACCCTGACCGAGTCTCCCGTTCCTCCACTCCTGCACCGACCCTGACGGAGTCTCCCGTTCCTCCACTGCTGCACCGACCCTGACGGAGTCTCCCGTTCCTCCACTTCTGCACTGACCCTGACGGAGTCTCCCGTTCCTCCACTCCTGCACTGACCCTGATGGAGTCTCCCGCTCCTCCACTCCTGCACTGACCCTGACGGAGTCTCCCGTTCCTCCACTCCTGCACTGACCCTGACGGTGTCTCCCGTTCCTCCACTCCTGCACTGACCCTGACCGAGTCTCCCGTTCCTCCACTCCTGCACTGACCCTGACGGAGTCTCCCATTCCTCCACTCCTGCATTGACCCTGACGGAGTTTCCCGTTCCTCCACTCCTGCACTGACCCTGACGGAGTCTCCCGTTCCTCCACTCCTGCACTGACCCTGACCGAGTCTCCCGTTCCTCCACTCCTGCACTGACCCTGACGGAGTCTCCCGTTCCTCCACTCCTGCACTGACCCTGACCGAGTCTCCCGTTCCTCCACTCCTGCACTGACCCTGACGGAGTCTCCCGTTCCTCTACTCCTGCACTGACACTGACGGAGTCTACCGTTACTCCACTCCTGCACTGACCCTGACGGAGTATCCCGTTCCTCCACTCCTGCACCGACCCTGATGGAGTCTGCCGTTCCTCCACTCCTGCATCGACCGTGACGGATTCTCCCGTTCCTCCACTCCTGCACTGACCCTGACGGAGTCTCCCGTTCCTCCACTTCTGCACCGACCCTGATGGAGTCTCCCGTTCCTCATCTCCTGCACTGACCCTGACGGAGTCTCCTGTTCCTCCACTCCTACACTGAGCCAGACGGAGTCTTCTGTTCCTCCACTCATGCACTGACCCTGACGGAGTCTCCCGTTCCTCCACTCCTGCATTGACCCTGACGGAGTCTCCCCCTCCTCCACTCCTGCACTGACCCTGACGGAGTCTCCCGTTCCTCCACTCCTGCATTGACCCTGACGGAGTCTCCCGTTCCTCCACTCCTGCATTGACCCAGACGGAGTCTCCCGTTCATCCACTCCTGCACCGACCCAGACGGAGTCTCCCGTTCCTCCACTCCTGCATTGACTCCGACGGAGTCTTCTGTTCCTCCACTCATGCACTGACCCTGACGGAGTCTCCCGTTCCTCCACTCCTGCATTGACCCTGACGGAGTCTCCCATTCCTCCACTCCTGCACCGACCCTGACGGAGTCTCCCGTTCCTCCACTCCTGCATTGACCCTGACGGAGTCTCCCCCTCCTCCACTCCTGCACTGACCCTGACGGAGTCTCCCATTCCTACACTGCTGCACTGACCCTGACCGAGCCTCCCGTTCCTCTACTCCTGCACTGACCCTGACCGAGTCTCCCGTTCCTCCACTCCTGCACCGACCCTGACGGAGTCTCCCGTTCCTCCACTGCTGCACCGACCCTGACGGAGTCTCCCGTTCCTCCACTTCTGCACTGACCCTGACGGAGTCTCCCGTTCCTCCACTCCTGCACTGACCCTGATGGAGTCTCCCGCTCCTCCACTCCTGCACTGACCCTGACGGAGTCTCCCGTTCCTCCACTCCTGCACTGACCCTGACGGTGTCTCCCGTTCCTCCACTCCTGCACTGACCCTGACCGAGTCTCCCGTTCCTCCACTCCTGCACTGACCCTGACGGAGTCTCCCATTCCTCCACTCCTGCATTGACCCTGACGGAGTTTCCCGTTCCTCCACTCCTGCACTGACCCTGACGGAGTCTCCCGTTCCTCCACTCCTGCACTGACCCTGACCGAGTCTCCCGTTCCTCCACTCCTGCACTGACCCTGACGGAGTCTCCCGTTCCTCCACTCCTGCACTGACCCTGACCGAGTCTCCCGTTCCTCCACTCCTGCACTGACCCTGACGGAGTCTCCCGTTCCTCTACTCCTGCACTGACACTGACGGAGTCTACCGTTACTCCACTCCTGCACTGACCCTGACGGAGTATCCCGTTCCTCCACTCCTGCACCGACCCTGATGGAGTCTGCCGTTCCTCCACTCCTGCATCGACCGTGACGGATTCTCCCGTTCCTCCACTCCTGCACTGACCCTGACGGAGTCTCCCGTTCCTCCACTTCTGCACCGACCCTGATGGAGTCTCCCGTTCCTCATCTCCTGCACTGACCCTGACGGAGTCTCCTGTTCCTCCACTCCTACACTGAGCCAGACGGAGTCTCCCGTTCCTCCACTCCTGCACTGACCCTGACGGAGTCTCCCATTGCTCCAATCCTGCATTGACCCTGACGGAGTCTCCCGTTCCTCCACTCCTGCATCGACCCTGACGGATTCTCCCGTTCCTCCACTCCTGCACCGACCCTGACGGAGTCTCCCGCTCCTCCACTCCTGCACTGAACCTGACGGAGTCTCCCGCTCCTCCACTCCTGCACTGATCCTGACGGAGTCTCCCGTTCCCCCACTCCTGCACTGTCCCTGACGGAGTCTCCCGTTCCTGCACTCCTGCACTGACCCTGACGGAGTCTCCTGTTCCTCCACTCCTACACTGACCCAGACGGAGCCTCCCGTTCCTTCACTTCTGCACCGACCCTGACGGAGTCTCCCGCTCATCCACTCCTGCACTGACCCTGACGGAGTCTCCCGCTCCTCCACTCCTGCACTGACCGTGACGGAGTCTCCCGTTCCCCCACTCCTGCACTGACCCTGACGGAGTCTCCCGTTCCTGCACTCCTACACTGACACAGACGGAGTCTCCAGTTCCTCCAGTTCTGCACCGACCCTGACGGAGTATCCCGCTCCTCCACTCCTGCATCGACCCTGACGGAGTCTCCCGTTCCTCCACTCCTGCACAGACCGTGACGGAGTCTCCCGTTCCTCCACTCCTGCACTGACCGTGACGGAGTCTCCCGTTCCTCCACTCATGCACTGACCCTGATGGAGTCTCCCGTTCCTCCACTCCTGCATATACCCTGACGGAGTCTCCCGTTCCTCCACTCCTGCACTGACCGTGACGGAGTCTCCCGTTCCTCCACTCCTGCATCGACCCTGACGGAGTCTCCCGTTCCTCCACTCCTGCATCGACCCTGACGGAGTCTCCCGTTCCTCCACTCCTGCACTGACCCTGACGGAGTCTCCCGTTCCTCCACTCCTGCACTGACCCTGACGGAGTCTGCCGTTACTCCACTCCTGCATATACCCTGATGGAGACTGCTGTTGCTCCACTCCTGCACTGAACCTGACGGAGTCTCCTGTTGCTCCACTCCTGCATTAACCCTGACGGAGTCTCCCGTTCCTCCACTCCTGCATCGACCCTGACGGATTCTCCCGTTCCTCCACTCCTGCACTGACCCTGTCGGAGTCTCCCCCTCCTCCACTCCTGCACTGACCCTGACGGAGTCTCCCGTTCCCCCACTCCTGCACTGACCCTGATGGACTCTCCCGCTCCTCCACTCCTGCACTGACCCTGACGGAGTCACCCGTTCCTCCACTCCTGTACTGACCCTGACGGTGTCTCCCGTTCCTCCACTTCTGCACTGACCCTGACGGAGTCTCCCGTTCCTCCACTCCTGCACGGACCCCGACGGAGTATTCTGTTCCTCCACTCCTACACTGACCCAGACGGAGTCTCCCGTTCCTCCACTCCTGCACTGACCCTGACGGAGTCTCCCGTTGCTCCAATCCTGCATTGACCCTGACGGAGTCTCCCGTTCCTCCACTCCTGCATCGACCCTGACGGATTCTCCCGTTCCTCCACTCCTGCACCGACCCCGACGGAGTCTCCCGCTCCTCCACTCCTGCACTGAACCTGACGGAGTCTCCCGCTCCTCCACTCCTGCACTGACCCTGACAGAGTCTCCCGTTCCCCCACTCCTGCACTGACCCTGACGGAGTCTCCCGTTCCTGCACTCCTGCACTGACCCTAACGGAGTCTCCTGTTCCTCCACTCCTACACTGACACAGACGGAGTCTACCGTTCCTTCACTTCTGCACCGACCCTGACGGAGTCTCCCGCTCCTCCACTCCTTCACTGACCCTGACGGAGTCTCCCGCTCCTCCACTCCTGGACTGACCGTGACGGAGTCTCCCGTTCCCCCACTCCTGCACCGACCCCGACGGAGTCTCCCGCTCCTCCACTCCTGCACTGAACCTGACGGAGTCTCCCGCTCCTCCACTCCTGCACTGACCCTGATGGAGTCTCCCGTTCCCCCACTCCTGCAGTGACCCTGACGGAGTCTCCCGTTCCTCTACTCCTGCACTGACACTGACGGAGTCTACCGTTACTCCACTCCTGCACTGACCCTGACGGAGTATCCCGTTCCTCCACTCCTGCACCGACCCTGATGGAGTCTGCCGTTCCTCCACTCCTGCATCGACCGTGACGGATTCTCCCGTTCCTCCACTCCTGCACTGACCCTGACGGAGTCTCCCGTTCCTCCACCTCTGCACCGACCCTGATGGAGTCTCCCGTTCCTCATCTCCTGCACTGACCCTGACGGAGTCTCCTGTTCCTCCACTCATACACTGACCCAGACGGAGTCTCCCGTTCCTCCACTCCTGCACTGACCCTGACGGAGTCTCCCGTTGCTCCAATCCTGCATTGACCCTGACGGAGTCTCCCGTTCCTCCACTCCTGCATCGACCCTGACGGATTCTCCCGTTCCTCCACTCCTGCACCGACCCCGACGGAGTCTCCCGCTCCTCCACTCCTGCACTGACCCTGACGGAGTCTCCCGCTCCTCCAATCCTGCACTGACCCTGACGGAGTCTCCCGTTCCCCCACTCCTGCACTGACCCTGACGGAGTCTCCCGTTCCCCCACTCCTGCACTGTCCCTGACGGAGTCTCCCGTTCCTGCACTCCTGCACTGACCCTGACGGAGTCTCCTGTTCCTCCACTCCTACACTGACCCAGACGGAGCCTCCCGTTCCTTCACTTCTGCACCGACCCTGACGGAGTCTCCCGCTCATCCACTCCTGCACTGACCCTGACGGAGTCTCCCGCTCCTCCACTCCTGCACTGACCGTGACGGAGTCTCCCGTTCCCCCACTCCTGCACTGACCCTGACGGAGTCTCCCGTTCCTGCACTCCTACACTGACACAGACGGAGTCTCCAGTTCCTCCAGTTCTGCACCGACCCTGACGGAGTATCCCGCTCCTCCACTCCTGCATCGACCCTGACGGAGTCTCCCGTTCCTCCACTCCTGCACAGACCGTGACGGAGTCTCCCGTTCCTCCACTCCTGCACTGACCGTGACGGAGTCTCCCGTTCCTCCACTCATGCACTGACCCTGATGGAGTCTCCCGTTCCTCCACTCCTGCATATACCCTGACGGAGTCTCCCGTTCCTCCACTCCTGCACTGACCGTGACGGAGTCTCCCGTTCCTCCACTCCTGCATTGACCCTGACGGAGTCTCCCGTTCCTCCACTCCTGCATCGACCCTGACGGAGTCTCCCGTTCCTCCACTCCTGCATCGACCCTGACGGAGTCTCCCGTTCGTCCACTCCTGCACTGACCCTGACGGAGTCTCCCGTTCCTCCACTCCTGCACTGACCCTGACGGAGTCTCCCGTTACTCCACTCCTGCATATACCCTGATGGAGACTGCTGTTGCTCCACTCCTGCACTGAACCTGACGGAGTCTCCTGTTGCTCCACTCCTGCATTAACCCTGACGGAGTCTCCCGTTCCTCCACTCCTGCATCGACCCTGACGGATTCTCCCGTTCCTCCACTCCTGCACTGACCCTGTCGGAGTCTCCCCCTCCTCCACTCCTGCACTGACCCTGACGGAGTCTCCCGTTCCCCCACTCCTGCACTGACCCTGATGGAGTCTCCCGCTCCTCCACTCCTGCACTGACCCTGACGGAGTCACCCGTTCCTCCACTCCTGTACTGACCCTGACGGTGTCTCCCGTTCCTCCACTTCTGCACTGACCCTGACGGAGTCTCCCGTTCCTCCACTCCTGCACGGACCCCGACGGAGTATTCTGTTCCTCCACTCCTACACTGACCCAGACGGAGTCTCCCGTTCCTCCACTCCTGCACTGACCCTGACGGAGTCTCCCGTTGCTCCAATCCTGCATTGACCCTGACGGAGTCTCCCGTTCCTCCACTCCTGCATCGACCCTGACGGATTCTCCCGTTCCTCCACTCCTGCACCGACCCCGACGGAGTCTCCCGCTCCTCCACTCCTGCACTGAACCTGACGGAGTCTCCCGCTCCTCCACTCCTGCACTGACCTTGACAGAGTCTCCCGTTCCCCCACTCCTGCACTGACCCTGACGGAGTCTCCCGTTCCTGCACTCCTGCACTGACCCTAACGGAGTCTCCTGTTCCTCCACTCCTACACTGACACAGACGGAGTCTACCGTTCCTTCACTTCTGCACCGACCCTGACGGAGTCTCCCGCTCCTCCACTCCTGCACTGACCCTGACGGAGTCTCCCGCTCCTCCACTCCTGGACTGACCGTGACGGAGTCTCCCGTTCCCCCACTCCTGCACCGACCCCGACGGAGTCTCCCGCTCCTCCACTCCTGCACTGAACCTGACGGAGTCTCCCGCTCCTCCACTCCTGCACTGACCCTGATGGAGTCTCCCGTTCCCCCACTCCTGCAGTGACCCTGACGGAGTCTCCCGTTCCTCTACTCCTGCACTGACACTGACGGAGTCTACCGTTACTCCACTCCTGCACTGACCCTGACGGAGTATCCCGTTCCTCCACTCCTGCACCGACCCTGATGGAGTCTGCCGTTCCTCCACTCCTGCATCGACCGTGACGGATTCTCCCGTTCCTCCACTCCTGCACTGACCCTGACGGAGTCTCCCGTTCCTCCACCTCTGCACCGACCCTGATGGAGTCTCCCGTTCCTCATCTCCTGCACTGACCCTGACGGAGTCTCCTGTTCCTCCACTCATACACTGACCCAGACGGAGTCTCCCGTTCCTCCACTCCTGCACTGACCCTGACGGAGTCTCCCGTTGCTCCAATCCTGCATTGACCCTGACGGAGTCTCCCGTTCCTCCACTCCTGCATCGACCCTGACGGATTCTCCCGTTCCTCCACTCCTGCACCGACCCCGACGGAGTCTCCCGCTCCTCCACTCCTGCACTGACCCTGACGGAGTCTCCCGCTCCTCCAATCCTGCACTGACCCTGACGGAGTCTCCCGTTCCCCCACTCCTGCACTGACCCTGACGGAGTCTCCTGTTCCTCCACTCCTACACTGACCCATACGGAGTCTCCCGTTCCTCCACTCCTGCACTGACCCTGACGGAGTCTCCCGTTGCTCCAATCCTGCATTGACCCTGACGGAGTCTCCCGTTCCTCCACTCCTGCATCGACCCTGACGGATTCTCCTGTTCCTCCACTCCTGCACCGACCCCGACGGAGTCTCCCGCTCCTCCACTCCTGCACTGACCCTGACGGAGTCTCCCGTTCCCCCACTCCTGCACTGACCCTGACGGAGTCTCCCGTTCCTCCACTCCTGCACCGACCCTGACGGAGTCTCCCGTTCCTCCACTCCTGCATTGACTCCGACGGAGTCTTCTGTTCCTCCACTCTTGCACTGACCCTGACGGAGTCTCCCGTTCCTCCACTCCTGAATTGACCCTGACGGAGTCACCCCCTCCTCCACTCCTGCACTGACCCTGACGGAGTCTCCCGTTCCTCCACTCCTGCATTGACCCTGACGGAGTCTCCCGTTCCTCCACTCCTGCATTGACCCTGACGGAGTCTCCCGTTCATCCACTCCTGAACCGACCCTGACGGAGTCTCCCGTTCCTCCACTCCTGCATTGACTCCGACGGAGTCTTCTGTTCCTCCACTCATGCACTGACCCTGACGGAGTCTCCCGTTCCTCCACTCCTGCATTGACCCTGACGGAGTCTCCCCCTCCTCCACTCCTGCACTGACCCTGACGGAGTCTCCCGTTCCTCCACTCCTGCATTGACCCTGACGGAGTCTCCCGTTCCTCCACTCCTGCATTGACCCTGACGGAGTCTCCCGTTCATCCACTCCTGCACCGACCCAGACGGAGTCTCCCGTTCCTCCACTCCTGCATTGACTCCGACGGAGTCTTCTGTTCCTCCACTCATGCACTGACCCTGACGGAGTCTCCCGTTCCTCCACTCCTGCATTGACCCTGACGGAGTCTCCCATTCCTCCACTCCTGCACCGACCCTGACGGAGTCTCCCGTTCCTCCACTCCTGCATTGACCCTGACGGAGTCTCCCCCTCCTCCACTCCTGCACTGACCCTGACGGAGTCTCCCATTCCTACACTGCTGCACTGACCCTGACCGAGCCTCCCGTTCCTCTACTACTGCACTGACCCTGACCGAGTCTCCCGTTCCTCCACTCCTGCACCGACCCTGACGGAGTCTCCCGTTCCTCCACTGCTGCACCGACCCTGACGGAGTCTCCCGTTCCTACACTGCTGCACTGACCCTGACCGAGTCTCCCGTTCCTCTACTCCTGCACTGACCCTGACCGAGTCTCCCGTTACTCCACTCCTGCATTGACCCTGACGGAGTCTCCCGTTCCTCCACTCCTGCATCGACCCTGACGGAGTCTCCCGTTCCTCCACTTCTGCACTGACCCTGACGGAGTCTCCCGTTCCTCCACTCCTGCACTGACCCTGATGGAGTCTCCCGCTCCTCCACTCCTGCACTGACCCTGACGGAGTCTCCCGTTCCTCCACTCCTGCACCGACCCTGACGGTGTCTCCCGTTCCTCCACTCCTGCACTGACCGTGACGGAGTCTCCCGCTCCTCCACTCCTGCACTGACCCTGACGGTGTCTCCCGTTCCTCCACTCCTGCACTGACCCTGACGGTGTCTCCCGTTCCTCCACTCCTGCACTGACCCTGACCGAGTCTCCCGTTCCTCCACTCCTGCACTGACCCTGACGGAGTCTCCCGTTCCTCCACTCCTGCATTGACCCTGACGGAGTTTCCCGTTCCTCCACTCCTGCACTGACCCTGACGGAGTCTCCCGTTCCTCCACTCCTGCACTGACCCTGACCGAGTCTCCCGTTCCTCCACTCCTGCACTGACCCTGACGGAGTCTCCCGTTCCTCCACTCCTGCACTGACCCTGACCGAGTCTCCCGTTCCTCCACTCCTGCACTGACCCTGACGGAGTCTCCCGTTCCTCTACTCCTGCACTGACACTGACGGAGTCTACCGTTACTCCACTCCTGCACTGACCCTGACGGAGTATCCCGTTCCTCCACTCCTGCACCGACCCTGATGGAGTCTGCCGTTCCTCCACTCCTGCATCGACCGTGACGGATTCTCCCGTTCCTCCACTCCTGCACTGACCCTGACGGAGTCTCCCGTTCCTCCACTTCTGCACCGACCCTGATGGAGTCTCCCGTTCCTCATCTCCTGCACTGACCCTGACGGAGTCTCCTGTTCCTCCACTCCTACACTGACCCAGACGGAGTCTCCCGTTCCTCCACTCCTGCACTGACCCTGACGGAGTCTCCCGTTGCTCCAATCCTGCATTGACCCTGACGGAGTCTCCCGTTCCTCCACTCCTGCATCGACCCTGACGGATTCTCCCGTTCCTCCACTCCTGCACCGACCCTGACGGAGTCTCCCGCTCCTCCACTCCTGCACTGAACCTGACGGAGTCTCCCGCTCCTCCACTCCTGCACTGATCCTGACGGAGTCTCCCGTTCCCCCACTCCTGCACTGTCCCTGACGGAGTCTCCCGTTCCTGCACTCCTGCACTGACCCTGACGGAGTCTCCTGTTCCTCCACTCCTACACTGACCCAGACGGAGCCTCCCGTTCCTTCACTTCTGCACCGACCCTGACGGAGTCTCCCGCTCATCCACTCCTGCACTGACCCTGACGGAGTCTCCCGCTCCTCCACTCCTGCACTGACCGTGACGGAGTCTCCCGTTCCCCCACTCCTGCACTGACCCTGACGGAGTCTCCCGTTCCTGCACTCCTACACTGACACAGACGGAGTCTCCAGTTCCTCCAGTTCTGCACCGACCCTGACGGAGTCTCCCGCTCCTCCACTCCTGCATCGACCCTGACGGAGTCTCCCGTTCCTCCACTCCTGCACAGACCGTGACGGAGTCTCCCGTTCCTCCACTCCTGCACTGACCGTGACGGAGTCTCCCGTTCCTCCACTCATGCACTGACCCTGATGGAGTCTCCCGTTCCTCCACTCCTGCATCGACCCTGACGGAGTCTCCCGTTCGTCCACTCCTGCACTGACCCTGACGGAGTCTCCCGTTCCTCCACTCCTGCACTGACCCTGACGGAGTCTCCCGTTACTCCACTCCTGCATATACCCTGATGGAGACTGCTGTTGCTCCACTCCTGCACTGAACCTGACGGAGTCTCCCGTTGCTCCACTCCTGCATTAACCCTGACGGAGTCTCCCGTTCCTCCACTCCTGCATCGACCCTGACGGATTCTCCCGTTCCTCCACTCCTGCACTGACCCTGTCGGAGTCTCCCCCTCCTCCACTCCTGCACTGACCCTGACGGAGTCTCCCGTTCCCCCACTCCTGCACTGACCCTGATGGACTCTCCCGCTCCTCCACTCCTGCACTGACCCTGACGGAGTCACCCGTTCCTCCACTCCTGTACTGACCCTGACGGTGTCTCCCGTTCCTCCACTTCTGCACTGACCCTGACGGAGTCTCCCGTTCCTCCACTCCTGCACGGACCCCGACGGAGTATTCTGTTCCTCCACTCCTACACTGACCCAGACGGAGTCTCCCGTTCCTCCACTCCTGCACTGACCCTGACGGAGTCTCCCGTTGCTCCAATCCTGCATTGACCCTGACGGAGTCTCCCGTTCCTCCACTCCTGCATCGACCCTGACGGATTCTCCCGTTCCTCCACTCCTGCACCGACCCCGACGGAGTCTCCCGCTCCTCCACTCCTGCACTGAACCTGACGGAGTCTCCCGCTCCTCCACTCCTGCACTGACCCTGACAGAGTCTCCCGTTCCCCCACTCCTGCACTGACCCTGACGGAGTCTCCCGTTCCTGCACTCCTGCACTGACCCTGACGGAGTCTCCTGTTCCTCCACTCCTACACTGACACAGACGGAGTCTACCGTTCCTTCACTTCTGCACCGACCCTGACGGAGTCTCCCGCTCCTCCACTCCTGCACTGACCCTGACGGAGTCTCCCGCTCCTCCACTCCTGGACTGACCGTGACGGAGTCTCCCGTTCCCCCACTCCTGCACCGACCCCGACGGAGTCTCCCGCTCCTCCACTCCTGCACTGAACCTGACGGAGTCTCCCGCTCCTCCACTCCTGCACTGACCCTGATGGAGTCTCCCGTTCCCCCACTCCTGCAGTGACCCTGACGGAGTCTCCCGTTCCTCTACTCCTGCACTGACACTGACGGAGTCTACCGTTACTCCACTCCTGCACTGACCCTGACGGAGTATCCCGTTCCTCCACTCCTGCACCGACCCTGATGGAGTCTGCCGTTCCTCCACTCCTGCATCGACCGTGACGGATTCTCCCGTTCCTCCACTCCTGCACTGACCCTGACGGAGTCTCCCGTTCCTCCACCTCTGCACCGACCCTGATGGAGTCTCCCGTTCCTCATCTCCTGCACTGACCCTGACGGAGTCTCCTGTTCCTCCACTCATACACTGACCCAGACGGAGTCTCCCGTTCCTCCACTCCTGCACTGACCCTGACGGAGTCTCCCGTTGCTCCAATCCTGCATTGACCCTGACGGAGTCTCCCGTTCCTCCACTCCTGCATCGACCCTGACGGATTCTCCCGTTCCTCCACTCCTGCACCGACCCGGACGGAGTCTCCCGCTCCTCCACTCCTGCACTGACCCTGACGGAGTCTCCCGCTCCTCCAATCCTGCACTGACCCTGACGGAGTCTCCCGTTCCCCCACTCCTGCACTGACCCTGACGGAGTCTCCCGTTCCTGCACTCCTGCACTGACCCTGACGGAGTCTCCTGTTCCTCCACTCCTACACTGACCGAGACGGAGTCTCCCGTTCCTCCACTTCTGCACCGACCCTGACGGAGTCTCCCATTCCTCCACTCCTGCACTGACCCTGACGGAGTCTCCCGCTCCTCCGCCCCTGCACTGACCCTGACGGAGTCTCCCGTTCCCCCACTCCTGCACTGACCCTGACGGATTCTCCCGTTCCTGCACTCCTGCACTGACCCTGACGGAGTCTCCTGTTCCTCCACTCCTACACTGACCCTGACGCAGTCTCCCGTTCCTGCACTCCTGCACTGACCCTGACGGAGTCTCCTGTTCCTCCACTCCTACACTGACACAGACGGAGTCTCCAGTTCCTCCAGTTCTGCACCGACCCTGACGGAGTCTCCCGCTCCTCCACTCCTGCATCGACCCTGACGGAGTCTCCCGTTCCTCCACTCCTGCACAGACCGTGACGGAGTCTCCCGTTCCTCCACTCCTGCACTGACCGTGACGGAGTCTCCCGTTCCTCCACTCATGCACTGACCCTGATGGAGTCTCCCGTTCCTCCACTCCTGCATATACCCTGACGGAGTCTCCCGTTCCTCCACTCCTGCACTGACCGTGACGGAGTCTCCCGTTCCTCCACTCCTGCATCGACCCTGACGGAGTCTCCCGTTCCTCCACTCCTGCATCGACCCTGACGGAGTCTCCCGTTCCTCCACTCCTGCACTGACCCTGACAGAGTCTCCCGTTCCTCCACTCCTGCACTGACCGTGACGGAGTCTCCCGTTACTCCACTCCTGCATATACCCTGATGGAGACTGCTGTTGCTCCACTCCTGCACTGAACCTGACGGAGTCTCCCATTGCTCCACTCCTGCATTGACCCTGACGGAGTCTCCCGTTCCTCCACTCCTGCATCGACCCTGACGGATTCTCCCGTTCCTCCACTCCTGCACTGACCCTGTCGGAGTCTCCCCCTCCTCCACTCCTGCACTGACCCTGACGGAGTCTCCCGTTCCCCCACTCCTGCACTGACCCTGATGGAGTCTCCCGCTCCTCCACTCCTGCATCGACCCTGACGGAGTCTCCCGTTCCTCCACTCCTGCACAGACCGTGACGGAGTCTCCCGTTCCTCCACTCCTGCACTGACCGTGACGGAGTCTCCCGTTCCTCCACTCATGCACTGACCCTGATGGAGTCTCCCGTTCCTCCACTCCTGCATATACCCTGACGGAGTCTCCCGTTCCTCCACTCCTGCACTGACCGTGACGGAGTCTCCCGTTCCTCCACTCCTGCATTGACCCTGACGGAGTCTCCCGTTCCTCCACTCCTGCACTGACCGTGACGGAGTCTCCCGTTCCTCCACTCCTACACTGACCCAGACGGAGTCTCCCGTTCCTCCACTCCTGCACTGACCCTGACGGAGTCTCCCGTTGCTCCAATCCTGCATTGACCCTGACGGAGTCTCCCGTTCCTCCACTCCTGCATCGACCCTGACGGATTCTCCCGTTCCTCCACTCCTGCACCGACCCTGACAGAGTCTCCCGCTCCTCCACTCCTGCACTGACCCTGACAGAGTCTCCCGTTCCCCCACTCCTGCACTGTCCCTGACGGAGTCTACCGTTCCTGCACTCCTGCACTGACCCTGACGGAGTCTCCTGTTCCTCCACTCCTACACTGACACAGACGGAGTCTACCGTTCCTTCACTTCTGCACCGACCCTGACGGAGTCTCCCGCTCCTCCACTCCTGCACTGACCCTGACGGAGTCTCCCGCTCCTCCACTCCTGGACTGACCGTGACGGAGTCTCCCGTTCCCCCACTCCTGCACCGACCCCGACGGAGTCTCCCGCTCCTCCACTCCTGCACTGAACCTGACGGAGTCTCCCGCTCCTCCACTCCTGCACTGACCCTGATGGAGTCTCCCGTTCCCCCACTCCTGCAGTGACCCTGACGGAGTCTCCCGTTCCTCTACTCCTGCACTGACACTGACGGAGTCTACCGTTACTCCACTCCTGCACTGACCCTGACGGAGTATCCCGTTCCTCCACTCCTGCACCGACCCTGATGGAGTCTGCCGTTCCTCCACTCCTGCATCGACCGTGACGGATTCTCCCGTTCCTCCACTCCTGCACTGACCCTGACGGAGTCTCCCGTTCCTCCACCTCTGCACCGACCCTGATGGAGTCTCCCGTTCCTCATCTCCTGCACTGACCCTGACGGAGTCTCCTGTTCCTCCACTCCTACACTGACCCAGACGGAGTCTCCCGTTCCTCCACTCCTGCACTGACCCTGACGGAGTCTCCCGTTGCTCCAATCCTGCATTGACCCTGACGGAGTCTCCCGTTCCTCCACTCCTGCATCGACCCTGACGGATTCTCCCGTTCCTCCACTCCTGCACCGACCCCGACGGAGTCTCCCGCTCCTCCACTCCTGCACTGACCCTGACGGAGTCTCCCGCTCCTCCAATCCTGCACTGACCCTGACGGAGTCTCCCGTTCCCCCACACCTGCACTGACCCTGACGGAGTCTCCCGTTCCTGCACTCCTGCACTGACCCTGATGGAGTCTCCTGTTCCTCCACTCCTACACTGACCGAGACGGAGTTTCCCGTTCCTCCACTTCTGCACCGACCCTGACGGAGTCTCCCATTCCTCCACTCCTGCACTGACCCTGACGGAGTCTCCCGCTCCTCCGCCCCTGCACTGACCCTGACGGAGTCTCCCATTCCCCCACTCCTGCACTGACCCTGACGGATTCTCCCGTTCCTGCACTCCTGCACTGACCCTGACGGAGTCTCCTGTTCCTCCACTCCTACACTGACCCTGACGGAGTCTCCCGTTCCTGCACTCCTGCACTGACCCTGACGGAGTCTCCTGTTCCTCCACTCCTACACTGACACAGACGGAGTCTCCAGTTCCTCCAGTTCTGCACCGACCCTGACGGAGTCTCCCGCTCCTCCACTCCTGCATCGACCCTGACGGAGTCTCCCGTTCCTCCACTCCTGCACAGACCGTGACGGAGTCTCCCGTTCCTCCACTCCTGCACTGACCGTGACGGAGTCTCCCGTTCCTCCACTCATGCACTGACCCTGATGGAGTCTCCCGTTCCTCCACTCCTGCATATACCCTGACGGAGTCTCCCGTTCCTCCACTCCTGCACTGACCGTGACGGAGTCTCCCGTTCCTCCACTCCTGCATCGACCCTGACGGAGTCTCCCGTTCCTCCACTCCTGCATCGACCCTGACGGAGTCTCCCGTTCCTCCACTCCTGCACTGACCCTGACAGAGTCTCCCGTTCCTCCACTCCTGCACTGACCGTGACGGAGTCTCCCGTTACTCCACTCCTGCATATACCCTGATGGAGACTGCTGTTGCTCCACTCCTGCACTGAACCTGACGGAGTCTCCCATTGCTCCACTCCTGCATTGACCCTGACGGAGTCTCCCGTTCCTCCACTCCTGCATCGACCCTGACGGATTCTCCCGTTCCTCCACTCCTGCACTGACCCTGTCGGAGTCTCCCCCTCCTCCACTCCTGCACTGACCCTGACGGAGTCTCCCGTTCCCCCACTCCTGCACTGACCCTGATGGAGTCTCCCGCTCCTCCACTCCTGCATCGACCCTGACGGAGTCTCCCGTTCCTCCACTCCTGCACAGACCGTGACGGAGTCTCCCGTTCCTCCACTCCTGCACTGACCGTGACGGAGTCTCCCGTTCCTCCACTCATGCACTGACCCTGATGGAGTCTCCCGTTCCTCCACTCCTGCATATACCCTGACGGAGTCTCCCGTTCCTCCACTCCTGCACTGACCGTGACGGAGTCTCCCGTTCCTCCACTCCTGCATTGACCCTGACGGAGTCTCCCGTTCCTCCACTCCTGCACTGACTGTGACGGAGTCTCCCGTTCCTCCACTCCTACACTGACCCAGACGGAGTCTCCCGTTCCTCCACTCCTGCACTGACCCTGACGGAGTCTCCCGTTGCTCCAATCCTGCATTGACCCTGACGGAGTCTCCCGTTCCTCCACTCCTGCATCGACCCTGACGGATTCTCCCGTTCCTCCACTCCTGCACCGACCCTGACAGAGTCTCCCGCTCCTCCACTCCTGCACTGACCCTGACAGAGTCTCCCGTTCCCCCACTCCTGCACTGTCCCTGACGGAGTCTCCCGTTCCTGCACTCCTGCACTGACCCTGACGGAGTCTCCTGTTCCTCCACTCCTACACTGACACAGACGGAGTCTACCGTTCCTTCACTTCTGCACCGACCCTGACGGAGTCTCCCGCTCCTCCACTCCTGCACTGACCCTGACGGAGTCTCCCGCTCCTCCACTCCTGGACTGACCGTGACGGAGTCTCCCGTTCCCCCACTCCTGCACCGACCCCGACGGAGTCTCCCGCTCCTCCACTCCTGCACTGAACCTGACGGAGTCTCCCGCTCCTCCACTCCTGCACTGACCCTGATGGAGTCTCCCGTTCCCCCACTCCTGCAGTGACCCTGACGGAGTCTCCCGTTCCTCTACTCCTGCACTGACACTGACGGAGTCTACCGTTACTCCACTCCTGCACTGACCCTGACGGAGTATCCCGTTCCTCCACTCCTGCACCGACCCTGATGGAGTCTGCCGTTCCTCCACTCCTGCATCGACCGTGACGGATTCTCCCGTTCCTCCACTCCTGCACTGACCCTGACGGAGTCTCCCGTTCCTCCACCTCTGCACCGACCCTGATGGAGTCTCCCGTTCCTCATCTCCTGCACTGACCCTGACGGAGTCTCCTGTTCCTCCACTCCTACACTGACCCAGACGGAGTCTCCCGTTCCTCCACTCCTGCACTGACCCTGACGGAGTCTCCTGTTGCTCCAATCCTGCATTGACCCTGACGGAGTCTCCCGTTCCTCCACTCCTGCATCGACCCTGATGGATTCTCCCGTTCCTCCACTCCTGCACCGACCCCGACGGAGTCTCCCGCTCCTCCACTCCTGCACTGAACCTGACGGAGTCTCCCGCTCCTCCACTCCTGCACTGTCCCTGACGGAGTCTCCCGTTCCTGCACTCCTGCACTGACCCTGACGGAGTCTCCTGTTCCTCCACTCCTACACTGACCCAGACGGAGTCTCCCGTTCCTTCACTTCTGCACCGACCCTGACGGAGTCTCCCGCTCCTCCACTCCTGCACTGACCCTGACGGAGTCTCCCGCTCCTCCACTCCTGCACTGACCGTGACGGAGTCTTCCGTTCCCCCACTCCTGCACTGACCCTGACGGAGTCTCCCGTTCCTGCACTCCTGCACTGACCCTGACGGAGTCTCCTGTTCCTCCACTCCTACACTGACACAGACGGAGTCTCCAGTTCCTCCACTTCTGCACCGACCCTGACGGAGTCTCCCGCTCCTCCACTCCTGCATCGACCCTGACGGAGTCTCCCGTTCCTCCACTCCTGCACAGACCGTGACGGAGTCTCCCGTTCCTCCACTCCTGCACTGACCGTGTCGGAGTCTCCCGTTCCTCCACTCATGCACTGACCCTGATGGAGTCTCCCGTTCCTCCACTCCTGCATATACCCTGACGGAGTCTCCCGTTCCTCCACTCCTGCACTGACCGTGACGGAGTCTCCCGTTCCTCCACTCCTGCATTGACCCTGACGGAGTCTCCCGTTCCTCCACTCCTGCATCGACCCTGACGGAGTCTCCCGTTCCTCCACTCCTGCATCGACCCTGACGGAGTCTCCCGTTCCTCCACTCCTGCACTGACCCTGACGGAGTCTCCCGTTCCTCCAGTCCTGCACTGACCGTGACGGAGTCTCCCGTTACTCCACTCCTGCATATACCCTGATGGAGAGTGCTGTTGCTCCACTCCTGCACTGAACCTGACGGAGTCTCCCGTTGCTCCACTCCTGCATTGACCCTGACGGAGTCTCCCGTTCCTCCACTCCTGCATCGACCCTGACGGATTCTCCCGTTCCTCCACTCCTGCACTGACCCTGTCGGAGTCTCCCCCTCCTCCACTCCTGCACTGACCCTGACGGAGTCTCCCGTTCCCCCACTCCTGCACTGACCCTGACGCAGTCTCTCTTTCCTCCACTCCTGCATATGTCCTGACGGAGACTGCCGTTCCTCCACTACTGCATTGACCCTGACGGAGTCTCCCGTACCTCCACCCCTGCACTGCCCCTGACGGAGTCTCCAGTTCCTCCACTCCTACACTGACCCAGACGGAGTCTACCGTTACTCCACTCCTGCATCGACCCTGACGGATTCTCCCGTTCCTCCACTCCTGCACTGACCTTGACGGAGTCTCCCGTTCCTCCACTCCTGCACCGACCCCGACGGAGTCTCCCGTTCCTCCACTCCTGCACTGACCCTGACGGAGTCTCCTGTTCCTCCACTCCTGCACTGACCCTGCCGGAGTCTCCCGCTCATCCACTCCTGCACTGACCCTGACGGAGTCTCCCGCTACTCCACTCCTGCACTGACCCTGACGGAGTCTCCCGCTCCTCCACTCCTGCATCGACCGTGACGGAGTCTCCCCCTCCTCCACTCCTGCACTGACCCTGACGGAGTCTCCCGTTCCCCCAATCCTGCACTGACCCTGACGGTGCCTCCCATTCCTCCACTTCTGCACTGACCCTGACGGAGTCTCCCAGTCCTCCACTCCTGCATTGACCCCGAAGGAGTCTCCCGTTCCTCCACTCCTGCACAGACCGTGACGGAGTCTCCCGTTCCTCCACTCCGGCACTGTCCGTGACGGAGTCTCCCGTTCCTCCACTCCTGCATTGACCCTGAAGGAGTCTCCCGTTCCTCCACTCCTGCACTGACCCTGACGCAGTCTCCCTTTCCTCCACTCCTGCATATGTCCTGACGGAGACTGCCGTTCCTCCACTACTGCATTGACCCTGACGGAGTCTCCCGTACCTCCACCCCTGCACTGCCCCTGACGGAGTCTCCTGTTCCTCCACTCCTACACTGACCCAGACGGAGTCTCCCGTTCCTCCACTCCTGCATTGACCCCGACGGAGTCTCACGTTCCTCCACTCCTGCACTGACCCTGACGGAGTCTCACGTTCCTCCACTCCTGCACTGATTTGACGGAGTCTCCCGTTTCTCCACTCCTGCATCGACCCTGACGGAGTCTCCCGTTCCTCCACTCCTGCACAGACCGTGACGGAGTCTCCCGTTCCTCCACTCCTGCACTGACCGTGACGGAGTCTCCCGTTCCTCCACTCCTGCATTGACCCTGAAGGAGTCTCCCGTTCCTCCACTCCTGCACTGACCCTGACGCAGTCTCTCTTTCCTCCACTCCTGCATATGTCCTGACGGAGACTGCCGTTCCTCCACTACTGCATTGACCCTGACGGAGTCTCCCGTACCTCCACCCCTGCACTGCCCCTGACGGAGTCTCCAGTTCCTCCACTCCTACACTGACCCAGACGGAGTCTACCGTTACTCCACTCCTGCATCGACCCTGACGGTTTCTCCCGTTCCTCCACTCCTGCGCCAACCCCGACGGAGTCTCCCGTTCCTCCACTCCTGCACTGACCCTGACGGAGTCTCCTGTTCCTCCACTCCAGCACTGACCCTGACGGAGTCTCCTGCTCCTCCACCCCTGCACTGACCCTGACGGAGTCTCCCGCTCCTCCACTTCTGCACTGACCCTGACGGAGTCTCCCGCTCCTCCACTCCTGCATCGACCCTGACGGAGTCTACCGTTCCTCCACTCCTGCACTGACCCTGACGGAGTCTCCCGTTCCCCCACTCCTGCACTGACCCTGACGGAGTCTCCCGCTCCTCCACTCCTGCATTGACCCTGACGGTGTCTCCCGTTCCCCCACTCCTGCACTGACCCTGACGGAGTCTCCCGCTCCTCCACTCCTGCATTGACCCTGACGGTGTCTCCCGTTCCCCCACTCCTGCACTGACCCTGACGGAGTCTGCTGTTCCTCCACTCCTACACTGACCCAGAAGGAGTCTCCCGTTCCTCCACTTCTGCACCGACCCTGACCGTGTCTCCCGTTCCTCCACTCCTGCACTGACCCTGACTGTGTCTCCCGTTCCTCCACTTCTGCACTGACCCTGACGGAGTCTCTTGTTGCTCCATTCTTGCACTGACCCTGACGGAGTCTCCCGTTCCTCCACTCCTGCACTGACCCTGACGGTGTCTCCCGTTCCTCCACTTCTGCACTGACCCTGACGGAGTCTCCCGTTCCTCCACTCCTGCACAGACCGTGACGGAGTCTCCCGTTCCTCCACTCCTGCACTGACCGTGACGGAGTCTCCCGTTCCTCCACTCCTGCATTGACCCTGAAGGAGTCTCCCGTTCCTCCACTCCTGCACTGACCCTGACGCAGTCTCCCTTTCCTCCACTCCTGCATATGTCCTGACGGAGACTGCCGTTCCTCCACTACTGCATTGACCCTGACGGAGTCTCCCGTTCCTGCACTCCTGCACTGACCCTGATGGAGTCTCCTGTTCCTCCACTCCTACACTGACCGAGACGGAGTCTCCCGTTCCTCCACTTCTGCACCGACCCTGACGGAGTCTCCCATTCCTCCACTCCTGCACTGACCCTGACGGAGTCTCCCGTTCCCCCACACCTGCACTGACCCTGACGGAGTCTCCCGTTCCTGCACTCCTGCACTGACCCTGATGGAGTCTCCTGTTCCTCCACTCCTACACTGACCGAGACGGAGTCTCCCGTTCCTCCACTTCTGCACCGACCCTGACGGAGTCTCCCATTCCTCCACTCCTGCACTGACCCTGACGGAGTCTCCCGCTCCTCCGCCCCTGCACTGACCCTGACGGAGTCTCCCATTCCCCCACTCCTGCACTGACCCTGACGGATTCTCCCGTTCCTGCACTCCTGCACTGACCCTGACGGAGTCTCCTGTTCCTCCACTCCTACACTGACCCTGACGGAGTCTCCCGTTCCTGCACTCCTGCACTGACCCTGACGGAGTCTCCTGTTCCTCCACTCCTACACTGACACAGACGGAGTCTCCAGTTCCTCCAGTTCTGCACCGACCCTGACGGAGTCTCCCGCTCCTCCACTCCTGCATCGACCCTGACGGAGTCTCCCGTTCCTCCACTCCTGCACAGACCGTGACGGAGTCTCCCGTTCCTCCACTCCTGCACTGACCGTGACGGAGTCTCCCGTTCCTCCACTCATGCACTGACCCTGATGGAGTCTCCCGTTCCTCCACTCCTGCATATACCCTGACGGAGTCTCCCGTTCCTCCACTCCTGCACTGACCGTGACGGAGTCTCCCGTTCCTCCACTCCTGCATCGACCCTGACGGAGTCTCCCGTTCCTCCACTCCTGCATCGACCCTGACGGAGTCTCCCGTTCCTCCACTCCTGCACTGACCCTGACAGAGTCTCCCGTTCCTCCACTCCTGCACTGACCGTGACGGAGTCTCCCGTTACTCCACTCCTGCATATACCCTGATGGAGACTGCTGTTGCTCCACTCCTGCACTGAACCTGACGGAGTCTCCCATTGCTCCACTCCTGCATTGACCCTGACGGAGTCTCCCGTTCCTCCACTCCTGCATCGACCCTGACGGATTCTCCCGTTCCTCCACTCCTGCACTGACCCTGTCGGAGTCTCCCCCTCCTCCACTCCTGCACTGACCCTGACGGAGTCTCCCGTTCCCCCACTCCTGCACTGACCCTGATGGAGTCTCCCGCTCCTCCACTCCTGCATCGACCCTGACGGAGTCTCCCGTTCCTCCACTCATGCACAGACCGTGACGGAGTCTCCCGTTCCTCCACTCCTGCACTGACCGTGACGGAGTCTCCCGTTCCTCCACTCATGCACTGACCCTGATGGAGTCTCCCGTTCCTCCACTCCTGCATATACCCTGACGGAGTCTCCCGTTCCTCCACTCCTGCACTGACCGTGACGGAGTCTCCCGTTCCTCCACTCCTGCATTGACCCTGACGGAGTCTCCCGTTCCTCCACACCTGCACTGACTGTGACGGAGTCTCCCGTTCCTCCACTCCTACACTGACCCAGACGGAGTCTCCCGTTCCTCCACTCCTGCACTGACCCTGACGGAGTCTCCCGTTGCTCCAATCCTGCATTGACCCTGACGGAGTCTCCCGTTCCTCCACTCCTGCATCGACCCTGACGGATTCTCCCGTTCCTCCACTCCTGCACCGACCCTGACAGAGTCTCCCGCTCCTCCACTCCTGCACTGACCCTGACAGAGTCTCCCGTTCCCCCACTCCTGCACTGTCCCTGACGGAGTCTCCCGTTCCTGCACTCCTGCACTGACCCTGACGGAGTCTCCTGTTCCTCCACTCCTACACTGACACAGACGGAGTCTACCGTTCCTTCACTTCTGCACCGACCCTGACGGAGTCTCCCGCTCCTCCACTCCTGCACTGACCCTGACGGAGTCTCCCGCTCCTCCACTCCTGGACTGACCGTGACGGAGTCTCCCGTTCCCCCACTCCTGCACCGACCCCGATGGAGTCTCCCGCTCCTCCACTCCTGCACTGAACCTGACGGAGTCTCCCGCTCCTCCACTCCTGCACTGACCCTGATGGAGTCTCCCGTTCCCCCACTCCTGCAGTGACCCTGACGGAGTCTCCCGTTCCTCTACTCCTGCACTGACACTGACGGAGTCTACCGTTACTCCACTCCTGCACTGACCCTGACGGAGTATCCCGTTCCTCCACTCCTGCACCGACCCTGATGGAGTCTGCCGTTCCTCCACTCCTTAATCGACCGTGACGGATTCTCCCGTTCCTCCACTCCTGCACTGACCCTGACGGAGTCTCCCGTTCCTCCACCTCTGCACCGACCCTGATGGAGTCTCCCGTTCCTCATCTCCTGCACTGACCCTGACGGAGTCTCCTGTTCCTCCACTCCTACACTGACCCAGACGGAGTCTTCCGTTCCTCCACTCCTGCACTGACCCTGACGGAGTCTCCCGTTGCTCCAATCCTGCATTGACCCTGACGGAGTCTCCCGTTCCTCCACTCCTGCATCGACCCTGATGGATTCTCCCGTTCCTCCACTCCTGCACCGACCCCGACGGAGTCTCCCGCTCCTCCACTCCTGCACTGAACCTGACGGAGTCTCCCGCTCCTCCACTCCTGCACTGTCCCTGACGGAGTCTCCCGTTCCTGCACTCCTGCACTGACCCTGACGGAGTCTCCTGTTCCTCCACTCCTACACTGACCCAGACGGAGTCTCCCGTTCCTTCACTTCTGCACCGACCCTGACGGAGTCTCCCGCTCCTCCACTCCTGCACTGACCCTGACGGAGTCTCCCGCTCCTCCACTCCTGCACTGACCGTGACGGAGTCTCCCGTTCCCCCACTCCTGCACTGACCCTGACGGAGTCTCCTGTTCCTGCACTCCTGCACTGACCCTGACGGAGTCTCCTGTTCCTCCACTCCTACACTGACACAGACGGAGTCTCCAGTTCCTCCACTTCTGCACCGACCCTGACGGAGTCTCCCGCTCCTCCACTCCTGCATCGACCCTGACGGAGTCTCCCGTTCCTCCACTCCTGCACAGACCGTGACGGAGTCTCCCGTTCCTCCACTCCTGCACTGACCGTGTCGGAGTCTCCCGTTCCTCCACTCATGCACTGACCCTGACGGAGTCTCCCGTTCCTCCACTCCTGCATCGACCCTGACGGCTTCTCCCGTTCCTCCACTCCTGCACTGACCCTGTCGGAGTCTCCCCCTCCTCCACTCCTGCACTGACCCTGACGGAGTCTCCCGTTCCCCCACTCCTGCACTGACCCTGACGCAGTCTCCCGTTCCTCCACTCCTGCATCGACCCTGACGGATTCTCCCGTTCCTCCACTCCTGCACTGACCCTGACGGAGTCTCCCGTTCCCCCACTCCTGCACTGACCCTGACGCAGTCTCTCTTTCCTCCACTCCTGCATATACCCTGACGGAGTCTCCCGTTCCTCCACTCCTGCACTGACCGTGACGGAGTCTCCCGTTCCTCCACTCCTGCATTGACCCTGACGGAGTCTCCCGTTCCTCCACTCCTGCATCGACCCTGACGGAGTCTCCCGTTCCTCCACTCCTGCATCGACCCTGACGGAGTCTCCCGTTCCTCCACTCCTGCACTGACCCTGACGGAGTCTCCCGTTCCTCCAGTCCTGCACTGACCGTGACGGAGTCTCCCGTTACTCCACTCCTGCATATACCCTGATGGAGAGTGCTGTTGCTCCACTCCTGCACTGAACCTGACGGAGTCTCCCGTTGCTCCACTCCTGCATTGACCCTGACGGAGTCTCCCGTTCCTCCACTCCTGCATCGACCCTGACGGATTCTCCCGTTCCTCCACTCCTGCACTGACCCTGTCGGAGTCTCCCCCTCCTCCACTCCTGCACTGACCCTGACGGAGTCTCCCGTTCCCCCACTCCTGCACTGACCCTGACGCAGTCTCTCTTTCCTCCACTCCTGCATATGTCCTGACGGAGACTGCCGTTCCTCCACTACTGCATTGACCCTGACGGAGTCTCCCGTACCTCCACCCCTGCACTGCCCCTGACGGAGTCTCCAGTTCCTCCACTCCTACACTGACCCAGACGGAGTCTACCGTTACTCCACTCCTGCATCGACCCTGACGGATTCTCCCGTTCCTCCACTCCTGCACTGACCCTGACGGAGTCTCCCGTTCCTCCACTCCTGCACCGACCCCGACGGAGTCTCCCGTTCCTCCACTCCTGCACTGACCCTGACGGAGTCTCCTGTTCCTCCACTCCTGCACTGACCCTGCCGGAGTCTCCCGCTCATCCACTCCTGCACTGACCCTGACGGAGTCTCCCGCTACTCCACTCCTGCACTGACCCTGACGGAGTCTCCCGCTCCTCCACTCCTGCATCGACCGTGACGGAGTCTCCCCCTCCTCCACTCCTGCACTGACCCTGACGGAGTCTCCCGTTCCCCCAATCCTGCACTGACCCTGACGGTGCCTCCCATTCCTCCACTTCTGCACTGACCCTGACGGAGTCTCCCAGTCCTCCACTCCTGCATTGACCCCGAAGGAGTCTCCCGTTCCTCCACTCCTGCACAGACCGTGACGGAGTCTCCCGTTCCTCCACTCCGGCACTGACCGTGACGGAGTCTCCCGTTCCTCCACTCCTGCATTGACCCTGAAGGAGTCTCCCGTTCCTCCACTCCTGCACTGACCCTGACGCAGTCTCCCTTTCCTCCACTCCTGCATATGTCCTGACGGAGACTGCCGTTCCTCCACTACTGCATTGACCCTGACGGAGTCTCCCGTACCTCCACCCCTGCACTGCCCCTGACGGAGTCTCCTGTTCCTCCACTCCTACACTGACCCAGACGGAGTCTCCCGTTCCTCCACTCCTGCATTGACCCCGACGGAGTCTCACGTTCCTCCACTCCTGCACTGACCCTGACGGAGTCTCACGTTCCTCCACTCCTGCACTGATTTGACGGAGTCTCCCGTTTCTCCACTCCTGCATCGACCCTGACGGAGTCTCCCGTTCCTCCACTCCTGCACAGACCGTGACGGAGTCTCCCGTTCCTCCACTCCTTCACTGACCGTGACGGAGTCTCCCGTTCCTCCAGTCCTGCATTGACCCTGAAGGAGTCTCCCGTTCCTCCACTCCTGCACTGACCCTGACGCAGTCTCTCTTTCCACCACTCCTGCATATGTCCTGACGGAGACTGCCGTTCCTCCACTACTGCATTGACCCTGACGGAGTCTCCCGTACCTCCACCCCTGCACTGCCCCTGACGGAGTCTCCAGTTCCTCCACTCCTACACTGACCCAGACGGAGTCTACCGTTACTCCACTCCTGCATCGACCCTGACGGTTTCTCCCGTTCCTCCACTCCTGCACCAACCCCGACGGAGTCTCCCGTTCCTCCACTCCTGCACTGACCCTGACGGAGTCTCCTGTTCCTCCACTCCAGCACTGACCCTGACGGAGTCTCCTGCTCCTCCACTCCTGCACTGACCCTGACGGAGTCTCCCGCTCCTCCACTCCTGCACTGACCCTGACGGAGTCTCCCGCTCCTCCACTCCTGCATCGACCCTGACGGAGTCTACCGTTCCTCCACTCCTGCACTGACCCTGACGGAGTCTCCCGTTCCCCCACTCCTGCACTGACCCTGACGGAGTCTCCCGCTCCTCCACTCCTGCATTGACCCTGACGGTGTCTCCCGTTCCCCCTCTCCTGCACTGACCCTGACGGAGTCTCCCGCTCCTCCACTCCTGCATTGACCCTGACGGTGTCTCCCGTTCCCCCACTCCTGCACTGACCCTGACGGAGTCTCCCGTTCCTCCACTCCTGCAATGACCCTGACGGAGTCTCCCGCTCCTCCACTCCTGCAATGACCCTGACGGTGTCTCCTGTTCCCCCACTCCTGCACTGACCCTGACGGAGTCTGCTGTTCCTCCACTCCTACACTGACCCAGAAGGAGTCTCCCGTTCCTCCACTTCTGCACCGACCCTGACCGTGTCTCCCGTTCCTCCACTCCTGCACTGACCCTGACTGTGTCTCCCGTTCCTCCACTTCTGCACTGACCCTGACGGAGTCTCTTGTTGCTCCATTCTTGCACTGACCCTGACGGAGTCTCCCGTTCCTCCACTCCTGCACTGACCCTGACGGTGTCTCCCGTTCCTCCACTTCTGCACTGACCCTGACGGAGTCTCCCGTTCCTCCACTCCTGCACAGACCGTGACGGAGTCTCCCGTTCCTCCACTCCTGCACTGACCGTGACGGAGTCTCCCGTTCCTCCACTACTGCATTGACCCTGACGGAGTCTCCCGTACCTCCACCCCTGCACTGCCCCTGACGGAGTCTCCTGTTCCTCCACTCCTACACTGACCCAGACGGAGTCTACCGTTACTCCACTCCTGCATCGACCCTGACGGATTCTCCCGTTCCTCCACTCCTGCACTGCCCCTGATGGAGTCTCCCGTTCCTCCACTCCTGCACTGACCCTGATGGAGTCTCCCGCTCCTCCACTCCTGCACCGACCCTGACGGAGTCTCCTGTTCCTCCACTCCTGTATCGACCCTGACGGAGTCTCCCGTTCCCCCACTCCTGCACTGACCCTGACGGTGTCTCCCGTTCCTCCACTCCTGCATTGACCCTGAAGGAGTCTCCCGTTCCTCCACTCCTGCACTGACCCTGACGCATTCTCCCTTTCCTCCACTCCTGCATATGTCCTGACGGAGACTGCCGTTCCTCCACTACTGCATTGACCCTGACGGAGTCTCCCGTACCTCCACCCCTGCACTGCCCCTGACGGAGTCTCCTGTTCCTCCACTCCTGCACTGACCCTGACGGAGTCTCCTGCTCCTCCACTCCTGCACTGACCCTGACGGTGTCTCCCGCTCCTCCACTCCTGCACTGACCCTGACGGAGTCTCCCGCTCCTCCACTCCTGCATCGACCCTGACGGAGTCTACCGTTCCTCCACTCCTGCACTGACCCTGACGGAGTCTCCCGTTCCCCCACTCCTGCACTGACCCTGACGGAGTCTCCCGCTCCTCCACTCCTGCATTGACCCTGACGGTGTCTCCCGTTCCCCCACTCCTGCACTGACCCTGACGGAGTCTGCTGTTCCTCCACTCCTACACTGACCCAGAAGGAGTCTCCCGTTCCTCCACTTCTGCACCGACCCTGACCGTGTCTCCCGTTCCTCCACTCCTGCACTGACCCTGACGGAGTCTCCCGTTGCTCCACTCCTGCATCGACCCTGACGGAGTCTCCTGTTCCTCCACTCCTGCACTGACCCCGACGGAGTCTTCTGTTCCTCCACTCATGCACTGACCCTGACGGTGTCTCCCATTCCTCCACTTCTGCACTGACCCTGACGGAGTCTCCCGTTCCTCCACTCCTGCACGGACCCCGACGGAGTCTTCTGTTCCTCCACTGCTGCACTGACCCTGACGCAGTCTCCCGTTCCTCCACTCCTGTATCGACCCTGACGGAGTCTCCCGTTCCTCCACTCCTGCACAGACCGTGACGGAGTCTCCCGTTCCTCCACTCCTGCACTGACCGTGACGGAGTCTCCCGTTCCTCCACTCATGCACTGACCCTGACGGAGTCTCCCGTTCCTCCACTCATGCACTGACCCTGACGGAGTCTCCCGTTCCTCCACTCCTGCATTGACCCCGACGGAGTCTCACGTTCCTCCACTCCTGCACTGACCCTGACGGAGTCTCCCGTTCCTCCACTCCTGCACTGACCCTGATGGAGTCTCCCGCTCCTCCACTCCTGCACCGACCCTGACGGAGTCTCCTGTTCCTCCACTCCTGTATCGACCCTGACGGAGTCTCCCGTTACCCCACTCCTGCACTGACCCTGACGGAGTCTCCCGTTCCCCCACTCATGCACTGACCCTGACGGAGTCTCCCGTTCCTCCACTCCTGCATTGACCCCGACGGAGTCTCACGTTCCTCCACTCCTGCACTGACCCTGACGGAGTCTCCCATTCCTCCACTCCTGCACTGATTTGACGGAGTCTCCCGTTGCTCCACTCCTGCATCGACCCTGACGGAGTCTCCCGTTCCTCCACTCCTGCACAGACCGTGACGGAGTCACCCGTTCCTCCACTCCTGCACTGACCGTGACGGAGTCTCCTGTTCCTCCACTCCTGCATTGACCCTGAAGGAGTCTCCCGTTCCTCCACTCCTGCACTGACCCTGACGCAGTCTCTCTTTCCTCCACTCCTGCATATGTCCTGACGGAGACTGCCGTTCCTCCACTACTGCATTGACCCTGACGGAGTCTCCCGTACCTCCACCCCTGCACTGCCCCTGACGGAGTCTCCAGTTCCTCCACTCCTACACTGACCCAGACGGAGTCTACCGTTACTCCACTCCTGCATCGACCCTGACGGTTTCTCCCGTTCCTCCACTCCTGCACTGACCCTGACGGAGTCTCCCGTTCCTCCACTCCTGCACCGACCCCGACGGAGTCTCCCGTTCCTCCACTCCTGCACTGACCCTGACGGAGTCTCCTGTTCCTCCACTCCTGCACTGACCCTGACGGAGTCTCCTGCTCCTCCACTCCTGCACTGACCCTGACGGAGTCTCCCGCTCCTCCACTCCTGCACTGACCCTGACGGAGTCTCCCGCTCCTCCACTCCTGCATCGACCCTGACGGAGTCTACCGTTCCTCCACTCCTGCACTGACCCTGACGGAGTCTCCCGTTCCCCCACTCCTGCACTGACCCTGACGGAGTCTCCCGCTCCTCCACTCCTGCATTGACCCTGACGGTGTCTCCCGTTCCCCCACTCCTGCACTGACCCTGAAGGAGTCTGCTGTTCCTCCACTCCTACACTGACCCTGAAGGAGTCTCCCGTTCCTCCACTTCTGCACCGACCCTGACCGTGTCTCCCGTTCCTCCACTCCTGCACTGACCCCGACTGTGTCTCCCGTTCCTCCACTTCTGCACTGACCCTGACGGAGTCTCTTGTTGCTCCATTCTTGCACTGACCCTGACGGAGTCTCCCGTTCCTCCACTCCTGCACTGACCCTGACGGAGTCTCCCGTTCCTCCACTTCTGCACTGACCCTGACGGAGTCTCCCGTTCCTCCACTCCTGCACTGACCCTGACGGTGTCTCCCGTTCCTCCACTTCTGCACTGACCCTGACGGAGTCTCCCGTTCCTCCACTCCTGCACAGACCGTGACGGAGTCTCCCGTTCCTCCACTCCTGCACTGACCGTGACGGAGTCTCCCGTTCCTCCACTCCTGCATTGACCCTGAAGGAGTCTCCCGTTCCTCCACTCCTGCACTGACCCTGACGCAGTCTCCCTTTCCTCCACTCCTGCATATGTCCTGACGGAGACTGCCGTTCCTCCACTACTGCATTGACCCTGACGGAGTCTCGCGTACCTCCACCCCTGCACTGCCCCTGACGGAGTCTCCTGTTCCTCCACTCCTACACTGACCCAGACGGAGTCTACCGTTACTCCACTCCTGCATCGACCCTGACGGATTCTCCCGTTCCTCCACTCCTGCACTGACCCTGACGGAGTCTCCCGTTCCTCCACTCCTGCACTGACCCTGATGGAGTCTCCCGCTCCTCCACTCTTGCACCGACCCTGACGGAGTCTCCTGTTCCTCCACTCGTGTATCGACCCTGACGGAGTCTCCCGTTCCCCCACTCCTGCACTGACCCTGACGGTGTCTCCCGTTCCTCCACTCCTGCATTGACCCTGAAGGAGTCTCCCGTTCCTCCACTCCTGCACTGACCCTGACGCATTCTCCCTTTCCTCCACTCCTGCATATGTCCTGACGGAGACTGCCGTTCCTCCACTACTGCATTGACCCTGACGGAGTCTCCCATACCTCCACCCCTGCACTGCCCCTGACGGAGTCTCCTGTTCCTCCACTCCTACACTGACCCAGTCGGAGTCTACCGTTACTCCACTCCTGCATCGACCCTGACGGATTCTCCCGTTCCTCCACTCCTGCACTGACCCTGACGGAGTCTCCCGTTCCTCCACTCCTGCACTGACCCTGACGGAGTCTCCCGTTCCTCCACTCCTGCACAGACCCTGACGGAGTCTCCAGTTCCTCCACTCCTGCACTGACCGTGATGGGGTCTCCCGTTGCTCCACTCCTGCACGGACCCTGACGGAGTCTCCCGTTCCTCCACTCCTGCATCGACCCTGACGGAGTCTCCCGTTCCTCCACTCCTGCACAGACCGTGACGGAGTCTCCCGTTCCTCCACTCCTGCACTGACCGTGACGGAGTCTCCCGTTCCTCCACTCCTGCATTGACCCTGACGGAGTCTCCCGTTCCTCCACTCCTGCATATACCCTGATGGAGACTGCCGTTCCTCCACTCCTGCACTGACCCTGACGGAGTCTCCCGTTGCTCCACTCCTGCATTGACCCTGACGGAGTCTCTCGTTCCTCCACTCCTGCACTGATTTGACGGAGTCTCCCGTTGCTCCACTCTTGCACCGACCCTGACGGTGTCTCCCGTTGCTCCATTCATGCACTGACCCTGACGGAGTCACCCGTTCCTCCACTCCTGCACTGACCCTTACGGAGTCTCCTGTTCCTCCACTCCTGCATCAACCCTGACGGAGTCTCCCGTTCCTGCACTCCTGCACTGACCCTGACGGAGTCTCCCCCTCCTCCACTCCTGCACTGACCCTGACGGAGTCTCCCGTTCCCCCACTCCTGCACTGACCCTGACGGAGTCTCCTGCTCCTCCACTCCTGCATTGACCCTGACGGTGTCTCCCGTTCCCCCACTCCTGCACTGACCCTGACGGAGTCTGCTGTTCCTCCACTCCTACACTGACCCAGAAGGAGTCTCCCGTTCCGCCACTTCTGCACCGACCCTGACCGTGTCTCCCGTTCCTCCACTCCTGCACTGACCCTGACGGTGTCTCCCGTTTCTCCACTTCTGCACTGACCCTGACGGAGTCTCTTGTTGCTCCATTCTTGCACTGATCGTGACGGAGTCTCCCGTTCCTCCACTCCTGCACTGACCCTGACGGAGTCTCCCGTTGCTCCACTCCTGCATCGACCCTGACGGAGTCTCCCGTTCCTCCACTCCTGCACTGACCCCGACGGAGTCTTCTGTTCCTCCACTCATGCACTGACCCTGACGGTGTCTCCCATTCCTCCACTTCTGCACTGACCCTGACGGAGTCTCCCGTTCCTCCACTCCTGCACGGACCCCGACGGAGTCTTCTGTTCCTCCACTGCTGCACTGACCCTGACGCAGTCTCCCGTTCCTCCACTCCTGCATCGACCCTGACGGAGTCTTCCGTTCCTCCACTCCTGCACCGACCCTGACGCAGTCTCCCGTTCCTCCACTCCTGCATCGACTGTGACGGAGTCCCCGTTCCTCCACTCCTGCATCGACCCTGACGGAGTCTCGCGTACCTCCACCCCTGCACTGCCCCTGACGGAGTCTCCTGTTCCTCCACTCCTACACTGACCCAGACGGAGTCTACCGTTACTCCACTCCTGCATCGACCCTGACGGATTCTCCCGTTCCTCCACTCCTGCACTGACCCTGACGGAGTCTCCCGTTCCTCCACTCCTGCACTGACCCTGATGGAGTCTCCCGCTCCTCCACTCTTGCACCGACCCTGACGGAGTCTCCTGTTCCTCCACTCGTGTATCGACCCTGACGGAGTCTCCCGTTCCCCCACTCCTGCACTGACCCTGACGGTGTCTCCCGTTCCTCCACTCCTGCATTGACCCTGAAGGAGTCTCCCGTTCCTCCACTCCTGCACTGACCCTGACGCATTCTCCCTTTCCTCCACTCCTGCATATGTCCTGACGGAGACTGCCGTTCCTCCACTACTGCATTGACCCTGACGGAGTCTCCCATACCTCCACCCCTGCACTGCCCCTGACGGAGTCTCCTGTTCCTCCACTCCTACACTGACCCAGTCGGAGTCTACCGTTACTCCACTCCTGCATCGACCCTGACGGATTCTCCCGTTCCTCCACTCCTGCACTGACCCTGACGGAGTCTCCCGTTCCTCCACTCCTGCACTGACCCTGACGGAGTCTCCCGTTCCTCCACTCCTGCACAGACCCTGACGGAGTCTCCAGTTCCTCCACTCCTGCACTGACCGTGATGGGGTCTCCCGTTGCTCCACTCCTGCACGGACCCTGACGGAGTCTCCCGTTCCTCCACTCCTGCATCGACCCTGACGGAGTCTCCCGTTCCTCCACTCCTGCACAGACCGTGACGGAGTCTCCCGTTCCTCCACTCCTGCACTGACCGTGACGGAGTCTCCCGTTCCTCCACTCCTGCATTGACCCTGACGGAGTCTCCCGTTCCTCCACTCCTGCATATACCCTGATGGAGACTGCCGTTCCTCCACTCCTGCACTGACCCTGACGGAGTCTCCCGTTGCTCCACTCCTGCATTGACCCTGACGGAGTCTCTCGTTCCTCCACTCCTGCACTGATTTGACGGAGTCTCCCGTTGCTCCACTCTTGCACCGACCCTGACGGTGTCTCCCGTTGCTCCATTCTTGCACTGACCCTGACGGAGTCACCCGTTCCTCCACTCCTGCACTGACCCTTACGGAGTCTCCTGTTCCTCCACTCCTGCATCAACCCTGACGGAGTCTCCCGTTCCTGCACTCCTGCACTGACCCTGACGGAGTCTCCCCCTCCTCCACTCCTGCACTGACCCTGACGGAGTCTCCCGTTCCCCCACTCCTGCACTGACCCTGACGGAGTCTCCTGCTTCTCCACTCCTGCATTGACCCTGACGGTGTCTCCCGTTCCCCCACTCCTGCACTGACCCTGACGGAGTCTCCCGCTCCTCCACTCCTGCATTGACCCTGACGGTGTCTCCCGTTCCCCCACTCCTGCACTGACCCTGACGGAGTCTGCTGTTCCTCCACTCCTACACTGACCCAGAAGGAGTCTCCCGTTCCTCCACTTCTGCACCGACCCTGACCGTGTCTCCCGTTCCTCCACTCCTGCACTGACCCTGACGGTGTCTCCCGTTTCTCCACTTCTGCACTGACCCTGACGGAGTCTCCCGCTCCTCCACTCCTGCATTGACCCTGACGGTGTCTCCCGTTCCCCCACTCCTGCACTGACCCTGACGGAGTCTGCTGTTCCTCCACTCCTACACTGACCCTGATGGAGTCTCCCGCTCCTCCACTCTTGCACCGACCCTGACGGAGTCTCCTGTTCCTCCACTCGTGTATCGACCCTGACGGAGTCTCCCGTTCCCCCACTCCTGCACTGACCCTGACGGTGTCTCCCGTTCCTCCACTCCTGCATTGACCCTGAAGGAGTCTCCCGTTCCTCCACTCCTGCACTGACCCTGACGCATTCTCCCTTTCCTCCACTCCTGCATATGTCCTGACGGAGACTGCCGTTCCTCCACTACTGCATTGACCCTGACGGAGTCTCCCATACCTCCACCCCTGCACTGCCCCTGACGGAGTCTCCTGTTCCTCCACTCCTACACTGACCCAGTCGGAGTCTACCGTTACTCCACTCCTGCATCGACCCTGACGGATTCTCCCGTTCCTCCACTCCTGCACTGACCCTGACGGAGTCTCCCGTTCCTCCACTCCTGCACTGACCCTGACGGAGTCTCCCGTTCCTCCACTCCTGCACAGACCCTGACGGAGTCTCCAGTTCCTCCACTCCTGCACTGACCGTGATGGGGTCTCCCGTTGCTCCACTCCTGCACGGACCCTGACGGAGTCTCCCGTTCCTCCACTCCTGCATCGACCCTGACGGAGTCTCCCGTTCCTCCACTCCTGCACAGACCGTGACGGAGTCTCCCGTTCCTCCACTCCTGCACTGACCGTGACGGAGTCTCCCGTTCCTCCACTCCTGCATTGACCCTGACGGAGTCTCCCGTTCCTCCACTCCTGCATATACCCTGATGGAGACTGCCGTTCCTCCACTCCTGCACTGACCCTGACGGAGTCTCCCGTTGCTCCACTCCTGCATTGACCCTGACGGAGTCTCTCGTTCCTCCACTCCTGCACTGATTTGACGGAGTCTCCCGTTGCTCCACTCTTGCACCGACCCTGACGGTGTCTCCCGTTGCTCCATTCTTGCACTGACCCTGACGGAGTCACCCGTTCCTCCACTCCTGCACTGACCCTTACGGAGTCTCCTGTTCCTCCACTCCTGCATCAACCCTGACGGAGTCTCCCGTTCCTGCACTCCTGCACTGACCCTGACGGAGTCTCCCCCTCCTCCACTCCTGCACTGACCCTGACGGAGTCTCCCGTTCCCCCACTCCTGCACTGACCCTGACGGAGTCTCCTGCTCCTCCACTCCTGCATTGACCCTGACGGTGTCTCCCGTTCCCCCACTCCTGCACTGACCCTGACGGAGTCTCCCGCTCCTCCACTCCTGCATTGACCCTGACGGTGTCTCCCGTTCCCCCACTCCTGCACTGACCCTGACGGAGTCTGCTGTTCCTCCACTCCTACACTGACCCAGAAGGAGTCTCCCGTTCCTCCACTTCTGCACCGACCCTGACCGTGTCTCCCGTTCCTCCACTCCTGCACTGACCCTGACGGTGTCTCCCGTTTCTCCACTTCTGCACTGACCCTGACGGAGTCTCTTGTTGCTCCATTCTTGCACTGATCGTGACGGAGTCTCCCGTTCCTCCACTCCTGCACTGACCCTGACGGAGTCTCCCGTTGCTCCACTCCTGCATCGACCCTGACGGAGTCTCCCGTTCCTCCACTCCTGCACTGACCCCGACGGAGTCTTCTGTTCCTCCACTCATGCACTGACCCTGACGGTGTCTCCCATTCCTCCACTTCTGCACTGACCCTGACGGAGTCTCCCGTTCCTCCACTGCTGCACGGACCCCGACGGAGTCTTCTGTTCCTCCACTGCTGCACTGACCCTGACGCAGTCTCCCGTTCCTCCACTCCTGCATCGACCCTGACGGAGTCTTCCGTTCCTCCACTCCTGCACCGACCCTGACGCAGTCTCCCGTTCCTCCACTCCTGCATCGACTGTGACGGAGTCCCCGTTCCTCCACTCCTGCATCGACCCTGACGGAGTCTCCCGTTCCTCCACTCCTGCACTGTCCCTGACGGAGTCTGCCGCTCCTTTCCATCCGGATCAAGTCCTGCTAGCGGCTATTGTGACAATAGCTCTTCTGTACACATATCTCTATGAAGTTTACTTTTCTGTATGCATTACAGCAAAATAAATTCTAACAGAACCTCAGAAGTTCAGAATTTGGATGTGCTCGGGGCAGCCCACAAGTGTTGCCACACATTCTGCCCCCAGCATAGCAACAGCTTGCTTGTAGGTTTTTGTCCTGGTTGAAGTGAGAGTCATTGGATCTTTGGGAGTTCAGTGCCAGCATCAGGCACCCAATCAATTCTTAATTCCAAAGTACATGAGAAGTTATGCTATGCTCCCTTTAGCTGCAACTTTGCCTGCACTTCGAGTCACAGATAAAGTGGACAGCCAGCAACTTTCACCCAGTGTGGAAATAGTTAATACCTGGGTGCATAATTTTAAGGAGATTGAAAGAGAGTATCGTGGGGGGAGGGGGGAGGATGTCCGATGTAGGTTTCTTTTACAGAGTGGTGGGTACATTTAGACACACACACACACACACACACACACACACACACACACACACACACACACACACACACACACACACACACACACACACACACACACACACACACACATATATATATATATATATAGAGTTAGGGTGCCTAAGACTTTTACACACAGTCTGTAGTAATTTGAGGTATTGCACTATACTGCTGCAGCAAAAAATAACCACATTTCATAACATATGCGAGTGTTGATAAATCTGATTCTGATATGGGTCTCTAATGTGGACTGAGAGTGGGAAGGGGGCAGGAAGAGGGGAATCACGGTTGGGAAAAGGGGAAGGAGAGGGGAGGGAGCAGAGAGCACCAGAGAGACAATCTGCAATGATCAATAAACTAATTGTTTGGAATCAAATAACCTTGATTGATGGTTCTATCTACACCCTCCCACCAATGGCACTCCTTCTCTGCCACCTGTCCCACACCCCTCCCGTGGCGCACCACTCTCGCCATTCCCAACATCCTTTGCTCCTGCCAGATTTACAAACTCGCTCTCTGCTCCACGTTGACAAATACAGTACTGTGCGAAAGTCTTAGGCACCCCAGCAATAGAACGCTTTAAAAAAGCCCCCCCAACAAAGACTGTCAGAACACCCGATGTGAAAAAAAGAACAAATCATGCAAACAATCAAAAAAGTAAACAAATAACATGCAGAACATGAACAGCAGAGTCCCTGAAAGTGAGTACACAGTCATGCAGCCAGATCAGCGCTGCAGCTGGTCCAGGAGCCCAGTGGCTTCAGGCCACAGCCACGGAGCTGGTTCACCTCTGCATCTGGTCCAGGAACCACAGCCACAGAGCTGGTTCACCTCTGCATCTGGTCCAGGAACCACAGCCACGGAGCTGGTTCAGCACTGCATCTGGTCCAGGAACCACAGCCATGGAGCTGGTTCACCTCTGCATCTGGTCCAGGAACCACAGTCATGGAGCTGGTTCACCTCTGCATCTGGTCCAGGAACCACAGCCACGGAACTGGTTCAGCACTGCATCTGGTCCAGGAACCACAGCCACGGAGCTGGTTCACCTCTGCATCTGGTCCAGGAACCACAGCCACGGAGCTGGTTCAGCACTACATCTGGTCCAGGAACCACAGCCACGGAGCTGGTTCACCTCTGCATCTGGTCCAGGAACCACAGTCATGGAGCTGGTTCACCTCTGCATCTGGTCCAGGAACCACAGCCACGGAGCTGGTTCACCTCTGCAGCTGGTCCAGGAACCACAGTCATGGAGCTGGTTCAGCACTGCATCTGGTCCAGGATCCACAGCCACGGAGCTGGTTCAGCACTGCATCTGGTCCAGGAACCACAGTCACTGAGCTGGTTCACCTCTGCATCTGGTCCAGGAACCACAGCCACGGAGCTGGTTCAGCACTGCATCTGGTCCAGGAACCACAGCCACGGAGCTGGTTCACCTCTGCATCTGGTCCAGGAACCACAGCCACGGAGCTGGTTCAGCACTGCATCTGGTCCAGGAACCACAGCCACGGAGCTGGTTCAGCACTGCATTTGGTCCAGGATCCACAGCCACGGAGCTGGTTCACCTCTGCATCTGGTCCAGGAACCACAGCCACGGAGCTGGTTCAGCACTGCATCTGGTCCAGGAACCACAGCCACGGAGCTGGTTCAGCACTGCAGCTGGTCCAGGAACCACAGCCACTGAGCTGGTTCACCTCTGCATCTGGTCCAGGAACCACAGCCACGGAGCTGGTTCACCTCTGCATCTGGTCCAGGAACCACAGCCACGGAGCTGGTTCAGCACTGCATCTGGTCCAGGATCCACAGCCACGGAGCTGGTTCTGCACTGCAGCTGGTCCAGGAACCACAGCCACGGAGCTGGTTCACCTCTGCATCTGGTCCAGGAACCACAGTCATGGAGCTGGTTCACCTCTGCATCTGGTCCAGGAACCACAGCCACGGAGCTGGTTCACCTCTGCATCTGGTCCAGGAACCACAGCCACGGAGCTGGTTCAGCACTGCATCTGGTCCAGGAACCACAGCCACGGAGCTGGTTCACCTCTGCATCTGGTCCAGGAACCACAGTCATGGAGCTGGTTCACCTCTGCATCTGGTCCAGGAACCACAGCCACGGAGCTGGTTCAGCACTGCATCTGGTCCAGGAACCACAGCCACGGAGCTGGTTCACCTCTGCAGCTGGTCCAGGAACCACAGTCATGGAGCTGGTTCAGCACTGCATCTGGTCCAGGATCCACAGCCACGGAGCTGGTTCAGCACTGCATCTGGTCCAGGAACCACAGTCACGGAGCTGGTTCACCTCTGCATCTGGTCCAGGAACCACAGCCACGGAGCTGGTTCAGCACTGCATCTGGTCCAGGAACCACAGCCACGGAGCTGGTTCACCTCTGCATCTGGTCCAGGAACCACAGCCACGGAGCTGGTTCAGCACTGCATCTGGTCCAGGAACCACAGCCACGGAGCTGGTTCAGCACTGCATTTGGTCCAGGATCCACAGCCACGGAGCTGGTTCACCTCTGCATCTGGTCCAGGAACCACAGCCACGGAGCTGGTTCAGCACTGCATCTGGTCCAGGAACCACAGCCACGGAGCTGGTTCAGCACTGCAGCTGGTCCAGGAACCACAGCCACTGAGCTGGTTCACCTCTGCATCTGGTCCAGGAACCACAGCCATGGAGCTGGTTCAGCACTGCATCTGGTCCAGGAACCACAGCCACGGAGCTGGTTCACCTCTGCATCTGGTCCAGGAACCACAGCCACGGAGCTGGTTCAGCACTGCATCTGGTCCAGGATCCACAGCCACGGAGCTGGTTCTGCACTGCAGCTGGTCCAGGAACCACAGCCACGGAGCTGGTTCAGCACTGCATCTGGTCCAGGAACCACAGCCACGGAGCTGGTTCACCTCTGCATCTGGTCCAGGATCCACAGCCACGGAGCTGGTTCACCTCTGCAGCTGGTCCAGGAACCACAGCCACGGAGCTGGTTCACCTCTGCAGCTGGTCCAGGAACCACAGCCACGGAGCTGGTTCACCTCTGCATCTGGTCCAGGATCCACAGCCACGGAGCTGGTTCAGCACTGCATCTGGTCCAGGATCCTATTGGCTGCAGGCCACAGATTCAGTCAGCTCAGTGCTGAGGCCAGTAAACCCTGTGGAGCAGTGAGCTGCAAACTGGTTCATCCATTGCCATCGGCCCTGCACCTTGACCTTTTAAATCCAGTTCATTGCATAAATCGGCCAGATATGTTTGTTTTTCGCTCTTGGGCCTGGACTTGGGCAGCGCTGCTTCGATCTGGTCCCAGGTCCACTCCAGCAGTACCTGTATCTGTACCGCGGCTGTACCGGTGTTTTTGAGAGTTCAGTACCTGTATCTGCATTACCTGTACCAGTACCTGCATTATCTGCACCAGTATCTGCCTTACCTGTACCTGTATCTGCATTACCTGTACCTGTACCTACATTACCTGTACCAGTATCTGCATTACCTGTACCTGTACCTGTACCTGCATTACCTGTACCTGTACCTACATTACCTGTACCAGTATCTGCATTACCTGTACCTGTACCTGCATTACCTGTGCCTGTGTCTGCATTACCTGTACCTGTACCTGCATTTCCTCTGTACCTGCCTTACCTGTGCCTGTATCTGTATTGCCTGTGCCTGTATCTGCATTGCCTGTGCCTGTACCTGCATTGCCTGTACCTGTACCTACATTACCTGTACCAGTATCTGCATTACCTGTACCTGTACCTGCATTACCTGTGCCTGTATCTACATTACCTGTACCTGTACCTGCATTACCTGTACCTGCCTTACCTGTGCCTGTATCTGTATTGTCTGTGCCTGTATCTGCATTGCCTGTACCTGTATCTGCATTACCTGTGCTTGTATCTGCATTGCCTGTGCCTGTATCTGCATTGCCTGTGCCTGTACCTGCATTACCTGTTCCTGTATCTGCCTTACCTGTACCTGTATCTGCATTACCTGTACCTGTACCTGCATTACCTGTGCCTGTATCTGCCTTACCTGTACCTGCATTACCTGTACCAGTATCTGCATTACCTGTACCTGTACCTACATTACCTGTACCAGTATCTGCATTACCTGTACCTGTACCTGCATTACCTGTGCCTGTATCTGCATTACCTGTACCTGTACCTGCATTACCTGTACCTGCTTTACCTGTGCCTGTATCTGTATTGCTTGTGCCTGTATCTGCATCGCCTGTGCCTGTACCTGCATTACCTGTGCCTGTATCTGCATCACCTGTACCAGTACCTACATTATCTATACCAGTATCTGCATTACCTGTGCCTGTATCTGCATTGCCTGTGCCTGTACCTGTGCCTGCGTTTTCGAGAGTCCTGTTCACTGAATCCTTCAGGATAGCACAAAAACGCTAAATCATACAGTCAGTTCCAAATCACCTCCCTGAAAGGGAAATTACTGACTCTGGATTGCAGTGATCGTAGTCCAGAAACAGTGTATTTAATAGAACAGCCAGTAGCTTTTTTTTGCTGCCTGTGAAACATTGCCATGTCTTGTGCGAGCACCAATGTTTCAGCCACCTGAAGACGCACTGATGGACATCCCCTGAGGAGATCATCGTACTCAACACGGTGGTCACTCTACTGTTCCAATGCAGTTTCTCCCACACTGAGGCACCTGAAGAGTGAAACGGGGAGTGCTTTGTTGAATAGCCCTTCCAAACTTGGAAGAGTGACCCTGAACTAGTTATTTTAATTCCACGTCTTCTTCCCAGCCAAGTGAAGTGCCTCTTTTATTTAAAGATACAGCAACGTTCCATTGCTGTATCTTTAAAGAAAATAAATTTCACTCCTTAGTACTACATGACTCAGAGATTACTGCATTTACTCCTACTCTGAACTGACTCTATGACCCAAAGACTCACTTCCAAAGATTCTTTACAACACACGTTCTCATATTATTTCCATGAGCAGAATTTGTTTTCCTTTACCTGTTTGCCTGTCTCCGTCTGTTTTTAGGGAGCTTTTTGTAAATTCTATTATATTTCTTTCCTTCTGGTAAATGCCTGCAAGAAAATTAATCTCAAAATGGTAATGTATGTGTGCTTTGATAATAAATTTACTTTAAACATTGAACTTTTATCGATCCTTGCTCACGAGAGGGTCCTTAATCTTGGAGCACTCTGGGCCCACCGACAAAAGCATTCTAATACATTCCGTCCAACCTGAGTCAGTTTCTGAAGAATCTACGATTCCTCACTTCTTTTTGCCAAGCTTGGTGAGGTGCGCATCTGCTCAGTGTTGAAATATCGCAAACGTAGCTGCGTTGTCTCTGTGGTGCTTCAGTGTAGTGGCTAACATCATGGTTTACAGAACCAGGCTGCCCTCACTCAGCACATCCACAACGCGGGCGACACATTTCACTGTGTGTTTCACTGCACGTGTGACAAATGAAGCTAACTTTTATCTTTATCAGACTTTATTATTACCACAGGGAGAAGCTGATTGTGATGTAAAACCAGGTAGATGTTATTGCCATCTGGTGGTTAGACATAAGCAGCACGTTTTCCATTCAGGAAGGAGGAATAGACTTGACCTGGATGTCTCAGTGAATTGGCAGAGGTTAAAACAAGGCTGTCATATGTTTAATTCATTGGCCTGGTGTGTTAAATGGAATTGAGCCAGACAGTCATCACGGAGATCATTGGAATGGCAGCTCAAGCTTTCTGTGGCAAGAAGGAAAACTCAATTTGTGCAAGGATTTCCCAAAAGGGTTTCTTGACGATTCCGACCCATATCCATATCCAGATTCAGATTTAGATCAGATATAGGTTCAGTTTCAGATTCAGTTTTACAGTATTTATTATGGGTACATCAGAACACACAGGTAAATGCATCGTTTGCATTAACAACAGCTTACACAAGGGTGTGCTGGGAGCAACCTGCAGGCATCACCAGACGTTCCAGCACCAGCATAGCGTGCCCAAAATGCTCGGCAGGATAACGCAGAACAGAACAAGCACCAAATCAACAACAGCAAAGCTAGCCCCTTTCTTCTCTTCCACCCACCCTCAGGCACACAGACAGTCCTCCAAACCCAAGAAAGGCCTTCTCAGACATCTCACTTCCCAGCTGACTCTCAGACTTGTGGACTCAGTTTCGTGGCCGGACTTCCGATTGACCTTCGGGCTTCAGTCCTCAGTATCAACCCCAGGGCTAGCCGGTGATGGGACTAAGACCTCCAGTCTTTGAAATCCGGAACTTGCTGACTCGTGTCTAGGGCATCCCTGCTCGCTCAGACACCTGATCCTGGAACCAAACTGGTTGGGAATGGGGGAGAAACTCACTGACTTGGTTGCCACCAGATCTAGTCATCACTGGTCGTTGCCCACAGGACTGTTGGTATATACCCTGCTCCTGTTGTCCATAGGCCCATTGGAATACCCTGCTCCTTTTCCACAGGACTGTTGTAATACCCAGCTTCTTTTGTCCATAGGCCTGTTGGTATACCCTGCTGCATCTGTCCATAGGCCTACTGGAATACCCTGCTCCTTTTATCTACAGCCTGTTGGTATACCCTGCTCCTTTTGTCCACAGGAGTGTTGGAAAACCTCACTCCTTTTGTCCACAGGACTGTTGTAATACCCAGCTTCTTTTGTCCATAGGCCTGTTGGTATACCCTGTTCCTTTTGTCCACAGGAGCGTTGCTATACCCTGTTCCTTTTGCAATGCTGTTTGTTTTCGCAGTCTTGCTAGTCGGATCTGCCCGCCCCGCCTTCTGTTGGCTGAAGACCGCCGGCGTTGTCAGTGTGTGCTTACTCCTCTCGAGGAGCTATCACTTCATTTACTTTGCAGGTTCACTCTGACTTGGAATGTGTTATTGACAGCCAGCAAACATTGATATTGATGTGAAATTGGAAGCTTTTTTTTAAAACAGTAGGACATAAATAAGATTGAATTTGCTGAAAATTAGTTCAATTAACTCAAATAAAAAGTAGCAAAATAGTTCACAATGGGAGGCTATTTCTAAATCAAAAGAGCATCGTCTATCCTTGCTTCACATAAAAGGAGAACTGGGCCATTCTCAGCAGAGTCCACACTTTCAGGAACAAATTACCTCAATTATTGCTTTGCTTACTGAGCATTTGCTAATTTGCTGGAACATGATTGTCATTAATTTTTCTTTAATGACAGTTTCACTTCGCCCCCACGTCATTAGGTTCATCAAGCTAAGACCCAACCCTGTACCAGAGGATGTCGTAACCTGTCACAGTCGGAATCTAACAGGATAATGAAGGCAAGATTGAGGGATGGGGGTACACCTTGCCCAAGGGTAACCTGCAGGCTAGTGGAGAGAAGGAGCACCTTTGGCAGAGATGTATCTCCACCATGCCACTCTAATAATATACTGTATTTCTTCCCTCCCCCGATTTCCTTTTTCCATTCCCCATTTTGTTTTCTTACCACCCTTTCTCCTTACCTCTCTCTGGTTCCCCTCCTCCTTCCCTTTCTCCCATGCTCCACTCTCCTCTCCTATCAAATTCCTTCTTCTCCAGCCCTTTACCTTTTTCACCTCTCGCCTCCCAGTTGCTTATTTCTTCCCCTTTCACCCCCACCCCCCACCTTCCCCCGCACCCGGTCTCACCTATCACCTGCCAGCTTGAGCTCCTCCCCCCCCCCCCCACATCTTCTTATTCTGTCTGCTTCCTGCTTCTTGTCCGGTCCCAATGAAGGGTCTCAGCCTGAAACGTCAGCTGTGTATTCCCCTCCATAGATGCTGCTTGACCTGTTGACTTCCTCCATCGCTTTGCGTGTGTAACTCCAGATTATAATACACCCCTTTCCTCACTCTCTCTATCTGGACATCAGGAAAGTTTAACACAAGGGAAAGTCACTGGACCTTATTAATTCCAGAAACACAACAGACTCTCATAAACTCGTGGAAGTCTGTTTCTTATACTCTTGCCTGAGATACATCAGCCTGCAGTCAGACGTCTCTGAAATTGGCTCACAACCGTACAGCCAGGGACCGCAGGTAACCCAGCTCAGGGAGTCTCACGTTTCCAGGCAAGCACTGTATTCGAAGTTCAAAGTACGTACAGTGTTGTCGGTAGCCCACCATGTCTGAGAATGACAGGAAAGCTGTGCTGGAGAATGTTAAAGTGGAAAACTGGGGCAGTTCCACTCTCTCGACCTTGGAAGTCCAGCTCCAGTGGTAAAAGCAAAAGCATCACAAACGCGATGGTTGCAACGGATGACTTCTTCAGCGGCTTGTCCTGTCCGTCGCTCTCCACCTAGCATTGCTGTACCGCCTCCCTGTCCATTGGATCTTCTCGCAGATCTCAACCGCCCAGACTGCCAGAACAGGCATGTCCCTTTGTATGAGCCCTACTGGCTACCCTCTCCTGCCTTAGCCCACTTGTCGAAGTGGAGTATCGGGTTGTGACTGCCGTCACATGCAAACAGCTACTTGGAGCCACAAGTGAGAGCTGGGTGTCTGGTGGGGAGCCACAGGTGAGTAAGCTGCCCTAGACTGGACACAATGAACCCCTCCACCGGAGGTGAAACCCCTCCCTGGGCTACCCTGAGATTAATTTTCTTGCAGGCATTCAAAGTAGACCAAAGAAATACAATAGAATCAATGAAAAACTGCTCACAAAGACTGACAAACAGCCATTATTCAAAGGAAGGCAAAAAGTGCAAATACAGAAACCAACCAACCAAAAACAAACATAAATAACATTGAGAACCTGAGTTGCAGAGTCGTTGAAAATGTGTCCGCAGGTTTGGAGTCAGGGCCTAAGGCTCCTGTACCTCCTCCCCAGTGGCAGCAGTGAGGGGACAGTGGGGGTCTTTGATGATGGATGCTGCTTTCCTGTGGCAGTGCTCCTTGTAGACGTGTTCGGTGGTAGGGAGGGCTTTGTCTGTGATTTATTGGGCTGCATCCACCGCTTTCTGTAGTATTACAGGTAAAGAAACAGGCATAAAATGATTTCACTTACATCCCATCCTTGTTCCTTCCTGTCTTCCTCCTCTCCTCGCAGCTATTTTTGACAGCTGCTCACCACTCTCTCATTCCTTATGGTAACCAAGGGTGCTCTTTAGACCAATTTGAAGTTAATTTCCTCAGTTCAAAGGTCAAGCGGCAGATTTAATGAGCAAGAGTCCTGACGAAGGGTCTCGGCCCGAAACGTCAACAGTGCTTCTCCTATAGATGCTGCGTTCCACCAGCATTTTGTGTGTGTTGCTTGAACTTCCAGCATCTGCAGATTTCCTTGTGAAGATGTTTATTTAGGCAGTTTATAAATGGTGTCATGGTGAGTGCTGGCAACGACTGAACCCAGTGAGGAGGAATGGCAGACTCCCATGTAGAAACAGAAACAAGGGGTTATGCATAAGAGTTCCAAAGGACAATCAGCGGCATGAGATTCACCGTTGAGAACGTGACAAATCATTCTCAACACACGGACCCCGGAATGAGTGCTAATCGGGTGTCCACTTTAAATAGTCACAGAATGCAGAAAACCCGTGCCTGTAACAATTACCTTTACACAAATAAACAGAAAGCACAAGAGCTTAACTACTTTAGTTCAGACAACAATTAGTAAACACTACTGTTCGAGAAACCTAGAAGCCCAATACTCTACGGCTCACCACAGAGGCCTGCAGGGCTCTTGACACCCACAGTAGAATAGTGGTTAGTGTGACGCTATTACAGCTCGGGGCACTGAAGTTCAGAGTTAATTTCTGCCACTATCAGTAAGGTATTGGCTCCAAGGGTAGTCATAGCCGAATGGGAGGTAGTGGGGATGAGCTCCCACTGCTAAACAAATGCTCTTCATGGCATGTGTCTCAAACAGCCTCTGACAAACAAGTCCAACTCCTGGCCTTCACGTGTGGCATAGTTCTTATGCCCGGTGGAGCTGTTCTCGCTGACAGGAGAACGGGCAAAGGCGGGCCACTGACGCCTTAAAACCAGTTGCTCCAGACAGATGGGGCTCATTAACCATGGATGGTAGCTCATCTAGGAGAGGGAAAACTCTGATGTCAAACCTCCGCTGCCTTGCGGCCATACCCACTCATGGGAAAGGCTTTGGGAGTAAACTCCGAGGAAAAATCCGGAATCGGAGTCCCGAAGGCGGCTGACTGCTGTACCCAGCACCGGCACGGCAACTCCTGCTATGCTGCTGGCACCAAACTGTATCGACTTCCGTCGTTCCTTTGGACCTATCATCAGCATGGAGAGGGGGGTTCCACTGCATGAGCAAAAGACGGATCTCCATATCAACTCTGCCCTGGCTTGCGCCCCAGAGAAGCCACTCCCAGTGACTACCAGAGGCACAGGACCCATGGTTGACCATGACTAACGGAGGTCACTCTGTAAGGTATTTGTATATTCTTCCCGTGACCACGTGGGTTTCCTCTGGGTGCTCCAGTTTCCTCCCACTTTCCAAAGATGTACCAGTTAGTAGGTTAATTGGTCATTGTAAATTGTCCCGTGATTAGGCAAGGATTAAACAGATGGGTTGCTGGAAGGGTCTGTTTCACTCTGTGTCTCTGAGCAAGTAATAAATAAATAAAATAAATCTGCTTCCTCTCCTCTTCAGATTCAGATTTATTTATCAAATGCACAATAAAACAGTGATTGTTTGTAGGGAGCAGGGAGGTCAGGTCTACACGCTGGTTACACTACACGCTGCATCCCCAAAGGAAACAGCATTATGAAGGACCCCATGCACCCCTCATACAATCTCTTCTCCCTCCTGCCGTCTGGGAAAAGGCTCCAAAGCATTCAGACTCTCACGACCAGACTATATAACAGTTTCTTCCCCCAAGCTATCAGACTCCTCAATACCCGAAGCCTGGACTGACACCTTGCCCTACTGTCCTGTTTATTATTTATTGTAATGCCGGTACTGTTTTTGTGCACTTTATGCAGTCCAGTGTAGGTCTGTAGTCTAGTATAGCTTTCTCCATGTTTTTTATTACATAGTTCAGTCTAGTTTTTGTACTGTGTCATGTAAACCATTGTCCTGAAAAATGTTGTCTCATTTTAACTATGCACCGTACCAGAAGTTATGGTCAAAATGACAATAAAAGTTGACTTGACTTGAGGTCACAAATGTTTCCTCACCAGTTGAGGTGACATCATCAGTGTGCAATTGAGTGTTGTTCCTGCCGAGTACTCGCGTTTGTATTAGTCGGGCTCATCGTTCTGATTAGTCGGCTGTCATGCTGGCTGCTAGTTTTCTCGGTTCCGGCCAATCAGATAGCTAAGTGACCTTCTTAGCTATCTGTTTGGACAGGACCCAGTGGAGACAAGCAGCCAGCGCGACTCCCAGCAAACCAGAAGAAGTCAGACCAAACGGCACTCGGCAGAAACACCAGTCAGTTACGAACCGATGATATCACCACGACTGGCGATGAAATGTTTGCAAGCTAATCTCCGGGTTCAATTAACAGCCCTACAAAGAAGCAGCTAACCCGAGCTACCGATCTTCTCCTTCCTTTCAAATATTTAGAGTGATGGCATTTGATATGCCCAGTCAACTGAAAAAAATAAATGTGAGCATACAGTATGAACTGGCCGTAGGCTCAGGCTATTTGCAACATTATTGCATGAGGTTCATATTCAGATTTATTTATCACATGTACATGGAAACATACAGTGAAATATGTTGTTTGCGTTAACACCCAACACAACCTAAGGATGCGCTGGGGGCTGTCTGCAAGTGTTGCCACACATTGTGCACCAACGTAGCATGCCCACAGTACTCACAGAACAACACAGAGCACGACAAGCAGCAAATAGCAGCAAAGCAGATGCCATGAAATTAGTTAACTTTACAGCAGCGGTACAATGCAATTCATGATAACAGAGAGCAAAAAGAAAACTGTGAATTACATAAGTACAGATATATTAAGTAGTCAATTAAATAAATAGTGCAAAATAGGAAATTAAAATGTGGTGAGGTAGTGTTCATGGGTTCAGAGTCCATTCGGAAATCTGACAGCAGAGGGGAAGAAGCTGTTCCTGAATCACTGAGTGTGTGCCTTCAGGCTTCTGTACCTCCTTCCTGATGGTAACAGTGAGAAGGGGGCTTGTCCTGGGTGGTGGGGGTCCTTAGTGATGGATGTCGCCTTCCCGAGGCAATGGCCCTTAAAGATATCCTTGACACCACGGAGGCTAGTGCCCATGATGGAGCTGAAAGATTTGACAACTCTCTGCAGCTTACTTCAATCCCTTCTTCACTCCTGTTCATTCACACACACAGGATAGAGATCTTCATCTTCTGGCCTCTTTAGTTTGCTGGCCACACTGAAATGATACAAGTGACCCCCTCCCCCATGTTATGATGAGAGTGAGTAGCTTTCCTAAATAGAGTCTGTTTCACGATTTACCATAATGAGAAGCTACATCATCTGTGAATGTGTCGAGAAATGTGAAATAGATTTTTAAAAAGTGTTGATTTATTTTATTTTCACACAAAATTCAATGAGAGCAAATTTAGAGTGTAGAACATTACAGCACAGTACACTCTCTTCAGCCCTTTAACCTAAAGATTAATCCAACTTGGGCAGTGAGATTTAAAAGGTTAGCTTTATTTGTCACTTTTACTGCACACCAAAATATCGAAACATGTGCTGAAATTTAATCAAATCGGCAAGAATTATGCTGGGCAGCCTGCAAGAGTCAAGCCACATTCAGCGCCTACATAGCATGCCCACAACTTGCAAACAAGTGATCTGCATGTGGGGTGTCAATTTTACTCCAGCTGTACTGTGTATGTTGTTCCAAGTATTGTCTCTGAAGGCACTGGACACTTGCTGTAAGATATGTTCACTCTCCCATTCAATTGCTATTGGAATATAAGTCCAAATCAGAATCAGGTTTATCATCATTGATATTGTTTTGTGGCAGCAGTCCAGAACAATACATAAACATTGCTGTAAGTTACAATAAGTACATAAAATAAACAAGCAGAGCAAAAAGAGAGAAAAATACTGAAGTTGTGTTCGTGGGTTCGTGGGCTGTTCAGAAACTTGATGAGGGAGGGGAAGAACATCGCATATAGAACATTACAGCCCAGTACAGGCCCTTCGGCCCATGATGTTGTGCTTGCTGTGTATTCAAGATTTCGGTAATATTTGAGTAATATTGTAAATATCTTGTTTGGTCAAGCATTCTTTGTTGTTTATTTCATTCATTACGGTTTACATGTAAAAATACGTGAATGGCAAACGTTAGCACACCACCACGTCAGAAGTGCTCACCTCACTACAGTAAAAACAAAGAGTACACGTTTATCCTGGCCTCCCATGCTTTTCTTTTGATTAGTTTTGAAGTTAGAAAACGTAACAGTAATGACCTTTCAATCTAATCCAAGATCAATCCCACCCTTCCCACTTACATAGCTGTCCATTTTTCTATTATCCATGTACCTATCTAAGATTCTCTGAAATGTTCCATACGTATCTGCCTCTACCACCAATCCTGGCAGGGCGTTCCACTCACCCACTACCCTTTGTGTAAAAAACTTACCTCTGAATCTCTCCTATACTTTGCTCCAGTAACATTAAAATTATGCCTCCTGTTCCTGAAACGTTGAGTGTGTATCTTCACACTCCTGATGGTAGAAATGAGAACAGAGCATGTCCTGGATGTTGCGGGGTGGGGGTGGGGGGGCCTTCAAAATAGTTTGCTGTACCTTCTTGTTTTCTTTTGGTGATTCATATCAGTATCAGAATTAGAATCGGATGATAAGGGTCCTTAATGATAGATGCTGCCTTTTTGAGGTATTGTTTCTTGTTGATGTCCTGGATACTAGGGAGGCTAACGCCCATGATGGAGCTGACTGAGTTCACAACTTTCTGCAGCTTACTTTAATCCTGTGCAGTGTCCTCCCAATACCAGACAGTGACGCAGCCTGTTAGAATGCTCTCCAAAGTACTTCTGTAGAAGTTTGCGAGTGTCTTTGGTGACGTACCAGATCTCAAACTCCAAATGAAATACAGCCACTCTTGTGCCTTCTTTATGATTGCACTGACACGTTGAGCGCAGAATGGATTCTTAGAGATGTTGACACCCAGGAATTTGAAATTGCTCACCCTTTCCACTTCTGATCCCTCCATGAGGACTGGTGTGTGTTCCCTCATTTTCCCCTTTCTGAAGCCCACAATCAATTCCTTGATCTTACTGATTTGAGTGCAAGATTGTTGCTGCAACACCAGCTGATCTATCTCACTCTGTATGCCTTCTTGTCACCATCTGAAATCCTGCCAACAATATTTGTGTTATATATAAGGACACTCAGACCCTTCTCACTATCCTTCAGTCTCCCACCATTTAATACATATCCTACTGCTTTGTAGAACACTACCAAAGTGGATGACCTCATGGTTTTTCCAGATTTTTTTTCTGAAAATTTTCCCAAATTCCTCAATTACCTCAAATCTGCCATATTTTCAACTCATGCACTGAACCTGTCTATATCCTCTTCAGAATCAGAGTCAAGTTTAGTATCATGGGCATATGTTGTGAAATTTGCAATATTTGTGGCAACAGTGCAATGCAATACATGATAATAAACTATAAATTACAGTAAGTATATATGTATATTAAATAGTTAAATAAGTAGTGCAAAAACAGAAATAAAAAGTAGTGTGTTAGTATTCATGGGTTCAATGTCCATTTAGAAATTGGATGGCAAAGGTGAAGAAGCTGTTCCTGAGTCACTGAGTGTGTGTCTTCAGGCTTCTGTACCTCCTTCCTGATGGTAACAGTGAGAAGGGAGCATTTGGGATAGGGCCCTTAATGATGCACACTGCCTTTTTGAGGCACCAGTCTTTCAGGATGTCTTGGATACGATGGAGGCTAGTGCCCTTGATGGAACTGACTAATTTAACAACTCTCTGCAATTTATTTTAATCCTGTGCAAACGCACCCCTCCCCTTCACCCCCCCCCCATGCCAGATGGTGATGCAACTAGTCAGAACACTCAACATTTCTGGTGAAGTTTTCAAGTGTTTTTGGTGACTCATCAAATCTCCTCAAACTCCTAATGAAATATAGCTGCTGCCTTGCTTTCTTTATAGCTGCATCGATAAGTTGGGTCCAGGTTAGAACTTCAGAGATATCAACCCCCAGGAACTTGAAACTGCTCACTCTCTCCACTTCTGTGTGGTCCTCTTGCTGTGTGCCTGCCTCCACTTCAGAACCTGCAGCACCACCCGCTCCTGTACGGATCCTGATTATCATTGTAGGTTATGAGTTGAGGACCCTCGCTACTCCTGGCATTGACTTGTGTCAGCCTTCCAATCCAGAAGAGAGAGCGAGTACAACCCACATTCTCAATATAAGACCATAGGACCAAAAGATGTAAGAGCAGAATTAGAACATTCGTCCCATGCAGTCTGCTGTCCCATTCCATCATGGCTGATTCATTATTCCTCTCAGCCCCATTCTCCTGCTTTCTCCCAGTAACCTTTGACCCCCTGAGCAATCAAAAATCTATCGACCTCCACTTTAAGTATACCCAATGACCTGGCTTCCACAGCCCTCTGTGGCAATGAATTCCATGGATCCACCACCCTCCAGCTGAAGACATTCCTCCTCAGCTCTGTCCTTAAGGGAATGTCCTTCTATTCTGAGACTCGATGTACAAAATCATGTTCTCAGTATTAGTTATTTATTGTTATTATTATTTGTTTTTGTCCCGTTCCTCTTCTTTTGCACATTGATTGCTTGTCAGTTTTGTTTGAGTTTAGATGTTTATTGATTCTGTTGTATTTTTTATTTGCTGTACTGTGAATGCCCACAAGAAGATCAATCTCAGGAGTGTATACGGTGACATATATGTATTTTAATAATAAATTTACTTTGAGCGTTGAACTTTGAAAATAGTTATTCCTACCCTCCATCTAGTGGAGGAATTCAGTTCATCAAACAGTATCTGTGGGAGGGAAGAAATTGTCGACGTTTTGTGCCAAAACCCTGTGTCGGGACTGAGCGTGGAGAGTGAGACGGCTGGCAACGAGGTGGAAAAGGGAGTGGCAAGGTAGGATTCACAGATGATTGGCAGACTGAGGAGCGGTATGAGTTGACAGGCACATAGTACCAGGTAGGAGAGGTGAGCGGAGGTGGAACTGGTAGATTGTAGCAGGCGTTGATATTTTCCACCTATCATTTACCATCTGCACACCCGTCTGTTGCTTTGAATGCTGCCACGGAGCAAGTGTGCGGAGAAGGAGACTGAAGTCACACACACTCAGCTTCTTCCCCTTCACCTGCAGTCCATGAACCCATGAACACTACCTCACTATTTAGAACATTTCTTTTCTAGAGTGTGGTGCAGATGAAAAAAGCTTTTTCCCACAAGTGCCCACTCCCTTTGTTATCTGAACGGCAGCAACATACGGGTTGATTAAAGGAAAGAGGACATGTTTGAACAGTTTCTGCCCCTCTGAACAGTGCATGAACCCATGGACACCACCTTACTAGTTTGCTTTCTTTTTGTACTAATTTATTGTAGCTTATAGTAATTTACTTATGGTAATTTTTAATATATTACTTATGTTCACTTGTAATAATTTTTTGTGTGTTAAAAATACTGCTGCTGGAAACCAGCAAATTTCATGACTTACACTCAGTGGCCACTTTATTAGGCACACCTGTATACCTGTTCATTAATGCAAATATCTGATCAGCCAATCAGGTGGCAGCATCTCAATGCATAAAAGCATGGTGATGTGGTCAAGAGGTTCAGCTGTTGTTCAGAGCAAACATCAGAATGGGGAAGAAGTCTGACTGAAGTGACTTTGACCGTGGAATGATTGTTGGTGCCATGTAGGCCAGTGATCATTGCACATGGTTTAAGAAAGTTTGTAAAATAGAGGAAGAATGCAACCAGTGGAGAGAGCTCCAATAAATTTCACATTATGCTAGCCACTGAAAAATGAGGTAGGGAGGAACTGAGTCAATATCAGAATCAGGTTTCTAATCACAGTCATGGTCATGGGTAAGACTATGATCGTCTGCATTATATGACATGGCACATGATGTTGTGAAACTGGTCATTTGTGACAGCGGTAAAGTACGAGGCTTTACTACTTTAATAGTTTGAGGAGAGTTGGGGTGCCACCAAAGACTCGTGCAAACTTCAATAGATGTACGGTGGAGTTTGAGGCCACTACTTTCAGAGCTGGAGGGAAGAGCACTGCTTATTGAATTACAGCTGACACTTTAGCTGAACATTGTAAAACTTAGCAAAAGTTTGTGCATGATATGCAGAATTTCAGAATAATTACATCACAGGCTGTCCTTTGGCCCTTCAAATTTATACTGGTTTTCTGCAAGAGGATTTGAGCTGCTCCCATTCCCTTCCCCTTTCTTCATTGTTCTAAAAATTCTATTACAGAAACTTCCAGAAGAAAGCTCACCATCAGCAATACTTTATTAGCAGTTTGAAAAACCACAACAACAACCTTTTACCCGATGTCAGTGAGACCGAGGAACTGCTCATTGACTTCAGGAGAAGGAAACCAGCGGTCCATAAGCCAGTCCTCATTGGGAGAATTAGAGGTAGAGAGGGTCAGCAACTTTAAATTCCTCGGTGTTATTACTTTGGAGGATCTGTGCTGGGCCCAGCACACAAGTGCGATTATGAAGAAAGCATGGCAGCACTTCTACTACCTTTGGATTTGGCATGACATCTAAAACTCCGACAAGCTTCTATAGAGGTGTGGTGCAGAGTATATTGACTGGCTGCATCACGGCCTGGTATGGAAATAGCAATGCCCTTGAACAGAAAATCCTACAAAAAGTAATGGATACAGCCCAGTCTATTATGGGTAAAGCCCTCCCCACCATTGAGCATATCTACACTGAGTGTTGTTGCAGAAAAGCAGTTCCATCATCAGGGGCTCTCACCACCCAGGTCATGTTCTCTTTTCGTGGTGCCATCAGGAAGATGGTACAGGAGCCTCAGCTTTCACACCACCAGGTTTAGGAACAGTTAAGCTCAACCATCAAAACACAAAAATACAACTGCAGATGCTGTGGATCAAAGAATACGTACACAATGCTGGAAGAACTCAGCAGGTCAGGCAGCATCCGTGAGAAAAGAGTAGCCAACGTTTCGGGCCGAGACCCTTCTCCATTAGGCTCTTGACCAGAGAGGTTCACTCAAATTCACCTGCCCCATCACTGAACTGTTCCCTCAAACTATGGACACACTTTCAAGGGCTCTTCATCTCATGTTCTTGATATTTATTACATTATTTATTTTTGTTATGATTACTTTTTTTCTTTCTCTTTTTATTTGCACAGTTTGTTGTCTTGTTCACATTGGTTATCCACCCTTTTAGTGTGTTCTTTCATCGATTCTATTATAGCTATTGGGATTTTTTGAGTATGCCCACAAGACAATGAGTCTCAGGGTTGTATATGGTGACCTATAAGTGCTTTGATAATAAATTTACTTTGAACTTTGAACATTGGTACCTTACCAAAGACTCTATCAAATTTCTACCCATGTACAACGGCGAGCATTCTAACTGGGAGCATCGCTGATTGATATGGAGTCACAGGAGGCTGCGGAGGATTGTAGACTCAGCCAGTTCACTCATGGGCACAACCCTCCCAACCATCTCCCAGAGGCAGTGACTCAAGAATGTGGCATCCATTATTAAAGACGCTCACCACCTGGACCACTGTCTGCTCATTCCTACCACCAGGGAGGAGGTACAGGATGCTAAAGCCCAACACTCAACATTTTAAGAACAACTTTGTTCCAAAATTCTGAACAGATCATGTATGCCTGAGCATGACCTCATTATTCCTCTCTCACAGTATTTACTTATTTTTGTAACCTATAGTAATTTTCATGTCAGGATCATATTTATTATCACTGACATACAGTATTTTGTTAAATTTGTTGTTTTACAAGATATAAAAATGACTATAGGTTACAAAAATAAATAGAGCAAAAAACAAATACCACACAGGTAGCGCTTGTGCGTTCGTGAACCATTTATAAATCTGATGGTGAAGCTGTTCCTCAGTCATTGATGTGACAATGTAGACTTTACTTGTGAAGTGCTGCCAACTAAACCTTAACTCACACATCACTCAGGTGATAAACCGCAAACTATCAAATCATTGTGAAGTATGTATGCTTCTTAGAAATTTATGTCATTTCAGGATTTCTAAGGAAGGGTCCTTCCCATGAAGCAAACAGCTCTTACTTTCCAGGACTCCCACTTTCAAGGATACTTCATCACAAATTCTTGATATCCATTGCTTATTTAATTATTATCATTATTTTGATTGTTTTATCTTAGGGATGTATATGTGACATATATGTACTGTGATATCATATTCACTTTGAACTTTGTTCAATAAATTTAAATGATTTGCAGAAATCAGCATTTATTCACTTACCATTGTAGCACGCAGGCAAAGATTTGTTTTGCCAATCACCCTTTCTTGCAAAGGTTCTGTCGAGGTGTTAAAATCATCTGTATTCAGTTTACTGATGTTACAGAGGATTTTTCACCTCAACCATTTTTAGCAATGAATGTGACAAACACTTTAGTTTACTTGTGAAATCCACAACATCAGGTGTTAATGTTTAAACTCTTAGTGATCCCTGTAACTCACCCGTGTCTTAGCTGCACACATAATCTTGGCTGCATGCAGAGACAGTGCAGCTCCCAGACAGAGTGACTGGGAGAATCCCTGTCAGTTGTAACAGGGAAATACACTATGCTGAGTGATAAGCAGACATAGCAACAGCACTTTTCATAATCAGTTCACAAAGACCCTTTTTAAATAGACTTGGTCCATAATAGCAGTATCCAAGATACAGAGCAACACACACAAAATGCTAGAGGAACTCAACAGGTCAGGCAGCATCTATGGAGAGGAATAAACAGTTGACATTTCAATAAGACCGCAAGATATAGGAGCAGAATTTTTCCATTTGGCCCATCGAGTCTGCTCTGCCATTTCATCATGGCTGATCACTTCCTTCTCAGCCCCAGTCTCCTGCCTTCTCCTGCATCCCATCATGCCCTGACCAATCAAGAATCTATCAATATCTGTCTTAAATATACCCATTGACTTGGCCTCCATAGTGAATTCTACAGATTCACCATTCTCTGATTAAAGAAATCCTCCTCATCTCTGTTCTAAAAGGATGTCCCTCTATTCTGAGTCAGTGCCCTCTGATCCTAGACTCTTCCACCATAGGGAACATCCTCTCCACCTCCACTCTATTGAGGCCTCTCAACATTTGATAAGTTTCAATGAGATGCCCCCTCATTCTTCTGAATTCTAGTGAGTACAGGTCCAGAGCCATCATATGTTAACCCTTTCATTCCTGGAATCATTCTGTGAACCTCCCCTGAACCCTCTTCAATGTCAGCACATCCTTCCTTAGATAACTGCTCACAATACTAAGGCTCTACCAGTGCCGTATAAAGCCTCAGCATAAAATCCTTGCTTTTCTATTCAAGAAGCTGACACTCTGGTATCTACAGGGATGTGACAAATTCAACAACAACAAAAAAACTGTGTGCAAAAGTTAATAATTCATTCCTAGAGCACAGAACATTACAGCGCAGTACAAGTTCTTCAGCCCACAGTGTTGTGTTGATCTTATAACCTATTCTAAGATCAATCTTAATCTTAAGTTTTATTCTATTCTATCTAACCCTTCCCCCCTATATAGACCATTTTTCTATCATCTCTGTGCCTAAGAGTCTCCTAAAAGTCCATAATGTGTCTCTCTCTACCTCCAACCTTGGCTGCATGATCCATGCAGCCACCAAAAAAAAATTACCTCTGATATCACCCCCCCTCCCCCTTATACTTTCCTCCAATCACCTTAAAATTATGCCCTCTCATATTAGCCATTTCTGCCCTGGGAACAAGGGCCAAGACGGAAATGCCCCTGCATCAATTTCAGAAGTGTATTACGTTGTAAAATTGCAGGCATTTCAATGTTGACTTTACCAGCAGCCACGAGTCAAGCTGCTGGAAGCACACGGGATTATGTAGTAGGTTGCTTCCAAATCAGAATCAGAATCAGCTCTATCATCACTGACTTATAGGAGACCATAAAACCACAAGAGATAGGAGCAGAATTAGGCTATTGGCCCATTGAGTCTGCTCCACCATTCCATCTCCTGCCTTCTCCCCATAACCTTTCACGCCCTGATTAATTAGTAACCTACCAACCTCAAAATATGTTGCGTAAGTCATCGTTTTGCAGCAACAGTACAGTGCAAAGACATGAAATTACTCCAGATAAAGTGCAAACATTAAGCTATAATGATGCAGCATGCTAACTGCTAATCAGAGAACATAGAAAATAGAACAGTACAGCACAGTACAGACCCTTTGGCCCTGTTAACTACTTTAAAATTAGTTCAACCTTCCCCTGATATATAGCCCTCCATTCTCTACCATCCATGGGAGTGGTATGGAGGAGTATGGTCCAGGTGGGGCTGATGGGTCTCGGCAGAATAATATTTTGGCACAAACTAGATGGGCTGAAGGGTCTGTTTTTGTGCTGTTGTGTTCTGTGACTCTATGATTATTCCTTTTACCTTTCTTGAGCAAAGGAATAACAAAGAATAAACAATGCAAAAAAAGGAAACGTAAAGTAGTGCTCAGGGATACGTGGACCATTCAGGAACCTGACGGGGAGAGGGAGAAGCTGTTTTTGTAGAAGTTTATTCTAATGTCAGCCCATGCGATTGAAAAGCTTGATCGCTTCAGTGTTATGGGGCAGTGGGAAGCTCATGGATATAGAAGTGTTTTATTCAACAAGAATGAGCAGTGGCATCATATTGAGATCATTTTGGAGTTAAAGGCCTCCCGACCCAATACTATATGATGAAGGTCAAAGGACAATTCTATAATTACAATGTGTCTACAATGCCTCCTTTGACTTACATAGAATTTTCATGCCACCTTCTTCACACCCGCACTCCAGACACCAAAAATGGATATTAATCAGCATTGTCTGGTTTTTAGTTAACTGACTTCCACAGCTCCAAAAAACTATTGTCCAGGGCTGCATATTAAATTTAATCTACAATCCATGTTCAGGTCTATAGATTGGTTGCCGAAGTTAATATTTGCTATGTACCCTAATTCCAGAATATGCCCTAACAGGAAATATGAAGCAAGCTCGAACATGCAGTTTTTATTTAAATGTACCTTTACCATTATGAATTGGGACGATAGAATCTCCAAGCAGATTACCAACACCAACACTCTGGGCTACAGTACTGTGCAAATGACTTAGGAACATATATATAGCTAGGGTGTCTAAGGCTTTTGCATAGTAATGTAGTAACTTCATGTATTGCACTGTACAACTGCTGCAAAACAACAACAAATTTCATGACATTTGTGAGTGATGATAAACCTGATTTTGATATGGATCTCTGTTGTGAACTGAGAGTGGGAAGGGAGCAGGGAGAGGGGAATCATGGCTGGGAAAAGGGGAAGAGAGAGGGGAGAGAACAGGAGGCATCAGAGAGACATTCTGTAATGACCAATAAACGAATTGTTTCAAATCAAATGATCTTGCCTTGTGTCACCCCCACTCCTCTGCCACCTGTCTCACACCCCTCCCACAACGCTCCGCTCTCACCATTCCCAACATCCTTTGCTCCCGCCAGAATTACAAGCTCGCTTTCTGCTCCACGTTGACAAATACAGTACAGCGCCAAAGTCTTAGGCACCCTAACTATATGTGTGTGCCTAAGACTTTAGCACAGTACTGTACAGCCAATGTACAGAACCTGTAGGTCCTATTAAAGCTTTTGAAACCTCACTCATCTCAGCTCTGAACTGATTCCACAACCTGTGGACACAGTTCCAAGGACTCTACAACTCAGGTTCTCGGTATTATTTATTTATTTATTTTCTTTATTCGCACATTCTGTTTCCTTTTGCACATTGGTTGTTTGTCGGTCATTGTGTGTAGGTTTCATTGATTCTATTGTGTTTCTTTGTTCTGCTGTGAATGCCCGCAAAAAGATGAATCCCAGGGTAGTATATGGCGGCATAGACGTACTTTGATGATAAATTTACTTTGAACTTTGAAATGTTATCCGATGTGAATACGCATCATGTCCAGCCATTCGCGGACATTAGAAATGTTCATTTTAATTCCTTTCGGGGTATTTCTCAACACTAATCACTTCTGACCAACGATATGGGAGGTAACAAAGCCAAAGGTGGTGGGAAATGGACGAGTGGGAGTTTGGACTGGCTGTGTGTCAGTCAGTTCTGAGTGCACTGCCAGTTTAAACTGGCAATCCATCCATATAAGAACTGGCAGGAGACTCAACCCTGAGGTGAATCTGTTTGATGTCTGTGTTGAGTAGAATTTATAATTTAGACAAATTAGCCTGAGTGACAAATGCAAAGTAGATTCTCATAATGAAGCAAACCTGTTGTCTGCACGCCTTGCTAGTCAGTGCCCACATTCTCTGAGCATTTCTGCTGGGAACAACACCCAGAAGCTAGACATAAACAGCAGAAACTCTGCAGATGTTGGAAATCCAAGGCCACACACACAAGATGCTGGAGGAACTCAGCGACTCAGGCAGCTTCTGTGGATATGAATAAACAGTCAATGTTTCCAGCTGAGACCCTTCTTCAGGACTGGAAAGGAAGGGGGAAGATGCCAGAATAAAAAGGTGGGGGGAGGGAAAGGAGGATAGCTAGAAAGTGATAGGTGAAGACAAGTGGGTGGAATGGTAAAGGGCTGGAGAGGAAGGAATTGATAGGAGTGGAGAGGGAATCATAGGAGGAAGGGAAAGAGGAGCAGCACCCTGGAGAGGAGATAGGTTGATGAGGAGAGGTAACAGGCCAGAGTGGAGAATAGAAGAAGAGGGAGGGGAATTTCAATCCCCATTTCCATTCTCACATATCAGTCTGTGGCCGCCTCTTGTGCCACGATGATGCCATCCTCAGGATGTAGGAGCAACATCTCCTATTCCATCTGGGTAGCCTCCAACTTAATTTCTCCTTCTGGTAAAAAAAATTCCCTCACCCTCCTCTCTTCTATATTCCCCACTCCGGCCTCTTACCTCTTCTCACCTGCCTATCACCTCCCCCAGGTCCCCTCCTCCTTCCCTTTCTCCCACAGTCCACTCTCCCCTCCTGTCAGATTCCTTCTTCCCATCCCTTTACCTTCACCCATCATCTTCTGGCTAAAACTGTCTTTCATCCTTTTATTTATATAGGAATGTGTTTCCAGTTTTAATTTGAAGATTTCACATTTTTATTGCAGTCTTTATCCTACTGCTTCTCATTCCTCTGTCTTTAAATACTCTGGACTATCAGTAATGGCAGCCGTCGATCCCAGGGGATCATGGGTTTGTGCCTCTGGTGGGCTGTGTCCTCTCCAGGGGGCAAGCCTGAGAGGAAAGATTTGAAGAACCGGCTGTTACCCATGCAGAGGGCTCCCCCTCTCCACGTCACTGATGTAGTCCAAGGGAAGGGCAAGTGCCGATACAGTTTGGCACCAGTGTCAGAGTGTCAGTGTCAGAGGTTGCCAGAGTGAAGTTGTAAACAGCATCAAACTGCCTTAGGGACCCCGGCTCCGTATTTCTTCCTCGAGGTTTACTCCCGAAGCCTTTCCCATGGGTGGGTATGGCCGCAAGGCAGCGGAGGTTTAAAATCAGAGTTTTCCTTCTCCTTAGCGGGCTGCCATCTAAGACTGATGAGCCCCACCTATCCGAACTCGGGACTATATTGTGGAAAGTCGCCATACACAATCATTAGGGATAAATGACTGTGGAAAGGGGATTTAGCTTTTTGAACCCATCGCCTCAAAGAGCGGATCATAAAGTAGAAAATGTAGTTACTCTGGTAAAACAGTCAGATTGTATTAAAAACGCTCTTTTAGAATGTCCGCCGCTGAAGGAAACATCACAAATTTCTATGGATATTCATCTTATTCGACATGCATGCATGCTGCACCATGAACTTTGCGGAGGAGAACACCAAAACGCATTCTCTCAGTGACCGCGTTGTTCGGTACTCCTGTACCTAATAAAGTAGCACTTGAGTGTTCATTGTCTTCTGCTGCTGTAGCCTATTCACTTCAACCAAAGTCTGACGTATTGTGCGTTCGGAGATGCTGTTCCACACACGGTTGTTATAATGCATGGTTATTTGAGTTACTGTCACCGTCCAGTCAGCCTGAATCAGTCTGGTCATTGTCCTCCGCCCTCTCCCATTAACAATGGGTTTTCTCCAACAGGACTGCTGCTCACTCGATGTTTTTTGTTTTTTGCATTGTTCTCCATAAACTCTAGAGCAGGTGTCCCAACCTGGGGTCCACAGATCCGTTGGCCAATGGTAGGATCCATGGCACAAAAAAGGTTAGAAGCCCCTGCTCTAGAGTCTGCTGTGTGTAAGAATCGCAGGAGATCAGCAGTTGCTGAGATACTCAAACCACCCCATCTGGCACCAACAATCATTCCGTGGTCAAAATCACTTAGACCACATTTCTTCCCCTTTCTGGTGTTTAGTCTGAACAACAACGGTACCTCTTCACCATGTCTGCATGCTTTTATCCATTGAGTTGCTGCCACATGATTGACATTAAAGAGCAGATGTATAGGTGTTCCTAATAAAGTGGCCTCCTGCGATTCTTACACACGACAGTCTCTAGAGCAGGGCTTCTAACCTTCGTTGTGCCATGGACCCTACCGGGTGCTGAATCTCTGTCAGACTCCATTAAAGAGCCAATGGAAACGACGTTTTGTCCTGAATCTCCATAGATACCAATGGATGCATTAGCTAAGCATTCAGATGAAAAACAACCCAAATTATTAAACCCCAATTCACTCTTCATGATGTGGCCTGAACAGTTTCATATTTCTGCTTCAAGCACCTGCAGAATTTTGTTGCTTTTTAAATTTTATTTTGTTTGTCACATTGGCACAAAATGCAGAGATTCCCACCATTCAGGCCATTCTCTCTTCTTGCTACTACCATCGGGTAGGAGGTTCAGGAGCCTTAGGTCCCACACCACCAGTTTCAGGAACAGTTATTACTCTTCAACCATCAGACTCCTGAACCAGAGGAGATAACTTCACTCACCATAACTCCGAACTGATTCCACGAACAATGGACTTCTTTTCTGCGATTCTGCAACTCATGTTCTCCGTATTATTTATTTATTTTATTTGCATGACTGGTCTTTTGCACGTTGGTTGTTTGTCAGTCTTTGCTTGTGCATCGTTTTTCATTGATTCTACTATGAATGCCCACAAGAGAATGAATCTCAGGGTAGTATGAGGTGACGCATATATACTTTGATAATAAATTTACTTTGAACTTTGAAAGTCAACGGAAAATACAACAGCCTATTCAGACCTCTCAGATACAAGGGATGATAATGCTTGTGGCCTCCTCTACTGCTACAATGAGGGCACCGTTGGGCTGCAGGAGCAACTCCTAACTGTGGTCGCTGTGTGGAACGAGCTTCCAGTAGAAGTGGTAGAGGCAGGTTCGGTATTGTCATTTAAAGTAAAATTGGATGGGTATATGGACAGGAAAGGAATGGAGGGTTATGGGCTGAGTGCAGGTCGGTGGGACTAGGTGAGAGTAAGCGTTTGGCACGGACTAGAAGGGCCGAGGTGGCCTGTTTCCGTGCTGTAATTGTTATATGGTTATATGTTATAACAGCCCACCTGATGGCATTAACACACTTTCTCTAGCTTCTGGTAACTGTTTCCCCTTCTCCTTCTCTCTTTTTCTATTCCCCATCTGTCACCCCTTTACTCCTTTTCTTCTCCTCACCTGCCTATCACCTCCCTCTGGTGCCCCCCCTTCCCTTTCTCCCATGGTCCATTCTCTCCCTCCTATCAGATTCCTTCTTCAGCGCTTTACCTCTTCTCCCCTCATGTCTCAGCTTCTCACTTCATCCCCCTTCCCCCACCTACCTACCTTTTCCCTCACTAGATCTCACCTGTCACCTGCCAGTTTGTACTCCTTCCCCTCCCTCCCACCTTCTTGTTCTGGCTTCTGCCCTCTTCCTTTCCAGTCTTGATGAAGGATCTCAGCCTGAAACTGTTACAAACGAATCAGGCTCCTAACTAGCATGAATAACTTCACTCTCTTCAATTCTGAACTTTACCACAACCTGCAGACTCACTTTCAAGAACTCTACAACTCCTGTTCTCAGGATTACTTATTTATTATTAATGTGTTTGCAGAGGTTGCCTTCTTTTGCACATTGGCTGTTTGTCTGTCTTTGTGTGTAGTTTTTTCATTGATTCTACCGTATTTCTTTGTATTTACAGTGAATGTCAATATTACCACTTTGAATTTGTAAAGAATGTATTACGACAGTACAGCACTCCCTATGCAGCCAGCTATCATAAGCACTCGCCTTCCCAGCATCCAGGACATCTTTAAAAGGTGATGCCTCAAAAAGAAGGCATTAATCGTTAAGGGCCCCTATCACCCAGGAAATGCCTTCTTCTCAATGCTGCTATCAAGGAGGAGGTATAAGAGCCAGAAGACACACACTCAACATTTTAGAACAGCTTCTTCCGCTCTGCCTCCAGATTTCTGAATGGACAATGAACCTAAGTTCACCACCTCATTACTTCCTTCTTATTTTTGTTCTCTGTTTGCACTATTGCAGGATTGAAAGAAGCTACAAAAGATTGTAAAAGTAGTCAGCTCCATCATGGGTACTAGCCTCCATAGTATCCAAGACATCATCAAGCAGCAATGCCTCAGAAAGACAGCGTCCATTATTAAGGAACTCGATTACCCAGAGCATCCCCTTTTCTCACTGTTACCATCAGGGAGGAGGTACAGAAGCCTGAAGGCACACACTCAGTGATTCAGGAACAGCTTCTTCCCCTCTGCCATTGGATTCCTAAATGGACATTGAACTCATGAACACTACAGTACCTTACTTTTTAAATTATTTCTGTTTTTGCATTATTTTTAATTTAACTATTTAACACACACACACACACACACACACACACACACACACACACACACACACACACACACACACACACACACACACACACACACACACACACACACACACACACACACAGTAATTGATTCACTTATTTTTCTGGATTACCATGTATTGCACTGTACTGCTGCCACTAAGTACTAAGTTAACAAATTTCATGACACATGCCTGTGAAATTAAACCTGATAATGACAACCAAGTTTGATATAGTGCTCTAACTCCTGGAATGGGACTTGAACTATCAAACTATCAACCTTAAGATAACATATCATCTGTTGAGCCATGCCTAAATCTGACTGCTAAATCAGTTAAAGAGAAAGATTAACTCGTACTTTGGATCTATTGCTTCCTGAGTGCTGAATATTCAGTATCTTTTTGTGTGTTCAAAAAACTACTTTTTTCATAAAATAACTCAGTATGAAGGATCAACTTTATTTTCCAATATATTTCCATGTATTAGGAATTTGCTGTGGTGTGTTGGTCAGGGTGTGACATGCAACAAAAAATAATTATAAAGAATAAAGGATAAAGAACAAAGAATTATATATAAAATAATGTTAAAGTACAGATATGGAATAAAATGTGCATAAATACATAAATACCAGCATGTATTTAAATGTCAACAGCATTTGCTGTGTTGATGTGATGTGCAAAAAAATCAACAACTTTCAACAATTATAGGAATAATGAATTACATCTAAAGATTATATAAAAATTCATATAGAAAGGTTAAATAAAATTACATATAAAATATATTTTGTAACTTAGATACAGCAATAATGCCTTTCTAAGCATGTATGAAATGCTATTGCATCTTGTGCCAGACAGCAAAAGAGAACAAGTGGCTTTATTATGACCTGATTGGTAATGTAATTTTTTTTCTTGCAAAATTAGATTATATTGCCAATATACTGGAAAAAAACACTGAAAAGCAAAGCTCTGCACAGTCTGCTGGCTCCTGTCTAGACCCCAGCCTGTCACATCACAAAGCTTCAGTCATACAAGATGTGACAGAAAAATTACATCCCACCCCAAGCACTGGGCATTTCCAACCAGAGATGCCTCTCTCACTTCCAAACCCAATCTATTCAACACCAATCCTATCCACAGGAAAATGACCGGGGACCAATGTTAATATCGGCAGACAAGATATCTTTTAGACAAAAACCTTCTGGATTCAAAATTTAGCCCTAAGATCAGAAACAAAATGTTGGCCTTTAGGTTTTTCTAGGAATTTCAGAATTATTATTTTCTCTGAGGAATGTAGAGAGTAGTGTTGACAATTATGATTGTATCTTTCTAGTATTGCTATTCTCAAAATCCAAGTGCAGAGCACCCCAATGGAAGCATTAAGTATTATGGTGAAATTCTCATTCATTCTATACACGTACTTTTATTTAATCAAATCCTCTTAGTTAGGAACTGTGTAATGGTTCCCAGGATGAAGGCATTTCTTTATCTATTTTGCCAGATTTATTTATTTTAAAGCAAAAATATCAAATGATACTGTACATAAAAGAGACATCCTTACAAATTCCGAGAAGGACTTCTTATCATATGTAATTTTCTGGAGAAAGGCAAGATGGCAAATATATGTGGAATATGGAACAAGAGATGTGTAGGCACCTAGTGGTTATGTTACGGCAATTTCTTCTGTTAATGTTGCTTTCATAATTTTTACCCAACTTATTTAAGCTCCTCAGGGAAAAGACCAACCATAGGTAGCATTTCCAAGATAAAAACTGTGAATTTTCTCCCTGACCCACTAAGGTAATCAAGAATAGCTCCAGGATACCGCCTAATATCTTTTATAGCTCTGACCAGCAGAGAGTTCCAAACAGTGTTCATCTTTTTCTCTCTCAGCCTTTTCTTAATGTAACCTCATTGATTTCTTTTAAAGTGCTTTCTGTTTTTATTTCAAAACGTGTGGACAAATTAGATTTTGCATACTTCAACATCCATTCCCACAGAAGATAATAACAGAGTGTCGTTCGCTAGCTATGTTCTCAGCAGGCTCACCAAATAGGCATTGCAATGTTGGCAAAAGGTCAAGAATATAACCCTGGGTAAACTATGTAAGCCGATTCTGTGCTGGTCTGCTGTTGAAGATGCAGCGGGCAGTCACAGAAAAGTAAAGCAAAATTCCTTCACACTAGCTCGCTCCACACCTTTCTAATTCTTCTCACTTTCCCTGGATGGTCTCTTCGATGACCACCACTCGGCCACTATGTCACTGGTTCACCAAACACCAAATAAATGGAGAAATAAAACACAAACAGTGCGAAGATCATTCCGGAAGCAGAGTTGAATTGTAAGTGGGAGTATTCAAGAAACATACAAATTGCTGGAGGAATTCAGCAGGTCAAGCAGCATCTATGGCATGAAATAAATGGTGATGTTTCAAGCCAAGACCTTTCCACCACCTGCAGAATCTCTTGGGCTTATATTCAAGAAACCCTCTGGTACTTCAGTCAGAACTCCTCATATCCCACTGACAGATGTGTCTTATGGGGGTAGGTTGAGTGAGCTTGGGCTTTTCTCTTTGGAGCAAACAAGGATGAGAGGTGACTTGATAGAGGGTGTATAAGAGGCATAGATCAAGTGGATGGTCAGAGACTTGTTCCCTGAGCCAAAATGACTGATACAAGCGGGCATAATTTTAAGGTGACTGCAGGAAAGTATAGGGAGGGATGTCAGAGGCAATATTGTCACAGAGAGAGTGGTGAGTGTGTGGAACGTGCTCCCAGGAAGTTGGGTAAAAAAATCAGGGATGTTGTGTTAGAATTATACAAAACATGTGAATTTCTGATCACGTATTATAGGAAAAATGTGATTGCGCCAGACAGGGTGCAGAGAAAATTCACCAGGATGTTGCCTAGGGTGAAGTTTTCCATCTATGAGCAAACGATTGATAGAGTTTCTATGAAGTTTGATGTGACCTGATTGTTGGCGTCACAAATAGATCTGGATAGAGTGGATATGGAGAGTATGTTTCCTATAGGACTAGAGGGCACAGCCTCAGAATAAAAGGACATATCTTTAGAACAGAGATGAGGCAGAATTGTCGATGTTTCGGTCCTGACGAAGGGTCTTGGCCCGAAACGTCGACAGCGCTTTTCCCTATAGATGCTGCCTGGCCTGCTGCATTCCACCAGCATTTTGTGCGTATTGCTTGAATTTCCAGCATCTGCAGATTTCCTCGTATGAAGCAGAATTTCTTTAGCTAGAGGATGATGAATCTGTGGAATTCATTGCTACAGATGGCTGTGGAGGCCCAGCCAATGAGTATATTTATATTTAATGCAGAGGGTGATAGGTTCTTGATTCAAAGGGAGAAGGCAGGAGAATGGGGTTGAAAGGGAAAAATAATCGAATGGCAGAGCAGACACAGTGGCCAAATGGCCGAACGCTGCCCTTACATTACTGTGCAAAAGTCTTACATACATATATAGAGCTAGGGTGCCCATGACTTCTGCACAGTACTGTTTGTCAACGAGGACTGGAGAGCAAGTTTGTAAAACTGGAAGGAACAAAGGATGTCGGGAATGGCAAGGGTGGTGCACTGTGCGAGGGGTGTAGGATAGGTGGCAGAGAGGAGTGCTAGGGGTGGGGGGGTGCAAACGTACCCAGACCTGAGACACCAGGCAAGGTTATTTGATTCCAAAGAATTGGTTTATTGATCATTACAGGATGTCTCTCTGGTGCTTCCCACTCCCTCCCCTCTCCCTAAGTCCTACATTAAGTCCCTAAGGCCATCCTACATTAAGTTCAAATCCAAATGGCAACTCCAGCGACGCTGCTAGTGCCAAACTGTATCGGACTCTGCGGTCCCTTTGAATTCGTCAGCTGTGTGGAGGAGGGGAGCCTACTACATGGGCAACAGCTTGCTCTCCATATTGGACAGCCCTGCTTGCATATCACGTAGACACGGAGTCACAACATCCATGGTCAACCCCGACCAACAGAGGGCCGCAATATGTACTTTGATAATAAATTTGACTTTGACTTGACTTTGACCACGACCCTTCCCTTTTCCCTCGGCAGCCAGACTCACGGTCTCTGCGAATGACACTATTGATTTCTGTCGCTGAAGTTTGGCCGGCTAGTGACTGGTTCAGAAGGGCTGAGGCAGTGAAATAAGTCCTTCATCTTCACTGAGTTTCTGCCGATTCATTGCCCCAGCAGCTGGTCTCAAAAGGGGCAATAGCAGGCTGTGAGATGAGCACTGGCAAATAAAACCTCAGTGGTCAAATGTAAAGGGACAGTACACTGTTGTGGGCAAGGTCCTTGAGAGAGTTGATAAGCAGAGGGATCTCGGGGTCCAAATTTGCAGCTCCCTGTAAGTGGTTACTCAGGTTGATAGGGCAGTTAAGAAGGCATATGCTATGCTTACCTTTAATGGTCGAGGCATTGAATTCAAAAGTCAGGAAGTCACTTTGCAATTTTGTAAAGCTCTGGCTCGGTCGCATCTGGAGTATTTTATAGAGTTCTGGTTGCCCCACTATAGGAAGGATGTCGAGGCTTTGGAGAGAGTTCAGAAGAGGTTCTGGATCCAGGTGCGATTCAGAGAGCTTCGGTTGTTTCCTCAGAGCTGCAGAGGCTGAGGAGAGATCCGATAGACATTTGTAAGATTATGAGAGGCATAGGAAGAGTAGAAAAACAGTATCTTCCTCCCAAGGATTCAAATGTCTATTACTAGAGGGCATACGTTTTAGATGAGAGGGGGTAACTTCAAAGGAGATGTGAGGGCAAGTTTTTTATACAGAGAGTGGGTGAGTGAGTGGAATGCACTGCCTGGAGTGATGGTAGAGGGGGATGCTTTAGGGACTTTTAAGAGACATTTAGATAGGCACATGAATGTAAACTGGAAGGTCATAGCTATTTTATTACTAGCATTGTGGGCTGAAGGACCTAGTCTTGTGGTGTACTGGCCTGTGTTCTATGTTCTAAAACAACGGTAGTGGCATGTAGAAAGGGGGATAGTGTAACGCATTACAGTGCCAGGTGTGGCGCGTGGCCAAGTGGTCAAGGCATTGGACTAGCGATCTGAAGGTTGTGAGTTTGAGCCCCAGCTGAGGCGGTGTGTTGTGTTCTTGAGCAAGGCACTGAACCACACATTGCTCCAGTCCACCCAGCTGAAAATGGATACCGGCAAAAATGCTGGGGGTTAACCCCGTAATAGACTGGCGTCCTATCCGGGGGGGGGGGGGGGTGCGGAGTCTCGTACTCTCAGCCACGTCACGCCATGGAAACCGGCATAACACACCAGCCTGATGAGCCACAAAGGCTCGGGACAGACTTTAACTTAATTACAGCGCCAGGGATCTAGGATCAGGGTTGGGGCTAGTGAGTGGTGGGCCAGAAGCGTGGAGCCCTCCAGCACATTTCGGACAGTTGGCCGTTGACACATTTTACTGTATATATTTCAATGTACGTGTGACAAATGAAGCAAATCTTTACCTTCAACCTCACCTCCCACTCCCCCTCTTCTCCAGTGAGTGTGTGTCAACAGAGCTGTATCAGGGAACCTGCAAACTTGATTTTACTCTTTCTGGACTTGCTTCCGGCCAATTGCCCAAGTATTTGGAATTGCTTTCCTCACTGTTCCCAGCCACACAGTGACGATGCTTTTACAGGATTCAGGTGGCTGACTTGGAAGGGTTGGTAGGCACACGAAACAACTGGCACTGTGGTGAAGGTCACCAGTAATCAGCAGCACAGTTAGCACTGACTGGTCGCTGACCTGTGATAGTTAGCTGACAGCAAGGATTTCATTTCTAACCAGCACGACATTTTCTAGATGAGGACTAATTACACACCACAGTTCACTCATCTTTCTCAGAGTGGTTGTGTTTATTCCTCTGCCACACTTCCTCTTTTATATAAATCACATTCGTTTTATATTTCATCATGCCACTTGGCATGGGCTATCATGGGCTTTGATATGATTGTTCCTGGCAAACTTTTCTACAGAAATAGTTTGCCATTGCTTTCTTCTGGGCAGTGTCTTTACAAGATGGTTGACCCCAGCCATTATCAATGCTCTTGTGAGACTGCCTGCCTGGCGTCAGTGGTTGCATCACCAGGACTTGTGATCTGCACCAGCTGCTCGTTGGACCATCCACCACCTGCTCCCGTGGTTTCACGTGACCCTGATCGGGGGGCTAAGCAGGTGCTACACTTTGCCCAAGGGTGACCTGTAGGCCAGCGGAGGGAAGGAGCAATCCTTTGATAGAGACATATCGCCATCCTGCCACCCAAATTGATATTATAGAAGTAAATACTGACCACACATTCCAACTCTTCATCCATTAATGTTAATGGCTGTGTTAAAACTGCTCTCTGTGTTTCCAAATACAGTAAAGTTATATCCATGACCTATCAAGGCTGAATGGGTTCTGTTCAGTACGTTACACCCCTGCCAACCTTGGGGTCTCGTCACTAGGACAGCAGGCTGTTTACTGTTTACCTGTGCTATGTTTTACCACATGCACTTTGAATTATAATTTATTAACTTATTTATACTGTAATATTTTGGTTTATTTGCTTTGTGTGATATATGCTATGCGGGTGCACCTTGGTCTGGAGGAATATTGTTTTGTTTAGTAGTAAATTGGTACTACCAGATGACAATAATGTTCGGCTCGAACTTGAACTTGTTAGGATGTCTGTAGAAGTTTGAGGGGAGATTTGATAGAGCTTCACAAAAGTGCAGTAAAACAAGCAGGCTTTTTTCATTGAGGTTCGATGAAACTAGAGGTGAAAGGTGAAATGTTTAAGAGGAACCTGAGGGGGAACCTCTTCGCTCAGAGGTTGGTACAAGTGTGGAATGAGCTGCCAGCAGAAGTAGTGGATGCAGGTTTGATTTCAACATTTAAGAGAAATTTGGGTAAGTACAGGACTGTGCAAAAGTCTCAGTTGCTCTAGATTTTTTATACGGCTTAAGATAGTACGGCCACCACAGAGCCCTGATCTCAGCATCATTGAGACTCTCTGGGATTACCTGATGAGACAGAAGAAAGTGAGACGGCCAAACTCTGCAGAAGAACGGTGGCAAGTTCTGCAACATGCAAGGAGCGACCTAGCCAGCAGCTGATTTCTTATAAAACTGCACGACAGTGTGCCTAAGAGAATTCATGCTGTTTTAAAGGCAAAAGGTGGTAACACCAAAGATTGATCTGATTTAGTTTTTTACTGCTTACTGCTCTTTTTAGTAGGTGTTTTGATATTTAGAAATTTTTCTTTTAATTATCTTCAAAAGCATCTTTACAGAAATTGCTTACATGTGCCTAAGACTTTTGCACAGTACTGTACGTGGATGGAAAGAAGGCTGTGGTCCAGATGCAACTAGGCAGAATAAGAGTTTGGCATAGATTAGATGGGCTGAAGGGCCTTTTTCTGAGCTGTAGTGCTCCATGACTGTATTACAGACAAAGCTAGTCTTCTCAACATTGTTTGGAACGTTTTTCAGAAAAAAAAATTGAAAAATCTTTCAAGATAATTTTTTTCAAATGACTATAAAATTAATTTTGAAGCATAGTTCCTACAGGAATGGTTTCCACCTGAATTATCTTCAATGTTGAACCATAGTGTTAAATTACACTGGACAACAAATTTTTTCAGAAGTGTTGCTTCCTCAGAATGTTTTTGTTTATGATAGACTGCTTGAAGGTGAACACAAAGATAATTTCAGACTACTTGCTTCAAATGGGAATTTGGAGAAACTAGAAATTAATTTTTATTGAATATAATATGTTTAATTACATAATGTTGCTGACTCTTTCAACCAAATATTTTGTTGATGGTTTTCGTTTATATTCAGTGTCTGAGGCTTCTTGCTATTGTTCATCAATAATCAGCCAGGATTGATGGATACCAGTTGTCCTGATACCATTTCTCCTTGACCACAATGTCCCGGTGAAATCTTTCACCATGCTCGTTACTGACAAAGCCAAGATTTGCAAGGAATAAGTCTAAAAAGGAATGCAGAAAATTAATCTTTTGTGACATGTTGCACTTCATGGTTTTGTATGCTTGAAGCACATTGTCAACCAGCTGCATGTAGTTTGGTGCTCTGTATTTGCCAGGAAATTTTTCAACAACATCTTTGAATACCTTCCATGCAATTTTCTCTGGGCTCACTAGAAGTTCCTTGAATTGCCTATTATAGGGTAAGATAAAGGAACACATACCAATCCTCACAGAGGGATCAGCAGTGGAGAGAGTGAGTAGTTTCAAGCTCCTGGGTGTCAAGATCTCTGAGGATCTAACCTGGTCCCAACATATCGATGTAGTTAATCGATGTAGTTATAAAGAAGGCAAGGCAGCGGCTATACTTCATTAGGAGTTTGAAGAGATTTGGTATGTCAACAAATACATTCAGAAACTTCTATAGAGGTACCGTGGAGAGTATTCTGACAGGCTGCATCACTGTCTGGTATTGCGGGGGGTTGGGGGTGCTACTGTCCAAGACTGAAAGAAGCTGCAGAAGGTTATGAATCTAGTCAGCTCCATCTTAGGTACTAACCTAAAAGTACCCAGGACATCTTCAAGGAGCGGTGTCTCAGAAAGGCAGCGTCCATTATTAAGGACCTCCAGCACCCAGGGCATGCTCTTTTCTCACTGTTGCCATCGTGTAGGAGGTACAGAAGCCTGAAGGCACACACTCAGCAATTTAGGAACAGCTTCTTCTCCTCTGCCATCTGATTCCTAAATAGACATTGAACCCTTGGACACTACCTCACTTTTTTAATATATAGTATTTCTGTTTTTTGCACAATTTTAATCTATTCAATATTCGTATACTGTAATTGACTTATTTATTTATTATTATTATTATTTTATTTTGTGTTTTCTTCTTCTATATTATGTATTGTATTGAACTGCTGCTGCTAAGTTAAGAAATTTCACATCACATGCTGGTGATAATAAATCTGATTCTGATTCTGATTCTGTGACATTATTGTTGAGCAGTTAGTATGTCAATATTGTTGAGCAGTTAGTATGACAATATTGTTGAACAGTTAGTATGACAATATTGTTGAGCAGTTAGTGTGACAATATTGTTGAGAAGTTAGTGTGACAATATTGTTGAGCAGTTAGTGAGAAGATATTGTTGAGCAGTTAGTGTGACAATATTGTTGAGAAGTTAGTGTGACGCTATTGTTGAGCAGTTAGTGAGAAGATATTGTTGAGCAGTTAGTGTGACAATATTGTTGAAAAGTTAGTGTGACGCTATTGTTGAGCAGTTAGTGAGAAGATATTGTTGAGCAGTTAGTGTGACAATATTGTTGAGAAGTTAGTGTGACAATATTGTTGAGAAGTTAGTGTGACGCTATTGTTGAGAAGTTAGTGAGAAGATATTGTTGAGCAGTTAGAGAAGATATTGTTGAGCAGTTAGTGAGAAGATATTGTTGAGCAGTTAGTGAGAAGATATTGTTGAGAAGTTAGTGTGACAATATTACAGCTCATGACATTCTGGAGTCCAGTTCTGGTGCTGTTCTGTAAGGAATCTCTGTCCATCTGCCCCATAGAATGTGTGGGTTTTCTTTGAGTCCTTCAGGTTCCTCCCAGTCCAAACATCTAGCAGGTGGGTGAATTGTTCATGGTAAGTTGTCTGGTGGTTAGATTAGGGTTCATTAGGTTTGTCAGGGGATGCTGGGGCAGTGTGGCTGGAGGGGCCTACTTTAGCACAGTATTGCTAAAGAAAATAAATAAATAAAATGTTTTCTGCATTTTCTGGTCACTGTAGATCTTTGCCTCAGTTTCTTTAGTCATCTGAACTTCCTCCCACTACCTCCATTACCTAAAAACATTGGTGAAAGTTTCCTCTCACCATATTAATTTTCCACAAAGAACTATGGTTAGAGATAACCATTTTTAACTGACCAAATAAGATCAATAATTTCAAGATGAAACATCCCACCTCTCCCTCAACAAAGAGTAACTCTAACAAGGAAGGCAAGGAATTGAACACGAGGTTTTATAGTACTCTGCTTTTATTAAATATTGCTCCAATTTATAAATATTGTTTATTTCACTTTGGAACAAGGTCTGAAGTTTGGATAAGTCAGTGAGAACAAACATAAGGCTGTATTTTAATCTAGTAATGTTCACAGTTTGTAAATGTTTAAAGATTAACTTTATTTGTTGCATATACTCTGCATCAAAACTTTGAAATGTGTTGTTTGGGTCTGAGGAAGTGCCAGGGGCAGTCTGCAAGTGCTACCATGCTTCTGGTGCCGATATTGGAATTTACTAACCCTAACCCGTAGGCCTTTGGAGAGTGGGAGGAAACCAGAGAACCCACGTTCAAAGGTTCAAAGATTCGAACGTTCATTTAATATCAGAGAATGTGAAGTACACAATCTGAAATTCATACTCTTCACAGACACCCACGAAACACGAAACTCCATAGAATGAATGATAGTAACATTAATGCTCGAAAGCCAGCCTCCCTCACTCTTCACACAAGCAGCAGCAAAAGCATTGACCCCCCCCCCCCCCCCCCCACTGCCACTCACCCAGGCCAGTAGAAGCGTCAACTAAGCGGTCACGGGGAGAGCGTACAAACTCCTTACTGTCAGCGGTGGGAATTGAAACCGGGCCGCTGGTGCGGCAATGGAGTTGCCATTCATCAGGCATACTGAGCAGGTCGCCAGTGACAACTGATAGATTTGAATCTGTACATCTGCTGAGAGAGAGGCGCGTTGCATCCCCCTGGATTGCCACTGGGTCAGCAGCAATACCGATTTCTGTGTATCCACTTCTCCCCCTTCCTTTCCAGTCCCGATGAAGCAGCAACTCTTCACTATCCTCCATAGATGCTGCCTGACCTGCTGAGTTCCTCCAGCATTTTGTGTGTGTTGCACTGGATTTCCAGCATCTGCAGAATCCCTTATATTAATATTCATATTTGCTGCTGTCGCTGCCTTATCTTCAATATTTTACTGGCTCTATACAATCAAAGAAATTACCGGTTCAATCTTGGCACAGTAGTACAGAGGTTAGCTTTACAGTACCAGTGGCCTGGGTTCAATTCCTGCCTCTGTCTGCGAGGAGTTTGTATGTTCTCCCCGTGACTGCGTGGGTTTCCTCCGGGTGCTCCGGTTTCCTCCCGCAGTCCAAAGACGTACCGGTTGATAGGTTAATCGGTCATGTCAATTGTCCAGTTATCAGGCTAGGATTAAATTGGGAGATTGCTGAGCAGCGCAGCTTAAAGTCCCAGAACGGCCTGCTCCACGCTGTATCTCAATTATAAAAAAATCCCCCTATCGTCTGTAAGGAGTTTGTACATTCTCCCGTGACCGCATGGGTTTCCTGTAGGTGCTCTGGTGTCCAAAGAGGTATCAGTTAGTACGTTAATTGGTTATTGTACTGTACATTGTCCTGTGATTATGCTAGCGTTAAATAGGTGGGTGGCTGGGTGGCACAGCTCGAAGGCCTGTTCCCTGCTGCATCCCTAAATAAAAATTAATAAAAAATAAAAAGGATGATTGGGAAAAAATAGGTGTTCGTTGCCTTTACAGAAGGAGCCTGTCCTTTACAGCTTGCCTCCTGATCGCTAGCGATATTCTCAGTGACCTCCCATGGCCCTCGGCTGAGGCTAGCACATCAGGGAAAGGGAAGTCTCACCGTATTGTTGTCAGTGCGGATAAGAACCAAAGCCTATGAAAGTAAACTGCTGCAGGTTTACGAGGCAGCCAGGCATTTCAAAAGTCCTAGCTGCGGCTGAATTACTATCTCCTCTGGCTAAGATTAATAACATTGTCTCATTAGCAGTTTCCAGCACCCAATCCACCCTCAGGAGGGAGAGTTGCTGGGAAATTAAAGTGCTTAGAATATTTCCTTCAAATAAACTTCCCTTCCGTGTATTTTTCATCTTCCCAAAACCCCTATGTAGTGTTGCATTTATACTGCCTTTGAGGGCTTCTAAGAGAGTTCTGTTTCTCTCCCGAGGGCTCAGAATGTATTCTGCAATTCACAGTAGTTATACTGCACTCGATTTTACTTGGAGCAGAATCGTTCCCCTGCTCTCGATTTCACTGCCAAAAGGCAGTCCACACTGAAGCATGGATCTGCGGATACCAGCAGCCCTTTGGTACCACAATCTAGTGATTATTCTTCATGCGTGAGATTAAACAGTGAGGGTTGGCAAGCTCTCATACCATGGGGGTCAGTCTATGGCAGATTTGGATCCGGTTCTCGTCTGATATCCATATACACGCACAATATCCAGCAGAGATGACTGGAAAGCTGTCATGTAGCTTCCCCCTCCTCCTCCTCTCTACCTGCTGCCCCTCAACTCTAAACCATCCCACCCTCACTCCAACAGCTCCAAAGCCAACAGCAGCTTTTCCACTGTAGTTGGGTTCAGATTGGCTCTCTCCTCCTAGATGTAGACCTAAGCTAGATTTTTTGAATGTGCACACATCAGACGTTGCATTTACCAACAATGTGTTTTGGAACATAAAATATAGAACTGTACCCCTTTGGCTGACACTTGTAGTGTGCCAACACTTTAACCTATTCTTCCCTCCCACCTACCACTATATTTGAATATCATCCTGCCTGATAGTCTCTTAAGTATTGGCATCTACCACCAATCTGGAAAGACGTATGACTCACCCATCACTCTCTGTGTAAAATAAACTCCCTCTGACATCCTTTACTCTTTTCTCCGAGCTCTTTAACATTATGCTCTCTCGTATTAGCCATTTCTGCCCTGGGGAAAAAGTCTTTGGCTGTCCACTTGATCTATGCCTGTTATCATCTTATACACCTCCATCAGGTCACTTCTCACACTCCTTCAGTGCAAAGAGGAAACCCTAGCTCATTCAACCTATCCTCATAAGACATGCTCTCTAATCCAGGCAGCATCCTCTGCTCCCTCTCTAAAGCTTTCACATCCTTCCGATAATGAGGCCACCAGAAATGAACACGACAACTCCAAGTGTGGTCTAACCAGTGTTTTGTAGAGAGGTGACGTTACATTGCAGCTTTTGAACTCAATCCCCCGACTATTGACACGCCTTCTTAACCACCATATCAACTTGCACGGCAACTTTGAGGGATCTATGGATGTGGACCCCAAGATCCCCATGTTCCTCCACACTGCCAAGAATCCAACCATTAACCCTGTATTCTGCCTCAAGATGAATCACTTCACACTTTTCTGGATTGAACTCCATCTGCCACCTCTCAGCCCAACTCGCTGGTGTCATTGTAATTTTACTTTTGGCTCAAACAGATTTATTCATAAAAGAAAACAGTGTAAAATATGGGACATGGTTACCCTTCCAGTAGAGTACTTCACATATTCTTTGTTCTAATTTAAGCAATCCTGAGCCACTTGGTCACAAGGTAAGAGCCTCCTAGTGCTGGAGATAGCATTTTGGCATGGATAGTGGATCGGCTAATTGGCAAGGAATGTTGAGAAGGGAGAAGGGATATTTTCATGTTGGCAGACTGCAGGCAATGGGATGCCATAGGGATCAGTGTTAGGATTGCAATTGTTTACTGTATTCACTAATAACTTTTTAGAGGAAAGAAGGAAATGCATGGTGGCCAGATTTGTCGGAGATATGAAAACCTGTTGGAAAGGCAAATGAGGAAGAGCAACATATACAAGATACTGGAGGTACTCAGCAGGTCAGGCAGCATTTATGGAGAAGAATAGTTAAAATCTAAAGTAAATTTATTATCAAAGTATATATATATGTCACCCCAAGATTCATTTTCTTGTGGGCATACTCAATAAATCCATAGAGTAATAACCATAACAGAACCAATGAGAGACTGTCAAACTTGGGTGTTCAACCAGACTGCAAAAGACAAAAACTGTGCAAATACAAAAAGAATAAATAAAAATAATAAATAAATAAGCAATAAATATCGAGAACATGAGATGAAGAGTCCTTGAAAGTGAACCCATTGCTTTTGGGATCATTTCAGTGATGGGGCAAATGAAATTGAGTGAAGTTATCTCCTTTCCTTCAGAAGCTCGATGGTTGCGAGGTAATAACTGTTCCTGAACCTGGTGGTGTGAGTCCTGAGGCTCCTGTACCTTTCTCCTGATGGCAGCAGTGAGAAGAGAGCATGTCCTGGGTGGTGAGGATCTCTGATGATGGATGCTGCTTTCCTGTGACACTGTTTCATGTAGATGTAGTCAATGGTAGGGAGGGCTTTACCAATGATGAACTGGGCTATATCCACTACTTTTTGCAGGATTTTCCATTCAAGGGCATTGGTATTTCCATGCTGGGCTGTGAAACATACAGTCAATATACTCTCCACTACACATCTATAGAAATTTGTCAATGTTTTAGAAGTCATGTCAAATCTCCACGTTCCCAAGGAAGTAGAGGTACTGCTGTGCTTTCTTCATAATTGCATTTGCGTACTGGGCCCAGAACAGATCCTCCAAAGTAATAACACTGAGGAATTTAAAGTTGCAGACTTCTCCACCTCTGATCCCCCGATGAGGACAGGCTCATGAACCTCTGGTTTCCTCCTCCTGAAGTCAATAACTAGCTTCTTGGCCTTTCTGACACTGAGTGAAAAGTTGTTGTTATGACACCGTTCAGTCAGATTTTCAATCTCCCTCTTATATGCTGAATTGTCACATTTTGGGCTGAAGTAAATAACAGCTGTCGCTATGTCAACATGATGGAAATATGTCAAAATGAACAATATCATTTAACAATTTAAAGCTCCCATTTTTATTCCCTTACTCGTTTCTACCTCTGTTTAATGTCCAGACATCCCAGTTTTAGCGAGAGGATGAAAATTTCTGTTGTGAACAACACACACAAAACTCTGGAGGAACTCTGCAGGCCAGGCAGCATCTACGGAGGGAAATAAACAGGCTACACTTCAGGCTGAGACACTTCATCAGGACTGGAAAAGAAAGGTGGACAAAGCCAGAATAAGAAGGTGATGGGGGGAGGAGGAGGAGTGTAAACTGACAGGTGAGAGGTGAGGCCCGATGAGGGGAAAGGTGGGTTGTTGGGGGAGGGGATGAAGTGAGAAGACATTGTTAAACACCATGTTACTTAATAGTAAGTTGTGGGCGTTATATATTGACCCTGGAAGCATGGCAACACTTGTGGGTACATCCTCAGACTGTTGGTCGTTGACACAAATGGCACATTTCACTGCATGTTTCAATGTTTCCATGTAAATGAAGTTAAAGCTAATCCTTCCTTTGGCTGATCCGGTTTCCTCCCACAGTCCGAAGTCTATAAGATCATAAGACCATAAGACATAGAAGCAGAATTAGGCCATTCAGCCCATTGAGTCTGCTCCACCATTCCATCATGGCTGATCCCCGATCCCACTCAATCCCATGCACTTGACTTCTCGTCATATCCTTTGATGCCCTGACTGATCAGGAAACGATCAGCTTCCACCTTAAATATACCCATGGACTTGGCCTCCACTGCAGTCTGTAGCAGAGCATTCCACCGATTTACTGCTGCAGAAGTCATATGGTTTAATAGGTTCATTGGGTGCATTTGGGTGGTGCAGGCTCGTTGGGCTGGAAGGGCCTTTTACTGTGCTGTATATCGAAATAAATACGTAAATAAATCATTTTTTTTAAATTTAGGGGAAAATAAATATTGGTGATTTAAATTTTCAAAATTAGGAGAAGCTCCCTGAGGAGACAAATGCATTGACAGGTGCATCACTCTCAGAAGCTGAGAGCTCAAAGTTCAAAGTATTTGTTTTTCTTCCAGGCATTCACTATAGAACAGACATAGAATACAATCAAACTGCAAAGTCTGATAAACAACCAATGTGCAAAATGAGACAAACTGTGCAAATAAAAGATACACAGATAAATAAATAAACAAACAAACAAACAAACAAACAAATAAATAAATAAATAAATCGGAGACCATGCAATGTAGAGTCCTTGAAAGTGAGTCCATAGGTTGTGGAATCAGTTCAGTGTTGAGGTGAGTGAAGTTACCCGCACTGGTTCAGGAGCCTGATGGTTGAAGGGTAACAACTGTTCTTGAACCTGGTGGTGTGGGAACTCAGGCTCTTGTATCTCCTTCCCAATGGCAGCAGCAGGAAGAAAGTAAGTCCTGGATGATTGGGGCCCTTAAGGATGGACGCTGCTTCCTTGTCGATGTCTCAATGATGTGGTGGGCTTTGCCTGTGACGGACTGGACTGTGTCCACCACTTTTTGCAGGGTTTTCTGTTCATGGGTGTTGATTTTTTCCATACCAGACTGTGATGCAAACAGGCAGGATAGACTCTATTGTGCATCTATAGAGATTTGTCGCAGTTTTAGATGACATGTTGAATCTGCACAATCCTCCAAAACAATAGAAGCTTTTTTCCAGGGCTTTCAGGTGCCTACTGGAGGTGGCCCATGATTCATCTCCACACAGTAATGAAGACAACTTCTCTCTAGACCAAAAGTTTTGCTTGGACATGTACATCATGGTCTTTAAATACCTTAATATTACATAGGCTCCACTAACACTACTCAGGAGTGGCTGATCTCTAAGACAAAGTCTAAATTTGAGGAGCAAATGCTGCCAAGGTAGGGAAAGTGATCTAACTAAATTTTCAAGGGCAATATTGTCAACCTTTATGGAGGGCTGGATAAATGGCTGGTTGAGCAGTGGCTGATAATAGGACCTGCGTATTTTTTCATATTTAAAGCAAGTCCCAGGGCCCTATATGCCTTGGAAATAGGGTCTTTTTCAGAGTGTGTGGTGATGGCTAGATATATTTGAAGTCAAGAGCTGTTTAGAGTGGAACACTTGTTTCTCTAGCTACCACTCTCACCTATCTGTGATTCTCCCTCCATTCAATTTCTGATGGAATTATCTGTCATCAATTATTTTTTGGGGAAAGAATAGCAATCACTGCCCCTTACACAGTCCCCAGCCCCTTACACAGTCCCCAGCCCCTTACACAGTCCCCAGCTCCTTACACAGTCCCCAGCCCCTTACACAGTCCCCAGCTCCTACACAGTCCCCAGCCCTGACACAGTCCCCAGCTCCAACACAGTCCCTGGCCCCTACACAGTCCCCAGCTCCTACACAGTCCCCAGCCCCGACACAGTCCCGGCCCCTACACAGTCCCTGGCCCCTACACAGTCCCTGCCCCTACACAGTCCCCAGCCCCGACACAGTCCCGGCCCCTACACAGTCCCGGCCCCTACACAGTCCCCAGCCCCGACACAGTCCCCAGCCCTGACACAGTCCCGGCCCCGACACAGTCCCGGCCCCTACACAGTCCCCAGCCCCGACACAGTCCCGGCCCCTACACAGTCCCTGGCCCCTACACAGTCCCGGCCCCTACACAGTCCCCAGCCCCGACACAGTCCCGGCCCCTACACAGTCCCGGCTCCTCCACAGTCCCTGGCCCCTACACAGTCCCCAGCTCCTACACAGTCCCCAGCCCCGACACAGTCCCGGCCCCTACACAGTCCCTGGCCCCTACACATACTGAAGCTGTCAGGCTGGATACATTGAAGCAGCACCATAGTGTCGCAGTTAGCGAAATGCTTTCCAGCACCAGCAATCAATCGATCAGGGTTCAATTCCATCGCTGTCTGTAAGGAGTTTGTATGATCTCCCCGTGACCGGATGTCCTGGTTTCCTCCCACATTCCACAGATATAGGGGTTAGAGTTATTAAGTTGTGAACATGCTATGTTGGTGTGGGAAGCATGGCCACACTTGCGTTATACTTGTGGAAGTGTGGTCACGCTGCCCCCAGAATAATCCTTGGACTGTGTTGGCCATTGAAGCACTTCACTTTATGTTTCAATGTGCATGTGACAAATAAAGCTCATCTTAAATTCTTCTTCAACTTCAAAAATGTTTAATTCCTCAGCTACACAGGACCAGATTTTCCCAAACCCCTGCTAGTTTTGGTAAATTTTTACAGATGCATAGTGGTGAGCATTCTGCCTAGTTGTATCAGTGCCTAGTTCCAATGCACAGGATCATAAAGAGCTGCAGATGGTTGTAACCTCAGCCATCTCTACCATGGGCACTAGACTCCCTACCATCGAGGACTTCTTCAAAAGGCAAGGACTCAAAAAAGCAGCATCCATCATTAAGGACCCTCACCATCCAGGACATGCTCTCTACTCATTACTACAATTAGGGAGGAGGTACAGGAGCCTGAAAGCACACACTTTCATGCCTTAGGAACAGCATCTCCCCTCTGCCATCAGATTTCTGAACAGTCCGTGAACCCATGAACACAACCTCACTTTCTTTGCTCTCTTTTTACACTACTTATGCTTCATCCTTCCTATTGCAGCTTACAGTATTTTGTTTATGCAAAGCACTGTACTGCTCTGCAAGGCAACCAATTTCACGACATATGTCGGCGAGAATCAACCTGACTCTGACGCGGATTTTGACTCCTCTGAGGGACAAATTCTCTTCACGCTCTGAAAAGCCAATTGGAGCACATCTCTGTGTCTGCAGAAACGCTGTGCAGGAGTGGATTAAGATACCACTGGAATCCCATGTGCATCAGGAGAGTCTAATTTGTATTTATTAACGAGGCTCTGAGTCTCGCCTCATCAAAATCAGTAGCATTAAAATCACAGATTAACAGCAATAGAGTGGGAATTGCATCTGCTCCAATTTACCAGGGAGACTTTCAAAACCTTACATTGTCTTGAGTTTTTTCATGGAATAATCTGATCTGACATTGTTGAATTCAACAAGTATTTGTATTTCAAAAGAAAAAAGACAGGCCATCATTTATGCTGTGCGGGTTGATTTTAGATTTTTTTTTCTTTTTATGACAAAATTGAATCATAATTCAAAGACGGCATAAAAGCAAAAGAAAGGATACATAATACATAACATAAAGTCAACGGCTATATTTAAAGCAGAGGTTAATAGGTTGCTGATCAAAGATTATGGGGAGAAGGTAGGAGAATGGGGTTGAGAGGGAAAATAAATCAGCCATGATGGAATGGGGAAGCAGAGTTGATGGGCCGAATAGCCCAATTCTGTTCCTATGTCTTATAGTCTAATTAATCCCTTCTCAATTTCTAACATTTCTGGGGGGGGGGGGGGTTTCCAGAATTTACGAGCTTCTTTTTTCAATTCATTCAAAAAAATTTGTGTTTCCTAACTGGTTTCAGTTCTACTTCTCAGACATCGACAGATCCAGACTGCAGAGATTTCCTCTTTTGTTTTTTTTTGTCATGCCTGAAATAACCAGAATCAGAACCTGGTTTATTCAGGTGGAGAGATCCTGACTGGCTGCATCTTGACCTGGCATGGAACCACCAATGCCCAGGAATGGTAAAGCCTGCAAAAAGTGAGGGGTACGACCCAGTCCATTACGGGCAAAACCCTCTCCACCAGTGAGCATGTTATATGGAGTGCTGCCACAAGAAAATAACACTCATCATCGAAGACCACCACCACCCAGGCTATGCTCTCTTCCTACTACTATACTGAGGAGATGCAGGAGCCTTAGGTCCCACACCACCAGGTTCAGGAACAGTTATTATCCTTCAACCATCAGGCTCCTGAACCAGCGTGGATACATTCTCTCACCTCAACACTGAACTGATTCTGCATCCTGTGGACTCACTTTCAAGATCCCTAAGTATATAACTAATACTGAGAACATGAATTATAGAGTTCTTGGAAGTGAGTCTATAGTTTGTAGATTCTCAATTTGTATTTTTATTTGCACAATTTGTCTTCTTTTGCACATTGGTTGTTTGTCAGGCTTTGTTTTTTTATTGTTTTACATAAATTCTATTGTATTTCTTTATTTTCCTGTATGTACCTGCAAGAAATGGAATCTCAGGGCAATATATGGCGACATATACGTACTTTGATAATAAACTTACTTGACTTTGATTTTATTATCACAGAGTTTTAAGGGAATTAAGGGCTATGTGGAAAAGGCAGATGGGCAATGGTGGAGCAGGCTGGATGGGCCAAATGGCCAACTCCTGCTCCCATTTGGATAGGGACAGGGTGGTGAAGAAAGCTTTTGGTACGCTGGCCTTTATAAATCAGAGCATTGAGTATAGGAGTTGGGATGTAATGTTAAAATTGTACAAGGCATTGGTGAGGCCGAATTTGGAGTATTGTGTACAGCTCTGGTCACCGAATTATAGGAAAGATGTCAACAAAATAGCGAGAGTACAGAGGAGATTTACTAGAATGTTTCCTGGGTTTCAGCACCTAAGTTACAGAGAAAGGTTGAACAAGTTAGGTCTTTATTCTTTGGAGCGTAGAAGGTTGAGGGGGGACTTGATAGAGGTATTTAAAATTATGAGGGGGATAGATAGAGTTGACGTGGAAAGGCTTTTTCCATTGAGAGTAGGGGAGATTCAAACAAGAGGACATGAGTTGAGAGTTAAGGGGCAAAAGTTTAGGGGTAACACGAGGGGGAACTTCTTTACTCAGAGAGTGGTAGCTGTATGGAACGAGCTTCCAGCAGAATTGGTAGAGGCAGGTTCGATTTTGTCATTAAAAAAAAAAATTGGATAGGTATATGGACAGGAAAGGAATGGAGGGTTATGGGCTGAGTGCGGGTCAGTGGGACTAGGTGAGAGTAAGCGTTCGGCACGGACTAGAAGGGCCGAGATGGCCTGTTTCCGTGCTGTAATTGTTATACGGTTATATTTCTTATGTTCTTATGACATGAAATTTGTTTTTTGCAGCAGCAGTAAAGTCTAAAAATCACAATAAATTACAAAATCGGTAAATAGTGCAAAATAAGCAGATTAATGAGTTTGTATTCATAGGTTCCTGGTCCTGAACTATTGTCAATTAATTTCCTTCTGAGACAAGGAGATTCCACAGATGCTGGAAATCCAGAGCAACATGCACAAAATACTGGAGGAACTCAGCAGGTCAGGCAGCATCGTTTGGACGGAAATGGACAGCTGACTTTTCAGGCTGAGATCCTTCATCAGGATATCATGAAGGGTCTCAGCCTAAAATGCCGAGACTGTTCAGTTCCCTCTATAGATGCTGCCAATTCCTTTCTTCCCACAGACAGGAGGAAAGGTATCAATAATGTGAAAGGACACAGAGAAAAAAGACAAAGGTGTTGCCAGGGCTTGAGGATATTAGTTATGAAGAAAGGTTGAATAGGTAGGACATTATCCCATGGATTGTAGGAGAATTAAGGATTTGATAGAGGTATAAAAATTATGAGGGGAATTGACAGGGTAAATGCCTTTCCCACTGAGGTTAGATGAGACAGGAGCTAGAGGTCTTGGGGTAAGGGAGAAAAGTGAAATGTTAGGGGGAACCTCAGGGGGAACTTCTACTCCGAAGGTGCTGAGAGTTGCCAGGGAAATGGTGGATGTGGGTTCGATTTGCAATATTTAAGAGAAATTTGGATAAGTACGTGGATGGGAAGGGTATGGAGGGCTCTGGTCCAGGCGTGGGTCGATGGGTTTAGGCAGAATAACAGTTCGGTATGGACTACATGGGCCGAAGAGGCCGTTTCTGTGCTGTAGTGTTCTATGACTCTATACCTGGGTCGTCGATTCCTTTCCTCCCGAGGTGCAAGAGATTCTGCAGATGCTAGAAACCTTGAGCAACCCCCCCACCCCACCTCGATTGCTTGTAAGGAGTTTGTACGTTCTCCCCGTGACCATGTGGGTTTCCTCCAGGTGCTCCAGTTTCACCATTAGGCCAGGTTAAGTCAATGGGTTGCTAGGCAGCGCAGCTCGAAGGGCCGGAGGGCCCTTATCTCTAAATAAATAAAATTACTGAAGGACCTCGGCAGTTCAAACAGCATCTATGGAGGGAAATGAACAGCTGGGTTTTCAGGTTGAGATCCTTAGATATCATGATGAAGGGTCTCAGCCCAAAATATCGAGACCATTCAGTCTCCCCCATAGATGCTGCCAGTTCCATTCCCTCACAGATTCTGCTCGACCCATTGAGTTCCTCCAGAGGATTGTTGGCTAGTCTAACCAGCAAACTGAATTCAGGTTCAAACCAGAATCTCAATCATGTTGCATAGACTTAAAATAAAGCACAAATGCCGTTGGTCCAGTTAGTAGCAACTCAGTGCTTCCAGTTTTAGTTCATGGAAATCAACTGAACCTGTTTAGAATGTATAATGTAATATCACCAACCCCTGCGACATTTGATAACTGCGAGCAAGTACGCTTGGAAAATGAATGTGATAGTTATCTCCATAGCCCATTTGTCAGTGATTGTGGACAACTAATTAGACTGAAGCCTTCAGATACATTTCTCACCTTGTTATTATCATCAGTTTTGTAAGTCTGCAAGGGTCATTGACTTGTTATCCACCAGGGTAAGAAGTCACAGTGGGTTGATAAACGATTAGAACATAGAATGTAGAACATTACAGCACAGTACAATGTTGTGCGGACGTTTTAATCTACAGTAAGATTAGTCTAACCCTTCCCTGCTACATAGCAGTCCATATTTCTATCATCCACGTGCCTCTCTAAGAGCTTCTTATATGTCCCCAATATATCTGCCTCTACCACCACCCCAGGTAGCATGTTCAATGCACTCCCCACTTCCTGTGTAAAAAACCTACCTCTGATACTTCCCTCCAATCACCTTCAAATTATGCCAACTCGTATTAGTTACTTCCATCCTGGAGAAAAAAAATCTCTGGCTGTTCACTCTGCTTATGCTCCTTACCATCTTATCCACCTCTATCAAGTCACCTCTCGTTCTTCTTTGCTCCAAAGAGAAAAACCTACCCTCATTATGAGGAACATATAGGACCATAAGACACAGGAGCAGAATTAGGCCATTTGGACCATCGAGCCTGCTCCACAATGCTGATTTATTATCCCTCACAACTCTATAGAGCTGCTCCCTATGACTACATGATCCTATAAGACATGCTCTCTAATCCAGGCAGCATCCTGGTGAATCTTCTCTGCACTCTCTCCAAAGCTTCCACATCCTTCCTATAATGAGGCAACCAGAACTGAACATAATACTCCAGGATTTTTCCTGGGCTCAGGTTGGTGGTGGCATTTGCTCTGTCTCCTCACAACGTCACCATTTTAGGTTTGTGGGCTAAAAAGCAAACAACATCACCAGAGTGACAGCAAGGGGCACGACATATCGAGTCATTCTAATTTTGTTGTTGAACTATAGCATTTCAGGAAACAAAAGACCATAAGATCAAAAGATATAGGAACAGAATTAGGCCATTTGGCCCACTGAGCCTGCTCTGCCATTTCATCATGGCTGATCCATTTCCCTCTCAGCCCCAATCTCCTGCCTTCTCCTCATATCCCTTCATGTTCTGACTAATCAGGGATCTATCAACCTCTGCTTTAAATATATCCAATGACTTGGACTCCACAGCTGACTGTGGCACCTCCCCTGGCTAAAGAAATGATTGAGATTGGAGTCTGCTGCACCAGTCTTTTTGACATCACTGGTATCTTTGCTAATTTGTCATTCTCATTTGTAACTTTTCACCCCATCTTGGATCTTTTCACTCTGACTCTGGCATTGTAGTGTAGCAGTTAGCATAATGCTTTATTGCACCAGCTGTAAGATCACGGTTCAATTCCTGCTGCTGTCTGTAAGGAGTTTATATGTTCTTGCTATGACTGTCTGGGTTTCCTCCGGGTGCCCTGGAGTCATCCAATCTACATTCCGAAGAAATACAGTTTAAGGTTAGTAAGTTATGGGCATGCTACGATGGCGCCAGATGCATGGTAACACTTGCAGGCTGCCCCCAGCACATCCTTGGACTGTGTTGCTCGTTGACACATGTAGTACATCTTACTATAAGTTTCAATGCTTTGATTTTAATGTGACAAGTAAAGCTCATCTCTTCTTTGTCAGGCCAAATCTGGTCTCATTTCAGGGTGATGCTGATGGAAGTGTAGCGGATAACAATGCTTTAGGTCATGCAGAACTATGCCATCACTCTCTTTTGACATGAGTGGCAGAGAATTTTCTAGTTGAGGCTGGGAGGGCAAATCTGTGGTTGGCGAGACTTGGAGCAAAGTCCAGATTTGGAGGCCCAATGTCTGTGGGACTGAGAATATTGGGACAAGAACTGAAAGCCTGCCCTGGGGTTGAAGGCCTGTCCTGGGGTTGGAGGCCTGTCCTGGGTGGGAGGCCTTTCCTGGGGCTGAAGGCCTGCATTGGGGTTGAAGGCCTGTCCTGGGGTTGGAGGCCAGTCCTGGGTGGGAGGCCTTTCCTGGGGTTGAAGGCCTGCCCTGGGGTTGAAGGCCTGTCCTGGGGTTGAAGGCCTGTCCTGGGGTTGGAGGCCAGTCCTGGGTGGGAGGCCTTTCCTGAGGTTGAAGGCCTGCATTGAGGTTGGAGGCCTGTCCGAGGGTGGGAGGCCCGTCTGGGTGTAAGGCAGGTGGGAAAGGCCTTTGTTTTGCTATTGCTGTGTGTTATGTTTTGTTGTTGCTTTTGTTGCTTGTGTTCTGCTGAACATGGTAGGCATGCTCTATAGGCTGCGGAATGTGTGGGAACACCTGTGGACTGCCCCGGTATGTCCTTTGGTGTGCTGGTTGCTATTGCAAGGAATGTGATTTGCTGTATGTTACAATGTACATATCTGTTAACACAAATGATGTATTTCACTGCATGTTTCAATGTACATTTGACAAATAAATCTGATTCTATTTCACTTTAAGGACTAGGAAGGGGCAAAAAGATTAATGAAATAAATAACTAAATATAAATATTTAACTAAATATTTTGAGTACTGTACTACTATATACTTACCATTATAATAATATATAATTAAAGTGTATAAAAGGATGTTAGTCTTCATTCAAGACCAATAAGTATCAAGGAGGTTGGAGAGACATGTTGGATTTTTTAGTCAAGTGTTTGGGGGCAAAGACACTGCAGAATGATACTGGGGCCAAAACAACTCAATCACAAAGAGAAGTTGCAAAGTACTTCTTCCTCCCACCCCTCCCCCCCCCCCCCACCATCTTATTCTGGCTTCTTCCCCCTTCCTTTCCGGTCCTGATGAAGGGTCTCAACCTGAAATGTCGACTGTTTATTCATTTCCATAGGTGCTGCCTGACCAGCTGAGTTCCCTCAGCATTTTATGTGAGTTACTCTGGATTGCCAGCATCTGCAGAAGCTCTTGTGTTTATGGTTTCCAGGAAACTACTCAGGATACCCAGTTACTGTATTAAGATTTTGTGTGTGTTGTTCTTTATAGGGATTTTCACCCTCTCACAAAAACTGGGATGTCTGGATGTTAATAAAGAGTAAAAGGATGACAACGTATAACATCATTGATAAAAGCCACAGGAAATTAACTAAAAATAATTCCAAAGAAATTGGGCTTTTCTCATTTCATTTACACTTTCATTTTCAATTCCCGCCACTGTCTGTAAGGAGTTTGTACATTCTCCCTGTGTCCGCATGGGTTTCCTCCAGGTGCTCTGGTTTCCTCCCACAGCTGAAAGACTTACTGGTTGGTAGGTTAATTGGTCCCTGTAAATTGTCCTGTGATTAGGCAAGAATTAAATCAGAGTGTTGCTGGGTGGTGCGACTTGAAGGGCCAGAAGAGTGTATACCGCATTGTATCTCAATAATTTTTTTTTAAAGTTAAGCTTTTCTCATTTCATTTACAGTTTCTGTTTGTAAGGAGTTTGTATTTCCTCCCCACAACCATGTGGGTTTCCCCCCAGTGCTCTGGTTTCCTCCCACATTCCAAAGACGTATGGGTTAGTAGGTTAATTGGTCTCATGGGTGTAATTAGCCAGAAATGGACCCTTTGGCCCATCTAGTCCATGCTAAGTCCATTTAAACTGCTTCCTCCCATCAGCCTGCTCTGGGATCGTGGCCCATTGTATCTCTACTATCCATGTACCTATCCAAACCAATCTGCATGAATTAGCAATTACAGCTTTGTGTATAATCTTTAATACTGATCAGAGGGGCTGGAAGTAGGGTGCCAGTAGTCAGCACGATACTATTGCAAGTTGGATGTCGGAGTTCAATTCTGATGGCCTCTGTGAGGAAGTTTCTACTACTACTGCTGCCGCCACATAGATAGCAAATTTCACGGCATATGCTGGAGATGTTAAATCTGATTCTTCCTGTGACCGTGTGGGTTTCCTCCGGGTGCTCCGGTTTCCTCCCACAGTCCAAAGATCTATCGGTTGGTAGTTTAATTAGTCTGTAAATTGCCCCGTGATTAGGCTCGGGTTAAATCGGTGGGTTGCTGGGTGGCACAGCCTGGAAGGTCAGAACAGCCTGTTCCCCGCTGCATCTCTAATAAACAAAATAAAATCCTGGAGGTGCAGCTGGGAATTTGGATCAAGGTGATCTTAATTCACTCTCGACTTTCCTCAGACAACAGACTGCAGTTTGCAAGTCTCCTCAGAAGCAGATGTTCTGTGCCAGCTGCCTGTGTTATTTCTCCTCCATTGGAGGTGAGAAGACTTTGCAGTCTGCTGCTCCTAATGTGTTGTGTATTGAAATTGGCCCCTCATTATTACTGAATATACTAATAGGCCTCAGGCAGTAGATGTGATAATTACAACGCAAGTACCTTAACTCAGCTGTTCTTTGTGGGGGTCTGGCTCTCAGCAACTCAATGAACAGTGGGCTTTCCTGTTTCTTTCAGCCAGTTCCTTTGGGCAGAGAATACAAAATGTGGAGAATCGCTGTAACATATCACATAACCGCACGGATTGCCCCGTTACTTGAGCACCACGAACACGTTTTCCTGAAGGTAAACAGTAAATCCGAATCGGGGTTAATATCACCAGTGTACGTTGTGAAATTTGTTGTTTTGCAGCAGCAGTACAACGCAATACATAATATTAATAAAATGATATAAACTACAATAAGAAGTAAATATATTACAATAAAATAAATAAATAGTACAAAAAGAGAGCAAAATTTTTAAAAATATTAGTGAGGTAGTGTTCATGGGTTCATTGGCCATTCAGAAATCTGATGGCAGAGGGGAAGAGGCTGTTCCTGAATCACTGAGTGTGTGCCTTCAGACTCCAGTCCCTCCTCCCTGATGGTAGCAATGAGAAGAGGGCATGTCCTGGGTGACGAGAGCCCTTAATGATGGATGGCACCTTTTAAGGCATTGCCTTTTGAAGGTGTCCTGGATCTGGGGAGGCTAGTGCCCACAATAGAGGTGGCTGAATTTGCAACCCTCTGCAGCTTTGTCCAATCCTGCTTCAATAAAAATAATCAAATGTGACCACAGTTTGAAGCTGCCTGAATCAGGGATACAGGATGTATTGAAAAGCTTAGCATGCTGCCTTGCCTCACACACAAAATGCTGGAGGAACTCAGCAGGTCATGTAGCATCTATGGAAATAAATAAATAGTAGACGTTTTGGGCTAAAATCTTTCATTTGGGCTACTCATCATATGTTTATGTTTCCATGCAAATTCAAGATTCAAAATTGTTCAACGTCATTTCAAGTACACACGTGTAAAGGAGAAAGAATGAGAATCAGGTTTAATACCACAGGCAGATGCCATGAAATTTGTTGATATGCGGTTTGCCCACAGAACTGCCACTGTTTCTTTCTGCTATAAACTCTATGGTCCATTCTCTGCAAACTTTAGAGACTGTTGTGCTCGAAAATCCAAGCTCAGCAGTTTCTGAGACACTCAAATCACCCCATCTGGCACCAACAATCATTCCACGGTCAGAGTCACTTAGATCACATTTCTTCCCCATTCTGATGTTTGGTCTGAACAACAACTGAACCTCTTGACCATGCCTGCATGCTTTTATACATTGAGTGGCTGCTACATGATCAGCTGATTAGATATCTGCATTAGCGAGCAGGTGTACAGTTGTATCTAATAAAGTGGCCACTGAGTTCAGATCAACACTCTGCAATGTCTCATTATTTAGATGAATATGCTTTGTTTTCATTTTTCTTTTCAAAATGGACCACTTTATATTATTGCAGATCATTCCCCAAATGCCAGATCTTTACTCACTCATTTCAGCTACCTTTATCAAACTTCAGTTCGTTTCCATCTTTTTGATCACATCCAGTATGGGAATTACAAGGCACCTGACCGAAAGATCCTACGAATGATTGTGAGGTTAAGAAAATCATCTGGAAGTCTCTCTCTTCCCTCATCCAGGATATGTACCAGCATTGTCAAGAATCTCTCTCATCCATCCCACAATCTCTTTGACATCCTACAGTCAGGCAGAGGTACCGCAGTATAAGAACAAGGACAATCGGGCTGGGTAAAAGCTTCTTCCACCAGACTGTAAGTCTTCTGATCACCCTGCAACTATTTAGACAGCATCAGTAGCTGCAACACCATTGTATATTTAACTAAATGTTATATACACACGTTATGTCAACTTGTATGTACATCTATAGAACTTCTTATCTGTTAAAAGCACACGAGTGAATCTGCAGATGCTGGAAATAAATTAAAAAACACAAAATGCTGGCAGAACTCAGCAGGCCAGACAGCATCTATGGGAGGAGGTAGTGATGATGGTTCGGGCCGAAATGCTTCATCATGACTTCTGATGAAGGGTTTCGGCCCGCAACGTCGTCACTACCTCCTCCCATAGATGCTGTCTGGCCTGCTGAGTTCTGCCAGCATCTTGTGTTTTTATTTTCTTATCTGTTAATATTATTTTAGCAAAGGTTCAAAGGTTCATGTTATTGTCAAAGTATGCTTGTACAATACAACTCTCTTATTCGTCTTCTCCAGATAGCCATGAATTACCCCATATACATGGGAGACATTGAAAGAAGAGACATCTACCCCTCCCTCCCCAAAAGAAACAAAACTTGCAAACCTCAAACACCCCCACCCCTTGCAAAAAAGTGACAATAGCATCAAACCCCCAACCTCCTTTCTCATACACAAAAACTAACAAATCGCGCACACAGAAAAATCAACACGATCACCAGACTCCAAATTCCCAACCCTTGCCTCTTACAAAAGCTAACATATCGCCCACCCAGAACTCCAACCCAGCAATCTGCAACACGAAAGTAATCAGAAAACTGAAGAAGAAACTACGGTCCAATAATCACATAAATCTTAGAATTTTGAAACCTTCCTCCCGTCAAAATTGAACTCAGTCCTTCCATGAAGAGCAGCCACCATGCCACTGACTTAGCTCCCAACCTGTTGACCTGTGACCTCTGTGGAGAGCAACCACTGACCTCCTCCACATTCCACTCGATGCTTCAATCTCTTTCGATGCTTCGAAATGGAATCGGTCATGGCCCCATTTATGTGCTTTATTCCACAGGAGTTACGCACAGTATGTGATAAATATGCCTTGTTTAGCACATTGGTCCCTGAGGAACATTGTTTCGATGAGCTGTATACATATGTACAGTGGAATGACAATAAACTTGAACTTTTGGTCATCTGCAAATCTTGCAGCATTGATTTATGCGAGTGGTTCATATCGTTGTATTTGGGTCCACCGGCGATCTTAGCGGCTCACCACTTATTACATCTTGCCAACCAGAAAAAGGCCCGCTCATACCTTCTCTGTTTCCTCTAAGCTGGCTGGTCTTTAAACCGCACTGATATCTTACCTCCATCATGGTAAGCATTTATTTTCCATAACAACCTTTAACGAACTATCTTATCACTTGCCTCCTAGAAATCTTGGTCCACCATTGGGTCCCATTTTAGCTACAGAGCAGCTATCTCTTCGGTGGAGAACTGGCCATAGACAACATGCTGAAGGATGTTAGGGCTATTTTCCCTCCAGCCCCAAACTCCTGCTTTCTCCCTGTATGCCCTCACTAATCAAGAATCTATTAACTTCTGCCTTAAATATATCCAATGGCTTAGCCTCCATAGCAACCCATGGTCAAAAATTCCACAGATTCGCCATTCTTTGGCTAAAGAAATTTCTCCTTATCTCCATTCTAAAAGGACACCCTTTATTCTGAAGCTGTGTCCTCTGGTCTTAGACTCCCCCACTATAGGAAATATCGTCTCCTCATCCACTCTGTTGAGGCCTTGCAACATTTGATAGGTTTCAATAAGGTTGCTCTTCATTCTTCTGAATTCCAGTAAGTACAGGCCCAGAGCCATCAAATGCTCCTCATATGATAGGACTTTCAATCCTGGAATCATTTTCATGAACCTCCTTTGAACCATCTCCAATGTTGGCACATGCTTTCTTAGAAAATGGGCCTAAAACTGCTCACAATACTCCAAGTGGGGCCTCACCAGTGCTTTATAAATTCTCAACATTACATCCTTGCTTTTAGTCTTTATGAAGGAACTCAGCCTGAAATGTTGACTGTTTATTCCTCTCCTTAGATGCTGCCTGACCCGCTGAGTTCTTTCAGCATTTTGTGTTTGTTGCTCTGGATTTCCAGTATCTGCAGAATCTCTAGTGTTTATGGTCAAGCATGATCCCCCTTTCACCCAATCATGTTGATTACATTGAATTTCTCGAAGTTTCTTTACAATGAAGAGATTAATGTATGAGGAGCGTTTGATGGCTCTGGGTCTGGACTTGCTGGAGTTTAGAAGAATGAGAGGGATCTCTTGAAATGTACCAAATCTTGGAAGGACTAAATAGAGTGGACCTGGAGAGGATGTTTCCAATAACGTCAGAGTCTAGGACGAGAGGGCACAGCCTCAGAACGCAAAGACATCCTGTGATCAATGTTATTCCACAGAGGTCTGTATTGGGACTGCTTCTTTTCACGATATATGCCAACAACTTGGATGATGGAATTGATGGATTTGCAGCCAAGTTTGCAGGGGAGAGGCAGATAGTGTTGAGGAAGTAGGTAGTCTGCAGAAGGACTTAGACAGATCTGGAGAATGAGCAAAGACGTGGCAGCTGGAAAATGGTGTAGGGCAGAGTATGGTCATGCACTTTGGTAGAAGGAATAAAGGTGTAGACTATTTTCTAAATGGGGAGAAATTCAGAAATCAGAGGTGCAAAAGGACTTAGGAGTCTTTGTGCAAGATTCTCTAAAGGTTAACTTGCAGTTTAAGTCAGTGGTAAGGAAAGCATATGCAATGTTAACATTCACTTTGAGAGTACAGTGTATTAGAAGATAAGAGCAAGGATATAAGCTGAGGTTTTACAAGGCATTGGTGAGACTGCAATATTGTGAGCAGTTTTGGACCAATATCTTCTCAACTTGTACAACTTTCATCCTCCTTTGCTCCAAAGAGAAAATCCCTGGCTCGGTCAACAATTCACTCTCAAAAATTTGAAACTTGTTTTCAAACATTATTATATAAGAAAATTATTGCAAGGGAAACTAACAAGGCTGCTGAAAATTTGAACAATGTACGGCATTGGAAGAATTTTAATGAGACTGCAATTAAAAAGGTGACACTACAGAATTGCAATGTTGATCTTCCACAACAAAACAGTTAAATTCTTTGCTGGCTTGTTTCACGCAGCAACATTTACACTTGAATCTGAAACAGTCACTGGCATTAAAGCAAGTGTTCATACCCTTGGGGTAACCTTCCTGTTCTAGGAGTAACGATCTGTGTGTTTGTGTCCATCTGCACATTTATGAAATGCACAGATAAAATATTCAGGTACACCCAGATCCCATGCATCAATCTCATCAGCAAATTCCTTTAATTCTCTGGAGATGGCATTTTGTAGGACCAGGCCGAGGGTACGTTGGCAGCTATTGAGCCACCCAGGACATCGCAGCTAATGTTGACACCGCTGTTATGTGATGCCTACAAATTACCACCTTCCTGCATCATTGCTTGTTTCCTTTTATTTCCTTACTAGTTTCTGTGCATTGTTATCAATGCTGATGTCTTTATTCCTTCACCTCATTGAACTCATGGTCTCTAAATTGGTAAGACCTGTTGCAAATTGGGAGATCACTTCGTCGAGCACCTCCACTCCATCCGCCAAAACTGGAACTTCCTGGTGGCCAAACATTCTAATTCCCATTCCCATTCTGGCACATCGGTCCATGGTCTCCTCTTGTGCCAAGATGAGGTCATCCTCAGGGTGGATGAGCAACACCTCACATTCTGTCTGGGTAGCCTCCAACTTGATGGCATGGATATCGATTTCTCCTTCTGGCAAAAGAAATTCCACCCCCTCTCCACCTCTTCTATCCCCACTCTGGCCTCTTACCTCATTTCACTTGCCTATCATGTCCCACTGGATCCCCTCCCCCTTCCCTTTCTCCTCTGGTCCGCTTACCTTTCCTTCCTCTCCAGCCCTTTTTATTTCCCACCCACCTAGCTTCCCCTGTCACCTTCTAGCTATCCTCTTTCCTCTCCCCCTACCTTTTTATTCTGGCTCCCCTTCCTTTCCAGTCCTGAAGAAGGGTCTCGACTGTTCATTTCCATAGATGCTGTCTGCCTTGCTAAGTCCCTCCACCATTTTGTGTGTGTTGCTATGTTTACCCAGTCTGCATGGTTTAATGAACCGTTGTTTTGAATTAACAAGTACAGTGGTGAACTGAATTAACACAAGAGTCCTATAGATCACATCACAGGAAATGCCAGAGGAACTCAGTCAGGCAGCATCAAAGTTCAAAGTAAATTTATTATCAAACTGCAGGCATTTCTTGCAGGCATTCACAGTAGAACAAAAATACTATAGAATCAATGGCTTTTCCCACTGACGTTGGATGGAACTCCAACTAGTGGGCATAGGTTAAGGGTAAAAGGTTTAAGGGGAAGATGAGGGGGAACTTCTTCATTCAGAGGGTTGTGAGAGTGTGGAATTAGCTGCCAAAGCAAATGGTGCATGTGAACTCATTTTCAACATTTCAGAGAAGTTTGGATAGGTATATGGGTGGTAGGGGTATGGAAGACTATGGTCCTGGTGCAGGTCCATGGGAGTAGGCAGTTTAAATGGTTTGGCACAGAACTGATGGGCTGAAAGACCTGTTTCTGTACTGTACTTTTCTATGACTCTGTGATAAACTACACACAAACCGAAGAGACGGACAAATAACCAATGTGCAAAAGAAGACAAGCTGTGCAAATAGAGAAAAAATAAATAATACTGTGAAGATGAGTTGTAGAGTCCTTGAAAGTGAGTCTGTAAGTTGTGGAATCAGTTCTCCGCTGGTGTGAGTGCAGTTTTCCATGCTGGTTCAGGAGCCTGATGGTTGAAGGGAAGCAGCGTATCATCGGACCAGAATGAAGGTATATCGGCAGCTGTTGAGCCACCCAGGACATTACAGCTAATGTTGATATTGCCGTCAGGTGATGCCCACACATTCCCACTCTCCTGCATCAGTAACAGGCATAATAAGTCTGTGTTATTTTATTGCCTTACTAGTTCCTGTACATTGTTATCAATATTTATGTTGTTATCGCCTTGTTGAATTCATGGTTTATCCAGTCTGCATCATTTAATTAGTCATTGCTTTGAATTAGCAAGTACACATCGACATTACCATGAACAATTCTGCAGACCAAGCACACAAAATGCTGGAGGAACTCAGATCAGACAGCATCTATGGAGTGGAATAAACAGTCAGATTTTTTGGGCTGAAATCCTCCATTAGAACGAGAAAGGTAGGGGGAGGAAGCCAGAATAAGGAGGCGGGGGGGGGGGGGAGTGAAGAACAAACTGGCAGGTTAAAGGTGAAAATGAATCTGTAGATTTCCACAAACAATTTGCGAAGAGTATGTTTGTTCTTCCGGTGACTGCGTGAGTTTCCTCCTGGTTCTCCAGTTCCCTCCCATGTTCCAAAGATGTACAGTTAGGGTTAGTGTGTTGTGGGCGTGCTATATCGTTGCTGGAATTGTGGCGACGCTTACTGGCTGCCCCATATTCCAAAGGCCTACACTTCAGGGTGAGTGAGTAGAGGGCATGCTATGTTGGCACTGGAAGAATGGCAAAACGTATGGGCTGCCCAGCACAATCCTTAATGATCTCATATAACAGAAATGACGAACTTCACTGTACAGTCGGCCCTCCTTATCCGCAGGGGATTGGTTCTGGGACACTCCCCGTGGATACCAAAAAACGCAGATGCTCAAATCCCTTATGTAAAATTGTGTAGTATTTGCATATAACCTGTGCACATCCTCCTGTATACTTTAAATCTTCTCTGGATTACTTATAATACCTAATACAATGTAAATGCTATGTAAATAGTTGTTATACTGTATTGTTTAGGGTATAATGACAAGAAAAAAAAGTCTGTACGTGTTCAGTACAGACGCAACTATCGCCGCTCTTCTAGGAATGCTGATGCTGCCTTGGCATCAGCCGATACCGATTCTCCCACAACCTTTAAGTTCTTGAGGCTATAGAGCTTTACACAGCCAGACAGCCATCCCTTACTAGCCTTAAACTCCTTCCTCTTGCTCACAACACAAGTAGCGAATGAACGAGATGCGAGGCGAACAATGCTCAACTTCCGGGTTTTCCTGATCCGCGGTTGGTTGAATCTGCGCATGCGGAACCCGCAGATAAGGAGGACCGACTGTACATGCGACAAATAAACCTGAACTTCTTCTTCATCCCAGTTAAGAATTTAAACTATATTGTGGCACAGTAGAATAGTGGTTAGCACAACACTTTACAGTACCTGGTTCAATTCCTGGTTCAATCCTGGTTCAATTCCCACCGCTGTCTGGAAAGAGCCTGTACATTCTCCTCATGATCATGTGGGTTTCTTCTGAATGCTCCAGCTTCCTCCCATGTCCAAAAAGGTACCAGTTGGGAGGTTAAGTGATCATTGTAAATTGTCCTGTGATTAGGCTAGGATTAAATCAGGAAGTGCGGCTTGAAGGCCAGAAGGGCCTATTCCACGCTTTACCTCAATAAATAAATAAATAAATAAACGTGGTCCTTTTTCACAAGGAATTTTAAGTACAAGTGTACAGATGTGTGACTCCAGTTATATAGCGTGACATATTGTGCACAGGTCTGGTCTCCCTAATGAACGAGACAACTTTCAGTAAAGGGGAGTGCAGTGAAAGTTCACTGAGTTGAGTTACCAGGTTTGTTAAGAGATTAGGCCTATGTGTTCTTGAGTTTAGGAGAATGGGAGATGATCCCATTAAAAGATATAAGATTCTCATGGGGACTGGTAGGTTAAATGAAGAGTTGATAGCTCCTCTCAGTGTGTTACATCCTTTAGGTAAGCGGTTGCCATTCAGAGAAGAGAAGAACACTCGTAAATCTTTGAAATAAAGATAAAGATAAAGATAACAGTAGTTAATCTTACCAATTCCTGAGGCAGGAGAGACTCGGACTTGTTTGTTGACTGTATTGAAGAGATCTGATGTCAAGGTACACGTGGTCAGTGCAGGAAAGAGGATTACAGATGAACATAAGGGTTCATCTTGTTTATTATGAACATCATTGTTCATCATATTGTTATCATGAACATCATGATATTGTTCATCATGAACATAAGGATGAACATAAGATGTTCGCGGGGGGCGAACATAAGTGGAGATGTGGAGAAAGCGAACCAGCTGAACAACTTCTTCAACAGGTTCGACAGCTCAATCTCATCCTCACCGCAGAAATCCACACCAGGCTTACTTCCCTCACAGGAAAATAGCCACTCACAGGAGACCTTGCCCATGCCCAGGATTACGGCTGCACAGGTGGAAGGTCAACTGAGGAAGATCTGTACCAGCAAGGCGGCTGGACCGGATGGAGTTTCCCCACGATTACTGAGGGCCTGTGCGACTGAGCTGGGAGAACCACTACAGTGCATCTTCAACATGAGCCTGGAGCAGAGAAGAGTACCCAGACAGTGGAAAACATCCTGTATTGTCCCGGTACCGAAGAAACCACAACCAATGGAGTTGAATGACTTCAGACCTGTTGCCTTGACGTCGCACGTTATGAAGACCATGGAGCGGCTGATAATACAGAATCTGAGGCCACAAACCAGGCACGCCCAGGATCCTCTTCAGTTTGCGTATAAGGAGAAGGTGGGAGTGGAGGATGCTATCACGTATTTGCTGCACAAATCACTCTCTCACCTAGAGGGGGTCAGTTGTGCTGTGAGGATTACATTCCTTGACTTCTCTAGTGCCTTTAACACCATCCAGCCCAAGATCTTAAGGCACAAACTAACGGAGATGGGAGTAGACTCTCACATGGTGGATTGGATAGTGGACTACTTGACAGATAGACCTTAGTATGTGCGGTTGGGAGACTGTAGGTCTGACACGGTGGTCAGCAGCACAGGGGCGCCACAGGGAACCGTACTCTCTCCGGTCCTGTTCACCCTGTACACATCAGACTTCCAATATAACTCGGAGTCCTGCCATGTGCAGAAGTTCGCTGATGACACGGCCATAGTGGGGTGTGTCAGGAATGGACAGGAGGAGGAGTATAGGAAACTGATACAGGACTTTGTGATATGGTGCAACTCAAACTACCTGCGTCTTAATATCACCAAGACCAAGGAGATGGTGGTGGACTTTAGGAGATCTAGGCCTCATATGGAGCCAGTGATCATTAATGGAGAATGTGTGGAGCAGGTTAAGACCTACAAGTATCTGGGAGTACAGTTAGACGAGAAGCTAGACTGGACTGCCAACACAGATGCCTTGTGCAGGAAGGCACAGAGTCGACTGTACTTCCTAAGAAGGTTGGCGTCATTCAATGTCTGTAGTGAGATGCTGAAGATGTTCTATAGGTCAGTTGTGGAGAGCGCCCTCTTCTTTGTGGTGGCGTGTTGGGGAGGAAGCATTAAGAAGAGGGACGCCTCACGTCTTAATAAGCTGGTAAGGAAGGCGGGCTCTGTCGTGGGCAAAGTACTCGAGAGTTTAACATCGGTAGCTGAGCGAAGGGCGCTGAGTAGGCTACGGTCAATTATGGATAACTCTGAACATCCTCTACATAGCACCATCCAGAGACAGAGAAGCAGTTTCAGCGACAGGTTACTATCGATGCAATGCTCCTCAGACAGGATGAAGAGGTCAATACTCCCCAATGCCATTAGGCTTTACAATTCTACCGCCAGGACTTAAGAACTTTTTAAAAGCTATTATTAATGCTTTTTGAGATAGTGATTTAGATGCATATCATATTTTTACTGAGTTAAGTATTGTATGTAATTAGTTTTGCTACAACAAGTGTATGGGACATTGGAAAAAAGTTGAATTTCCCCATGGGGATGAATAAAGTATCTATCTATCTATCTATCTATCTATCTATCAATCAGTAAAGATCTTATTGAATTGTAGAACAGGGACAAGAGATCAGACCATCTACTGCTGCTTCAGTTTCCGAATCAGAATCAGGTTTAATATCACTGACATTGTTTTTGTTGTTTTTCCTTTCTGCGGCATGTAGTGCATCGGGCAGCAATGTTGCTGTTTTAGCATTTTTGTCATTTTTTTTAACGAGGCCAAGTTGCTAGCTCAAGGCTCAACCCAACACGGACGGAAAGCGTGCCAGGAACCGCCGAATTCGAACGCAGTACCACGTGCCTCAAAGTCTGGAGCGGATGCCAGAACACCATCGGCTGGCTTCACTGATGTATGTTGGGAAATTTGCTGTTTTGCAGCAGCAGTACAGTTTAATACATAAATAATACTATAAATTACAATAAGAAATATGTATAAACATTAAATAAGTAGTGCAAAAAGAGAATAAAAATAGTGAGGTGGTGTACTTAGGTTCATTACTCAGAAATCGGATGGCAGAGGGGAAGAAGCTGTTCCTAAAACATCGAGTGTGTGGCTTCAGGCTCCTGTACCTCCTCTTTGATGGTAGTAATCAGAAGAGAGCAGGTTCTGGGTGATGGGTGTCACTTGTTTGAGGCATGGCCTTTTGAAGATGTCCTCGATGGTGGGGAGGCCAGTGCTCCGATGGAGCGGGCTGTTTGGAAACCTCTGCAGCTTTTCCTGATCTTGTGCGATGTCTCCTCCATATGAGAAGGTAATACAACCAGACAGAATGCTCTCCCCAGTCAGTATTCCTATGTGTTTTGAACTCTGATGATCTTTGTTAAACTTTACTACAACAAGGAGACAATGTCTCCAGGATACAAAATACAGTGGAGGTGGAAGAAAACGACAAGGAATGAGGTTGAACACAATTTCCTGGACAGTTTCAATCACCTCCTTTGTTCAGTGTCTGAACAATTCACACATACCTTCCATGAATGGGAACAAACAAAGTCTGCGACTATTCCTCAGTGTCCTCCACCATGCCACTAGCTTCCCAGCAGGGAATCCTGCAGGAATCAGATACATGGCCAAGCATGCATATTGCAAGATGTGTAATCCTGTCATTATTTGTTATTTTCATTGTCCAGACACAGTTCTTCCTGTAAGCGCAACACAGCTGTGAGAAGGTTTCCACTGGCTTCAACCCAAGGTGTGTGTCACAGTGTTATCAGGAACTGCCAAAGATATTTTCTATTCCTGCTAGAACATAGAACAGTACAGCACAGTACAGGCCCTTCGGCCCACACTGTTGTAACAACTTTATATCATTCTCTAACATGCCCTCCATTTTGCTTTCATCCATTCGCTGGTCAGAATCAGAGTCAGGTTTATTATCACTGGCATGTGTCTTGAAATTTGGTAACTTAACAGCAGCAGTTTAATGCAATACATAACATAGAAGAAAAAAATAAATAAGTATATCAATTACAGTATGTGTATATTGGAGATTTAAAATTGTGCAAAAACAGAAATAATATATATTAAAAAAGTGAGGTAGTGTTCATTTGTAATGAGGTAATGTAATGATGGTAACAGTGAGAAAAGGGCATGCCCTGGGTGCTAGGGGTCTTTAATAATGGACACAACTTTTCTGAGACACTGCTCCTTGAAGATGTCCTGGGTACTTTGTAGACTAGTATCCAAGATGGAGCTGACTAAATTTATGACGCTCTGCAGCTTCTTTTGGTCCTGTGCAGTAGCCCCTCCATACCAGACAGTGATGCAGCCTGTCAGAATGCTCTCTATGGTACATCTATAGAAGTTTTTGAGTGTTTTTGTTGACATGCCAAATCTCTTCAAACTCTTAATGAAGTATAGTCGCTGTCTTGCCTTCTTTATAGCTGCATCGGAATGTTGGGAGCAGGTTAAGTCCTCAGAGATCTTGACACCCAGGAACTTGAAACTGCTCACTCTCTCCACTTCTGATCCCTCTGTGAAGATTGGTATGTGTTCCTTCTTCTTACCCTTCCTGAAATCCACAATCAGCTCTTTGGTCTTACTGACATTGAGTGTGAGGTTGTTGTTGTGACACTACTCCACTAGTTGGCATATCTCACTCCTGTACGCCCTCTCGTCTCCATCTGAGATTCTACCAACACGAGTCCCTTCGATCTTCCAAGTGTATCTGTCTCTACCACTTTCCTTTCTGTATAAAAAACCTGCCTTTGCCATCCCCCCATACTTTCTTCCAATCACCTCGTAGTTATATCCTCTCATATTAGCCATTTCTGCCCTAGATAAAAAGGCGCTGGCTGTCCACTCTATCTACACCTCTGATTAAAGCTGAACTGAGGTGGTGGGGCTTAGGCCTGAGAGTGTAGCAAAGTGGTCTCAGAGTGAGAAACGACCCGAGGCTTGGATGATTTAAGCACCAGGCCAGATTGAAAAGGTTTGGGTGTCAGAGCCAGAGGCAAGGGATGGGCCTGTTTAGCTCACTGCTCTGCAAGGTTTACCCATCCCTGTGCTGAACTGATGCTGTGGCCTGCAACTAACGGCTTCGTGGCTGTGGACTCACTTCTGTGAACTTCAGGTTTTGTTGTTTCTTTTCTCTTCTCTGCACTCTGGGTGTTTGAGTCTTCTATATTTTAATGGGTTCTATTGGGTTTCTTTGTTTTGTGGCCACCTATAAGGAGATGAATCTGAAGTTTGTTTGATGTACAGTATATATACTTTGATAATACATGAACTTTGAACTTCGAACTTATCATCTTATATACCCCTATCGAATCTCCTCTCATCCTCCTTCACGTGAAAGAGAAAAGCCCTAGTTTGCTCAACCTTTCCTCGAATCTAGACAGCATCCTGGTAAATCTCCTCTGCGCCCACTCTAAAGCTTTCACATCCTTCATATAAAGGGGACACCAGAAATGAACACCATATTCTAAGCAACACACACAAAATGCTGGTGGAACGCAACAGGCCAGGCAGCATCTATAGGGAGAAGTACAGTCGACGTTTTGGGCCAGGAACATTATCTTGCAGTTCTCAAACTCAACTAATGAAGACCAATTCAACATATGTCTTCTTAACCACCGTCAACTTGGAAGTAATGAGAGATCAATAGATGTGAACCCCAAGTGTAGTCTAACCAGGTTATATAGAGCTGCAACACTACCTCGCAGCTCTTCAACTCAATCCCCCCAAGGCCAACACAATACCCCAATCAACATTCAAAGTAAATTTATTATCAAAGTACATCACTTTCTTGTGGGCATTCATATAAAAAACAAAAACACAGTAGAGTCAACGAAAAACTGCAGATAACAAGACGGACAAACAATCAATGTGCAAAAGACAGCAAACTGTGTAAATAGAAAAAAAACAAATTAATACCAATAAACAAATAAACAATCAATACCGAGAACATGAGATGAAAAGTCATTGAAAGATTATCTGGATGCTGATAATCCAGAGCAACACACACAAAATGCTAGAGGAACTCAACAGGTCAGACAGCGTCTATGGAAACGAATAAACTGTTGATGTTTTGGGCCAGGACCCTTCATCGGAACCTACAAAACTGTGCAAAAGTCTTAGTTGGCGTATATACATAGCTAGGGTGCCTATGACTTTTGCTTAGTACTGTATTTCTCATCATGGAGTGGAGAAAGAGTTTGTAAATTTGGCAGGAGCAAACAATGTTGGGAATGGCTAAGGTGGAGAGTCATGGACAGGTGGCAGAGAAGGAGTGCCAGGAGCGGAGGTGGCACAGGTGCAGACACACCCAGCCCTGAGACCCCAGGCAAAGTAATTTAATTCCAGACAATTGGTTTATTGATCATTACAGAATGTCTCTCTGGTACTTCCCACTTACTCCCCTCTCCTTTCCCATTTTCCCAGCCATGATTCCCCTCTCCCTGTCCCCTTCCCACTCTCAGTCCACAATAGAGACCCATATCAGAATCAGGTTTATTATCACTCACACGTCATGAAATTTGTCTTCTTGTTTTGTAGCAGCAGTACAGTGCGATACATAAAATTACTACAGTACTGTGCAAAAGTCTTAGGCACCCAAGCTATATATTTGTGCCTAAGACTTGCATAGTCCTGTACATATCCCTAACATATCTGCCTCTCCACTACTTCTTTTTCTATAAGAAGCCAAGGAAATGGAATGCTCACTTGGCTGGGAAAACATGGAACCAATCCTTTCAATTTCATTCGCCCTGATCTCCCATCTTTCTCTAGTCTCCCTCATACCTTCCTCCACAGGAGTGTGAGCTGACTCAATGTTCATTCCTCCAGCCACCGAATCTCCTGAAGAAGGCAAATAACACAGAGGGGAAACATTCACCTAGCTCGCGAAAGGCTCTGAGATCTTTCTCGTATGTGAAAAAAATTTCTTTAAAGATGCCAATTTCTCTCAGTTATGGAGAGAATGGGTCTTGAGGACCTGAGTTATGGGGAAAGGACGTTATTCTCCACAGCACAGGAGAATGAAGGGAAACTTGGTAGAGGCAAACTGAATTTGAAGGGTACAGACAGGGCAAGTGCAAGCTGGCTTTTAAGACTGAAGTTGGGTGAGACTAAAATAGAGGTCTTAAGTTGAAGGTGAAAGGTGAAATATTTAAGGGGAAAATTTTCACTTAGAGGGATTCACACCACCAGATTCAGGAACAATTTTTAACCCCTCAACCATCAGGCTCCTGACCAGAGGGGATAACTTCACTCAACTTCACTTGCCCCATCACTGAACTGTTCTCGCAACCTCTGGATTCACTTTCAAAGACTCTTCATCTAATGTTCTCGATATTTATTGCTTAACTATTATTTATTATTTTTTTTTCAGCTCAAGCTGGTACAACCTGAGGTACAGGCATAGCCAAGTACACTCATTTCTCAATTGCTAGGAATTTTCGGACTATTCTAGTGGTGTTTAGTATTGCGGCTTTCTGAAAATTTACATAAGTTTTACAGTATAGGCCTAATTGTTTAATGCTATTGTGTTGTGACTTTGGAATGATACCAGTTGTAGATATTACCATTGGGACAATGTATACCCTGTTCAAGTTCCATAGTCTCTCAATTTCCTTTTAATTCAGCATATTTCTGGAGTTTTTCACTTATAGATTTCTGTATCTTAAGTGTGCTTGGAATGGCTATATCTATTAAATAAGTTGTTCTTGCTTGTTTATACTGTAATAAAATATCTGGACAGTTAGTTTAAATTGCCCTTTTTCTAATAACGGATCATAATATAATTTGTGGTCTCCGACTCTTTAGCTGGATCAGGTGTGCACTTATAGTAAGGTATGGTGTCTTTTATGCGTTTGTATTTTAAAGCAAGATTTTGGTGAATGATTGATTGTGCCTGTGTAAGTATTCCGACTGAGTTAAACTGCTTCAGGATCCTGTAATGCGTTGGGTTGTTTCTGGTTTCTCTTAACATTTTCTGCATTTATTGTCTTGAATGTGTAGGTCTCTTATGAAATATCTTTGATAACCTTTTGGACTAACCACCTGATCCTGTATTGCCACAAAGAACCTGTCTGTTTCTGGGAAGAGGTCTCCAACTCTGAGCTGGGCGTTCGATGCTTCCTTGTCGACATCTAGTCTCTTCCATGGAAGGTCATGCTTTAGCTTTGGTTAACATTTTCTGATAATTTCTTCATTTTTCTGGGTTCTGATTTCACTTAAATTTAGTGGTGCATATATCTTAGCATTATTATTATTATTCTTTTTGTATTTGCAAAGTTTGTTGTCTTCTGCACATTGGTTGTCTGCCTTGTTGGTGCAGTCTTTCATTGATTCTATTATGATTATTGTGTCTATTGAGTACACCTGCAAGAAAATGAATCACAGTGTTGTCTCTGGTGACGTAAATGTACTTTGATAATAAACTTACTTTGAAGTTTTTGGTGAGAGTGTGGAATGAGTTGCCAGCAGAATGGGATAATGCAGGTCCAATTTAAGTGAAGTTTGGATAAGTGTGTGGATGGGAGAGGTATGAAGGGCTATGGCCAGGTGCAGACCGATGGGACTAGGAACAACAACAGTTTGACATGGACTAGATGGGCTGAAGGGCCTGTTTCTGTGCTGTAGTCCTCCATGACTCAACATTGTAATGATAGATGCAGAAAGAGGACGTGCAGTCACGTTAAACTGAAAGAAAAAAAAACAAATTCAACATTCATTGAAACATAGAAACATAGAAAACCTACAGCACAATACAGGCCCTTCAGCCCACAAAGTTGTGCCGAACATGCCCCTACCTTAGAAATTACTAGACTTCCCCATAACCCTCTATTTTTCCAAGCTCCATGTACCTATCCAAAAGTCTCTTAAAAGACCCTATCGTATCCGCCTCCACCACCGTTGCCGGCAGCCCATTCCACACATTCACCACTCTCTGAGTAAAAAACTTACCCCTGACATCACCTCTGTACCTACTCCCCAGCACCTTAAAACTGTGTCCTCTTGTGGCAACCATTTCAGCCCTGGGAAAGGGCCTCTGACTATCTACACGATTAATGCCTCTCATTATCTTGTACACCTCTATCAGGTCACCACTCATCCTCTGTCGCTCCAAGGAGAAAAGGCCGAGTTCACTCAACCTATTCTCATAAGGCATGCTCCCCAATCCAGGCAACATCCTTGTAAATCTCCTCTGCATCCTCTCTATGGTTTCCACGTCCTTCCTGTAGTGAGGTGACCAGAACTGAGCACAGTACTCCAAGTGGGGTCTGACCAGGGGCCTATATAGCTGCAACATTACCTCTCGGCTCCTAAATTCAATTCCATAATTGATGAAGGCCAATACGATGTATGCCTTCTTAACCACAGAGTCAACCTGTGCAGCTGCTTTGAGAGTCCTATGGACTCGGACCCCAAGATCCCTCTGATCCTCCACACTGCCAAGACTCTTACCATTACTAGTCTTACTATACAAAGTATAGTAAGAAAGTCTTACTATATTACAAAGTCTTACTATATTCTGCCATCATATTTGACCTACCAAAATGAACCACTTCACACTTATCTGGGTTGAACTCCATCTGCCACTTCTCAGCCCAGTTTTGCATCCTATCAATGTCCCGCTGTAACCTCTGACAGCCCTTCACACTATCCACAACACCTCCAACCTTTGTGTCATCAACAAACTTACTAACCCATCCCTCCACTTCCTGATCCAGGTCATTTATAAAAACCACTAAGAGTAAGGGTGCCAGAACAGATCCCTGAGGCACACCACTGGTCACCGGCCTCCATGCAGAATATGACCCATCTAAAACCACTCTTTGCCTTCTGTAGGTGAGCCAGTTCTGGATCCACAAAGCAAAGTTCCCTTGGATCCCATGCCTCCCTACTTTTTCAATAAGCCTTGCATGGGGTACCTTATCAAATACCTTGCTGAAATCCATATACACTACATCTACTGCTCTTCCTTCATCAATGTGTTTAGTCACATCCTCAAAAACTTCTATCAGGCTCTCGACAAAGCCATGCTGACTATTCCTAATCATATTATACCTCTCCAGATATGCATAAATCCTGCCTCTCAGGATCTTCTCCATCAACTTACCAATCACTGAGGTAAGACTCACTGGTCTATAATTTCCTGGGCTATCTCTACTCCCTTTCTTGAATAAAGGAACAACATCCATAACCCTCCAATCCTCCAGAACCTCTCCTGTCCCCATTGATGATGCAAAGATCATCGCCAGAGGCTCAGCAATCTCCTCCCTCGCCTCCCACAGTAGCCTGGGGTACATCTCATCCAGTCCTGGTGACTTATCCAACTTGATGCTTTCCAAAAGCTCCAGCACATCCTCTTTCTTAATATCTCCATTGGTTAGGGATTTTTCAATTATTCCAACCCCATGCTAAATTCAGAAACAAATTTACCCCCAGGAAGTTATAGAAATGTCCTGCGATTTAGTAATACATGTGGATTGAGGGAAAAGCAAACATTACAAATTGGTGACTTGTCTGCAGCCAGATTTCTACGGATACTTCAGGTAGGGACAGAATCCAGTGATTGAGTACATCATTATTTTCACTAAAATGGATTTTGCCTTTCCTGTGTGACCCTCACAATTGTTATTGATGCACCATAGAATGCACCCTATTTGAATGCATGTAGTTAAATATGTGACCATAAGAAACTGCAGAGAGTTGTGGACACAGTTGAGAGTTCTGTCATAAATGACAGAAACCAGCCTCCCTCCATGGATTCTGTCTTCACTTCTTGCTGTCTCAGTAAAGCAGCCAGTATAATCAATATCCTCACCCACACTAGATATTCCCTCTTCTTTCCTCTTCAATTGAGCAGAAGATACAAAAGTCTTTATCTCGTGCCACCAGGCTCAAGGACAGCTTCCACCCCACTGTTATACACTATCCTGACCCTCCATCACAGAGGCCTGTCTTCGATCAATTTAGTCTATTTTACATAGTATCAGGGAATGTCTGAAACCACTGATCCTTGTGCTCAAAACCGACTGAGTCACAAACCCACTGACATCTCTGCCAGGTAACGTTGTCATTAGCACAATGCTTTATAGCGCCAGTGATCACTGATTGGGGTCCAATTCCCACTGTTACCTGTGAGAAGTTTGTACGTTCTCCTTGTGATTACTTGTGTTTCCTCTGGGTGCTCCAGTTTTCTCCCACATTCCAAAGACATAGAGTCACAGTTAGTGAGTCATGGGCATGCTCTGCTGGCACTGGAATTGTGGCAACACTTGCGGGCTGCCCAGAACAAATCTCACTGATCTGATTTGATGCAAACAATGTTTCAGAAGGAGGAAACTAAGATGATTCTCCCAATGGACATCTGGCTGAAGATGATCTGGGCAGCACTCCTGATCAAGGACCACGATTAACAAAGATAGGGATATTCATAGATTCCTTACCCCATTAGTTTAGATACAGCATGGCAACAGGACCTTCTGGTCCAATGAGCTGTGTTTCCTAGTTGCAACCATATGACAAATTAACCTGCTAACCACTATGTCTTTGGACTGTGGGGGGAAACCAGAGCACCTGGAGGCAACCAATGTGTTCACAGGGAGAACATACAAATTCTTTAGACAGTGTGAGCTGAACCCAGATCATTGGTGCTGTAATAATGGTGTGCTCTACGCTGGCATGCCTCCCAATCAGGGTTGAACTTTAAGACTAATTGGGAGATTACACCTCATCTCCCTTTTCTATATCGTGCAGTTCCCACTTATTTTTTGTCATTGAATCATATAGCACTAAAACACAATCAAAGGTCCTTTAGCCCATCTAGTTCATGCCAAACTATTATTCTGCCTAGTTCCATCATTACCCTCCATACCCCTCCCATTCATGTACTTACCCAAATTTCTCTTAAATGTTTAAATCCAACCCACATCCATCACTTCTGCTGGCAGCTCATTCCACACTCTGACCACCCTCTGAGCAAAGAGGTTCCCTCCCCCTCATGTTCCCCTTAAGCATTTCACCTTTCATCTTTAACCCATGACCTCTAGTTCTAGTCTCACCCACCCTCAGTGGAAAATCTCACAGTGCAAGGGGCCCACAGTTGTTTTTCCCTGTGACTACTTTCTGGCTGTTCTCCCTTGTAAGTGAAAAAAAAGGTGCCTTCTGCTTGGAAGTGAGTAGCATTCAAGCATGCTGGCTGTAAGCCACCCCTCTGGGGTTGGGTTTTGATCGAATCTCCTGGAGGTGCGATCGCTTAGCTGCTGCATATTGTTTTCCAGTTTAGCTGCATATAATCCTGTGATGTAGCTCTTCAGCTTGGCACACTGGTATGTGCTGTGTGGGCACACCTGGTGATTACTGTTCTATGTTCCTCTGTGAACCAAGGTTACAGTACCTACAAATGTTGGAACATATAAATACGAACAGAATTGATGATAATATCTCCTCCTCACTGGCGATCAACACTGATGCACCTCAGAGGTGTGTGCTTAGCCCACTGCTCTGTTCCCTCTATATCCATGACCGTGTGGCTAGGTATAGCTCAAATACCATCTATAATTTGCTGATGATGCAACCATTGTTGGTAGAAGCCCAAACAAGAGAAAATCTGCAGATGCTGGAAATCCGAGCGAGCGACACACATAAAATTCGGCCCGAAATGTCGACTGTGCTTTTTTCCGTAGATGCTGTCTGGCTTGCTGAGTTCCTGCAGCATTTTATGTGTGCTGCTTGGTAGAATCCCAGATGGAGATGAGGGGGGATACAGGAGTAAGATATACCAGCTGGTTGAGTGGTGTCGCAGCAACAACCTTGCATTCAATGTCAGTAAGACAAAAGAGCTGATTATGGTCTTCAGGAAGGGTAAGATGAGGGAACACGAATCAATCATAGAGGATTCAGAAGTGGAGAGGCAGAGCAATTTCAAGTTCCTGAGTGTCAAGATCTTTGAGGAACTAACTTGGTCCCAACATATCGATGCAGCTAGGCAAGACAGTGGCTATACTGTATTTCATTCGTAGCTTGAAGAGATCTGGTTTGTCACTTAAAACATTCAAAAACTTCTACAGATGTACCATGGAGAGTATTCTGACAGGCTGCATCACTGTTTGGTATGGGGGGTGGGGACTAGTGCACAGGACTGAAAGAAGCTGCAAACAATTGTAAAATTAGTCAGCTCCATCTTGGGTACTAGCCTCCGTAGGATCCAAGACATTTTCAAGGAGTGGTGCCTCAGAAAGGCAATTATTCAGGACCCCTGACACCCAGGACATGCCCTCTTCTCATTGTTAACAGGAAGGAGTTACAGAAGCCTGAAGGCACACACTCAGCGATTCAGGAACGTTTGTTTCCCCTCTGTCATCCGATTCCTAAATGGACATTGAACCCATGAACACTGCCTCACTTTATATTACATTTTTTCACAGTATTTGTAATCTATTTAATATACATATACTGTACTTACTGTAATTGATTACTTATTTTCTTTCTATATTATCATATATTGCATTGAACTGCTGCTGCTAAGTTAACAAATTTCACGACACATGCCGGTCATGATAAACCTGATTCTGATAGGATCTTGATTAGTAAGGGCATCAAATGTTACAGGTTGAAGGCAGGAGAACGGGCTTGAGAGAGATAATAAATCAGCCATGATGGAATGAGAGAGCAGATTGGGTGGCCCAAAAGCTAATTCTCCTCCTATATCTTATGCTCTTATGCATTCAATGCTATGAACTGCACAACTGGTTTCCTAAATCTCTCTCTCATTTATTTTCATAATTTTTCTTTCTTATCTGCCTCCTGTGCTTCTGATGCCATTTATTACAGTACTGTGGAGGTATAGGCACTATATTGAGTGGCTTTGTGTATTTTCTAGTTTATGGACAAAAAGCAGCCTATGGATGTCTGTAAAAATGGAACCTGAGGACAGCCTGTATTATTAATCCAAACATTTTCATTAATAATCTGAACCTCTGCATCAATGCTGCTTGACTTGCTGAGTTCCACCAGCATTACGTATGTCTTGCCCCAGCATCTGCAAAATCGCTCTTGTCACAGACAAAATTCTTACTTTCTTTCTTTCAACATACTGAGGTGTGCATTTTTTCGGAGACTATTGACTACAATGCGGCCACAGTACCATAATGTTTAACACAAGATTACCACCGCTGTATGTAAGGAGTTTGTATGTTAACCCCACTGGTTTCCCCTGAGTGCTCCAGTTTCCTCCCACAGTACAAAGGCTTACGGGTTGGGATTCATCATCATTGTCATCATGTGCATTGTCGTATGACGTGGACGATCATGGTCTTTCCATGACCATCATCGTTCTTGGCAGATTTTTCTACAGAACTGGTTTGTCATTTGCCTTCTTCTGGGCAGTGTCTTTACAAGACGGGTGATCCCAGCCATTATCAATACTCTTCAGAGATTGTCTGCCTGGTGTCAGTGGTTACATAACCAGGACTTGTGATGTGCACCAGCTGCTCGTACGACCATCCACCACCTGCTCCGGTGGCTTCACGTGACCCTGATCGGGGGGCTAAACAGGTGCTACTTGCCCAAGGGTGACCTGTAGATTCGTAGAGGGAAGGAGCGCCTTACACATCCTTTGGTAGGGACATATCTCACAGGGTTAGGACTAGGATTGGTAAATTTTGGGAATGTTATGTTGACTCTGGAAGTGTGGCGACACTTGCACATCCTCACACTGTGATGATCTTTGACACAAATTTTGCATTTCACAGTATGTTTCAATGTATGCATGGCAGATATACATTAAATTGTAATCTAATCAATGGCTGTGTAATGAGTATTCAATTGACACCTTTGCCAGTAAGTTCAATACTGCTTTTTCCCATGTTCTACAGTACCTTTGATAGGATATTTCTGCAAATCCTTCAGAACTGATATAAAAGACCTGCTGACCCTCTGGAGTTATGGTGGGTGATGGGGGGATGTCTGTGGAAGATCTAATCCCCTGTTCACCGAGGGGCAAAATTTGTCATGAGCCCTGCAGCCTCTGCAGTTTGGCATGGAGTGTAGAGCTTCCGGGGTCGTTACCTGGACTAGAGGCATTAAGCCCTTTTTGCTTTGGGATTAATCTTGTCAAGCTAATTGTGACTGGCACAGGTTTCCCACATTCTTTGATTATTTAAAGAGGACTCCTGTTTAGTGGAGTTATTGTGTTGGAGGGAATGATTTGTCTCGCGGGTCGCTCAGTCACTCCTCAGAGGCTCTGCTGGTATTGCCATATCTAACCTTTTGTTTCTGTCTCCGCCTGGGGATCCTGCCACTTCTCCGCTCCTGGATTGAGTCAGTGCCAGTGACCTCTGCGACAGAGAAGGCCTGTCATTCCTCCACACTCTCTCTGAGAGTATACCGTGACAAAAATTATTTTCACGTTTGGACATACGTCTGAACAAATAAGGAATAATGTATAAGTAAGGACTTTTTTTTACTCAAAATTCTTCTCAGTGGTTTAGTCTTAGCCTATGGTGCCATGGAACTTACCTACCTACTGCCCGTTACGCTCCTGGCCTTTAGGGCAGAAATGAAGGTCCTTCATCTCCGGCGGTGTTCGGGGTTTCCTTCAGTGTTCTCACTACTGTCAGTCAGGCAAGCCAGGTGGAGACTGAGGAATACCGATGTTCTCAGATGTAGAAAGATCCTTCATTGCTGTTTCTGTAACTGTGTTGTCAGAACACAGGGTTGTTAGCCCTGAGCTGAACCCCCTCTACCCTTTGACCTGTTTGGCGTGGGTGACCCTACCAAGAGCCAAAACATAAAGCCCTGACTGTTGCCAACGTAGCTCTCCAGGTCATTGAGGCACACAAGCCTCCAAACCCTATGGCGAGGTTGTGGGCCCCTCAGAGGTGGCACGGATGTTGCTTATTTGATTATTTTATTTTATTTAGCGATACAGTGCAGAACAGGCACATCTGGTCCAATGAGCTGAGCCGCCCTATTGAACCCGAGCCTAGTCACATCTGGTCCAATGAGCTGAGCCGCCCAACAGCCTATTGAACCCGAGCCTAGTCACATCTGGTCCAATGAGCTGAGCCGCCCAAAAGCCTATTGAACCCGAGTCTAGTCACATCTGGTCCAATGAGCTGAGCCGCCCAACAGCCTATTGAACCCGAGCCTAGTCACATCTGGTCCAATGAGCTGAGCCGCCCAACAGCCTATTGAACCCGAGCCTAGTCACATCTGGTCCAATGAGCTGAGCCGCCCAACAGCCTATTGAACCCGAGCCTAGTCACATCTGGTCCAATGAGCTGAGCCGCCCAACAGCCTATTGAACCCGAGCCTAGTCACACCTGGTCCAATGAGCTGAGCCGCCCAACAGCCTATTGAACCCGAGCCTAGTCACAGGACAATTTACAATGACCAATTGGCCCACTAACCATTGGACTGTGGGATGAAACCAGAGCACCTGGAAGAAACCCAATGCGGTTCACGAGGAGGATGCATAAACTCCTTACAGACAACGGCGGAATTGAAACCCGAACTGTAATGTGTCATGCCAACCATTACGTTACCGTGTCAGGATGTGCAAGGGATGCTGATGGGGACGGGACTGCTCATCCTTCAGAATTCATTGTTTTTCTCTCTACTGTTCAATAAGATCACTTCATTTTTATGACTATTTTGCTTCTAATTTTTAATAGAATGAAACAGCTAAAAAATAAGGCTTAAAATAATAACCATAAAGCAGGCACAGTACTCACTGTTCATAGTTTACTTCACACAGAGTGTCAGAGTACGTTGGTGACTAGTAAGCTCTGCAACACAGCAGTAAGATGTGGGCACATGTGTGAAATTCTCTCTGCAGTGTATTTTCTACCTTTCCAGTGCTGTGCGGAGGTGTCAAGCAGAGGGCAGGCCTAATCCTCGTTGGGAAGGCAGAAGGCAAAAAAGTTCAGTTGGGGCCATTCTCCTCGTGACTGCCTGCGGAGAGACATAATGGCATTGGAAGACCTCCTGGGAGGAAGGTTGCTCGCTGGATGTTCCGTTCGGAGGACGATACACAATGCCAGCAGAACGAGAGAAAAGGGGAAAAAAAAGCAGAAGTCCTTATGTGTCATTTTGTTTAATTTGTCATCACTTTCTAGGATGTTTGACATTCACCATTTGCCCTGTTTAACAAACGCTGAAATATTATTTCAATGCTGCGTGAATGAAGTGTTACAAATGAACTTAGCACCTTTGGTAATATGATTTGATGAGTTAAGTGCCATTATACACAGTGCCAATGGAAACACGATTACTGCAGAGGGCAGAGTGTGTTCCAACAGCTGCCGAAAGAGTATCCTTACATGTGCAGGACAGGCGAAGTTGGTTTAGGTGGATGCTGATTTTCCCACTTGGGGGAGCTGCTGTAAGCTTGCCTGGAACCAGCAAAGAAGTGAGCAGGTCTCTCATTGGAAAAGCCTTTCAAATCTCGTGGTATAACCCACTTGGTACGTTCGAGACATGAAGGGTTCAGTCAGTGGTTCATCACCTATGCACCTCAACACATGTTAATTACTCAGTTATTCAAAAAATCTCTTCATATATATTCTGCATTTGTCAGTTTTTCTATTTTTTCCCCTTAACCCAGACTCTGTAAAGTTGGTTAAAAATATGTTTATTTCCTGAAATTCTTTATCACTTGCTACATTTCTATCAACACAGGAAATAAGTACAATTTCCACAATTATTTAAAGCTTCACCAATTAATGCTGTTAATGCTGAGTCTCTGTTTAAACAACAGATTCATTGAAATTAATTTGGTTTGAAAATTAGAATTCATTTTATATTGCTTTCCTTGTGTTACTGTGTTTTTCTTCCTGTTTCAGAATCTAAAATGCTTCTTTATATTGGTGCCGACTGCCTTTCTGTATGTCACCCAAGCAAATGCTCTTCACTTATGAAGCTAAGTGTTCAATATAAAGTGACTTCTCTCAGCATCAGTTCTATCACTTTTAAGTCCACTTCTATCCAATAAACAAGTGAAATAATTTAATGTTGGAGTTGGAAATTTTGGATATGTATGCGCACACACACACACACACACACACACACACACACACACACACACACACACACACACACACACACACACACTCACACACACACACACACACACACACACACTCACACGCACACACACACTGCTATACACAGCTAAAAACACACAAGTCATACAGGCACAGTACATAATACAGGTACTGTACACATACACATACAGTATCTAAATACATATGGTCTCTCTCACCACTCACGGCAGAAGTAGTGAGAAAACTTCACAATATGGCCAACTGCAATTTCCCCATCTAACCTGGGTTCTCCTTTCCCTGTTTGTCATTTGTCTCCCAGCAGTTTACAACGTGACCCACTCCCACCCACCTCTATCGTTCTCACATCTGCTCCCTGTCACCACATGGTGCATAAATGGCAGGGCACTGAGGCGTGTGGTAGAACAGGGAATACAGGTCCATAATTCTTTGAAAGTAGCATCATGGGTAGATAGGGATGTAAAGAGAACCTTCAGCACATTGACCTTCATAAATCAAATTACTGAATATGGGAGATGGGATATTATGTTGAAGTTGTATAAGATGATGTTGAGGCCCTGTCAGCCTACCTCCTGAAGATATAGTAGGTTCAGGATATGAAACTGTTCACTGCTCAGTGACTGCTGTGGAAAATCGAGCTATGGGAATGAATATCTGTTTGTTTGATATGCTGAGGCTTTATAAGGCTCTGGTGAGACCTTGGTTGGAGTATTGTCAGCAATTTTGTGTCCCTTACCTCAGAAAGGATGAGCTGACATTGGAGAGGGTTCAAATGAGGTTCATGAAAATCATTCTCGGATTGAAGGGCTTATCATATGAGGAGTGTTTGATGGCTCTGGGCCTGTTGAATGTTAAAAGGCCTTAATAGAGTGGATGTGGACAGAATGTTTCCTATGGTGGGGGAGTCTAGGACCAGAGGACACAGCCTCAGAACCGAGGGACGTCCTTTTAGAATGTAAGTGAGAAGGAATTTGATTAGCTAGAGAGTGGTTGAGTCTGTGGAATTTGGAGTCACAGGTGGCTGTGGAGGCCAAGTCATTGTGTATATTTAAGGCAAAGGTTGATAGATTCTTGATTAGTTAGGGCATGAAGGGATACGGGGAGAAGGCAGGAGACTGGGGCTGAGAGGGAAAATGGATCAGCCATGATGAAATGGCGGAGCAGACTGCAGTGAAGAGATTACCGGTAATGCTACATTTGGATAACAGAGTGGTGGCTGCAAGAAGACCTAATTAAGTAACAGATTAGGTCCCGGTTACCAAATAAAATGATTATTAACAGGGTTAACAGTAAATCTATTTTTATTACAACAATGGGTGCCCACTGTAAGGTTATTAACAGAACTCCTGAACCTTGGGCATCATTACTGCTGCATTCCATGTCTCTACTTCCACATCCTTCTTTGCTTGTTACTAGTCCCTGCTATTCTTCCTCCTACAACATGGTGGCTAAAGTATGTACAGTGTTGTGGAAAAGTCTTAGGCACATAGCTAGGGGGCCTAAGACTTTTACACAGTATTCTAGTAATTTTATGTACTTCTGCAGCAAAGAAAAGCAAACTTCATGACCTATGTGAGTGATGATAAAACTGATTCTGACATGGATCTCTATTGTGGACTGAGAGTGGGAAGGTGGCAGGGAGAGGGGAATCAGGGGTGGGAAAGGGGGAAGGGAGAGGGGAGGGAGCAGGAAGCATCAGAGAGACATTCTGTAATGATCAATAAACCAATTGCTTATAATCCAGTGACCTTGCCCAGTCTCAGGGCTGTGTGCGTCTTCACGGGCGCCACCTCCACCCCGGCATTCCTTCTCTGTCACCTGCCCCACACCCCTTTCTGCGGCACTCCACCCTTGTCATTCCCAACGTCATTTGTTCCTACCAGCTTCACAAACTCACTCTCTGCTCCACCTTGGCAAATACTGTGCAAAAATCTTAAGTACCTTACCTGTATATGTGTGTGAGTGCCTTGGACCTTTGCAACATGAATGAATCTGATATACACCTTGTTCCTACCAGCTGATATACACCTTGTTCCTACCAGCTTCACAAACTCACTCTCTGCTCCACCTTGGCAAATACTGTGCACAAATCTTAAGTACCTTACCTGTATATGTGTGTGAGTGCCTTGGACCTTTGCAACATGAATGAATCTGATATACACCTTGTTCCTACCAGCTGATATACACCTTGTTCCTACCAGCTTCACAAACTCACTCTCTGCTCCACCTTGGCAAATACTGTGCAAAAATCTTAAGTACCTTACCTGTATATGTGTGTGAGTGCCTTGGACCTTTGCAACATAAATGAATCTGATATACACCTTGAATTCTATTAGAAATAAAATCCAAAAATGTTGGAATTATTCAGCAAATCTTGTAACACAAGTGGCTATACAGAAGGCAGAGTGGTCTTCAGGATTCAATGTTGGATTTGATCGTTACACATAGCCAGTTTCTCCAGTTTGTGTTGGAACTGGCCAATTCAGATTGCAATACATTAAGCAACAAGATTGTCGGGTGTAGCTGGAGTTCCAACACTAAGTGATTATAATCCTATCCAACAAGAACAGACCTAAGGGATCACTGAGAAATTTGCCAGCTTTGTTCAAAATGGCAGGAACAGTGTAAATTATATTCTAATAATATGGAGGGGGCGATTATCACAACATACTGGGGACATCACGGGCTGTGAATATTCTAAAATCTGTGAGCTCATTTACACTTCAGATTATTTTAAGACCCTGGAAAACAGTTGGTACTGTATTTATCTCTGGTTTGTGGGTCTCATTTGGTTTAAAATCAAATTTGAAGATGAGGAGAAATGAAAAATACACAGTGATCAGCAAGAAGAGCATTGAAAGTATTAATTGTACAAGTCTTGTCATGTTGCTAGAACATTTTCAAGTTTAAGTTTAATTGACATTCAACCACGCACATGTGTACAACTAAATGAAATGTCATTCCTCCAGGGCCAAGGAGCAAAACAGTACACACAGAAACTTTATTTAGAATTTGGAAACTTTAACAGAGTTGTGCCTTATCCATGTCCACATGACACAATGGTATATAATTGGTATATTGTATTATTATTTCTTTTTTTTTTGCATTTGCACAGTTTGTTGTCTTCTCCACACTGCTGGAAAACCCGAATTGGGCAGTCTTTCATTGATTCTCTTCCAGTTATTATTCTATAGATTTGTTGAGTATGCCCACAAGAAAATGAATCTTAGGGTCGTATTTGGTGACATATATGTACTTTGATAATAAAATTTAATTTGAACTCTGAACTTTTGGCATATTGGTCTTCAGAAACCAGAGTATTGGAACAGGAGTTGGGATGTTATGTTGAAGTTGTATAAGATGTTATGAAGCCAAGATTGGAGTATTGTGTGAATCACAAAATGCTGGAGGAACTAAGCAGGTCAGGTAGCATCTATAGAAATGAATAAAAATTTGATGTTTTGGGCTGAGACCCTTCTTCAGGAGTATCGTATTCAGAATCACGCCAGAGATCACCAAGCATCGGTAAGGAGCTTGTACATTTGCCCCTGTGTGGTTTTCTTCTGGGTTCTCCAGTTTCCTCCTAATTTCCAAACTCATACTGTAAAGGGTAGTAAATTGTGGGCAGGCAATGTCGGTGCCAGAAATGTGACACTTGTGGGCTGCCCTCTGCACAATCCTTGCTGATTTGATTTGACACAAACAATGCACTTCACTGTATATTTCAATGCTTAAATATACACATGACACATGATGCTAATCTTTACCTTATTTTCCCTGGCTGTATCTACGGAGCTAGTTTATAGTACCGATTTCTGTCACAGTAAAGGATCTGGTATGGGTATTTGCACAAGTAACAGTTAATGAAATATTGTCCAATGGTGGGGGGAGTCTAGGACTGGAGGGTACAGCCTCAGAATAGGAGGACGTTGGTGTGTATTTAATATTTCAGTAATATTTGAGTAATATTGTAAATATGCTGTCTGATTGAGCATTCTTTGTTGCTTGAATAATTCATTACTGGTTATATGTAGATGTATGTGCATGGCATGTGTCATCACACCACCACGTCAGATGCGTGAGCCTCGCTAAAGTGAACTAGGTATGTACACAAGTTATCTCTCAGCTCCCTTGTTTCCTTTCATCAGTTTTTATGTTTTGGGGTTACAAAGCATAATAGACATTCCTTCAGAACAGAGATGAGGAGGAATTTCGTTAGCCAGAGGGAGGTAAATTCATTGTCAGAGACAGCCGTGGAGGCCAAGTCATTGAGTATATTTAAAGTGGAGGTTGATAGGCTCTTGATTAGTCAGGGCGGCAAATGTTATGGGAGAGAGGCAGGAGAACGGGGTTGAGAGGGATAATAAGTTAGCCATGATGGAATGGCAGAACATGCTCGATGGGATGAATGTCCTATTCTGCTCCTACTTCTTATGATCATATTGGAAACATCATTCAATAGTTCATTTATTATCAAAGAAGGTATGGAGTGTGTAAATCTGAGATACATCTTGTTAGATAGCCATGAAACAAAGAAAATCATGGAGACCATTCAAAGAAAAACATCAACTCCCTCTTCCCATACAAAAAAAACTAACAAATCCCACCAAACACCAACAAAAATGAGTGAAAACACACAATGTCAACACATTCACACTACGTTAATTTCAGTTCAATGTGGAGACTCCATATTAAACCATTTTTAATAGAAGTGAAAAAAGAATTTAACGATGAAAAATTATAACTTGGGCACTTGACACCGTAACATATTACAGAAACACCTCAAGAGCATTTATATCTTTGATATGTTTGTTTAGATGGTAAAACGTGGCAGTGTCCTGCATCCATGACTGTCCATTAACAGCAGATAAGTGTTGGACTGGACCTTCTTTTACTTTCATGGCATTTGGTGAAAGCAGAATGTTGGCCTGTGCAGAATTATATTGCTCTTTGTTTGTTTTAACAGCCTTTATCTGTTTATGTATAGTCTTGTATAAATTAATTTGATAATATATTCGTATGTTTTGAGTCATTTCTAACTCAATTCCAAACAGCTGAAGTATCTCCAATCCAGGCAATAGCTACTGAGGAAATGCTGCAGATCACAGAGAGTGTCCCATCACTACAGAGTCATAAAAAAGTACAGCATGTAAGCAGGCCATTCAGCCCATCTAGTCCATGCCAGACCATTTAAACTGCTACTCCCATTGACTGGCACCAGGACCACAGCCCTCCATACCCCTACCATCCATGTGTCTATCCAAACTTCCCTTAAACGGTGAAATCAAACTTGCATGCACTACTTGTACTGGCAGCTCTTACCACACTCCCACTATCCTCTGAGTGAGGAAGTTTCCACTCATGCTCCCCTTAAATACAACTTGTATCTTATTTATATTTTTAGTTAGAACAGGCCCTGCTGGCCCACGTAGCTGCACCACCAAGCAACCCACCGACTTAATCCTAACCTAATCACAAGACTGGGTGAAGATACATCCCTAGCAAAGGAGGTGTAAGGCACTCCTTCACTCCACTAGCCTGCAGCTCACCCTTGGGCAAGGTGTAGCATCTGCATAGCCCCCCACCCCCCGATCAGGGCCATGTGAGGCTATGGGAGCAGGTGGAGGATGGTTGTATGATCAGCTGGAGTATATCACAAGTCCTGGTTATACAACCACTGAATCCAGGCAGAAAATCTCTGAAGATTATTAATAATGGCTAGGGTCACTCGTCTTGTAAAGTCACTGCCCAGAAGAAAGCAATGGTGAACCTCTTCTGCAGAAAACTTTGCCAAGAACAATTATTGTCACGAAAAGACCATGATTGCCCACATCATACGATACGGCACATAACAAACGAATGAGTCACAGGACAATTTACAATGACCGATTAACCTCTTAACCAGTACGTTGTTGGACTGTGGGAGGAAACCAGAGCACCCAGAGGAAACGCAAACATGCATGAGAAGGACATACAAACTTTGCTTACAGCATCTATAGTATAATAGTGTACAGGCAGATCCTGAGATTCATCGTACCCAGAAGTAAATCAGAACATCAAAGAGTTCTTCATAAAGTGGAAAGCCGTGCAGCAGGTGGGGGAAAGGGAAGACTGAGATTCTGTTAAACAGATCTGATTTTTGAAAGACATAAATGTTCAAAGTGAGTTCTGGCAGATTTCAGTTTAGTGATTGTAAAGTCAGCAATGAATTGGAGATCAAAAAGAGCTGGAAGAAAGCAATAATCTCGGGCCAGGAGATTCCAGGGCGCATGCAGAGAGAAGTGGATGATACTTAATCCAGAAAGTGGTGGATACAGTCCAGTCCATCACACAGGCAAAGCCCTTTCCACCACTGAGCACATCTACATGGAGTGCTGCCACAAGAAAGCATCAGACATCTCCACCATCCAGGCAATGCTCTCTTCTCACTGCTACCATCAGCCTAGACTTTAAATATACCCAGTGGCTTCCCCTCTGCAGCTGTCTGTGGCAAAGAATTCCACAGATTCATCACCTTCTAGCTGAAGAAATTCCTCTCTGGTCCCAGACTCCCCCATTAGATAACATCCTCTCCGTGCCCACTAGTCTTCTTCCACCAGACCATCAGATTGATTAACTCACACTGATTTGAGTGTATTTCTACATTACATTAACTGTTCTATTTATTATAAATTATTATAAATTACTATGATTGCACATTACACATTTAGACGGAGACATAATGTAAAGATTTTTACTCCTCGTGTATGTGGATGTAAGAAATAAAGTCAATTCAATTCATAAGCTCTATCTATATCTCTCAATAGCGGCTGAACTGCTATAGCTGCCCATTCACCTCCTCCCTCATCGCCATTCAGGGCCCCAAACAGTTCTTCCAGGTGACACATCACCTTTGAATCTATTGGGTCCGGTTCTCCTGATGCAGCCTCCTCTACATTGGCAACACCCTTCGTAAATTCGAGGAGTGTTTTGTCGAGCACCTCCTCTCTGTCCGCCAAAAGCAGAATTTCCCAGTGACCAAACATTTTAATTCCAGTTTTCATTCCCATTCCGACATTTTGGTCCATGGCCTTCTTTTATGCCACGGTGAGGCCACCCTCAGGGTGGAGGAGCAACACCTTATATTTCATCTCGGTAGCCTCCAAACTGATGACATGAATATCCCTTGCTCTTTCCAGTAATTTTTTTCCATCCCTCTCCCCTCTTCATCTGTTCCTCACTCTGGCTTCTCTTGTCTTCTCACCTGCCTATCGCCTCCCAACGGGTCCCCTCCTCCTTCCCTTTCTCCTGTGGTACACTTTCCTCTCCTATCAGATTACTTCCTCTTGAGCCCTTTATTTTTCCAACCTACATGAAATCACTTATAACCTTCTAGCTATCCATCTTCCCCTCCCCGTACTTTTTAATTTGGTGACTTCCCGTTTCCTGATGAAGGCTCTTGGCCTGAAATGTCAACTGTTTATTCATTTCCATAGATGTTGTCTGACTTGCTGAGTTCTGTGTGTTTTGTTTGTGTTCTTTTCAATATTCAGTAGGTTTCAATGAGATTCCCCCTCATTCTTGTATAGTCATTCCAATGCTCCTCATACATTAACCCTGTCATTCCCCAGATCTTTTCTTACATAAGGGGACCAAAGTACTCCAAGTGTACTTTGCCACATGCCAAAGGGGACCAATGCCGTATAAAGCCCCATCTTCCTCGCCATGATGGAATGGCATAGAAAACTCGATGGGCTGAATGGCCTAATTCTGCTGCCACATTTATTTATTTATTTGTTTATTTATTTATTTATTGGCATGCTGCAGGGAATAAGCCTTCGAGCCGTGCCAGCCAGCAATCCTCCAATTTAATCCCAGCCAGATAACTGAACAATTTACAATGACCAATTAACCTACCAGCTGGTACATCTTTGGACTGTGGGAGGAAACTGGAGCACTGGGAGGAAACCCACGTGGGGAGAACATACAAACTTCTTACAGACAGCAGCAGGAATTGAACCCAGGTTGCCCGTACTGTAAAGCATTATGCTAACCACTACACTACTGTGCCCCCCCCACGAGGTCTTATGGTCTTGGGGTCTAATTGGGCAACGTGAGCTCAATGGTCGGAAGGGCCTGTTACCGTGCTGTATCCCTAAACAGATAAAATAAATGAATATGTCTGATGTCTGCTGGACATTAGTTTTGGCAGGATGCCAGACGCTAGTGAGGAGCATTTTTGCAGAGTGCACTAGGATCCATGCTGGCTCATTCAGGATATTAACTTTTATAGCCGATTCCGTCCATATGACATTTACCATATTACCTTCGGTTCGCAGCTATTAATGGAGAGACACAGGATCTTCTTCTGCAGATAATGGAAATCTAGTGCAACGCCCACAAAGTGATGGAGGAACTCAGCAGGTGAAAAGGAATAAAAAGGTGATATTTGTCCTTCTGAGGGGGCTCGGCTCAAATTTCGACTCTTTATTCCTTTCCATAGATGCTGCCTGACGCTGAGCTTATCCAGTATTTTGTGGGTGCTAACAGACTAGATTTGTTTTTGCAAATGCAAATCGCACCCAGTAGTGACAGAAGCAGTGATATTGATACAAGCATCGATCCAGATTCTCTAATTATCTGGATTCAGAGCTTCCACTGGCCAGGTTTGAGGTAAACTCTTCGTCATTATCTCAGCCCCCTGGATTCCAGCCTGATGATCGTGCTACCACTTCTAGGATTTAATGGCCACATGCTAGTGTTGACAGCTCCAGTGACGATACGTGCTCAGGCTTAGCACGTCCTTTGAGTATCTACTTCCCCATCTCTTGGTGGCAGGGACTGCAAGAGCCACAGCTTCCTGGAGTTCTCAGAATAAAACCAAAGTTGTTATTTGTATGGTGGCTTTGTCACCAGCAATGTGTGGATTGTGCAACTTTACACATGACACTAATCCTCTTTTTGGGGATGTGGCTAAACAATGAAGAGCTTTTTACGTCCTTCTCAGATAGCTGGTGACCAGTTGCGACCGGTTCCCTTCAGTCACAAAGCTCAAACTGGCAGCTTTATTTTTAAATTTTATTTTATTTGGCGATACAGTGCAAATAGGCCCTTCCAGCCCTTCGAGCCATGCTACCCCTTGCAACCCCACCACCGTGATTAACCCTAGCCTAATCACAGAACAGCTCACAGAGGCCAATTAATCTACCTGGTACATATTTGTACTTTGCAAGGAAAATCCAGGCATTCCACAGCGAGGATGCTCAGAGACTCTTTACGTAATGGCAGCAGAATTGAACTCCGGGCTCCGAAACGTCCTGAGCTGTAAAGGTGTCGTGCTGACCGCTATGCTACGGTGGCATATCCTGACAGCAGAACAGTTAACTCAGCAAATTTTAAAATGATACCTCAGTTGTTAGGATGAGGAAACTAGTTTTGGCAATGTGAACAGAAAGCAGGTGGGGGAAGTCAGTTCCATTCTCTGGTCTCTGCTGTCCGAAGCAAACAAGTCCCATACCTCAGGATTTAGTACCACTGACAAATGTCATGAAACTTGTTGTTCTGCAGCAGCAGTGCAGTGGAATATATAAAAAAAAACTATAAATTGCAATTAGAAATGTAAAAAATAAGTTCAAAAAGAAACAAAATACCGAGGTAGATTCACGGACCATTCAGAAAGCTGATGATTGAGTGGTAGAAGTGGTCTCTAAAACGTTGAGTGTATGTATGTCTTTAGGCTCATGCACCTCTTCCCTGATGGTAGTAATGAGAAGAGGGCATGTCATGTATGGTGAAGGTCCTTAACGATGGATGCTGCCTTCTTGAGGCATTGCTCTTTGAAGATGTCCTCAATGTTGGGGAGGCTTGTGCCCGTGATGGAGCTGGCTGAGTTTACAACTCTCTGCAGCTTTTTCCGATCCTGTGCATTTGCGCCTCCTTACCAGGCGTTTACACAAACAGTCAGAATGGTCTCCACAGTATATCTGTAGAAATTTGCTAGAGTCTTTGGTGACAAACCAAATCTGACAATGGGTGCCTTTCTCACACCCTGTGCCTGCATCTGCAAATCTCATTCTAATTGGGAAATGAATACAATTTGCGTTAGGAAAAAAATAGTATTTTGTTGTAGACACTGATTTCTGCAAAGTGTTTATTCACAATCACTGTTCCCATGGAGAACACATTGCTGGAAAATTATCCCATCTGTGTACTAGAAGTTTTCCAGATTAAAATTTGCTAGTAGGAGGAAAGGTGCAAATTTCAGGTGGTTACCACAGAAAGGTATGAACTACCGCTGGCTTAGTGCGATGCTATCAAATTAGCTACTGTGACACGGAGCGAAAAAATAGAAAATTCCTGCCTGCGATTCACATTTGGACTGTTGGTGTAAATTTAAAGAGTTTAATTGTAGTTTAGTTAGAACTAACCAATATTATTAGGACATTGGCTTGGAGAAATGATCTCTGCCAATAGTGCAGCGGAACTGAATGCAGTAACATGCAGACATAGGCATGCACGTGGAATGCAGCACCACTGAGTAAAAGAAAGATTTGTAAATGCAAGATGTCTGAGTACACAGACAGAAATATACTAAAGTATCAGAAATAACAAAATTGATAATTACATAGTAAGATTATGAGTAGTGGCAACATCCCATATGTAGGGGACAAAGAATAATTAGTGTTTTTAATGTTTTTTTGTTGCATTGAAACAATGACCAGGACACCTAGACAACTCCCTGCTCATCAAACATAACTCTGTGGACCTTCACATTCAATGCTTCCAATAAGACATAGGACTATACCACAAGACTATATGACATAGGAACAAAATTAGGACATTTAGCCCATTGATTCTGCTCAGCCATTCAATCATGGCTGATATATTTCCCTCTCAATCACATCCTCGTACCCTTTCCCCATCCCCATAACCTTTGACACCCTTAATAATCAGGAATCTATCAACCTCCACTTTAAATATACTAAAAGACGTGGTCTCCACAGCCATCTGTGGCAAGGAATTCCTCGGATTCATCACCCTCTGGATAAAGGCCTTCCTCCTTATGTCTCTTCTGCAGGGACATCCTTCTATTTTGAGGCGTGCCATCTGGTCCTGGACTCTCCACTATTGGATACATCCTCTCCCCACTCACTCAATATTTGATCGCTTTCACTGAGATCCCCCTCATTCTTTTAAACTCTGGTGAGTACAGACCCAGAGCCATCTTCCGTGTGGGGAATGTAACTTCCATACTTGAGCTGTCATTGTCAGACCAGTCGTCTGAGAGCAGAGTCACACACTCACCAAAGTGCAGCTAACAATGGAAAAGATCATTCTGATTCTGATCTGAACATATTCGGCTTCATTTACTTGTTACACTTGAACCCTACGTCGGGTAGGGCATTCCAGATCCTGCCTGGGAGGCACACAAATATCTTATCCCTGTACCGTGATCTAATATAATGCCCTCTGGCCACATGCATCCTCTCCAGCTCTTTTCTGAGGTGACCTGGCTACGGTGCAGTGGGCAGCTAGGATCAGCATATAAAACTACAGAAAGAATGGGCTGTAGATAATTCAGTACTAACTAATCAGTAAAACAAGCAGTTCCTCGAATATTGAGAGTAGGTGCTTTGAGAGAAATCCACACTCAGTCTTTGGCCCAAGGGGATTTAAACTGCGCTGTGCCTCAAGAGCGAGCCCTGTACAGCTGCTGCAGTCAAATGTAAAACAGCTGGAACTTGCTAAGACCAAATGCCAGCCAGGCTGGTCAGTGTCAGCTGTGGCTCAGTCGGTAGCCTCCCCGTCTCAGACTCCGCAGACAGCTGAACACAAAGATGTCGGCTGCCGAGGCAGGGCCACTCAGTTGGAGGTGACAACTTTTGGATGAGATTTTGAACCAAGGGTCCCATCTGCTCTTTTAGGTAGATGCAAAAGATCTTGTGGTGTTATCTGAAGAAAAACCCCCAGTGTCCTGGCCATCATTTATCCCTTAATCATTCTCACAAACGAAAGATTATCGGGATATTGCTGTTCATGGAACCTTGCTGTGTGAAAATTAGCTGCCATGCTCACTACATTACAGCAGTGAGTGAACTTCAAGAATACTTAATTGGCTGTAAAAGACTTTAGGACGTCCTAAGGTCATGAAAGGTGGAAGAGAAATGGAAGGTTTCATTTTTTTTTTGGCTGGCAGTCGCAGTGAGGACTGTCAGCTTTACGTTTAATCTGAAGATGTGCGCATGAGCGCATAAGCAGGCATTTGCAGTACCCTGGCTGGTGTGCCACAATTAGCATCAGAGACCAGGTTTGGGAGGTGAAAGATCTCCCACAGTTCCCATTCCTGATCACAATCCAGTAGTTTGAAGTGGGTACACGATCCGGGACTGCCAACAGGATCATCCATCCAAAGGATCGCTGTTGTCTGTGGAATACTGTGTTAACAATTATCACTAGCAAGAGAGCCAAAAGGAAAAGTAGAGCTTTTAAAAAAATAAACATTTATGACATTCTTTTACACACAAATTTCATGTGTGTGGTTCCTCCAGCATTTATTTGTGTTCAATGCCTCATATTCTGTCTGGGTAACCTCCAACGTGATGGCATGAACATTGATTTCTTTAGCTTCTGGCAATTTCACCCCCCCTCCTCAGTTTTTCCAGTCATCATTCTGGTTTCCCTCACTTCTTCTCTCCTCCTCACCTGCCTATCACCTCGCTCTGGTTCCCCTTCTCCCTCCCTTTCTCCATTGGTTCACTCTCCTCTCCTATCAGATTCCTTCTTCTTCAGCCCTTTATCTCTTCCAGCTATCACCTCCCAGCTTCTCACTTCATCTCCCTTTCCCCACCCACCTTCCCCCTCACCTGGTCTCACCTATCACCTGTCAGATTGTACCCCTTCCCTCCCCTACTTTTAAATTCTGGCTTCTTCCCCCTTCCCGTCCAGTCCTGATGAAGGGTCTCGGCCTAAAGCAACGACTGTTTACTCATCTCCATAGATGCTGCCTGCCCTGCTGAGTTCCTCAGCATTGTGTGTGTGTGTGTGTGTGTGTGTGTGTGTGTGTGTGTGTGTGTGTGTGTGTGTGTGTGTGTGTGTGTGTGTGTGTGTGTGTGTGTGTGTGTGTGTGTGTGTGTGTGTGTGTGTGTGTGTGTGTGTGTGTGAGATTCAACATTGCTTTATGTTAAACGGGATTTCATAAACGCTATTCTCACCTAGAAGTTTTGTTACGTCTGGCACTTGGGTACCAGAAATGTCAAGAAACTGGAAATGTCAAGAACTCACTCATGCTCTGGAATTCAATGTGCAAATCCATCCTAAGGGTAAGATTCCAGAAAATAATGATGAGCTTCTCCTCTACGATCTTGCCCTGGATCTGGTGGGGAGGGGGGGAAATGGCAATGGTTAGAGTCAAAGAGTCATAGAGCACAGCAGCAGAGAAACAGGCCCTTTGGCCTAATCTGGGCCAGGCTGTTATTCTGCCTCGTTCTAATGACCTACACCTGGACCATAGCCCTCTGTACTCCTCCCATTCATGAACTTAATTTTGCTGGTGCTGTAATATCATTTTGCTAACTGCTTCGCTACTGTGCCACCTTCAAAAACAAAATGGAATGCTTCCTGAATTAGTGTGTCATAGAGCATGGCAAGTCACCAGCAGGGAAAAGTGATGATGGGAATCACAGCGGTGAGGCATAATGTCACTGCTGTGCCTAGATCTGAGTGTCCCTCCCTCTCACCACTTCAGAACTTCAGCCAATGCCTCTCCCCCCACCACTCATTTGAAATGACATTGGGAGGACAGTGCCCAGGATTTTCCTGCCTTCCACCTTACTTGTTCCCGTGTGGCAGTGAGCTGGCCTTCACTTCCCTGTCACCAAAATGCTACGTGCTGACAGGAGTTTGAATCGGAAGCCTGCCTATATCCATGGCTCTTACCTCAGACTTCTCACTAACAGAACCTCAGGAGGGAATGCTGCCCAACTTTATGAAGCTGAAGTGTGCACAATCATTTCACTTCTCAATCTAAATAAACTGGAAAACCTCCATCAATTAATAAGCTGGAACAGAACATAAATGGCCTGGGTGCATTGCTGTTATGACCTGCTTTGACATAATATCTTCTATTGTACAGTACTCTGCAAAAGTCTTAGGCACATATACCGGTATATAGCTAGAGTGGCAAAGACTTTTACACACACAGAACTGTAATAGTTTTATGAATTGCACTGTGCAGCTGCCACACAAAAAAAACAATTTCATGACATATGTGAGCGATGATAAACCTGATTCTGACATGGGTCTCTGTTGTGGACTGAGAGTGGGAAGGGGGCAGGGAGAGGGGAATCATGCCTGGGAGAAGGAGAAGGGAGAAGGGAGGGAGTGGGAAGCACCAGAGATACATTCTTGGATGATCAAAATAAACAATGGTTTAGAGTCAAATGACTTTGCCTGGTGTTTCAGGGCTGGGTGTATCAGCACCTGCACCAGCCCCCACCCTTGGCACTCCTTCTCGGCCACCCCTCCCACGGCGCTCCAAGCTTCCCATTCCCAACATTGCTTGTTCCTGCCAGACTTACAAACTTGCTCTCCACTCCACATTGACAATACAGTACAGTGCAGAAGCCTTAGGCACATTAGCAATATATACATACCTAAAGCTTTTGCACGGTACTTTTCGTGGACAAGGAAAACTCTGATCTCAAACCTCCGCTGCCTTGCAGCTATACCCACTCATGAGGAAGGCTTTGGCAATAATCTGGAGCCGAAGTTCCTAAGAGAGTCCTACATTGAGTTCAACACCGACTTACAACTCCTGCGACTCCGTTGGTGCCAAACTGTATCGGTCCCTGACGTTCCTTTGGATTCATCAGCTGCATGGAGAGGGCATGGAGAGGACATGGGCAACAGCTTGCTCTCCATATCGTACTGCCCTGGCTTGTGTATCACGTTGACAGCTAGGACGCAACGTCCATGGTCAACCCTGACCGATGAAAGGCCTCGTCGTCGGAGTGGCACAGTGGCATAGATTTGCAGTGCCAGTGACCTGGGCCCAATCCCCACTGCTGCAGTAAGCAGTTTGCACATTCTCCTCGTGACCGCATGAGTTTTATCTGGGTGCTCTGGTTTCCTCCGGTATTCCAAAGATTAGGGTGAGTAAATCGTGGACAGGCTATGTTGCCGTCGGAGTCATGTGATGCTTACAGGCTGCTCCCAGCACATCCTTGGTCTGTGTTTGTCGTGGATGCAAAAGGAAGCATTTTACTGTGCATTTCATTACAGGAGTGACAAATATAGCTCATCTTTTCTCTTTCAATTTGTCTGGGACCATTCTGACAAAATATTCCTAGAGCTGGAAAAGTCATTCATGCCAAAATATTCAACATGGAATTGAAGACCCATACTCCAATTAGGAAACCACTCCTGCTCTTCTGCCATCGGATTTCTGAGCAGTCCATGAACCCATAAACACTAGCTCAGAATTTTGCACTATCTACTGATTTATCATCCCTACTCAGAGATACAGCACAGTAACATACGCTTCCAGCCCAAAGAGCCCACGCTAACCAATTAAACCAATGAGCCCAATTATCCTACTAACCCATATCGCTTTGGAATGTGGGAGGAAACCAGAGCACTTAGAGGAAACCTACTTGGTTACAGGAAAAACGTACAAGCTCCATTTGATATATCCTTATTGTAATTTATTGTAAGTTTAATGTTTTGCATCGTATTGTTTGTCAGTTTATGTGTGTAGTTCTACATTGATTCCACATGGATTCTACATGGATTTCCAGCATCTGCAGATTCTCATCTGTGTTCCACATTGATTAAATTTATATTTCTTTATTCTACAGTGAATCATCACTATCATCATCATTATGTGCCATGTCGTATGATGTGGGCGAGCATGGTCTTGCCATGACTATGATTGTTCTTGGCAAATTTTTCCACAGAAGTGGTTTGCCATTGCCTTCTTCTGGGCAGTGTCTTGACAAGATGGGTAACCCCAGCCGTTATCAATACTCCTCAGAGACTGGCTGCCTGGCATCAGTGGTCACATAACCAGGATTTGTGATGTGCACCGGCTACTCATACGACCATCCACCACCAGCTCTTGTGGCTTCACGTGAACCTGATCGGGTCTAACCAGGTACTACACTTTGCCCAAGGGTAACCTGCAGGCTAGTGGAGGGAAGGAGCGCCTTACACCTCCTTTGGTAAAGACGTACTTCCACCCTGCTACCCTATGGTGAGATGGGACTACTGTGAATGCCTGCAAGAAAATGAAAATCAGGGTAGTATATGGTGACATATAGAATAGAATAGAACTTTATTGTCATTGCTGAAGACAATGAGATTGCAGTGTTACTCTAGTCCATGCAAACCAGATACTTACAATGCAAGCAGTGTGGTTTAATTTTTTAAAAAACTTTGATAATAAATTTACTTTGAACTGTACTGCTGCAGCAAAACAATAAATTTCATGACATATGCCAGTGATAATGAATGTGATTCTGATTGAGCATCTGAAGATTCTCTGGTGTCTCTGTGGCTCCCTTGAAAAGTAAGTATGTTTCTTGCTGGTGTTATTCTTCAACACCCTGACCTTGTGACTCCCATCCACTAATTAAATAGCAACACTCCCCAGTAACTAGAAGAGTGCTGCTGACAGTGATGTTTGGCCCTCTAAGAGCGATCTTCAGGGATCACCAAATCTTGGCAGCTATAAAATCTGCACTGCATTGGTAAGGAACTCTGCCCTGCATGCCAGAATACACAAGGAAACCCAGCAACCCTTCCCTAAACCGCACAGTGGAAAAGCTTCCATCAACAGTGAAAGAGTGACACACAACGTTGTTTTAACACCACCATGAGGTAATAAGGCAGGTTTTAAATTGGAAGCTGGCAAACATTATGAGCCTGACAACTTATTTCAGGAACTTAGTGGCAAATATGTAGACCTGCACCCCACTTCCATGCAATAATTTCCTCTAATTACCGTGGACTCACTTTCAAGGACTCTTCGTCTCAAGTTCTTGATATTTATTGCTTATTTATTTATTATTAAAATTAATCTCAGGCTTATATATGGTGACATTTAGGAACTTTGATAATAAATTTAATTTGAACTTTCCTTTTTTTTCTCTTTTGTATTTGCACAGTTTGTTGTCTTTTGCACATTTTTTGCTTGTCCATCCCATTGGGTGTGGTCTTTCATTGATTCTAATATGGTTCTTGGATTTCCTGAGTATGCACCCCACCAAAAAAGCAACTCTCAGGCTTGTATGTGGTGACATTTGTGTACTTTGATAATAAATTTACAGTGAACTTCGAATTTTGAACTCCACTTATATCTTATTTCTGGAACAAATAAAGTGTATGACAAGATAGGTAACAAAAAGACCGCTGTTTCCTGACATCTAACACATAGTCAAAGACAAAGTAAATTTATTGTTAAAATACATATAAGTCATCATATACAACCTTGAGGTTCATTTTGTTGGAGGCACTTATAGGAAAATAAATACAATTTATGAAAAACTATACATGAATGATATACATGAACATATGCAGTTGAATGATAATTAAACTTGATTTGATTTGGAAGGGGAGCCCGAGGGCCCAGTGGCTGTGGTATAGGTCTCAGCCTGGAAGTGGAGGTGGCTGAGGTTGGGGCTGGAGCCAGAGTTAGAGGCTGTGTAGCTTGCGGCCGGAAGGCATCCGGGGTCGTTGAAACCAGAGTTGCAGTTAGCAGGATCCGCAGTCTGGAAGCATTCAGTCGAATTGAGGACTGCGCAGGAAGTGGCTGTAGCTCGTCCACTTCAACGATGCTCTTGTGCACACCGCTGTTGTAATGCGTGGCTCTTTGAGTTATTGTCGCCTTCCTGTCACCTAGAACCACTCAGACCATTCTCTTTTGGTCTATTAGTAAGGTGTTTTCACATACAGAACCCACTCACTGCAACAGGCCCTTCCAGCTCTTCGATCCTCAATGCCCAGTAATCCCCTGATTTAATCTGAGCCTAATCTTGGGACAATTTTTTGGTTTCTCATACCATTCTCTGTAAATTCTTGAGACTCTTGTGCATAATAAACCCAGGAGATCAGCAGTTTTTGAGATACTCATACCACCCCATCTGGCACCAACAATCATTCCACGGTCAAAGTCACTTAGATCACATTCCTTCCCCATTCTGATGTTTGGTCTGAACGACAACTGAACCTCTTGACCATGTAGCTGAGCGAAGGGCGCTGAGTAGGCTACGGTCAATTATGGAAAACTCTGAACATCCTCTACATAGCACCATCCAGAGACAGAGAAGCAGTTTCAGCGACAGGTTACTATCGATGCAATGCTCCTCAGACAGGATGAAGAGGTCAATACTCCCCAATGCCATTAGGCTTTACAATTCTACCGCCAGGACTTAAGAACTTTTTAAAAGCTATTATTAATGCTTTTTGAGATAGTGATTTAGATGCATATCATATTTTGTACTGAGTTAAGTATTGTATGTAATTAGTTTTGCTACAACAAGTGTATGGGACATTGGAAAAAAGTTGAATTTCCCCATGGGGATGAATAAAGTATCTATCTATCTATCTATCTATCTATGTCTGCATGCTTTTATGCTTTGAGTTGCTGCCGCATGATGGGCTGATTAGATATTTGCATCAATGAGCAGGTGTACAGGTGTACCTAATAAAGTGGCCACACAGTGTACGTTTGTACAAAGTTAAGACCCATCCTGATCCCATCCCATTCTACTGATGCAAATTTGCCAACACTTGTTATAGACAGCAAATAGATAATAGAGAGCCAAGTGCCCTGAGTCGCCCAACTGTAATGTTTCAAGACAAAGACAAGTAAATTTATTATCAAAGTATGTACATGTCACCATATACAACTCTGAGATTCATTTTCTTGCAGGCATTTACAGGAAAATAAATACAAAAGAATTTATGAAAAAATTACAAAGAATTTGGGGTGGCACAATAGTGTAGTGGTTAGCAAAACATTTACAGTACAGGTGACGTGAGTTTAATTCCCACTGCTGCCTGTAAGGAGTTAGTACGTTCACCCTGTGACTGCGTGGGTTTCCTCCCACAGTCCAAAGATGTGTGGATTTGTAGGTTAGTTGTCCTGTGATTAGGCTCAGATTAAATCGGGGGATTGCTGGGCAGTGCATCTCGAAGGGCTGGAAGGGCCTACTCTTTGTTGTATCTGCTGAAGTAAATTACTATACACAAACAAAGGCTGACAAACAGCCAATGTGCAAAAGAAGACATTTTTAAACTTTATTCATAATAAAAGTCATTTACAAGAATAAACCATCCGATGCCTTTTCTTTCTTTACATTCACAGTCAATGCTTTCAGTCCTGTCCAATACATTCATACACGTCAAAAGCACTGTTGACACTCATGTAGTCCTCTGGGGTGGTAACTATTACAATAATTGAGGGGCTTCCTCACTCAGCTTGGCCTTTTCCTCTCCAGTAGCAGAAGGCAAATTGTGCAAATACAGAAATATAAATAATATTGATAACGAATTGTAGGATCCTTGAAAGCGAGTCTGCAGATTGTAGAAACAGTTCAGAGGTGTAGTGAGTGAAGTTATCCACACTGGTTCAGAGGCCTGATGGTTGTAGGGTAAGAACTGTTCCTGAACCCGGGACCTAGCTCCTGCCTGATGGTTGTAGTGAGTACAGAACATGTTTTTATACAATTGACACCTTTTCATATGTAGATTATCATTGTACTACTTGATAATTCTGATTTTCTTAACAGTTCTAACACTTATGAATCAAAGCAAATCCTCTTTACCAGAGTGTTGAGCACAATGTGGTTTACAATACTTGACGCTGACAATCAGTTCTGATTATGAGATCCAAATAAAATGATTGTCCTTTTTGGCTATGTAATGCTGTTCCATGTGGCAGGGTTCCTAAAGCGTTTTGAAAGCTAAAGCGAAGCAGAAGGCAGTTTTGTTCTCATTCCATATTGAACAAGCTTTGATTTGATGCTAATTCCCCAATTGTAAGTAACAGGGTGAGTTCACCTAATGCCAGCCAATATGATCTAGCCAGAGGGGATTTTGCCTGAGTTAAGTACCAGATGAATTAAAGGAGGCTGCTGACGGCTGTGATGAATGTCACCACGATCCACATTGATAGTGTACTGAGTGTTATGACTGACACGTGTCCACTCCTTTGTTATTAAGGGTCAGTGCACATTTCTTGTAGTTCAGCTACAGGACTCCTCTTAAAGGGGAAATACATGCACAAGGCATTTTAATAACATTTATTCACCACCAAAGAACACACAAAATTCTTTAAGACCAACATCTCCACAAAGTGTGCATCTGTCTATATAAAATGGCCACAAACAAACTTTCTATGCACAATTACTCTATGACCTAATGCTGTTTATGTATGTATGTATGTATGTATTGATTTATTTATCTATTTATTTATTTGTTTGTTTACTTGTTGATATACAGTGCAGAAAAGGCCTTTCTGATGTTTTGAACCACGCTGCCCAGCAACCCCGGATTTAACCCTAGCCTAATCACAGGACAATTTACAATGAACAATTAATCTACTAACCGGTACGTCTTTGGAATGTGGGAGGAAACTGGAGCACCTGGAGGAAACCCATGCAGTCATGGGGGAGAACTTACAAACTCCCTAAAGACAGCAGCAGGATTTGAACCCGGGTCACCGGTACTATAAAGCATTACGCTAGCCACTATGCTATTGTGTCGTCCCTCTTAACCTTTAAAAGCTAGCCTAGAATGTTAAACATGTAGTAATTGTTATTATATTAGTTAAACCCCAATTTTGCCAGCGTTGGCAGTCATCAGATTCATAAGATTGTATGGGACAGTTTGTAATATGGGCTAAGTTTCGTGGATTTGCATATTGAATGAATGCGAAAATCTCTGTTAATTTTCACGTTGACTCTGTTGTATCCATGAACACAGTCACCAACAGCACAAAGTTTATTACAGGTCTACTGGTAAAGAGTCACAGTGCAGGTTACCAGGTCCCATGGCAGCATGGCGGATGGTGCAAATGATTAAATTCATGCCACTGTCTGTTCTCCCTGTGACCATGTGGGTTTCCTCCAGGTGCTCCAATTTCCTCCCACATTCCAAAGGTGTATGGTTTAGGATTAGGGTTAGGGTTAGGTGTATGGTTTAGGGTTAGGGTTAGGGTTAGGTGTATGGTTTAGGATTAGGGTTAGGGTTAGGTGTATGGTTTAGGGTTAAGGTTAGGGTTAGGTGTATGGCTTAGGGTTAGGGTTAGGGTTAGGTGTATGGTTTAGGGTTAGGGTTAGGGTTAGGTGTATGGTTTAGGATTAGGGTTAGGGTTAGGTGTATGGTTTAGGGTTAGGGTTAGGGTTAGGTGTATGGTTTAGGATTAGGGTTAGGGTTAGGTGTATGGTTTAGGTTTAAGGTTAGGGTTAGGTGTATGGCTTAGGGTTAGGGTTAGGGTTAGGTGTATGGCTTAGGATTAGCAATTTGTGATCATGCATTGTTGGCACCTGAAGCATTCCAGCACTTCTGGGCTGACCTGACAATCCTCAGACTGCACTGGTCAGCGATGCTAAATGACGCATTTCACTGTGTGCATTGAAGTTTGTTCATTTCTTATGTGCTGTGTCTATTGATGTGGGCGATCATGGTCTTTCATGACCATAATTGTCCTTGGCAAATTTTTCTACAGAAGTGGTTTGCCATTGCCTTCTTCTGGACAGTGTCTTTACAAGATGGGTGATCCCAGCCATTATCAATACTCTTCAGAGGTTGTCTGCCTGCTCCTGTGGCTTCATGTGACCCTGATCGAGGGCTAAGCAGGTGATACACCTTGCCCAAGGGTGACCTGCAGGTGAGCAGAGAGAAAAAGAGACTTCCACCTTTTCTGGTACCCCGCCACCCAATGTACATGTGATAACTAAAGCTAAACAAAAAAGTTGTATGAGATGATAAGAGGTATTGATCAAGTGGACAACCGAAGACTTTTGCCTAGGTCAGGAATGATTATACAAGGTGGTATAATTTTAAGATGATTGGAGGGAAGTATAGGGGGATATCAGGGATAGTTCTGGGTGTGTGGAACGTACTGTCATGAATGGTGGTAGACGCAGATACATTAGGGACATTTAAGAGACTCTTAGATAGGCACAAGGACGATAGAAAAATAGGCTATGTAGGAGGATCTTAAAGTAGCTTAAAATGTCAGCACAACATTGTGGGTTGAAAGCCTTGCAATATGCTGTAGTGTTCTATGCAGGTATTTCACTAGAAATGCTTTGCACTATGAACAAGATCTAGTTCCACTGAGCCCTTGAACTGAAACAGGAGTGTGTCTAAAGCAGATGATTTTATGAGGAACTGTAGTAAAGTCTAAAACTACAAATGGAATGAAGGCATCAGTTCTTAAACGCAGATAGGATATAATGGACTGGGAAATTGGTCTTAAAAGACCATAAGATATAGGAGCAGAATTAGGTCATTTGGACCATAGAGTCTGCTCTGTCAGTCCATCAAGACTGATTTATTATCCCTTCTCCCTGTAACCTTTGACACCCTTACTAATCAAGAACCTATCAGCCTCCACTTTAAATGTAACCAATGCCTTGGCCTCCACAGCCGCCTGTGGCAATGAATTCCACAGATTCACCACCCTCTGGATAAAGAAATTCCTCCTCATCTCTGTTCTGAAAGGACATCCTTGTATTCTGAGGCTGTGTCCCCTGGTCCGAGACTCCCCCACTATAGGAAACATCCTCTCCAAGTCCCACTCTTTCTCGGTCTTGTCCAATTTCCACTGAATTTCCCAGGTATGAGCTTCGCACAAATATTAAAAGTGCATCAAAATGGTGTCATTAGGGTGCTGGCATGGATTTCACATTGTTTTCACTTCTGTCACTTCCTTATTTCACTTATAAACATGAGTGTTAGGTGCTGACTGGCAAACAAACAGATTGTAAATCTGTATTTGGTGTTAAATAGGATCATTTCTTTGGGCCAATACCAAAACTGACACTAGTCTCAAATGTGTAGAACGTTACTATACAATAAGGTCACACATTAAAAGCAGAGTTACAGTCAGTGTGCTATTAAAGCACAGGCGTGCAGGTTCAATTCCCACCCCTGCCTGTATGTTCTGCCCGTGATTACGTAGGATTCCTCTGAGTGCTCCAGGACTTGAGGACCTGAGTTATAGAGAAAGGTTGAATAAGTCGGGACTTTATTCCCTAGAGCACAGAAGATTGAGGGGAGATTTGATATAGAAAATCGTGAGGGGTATAGATAGGGTAAATGAAAGTAGGCTTTTTCCACTGAGGGTGGGTGGGATCACAACGAGAAGTCATGGGTTAAGCGTGAAAGGTGAAGTATTAAGGAGAACATGAGAGGGAACTTCTTCACTCATAGGGTGGTGAGAGCATGGAACGAGCTGGCAGTGGGAGTGGTGGATATGGGTTTGATTTAATCATTGAAGAGAAATTTGGATAGGTTCATGGATGGGAGGGGTATGGCGGGCTATGGTCCAGGTGCAGGTCGATGGGATTTGGCAGATTAGTTGGCTGGCATGCACTAAATGGGCTGAAGGGCCTCTGTTCTGTGATTCTATGACTCTGAATTCTACCTGCCAATAACTAATAACATGATGTAAGTAGGTGGGTGATAAATAAATCTTTCTTTTTTTTACACATGATACTGGGAGACAGACAATTGGTCAACCTGTCAGTGGGTCTATATCCCCGGAACAGGGACAGTCAAAAGATTAGTGACATCTTAATGGCTATGTACACCTTGGGAGGTTAGTTACATTAAGGCTAAGGTATCAATGCAAATTGATTTTGTTCAAATGAGGGAATTCAGTGAAAGAGGAGGGAAAATGGTCCCATTGGACGTCAGTGCTGGGTCAGGAGGAAACGTATTCCCACAGCAGCTGATTTTCCCATGAGTCAGAGGTGCTCTTCTGCTTCTCGTGTGTAAGCTTGCAACATTTGTCTGAAACTGAGACATTATCCATATTCTACCAGGAAACGTAAACGAATCTGGACCCAAAAGCAGAGCAGCAGAGACGATTTAGCAGCAAGTGATCTTTTACTAATAAACTGCAAAATAACAAGCCAAGAGGGGCCACAAAACAAGAGAGAAGGGATACTTAACATGACAAGACAACAAGGTAACTGAAGGCTATGAGCTACTAGTTGAGGCTGGCTGGTCCGATGAGAGAACAAACGACTACAGATGCAAGATGGGCTGCAGGGGTGGAGTTGGAAATGAGTGGCAAGTGACTCCTATTAGCTGGGCGAAGACAGGGAGGTGCCTGCCTCTGCAGGCCTGACATATTCTTGATTTAGGTGATGCAGTAAGTCTGATGTGTGTGTACTTTGTCATTTAACATTCTTAATATGTTTCCAGGTAAATTGGTGTATTAAATTGGTGTATTACTCCCATCCTGCGCACGGACTGTTTGATCTGCTTCCGTCTGGTAGGCGCTTCAGATCCCTCCAGACTAAGACTAATAGGCACTGGAGAAGTTTTTTCCCTACTGCGATCACTTTGCTGAACAGTTAACTGCCGGTTAACTGTCGGCTAACTATTACTTGGATTGCACTACCTGTATGTATAATCTATATTTTCATTTATATTTATCATTATTATTGTTATGAGCAGAGAGACAACATCTGCCGGAAGTAAATTCCTTGTATGTGCATAGGTACTTGGCGATTAAAGTCTGATTCTGATTCTGATTCTGATTTTGATTACTGTCCGGATTCAAAATAGAGTGAAAATCTTTGTTTTGCACGCCTTCTGTACAAATAAAATTATCACAGCATTGTTCATGGGAAGACAATAACAGAGTGCAGAATGAAGTGTTGCAGTTTTGGAGAAAGTGCAGTGCTGGCACACAGTAACTTGTGAGGTCATAACAGGTAAATGGTGAGGTCAATGGTCCATCTTATCATACTAGGGAACCATTCAATATCTTAAAACAGTGAGGTAGAAAATGTCCTTGAGCCTGGTGGTGTGTGGTTTCAGCTTTTAAATCTTCTCTCTGATGGGAGAGCGGAGAAGAGAAAAAGTCAAGTATCAGTTCCTACATCATTTCAATTAATTAATGACAATGTGAAAGTAAATTTGCTATCAAAATGCATACACGTTACTCCATACCACCTTGAGTTTCATCTCCTTACAGATATTTATTGGAAAATAAAGAAATACAATAGAATTTATGAAATACAATGCATAAGCAAAGACTGACAAGCATCCAATGAGCAAAAGAAGACAAATTGTACAAATAACAAATCACTAAAATACTGAGATATTGAGTTGTAGAGTCTGTAAAAGTGAGTCTGTAGATTATGGAGTCAGTTCAATGTTGGGGTGAGTGAAAGTATCCATGCTGATTCAAGAGCCTGATGGTTGACGGTTAATAACTGTTCCTAAACCTGGTGACATGGGTCCTAGGGCTCCTGTATCTCCTGCCCAGTGGTGGCAGACAGAAGAGAGCATGGCCTGACATTGCTTGATACCTTTCCATTTGCCGAAGGGCCTGTACTGTGCTGTAATACACATTGCACCTGTGTGAAAATCATTCCTGGGACCCTTGAGATGAAATAAGAACAGCCCCTTTACACAGTGCCATTTTATTAGGCATTGTATATTTAAAATAATAAAAGTCTCTTTTGGAGTTCTAGCCGCTGTGAGATAAAAGTGCAAAGAAATTTTATGCTTTATGCCTGCCTCCCTGAACTATGTATAGTACTGGTCTCACGCACACATGCACACAGACAGACAGACAGACAGACACACACACACACGCACACGCAGACAGACAGACACACACACACGCACACACGCACAACCTTATATACATTGTATCTGTGTGAAAAGCCTTGAGATGAAACAAGAATGGCTGCTCTACACAGTACCATTTTATTACAAACTTTCACAAGAGAAATCATATCCAATGAACACAAGGTTAGTGAAAGATAGATCCTGTGCCATTAAAGATTGAAGATCAAATTGGCGAGTCCATAAGTTGATGCCTCTAGGCCCGCAATTCTGGAATTTGGAGGCCCAGTGTCTGTGAGTCCGGGCCAGGCACTAGGGGTTGGAGGTTTAGAGATGGCCTGTCCTGGTTTTGAACCCTGTCTGTGTGTGTGAGTGAAGGGAAAGGCACTTGTTTGCTGTTGCTACTTTGTAGCTGCTTGTGTTGTTCTGCTGAACATCGTGAGCATGCTCCGTTGGCACCAGAATGAGTGGCCACATTTTCGGGCTGCCCCCTGCACACCCTTAGTGGTCGTTGACACAAACGATGCATTTCACTGTATGGTTTGGTATACGTGTGATAAATAAAGGAAGTTGAATCTGAATTCTGTGTAGGGTTTGAAAATGACAAATGTGGTACGTATTACTTGTGACAGAAAACAAACAGGGGCAGAGCAAAGGGTGTAGGGGTATCTGGTCGTGCCAGGAGAGCTGCAGCGGTGAGCTCAGAGATGAAGGAGACTGCAGTCAGGATGAATTGGAAAGACTTAGGAATGGGAGATTGACCTGTTGAGCTGGACGTATCACAGTGAGCCCTAGGGATTCTACTGTCCTCTTCCAGGACTATGAGTATTAAAGGCATCAGATCTTTGGCAGTTTTCCTCAGGGTCAGTTTCTCCCCACTATAATAGTTGCTAGGCAGTCAATAACTTGTGCCCCGAGTTAAAATTTTAAGTTAACTTTAAGTTTTTAAAATTTTAAGTTAATTGTGGCAGTGATGATGACATCATAACTCTAGCTTAGATTTTAAAGATCAGAAAGATTAAAGGTTAGGTTTATTTGTCACTTGCACAGTGAGGTGCATCGTTTTGCATCGATGATCAACACAGTCCAAGGATGCGCTGGCTACACCCGGCAAGCGTCACCACACTTCTGGCACCAACATAGCAGGCGCACACTCACGTTAACCCTAACCGTTATGGCTTTTGAACGTGGGAGGAAACTGGTGCATCAGAGGAAGTCCACACAGTCACAGCAAGAATTTACAAGCTCCTTACAGTCAGCAATGGCATTGAACCTTCATCACTGGCGCTGTGAAGTGTTGCGCTAACTACAATGTTACTGTGCCACCTTAAGGATACCTTACAAGGTTAATTAGGCAATAGAATATTTCTTCTATTCTGGCAAAAAAAAATTTAAAACTCCATTTTAAAATGCTCTTGGCACCATTTTGCAATTCTAATGGTTGATTGCTTTAGTTTGCATAATTTGTGCAGTGCTAGCAAAGTTTGCAGAGGTTAAGAGCTGCAAGAATACTTTGCAAGGCATTAAATGTAAACTTAGGCCTCAGGCCTTAGCACCCCATGAGGTGTGAAACCACAGCCATGTTGTTTGGTACTGAAGATTATTTGCTCAATAACATGTCATACGTGGAGAATCCGAGTATTTTGTATTCCAGGAATAGAATCAATAAAGGGAAAGTCAGGAGAATAAGTTATTTATCTTATGTAGAGATACAACATGGTAACGGGCCATTTGGCCCAACGAGCCTGTGCCATCCAATTACACCCACGTAATTAACCCACTAACCCGTACGTCTTTGGAACGTGTGAGGAAACCAGAGCACCCAGAGGAACCCCACATGGTCACAAGGAGAACATACAAACTCCTTACAGACAATGGCAGGAATTAAACCCGGGACACTTGCCCTTATAGTATTATGCTAATGACCGTGCTATTGTGACACCCCCCAAAACAATTCTAAATAAGTAATTGAATTTTTAAGTTATGATAGGAATTTAAGTCAGTTCAACACATATGCAATGCTGGAGGATCTCAGCCGGTCAGGCAGCATCTATGGAAGTGAATAAACAGTTGACATTTCAGGCCATGACCCTTCTTCAGGAATGAAAAGAAAGGGGGAAGAATCCAGAATAAAAAGGTGGGTGAGGAGAAGGAGGACGGCTGTAAGGTGGTAGGTGAAGCCAGATGGATGGGAAAAGATAAAGGGCTGGAGAAGAAGGAATCTGATAGGAGAGGAGAGTGGACCATAGGAGAAAGGGAAGGAGGAGGAGACCCAGGGAAAGATGATAGGCAGATGAGAAGAGGTGAGAGGTCAGAGCAGGGAAAAGAGGAAGAAGGGAGGGGAGGATTTTTTTTAACCAGAAGAAGAAATTGATACTCATGCCATCAATTTAACTCAGTTGTCTGGATTGTTAGCGCAGCGTAGTGGGTTACTATCTGGTAACTTCACCACCACACAAGCATTCTTCTTTTAATGCTTCAAATGAGCGGAGCAAAATTCAGCCATGCACCTAATATTTATCTTGAAAAAAAGGATATTCAGGGCTGCAAGGGTTGACTTCCATCATTTAGCACCCAAGTCAGTAGTTTTTACACTTTGTGCAAATCAACAGGCCCCTGTGATATTGCTTGGAGAAACCAGGAGAGATTTATCATTGACCTGGAGACAGAACCTGAAAGAGATGCTTCAGTAAAGGTGACAAGTTCAGTGAAATGCTCTTAAACTGGTCATAACCCTGGAGAAAAGGAATTTCCTCAGGGGAAAGGAGTTAAGAGAAAGTCACAGTTTAAGGCAGCAGGAAAAGTCAGACAGCAGTTTACATTTGGGCAGGCACCACACAATTACTCAGATTCAGAGCAATTCAAAATGTCAAAATAAATAATGGAGTTCCAAATATGTAAGAAATAAATCGAAGTTTTATGGTCTAAGTAGGGCAGCACAGCAGCATTACTATGAGACGGGCAATGAATCCCACAGATTCACCACACTCTGATTAAAGAAATTCCCCTTCATCTCTGTTCTCAACTTCTCCGTGAAAGGAAACATCCGCATCACTCTGCCTAGGTTTCTCAATATTTGACATTGTAGCAGTTAGTGTAACACGGTTACAGCGCCAATTCCACCACTGTTAGGAGTTTGCTTGTTCTCCCCGGGCCCGCGTGGGTTTCCTTCCGGTGCTCCAGTTTCCTCCCACATTCCAAGGACACATGGGGCGGTAGGTTAATTGGGTAGCACAGGCTCGTTAGGCAAGAGGAGCCCATTACCACGCTGCAATAAAGAAAAATCTGAAAGTCTGCCAAAAAACTTTGAGATCAAATTCTAAAGCCCCCAGAAATGCTCTGGGGACTGTGATCTGTGACTAATAGATATCACTTTTCTTTCATTGTAGGCAGGATGCCTAGCTGAGTGAATCTGTGGGTGAACTAATAACTGCGTGGTTAGAACCGCTGAATGCCAGCCTGCTGCATAGGACGTCGTCTGAACGAGGAGACACGTTGTGAAAGCAACTGGTGTGGCAAGCCTCTGGGGTGTTCTGACATCAGGAGGGGGAGCTGAAAGAGAACATGATGGGGCAGATGGCAAAGATTCTGTCCTACAGCTCCCATCACCCCAGACCCACAATCTACCAGCAATGAGCCAGCTTCCTCCCACATCCCAAGCACGTGCGGCTTGGCAGGTTAATTGGCCTTTGTGGTTTACCCTAGTGTGTAGGTGAATGGTAGATTCTGGGGAAGATGAATCAGAAACAGAGTTAGGTTTATTATCACTGAGAAAATTTGTCATGAAGTTTGTTGTTTTTCCTGCAGCAGTACAGGGTGAAGAATCAACTGTATTTGCCATGTACGTTTACATGTATTAGGAATTTGCTGTGGTGTGTTGGACAGGGCGCAACATACAACAAAAACAATAACATTCAATAATTATATGGAATAAAGAACTATAAAGAAATAAAGTTAGACATTAAAATACAGATAAGACAAGACATGGGAGGAGAATTAGGCCGTCTGGCCCATCGAGTCTGCTCAGCTATTTCATCATGGCTGATCCAATCTTCCTCTCAGCCCCAATCTCCTGCCTTCTCCCCGTATCCCTTAATGCCCTGACCAGTCAAAAATCTATCAACCTCTGCCTTAAAAATACATAAAGATTCTCCAATCATAGGAAACATCCTCTCCACATCCACCCTACCAAGGCCTTTCACCATTTGAAGATTTGAATGAGTTCACCCCTCATTATTCTGAATTTGAGTGAATACAGGCCCAGAGCCATCAACAACTTTTCATCTGACAAGCCATTCAATTCTGGAATCATTTACATGAACTCCTTTGAACCTTTGCCAGTTTCAGCATATCCTTTTCAAGATAAGGGGCCCAAACCTGCTCACAATACTGCAAATGAAGCCTCACCAGTGCTTTATAAAGTTTCAACATTACATCCTTGCTTTTATATTCTAGTCCTTTTGAAATGAAGACTAACATTGCATTTGCCTTCCTCACCACAGACTCAACCTGCAAATGAACCTTTAGGGAATCCTGCACAAGAACTCCCCAGTCCCTTTGTGCCTCAGTTTTTTTGTATTTTCTCTCCATTTAGAATGTAGTTAATCTTTTAATTTCTTCTACCAAAGTGCATCACTATAACTTACTGACACTGTATTCCATCTGCCATTTCTTTGCCCATTCTCAAAATCTGTCTAAGTTCTTCTGTAGCCTCTCTACTTCCTCAAAACTACCTGCCCCTCCATCTACCTTCATATTGTCTGCAAACTTTGCAGCAAAGTCATCAATTCCATCATCCAAATGATTGACATATATTGTGAAAAGGATTGTCACAACACAGACCCGTGTGGAAAATCTCTAGTCACTGTCAGCCAGCCAGTGAAGACTTCCTGTGGTGACCCACTTTCCAGCACGCTCGAACCGGCTCACTAAATGGCGTGTACCAGCAGGGAGGCCGGCCCCAAAAAGGGCGCCAAGCCTTCTTCACCAGCAAGGGGAAAAGCCCGTGCGCGGGAAGGGACTGTGAATATGCGCCCTCTACAGCATTCCCGCCCGGGGAGGGCGGAAACGGGAAGGCTTAAAAGTGAGGCCGCGAAGTTTGAATAAATCTTATACGCAACTGCAACTCGCCGTCTGCGTGTCGTTATTCCAGCACTGTGTGTAGCACACCGCTACAATGGGTGACCCCGACGGCCCAAACCATATTTGGACCTAAGATGAACGACGCCGCATCTGTTCATGCAGTTTCGTTAAAACTGCCAAGCTTCTGGACGCTGCAACCTCACCTATGGTTCCAACAAGCAGAAGCCCAATTCCACATTTGGCAGATAACCTCGGATGCCACACGTTACTACTACGTGGTGAGCTCCCTCGACCAGGAGACAGCCGCCCAGGTTGAGGAGTTCATACAATCGCCCCCGGAGGACGGCAAATACACAGCATTCAAAGCCCTGCTCATAAGGACTTTTGGACTCTCACGGCGCGAGCAAGCTGCCCGCTTACTGCACCTGGATGGTTTGGGAGACAGGCCGCCATCGGCATTAATGAACGAGATGCTGGCCCTGGCTGAAGGACACAAGCCCTGCCTCATGTTTGAGCAGGCGTTCCTGGAGCAGCTGCCCGAGGACATACGCCTGCTGCTGACCGGGGACATTGGGGGTTGTATTGTTGGTTCTGGGGGGTGGGGTATGTGGTGACCCACTTTCCAGCGCACTCGAACCGGCTCACAAAATGGCACGTGCCACCAGGCTTTCTTCACTAGCAAGGGGAAAAGCCCGCGCACGGGAAGGGACTGTGAATATGCGCCCTCTATAGCATTCCCGCCCGGGGAGGGCGGAAACGGGAAGGCTTAAAAGCAAGGCCGTGAAGTTTGAATAAATCTTTTACGCAACTGCAACTCGCCGTCTGCGTGTCGTTATTCCAGCGCTGTGTGTAGCACACCGTTACATTCCCTTCATTCTCACTCTTTGCCTCCTGCCAATCAGCCACAGCTTTATCCATGCTATAGTCTTTCCTATAATTCCATGGACTTAGAGCTTGATAAGCAGCCTCATGTGTGGCACCTTGTAAAAGACCTACTGAAAATCCAAGTACACAACATCAACCAATCCTCCTTTGTATATCCTGCTTGTTATTTCTTCAAAGAATTTTTACAGATTTGTGAGGCAAGATTTCCCTTGAGAAAATCATGCTGACTACAGCCTATTCTATCATGTGCCTCCAAGTACCCTGAGACCTCATCCTCTATAATCGTCTCCAACATCTTCCCAACAACTGAGGTCAGACTAACTGGCACATAGTTTCCCATCTTCTGCTTCTCTCCCTTCCTGAAGAGTGGAGTGACATTTTCAATTTTCCAGATATAGAATAAAATGTGCATAAATATATAAATACCAATATGAATTTATGTATTTCAATCTTGTGTTTAAAACTCTAATAGTCTGTGTTTTTTGCTCATTTTGTGCAATTTGTTTTTGTTTCTGTGCAAGGCGGGAGGGGTGATGTTTGTTCTTTGAACGGGTTCCATGGTTTTCTTTGTTTCGTGGCTGTCTGTGGGAAGACGAATCTCAGGATTGCACAATACATACATACTTTGATAACTGTACTTTGAATCTTTGACACTTCACTCACTCCAACACTGTTCCCACAACCTATGGACTCACTTTCAAGGATTCTTCATCTCAGGTTCTCGATACTTATTGCTTATTATTTATTTATTTATTATTGTTTTTCATTTTGTATTTGCACAGTTTGTTGCCTTTTGTACATTGGTTGTTTATCTGTCTTATCATTTTCAGTTTTTTAATATTGTGTATTTTTTGTATTTACTGTGAATACCAGCAAGAAAATTGAATCTCAGGTCAGTATATGGTGACATATGTACTTCGATAATAAATTTGCTTTGGACTTTGAACTTTGACTATTTAAACAGCTACTGAAGAACATGCGAGATGTCGTTGGGAACAATGACCAATCAGTGAAAGTCAGCCTGGGATTGGTTGTCTGCCAACCAATGAGTTTTGTTTGTTTCGGCTCACCATAACAAGACACAAGAGACTCTGCAGGTGCTAGAAGTCTTCAAAGTTCAAAGAAAATTTATTATTAAAAATATGTATATGTCACCATATGCTACCTTGAGATACATTTGCTTGCAGACATTTACTGGAAAATAAAGAAATACAATAGAATTTATGAAAAAACTATCAATAACAAAGGCAAACAACTCATGTTGAAAAGAAAACAAATCATTCAAATAATAAAACAAAAGTAAATAAATAATACTGAGTTGAAGAGTCCTTGAAAGTGAGTCCATAGGTTGTGGCATCAGTTCAGTGTTGAGATGAGTGAAGTTACCCACACTGGTTCAGGAGCCTGATAAACAGAGGGTGATAACTGTTCATTAATCTGGTGGTGTACAGCCTAAAGTTTCAGTACCTTCCTCCCAAAGAGACCGTGGATGGTGGGGTTTTTGATAATGGGTGCTGCTCTGTGTAAGTGTGCTCAGTGTGGGGTAGGTTGAGCTGTTTGACCACTTTTTGTAAACTTTTCCATTTCTAAGCATTCATGTTTTCCTCACCACGCTGTTTAGGGTGTAAGTGGTATAGCCACTTTCAATGACCCATGTACTTATGCCCCTAAGCACAAGAGGTTCAGTCGATGTCCAGAGCAATGCCTACAAAATGCTGGAGGAACTCAGCAGGTCAGGCAGCATCTATGAGGGGAAATAAACAGCTGAAATTTCTGGCCAAGACCCTTCATCAGGACTTGTACTTGTACCCCCCCCCCCCCCCCCCCCCGGTCTCACTGTTCTACAATACACTGCAGGGCCTTGCCTTGCTTTGATAGATGGTCAGGAAGATACACTTGTGGATAAAGTATCAAGAGGTTTCTAGGTCCCATTCATCATCATCATTATGCATCGTGTCATATGATGTATACAATCATGGTCTTTCCATGACCATGAATGTTCTTGGGAAATTTTTCTACAGAAGTGCTTTGCTATTACCTTCTTCTGGGCAGTATCTTTACAAGATAGGTGACCCCAGCCATTATCAATACTCTTCAGAGACTGTCTGTTTGGCATCAGTGTCGTACACCCAGGACTTGTGGTATTCACCAGCTGTTTATATGACCATCCACCACTTGCTCCCATGGCTTTACATGACCCTGAACTGGGGGGCTGAGCAAGTGATACACCTTGCCCAAGGGTGACCTATAGACTAGCAGGGGGAAGGAGCACCTTACACCTCCTTTGGTGGAGGTGTATCTCCATCCTGCTGCCCAAGGTCCCATTATAACTCTCGATTTTCCAGTGGTTAGTGAAAAGAAATGAAAGTGGGTGCATATTATTTTAAATCCTTCAAGGCTGAATGTTTCTATGTACATGTGACAAATAAAGCTGCATCTCAAAGTAATTCACAAACTCAGAGGTTATGATGTTCTGGAAAACATTAATGGACGAGGGGATTTCAGCTGGGATCAGGATACGCCTTGGGGTGAGGATAGGGGTCACTAAACGTGAACAACATGGGAAGTTTAAGTCTGGGTGATTTTAACTAGTGTCAGCTGAATCCTAGAAAGTGATGCCAAAGAACAGCTGGCCTGCAGCAGGAACAGATGTTCGGAGAGCAGCAGGTTATTGGCTGGCATCAGAGGAAGCCTCACCCGCAGGTGGGTAGGCCGTGGACTGGAGACGTCATGTGGGTGTTGCAGAGGCACAGAGAAGTGGAAGTTCAAGACAGAAGAGACCTTTTATTTATTCAGTAACTAAACACTACACATTAATCAGGTCTTCATACCCTTCCTGCTGGCTTCTTCCCCCTTCCTTTCCAGACCTGAAACATACATTTCCATGGATGCTGAGTTCCTCCAGCATTTTGAGGGTGCTCTTCTGGACTTCCGGCATCTGTAGAGTCTCTTGCATTTGTTTTCATAAATATTTATAGCTTCAAATAAAACATGATTATTACTATCCACAATGTATTTGAACCTCTAAGGGGCCCGCTGTTTCTGGAATTCCCCTATGGACACCAGGTACTCCTTCTCCAGGGACACCCAGACATGGACATAACCCCGGAAGAGGGACGGGCACAACTGCTCACTGCTTGGACCTGTGAATAGCCAACTTGGACAGGCCCTGGAGCAAACAGACCAGGAGCTCCCCCAAGCACCCTTTTGCCTGCATACCGGGTGACCATAGATCAGGAGCGCAGGGCTGAAGCTTAACCAAAACTTGAGAAGCAGCTCTGTCAGATACTCAGGTAGAGTCTGCAACCTCTCTTAATCCACATATGAAAAGACCAGAATACATAGGAGCAGAATTAAGCCATTTGTCCCATTGAGTCTGCTCCACTATTCCATCACGGTTGATTTATTATCCATTTCAACCCCATTCTTCTGCCTTTTCCCTTTAACCTTTGACACCCTGACTAATCAAGAACCTATCAACCTCCATTTTAAATATACCCAGTGACTATATGTAATGAATTCCACAGATTCACCACTCTCTGGCTAAAGAACTTCCTCTGTATGGTACACTCCTGCCTGAAAGGCAACATGGGTCTGCTCCAGTTTGCCTAAAGAAACAACAGGTCCACAGCAGATGCCATTTCGTTGGCGGTTCACTCAATCCTGGAACACCTGGACAACAAAGATGCATACATCAGGATGCTCTTTATCGATTACAGCTCGGCTTTCAATACAACCATCCCCTCAAAACTAATCAATAAGCTTCAAGAGCTTGGCCTCAATACCTCCTTGTACAATCAGATTCTGGATTTCCTCACCAGTCAGATCAGACTGGTAACAACATCTCCTCCATGATCTCCATCAGCACGGGCGCACCACAGGTCTGTGTGCTTAGCCTCCTGTGACTGTGTGGCTAAGCACAGTTCCAATACCATATTTCAGTTTGCTGGTAGATTCACTGTTGTGTGCTGAGTCAAAGGTGGTGACAAATCAGCATGCAGGAGGGAGAGTGACAATTTGGCTGAGTGGTGTCACAACAACAACCTCTCACTCAATTAGCAAGAGCAAGAATCTGATTGTAGACTTCGGGAGAAGGAAACCAGAGGTCCATGAGCCAGTCCTGATTGGAGGATCAGAGGCGGAGAGGGTTAGCAACTGTAAATTCCTGCATGCTACTATTTCAGAGTACCTGTCCCGGGCCCAGCACTTGTGAAGGAAGTACAGCAGCTCCTCTACTTCCCAATGAGTCTGCAGAGATTCGGCATGATGGAAGAAGGGAAGAAGCTGTTCCTAAAATATTGAGCATGGTTCTTCAGGCTCCTGTATCTCCTCCCTGATTGTGGAGGAGAAGAGGGCATGTCCCGGATGGCGAGGGCCCTTAACGATGGATGCTACCTCATTCCTCCTTGAGGCGCACCATCTTGGCTCAGTTAAAATGAGAATTTGCTCAATGCAGGCAGCAAGGCAGTTGGAAATTCAGACAAACTCTTTAATTAACAGCACAGTCGTGCAGAGGTTGGTGTAACGCTTCTAGCGCCAGCAACTGGGCTTCGATTTCCACCACCACCTGCAAGGAGATTGTTTGTTCTCCCCATGATTACATAATTTCCTCCAGAGGCTCTGGTTTCTTGCCACATTCCAAAGACGTACAGGTTGGCTTTGGTAAGTTAGCAATCTTTTTTAATGTTATTAACACGATGTGTAGTATAAAGGATACCGTAGAGCGGGGCTCCCAAACTTTTTATGCCATGGACACTTACTACTAACTAAGGGGTCTGTGGTCCCAAGGTTGGGAACCCCTGCCCTAGAGGATCTGTTGGTGGTAACTCCATAAGACCAGAAGACCATAAGACATAGGAGCACACTTAGGCCATTGGGCCCATTGAGTCTGCTCTGCTACTCCATCATGGCTGATTTATTATCCCGCTCAACCTCATTCTCCTGTCTTCTCACCCTAACTTTTGATGTCCTTATTGGACTCATTGTATAAAGGCTACAGCCAGTTCTGGAGTAAAAGACAGGGCAGCTATTGCCATCCTGGATCCTGCAGCTATGGACTGGTTCTCACATCAAGAAGTGACTGATGATGGTACACAGTGAATCAGAGATCCTGCCAGAATTGGAATCAGATTCAGTTTATTATCGTTGACTTACATTGTTTAGTGACAACACTACAGCTCAACACATAAAATATACTACAGATCCCAATAAGAATATATAAAATAAATAGCGAGTGCAAAAGGAGAGCAAAAATAATGAGGTAGTTTTCATGAGTTCATTGTCTATTCAGAAGTTTTATAGTGCAAGGGAAGAAGCTGTTCCTGAAACTCTTATGGTAGTAATAACAAGAGTGTGTGTCCTGGGTGATGGGGTCCTTATTGATGAATGCCACCTTTCTGAGATAATTGATTTTGAAGGTGTCTTCGATGGTGGGGAGTACAATGCAACAGGTAAAATAATTACTGTAAGTTACATTCAATCACCATAGCGTAGTGGTTAGTGAAACAGTTTTACTGTGTCAGTGAACTGGGTTCAATTCCTGCCATTGTCAGTAAGGAGTTTGTATATTTTCCCCGTGGATGCACGGGTTTCCACTGGGTGCTCCGGTTTCCTCACACGTTCTAAAGTTCAGGTTGGAAGGTTAATTGGTCATGTGTGTAACTAGGTGGACCAGACTTGTTGGGCCATGAGGACCTGGTACAGTCTGTATCTCTACATGAAAGTACATAGTACAAAAGAGAAATAGTGAGGTAGTGCTCATGAAATCTGATCAGGGGAAGAAGCTGTTCCTAAATCACTGTCTGTAGGTCTTCAGGCTCCTGTACCTCCTCCCTGACAGCAGTAAAGAGAAGAGGGCATGTACTGGGTGGTGAGGGTCTTTAATGACTGATGCCACTTCTTGAGAAACCACCTTTGGAAGATGCCCTCCATGGTAGGGGAGGGTTGTGCCTGTGATGACTGTATTACGTTCTGCAACCTCTGTTGATCCTGTGCATTACAGCCTCCACATCAGACCGCGACGCAACCAATCAGAATGGCCTCCTACAGACGTCTGCAGAAATTTGCTGGAGAATTCGTTGACATACACCAAAGATGTATGCACAGGATCGAAAAAAGCTCCAGAAGGTTGTAAAGTTAGTCGCTTATCTTGGGTATTAGCCTCCATAGTATCAAAGACATCTTCGAGGAGTGCTGCCTCAGGAAGGCGGCATCCATTGTTATTAAGGATCCCCCACCACCCAGGAGATGCCCTCTTCACACTGTTACCAACGGGAAGGAGGTACCGAGACCTGAAGGCATGTACTCAGTGATTCAGGAACAGCTTCTTCCCCTCTGCCATCTGATGCCTAAATAGACATTGAACTCATCAGCACCACCTCACTTTTTGTTACATGTACTTTCTGTTTTTACACTATTTTTAATTTAACTATTTAATATACATATTACAGTAATGATTTACTTATTTTTTTCTCTATATTATCATGCATTGCCCTGCCACTAAGTTAACAAATTTCACGACACATGCTGGTGATGTTAAACCTGATTCTGATTCTGACTTAGCAAATCTCCTCAAACTGCTAATGAAGTTCAATCAGAAGATTATTGCTCAAGGTAGGTCTGATAAAGACTTGTTGCAGGGACCTAAACAGAGCACGGAGCCGTTCACATTCGTGAGCACCACGGATATTACAGTACTTGCTTGCTAATGCCTCTGCTTCCTTCACAGTGCAGACAGAAATGAATGAGGCTGTGACCTCGGAGCGTTCCAATCCTGCCAATGGATTACAGGCACAAGGAGGCCACCTTCCAACATGGTTCTAGACTGCTCAGGTACTCCTCCTGAGAATTGGAAGTGACTCCATGAAGAACAAACATCTCGTCGGAGCAAACAAAAAGATCACATGGAATTAGTATTCAAAATAATGAGCAGTTTATTAAAAAACTGGTGCAAAACCAGGGGACTAGTCAAAGCTGATTTACCTGAGTGTGAATTTGGAATGGTTTTTACATTCTCAGTTGATGAGATTACCAGTAAAAACTACATTTGGATAACAGAATGGTGGCTACAGGAAGACTTAATTAAGTAACAGACTGTTACTTAATTACTGGTTACTGAATAAAACGATTATCAATAGGCCTAACAGTAATTCCGATTTTCTATTACAACAATGGGTGCCCAATGTAAAATAATTAGTGAAGTTCCTGAAACTTGGGTGTCATTGCTGCTGCATTCCAGGCCTCTGCATCTAGGCTTTGCCTGCAGTTTTCTGTTAATACACAATCGCAATGCACGTCCCATTTATTTGTTTGTTCATTATGTGCCGTGTTGTATGATGTAGGCGATCATGGTCGTTCCACGATCATGATTGTGCATAGCAATATTTTCTACAAAGGTGGTTTGCCATTGCCTTCTTCTGGGCAGTGTCTTTACAAGACATTATCAATACTCTTCAGAGATTGTCTGCCTGGCATCAGTGGTCACATAACCAGGACTTGTGATGTGCACCAGCTGCTCCCATGGCTTCACCTGACCCTGATCTGGGGCTAAGCAGGTGCTACATCATGCCCAAGGGTGACCTACAGGCTAGTAGAGGGAAGGAGCACCTCACGTCTCCTCTGGTAGAGATGCATCTCCACCCTGCCACCCACTTTATTTATTAGGTCTCACTATTCTGTCCTCTACAGCACATGCCTTCTCAAGGAAACAACTATTTTATGCCCAGTGCCCTTCCTAACGCCCATAGTCAGTAAGCCCAGACTGCTGCCACTGTGTTCAGTGACATAAAACAGTCTGAAGCTGGGCGAACCGGGCTACCGAGGTGCTCATTGACTGCTCCAAAGATTATCTGCTGCTTTTGTGACCGAAAGCCTGTAGATACAACTGTTTTCATACAACCATTGAAGAACCATTGTTTAGGAAAACTTGTTCAAGAGAATCAGAGGAATGAGAGACCATAAAACATCGAAGCGTTATTCGGCCACTTTGTCCATCGAGACTGCTCCACCATTCACTCATGACTGATTTATCCCTCTCAACCCTATTCTCTTGTCTTCTTCTTATAATCCCTAGTAACGAGTTACTAATGAAGGTATACAAAAGGATGATTGGATGCCCTTTGTGGATACTGTGGCACAATGTGTTAACATAATAGGTTCAAACATTCCCCAGGCTAGGTCCATAGTTCATACACAAAGGGACCTGGGGATACTGATCCGTTATCCTTGAAAATTGTGGCACAGGTAGATAGGGTTGTAAAGAGAGTGGCATATTGGCACATTGGCCCTCATCAAAGTCCTGTGTACAGGAGTTGGGATGTTAAGTTGAAGTTGTATAAGACATTGATTCTATTCGACTTATACAAGTTGTGTGAGGCACTGTGACCAGAATTACACTCAGTACTCAACATTGGGCCACACAATGTCAGCAAGATTGAAAGAGTGCAGAGAACATTTACAACAATGTTGCCAGGACTTAAGGACTTTAATTGTAGGGAGAGGTTGAATAGGTTTGGAATTTATTCCTTAGAGCATAGGAGAACGAGGAGAGATTCGATGGAAGTATACAAAACGATGAGGGGTATAGAGAGGGTAATTGCAAGCATGCTTTTAACACTGAGGTTGGGTGAGACTAGAACTAGAGATCAGGGGTTAAAGGTGAAAGATTAAATATTTAGGGTGAACCTGAAGGGGGGAACAATTTCACTAAGAGAGTGGTGCGAGTATGGGACAAACAGAAGAGGTAGATATGGGTTTCATTTCTACATTTAAGCAAAGTTTGGATAGGTACATAGATGGGAGGGGTATGGAGGGCTATGGTCCAGGTACAGGTCGATGGCATTAAGCAAATTAATAGTTCAGTATGGACTAGATGGGACAAAGGGCCTGTTTCTGTGCTATAGTGTCTATGACTCTATTCAATGGAGGAGTGAGTGATTGTGTGGCTCTGTAAATAGTATACCTATACTGCATGAGATTCTCAGTAACACAGTTCCTTGTAAATGTGCAATAATTATTTTTCTGAAGAACTGGACAAGCTAGATGCCAAATGATTTGCAAGCAATGATGTGTACTGTCCTAACAGTAACGAGCTGAAATTCTCAAACTACATGGTTTGTGCAGAATTTAAACCTTTAATTAATTGTCCACAATTTAAACCTTAAAATATTTGAATTCAATCAAAAGAAAAAAAGCAGAACCCTGAGGTGGAGTTATGGCCAATAGTTTGTTTCAACTGTCAAACATAAACAACGATCGATGATGGATTTTATTCCACAGAAGGTTGGGGCACCATGGTAGCGTAATGCTACAGCGCCAGCAAACTGGATTCAATTCTGACACTGTCTGTAGGGAGTCTCTACCTTCCCCTCATGACTGTGTGTGTGTTTTCTCTGGGTGCTCCTGTTTTCCCTGACATTCCAAAGGCACACAGGTTAGGCTGAGTAAGTTGTGGGCATGCTATGTTGGTGCCAGGTGCATGGCATCACTTGAAGGCTGCCCCCAGAACATTCTCAGATTGCATTGGTCGTTGATGCAAACGATGCATTTCACTCTATTTTTCGATATTTCAAAGTGCATGCGACAAATAAAGCTAATCTTTCATCCCTAACATCCCTAATCTAATCTAACATCCCTAGTTCTGGTCCATGTTTTCTTTCCTTTGCTGATAGTGTACTGATAACGGGACCTGGAAGCTGGAGAAAACTCTACTGTGACCGTTGGGTGCACTCCAATTTTACAAAACTGTCATATGGTGATAGGGCTGTGAATATCAATGCTGTCACCTATTCAGTTGGAGATCAGTCAGTCCAGATGAACTAGAATTACCATTTCAGATATCTCATTGCTCAAGGCTAGAACATGTCAGCGTCTTTATTCAACCTCAAAGCAAGCTGTTTGGGCAGATGCTGGCTGCAGCCCCTCTCCGACACATTCAGCAGAGTGGCCTTTGTCTGCGTTAATTGGGCACTCTCTTCATCTAATAGCCTGCCTTTCTACTTATTGAATTGGCTAAAGTGGCGCAGGTGAAAACATTTTAATATCCTTGTTAATCACTTTGCAATTTGAAGCATGTGGAGAACTACAGGTTTGCCTGTGTTAATTAAAAGCTCTTCATGCAAACATCGTCCAATCGTTAAAATAATGATCACAAGTTGTGCCTTGGCCAAATATCGGACTGATATTTTCAAAACTACTGAAAATCAAATTCCCATTAAATCTTCTGTGACACATGTGAACCCTGTGCATATTGAAATGATTGATGTCGAGTAGTTTGGTGGTGTCCAATCCATTTATAAAAGAGAACATATTGCATTAGTCATTAAGAGAAAATGACAACAACCTGCTTGCATCATGTCAGAGTTACATTCAGGGCAGTTTTTGTATCACACGTTTTCGGGAGATTGAAAGACCATTGAACCAGGATTAGTGCAAATCACCCTGTTAGCAATCCTTGTTTGCATGTATTGTATAAATTAATGCTTTAGAAAAATATAACATTTATTTACCAAGTAAGTGTAAGGTTTTAAATATAATCATTAATGCTTTTTAAGTATAAACCTATAAAGAGGATTATAAACTTTCTTTGTGGAACATAAATCATTACAGCACTGTTCTGGCCCTTCAGCCCACAATGTTGTGATGACCTTCTAACATCAATCTAACCCTTTCCTCCCACGAAGCCCTCCATTCTTCTGTGCCCTATCGAAGAGCCTCTTAAATGACTCTAATGTATCCGCCTCTACACCTTGCATGCTTTCACCACTCTCTGTGTAAAAAAAACAACCTGTGAGATTTGCCCTGTACTTTCCTCCAATCACCTTCAAATCAGCTAATACTCTCCTGTATCAACCACTTCCACCCTTGGAAACAGGTGTGGTCTGTCTACTCAATCAACACATCTTAATATTGTATTTTTATTACTTTTTTATACACAGATCAATTTCTCTGATCAAATTGATGTCAAATTCTGGATTGTTTCAAATATTGTTCATTACTGAGATCAATTTGATTTCCATGAAACTTTGATCTGTTGTCTAATCTGATTAAAGGAGCACTTATAAAGCATTAATGTTCAAGTAGAAAGGTAAAGAATAATATTTACCATCCAGTACAAAGCGCCCCCTTGATTGGCACTTCATCAACTGTTAGAAACATAAGTTATGACTAAAGCAAAAAGTGGCTGGAGTTGCCTAGTGCAACTTATAGAAACTACTGATATTTACAAAAAAATAATTTATCAGGAAACACAATAATAGATCCATACTTATTCTTCTGGTTGAACTCCTGGCCGCCCCAATCTCTCTCCCTCCTACTAAAAGCAAAGTAACCCATTTTATTCGGTACTAGGATGTACCATCTTTAATTACCCACAAAATTAACATAAGATGACACATGAATTAGAATATGATGCACCTCACAATGTAGCTACAATCATATTACAAAATAAACAGAAGTATCTACCTTAACTACAGTATACAAAAAATATATAAACATTGACACATCCCAATGACTAAAGAAAAGGAGTATTCTGCCGTGTATGGGTGCATGGCGGGAAAGGCACTATAAAGACAACCTGAGTCTATCAGCTCGGTTTTGGACCCACTATGAGAATATACTGGGGAAGACATTGAAGTGCACACATTCATCGCAATGACAGCGGAATGACGGGGCGGGGGTGTGTGTAAGGAATGAGTTTACCAAGTGCTCTCTGCCACTTCAACCATTCTAAACTGCTACTCCTTCTACCACCAGCACACAGTAATGGCAATGTCCAAAAGCTCTTCCCAAACACATTCCACCTCATAAACACAAGAGATTCTGCAGATCCTGACATCTTGAACAACACATGCAAAATGGTGGAGGAACTCAGCAAGTCAGGCAACTTCTACAGAATGGAATAAACAGTAGACGTTTCAGAGGGCATCCCTGGGTTAATTACCATTGCTCTCGATTGTGTTCCACTTGGTTCATTAGAGTGTATGTTAGTGATGCCATGAATCGTGTGTGCTGATGTGGCTGTGAAATGTGGGTGGAAGGTTTGCAGAAATGTGTGAGTTTGCAGTTTAGTGTATAACGATAAGTTATGAATTCTAGTTGATAGGTGTTTGATGGCGATGTCACCACAAGAAACTGCAGAGAGGTGTGGACTCAGCTCAGCACATTGTGGAACCAGCCTCCCCTCTATGGAGTCTGCCTAAACTTCTCACTGCCTTGGCAAGCACACGCATACACTCAGTTAACAGACACAAAATGCTGGAGCAACTCAGCATGCCAGGCAGCATCTATAGAAAAGAACAGAGTCGTCATTTCCGGCTGAGACCCTGCATTAGGTTCCTCCAGCATTTTGTGTGTGTTGCTTGGATTTCCAGCGTTCTGCAGATTTCCTCGTGTTTGCAATTGGATCACATTACATTCAGTTTGCCACTTTGCACTCAGTTGACAGTGGTGGGGGTCATCACCTACAATGAAGAGATAGCCTACAGAGAGGAGGTGGAAGAGCTCAAGGCCTGGTGCCAGACAAGAACCTCTTCCTTATCATCAACAAGACAATGGTATTGACTTCAGGAGAATCCACACCACTCACACCCCCCTTTATATCTGTGGCACAGCAGTGGAAATTGTGAACAGTTTCAAACTCCTGGGAGTGCATATCACACACAAGCTCTCATGGTCCCAGAACAAATTCTTCACAATCAGGAAAGATCACTAGTGCCTCTACTTTCTGAGGAGGCTGACGAGAGCTAGACTGCACATCTATAGTCTATAGATGTGCAGTAGAAGGAATCCTAAGAAGGAAACAGAAACTGCACTCTGGCAGATGAAAAGGCTCTGCAACAGATAGTCAAAACTGCCCAATGCTTCACCGGTATTGATCACCCACCATCAAGGACATATGTACAGAAAGATGCTGGAAAAGGGGCAGTACCATCAAGGATCCCACCCACCCTGCTCATGGACTGTTCATCCCACTCCCATCAGGGAGGAGGCTACGTGGCAGCCCCGCCAGGACCACCAGACTCAAAAAACAGTTACTTTCTCCAAGCAGTAAGGCTGATCAACACCTCCACCCACTAACCCACCCCTTCACACTCCAACCACCAGTACTTTATCATTTCTTGTCAGTCACCTTATGTACAGGCATTCCTGTATCTAACATCACCTTATAGACATACAATCTATCCACTCTATGTTTATAAGCTATCTTATATACAACTTACGTTTATTGTGTTTTATTATTTTTGTATTCTTTATCATTTGTGATTTTTTTGTGCTGCAGAAATTCCAGAGTAACAATAACTTTGTTCTCTTTTACACTTGTGTACAGGAAATGACACTAAACAATCTTGAATTGTGAATCTTATTAGATACCTTCTGTACTTAAAAATGTGGCCACTGAGTGTATGTTTGTGGTCTTCTGCTGCTGTAGCCCATCCACCTTAGGTTTGATGTGTTGAGCATTGAGAGGTGCACTTCTGCACATTACTGTGATGATGCGTGGTTATTTGAGTTACTGTTGCTTTCCTGTCAGCTTGAACCTGTGACCTGTCTCATTAACAAGGCACTTACACCCACAGAACTGCCGATCACTGGATGGTTTTTTTGTTTCTCACACCATTCTCTGTAAACTCTAAAGACTGTTGTGCATGAAAATTCCAGGAAATCAGTAGTTTCTGACATACTCAAACCACCCCATCTGGCACCAACAAGCATTTTGCAGTCAAAGTCATTTAGATCACAGTTCTTCCTCAATCTGATGTTAGGTTTGAACAACAACTGAACCTCTTGACCATGTCTGTATATATTGATGCATTGAGTTACTGCCACGTGATTGGCTGATTAGATATTTGCATTAATGAGCGGGTATACAAGTGGCCACTGCGTGTAGAATCGTACAGCACAGTGCAGACCTTTCAGCCCATGACATTATGCTGACCTACATAAATCTACTCCCTGATCAATCAATTCTTTCCCTCCTACACAGTCCATAACCCTCCATTTTTCTTTCATCCCTGTACCTATCTAAGAGTATAGCCATTGACATACTCAAAGACTCTTCTCATTGTTCCCATCAGATATTAGTCTAAGGTCCCACACCACCAGGTTCAACCTTCATGGACACCTTCACTCACCTCAACACTGAACTGGTTCTACTACACTACCTCTGGACTTACTTTCAAGGACGCTTTACAGATCATGTTCTCAGTATTATTTGTCAGTTGCATGGTTTGTCTTCTTTTTCACATTGGTTGTTAGTCTTTGTTCGTTTATGTATATTTTTTCATAAATTCTTTTGTATTTCTTTTTTTTCCCTGTAGGTATCTACAAGATAATAAATCTCAAGGTAGTATTTGTTAATGTGTACATGCTTTGGTAATAAATCGACCTTGAACTTTGAACTTTGACCCAAGACCAAGGAGCTGATTATTGTCTACAGGAGGAGGAAACCAGAAGTCCATGGACCAGTCCTCATTGGAGAATTAGAGGTGGAGAGGGTCTACAACTTTAATTCCTCAGTGTTATAACTTCGGAGGACCTGTTCTGGGCCCAGCACATTAGAACATTTACAAAGAAAGCACTTCCTTAGTAGTTTCTGAAGACTTGGCATGACATCTAAAACTTCAACAAACTTCAAACAAATAGGTGTGTAGTAGAGAGCATATTGACTGGCTGCATCGCAGACTGGTATGGAAACAGCAATGCCCTTGAATGGAAAATCCTACAAAAAGTAATGGATACTGCCCAATCCATCAGGAGTAAAGCCCGTCCCATCATTGAAACATCGCAGAAAAGCAGCATCCATCATCAGAGACTCTCACCACCGAGGATGTGCTCTAATCTTGCTGCTGCAAGATCAAAAGGTATAGGAGCCACAGGGCTCACAGCACCAGATTGTGCTGACCTTTTAATGTACCCCAAGATCAATCTAACCCTTCCCTCCTACATAGCCCTCCATTTCTCTATCACCCATGTGAAACACATCATTCTGCATTCTGTTATAATTTTGTCCTTGTACTACCTCAATGCACTGTTGTATTGATCTGCACAGATGGTATGCAAAACAAGTTTTTTTCACTGTACCTTGGTACATGTGATAATCAGAAACCAATTTCCAACTATCACTGAGTATAATTGGAATGAATTTTTGGTGGGGGGGGGGTGCATTTCCAGATGCATTCATTGACCCAAGGCCATGCAGAAGGCCTTTAAACACTTAGTGATGGGATTTCCAAATCCTCAGAGCAACTTACCTGGCATCAACTGCCACGGCTGTCTAATTCCACTGAGTTAACAGCCTTTGCATTGAGAACCTCCTGATTCCCTCTGAGTAAATCCCATCTCACCTCTAACATGAAGGACACCAACACTGTGGGAACACTTATGGGATCCATTCATCATATGCCATGTCGTATGATGTGGGCGATCATGGTCTTGGCAAATCTTTCTTCAGAAGTGATTTGCTATTGCCTTCTCAAAATGCTGGTGGAATGCAGCAGGCCAGGCAGCATCTATAGGAAGAAGCAGTGTCAACGTTTCGGGCCAAGACCCTTCGTCAGGACTAACGAATTTTGTGTGTGTTGCTTGAATTTCCAGCATCTGCAGATTTCCTCGTGTTTGCTATTGCCTTCTTCTGGGCAATGTCTTTACAGGGCAGGTGACTCCAGCCATTGTCAATACTCTTCAGATACTGTCTGCCTGGAAACTACTGGTGACTTGTGATAGGCACCAGCTGGTCATATGACCACCCTCTACCTGCTCCTATGGCTTTACGTGACCCTGATCGCGGGGTTGGGGTGGAGGGGCTAAGCAAGTGCTATACCTTGCCCAAGGGTGACCTGGAGACTAGCGGAGGGAAGGATCTCCTTACACCTCCTGTGGTGGAGACATATCTCCGCCCCGCCACCCAAAGCAGAGCTCCTTCAATTGTTCGCTGATATTGCTCCTTCTTTTCCCATTGACTTTCACAGCCTCCCGCAGCCAAATGGCCTCCTCTTTAAGAAGTGCCGGCTGGTTTTAAATAGTGCAGGCGTTCCTTGCCATCGTGTGAGTGGTGCATTCTCTGCATTGGATTCCTTGCCTGGGTGTGCTGTGAGAAAACAGCACCAACTGCATGTACATAAATAAGCACACTGTGAAGCTGTCTGCAGCCTTTGAAACAATGGGTACGGCTAATCAGGCTTTGTGATCATTGATTCCAAGTTATCCAGTTTAGCTCCCATAACGATGCAACAAATATTAAAACTGTAATTTTTGTGACAGAATAAAATGAACTACTTTCATAATACAGACCAAATCCCCTTCAGATTCAGATTCATATTTATCGCGTATACAGTGAAATGTGATGTTTGTGTTAATAACCAATGCACCTAAGGATGTGGTGGGGGCAGCCCGCAAGTGTTATCACACATTCCAGTGCCAACATAGCTTGCCCACAATGCTCAGCAGAGTCATCAGACATCAGGCATTGTGATGCCTGAATCCAGAGTTATCTAATTGAGCTCACATCTAGTGGTGAAATAATGAAACAAAGTTTTAAAAATATATTTCTTGCAGCAGACTAAAATGTACCACCTTCAGAATATGGGGCCAAATCTCCTTTATGAATGACAACATCACTGTATTTGTAATAATTTGTGAGGATTGATAGAGTAAATTAGGGCTTTTCTCTTTGGAGTAAAGGAGGATGAAAGATAACTTAATAGAGGCGTACAGGATGATAAGAGGCATAGATCAAATGGATAGCCAGAATCTTTTTCCCAGCATGGAAATAGATAATACGGGGGGGCATAACTGTAAGATGATCAGTGGAAAGTATTGGGGGGGGGTTGAGGTAGGTATTTTACAGAGAGTGGTGGGTGCATGGAATGAACTGCCAGGAGGAGGGGTAGAGGCAGATACATTAGGGACATTTAAGAGATTCTTGGATAGGCACATGGATGATAGAAAAATAGAGAGCAATATGGGAGGGAAGAGTTAGACAGATCTTGCAACCTGTCAGTTGAATGGTCTGGACTGTGCTGTACTGTTCTATGTTCTATAATCTTTCTTTCTGAACCTCTGAGGTCTCATGTAGCATGAGGTTCAAATTTTATCTCACCATCAAGGTAGTTTAACTGTACAAGATGTCATTCCGACAATTCAGCACCAATCCATTCTGCACACACTTTCACAATATGGGGCTAAATCTCCTTTAAGAATCACAATATTATTTGTAATGCCTTGCGAGCGTAGGCTGAGCGAGCTAGGGCTTTTTTCTTTGGAGAGAAGAAGGATGAGAGATGACAAGACGATAAGAGGCATAGATGCATTAGACAGCCAGCGCAAGTGGAACCTCTTCTTTTGCTTTGCAGTTCCCGTAGTCTAGTCAAATCATCACAGGCGTACTGACTGCTGGCAATCCAGATAGAATGCTCTTAACATCTATGTTGAACAGTCTATGTGTGCTTGGTTTTGGCTCCTGGCCTAAAGCTACATTTGCCAACGAACCCTAAAAACTGCATCTTTCTCACACCTTGAAATACCTGGCATCACCCCAAAGGAAGCATGCCTGTAATGCAGAGAATTTCAGCAGAAAATAACGCTACGCAAACTAAACAAAGAGCATCCCTTCTGCAGGTAACATCCACTGAAATATGGGAATATAAAACCTTGGCTATGCAGTATTTTTCAAAATCTGCAAAATGCTGCCTCAGTTCTCCAAGGGTTAAAGCTTGCCAAGACCAGCTGCTAATTAACAGCATCTACTGCTTTTCCAGACTGGTTAAATTCAAACATTTCGCCGGCGATCAGGCAGATATGACATTCTCCTTCCTAACCTTGAAATGTCAAAGTGCAGAAACCGGGCTTTAGCAGGAGGGAGTCAGAAGGCAATTGATGCACCAATTCGGCAAAATGACTTTCACTGCTTCTGTCTGGTGAATGAAGCAAAGGTTTGCAGAAATAAATCAGGCTTTCCCCTTTCCTACTTAATGTCTGATCAGCTTTAATTGCAGAGAGCTCTGCCCTGCTCCATAAGCCCAGGGCCATTTTGGACCCTGTTGCACTAGAGGGGGAGAACATAAGGGCTCATCTCTCAATAACACTTGACTGAATGTGATAATAGTCCCAACGCCATCTTCTCTTCTCACTTCTCAGTAAATGGAGGGTGACCAGGCAGGGGGTGAGAGTCATTATTTTCTTCTGTTTTGCAGTGACAGGACTGGTGACTTGGTGAGGGTCACCGAAGAGGCAAGGAGCAGAAGTTCAAGAGCACAGTGAGCGCGGAATTACACTATACTGACTTCACAGCCTCTTTGGCAAGACAACTATGTTACAATGTCTTCGGGGAATCACTCAGGCGAGGACAATGCGGTTCTGTGTTAACTGGATTTCAAAAATTAAAAAACCTTTCTTTATTAAAACAACAAAACTTGCGCTATTAAAACATATTTTTAATAAATAATAGAAACAAATTTTAGACTGATAAAACAGAAAAGGAGTCCTCTCGTTCCACTATCACTGAGTATCGACAATTTTGCTCTGCATAATGACACATGTCACGCATTATTTGCTTTGCATATTTATAGACATAATCAGAATCAGGTTTATAACGTACTGACATGTGTTGTGAAATTAGTTGTTTTGTGGCGAAACATAAGAATTACTATAAATTACAAAATAAATAGTGCAAAAGAGGAGGAGTAACAAGGAAGTGGCAGAGGGGAAGATGCTATTCCTAAAACATTGAGTGTGGGTCTTCTTCAGGCCCTTGAACATCTTCCCTGATGATAGTGATGAGAAGAGGACAAGTCCCAAATGGTGAGGATCCTTAATAATGGATGCCACCCTCTTGAGGAGATATAAGATGAGGATCTTGAGACCGCTTGAAGATATCCTCAATGGTGGGGAGGGTTGTGCCCATGGTGAAGATAGCTGAATGTACAACCCACTTCAGCCTCTTGCAATAAGATGAGGATTCAGGCATTGGAGGCTTCACATCAGATGCTGTTGGAACCAGTCAGAATGCCCTTCACCATACATCCATAGAAATTTGCGGGGTCTTTGGTGACAGACCAAATCTCCTCAAATTCCTAATGAAGTAGAACTGCCGGAGTGCCTTATTCATGATTGCATCAATCTATTGAGCCTAGGATAGATTCTCCAAGATGTTGACACTCAGGAATTTGAAACTGCTCACCCTTTCCAACTCTGGCCCCTTAATGGGGACTGGCGTGTGTTCTTCAGACTTCCCCCTCCTGAAGTCCAAATTCAATTCCTTGGTCTTACTGATGTTGAGTGTGATTTTGCTGTTGAAGCACCACTCAGCCAGCCAGCTGATCAATCTCACTCCTGTACGCCTCCTCATCGCCAATCTGTGATTCTGCCAACAGCAGGTGTCACTGGTGAATTTATAGCTGACGTTTGAGCTTTGCCCTGCCACGTGGTTGTTGGAGTAAAAAAGTAGGGTAGAGCAACGGCTAAGCACACGTACTTGAGGTACTCCAGTGCTGACTGGCAGTGAGGAGATGTAATTACCATTCTGCACCGACTGTGGTTTTCCAATGAGGAAAGTTAAGTATCCAGTTGCAGAAGGACGTGCAGAGGCCCAGGTTTTGAAGCCTACTGATTCATTCCGGAATGTGCCGGAATGTGTGGCAACACTTGTGAGCCGCCCTCCTTAGGTTTGCTAGTTGTTAATGCAAACAATGCATTTCACTGTTTCCATGTACATGTGATAAGTAATTCTGAATCTGAATTTGAATGCCAAGAGAACGGTGGTGCTGAATACTAAGCAATCACTATAATGAAAACCAGTAGACTGAATTACACATAGCTGTGTCCACGTGCTGACAGCCGGTAAGATAGTGTCTGCTGTGGACCTCTTGTGGTGGCAGGCAAATCCTAATTTGATAGTGTTGATATTAACTCAGGGACAGAGGCTGAGGGGAGATCTGGTAGAGGTTTATAAGATTATGTGAGGCATAAATAGAGGAGGCAGACAGAATCTTTTTCCCAGGGTTGGAATGTCTAATACCAGAGGGCATGCATTTAAGGTCAGGGGGGAGGGGGTAATTGCAAAGTTAGCTAGTTAGTTAGTTTACTTGTTTGTCTATTTATTTATTTGTTTGTTTGCTTGTCTGTTTATTGATTGATTGAGATACAGTGTGGAAAAGGCCCTTCTGGCCCTTCTGTGCTGTAGCGCTCACTTCTTATTCGCAGTTATTTTGTAAATAACACTATTCTTTGCATTTCTGGTTAGATGCTAACTGCATTTCATTGGCTTTGTATCTGTACTCGGCACAACAACAATAAAGTTGAATCTAATCTAATTTAATCAAGCCATACTGTCCAGTAATCCTCCGATTCAATCCTAGCCTAATCACGGGACAATTTACAATGGCCAAGTAACCTACCAGCCAGTACGTCTTTGGACTGTGGGAGGTAACCGGAGCACCCGGAGGAAACCCATGCGGTCACAGGAAGAACTCCTTACAGGCGGGGGTGGGAAGTGAACCTGCAGAGTGCTGTGCTAACCACTACCCTGCCATGCTGTGTGAGGCGCATGTTTTTACGCAGAGACTGGTAAATGCCTGGAATGTGCTTCCTGAGGTGGTGATAAAGGCAGATACATCAGAGACTTTAAAGAAACATTTAGATAGGCACATGAATGTGATGAAAATAGAGGGATTTGGACAGTGTGCATGCAGGAGAAATTAGTTTAGCTAGTGATTTATTTACTAATTTAATTGGTTCAGCATAACATTGTGGGCCAAATTGTGTTCCTATGCTGTACTGTACAACATACTACATTCTATATGTACCTTTACCATAATCATAATATACGTAATTGCTGTAAAGTGAAGCTCCTTATCCCAGGAGCTGTATGCACCACTCCCAGGCCAATGTCAAAGTTGATACATGTGGTGGGAGTGATGCTCTATGTCTCAGTTGCAGTGGCAAACCGAGGTACCTCATTCTTGTTTCAGCCACAGAAGCAGAGCTTATGGATGCCCTGAACCTACCTGAAGAGGAACAACTCATTATTCCCATGTTTGAGGAGATTTATATGCCGCCAAAGGCTAGCAAATTTCTGCAGATGTACCGTGGAGAGCATTCTGACTGGCTGCATCACCACCTGGTACGGAGGGACCACCGCTCAGGATCGGAAAAAGCCGCAGGGGTTTGTAAACTCAGCCAGCTCCATCACGGGCACTAACCTCCTTACCACTGAGGACATCCTCAAGAGGCAGTGCCTCAGAGAGGTGGCATCCGTCACGAAGGATCCTCACAACCCAGACATACCCTGTTCTCATTACTACCATCAAGGAGATGGCACAGGAGCCTTAAGACCCTTTCTCAATGTTTTAGGAACAGCTTCTTCACCTCCGCCATCAGATTTCTGAATGGTCTATGAACTCACATCCACTGCTTTGTCATTCCTTTTTCTTTGCACAATTTATTTATTTTTGTAATTTGTCGTAATTTTGTCTTTGCACTGTTCTTTTGCCGCAAAACAACGAATTTTACATCGTATGTCAGTGGTAATAAACATAATTCTGAGTGTAAACAAGATGCTTCATCGCCCCTTCAGCTTTGATGGTGTCTGTTTCTGCACTCTAAAGATAAGCTTTATTTGTCATTGTACAGTACTGTGCAAAAGTCTTTTGCAAATATACAGTATGTAACTGAAGTGCCAAAGACTTTTGCGCAGTACTGTAGTAATTTTATGTATTGTACTGTTCTGCTGCAGCAAAAATTTGATGGCATATGTGATGATAAACCTGATTCTGATATGGGTCTCTGTTGTGGACTGAGAGAGGGAAGGGGGTAGGGAGAGGGGAATCATGGTTGGGAAAAGGGGAAGGGAGCGGCAAGCATCACAGAGGCATTTTGTAATGATCAATAAACCAATTGTTAGGAATCAAATGACCTTGCCTGGTGTCTCAGGGCTGGGTGTGTCTGCACTTGCATCAACCCGCACCCTTGGTACTCCTTCTCTGCCCCCTGCCCCACAACCCAAAACCTCCCACCCACTGTACTCCATCCTCGCCATTCTCAACATCCTTTGCTCCCGCCAGATTTACAAACTTGCTCTCCACTCCACAATAACAAATACAGTACATCAAAACATCGAAGCACACAGTGAAATTCATCCTTGCTATTTAGCTGTTTTTTTTATTTCCTTTATACAGCCGATTCCAGTTAATCTGGCCCTCAGTTAATCAGGGCAGCCACTTATTTGGGACAGCTCTTAAAGACAAAAACAGGATGAGATGCAATGTAAAAAGCGGACAAAATCAAAACGGGTGAACTCAGGATTGAAGTGGTATATTTGAATGCACTCTGTATACAGAACGAGGTAAATGAACTTGTAGCTCAGTTACAGATTGGCAGGTATGATGTTGTAGGCATTACTGAATCGTAGCTGAAAGGAAACTATAGCTGGGAGTTTAGTGTCCAAGGATAGACATTGTATGGAAATGACAGGCAGGAAGGCAGAGAGGACAAATCAAATCAGAAAGAGGTGTCATAGGAGCAGAAGGCGTTGAATTATTCTGGATAGAGCTAAGGAACAGCAAGGGTAAAAAGACCCTGATAGGAGTTTATATAGATCCCCAAACAGTAGTTAGGATGTGGTCTACAAATTACAACAGCAATACGAAAATGCTTGCCAAAAAGGCAGTGTTACGATAGTCATTGGAGATTGCAATATGTAGGTAGATTGGAAATATCAGGTTGTGCTGGATTCCAGCAGGGGGAATTTCTAGAGTGCCAGAGGAAAGCTTTTTAGAGCAGCTCGTGGTTGAGCCCACTCGGGGATTAGCTATTCTGGATTGGGTGTTGTGCAATGAACCAGAATTGATTAGAGAGCTTAAGGTAAAAGAGTCCTTTGGGGATAGTGATCATAATATGATCGAATTCACCTGAAATTTGAGTAGGAGAAGCTAAAGTCAGATGTATCAGTATTACAGTGGAGTAAAGGGAATTACAGAGGTACGAGAGAGTAGTTGGCCAGGATTGATTGGAAAAGAACACTGGCAGGAATGACGACAGAGCAGCAATGGCTGGAATTTCTGGAAGCAATCCAGAAGGCACAGGATATATACTTTTTCCCAAAGAGGAAAAGTATTCTGAAGGAAAGATGACACAACCATGGCTAACAAGAGAAGTCAAAGCCAACATAAAAGCCAAACAGAGGGCATATAATAGAGCAAAAATTAGTGGGAAGGTAGAGGATTGGGAAGCTTTTAAAAGCCAACAGAAGGCAACTAAAAAGACATTAAGAAGGTAAAGATGGAATACCAAAGTCACCTAGCCAATATTATTAAAGAGGATACCAAAAATTTCTACAGATACATAAAGTGTAAAAGAGAGTTGAGAGTGGATACTGGACCTCTGGAAAACGATGGTGGAGAGGTAATAGTAGGGGCAATGAAATAGCGGATGGACTGAATAAGTATTTTGCATCAGTCTTTACAGTAGAAGACACAAGCAATATGGTGGAAGTTCCTGGAGTCAGGGAGCATGAAGTGTGTGAAGTTATTATAACTAGAGAGAAGGTTCTTGAGAAAATGAAAGGTCTGAAGGTAGATAGGTCACCTGGACCAGAGGGACTCCACCCCAGAGTTCTGAAAGAGGTGGCTGAAAAGATCGTGGAGGCATTAGTAATGATCTTTCAAGAATCACTAGATTCTGGAGTGATTCTGGAAGACTGGAAAATTGCAAATGTCACTCCACTCTTCATGAAGGGACAGGCAATAGAAAGGAAACTATAGGCCAGTTAGTCGGACCTCAGTGGTTGTGAAGATGTTGGAGTCGATCATTAAGGATGAGGTCTCAGGGTTCTTGGAGGCACGTGATAATATAGGCCGTAGTCAGCATGGTTTCCTCAAAGGAAAATCTTCCCTGGCAAATCTGTCGGAATTCTTTGAAGAAATAACAAGCAAGATAGACAAAGGAGAATTGGTTGATGTTGTGTACTTGGATTTTCATAAGGTCAATAAGGTGCCACACCGTATTGTGAGTAGTTTTGGGTCCCTTATCTTAGAAAGGATGTGCTGAATCTGGAGAGGGTTCAAAGGATGTTCATGAAAATTATTCCAGGATTGAATGGCTTGTCATATGAAGAACATTTGAATGCTATGGGCCTCTATTCACTAGAATTCAGAAGAATGAGAGGTGACCTCATTGAACCCTATCAAATGGTGAAAGACATTGACAGAGTGGATGTGGAAAGGATGTTTCCTATGGTGGAGAGTCTAAGACCAGAGGACACAATCTTAGAACAGAGGGGCATCTTTTTAGAAAGGAGATGAGGAGGAATTTCTTTAGCCAGAGAGTGATGAATCTGTGGAGTTCTTTGTCACAGGCTGCCATGGAGGCCAAGTCTTTACATATATTTAAAGCAGAGGTAGATAGATTCTTGGTTGGTCAGAGCATGAAGGAAATCGGGGAGAAGGCAGGAGAATGGTCTGAGAGGGATATGGATCAACCACACTGAAATGGCAGAGCAGACTTGATGGGCCAAATGGCCTAATTCTGCTCCTATATCTTATGGTCTTATGATCTTAAAACTAATTGAGAAAATTGCTGGGATTACCTTCATTTATTTGGGACACTATACAAATTAATTGGGGTAGGAGACTGAAGACGAACTGGTTCTAACTGGTGTCATTTGAGTGCATTTGTGTGGTTGTTAGGCACTACATTGTGCTTAGAGTGAACATATTTTAAATAGTGTCAATTGCATATGTTTGTGTTCAAAAAGCACTGATTTTTATCACAGATAGTAAGAAATAAGCAGCAAGACAATTCAGAACTGTTCTGCTCACGGTGGTTTCAAGCATTCAGGCTTAGAGATGCCGTAAATGACTGAGAGTGAAAAAGAAATGATTTCACTACTTCAACAAGTTAGGGACTAGGAAGAATTTGAAGGTATCGATAATCATCTTGAATTTTACAATGAAAATGAAAATTTGGAGGATGCAATCGTTGATAGAACTGTATGAAGACAATCCATTACCTGCTCTAGGTGACTGCACTGATTTTGCTCATTGCATACAATGGATGAATTCCACTGTCAATGATGATTAGCATTAATGCACAATTTTATAGTGCTGTAGAGCTATTGGATGTCTAGTTTATTCTGCATTTCATTTAAATACATAATTTGTTGCTCATTTTGTCTTTTAACACCTTTTTAACTATTTCCATGAAACTTTGGCTAATTGGGGCAGCTGCTTAATTGGGCCAAAGCATACTGGTCCAGATGTGTCCCCATTAACCAGAATCACTGTATTTCTTATTGTAATATACAGTTTTTAATCTATCTGTACTGCTGCCACAATACAACAATTTTCATGAGTGATTCTGATTCTGTGCCATCTACACTGATCCGTCTACCATAAGGCAGCACGGTAATGCAGCAGTTAGTGTAAATCTTTGCTGTGCCAGCGACCTGGTTTCAATTCCCACCACCCTCTGTGAGGAGTTTGCACATTCTTCACCTAGTTTCCTCCAAGTGGTCCGGTTTCCTCCAACATCCCAAAGACATCCCATACGTGTTAGTACATTAATTGGTCACATGGATGTAATTGGGGTGGTGTGGGCTCATGGAGCCAGAAAGGCTTATTACCGTGCTGAATCTCTAAATAAAAATAATATGACATGCATTGTAGTTACTCCCCCAAACAACTCCAACAAAACCTTCTAAAACAGATGCAGGAGAATGGAGCCATTTGTAAGTATATTGAGATGAATGATGAGATGTTCTACTTTAAAACTTGAAGACAAGGAAGAGTGGGAAGGTGAATTCCTGGGACTTCATGGTTAGGGAAAGAGGGCCATTGGGAATTCCTAGCATCTGATACTCTAAGGAAGGTTGTGGGAGGTCTCAGCAGAATGTCAGCTGGAGACAGGTCAAGTCAAGCTAAGTTTATTGTTATTGATCTAGGCACCATCAAATAACACATTTCTCCAAACCGTACACAACATACATAACACATAATAACTTCTGAAAGCAAAGATGAAATCTACAGATGGATTACCCATAAATAAACAAACTAAAGTGCATAAATTAAATATTGTAAGGACAGATTAACCAGTGACACATTGAATGCAATGGGGCCAGGAGTTCAGAACCCTAATGGCCTGGTGGAAGAAATTGTCTCTCATTCTGACCGTTCTTGTTTTTATGCATCAGAGTCTCCTTCCTGATGGTAGAAAGTCAAAGAGGATGCTAGATGGATTGGTGGGATCCTTAATAATACTAAGGACCCTGCCTACGCAGCACTCCTGTAAATCTCCCCGATGGATGGTAGGGAATGGATCGTAGGTAGCTTCATTGGTTGGGTTGAGTTGTTCTCCAATCTTGGCAACTTACTTGTAAATATTTCATCACCATGTGAGGAGATCTCATCAGTGTGCAGTCACTCACAAGGTGACAAAACATTTGCATGTAAATTGCCAAAATTGGAGAACAGCTCAACCCAACCATCTTTCACCGAGCTACACGTATTATTTCCATTTAGCCTCATTTGTCACATATACATTGAAACGTACAGTAAAATGTGCCAGTTGCATCAAATCAAATCAGTGTGGATTGTGCTGGGGGCAGCCCACAAGTGTCGCCATGCTTCCAGCACCACCATAGCTTGCCCACAACTCACTAACCCTAACCCGGGCAGCTTCGGAATGTGGGAGGAAACTGGAGCACCTGAAGGAAACTCAAGCAGTCATGGGGAGAACATGCCTACTCCTTACAGTCAGCGGCAGGAATTCAATCCTGATCTTACACTGAAAAACTTTACGCGAACCATTGCATTACCATGGTTCCCCCTCCATTTTAGGCAAGAACATCTGCAGAAAATGCAAAGTTAGTGGAGGTTTGGATAATAAAGAGTATTGTCTTGAGCTACAAAAAGATAATAACATGTGGTAAATTGAGCAGACAACAGCAGATGGAATTTATTCCTAATAAAGCCACTTTGGTCTACCAGTTAAGAGCAGGATACAATGACTGGTCAGGCCCTGGGTTACAACAAGGAGCCTTGGTTAACAAAATCTAAAGGTCTCTGAAGGTGGCAGCACAGGTAGATAGGGTGGTAAAGAAGATATAAGCGATGCCAGTCCTGGATCCTCAAACTGGATTGGTGAGTCTTGGGACCAAAGCCGAAATGTCAAACCCATAATTAGTGAGTCCTGGGGCTGATATCCAGAGGTCAGTGATGTCTGGAGGGCAAAGCCAAAGGTCAAAGTCCTCAGTTTGGTGAGTCCAGAGGCAGTCAATCCCAAAGGTCAAAAACCAAGGTAGAGCTTAAAGGTTGAAGCCCCTAGTTTGGATAATGTGGAGGTTATAGGTCCAATATCTGTGAGTCTGAGAGTTTGGGCCAAGGACTGAAGTCTTGAAGGTGGCTCGTCCTGGTGTTGGAGGTCCGTCTAAGTGTGAGAGTGGATGGGAAAGGGGTTTCTTTTGCTGTTGTTGTTGCCTATGTTGTTCCGTTGAGCATTGTGGGCATGCTCTGTTGGTGTGGCACACGTCAACGCTTGCAGACTGGCTACAGCACATCCTTGGCTGTTAACACAATGATGCATTTCACTAACAAGAGACAGTCTGCAGGTGGTGGAAATCCAAGCAACGCACACAAAATGCTGGAGGAACTCAGCAGGCCAGGCAGCATCTACGGAAAAGAGTACAGTCGACGTTTTGGGCCAAAACCACTGTACATTTTGATGTACACAAGATAAATAAATCTGATTGTGAATCTGAGACTCCATTAGCCAAGGCACAGAGAGTAAGAATGGGAAAATTAAAGTATAGCTTTATGAAACAATGATGAGCCCACATCTGAAATGTTGTGTTGCCTTAGAATAGAAAAGATATGATTGGCTAGAAAGGTTGTAGTGAAGATACATAAGGATTTGTCAGAGATGCAGTTTCTCAGTAAAAAGGAGAGATGGATAGGCCAGGTTTGTCATTCATGGGCAGAGAAGACTAAGGGGGAATGCCATAAAAATGTGTAGAATTGTGAGGGATCCTTTAGATTAAACTTTGGTTTAACCTTTAAAAGTTAAATCGTAGCCCAATGGCTGAAGCCTGGATACTGGAGGCCCGAAAGCCTGTGCTGGAGTTAGAGGGCTGTCCGTGTGTGTGGGTGGGAGGGAGGAGAGGGGCTTGTTTTGCTGTTGTTGTTTTGTTGCTAGTTGTGCTCTGTTCTGTGTTGTTCTGCTGAGCATGGTGGACATGATATGTTGACACTGGAATGAGCAGCGGGCTGCACCCCTTGAGTGTGTTGTTTGTTAACACAAGTGACACATTTCACTGTATGTTTCGATGTACGTGTGATAAATAAATCTGAACCTGAAACCGCAGTAACTTTTTCCCTGTTTGAGAGGGGTCTATAATCAAAGGACACAGGTTTAAGGAAAGGAGTAGGAGATTTATTTATTTATTTTATTCATTTAGGGATACAGCACAGTAACAGGCCCCTCCAGCCCAATAACCTGCGCTGCCCAATTACATCCATGTGACCAATTAACCTACTAATCATACATCTTTGTAATATGGGAGTGAACCAGAGCACCTGGAGGAAACCCACATGATCACTGGGAGAACGTACAAACTCCTTAGAGGTAGCGGCAGGAATCGAACCCAGGTCACTGTTACACTAACCGCTACACTACCATATAATGTAGAAGTGTACAGGGAAGAATATTTTCACTCAGAGGATGATTAGAGTTTGCACTTCCTAGCCTGCGAGGCTGCTGGAGACAGAGACATTCACAACATCTAAGAAGTACCAAATGACAATGTGGGTCACCCTGGTACAGAAGGCTGCTGATCAAATGCTGATTAATGAATTGGTATAGGTCAGTACTTGTTGGTAAAAATTAATGCTATGGGTCTGTAGTTCAATTTTGTTCTGGAGGACATTGTGCTCTGTGATGGCTAATCACGTGTCATTGTGTTTTGGAAATGCGAAATGGAAATTCATCGCCACTGGGTCTAAATCCTAAACTGCTTTGCCTAACCATACTGCAGAGGCGTTTCACCAGGAAGATTGCACATGTTCAGAAAAACGGCTCAGTCACCACTTCTCAAGAGCTACCAGACATCCTTGCCAGCAGTTCCCATCTCCTTGGAGGTCCGAGGTCACAGATTTAGGTACACATTCTGCCTCAGAGTTTGAGAATTAAAGATTAGCTTTACTTGTCACATATTGTGTGCTTCAAAACATCGAAAAATATAGTGAAATGCACAGTCTTGCGTCAACGACCAACACAGTCTGGGGATTGTGTTGGGAGGGCAGCCCGCAAGTGTCACTAGTTTGAGGTCCAATATAGCATACTAACCCTAACCGTACATCTTTGGAACATGGGAGGAAATCCCCAAGGTCATGGGTAGAATGTACAAACTCCTTACAGAAAGCAGTGGAGATCAACACAGGTCACTGGCACAGTAATAACGTTACACTAACTGCTACACTACCATGCCATATGGGCTAGAGGGGTGTTGGGAAGAATATTTTCACAAGTGATGGGAATTGAATTCTGTCTCTGTCTGCTGGTGCTGTAAGGTTTTGTGCTAACCACTCTTCACCATGTTGCCCTTATGTTGTTTGGCCACTGGGCTGTAGCAAGTATTTGTCATAACAGATTCGAGGGGCCAAATGGCCTAATTCTGTTCCTAAATGGTTCTGTATAGACTAGATGGGCTGAAGGGCCTGTTCCTACGCTGTACTTTTCTATGACTTTCTGACTCCAAGTCTTATGGTCTATAACTGCGGTCAAGCAGGTCATAAATCCTTTCCAAGAAAGCCATGCCCATGGGTTTCACACTCCTCAATATTCTGTTCCTTTGCACAGTCTGATGGATGAGTCCTGTCAGTTGACAGGAAACAGGACACACAAAGCTGGTTCCTTTCAGAAGAAAAGGAATCCATGCACATCAGCGAGAGCCCTCAAAGCATTGACGAAATGCCAGTAAGTGGGCAGGCAACCACTGATTTCTGACATGTTTCCATCTCAGAAAACACAGCAACACCTTCATCCACGGAGGCCCACACTGAACAAGTGTAGTTCACAGCCTGTCACCGCACTGGCTTCTTCCCACTCAGTCAGTTCTAAGATGCAGCAATAGATTAGGAACTGAAAGAAGAAGACCATATATGGATACCACAAAAATGTCCTGTGTAGTGAGGAGATTCATGATACAACACAACGAAATTTAGAAAACAGGAACCTCAGGGCTCACACCACCAGGTTCAGGAACAGTTATTGCCCCTCAAAGCCATTGGGATCCTGAACCAGAGGGGATAACTTCACTCTCCTCAACACTGAACTGATTCCACAACCAATGGATCAACTTCCAAGGACTCTACAACTCATATTCTCAATATTTATCATTATTGTTTTTGTTTATTTCTTCTTTTTGTTTTTGCACAGTTTGTTGCCTTTTGCACATTGGTTGTTTGTCAGTCTTTGTATGTCATTGTTCATTGTTTCTATTGTGTTTCTTTGTGTTTACTGTGAATGTGTGTGGACCACTCTTAGTTCAACCTCTACCCTTTGACCATTTTGGCATGGGTAATCCTACCAAAAGCTAAAGCACAAGGCCCTGATAGCTCTCTGGGTCATTGAGGCATGCAAGCCTCCGAACCATGACAAGGTTGTAGTCTTCTTGGAGGATTTACTGTGAAAGCCTACAAGAAAAGGAATCTTAGGGTCGTATGTGGTGACATACAGTATGTGAACTTTGGAATCTCAGGCATTAAATCAGTTGCTGATTTTCTTTTGACACAAGGACAAGGCAGACCTTACGTGTTGGTTATTACTGCTCCGAACAGCCAGCTTGTATCGAGAATGGCCCTGCAGTTACCACATTGTGGCTGCAGTACAGAAATAGGTAAAAGCCACAGGATGTAGGGCAGCGTCTCACAAAGTTTACTTCAGCTACACCTGAGACCTACCCCATTTGGAAAGGCAAGTCATTAAAGTCTTGGGATCCCCCTCCCCCCATTACTTGTAAATCACAACTTGCATTATATTAAATTTAGAAGAAGAAATGTTGCAAAGGTTTTGAGACTGAATGTCAAATGAGAGGCAGGGTATTTTAAGAGTGCAGTGTAATATTTGGGAACAATTCTTGCCACTTGTCAAGAATGGAGCCATTGCACAGGATTGGAAAAAAAGCTGCAGAGAATTTTAAACTCAGCCAGCTTCATTATGAGTACAGGCTTCTCCACCATTGAGGACATCTCCCATCACCCAGGACATGCCCTCTTCTCCATGCTACCATCAAGGAGGAGGTACAGGAGCCTGAAGACACACACACTCAACAATTCAGGGACAGCTTCTTTCCCTCCACCAGCAGATTTCTTAATGGGCGTTGAACCCATGAACACTACCTCACTACTTTTTCTTTTTTTCTATTACATATTTAATTTAACTTTTTAAATATACACTTCTTGCTGTAACTTACAATTTTTATTATCATGTATTACAATGTACTACTGCTGCATAGCAACAAATTTCATAACATATGCCAGACATATTAAACCTGATCCTGATTCGGATCTTCAAAAAGGTGGCATTGATCATTAAAGACCTCTGTCACCCAGGACATGCCCTCTTCTCATTGTTATCATCAAGATGGAGGTACAAGAACTTGAAGACACACACAACAATTCAGCAACAGCTTTTTCCCCTCCACCATCAGATTTCTGAATGGACATTGAACCCATGAACACTACCTCACTACTTTTGTTCTCTTTTTGCACTCTTTATTTATTATATATATTTCTTATTGTAATTTGTAGTCAATTTAATATTTATATATATTTCCTTTTATACACTGTACTGCTGCCACAAAACAACAAATTTAACAACATAGGTCGGTGATAATAAATCTGATTCTGATCTTGAAATTTTCGAATTTGCAAATGAGACTGACAGAAGAAGGGTCATACCAGTGAGGGTAAAAGTTGCTTAGAGAGGAAGAGAACATCATGGAACAGCAGAGGAGATTAAGGAGCACAACAGATGAGGGCAGCGCTTTATAAGACAAAGAGAAGGAAAGATGGAGAGCCCAGGGATATTCAGGCCTGTGGGGTGATGGAGGCAGGGAGGAGTACTTCAGCAGAAGATGTGTCATCATATATAACTATGATTTACATTTTCTTGTGGGTGTACAGTGCTCAGTAAATCTAAGAACCATCACAGAATCAATGAATGACAGTACCCAACAGGGTGGACAAACAACCAACTTGCAAAAGACGATAACCTGTACAAATACAAAAGAAAAAAAAGAAATTCTAATGAATAATAAATATTGAGAACATGAGATGAGGAGTCCTTGAAAGTGAATCCATTAGTTGTGGAAATGTTCTAATGTGAAGTTGAGTAAAGTTATATTCCTATTGGTTCAAGAGCCTAATAGTTGAAGGACAATAACTGTTCCTAAACCTGGTGGTGTGAGTCCTGAGGCCTTCTTCCTGATGGTTCCTGGTGGCAGCAGTGAGAAGAGAGTGAGGCCTGGGTGGGGGGAATCCCTGACGGTGGATGCTGCTTTCCTGCGATGGTTCTCCATGTAGGTGCACTCAATAGTGGAGAGGGTTTTACCTGTGATGGACTAGGCAATATCCAGTAGGTTTTGTAGGATTTTCTGTTCAAGGGCATCGGTGTTTCCATACCAGGCTGTTTCCAGCAGTCAATATACTCTCCACCACACATCTATAGAAGCTTTCGTCTGGTTCTTTGCTGGATTGTGGTTGGAAATTAAGGTGGAATGGGAGGCAGTTCCATTGAATTTGTGGTGACTCTTGCAAAATAAATGGTTTTCACTGAGTTTAGCTGGACAGCATAGGACTTTATCTACAACATAATGTTGGGCAAGTAACCTGACTGCACTGAAAATTCCGAAGTACTAAGAAAGGACTCGTAAGCCCGTTACCCCTACTGGGGCATTGGCCATGGACAGCAGCTCACCTGGGTCTGCTGTCCTGGGACAATAGAAGGCTGATTGGCCCTAGGGTATCCGCTTTCACTACATGACTACAGATGCCTTCTGGGCCAAGGACCTTCCTCTCCCATGGATGAGGTCATTGGAGCTTTTGTTGCCATTTCTGTGGCTCTGGGTTTTTACGGGATGGGGTTTCTAGCCCCATGCCCAACCCTCCTCCTTTCGCAGTCAGGCATGGGACTGGCCATGGCAGAGTTTGAAACAATACTTTATAAATCTGATTACAGTTAATAAATAAATCTGCAATAAATAATTCATAAGTATGAAACTATAGACTGTATAAACTCTAACTCTAGGTGGTGAATCATGTTCACTGTTACAAGTTCTGACCTAGACTCAGAGTAATACAGTTGAATCATAACTACACTCTGAAATAATACGGCAAGTTACTCTACTGTGTTGATCCTTAGCACGAATCATTTCCATTTCACATTTACTTTCTGCACCCGTACAGTTCCAACAGATTTGTTGGTCCGTCGGTGAAGTGGAGCAGTCCGTGTCAAAGCTACAGGTTGTAGAAACAAAGGGCCCTCCTAAGCCTGTGAATCAAAGTCCTTTTGCACCGTTTCTAAATATCAGTGTGGGTGGCATGGTAGCATAGTGGTTAGCGTAATGGTTTACAGTGCCAGCTATCGGGGTTCCCGCTACTGTCTGTAAAGATTTCTCCCTGTGACCGCATGGGCTTCCACCAGCTGCTGGGAGTTCCTCCCACATTCCAAAGCCAGACAGTCAGGATTAGTGAGTTGTGGGTGGGCATGTTATGTTGGTGCCGTAAGTCTGGCAACTCCTGCGGGCTGCCCCCAGACGGTGCTGATTGTTGATGCAAATGAGACATTTCATCTTGCGGTTCATACTTTTATGAACATTGGCAACTTCCTTTAGATGAATGGGACTGCACCTGAAGGCTGGGATCAAGTATGAACTTCATCAGACTTCTGGCTCTGAAAGCTACAGAATGCCTCTGGGCTGAGTGGGAAGTCTGGGGACAGAACTCAAGCAGACTTTTCCCCTCAGTTTGGCTGAGACCAGCACTAAAGGTCATAGGTTTTCGTGGTTGAAATATTTAAGGAGAATCTGAGTGGGAACCTGGTCATGAAACATATCAGCTCCTGCCTGAGGAGTGGCCTGGATCCATTCCATTTTGCCTACCATCACAACAGTCAACAGCAGATGCCATTTCCTTGGCTCTTAACTCAGGTCTGGAACATTTGGACAGTGAAGGTGCATACATCAGGATGCTCTTCTGTGATTAAGGTTCAGAATTCAACATCATCATCCCCTCAAAACTCATCACTAAACTCAAAGATTATTTGTACTATTTGTCTTCTTTACCTCTTCCACCTATTCCCTCCCAGCTTTTCACTCCATCCCTTCCTCACCCATCTCCCTCCCCCTCACCTGTCTCACCTATCACCTGCCAATTTCTACTCCACCCCTCCCCCAACCACCCACCTTCCCCCTCACCTGTCTCACCTGCAAGCTTCTCCTCCTTCCTCTCCCCCCACCTTCTTATTCTGGCATCTGCCCTGTTCCTCTGCAGTCCTGGTGAAGGATATCAGCCCAAAACATCGTCTGTTAATTCTCCTCCATAGATGCTGCCTGCCCTGCTGAGTTGCTCCAGTATTTTGGGTGTGTTGCTTTGGATTTCCAACATCTGTGGAATCTTGATTGTTTACCCTTTGCTCTTTGAGTCTCTGAGTGTAAGTAGAAACATAGAAACAAAGATGTCCTTAACTTAAAACTACCTAGGCTTACCCATTGCCCTCTATTTTTCTCAGCTCCATGTATCTATCCAGGAGTCTCTTAAAAGACCCTATTGTATCCGCCTCCACCACCGCCGCCAGCAGCCCATTCCACACACTCACCACTCTCTGCGTAAAAAACTTACCCCTGACATCTCCTCTGTACCTACTTCCAAGCACCTTAAAACTATGCCCTCTCGTGCTAGCCATTTCAGCCTTGGGAAAAAGCCTCTGACTATCCACGCAATCAATGCCTCTCATTATCTTGTACACCTCTAACAGGTCACCTCTCATCCTCTGTCACTCCAAGGAGAAAAGGCCAAGTTCACTCAACCTATTCTCGTAAGGCATGCTCCTCAATCCAGGAAATATTGTTGTAGATCTCCTCTGCACCATTTCTATGGTTTCCACATCCTTCCTGTAGTGAGGTGACCAGAATTGAGCACAGTACTCCAGGTGGAATCTGACCAGGGTCCTATATAGCTGCAACATTACCTTTCGGCTCTTAAGGTCAATCCCACGATTGATGAAGGCCAATCCATGATATGCCTTCTTAACCACAGAGTCAGCCTGCGTAGCAGCTTTAAGTGTCCTATGGACTGGGGCCCCAAGATCCCGCTGATCTTCCACACTGCCAAGAGTTTTACCATTAATGCTATATACTGCCATCATATTTGACCTACCAAAATGAACCACCTCACACTTAACTGGGTTGAACTCTATCTGCCACTTCTCGGCCCAGTTTTGCATTCTATCAATGTCCCGCTGTAACCGCTGACAGCCCTCCACACTATCCACAACACTCCGAACCTTCAGCATCTTCCTTCATAGCATGGGCTGATAAATCGGAAAACATTTAGCATGGAGTTTCACACTGCTAAGAGCTTAACACATAGGTTATCTAAAAATTAATCTGGGATACTGGATGAAGGTTCATGAGAAAGAGAGTGTTCATGTATGAGGAGTGTTTCATGTCTCTGGCTCTGTACTCACTGGAGCTTTGAAGAATGGAGTTGGTGGGGGTGGGGGGGGTGGGGTTATCTCATTGAAGCCTATCAAATATTGAAAGCCCTGGACAGAGACGATATTTCCTAAAGTATGTGAGTCTAGAACCAGAGGACACAACTCAGAATAGAAGGACATCTCTTTAGACCAGAGATGAGGAGGAACTTTTTTAGCCAGAGGGTGGTGAATCTGTGAAATTCATTGCCACAGATGGCTGCGGAGGTCAAATCATTGGGTGTATTTAAAGCAGAGGTTGAGAGGTTTTTAATTAGTAACGGTATCACAGGTTACAGGGGAAGGCAGGAGAACGGGGTTGAGAGGGAAAATAAATCAGCCAAGATGGAATGGTGGAGCAGACTTGATAGACCGAATGGCTCAATACTGCTCCTATGTCTTATGGTCGTATGGTCTCATTAAATTACAGCAGTTAGTTTTCACCTTTAACGCTGCAGCAGTCAGCTTTCACATATATGTGAGTGAAAATACCACTTACATCCACACAAATAATGAAGTAATGTTAAGAAATAACATTTATATAAGTGTCAGAATCAGCAACAGAGACAAAAGTGGAATAGAGAGAGAAAGGGAGAGAGAGAGAAAGAGTGGGGGGAGAGACAGAGAGAAAGGGAGAGACAAAGAGTGAGGGTGGAGAGAAAGAGTGAGAGAGAGAGGGAGCAAGAGGGAAGTAATGGAAAAAGAGAAAGAGAAGGAGGAAGATAGAAAGAAAGAGGGAGGGGGAAGAAGGGAGATAGAGAAAGAGAGAGAGGGATACGGACAGAGAGAAAGATATATATAAAGAGAGACAGATGGAGAGAGAGAACAATTTCAAACACAGGAAGGGGGAAAGCAGAAGGATATCAAGAAATAAATGAGAAAAAGTAAATGGCAAAAGAGATGAAGGCTGTGAATAAAATGAGAGTAAAACAGAAGATAACAGCTGCCATGCTAGACTACAGCTCTTGACTCACTAGACTACTTACAGGGCCAATCATTCCCAAAGTGAACACACTATAGCCAACGAATGTGAATTCTGATCCTTTGCTGGTTTTTCCCTATGGCCAACCTTGGCTAATCTGGCAAGAACAATGCGGCATTGGCACTCATTAAGTAAAGCCACTGTTGGAAGCCAGCAGCGTTAACACAGAGAAAACCAACAAGAGCAGCTAGAGAGAGGAAAGTGGTTACGGGGAGAAGGCAGGAGAATGGGGTTGAGGGAGATAATAAATCAGCCATGATAGAATGGTGGAGCAGACTCAATGGGCCGAATGGCCTATTTCTGCTCCGTTATCTCATGGTCATGTGGTCTTATGATCATATGGAAGATGACCCCAGTGCTCACCAGGATGGACAGAGCTCTGACCATCAGTCCTGATATTCCATAAAAGAATCCCCACCTCAGAGATAACCTGATCGATAAGATTGTGTCTTTCTTTAGTAGAAGAGCTCCAGGAGCAGAAATGTTCCTTCTGCTGAAACAGAGAGCACATGGAGATGGATAAAGCATGATGTAAGGTGATGGCAAGGAGTCAGAATCCGGCTGGAGGAGCAGCACCTCATATTCATTTTGGGTAGCCTCCTACCTGACAGTATTTATCATTTATTTATTGATACAGCACAATAACAGGCCCTTCTGGCCCATCTAGCCAATGCTGCCCTATGACACTCATTGACCAGTAGGAGGAGCTAAAGAGGCTTTTGCAGGCCTGAGTGACTTCTTCCAGTTTGTCTGCGAAACTGCTTATTCTTCTCTTCCTCATGTCTCTTTTTTTCCTTTCAAGGTGGCTGGGGTCCTGTTGGAGTTCATAATCTACAGCTGCAGCTCAAACTATGGTTCTTCACGGGCGGTGGGTTCTCACTCTTGGACTCGACGTGTGGCCTGGCTTTTCGGTATCTCCAGGAGTGGCCTGGAAGGGTGACCCGTGGGTGGACCGATTCCTCGCTGAAGTCACTGACTGAAGCACCGTGGAAGACTGAAACATCAGGACAGCAGGCGCTGTATGCAGATGTTGAAAGAGAGTCCCTGCACTCGAGGGATATCTCTCTCTCTCTCTCTCTCAATGGTGATTGAGCGTCTGGTAGTCCTCGAGATGGGGAATTTAGACAAACAATACAGCAGATTGTAACATCGAAACAGTGAGCTATCGACCTCCCCTCTTGTTGTTCTTCAACTTCCAGTAAGTTCATGCTCACTAGTGAGAGGCAGAGAGAGAGCCTGTGTGAGAAATTGAAGTGCTGGGATGGACTGGAGTTTTTGTGCATGTTGTGGAGTTGGGTGGTGGATGATGCTTTGGGGTTCTAATGTTTCCGTCGTTCATTCTTTGGGATTTTCTCTGTTTCATGGATGTGTGTGAAGAGTAAGTATCCTCTTCCCCTTCTTTCCTTTCCTGTTCCCTATTCTGGCTCCTTTCTTACCCCTTCTCATCTCGTCACCTGCCCATCACCTCCTTCTGGTGGCCTTCCTCCTCCCCTTTCTTCCATGGTCCTCTCTCCTCTCCTTTCAGATTCCTTCTTCTTCAGCCCAATAATTTTTCTTCCTTTCACCTCTCAGCTTCTCACTTCACCCTCCCTACTTTCCTCCTCACCTGCTTTCATCTATCACCTTGTACTCATTCCTTCCCCCTACCTTCTTATTCTGGGTTCTTCCCTATTTCTACCCAGATCTGATGAAGGGTCTTCTCCTCCATAGATGCTGCCTGACCTGCTGAGTTCCTTCAGCGTTTTGTGTGCATTACTCTGAATTTCCAGTATCAGCAGAATCTCTTGTGTTTGTGTCACAATCTGCAAAACGTAATGGGCTTGGGGTGTTGGTGGGATTGACAATTCCAGCAGAAGTGGAACAATAGATCACACTTAGAGCATTGTGTTCAGTTTTGGTCACCTCATCATAGGAAGGACGTGGAAGCTTCAGAGAGGGTGCAGAGGAGATATACCAGGCTGCTGCCTGGATTAGAGAGCATGCCTTATGAGGGTAGATTGAGTGAGTAAGGTCCTTTCTCTCTGGAGTGAAGGAAGATAAGAGGTGACTTGATAGAGGTGTACAAGAGGTTTACTTCCTTTGTCAGCCACGGTTGCCTATCCCTGCCACTTCAGAACTTCTTCTGTGGGAGATATCTATCCTGTGCCTTGTGAACTATTCCCAGAAACTTCAGCCATCTCTGTTCTACCAGCATCCCGGCCAGGATCCTTCTACAATTCTGCTGGCAAGCTCCTCTCTTGTGCTCTGTAATTCCCTTTATTCCATTGTGATTCTGATTTATGTGACTTATGCTTCTCCCTGTCAAATTGCAGTATGAATTTAATCATATTATGATCACTGGCTCCTAAGGGTTCCTTTACATTAAGCTCCCTAATAAGATCTGGGTTATTACACAACACCCAATCTCAGATAGCCTTTCCCTGAGTAGGCTTAAGCACAAGCTGCCCTAAAAAGCCACCTCGCAGGCATTCAACAAATTCCCTCTCTTCCGACACCAACCTGATCTTCCCAATCCTCTTGCATTTTGAACTTCCCCATTACAATTGTGTCATTATCCTTATTACACGCCTTTTCCAGCTTCCTTTGCAATCTCAACCCCAATCTTGGCTACCACTTGGAGGCTTATATATGATTCCCATAATGTTTTAACCCTTGCCTCCGCCCATAAAGATTTGACATTATCTGACCCTATGTCACCTCTTTCTAAAGATCTAATTCCATCTCTTACCAACAGAGCCACACCATCATCTATGCCTTCTTGCCTGTCCTTTTAATAGAAAGTATATCCTTGGATGTTAAGTTCCCAACTATGGCCTTCTTTCATGCATGACCCAATAATGCCAGAACGCCATACCAATCAATCTCTAATTGAGCCACAAGTTCATCCACCTTATTCTGAATGCTTCATGCATTTAAATACAGAACCTTCAGTCCTGCATTCTTCATTCTTTCAAATTTTGCCTTTGAGGTACAACTTAACTCCTTGTACTCTCTGCATTTGTACCCAATGATTGGCTTGTCCTTCCTTACATTCATGTTACATCCGTCAGGTGTTAGCAAACCTGCTGGCCCATCCTCAGCTCAATCATATTGATTCCATCGCCCTTGCATATTAGCTCTAGTAAACCTGCCCGCAAGGATATTGGCCCTCCTTGGGTTCAAGTGCAACCCGCTCCTTTTGTACAAGTCCCACCTGCCCCAGAAGAGGTCCCAATTATCCAGAAATCTGAATCTCTGCTCCCTGCTCCAATTCTTCAGCCACACATTTATCTGCCAACTCATTCTATTCTTATCCTCACTGTCATGTGGCACAGGCAGCAATCCCGAGATTACTACCCTCGAAGTCCTGCTTCTCAGCTTCCTTCCTAAATCCCTGTTTTTTTTAAATTTTCAGGACCTCCTCTCTTTTTCTACCTATGTCTTTGGTACCACTATGTACCACGTTTTCTGGCTGCTCACCATGCCTTTTCAGGGTATTGTGGATGCATTCAGCGACATTGTGGACCCTGGCACTTGGGAGGCAAACTACCATCTGTGTTTCTCTTTTGCGTCCACAGAATCACCTAACTATCCCCTTGACTACCAAGTCCCCTATTACTGCTGCCATCCTCTTCAGTTCCCTACCCTTTTTAGTCACAGGGCCAGACTCAGTGCCAGATGCACAGCCGCTGTTACTTTCCCTAAGTGAGTCGTCCCTTCCCAACAGTATTCAAAACAGAATATGAACTGTTGAGGGGGATGGCCACATGACTGCTCTGCACTCTCTGTTCTCCATTCCCCCTCCTAACAGTCACCCATTTATCTTTCTGCTGTAGCTTTGTTGATGATGATGATGGGAGTGTTGGACTGAAGTTCAGGGGAGGAAAGTAGGTTATTCTGAGTGTATTCTTTATCTTTCTGGTCCAAAAGCAATGCTCCTTCATGAACAGATCTTATTTAATTTTTATTTAAAGATACAGTGCAGAATAGGCCCTTCTAACCCTTCGAGCTGCACTGCCCAGTAACCCTAGGCTCATCACAAGACAATTTACACCGACCAATGACCAGTCCAATGTCTTTGGACTGGGGGACAGAACCAGAGCACCCGGTGGAAGCTCACACATTCCACCGGAGGATGTGAAAACCCCTTACACAGGACGCTGGGACTGAACTTCACACTCTGACACAGTGAGCTGTTATAGTGTGCTGTTAGTGGCTATGCTACCGTGGCACCCCAAGGACATTTACAGTCAGGTTTTCAAATTCTCAGGATAAACCAGAAATGAGTATGTTTCAGCCAGCATACTGTAAACACTTGAAAGTCTGCAGATGCTGGAAATCCAAACCAACACACACAAAATGCTGGAGGAACGTAGCAGGTCAGGCAGCATCTATGGAAATGAATAAACAGTCAACGTTTCGGGCCGAGACTTTTCTTCAGGACTGGGAAGGAGGGGGGAATTCACAATAAAAAGGTGTGGGGAAGGGAAGGAGAATAGCTGGAGGTTATAGGTGAAGCCAGGTCAGTGGAAAAGGTAAAGGGCTGGAGAAGATGGAATCTGATAGGAGGGGAAAGTGGACCGTGGGAGAAAGGGAAGGAAGAGGGTCATAGGGGAAGGTGATAGGCAGGTAAAAAGGGTTAAGAGGCCAGAATGGGGAATAGAAGAAGAGGGGAGGCGGAGAGAAAAAAAATTAACTGGAAGGAGAAACTGATATTTATGACATCAGGTTGGAAGGTACCCAGATGGAATATAAGGTGTTGTTACTCTACATTCTTCTTAAGCCCATGACTCCTACTGGAGCATAGGACACTGACAAAAGCTCCTGGGTCAGTCTTTAAGGTTGTCCCCAGGTGTAGCCCATCTTGGTGTCAGTTTTATGGTCATGCGTCCCGGTATTCTTTGGCCGATGTCTCTTCCGCTTTCCCAGGTGATTTCAGGCTAGCAGTTGCCTATGTGACTTACGTAAGTGCGTCCTATCCATCCCCATCGTCTTTTCATTAGTCCTTACTCTGTTGCTAGCTGGTAAGCTCTGCCACAGGTCAATGTCGCTGATGACTTCGAGAGGATTTTTTTCAGAAAGCTGTTACGAAGGGGTGGCAGAGTGGAGTTACATCTCTACCAAAGGAGGTGTAAGGCGCTCCCACCTATCCTAGTCTGCAGGTCACCCTTGGGCAAGATGTGGCACCTGCTTAGCCCCCCGATCAGTACGATGTGAAACCATGGGAGCAGGTGGTGGATGATCGTACGAGCAGCTGGTGCACATCACAAGTCCTGGTTAAGTGACCACTGACACCAGGCAGGCAATCTCTGAAGAGTATTGATAATGGCTGAGGTCACCCATCTTGTAAAGACACTGTTCAGAGGAAGGAAAAGGCAAACCACTTTTGTTGAAAAATTTGCCAAAAACAGTCATGGTCATGGAAAGACCATGATCGTCCATGTCATGCAACACGGTGCATAATGATAATGATTATGAAAGGGAAAGCAGTAGGCTCCTCTGTCATCAGCCACCCCTGCCAAGACTGTGTCCATCTTGTCTCATTAATGCCACACAGGCTCAAATTGTTGTTCTTCATTTTGGTAGCCACTTGCATTGTCTTTTCACTTTAATGTATTCCATATTCCGTTTTTTGGTGGTCCAGGATGATAGAAGGGTGTCTGGTCCTGTGGCTTCCGCTTTCTTCACATGACTTCATATGTCCTCCAGGCGAAGATCCTTCCTCTCCCAGCGATGAGGTTGTTGGAAATACTGTGGCCATTTCTATAGCTCTGTTTTTTACAGGATGGGGTTGCTAGCCCCATGCCCAACCCTCCTCCTTTCACAGCCGAGCTTGGGCCCATCCGTGGTGGAGTTGCAACACATGTAATAAATGATTAATTATATTAAAACGTAAAATAAGTAGTGCAAACAGTCTGCATAAATAGTGAGGTATTGACTATTCAGAAATCTGATGGCAGGGGGTAATGAATTTTATATGCACCAGGTGGGACAGACTAAAGCGAGCATTATCTGAGTATTGCACCCACGATGTGTGAATCCTCCTTACCCACTGTAAAGACTCAGTGTTTTTTAACATGGAGAGCACCACATGCAAATACTGCCTCTGCACTATCATTTTAAATGTCAAGAACAAAGAGCAAACCTGAAGAACGGAGCAGACTTGAGACACGTGATTTCAAAGTAAAGAGATGAAAACAAGATGGCTTGACTGACCCTCAGTAATCTTGGCATTTGAGAAGTAGGCATTCATCACTAAGGATCCTCACCATCCAGGACATGCCCTCTTCTCATTGCTACCATCAGAGGGAGGAGGTACGGGAGACTGAAGGCACACACTCAACGTTTTAGGAACAGCTACTTCCCCTCAACCATCAGATTACTGAATGGTCCACGAACCCGTAAACACTATTTTGTTTCTCCTTTTAGCTTGCACTATTTATTTATTTTATAATTTACAGTAATTTTCTCTTTGTACTGTACTGCCGCCACAAAGCAACACAATTTGTGTCAGTCTGTATGTCAGTGATAATAAACCTGACTCTTACTGCAAAATAGGTGTCTGATAGGGCTTTCTGAAGGGTTTGTTTCTGTACTTTAAAGACTGAAAACAGACTTGCTTTATTTGCCACGTGCACATTGAAACTTTGAAACATTCGGTGAAGTGAATCAACAATCTGAGGGTGTGCTGGGGGCAGCCTGCAAGTGTTGCCGCGCTTCCAGTGCCAACATTGCATGCCCTCAACTTACTAACCTTTTAGCAAAGTGGCAGGAAACTGGAGGACTCGAAGGAAACCCACGCGGTCACATGGAGAATGTGCAAACTCCTTACAGACAGCTGTGGGAATTGAACTCCAATCACCTGATTACTGCCACTGTAAGGGATTATGCTAACCGGTATGCTAATGTGCTGCCCTAATGTAGAGGATTATTATTTGCATCGAGATAGCAATATGGAGAAGTCCCAAATACTTTGCAGAGTACAACATTATCAGGTTCTTCACTTCCGCCTGCCAATAGCTTCAATTTGTCCAACCATCTGCTCTCACATCCTGCTCTACAACAAGCTCCAATACCCATTTCCTTGAATCAATGCATCAAAACGGAACCAACTCCATCTTCTCTTCTATCCCCTGAATGTTTTCTCATTCATTTTTAAGATGTAGGTACCTAGTACAAAGCTAGTGTTTAGACCATAAGAACAAAAGCTAGAGGAGCAGAATTAGGCCATTCGGCCCATCAAGTCTGCTCTGCCAATCCATCATGGCTGATTTATTATCCCTCTCAAGCCTGCCTTCTGCCCATAACCTTTTACACCCTGACTAATCAAGAAACTATCAATTTCCGCTTTAAATATACCCATTGACTTGGCATCCACAGCTATGTGTGGTAATAAATTCCATAGATTCACCACCATCAGTTGATAAAAATTCCTTCTCATCTCTGTTCTAAAGGGATATTCTTCTATTCTGATACTGAGCCCCATGGTCCTAAATTCTCTCGGGACCCTCCTCGTGATCAACAGCCCCCCCCCCCCATAACAACATAGTAACTACCATCAAAGCATTCTTTGGTTCCAGATGATCCAACTCTGAGACCAATGAAGTTCACTAAATACTGGCTTTGTAATGGAGTTTGTAGGAGGACTTGGACTGAATGAGAGAGCGGGCAAAGAAATGGCAGATGGAATATTGTGTGGGGAAGAGTAAAAGTGGTAAAAGGAATAAAGGCATAGATTATTTTCTAAAATGGGAGAAGATTCAAGAATCAGAGGTGCAAAGAGACTTGGGAGTCCTTGTGCAGGATTCTATAAAGGTTAATTGCAGTTTGAGTCTGTGGTGAGGAAGGCAAATGCAATGTTAGCATTCATTTTGAAAGGACTAGAATATAAAAGCAAGAATGTGATGCTGAGGTTTTTTTAAGGGATTAGTCAGACTGCACTCGGAGTACTGCGAGCAGTTTTGGGTCCCTTATATAAGAATGAATGTGCTGTCATTACAGAGGGTCCAGAGGAGGTTCAGGAGAATGATTCCAAGAATGAAAGGGTTAACGTATGAGGAACCTTTGATGCCTCTGGGCTGTACTCGCTGACGTTCCTTTGGATTCATCAGCTGTGTGGAGAGGGGAGCCTGCTGCAGGGGCAACAGCTTTCTCTCCATCTCACACTGCCCTGCCTTGCATATCACATAGACAGCTGAGAGGCTACATCCATGGTTGACCCCAACCAACGGAGGCTTTCACTGGAAGCATGAATATAATTGTATGAAACCATAATTCTATAAATGTACAACGATAATCATCGTGGAGAGAAAACCTACAGTGTACAGATCTGAGTTCAAATCTAGGCCTTAGCTGCACAAAGCAAAGATGGTATTTTAACCCAGTGAGCTGTTTCTCTGTTATATGAACCTTAAAGCCACAGTCCTCACCAGAGACTTGGCAGCTAGAAGCATTTCACATTGCCCAAGTATCAGTGCTAAATTAACATGAGAGAAGCTCCTGGGGATTTGTTGGTCGAACTAAATACATTCATACTTCACTGACACCTGATAGTACAGCAGAGAAAAACAGTTGAAAAACCACAGCAGCACAAGCACCCACTCAGCCGCCTATAAGAACACAGAGGCACGGACTGACATCTATTTGTGGATGAGTAGGCTTCGGGGCAGAGAAATGGTGTGGCAATAAAGGGAGGTGAAATTCTTCAATGCCGAATGACACACATTAAAGTGAATCTCAAGTGGCGGTAAAATGTTGAGGGAAATCAGTTCAGAAGGTGGGATTTCCTGGTGTCCTCCCATTTAAATTCTACTCCTCATTCCCATTCCAACATGTCACTCCATGGCCTCCTCTACTGCCACGATGAGGCCACTCTTGGGCTGGAAGAGCAACACCTCATATTCTGTCGGGTAGCCACCAACCTGACAGGATGGACATCGATATTTCTAACTTCCGGTAATTTCTCCCCCTCCCCCTTCACTCTTTTTCCATACCCCATTTTGGATTCCCCGCTTACCACTTTATCTGCTCACTTGCCCAGCTGCTCCCTGTGGTTGCCCTCCTACCTCCCTTTCTCCATAGTTCACTCTCCTCTTTGGCCGCACTCCTCTTCTTCAGCCCTTTACCTTTTCTACCTATCAAAAGTTCAAATTTATTATCAAAGTACATATATGTCGCCATATACATCCCTGAGATTCATTTTTGTGGGCATATTCAATGTCAAAATCACCTCCCATATTTTCAATTCATCCCCCTCCCCCACACATCTACCTTCCCTTGAGAGTTCATACTCCTTCCTCTCTCTCTCCACCCCCCCCCCCCCCACCTTCTTATTCAGGCTTCTTCCCCCTTCCTTTCCAGTCCTGATAAAGGGTCTCAACCTGAAATGTCAACTGTTTATTCATATCCACAGATGCTGCCTGACCTGCTGAGTTCCTCCAGTGTTTTGTGCGTGTTGCTCTGGATTTCCAGTATCTGCAGAATCTCTTGTGTTTAACAAAATCCGTAGCCTTGTGAATGGTATTAGGGATTATTCTGGAGTTGTGATATTATGGATAGCATAATTATAGATTAACTAAAATGTGAATCAGCCTTGTACACTATTTAATTTCCAAATGATAATTTGTTTCGTGAAATCAGTGGATGTGGGACATTCTGATTCTGTCCCTTTGAAACTACATAGGGGAAGACAATAGATGAATCTTGAGGAGCTCAGTAAGCCAGGCAGCATCTATGGTGGTGGGGGTGGGGAGGGAGGGTATACAAATGGTCAATGTTTTTGGCCAAGTCTTACTGCCTGACTTATTAAGTTCCTCCAGTATTTTGTGTGCATTGCTCAAGATTTCCAGCATCTGCAGAGCGTTTAGATGGAGATGCTGGAAATCCAGAGCGAAACACACAAAGTGCTGGAGGAACTCAGCAGGTCAGGCAGCATCTGTGGAGGGGTATAAACAGTTGACATTTCAGGCTGAGCCCCTTTATTGGCCTGAAATGTCAGCTCTTTAGTCCTGTTCATAAATGCTGCTTGACCTAGTGAGATGCTCCAGCATTTTGTGCGTGTTACTGCAGCATCTTGTGTGTGTATATGTTTGTGTACGATAGATGAATGTTCCTGCTATTAGCACATTGTTAAAGATGTATCCCTGTCACTTAATGCACAGTTCAGAACAGATCTGCTTTGTCACTTAGCCTTCTGGTTAATTGTATATTCATGGATCCATCCCTGAACACTGTAATAAACATCTTTGATATTTGGAGTTTGTACTCAGAGGATTTTGGAACAGACACCAGTACTGAATATTCAAAGGGGTTCTACAAGTTGGGCTGTGCCACCATTTAAATATGTAATTCTGTAAGTTTATCTGACTACACTCAAAACGTTACAGCTGGTAGCTGATTATAGCAACTGAAACTGTAGTTAATAGTTTATTGTAATCTCTGTGTTGAAGATGGGTGGCCGGGTGGAGATATGTCTCTACCAAAGGAGGTGTGAGGTGCTCCTTCCCTCCGGTAGCCTGCAGGTCACCCTTGGACAAGGTGTAAAGCCTGCTTAGCAGCCCCCCACCCCAATCAGGGTCAGGTGGAGCCAAAGGAGCTGATGGTGGATGGTCGTATGAGCAGCTGGTGCATATCAAAAGTCCTGGTTATGCGACCACTGACGCCTGGCAGACGATCTCTGAAGAGTATTGATAATGGCTGGGATCACCTGTCTTGTAAAGACACTGTCCAGAAGAAGGCAATGGCAAACCACTTCTGTGGAAAAACTTGCCTAGAAAAATCGCGGTCATGAGAGCGTGACCACCTATGTCACATGACGCAGCACATAGTGATGATGTGTTGAAGAAACATAGAAACATAGAAGTCTACAGCACATTACAGGCCCTTCGGCCCACAATGTTGTGCCAACCATGTAACCTACTCTAGAAACTGCCTAGAATTTCCCTACCACGTAACCCTCTATTTTTCCAAGCTCCATGTACCTATCTAAGAGTCTCTTAAAAGATCCTATTGTATCCACCTCTACCACCTTCACTGGTAGTGCATTCCTGGCACTCACCACTCTCTGTGTGAAAAACATACCTCTGACTTCCCCTTGTACTTACTTCCAAGCACCTTAAAACTATGCCCTCTTGTGTTAGCCATTTCAGCCCTGGGAAAAAGCCTCTGGCTATCCACATGATCAATGCCTCTCATTATCTTATACACCTTTATCAGGTCACCTCTTACCCTCTGTCGCTCCAAGGAGAAAAGGCCAAGTTCATTCAACCTATTCTCATAAAGCATGCTCCCTAGTCCAGGTAACATCCTTGTAAATCTCCTCTGTACTCTATAGTATCCACATCCTTCCTGTGATGAGGTGACCAGAACGGAACACAGAAGGGTTATAAGCCATCCTGTCAGGAGAGTGAGATTGTCTGGACACTCTGTCTCTCCTGGAGGCTTGCTGTGTGAATAAAGATTTTTATATTTCCCTGCCACAGAAAATGGTACAGCATTGTGGAGTGTGGTAGAGTAGAGGGATCTGGGAACACAGATCCACAAATCCTTGAGTGCATCACGAGTTGATAGGGACATAAGAGAGCGTTTGAAATATTGGCCTTCATAAATAAATGCATTGAGTACAGGAGTTGGGATGTTGTGTTGAAATTGTAAAAGACACTGCTGAGGCCTAATTTGGAGATTGTGTGCAGTTCTGGTCATCTACCTACAGGAAAGGTGTAAATAAGTTTGAAAGAGTACAGAGAACATTTACCAGGGTATTGCTGGGACTTGAGGACCTGAGATATAGGGAAAGGTTGAATAGGTTGGGACCTTATTCCCTGAAGCATAGGAGAACGAGGGGAGATTTGCTGGAAGTATACAAAATTATGAGGAGTACATAAAGGATAAATGCAAGTAGGCTTTTTCCACTGAAGTTAGCAGAGACAAAGACAAGAGGTTAGGATTGAAGGGTAAAATATTTAAGGGGACACGATGGGAAACTCATTAACTCAGAGGGTGGTAAAAATATGGAATGAGCTATCAGCAGAAGTCATGGATGGGGGTTGAACCACAACATTTAAGAGAAGTTTGGATAAGTACATGGATGTGAAGGGTGTGGAGAGTGATGGTCCAGGTGCAGATTGAAGAGACGAGGGAGAATAATAGTTTGGCATGGACTATGAGCTGAACGGCCTGTTTCTGTGCTGTAGTGCTTTGTGACTCTATGACTCTAGACTTCACAGTGGAGCCAGCAAATCATTAACACAGGAGATTATGCAGACGGTGGAAATCCAGATGAACAAACACAAAATACTGGCGAAGCTCTGGAGTTCAGGCAGCATCTATGAAGAAGAATAAAGTTGATAAACTCTTTGATACTTTTAACCATTCCAGTATTTTGCTTATATTTAATATTCACATACTGCAATTAAAAATTCTGTCATTAGATTCCAGCCACAGAATTAAATATAACCATAGATAAAGCAGAGTTGGCAGGCCTGCAGAGAAACCCATGGAGTACCTGCCTTCAAACCAGATGGTAACCAGTTTGGATCCCAGAGATGACTGTCACTTAAGCTCACCTGACGTTACTGGAAACAAGTTTCAGCAGAGCTTAGCCGGGCTTCCAGAAGGAATGCTGAGATATATACTGTTGATCTGTCTCTAAGGGAAGGAAAAATTAATATCATTAGCTTAAACGTGACTCATGTCAGCTGCTTTCTGAACCAGCAAATATAGCAAAAATTCATTGGCAGGATTGTGCTGTATGTATTTGAGTGAATCCCAGAGAGAAAAGTGTGTAATGGAATCAGTGAGCAAAGATGACCAAACACTGGCTGTGTAAACCAATCCAGTTCCAGGACAAAGAAGTGGGCAGGAAAATATCATTGTGGAAACTAATCACCCTACAAACTGCCTTTTTGAAAAGCTCTCTTCTGGAAAGCACAATAGGGCCATTAAAATTTTTAAAAACTCACGGCATCTTAAAAGTTTAGTTAGAGCTTTATTGTCACTACTGAGGACAATGAGATTACAATGCTACACCATTCAGTGCAAAACAGCACACTAACAATTAATTACTAAAACCACAATAACTATATTTAAAATAACATCCAAGCTATTTAGAATGACATCTAAGTTACAATTGAAAATGAAAAACAAACAACTCTAAAATTAAAAGAAACAGTGGTTTCTTCCTTTCCCCCAGGCAGCTAATCTGATCAACCATTTTAGTTAGACACTGCACCCCCCTCTATTACCTCAACCACCACACTGTAAACATTTGAACCGCTTTTCATAGTGCTGTTTGCATTGTAAATACATGCTGGTATTTACGTATTTCTTCACATTTTATTCCATATCTGTACCTCTAATTTTATTTTATATAATTCTTTATTCTGTATAATTGTTGGATGCTGTTGTTTTTTGTTGCATGCCGTGCTCTGACCAACACACCACTGCAAATTCCTAATACATGTAAATGTATATGGTGAAAAATGTTAATTCTTGATCCTTGATAAATATACCAGATGCAGGATGCAGAAGCTTTTTTTCCACATGAGCTACTTCTGCCCCGTAGTGGTCCAGACATCAAAGGCAACTTTATAGTCATCTGTACAAGTACATGTGCGCACAGGTGCAATGAAAAACTTACTTGTAGCAGCATCACAGGCACACAGCATCAGATAAGCAGACCATTCACAAGAAAAACATAAATTATGCACAATTTTTCTGAGAAAACAGAATTAGAACAAATAAAATCTATTTTAGTGCAAAAAGTGATCAAAGTGATCATAGTGCTGCTAAACTGTGGTGATTCAGGGTTTGCCAGTCGGTTTAGGAACTAAATGGTTGAAGGGAAGTAGCTATTCTTAGTGGCACCTGACATCAAGCTTCTGTATATCTCCTACCCAATGGTAGCTGTGACAAGGTGGCACAGCTCAGGGTGTTGTTCTTGAGAAAAACAGATTTTTTAAAATCTTTCCTCCCTTTCTCTCCCTGTACTGAATCTTGTTGAGATGTGCTGGAAACTCACTACTATCAGATTTGCCCCTCTGCCATTAGACAGAAGATATAAAAGGCTGAAAGCATGTACCACAAGGCTAAAGGACAGATTCTCCTCGCCGTTATAAGATTATAGAATGATTCCCTAGTACAATAAGATGGACTCTTGACCCCACATTCCACCTCGTTATGACCTTACACCTGACTGTCTACCTGCACTGTATTTTATCAGTAACTGCAACAATATATTCTGCATTCTGTTGTTTAATATTGTGGTACCTCAAAGCACTACAAGACAAAATTTCCACTACACATGTGACAATAATAAACAAATTTACCGATTCACCATGTGACTTAAACCATGCAACATGTTGGTCCATTGCCTGCTCTGGTGCCAAGATGAGGCCAACCTCAAGGTGGACCTTGATAGCCTCCAACCTGATGACATGAATATCAATTTCTCCTTCCAGTTAAAAAATACCCTCCCCCTCCCCTCTTCCTTTATTCCCACTCTGGCCTTTTACCTCTTCTCACCTGCCCATCACTTCCCCTTGCAACCCTCCTTCTTCTCTTTCTCTTATGGTCCACTTGCCTCTCCTATCAGATTCCTTTTTCTCCAGCCCTCTGCCTTTCCCAACCACCTGGACTCCCCTATCACCTTCCAGGTAGCCTTCTTTCCCCCCCCCCCCCCACCTTTATATTTTGGCGCCCTCTTCCATTTTAGTCCTGAAGAAATGTTTGTTCATTTGCATAGGTGCTGCCTGACCTGCTGAGTTCCTCCAGCATCTTGTGCATCAGGTCATGAAGTTTATTGTCATTTAACTACAAAGTTTGTACATACGTGTATAACCATATAACATACATAGAAATGAGACAACGTTTCTTCAAACCAGGATGTAAAACACAGTAGTACACATAATACACAATAATTTATGAAGGTAAGGATAAAATCTACAGATAAATCACACAAAAATAGCAAACTAAAGTGCATTGATATTAAATATTGTAAGGTACAGAACAGGTTAACCAGAGACACTTCAAATACGATGGGGCCGGGAGTTCAGAGGCCTAATGGCCTGGTGGAAGAAACAGTTTCTCATCCTGACCGTTCTTGTTTTAATCCATCGGAGTCTCCTGCCTGATGGTAGAAAGTCAAAGAGGATGCTGGATGGATGGGTGGGATCCTTGATAATACTAAGTGCCCTACATATGCAGAGCTCCTGATAAAAGTCCCCGATGGATGGTAGAGAGACCCTTATGATCCTCTCAGCTGCTCTCTCTGTCCTTTGTGGGGACTTCTGGATTCAATGCTCAACAGCTCCCATTTCAGATGGAGGTGCAACTTGTCAGGATGCTCTCACTGGTGCTCCTGTACGTCTCATTTAAGATGGAAGGCCTTGCTTGCCTCAGTCTTCCTAGGAAGTGGAGGCGCTGCTGTGCCTTCTTGTTCAGGGACCAGGCGAGGTCATCCATGAAGTGAACAGGTCACGCACGATGTGAACAATCGTGTTCACAAATCCGTGTGTTGGTCTGGATTTCCAGCATCCGCAGAATTTCTTGTGTTTATGTGACTTAAATGTTTGTTTAAATAGAGAAGTATAATTAGGAACATATGACACTAGCCTGAATCACAAGAAATCCGATCAAAGTCAGTAATGACTTAAATTAGAAAGTATTTTGCTGAAGTTTTGTTGTTTGGAGAGGGAGATGAACCTTCTTTATCAAGATGAGGTCATATGCAAATAGCATAGTGATAAACTGTAATGTGAAGGTTCAAGTTTCAAGTTTATTTGTCACATGTATATCAAAATAGGTGGTGGGGTGGAGATACATCTTTACCAAAGAAGGTGTAAGAAGACCCTTCCTTCCACTAGTCTGCAGGTCACCCTTGGGCAAAGACTAGCATCTGCTTAGCCCCCCAGTCAAGGTCACATGAAGTTACGGGAGCAGGTGGTGGATAGTCGTATGAGCAGCTGGTGCATATCACAAGTCCTGGCTATGTGACCACTGATGCCAGGCAGACAATCTCTGAAGAGTATTGATAATGGCTGGGGTCACCTGTCTTGTAAAGACACTGCCCAGAAGAGGCAATGGCAAACCACTTCTGTAGAAAAATTTGCCAAGAACAATCATGGTCAAAGACCGTGATCACCCACATCATATGACACGGCACATAATAATGATGATGACGTTCATGAAAGATACAGTGAAATGCACTTCTTAGTATAATAACTGACACAATATAAGCATGTGGTGGGGCAGCCTGCAAGTCTCACCACACATTCCAACACCAGCATAGCATGTCCACAGTGTTCTGTAGAACATGAATTACTTGCTTGCAAGTAAGTGGAAAATGTTTTATTGAATAGGGCAATATACACAAAACACAGGAGTGACTCAGCCGGCCAGGCAGCATCTCTGAAAGAGAGTAAACATTGGCGTTTCGGGTCAAGACCCTTCATCAGGACTGGAAAGGAAAAGTCAGAATAGGAAAGCGGGTGGGGGTAGGGGAGGAAGAAATACAAGGTGGCAGATGATAGGTGAAATTGGGAGAGGGGAAGGGGGTGAAGTAAAGAGCTAGGAAATTGATTGGTAAAAGAGACAAAGAGTTGGATAAAGGGGAATCTGACAGGATTGCCCTCACCCCATCCTCCCGCCGCCACACCAGGGACAGGGTTCCTCTTCTCCTTACCCACCACCCCTCAAACCTTCGCCCCCAGCACATAATTCTCGGTAACTTCTGCCATCTCCAATGGGATCCCACCACCAAGCACATCTGTCCCTCCCCCCTACTTTCTGCTTTTCAAAGGGATCGCTCCCTATGCAACTTCCTTGTTCACTTGTCCCTCCTGGTACTTAACCTTGCAAGCAGAACAAGTGCTACACCTGCCCTTGCACCTCCTCCCTCACTACCATTCAGTGCCCCAAAGAGTCCTTCCGCCAGAAGAAGCGGGATTTCCCCGTAGCCATCCATTTCAATTCTACACCCCATTCTCATTTCAACATGTCAGTCCAGGGCCTCCTCTAGTGCCATGATGAGGCCACCCTCAGGCTGGAGGAGCAACACTTTATGTTTCACTTGGGTAGCCTCCAAACTGAAGGCATGAACATCGATTTCTCAAACTTCCGGCAATTGCTCTCCCCCCACCCTCCTCTCCTTTCCCATTCCCCATTCTTGTTTTCCTTTCACACCTTCTCTTCTTACCTCCCTCTGCTGCTCCTCCCCCTTCCCTTTCTTCCATGGTTTTCAGATTTCCCCCTCCTCCAGCTTTTTATCTCTTTCACCAAGTGGCTTCCCAGCTCTTTACTTCACCCCTCCCTCTCTCCCAGTTCCATCACCTGCCAGCTTGTACTTTTCTCCCCTCCCCAACCTTCTTACGCTGACTTCTCAAACTTTTTTGCAGTCCTGATGTCTGATCTTGGCCTAAAGCATTGAGCGTTCACACTTTTCCACGGATGCTACCTGACCTGCTGAGTTCCTGCAGCATTTTGTGTGTGTTGCTTTGGATTTCCAGCATCTGCTGACTTTCTCCTGTTTATTGTTACTTAGCCCTGAGATTTTTTGCCAGAGGAGCAGGATAAAAGCGGAAGTACTTGTGATGGAGTGCAGATGCTGGAACCTGAAATTTTAAAAAAACAGAAGAGCTCAGGTGGTCAAACAGTATCTGCGGAAGCAAAAGGCCATCAAGTCCTACAGCAGAGACGCAGACCATTCAGCCCACCACATTCGTGCCAACCGGTTAAATCCATCTTCCAGCACTTTGCTCATTACCTTCTGTATGCAGGTTATTCAAATACTCTCCTCAGAATCTGGATCAGAATCAGGATCAGGATCAGAGTCAGGTTTATTATCACTGACACACATGTGACATTTGCTGTTTTGCAGTGCAGTACAGTGCAGGCATCACAAATTACAATATGTTACAATAAAAACTACATAAATAAACAGTGTAGAAGAAGAATAGTGAGGTTGTGTGCAAGGGCTCACAAAGATTTGACCTCCTCAGCCATGTGTGGTGATGGATTCACAACCCTCTGGCTAAAGAAATTCCTCCTCATCTCTGTCATCAGTGATAATAAACCTAATTATTGATTCTGATTCTGAGTCAGTGAGGATTCTGGAGGCTTTGAAAACAGCCCTGAGTTTCCCTTACGGCCTCCTGGTAATCTCTTCACGTCAGAGTTTGGTTTAGAGAATCTGTTTTGGGAGCCTGGTGTCGGGCACGTGAATGGTGAAGCCTGCCCAGCTTCACCAGCTGAGTGTGACAGGGATATTGGGCCTGAAGAGAACACTGATGTTCACTCCCTCATCTTTCTAATGAATTTGTCATGGTAATGTGTGTGTAATGCAATATATTTTCACAGTGTTCTGGAGCTATGATTTAAATGAAACCCCAATCCAGTAAAAGGGCTCTCCCCAAGCATCAGAACAAAGCAAGAGTGAGATTTACTGTAGGAGGGAGTCTCCGCTTCACAGTCAGTTTAGCCTTTACAACTCATTTACATGCCACAAACTGCTACCCCGGGTGGGTGTGCCCGTAATTCCTTCAGGGTGAGGAGACCCCGGGTGGGTGTGCCTGTAATTCCTTCAGGGCGAGGAGAGAGTGAACATTTGATAAGGAAGACGGAATGCCTGGCTGGGAGACTCACAACACAAAGCAGGAAACCTTTGAACAAAAACGTGGTGAGGAGCATAGTTGGAGGCGTCAAGACAAGCAGCACTAGGGGAAATCCATACATAATCTAGGAGGTAGGTCCAAGGGAGCAACTGAACACATTATGGTAAATAGACAGTCCCTGATACAGCACCTAACCTATAGGGGACAAATGATTTTACAAATGTTTGCAATAGTCACTTTAAATTAAAACGCAAAAGCTGAATCTTTTTTTTAACTCTTCAATTAGATCAGTGCATTTTGCACTACAAATGGATGCATTAAAGGGAGCCTAAAATGACTCATAACACATAAGTAGTTATCTGGTGATCCCCCACCCTCATGCAGATCTATGTAATGCACACCATCTTTTCCTGATTAAACACTCAGGTGCCATTCAATACATCAATAATATATGTATCCAGCTCTCACGTCATATTGATTTTTAAATGCTTTTCCTACAGTTAATGATCAAAAATAATTTTTCAAATGTTTATTACATTCCTCTCTATTTTCTCGCTGCTGCCGTCATGTAAGAGATACAGGAGCCATGGGCCCTCCGCCACCAGGTTCAGGAACAACTATTACCCTACAACCGTCAAATTCCTGAGGAGTAAATAACTCCTCTCACGTCAATATTGAATTGATTCTACATCCTATGGACTGTCTGCAGTATTATTCATTTACTTCTGTATTTTCACAGTCTGTCTTCTTTTGCACATTGGTTGCTTCTCAGTTTTTGTTTGTGTGTAGTTTTTCATTGATTCTATTGTATTTCTTTGTTCCACTTTGAATGCCCACAAGAAAACGAATCGCATGATTGTCTATGATGACATATATGTACTTTGATAGTAAATTTACTCTTTTTATTGAAGCCTTTCTTACAAAGTTCTTTGTGGCTGATTCTGGCGATGGCCCCCTTTCCATTTATCAGATGTTTCATTTCATTCACCCACTGCCGACATTTTGTTTGTCACAAGAAATTCATGAGGGGAAAAGCTGACATTTCCACACAGAACTGAAGGCATTTCTCAAAAAAAAAAACAGCCATTATGCATCAAGGATCAAGGATCGTCTTTTTTCGCCATATATATTTACATGCATTAGGAATTTTTCTCTGGTGAGTCAGTGCGACATGCAACCAAAAACAATATTCAACAATTTTAAAGAACTATATAAAAATAAAGTTAGAAGTATGGATATGGAGTAAAATGTGTATAAACACATAATTACCAGCATGTATTTACAATGTGAACAGCATTATAAAAATGATTTAACTTGTTTACAGTGCAGTGACTGTGGTAATAGATAGAGGGGGTGAGGTGGACTAACTAAAATAGTTGATAGATTAATTGCCTGGGGGGGAAGAAGTTTTTAAAATGGTGTGAAGTTTTTGTTTTAATAGCCCTATAGTGCTTTCCAGAAGGGAGCTTTAGGAAAAGACAGTTTGCAATAGTGTCTGCAACAAATTTCTTGCCCATTTCTTTGTCCTGGACATGTGCAAGTCCTGCAGTGATGGTAGACAGCAGCTGATGAGCTTTTCTGATAACCTGACAGTTCACTTTTGTATATTGTGAGAGGATGCTGCACCAGTCCAGACAGCAACTGCCAAAATTTCACTAGCATTTCTTGATTTAGCACGCAGTTTTGCTATTTCAGTCAGTCTGTCATTTACTGCTTCTACCTACACTTGCTATTATGCTACCTATCCTTGTGACATTGGCAAACTTGAGCGTATGGCTTCCTGCCCTCTTATCTAAGTCATTTATGAATACAGTGAATAGGCAGCAGTCCCAACACAGATAGTTTGTAGGACACCACTGGTCAGCTGTTGCCAATACAGATAACTGGCTGTTATACCCACTCTGTCTCTTGCTGCTCCATCAATCTCCTAACCAGGTAACTAAAGCGCTTTTAGTTCCATGAGGTTGAATGAAGGAGCTAAAGCGTGAACATTTTAATAATGAAAGTTCACCTTCGCTGGACTAAGTCAGTGAAGCAAGTGTTCCCATTTCCATTCTTCATTCCAAAAATGAAAATCAGAATCAAGTTTAATATCACTGGCATATCTCATGAAAGTTGTTGTTTTGCGGCAACAGTACATTGCAATAAATTTAAAAAACTATAAATTACATTAATATGTATATTTACATATAAAATTAAATTAAGTAAGTAGTGCAAAAACAGAGCAAAAAATATAGTATCATAGTAAAACTAGTGTTTGAATTCATTGTCCATTCAGAAATCCGATGGTGGAGGGGAAGAAGCTGTTCCTAAAACATTGAGTGTGTGTCTTCAGGTTCCTGTACCTCCTCTCTGATGGTAGCAATGAGAAGAGGGCATGCCCTTTCATCCATATAATAGTTCAAAGTTCTGAACTGAGTGTTACAAGGACCTGGCAGAGAGGAGGAGTTGAGACTGGATGAACTATGATTGTGTTGAAAGTCAGGGCAGGTCTGAGGGGGCTGGTGTCCTAATTCTGTTCCCATTCTCTTCAAAGCTCAAAGTTCAAATTTATTATTGAAGTACATATATGTCTCCATATACTACCCTGGGATTCATTTTCTTGCAGGCATTCACAGCAGATAGCCAACCAGTGGTGTAGTGGCATCCGCACCCGACTTCGAGGCGAGTGGTCCTGATTTCAAATATGGCCAGTTCCTTGCACGCTTTCCATCTGTGCTGGATTGAGCGTTGAGCTAGCAACTCGACCTCATAAAAAACAGACAAATGCTAAAGAAACGGCAAGGGTGTTGCCCGATGCGCCACAAGGAATGGAAAGGAACAACGATACGGGTTCACAGAAGACACAAAGAAATGCAATGGAATCAATGAAAAACTACAAAGACAGACAAACAACCAATGTGCAAAATACAACGCAGTGTAAATTTAAAAAGAAAAACAAAATTATGAATAAATAAATACATACATAATATTGAGAACATGAGTTGTAGAGCCCTTGAAATGAGTCCATAGGTTGTGGAATCAATTCTCCTCAACCTAAGAAGGCTATCATGAAAATTGTCTCTTGTATTTTTACATCTATTCCATTTTGATGTTTAATATGTTTTAAATTGGTTTATACAGTATATTAGCGCATGTGCTTGGCAAAGCAGTTCCACTTTATTAGTAGAAGCATCCTGATTGAATTCTGTGATCTGCAGAACAGTGAACCATCTGTTAAAATGTGTTTATGTTGAACATGCATCCTGTTTGATTAAAAGTGTTAAATGTAATTAAATATTGAGGATTGATTCCTGACTCAGGAGGAATACACTGATCTGGAAACACTTACCAGCACTGAAGTCAGCAGACTATTGCACTTAGCTTTCCGCCAAAGACAAGGAAATATAAATGACAGTATCCAACTTTGCATGGACGGGTTGACTTCTAATATCACTCAGCAGGTGCAAAGGCACAACCTTGAAAGTAAAGACTGAGTTACGAGTTTGACCTAGTTTTTTGGAAAACGAGCAGTGTTAGTTTGGCAAATGCAACATGGCTGAGATTTGTATTCAATTCCGCCTGCCTGAATCATTTGTTTTCTCAGGCAGCAAGCTCATGGTACCTGATCGGGAGATGCGGGAGTCTTAGGTCCCATGCGACCAGCTTCAGGAACAATTGTTTAAAGTAAAGTTTATTATCAAAATATACGTATATCACTATATACAACCCTGAGATTCATTTTCTTGTGGGCATACTCAATACATCTACAGATTAATAACTATAACAGAATCAATGAAAGATGACCCAACTAAGGCGTTTAACCAGAGTGCAGAAGACAATAAGCTGTGCAAATGATTGCCCTACAACCATCAGGTTCTTGGATCGGCATGAATAACTTCATTCACCAGTGTGGAACTGATTTCACGGCCTGTAGAATCAGTTTCAGGGACTCTACAGCTCATGTTCTCGGTATTATTTATTTACTTTTTATATTATTCGCATGATTTATGTCAGACCTGCTCAGACAGGCACTTCCTAGTCTCCACCCAGGTAACAAGAGTCACCTGCCACTTTTTTCCAAATCATCACCTGCAGCCTATTTAAACCCAACTCTCATCTACTGTCCTCTGTAGAGCCAGCCTCAACCAGTTGCTCCTCACCTTCAGTTACCTTGTTGGTTTGTTGTGTCAAGTATCTGTACGCTCTTGTTTTGTGACCCCTTGTGGCTTGTTATTTTGCAGTATTAGTAAAATATCATTTACTGCTAAATCATCTCTGCTTCTCTGTTTTGGTCAAGCCTCCTCTACATTTCCTTACAGGATAAGTAAACCAACAGTTGAATTAGCAGAGTACAGTTGCCCAAGGGAAGTCAGCTGTCAACTGGAACACACAGTCCCAAAGCAGCAGTAAACCACTGACCATCTGCTTGCCCCTCTCAACCAACTTAATACAGCACCCAATGCCAGTCAACCCTCTCCCTCAGAGTCCAGGATTCTGGTGCTCAAACACTTTATGGATCCTCAATGCAATGCCACAACTTCCTATCCTAGTGCGTCTTACACTTTGAGCTTCAGCCACTTCTGTATTCTACGAACTGAGCCAAAATTGCCTTCATCATCTCTCTCTGAACTGGGCAAGCTCTGACCTGAGCCACTGCTAACTGGGACAATGAAACCACCAGCTGCAGTAAATATGAGGAATTCACCAATAAGATGCACCGTGTTTTCAAGCATTCAGCAGGTGGAATGGAGAAGCTGGTTAGATAGTTTTCCCGTGTCAAGGTTCACTCTAGGTGCTGGACACAGTGAAACTCAGGACCCACCCAGCGGAGTAAGGCTGGAATGTGGAAGTCCTGCTGCCCCATTACCATCACAGTCTCTCGGAGCACTTGAAAAATGAGCTATCTCCCTAGGCCTCATCGCTCTGGCCCTCCAAATTGAATAACGTCTAATGGAATGACCCTCCAGATCACCTAGAGCTGTAGGGAGATGGGTACCAGAGAGCCAGAACAGATAGTAGAGTGGTTGTAAAGAAAGATATTGCTAAGCTTACATACAAGGTCAGGAATCAGAAGGTTGAGAATGGTGGGACTAACTTTCTGAGCTGTGTACATTTCATTGCAAAGTGCATGGCAGGAAAGACGGATGAGCTTAGGACATGGATCAACACCTGGAATTATGACATTGTAGCCATGAGTGAGACTTGGCTACAGAAGGGGCAGGACTGGCAGTTCAATATTCTAGGGTTCCATTGTTTTAGTGGGAGGGATTAAAGGTGGAGAGGTGGCATTACTAGTCAGGGAAAATGTCATGGCAGGGTTCTGTCAGAACAGACTGGCGAGCTTATCCAGAGAGATTTTATGGATAGAACTGAGAAATAAAAAATCCATGTCCATGTTAATGTGATTATATTATAGCCCACCCAACAGTCTGCGGGTCTTAGAGGAGCAAATTTGTACAGAAATCATAGACTGTTGTACGAAACATAAGGTTGTTATAGTAGGTGATGTTAATTTTCTACATATTGCCTGGGACTCCCATATTGTAAAAGGGCAACATGGGAAAGAGTTTGTCAAATGTGTTCAGGAAAGTTTCTTTAATCAGTTCATAAAAGTCCCAACTAGAGAGAGAGGGCAATACTAGATCTTCTATTAGGGAATGAGACAAAGCAGGTGACAGAAGTTTATGTAGGGGAACACTTTGCATCGAGTAATCATAATGCCATTAGTTTCAAGGTAATTATGGAAAAAGATTGGTCTGGTCCTCGGGTTGAGATTCTAAATTTGAGAAAGGCCAATTTGATAGTAACAGAAAGGATCTAGCAAGGATAGCAATTTTCTGGCAAAGGTGTGGGATCCCAAAAGTTACATTTTGGGAGTACAGAGTTTATACGTTCTTGTTAGAATAAAAGGTGGAGATAACAGGTTTATGAAACCTTGGTTTTTGAGAGATATTGAGGCCCTGGTTAAGAAAAAGAAGGAGGTGCATAGCAGGTATAGACAGGCAGGAACAAATGAGGTTCTTGAGGAGTATTAGAAATGCAAGAGAACACTTATTGACATTTTAAAAAAATTGGAGAGGTATATGGACAGGAAAGGAATGGAGGTTTATGGGCTGAGTGCAGGTCAGTTGGACTAGGTGAGAGTAAGTGTTCGACACGGACTAGAAGGGCCGAGATGGCCTGTTTCTGTGCTGTAATTGTTATATGTTAAGAAGGAAATCAAGAGGGCTGAAAGCAGATATGAGGTTGCTCTAGCAAACAAGATGAAGGAGAACCATAAGGGCTTCCACAGATATATTAAGAGCAAAAGGATAGCAAGCGTCAAAATTGGTCCCCTGGAAGGTCAGAGAGGTAATCTTTGTGTGGAGTCGAAAGAGATGGGGGAGATCTTAAATGGATATTTTGCATCTGTATTTACTTAGGACATGGACACAGAATCGATAGATGTGACAGAATACAGCAGCAAGGTCATGGACCTGATACAGATCACAAAGGAGGAGGTGTTCACTGTCTTGAGGCAAATTAGGGTAGATAAATCCCTAGGGCCAGACAGGGTGTTCCCTTGGATCCTGTGAGAGGTTAGTGCAGAAACTGCTGGGGCCCGAGCAGAGGTAGTTAAAACATCCATCACCACGGGTGAAGTGCCAGAGGATTGAGAAATAGCTAATGCTGTTCAGTTGTTTACGAAAGGCTTTAAAAACAAGCCAGGAGGTTATAGTCCAGTGAGTTCAGTAGTGGGAAAGTTATTGGAAGATATATAAAGGACTGGCTAGACAGGGACTGATTAGGGATAGGCAACATGGCTCTGTGCGTGGTAGATCGTGTCTAACCAGTCTTAGAGAGTATTTTGAGGAATTTACCGGGAAAGCTAATGAAGGCAAGGCAGTGGATGTTGTCTACATGGACTTTAGCAAGGCCTTTGAGAAGGGAGGTTGCTCAGTCACTAGGCATTCAAGATGATGTAGTAAATTGGACTAGACATTGGCTTTGCAGAAGAAGCCAGAGTGTGGCTGTAGATGGTGGCCTCTCTGGCTGAAGGCCTGTGACTAGTGGACTGCCACGGGGATCAGTGCTGGGTATATTGCTGTTTCTCATGTATCTTGATGACCTGGATGATAATGTCAGAAACTGAATCAGCAAATTTGCAGATGACACCTATAATTTTCAGAGGTGTAGTGGATAGTGAGGAAGACTATCATAGCCTGCAGTGGGATCTAGACCAGCTGGAAAAAGGGCAGATGGAATTTAATGCAGACAAGTGTGAGATGCTGCCTGACTCACTGTCTCTGGCCTCCACCACACCCAATGGATCTATACATACAGGAAGATCTGGTGGATTCCAGCACAAATAGATGGGAGGCTGGCTGGTGCAACTCATTGTATCTCTAAATAAATAAAAAGTAAATAAAACAATATCAGGTGAATAGATGACAAGGCTGTAACGTTAACCTTAAAGGTATTTTGTTCTTTCTTTAATCTGTTGGAATGAGCCCTTATTTCAAAAAAGCAGGTGGGCCAAATTGCATGCTTTTCCTATTGTAGTGTCCTACCCTGAAGTGAGAGAAGGAGACCTACTTCCAGCTGATAGTTCGACTGCTACCAATGTGATTGGTTGAAAATGGTAAGGGCAAACCAGTGGCAAGTGAAGCACTCCCAGTAGTAATAGAAGTAGGAGTAGTCGTGCAATTACACAAGTTGAGTACGATGTTCTCTTAAAGGGGTTGTCTATTGATGGGTCTTCAGATGGCTGTAGAGGCTGATATGGTGGCTGTGGTATGTGGTTGAGTCTTTTGGTTGTTCAGTCTCTCCTTTCACAGCTACTGCTTGTTCTCTACAGCACAGCAGAAGTTGTAGACGTTCTATGTTCATGAACTGTGTACTGCAAGTTCATAATTCGTAAAAACACTGCAACAGAAGTAAAGTCAGTCTTCATGATATCATAGTAGTAGTAGAACAGTCACTTGAGTGGAGTATGACGTACTCCTAAGGGGTTGTTTATTGGTGCATCCTCAAGTGGCTGTAAAGGCTGATCTGGGACCATCTATTCTGGTGCCGTGTGGGCAAGAGTAAGTGGTGGCTGTGGTTAGTGGCTGAGTCGTTTGGTTGTTCAGTCTGAACTTTCATAGCTGTTGCTTGTTCTATTCAGAACAGCGGAGCTTGTTCTCATCTAGCGCAGCCCCCTCTTGAACAGATTTCCTCCAGGTCTATCCATTGAGTGTAATGTCTTCCCAGCTTTTAGATATAATGTTGGATTTCTTCAGGCTGATTTTGATGTTATCTCTGAAGTGTTTCTTTTTCCCACCAGGGACTTGCTGAACTTCCATCAACTGGGATTAAAGGATTTGTTTGGGGAGACGGGAGTTAGGCATCCAAATGACATGACCTGTCTATTGGAGTTGAAGTTGCTTTATCCCTGAAGCACATCAACCACTTTGCCAAAGAATGACGGAGTCAGTCAGCATTTTGAAGGATCCAACATGAGGACTGTGATTAATTTATTCCCGGAATAGTAATTGATGGGATGGCTTACACTACAGTGAGCTGGTTAATTGGCACATGAGAGAGAAGATTGTATAAAAGCTGCAGGAAGGTGTGATGGCAGTGGCTGCCCAAGGACAGCACCTGGAAAGAATCACTTTGTTTATTATTTGGGTTTTTTTCTCATATGGTTTGATATGGCAAAATTATTGTTCACTTTTTATCTAGTCTTTCATCTCTGAATTTTCACCAATGACTCAATTTGAACTCGTATGGCTGCCTGCAATCTATATTCAGGTTTACCAAAATGAAGAATATTGATTAATTTTTGGTGACGGAGATCACTTATTTAATTCTTTAAGATCTTAAGCATTTACCTCATGGTCCTGTTGTTTGCTCTCTGGTGTATTGTTCTCTTGCGGACTTTTCTCTTTGGAGAGAAGAATGAGAGAAGATTTGATAGAACTGTACAAAATGTTACAAGGCCTGGATAGAGGGGACAGCCAGAGGCTGCTGTCCCGAATGGATTTAATGCTTTATTGGTTTATTATTGTTGCACATACTGAGGTGCAGTAAAAAACTCACCATGCATGTTGTTCATACAGATCAAATCATTACACAGCGTATTGAGCCAGAATAAGAGAAAACAGGTACAATGCAGAATAAAGTGTAACAGTGCAGTACAACTAAACGATAAAGTGTAAGATCGTAATGAGGTAGGCTGAGGTCACAAGTCTATCTTATCGTACAAAAGGTCCATCCAAGACTCTGATAACAGTGGGATAGACGCTGTCCTTGAGCCTAAGGATACATGCTTTCAGGCTTTTATATCTTCTGCCTTTGTACTGGGGAGGAGAGAAAAGAGAATGTCCAGGGTGGGTGGGGTCTTTAATTATGCTGACTGCTTTACTGAGGCAGCAAGAAGTGTAGACAGAGTCCGTGGAGGGAAGACCAGTTTCTGTGATGTGCTGAGCCATGTCCACACCTCTCTGCAGTTATTTATAGTCACGAGCAGACCAGTTGCTGTATCAAACCATGATACATCTGGATAAGATGCTTTCTATACAGTGCATTGATGAAAATTGACGAGTGTCGAGGGGGACTTACTGAATTTCTTTAGCCTACTGAAGAAGTAGAGGTCTTGGTAAGCTTGCTTGGCCACAATTGCAACACCTTTGTATCAGGAGAGGATATTGGAAACATTCACTTGAAGCTCTCAAACTTCTCAATCTCAGCACCACAGGAGCATGTGCATCTCTCCCCCCACCACTTTCCAGGTCAAAAGCCAACTCTTTTGCTTTGTTAACATTGAGGAAAAGGTTGTTTTCATGATATCATGTAACAAGGGCAACATCCAGTGCAGAATCAGCAAAGCTAGAAATATCTTCAGATCAATGAGCAACACATAGGGCTCAACCAAGTACAGCATCCACACCAAGGTGAAGCTGTGCCAGAGCTGTGTTCCATCTACATCCTTGTACGGGTTAGTGTGCTGGCACGTGGCAGAGAGCAACCTTGCCAAACTCTCGTCATCCCACATCACGAGTCTCCTGAAGGCCCTTCGTATTTTTCGGCCAAGAAAGATCTCCAACCATGCCCTACTCCTTCAGTGTCATCAAGAGGACAAAGCCACAATCATCATGAGGAAACTTTGGAGATGAATTGGGCACATGATGAGAAGAGAGGCCATCATCATCAAGACACCATTTCAGGGCAGATGAAACACAGGAGACCACAATCAGCTTGGCACCGTGCCATAGAATCCAAAATGAGGACCCTGAACCACACCTGGAGCATGTAAATAAGATGGTAGAGGACAGACATGGAGGGCTTTCATTGCTGCCCTAAAAGCCAGCGGCGTTATGGGCAGTAAGTAAGTAAGTATGATGTCCTGTCTCTATCCCCTTTTGGATCGTTATTTGATTTACAACCCACTATGGTAATATCACCTTCAGACTGTAGATGGAGTTAGACCAGAATCTGGCCCCACATATTTGTGAGTGTACAGGGATGAGAGTAGGGGGCTGAGAAAACATCCTTGTGGAATGGAGATGTTACTACCTATCGTTTACTGCCTGTCCTTTGCAAATGGATCCTTGACTTCCTGACTGACAGATCTTATTCAGGGAAGTGTTGATTCTGAGGTCTGTTAGAAATGATAGTATTGAAAGCCGAGCTGTAGTCAATAAACATAGCCTGATATAGATGCTCCAGAGATTAGTGTGGGGCAGGAAGATGTCATCTGCCATAGCCCTGTTTCAGAGCACGGTAGGGTTTTAAACTAGAGTTACAGGTGAATGAGAACCAGAGTGTCAGAACAGTGAGGGGAGAGATGTTGGTAAGACCTCACACAAAGCTAGGAATCAAAAGTTTGAGCATGGTGTGACTAAATTGAAAAGGGCGAACACAGGACCGAAGGTTTTGTATCTGAATGTGCACAGTATATGGAATAAGGTAGATGAACTTGCAGCATAGTTGTAATTTGGCAGGTAAGATGTTGTAGGCATCACAGAATTATGGCTGGGAGCTTATTGTCCAAGGATACACGTTGTATCAAAAGGACAGGCACAAGGCCGAGTGGTGGTGTGGCTCTTTTGGTAGAAAATGAAAACAAATCATTCAAAAGAGGTGACATAAGATCGGAAGGTGTTGAATCATTGTGGATAGAGCTAAGGAATGGCAAGAGAGTTGTATATATACCGCCAAACAGTACTAAGTATGTTGCCTACAAATTACAATGAGAGATAGAAAATGCATGCCAAATGGGCAATGTTTCAATAGTCAAGGAGGACTTCAATATGGAGCTAGATTGGGAAAATCAAGTTGATGCTGGATTCCAGCAGGGGGAATTTCTAGAGTGCCTACGCAATAGCTTTTTAGAGCAGCTTGTGGTTGAGCCCACTAGGGGATCAGCTATTCTGAATCGGGTGTTGTGCAATAAACCAGAACTAATTAGAGAACTTAAGGTAAAAGAAACCTTTGGGGCTAGTGATCATAATATGATCTAATTCACCCTGAAATTCAAGAAGGAGAAGCTAAAGTCAGATGTATCAGTATTACAGTGGAGTAAAGGGAATTACAGAGGCATGAGAGAGGAGTTGGCCGGAATTGATTGAGAAAGAACACTGGCAAAGATAACGGCAGAGTAGCAATGGCTGGAATTTCTGGAAGCAACTCAGAAGGCATAAGACATATTCATCTCAAAGAGGAAGAAGTTTTCTAAAGGAAAGATAACAAAAACCATGGCTAACAAGAGAAGTCAAAGCCAACATCAAATCAACTAGAGGCCATATAATAAAGCAAAAATTAGTGGGAACTCAGAGGACTGGGAAGCTCTTAAAAACCAACAGATGTCAACTAAAAAAGTTGTTAAGAAGGTAAGGATGGAATACGAAAGTAAGCCAGCCAGTGATATTAAAGAGGATACCAACAGTTTCTTCAGATACATGAAGTGTAAAAGAGAGGCAAGAGTGGATATCGGACTGCTGGAAAATGATGCTGGAGAGGTAGTAATGGGGGACAGTGAAATTGTGGATGAACTGAATAAATATTTTCCATCAGTCTTCACTGTGGAAGGTACTAGCAGTTTGGGCATGAAGTGTGTGAAGTTACCATAACTAGAGAGAAGGTTCTCGGGAAACTGAAAGGTCTGAAGGCAGATGAGTCAGCTGGACTAATGGTGTACACCCCAGAGTTATGAAAGAGGTAGCTGAAGAGATCGTGGAGGCATTAGTAATGATCTTTCAAGAATCATTAGATTCTGGAATGGTTCTGGAAGACTGGAAAATTGGAAATGTCACTCCACTCTTAAAGAAGAGGGAGAGACAGAAGAAAGGAAACTATAGGCCAGTTAGTCTGACCTGAGTGGTTGGGAAGATGTTGGAGTCGATTGTTAAGGATGAGGTGACAGGGTATGTGGAGGTACATGATAAAATAAGCCATGGTCAGTATGGTTTCCTCGAGGGAAAATCTTGCCTGATTAATCTGTTTGAATTCTTTGAATAAGTAACAAGCAAGATAGACAAAGGAGAATTAGTTGATGTTGTGTACTTGGATTTTCAGAAGTCCTTTGACAAGGTGCCACACATGGAGCTGCTTAACAAGTTATGAGCCCATGATATTGTAGGAAAGATTCAAGCATCGCTATGGCAATAGCTAATTGTCAGGAGGCAAAGAGCGGGAATAAGGGGAGCCTTTTCTGGTTGGCTGCCGGTGACCAGTGGTGTCCCACAATTGGGACCAGTTCTTTTTATGTTATGTGCCCAATGATCTGGATGATGAAACTGATGACTTTGTTGCAGACGATATGAAGATAGCTGGAGGGGCAGGTAGCTTTGAGGAAGTAGAGAAGCTACAGAAAGATTTAGACAGATTAGGAGAATGGGCAAAGAAATGGCAGAGAATATAATGTTGGGAAGCGTAAAGTCATGCACTTTGGTGGAAGAAATTGAAAGAGTTGATTATTTTCTAAATGGAGAAAAAATATGAAAAACTGAGATGCAAAGGGACTTGGAAGTCCTTGTGCAGGATTCCCCAAAGGTTAATTTGCAGATTGAGTCTGAGGTGAGGAATCCCAACATGATGTTAGCATTCATTTCAAGAGGACTAGAACAGGAAAGCAAGAATGTAATGTTGAAAATTTATAAAGCACTGTTGAGGCCTCACTTGGAGTATTGTAAGCAGGTTTGCACCCCTTATCTTAGAAAGGATGTGCTGAAACTGGAGAAGGTTCAAAGGAGGTTCACAAAATGATTCCAGGATTGAATGGCTTGTCATATGAAGTGCATCTGATGGTTGTTGGCCTGTATTCATTAGAATTCAGAAGAATGAAGGGTGACCTCATTGAAACCTATTGAATAGTGAAAGGCTTTGACAGAGTGGATATCGAGAGCATGTTTCCTATGGTGGAAGAGACTAAGACTAGAGGATGCAGCCTCAGAATAGAGGGGCGTCCTTTTAGAACAGAGATGAGGAGGAAACTCTTTAGCCAGAGAGTGGTGCAACTGTGGATTTTTTTTTGCCACAGGCAGCTGTGGAGGTCAAGTCTTTATGTACTTTGTATATTTATGGCAGAGGCTGATAGGTTCCCTTGAATGGTCTGGGCATGAAGGAATAAGGGGAGAAAGCAGGAGATTGGGACTGTGAGGAAAATTGGATCAGCCATGCTGAAATGGTGAAGTAGACTCAATAGGCCAAATTGCCCAATTCTGCTCCTGTATGATCTGGCCTTATGATCTAAATTGCTGTGGGTTGAGTTTGTCTGGGAGGCTGGAGTTAACGTTTGCCATGATCAGCCTTTCAAAGTAATTCATGATGGGGGATTTCAGATCCTCTAGGTAGTAGTCCTTTAAGTTCAAAGTAAATTTATAATCAAAGTACATATTTATTTTCTTGTGGGCATTCACAGTGAGTACATAGAAACACAATAGAAGCAATGAAAGACTGCACACAAGAAGGACTAACAACCAATGCACAAAAGACAAAAAAACTGTGTAAATACAAAAGAAAACAACAAATAATCATCCTTTATTTTACAGGTCACTCTGTTAGGTGTCAGCTTTAAATATGGTTGTCCCTTCATGCACCATGAGAAGGTATCTTCCACCTTGACAGTCATGAAGTCAAACAGTACAGAAACAGGCCCTACAGCCTAATTTGTTTATCTTGACTATCAATATCAATCCCATTTTATCTTGTATTTATTAATATCAATTTCAATTACTAGCACCTGGTCTGTAGCACATTGTAGTGGTTGTCTGTCAAGTCTGACGACAACCAGAAACCTGCACAGGAGAATTGTTAAAGTGGAAAGGCTGTTGCACTGGGGTATTTCCACTCTCGATCTTCGAAGTCCGCGTCCAATGGTATGAACAAGGGTCACAAACTGCAGTCTTCCTGAGGTTGCAGTGGTTGACCATGGCATCCTCTGTGACTTGGCATGCCCTTTGTTCTCCATAGAGTGTTGCAGTACTGCCTTCCTGGCCACTGGATCTTACTGTAGTTCTCATCTGCCCAGTCCACCAAAGCTGACTTTGCTTGCTAGGACAGGCATGTCCTTAACTTACTGGGGTATGAGGCCTGCTGGCTACCCTCACCTGGTTTAGCCCGCCTGTCAAAAGTAGCGTAGCTGATGCAGACAGCTGCTTGGAGCCACAGAAGAGAGCTGAATGTCCACTGGGGACCAAAGGTGAGTGAGCTGCCCTGGAATGAACACAAAAAGCCCCTTCCACTGGAGGTGCTACCCCTCCATGGACTTCCCATACACCCCAAAGTGTAGCACACTACACCTTGGTAATTCCAGTACTCATCCAGATGCTTCCTAATTCCACAGATGATCAGAATGTGCATTCCAGATTGCAACCAATTCTAGGTGACCACACTATTCCACAGGTGCCTTCACACCCTTTTTGCCCCTTACCTTAAACATTAATCCTCTTGTCTTAGATAGGTGGAGAGGCAGGTAGTGCTAAGAAAGGCCAAAGTCTGCGGAGTGACTGAGACAGATTAGGAGAATGGGCAAAGAAGTGGCAGGTGGAATATAGTGTTGGGAAGTGTATGGTCATGCACTTTGGCAGAAGGAATAAAAGCATAGACTATTCTTTAAATGGGGAGCAAATTCAAAAATCAGAGGGGAAAAGGAAGTTGGAAGTCCTTGTGCAAGATTCCCTCAAGGTTAATTTGCAGGTTGAGTCTGTGGTGAGGAAGGCAATTGCGATATTAGCATTCATTTCAAGAGGACTAGAACATAAAATCAAGGATGTAATGTTGAGGCTTTATAAAGCATTAGTCAAATCATTTTTGAGTATGTGTACAGTTTAGCAGAATGAGGGGTGGTGGGCGGGGTCTCATTGAAATCTATTGAATATTGCAAGGCCAAAATAGAGTGGATGTTAAGAGGATTTTTCCTATATTGGAAGAGCCCAGGACCAGAGGTCACAGCCACAGGATAGTACGTCTCTTTAGAACGGAGAACAGGAGGAATTTCTTTTACCAAAGGCTGTCAAATCCATGGAATTGATTGCCACTGAGCCCAAGTCATTGGGTATATTTAAAGTGGAGGTTGATAGTTTCTCAATTAGTCAGGATGTTAAAGGTTATGGAGAGAAGGCAGGAGAATGAGGGTGAGATAGAAAATAAATCAGCCATGATGGAATGGTGGAACAGACTTGATGGGCCAAATGGACTAATTCCACTCCTATGTCTTATGGTCTTAAGTATCTCTGCCACGGGGTAAAGTTTCTTATTATCTACCCCTTCCATGACTGTCATAATTTTGTGCACCCTATCAGATTCTCTTCAGTCTCCTCTGTTACCAGGGTAAACAAACCCAGTCATACAGTCTCTCCATATCACTGAAACATTCCCACCCCAATTCAGGGAAGTTAATCTTTAAAAGACCCATTGCTGTTTAATGTTAAATTGTCCTGTTCTGGAAAGAGTGAGAGGGAGAGAGGGAGGGAGTAGGACAGGAAGAGAGAGAGAGAAGGAGAGGGAGGGAGGGAGAGAGGAGAGTGAGGGAGGAGGGGAGGGAGGGAGAGTGAACGGGAGAGAGAGTAAGAGGTAGGGAGGTGGAGGGGGAGGGAGAGGGAGCAGGAGGAAAGGAGGGGGATGGAGAGGAAGAGTGAGAGTGAAAGGCAGTGTTTATTATCTTTGTGAAATTTTAATTCACCTTCACACTGTTCTGCGTCCAGTTCCCCAGATTTGGAAGTAGTTGGCATGACAGTTTATGTAGGCTGCTGCCTGACTACTGTAGATATAAAAAAAGGTTCATAAATAGCACAATTTCAAAATAATTTGGGCCTAACATCACACTGGTCTCGTGGTTTCACAGAATAAAAATAGGAGTGATAGTTAACACGAGGTGGGAGAGGCTGTGATACAGACGAAATGGAGCAAAGACCAGAGGTCTTGTCAATAAAAGAAATTAACACATTTTGCTAAACAGCAAAACGGAGGAATGTATAAATGCGATATAGGAATAACAATAACAAAACACCACCATGTTGCAAATAAAAACAGAAAATACTCTGAATACTTTGGAGGCCTTTCACTATCAGAGAAAAGACGTGTCCACATTTTACAGGTTGAATGAAGAAACTTGTTAAAGAAATAAACCATACATAGCCTTAAAGTGGATGTTAAAATGAAGAATGAGACATTCCCAATCTGTTAATTCTTAATTAATGAGCTATCAAAGGTCCTGCTCTAAAACTATCTACTACTGCTCTGATATCAAACTGGTATTAATAAATCTGATTGGCTAATTTCATTTATTCTGCTCAGAGGCACTGGAGATTAGTGAAGTGATCATATTTTTACCATAATCCTGTTGCTGTTACCATAGCAAAAGAGTCGACCAAAGAGTTCCAACATGAGCTCACATCTGCTGTGGTCTAAAGGGAGCATATTGCTTTGTTAATGGCCTCTCTTCATTAATACCATAGCATTTATCAGTATAATTAATTTATTTTAGAAGGAACAATAAAGTCAACCATGCAATAAGCAAAAAGAATAAAATAATATTAGTGCAAGTCCCTGAGTGGCATGGAATCATCCTGGAATCACATTTCTGCAAGAACAAGCAAACAGCAGTGAATATTGAAATTATGGGGCAGCACGGTAGTGTAGTGGTTAGCACAGCGCTTTTCAATACAGGCGAACCAGATTCAATTCCCGTTGCCATCTGTAAGGAGTTTCTACGTTATCCCTGTGACCACGTGGGTTTCCTCCAGGTGCTCTGATTTCCTCCCACAATCCAAAGATGTACCGTTTGGTAGGTCAATTGGTTATTGTAAATTGTCCCATGATGAGGCTAGGATTAAATTAGGGGATTACTGGGTGGTGCGGCTGGAAGGGGTTATTCTGGGCTGTATTTCAATAAATAATATAAAAAAATGTAATACATGATATTAATAAGTTTGCTTCCAGTAACTCTCAAATATCAGAATGAAAGCAGTTTTTCCTCTCTCTGGCAGCAGTGCCTTATTTCTGATTTAAATATACATTAAAGTGCTGAATTTTAAGTTAGATTAGTTGAGACATTTTGAAAATCTCTGGGTGCTGTCAATGCTTACTTAGTGCTTAGAAACACATTTTGGTACTTAGAAAAAATGAGATCAAAGTACTTCAGAAGCAGAAATAAAAAAATGTTCTTGGTTTCTACCGTAACTTAGCATTTGTTAACCAAGTTGTAAGAATGCACTGATTTGTCTCTGTATTTCAAATTCAAGTTTAAGTTTATTGTCATTCAGCCATACTCATGTAACAGCTAAAGGAAACACCTTTCCTCCAGGGCCAAAGTGCAAAACACAGTACATACACAGTCACACACAGTTAATACGATTACAAAATAATATTAGCACAAGTCTCTGAGTGGCCTGGCCTGAAGACTGATGTTCTCCTGGAGTCACACTTTTGCAAGAACAAGCGCGCAGCAGTGAGTATTGGTGAGTATTGAAATTATAATGCTCCCCAAGCAGCCATGATTCTACTTCTATTTGAAGTGTTGAAAAGTTTGTTAGTTTTCTCTCAAAGACTGCAGAGAGCAATGCCAGATTTGGCTGCTTGTAAACAGTGCAATGGAGAAATAGAACGACAGTTGTGATGTGGGAGGATGGTCATAAATGTTACAGAGGAACAACAGGAGGGGCAGCTTGTGAACTCCTTCTCAACATTGCAAGCGATCTTACAGGAGAGCACAAATTAAAGACGTGTTAAAAGGATAAGACAGCAACATGTACAGAGAACCAGCACAAGAAATGAATGTGAAGGATTGTACTTACTTAAGCCTATCACCCTTACCAGGTCACAGGCAACTGACAGCAGCTCACCAGGGTCCTCTGTCCTGGGCCAGTCTTTCAAGTTGGCCCACGTGTAGCTCTGTAGGGTAATGTAATGGGTGGAAACGTACAGAATTCACAACCACCAACATTGGGTTGGGGTTCACTTTGAGGCTGGTCTGACGTGTTGAAGTAATTAGCATGGTTTGGGTTCAGGTTTTGGAGTTCAATAAATGTGTTGTTACGGTTTTTAAAAAATTATTTTATTTGTGAAAACGTACAGCCCATTTTCATACATCTTCTAGGCGAAGATCCTACCTGTCCCAGGGATGAGGCCTTTGTGGCTTCAATGCCTCACTGGAGCTGGAGCTCTGGGTTTTTTACGGAATGGGGTTGCTAGCCCCATACCCGACCCTCCTCCTTTCGCAGCCAGGCTTGGGTCCATTTATGGAAGCATTTTGAAGGAATGTGTTACCTGTTAAACATCAGAGGACTGATGCAAGAAAACATTTGTAAGAGTGAGGCATTGAAGTCGAAGAGTAACCATAGGAGATAATGGTAATGGAATGGTTCACAGCAGTGAAATGAATGCTGTATGACCTTTAACTTATCAGATACGGCATACGGTATACTTCTAACAAAAGAGATTCTGAGAAATCCAGAATATCACATAAAATGCTGGAGGAATTCAGCAGGTCAGATGGCATCTATGGAGAGGAATGAATGGTCAATGTTTGGGACTGAGGCTCTTCATCTGGCTCTCCATCTGAAACTTCAACTGTTCATTCCTCTTCATAGATGCTGCCTGACCTGCTGAGTACCTCCAGCATTTTGAGTGTGTATTCTGTACATTACATTGTTCAAGCCAAACAGAAAATGATATCATAATGACAACCTTTCCCTCAAAGCCAACAAAAGAGTTGGCCATTTACTTCTGGAAGAGGGGTGGTACAAGTGCTGCTGTCTTCATCAACTTTGCTGAGAGGGTTGAGAGCTTCAAGTTCCCAACAACCAATGTGAAAAAGAAAACAAATTGTGCAAATAAACAAATACGAAGAACATGAGCTGTAAAGAGTCCTTGGAAGTGAGTCCATACATCGTAGAATCAGTTCAGAGTTGTGGTGAGTGAAGTTATCCACACTGGTTCAAGAATCTGATGGCTGTAGGGTAATAACTGGTCCTGTACCTCCTTCCCAAAGGAAGTAGAAAGAAGAAGAACGGCCCAGATGATAGGGTCTTTGATGATGGATGCTGCTTTCTTGCGGCAGCGCTCCACGTAAATGTATTCAATGGTGGGGAGGGTTTTACCTGTGATGGACTGAGCTTTCTGTAGTTCATTCCACTCCTGGACAATGGTGTTCCCATACCAGTTAGGGTACCCTGTAGTTCATTCCACTCCTGGACTGGACAATGGTGTTCCCATACCAGTTAGGGTACCCTGTAGTTCATTCCACTCCTGGACAATGGTGTTCCCATACCAGTTAGGGTACCCTGTAGTTCATTCCACTCCTAGACAATGGTGTTCCCATACCAGTTAGGGTACCCTCCACCATGCAACAACAGAGGTTTGTCAAAGTTTTTGCAGACATTCTAACAAAAACATGAAACATGGTAAACAACAACAGAAATAACAACTTCTCAGCCAATTATCAGGATGAATAAACAAGTAAAGGATGAGGATGTGGTCTGATGATACTTGTCAGTATTTCTGATGTCGATCTGCTCCCAACGTTTATCCCCTCACATGTCCAAATGAGGCATTAACTGTCTGTTCTAACAACACCAACCTTTACGAGCACTGTAAAGCAGCACAGGTTGCACTAGGACCTAAGTGTTAAACTAACCAGAATTCAACGAAATTCAGAGACCTGCCTGCTGCCCCTTCAGGGATCGTCAGTGGTCACCTTGGCCAAGCACAAGCCTTTGCTCTGGCTTCACCTTCTCTGCTGTGGCCACAACAAACTCTGCTTGTCATCTTTCTGCCTGGCACTGCTCGGGCCGGGAGCTGAGCAGAATATCCATGACTGTACAGTTTAAGCATTAGTGGCGAGTGCCCAGTAATAACCCGCTGTTCTGTTCATTCTGTTTGCCTACACCTGCAGCCAGGTTTCACAGCCTGACTTTCTTTCACTTTTTTCTCGTACTCCTAGATGCCAGGTCAGAATTTCCTCATACAACTCTGATTAAATATTTGTGTTATTTGTTACACGTACATTGAAATATACAGTGAAATGCATTGATCCTGTCAAATAAATTGCTGAGGATTGTGTCGGGCAGCTCACGTGTCGCCACCCTTCTGCCGCCAGCATAGCATGCCCACAATTTACTAACGCTAAACCTTTTCATTCATTCGTTATGTGCCATGTCGCATGATATAGGTGATCATGGCCTCTCCATGACCATGACTGTTCTTGGCAACTTTTTCTTCAGAAGTGGTTTGCTATTGCCTTCTTCTGGGCAGTGCCTTTACAAGGTGAGTGACACCAGCCATTAACAATACTTTTCACAGATTATAAGCACGAGAATGTCTGTAGATGCTGGAAATCCAGAGCAACATACACAAAATGCTGAAGGTACTCAGCAGATCAGGATACATCTATGGATACACGAGGAAATCTGCAGATGCTGGAAATTCAAGCAACACACACAAAATACTAGTGGAACTCAGCAGGCCAGGCAGCATCTACAGGAAGAAGCTCTGTCGACATTTCGGGCTGAGACCCTTCGTCAGTCCTGATGAAAGGTCTTGGCCGAAACGTCTACAGTGCTTCTTCTTATAGATGCTGCCCGGCCTGCTGTGTTCCACCAGCATTTTGTGTGTATTACATCTACTGATAATCTCTTCAGAGATTGCCTGCCCGGTGTCAGTGATCGCAAAAGCAGGACTTTTGATATGTTTTTGAAACTGCAGCATCTGCACAAAACTCATGCGATCATGGGGAGAATGTACGAACTCCTTGTAGACAGAAAAAGGAATTGAACCACAATCTTACAGCTGTTGCAGTAAAGCATTACACTAAATGTTACCTTAAAGAACTACTCAAGATCAAGACGAACTATTCAAGATGAATTGATAACACTGCAGAGCAATATTGCAGATCTACAATGGGACACACTGAGCATTATAAATCATATTGCGGCTAACTATTATTACTAAAGGTATCCACTTGTTTCTTGACTTTTGGTTGCTGCTTCACCAGCAGATTGCTTTTTTAGTTCAGAAATTAAATGAGTTATTTTGCACTGTCAAGGATGTACTCCTGATAAAATTGTCAAAAACATTAAATGATTATGTTGGTCCTTCAGTATTACAATGAATAACACCTCAACTTCCTCAAAGGGCTATTGTTTAAAAAAAAATCTTCTGAGGCAATGTTAAAGTGGAATCACACTAGAAACATAAAACCCAGAAAAATGCTTTGTTAAAATTTGTTAAAGATTTATTACATATAGCACTTGTCCAAATACATTGACCTAAAACTTATTCTTTTCAAAACCACAATAACGAAATTATGATGGGGTCATGTTTAATTAAGATCACTGTTTACACTGGACAACAAACATTTTCTAAAGTGTTACTTCCTCAGAAATTTTTGCTTATGATAGAGCACTTGAAGCTGAACATAAGTATAATTTCAGACTACTTGTATCTCATAGGAATTTGGAGAAACAAGAAACTAACTTTTATTGAATTTAATGCATTTAATTACATAATGATGCTGACGCTTTGCAATAGTTCAACTAAGCTAAAAAAGTTTTGTTGATGGTTTTTGCTTGTACTCAGTGTCTGAGGCTTCTCACTTAAGTGTCCATCAATAATCAACCAGCATTGATGGATTCCAGTTGCCCTGATACCATTTCTCCATGACCACAATGTCCTGGTGAAACCTTTCACCATGCTCGTCACTGACATTTCCAAGATTTGCGGGGAAGAAGTCTAAATAGGAATGCAGAAAATGAATGTTTAGTGACATGTTGCACTTCATGTAAACTTGAAGCATGTTGTCAGATAGCTACACCTAATTTGGTGCTCTATAGTTGCCAAGAAAATTTTCAACAACATCCTTGAATCCCTTATGTGCAATCTTCCCTGGTCCTACAAAACATTCTTCGGATTGCCTGTCATTGATGACCTGTTTGATTTGCAGAATAACAAAAGTGCCTTCCTTAATCTTAACCGGGACTTATTTCCACTTGGCATAATTTACTTATTATTATTTAATTATTTATGGTTTTATATTGCTATATTTCTACACTATTCTTGGTTGGTGCGACTGTAACGAAACCCTGTTTCCCTCGGGATCAATAAAGTATGTCTGTCTGTCTGCATCAGTTATTTTGGGAAATGTGTTTCAAATATCAAAATCCTTCACGGAAATTTATAGCCTTTATAAAAACTGCCCTGCCATGCTCCACCCTGCCTAAGCATGCCCAGGCATGCCTGGACAAGATTGAAAACTTTTCAGCTTACGTTGTGGACAACATTTTAATTGACTTGAATTACGAATTGAAATAAAAACTACAGGCAATTTCAATGGTGCATGATAGGGACATTTTACATGATTTTCACTATCAGCAGCCCGTATTCCATAAGATAACAACCAAAGTATTTGGGAAGCAAACTCTCTGTTGTCCGGAGTTATTGGTCACCTGTTGTTTTAGCATTGTCACTTTCCACAGGAATTTCATGGAAGCATGTTTCCTAACTTTGCACAATGTTTATAAATATGAATATGAATAAATACGATAAGTATGAATTTACACAATGCTGTAACTACATGATGCACGGTACTGGCATTAAAACAGAATGCAGATGTAAGTGATGCTTTTGTTATTTTACCTGTTATAATTCATGCTTCAAGGTCACATTATGTTTTCTGTTAAAGGCCATTCATGTCATAATGAAATACGTACCTCCTAATTTATAATTCCTAAAAATGGAAGGATGAATGTGCCTAAAAGGTACAAACTACAATGATAATCCAATATATCAAAAAATAACCAAGGCACTTTATGCTGAGGAGAAGAACAGGAGGATGACTAGATTGAGGGTAGGACCGAGGAGCAGTAGTGGAAATTCAACTCTTTTTCATTGGACTCGGAGTGGTACCACTCAATCACTGACTGCATGGACAGAAGGGGAATCCAAATAGTTCCTTCTCCTCTTCATTGTCTGCTGTTCTGCCTCATACCTTTCCTCCTGCTATGTTTATCACTCCCTTACTCATCTTCCTCCTGACATATTACCCCTGCACCATGGACATGGTAATTCTGTTCCAGAGACATGGAAATTCTTCTTCACAATGACATGAATTTTTAATTTTAGGGTAGTTCTAGCTCTGTCTTGTGCAGGAGTATGTGTCATATTTCCAATGAGGACTTCCTTGAGAAATGGTTTCTTATTGTGCATTCTTTCTTGGCCTTGATCAACGGATACCAACCTGGGGTTCACAGACCCCTTGCTCAATGGTATTGGTCCACGTCATTTAAAAGGTTGGGAACTCCTGTTCTAGAAGGCGAATAGAGAACAATACCACCACACTTTCCTTCATTTACTGCTTCCTTGTTTTCTGACAAGACATCTGCTTCCTCATCCTATCAGGGTGTAGTAGTCTTAAAGGATCTCAAAGGCCCCATGAGATGCAGCAGTCGGCTGAAGTAGATGAGTAAGCACCCTTTCAGTCAAAGAACTCCCTCGAGATATCTCAACTGTCAATATCATCCAAAGATCAAATGTCAGCAGTGTGCCTCAACCCGCTCTTCTCCAGTCAATTACCAATTGATAATCTCATTAAATGGCAGCTAGTGTAATGTTTTACAGCACCAGCTATAAGATTGGGGTTTGATTCCCATCACTGCCTGCAAGATGTTTGTACATTCTCCTTTGGCCATGTGGTTTTCGTCCCACATTCCAAAGATGTACGGGTTGGGGCGAGTGAGTGGTGGGCTTGCTATGTTGGTGCCAGAAGCATGGCGACAATTGCAGGCTGCCCCCAGCACGTCCTCACTGATTTGATTTGACGCAAATGGTGCATGCCACTGTAGTTTTGATGTACATGTGATAAATAAAGCTAATCTATCTACGGCAATGGGTGTACGGTGGAGGAGCAGTGAGATGAGATGGGAGTGGTGCATGTTGCTAAAGGCAGTATTCACAAACTTGATTCATCACAGGAAATTGGATAGAACATGAGAGTGTTCAGGTTAGTGACATCAAATCATACAGATTTAGATGCTATATATATCTGTGTGCATGACTGAGGTTTGTACTCCCCACCTTTCCGATGCTGTGAGCTAATGTTGCAGTTCTATAAAACCCTGGTTAGACCACACTGGTGTACTGTAGACACAAGAGGTACTGCAGATGCTGGAAATCTAGAGCAATGCACACAATGTGCTGGAGCTGCTCAGCGGGTCGGGCGGCATCTATGAATGAAAATGAACAGTCAATATTTTGGGCTGAGGCTCTTCTTCAGGACTGGAAAGGAAGGGGGAAGAAGTCAGATAAGGAGGTGGGGAGAAGAGAGGAGAGGAAAAATTACAAGATGTCAGGTGATAGGAGAAACCAGGAGATGGGAGGAGGTGAAGTAAAGAGCTGGGAAGTTGATTAGTCAAGTCAAGTCACTTTTTATTGTTATTTCGACCATAACTTCTGGTACAGTACACAGTAAAAATGAGACGATGTTTTTCAGGACCATGGTGCTACATGAAACAGTACAAAAACTACACTGAACTACGTAAAAACAACACAGAAAAAAAAATTACACTAGACCACAGACCTACCCAGGACTGCATAAAGTGCACAAAACAGTGCAGGCAATACAATTAATAATAAACAATAAACAAGACAGTAGACATGGTAGCAGGCAGTAAGTTGGTGTCATTCCAGGCTCTGGGTATATTGAGGAGTCTGATAGCTTGGGGGAAGAAACTGTTACATAGTCTGGTCGTGAGAGCCCAAATGCTTTGGTGCCTTTTCCCAGATGGCAGGAGGGAGAAGAGTTTGTATGAGGGGTGTGTGAGTGGAAGAGTTGTATTAGTGGAAGAGGTAAAGGGCTGAAGAAGGGAGAATCTATTAGGAGTGGACAGAAAACCACAGAGGAAAGGGAAGAGGAAGGAGTACCAGAGGGAAGTAATGGGCAGGTAAGAAGGGAAGGTGTGAGAGGGAAACAAGAATGGGGAATAGTGAAAGAGAGGGGTTTATTTCTGGTCACCTCATTATAGGAATGATGTGGAACCTTTATGGAAGGTGCGTAGTTGATTTACCAGAATGCTGCCTGGATCAGAGACCATTTCTTATGAGATTAGAATGAGCAAGCTAGGGTTTTTCGCTTTGGCGTGATGGAGGATGAGAGGTGGCTTGTTAGACGTGAATGAAAACACCAATGTCCATGAATGGTAAAGGCTGCAAAGAGTAGTGGATACAGCACAGGCAAAGCCCTCCCAACTTTGAGCATATTTACATAGGGCATTCCACAAGAAACCAACATCCTTCATCAAGGACCCCTGCCATCCATGCCTTACTCTCTTCTTTCTACTACCATTGGGCAGGAGCTACAGTAGCCTTAAGTCCCATACCACCAAGTTCAGGGATAGTTATTACCCTTGAACCATCCGGCTCTTGAACCAGTATTGATAACTTTACTCACTTCAACTCTGGACTGATTCCACAATCTATGGGCTCATTTTCAAGGACTCTAAACCTCCTTCCCAGTATTATTTATTTATGTTGTATTTGCACACTTTGTCTTCTTTTGCACATTGTTTGTTTGCCAGTCTTTGTGTGTAGTTTTTCATTGATTCTATTGTATTTCTCTGTTCTACTGTGAATGCCTGCATGAGAATGATTCTCAAGGTAGTATATGGTAATATAGATAATAAATTTAATTTGAACTATGAAGTGCTAAATGGGGATTTCATTGAAATCTATCAAATGTTGAAAGGCCTAGAGAGAATGGATATGGAGAAGATATTTTCTATAGTAGAGGATTCTACCTATATGAGGAGTGTTGCTTTGTCGTGGTCGGGATGCTTGGGAGTTCCTGAGACCCCGAAATGATGCGTCTGGAACTTAATTCCCGGTAGGGTGATAACTCATGGTGGAAAGGTCAAGGGGGAGGTTCCAGCCCAAGAGTGATCCAATCAAAGTATCAGTGGTAGAGCTAGTAGAAGATCATGACACATCACAATGGTAGTGGAGGGTCCTGACAGAGATCTGTTTAGGACCATGGTGGCTGCCCTTGCATCAGCCTGCCCACATTAAACAAAATGACTTACATGCGTGCTCCATTGAGGGATTAAACCCTTGGGAGAGTGCCGTAATCGACTCGCATAATCACACGACTAGGACCAGAGGGTATCGTTTTAGATTGGAAAGTAATCCCTTTAGAACAGAGGTGAGGAGGAACGTCTTTAGCCAGAGTGTAGTTAATCTGTGGAATTCATTGCTACAGTTGGCCATTGAGGGCAAGTCTGAGTATATTTAAAACTGAGGTTGATAGACCGAATGGCCTAATTCTGCACCTATATCTTATGGTGTTATGGTCTTACAATGTACGTACTTTGATAATAAATTTACTTTGAACTTTGAACTTTGAATCACGTATTATGTATTGCTCTCTATTGTAAATGCAAAGAAACTTTTTGCTTTTATATTCTAATACAATACATCACCCAGTCATATCTGTTCATATTTTCAATTATAATACACCTGCTTCTCTTCTCAACGCATCTTTACAAGCTTATTAGATTTTAATTATCTTTTTATAGTGGCCATTCCTGGCAGAAAGTCTTGAGACACTATTCATGAAATGCGACTCTTTGCTGAGATGTAGCTATTGCTTCACAAGAGAGAACAGACAGACAGACAAAGAGAAAAGCATGACAGGCTGCTGAAAATGAATATGTTCTATCTGTTACAGAGGGAACAATTGTTTTCTCTATAACTGCAAGCCTTTTCTTCTTTCCTGCCATCTGCCTTTTCAGAGTCTAAACTGATTTAATTACTGCAGTGTCCGTTCTTGTGGAGTGATCCTTTGCTAATGCGCCTGTTGTGAGATACAATGCCAAGTGAAGAGGACTGGGCTAAGTTCTGGGAAAAATAGATAATCACCTAATGAGAACATTGGGATTTCAAGTAACAGGCCAGGTAAGCCATTGGACTTCACCCCATAAAGAAAACTTATAATTGAGTCATTCTGTCAGGAGCGCAATAAAGCAAAGCTTTTACACGTTCATTAATGGAACACTGTTAACCAATTCCAAAAAAGAGCCCTTCTTTGATTGAGATACGTTGATGGATGAATCATTGAGAGTCAAAGAAAATAATCCCAAGGCAAAGCTCTCTAAATGAAAATATCATTTGGTAACTCCATTCTTCTGCTGACAAAGCCTATTCTTACCTTAGCAGAACTCAAAGTTCAAAGTTCAAATACTAAATATACAGCCCCATGTCCAGCTGAGACAGACAAAGATGTTATTGGTGTTTGATCACAATTCGGTGTGAAATTAGCAAGATTTCATAAAAATAGCATTTGGAGAACCCCAAATTCCCTCTACACCCAAGCAAAGGGGGTAGAGAACAGGACAAAGTCCAGCTTCACTCTGCTCAATGCTGAACTGACTTCACAACCTATAGACCCACATTCAAGGACTCCACAATTCACGTTCTCAGTGTTATTTATTTATTTGTTTGTTTTGTTTATTCATTATTTGCATGATTTGCCTTCTTTTGTACATTGGTTGTTTGTCAATCTTTGTGTGTATAGTTTTTTGCAAATTCTATGGTATTTCTTTATTTTTCTGTAAATGTATGCAAGAAAATGAGTCTCAGGATAGTATATGGTGACGCAAATGTACTTCGATAATAAATTTACTTTGAACTTTGAGTTCTGCTAAGGTAAGAGTAGGGTTTATCAGCAACAGCCGTCACAGGCAAGTCTCTAGTACACATGCAAACTAATATGTCAGCCTTGGGCAATCATGGGATTCTTGCTGATTTAGATTCAGATTTAGCTTCATATTCAGGTTTATTTATCACATGTACATTGAAACATACAGTGAAATATGCCATTTCCATTAACAACCATCATAACCAGGTGTGTGTTGGTGGCTGCCAGCCCACTGTGGACATTCCAACACCAGCATAGCATGACCATAATGTTCAGCACAATGCTACTGGAATCAAACTCAAAGTAGCATGAATTTGGAAAATAGAGGGAATTACATTCTTTCTCTTTGAGGAGAACGTATTGAGCTGTTTACATTAATTTTACTTCAGGAGGATCACTAAAAGAGGAAAGTAAAATGGAAGCTTTGCCAAACTCTTACTATGCACAATTATGACTCTTTGACAGTTTCTAACCTTTTGTTATCAGCAATGGGCTTCCCAAACACATTCAAGAGAAAAGCTGCAAATGCTGGAAATCCAAGAAACAGATACAAAATGCTGAACGAACTCAGCCGGCCAGGCAGCATCTATGGAAAGGAGTCCAATAGTTTTCTCCAGTCATGATGAAGGCCTGAAATGTCGACAGTACTCTTTTCTTCTTGTTCTTCATTGCTGTTGTAATACTTAAAATCTTCTGAACGAGACCCATCAATCCACCTTGGTCGCACCAATGTGCCTCAGATATGGCGCCAGTTCCTTTCCTCATCGGCAGAAAGATCGTGGGGCTGAGAGAGAGGGAAAGGACCATGAATATCCCAGGATGTAGGGCCATGGTCTATCCGGAGCTCACAACAAAACGATAGTAGCAAAAAGTTTTAAGCTTCATTGTTGATTTCTGAAGAAACTTTGGATCACAAAAGCATCAGGATCCAACACCATACATCCAAAGACACCTCAAAGGTTCAGTTGAAGTTTTGAATATTCAAAAATAAGTAAAAGCATGTACAGAAATCAACCTTGAAATTATTCTTGGACATACAAGTTCCCGGTATTAGTTTAATTAATCGTTAATTTATTATGTGTTTGTTGCATGACGTGGACAATCATGATCTTTCCATGGCCATGATAGTTTTTAGCAAATTTTTCTACAGAAGTGATTTGCCATTGCCTTCTTCTGGGCAGCGTCTTTACAAGACAGGTGACCCCAGCCATTATCAATACTGTTCAGAGATTGTCTGCCTGGCAACAATGGTCACATAACCAGGACTTGTGATGTCCACCAGCTGTTAAACGACTATCCACCACCTGCTCCATTGCTTCATGCGACCCTGATTGGGGGGCTAAACAGGTGCTACAACTTAACCAAGGGTGACCTGCAGCTGGAGGAGGGAAGGAGCGCCTTATATCTCCTTTGGTGGAAATGTGTCTCCATCTTGCCACACAAGCTTAACTAACACTGCCATTAATTTTAAATACCATTTGAAGATCTTAAGTGAGCCTGACCAACCTGATACATGGTAAGTAATTCTATTCAAATGTAATATGGTGCACAATATCACACAATCATTTGTGAGTTTTTATCAGCAATTAGACAGGTCATCAATACTTGAACTGTGGAAGACAGCAAATCAGGAATAGGTACAGATGATCGAAGTTCAAGGTAAATTTATTATCAAAGTACGTATATGTCACAATATACCACCCTGAGATTCATTTTCTTGCAGACATTTACAGAAAAATACAATTCAGTTTATGCAAATCTACAAATAACAAAGACTGACAAACAACCAATGTTCCAAAGAAGACAAATTGTGGAAATATTTTTTAAAAAGTAAATGAACAATACTCTGTTGTAGAATCCTTGAAAGTAGGCCAATAGGTTGTGGAGTTAGTTCAGTGTTGAAGTGAGTTAAGTTATCCATGATCGCTGGACTAAGTGTGTAAATGTAGGAGGGGACTACGCTGAAAAATAAATTGACTCCTTCTACCTTAGGCCACAAATTTATCAATCACCCCTCGTATGTGTACTTTATAACAAATTTGCTTTGAACTTTGAATGGATGTGAATTTTGGAAATGGAACACAATACACAGCTGATGTGTTACTATGACCCGGGGAAGAAATTCTACCTACAGTGTGAGTCTCCTCAACTTAATTCAGTGTGAAGTAAATATTTAATTTCCTTCTAAGAAGTAGTGTTAGTGCTTGTGGCAGAGAATCACACATTCAGACCTTGTTGCACTCACAACTTAACACCAGGCTACACTGTCGAGTCACAATGCTGCAACTGATTCTCTGACATTTAACCTATCACCTCTTTCTGCTCCAGTCCTGTTCCCAACTCTTGCCACATGCAAACACGATGATCAATCATGATTTTTAGAAATGACTTGGATGAGAAAGTGAAAGGGACAGGTTTGTAAGTTTGCAGATGACACAAAGGTTGGTGGTGTGGATCGGATAGAAAGTTGTTGAAGGTTACAACGGGTCATTGACAAGATACAAAGATGGACTGAGAAGTGGCAGATGGAGTTCCACCTGGAAAAGAGTGTAGTGATTTATTTTGCAAGGTTGAATTTGAAGGCAAAATACAGAGTTAATGTCAGGATTTTTAGCAGAGTATGGAGGAACAAAGAGATCTTTGGGTCCACATCCATAGATCCTTCAAAGTTGCCACACAAGTTAATGGGATGGTTAAGAAGGCATATGGTGTGTTGGCCTTTGAGGGATGAAGTTCAAGAGCCAAGAGATAATGTTACAGTTCTATAAATGTGGTTAGACCACACTTGGAACATTGTGTTCAGTTCTGACCATTTCATTATAGGAAGGATCCTTTGCTCCAGGGAGAAAACCCCCAGCTTGCTCAACCTTTCCTCAAAACACATGTGGTCTGATCCAGGCAGCATCCTTTTAAACCTCCTCTTCACCCTATCTAAAGTTTCCACTCAATCCCTGAAAGACCAGCATACCGTACATCTTCTTAACCACCTTATCAACTTTCATGGCAACTTTGACATGGACTGCAAGATCACCCTGTACCTCCACACTGCTAAGAATCTTGGGTCTTGCCTTTAAATTCAACCTTTCAAAAATGAATGAGGAAACCAGAACTGAACATAATACTCCAGGAGTAGCATAACCAGAGATTTGCAGAGCTACAACATTAACTCATGGGTCTTGAGGTCAATCCTCCAACTAATAAAGACCAACACATCAAACGTCTTCTTCACCACCCTATCAATAGTCTACATCTCTGTGGTTCATCATCTGATTGACAGCAAATTTATCTAAGGTAGGATGCTGCTGAAGGTAGTGTTCTGATACAAGATGTGGATCTGGAGTGTGGTGAATCGTTACAAGCTCCTCTTCACAGACCTACTCAAATTTACCAACTTTACCAACACACTGCACTGATATTTGCAATTGGGGAAATACTTCTCTGATTTAAAGATAAGCTTTATTTGTTACTTGTACATCAAAAACATCAAAACGTATAGTGAAATGTGTTGTTTACATCGATGACCAACAAAGACTGATATACTGTGTATATCCCACACGTATATACATCCCACACATCTCACCATGATTCCAGTACCAACATAGCATGCCCACAACTTACTAACCCAACTTTGGAATGTGGCAGGAAACCGGAGCACCTGGAGGAAAGCCACATGATCACGGGAAGAAAGTACAAACTCCTTACAGACAGCAGCAGAATTGAAGCCGGGTTGTTGGTGTTGTAATGGCGTTACACTAACCGCTATGCTACTGTGCCAGTTAATGCAGATGGTAAAAACTGTCCACTCCAAAATCACAGACAGCACTTTGAGGTGGCTGGGGGATAAATGGTACCTGACCAAAAGGTGGACTATGGGCTAGGAGACTTCAGCGATAACACGTTTAGGATTATGAAACACAGAACAAAGAAGATTACAGCACAGTACAGTCAGTTTGGCCAACCTATCCTCATAAGATATGCTCTCTAATTCAGGCAGCACCCCAGTAAAACTTCTCTGCACCCTCTCTAAAACTTTCACATCCTTCTGATAATGAGGCAACCAGAACTGAACACAATATTCCAATTGTGGTCTAATCAGAATTTTATAGAGCTAAAATATTGCCTTGCAAGTTAAGAACCACAGTTAAGTAAACAAGTTAAGAAAAAGAAATTTCTTAATTTAAAAGTTAGTGAATTGTTAGAATTCTATCCAAGAGAGTTGTGAAATATATACAAGACAGAAACCAGATGAGTTTTGGGTCAAATGTAATCAAGAATAAGACCATAAGACTATCGGAGGAGAATTAGGCTATTCAGGCCATTGAGTTTGCTCCACCAATTTCATTATAGGGTCTCGGCCCGAAACGTCGACAGTGCTTCTCCCTATAGATGCCGCCTGGCCTGCTGTGTTCCACCAGCATTTTTTGTGTGTTGATGGCCGATTTATTATTCCCTCTCAACCCCATTCTCCTCCCTTCTGCTCATAACCTTTGACAGCTTTACTAAACAAGAACCAATCAACCTCTGCTTTAAATATACACAATGACCATCTCTAAGATCAATCTAACTCTTTCCTCGAAGAGGTTGTGGTTGTGGTCATATTGGGTGGGATCTTTCTGCTCAAGAAGGTTATGGCATTTCTAAAGATGACTGCAGGCTGTAAAACAGTAACCACTCTATCTACAGTGGCACAGGTTGCTTGGCTTCTCCCCAGGAGAGAACTGGATGTTACCTGTTCAGATTGATACATGGTTCACACATCGAAAAGGATGTGTCCTCTTGCTGCTGACTGCAAGAACTGTATGAATGTGAGTGCAGTGGAACTTCTCACGATCCTTGGCAAAAAGAAAACCAGTCTGGGGAGCTCTTAACAACTATCTGTCCAAAAGTCCATTATAGTTCACAAGTCAGTGGTCACACAAATCTGAAATTGTTTCAGGCTCCTGGAGAAATGAAGCCACAGAGACCATCTCTTTTAAATGGCTTCTGTCCATTTTCTAGTAGGTTACAGAATGGTGAGGTTGTAAGTGGCAGGAGTCTTGCCTGAATGCTTCTAATGCCCAGAGGGATGTGCATTACTTCACCCTGTGTCTCCATGTCTTTTGACTCTGCTGTCAATGTGAATGCTTTCTTGTGGAGCCATTCTGCTGTGATTGAGCATCACAACGTGTTTCACGCCTCTCTGGCTCATCCATAAATCAATTAATGCTATGAAGTAAGTGATACGTATAAATTGCAGGACGGTAGGTTCAAGACAAGGTCAGGCTACGCAGAGCTCAGTACTCACCAACAGACTATGATGGGTTAGATTTTCATTGCTATTGATTCTCACTTTCGACTCCTCTCACTAAATCACTACATGTTTTCATTTCATTCTTTTGTCGACGGGATGAAGGTAATACCAAACCAAATATCCAAAATTAATATCCAAAGCCAGTTCTTTTCTATATTATCGGCAGTGTAGACACCCAGGAGATGAAATTTACCTTGGAAACAAAAAAATAGGCAGAGTTTAAACTAGGCAACTGAAATGAGAAGCTGGAAGGTGATAGGTCGAAGAGATGAAGGGCTGCTGAAGGAGTCTGGTAGAAGAGAACAGTGGACAGCGGAAGAAGGGGAAGGGCAGCTGAGGGAGGTGTTGGGCAGACGAGGAGAAGAAAAGGGGAACCAGAATAAGGAATGGTAACTGAGAGAAAGTGGAGGGAGCAAAAATTGAAATAAGTTAGAGGAATCAATGTTGATGTCATCAGGCTGGAGGCTACTCAGATGGAATATAAGGTATGGCTTCTCCAACCTGCTCAAGGCAGAAGAGAAGGCCATGGACATGTCATATTGAAGTCAAATTGAAATGGATAGCCACCAGGAGATCCCACCATTGTGGCAGTGATGGGAAATGGTGTTGAGGAAGATCAGCCATGTTCCTGATAAATGGTGAGAAGTCTCTAAGGATAAGATGCCCTACTCTTGTTTCACTCCTTTGCTCCATCTGCAAAATGCAGGATATCCTGGAGGCCAACCATTTTAATTTCCTTTCCCGTTCCCATTCTGACATGTCGGTCCATGGGCTCCTGTACTGCTATGATGAGGCCACGCTCAGGTTGGAGGAGCAACACCTCATATTTCGGCTGAGTAACCTCCAACCTAATGGTATAAACATTGACTTCTTCAACTCTGGTAAAATTTTCTCCCGCCCCCTTCCCTCTTGCTGAATTCTCTCCTTTTACATCTTCTTCTCACCCACCTATCACCTCTCCCTGGGTCCCCTCCTCTTTCCCTTTCTCCTTTGGTTCTCTCTTGTCTCCTATCAATTCCTTCCTCTCCTTTCCCACCCACCTGGCTTCACCTATCACCTTCTGCTTATCCTCCTTCTCCCCCTCCCCCACCCCACCATTTTACTCTGACATCTTCCTCCTCCTTTTTCAGTTCTGATGAGTGGTCTTGGCCTGAAACATCAACTCTTTATTCATTTCCAGCAATGCTGCCTGACCTGCTGAATTCCTCCAACATTTTGTGTGTTTCTCTTGTTTCTTATATTCTCACAAGTTTGCTCTGTAACTCTGAGATAACTCTAATTCCCTGAGATAAACTATTCAGAAGGCTACTTCCTCATTAGGAAATCAGGTTCATGAAACCAATCGTGGAAGATTTGGATAGTGCATTTTGGGGGAATTCCTGCAGCAATTTTGAGGAAATAATATGAATGATTATTTCCATTGCATAACACACAAGGAGTATGTGAATCACCTCCATAGAAAGAGAGGTGTTGGATGAGTCAAAGGTGGCGTGTTATGTCTTTTCATGGCACAGTGAAGTTTGAGCCCCATTTTCAATAGGAACCTGCTCCTTTTCGGTCTTAAATAAAAATAGAAAAACTTGGAAATGCTTAGCAAATTAGCATCTGTGGAAAGAAGACCAAAGTTGGAGACCCTTCCTCAGAACTGTGAAAGAAAGATAAGCAAAGGAGGTCTTAAGTTATGGAGAAGAATAAACAGGACAAAATCTGTAATAGAGTGAGGACATGTTAAAGATGATGACACTTTGTGTATAATGTCCTGCTAACATGCCCAGCTGGTCAGATTAATTAGATTAAATTAAATGAGGTAAATTTATTATCTAATTAAATATATGTCACTATATACTATCTTGAGATTCAATTTCTTGCAGGTATTTACAGGAAAATAAAGAAATGCAATGGAATTTATGAAAAATTACACAGTAAGACTGACAAATAACCATTTGTTCGTTATGTCTTGTGTCGTATGCTGTGGGTGATCTTGGTCTTTCTATGCCCATGGTTGTTTTTGACAAATCCTTCTACAGAAGTGGTTTGCCATTGCCTTCATCAGGACAGTGTCTTTACAAGATGGGTGATCCCAGCCAGTATCAATACTCTTCAGAGATTGTCTGCCTGGCGTCAGTGGTCACATAACCAGGTCTTGTGATACGTTACAGCAACAACAACGTCAGCAAGAAATAAACAACCCTTTATCCTCCCTCCCTCCCTCCCACCCACCCACGCAGACTGCCCTCCCACCTCAGGGCAGGCTGCCTGCAGCCTCCAGTGGACACATGGACTCGCTGTCAGTGGGCACATCCCCATTGTTCTCGCAGACCCAGAACTTCGACCATCAGACCTTGATCAATCTTCGATATCAGCTCCATGACTCACCGATGAAAGGACCCCAAACTCCAGCCCTCGAACTGCAGTCTCGCCAACTCACATACCGAGGGGGCCATTGGCCTCGTGCCTCCTGACCACATGGACCTCAACTCGCAGCATGAGTGAACCAGGGAGTCACGGACAGAGTGGTCCATGTGGAAATTAGAAAGAAGATGATGGAGGTGGTGGTAAAGAGGGGAGGAGAAGATGAAATTGGTGGTGGGATTCTGTTGCTGCTGCAGGAAATGGGTGGACCTGGAGACTAATGGGTGAAAGGTGAGAATCAAGCAGACTGTCCCTCTGGACTGTCTGGGGAGAGGTGTGTGAGAGCAGATGTGCAGGAAATGGACCATGAGACATAGTCATAGAATAAGGCCATTTGGCTTATCTAGTCTTCTCTGCTATTCCTTCATGGCTGATTTATTTTCCCTCCCAACCCCATTCTCCTGTCTGCTTCTCATAACCTTTGACACCCTGACTAATCAATAAACCATCAACGGCAACACGAGTGGATCTGCAGATGCTGGAAATAAATAAAAAACACAAAATGCTGGCAGAACTCAGCAGGCCAGACAGCATCTATGGGAGGAGGTAATAACGAAGTTTCGGGCCAAAACCCTTCATCAGGAGTGAAGTAACATGGGATGGTCGAGGGTCCCCCATAGATGCTGTCTGGCCTGCTGAGTTCTGCCCGCATTTTGTGTTTTTTAATAAAGCATCAACCTCTGTTTTAATTGTACCCAATAATTTGGCCTCCACAGCTGTTGGGGGCAACAAATTCCACAAAATCACCACCCTGTGCCTGAAGAAATTCCTCCTCATCTCTGTTCTAACTGAACATGCCTCTATTCTGAGGCTGTGCCCTCTGGTCCTGGGGTACCCCACTATTTAAAATATCTTCTCCACATTCACTCTATCCAGGCCTTTCAATATTTGATATGTTTCAATCAGATAACAGTTCATTCTTCTAAACTCCTAAGAGTACAGGCCCAGAACCATCAAACACTACTCATTCATTAACTTTTACATTTTATGAATTATTCTCATGAACATCTTTTGGAAACTCTCCAATACTAGCACATCTTTTCTTAGATAAGGGGCCAGAGACTGCTTACAATACTCTAAATGTAGTCTGACCAATGCCCTGTAAAGCCTTAGCTTTCAAAATGGGGAAGTTATTTATGCCAGAATATTACTGTTCCATGTGTAAGTTAACGGAGCAAAATTCTTCATCACCATAATCATGTTCCAAACAACTAGAGTGATTATTATTGGACCAATACAAATGTTCAGCACTGGAACTCAATGTGAAACCTTATCAATGAAAAAAACACCTGTGTTATATGCTCATGCATATAACTTACATAATGGAGAAATATCTGCAAACGTATTGCTTTCTTCAATAGAACACTTTAATATGGGACTTCTCATACTGAAGGTCAAAGTGGGAATTTTTAATTATATTGAGATTGAAACCTGTTACTCATTTTGCCTGTTTCATAAATAATCACTGCATAATCAGAATTTTATCATGATTGCAATGGGCACCACTTAACTGAAAATTTTATTATCATTTACTGATAATTATCTTATCATTATAATAGGTGCCATCTAACCCAATGTTCTTTACCAAAAATAAGCTAAGAAGCTGCTTTTTCACTGAACCAAAAAGATATTAATTAACAAGGCACCATAGTGCAGTGCACAACACTTTACAGTACCAGCAACCCAGGTTCAATTCCTGCCATTGTCTATAAGGAGTTTATACATTCTCCCCATGGTCCAAAGATGTGCTGGTTGAAAGGATAATTGGTTGTTGTAAATTGTCCCATGGTTAGGCTAGAGATAAATCGGGGGTTGCTGGGCGGCGCAGCTTGAAGGGTCAGAAGGGCTTCTTCCACGCTGTATCTCAATCAATAAAATACCTAAATGAAAATGATAGTGAAAAATAGAGGAACACATACAAAATGCTGGAGAAACTCAGGCAAGACAGCAGCATCTATGGAGACGAGCAAACCGCTGATGCTTAGGGCCAAGATCCTCAGAGCCCTGCTGAGGGATCTCAGCCGAAGCATCAACTGTTCATTCCCCAGCATTTTGTAAGTGTTGGTCATGTTAGTTTTGCCTTTATTCTCAAAATATATCCTTCCATTTTACCATATTTCCTTCAATTATCTTCCCCACAACCCTGCTGAATACTTGAGCAAATGCATGTAAACTTTATGCATGATTTCCCCTATCTATCTTCAAAGAAGCTTCATCCAGCGCACCAATGCTCACGTCCTTCTACATATGCATGATAGAGAGCAGACTAACATGCTGCATAACTGCATAATCCAGAAACTGCACTACAGCAGACAGGAGGGCTCTACAACAGGTCGCCAAAACTGCCCAATGCACTGGCACCAGCCTACCTGCCATCAAGGACATACAATATATACAGAAAGGTGCTATGAATGGGCCAGCAACATCACAAAAGATCCTACCTGTCCTGCCCATGGACTGTTTGCCCCACTCCCATCAGGGAGGAGGCTACGTAGCATCCACACCAGGACCACCAGTCTCAAAAACAGTTACTTTTCCCAAGCAGTAAGGCTGATCAACACCTCCACCCACTAACCCACCCCTCCACACCCCCCAACCACCACCACTACTCTATCATTTACTGTCAGTCAGCTTATGTACGGACACTCCTTTGACTAGAGCCACTTCATGGACCTACACCCAATCTATTTATATAAGCTAACTTATGTATTTATATTTATTGTGTTTTTTTAATTGTGTTCTATACCTTATTGTTTTTTTTGTGTGCTGCATTGGATCTGGAATAACAATCATTTTGTTCTTTTACACTTGTGTATGGGAAATGACATCAAACAATCTTGAATCTTGAACCTATCTCCGAATTCCTGACAAGTGCAAACTTCTTCTGGTTCCAAGTAGATTCGCTAGTTACAGGTAAGTAACTCCTCAATGTAAACCAGTCACATAAAAATGGTATAAAATTAACAGGTAACAATAACAGGAAAGCCCATTCTCTATGTAAGTCCTCAGAAAGCTTTTCTGGACACATTAACAGATTCTACCCCATCTAATCCTTTAGTGCTAAGGTAGTCCCTGTCAATATAAGACCATAAAACCATAAGACATTGAACAGAATTCAGTCACTTGGCCCATCGAGTCTGTTCTATCATGACCAATTCATTATCCCTCCCAACCCCATTCCCCTGCCTTGTCCCCATAACCTTTGATGATCAGTTTATCCAAGAACCCATCAACCTCCGCTTCAAATATACTCGATGACTTGGCCTCCATAGCCATCAGTGGCAATGAATTCCACAGTCCCAACCCTCCAGCTAAAGAAATTATTTCTTATTTCCGTTCTAAATGTATGTCCCTCTATTCTGAGGCTGAGACCTCTTGCCCTGGGTTCACCCACGATAAGAAACATCATCTCCACATCTACTGTATCTAGGCCATTCATATGTGATAGGTTTCAATGAGATTCCCCCTCAGTCAACTGTTTAACTCCAGTGTGTACAGCCCCAGAGCATCAAATGCTCATCGTACATTAACCCTTTCATTCCTGAAATCACTCTCCGATGCCAGTGTATCATGTCTTTGAAAAGGAACCCCAAAACTGCTCACAATGATGCAACAGCAACGAGCCCTATTGAAAAGCCACCCGGAACACTGAGGCTTTCAAATGTGAAAGGCAGACCTGCTTAAAAGGGAGTGAAGCAGAGTTTCATCAGCTTGATTGCTGGGCTGGGCAGACTGTCCCACAAGCAGTGATCAAGTAGAATGGGCTGATAATACTCTCCAAATTTTAGAATAATGAGAGGTGATCTTCTTAAAACATAAAAATTAGGACAAGGCTCAAAAAGGTAGATGAAGGGGAGAAAACTAGGGTGTTTAGAAGGAAGGTTCAGTTTTTAAACAAGGGTCGTCTGTTTACTTTGAGCTGAAGAGGACATAGAGCAATACAGCACAGTACAGGCTCTTCAGCCCACAGTGTTGTATTGTCTGTTACACCACTGGCATTTAAGGCAGCAATGAAGGTCCTCCATCTCTGTTTGCCCTTGCCCACATAGAAGGAACCTTCATTGCTGTTTCCGTAACGATTTTTTTTTGACCAGTCAGGGTTGTTAGCCTGAGCTGAACCCCCTGAACCTAGAGGACCAGTGGACCACTCTTAAACTGGCCTCTACCCTTGGCCTGTTTGGCATGGGTGATCCTGCCAAGAACCAAAGCATAAAGCCCTGACTCTAGCCAACCTAGCTCTCCAGGTCATTGAGGCACACAAGCTCCCAAACTCTATAACTAAGTTGTGACCCTCTTGGAGAACATGATGTTGTGCTGACCCTTTAACCTACTATAGGATCAACCTAACCCTTCCCTCCCATATAGCCTTCCACTTTTCCATCATCCATCCGTGTGACTATATAAGAGTCTCTAAAATGTCTCTAAGGTATCTGTCCCTACCACAATCCCCGGCAGCACATCCCACGCACTAACCACTCTCCGTACAAAACCTGCATTTAACATCCCCTCTATACTCTCCTCAAACAACATTATGTTCCCTCATATTAGCTATTTCCATCCCAGAAGAAAGGCGCTTGTGGTCCATTTTATCCATGCCTTTTACCATCTTGTATGCCTCTAACATCCACTTCTCATCATCCTTCACTCCAAGAAGAAAAGCCCCAGCTCGTTTAATTTATCCTCATAAGACAGGTAACGTTGTGGTAAATCTCCTCTGCACCCTCTCTAAAAACTTCCACATCCTTCCTATAATGATGCAAACAGAACTGAACACAATATTCCAAGTGTGGTCTAACCAGTGTTTTATAAAGCTGTAACATTACCTCGCAAGTTAAAAACTTGAGTTAAGATAAAGAAATTTCTTAATTTTAAGGGTAGTGAATTGTTGGAATTCTCTACTTGTGAGTGTTTATTCATGGAGTATATGTGAGACAGAAGTCAGATGATTTTTGCATCAAAAGTAATCAAGAATAAGACTATTAGACTATAAGACATAAGAGGAGACTTAGCCTGTTTGGCCCAACAAGTCTGCTCCACCATTCCATCATGATTAATTTATTTTCCTTTTCAACCGCATCAGCACGTGCTCTTCTAGGAGAGTGATACTATGTGGCCTACAACATTGTTGCAAACAAAAGACCATAAGACATAGGAGCTGAATTAGGCCATTTGGCCCATCGAGTCAGAGCACTATTTCTTCATGGCTGATTTATTATCTCACTCGACACCATTCTTCTGCCTTCTGCCCATAATCTTTGACACTGACTAATCAAGAACCTATCAACCTCCACAAAAAAATATCGAATGATTTGGCCTCCACAACTGAATTCAATGACTTCCACAGGCACATCCGTCTCTGGCTAAAGAAATTCCTTTATCTCTTTTCTAAAGGGACAGCCCTCTATCCTGAGGCTGTGCCCTCTGGTCCTAGACTTCCCCACTATACAAAACATTCTCTCCTGTCTCTATAAAGTGGGTATATTGTTTTTTTTTAAGTTGTAATATGAACCATTCATGGGGATGTTAAAACTGTCAGACTCTTTGGAGAAAGGTGATAATACCTTTTTTTGGGAGAAGCAATGTCATTAGCGATAATGTATTATTGGTGAATAAGTGCACTGTCTGATGGTGTCCGATACCAAATGCACCTGAAAATATCCAGTTTTCAATTCTGTCTGGAGGGGAGTTACCTGAACTCAGTGAATAGCTGTGGGGAGCCATCATTGCTTCATCATGGACTTGACAAATTAACGAGGGATGTGGGAAGCAGTCCTTTATATTCGTCACTTGAAGTGTGGTTCATGCTCAGTAGTGTTAAACCCACAGTAAAATACCCTGCTAACACCCACAGCTTAGATTCATACATAGGAAAATTGCCTTTGGGGAAGGCATGAAGGATTTGCTACCTATCACTTTTGGGTTAATTAGTCCAGCTTTGGCTCTTTGTCTGACACCAGTGAGAATTTAAAAATTAAAATCAAAGATTATAATAAGAAGTTAGGGCAATTATCCAATTTTGTCACAAATTGGGACCTGATTCTTTTAACTTTTTTTAAGGAACACAGTTGACAATTTAACAGAACACACTCAACAATTCAGGAGCAGCTTCTTTCCCTCTGCCATTGCAGTTCTAAATGGACGTTGAAACCATGAACACTAACTCACTACTTCTTTTTTTCTAATGCACTACTTATTTAATTTAACCTTTTAAATATATATATATATCAAAAATATTTACTGTAATTCACAGTTTTTATTATTATGTATTGCACCATACTGCTGCCACATAACAACAAATTTCACGACATATGTCAGTGATATTAAACCTGATTCTTGCCTTGTTCTCTTTGTTATCATCAGGAAGGAGGTACAGGAGCCTGAAGACACACACTCAACAATTCAGGAACAGCTTCTTCCCCTCCAGCATCAAATTTCTGAATGGACATTGAACCCATGAACACTACCTTACTAGTTTGTTTTATTGCACTACTTATTTAAGTTAACTATTATATACTAAATATATATATATATTTCTTCCAGTAATTCGCAGATTTTTTTTATGTATTGTTATGTATTGCATTGTATTGCTGCCACATTACAACATTTCATGACATATGCTGGTGATATTAAGCCAGACTGCTTCTGACTCTGAAATACATTCATATCAAGTCATGGCTTGTCATGAGGTCAATAAATACATCAAACAGCACGTGACTAGCTTGACAATAAACTAATCCTTTAATCCCCTCTCACACACAAAGTATTTCAATGGGTTTATCATTTTTATGTCCAGAATCCTTTCTCATAATCTTTTGCTTTTTTGAAATTTTTAAGGAATGTTTTTGTGTGTGCTTAAACCCCATTGCAGCCTTGCTGACTTTTTTCCTGCCCTTGTACCGTACGTCTGTCATTTTATTTTAAGCACTGAATTTAAATAAAAGTCCTTCAGGCGATCTGATTGCAGATTGGAGCCAATGTAAGAAACTGGATCAAATGACTTGCATCGTTGCTATTGTTTTACCTATCACGTCTAACCTATATTGTAGACAGTAACCGCAGATTGGTTGCAGAAACACCACAAAAGATATCTGTGCCTTTTAGGTCATCTTTTTACCTTCGCCTTCATTCTGTCTGCATCGAGCTTGGACAGTATGGTCAGCCACTGACCAGCTGAAAGCCACCTACAAGCTTTTAGATCAGTGTATAATTGCTACCAACACCAAGCTTGGCAGGTTCATAGTAGCTGGCAGGAAGGGTGCCAGACATGATAGGTGTTAAATGAAATGAGCCAAAAGAAAAGGGCAGGTAAATATTTACATTGATATTTTATAAAATTTACATCCTGAAAATTAAACTGCAATCACTGTTACTGCCTCATGAATGTTTAACTGATTTCGTCGTTTCATGAATTGTGTTTTGTTTTCTGCTTTTCTTCCTAATTTTCTTTTGTCTATATCTCCTTTCTGGAAGTCAAGGATTATTTTATGCAAAGTAGCACATAATCATGGGCAGGGGCCATGATTGCACAGCGATTAGTACATCGCTTTACAGCACCAGTGATCGCCAATCAGAGTTCAAATCCCGCAACTGCCTGTAAGGAGTTTGTATGATATCCTCATGACCTTGTGGTTTCCTCCGTGTGTTCTGGTTTTCTCCCACAATCCAAAGCTGTACGGGTTAGGGTTGGTGAGCTGTGGGCATGCTAGATCGGTGCCAGAAGTGTGGTGACAATTGTGAGCTACCCACAGCACACCCTTGCTGATTTGATTTAATGCAAATAATCGTCTCACCATATATTTTGATGTTTCAATGTACATGTGACAAATAAAGCTAATTTTTAAAAATCAGAATTGATTTCTGATTTTAAAAAATAGTAAAGGTCTTTACCCTTCATATGGCTGTAAAAATATCCTCTGTCTTTTTCAAAATATTTCCATTGTGCTGGACAGTACCTTGTTCTCAGAACCAACCACTCTTCCAATCCAGTTTGTGGCTACAGTGAGTCTGTTAAACGAAGAATTCCACAAACAACAGCTTTCATTAGATCAGGTCCCACATACTTTTTAGAATCAGAATCAGGTTTATTATCACTGATAATTGTGTTTTTAAAACTGGAATTTATTTCAATATGCTTTTGAAAGCAAGGCCAGGCCTCACTTGGGGTGTTGTGAGCCGTTTTGGGGCTGCTTATCTAATAAAGAATGTGCTGTTGTTGAAGATGATTCAGAGGAGGCTCTCAAGAATGATTCCAGAAATGAAAGGGTAACCAAATGAGTAACAGTTGATGGCTCTGGGCCTGTACTCACTGGTATTCAGAAGAATGTTGGGGGTGGGGGGGAGGAGACCTCACTGAAGCCTATCGAATGTTGAAAGGCATTGATAAAGTGGATGTTTCCTATGGTGGGGGAGTCTAGGACCAGAGGGCATTGCCTCGGAATAGGGGGATGCCTAACAGAGATAAGGAGGGATTTCTTCAGCCAGCGAGGGGTGAATCTGTGGAGTTCTTTGCCTCAGGTGACTGTGGAGGTCAGGTTATCGGGTATGTTTAAGACAAAAGTTAATAGGTTCTTGATTAGTCAGAGCATGAAGGGTTATGGGGAAAATGCAGGAGATTGGAGCTGAGGGGGAAATGGATCAGCCATGATGAAAGGGCTGATAAGACTCAATGGGCCAAGTGGCCTAATTCTGCTCCTATATATTATGGTCCTATGTCATGGCATTTGTTATGCAGTGGCAAGCCAGTATAATACATAAAAAATTAAAATTTACAATGAGAAATATATACAAAAAATATAACCAGTGCAAAAAGAGAGCTAAATAGTGAGATAGTGTTCATGGACCATCAGAAATGTGAACCAATAAACAGCAACATCATAATAATCAGATAAGCTGGTTTGGTGATTTTAATTGAGTAGTGACTATCAACCTGCTTTCAGAGAAAATGCACAGCTCATATTCTTCAAAAGATGAAGGAGCCCCTTGGTGATTGCATAATTTGTATGAAGGTATGTTCTGTCTGGTGTTTGAGCTGGTTTTCAGTGTGCTCCTAATTCATGGACTTGATATTCTCAATACCATCCTACATCCCACATTCTCCTTCACTTCACTGAGAGCACTGCAGCGTAGCAGTAAGTCCAACGTTTTAAGCGTCAACTGTAAGATCAGTCGCTCTCTGTAAGGAATCTGTATGATCACCCCATGACTGCATGGGTTTCTTCCGGGTGCTCAGGTTTCTCCCCACAGTCCAAAGATGTACAGATTAGGGTTAGTAAACTGTTGGTGCTGAAAGCGTGGTGACACTTATAGGCTGCCCTCAGCACAACCCTCGAGATTTGTTGAAACACGGCCTATTTCAATGTCCATATGAAAATTGAAGCTCATATTCTATGACTGATCTTTAGCCAGGGATTCCCAAAATGGAGAGGAGATGTTGAACTCTTTCCAGAAAGGTTTAAGACATTTCTTAAATCTGTAACTGTCCATCCGATCATCTCTTCTCAAAATATATTGAAATGTAAGTTCACAGCCTAAACTGTCAGATAGTAAATTCATTTTCAGTTATAGTCTGTTAAGCCATCTGTAACTACGGAGAAGCACAGAAGTGAATCACAAGGAAAGTAAACAGTGGCAAGTGAAAAAATTGTGAAAAGCAAGCTTGAACATTGCAGCAAATCATAAACACAAGAGATCCTGCAGATGCTGGAAAATTACAGTACAGCATTCGCTGGATTACTGTAAAACCTCTGCCCATTATCTGAACTGAGTCTGGAAAATTCATTCTCAAACCATATCATATCCTTCTATACACACTTACTATAAATGATTTCAAAGTTTAAGAGAAGTTTGGATGGGTACAAGGATGGAGGAGCATGGAAGGCTATGGTCCTGGTGCAGATCGAGGGGAGTAGGCAGTTGAAATGGTTTCAGAATTAACTAGATGGGCCAAAGGGTCTGTTTCTGTGCTGTACTTTTCTATGTCTCTATGACTCTAAATCACCCTAACCCTACCCAGAATTACATGAGTGTATCCTGTCGGTAATGAATGCCATGGAACATATTATTACTCTCTTGAAAAATGCTTCAAGAACCTATGGGAGAACTTGCACAGTCAGCATATGCATACGACAGTTCTGTCATAACCTGGGGAACCCCCATACAATATTGCAATGGTGCTTGGTTGTGCCAGTGGAAAGTACAATTCAATATCTGGACATTTTAAATATACTTTAGTGACATTACCATGGATTTTGAACATCCTTGGGTACTCTCTGTACCTAATAAAGTGGCTACTGAGTGTATGTTCATGGTCTTCTGCTGTTGTACCCCATCTACCTCAAGGTTTGACATGTTGTGCATTCAGAGATGCTCTTCTGCACACCAATGTTGTAATGTGTGGTTACTTGAGTTACTGTCACCTTCCTGAACCAGTCTGGCTATTCTCCTCTGATCTCTCTCATTAACAAGGAGATTTCACCCACAGAACTGCCGCTCACTGGATTTTTTTTCTTTGCTTTCACACCATTCTCCACAAATTCATGAGTCTTGTGTGTGAAAATCCCAGGAGATCAGCAGTTACTGAGATACTCAAACCAGCACATCTGGCAACAACAATCATTCCATGGTCAAAGTCACTTAGGTCACAATTCTTTCACATTCTGCCATTTTGTCTGCACAACAACTGAACCTCCAGACCGTGTAAGAATTTTTTTTGCATTGAATTGCTGCCACATGATTGGCTGATTAGATATTTGCATTAACAAGCAGGTGTACCTAATAAAGAGGCCACGGTGTGTATGTTTTGCATTCAAAATTACTTTCCATTGTGTGGTCAGTAAATGAGGCATAACTGGCACTTAAGAAAGGATTGAGATGTGTAAATTTTGCAGTTGCTAAATAATTTGCCCCTATTTACTGTCATCTCTTTCCTAGGAATGCTAGTGCATCACTCTTCCATCAAAAATGGAACGATGAGGTGACGTGAACTTGACTTAAAGCAGCATGGTTTTAACAAGTTGGCAGCCAACTCAGCCATCACAGGACCTCCACAATCAAACCAGCCTGAGACAGCAGTCTTCTTCCAGCAGATTAATCATAATGTAATTTTAATTAAAAACCACAGTGTCAAAGGGTTTAGCTCTTTGAGGAATGAGTGCAGATCGTAGCAGAGCTGCAATATATTCACAGTCACTCAGAAGGTGATTAGGTGCATTATTAAATGGACAAGACTTTGATGAAACCTTATTGTCAAAATAACATTTAATCTGAAGACGGGTAAGGGAAATATCTTTAAATATGACTCTGTGGGCTCGTAAATAAAATGCTGCTATAGGCCTAATTTGCTCATCTGACATGTGGGTTTTAAATGTAAATTTGGATTATATTTGCAAAATTATTTGCATGTCATATGAACTTTAAAACCATAGGCAAATATTCACCATTTTGTCATTGGTAAATAGAGAAAAATTAAAACAGGATGATTCTGACAGGCCTTAAAATGTGTATGAAAACTAAAAAAGCTTTTGCAGTCAAGAATTAACATTATCTTGTGAGGAAGAAATGGTATCTGTCCAATGGCAGGAGTAATGATTTCTCAAAAAATAATTTCAATTTTCAGTGAGGTATTTTGTTTTGCACCTTGAGTTCGGTGAGGTAAAATAATATTTTTTTTCACCTTGGGTTGAACGATGACAATTCCTTGCTCATTTCAACATATAGCTATGAAGATCAGAAAAAAATTAAGCCAATAATATAAAAGGTTTCTAACGCATTACTATGAATGATCATATATTTAAGGTTTATTTGAGGATTGGGCACTTGATTTGGGGAATTAACAATCTTGGGCAGATTGTTAATTGAAGGCTTGCAAAATCAAGCACTAGTTTACTGAACGCACAATACGTGAATGTTTGTTAACGCAATTTTTTGTAGATCTTTTATATGAGTTTGTGTACAGCATAAAGCATACTGCCACAGTTGGCATGGTCGCTCAGGCATGGATTAACAAGCTTTAACTTTGCTAAGCTTTTCTGCCAGTCCCTCAGCTTCCTACTGTTCCGTTATATTGAACTTTAAGCACCACAGCTCCACCACGCTCACCTCAAGCCATTGCGTATTACTTCAATAAAGGTCCTGCTGTGGGACGAGTGTAATGATAAGTGCTGGGGAGACCCTGCTTTCATACTGGGCTCAGTTTATTAAATTCATCATTGTGGACGCAGGGTGCTTGCACCCAGGTCTGTGACACTCTCAGTCTGTCCAACTGCTACTGACAGACAGAAGCTATATAAAAGGAACCACCACAGACTCTGGCAGGTGTTTCACCACAGCCACGGATCTGCGGTTTCAATATTACCAACATTCTCTGCTCGCTGTTCCCCCTCTGTCTGATTGGAAGATTTGATTTATGCTTCTCAGTTAAAAAAAACATACACGCAGCTTTTTCTTCAAAGTTTTAATCTGTTCCTGCATAAAAAATACAACACAGACCGTAAGATATAGGAGCAGCATTAGGCCATTTAGCCCATTGAGTCTGCTCTGCCATTCTATCATGGCTGATTTATTATTCCTCTCAGCCCCAATCCCCTGCCTTCTCCACCCCATAACCTTTGACACATCATGATTAAACGAGAATCTATCAACTCCCACTTTAAATATACTCAACGACTTGGCCACCACAGCCGTCTATGGCAATAAATTCCACAGTTTTACTACACTGGCTAAAGAAATTTCTCCTCATCTCTGTTCTAAAGGGATGTCCTTCTATTCTGAGTCTATGTCCTCTGGTCCTGGACTCCCCCACTGCATGAAACATCCTCTCCGCATCCACTCTGTCGAGGCCTTTCAATATTCGAAACGTTTCAATAAGATCCCCACTTGTTCTTCTAAACTTCAGTGAGTACAGGCCCAGAGTCACCAAATTCCCCTCATACATTAACCCTTTCACTCCTAGGCTAAACCATCACATCACATTTCATTGCATTTATTCGGGAAAACCACAATTTAAAAAAAAATCTCAGACAATAAAGGAAAAAGAAATTCAAGAATTCATGTACCATCATTATCACAATAAAAGTCTCTACTGCTACTTCAAGAATTTCACTTCTGCAGAAAAATATCTCCATTCTCTCCACATCAAATGCCTCCTTCACTTCGTTACATCATTCAGTCGTGTGATGTAAGCAGCCTGAGTCTGTCTGCTTTTCCTATAAAGCTGTTTCAGAATTGGAATCAGATTTAATATCAGAGCAGTACTGTGCAATACAAAGAACTGTAAATTATGTACAGTGCCTAAGTCTTAGGCACATAGATATAACTAGGGAGTCTAAAATTTTTTTACATTACTGTAGTAATTTTATGTATTGCACTACACTGCTGCCACTAAAAAAAGAACAAATTTCATGACATACTGTATGTGAGTGATGATAAACCTAATTCTGATATGGGTCTCTAGTGTGGACTAGAGGGAAGGGAGCAGGGAGAGGGGAATCATGGTTGGGAAAAGGGGAAGGGAGAGAGGAGGGAATGGGAAGCACCAGACAGACATTCTGTAATGATCAATAAACCAATTGTTCAGAATTAATTGATCCTGCCTGGTGTTTCAGGGCTGGGTGTGTCTGCATTCGCACCAGCCCCCACCCTGACACTCCTTCTCTGCCACCTATCCATCATCCCTCCTGTGGCACTCCATCCTCACTGTTCTCAATATCCTTTGCTCCCATTAGATTTACAAATAAATAAGTCGTGCAAAATGAGTGAGTTGGTGTTCAAGGGTTCATGGTCCAGTCAGAAATATGATGGTGGAGGGGATGAAGCTGTTCCTAAATGCTGAGGGTGTGTCTTCAGGCTCCTGTACCTCCTCCTTTGTCCACGGTCTCCACTAGTGCCTCCAGTTGGAGCAGCAACACCATCTGGGTAGCCTCCAACCCAATGGCATGAGCATCAGTTTCTCTCCCCTCGCCCTTCTCTCCTTTTCCATTCCCCATTCTGGCTCCCCTCTTACCCCTTCTTTTCTCTCATCTACCCAACACCGCCCTCTTTCTCCTTTCCTTTCACTCATGGTCCACTCTTCTCTCCTTTCAGATTCCTTCTTTTTCAACCCTTTGCCTCTTCCACCCATCACCTCCCAGTTTCTCACTTCATTCCTCCTCCCCCACCCTGCTATGTTCCCCCTCACCTAGTTTCACCTGCCTCTTGCCAGCTTGTACTCCTTCTCAGCACCCCACCTTCCTATTCTGGCATCTTCCCCCTTCCATTCCAGTCACGATGAAGGCTCCTTGCCCAAAACAGTGACATCTTATTCCTCTCCACAGGTGCTACCTGATCTGCTGAGTTCTTCCTGCATTTTGTGTGTGTTCCTCTGATTTCCAGTATCTGCAGAATTTCATGTGTTTATGGATGAGGATTTTAACAGAGACACAGATTCAACAACTCAGTATAGCATAACTATTTATTCCAAGGACTATCCAGACAATTCAACATGTCACCATTGACCTCCCCAAGCACAGGTCCGACCATGGCATTAATCTTAACAGGGTAAAAACTTTAAGGCACAAACATATCTTTACAGCCAAGTGCATACGAAATCTGGTTGATGTACTGTTTAGGAGATATAAGGCAATGGTTGGACCACACTTGAAGCATTGTGAGCAGTTTTGGGCTCCTTATCTAAGAAAAGATGTGCTGGCATTGGAAAGGGTCCAGAGGAGGTTCACAAAAATTATCCTGGGAATGAAAGGGTTAATATGAGAGGAGCATTTGAAGGGTTCTGTGCCTGTACTCAGAAATAAAGTGAGGAGCTCACTGAAACCTCTCAAATATTGATAGGCCTAGACAGAGTGGATGTGTAGAGGATTATTCCTGTTGTGGCGGATTCTAGGGCCAGAGGGCACAGGACACCTTGAGCAAGATTTTGAGGAGGATTTCTTCAGCAAGAGGGTGATGAATCTGTGGAATATGTTGCCACAGACAGCTGTGGAGGCCAAGTCATTGGGTATATTTAAAGTGGAGGTTGATAGGTCCTTGATTAGTAAAAGGCATCAAAAGTTTTGGGTAGAAGGCAGGAAAATGGAGTTGAGAGGGTAAGTACGTCAGCTGTAATCGAATGGCAGAGCAGACTCAATGGCTCCATAGATGCTGCTTGAAGTAAGTGTGTGTGTGTGTGTGTGTGTGTGTGTGTGCGTGTGCGTGTGCGTGTGCGTGTGCGTGTGCGTGTGCGTGTGTGTGTGTGTTGCTCTGGGTTTGCAGAATCTCTTGTGTAAATAAAAGGTCACTGTATAGATGAGGTTAGGGAGAGTATGTCAGCATGGGTCAAGGATGGAATGACTCACAGAAAGCAAAGAACAGGGATAACTATTTACTTTATTTTTATTTCCTTGGAGATACAGCACGGAACAGGCCCTTCCGGCCCAGTGAGCTTCACCACCCAGCGACCCATCTATTTAACCCCAGCCTAATCATAGGACAATTTACAATGACTAATCAATCTTTGGACTGCGGGAGGAAACCCAAACAGTCATGGGGAGAACCCAAACATTAGAATGGAGAACAAATGAGATCCTAGTGATTTTGACCCTGGAATTTTCATGCACAGTAGTCTCTAGAATTTACAGAGAAAGGTGCATTAGGGTTCCAGTGAGTGCCAGTCCTGTGGACGAAAATGCCTTGTTAATGAGAGACATCAGAGGAGAATGGCCGCTGTTACAACAGTGGTACAACACTTTGCTTATATTATTTCTGTTTTTTACACTATTTTGAATCCAACTATTTAATATACATATATATATACTTACTGTAATTGATTTATTTATTTTTTCTTTCTATATTATCATTTATTGCATTGTACTGCTACCACAAAGTTAACAACTTTCACGACATATGCCGGTGATACTAAACCTGATTATGATGCTATTTCTGATTCTGGTATGTAGAAGAGTATCTCTGAATGCACAACAAGTTGAAAGTTGAAGTCGATGGACCACTACAGCAGAAGACCATGGAAATACTATCAATGGCCACTTTATTAGGTTACAGGATCTATCTAATAAAGTGGCTACTGAGTGTATGATTCTGAATCCGAAGGACTAAACTCAGAACAATTCAGTAAGTAGCAGATGATCCCCATACAGTCTTCCTGAGGAGACTGAGGTCCTTTGGAGTATGCAGGCCTCTCCTTCACATGTTCTACCAGTTTGTTGTCTTCTATGTGGTGATGTGCTGGGGCAATGGCATCAACAGAGATGATCCCAACAGGCTCAATAAACTGATTCGAAAGGCTAGCTCTGTTATAGGAGTGTCAAACTGGACACAATGGAGACTGGGCAATGTTCTCATCTCTGCATGTCACCTGTTACATGACTAGCAACAATGAATACAGAATTGAGTCAAGTTTTATAAACAAATGAACATTTATTAAACTCTGCTCAACAAAAATGAAAAGTAAACAAATGACTAACTTAACCGGAAGTTAACTGCTATACGGCAACTCTGGAACAGTTCTTAAAGTGGTAAATGCGAACACAGTCTTAAAGGGGTAAATACGAAAGTCCAAGTGATTTATACAGTCAATTAGGAGAGACTTTCCTGAAGTAACAAATTCCTCAATGATGTGACGTTACTGCTGATCCCAGCCGAAATATGCCTTGCCCGAAGGATTCATGACGAAGGAAATAAAAAACGGCTTAAAGGAACTGACCTTTTTCTTGGCAAATGAACACTGCACAAACCTTCCTACTCTTACAGGCAGGGGTTATCTCAGATGCAGGTCACTATTTTCTGAACGAAGATTCAATAAGATCAGTCCTGTATCAAACCGCCAAATGACGACTCCAACTTTACTCGATGCTTCGGGTTCCCGTACTTCGGTCAAGTCTTCACTCTCCAATACTTAGACTTTAAAATTAAATCAAAGATACATCAAACAAAACTGGCAGCGATTGGCGAAACTGCCAGCACGACGATTCTGTACCTTACAGTAGAAAGTAAAACTCCACTTTAAAACGAAACTGCGTCATGAGACAAATACACAGCATAACGGAGTAACTGACCAATTAAACGACGACTCAACACAAAAACTCCTGTGTCACAGAAGGGCTTTCCCGTTTTATACCTGTTGAGAACATGTCATCACGAGACCTCACACTGGCGGGAAAATTACATCACCCCACCATCACAAGATCATTACATCATGCTCACCAGATACTCAATTACATCATGGTCATAAGGCAGCCACAAGGTACCCACGGGGTATGTAACACACCTTGGATGAACAGAGGAGCACTTTTAGGCATAGCCCAAGACAACTGCGCTGCTCCAAAGAGCGCTGTCTGAGGTCACTCTTACCCGCGACCATTAGGTTCTATAATGAGTCAACCTGGGAAAAGATGACCCCCACCCCCCGTTAAACTGTTTGTGGTAACGTATTTTCTATTCTTTCTTACTTCTCTTCTAATATTTGTATATTTGTCTATCTGTGCACTTGTAACGCTACTGACATTGTAATTCCCTTTGGGATCAAATATGCACCATTACACATTGGCCTGTTCACTGACACATTTCACACAACTCTACACACAACTATCTACCTATCTACACGGGATGAGAAGGCATGTGTAATGGGAAGGTCTTTTTGGTATTTAACCTCAAGTTCAAGTTCAAGTCCAAGTTTATTGTCATTTAACCATACACATGTATACTGCTAAAAGAAACAATGCTCTGGACCAAGGTGCACAACACAGTACATATAACTCACACACAACTCAAAGTAATATTACCACAAATAAATTAACAAATAATAACATATATTTTAGAAAATCGACATTTAGCATAAGTTGCATTTACGATACAAGTTAAAAAATAAACAGTATAATGCTACTGGCGTTTCATATGCGAGGAGACCTGGGTGGTAGCAGGGAGTTCAGTAGTCTCACAGCCTGAAGGAAGAAGCTGTTTTCCATCCTAACAGTCCTTGTCCAAATGCTATGATAACTCCTGCCTGGTGGGGGGGAGGGGGGGGTCATGGTAGTCAAAGATGTTGTAGAATGGAAGAGAGGGATCATTGACCTCGTTGAACTCTGCAAGAGTTGGGGAAAAATGCACAGGCTTGTGCTGTTTGAGATTACGTCAACATCCTACATGCACTGCAGATGTTATTTTGGAACTTCGAAAGTTATTGAGTTATACAGGACCCACACCAACACATACAAAATGCTGGAGGAACTCAGCAGGTCAGGCAGCATCTATAGAAATGAATAAGCTGTTGATGTTTTGGGTCAAGACCCTTCATCAGGACTAGTTAGGAAGGGAAGAATCCAGGATAAGCAGGTCCTTCCCTTTCTCCCATGGTCCACTCTCCCCTGCTTTCAGATTTCTTCTTCTCCAGCCCTTTACGTTTTCCACCTATCAACCACCAGCTTCTTACTTCATCCCTCCTCCCCCAACACCTGGCTTCATCTATCACCTTCTAGCTAGTCCCTTCACCTTTCTATTCTCATTTCTGATTTTGTTGACTAGCATTGCAATCTGTCAGTTATTGAATCAATTTTGTTTTGGTGAACACTGTGTTCCTTAGCCTTCAAAATGGAGGAACATTATGAAGTACTTTTCTTTGAACCTTTAATTAGAAAGAATCTTTAATAGATCCTTTTTTTTGATATAACTTGCGGCATGGATTATATTAAATTTTCTTCTATGGCTTTTCACAGCTGTATAACAAGAAAAGCAATATATAATGAATTGAGGACAGTTTGCTTGCCACAATAATTATTGTCATCCTCTTCACATTCTCTTTGGATGCACATTGAATGAGTAAAAATTATTAATGTTGAGTTGATTTTGCACACCAAATTTGTACCCACTGGGATCTGTGTGAAGGCTCCTCAAATTAATTTCACTTAGGAACCTTAGAGAGCCATTAGAGGTAGGGGACTTTCAATCTGTCTTTTTCAGCTGGATTTATGATCCCAGTGGAGAGAAACAAGAGATTTCTAAGTTATGTGTGCTTCACTGGAATACAAAACAGACTCATCAGTAAATAGATTACTGCAGCAGTAAGTAAAATTAGTTTTAACAAACAGAAGATGAGGTGTGATGCCAGTGGGTCCCTTTTATATTTGATATTGTAGAGCTGAGGCTTTAGAAGGCATTGGTCAGACCACACTGGGATGGCTTTGTGGCCAAGTTTGCAGATGATACAAAGATAAGTGGAGGGGCTGGGAATGTTAGGAAGCAGGGAATCTGTAGAAAGACTTAGACAGATTGGGAGAATGAGCAAAAAGGTAACATATGGAATATAACACAGGGAAGTGAATGATCATGCACTGTGGTAGAAGGAACTTTCTTATGCTTGTTTGTATAGTTATATAGTTACCTACATACTGTATATGCAATTGTTCATCATGTTTCTTCATGGTTGTAGTCCCTCTGTATCTTTCTAGAAGCCTCTTTGGTATCACATTACTTCAGTGGGGGCTAGTTTATAGGTTGATTCAAGTAACTGAGTTTGAATGGAATTGGTGTAAGAAAGCCAGCCCACACTGGACCAGCCTCTCTTCACCTTCACCTTCCCTCACTAACAGGCTCTGCTTTTGCCGTTTCCTTCATTCTTTTAGTACTGAAAATGGCGACAAGCAGCAAGTTTTATGTCTCATTCTTGACTTCCGAAGAACATGAGATCAAAAATATCAGGATCCAACAAATATTCTATGGCTCAAAGGTTCTAAGGTTCATTTTATTATGAAAGTATGTTTGCAGAATACAACTCTGAAACTTGTCTTTTCCAGATAGCCAGAGAATACAGAAAACCATATTAGGTGAAAGACGGACAACAAAACTCCTTCCCCACATGAAAAGAAAAAGAAATAAAATCTTGCACAGCCCAAACACACTCAACCCCTCCCTTGCACAAAAACTAACAGATCACTCAAACCCCCAAACTGCATATCGGTAACAAGAAAGAAAGGGCGAGAACACAAAAAAAACATAGAACTCAAAAGGCCAATACGAACTACAGGCCAATCCATAAATCTCAGAACTTTGATAACATCTCTGAGAGCATTGGGACCCAGCGGTCCCTCCAGGGTCTGAGATTCGTCTTCCCACAGACAGCTATGAAACAAAGAAACACCATGGAACCTGTTCAAAGACCCAATGCGCAAAAAAAAAGAACAAATCTCACAAGTGACAACTAACACACAAGTGAATAACACACAGAATATTAAACATCAATTCAGAGAGTCCTTGAAACAGTCTAGCAATGCTGAGCTTAGTTAAGCTGCATTCAATTTAGCGCTGTGTCATTCGTTGACTGCAGGCGTAGAGCCAGTCCACTCCGATCAAAATCATGCAAAGTAGCAATAAAAAAGAAATAACCAGAAACACATCATAACATGAACTACAGAGTCCTCTAAAAACGAATCTAATCTAGAAACTGCGCTGATCGAACTTAGCCCAAGAGTTTCCTCCGGCAGTAGCGACAGGACGGAAAGGGAGACCAGTCAAATGTAGGCAGACAGACGGTGCTAAGCACCTGCTTGCCTTCTGCTTTCTTCCTCATTGATTTCAACACAAAATTGTTTTGTTTTGTTGTTGCTGTTGTCCTGCTGAAGATGCTGTCTTGCTTTGTTGGTGCCAGTATGTATGGTGACACTTGCGGGCTGCCCCCAGGGTCTCCTTCATTTGTGTTGGTTGTTCAAAATTCAAAGTTCAAAGTACATCTATTCTCAAAGTACGTATACTTTATACAACCTCGAGATTCCTCTCCTCACAGGCAGCCACAAAACAAAGAAACCCAATAGAATCCATTTTTAAAAAAAGACCATCAAATAAACAATGTTTAGAAAGGAAAAAAAACCAAATTGTGCAAGCAATAAATGTAAGCAAATTGCATTCAGAAGCTCACAAAGTCAAGCATCACTGCAGCCAATTCAGAAGTCTATTAGTTGCAGCTCACAGCCTCAGTTCAACACAGAGATGAGTAAACCACGTGGAGCAGCATACTGAACTGGCCAGGCCCTCATCTCCGGCATTGACACCCTGACCATTTTGATCTGGCCCAGTGCATAAATCGTCCAAACTTCGAGTTTTTCCTCGCTTTCGGGCTCATGCCTCACCGCTTCAATATGCTCTCGGGTCCGAGCCCCACTGCTTCAATTCAGCCCAATTCAGCTCGGTGCTTAAATCAATCAAACCTCAGGTCTTTCTTTGCTCTCGGGCCCGGGCTACACCTTGACTCCTCCTCTCCTCAGTTATGTCGTATCAAATTGTCTCCAGATCCGCTCCAGCAATCCTCTTCTCCTCAGCCTGGACATAACTGCAACCGTCCTGCTCCTCCAACTTTTCAGTGCCAGGTCGAGCAAGCGGTTTGAAAGCACAATTCTGACAAGGAAGTGACAGGCTATTGTTTGCAGTGATCGTTAATGCAATTGACACATTTGACTGTGTGTTTCTGATGTACATGTGAAAAATAAATACATCATACGAATTTGCTTAAAGGAGACTACTAGATTCTTGTCGACCTATCTTGCTTCACAATGATGCATTTCTTTTCCTGAAGAAAAAAATTATTTTGTAAATATGCTAGCCAAGTATTTCATAATGTTAACCATACTCACTAACGGAGTGAAACATTTTGGTGAGTGTTCATGCACTGAAGACCAGGCTGATGTCCAGAGTTGGAGCTTCCAGTTGGTCAGGACAACATTAACAATAACACAAGGATGACGTTCTGATGCTTGAGTCACGTCACTAAGCAATTCACAACAGCACCGTGACACATAAATTAAGAAATGATAATGTCACTTATGGGTTGAGAGGGACCTCAAGAGACAGATTATATTAATCCCCATGATGCATCACTGCCAACACATATAAGAGTTAATTCAGGTACGAAGAACCAGCAAAATATCCGATTAGTTCTAACTGAATGTTTCAGCTATTCTTTTTCCTTAAAATAGGGAAATTTCCCACTTGCTATTCTCTTCTCCTCACCTGGCCATCACCCTTGCTGCAGTGCCCCCCTTCCTTCCCTTTCTCCCATGGTCCAATCTCTACTCCTGTTGTTTTCATTCTTCAAGAACCCTTTACCTCTTCCACCTATCACCTCCCAGCTTCTCACTTCATCCTCCTTCCCTACCCACCTTCTAGCTTTGTATTCATTATACTGTTCACTTATAGTCCCATACTGTGCAGAGGTATGGGGAAATACATACAAAGCAAATACAAATTCAATTTTTCTACTCCAGAAGAAAGTTATACGAATTGTAAATAAGACAAGTTATTATGAGCCAACCAATTCACTATTTATTCAACTAAACACTTTAAAATTCAGAGATTTCGTAGATTTTAAAATAATACAAATTATGTATAAAGTAAAAAATGGACAGCTACCACAAAGTATCCAAATGTTGTTTAAAATGAGAGAAAGTCAACGTGATTTGAGAGGAACATGTATATTTCAAAACAAAGGATAAGAACAAATATGAAAAATCATTGTATTTCAGTCAGAGGGGTGAATCTATGGAACAGTTGAGAAGTTAAAAACATGCACTACACTTAACAAGTTAAAAAAATTATTTAATGAACAAATATAAAATGTATGATTTTAAATGAACGGGAGTAATGTAAATAAATGATATTTGGAATTGGAATTTGTCTTAAAAGATAATGAAATTTTTGTTTTTGATGTGATGATTGACGTCAAACATGTTGTTGTATAAGTAAGAGGGGTAGGCGTAATAAGCTGTAGCTTCAGCTTAAGGGATAAAGGGATCGGGGGTATGGAGAGAAAACAGGTACAGGGTTCTGAGTTGGATGATCAGCCATGATCATACTGAATGGCGGTGCAGGCTTGAAGGGCCGAATGGCCTACTCCTGCACATATTTTCTATGTTTCTATGTTTCAGCCTACACCTTTTCGGTCTGTTTTAAAGGATATCTATGTTTTTTGTTGTAATTTTGTCCTATGAAATCATCATTGTAAATGATGCTTTTGTTATGTTTGTATTGACCAAAATAAATTAATTTCATTCATTCATTCATACTCCTTCCCTTCCACCACCTCCTTATTCTGCCTTCTTCCCACTTCCTTTCCAATCTTGCCGATTCCTCTCCATCGATGCTGCCTGACCTGCTGAGTTCCTCCAGCATTTTGTGTGCACTACATAGGAAATTTTTGTTTTGCTTAAGGACAGATTATTCAATTTTAGGACAGATGTGGCAGTACGGCATTGTGTAATGCTACCACAATATCAGTCCTCATCATTGATTCTAACTCTCTCCCTAGAAACTACGCATTTCAAAGTTGAACATCCTGTTCACTACCTCATTTTCCTTTTCACCCCAAATTAACTTACTAATTCCACATTCTCATAATCCTATAGACAGACTCTGATTTTCACCATTATACTATCACAAGCCTTTGTTGGCCTGTGTCTGTATACTGCTGAAATCCTAGACAATGGCTTTATCCCCATTCCTGGTGTCCAGAGAAACACTGCTGTGGTGAACTAGATATACCTGTCTGACTGCTCCTGTGGCTCCTCCCACAGACCCCTGTATAAAGGCGACTGTGGTCTGCTGCTCTCCCTTATTTTCCCAGGATGTAGTGTTGTTTGTTCTTCCAGTCAATAAAAGCCGATATCTCACTTCCTAAGTCTCAGCGTGAGTTATTGATGGTGCATCAACTGCAACTGGATTTTAAGTTTAGAGTCATACAGCCATAGAGTCAGAGAAAAGTATAGCACAGAAAAAGCCCTTTCAGCCGTGTGGCAAGCCATTTAAACTGCCTACTCCCATCGACCTGCACCGGGTCCGTAGACCTGCATACCCCTACCATCTCTGTACCTATCTAAACTTCTCTTAAACCTTGAAATCGAGTTTGCATGCACCACTTTTATTAGAACCATAGAACACTACAGCACAGTACAGTACAGGCCCATATGGGTCAGCACAATATGGGTCCATGTTGTGCTGACCCATATAATCCATTAAAAAAGTACTAAGCCCACACTACCCCATAACCCTCCATTTTTCTTTCATCCATGTGCCTGTCCAAGAGGCTCTTAAATACCCCTAATGTTTTAGCCTCCACCACCATCTCTGGCAAGTCATTCCAGGCACTCACAACCCTCTGTGTAAAAAACTTACCCCTGATGTCTCCCCTAAACTTCCCTCCCTTAATTTTGTACATATGCCCTCTGGTGTTTGCTATTGGTGCCCTGGGAAACAGGTACTGACTATCCACCCTATCTATGCCTCTCATAATCTTGTAGACCTCTATCAAGTCCCCTCTCATTCTTCTACACTCCAAAGAGAAAAGTCCCAGCTCTGCTAACCTTGCTTCATATGACTTGTTCTCCAAACCAAGCAACATCCTGGTAAATCTCCTCTGCACCCTCCCCATTGCTTCCACATCCTTCCTATAATGAGGTGACCAGAATTGAACACAATACTCTAAGTGCGAGTATTCTTTTATTTGACGTTTTTATTCTTGGATATGATGGCAAGGAGGGCATAGACCATGAGATGTTTTAAAATGACCTATTAATCCACACAAATCCATTCTCACTTCATAGGTCACCCCTGCTCAACTTTATCCTTCAATTTCTTGCCTGAAGATTAGCTTTATTTGTCACATGTACAACAAAATATCGAAATGTACAGTGACATTTGCTGTTTGCATCAAATCAAAGCTGTGAGGATTGGGCAAGGGCAGCCTATAAGTGTCGCCACCCTTCCAGTGCCAACATAGCGAGTCCACAACTTACTAACCCTAACCCCTGAGTCTTTGGAATGTGGGTGGGAAGCAGTGCGCCCGGAGGAAACCCACGCCATCACAGGGAGAGTGTACAAGCTCCTTACAGACAGTGGTGGGAATCGAATCCCGGTTAGTGATCGCTTCTGCTGTCACCCTGCCACCCACTCTAACTCAAGTCTTTCACCAGAGAGTAGTGAGTCTGTGGAACTCACTGCCACAGGCCAAGTTACCGGGTAGATTTCAGGCAGAGGGCTCTTGAGTTCTTGATAGATTCTTGATTAGTCAGGGCATGAAGCGATACGGGGAGAAGGTAGAAGGTGGAGCTGAGAGGTACAGTAAATGGATCAGGCACGATGAAATGGCAGAGCAGACTCGATGGACCAAATGGCCTAATTCAGCTCCTATATCTTATGGACTTATAGTCTTAAAAATCTCAAAGTTTCAATGAATAAAATTAGTGTGTATTTTATCCTCCATTTGCTTTGGGATGACATGGTATGTTGTTGTTTAGGCTTCCTGCTCTTGCCTTCTGCTTACTGTGTTCAGAAATTTACATTTTAAAAAAGGAGAGGTCAGAGTGCAAGTTGACTGCTGATTCCAAACTGCAAGACCACCAAATAACCTTTTCCCATATAAATTAAAAATAAATAAATGCAAATTTATCATCTCTTCAACAACAGCAAACCTGTGATGTATCAATAACAATGCTGAATTGCTATTACTTAGCGAAGTAACTATGAACATAAGCAAACTAATTCTGTTTAACAATTCAACAGAAAATAGTTCAGCACTTTCTTTTATGTTTTCAGACTTCCAGTGTGACCTGTGTTTCTCTTTAACCACATAACATCAGAAATACTTGGAACTGAAGTTAATTGGTAAATTTACAAACATAATAATCCATAAAACCTTATGGCGTACAGTACTGTGAAAAAAGTCTTAGGCACACTAGCTATACTGTATACATGTGCCCAAGACTTTTGCATAACACTGTAGGAGCATAATTAGGTCATTCAGCCCATGGTGTCTGTCCTGCATTTGTTATGACTGTCTTATTATCTACTCTCCCACATTCTCCCTGCAACGTTTGACACCCTTACTAATTAAGAGCCTTTCAAACTCTGCTTTAAGTATACCCAATGACTTGATTGCTACAGCCAACTGTGACAATGAATTCCACTGATTCACCAACCTCTGGCTAAAGAAATTCCTCCTCATCTCTGTTCTAAAAGGACATCCTTTTATTCTGAGGCTGTGTACTCTCTGCCACTATTGGAAGCATCCTCTCCACATCCACTCCATCCATGCCTTTCAGTATTCAGTAGGTTTCAGTGAGATGTCTCTCATTCTTCTAAATTCCCATGAGTATGTGCTGGACTTTAGAAGGACTGCATAACATTCAGTGTTTCATTTAAGTTTGCTGCCATTCATAACCGCTTAACACATTCGCACGAGGCACAGTAGCGCAGAGGTTAGCGTAACACTATTACACACCAGTGACCTGGGTACATTCCCTGCCTCTGTCTGTAAGGAGTTTGCATGTTCGCCCTGTCACCACATGGGTTTCTTTCAGATGCTGTGCTTTCCTCCCACATTCCAAAGATGTTTAGGCTAGGTTTAGTAAGTTGTGAGCATGCGATGTTGGCGCTGGATGTGTGGTGACACTTGCAGTCTGTGTCCAGCACAATCCTCACTGAATTGACTTGATGCAAACAACACATTTCACTGCACGTTTTGATGTACATGTGACAAAAAAAGCTCACCTCGAACCTCGCTTTGATCTTTAAATTTTTAGTGCTTAGTTTTCAAATGTATTGTTCCCAGTTGAGATAATTTCTTCTGAGGGTTCAATTTAGATCACATTGTCCTCAGAGTAAGGTTTATGTTTTGCTTATTTCTTAAAAATAATTATTCTGCTCTGTTCCCAAGTGAGTGTTACAACATAAAGAACCAGTGCACATCAGCACACTAGGTGTTAATCTGCTTTTCAGTTTAATAAGCTAGCTTCTTTGCGAATCTTGCTGTGGGATTCCTGGCGTATGCTTACAAACTGGCATGTTTATCTGGACTAAAATAGTAACTCAGCTGTGCTGCTTTAGTGCAATTCCCTGTCATGCCAGCGTGTCAGCACTACGTGTTCAGCGAGAATGACTGGCTTTTCGCCCTCTGACAATACAATATGGTTTCAACATTCTGTTCAAAACAATCACAGTTCCAGCAGGGGTAGGGCACAGGCAACTTTGATGTTCCCAGTCACTCTAATACCGTAACCCATGGATTCTAATATCCACTCAACCTGTCATGTCCTATTGCACTGGCTCTCTAGTGGTTTAAATATTAGTAAGGACTTGTCACTGCCTTTTAAGAATGACTCATCCTTTCATTACAAATGGTGAAGCTTATTTATGTGGAAAGCCAGATGCTGTCAGGATGTTGTTGAAGAAATATCCTAGCAGGCAGTACAGACTAAAATGGTTATGTCAGACTAACATGGCTTACTTTTTATTCTCATTGACTTTATTCTGTTTTTGTTAATAAAAAGTAATGGTAGATAATTCAAAGCCACAGTGATACAGGAATTGGACATCATGAACAAATGTAACACGTTATACATTCACTTTATTGTTTCATGCGCTGTTTACAATACACATTTCAATTTAGAGTCAATTGGAAATAGAGTGACTGTAACATCCATGATATTTAACAAACAAGTAAAATATATTACAACATAGACCAGAAGAGATTCTGCTGGAAATCCAGAGCAGCACATACTAAATGCTGGAGGAACTCAGCAAGTCAGGCAGCATCTATGGACAGTTAACGTTTCGAGCCAAGACCCTTCATCAGGGCTGGAGAAGAAGGGGGAAGATGCCAGAATAAGAAGATAGGGGGAAGGGAAGGAGTACAAGCTGGCAGGTGATAGGTGAAACCAGGCGAGGGGGAAGGTGGGTGGGTGGGGGAGGGGGTGTAGTGACAAATTGGGAGGTGATAGGTGAGACCAGGCAAGGGGGAAGGTGGGAGGGTGGGGGAGGGGTGTAGTGACAAATTGGGAGGTGATAGGTGAGACCTGGCCAGGGGGAAGGTGGGAGGGTGGGGGAGGGGTGTAGTGAGAAGCTGGGGGGTGATAAGTGAGACCAGGCGAGGGGCAAGGTGGGTGGGTGGGGGAGGGGTGTAGTGAGAAGCTGGGGGGGGGTGATAGGTATGAAAAGATAAAGGGCTGAAAGGGCACGGAATTTAATGCATACAATTGTGAGGTATTGCACTTTGGTAGGACCGACTAGGGTAGGTCTTACACAGTGAACGGTAGGGCACTGAGGAGTGTGGTAGAGCAGAGGCATCTCGAAATACAGGACCATACTTCATTAAAAGTGGTGTCACAGGTTGATAGGGTTATAAAGAAAGCTTTTGGTACATTAGCCTTCGCAAATCAGAGTACTGAGTACAGGAGATGGGATGTTATGTTGAAGTTGTATAAGATGTTGGCAAGGCCTAATTTGGGTCACCAACCTATAGGAAAGACATAAGCAAGGTTGAAAGAGTGCAGAGAAAATTTACAAGGATGTTGCTGGGACTGGAGGATCTGAGTTAGAAGGAAAGATTGCATAGGTTAGGATTTTATTCCTTAGAATGTAGAAGATTGAGGGGAGATTTGATAGAGGTGTACCAAATAATGAGGGGTATAGATAGGATAATTAAGTAATAAATAATATTGAGAACAAGTTGTAAAGTCCTTGTATAGATTGTGGAGTCAGTTCAGTGTTGAGGTGAGTGAAGTTATCCACATTGGTACAGGAGACTGATGGTTGCAGGCTACCTATACTATTCTGAAACCGATGATGTGGTGTGTGAATTATGCCTATAAATGCTGAAAACATGATATTCTTAAACCTGATTTAAGTGTCATGATTGCAGATATAAACATCTTAAGGAGGATGGGCAATATCCCAAAATAATGAAAATATTCTGATACAGGACGATGCTTAGGGTTGGGGTGGTCGGGGTAAGAGATAAGACTAATGATCAAAGTCATAACATGTTGTTCTGATGAGAAGGTCGGACCTGAAATATAATCAGGAGGTAATGGTAAATGAAGTGTCGCATGTTCTAAATTGGAGAAAGGCCAATTTAGATGATATCGGAAAGTATTTGGCAAGTGTGGATTGGGACAGATTGTTTTCTGGCAAAGGTGTATTTGGAAGTGGGAGGCCTTCAAAGGTGAAATTTTGAGAGTAGTGTTTGCATGCTCCTGTCAGAATAAAAGACAAGGATAACTTTGGTTTTTGAGAGATGTCGAGGCCCTAGTTAAGAAAAATGAGGTACATAGCAGGTATAGTCAGGTAGGAACAAATAAAGTACTTGAGTGTCTGAAGTGCAATAGAACACTTAAGAAGGAAATCAAGAGGGCTAAAAGAAGACATAAGGTTGCTCCAGCAGACAAGGTGAAGAATCCTAAGGGCTTCTACAGATATATTACAAGCAAAGGGATAAGCAAGGGACAAAAGGGACTTCTCCTGAAGTCAATAATCAGCTTCTTGTTTTTGCTAACTTTGAGCGAGAGGTTGTAGTTGTGACAAAACTCAGCCAGATTTTCAATCTCCTTCCTGTATGCTGATTCGTCAGCACCTTTGATTCGGCCAACACCGGTAGTGCCATCAGCAAATGTAAATATGACATTGGAGCTGTGCTTAGCCTCAAAATTATAAGTATAAAAGGAAAAAGAGTAGGAGATTAAGCACGCAGCCTTGTGGTGCACAGCTGCTGATGGAGATTGTGAAGGAGATGTTGTTGCCAGTCCGAACTGACTGGGATCTGCAAGTGAGGAAATCAAGGATCAAATTGCACAAGGAGGCATTAAGGCCAAAGTTTTGAGAGGATGATAGCTTTGAGTGCCAAGCTGTAGTCAATGAAGAGTATCCTGATGTATGCATTTTCAACATCCAGATGTTCCAAGGAGGAGTGAAGAGCCAATGAAGTGGCATCTGCTGTGGACCTGTTGTGACACTAAGCAAATTGGAGCAGATCCAAGTTGCTTCCCAGGCAGAAGTTGATGTGTTTCATCACCAACCTCAAAAAGCACTTCATCACAGTATGATAGTCGTTGAGGCAGGTAGCCATGTTCCTCTTAGACACTGTTCTAGTTGAAGCCTGCTTGAAGCAGGTGGGTTCCTCAGACTGCCAAAACAAGAAGCTAAAAATATTGGTAAGCAGTCCAGCCAGTTGTTCAGCACAGATCTTTCAGTACTCATCCAGGTACCTCATCTGAGCCAGATTCTATCCCTGGGGTCATCCTCACGAAGGATTCTCCAATGTCGTCCTCAGAGACTGAAATCACAGGGCCATTGGAGGCTGTGGGCGTTCATGAAGGCTCCTCCATGCTCTGATGGTCAAAGTGAGCATAGAAGGCATTGAGCTCATCTGGTAGCGAAACCTAGTTGTCACCTATGTCACTTGGTTTCACTTTGCAAGGGGTAATAGCATTCAAGCCGTGCCACAGCTGTTGAGCATCCCAGTCTGGAATTACCACTTCACATGCGAGACGGCTTTCCAGAGATCGTACCTGGACCTCTTGCGCCTTGGTTGGTCGCCAGACCTGAATGCTACTGACCTGGCCCTCAGCAGATTGTGTATCTCATGATTCCAAGGGCCTCTGGCTCGGGAAGACTCTGAATGATTTTGTTGGGACAAACTCGTCTACGATTGTTTTTATAAAGCCCGTGACAATTGTGGCGTATTCGTTCAGATCCTCTGATGAGTCCTTGAACATGGCTCATTCTACCGACTTAAAGCAATCCCATAGTTGTTCCACTGCCTTCCACGACCACCTCTTTGTTGTCCTTATGTCTGGAGTCTCGCTCTGGCCTCTGACTATATGTAGGTAGATTTCCCGAAATGCACTCTACACATGGAACAGTAGGCATTCCTAATTGTAGTATAGCAGATGTCGAGTGTGTTGGGACTCCTAGTGCTGCAGGTTACACAGTATGTCAATCAATGATAAATGGCCAGATACTTCTTCAAACAAGCCCGATTGAAGTTCCCTTGATGATTTGAAAGGCATCAGGTTGGGCTTAGAATTCACTTTCAAGAGGTTTCCATGAATAATTATGAATTCACAATAGGAAACATTCTTTCCATGTCAGAGTGGATGTGGAGAGGATGCTTCCAATAGTGGGACATCCATTTAGAATAGAGATGAGAAGGAATTCCTTTAGCCAGAGGGTGGTGAATCTGCCGAATTCATTGCCACAGACGGCTGTGGAAGCCAAGTCACTGGGTATATTTAAAATGGAAATTGATAGGTTCTTCATTAATAAAGGCACCAAACGTTATGGGAGAAGGCAGGATAATGGGAGTCGACAGGGATAATCAATCAACCATGATTGAATGGTGGAGTAGAACTGATTGTCCAAATAGCCTAACTCTGCTCCCATATCTTATGGTTTTCTGGTTTTATTAATCTCTGTAAGTCATTCTGCTAAATGGTGGTTGATTTTTATTTTATTTTATTTTATGTCTTTATTTATTTCGCGAAACAGCATGGAACAGCGTTTTCCACACCACTGAGCATCCCACCGATTTAACCCTAGCCTAATCGCAGGACAACTTGCAATGGCTAGTTAACCTACTAACTGGGACATCTTTGGCCAGCACCTGGAGGAAACCCACACACAAACTCCTTACAGAGGGCGCCAGAACTGAACTCCGAGCTCCAATGGCCCAAGCTTTAATCATATCGTGCAAACCAATATGCTTCCATGGCTTATCGCATCTGTCATTGATTCACTTTGCTTGAAGCCACAACCACTGTTAAAATAATCCAAGAAATGTGTTCTTGACTTGTGTTCATGAAGGCCAGAACTGGGCTTTCTAGGGGTTGCTGTGTCCATAAACAGCAGCAGAATATATTCCATCATAAATTTTAACCTCATAATCTTACACAGAGGTTCCCAAACTTTTAATGCCATGGACTCCTACCATTAACTAAGGGTCTGTGGACCCCAGGTTGCAAACCCCTGATCTTTCATGCTCCTTCACCCTCTTTAGCACCAGCAGGTTAGGAGACCAACCTTGGTTCAAATAGGGGTGTTTATTAAGATATCAGAAGCTTTCTCAGACATGATGCCAATAGAACCTGTTGTAGTCAGACCACTGCTTTTGTCGCTCCCACACTTCCTCTAAGCAGTATGGTCCAACCAGTGGCACAGAGGGTGGCATCGCAGCCTGTTTCTCCTCTCTTGGTCAATGGTTCATGGTGTTCAGCTTGGAGGCGGTTGTGGCATCAGCCAGTACCTTTCTTAATACACTTTCAATTGACTTCATTGCAGGAATGTGGCAAGCAAAATATGGATGGATCTCCAATCAAGTTCTGGTTGTTTTAGCCAATCTCATCACCACAAAGCTGGTCCTTCTGTTTTTTTTTACCACATACACAGGCTCAATGTGGCTTGTTGGTTGTTGTATTTCACAGTCACAAATGTCACTCCCACAGGAGTTATCTTTTCTTTAGTGTAAGTTCTCAGCTGGATGAATAAACTCTTCTTGGGCTTCCAGACAGATACTGGTATTGATTATAAGTGACAATTCGTTGATAAACTCAGCCATCTTCATGAAGGCCAGGATATATATATGCGGGGAAAGTACTAGATCCTTTTTCTTAGCTGACTACCTGCATGATGGTGTCTTTGAAATGCCCCTCAAACTCATTTTGTAGGATGACTGAAACAGCTGAGCCAGTGTCCAATTCCATTTTAGCTAATTTCCAGTTCACGTCTGACCTAAGCCTCTATTGTTAATTTACATTCTGTAAATCTCACAGCTACACAGTCCCGGGTCACTGTCATCATTATCAGATTTTTCATCAACAGCATACAGATTAGTGCTATTTTTGAAAATGTAACTTGACTTTCCAGCTTTTTCACTTCCCTGTGCAGTCCATTTATTTTTGCGTGCCTGACATGCTCTTTGCATGTGTCATACTTTGGTGCAGTTTCTGTAAGTTTCACCTTTAAACCTGCAGTTGTTTGGTGTACGTGAGCCCCTGCCTCAACAGTAACACAATTCGTTTGGCCAGGCTGGTTTCTGTTTAGACATTGTAATTTTATTCACTCTCATTTCCATTCCTGACTTCAACTCAAATCACGTCTCTCTCTGCAGTTTCCATTGAAACAGCAATTTCCAGTGCCCCTTTAAATGTAAGCTGTGCTTCAGTTAGAAGCCCTATTTTGAACGCTTTCTTGTAAGATTCCACAAACTAAATGATCTCTCAGTGTATCATTAAGACCATTACCGAACTCACAATGTTCAGACAATCTCTTCAGTTGAATTCAATTTTATATGCTGAAATGGACTGCCCTTCTTTTGATTCTGCTTATGAAACCTGAAGCGTTCTGCAATCACCACTGCCTTCAGTTCTAACGGCTTCAGCTCATTTCTGATGGTTTGGTTGGAGCAGTCAAACTTTGAAGCAAACTGTATGCCTTTAAATCCAATGAAATCGGTAAAATTGGCACTCACGTCGCATGGGCTATTTCATTTGCTTCAAAATACTATTCCAATAGTTCAGTATACATGAGCCAATTATCTGTTGTGCAATCAAGCTAATCAATTTTTCCGATGTAGCCAGCCATTTCTGATTTTTTTTTAATGATTATTATCCCCCAGTACTCACTCTTTATGAATCCTGAATTCTTCTGTTTATGGCCTTTTTTTAAACTTGACGTCTCTCCACGTGCTGGGCTGTGTATTTTACTCAACATTTTTAAAAAAATGTATATGTCTTGCTGCACTTCTACAGGTCGGTAGCCGTTTCGGGTTCATTTTAAGAATACCTGATCACCAATGCTTTGTAACTTCAAAACATTAAACTAATTCAAGGAAGATATGGGAGTCCAAGATGCGGGTCCAACTTCAAGTTTACTTTAAGTGAGGCACGTGCATATCATGTGGTAGAATGATGATATATACAATTCATATATTTATACCTATAACCCATAAGTAATTATTTAAGTGAACAAGAATACATAATCAAACTATATACATATTCTCAATTATTATTGAAATATTGAATACACAACAAAAGAGATAGGCATGGGCCCCAGCTATACCTGCATTTTCACTGACTACTGTACAGGGAGCAGTCCATTTTCCAAGCCTTCCCTAGTAATGCTTCCCGATTCTTTCTACACTGCACTGATGACTGCATTGGTGCTGCTTCATCCATCCATACTGAGCTCATCAATTTCACCAACTTTATCTCCAACTTCCACCCTGCCCTTTGGTCCACTTGGTTAATTTCTGACACTTCTCTCCCTTTCCTTGATTTCTCTGTCTCCATTTCTAGAGAAAGCTGTCTACCAGTACCTTTTATTAACCTACCAATTTCCATCATTATCTTGGCTATTTCTCTCCCACACACTCTCCTGTAAAAATGTTATTTTCTTTTCTCAGTTCCTTCATCTCTGCCAGATCTTTTCCCAGGATGATGCTTTCCTTTCCAGGACATCAGTCCTCCTTCTTTGAAGAACAGGGTTACTCTTCCTCCACTAGTGATGCTGCCCTCACCCACATCTCCATTTCCTGGGCATTCGCACTCACTCCATCGTCCCACCATCTTAACAGGGAAAGAGTTCCTCTTGTCCTCACCTACTAACTCATGAGATTCTGCATCCAACACATCATTTTCTGCATCCTCCATCATCTTCAAAGGCATCCTACCTCCAAATACATCTTTACCTCACCCCTACTCTCTGCTTTTGGCAGAGATCACTTCCTCTGTGATTCCCTTGTCCATTCATCCCTCGCCATTAATCTCCTTCCTGGCACCTATCCCTGCAAGCAACACAAATGCTACACCTGCCCATTCACCTCTTCCCTCAACTACTTTCATGGCCCCAAACAGTCCTTCCAGGCGAGGCACCACTTCACCTGTGAATCTGTTGGGTCCGTCTACTGTATCCAGTGTTCCCGATGCAGCCTCTTCTATATTTGTGAAACCCAATGTAAATTGGGGGACCATTTTATTGAACACCACTGCTCCATCTGCAAAAATCATAATTTCCCAGTGGTCAGCCATGTTAATGCCAGTTCCCATTCCAACATGTCAGTCCATGACCTCCTCTACTGCTGCAATGAGTCCACCCTTGGGTTGGAGGAGCAACACCTCAGATTCCATCCAGGTAGCCTCCCACCTGATGGCATGAACATCAATTACTCCTTCTGGTAATTGTTTTCTTTCTTTTTCCCCCTTCCCTCTTCTTCTATTCCCCACTCTGGCCTCTTTCTTCATCTCCTCAGCTGCCTATCACCACCCCCTGGAGACACTCTGTTGTGTATTTAATATTTCAATAATATTTGAGTAATATTCTAAATATATTGTTTCATTAAGCATTCTTGTTCCTTTAAATAATTCATAACGGGTTATATGTATAAATACATAAATTGCATATGTCATTGCACTACCACATGATGTGCGTGCCTTGCTTTACAGAACCTTGAATTCAGCCCGCATTTCGGACTCCTGTGTCTTCCTTTGAATTAGTTTAATGTTTTGAAGTTACAAAACATTAAACCTTCCTCCTTTCTTTTCTCCCGCAGTCCACTCTCTTCTCTTATCAGAGTCCTTCTTCTCTAGCCCTTTGCCTTTTCCATCTATCACCCCCCAGTTTCTTATTTTATCCCCCTTCCCCCATCCACATGACTTCAACTATCACCTTCTAACTTGTCCTCCTTTCCCTCCCCCCATCTCCTTATTCTTGTATTTTCCCCATACCTTTCCCATCCTGAAAAAGGGTCTCAGCCCAAAACACCAATTGTTTGTTCATTTCCATAGATGCTGCCTGACTTGCTGAGTTCCTCCAGCATTTTGTATGTGATGCTCTGGATTTCCAGCATCTGCAGAAACTCTTGTGTTAACGATGAGAACCGCTACAACTTCATCCCTTAATTCTTTTGAGTATCCTAAGCTATATTTCACCAAGGACCGATGATTTATGCTTATTCCAAGATGCTTAACCGCTTAATACTTAGCCTTTGCTGTATTTACCCCATCGACATGACCATGCATAAAAGAATATAAAGATATATAAAAACAAAATTTCCATGTATTTTTGCAATTTTTGCAGAAGAGGTTTCAGATCATCTCAGTGTCTGTCACCTTTTACAGAAACCATGGAAGTCACAACTAAGGAAATCAATGTGTCAGAATATTTATACATATTGTTTCCCATACTTCGAAGCATTGAGTCATAGAGCACAGAATCTGGCCTTTCAGCCCATCTAGTTTGTGTTGACAGTTTTCTGCCTAGTCCTATCTACCTTCCATTCAACTTCACTTGCCCCATCACTGAACTGTTCCCACAACATATGGACTCACTTTCAAGGACTCTTCATTTCATGTTCTCGATATTTATTGCTTATTTTTTGTCTTTTGTATTTATGCAGTTAGTTGTCTTTTGTACGTTGGTTGTTTGTCTGCCCTGTTGGGTGCCATCTTTCATTGATTTTATTATGGTTCTTGGATTTACTGCTCATGCCTGTTAGAAAACGAATCTCAGGGTTGTATATGGTCACATATATGTACTTTGATAATAAACTTAATTTGAACTTTGAATTACCTGCATCCAGACCATAGCCCTCCATGCCTCTCTCATCCAAGTACCTATCCAAACTTTCATTAAGTGCTACAATTTAACTTAAGTCCATTTGCCAAATTACCTTGCACACCACTTACTTCCCCCTGACACTGCAACCAAGCCGATGGATTTTTGCTCCTGTGAATTGCAGGTCATAGGTGGCAGAGGCAGCCACAAGCATTTTTGGCCCTTAACGTGTTTCAACATGGACAACGGTAGCTTGTAGGACATCTGCATTCTGAACTAACTAACTGACAGCCATCTGTTACTGCCTCAAGAAGGCAACATTGATCATCAAAGACCCCACTATTCAGGGCATCAAATTTACTTGTAATTTGCATTTACATGTATTAGGAATTTGCTGTGGTGTGTTGGTCTGGGCACAGCACGCAACAAAAAAGAAGAGCATTCAACAATAAGATTAAGATTGAACAATAAAGAAATTTATAAAAATAATGTTAGAAATTAAAGTACGGGTATGGAATAAAATGTGCAGTGCGTACATACTAGCATGTATTTACAATGTAAACAGTATTATAAAACAGATTTAATGTGCCAATTTCTCACAGCTACCATCTGTAGGAGGTTCAGAAGCCTGAAGTCTGACACCACCAGGATCAGGAACAGCTACTTCCCTTCAGCCATTTGGTTCTTGAACCTACTGGAAAAACCCTAATGAATGAATGAATGAATAAAATTAATTTATTTTGGTCAGTACAAACATAACAAAAAGCATCATTTACAACGATGATTTCATAGGACAAAATTACAAAAAAGAAGAAGATATTCTTTAAAACAGACCAAAAGGGTGTAGGCTGAAGGTTTAATCACTAAGGTTTAGCAAATTTATGACCATTTTGACCATTTGCTCTGAAGTGAGCTTGTTTTTTTTATACTAAGTGTTCTTTCTTGTGAAAATTGTATATATTTATGTATTGCTTGTGATATTTATGTATTGCTTGTGAAAAGATGAGGGAGCACTCACCAGCCCTATTCGAGGGATCAGTGGTAGAAAGGGCGAGCAATTTCAAGTTCCAGGGTGTCAACATCTCTGAGGATCTATCCTGAGTTCAACGTACTGATGCAGTTACAAAGAGGGCTATATTTCATTCAGAGTTTGAGGAGATTTCAAATGTCACCAACGACACTCGCAAATTTCTATAGGTGTACTGTGGAGAGCATTCTAACTGGCTGCATCACTGTCTGGTAAGGGGGAAGGGGGGAACTGCACACAATTGAAATAAGCTGTAGAAATTTATAAACTCAGTCAGCTTCATCTTGGGCATTAGACTCCCCTACATCCAGGATATCTTAAAGGAGCGATGCCTCAAAAAGGCAGCATCCATCATTAAGGACCCCATTTCACCGACGACATGCTCTACTCTCGTTGTTACCATCAGGGAGGAGGTACAGCAGCCTGAACCTCCTCAGGAATAACTTCTTCCCCTCCACCACAAGATCTCTGAGTGGACATTGATCCCATGAATGCTACGTCACTACTTCTTTTCCTCTTCGCACTACTTATTTAAGTTAACTTTTTAATAGTTATGTATTTCTTAATGTAATTTCCAGTTTTTATTATAATGTATTTCATTGTATTGCTGCTGCAAAGTTAACAAATTTAATGATGTATGCAAATGATATGCCAATGAGGGGATTCTGATTCTGAGTGCTGCTTATAAGATGCTAAATGCTGTTGCAAGTAAGTTTTTCATTGCACCTGGGAATACATGGACTTGAAGAAATAACTTCAACTTTGAAATGCAAAGCAAATTCTGTTTCTGTCTTTGAACTATTGCTGAACCTCTATAATATGAATCAGAATCAGGATCAGGTTTATTATCACTGTCATATGTAGCAGCAATACAGTACAACACATAAAATAAGTTACAATAAGAAATAAAATGAATATGGCAAAAAAGAAGTTTGAGAGGTTTACATTCCTGGGTGTCATCATCTCTAAGGATCTATCCTGAGCCCAACATATTAATGCAATTACAAAGAAAGCACGCAGTGGCTATAATTCATTAGGAGTTATTTGAGTCCTGCCGAAGGGTTTCGGCCCGAAATGTCGACTGTACTTTTTTTCCACAGATACTGCCTGGCCTGCTGAGTTTCACCAGCATTTTGTGTGTGTTGCTTGGATTTCCAGCATCTGCTGATTTTCTCTTGTTTGTTATTTGTTTACTTTCGTTGTTTGTATGATTGTTTTCTTTCTGCGCATTGAGTGTTTGACGGGCTTCTTTTTTTTTACTGGGTTCTATTGGGTTCCTTTGTTTTGTAGCTGCCTGTAAGGAGTCGGATCTCAAGGTTGTATATAGTCTACAAACATTGATAATAAACGTACTTTGAACATTGAAATTTTGAACGTTTTGAGTTTAAAGAGACTTGGCATGGTGCCAAAGACTCTCGCAAATTTCTACTGATGTACCATGGTGAATATTCTAACTGGTTGCATCACCGTTTAGTATTGAGAAATTAGAAGAAACTGCAGGATGTTATGAACTCAGCCAGCTCCATCATGGGTACAAGCATCTACAGCATCAAGGACATCTTCAGAATGTGATGCATCAAAAAGTTGGCATCTATTATTAATGACCCCCATCACCCAGGGTATGCTCTCTTCTCATTGCTACCATCAGGGAGGAGGTACAGGAGCCTACAAACACACACTCAACATTTTATGGACACCTTCTTCCCTTCCACCGTCAGATTTCTCAATGGACAATGAACCAACCCACGAACAACACCTCAATATTTTTTCTTTTTTTTGCTCTCTTTTTGCACTACTTATTTAATTTAATTTTGAAAATATATTTCTTATTGCAATTCATAGTTTTGAAAATTATAATGTATTGCTCTGTACTGCTGGCACAAAACAACAAATTTCACAGCATATGCCAGTGATATTAACCTGATCCTTATTCTGGTTCTAGTTCTGCTGTACATAAAGAAGTCACAATCACACTAACAAGACTGGGACAAACTGGCGCTGATCTCTGCCCAGTGACATTTTAGTGCTTGCATTTACGAGTGATTGAACTTCTAGGTCAGTGTCGCTCACAGAATCATGGTGTCCCAAAGTGCTTTACAGCAAATTAACTACTTTGGAAGAGTAGTCACAGTGATGGGATAAGAGATGTGGCAGCTAATTAAACAGAACAGGAGAACTCTTTTGGTCTTTGAAATAGTGCCGGGGATCTCTTTCCTACATCTGGGATTGCTGAGGGGACCTCAATTTGAGGTCTGAAAAGAACAAAGTGCTTTAACGATTGCCGTGATCTCACAGCTGAATTCTCATGAATAGATTCCAGTACCTTTCAACAGGTGGAAGCTTAATTAAAAATTAGCTTTATTTGTCACGTGTACATCAAAGCATACAGTGAAATGTGTCATTTGCATCAATGACTATCACAGTCCAAAGATGTACTGGGGGCAGTCCAAAAATGGCATTATGCTGAAGGCACCACCATAGCAGACCGACAACTTACTAACCACATTCAGATTTTAAACTTTAAAGTTCAAAGTATCAAAGTACATGTCACCATATACAACTCTGAGATTCATTCCTTGTGGGCATATTTAATAAATCCATAACAGAATAATAACCATAATAGAATCAGTGAAAAACGGCACCAACCTGGGCATTCAACCAGTCTGCAAAAGACAATAAACTGTGCAAATACAAAAAGAAAAAAATGAACAATAAATATTGAGAGTGTGAGACAAAGAGTCCTTGATAGTGAATCCATAGGCTGTGGGAATATTTCAAGTGAAATTGAGTGAAGTTATCCCCTCTGGTGCAAGAGCCTGCTGGTTAAGGAGTAATAACTGTTCCTGAACCTGGTGGTGTGAGTCCTGAGGCTCCTGTACTTCCTTCCTGATGGCAACAGTGAGAAGAGAGCAAGTCCTGGGTGATAGGGGTCCCTGATGATGGATACTACTTTCCTGTCACTACACTTCACATGGTGGGGAGAATCAGGGAATATAGATTTTAAAATTTCAGTAAAAGATATGAGGGGTTTGTGAGAAAGATCTTCACACAGTGAATTGGAATTTGGATTGAAATTTACTTATTATTGTCATACTGTATGTACTGAGATACAGCAAAAAGCTTATCTTTCAAACCGTCCAAGTAGATCAAATCATTGCACAATGTATTGAGATAGAACAAGATAAAAGAAAGTAATGCAGAGTAAAATGTAAAAGCTACAAGAGAGAGTGCTGTGCAGGTAGACAATAAGATGCAAGGTCATGAAGAGATAGATTCCAAGGTCAAGAGTCCATTTTATCATACCAGGGAACCATTCAACATTCAATAGTGGGGTTGAAGTTGTCCTTGAGCCAGATGATACGGCCTTTCACGCTTTTGTACATTCTGCCCCGGTAGAAAAGTAACAATATGTAATTCATTGCCCAGAATACTGATGGAAACGTTAATCAAAAGTGTTTCATTACCTTCAAACGTGAATTAGATGATGACTTGGGAGAGAAAAATTTGCAGGGGACTAGGAAAAGAGAAGAGTAGTGGCATTAACCCAATTGCTCTACCACAAGTCAGCAAGAACTCAAGTGACTGAAGGGAGCTGTAACAGGTCTATGATTTTATACTTCACTTATTATGTTTCACTACCTAAGAAACAAACCAGAAAACCGAATCAGCATCATATTGGCAGCTGTGAAACTGAGCTTTAATTAGCTTTATTTATCACATGTATATCGAAACGTACAGTGAAATACGTCATTTGCGTCAAGTCAAATCAGTGAGGACTGTACTGCCATTCTTCCGACCCCAATATAACATGCCCAAATCTCACTAATCCTAACCATAGATCTTTGGAATGTGGGAGGAATCCGGAGTATTTGAGGAAACACACGAGGTCACAAGGAGAATGTTCAAACTCCTTACAAGCAGCAGCTGGGGATTCAGACAGACAGACAGATATACTTTATTGATCCCGAGGGAAATTGGGTTTCATTACAGCCGCACCAACCAAGAATAGTGAAGAAATATAGCAATATAAATCCATAAATAATTAAATAATAATAAGTTAATCATGCCAAGTGGAAATAAGTACAGGACCAGCCTACTGAACGCCAATCGGTCATTGCTGGCTGGTGCTGTAAAGCGATGCGTTAACTGCTATGCTACCATGCCTTTGTTTGGACTTGAGGTACCATATTAGTCAAGAAGCCAACATTCTGCAGCAATTTGAAGAAATAGATCAGTTAGCAAGATCAAATGGTGAAAAATATGTTTAAGATATAAACATATAGTTTGGGATCAGGCAGAAGTGTCAAATATGAGAGCACAACCAACAAGACTCCAGATTTTTTTTGAAGAGAATTATGGGAGTTTAATAGTCTTGGTAGCTGAAGAGATGATTTGAATAAAAATAAATAGAATAAAAATATCACCCTCTTAAACATTAAATCAGGTTGACACAAACACTTTTAAATTGATTTCCTTCCCGAGGAAGCAGAAAAGTGAGATTATCATGTAGATAAAGGGGACTGCAGATGATGGAAACTGGAGTAACAAACAATCTGCTGGAGGAAGTCAGCAAGATGAGTGATTTTGGGTCCTCACACTGCTGATTATCTTACAATGGAATTGGACAAAAGCAAATTTATTTCCCCGTCTATAATTTTCAGGGTTTATTTCTACATTTCACTGAGGGTGTTCTTGTTTGTTGCATTTATTGAAGTACTTTAGAAATACGAAAAAGGGAACAAATAAACTCTCAAAATAAGGAGCAGAAATGGAGCAGTGTTCCCTGGAGTTTTGGAGAACTCGGTTTTATTAAAACATTTAAGAACCTGGGAGGAATTAGAAGGGTAGATGTTCTGACAGAAGAGATGTTGATAAACTGCTTAAGATTCAAAGTACATTATTTATCAAAGTGTGTATGCAATATACAACCCTGAGATTCGTCTTCCCACAGACAGCCACAAAATCATGGAACCTGTTCTAAAGAAAAACATTAACAACCCCTCCCCCAACAATGCACATAAACACAGATCATGCAAATAGAAACAAGAACATCAACATCTTTTCTCCGTTCTTTTATTTGTTAGTTTAGTGTGTGGTATTTGGTTGTCGAGTTATTGTTGTTTCACCAAGAGGAGCAGCATGATAACATAGGGGATGGCACTGTAGCATAATGGTTAGTGTAACGCTTCAGAGTGCACCAGCTGTAAGATCGGGAGTTCAGGTCCTGCTGCTGTCTGTAAGGAGTTTGTACATTCTCCCTGTCACTGTGTAGGTTTCCTTCGGGCTCAAGTTCCTCCTACATCCCAAAAAACATTCTTGTCTTGTCTTGTCCATACTGCACTAACCGCCACCACTGGGCTATAAATGTGTAGGGGCAGTGTGAGGTTAAGTGCCTTGCTCAAGGACACACACACACACACGGCAACACTTGTGGGTTTCCCCCAACACAATCCTTGGACCGTCCTGGTCATTGATGCAAATTACACATTTCACTGTATGTTTTGATTTTTGAGATACATCAAAGTTCAAAGTACAGTTATTACCATAGTATATATACATTATGCAACCTTGAGATTTGTCTCCTTACAGGGAGCCACAAAATAAGAAGCCCAAAAGAACCCATTAAAGATCAGTAGACTGACTAACACCCAAGGTGCAGAGAGAGAGAAAAAAACAAATGCTCCAAGCAATAAAATAGCATTGAGAATGAAAGTGAGACTTCAGACATGAAGCCCAGAGCAGGTGGAACAGGCCCAAAGCCTCAGCTTCAGTTCAGCACATTGCAGGATGAACACCGCAAAGCCCACAGGCACGAAGCCCAGAGCAGCCAGAGCAGGCTCAGCCTCAGTGCACCAAACAGCCGAATGAATTTGGCGGAGCAGCAAGCAGAACCGGCTCAAAACCTGACCCTGGTGCCAACACCCTGCCTTTCAATCCATCTGGTCTGGCTTTGAGATCATCCAAACATCACTCTGTTCCTCATTCTAGAACCCAGGCCCTGGTGCATTGAAACTCTCTGAGCCTGGACCCCGCTGCCACGTTTCGGCCTGTACCTGACCTTTCCAAATCAGCCCATTGATCAAATCTTGCTCATGGATGGTGGAAGGGGCCTGAAATTGCCTCTCCTTCTTTTCTCTGACTGTTCTCCACTCTGCTCACCCCAAATTGTCTTGAATTTGCCTTGACCTCAGCCCAGCTTCTTCTTGAACATGCCTCGACCTCAGCCCAATTTCACCTCGCACCCACATGCTTCGACTCTTGCCTTTCGCTTGCTTCTTCATTGTTTGCGGTGATTGGCTACAATAATTCTTTTTACAGAACGTGTTATTAATAAAGTATTTAGTTGTGTTTCTAGTTTTTTTATGTTGTCACCCATCCTCAGGAATGTCATCTCATTATTGCAAATGAGGCTAATCACTATCTTTAATCGCTAAGGAACAGGATTCAAAGATAGCAATCTAAATTGCTGCCAGAACAAATGAGTTTCAGAACTGTTGGGTAAATAAGGTTAGTATTTGGCTTAAAAGAACAGAAATTGAGAAAACTGTTAATAACATGTGAAGGGTCATCTAATTTGCTAAGGCTGCAATAGAATGCATAAGCAAAGAAGTTTTGTTTAAACCGTTCAGGTTTGCAAAATCCTGGAATATCCTGGGTACCATGTTTAGAGAAAGATATCAGGCATTGGAGAAGTACTGAAATAAAGTTGCTGGAATTGTACTAGTGCAATCCTCTCACCAGGGCTCCTATACCAACTTGGCTCATCAGCTAACTCTGCCGACAGCCACGTGATTCAGCAGTGAGAAGACTACCTTTCATACGCAAAACACGTATGTTTTGGGGTTCAAACAAACAAAAACATCCAGACGTTCCGATTCAAAAAAGCCTCGATTTGAGCAAATGCTGTGTAAAAACTGCCCATATACAGTTCTTGGTAGCCCAGAAATGACAAATCGTACATCAGTATAAAATTATAAATAAAGTATATTTATCAATTTTCAATTTTATCAAATAGTTAACAGAGAAAGAAAAAGAAAGATAAAATTTTAAAAGTAGTGCAAAAAGAGAGCAAAATAGTGAGGCAGCATTTGTGGGTTCACTGACCAGTCAGAAATCTGATCTCGGAACAGAAGAAGCTGTTCTCAAAGCACTTAGTGTGTGTTTTCAGGCTCCTGTACCTCCTCTCTGAAGGTAGCAATGAGAAGAGGCCACGTCCTGTTAGCACCTTACCTTGCAAGAATTATCTCTTCTTCATCATCATCATCATGTGCCGAGACATATGACTTAGGCGATCATGGTCTTTCCATGACGGTGATTGTTCTTGGCAAATTTTTCTACAGAAATGGTTTGCCATTGCCTTCTTCTGGGCAGTGTCTTTACAAGACAGGTGACCCCAGCCATTATCAATAATCTTCAGTGGTCACATAACCAGGACTTGTGATATGCACCAGCTGCTCGTACGACCATCCACCACCTGCTCCCATGGCCTCACATGACCCTGACCGAAGGGCTAAGCAAGTGCTACACCTTGCCCAAGGGTGACCTGCAGGCTAGCAGAGTAGAGACCAATCTCTACCCCGCCACCCAAAAACGCTTCTCTTTTTCCCTAATTATTGAATCCTCTGAGAATATTCCTTTCCTACACTGTGCTATGAAACTTTTATAAACTGAAAATATCATCACTCATCTGCTGCCAGCCTGGTCTAAAGCACTTGATGTTTTTACTTTACCTGTTACATGATGTGATCAATATACAGTATTGTGCAAAAGTCTTAGGTACATGTATATGGTATAGCTAGGATGCCTAAGACCTTTGCACAGTGCTGTATTTGTCAACGTGGAGCAGAGAGCGAGTTTGTCAATCTAGCAGGAGCAAAGGATGTTGGGAATGGTGAGAATCGAGCACCACGGGAGGGGTGTGGGACAGATGGCAGAGAAGGAGTGCTGGAGCCGGGGGTAGGGTGGGGATGGTGCAGAGGGATGTGGTGTGGGTGCAGACATACCCAGCCCTTAGACACCAGGCTAGATCATTTGATTCCAAACAATTGGTTTATTGATCATTACAGAATGTCTCTCTGGTGCTTCCCACTCCCTCCTCTCTCCCTTCCTCTTTTTCCAACCGTGATTCCCCTCTCACTGCTCCCTTCCCACTCTCTGTCCACAATAAAGACCCATATCAGAATCAGGTTTATCATCATTCTCACATTATGAAATTTGCTTTTTGTTGAGGTGCCCTGACCTCAGCAGTGAAATACTTTGACTTCCCCCACATCCCAACGGTGTACTGCTCGAAAAACCGGCTACTGTAAGCTACCCTTTAGTGTGGGTAAGTGGTGACAAACAATCAAAAGGGAAGTTGATGTGCAAAGTAAGAGAAGGATACAAGGGTTAATGCATATAAGGAGAGGGGGAGTGGGATTGTTCTGCGGCAGCTGGCATGGTGCTGAGAGGCCAAACATTTAATGTCCTGATATTCTGCTACTATGAAGACAATAATGATGAGTTTTCTTAGGTTTATTTGTCATGTGTACATCACAACATCAAAACATAAAGTGAAATGCTTTGACTTTGCACCAACACAGTCTGAGGATTGTGCTGGTCAGTCCATAAGTGTCACCATGCTTCTGACAGCAACATAGCATATGCCAGCAATTCACCAACCCCAACGACAACATCATTGGAATCTGGGAGGAAACCAGAGCTCCCAGAGAAAATCCACATGGTCATGGGGGGGAGCATACAAACTTCCTAAAGACAGCATTGGGAATTGAACCCAGGTCACCGATTTCGATGCTGTAGAGCAGTTGCACTAACCACTATGTTGTAGCTTTTTGTCAGGGACGAAGTAAACCATGGCAGTCTGTCCTAAACATTGGAAGCGGGTGCAAAGTAAGCATTTAAAAAAAAAGTATTTCCAAATGTAGCAATCTAGAGGATAGAAGCTCTTCTTTTCACATGACAGCAAGAAGATTCTCTGATTAAATAAGATGTGAGACAAGGGTTTGCTAAATAATATTTCAAAACTAATAGAGGGTGTTTTTGCTGTTGTTCCACCACCTTCGCCTTCTCTCCTTGCTCTCTCCTCCAGCAAAACACTGAGTTAAGTGGTAGATCAAAAAGGATCAGAGGGGGTGAAATTTTTGAGATGTGTTCAAGAGAGCTTCTTCATCAAATCAAATCAAATCAAGTTTAATTATCATTCAAACCATACATGCATACAGTCGAACAAGACAGCATTTGACTGCAGTACATAGTAATGTAGTACACAGATAAACCAACAAGAAGCATTACTGCACCTTGGAATTCATTGCCACAGATGGCCATGGAGGCCAAGGCATTGGGAACACTTAAAGTGGAGTTTGATAGCTTCTTAATTAGTCAGGGCATTAAATCTTATGGGAAAAAGATGGGAGAATGGAGTAGAGAGGGAAAATAAATTAGCCACGATGGAATGGTGAAGAAGATTCAATGGGCCAAATAGCCTAATTCTGCTCCTTTGTTTTATGGTCTTAATTGCAGAAAGAAGTTTGTCATGTGGAGTGTCAGTGGGGGAGCATTTTTGGAATAGTGACCTTAGTTCCACATATTTCAAAGATACTATGGTAAAAGATAAGGTTGGATCAGAAATAAACATTTAAATTTAGAGTAAGACAGGATCTGGGTAAGATTGACTGGGAGCAGCTACTTTTAGGCAAGTCTAAATCTGCACAGTGGGAAGAATTCAGAGCCAACATGTTATAAGGATGAAAGCCAGGGGTAACAAGTTCAGGGAACCTTGGCTGTTGATGTTTCTTGAAGATGACATATAGAGAAAAAGGAATAGGGAACTAAACACCAGCAAGGCCCATCAAATTCTGGGATATAGAGTCGTTAGGATTAAAGATTTAAGCCTTTGCATCACAACCTGGTAAGGGGTCTCCATTGGACAAATCACAAGAGGCTGCTGGCGGTTGGACACTCAGCCACGGGCAGACACCTCTCCACCACTGAGGCAATCTTCAGAAGACGGTACCTCAAAAAGGCAGTGTCCATCATTATGGATCCTCACCACCCAGGCCATGTCCTCTTCTCATTACTACCATCTGGGAGTACAGCACCCTGAAGACCCACGCTCAACTATGCAGATTTATGAATGGCCCATGAATCCATGAACATGACTTTATTATTCCTTTTTTTACACTATTTATTTATTTTGCAATTTATAGTAATTTTATGTCTTTGTAATTACTGCCACAAAGAAGTAAATTTCACGTCACATAAGACAATGATAATAAACCTGATTCTGATCAAAATCAAAAATAAAGTCGTTCAATCTGAAATAAGGGCCCTGAATCAAGAAGGTTTGAGGGGAGAATTTATTAGTGAGCCAAGTCAAAAACATAAAGGTAACATAGAACATAGAACAGTACAGCACTAGAACGGAATGGGCCCTTCGGCCCACAATGTTGTGCCACACCAAATACAGTAGTAATCGCACAATATACTGGAGGAACTCAGCAGGGCAGACCGCATCTATGGAAAAGAGTATCATCGATGTTTCGGCTGAGACCTTTCATCAGGCACCCTTCAATTAGTAACCAAATGGCCCACCAAATTAATCTCTTCTGGCTGCTCAATGTCTGTATCCTTCCATTCTCCTCACATCCATATACCGATCTAAACATCTCATAAAAGTCCATAATATATCTACCTCTACCAGCACCCTTGGCAGTGTATTCTAGGCATGCACAAATCTCTGTGTAAAAACAATTTGCCACTTACATCTCCTTTAAAATTACACCCTCTCGCCTTAAGCAGGTAATAGCTAACATCTAATGAGTGAATGAACGAACTGCACAGTTGTAAATTCCTGGAAAAAGAAACACAGCCAGCACCTCAAAGGCAATTAAGGATGGGTGGCAGAGCCCAGCTCACAAGAATTGATGAAATGATAAAAAGGAATCTGGTCTCCCACATTCCAGGGTTTTGAAGAAGACAGCTCTGACAATGGTGGTTGCATCAATGAGCATCTGGCAAAGTCCATGGCATCTTGGAATAGTTCTCACAGACAGGCAAGTAGCAAACACAGTCCCACCATTAAAGGAAGGAAAGAGAGAGAAATCTGGGAGATATAGTTCTGTTAGACTGACATCCGTATCAGGGATAATTCTGAAATCAATTACTAAGGAAGTTGAAAGACGCTCTTCAAGAAGTTTCAGTACATTTCATAAACTTAGATTTATGAAAGTGAAATAATTTTTGAAAAAATCTGTTGGAAGTTTTTAACGTTGCAACCAGCAGAATAGCTAAGTGTGAAACGATTAATGTGATGTATGTTGAAGTTCAAAAGGATCTTAATTAAGGTATAACATCCCTCTACACCAATGACTGCACCTTCTCCAACCCCTATGTGAAGCTTTTGAAGTTTGCAGACGACACTACCGTCATCGGACTCATCCAGAATAGTGATGAGTCTGCATATCGACAGCAGGTGGACTAACTGGCGCTCTGGTGCAGTCGGAACAATCTGGAGCTGAACACGCTCAAGACAAAGGAGATGATAGTGGATTTCAGGAGACATCCCCCCGCTATGTCTCCCCTCACAGTCCTCAGCAGCCCTGTGTCCACCGTGGAGAACTTCAGGTTCCTGGGAACCACCATCTCTCAGGATCTGAAGTGGGAGCAGAACATCAGCTCCATCCTGAAGAAGGCCCAGCAGCGGATGTATTTCCTGTGGCTCTTGAGGAAATACGGTCTGCCTCAGGAATTGCTGCTGCAGTTCTACACTGCAGTCATTGAGTCTGTCCTGTGCACCTCCATCATTGTGTGGTTTGGAGCCGCCACCAAGCAGGATAGAACCAGACTACAGTGCACAGTGAGGACTGCCGAGCGCATCATTGGAGCCTCCCTGCCCTCTATTGTGGACCTGTACTCTTCCAGGTTGAAGAAGAGGGCGGGGAACATCATAAAGGACTCCTCCCATCCTGCGCACGGACTGTTTGATCTGCTTCCGTCTGGTAGGCACTTCAGATCCCTCCAGACTAAGACTAATAGGCATTGGAGAAGTTTTTTTCCTACTGCGGTCACTTTGCTGAACAGTTAACTGCCGGTTAACTGTCGGCTAACTATTACTTGGATTGCACTACCTGTATGTATAATCTATATTTTCATTTATATTTATCATTATTATTGTTATGAGCAGAGAGACAACATCTGCCGGAAGTAAATTTCTTGTATGTGCATAGGTACTTGGCGATTAAAGTCTGATTCTGATTCTGATAACACGAGAGATTAGACAAAATCAGAGCACAGAGTTTTGGGGCAATATCTTGTCATGAGTCAAAGATTTGTTCTGGGACAACAAACAGATATGAATCAGGAAATAGAAGGTGAATGTTACAAAGAAATTCAATAATCATGAAAGGTCTTAATCTGCTAATTAAAAAGGGCATGTCCCAGATAGTGAGGGTTGTTAATGATAGATGGATGGGCAAAGTAAATGAACAGTAACAGTGCTTAAGATCAATTCATGGAGTGTACAGATCGATTACTGTGTCAATATGTTGAGGAACTGATGAGGGTACAGGCTATTTGGAATTCTAGAATTGTGTAATAAGGAAGGAATGATGTGGGAATGATATTTTTCTTCTCTAGGACATCTTGAGTCATAAAATAAGTCTGGTCAGGATATGGATTTGAAGAAATCTCCTCAGCCAACATGTGATGATTCAATGAGATTCATAACCCAAGAGGAATTTTATTTAAAAATACAGCACGGAAACAGACCCATCCCTTCAATGAACCCACACCACCCAATTAATCCATACATTTCTGGAAAGTGGGAGGAAACCAGAGTACGTGGGGGAAACCCACATAGTCATGAGAAGAACATACAAACTCCTTACAGACAGCAGTGGCAATGAACCCAGGTTGCTGCTGCTGTAACAGTGTTACTCTAACCGTTATATATTTAATCAGAGATTGATAATGTTATGAATTTAAAATTATGCAAATATTAAAAAATTCCATGCCAGCAGTCACTTTGAGAGTTGCCTACATTATGAAACTTGCAGTGAACATTTAAACTCAAAGGATTTGTGGCTCACTGTGAAGATTCTGAATCTACTTTAACTGCAGTGTGATTACATTAACAGCAACAAAAAAAACCCAGATTTAACCAGGTGTAGGCCATTTAGCCCTTCATGATGCCCCCTTCTTTTCAATAAGATCCTCGGTCTCAGTTACACTTTCTTGAGTGACACTTAGCTCATTTCCCTTGATTCCCAGAACATAGTTCTACACTTTGTGGCCACTTTATTAGATATCTTCTGTACCTAATAAAGTGGCCAATGTATGTTTTATAACTTCAAAACATTAAATTAATTGAAAGGAAGACACAGAGTCTGAAAATACGGGTGTAGTTCAAGTTACTTTAAGCAAAGCGTCCACCTATCACATGGTAGAGCAATGACATTTGCAATTAATGTATTTTTCCATACTATTTAAATATTAAATACACAACAGCCACTGAGTGTATGCCTATGGTCTTCTGCTGCTGTAAACCATCAACTTGTTCGACGTGTTGTACATTCAGAGATACTCTTTTACACACTACCGTTGTAACACATGGTTATTTGAGTTACAGTCACCTTCCTGTCAGCTTAGAACAGTCTGTATATTCTCCTCTGAACTCTCTCATACACAAAGCATTTCTGTTTACAGAACTGCCGATCACTGGATATTTCTTTCGTTTATCATACCATTCTCAGTAAACTCTAGAGCAGGGGTTCCCAACCTGGGGTCCATGGACCCTTCGCTCAATGATATTGGTCTATGGCATAAAAATAGTTGGGAATGCCTAATCTAGAGACTGTTGTGCATGAAAATCTAAGGAAATCAGCAGTTTTTGAGAAACTCGAACCACCTCATCTAGCACCAACAATTATTCCATATTCAAAGTCCCTTAGATCACATTTCTTCCCCATTCTGATGTCTGGTCTGAACAACTGAAGCTCTTGACCATGTCTGCATGCTTTGAGTTGCTGCCACGTGATTGGCTGATTAGATACTTGCATTAATGAGCAGGTGTACAGGTGCACCCAATAAAGTGGCTGCTGAGTGTAAATTAACTTGTAATTAATGCTCAAGCTTTCCTCAAATTGGTGAAGAAATTACTGTATTAGCAAAATGTAAATAAATGTTTTCACTCCCTTTTCTTGCAGTAATCTCTGGAATTCTCTGGATTGTCCACTGTCTCACAGTAGCTACCATAGGAAATTGACAGAATGAAGCCTTAGGTAAGACATCTGGAGACCAGGCTCTGTTGAATGGGTATTAGCACAGTTGCATAAGTAGGGGAAAAAACTCTTCTATTCCCATTCTAACTTCTTCTCGCCCTGTGTGAAAAGTGGTGGATGAAGAGCAGAGGACTGGAGAAAAAAAAGGGAGGTAAGAACTCCACCAAAGAAGATAGAGAGTGGCAGAAATGTTGTGAACATAAGCTTTGGAAGGGCAGTGCCATATCTTCATCCCACTGGCAAACTGTGCCTCAGTGATCAAGGACAATGTATTCAAGTAACACACACAAAATACTGGAGGAACTCACCAGGCCAGACAGCATCTATGCAAAACAGTATAGTCGATGTTTCAGGCCGAAACCCTTCGGCAGGACTGGAGAGAAAAAGCTGAGTAGTAGATTTTAAAGGTGCGGGGAGGGGAGAGAGAGTCCCCAGGTGATAGGTGAAACGTGGAGCACGAAGGGATGAAGTAAAGTGCTGGGAAGTTGATTGGTGAGATGAGGTGAGAGAGGGAAAAGGGATGGGAAATGTAGAACTGGGGTGGGAGGGGGGAGTTTGACCGGAAGTATACATTACTGGAAGTTTGACTAATCAATGTTCATGCCACCAGGTTGGAGGCTACCCAAACGGAATGTAAGGACAAAGTACGTATTACTGTTCTACAGCCAAACAAAAGTCAAAGCTATACTTGCAAGCTCAGAATATTTAACTAATTGCCCAAAATACCGTATGTACAAAGATAAAATATGGTGATGAATAATGAAGAATCAATAAGGGTGGTCTACGTGATTATTTGTAATTTTCAAGTCTGGTTAACATCACTCTCTCTAAATGGTTCTATAGATGGAAACTGCAATCCATGTGGTTCTTCTCTCTCCAGCTCACTCCCTTTCCTCCCCTCTATAATACAAATGAAATGACATTGATTACTCAAGTGCTGTCACCTATGAAGAAGTTTGGAGTCCATTACAAAAAACAGCTCATTAGCTTTTCCTGGAATTTATTTTATTTTATTGGATACAGTGTGGAATAGACCATTCCAGCTCTTCAAGCCCGGCTGCCTAGCAATCCCTAAATTAATCCTAGCCTAATCACAGGTCAATTTACAATGACTAAGTAACCTACCAAATGGTATGCCTTTGGATTGTGGGAGAAAACTGGAGCACCTGGAGGAAACCCATGTGGTCATGGGGAGAATGTACAAAACTCCCCATTAAATTAAATTAAAGGATAAATATTTGGAAAAGCTGAGTAACTTCTTTCTTTTGAGCTGCAAAGTATTTCATGTAAGCTTTGATTTTGTGTCTAAACACAGATCAACTGAAAAATGCAGTTAGGAAACATCTTATGAAATTTGAATTTCTGTTAGCTTGTGGTAAATGCTAGTTAAAATTAATTGAGTGGAAAATGTAATTATTTTTTATAAAGGGATTCAGTCTTCATTCTGCTTTTTAATTTATTTGCATTTAATTAATTAGATGTTTGACAACTTAATGGATGGATTTACTTCAACCCATCAAAAGTTCTGGCCCTGTAGATGTGAATCATTGTGGAGCAACTCCTCTGAGACCCCACTTCCTGATGAGACAGCATGGAAGTGTGCTAAATCTGAAAACCTTCAGTAGATAATATGTTGAAACTAAATGCTTCTCTTCTGACTTTATCAGCTTTGCGGGTTTTCTCACTTAGTTTCTGAGTTGTCAGTACAGACTGCACTCCAGAAAATCATTGATTCTAAAAGCATTATCCAGCAAATTATTTAAGGCCAGAGAAATTGAAGAATTGTGTGAGTTTTATCCTCAAAAGTGTGAGGTGAAGCATTTCCACAGGGCTTCCAATGTACAGAAGCCTTAGGTCCCAGAACTACTAGGTTCAGGAATAGTTATTACCCTATAATCATCTTTCTCTTGAACTGGCATGGATAAATTCAATCACCACTAATCTGAACTGAATCCACAACCTATAGACTCACTTTTGAGGACTCATTACAACTCTTGTTCTCATGTATTAAAGTTAAAAATACATTTATTATCAAAACATGTATACATTATGAAACCTTGAAATTCGTCTCCTTACAGGCTGCCACAAAACAATTGAAAGCCAAAGGAGCCCATTAAAAAAAGACCATCAAACACCCAAAGTACAGCAAAAAAGAAAACAAATTATGCAAACAACAAAAGCAAGCCAGGAAATAGCATTCAGAATTTTTTATTTGGACAATTTTGCAGGTTTTCTGCATTTTGGATATGGACTTGGTCTGTAGACTTTTTTCAGTCTTATAGTTTTTATATTCTGTGTTTTTCTCCTGATCTTTCTCATTTTTGTGTGTGGGGAAGGGGGATTGTAGGGGGTCAATGTGTTCAGCTTTTGTGCAGGGAGGAGGAATTTGGGGGTTGATGATCGTGCTGCTATTCAGAGTTGTATATTTTGATAATAAATCAACCTTTGAATCTTTGGACCTTTTACACATTGTTTGTCAGTCTTTGTTTATGCATATTTTTATGTAAATTCTATTTATTTTTTTCTCTTTAAATGCTTGGAAGAAAATGAATCTTAAGGTGGTATATGGTAATATATACATACTGTACTTTGAAATCAATTTACTTTGAAATTTGAACCAGGTGTAAGCCATTTAGCCCTTCATGATGACCCTTCTTTACAATAAGATCCTCAGTCTGAAATTTGAACTTTGAACTAGCATATAAACAATAAACTCACATTGAATAATTGACCAGAGGAAGCACAAATGGACTTTGGTTCTGACAAAGGGCCTTTGACCTGCCACATTATTAACTTTTATTTTACTTAGCGATAGAATGCAGAGTAGGCCCTCCAGCCTTTTGAGCCACAGTAGCTCAACAACCCCCAATAAACCCAATTAACCCTAACTTAATCATGAAGCAATTTACAATGACCAACTAACCTACCCAGTACATCTTTGGACTGTGGGAGGAAACTGGAAAATGGAGAAAACACATCCATTCCATGGGAAGGACATACGGAGACACCTTACAGAATGGCATTGGAATTGAACTCCAAACACCGGAGTGTTCGGACTGTAATAGCATCACACTAATCACTACACTACCTTGGTACACACTAAGTGCTTTCTCTTTCCTTGGATGTAGCTTAACTGGCTGAATTCTTCCAATATTTCTCTGTTTTTGTTTCGTATACCAGCTTCTGCAGTTCTATATATTTCCCAGATCTTTGTGTACATGTCCAAGGGTTCCTGAAGGCAACAACAGAAGTAGATAAAGGGGATCAGAAGGCAGATTCAGATTTAGGTTCATATTCAGATTTATCATATATTCAGTACATCAAATCATACAGTGAAATGTGTCTTTTGCATTAACAATCAACACGCCCAAAAATGTGCTGGGGACAGCCTGCAAGTGTCACCACCCATTCCAGTGCCAGCATAACATGCCCACAATGTTAAGTGGAACAATACAGAACACAACAAAGCAAAACATAATATGGGACCACCCAACCACCCACCACACAGCCTCCAACCCCAGGGCAGGCTGTCTTCAGCCCCCAGTGGACTCAAACTCACAGACACTGGGCCTTCGACTTCCCCAGTGGACTCACATTTGGAATGGGATAATAACCTTCATCAGCCAAGGCAAAAATATAAGAAGAATCATGTTATGATTCAAGTTCATAAAACATTCATTAAGTCACAGCTGGAGACCTGTGTGCACTTCTGGTCACCCCTGCAGAGGAAAGAGAGGAGATTTGCTGGGATTTTGCTTGGTAGGAAATACTTCCATGACAAGGGGAGGCCTTGCACATTTTCCTTGGACTAGGAAAGTCTGGAGTAGGGGAACTGATCAAGGTTTACAGAATGATGAGGGACATAGATCGCTGTTGAGAAACTTTACCCCTTTGCAGTGTTATAGGAGAGCTATAGGAAATTAGAGCATGGTTGAAACCAGAAACATGCTGCCCAGGGAGTGGTGGAGGTGGATACTCCCACACTGTTTAAAATGTAATTCGAGAAGTTCTTCAAACACCATGGAATAGGAAGTCGTGAATGAGGACTAAACAATGAAATTAGTGTGGATAGATACTTAATAGCCAGCACAGATATTGTGGTGAACTACATCTACCTGTCTGGACACGCACCCCTGCTGACTGCTCCTGTGGCTCCTCCCACGGACCCCGGTATAAAGGCAATTGGAGGCACAGCCCCGGCCTCAGTCTCCAGGATGTAGTGTGGTGGTCACTTGCTGCTCGTTCTTTCTTCCAGCCAATAAAAGCCTACATCTCGCCTCACGTCTCAGAGAGTTATTGATGGTGCATCAGATATGGTGAGCCAAAATGTCTTTTGGAATTCATATTACTACAAGTTCCAAGTGACTCTGTCTCAATTTGCAGAGCTCCTTCTGTTGGCTGCATATCATAGATAGCAACGCCTCCTGTTGGTTTGTGCTGAACTGATGCTGTTCTGTCCTTGGGGTCTTTGTAATCTTCCCATCTTTCTTTTTATTTTTCCTTTCCAACATTGAGGAGGATCATAGAGATATCCATTTTGATTTCCATTCTTTAACTGGAAGTCAATGAGAGACAGATTTTGAATCAAAGCTGCCTTGCTGTTGAAGTAAGACTGGTGACTTCTTCATCATGGTCACTGTGCTCCTGACTGTACTGCTAGTGTAGCTGGTACAGATGTCTGTGGAAAGTGGAGTTCTTGGGTTTTTCTTGCATAACCTCTCTGGAGCTCACATGGATGCTGTTACGAGTTTCTCAAATTACATCAGGTAAGCATCCGAGTCCCTCAAAGACATTTGCGTACCCTCTCACAAGTGAAGTGTGGTCATCTTTGGTCTGTGAAGCCACTACAAAAATTCTTTTCACTAGGTTGAGCCTTTCTCATGCACTCAGGTCTAATATTTGTTGTACTCACTTTTTAACAATCAGTAGCAGTGCCTTTAGATGCTGTCCCTTGTGCTTGAAAGTCACCATACAGTCCCCTTTTACTAGAATGTTCTCTCCAGTATAGCCTGTCACTTTTAACTTCACTGGATAAATATTGCTCTTTACTTTGAGAGTCTTGTAGTCATCCATAGACAACAGATTCACCTGGGCTTCAGTGTCAAGCTTGAATGGAATTACTGCCTCATTCACAGGCACTAGTCAGTTTTACCAGCACCTGCAGTCTTCCTCCACTTCCTCAGCAACCATGTGTACCTTTCTTTTGGTAGGTCATGCTTTGCAACACTTTGCAAAATGATTCTTTTTCCCACAATTATTGCAGGACTTTCCATAAGCAGGACACATCTTTGGAATGTGCCTACCTCCACATTCGCTGTTTGGGCCTACTTCTGCTTTGCTTTGTGTTGCTTTGAGAAACGCCTTGTGCTCTGCCCCTCTGTTTTCACAGCATGCACTGTTTCTGCCCTTTGCAGCTCCTAAGCTTGAGATCGTGCGATCTCTGCCTAATCTGAGGAAAGACATTCTTGCCATAGAGGGAGTACAAAGAAGGTTCACCAGATTGATTCCTGGGATGGCAGGACTTTCATATGAAGAAAGACTGGATCAACTAGGCTTATACTCACTGGAATTTAGAAGATTGAGGGGGGATCTTATTGAAACGTATAAAATTCTAAAAGGATTGGACAGGCTAGATGCAGGAAGATTGTTTCTGATGCTGGGGAAGTCCAGAACGAGGGGTCACAGATTAAGGATAATGGGGAAGCCTTTTAGGACTGAGATGAGGAAAAACTTCTTCACACAGAGAGTGGTGAATCTGTGGAATTCTCTGCCACAGGAAACAGTTGAGGCCGGTTCATTGGCTATATTTAAGAGGAAGTTAGATGTGACCCTTGTGGCTAAAGGGATCGGGGGGTATGGAGAGAAAGCAGGTACAGGGTTCTGAGTTGGATGATCAGCCATGATCATACTGAATGGCGGTGCAGGCTCGAAGGGCCGAATGGCCTACTCCTGCACCTATTTTCCATGTTTCTATGTTTCTATGCTGCAATACACACATTTACAGCCTTTTCCAGCATTAAATCTTTTCCGTGGAGTAATCTTTCTCTGAGCCCATTAGTTGAAGTTCTGTAAACTATTTTGTCTCTAACTAGTGAGTCTCTCAGATCTTCAAACTCACAGGATTTACTCAGTATGTGAAGCTCATCTAAGTATTGATCAAAGCTAACACTTTGTTTCTGGTCAAAGGAAAAGAACTCATGTCTTTCAAATGTGATGTTTTTCTTGGGACAATATACTCCTCAAGCCTTGTCATCGGAGTAATGTAAAGGCTGCTTCATCAATTTGAAAGCTGTTGTAGCTGTCCAAAGCAACTTCGTCAATTATCTGTAGAAAGTTAGACACTTTCAGTTTTTCATCCTCCCCTCCAGCTCTACTTGCCGCTAAATATGTATTGAATCATGCACGGTGTTCCTAGCTATCAGTTAGATTGTTGGTAAACTGCATAGGTGCAGCAGGATTTAGGTTATTCAGGACAAGCGTTTACCTGGATTTCTCTTGGTGAATCCAGAGAACTTCTGGACACAATGTGCTCTATCACCTTGCTGGCTGACTCACTTGCTTCATCTTCTCTTTTCCCCATTGGACTAGCACCTCTTCCTTAGTCACTCACGGTATTCATTTACACTACGTTTTCAGACCTCATGCCAACCTCTGACACCATGTTATGTTCGTTCTTCACAAAAGACCAACTTAGTGTGGGTAAAACTAACACATTTTATTTACAGAAAGGCTTCAGCCCAACACGAGTGCATGCCACCATCTCACCAACATCACGTTATCATGTGTTTACATAATAAAGAACTGCTGTTCCCAGTGGGCAATGTGGGCTGTTTACCCCAGAACCGTAAGTGACATTGGTGAGCTGGTCGAACACGCTCCTGTCGGGCTGAAGTAGTTTCCAGTAAATAAATATGTGCTAGCATTTTTACCCACGCTGTTTATCTTTATTAAGAACAAACACAACAGTAACTTGTAACTCCTCCAGAGTTGTCAGAGCTCTCTTGGTGGCCTCCCTCACTATTCCCCTTCCTGCATGGTCACTCAGTATTTGAGGATGACCTGCTCTAAGCAGATTCATAGATGAGCCATATTCTTTCCATTTCTTGATAATTGACTTAACTGTAAGGGATATTCAGTGACTTGGAAATTTTCTTGCATCCATCTCCTGACTTGTGTTTCTCAATAACCTTTTTGTGGAATTGCTGGGAGTGTTCTTTTCTCTTCATGGTGTCGTTTTTGGCAGGATACTGGCAGTTGGGCCTTCCAGATACAGGTGTATTTTTACTATAATCACTTCAAATGCCTTGACTGCACACAGTGATCTCCATTTAATTAATTATGTAACTTCTAAAACCAATTGGCTGCACCAGTGATGATTTGGTGTGTTATATTAAAGGAGGTAAATACTTGGGCAATTAACTATTTTGTGTTTTATATTTGTAATTAATTTAGATCACTTGTAGAGATCTGTTTTCACTTTGACACGAATGAGTCTTTTTCTGTTGACCAGTGTTTAAAAAAGCCAGATTAAATCCACTATGATTCAATGTTGTAAAACAATAAAACATGAAACCCTGGAGGAGAGGGGGGTGAATATTTTTATAGGCACTGTATATAGCTCAAGTCCCTGAGTGTCGTGGCCTCCAGATGGTGCAGCAGTCCTCAGTAAGTTACACCCATGTAACCAATTAACCTACTAACCCATACGTCTTTGGAATGTGGGAGGAAATCAGAGCACCCGGAGCAAACTAACAGAGAGAATGTACAAACTCCTCACAGACAGCAGTGAAAATTGAAATTGGGTCATTGGCTCTGTAATAGCATTATGACAACTGCTGCACTACCATGCTGTCCCATTCTCCTGCCTTCACACAAGCTCTTACCAATCAAGTACCTATCAACCTCTGTTTTAAATATACCCAGTGACTTGGCCTCCACAGCTGTCTGTGGCAACAGATTCACCACTCTATGGCTAATGAAATTCCTCCTCTAAACTGGTAACATGTTAATTAGTTTTGAAGGAGAAAAGCCTGAGGGAAAAATTTGGAGCTGAAGTTCCTAAGGCAGTCCTACTTTGAATTCAGTGGTGACAGGTAACTCTTGTGATGCTGCTGATGCCAGACTGTATAAGTCTCTGTTATTCCTTTAAGTTTATCTGATGTGTGAAGAGAGGAAGCCTGCTCCTTGGGCAACAGCTTGCTCTCCATATCATACTGCCCTGGCTTGCATATGTGGGCAGCAAGGACACAAACCTATCGTTGACTTTGACCAATGGTAGCCTCAGTTTTGAAGCAACACACACAAAATGCTTCATCAGGGTCTTTGCCCGAAACGTCGACAGCACTTCTCCCTATGGATGCTGTCTGGCCTGCTGCGTTCCAGCAGCATTTTGTGTGTGTTGCTTGAATTTCCAGCATCTTCAGATTTCCTCGTGTTTGCCTCAGTTTTGAAGGATCACTTCAAGTAGTTTTGAGTCTAAATACTCTTCTAAGCATTGCATCTTCTCAGTTACAGCAGTCAGCATGGGCTCCTGACAGATAACGCAGGAACACTGACCGTATGGGGTGGCATGGACGGGTAAATGCCTCCTTCCTGAGTGACAGCATTGCAGGCTCTTGGAGTTGCTGTCACTTCTTCAAGGTAATGGTTCAGGAACTCAATAATTTGTTAGAGAATGGTTTACTCGATTATTGTGAGATTTTGAACCTTTTTAATCCCCAGCCATGATGCAAGAGTCTGAATTCTTCTGAATCAGTCTAAGATTGCAGGAGGCAGAGGAGTAGCTACGTGATTGCTTCAAGTTGGTGGACTGAGCCGTGTTCAAGGACTCATCTGTTCGAGGATCTGAATGAGTATATCATGGTTGTCATGGACTTTATAAAAACAATTGTAGACAAGTGTGTCCCCCCAAAATCATTCAGAGTCTTCCCCAACCAGAAGCCCCAGATGAACCATGTGATCTGCAAACTGCTGAGGGTCAGATCATAGGCATTCAAGTCTGGTGACCAAAAAAGTTACAAGAGGTCCAGGTACAATGTGCAAAAAGACACATCACGGTGAAGTGACAATTCCGGACTGAACTTAAATTAATGAAGGATGCCCAACAGCTATGGCAGGAGGATGCTCATCACCTCTTACAAACTGAAATCAAGCGACATAGGTGACAACAGGGCTTGGCTTCCACATGAGCTCAATGCCTTCTATGCTCGCTTTGACAGTCAAAGCATGGACGAACCATCACAAACTCCCACAGCCCCTGATGATCCTGTGATTTCAGTCTCTGAGGCTGACAGGAGAGCATCCCTCAGGAGGGTGAACCCATGGAAAGCATTCGGACCAGATGGGGTACCTGGCTGAGTACTAAAGACCTGTGCTGATCAACTGGCAGGAGTGTTCATTGAGATCTTTAACCTCCTGCTTCAGCAGTCTGAGGAACCCACCTGCTTCAAACAGGCTTCAATTATACCGTTAACTAAGAATGTGGCAACCTGCCCAAATGACTATCGTCCAGTAACACTTATATCCACAGTGATGAATTGTTTTGAGAGGTTGGTGATGAAATATGTAAATTCCTGCCTGAGAAGCGACTTGGATCTACTCCAATTTGCCTACCAGCACAATATGTCTACAGAAGACGCCATTTCATTGGCTCTTCATTCAACCTTAGAACATCTGGACAGCAAAGATGCATACATCAGGATGCTCTTTATCAACTACAGCTCAGCATTCAATACTGTCATCCGCTCAAAACAATAAATTTTAAGACCTTGGCCTCAGCACCTCTGTGTGCAATCGGATCCTCAATATTCTCACTTGCAAACTCCAGTTAATTGAGATTGGTAACAGTATCTGCTCCACAGTCTACACCAGTACAGGTGCACCACAGGCTGTCAGCTTAGCCCCCTGCTCTACTCGCTTTACACTTATGACTGTGCGGCTAAGCACAGCTCCAATGCCACATTTAAGTTAGCTTATGACACCTCTTTTGTAGGCGGAATCAAGAGATGTTACTGAATCATCATATAGGAAGGAGATTGGCAATCTGGCTGAGTGGTGCCACAAAAGCAACCTCTTACTCAACGTCAGCAAGACCAAGGGGCTGCATATCGACTTCAGGAGGAGGAAACTGGACGTCCATGAGCAAGTTCTCATTGGAGGATAAGAGGTGGAGAGGGTTAGCAACTTTAAACTCTTCAATGCTATCATTTCACAGGACCTGTCCAGGGCACAGCATGTAAGTATAATTGCGAAGCAAGCATGGCTGTGCCTCTATTTCCTTAGGCATTTGTGAAGATTCGGCATGGTATCTAAAACATTGGCAACCTTCTATAGATGTGTGTAGGAGAGTACATTGACTGGCTGCATCACAGCCTGGTGTGGAAATACCAATGCCATTGAACGGAAAATCCTACAAAAAGTAGTGGATATAGCCCAGTCCATCACAGGTAAAGACCCCTCCCCATCACTGAGCACACCTACTGGGAGCACTGGCGCAGGAAAGCACCACCCAGCATCAGTGATCCCTACCACCCAGTTCCTGCTCTCTTCTCGCTGCTGCCATCAGGAAGGTGATACAGGAGCCTTAGGACCCACACCACCAGGTTCAGGAACAGTTATCACCCTTCAACCATCAGGCTTTGGAACCAGAGGGGATACCTTCACTCAATTTCACTTGCCCCATCATTGACATGTTCCTACAACCTATGGACTCACTTTCAAGGACTCTTCATCTCATGTTCTTATAATTTATTGCTGATTTACTTATTAATAGTAGTAGTAGCTGTATTAATTTTTTTCTGTTTGTACTTGCACAATTTGACGTACTTTGCACACTGGTTGTCTACCTGGTTGATGTGGTGTTTTATTGGTTCTATTATGGTTATTGGATTTATTGAGTATGCCTGCAAGAAAGTGAATTTCAGGTTTGTATGTGGTGACATATGCGTACTTGATAATAAAATTACTTTGATCTTTGAATTTCCATGAAAGCAGTCTCAGGTTTAAGACCCCACTGTTAAAAGACTACTGAATGGATCTCTTGTATGATAAGATGGCTTCTTCACTTCAGAATATACCTCATGATCTTGCACTATACTTTCTCATAATCTGCATTCTGTTGTTGTTTTATCTTAAACCACCTCAATGCACCATGTAATGACTTGATGTGTACGAACAATATGCCAGACAAGCTTTTCACTGTACCTGGGTACATGTGACATTTATAAACATTTTTAATTCCCCAGTCATTGCAACCTAAAGATATTGTGTGACTTAGCTTGTGTTGCCATAGGACATAAGAGCATTAAATTTAAACCCTTGTCTGCATGTGTATTTGAAATTACTGATAATTCTTGCTGAAGTGTGTCCATGAATTTGAATAATATTCACAGATTCAATTTGGCCAATTACTACCTTCTTGGGCAAAAACAAAGAGATAGTACAGGTTGTCAACACTGCTATTGAATAGCAATGCTCGCTGATGCTCTGACCATAAGACATACAGTAGCTGCAGAATTAAGCCATTCAGCCCATCGAGTCTGCTTTGCCATCTGTGGCAATGAATTGCTCAGATTCACCACTCTCTGGCTAAAGAAATTCCTCCTCTGCTCCCTTCTTAAAGGGATGTACTTGTATTCTGAAGCTGTGCCTTCTGTTCTTTGACTCGCCCACTACTGCAGTGGAATATTGGATATAATATGTATGGGACACAAATATTATGTCCAATACCTCTTCCTGTCCGACACATTTGTCCTGAACTGCTGTCACTTTTCATTCCATCTGAATGGATTTTAGTAACGTGTTACAGAACTCCCAGCAGAAATCACTGATGACCCTCAATTTTGTGCCTGTCAGAATTCAACTTCATTCTGCAGTCATATGGTGGAGAGAGGTGTTACCGCTGGCCCTTGGCTGTACTTGTGACCATCTGGTTGCTGGATGGCAATTTTGAAGTGTTCCTTGCCACACAGACTGCGATTATCAGCACATTTGTCCCCAGTAGCAAACCTATCAAGCTTGAATTAGTCCATGTCTGTCAGCTACAGAGGATACCAGAAGAGAAGACTTTTTTAAATATCATAGGTGCCAGGTAGCTTCTTCATCTTCTTTTAGGTTCACGAATAAACCGACTAGTTTTGGGTTTAGGTAAGCACTGCAGATTGTAGATCAACGCCTATGCCATTGTTAGCACCGTTAAATCTAAACTGACAGAGAATCACAAGCATACTGCCTTAGGTAATAAAACCAAAAGACATAGAAGCAAAATTAGGCCATTCAGCCCAGCAAGTTTGCTTAACCATTCAATCACAGCTGAGTGTTTTTCCTCCTCAACTCCATTCTCTTGCCTTCATCCCATAACCTTTGATGCCCTAGTTGATCAAGAACCTATCAACCTTCATTTTAAACATACACAATGACTTGGCCTCCACAACAGTTTGTAGCAATGAATTCTACAGAGTAACCATCCTTTGGCTAAAGAAATTCATCCTCATCTGTTCTAAAGGGACGTCTCTCTGTTCTGAAGCTGTGCCCTCTGGTCTTAGACTTCCCCGCAATACGAAACATCCTCTCCATATCCATTCTATGTAGACCTTTCAATATTCCATAGGATTCAACAGAATCCCCCCTCATTCTTCTAAACTCCAGCAAGTTTAGAATCCCCCCTCACTCTTCTAAACTCAGAGTTATCAAATGTTCTTCAAACATTAACCCTTCCATTCCTTGTGGAGATTTGTTCCGAGCAGTTGTGTAACAGAAGCCTCTCTGATCTGCAGCTGCTTCCAGAGAAGTAGACTGAGGAAAACGTCAACTGCTGCTGGAAGGTCAACAAATTGGTGAATAATGCTCTTTGGTCTGTCTAAAACCTGTTGGTTACCCAGTGCAACAAGATGTCCTTACACGAATGCTGCTGCCTGGCACATTTCTGGATGCAGGTGTGTGTGCTACTTAGATACACTTAAGCTCAGTGTAACCTAGGGAAAAGCACAATCCAAAACTCTACTAACATTGTTCACAGAGGGGTTGGGTTTTGTGTACCAGCTTCTCAAGCACTTGATTGTTGTTCAAAGAGACCACATGAGCAGTATCAGTCCTTTGTAAATACAATATATTGGATTACTGTCACAATGAAGGCATTGACTAGATGATAATATGAAAGGAAGAAATGTACCAAATGTATTTCTTGTATATATCTTAAATAAAGTTCATATATGTAAAATAAATTGCATACTAATGTGTGTTGAAGCTCAGATTCATTGTGGTGAGTGAATTGGTAAGAATGGAGTTTCTGGGTCTATTTGCGTAGCTTGGGTTTGAGAGTCTAAGTGCTGCACAGTAGGGTAACTGTTTGTGTAACATTATTGTAGTGCCAGTGACCTAGGTTCAATTCACAGGAGAATTGGTGGTGAATCCGTGGAAATTACTGCTACAGGCAGCTGTGGAAGCCACGTCACTGGGTGCGTTTAAGGCAGTGGTTGGTAGGTTCTTGATTAGTCAGGGCATGAAAGGTTATTGGGAAAAGGCAGGAGAATGAGATTGAGGGGGAAATGGATAAGCCATGATGAAATGGCAGAACAGATTCAATGGCCTGGTTCTGCTCCTATGTCATATTCCACTGCTATCTGTAAGGTGTTTGGGTGTTCTGCCTGAGAATATGAGGGTTTCCTCTGAGTGCTCTGGTTTCCAACCATATTCCAAAGATGTATGGGTTAGGGTTAGTAAGTTGTGGGCATGGTATACTGGTGCCAGAAGCATGGCAACACTTGCAGGCTGCCCCCAACACATTCTCAGACTGTTTTGGTCTTTGATGTGCAAGATGTATTTCACTGTGTTTTGATGTTTCAATGTATGTGGGACAAATAATTATGATCTCTCTATTCTGAATAGAGGAGCCGGTTGTCTTATCTACAGGTTCACTATGAATTGTTTTTGTGCTAGTTCCCTCATTATGAGAGATGAGCCCTTACTTTTATGGAAAGTGAAGTTTGAGCTCAGGTTTAATTGTCATTCAACCATGCATCTGAATACTGGAAAATGAAAAAGCATTGAATACAGATATTGAAGATTTGTCAAAATTGCTCAGGTGTGCACATCTCTAAATAATTTAGCCACATCAAAGTAAGGACTGAATATATTGGAATACCGAGCCTTTGCAAAAGGTTTGAATATTTTTAATGTAATGCCCTGGTTAAGATTTTTACTGCTATGCTGTGAGTAAATTCATTTTAGTAGTTTTCTGTAAAAGCAATGTGCCCTGCTGGTATAGTGTTTTGGTTTTGGCTAAAGATAAAGGGCTATGTTGTGTCAGCCAATCAGGATGGTGAGATCAGGAGAAAGTTCTAGAGAGAGTTGGGTGGAAAGAGATTTGTGATGGACACTGGTGGGGCTCTTGGTCTTTTGGCGGGAGATTCAGAAAAGATCAGGAGAGACGCCCATAAGATTCAATCCACCGGGAAGATGCGATGCAAGAAGTGCTTCGTGACATGAAGAAGTCCAAGGTGGGAAGTTCTACCGGTGAGATGAACTCCAACGGTCATATGAACATTTAGACTGGTCTAACTATAAAGGGCCCTTTTATTTTTTTTCCTTTCTTTTCTTTCTCTTAGCAACTGTTTGATAAAGCTGAAATTGGTAAATATACTGTCTTTATAATTTTATGGTGGTGTATGATGTCATTCCTCGGTGGCCGGTAATTCTGTATAGGCAGTACTTACACAGCACTCGCTCAAATCCAGGTCCCGTTAATTGGAACATCTCAACTTGGACTGTTTGGTTGAAACCCAAATCATACCGACCCTAGATGTATATTGTTATAAAGGTGGCCTCACCGCTGAGTCACAGGGCTGGTAGCTATCGAGCCAAGTTTGCATACGAGAGGGTTACATATATTATCTGCAAAGCTCCCCTCAGTCAAGTTACAATTTACAGTGGAATACTGATTGCCTAAGAAAGATCTCCAACCACGCCCTGCTCCTTCATTGTTATCAAGAGGATATGGCCACAATCATCATAAGGAAACGTTGAGATGCATTTGACACGTGATGAGAAGAGAGGCCAGCTCCTTCATCAATACAGCACGTGATTGGACTCCTGAAGGGTGGAGGAAATGGAAGAGACCAGCCCAATTGGCGCCATACCATAGAGGCAGAAATGAAGACCCTGAACCACACCTGGGGCACGATAGAGAAGATGTCCAAGGACGGACAGAGATGGAAGACCATCATTGCTGTCCTAAACGTCAGCAGCATAACGGCTAGTAAGTAAGTAAGTCATGATTAAAAACCTGCCCTAATCCAATATCTTTAAAAATATATATAATTCAACTGCCAAGCTTGAAGCTTCTACGTTTCTGTGTTTTATTCCCTTTTCTGGTTTGCAGGTTAGCTGTTGCTGTGGCGTAGGTGCAAGGCATGCTCCGATGCAATGTCTTCCCTAGCAGACTGCAGAGACTTCCCACATATGGCTCTCTCATCAAATAGTCTCACTACTCCACATGCCAGAAGAATATTTAAATATATGTGAACATACCATCCTACAAATTACAACCAACTATTCAGTTGTCGAGTAAGCTCTTCTACCTAAGATCATGACTGATCTGACTGCAAGCTCAATTCCAATCCCTAATCACAACCACACAGTAACACAAATAAACACAACAAAACCAATAGCACAACCCTTATCAGTACTTCAGTATAGCAGCACTTTGTGCTACAATGAACTCTGTATTTTTTCTTCAAATCTGTTCTTTCCTGCATATTTTTGTATGATGTATATGTTATGTTTTTCTTGTGAATATTGTGCCTCTAATGCTGTATAATGCTGCTGGAGTTAAGTTTTTCATTGCACCTGCGCATGTAATCAAAGGAGGCACAAGGGACAGTCGTTCAGCACGCCCAGAATTCGAGCCTGGAGTTTGGGGTCCCATCATCAGCTTGTCTGGAGGTCAATACTGAAGACCAAATCCCAAGGGTCGATCGGAAGGCTGGAAGTTGAAGCCGGATGGCCGAAGCCCAGAGACTGGAGGCTGGAGATTGAAGGCCTGACCTGGAGTTGGAGGACTATCTGTGTGTGTGTGGGTGAGTGGGAGGGAGGGAGGGTGCTTGTTTTACTGTTGTTGTGTTGCTTCTTGTGTTCTGTGTTGTTCTGCCTAGCATGTGGGCATGCTATGCTGGCGCCAGAATGTATGGTGAACTTGTGGGCTGCCCTCGACACATCCTTGGGTGTGATAGTTGTTAATGCTAACAATGCATTTGACTGTACGTTTCTATGAACTTGATAAATAAATGAATCCGAATCTGACAATAAACCTGAGTTGGACTCTGATTCACATGAAGTCTTTCATTCCTTTGCTTGCCACGTAAATATCTAACTCTGGTTGAAAATATTCAAGTACTCCAATGCCCTTTGAGGAAGTGAGCTCTATGACTCAGAGCCTTCTGAAAAGAAAAAAATCCTAGTCTTAAATGAATGGCCCCTTATTTTTAAACATAACACTGAGTACAAGGTTCTTCAGTAGGCAAAAATACCCTCTTTACTACCAACCAGTTGAGAACCCCCAGGTTCCTATAAATTTTATTCTTTTGTTCTCCAGTGGATACAAGTCTAGCCTGACCAAAATTTTCTCTGTCTTAAAGACTCACTTTCGAGGACTCTTTGCAACTCCTGTTCTCAGTATTTTTTTTTCATCTGCCGTCTGTCTTCTTTTGCACATTAGTTGCTTGTCAGACTTTGCTTATGGATGGTTTGACACAGATTTTTTGGTATTGCTTTATTTTTCCTGTAAATGCCGAAAAGAAAATGAATTCCAAGGTAAGCCTATTCCTACATTGATAATAAATTGGACTTTGAACGTTTAAACTCCTGCTCTAGGATTGTGTGTATGCTCACAAATCATATCCCTAAGAATTCCCTCCAGTAACTTACCTATCACTAACTTGAGAATCACCGGTCTATAGTTTCCAGGATTATCCCTGGCTCTCTTCTTGAATTATGGAACAACGCTAGCTACTTTCCAGTTCACTAGGACCTCATCTATGGCTAGAGAGGACACCAAGACATTAGTCAAGGCCCCAGCAATCTCAATCCCTACCTCTGAATAAACGGGGGTCTATCCAATCAGGCCCTGTGGACGTATCCACCTTAAAGCTCTTTGAGAGCCTCAACACCACCTTCTCTTTCACCTCAAAATGCCCTAGCATATTAATATCCCTATCCCCCCACAACCTTTTCCTTGATGTAGAGTACTCATGTAGGACATTGTGTAGATCCTCCACATCCAAGCAATACGTAGTTTTGTTTTTGTAAAATTCTGTTATATTTCCTTTTTTCCTGTAAGCCAAACACAGAACATTACAGCACAGTAAGGCCCTAAAGCCCATAAAGTTGTGCCACTGAAAGGTTAGGGTTTATGAACATTTGGAAAACCATGGCCTAATTAGAGAGAGCCAACATGGCTTTGTGCAGGGCAAGTCTTATTTCACTAACTTGATTTAGTTTTTTGATGAGGTTATGGGGGTGACTGATGAAAGTGGAGCTGTGGATGTTGTCAATTTTAGTAAAGAATTTGGCAAAGTCCCTCATGGGAGGCTCATCCGGAAGATTAGTGAAATGGCCATTTAGATTCAGAACTGGCTTGCCCATAGAAGACAGGGGGCTGTTGTTGAAAGAACCTATTCTAGTTGGAGGTCTGTGACTAGTGATGCTCTGCAGGGATCTGTTACTGGTACCTCTGCTGTTTCTGATGTATATAAATAACCTCATGAAGTGTAGATGGGTGGGTTAGTAAGTTTGCAGATATTGCAAAGATTGGTGGTGATGTGGATAGCATAGAAGATTTTCAAAGAATGCAACAGGATATAGATCAGTTGCAGATATGGGCAGAGAAATGGCAGATGGAGTTTAACCTGGCCAAATATGAAGTGTTATACCTTGGTAGATAAAGTGCAAAGTCACATTGCAGAGGGATCTTGGGGTCCAAGTTCAGAGCTCCTTGAAAGTGACTACATAGGTTGACAGAGTGGTTAGGAAGACAAATGGCATGCTTGCCTGTATTAGTTGAGGCATTGAATCAGTTTTATTGTCACTTATTTATATCATGTGAAGTTTGTTGTTTTGCAGCAACAGTAGTGCAGACATAAAATTACTACATTACAAAAGAAATAAATTGTGCAAAAAATGAGGTAGTGTTCAAAGTATTTCAAAGTAAATTAGCTACTTTGTTAACAAAGTACATACTGTACATGTCACGGTATACTACCTGGCAATTCATTTTCTTGTGGGCATTCACAGTAAATGTAAAGAAACACAATAGAATCAATGAAAACCAACACACATGACAGAGAACAAACTGAAAATACAAAAGAAAAAAAAAACAAATTAATAATAATAATAGAAATAAATATCGAGAACATTAGATGGAGTCCTTGAAAGCGATTCCACAGATTGTGGGAACAGATCAGCGATGGGGTGAGTTAAGTTCATGGACCATGAAAAAGCCTGACGGCAGAGAGACATTGCTACAAGCAAATGAATCTCAAGGTAGTATTTGTTACTATATATGAGTACCTCCCATGGCCACTACCTCACTTTTTTAAATGTATATTTTCTGGGTTTTTTTTTGCAGTATTTAAATCTATTCAATATACGTATATACTTACTGTAATTGGTTTATTTCTTCTTTCTATATTATCACGTATTGCATTGAACTGCTGCTGCTAAGTTAACAAAGTACACTGCACATGCGGTGATAATAAATCTGGTTATGACTTGACAATAAATTAACTGTAACTTTGACACATAAGGACGAGTACTGATAAACAGGATTAGTACAGTAGTTGCTCCGGCCGGAGTCGTGGAGCCGGAGAGGGGAAGCACCAGCAGCCACAGCCGCTCCACGGCAGCGCCTGCCTGGGCGGGATCCCCACACCCGCCCCGGAAGTGGCGGCTCGTTACCAGGGTGAAAGGTCGCCGGCGGCCGACGCGTTTGCGGAGCAGCTATGGAGGTCGGCGGAAAAGGTAATTTGAAGGGCCTGGCTCTGCAGCCGTGGGTGGATCAGGTCTCCTACTTCCTGTTATCACTGGTTTCAGCGGCTTAGGGGAGGCGGTGACGTGGGCTGCCGGTGGTCTCACGTCGCCCATGTGGCCGTTTATCTTGCTGCTCCACTCCACTGCAACTGAAGGTTGGACCTTCAAAGTAGTCTCACAAAGTTTTCTGCTGGGGGTCTGCACCCAACTTTGTTGTGAATGGTAGTAGGACACCAACACGGATCAAGAATTTAATTTTGATCAGAGCTGGTGTCACTTCTTTCTTCAGGAAGGGAAAGAGAAAAAAAACAATTATAGGCCAGTTAGGCTGACATTAGTGGTCGAGAAGATGTTGAAGTCGATTGTTAAGGATGTGTTCTGATGAAGGGTCTCTGCCTGAAACGTGGACAGTTTTCCACAGATTCTACCTGGCCTGCTGAGTTCACCCAGCATATTGTGTGTGTTGCTTGGATTTCTAGTATCTGTAGATTTTCCTCTTTTTTTATTAAGGATGTGGTTTTGGGGTACTTGTGGGGTGGGCACATGATAAAATAGGCCATTGTCGGCATGGTTTCTTTAAGGGCAAATCTTGCCTGACAAATTTGTTGGAATTGTTTGAGGAAATAACAAGCAGGATAGACAAAGGAGAATCAGCGGGCCAAATAGCCTAATGATGCTCTTATATCCTATGGTCTTAGTTTACCTGGAGAAATCATAAGGCCCCTGGTCTTACATAATTTGTAAGTTGTATCTTAAGATATCCAAAACACTTCTCTTTCACTCTACCACTACTGTGCAGAAGGAAAACCACTCACTGTGCCAAAGAATTCTGAACTTTTTGATCCTTTGCATGGAGTTAGATCAGAATTGTACAAGATGTTGGATTTGGAGTATTATATGCAGTTCTTGTCACTTCCCTACAGGAGAAATATAAATAAGATTGAAGGAGTACAGAGAAATTTTACAAAGATGTTGGCAAAGCTTGAGGACCGGGGATATAGGGAAAGAATGAATAGGTTGGGACTTTATTTCCTAGAGTGCAGGAGAATGAGGTGAGATTTGATGGAGGGATACAAAATTATGGGGAGTGTAAATCAGGTAAGGTTGGGTTGGGTGAGACTAGAAGTAGAGGTCATGGGTTAAAGGTGAAAGGTGAAGTGTTTAAAAGGAACAATGAGGGGTACTTGAAATACAATGTTGGAAAATGCATAGTCATGCACTTTGGTAGAAGAAGTAAATGTATGGACTATTTTCAAGACGGGGAGAAAATCCTGGAGTCTGAGATGTAGAGGGATTTGGGAGTCCTTGTGCAGAACACCCTGATGGTTAACTTGCAGGATGAGTCAGTGGTGAGGAAGGCAAATGTCATGTTAGCATTCATTTCAAGAGGTCTAGAGTACAAGAGCAAGAATGTGATGCTGAGGCTTTATAAGGCACTGGTGAGGCCCCACCTTGAGTATTGTGAACAGTTTTAGGCCCCTCATAGAAAAGATGTGCTGGCATTGGAGAAGGTCCTGAGGAAGTTCACACGAATGATTCCAGGAATGAAAGTTATCATACGAGGAACGTTTGATGTCTCTGGGTCTGTACTCACTGGAATTCAGAAGGGGGGGAGAATCTCATTGAAACCTTTTGAATGTTGAAAAGCCTAGACAGAGTAGACGTGGAAAGGATGTTTCCCATGGTGGGAGAGTCTAGGACAAGAGGGCACAGCCTCAGGATAGAGGGGCGTTCTTTCAAAACAGAGATGCGCAGAAATTTCTATAGCCAAAGGGGGGTGAATTTGTGGAATTTGTTGCCACGTGCAGCTGTGGCAGATAGGTCTATTTAAGGCAAAGATGGATAGATTCTTGATTGGACACGGTATCAAAGGTTACAGGGAGAAGGCTGGTAACTGGGGTTGAGGAGCAGATAACGAAAAAAGGATCAGCCATGATTGAATGGTGGAGCAGACTTGATGGGCCAGGTGGCCTAATTCTGCTTCTATGCCTTTTGGTCTACTTCTTCACTCAGAGAGTGGTGAGAATGTAGAATAAGATGCCAGAGAAATTTGGATAGGTACATGGAAGCGGTATGGAAGGCTATGGTGGGCGCATGTCAATGGGACTAGGCAGATTAATAGTTTGGCACATACTTGATGGGCCAAAGGGCCTATTTCTGTGCGCAGGACTGGTCAGCAACTGTCAGCAGGCTGGATGGAGAGCGAGGTGCCTCCTAAATGAGGTTGGATGTAGGGGATTCGCAGCCCGTTCCTTAGCCAGAGCCTTCAGCAATTTGGGCATCGAGGGAGAGAGGAAGAGGAGAGCCATCCACAGTACCACCGATGTGGCAGAGAGGGCCTCAAGATGGCTGTGACTCAAAAGAGCCATGGAGTCAGAAGTAGCTACAGACAGACATACTTTATTGATCCCGAGGGAAATTGGGTTTCCTTACAGCCACACCAACCAAGAATAGTGAAGAAATATAGCAATATAAAACCATAATTTTCATTAACAGAAACACTGCAGATTCAGATCTCTGCTGCTGGGTCCTAATGTCCACCGCACTGAGACAGGTTAAATAAGGTCTTGGGTTCCGCTGGGTCCTAAGGTCCACTGCATTGATATAGGTTGAATAAGGGACTTGAGTATCCACGAATTTTGGTATCCGCGAGGGGTCCTGCAACCAATCCCTCGCGGATAAGGAGGGCTGACTGTACATATATGTTACCAAGTGCAACCCTGAGATTCATTTTCTTGTGGGCATACTCAATAAATCGATAATAGAATAATAACTATAATAGAATCAATGAAATACTGCATCAACTGGATGTTCAACCAGTGTGCAAAAGCATATTGTATAATTAAATATACTTTTTGTCATTGGTGGTTATATACTGGACACTGAACTGCAATTTGTTTTACTTGGGGCTGTTTCAAATATCTGTTTTTACACACATGCTTATAACCATTAAGAATGACATTATTGTGTTAGATTCCAGGAATCAACGTTTTTTAATTATTTCATTTTATATATCTGTTGGATAGATTAACACAGGTGAAAATTTCATGTGCTTCTGCAAACTACATTTAATGATTGTCACATTGCAGAGGAACAAAGATAAAAGAGATTCAACAGATTGATCAATAACAGGATTGAATAATGACCAAACTACCGTGTCAGATCAATTGTGAGAATGTGGCAAGTGCGCATGTGGCCAATCACCATGTATTACAAGAAGATATTTTGAATTAAAAATGGTATACAGGTGATGCAGACACATTATAGGGGGAAAACTGCAGAGAAATTGAGAATAAAGATGTTGGGAAAAGATACTTGTATGAACTAAGCAGTGAGAAAACTCAGAGCAATAAAAAGAAAAATGAACAGTAGTTTTTCCATTCTGTTCTGAAAATGTAAATGATGCTGGGGAGGTTCCTTGGAATTAGTTTTTAATGTGTTAGTGCTTGCAGCTTGACTCAGGATAGATATTCTAGACTATTGGCTTTGTATTGGTGAAAGAATAGTGACAGATGTTCAAGTTGGAGTACTCATACTGTCTTGTTCTCTGTATTTCATAAAATATTAAAGGAGGGTGCCCACTTAAAAGCCCCTGTGTGTCAACCCTGTGCCACTCCCAACATCAAGGCAATCTCAAGCAAATGTTCAAGACCCTTTGGCACGAGAGTTATAAACATCTTATCCTGTGTTTTTTGATTTTGATTAACTGGACCTGTCCAGTGACTGCTGTGAAAGGGCAGCTGACGACAAGGGCAAGACCTTGTGACAGCATGGAAAAACAGCTGACAGGAGGGAATCGACCCCAATGGGGCTGACATGGGCTAGCTACCCATGGTGGCAGTCCTCAATGCTGTCTCAGCATGTTGGAGACAGCCATTAATGGCTATGAAAAAGGAAGATGCCCCTAGAGCCTGCAAGATATCTCAATGACTGATAACATGGCTACAGACTTCGTAATGGAATCTACTGTGAATAAAAAGAGTATTGCACAAGGGATCACCAAAACACCAGCAGCAGTAGTGGGACACAGCGTCAGGTGTTCATGTGTGGGTGAGAGAAAGTAACATCAGAAAAGGGGTCGAAGATCCATCAAGGGAGGAAAGGAAAGGGTGCTTGAGTGAGCAGCCTTGCATTGACCTGTACCTCTTGCGAAGTCAATCAACTAATTCAAGTGAAGCACAGTGGCCGGACACAAACCAAAGTTCACAGAGCATTAGCACTCCTGTCATTGAGGAGGTTAGCATAGAAATCCTAGCTTAGGGTCCCACCCAACCACCAACATCTCTAAGGAGAGAAAGATCAAAGGGCACAGACCACTTGAGAAGTAGCCCAAAGCTGCTGAAAAGAAACTTTGGGAAACCATCAACAAGTTTTGGAGCAATTAAATGGAAAAGAAGTTGGATACAATGGGACACATCATCTATTGCCATGGGGAAGAGCATTTTGGAGTTAGCGCAAGGAAGAGTGGAAAGACATCATCACCACCAATAAAGTCCAGGAGGCAGCAGCAGATAGTGCGATTGGTTTGAGAAAGAAGACAGCTGAGGAAACAATGGAAGAAAGCACCAGATAGTGAGGGGGAACGCCTCAACCAAATTCAAGCGGTCATTAAGAGCCAGCTGACACAGTTACGAAGAGTTGAGAACCTAAGGAAGCTGTGCAGAAAGAAAGAAAAAAAAAGAACACAGTTCTATAGACTTTAAAATTCATTAAAGATCTTTCCACACTGGGGAAAAAAGTGAAACTGAAAATGTCAAAACAGGAACTGGAAGAGCACCTGGAAAAGATTCAAACTGACTTGAAAAGGCAAGAACATATGATAATTCAATCCGACATCCCGCCAATTCAGCCCCCCACCTACCACCTGGATTCTAACCCATCAAAATGAAGAGAAGTGGAGAAGGCAGTCTGATGAGCAAGAATGGCATCTGCTCCAGGCATTATGGAGTACCATCTAGGCTTTATAAGAACTCAAGGGACGTCTTGAGGTTTCTCTGGGGGCTTATGAGGGTGGTGTGGCAGAGGTGAATAATACCCAAAGCGTGGCGAAGGACTGGCGGTGTCCTGATTCCAAAAGATAAGGATGCAGAAAACATCAGTCTGTCTTAACCAATCTGCCTTCTGAACGTCAAAGGGAAAGTCTTCTTCACTGTAATAGCACAGAGGCAGGCCAGCTACCTGGTGAGAAACAAGTACATTGATGCATCTGTACAGAAAGCAGGAATTCCAGGGTTCTTCAGGTGTTTGGAACATACAAGTATGAAATGGCACCAGATCCAAGCAGCTAGGAAGGACAAAAGAAATTTCTATGTGATCTTCCTGGACCTCGCCAATGCATTCAGCTCAATTCTCCATGCACTCCTCTGGGAAGCATTTGACTTCATCCAGATAGCAGAGCCCATCACAACACTGGTGAAGTTGTACTTTCAAGACCTACAATTTTGCTTCACAACAGCAGATTTTACCACAACAAGGCAGAGATTGGAAGTTCTTTATTATGTTACGAATGTGCCACAACTCTGAGGGGCCAAAGGATACAAAGTCGCCCCCTCCTTTTTGAGAATCGCAAGATCGCTATTAATTCGGGTCTGGGACCCAGGAAATGAGAGAGAATCCACAAGGTTTGGAATGTGTCCTGGCCTCAGCGAAACAAAGCCACTGATAACGGCCATTGTCTCTTGGAGACGGAATTGTGTATTGAGTACTGTACTATTCATTGAAGCCCATCGGGGATGACCAGAGTGGGCTGGTTGAGGGATTGCATCATCCCAACCTGATTGACATCTGAGACCCCGTGAGTAAGGATAAAAGAGGGTCTGGGGAACAACCCCTTTAGACGCACCAGGAGAAACGCTGGAAATCCAGTGACAGCGTTTTATAGCGAACGCCGGTGAGGGCTTGTGTGCGTCCTCCCTTGCCAGGGGGCGGGCTCATCACGGAAGAACGGCTTAGCTAAAGAAGAGGCCACAAGTGAATGGCCACACCAACGAGACTCCGACGGATCGAAATCATAAAAGGAATCGCCAAGTTTTTCTCCCAAAACTCTCTCTCTCTCCAACCATTGAAAACTCAGCGGTCCCCAAAGGCTGCAGCCTGCATGAACTGAGTGACTTTTATATTTCCATCGGACAATACATTATCCCCTAGACAACGATAGAGCTTATTTCTTATTGATTATTATTATACCCGCACTTTTAGATTTAGTATTGACGACGTATATTATCTGTATATTTGCATTGACATTTTTTGTGTATTTTTACTAATAAATACTGTTAAAAATAGAACCATCAGACTTCAACGGACCTCTCTATCTTTGCTGGTAAGTGACCCAGTTACGGGGTTCATAACAATTAGTGATGACTCAATTCCAACAGTGTCTGAAAAGCCTAGGTAGATGGTACAACACCAGCCTCACAGACAAAGAGCAAGTGCAGAAACTAAAGGAGCTCTTCACCAATGGCCTGGATAACATCAACAAGACCATGCTACCTGGAAAACTGAAGCTCTGCTGCTTACAGTTTGGACTCCTACCCCAGGTGATCTGGACACTCACTGTCTAAGAGGTTTCACTAACAACTGTGAAGAAGTTCAAGCAAACCATCACGTTGTTCGTAAAGAAGTGGCTCAGTGTCCTGAGGTGTATCAGTAACATCAGTCTATGGTAAAGGAATCCTCAAACTACCTTTCACTGGCCTTACAGAGGAATTCAAGTGTTCTAAGGTGCCTCCACGATGACACTCAAAGACTCTTGTGACAAGGCCGTCCGTAATGCTTTTTTTGAGACTTAGCAACGTTATCAAAGTGAGTATAATCTGTTGTTGTGGTACAGCATGTCCTATGCTAAATAAGATGTGTTTCACCCAACATGCAGGGAGAGAAAGTTGAGTCCATTGCCAAGAATACTGATGAATGAAATATTTTGGTGATGTACAATCTTAGTACTTCTTGCGATTGTACCCATCCAGGCAAATGATCAAGATCCTTTCAGATGCTAACATAGGCATTGTAGTTCACAGATGGGTTGATGAATCAGATTTTCATCTTCTTCCTTAATGTTTGATACCAGATACCTTCAGTGCTACCACAATGCTAGATTGTGTTCATTCTCTCACACGGCCATGACCTGTATTCTTCACCTAATATCAAAATCAGAATCAGGTTTATTATCACTGGCATGTGATGTAAAATTTGTTAATGTAGCAGCAGCAGTTCAATGTAATATGTAATCTAGCAGAGAAAAGATAATAAATAAAATAAAAATAATAATAATAAATAAACAAGTAAATCGATTACAGTATACGTATATTGAAAAGATTTTTAAAAAACGTGCAAAAACAGAAGTACTGTATATTTTTTTTAAAAAGTGAGGTAGTGTCCAAAGATTCAATGTCCATTTAGGAATCGGATGACAGAGGGGAAGAAGCTGTTCCTGAATCACTGAGTGTGTGCCTTCAGGCTTCTGTACTTCCTACCTGATGGTAGCAGTGTGAAAAGGGTATGCCCTGGGTGTTGGAGATCCTTAATAATGGACACTGCCTTTCTGAGACACCGTTCCTTGAAGATGTCCTGGATATTTTGTAGGCTAGTACCCAACATGGAGCTGACTAGATTTACAACCTTATGCAGCTTCTTTTGGTCTTGTGCAGTAGCCCCTCCATACCAGACAGTGATGCAGCTTGTCAGAATGCTCTCCACAGTACAACAATAGAAGTGTTTGAGTGTATTTATTGACATGCCAAATCTCTTCAAACTCCTAATAAAGTATAACCGCTGTCTTGCCTACTTTATAACTGCATCGATATGTTAGGACCAGGTTAGGTCCTCAGAGATCTTGACACCAGGAACTTGAAACTGCTCACTCTCTCCACTTCTGATCCCTCTATGAAGGTTGGTATGTGTTCCTTCGTCTCACCCTCCCTGAAGTCCACAATCGGCTCTTTCGTCTTACTGACATTGAGTGCCAGGTTGTTGCTGTGGCACCACTCCACTAGTTGGCATATCTTGCTCTTGTATGCCCTCTCGTCACCATCTGAGATTCTACCAACAATGGTTGTATCATCAGCAAATTTATAGATGGTATTTGAGCTATGCCTAGCCATACAGTCTTGTGTATATAGAGAGTAGAGCAGTGGGCTAGGCACAAACCACTGAGGTGCACCAGTGTTGATACTTATATGTCACTATGTATATGTGACAAATAAAGCTAATCTTTAGATCTTGATTTAGTAAACCATGAACTTTGTGCTGGGTTTGAAGTTTTGATTTTGAATCAAGCAAACTCTAAACAGGAGTAGCTCAAGATATTATAAATGTGACCATTCTTTGTTCATAAAGCATGGAAAAGTTAATTTAGTATGTTGCTTTGAATTGGTGGGCTGGACTGTGTTCAGGGAGTCATCTTTGCATCTGGATGAGTGTACCATAGTTGTCACTGACTTCATGAAAATGTGTGGATGAGCGTGTGCCTACAAAAACTTACAATACATCCCCAAAACAAAAGCCGTGGATGAACCAGGAGGTTCATGGTCGGCTGAGGGCTGTGGCATTTAAGTCTGGCGATCCAAGCCTGTATAAGAAAACTAGGTCTGACTTGTGGAGGGCTATTTCAAGAACCCAGAAACAATTCCGGGAAAATAGAGGTGACATTGGATGCACGTCAACTCTGACAAGATTTGCAGGTCATTACTTCCTACAAAGTAAAACCCAACATCATGAATGACGGTGATGCTTCACTACCAGACAAGCTCAACACCTTTTATGCTCACTTTGAAAGGGAGAGTAAAACCACAGCTATGAGGATCCCTGCAGCATCCAATGACCCTATGCTCTCTGTCTTGGAAACCGAAGTCAGGCTGTCTTACAAGAGGGTGAAGCCTCTTGGGTAGCAGGGCCTGATGGAGTACCTGGTAAGGCTCTGAAACCCTGTGCCAACCAACTGGAGCGAGTATTCAAAGATATCTTCAGTCTCTGACTGCTATAGTCAGAAGTTCCTATCAGCTTCAAAAGGGCAGCAATTATACCTGAGGAGCAGCCTCAATGACTTGTCCAGTAGCACTCTCATCTACGGTGATGAAATGCTTTGGTCGTAGTTAGAATCAACACCTGTCTCAGGAAGGACATGGACCCACTGCAATTTGCCTATTGCCACAATAGGTCTACAACAGACATGATCTGAATGGGTCTCCATGCAGTCTTGGATCACCCAAACAATACAAATACCTATAGCTCAGCAGTTAACACCATCGTTCCTACAGTCCTGATCGAAAAGCTACAGAACCTAGTCCTCTGTACCACCCTCTGCAACTGGATCCACTACTACTTAACTGGAAGACCATAATCTGTGCAGATTGGAAATAACATCTTCACCTCACTGACAATCAACACTGGTGCTCCACGGGGATGTGTGCTTAGCCTACTACTCTGTCTTTACATGTATGACTGCATGGCTATGCATAGCTCAAATACCATCTATAAATTTGCTGATGATACACCCGTTGTTAGTAGGATTTCAGGTGGTGACAAAAGGGTGTACAGGTGCGAGATATACCAGTTGAATGCTGTTGGAGGAACAACCTTGCACTCGGCATCAGCAAGACCAAAGAACTGATTGTGGACTTCAGAAAGGGTAAGACGAGAGAACACAAACCTAAAGGGATTAGAAGCGGAGAGAGTGAACAATTTCAAGTTCCTGAGTGTCAATATCTCTAAGGATCTAACTTGGATGATGCAACATATTGATGCCACCTAAACAAGGCAATACAGTGGCTATATTTCATTAGGAGTTTGAGAAGATTTGGTTTGTCAACTAAAGCACTTGAAAATGTCTACAAATGTACCATGAAGAGCATTTTGACTGGCTGCATCACTGTCTGATATTGGTGGGGGGGGGGGGGGGGGCGGGTGTGCTACAGCACAAGATCAATTTAAGTTGCAGAAACGTGTAAAATTAGTCAGCTCCATCATGGGTATTAGCCTCTTCAAGCAGTGGTGCCTTAGGAAGGCAGTGTTCATTATTAAGGATCCCCATCACCCAGGACATGCCCTCTTCATACCATCGGGAAAGAGGTATAGAAGCCTGAAGGCACACAGTTAGCAATTCAGGGACAGCTTCTTCCTCTCTGCCATCCAATTTCTAAATGGACATTGAACCATGAACACTAATGTAGCTCAGTTTCTTTCTCTATTTTTATTTATCATGTACTCCTGCCATAAAGTTAATAAATTTCATGACATATTCCAGTGATACTAAATCTGATACTAATTCTGTAAGGGTTTTCAGGTTTTGTAATAGCAAGTAGTAATAATCCATATATAATTACTGAAGTTGTTACAAGGCACCTTTCAACCTAGAGTTCAAATTCAGACCTTTTGATTGTTCAAATTTTGTTCTTGGCTCTAAGCCCTCATTATATTTCATTTTCTATCCTCATTCAATAATAGGCAGATAAAATATATTTTAATGGAGTTTGGAAAAGGCAACATGTCCTGTCATTTCCATTTCTATCCTTAGGCTTACAAATTATCCATATTCTATTGATAGTTTGCACCATTTAGGAACATTTGAAATGTTTAAAAACAAATTATAAAGAACTTTTTAGTATCAACATGCTTGTCAGGTTTAATCAAGCACTGAATCCAAGTGCTAATGTTGAGAGCTTCAGCAAGGTCCAGTTTCATCACTGGATTTCATGAGTCCATTGGTGAAGAATGTTGAAAGCTATGACACCAATTGTTAATGGGTAAACAGGTGTCCCCCCCCCCCCCCCCCGTCTTTCGAATGTTCGCTTTACGACACCTCGCTGTTACAAAAGACCTACATTGGTTACCTATTTTCACTAACAGATGGTGTTTTCACTGTTACGATAAAAAGGCAGCGTGCATCCCGAGCCAAGCTCCTCCCCCGAAACTGCATTCTAGCCGGCATTGCTTAAACACGTGCCTGTGAGCATCTGTGCTTTATGTCGATTTATTTTGTGCATCTGTTAGCAAGATGAATTCTAAGGTATCGGAAAAGCCTAAAAGAGCACGTAAGGGTGTTACACTTAGCGTAAAACTAGACATAATTAATCGTTTTGATCGTGGTGAAAGAAGTAAGGACATAGTGAATTTGGCTAAGGAGGCTGGGTTTGTGGAAGTTGACGAAGATGATGTTGAAGCGGTTTTGGCATCCCATGCCCAAGAACTGACAGATGAAGAGCTGAGGAAGAGGAAAGGATAACAATTGAAACCGAACACAGTAGCAAACGGCCTGAAAGTGAAGTCGTCCAGGAACTGAACGTAAAGCAATTGCATTAGATTTTCGCTGTGATTGACAACACTGCAATGATTTCAGAAAAGTATGACTTTAATTTTGAAAGGATACGTAGGTTTAGGGCATATTTGCAGGATGGTTTGAGTGCTTACAAAGAACTGTATGATAGAAAAATGCGCGAGGCCAATTTTCAAGCCTTCCACATCAGCCACAGCAGATGACGAACCTCGACCTTCGACATCGAGGCAGGTAGACATAGAAGAAGGTGACCTGCCTGCCCTGATGGAAACAGACGATGATAAGATGACACCCCAGTGTCCCACCACCCCAACCTCCGACAACTCTGCCTAACATACCATCATCATCAGTGTGCTTGTTGTCTTCCCGATTCCAGTAAGCGAAACGACACTGTTTCTGCCGAGAGCGCTTGCGCCGAGTGTTTTTGCCGCGAGTGCTGCCGAGAGCGCTTGCGTGAGATTTTCGCTGCGGTGGACAGTGCTGCAGTAATTGCAGAAAAGTATTCCTACTTTATATAGGCTGTGTATTTATCAGATCATTCCTGCTTTTACTATATATTACTATTAGGTTTTGTGTGTTATTTGGCATGACTTGGTAGGTTATTTTTTGGGTCTGCGAATGCTCACAAATTTTTCCCATATAAATAAATGGTAATTGCTTCTTCACTTTACGACATTCCGGCTTACGAACCGTTTCATAGGAACGGTCTACCTTTGAATAGCGGAGTAAACCTGTATTTGGTTACTCTGTAGGACCACACGTGTATTGAAGTCCTGGACCTGCTGGCATTTATTAGCAAACTCTCATACAAAGTCTGCTTTTTAGCCTACATTTATGTTAGTGGATCACTCCATTAAGGAGACAAGGAGCTTAATTATTATATTTCAATTAAGAATTGAAACTTCCTAGGTGTTATTGAGATCCATTCAACTTTTTATTATTTGCTGTTAGTAAATACAGAAATCTTATTGCACTTTAGAACCAGAGTCATGTTTATTATTACTGACATGTCATGAAATCTGTTGTTTTGTAGCAGCAGTTCGGTGCAAGACATAAAAATTACTATAAGTTACAATAAAAATAAATAGTGCAAAAAGAGGAATAGTGAGGTAGTATTCATGGACCATTCAGAAAATCTGATGGCAGCTGTTCCTGAAATATTGAATGTGCAAATTCAAGCTCCTATAACTCCCCCAGTCTTAAATATTTTCTTTTGAGACATTTAAAAAGAAGATAATAAATCTGAGGGATTTAAATATGTTTTAGTTCATATGAGAAACATTCTTTAACTTCCCTTTGCTTTTAAGAGCAGGTTTACTATTGTTTTTAAAAGCAAGTTTCCTCTGTTAGAAATTAGAGTTTCTAGCAAATGCTGAGAAATGGTTGAATAAATTATGAACATTTTACATTTCTTCCTTTGCACTTTCTTTTCCAAGGAAGAGTGTTGTCGTGAAGATTCATAGAAAGCTAGTGTTTGATTAACTTAATGCAAGAGAAAGAATATTCTTCCTTCTGAAATCTGGTGTGCTGGGAAAGTGACAGTTTGATGCAAAGCCAGATAATTAAATGTCAAGAAAAGCCACAGGAAGCTGTCTATATTTAACAATATATTTTCTTGTGTGCAGGCTTACAAATGTGGTTAAATGACTTATTGTTGTGTTCCAAGTTTTTACTATGTTTGGTAGCATCTAGCACATTTGTGAGACACTCCCTTTATTTGATATGCTGGATGCTCTAGATAGATAGATAGATAGATAGATAGATACTTTATTCATCCCCATGGGGAAATTCAACTTTTTTTCCAATGTCCCATACACTTGTTGTAGCAAAACTAATTACATACAATACTTAACTCAGTAAAAAATATGATATGCATCTAAATCACTATCTCAAAAAGCATTAATAATAGCTTTTAAAAAGTTCTTAAGTCCTGGCGGTTGAATTGTAAAGCCTAATGGCATTGGGGAGTATTGACCTCTTCATCCTGTCTGAGGAGCATTGCATCGATAGTAACCTGTCGCTGAAACTGCTTCTCTGTCTCTGGATGGTGCTATGTAGAGGATGTTCAGAGTTATCCATAATTGACCGTAGCCTACTCAGCGCCCTTCGCTCAGCTATCGATGTTAAACTCTCCAGTACTTTGCCCACGACAGAGCCCGCCTTCCTTACCAGCTTATTAAGACGTGAGGCGTCCCTCTTCTTAATGCTTCTTCCCCAACACGCCACCACGAAGAAGAGGGCGCTCTCCACAACTGACCTATAGAACATCTTCAGCATCTCACTACAGACATTGAATGACGCCAACCTTCTAAGGAAGTACAGTCGACTCTGTGCCTTCCTGCACAAGGCATCTGTGTTGGCAGTCCAGTCTAGCTTCTCGTCTAACTGTACTCCCAGATACTTGTAGGTCTTAACCTGCTCCACACATTCTCCATTAATGATCACTGGCTCCATATGAGGCCTAGATCTCCTAAAGTCAACCACCATCTCCTTGGTCTTGGTGATATTGAGACGCAGGTAGTTTGAGTTGCACCATATCACAAAGTCCTGTATCAGTTTCCTATACTCCTCCTCCTGTCCATTCCTGACACACCCCACTATGGCTGTGTCATCAGCGAACTTCTGCACATGGCAGGACTCCGAGTTATATTGGAAGTCCGATGTGTACAGGGTGAACAGGACCGGAGAGAGCACGGTCCCCTGCGGCGCTCCTGTGCTGCTGACCACCGTGTCAGACCTACAGTCTCCCAACCGCACATACTGAGGTCTATCTGTCAAGTAGTCCACTATCCAATCCACCATGTGAGAGTCTACTCCCATCTCCGTTAGTTTGTGCCTTAAGATCTTGGGCTGGATGGTGTTAAAGGCACTAGAGAAGTCAAGGAATGTAATCCTCACAGCACAACTGGCCCCATCTAGGTGAGAGAGTGATTTGTGCAGCAAATACGTGATAGCATCCTCCACTCCCACCTTCTCCTTATACGCAAACTGAAGAGGATCCTGGGCGTGCCTGGTTTGTGGCCTCAGATTCTGTATTATCAGTCGCTCCATGGTCTTCATCACGTGCGACGTCAAGGCAACAGGTCTGAAGTCATTCAACTCCTTTGGTTGTGGTTTCTTCGGTACCGGGACAATACAGGATGTTTTCCACTGTCTGGGTACTCTTCTCTGCTCCAGGCTCATGTTGAAGATACGCTGTAGTGGTTCTCCCAGCTCAGTCGCACAGGCCCTCAGTAATCGTGGGGAAACTCCATCCGGTCCAGCCGCCTTGCTGGTACAGATCTTCCTCAGTTGACCTTCCACCTGTGCAGCCGTAATCCTGGGCGTGGGCAAGGTCTCCTGTGAGTGGCTATTTTCCTGTGAGGGAAGTAAGCCTGGTGTGGATTTCTGCGGTGAGGATGAGATTGAGCTGTCGAACCTGTTGAAGAAGTTGTTCAGCTGGTTCGCTTTCTCCACATCTCCACTTATGTTCGCCCCCCGCTTTGCACCGCATCTGGTGATGATCTTCATCCCATCCCACACCTCCTTCATGCTTTTTTTCTGCAGCTTTTGTTCTAGCTTCCTCCTATGCTGCTCCTTTGCCCCCCTTATCTGTACTCTGAGTTCCTTCTGAACTCTTTTAAGCTCCAACCGATCACCATCTTTAAAGGCCCTCTTCTTCTGGTTTAGGAGGCCTTTGATGTGACTAGTGATCCAGGGCTTATTATTGGGATAGCAGCTGACATTGATGGTTGCAATATTCGATTGACCATCGATCACTGCTTCAGGATCATTAGATAATGTAGTGAGATTAAGATGTTCTTGTATGATACAGTATTTAACCTTTGCTGATTATTATATTTAAGGATTTAAGTGTTAAGTAGCATTACTGTATTTGAGGACTTAAATTTTGAGTAGCAAGGACTGACTTGCATAATGTTAGCTGAGTGACTTGATACGAAGAATCAGAATGAAGTTCGTCATCACTGACATATAGAGTCATAGAACAATGCAGCACGTGTTGGGCCCTTCAGCCCACTGAGTCTGTGCTGACCATGATGCCCACATAGTTAGTCCCAATTTCCTGTGTTCAGCCCAAACTCTCCAAGTCCCACCCCTCCATGTACCTATCCAAGTACATCTTAAATGATACTATTGTACCGGCATCAACTACCTCCTCTTGTAGCTTATTCCATATACTCACCATCCTCTGTGTGGAAAGTTGTCTCTCAGGTTCCTTTTAAATATTTCCCCTCTCATCCAAAATCTGTGGCCCTAGTTTTAGTCTCTCCTACCCCAGGAAAGAGACTGTACTATCCTCCTTATCTCTGCCTCTCATTTTAAACACTTCTATAAGGGTTCCAATGCCCTCAACATGCTTTGAGTCAAAGTCAGTTTTAGAATCACATGTACTGTAAGCATAAATGCAATGAAAAACTTGCCTGAAGCAGCTTCACAGGCACATAGCATCATATAAAGTTCATAGTAGATTTATTATTGATGTAGGTATATGATACCATATGTTTCTTGCAGGCATTCACAGTAGAACAAAGGAATACCATAGAATCAATGAAAAACTTCACAAACGGAAGTAAACAGTGTGCAAAAGATAAACTGTGCAAATACCAAAAATAAACAAACAAAAAAAAATATAAATAATATTGTGAGCATGAGTCGTAGAGTCCTTGAAAGAATCCATAGGTTGTGGAGTTAGTTCATTGTTGAGGCGAGTGAAGTTATCCACGCTGGTTCAGGAGCCTGATGGTTATAGCCTAATAACTGCTCCTGAACATGTTCATAGTGGGAAATAAGACTCCTGTACCTCCTTCCTGATTGCAGCAGAGAGAAGAGAATATGGCCTGGATGGAGGGGGCCCTTGATGATGGATGCTGCTTGTGTCAGCTGTCCTTGTAGATGTCCTCAATGGCAGGAAGGGCTTTATCTCTAATGGATTGGGCTGGAGACACCACTTTTTGTAGGGTTTGCTGTTCTTGGGCTTTGGTATCTCCATACCAGGCCATGATGCAACTGGTCACTCTCCACTTTCAAAGATGACATGCCAAATCTATGCAAACATCTAAGAAAGTAGAGGTGCTGCCACTTGCATGCTGTTCCCAGGACAATGATGTGATAACGCCAGGGAATTTAAAGTTACTGACCCTTGAGGACTGAGCTCTTGGATCGCTGATTTCTTCCTCCCTAGAATCCACAAGAAAAAAAACCGCAAATTACACAAAAATTGAAGTATTTACAAGAAAGAACAGAAGTAAGACAAGAAAATGAGCTGTAATTCATCGTATGTCATGAAATTTATTATTCTAAGGCAGCAATACAGTTCAAGGCATAAGTTCAATGATAAAGATGTATTGTGGTAGAAGGACCTCTGAAGTGTGTAGTTTATTAGATTTTCTAGGAGCCTTTCTTTGCAGTCAAGATATAGTTTGTTAAAGTGCAACTTTGAATGGGATCTTAGCCCAATATTTTGACTGTGCTACCCATTATCCAAACCACTGTTAATTCCTTTTGTCTTGCAGAGTTGCTTGAGTTATCTGCTAACTTGCTCCAGGTTTGTGGGGTGGCATGGTGTATAGTGGTTAGCACAATGCTTTACAGTACCAGCAAAAGGGTGAACCCTGCTGCTGCCTGTAAGAGTTTGTACATTCTCCCCATGACTGCATGGGTTTCCTGCGGGTGTTCCAGTTTCCTTCCATAGTCCAAAGACATACTGTTTGATTGTAAATTGTCCCATGATTAGGCTTAGGTTTAATTAGGGGTTGCTGGGCAGCACAGCTCAAAGGGCCAGAAGGGCCTAGTCTACGCTGAATCTCCATAAATAAATTAATTAATTCCAGCATCTGTACTGTCTTTGTGTCTCTGGCATTTTTTATCTTCTTTATGTTGCTCAAGAATAAATGTAGTTATTACATCTTGAGCTTCCATTAAATTGCATTTGCCTTCCTTGGATCCAACAATGTTCTGCAGTCATGTTAAAAAGCAAACACAAGGAAATCTGCAGATGCTGGAAATTCAAGCAACACACACAAAATGCTGGTGGAACATCTTACTATCTTCCCTTTCAGTTAGTCCTGACGAAGGGTCTTGGCCCGAAACGTCGACAGTGCTTCTCCTATAGATGCTCCCTGGCCTGTTGCGTTCCGCCAGCATTTTGTGTGTGTTTCTGCAGTCATGTTCTTCAGTTCAGAAACATGGACAAATAAAACAACCTCAGGGGTTGTTTGTTGGATTTTACAATTCAACAAATGGCCACTGCATTTGTCTCCGCAATACCAGTGATTACATTTGAAAAGGTATTTATTTAACTGCCTTCACAAGAATGTGACAAGCTCTATGTAAATATGAGTTTGTTATTTGCATTATCATTCATCAGAAGCTTTGTAATTCAGAATTTTGTGTGAGACGTGGTTTCACAGGAAAGCTCATTTTGTAATTTGCATTTAGTTCTACTCTAATGGGTACAGCTAGAATTTCCTTTGTTAATTGTGTAACACTTACTTTTGTTCCTTGGCCTAGTTGCCTTTTATTAGAAGAAATAGGAGCATGCTCTGGCACTCACTTAAATTATGGCTGCAGTTCTTCCTTAGACATTCTTCCTTACATTTCTTCTTTAGACATTCTCAAGGGATTGAGGATGTCTTGCTTCCACTCAGTCCTGTAGGTTTGGAGTTGGCAGAAGTCTGCTGTGTGAGAGCAGCAGACTGTGCCACAGTGAGTGATTGATATTGCAGGTGTTTGCAGTTTGGGATGTCCTGCACTCCTTCCACTGCTCCGTGTGCGTAGTGGCCTCCTGAGTGTTCTTTTTCTATTTTGAGTTGTCATGGACCATCATTATTTTTTCAAAATAACGAAGAACCTACTTGTACACACAAGAAATTCTGCATATATTGGAAATCCAGAGCAACACACAAAATGCTGAGGAATCAGAGATGGAAAAGAATAAACAGTTGGTATGTCATGCTGAGACCCTTCATCAGAATGTGTCTGTAGTTTTTATTTCTCTATACACCTGATAATCTCTTTCCTTGACAAATCTCTGAATAGAGCGCTTAAGTCAAGCATGCAGATAATATGATCCACCCATCGGAGTTGACTGATGCTAACCTGTTGAGTGTTTCCATCATTTTAAGTTATTGCTTGAGTATTGAATGAGAAAAGGATGCTGAAATTATTTCTGTTGTGCATTTAATATTTCAGTAATATCTGAATATTGTAAATATATTATTTGAGTAAGCATTTTTTGTTGTTTACATAAAGCAAATGGAATAGCCAATGAGAAACAAGTACTAGCTTTGCTGAGTAATTTGATTTAAAGTTTTCTTAGAAATGTAACTGCTCCAACCAAACCAACTGAAATGAGCTTTGCTGATATTGCGAAAGTAATGCAAGAACATTTAGAACTGAAATCATTGTTGATTTTAGATTGTTTTACAGAATCAAAAGGAAGGGGAGTTCATTTCAGCATATGTGTCTAAGTTGAAGGGATTGTCTGAGCATTGTCTGTTCAGTAAAGGGCTTAATGAGAGATCATTTAGTTTCTGGAATCTTACAAGAAAGCATTCAAAAATGGCTCCTAACCAAAGCACAAATTATATTTAAAAGAGCAGTTAAAATAGCAGTAACAACAGAAACTGCAGATAAAGATGCAATTGAGTTGCAGTCAGGAATAAAAGTGAGTGTGAACAAATGCAGTGTCTGAACAGAAACCTTCCTAGCTGAACAAATTATGTTAACATTGTGGCAGGGGCTCACATACACATGACCAATGCTAATTTAAAGGCAAAACTTGCAGAAAATGCAACTAAGTAGGACACATACAGGGAGCATGGTGGGCGGACAAAAATAAATGGACTGCATGGGGAACAGAATAAGATTTAAAAAGTCAGGTTACCTTTTCAAAAAGAGCACTACTCTGGATGCTGTTGATGAAAAATGTGATAAAGATGAGACTCCATTTCCCCTGATCTTGTTAGTTAAACAGTTGAGGAAGGTTGAAATCAACAAGGACGTGAGCAGGAGACAAGTGGGTGTTTGGCATTGTCTGCTTGTGAGTGACCGGTCTCTCTCTTGCTCTCGCTCGCTGCTCCCAGAGGAAGGTGGCTGCATTTGATTGGTCCCTCTCTCCCGGAGGATGGTGCCGGAGTCGTGGGCCTTGAGCGAGGTTTAATCGATGCGGTTTGTGGACTGAACTCTGCAGTGCATGTTATGACGTGTTTCTAGTGTCTGCTTGCTCCTGTTTTGTTGCTATTGTGTGCAATTTTGATCAGACCAGACTGGCTGTGTGCCCTGCAGTCAATGAACAACTCAGTGCTAGATTGAACTGAAATGAGCTGAAAGCGAATATTCCTGGACCATTCTGTTGACTTGGTGGCTTGATGTTCTATATTCTGTGTTTTTCTCCCCCCCCCCCTTTTATTTGACTGTTTGGATAATTTGTTTTTTTTTGCGTGTTTTGGGCTTGATATTTTTCTTTGAACACATTCCATGTTTTTCTTTGTTTCATAGCTGTCTGTGGGAAGATAAATCTCAGGGCTGTATACTGCATACATACTTTGATAATAAATGTATTTTGAATCTTTGAACTTTGAGTGACATGGGACTGGGTAGCCTTGAGATTTACAAAGGGAAAAGTAACAATAGAGAAGCTTACAAAGAAATTACAAAGAAACAACAAATTAATTAAAATGGAATTGGACATGGCTTGGTTGTTTCAGTCATTCCACAAAATGAGTTTGAACGGCTTTTCGAAAATAGTGAACTGAAGCCTGCAGATATCCAACTAAGAATTTACACTGGAGAAGAGATAACTCCTATGGGTATGACATCTGTAACAGTGAAATACAGTAACCAGCAAGCTGCATTGGGCTTGTACTTGGTAAAACAGGAGAACCAGCATTGTGGGGATGTGAATGGCTGAGATAAGTGCAACTGATTGGAGATCCATCCACAATTTGCATGCTACATCCCCTGTAATAGAGTCAATTGAAAGTGAATTCAGAGCTGTACTAGATAATGCTACAACTGTCTCCATGGCGTACATCATGAATTGTTGTCCAGCTGAGGGCAAACAAGTGTTGGTGCCAACCTCTCTGCCTCTGGTTCAAAAACATATTGGACCAAGGAAGGACCATGCTGCTGAGAGGAACTGAAAGTGATGAAAGTAGTGGTCCGGTTACAACAGTTTTTGGAGGCAACATATTGAAGAAAGCTTCTAATATGTTTTTCATGGCAATTAGTTGCAAAATAGATAGATAGATAGATAGATAGATAGATACTTTATTCATCCCCATGGGGAAATTCAACATTTTTTCCAATGTCCCATACACTTGTTGTAGCAAAAACTCATTACATACAATACTTAACTCAGTAATAATATGATATGCATCTAAATCACTAACTCAAAAAGCATTAATAATAGCTTTAAAAAAAAGTTCTTAAGTCCTGGCAGTTGAATTGTAAAGCCTAATGGCATTGGGGAGTATTGACCTCTTCATCCTGTCTGAGGAGCATTGCATCGACAGTAACCTGTCGCTGAAACTGCTTCTCTGTCTCTGGATGGTGCTATGTAGAGGATGTTCAGGGTTTTCCATAATTGACCGTAGCCTACTCAGCGCCCTTCGCTCAGCTACCGATGTTAAACTCTCCAGTACTTTGCCCACGACAGAGCCCGCCTTCCTTATCAGCTTATTAAGACGTGAGGCGTCCTTCTTCTTAATGCTTCCTCCCCAACACGCCACCACAAAGAAGAGGGCGCTCTCAACAACTGACCTATAGAACATCTTCAGCATCTCACTGCAGACATTGAATGACGCCAACCTTCTAAGGAAGTACAGTCGACTCTGTGCCTTCCTGCACAAGGCATCTGTGTTGGCTTGGTTTTAAGCTGGACAAAAGATCAAGGAGCTTCAGGAAAGTTGCAAGCATTTGGTTTTTGTGAGTATAAAGAACCATAATCTACTCTGCGTACATTAAGATTATTGCATGAACTTCAAGTGAAAGACAAAGGGATGCTTGTAAAGGCAGATGCAAAGACCAAAGTCCAGCTGGAAAATTGAAGGCAAAATGAAAGGAGTCAATGGAGATACAAAAACAGAGGATTTATGAATGAGGAGACCAAGAGGAGAGATCAGATCGTGAAGGGAGCAATAGAAGGATTAATAAGAGAATACTCCAGTGAACTAAATGCACCTTCCCAAGATCAAAGGAGAAGAAAAAGGTGAGAAAGAGGAGAATGCCATAAATTCTATGGAAATGGAAAATGGTAGACAAAACCTAATTTCTCATGAAATCAGCAAATTCAGAGATACAAGAAACAAAAAGAAGAAAAAGAAAGGTGAGAAATAGAAAGGCAAGAAGTTGAAAAGAAAAAAGATATATATATATATATATATATATATATATAGAGAGAGAGAGAGAGAGAGAGAGAGAGAGAGAGAGATAGAAAGGATGAGTGTGAAATAGAAAAAAAAGAGTGGGATAAAGAGAAAGAAAGAAATGGGGACTGGGGGAGGTGCAAGGATCAAACTAGATCCAGGGAGAAAAACATACAAAAGGAGAAGAAAGATGTCCCAGCCTGTCAGAACCACTTCCTGCAGACTCAGAGTCAACTCCTATGACCACTACGGAGAATCTGAATCTAAGAAAGTTTTCAGTCACAAGTCTCACCTGTCAAGCAGAGTGACCTCCCTTAAGAAAAAGATGTGATCCCATGAGTAAGAAATCCTCCTTAGCAATTAAATCTTTAGGCCTGAATGGGACAATTTAAAATTTACTATGCTGTGGATGTCTGCATATTAGTTGTATTATATAGTATACTGTGTATATAATTGAGATGCATTCTATATTGGGTTAAGTTTATAGATAAGCAGGTAGGAGTGTTGTGTATTTAATATTCCAGTAATATTTGAGTGATATTGTAAGTATATTGTTTGCATTTTGTTATTTACATAATGCATTGTGGGTCTTCTGTAAAAGTACATAAATGGCACATGTCATCACACCACCACATGATATATGTGTGGCTTGCTTACAGTAAAAACTAAGAATGACTAGAATTGTTTTTTTCCCTTTTCAAATAGCTTTATGTTTTAGAGATACAAAGCATAACAGTTTCCCTTTCCCTGCCAGTTGATTTGTAGGACTTTGCGAAGGCGATGTTCATGGTATTCCCTTAGTTTTTTGAGATTTTCAATTGTAGATTGTCCATGATTCCTTAGCATATGGCAGGGCAGGGATCATAGTATCAGGGATCATAGTAGCACAGAAGTCCATGAAACTTCTTTGAGATCTTGTTCTTTGAATCCCCTTTCCCTCAGTAAATTGAAAACTGAATTGGTGCAGTGGAGTTGATTATGAATTTTTGCCTCTCATATCTGCTGGCATTTGAAAGTGACTTCCAAGATAAGGAAAGGGATCACATCTTTTAGGTTCTCATGATGGATCTTGATTTTCGGGGGCAATGTTGTGTAGCAGGGACAGATTGATGGAGGACTGCTGTATTCCAAATGTTTAGAATGCGACCACTCCTTTTGTACAATTTAGTGAAGCACTGAGCAGTGATTTAACACCTATCCAAGTGTTCACATACTCAGGCATTGTCTGCATAGTGTAATTCAAAAGAATGAGATTGGGGTGTTGTTGGTTTTGAAGTGGACTAAATCAGGAATGAACAATGACATTCTTTGTGTAGACTAATTACATTCTAGCTGGAATCTTGTTGGAGATGAGATGCAATTATTACAGCATGCAAGGTCAAGAAGTGAGTTGGAGTAATGACACAGCCTTGTCTAGACTGGCATTGGGTCAGCAGAGAGCCCTTCATTTAGGGTCATAGCTTGTGTAAAATCATGTAATAGTTCATAAATTTATGAAGGCAACTAAATTGAAGAAGTATTCTCCATTTTGGTTAACAAAATCAAAGGCTTTTGTGGGGTCAAGAAAGGCCACGTACTATGAATGCTGCTGCTCTCTTGTGTTCTGTCATAGAACACAGAACAGTACAGCACAATACAAGTCCTTTAGCCCATTCTGCTCTGCCGGCATTTAATTTAATTTTTTATTTTTATTCAAATACAGAGTGGAATAGGCCCTTCCAACCCTTCAAGCTATGCCACCCGGCAATCCCCCAATTCCCTAGGCTAATCCCTGGACAATTGACAATGACCAATTAACCTACTGATCAGTATGTTTTTAGACGGTGCAAGGAAACTGGAGCACCTGGAAAAAACCCTTGCAGTCATAGGGAGAATATACAAACTCCTTACAGGCAGCGCTGGGAATTGAACCCAGGTCGCCTGTACTGTAAAGCATTGTGCTAACTACTATGTTACTGTGCTGCCTATCTTACTCCAAGATCAATCCTACCTTTCCCTTCCACATAGCCCTCCATTTTTTAATAATCATCTATGTACCTAATTAAGAGTCTCTTAAATGTATCTAATGTCTCTGCCTCTACCATCACCCAGGGCCACTATACTCCATGCAGTTACCTTTTTTTTGTAAAATCCAACTGACACCCCCTCATACTTTCCTCTGATTACCTTAAAAATATGATGAAAATCAGGTTCATACTAGTCTTTGATAGGAGGAGAACTTTCTTCATGAAGAAGGGAGTTATGAAGGATCTTTGCAAAGGCTTTCCCTGCATCAGATAGCAGAGAGACTGTTGGATCCTCATGTTTTTGGTCTGAGGTTCTTTGGAAGTCAAGGATGAGGCATAAAACTTGTAGGTTATGATTGTTTATTAAGCATTACAAGAATGAAGAAGATGTATGGGGAAAGAGCGAGAGAGAGAGTGACAGACAGAGACGGGGGGGGGGGGGGAGTGGTGGGGAGACACGGTTGCAGAAGGGGTAGATGTAGAAACAGAGAAAGAACCAATGTGATCAGGTCCTGTTATACTAGATTGCAGATTGCTGATAACAGTAAATTTCATTCAAAGTAAATTTATTATCAAAGTACACATACGTCACCATATGCAACCCTGAGATTCGTTTTTTGTGGGCATACTCAATAAATCTATAAAACAATAACAATGACAGAATCAATGAAAGACTGCCCAACTAGGGCATTCAACGAACGTGCAGAAGACAATGTGCAAATTGTGCAAATACAAAAAGAAAGAAATAATAAATAAATAAACAATAAATATTGAGAAAATGAAAAGAATAATCCTTGAAAGTGAGTCTATTGGTTGTGGGAACATTTCAATGATTAGGCAAGTGAAGTTGAGTGAAGTTTCCCCTTTGGTTCAAGAGCCTAACGGTTGGAGGGTATTAACTGTTCCAGAACCTGGTGGTGTGAGTCCTGAGGCTCCTGTATCTCTTTCCTGATGGCAGCAACAAGTCAAGAGCATAGCCTGGGTCGTGGCGGCACCTGGTGATAAATTCAAATTTCATTGCTTTAATTAACCAATAAGACAGCCCCTATTCAAGCGAAGCAATACCCACCACTGAAACCAGGTTGTTTCCAGAAAGATCCAGAAAAAATACACTCAACAATTATATGTGTATGAGTTAAATTAGAAGGAAAATAACAATTATATATTCCAATCCAAGAGACCCCTCTGTAATTACCACAGTTGGACTTGTCTCCTTTCTTGATGTTGATGGCAAAATCTAGATCAGCTATGGTTGTATTCAATGACTCAGTTGCCATGGCATTTTGCAGTAGACAATTCATTCTGTTATTAAGGATTCCAGGTCAGTCATAATTTTAAATACCTTCAACAAATCTATTTCACTGTTAGTTGAATGTTACTTCCCATGCACATTTTACACAAAAGCTGAATATTTAGTTGGGCTGAGCATAGTCAGAATCTATTTTAACCAGATTACAGATCTTCTTCAGAACAAAATGTGCAATAAATTCAGTACCAAGGGTGAAAATTTCATTAGAAGTGACGATTAAGTGTTGATAAACTTGAGTTCTATGAAATTTTCCATCAGGATTTGCAGTGCAAACTAATCCTAATATGGAAAAAAAGCACATACTTAAATAGATTTGTTCAATATAATTCAGTTGAAATACACCTTTTTTTTCTTTCTGATGCTTCCCAGCTTCTCATGAAACTGAAGCATTTTCTGCTGTTTTTAAGAATTCAGTTTTTATTTGCCTTTTACTGAATTCATTTAAATCAGGTGTTCCCAACCTCGAGTCCATGGACCTTTAGATTAATGGTAAGAGTCTATGGCATAAAAACAGGTTGGGAACCCTTAATTTAAACGGTGAGTTTATGTTTCTTCATTGTTATCACTGAAGCCTCCAGTCTTAAAGTTCACTGAGGCTAATGTGCTAAATCACTCCTCTAAGTAAGATTGTGGTTGTGTCTGATTGACTTAGCTACTTTTATGTTTTAGGGTGTGTTCAGTTTCAGAACACTTAACTTAATCTCAAAGTGCTAAATGAAACAATTTAATGTTTGTGATCCTTCCTGGGCAGAGCTTTTTTTTAAATAACTTTAGCAGTCTAAATTAAAAATACTGCTATCCTTGTTATGAGCATTAAAAATTCAACTGTGAGCAGTATTGATGTAATCACAAATCTGGTCCTTCTGAAAACTTTCAGAGTAATTTTTGTCCATACAGTTTCTGTTAATTTAAAGTTGAGCAATGTAAATGGTACTCATTTTCATCGTGTAATGAATGGCTGTTTATTCTTATATCGCACTTTTTCGGTAGGACATTTTGTTTTTAATTCATTTTCTAATTGTAGGCATTGTTCAGAAGGCCAGCCAATATTGTGGAGAACCTCTGTGTCTCTCTGATGAAAGTACTTCCATGATGCATTTGGGGGAGAAGTTCTAAGCTGTGGACCCAATGACTAGTAGACCGGTGCTATATAAGGATGTAAGGATTATGTGTGACCTAGAGGTGAATATACTTACTGTCTGTTACACCACTGGTGTCTAGGGTTCCAATAAAGGTCCTCTATCTCTGTGGCAGTGTTCAGGCTTTCCTTAATTGTGTAAGTAGCTTCCTCGCTGTTTTCACTATTGTCAGTCATGCAAATCGCAGGTGGAGTCTCAGGAATACCATTGCACTCAAGTGTAGAAGGATTCGTAATCGCTGTTTCCATAACAATTTTGTTTTACCATTTAGGGTTGTTAGCTCTGAGCTGAACCCCTGAACCTGGAGGACTCTTAGTCTGTTCTCTGCCCTTTAACCTGTTTGTCATGGGTGACCCTACCAAGAGCCAAATCATAGCTGTCTCCAGCCAACATAGCTCTCCAGATCATTGAGGTATGCAAGCCTCCAAACCACAACAAAGTAGTGGTCCTCTTGGAGGGAGGTGAACATACAGGTGAAGGTAATCCTTGTCACTGCTGCTCTTGGCCATCTTGGGGTGAAGATTGCACTTTTGGGAGGTATTGTCAAAATTGCCTTATTGAATAACCAACCACAGGGTATTTTATAGATGGTACACACTGCACCACAGTGCACCAATTGGGAAGGGAATCAGTGTTTCAAGTTGTTAAATGGATTGCTAATCAAGTGGACTTCTTTGCCCCTTGATGGCCTTGAGCTTCTCCATGTTGTTGCAGTTTTTTCATCCGGGTAAGGAGTCAGGCAGTGTGTCGCTCACCACAGTATATCCATAGGCATCGTCGTAGTCTGAGATTAGTCTGCATATTATTTGTGCCTCTCTAGCCCATGCTTATATTATTTCAAATCTTATTGCTTGTAGCAATGGAAGGCTTCATTCTCTGAATAGTTGTGAATAGAATAAAACATTGTGCAGTTATGAACAAGGTACATTTATTAGCTATTGATCTTTTGATGGAGGCATGGTAATTAACGAGGCAGATTAAGATGGTTGATCCTTACACACTTCTCTGAGTCACTCCTGCACTGCTGTTCTGGAGCTGATTAACCTTTAGCTACTCCAAGCATCATCCTTGTGCTAAGTGTGACTCTAGCCATTGAATGCTTTTTATACTCATTGATGGCAGTTTTATCAAGGCCCTTTGATCGCACCTTCAATGAAATGCTGTATTGATTAAAAGGAGGACTAACTCTTTGCCTCACATTTGGGCCAAGGTTATGTTGAAGTCTGGAGCTAAATTGTTCTAATGAAATGCATAGATAAGCAGGATTTTGTATTTGCGTAGTTTGTTGTCTTTTACAAATTGTTTGTCCGCCCTGTTGAGTGTGGTCTTTCATAGATTCTGTTATGTCTCTTGGATTTTCTGAGTATGCCTGCAAGAAAACAAATTTCTTGATTGTATATGGCAACTTAGTAGGTACTTAGATAATAAATTTACTTTGAACTTTGAGGTTTAATTACAGTGCACATTAATAATTCCATTAACTGTATACTGTGACTTTTTTGGCCATTTGCATTCCATTTGCATTGTAGGTTGCATTCCATTTGCATTGTAGGTTGTTAAGTTTTTTGATTGAATGGTGGTGGGTTGGAAAAATTATTTAAGAAACTGTTGGCACAGTTAATGTTCAGATTAATTGAATGAACAATGTAAATATTAGGTTTATTTGTCATATGTACAGTGAAATGCGTAGTTTCCATTAACAACCATCATAGTATGAGGATGTGCTGGGGGCTGTCACGCCTCTGGCATGAACATAGCATGCCCACCACGCAGTAACCCCAACCTGTACATCATTGAAATGTGGGAGAAAACTGGAACACCCAAAGGTAGTGGGTGATTCATTTCCTAAGGACCCAAGTGACACTGACTTGGTGACACAGGACAAGATAGGACAGTGTCAGCATGGTTTCCTTAAGGAGAAATCTTGCCTGATGAACTTATTGGAATTTGTTGAGGAGATTACAAATAGGATTGATAAAGGGGATGCAGTGAATGTTGTATATTTGGTTTTTCAGAGGCCTCTGATAAGGTACTGCACATGAGAATGCTTACCAAGTTAAGAGCCCATAGTATTACAGGAAAGTTACTGGCGTGATTAGAAAATTAGCTGATTGGTAGGAGGCAGCGAGCAGGATCAAAAGGATCCTTTTCTAGTTGGCTGCCAGTGACTAGAGGTGTTCCGCAGGGGTCGGTGTTGGAACCGCTTCTTTATATGGTGTATATCAATGATTTAGATGATAGAATAGATGGCTTTGTTACTAAGTTTGCAGATGATATGAAAATTGGTGGAGGGGCGGGTAGTTTTGAGGAAACAGGTAGGCTGCAGAAGGGCTGCATTAGGAGAATGAGCAAGAAAGTGGCAAATGAAATACAAAGTTGGAAAATGTGTAATCATGCTCTTTGGAAGTAGAAATAATTGTGCAGACTATTTTCTAAACGGAGAAAATCCAAAATTCAGACTTGGGAGTCCTTGTGTAGAACAGGTTGTATCTGTGGTGAGGAAGGCAAATGCAATGTTAGCATTCATTTTAAAATGTCTAGATTACAAGAGTGGGGGTATGATGCTGAGGATTTATAAGGCACCTGTGAGTCCTCACCTTGAGTATTCTGAAGTTTTGGGCTCCTCATCTAAGAAAAGATATGCTGGCATTCAGCATTCAGAGGAGGTTCACAAGGATGAATTGAATTGACTTTATTACTTACATCCTTCATATACATGAGGAGTAAAGGTCTTTATGTTACGTCTCTGTCTAAATGTGCAATGTGCAATTTATAGTAATTTGTAAAAAATAGTATGTACCACAGGACAGTCAATATAACATAGAAATTGTATCAGCATGAATTAACTAGACTGTTGGCCTGGTGAAAGAAGCTGTCCCAGAACCTGTTCGTCCTGCAGTATAGTTTCCCTGATGGTAGCAGCTAGAACAGTTTGTGGTTTGGGTGATTCGTATCCCCAATGGTCCTTTGGGCCCTTTTTGCACACTTGTCTTTGTAAATATCCTGAAAACAGCACGACAACACCAATAGTGGTAAGTTTACATCTACAGATATGCTGGGCTGTCTGCACCACTCTCTGCAGAGTCCTTCAATTGAGGGAAGTATAGTTCCCATACCAGGCAGTGAAGCAGCCAGTCAGGATGCCCTTTAGAAAGTTCTTGGGATTTGGGGGCTCATACCAAACTTCTTCAACCGTCTGAGGTGAAAGAGGTGATGGTGTGCTGTTTTCACCACACTCCTAGTATGTACAGACCACATGAGATCCTTGGTGATGTGGATGCCGAGAAACTTGTTCACCCTCTCAACCCAGATCCATTGATGTCAATAGGGGTTAGCCCGTCTCCATTCCTCCTGTAATCCACAACCAGCCCCTTTGTTTTTATGACATTGAGGGAGAGGTTGTTTTTTTGACACCACTGTGCCAGGGAGATGACTTCTCCTCTGTAAACTGCCTCGTTATGATTTGAGATTAGGCCAATCAATGTAGTATCATCTGCAAATTTATTTAGCAGATCGGAGCTGCGGGTGGTAACACAGTCATGGGTATACAGAGAGTAAAAGAGGGGGTGTAGGACATAACCCTGAGATGCACCTGTGTTGAAGGTCAGAGGGTTAGAAGTGAGGGAGCCCACTCTTACCACCTGCCGGCGATCTGTCAGGAAGCCCAGGATCCAGTTGCACAAGGCTGAGGTCCCTGAGCTTCTTGTCAAGACTGCAGAGAATTATGCTGTTGAATGCTGAACTGTAGTCCAAGAACAGCATTCTCAGATAAGCATCCTTCTCCAGATATGTCAGGACAGTGTGTAGAGCTGTGGCTATTCCAGGAATGAAAGGGGTATCAAACAAGGAATGTTTGATGGCTCTGGGTTTTTAACCTGCTGGAATTTAGAAGGATGAGGTGGGGGAATGTCATGCAAGCCTTTCGAATATTGAAAGGCCAAAACAGAGTAGATGTGGAAAGGATGTTTCCCATGGTGGGGAGTGTATTATAAGAGGGCACAGCCTCAGGATCGAGTGACATCCATTTAAAATAGATGTAAAGAAATTTCTTTAGCCAAAGGATGGTCAAGTTATGGAATTTGTTACCACAGGCAGCTGTGGAGACCAGGTCGTTGGGTGTATTTAAGGCAGAGATTGATGGGTTCTTGATTGGACACGGCATCAAAGGTTACAAGGATACAGGGAGAAAGCCGGGGAGTGGGGCTGAGGAGGGGATAAAAGGATCAGCCATGATTGAATGGCAGAGCAGACTCAATAGACCAATGGCCTAATTCTGTTCCTATGTCTTAAGGCCTTTGGGCACTAAATCAACACTCTATAATTTACTGAGTCACACAGTTGCTTAATCAGCAAATCTGATTGTTGGAGTAAAATCCCGGCATTCTTCTGCTGCCTACTTTCTGCACAGCAGCTGTTAATGTTTCCACTTTTATTTCTCAGAGACGCAATATTTGCGGCACGTGGAGAAGGATGTACTTATTCCTAAAATGGTGCGAGAGAAGGCCAAGGAACTTTGTTCAGATAAAGTGGAAGGTAACAATTTATTCTTTGAATTGATGAGTTTGAGTTGGATGTATGCAATGTATTCATACTGTAGTAGTTGTGAAAAAAGGTGTAATATATTACGGTTTAACAACACCACCTTCTTTAGCAGCAACATTTAAGAGTTGAATAAGCAAGTTTATATATAGATATTGTGAACCATACAGGTTAAATTGTTTCAGATTCTTCTGTGCTCACTGGTATCAACCAGGCTGACAGATGGACATCCATACTTCAATTAGGCTAGTAAGCAATGAAACGCAGCCAGGATTCCAATACCTGTAGTAATAACCTTTGCTTAAATTTTACATGGCGTTAAAGAGATAGCTTTATTTGTTGCATTTACATTGAAACATACAATGAAATGCATCGTTTTGTATCAACAACCAGTTCAGTCAGAGGATGTGTTGGGGCAGCCCACAAGTGTCACCATGCTTCTGGTGCTAACACAGCATGCCCACAACTTACTAACCCTTACTAACTTGTAGATCTTTGGAATGTGGATGGAAACCAGAATACTCGGAGTAAACCCACTTGGTCATGAGGAAAATGTGTAAACTCCTTACAGACGTCTGAGGGAGTCGAACACCAATCGGTGATCACTAGCACTGTAATCTAACCGCTTTGCTACCATGCCATAACTATAATTCTATACTAATGAAAAAGCTTGGTGATCATTACAGTTATATGCAAAATAGTACAGCATCTAACCATGAAACCATTTTTTTGGGTGATTTTCAATTACAGAAAAGCTCACACTACACCTCAAGTGCAATTCCTTGACCTGGATGATAATGGGCATTACTGCAGAAAATGCAAATCATCAGAACGTCAATGCATTCATTAACAAATTTCACAATACATGCCAGTTATAATAAACCCAATTTTGATTCATTTTTAACATTTTCAGTGCTATCTTTCTGTGGGTGCAGAAGAGTTGTAGAGATGTTGGGTGGCTGCTGATTTTCTCCCACCTTCCATCATGAAACCTCTCATCCTAGAGTCTGGATGGTGTGGACATGGAGAGGATATTTCCTACAGTGTGGGACAGCCTCAGAATGCAAGGATGTCCCTTTACAACAGAGATGAGGAAGAATTGCTTTAGCCAGAGGGTGGTGAATCTGTGGAATTCACTGCCACAGGTGCCTATGGAGGCCAAGTCATTGGGTATATTTAAAGCAGAGGTAGATAGGTTCTTGATTAGTAAGGGCATCAAAGGTTATGAGAAGGCAGGAGAGGGAATATAAATCAGCCGTGCTAGAATGGTGGAGTAGACTTGATAAGCTGAATGGCCTAATTCTGCTCCCATGTCTTATGTTCTTTTGAGCTTTACAGTATTCTGGGTGGATATTACTTAATAGGTAAGGTTATGTAATCCATGGTTTAATTTGCGCCTCTCCAATTACATCAAGCTCCTTAAAGAACCTAGTAGTAATAGCTTACCTTTTCTAAACACCCCCCCCTCCTTCTTTCATGCCTCACCCAAGCTGTCACATTGAGGCAATAAAGTGCAAAGCTCTATTATAACAGTCTTCTTTCTCCTTCTTTCGTCCATTTCCTTTGGCTTTACTTTAAAATGTATATTCATTACTGAGCTTATTTTATGTTTCTATAAAACTTCTACCAAGTTTTATAGGAACTTCCCCCACCCAAGTCCAAGATAGAATAGTTCCGATGGGTCACAATGCACAAGTCCATGGATAACGGGGGAGAAAGTGAACCCAACAATGCCCCCTTCCTAATGACCACCTTTGTGTGTGGCTGCATCAGGCAGTGCGAGGAACCAAAGTGTGTGGGCAACAAGTGTCACTACAGGTTGATGCTCTACCTGGTGTTGCAGATGCTAAGAGGTGGTTTCCCGAGCAAATTGTCCAAATCATATGGCAGGATGTCACATTGCCAAAGCTCATCAAGACCTCATTTGGTTGGTAGTGAGAATGGTCCCATCTGGTCAGATCCTCCCCATATAGTCATACACAATGCATACTTCCCTTGGAACTAAAGTATTGTGGAGAAGTCACCCACCTCTTTGCAGACTGGATTTGTTATGAGGGTGTTAAGAAGGATGCAAGGCTCCTTGTCTTGGTTTGTCCCATAAAAGAGGGTTCTCTGAACTACAGGCTGTTCCCAGGAACAGAGTGCTGCTGGAAGATCATTACCTCAGTGAAAGATACACTTTGGTCTGACTGAAACCTGGTGTTCCAGTACAGTAAGTTTCTGAAAGGGAATGCTGCAGATTAACATATTCCAGGCTGCAGATTAACATATTCCAGACTGCAGGAGTATGTGCCAAGGGATGCACTGAAGCTTGGGGAAGGCAATGCAAAGTATCTGTGAGGAAAGACCAGTATTGGATGCTTCTGCTACAGAACATGGAGTAGCTGCTTTGAGTGGGGAAACCCCTCAAAAAGTGAAAGAGTGTATTGCCTCAAGTGGCCACTTGAATGGCAATGCTACAATGATTTAAAACAAAACACTATTGAATGTATTGACTAAATGATACTAAGAATATAAGGAATTTTGTACTATTTTTTACTTTGTGTAATAAAGTTTCTTTTTTGAGTACAAGATTTCTCCAACCCAATTCCAGTTTTGAGATGCTTTCTTATCTCCATCCATTATTGCTTCTCACTCATTCCCTCTCCCTTTTTTTTGAACTATCATTCTCCACTCGCTCTCCCATCCAGCATTTCTCTTCCTCCTTCTCTACTTTTATTTTCCCACAAACTCCTTTTGTCTGACGTGTGATCTTCCAATGCACAGCAACCCCTAACTCTCACCTTTGCTCCCTTCTCTTTCTGGCTTGAGTGCCTCCATATCCACTTCATCTGCTATGCACCTAAAATAGACAATAGACAGTAGGTGCAAGAGTAGGCCATTTGACCCTTCTAGCCAGCACTGCCATTCACTGTGATCATGGTTGATCATACACAATCAGTACCCCGTTCCTGCCCTCTCCCCATATCCCTTGGCCCCACTATCTATAAGAGCTCTATCTAACTCTCTCTTGAAAGCATCCAGAGACTTGGCCTCCACTGACTTCTGGGGCAGAGCAATCCACATATCCACCACTCTTTGGGTGAAAAAGTTTTTCCGCATCTCTGTTCTAAATGGCCTACCCCTTATTCTTAAACTGTGGCCTCTAGTTCCGGACTCACCCATCAGCAGGAACATGCTTCCTGCCTCCAGCGTGTCCAATCCCTTAATAATCTTATATGTTTCAATCAGATCCCCTCTCATTCTTCTAAATTCCAGTGTATACAAGCCCAGTCGCTCCAATCTTTCATATGACAGTCCCGCCATTCTGGGAATTAACCTTGTGAACCTATGCTGCATTCCCTCAATAGCAAGAATGTCCTTCCTCAAATTTGGAGACCAAAACTGCACACAATACTCTAGGTGGGGTCTCACCAGGGCCCTGTACAGCTGCAAAAGGACCTCTTTACTCCTGTACTCAATTCCTCTTGTTATAAAGGCCAGCATGCCATTAGCTTTCTTCACTGCCTGCTGTACCTGCATGCTTGCTTTCATTGACTGATGTACAAGAACACCTAGATCTCATTGTACTTCCATTGTATTGGTGAGAGATTTACATTAACTGGGTCTCCCATAGAGCAGAAGGCTTGGATGGGGTGAAATCTCGTTGTACTTCCCCTTTTCCTAACTTGACTCCATTTAGATAGTAATCTGCCTTCCTGTTCCTGCCACCGAAGTGGATAACCTCACATTTATCCACATTAAACTGCATCTGCCATACATTCGCCCACTCACCTAGCCTGTCCTAGTCACCCTGCATTCTCATAACATCCTCCTGACATTTCACACTGCCACCCAGCTTTGTGTCATCAGCAAATTTGCTGATATTACTTTTAATCCCTTCAATTAAATCATTAATGTATATTGTAAACAGCTGCGGTCCCAGCACCGAACCTTGCGGTACCCCACTGGTCACAGCCTGCCATTCCGAAAGGGACCAGTTAATTGCTACTCTTTGTTTCCTGTCAGCCAGCCAATTTTCAATCCATGTCAGTACTCTGCCCCCAATACCATGTGCCCTAATTTTACCCACTAATCTCCTATGTGGGACTTTATCAAAGGCTTTCTGAAAGTTTATAAAAGTTTTATATTTGCTACTGCTATCAAACTGGACCCTTGGAAAATCTTGAAAATACTAATTTTTCAATTCTATTGTTAATGAAATCACAGTGAGTTTATTTGGGCTTCTATAAGGAAAGGTAGCTACAACGACTAATTCAAGGCGATGGTTCAGTAGACATTAGTTACCAAGGAACATTTAACCTGGCCATTATTGATTTTGACTTGAAATAATGTGATAGCATTAATTAGTTTCTTCGTAATCCAGACCATTGATGCTTAGTCCAAAATGGCTTGAGCTAATTAAGACACAAACGAGAAAATCTGTAGAAGCTGGAAATCCGAACAACACACACAAAATGCTGATGGAACTCAGTAGGCCAGGCAGCATCGATGGACTGCTGAAGGGTTTTGGCCAGAAACATTGACTGTACTCTTTTCCACCGATGCTGCCTAGCCTGCTGAGTTCTCCAGTATTTTGTGTGGGTTGCCTGAGCTAATTAAGATTTAGGATGGGGAACAAACCCAAGTAAAGTGTGAAGTGGATTAAACCCCTGATGGTAAAGTACAAAATGATCAAATGCAAACCTTATCTAACTTTGTGTGTATCTTCATGAATACATGTTCACTCATTTTTGTTTCTATTTCAATAAAGTTTCTGCTATCTGAAGTGATTCATTCTGCCCATTATACCAATTCTTTGTTGAAGTCTAATTTTGCCTGTAAGATGTCTATATTCTTAGTGATAAAAATTTAAGTATAATATCCCTTAATACAATTATTCAACAAAGGCACCATCTAGCTTTTTGCAAAACAAAATTTGTAATCTTTAAATGGAGGCATAATTGTGAGTCAGAACATGTAACACTTCAGCACAGTACAGGCCTTTTGGCCCGTGACACGTAATCCACTCAAGGATTAGTCCAAACCTTCCCACCTACATGACCCTCTATTTTTATATCATCCATATGCCTATCTAAGATTTTTTAAAATACTCCAAATATATATGCTTCTACCACTAACCCTGACAGGGCTTTCGTTCCATGCACTCACCACTCTTTTTGTAAAGAATTAGCCTCGGACCTCTCCTCTGTACTTTCCTCTAATCGCCTTAAAATTATGCCAGCTTGTATGAGCCATTTCTGCCCTGGGAAAAAAAGTCTCACTATGCACTGGATCTATGCCTTTTATCATCTTGTACACCTCCATCATCATCTCTCATCCACCTTCACTCCAGAGAGAGTTGTTCTTGAGAGAAGGAAGGTAATCACACTGCCAATACCCTTCATAGGTACAGTATCTTTAAATTCTATGAAAGTTCTCTTCCTTACAGAATTAGACCAAACTCTTTAGAACTTGTTGTGACTGACTTGGTTAGGAGTCTTAAGAATAGATTCTCCATTTGAATTTGTAGTTGTGGAAAGCGGAGAGTCTCCTTCAAACTCTTGGCATACTTTGTGTTTGGTATTCAGACTTTACAAAGTAAGTTTTACTCACAAAATCATTCATTAATTGCATTTTCTGGTCACTAGCAATTCTTAGAATACAGCAGTATTGCTACCAGGTGTCCTGGGAAAGTACAGTAGGTAGACCGTCATAAAGTAATAACATCCAAAAGTAGGTCCATCTTACTCATAGAGTATTCTGAAATTAATTTCCCTTTTCTTTTCATTATTCCACTACTGTTAAGATATTGATCCTTGCATGTGACAGACATGTGAGTAACTAACAAAATAGTAAATATGCTATCATTCTGCTTCTGGATAAATGTGGCTATGAGTGGCAAGGGAATCTGCTGCATTCTCACTCTCTTTCACCTTCTAAAATACCAAGCTGGTCTAATTTCTCTAATGTACAGTGTGATAATGCATATTATGTGGTGATTTTTAGAGCTTGCACACTATATGATCACTATTTATTTGAACAAATCATGGCAGTTTTTAAGGTATAGCATTGTCTAGAATTAAAATTTGGGAAACTAAAGAATGCAAACAGCTGAAACATAGTTGCCCCCTAGGGGTGTACAGATGCCAAAGCATCTCTGAGTCGATGTGTAGCTGCAGACATATTTCAGATCATTGATAGCATTGTATTTGTTTATTTTAAACATATGTTCTTTTAAAACTAGCTGAAACCAAGCTTGGTTCACATGAGTTATAATGGTGCTAATTAGTAGACCTGATATGATTATTTTCTGGTACCTATAATTATTGAGCTGTTATTCTGATAGGATCAAATAAATCACCTTTACTCAGTAGCCACTTTAAGGTACAGGAGTGTACCTAACAAAGTGGCCAGGGAGTGTATATTTGTGGTCTTCTGCTGCTGTAGCCCATCCATTCAACTTTTGACTCGTACGTTCAGAGATGCTCTTTGCACACCACTGTTGTAATGTGTGGTTATTTGAGATACTGTCACCTTCCTGTCATTTTGAACCAGACTGGCCATTCTCCACTGACCTGTCTCATTAACAAGGCATTTTTTCCTCACAGAAATGCCACTCAACTGGATGATTTTTTTTTTGTTTTTCACACCATTCTCTGTAAACTCTAGAGACTGTTGTGCATGAAAGTTTCAGGAAATCAGCAATTTCTGAGATTCTCAAATCACCCCTTCTGGCACCAACAATCATTCCACAGAGACAGTCACTTAAATCACATTTCTTCCCCATTCTGATGTTTGATCTGAACAACTAAACCTCTGACCATGTCTGCATGCATTTATGCATTGAGTTGCTGCCATATGATTAGCTGATTAGATACTTGCATTAACAAGCAGGTGTACCTAATAAAGTGGCCACTGAGTGTATTATCTATTAAAGCACCATATCAAAAATCAATTTCAGCCAGGAAACCCAGTAATCTTTATCCAACACGTTGATGTGTGCTGGAATTGGAAAAACTGCCTCGTACACTAAGTACAACTCTCTATTTTACATGTAGTTAACATCAAGAACTGTGCTATCACTGATTTGAGATTGCTTTAATGCTTTGTAGAACAGGTTCACCAGAGCAAATAAAATATTGAAGGTTTGAATATTGGCAGTCACATTTTCCAAACTCACTCAACACTCCTGTCAGCATGTCCCAAATTTTACTACTCATCTCCAAATCTGTGATTTACATTGGCCAATTGACCTACCAAACAGTTATAATTGGGATTGAGAGGAAACTAGAGCATGCAGGAAAAACCCATGTGTTCACAGTGAGTAAATTCAGAGTCTACTAGCACCACTGGAGGTTAGGACTGAACCTGGATGGCTGAAATTGTCTAGCAGCAACTTGCCATAGCACTGTGTTACTCAATGCAGAATATATTAATAGATAAACACGAGATTCTGCAGATGCTGGAAATCTAGAGTAACGCACACAAAATGGTGCAGGAACTCAGCAGATCAGATGGCATCTGGAGTGGAATAAAGAGATTTCGGGCTGAAACCCTTTCCCAGTCCTACATAAAATGATGCAATGTTTGGGAAGGCATAAAAAATTGTTTTTTGTAAGTTCTAACTAAACTTAATAAATTCATTGTGGCAAACATGATTATAAATGCAATTCAAGCAGTTAAGAATTCAGAATGCTGCAATATTCTTTTGCAATCTTATGTGGTATAATCATTTGTTCTCAACTTTGAAGGTGTTACTTCTTTTCCCTTTTGTTACCAAACCCTAAACTATCCTTAAGCCCCTTCCAGTGGTAACCACATTAAATACTGGGATTGGAACGACAACTTCTCTTGTCAGTGTAGATGAGAGTCTCTAATCGAAACGTCAACTGTTTATTCCTTCCCATAGATGCTGTCTGACCTGCTGAATTCCTCCAACATTTTGTGTCAGAGAACAGTTTTACTTATTGGAAAAAATGTTGTATGTTTGATTTCCCCCATTTGTTATTGTCCTTCAGCAGCTGAAAAAAATCATGGCTTCTCATCAAGGCTGATACTGTTTTTTTTATCATCTTGATATTTTCATTTGGAGAAAGGAACGGTGTTCCAATAAGAAAAATCAATGCTTTTTCTGCTATTATACACAGAATTCTGATTAGGTATCACAACATTGCTTTATTTACATGAATTTTATTTCTCATAAGCACTGTGTTGAATTCATTATTAATTTTCTGCATTGGCTTATTGTATGATGAATATAATAACTTAATTCTGTTTTTGTGTTCAATCAAATTAATCTTTTCTTCTGGTCTTTCATTCTTTTTCAAATTAATCTTGAGTCTTGTAATAAGTAGCTTTATGCATGCTATGATAAGTTAGAATAGAAAACACTACTCAAGCCATACCAAACATGGAGATATTTTATTATTTTCTAATTTAAAAACAAGATAAGAAATATCCTTTTCTACTTGACTGGAGAGCTGATTTAGTTTGAATATCTTCTTCATCATCAGGTAAGAATTAATAGACTGAGGGTATTAGATATTCAGTGATGTTAAGTGAACCCTGATCAATCTAGAAGCTATGATTGTGGTGGCATTGAAAATGTCAAATAGTTTCTGCTGTGCAATATATAATAACCTTCCATATGTTACTACATTACCAGTAAGCAGTCATTCTTTTTCAGTAAATACAGTTAGTATTGTATTCATCATTAAAATATATTTTTTGTAGTTTTCTATTTTTATTTAGAAATGCTGTCCACACTACCCAGCAACCCACCTATTTAATCCTAGCCTAACCAATATGTCTTTGGGCTGTGGGAGGAAACCAGAGCACCTGGAGAAAACCCACATGGTCACAGAGAGAATGTACAGAATGTATAAAGTAAAAACCATAGTGATTCAAAATATTGAATACTGTGGCGACCCACTTCCCAGTGCACTCGAACCGGCTCACAAAGTGGCGCGCGCCGACATTGAGGCCTGTTCCAAAGAGGGTGCCAAGCCTTCTTCACCAGCAAGGGGAAAAGCCCGCATGCGGGATGGGACTGTGAGTATGCGCCCCCTACGGCATTCCCGCCTGGGGAGGGCGGGAACAGGAAGGCTTTAAAGCGAGGCCGCGAAGTTTGAATAAACTCTCTTTGCAACTGCAGCTCATCGACTACGTGTCGTTATTTCAGCGCTGCGTGTAGCACACCACTACAATACAGTATTTATCTGGTTTAGCATTCAAATATTTCCTTACTTGTAGTGACATTTGAATGCTTGCAAAGTGACAAATAAGCAAACTTCATGCATTCTTCCACTTAGTAACGTATTTGAAACTTTCCTAAGTTTATTGTTCTAATTGAGTACAAACAATAGCAGCAGAACAATAGTGTTATTACTATATATACTCTGAGTTTGGGAGTCACTTAATGAAGAATTGAACTCTGAACTCCAACTCCCCAAGCTGCATCATGCTAATTGCCTCTGCTACTGTGGCACCCAAATAACAACTTATTGTTATCTTCAACTTTTTTACCAATGTATCTTATATTTAAATAAGTATGAGTTCAACCACATCATTTGTTATAAAATGTTCGATCTTAAATATTTACAGTGGTAGCTGCCAGATTGTTTCCTTTATAAATTATTTTTTACATTTTAAATGTTATCTTTGAAATATTATTTATTAATTTATTCAGTAAGTGACTCCCAAACTCAGAGTATATATAGTAATAGCATTATTGCTCTGCTGCTATTGTGTGTACCCAATTAGCACTGTAAACTTAGAAAAGGAAAGTTTCAAATACATCACTAAGTGGAAGAATGCATGAAGTTTGCTTATTTGTCACTTTGCATGCATTGAAATGTCACTACAAGTAAGGAAACATTTGAATGCTAAACCAGAAAAATACTGCATTCAATATTCTGAATCACTATGTTTTTTACTTGATACAAAGTTTATCTTTTTCCTCTTGCATCATTAAAATTCTTGCATTGATTGAACAAAAAAACATTTGGTAGTTTAAAATAGTGACAATTAAGACTTTATTTATGAATTTAAAACAAGAAAATCATAAGTTAAAACTCTGCGACCATATGATATTCCGACAAAACGGGCCCAGCTTCTTGTCTACTGATTATCATTTGTTAATGAGCTTGTTTTACGATGATTATTTGTGAGTCATTATCTGATGGATTAAGCAACGTAATAGAGAAGAAGTGAAATGAGTAATTAAAGCAGCATTGTGTTTATATGCTGCAGTGTGCATCCCTCTTCTTTTTTAGAATGCATTGATTATTATTTCCTTTCATAGCTTGGAGCTATTTTACCATGCTTAATGATCTAAGGCTTATTGGGAGACTAGCTTCCAAACGGTTTTGCTTATATACCAACAGACAGTGCCTTCTGGAGCTAAAGACAGAGGGTATTGTGTCCTGAGTCTTGTTTTTCGGAATCATACTTCCTCACCAATCAAATCTGGGGAGGTGGTCCAGCTCCAATGAACAAGCAAAAGGGGCCTCCTGTCATATGAAGGGTCTGCTAAAGGCAGGTTCATTAATGCAGGGCTTCACAACAACAATAAGCTGTTACTGATCAGAATGAGAATTAAAGTTCAAGAATAAACTATATTTTGGAAAAACAATTTTTGAATTAACTGTTAAAATGGATTTAAAAGTTGTATACTTGTATAAAACATCACATGTCTAAGAAGAACAATGACTTTTTGAAAAATATGTTCTATTTGGGGCATCTTCTTTCTGATAAAACACCATTTATTGTGAATGCTTTAAACAGCAGGGCACAACAGAATAAAAAATGTAATCTGCCTGACCGATGGAGAAATACATCTTTCCATTTTCAGTAACAGAGCAGACATACTAATGTATCCCAACTATGCTGTGTGTCAAAACCTCCCTGTGTGAAGTTGGTAGCAGAGGCAGATTTTTTAAAAACTGCACCCAGAGTCTAGTCTTCATGATATAAGAGACATTTGACAATTGCCTAAGGGTGTTGGTCTACTAATTGAGGGTGTCAATGAATCATTGAAAAAAAAACAAATACTTTGGCAATCTTAGGGTTTGTCTTATTTGTCTGATTTGTAGCTGGCCCAAAGGAGAGGAGCGATGGCTTGTCTCTTGTATGTTCTAATTATAACACTATGTATTTTTTAAAAAAAATCACCACACTATTTATTTGGCTCAGTTCCCTGTAATAATAAAACTTAATATAGGAAAGAGAAGAAATGATTCCTTGCATTTGTATCCACCTTTCTTAACCTCAGGGTGTCCTTGGCCACTTTGCTGCAGATGAAATATTTATTTAAGTTTTATAATGGACCAGTAAAAGTTTCAAAGGTTCATTTATTATCAAAGTATACAACTCTGAAATTCTTCTTCTCCAGATAGCCACAAAGCCAAAAGTAAAAGGATGCAACATGATCATCAACCCCCCCCCCCCCCAATCCCTCCTCCCTGCATAAAAAATGAACAAAACAGAACAGGCACATGGACCCCAAATTCCCCTCCTCTGCACACGAAAAGAAACGTGAAAGATCAGGTGAAAAACACAATAAAAAAACTATTAAGACTGGAAAAAAAGCCCACAGTCCAAGTCCACATCCAAAGTCCAGAAAAGTTGGGCAACATTCTCCCTCTCCATAGCAGAGCAATCTCACCAGCGATAAAATGGCAGGCTCCCCCTCTCCGGCAGCAGAGTGATCCTTCAGCGATTAAAAAGGCAGGCAGCCGATGTTTTAATCTCGCTCGTCGCTTTAATCGGTGAAATGGAGTCAAACATCAGCTTGCAGCCTTCTCACCACAAGGTTCCCACAAGCTGCCTCTGCCTCCTGGAATTCCCTCAGAGACTGCAGAGCACTGAAACACCCAAACCATCTCCGAACTGCAAATCACAGGCTCCCAACAGTTCCAGAATTGCATTCAAGACAAAAAACAAATTATAAGACATAAAAGGAGTGAAATACATGGTTTCATGATCTATCCAAAAGATGTCAACTGAAGGAGTGTTGTACACAGGTGCCATCTTTACCAGAAATGTACATTTGGATAGTTTTAACCCCATAATTTAAATAGTGTAATGTATTTCTATTATTGGACAATTTCACATGGTGTGATTTTAGGCCAATGAGACAGGAGGCTTAATTTTTCAAGTTGCACTGAAATGTTGTTTTATAAAATATATGATTTAAAAAGTCCAAATATTATGTACTCAGTCTTTATGAAATTGTTTTTTTGTGTAGAATTTAAATTACAATTGTAATTTGTCATTATATCAAGAATAAAACATTGAACATAGAACAATACAGCATAGTACAGACCCTTCAGCCTACAATGTTGTGCTGACCCTTAAACCCTGCCTCCCATATAACCCTCCACCTTAAAGAATGAAATGCTTGAGGCTTTATAAGGCATTGGTCAGACCCCACTTGGAATATTGTGAACAGTTTAGGCCCCTCATCTAAAAAAAGATGTGCTGGCATTAGAGGGGGTTCAGAGAAGGTTCATGAGAAAGGCCCAGATAGAGTGGATATGGAAAGATGTTTGCAAGAGTGGGGATGTCTAGGACAGAGGGCACAGCCTCAGAATAGAGGGATGTCCATTTAGAACAGAGACAAGGCAGAATTTCTTTAGTCTGCGAGTGATGAATCTGTGAAATACATTGTCACAGTTGGCTGTGGAGGCCAACAGACAGACAGACATACTTTATTGATCCCGAGGGAAATTGGGTTTTGTTACAGCCGCACCAACCAAGAATAGTGTAGAAATATAGCAATATAAAACCATAAATTATTAAGTTAATCATGCCAAGTGGAAATAAGTCCAGGACCAGCCTATTGGCTCAGGGTGTCTGACACTCCAAGAGAGGAGTTGTAAGGTTTGATGGCCACAGGCAGGAATGACTTCCTATGACGCTCAGTGTTACATCTCGGTGGAATGAGTCTCTGGCTGAATGTACTCCTGTGCCTAACCAGTACATTATGGAGTGGATGGGAGCCATTGTCCAAGATGGCATGCAACTTGGACAGCATCCTCTTTTCAGACACTACCGTCAGAGAGTCCAGTTCCACCCCCACAACATCACTGGCCTTGTGAATGAGTTTGTTGATTCTGTTGGTGTCTGCTACCCTCAGCCTGCTGCCCCAGCACACAACAGCAAACATGATAGCACTGGCCACCACAGGCTCGTAGAACATCTTCAGCATCGTCCAGCAGATGTTAAAGGACCTCAGTCTCCTCAGGAAATAGAAGCGGCTCTGACTCTTCTTGTAGACAGCCTCAGTGTTCTTTGACCAGTCCAGTTTATTGTCAATTTGTATCCCCAGGTATTTGTAATCCTCCACCATGTCCACACTGACCCCTTGGATGGAAACAGGGGTCACCGGTGCCTTAGCCCTCCTCAGGTCCACCACTAGCTCCTTAGTCTTTTTCACATTAAGCTGCAGATGATTCTGCTCGCACCATGTGACAAAGTTTCCCACCGTAGCCCTGTACTCAGCCTCATCTCCTTGCTGATGCATCCAACTATGGCAGAGTCATCAGAAAACTTCTGAAGATCTAAAGTCATTGGATATACTTAAAGCAGAATTTACTGATAAGTTCCTGATTAGTAAAGGCATCAAAGGTTTAAGAAGGCAAGAGAATGAGGTAGTGAGGGATAATAAATCAGCCATGATGGAATGATTGTGCAGATTTGTTGGGCTGAATTGCTTAATTCTACTCCGATGTCTTATGGTCTTATTTTGTTCACCATACATTTGAAATATATTCATTTAAATGTTAAACACGAGATTCTACAGATGCTGTAAATCCAGAGCAACATACACACACAATGCTGGAGAAACTCAGCACAATAGACAATAGGTGCAGAAGTAGACCATTCGGCCCTTCGAGTCTGCACAGCCATTTTGAGATCATGGCTGATCATCTACTATCGATACCCGGTTCCTGCCTTGTCCCCATATCCCTTGATTCCCCTATCCATAAGATACCTATCTAGCTCCTTCTTGAAAGTATCCAGAGAATTGGCCTCCACTGCCTTCCGAGGCAGTGCATTCCAGACCCCACAACTCTCTGGGAGAAGAAGTTTTTCCTTAACTCTGTCCTAAATGACCTACCCCTTATTCTCAAACCATGCCCTCTGGTACTGGACTCTCCCAGCATCTGGAACATATTTCCTGCCTCTATCTTGTCCAATCCCTTAATAATCTTATAAGTTGCAATCAGATCCCCTCTCAATCTCCTTAATTCCAGCGTGTACAAGCCCAGTCTCTCTAACCTCTCTGCGTAAGACAGTCCGGACATCCCAGGAATTAACCTCGTGAATCTATGCTGCACTTCCTCTACAGCCAGGATGTCCTTCCTTAACCCTGGAGACCAAAACTGTACACAATACTCCAGGTGTGGTCTCACCAGGGCTCTGTACAAATGCAAGAGAATTTCCTTGCTCTTGTACTCAATTCCCTTTGTAATAAAGGCCAACATTTCATTAGCCTTCTTCACTGCCTGCTGCACTTGCTCATTCACCTTCAGTGACTGATGAACAAGGACTCCTAGATCGCTTTGTATTTCTCCCTTACCTAACTTTACACCGTTCAGATAATAATCTGCCTTCCTGTTCTTACTCCCAAAGTGGATAACCTCACACTTATTCACATTAAATGTCGTCTGCCAAGTATCTGCCCACTCACTCAGCCTATCCAAGTCACCCTGAATTCTCCTAACATCCCCATCACATGTCACACTGCCACCCAGCTTAGTATCATCAGCAAACTTGCTGATGTTATTCTCAATGCCTTTATGTTAGGTCTTCTATCAGCCTCTGATATTTCAGAGAAAACAACCTTAGTTGTACCCATCTCTCCTTGTAGCTAATACTCTTCTATCCAGGCATCATTGTGTGAACCTCTTCTGCACCCTCTTTAAAGTCTCACATTTTCCAAAGTCCAAAATTCCCCAAATAGCATCAGTAATAGAATTACATTTGCAAGAAAAAGTTTGTGAACCCTTTGCAATTACCTAGTTGTCTTCATTAGTTGCTCATAAAATGTGGTGTGATCTTCGTCTAAGTCACAATAATAGACAAACACAATCTGGGGTAATGCCTTCCACAAAAACTATTTGGAGTCAGGTGTGAGATGAAATTGGAAGTATGGGTTGTAGAAATGCCCTGCCCTATAAAAAAAAGACACACAAAGTCAGGTTACTGACAGAGCCTGCTCTTCTCAAGGAAGATCTTTTCATGTAGAACATAGAAATCTACAGTGCATTACAGGCCCTTCAGCCCACAACTCTAGAAACTGCCTAGAGTTTCCCCTGCCACATAGCCCTCTATTTTTGTAAGCTCCATGTACCTATCTAAGAGTCTCTTAAATGACCCTATTGTATCTGCCTCTACCACCATCGCTGGCAGTGCATTCCACCAGTCTCTGTGTGGAAAAACTTCCCTCTGACATCCCCCTTGTACCTACTTCCAAACACCTTAAAACTATCACCTTTCATGTTAGCCATTTCAGCCCTGGGAAAAAGCCTCTGGCTATTCCGCGTTTATGTGCACCATGTCAAAACAATTTTCAGAGGACCCTAGAAGAAGAATTGTAGAGATGCATGAAGCTGGGAAGGCTACAAAAAATATTTCTAAAGACGTGTATTCATCTGTCCACCGTAAGGGAAACTTTTTACAAATGAAGGAGATTCAGTCCTGTTGTGACTCTCCCTGCAAAGATCATAAGAGCACAACATGCAATGCTGAAGGAGGTGAAAAGGAACCCAAGGATAAGAGCAAAGACCTGTAGAAATCTCTAGAACTTGCTAAAGTCTGTTCATGTGTCCACTGTAAGAAAAACACTGAAGAAGAATGGTGTTCATGGAAAGACCACTGCTCTCGAAACATAAACATTGCTGCACATCTCAAGTTTGCAAAAGACTACCTGGATATTCCACAACGCTTCTGGGACAATGTTCTGTGGACAGTGGAGACAAAAGTTAATCTTTTTGGCAGAATCTTTTTGACTCTATGTTTAGAGGACAAAGGGCACTGCACACCAACACCAAAACCACATCCCAGCTGTGAAGCATGGTGGAAGGAGCATCATAGTTTGGGGCTGTTTTTCTCCCTCAGGGCCTGGATAGCTTGCAATCATTGAGGGAACAACAAATTCTAATTGTATCAAATCATTTTACAGAGATTATCAGTGTAGCGGTCTGTCACCTCAAGCTTAATAGAAGTTGGATGATGCAACAAGGTAATGATCTGAAACAGAAGAGTAAATCAATGATAGAATGGTTTAAAGAGAAGAAAATTCATGTTTTGTAATGGTGAAGTTGGAGACCAGATCTCTTAACCCAATTGAGATGCTGCAGCATGACCTGAAGATGGCTGTTCATGTAAGGAATCCCAGAAATATTGATGAACTGAAACAGTTTTGTATGGAGGAATTGTCTAATATTCCTCCTCACCATTCTGTAAGTCTAATCAGCAGCTATAGGAAATGTTTGGTGGAGGTTATTGCTTTTCAAGGAGGTTCTACCAGTTATTAAACACAAGAGTTCACATACATTTTCCAGCCTGGACTGTGAATGATTAAACATGAAAAATGAATAAAGACATGAAAATTACAATTGTTTGTGTGTTATTAGTTTAGGCAGATTGTATTTGTCTATTATTGTGACTTCGATGCAGATCAGACCATATTTTATGAGTGATTAATGCAGTAAACCAGGTCATTGCAAAGGATTCACAAACTTTTTCTTGCAACTGCACGTTCATAATTAATAAGCACTGTTTCTAAACCTCACTAGTCTCTTACCTTTTAGCCCAACTGTTGGAGTGGTTACTGGGATGTGGCTTTTGTTGCATGTGAACAGCTACTTGGAGCCACAGGTGAAAGCTGAGTGTCTGATGGGGTCCAAAGGTGAGGGAGCTACCCCAGAATAGAGTCAACAAGCCCCTTCACCAGAGGTTCTACTCCTCCCTGGATACCCCAACTGTGGTACTTTATGGCCTTCTAAGAATAACTGTATGTTGAGAAGTGTGAGAACTTGCAACACCTGACCATGGTAGAGCATGCTGAACTGAACTTCATTGTGGCATTGCATAGGGACATTCAACAAAACTGTTCTTTGAACACTGCAGTTTAATTTCTCACACATAATGTGACTTTCACAAACAGCATCAAGGTAACAAAACACTGCTCAAATGCAAAGTACTGTAGCAGAGTAGTTTCTAGGCCACTTCCTGTACTATCTTTCAATATTTGTCTGTATGTCCAGCAAAAAAACATTAGACCATAAGATATAGGAACAGGATTAGGCAATTTAGCCCATTGAGACTGCTCTGCCATTCAATTATGACTGATTTTATTTTTAACCCCATTCTCAGAACCTGTCAATATTTGCTATGAACACACTCAATGACATAGCCCCTACAGCAATAAATTCGACAGATTCACTTGCCTCAAGCTGAAGAAATTCAAAGTTCAAAGTGACAGTTCAGTGATGGGGTGATTGAAGTTATCCTCTCTAGTCCAAGAAGGGTAATAACTATTCTTGAACCTGGTGATGTGGGTCCTGAGGCTCCTGTACCACCTTCTTGATGGCAGCAGTGAGAAGAAAGCATGACCTGGGTGTTGAGGGTCCTTGATGACAGATGCTGTTTTCCTGTGACAGTGCTCTAGTGTAAATGTGCTCATTATGATGGACTGGGCTGTATTCACTACTACATATCTGTAGAAGTTATTCGAAGTTTTACATGTCATAATGAATTTTGTAAACTCCTAAGGAAGTAGAGGCACTGCTGTGCTTTCTTTGTAATTGCACTTGTGTGTCAGACCCAGGACAGGTCCTCCAATATGATAACACTGAGGAACTTGAATGTGCAGACTCTCTCCACCTCTGATCCTCCATCAAGGACTGGCTCATGGACCTGCAGCTTCCTCCTTCTTGGTCTTGCTGACATTGAGTAAGAAGTTGTTGTGGCACCACTCAGCCAGATTTTCATTCTCCTTCCTATATGCTATTTCGTCACCACCTTTGATTTAGTCAAAAACAGTGGTGTCATTGGCATTAGAACTGTGCTTAACCTTACAGTTATAAGTATAAAGTGAGTAGAGCAGGGGGCTAAACACACAGCCTTGTCATGTATCCATGCACCATCTCATCTCAGTTTTTAGAGGGATGATTGTTGACCCTTCAAGCAACACAACTGCTTTGTCAATATCCAAAAATGTTTACAGTATTTAAAGATTACCTTACTTTGTCACATGTGCATCAAAACATTGAAACATACATCATCTGCATCAGTGACCAACATAGTCCAAGGATGTGCTGGGGGCAGGCTGCAAGTGCCCCCATGCTCCTGGCACCAACATAGCATGTCCACATCTTACTAACTTTACATCTTACTAACTGTATATCTTTGGAACCTGGGAGGAAACCTGAGCACCCAAAGGAAACCCACAGAGTCATTGGAGAATGAGAGTCCTCCTTTCAGACAGCAGCGGAAATGATCCCAGGTTGTAGGCACTGCAATAGTGTTATGCTAATTTCTACACTACAATGCTGCCTTTAATTAACTTTTTTAAAAAATTAACTTTTTTTAAGACCCAAGTTGTTAAACTAGGTACAAATGAATTATGAGCATCAGTATATTACTGATATTATTCTGAGGCTGTGTCTTTGGATCGTAGACTCTCCTACTCTTTACGTCCACTCTATCCAGGCCTTGCAGTATGTGGTAGGTTTCAATGAGATTGACCCCACCCTCCCCATCCTTCTGAACTTCATCAAGTACAGGCCCAGAGATATCAAATGCTCTTTATAAGGCGAGGCTTCCATTCCAGGGGTCATCCTCGTGTATCTGCTCTGGACTCTCCAAGTATAGCAGATTATTCCTTAGGTATGAGCCCTAACATTGCTCACTGTAATCCAAGTGAGGTCTGACCAATGCCTTTTCAAGCTTCAGCATCTTTGCTTTTATGCTCTAAACCTTTCACAATAAATACCAACATTGCATGTGCCTTCTTTACTAATAACTCAACTGCAAGTTAACCTTAATGGAATCTTAAGTGAGGACTCTCAAATCCTTTTGCACATCTAATTTCTGAATTCTCTTCCCATTTAAAAAAAAACATTTTACACCTTTATTTTTTACTACCAAAGTGCTTAACCTCAAAATTTCCTATGCTATATTCCACCAGTCACTTCATTGCTCAATCTTGCAAACTGTCCAAGTCATTGGGCAGACTTCCTACCTCCATGACACTAGCTGTCCCTCCTTCTATCTTGGTATCGTCTGCAAACTTGGCTCCAATGTCATCAGTTCCTTCATCCAGATCATTGAAGAATGAGGTGAAAATCTGCAGCCATAACACTGACCCCTGTGGAACACCACTAGTCACAAGCAGCCATAAGGACTCCTTTATCTCCATTCTCTGAATTCTGTCAGTCACCCAATCTCTACCTAATCTAGTACCTTGCCTCTAACTTGATGCCACAGGGGCTGTGGAGGCCAAGTCGTTGGGTTTATTTAAAGGGTTCTTGATTAGTCAGGACATGGAAGGATATGGGGAGAAGACAGGAGATTGGAACTGAGTGGGAAAATGAATCAGGCATGATGAAATGGTGGAGCAGACTCAGTGGGCCAAATGGCTTAATTCTGCTCCTATATCTTACGAAGTACTTTGTGAGATGTGACCTGCATTAATAATTCAGTATAAATTATTTTTTTTGTTGCTTGTTGCAAGTCCTAACTCCTCCTTCTTTGGTTCCAAGTTTGACACTTATCCAGTTCTTCCAAATTTGTGCACCCACTCTTGGCTTGTTAAACTGAATTTTCTCTAGAGTATTCCTGTATGTTGTACATATTGCAAAAATACTGGCATGTATGAAAACTTGTTAGTTCATCTTGCTATGTTTAACCCTTTAAAATTTGTAAACCCCATGAGTAAAAACTGCAGCCATCAATGTGTAGTCTGCAAACTGAATACTTTACTCTTCTGTGGGTTGTGAAACCTCTCAACAAAACACAATCAAAGCTTGCCAGCCCTTTGATTTTATTATAATCATCCACAGTTTTTAATTACTCTCTTTATTAATTCCAAATATTCAACTATTTTTGATCTCTATTTACACTACTTATTTAATTTTTACATACCTACTGGGCAAACCACTCCACAGAGGATGCAATCACAACAGCCCTCCATATTGCTCTGACTCACTCAGAGGAACCGAGCACTTATGTGAGGATGTTATTTGTGGACTTCAGTTCTGCATTTAACACAGTCATCCCCCATAAACTGGTCAGCAAACTGAACACTCTTGGCCTTGCTTCCTCCCTCTGCTCAAGGGTCATGGACTTTCTCACAGACCGACCACAGCAAGTCAGAGTTGGTAAGCACACCTTCACCACCCTCATCTGAAAAACAGGCAGCCCTATGCTCTACACACTCTTCACACATGACTGCACCCCCATCTACACCTCCAACTCCATAATTAAATTTGTGGACGATACCACAGTGGTTGGCCTGATCTCGGACGAGGATGAAACAGCCTACAGGCTCGAGATGGATCATCTGACGGAGTGGTGTAAGCACAACGACCTGGTCCTTAACACTTCTAAATCAAAAGAGACGATCATTGTCTTCGGGAGATCAAAGGACAGAGTACACACCTCCCTCCATATACATGGAGAGGTAGTGTAAAGTGTGGAAAACCTAAAGTTCCTTGGAGTTATGTTGTCAAAGCAGCTGACATGGACCACCAACACCTCATTGCTTGTAAAAAAGTCACAACAAAGACTGTTCTTCTTCAGAAAGCTGAAACAGGCCAAACTCCCACAAAAGCTGTTGCTTAACTTCTACAGCAGCACAATTGAAACCATCCTGACCAACAGCGCCGCAGTGTGGTGTGCCAGCTGCACAGCTGCTGAGCAACAAGACCTGCATCGCGTGGTGAAGGCGGCCCAGCGAATTGTCAGGATGGAGCTCCCAAGACTGGACACCATCTATTCCAGCAGACTCAGGAGGAAAGCATTTAGCATAACCAGAGACACCACACACCCCGGCCACTCCCTATTTGACCCACTGCCGTCTAGCAAAAGGTTCAGGACACTAAAAGCCAGAACAAATAGACTGAGGAACACCTTCTACCCCAGAGCTGTGGTCTCCATCACACCACTCCCACAGAACAATGACTGAAACTGTGAGCACACACATGCACACACAAGGACTCAAATACTTGCACTAACAGCACTTTCTGCATTACTGTGATATTCTGGTGCTGCTGCAACATACTTTCTATTTAATACTGTTTTTCTATTACTGTCTTGTTTTTATCTACCGCTTTGTTTGATTGCCTGAGAGGAAGCCAAACAGAGTTTCATTGTACCTATGTATAATGACAATAAAGATCATTCAATTCAATTAAATATATTTCTTATTGTAATTTATAGTATAATATTTGTGTATTGGACTGTACTGCTGCCACAAAACAGCAAGTTTCATGATGTACAGAATGTCAGTGATAATAAACCTGATTCTGATTCAAAAGTAGTTCGAGTCTGAATCAAATTTCAACTCACTTGTACAGTCCCTTTGAGCTGAGAAAGGTCTGCATAGAGTTGATGTGGAGAGGATGTTTCCAATAGTGAGAGTCTAGGATCAGAGGCCACTGCAGTCAGTGAATAGTACTCGCTGGAGTTCAGAAGAATGAAGAGGGATCTCATTGAAACCTATTGAATGAGGCTTAGATGGAGAGGATAAAGCAGTGCTTGAAAGGTTCTTGATTAGTCACACCACCAAAGGTTACAGAGAGAAGGTAGGAGAACAGGGTTGAGAGTCTGGACTGACACCTTACTGCCCTATTGTCTTGGTTATTATTTATTGTAATGCAGCACTGTTTTGTGCACTTCATACAGTCCTGGGTAGGTCTGTAGTCTAGTGTAGTTTTTTATTCTGTGTTGTTTTTTTTACGTAGTTCAGTCTAGTTTTTGTACTGTGTCATGTAATACCATGGTCTTGAAAAAAAGGTCTCATTTTTACTATGTACTGTACCAGCAATTATGGTCGAAATGACAATAAAAGTGACTTGACTTAAAGACTTGAGAGATGATAAATCAGTCATGATGGAATGGCAGAGCAGACCTGATGGATCGAATGGCATAATTCTGCTCCTATGTCTTATGGTTTTATGTTCCCTGTGATAGGAAGTCTAGGACCAGAGGACACAGCCTCAGAATCACTTCATAACAGAGATAATTAAGTTCTTTAGTCAGAGGGTGGTGAATCAGTGAAATTCATATACACAGATGGCTGTGGAGAACAAGTCATTGGTATATTTAAAGTGGAGGTTGATACGCCCTTGATTAGTAAGAGCATGAAATATTACAGGGAGAAGGCAGGAGACTGAGATTGATAGGGAAAATAAATCAGCCATGATTGATGGCTTAATTCTGCTCCTATGTCTCATGGTCTAACTCTGTTTCCCTTACCACAGATGCAGCCTGACCTGCCAAATATTTCCAGCATTTATTGTTTAATTTTAAATTGGCTGATTTTCCTTTTTATTTTTCCATCTGGCAGTTTCAGTGTAAAACAATGTGAATAGGCTGTCTGTCATCTGGTTCAGGTTCAATTTGAATGTGGGTTGGAATACTGTAGTAGATTGTGAAAGGAAGGAGGAAAGTAAATTAGGAATTTACATGGAGCAAGAGGGTTTGTTAAAATTCTTTATTAATCAGGTTTGACAGCAATTTGCTGAAATTTAAATTGGATTAGCATGCAGTGTGCGATCTTGGTAATTGGTCTGCAGTCTTGCTGCATCTTCCTGGCAAACAAATTATCAGATTACTGAGAAAAAACTAATTAAAACCTGGTTGTTAAATAAGTGACAAAACATTGATAATAGCTAATTTAAGGCTTAAGATCTACCACTGGCATATGTTAGATATTAAATAGGTCATAAAAAGTTTTGTCATGTAGTCTTTTTTGACGATGAAATTGAATCAGTTTGGTTAATCAACATTGGGTTCATGGGATTGCAGAACAAATATACAGAACATAAATTTCCTAAAGACTGACGACAGAGATGTTTAAAGTCATCTATTCCTGTTGAATCAGACCATTATTTTACTGAAAGTAATTTCAATTATTCATCAGTTCAGTTTTAAATTCTGAGGAAGTAACACAGGACACATTTTCTTCTACCCAATCCAAAATAAGTAATTATAATTCAGTTACATAATTTCTGAATTTATGAGTTGTGAATGATAAGTTTTAAAGTCACTGTTATAAATTGATAATGCATTTTCCCAGTAAAATGACCAAAAAGTAGTTTTTGTATAGGTTGTAAGAGGATCCTGCGCCAATCAGCCATTACTGTCTGGTTTGGTTCAGCATCTTCTCACAATATACAAAAACTTCAGCAAACTGTCAGGTCAGCAGAAAAAGGTCATTGGCTGCAGTCTACCATCACTGCAGGACATGTACATGTCCAGGAGAAATCATTGAGGACACTCCCCACCCAGCAAACCGCCTTTTCCAAAAGCTGTCTTCTGGAAAGCACTATAGGGCTATTAAAACAAAAACTTCACGCCATCTTAAGAGTTTCTTTCCCCAAGCAGTTAATCATATCAACCATTTCTTTTTATAGCCTCTTCCCCATCTATTAACTCAGTCAGTGCTCTGCGCTGTAAGCACTTTAAACTACCTTTTATATTGATGTTTACATCGTAACTACATGCTGGTATTTATGTATTTATGCTCATTTCATTCCATATCTGTACTTTAACTTCTATCTTTATTTTTTTTATTTTGTCTAATTGTTGAATGTTTTTTTTTGATGCATGTCGCACCAGCACATCACAACAAATTCCTAATACATGTAAATATATAGGGCAATAAAATTGATCCTTGATCCTCGAAATATCTAAATTGTAAAGTATCACATCAGTTTATATGTGACAAGATTTGTGCATATCATAAAAATAACTAATTTAGTACTTTCCACATACAATAATGGAATGGAGTTCTCAAAGTTTATCACTGTTTACAGCACAGTAGCATTGCGGTTAGCGCAGCTCTATTGTACCGTCAGAGACCTGAGTTCATTTCCACTTCTGTCTGTAAGGAGTCTATGGACTCTCCCTGTGACCGTATGGGTTACTGTTGGGTGCTCCGATTTCCTTCCACATTAATTGGTCACATGGGTGGAATCGGGTGGTGAAGGCTCGTTACCATGCTGCATCTCTAAATTTGAAAAATAGTAAATAAATTAGCCACAGACCTAGTTGAATTGTAACAAATCTGCAGTCAAGTTCTAACTTTAGTGTTGCCCTGATCAGCTGCTGAATACAATTTGTGTTTTAACCCTTGTTAGTGTATCACTTGCATTTAAATTCTGTGTATTTTTAAAGTTAAAACATTTGTACTTAAAGCTGTGCTTTCATTTTACTTTCACTGTATTATTAAAAGTTGAAAGCTTATTTGCAGAGTTTTCTGAAGGATATTGAATTATTATTCCACTTGAATGTGCTGGTAAATCACTCATTGTTTATTAATGTCACTCATTAAAAATTGTCATCTCTGTACTCGAGATCACATGATTTCCAGTGACACTCTTACACATGATAAAACTCCGGAATTTTTTTCTGCCTTGTGCTAAGTCAAATTTGTGACATGTTAAACATTTTCAAATTGTTAGTTAATGGCTATTACCATTGCATAATTGAAGCAAAATTTTGACAGTTTGTGGACATTGTAAATTTGAATTCATAAATTCAATTTTAGGAACCCATTGTATTCTATTTCAAAGTTATCGTCAGTGCTAAAAAGTGTCAAGGAAGGGAATATGTCTTTTCAATCACTTGCCCTTTCAAAATGCAGGGATATTTTGCTCTTCCTTTTGTGGTACAAAAAGGGCATTTAAAAATAATTTAAATGGTGTCAATAGATTTCCCCAAGCTTCAAAGCATGCAAGCCTATGCATCGAGATTGTTTTGGTTATTTTAAGAACTATAAAATTAGTACAGTAACCTATTTCATTGGGATGTTGCATTGTCACTCCATGAAATTTAGTACTAGTTCTTTTGTTAAACTTTCAGTTGTAAAATGAAACCATAAGATCGATTGTTAACAGAAAAAATTTTACCAAGACAAATCTATTTCTGCAGTCTTTTAAATCATGTGAAAAAAACATGCTGGAAATCTGAAACAAAAAAGAAAATGTTGAACACGCTCAGAAGGTCAAACATCATCTGTACGTAACATCCTATGAAAGATTTTTACTGCTAATGTTGCAGGGTATTTCATGTAATCATTTTCTGTAGAAGCAGTGTCTTCTGCTGGTAGTGTTTGGGTTACCGTTAAAGATAAGGGATCCTTAGAAATGTTGTGTTATCCAAGCAGGAGGGTGGAACTGGGAGAAGGTTGTAGAGAACGCTGGAGAAGAGGTTTCCTGACGGACATTGAGGTGGGTCGAGGTCTTTTTCAGCGGGAGATGGAGAGAGAAGAAGCTCAAGAGAACCGGCCATGGGATTCCATCTGGTGGAAGGCACGATCCGATGGAGCCCAAGAGGGGGAGTTCTGCCAGGGATCGGTAAATATGAGTTGGTGCCTGTGGTGAACTACATATACCTGTCTGGACATGCCCCCCCTCCCCCGCTGACTGCTCCTGTGGCTCCTCCCACTGACCGTGGCTCCTCCCACGGACCCCGGTATAAAGGCGATTGGGGCCTGAGCCCTGCCCTCAGTCTCCAGGATGTAGCATGGTGGTCAATTGCTGCTTGTTCTTTCTTCCAGTCAATAAAAGCCGATATCTCGCCTCACGTCTCAGAGAGTTATTGATAGTGCATCAGTGCCATGAATACATTGGACACATTGGCTTTTGACCTCTAACCTGTGCACATGTGACTGTTTAATTATAATGGGCCCTTTTTGCTTTTATCTTTTTTTAATAACTGGTTAAGTATATTCATAAATATACTTTCTTTATAATTGTATGCAGTGTATGATCTGTTATTTCTTGCTGATGGGCAATTGCATGGGGCAGTAAATCACTGCATTCACACAAACCAGGGCTTGGGGGGGGCAGCAGCAAGACATTTCAACCTCACGGGTTTGGCGGGACCCAAGTCATTTCGACTCTAGGCGTACAGTCTGAGAAAGGTGGTTTTCTTAACACCTAGTCCAGTGGCTGTTAGCAAGGAGCTAATGAGCCACATCTCCAGAGATGCCCAGAAAAAAGGGGTTTCATGTAGAAAATGATGAGTCCCTGAGCTGAAACATTATCTATTTCTCTTTCCATAGATACTGCCTCGCCTGCTGAGTGAGCATATACTGCCTCAGATTACATTATTAGTTTCCGAATTTGCAATCAGATTTTGAGATCGCGTTCAAATGGCTACTGTGGTTTCTCACAGCACAGCTTCCAAAGCTTTAAAAGTTAGACAGTTCACAATTATTTTACAAAAAAAATATAATAAACTTTAGAAAATTAAAAGGGAATTCTTGGAAAAGATTTATCTAGATAATAAACCAGTAGTATGGAGCAGTTCCTACTTTTTACCTACAAGCTAAGAACCATAGTGACCATGTCAAAAAGAACCGAAGTTCGGAGCAACATCTGGTACTAACATTAATTTTCAATACAGCAGTCAGAAAGTGATTTTCTTTATTTTATGTAGAGTAGCTTTGATAATACTTAGTATTTGACCAAGATATGGCTAATACAGTGGGGGGGGGGCATAATTTTAATATGATTGGAGGAATAGATAGTGGAAATACCAGAGGTAGGTTTTTTACAGAATGGTGGTGAGTGTGTGGAACACCTTGCCAGGGGTGGTGGTAGAGGCAGATGTATTAGGAACATTTAAGAAAATCTTAGATAGGCACATGGATGGTAGAAAAAATGAGGGTTATGCGAGAGGAAAGGGTTAAGTTGATATTAGAGTAGATTGAAAGGTCAGCACAACTTCATGGGCTGAAAGCCTGCACAGTGCTGTACTACACAGGGTACCTAAGACTTTGCAGAGGTGTGTGTGTGTGTGTGTGTGTGTGTGTGTGTGTGTGTGTGTGTGTGTGTGTGTGTGTGTGTGTGTGTGTGTGTGTGTGTGTGTGTGTGTGTGTGTGTGTGTGTGTGTGTGTGTGTGTTTAATACTTTTGCATTGTATTGGATTTTCTATATGTTCTATTATATCAGGTGGGTGCTGCCTTATATTCCATAATATGATTAATAATTATATTATTTCTCAGATTTTAACTATTTTTTTCTCCTCATCTTTTTCCTCCTGTGTGTGAGCACATGACAATGTGGGTACAAGCTGAGTGCTCTGGATATGTTCCAGTTGCACTGCAGTGAAATGCATTTAGCCTGTGTTACAAGCAGTTAATAGTGTATTGCTGTGGTACGTTGGGTTGTGCGCCTGTATGACTGGATTTTCTAATCTCATGACATTTGTTATTTGATAAGACAATATCTGTCTATGTTGGCTAAAGAATATAGCAGTTCTAGATGTAAGCCCAGTAGCGTAGCAGTTAATGCAATGCTTTACAGCCTCAGTTTTTAAAACATTGGGGATCAATTCCCGCTGCTCTCTGTAAGGAGTTTGTATGTTCTTCCCATAACTGCATGGGTTTCCTTCAGGTGCTCTGGTTTCCTCCACATTCCACAGATGTATGGGTTTGGGTTAGTGATTTGTGGGCATGCTATGTTGGTACTGGAAGCATGGCTACACTTTTGGGCTTTCCCCAGAACAATTCTTGCTGATTTGATATGGCACATTTCACTGTGTGTTTCGATGTTTTGGATGTATCTGTGACAAATAAAGCCCTCGCAACCATTGAGCACATCTACATGAAATGCTGATGTAGGAAAGTAGCACCCATCATTAGAGATCCTGAACACCCAGGCCATGCTCTTTTCTCACTGCTGCCATCAGGTAGAAGGTATAAGAGCCTCAGGACTCTCACCCTCTCACCATCAGGTTCAAGAACAGTTACTACTGCACAACCATCAGGCTCCTGAACAAAAGAGGATAGCTATACTCACTTGCCCATTCATTGAGATGTTCCCACAACCAATGATCTCACTTTAAGGATTCTTTTTCTCATTATTTCATGTTCTCATTATTTATTGCTAGTTATTTTTATTTGTATTTGCACAGTTTGTTGTCTTCTGTACTCTGGTTGATCTTTTATTGTTTTAGTTACTATTCTATAGATTTGCTGAGTATGCTCGCAGGAAAATGAATCTCAGGGCTGTATGTGGTGACATATACGTACTCTGATAATAAAATTTACTCTGAACTGGTTTTAATCTTTTAATCTAAATCTTTAAGACAGCAAGTTTTATTAAGCAAATTTAATTATTTTTTCAAACAGTTAAAGTAAATTCTTTAAATTTATTAAATATTGTAAGTGCTTAATTGCCTCCTGGTTTACTTTAGATGAAGACATTTTCCATGTGTTTTGTGTATGTGTTTGTGATGATTTTAAGAAATTCTACCACATTCATTATGAAGCACAGTCAAAATACTTAATTGGCTTTGTTTTGGTATTTATGAGAATCATGTACTTTTAATTTACACTGTCTCATTACAGATTTTACCCAATGCTGCCAGAAAAATGGGTTTTTAATGGTTGTAAAATGTCGAAAAGAAAATGCTGCACTAAAAGAATGTTTAACTGGCCAGTAAGTATTGTGATATATGATAAAAGTATTGACATTGAAATGTTTATCAAAGATTCAAAGTGCATTTACTTTCGAAGTATGTGTACCTTATACAACCTTGAGATTCGCCTTGCCCACAGACAGCCATGAAAAACCATGGATGCGTTCAAAGCAAAACATCAATCCTCCCTCCCCACGTGCAAAAAAAATGCACAAACAGCAATTTAAAAAAAAGCACAGAATATAAAACACAAAATCGAAGTGGGAGTCAAGGCATATTCAGTTCAGTTCAGTGTTCATTATCTGCAGGCCACCCTGATACAAAACCACCCAAAATAGCAACAAAAAAAAAGCAACCAGAAACCAGAAACACATCATAACGTGAACTACAGAGTCCAAACCACAAACCTCATCGATTTACCTTGCTCCAGCACCATCCTCTGAAAGCAGCGAGGGAAAGAGAGATCATCGGAATGCAGAAACCTTCCTTGGGAGCAGCAACCGAGAGGAAGAGGGAGACCATCACATGCAGACACCTTCCTCTTGCAGCTGCAAGCAAGAGGCTGGTAGATAAGCGCTGAGCACCCATTCGCCTTCCATTCACTCCTTGATGTTTTCAATCTTCCTCGATGCTTTAAACGGCAAGAAATGGAGTCGATTATGGGTTCACACTCTGTCTCTTCGCTTCTTGGCCTCGAGGTCGCATGCTTCGCTCGAAGCCTCATGGAACCAGATCACTCAATGACCCGAAAACATACCATCAGAGTGTAAATCTCAGGCATTGAACAGTAGGTCACAAGCTCCAACAGTAGTAGAACCACAGTTGAAAGAAAATAAAGATATTAAGTAAGTGATGTTTACTGGGTGTTTCATTGTAATAATCATCTTAATAAACATATCCTGTATTTCTCACTGTTGTCTCTCAGTATAGGTAGTTGGATTGTGAAGTTTTTCTGATTTAATGTAATCTGTTAGAATTTCCTGCTTCCAATGTAAGAATAAGTGTGTAGCCTGCTAAAGTTCAACTCCAATTTGGTGCCTGAGATAAAAAAGATTCAAGTTTTCCTAATTGTCTCATGCAGATTTTACTTAGCACATCACTGAGAAAGCCTTTAAGCCAAGGAGGCCTGCCCCTTTGGAAAATTATTAAGAGTGCTCAGTTGAAAGTGGACTAGCTTGCATCTGCTAGAGGAATCTAGCAGATCGAGTAGCATCTGATCAGATTATTAGTTTCAGAATTTCCACAGTCTCTTGTGTCACTCAAATTGGATCAACTTCCACATCTAAAAATGTTGCCTGTCCCAGCTTGTTGGTTTGTTTACACAAAAAATCCTGCAGATGTTGGAAATCTGCACACATGAAATACCTGATGAACTCAGCAGGTCAAGCAGTATCTGTGGGACAGGAATAAACATCTGAAGTTTTGGGGCTGATACTCTTTATCAGGACTGGAAAGGAAGAGGGAAAAAAACAGAATAAGAAGTTGGTAGGGGGATGAGCACAAGTTAGCAGTGATAGGTGAGTCCAGGTGAGAGGAAAGGAGGTTGTTGTTTTCTTGTCTGGTTCCCACCAATATATTGCAGACTTTGCAATGAGATGATCTTAGTAGATCTAACTTACCCCACTATCTGGCTCCAAAAGCTAGGTTAAGTGAAAATGGGATTCTTCAACACCACTACTGACCGTAGATTGCAACTCATCACATAGCATTATGTGATGCTAATGTTAGTGCAAGTAAAATATTTCATACCTGTTTATACTAGACCACTGAGTATGAGCTGCAACCTTATGCATATACTCTGGGATATGTGTGTGCAGTCAGATATTTTAGGTGGAGATTTATTTACGTATTTACTTGCTTTATTTATTTAGAGATGTACCACGGAATAGGCACTGCTCAGCAACCCCCGTCAACCCCGACTTAATCCTAACATAATAATGGGACTGTTCACAATGACCAATTAACCTACCCAGTATGTCTTTGGACGGTGGGAGGACTCAGAGAAATCCCTTAAATTCCACAGCAAGGTCGTACAGAGACTCCTTACAAATGATGTCAGAAGTGAACTCTGAACTCTGATCCCCCAAGCTGTAGTACCACTGCACTAACCACTAATATCCACAGAACCTGATGTCCATAAATGTGAAGGAGGCAACAAGTTACTTAAGTTAAATTCTTCCTGAAGATTGGCCAAATTCCTGGATGCTCAGCTTTGATCTCCTGTTTCCAAATCTTCAAGATCAGTTTATTAAAAGGATTAGGTTATGACTGTTTGGAAGGACTTCCCTTTGTTGCTTGTACCTCAGAAAATGAGGGGATTTCCTCATTGTTCCTTGTGTGTGTAAGAACAGCCATGCTAAGAAATCTTCATGCATCAATGTATTCCCTTCATAATCATAAAGTAATCAAAATAAAACAAGCTTCATTAATTATACATTAAATAAATAGTATGCTAATCTCCAGTTCAAGATGGAGAAAAAAGTTAATCCTTTTGATATGTCCCATGTTTACTTCAGCTTTGAAACTACTCTCCCTCAAAGATTAGCCTCTGCTTTGTTGCCACATAACTGGAGAAACTTATTGCCATCTTCATGTTTCAACAGTAAGCCTCAGCTAATCAAATCAAAGTTAAATTTTAAAAATTCTTACCAAAAATACCATAAATTAGTTAGAAGTATTGTTGTGATTAAAAAGAGATAACAATAGAAGATAAGCACTTCAGATAGGAGAAATTATGAGATTTATTGTCCTGATGAAATTTCTCAGCCTGAAACACCAACTCTTTATTCCTCTCCATAGATGCTGCCTCCAGCATTTTGTAAGTGTTACTCTGGATTTCCGTATCTGCAGAATATCTTCTGTTTACAATAATGTTATTTGTTCTTTCCCTCTGAGCCTCCAACTGCATGAAGCAACAGAGGGAATTCCTACCAAATAGCCATAACCTCTCTCTTAGGTTTTACGAACCTAACTTTATTTTAAAAAACTAAATCTGTTTGTAAACAACACCAAACAATAAGTTCTGTGAATGGAGAAAGTTATATTCTTGAGTTTGGAAAAGAGGGAGCAGGTGAAGCAATGAAGGATCTGCCAAACCTTTCCAAGCACTATGTGACTTGTTGAGGGTTTCCAACTTTTTTCATTTTTATTTCAGATTTCCAGCATCGGCAGCATTTTCCTTTTGGAGAATCATAGTTGGTGGCCCTCTGTATCCCCTCACATCTTTTTCAAACAAAATATTGGGTTTATGGAATACAAAAGTTGAAATGTAATAGTAAATCCAAACAAATTATTTTACAAGAATAGATTTGAGATTACAGAAGTCTTAGATCCCACATCACCAGATTCAGAAACAATTATTACCCCTATAACCTTCGGGTTCCTGAATCAACGTAAATAACTTCACTCACTATAACTCTGAACTGATTCTACAACTTACAGACACACCTTCACGGACTCTTCACAACTCAAGTTCTCAAATTTTTTTCATTTGCACAATTTGTCTTTTGCACATTTAAACATTTATTTTGTTTATGTATAGTTTTTCATAAATTCTATTGTATTTCTTTACTTTCCTATAAATGAGAAAATGAATCTCAAGATAAGATATAGTAACATATATTTACTTTAATAAATTTGACTTTGACTTTGAATGTTTGGGCTGTGCCTTAAAGGAATGGTGTGATGTGTTTGGTATATTGTGTCCAGTTACTGGGATAGGACCTGCACCTTGAGTAAAGAGATAAAAATCCCCACCAAAAATATGTGGACAGAATTAGAAGACACAGAATTATGGGGTTATTTCATGGAGCTGTTTAAAAGTTTCATGAGGCAACACAAACGGTAATAGTCGATTGGGACAAGATAGTGCATTTAAAATAAAAAACACTATTTGGTACAACAGTTCTGCTAGAAGATCCTTTGCCTCTGTCTCACAGGTTCAGGCCTGACCTTGAGTTCTATCTATGTTGAGTTTGTGCATTCTTCCTGTGACCCCATAACTTTTGTCCAGGTGCTTCAACTTTCTCCCATGTTCTAATGGGCTGAACATTTGTTATAAACTTGGGGTACCAAGGTAGTGTAGCATTTAGCGCAATGCTATTTGAGCTTGGGGCATCAGAGTTCACAGTTCAATTCCGATGTCATCTGTAAGGAGTTTGTGCATCCCTCACTTTGAACGCATGGGTTTTGCCTGGGTGTCCGGTTTCTTCTCAGTCCAAAGTCGTACTGGTCACAGGTCACTGTAAATTGTCTCGTGATTAGCTAGACTCAATAGGTGAATGGCTGGGTGATGTGGTTCATTGGACCAGACTATAGATAGATAGAAAGATAGTCTGAATAGATGCTGAATAGTTGGCATGGACTCGTCTTATATGACTTAAACATAACATCCCTTCTTCTGTACTCATTACATTGATTTATGGAGGCCAATGTGCCAGATGCTTTCTTTACGACCCTATCTATCTGTGACACCACTTTAAAAGAATTATGTTTCTGTATTCCCAGATCTCTTTGTTCTACCACACCCCTCAGTACCCCTACTGTTCACTGTGTAAGACCTACCCTAGTTGGTCCTACCAAAGTGCAAAACCTCGTACTTGCCTGCATTAAATTCCATCTGCCATTTTCCAGCTGATCCAGATCCCTCTGGAAGCCATGATATCCTTCCTTGCTGTCCACTGCACCCTTAATCTTGTTGTCATCCGCAAATTTGCTGATCCAGTTAACATTTGATCTTCCAGATCATTGACATAGATGACAAATAACAAAGGATCCAGTACTGATCCCTGTGGCACACCACTAGTCACAGGCCTCCAGTCAGAGAGCCAACTCTCTACTACCACTCTCTGGCTTCTCCCACAAAGCCAATGTCTAATCCAATTTACTACCTCATGCTGAATGCTGAGTGACTAAACTTTCTTGACCTCTCTATATGTCCTATCTATCATTCCTTCAGCCTCCCAAATGATCTGGAGTTCATCCAGTTTCAGCTCCAACTCCATAACGTAGTTTGTTAGAAGCTGCAGCTGGATGCACTTCTCACAGTTGTAGTCATCAGGGACACTGGAGGTCTCGCTGCCTTCCCGCAACCTGCAAGAGGAGCTTTCAACTATCCTGCCTGGCATCTCTACTGTCCTAGTTGTTCAGACTAACAGCAAAGTGGGCAGGGTGACCAAGGGTTTACAGGATACTTCACAGTCTAAGTACTTAACTCTGCAATAATCTTTCTCATGAATATTTTTTCTGTAACACCAAGATTTTTAACACCTTTTTCATGTTTCATTTTTGTGGTTGTCTCAGGATTACACAATTAATATCTAGCTTGCCTAATACCTTTTTTTCTCTACATATTCAATTCTGCAGATTAAAGGTTAAAATAATAAGCATACTGGGTTGGTCAGAAATGTTACAAGATTTAAGGAATGCTACCACTTTCAATTATGTGAACTGTAACAGATGCTAGATAAGTTAACCAGGTGTGAGACGCAAAGTAAAAATGTATTTAATGTCTTATTGTCTGCAAATGGTCAAAAAATAAAAAAGTCTCATTTTGCATATAGACCGTGACAAATGAGCATTGCTAGTGTCAAACAGCAGCAGACTGCAATGCAGCTTTGAGAAGGGTGTGAAAGATTAAAAAAAAATACTCTGATGATTGAATATTGGTGAATGTGCATGTTTTTTTGCCTTCATGTGATTTATATGACATTAAGCAAAATCTTTCAATAGAGTGGATGTGGAGAGGATGTCTCCTGAAGTGGGAGAGTCTAGGACCAGGGGACACAGCCACAGAGTAGAGCATTGTCCACTTGGAACAAAGATGAGGAGAAATTTCTTCAACCAGAGAATAGTGAATCTGTGGAATTAATTGGTACAGACAGCTAGGGAGACCAAGTCATTAAGTCATTTAAAGCAGAGGTTGATAGGTTCTTGATTAGTCAGGGAGTCAAAGGTTACAAGGAGAAGACTGGAGAATGTGGTTGCGAGGGATAGTAAATGAACCATGATAGAATGGTGGAGCATACTCATTTGGCCGAATAGCCTAATTCTCCTTCGTCTTATGGTACAGACCTCTGATTTGAAAGTTTTTCCATGCTTTCCTTGAATCCTTTTTGGGTGAGTTTGCTCCCTTCTGTCCTCAATTCTTGGTTGGATTTTTAAAAGTGAGAGATTGCATTGTTGGGATTAAAACTCTTTTGCATTTTAATATCTCATATGAATCCCAGTGTAATATACACTTGGTGGCCATTTTATTAGGTACACCAGCTTGTTCATGCAAATATCTCATCAGTCAATCATGTGGCAGCAACTCAATGCATAAAAACATGCAGACATGGTCAAGAGTTTCAGATGAAGTTCAGACCAAACATCAGAATGGAGAAGAAATATGATCTAAGTGACTTTGACTGTGAAGTGATTGGTGCCAGATGGGGTGGTTTGAGTGTCTCAGAAACTGCTGATGTCCTGGGATTTTCATGCACCATTATCTCTAGAATTTGCAGAAAATGGTGGAAAAAAATCAAAAAAAAAATCCAGTAAGTGGCAGTTCTGTGGGCAAAAACACCTTGTTAATGAGAGGTGTCTGAGGAGATTGGCCAGACTGGTTCAAGCTGACAAGAAGGCAACCAAAACTCAAATAACCACATGACACAACAGTGGTGTGCAGAAGAGCATCTCTGAAGTAGATCAGCTAGAGCAACAGAAGACCGCACCAGGTCCCACTCCTAGGGCCACGTCATTAGATACACTCCTGGACCTATTAAAGTTGCTACTGAGTGGAGAATAATCCTCCTCCTGTTTCACCCTACCGGACTGGGTCTTTAGAGGACCTTAACTTCTTCAGTTGTAATCACCAGCTAACATACTATGTGCCCTAGAACAATTTCCCTTCTTCCAAGTAGGAGTGGTGGATAACATTGTTGTTACGTTAAGCCTATTCAATAACTCTATCATATGGATGCAATTCAAATCCTGTTTTTGGGTTAATGAGTGGTTCTCTTAACCCTGCACTGTAAGTAAGTTGCATTTGACATTTGTCCCGGTAGACAGTTTTTTAAATTTGCAGTTATTGTGGAAATTAAGGAAGTTTCTTCAAATAAATGTTGAGATTTATGTACACAGAGGTAGCTATTGAGATGGAGGACTGCTGGGAACCATTGTTCGGAGTTTGCAATTGTGGTGATGGAAGAGTGTTTGCTATCATTACACTTTGAAAGTCAGCATCATTTGAACAACCTCAGAACAGAAATACATATTTAAATACAGATAGAGTTGCTGGAAGTGATTCCTTCTGTTCAGAGTGTGCAGAGGAATGGCAGATGGAGTTTAACCTGAACAAATGGGAAGTGTTGCACCTTGGTAGGTCAAATGCAAAGAGAGCGTAGTACACTGTTAAGGGTAAGATCCTTAACAGGATGGTAATGAGCAGAGGGATCTTGGGTTCCAAGTTCAGAGCTCGCTGTATGTGGCTACAAAGGTTGATAGAGTGGTTAAGAAGGCATATGGCATGCTTGCCTTTATTAGTCAAGGCACTGAATTCAAAAGTCAGGAAGTTATGTGGCAGCTTTATAAAGCTTGAGTTGGGCCATATCTGTAATATTGCATACAGTTCTGCTTGCCCCATTATAGGAAGGATGTTGAGGCTCTGGAGAAGGTGCAGGTTTACCAGGACGCTGCCTGGATTAGAGGGCATGTGCTATAATGCAAGGCTGGACAAACTTGGTGTGTGTTGCCGGGAGCAGCGGAGGCTGAGGAGAAATCTGATAAAAAGTTATAAGATTATGAGAGGCGTAGATAGAGTAGACAGACAGTATCTTTTCCCAGGATTGAAGTGTCTAATACCAGAGGCCTGCATTTAAGGTGAGATTTGAAGGGCAAGTTTTTTTACACTGAGAATGGTGGATGCCTAGAATGTGCTTCCTGGGGTGGTGGTAGAGGAAGATACATTAGAGACTTTAGAGATGCTTAGATAGGCACATGAATGTGAGGAAAATGGAAGGATATGGACATTGTGTAGGCAGATAGGATTAGTTTGGTTTGGCATTTGATGCTAATTTAATTGATTTGGCACATTGTGGGCTGAAGGGCCTGTCCTGTGCTGTACTAGTCTATGTTCTATAACAACATCAGAACTGAAATACATATTTAACACGGCTAAAGTTGCTGGAAGTGATTCCTTTTGTTCACAGAGTGTTCGTTTGCAAAATTCTCCAGTTTTATTTTATGAAAATAGTGATCTAACAAGGGCCTCATGTAGTTAATGAAATATTCTTCTCTGAAAACTATCTTGAAAATGTAGTTTTATAACCATATAACAATTACAGCACAGAAACAGGCCATCTCGGCCCTTCTAGTCCGTGCCGAATGCTTACTCTCACCTAGTCCCACCGACCTGCACTCAGCCCATAACCCTTGTTGGGCTTGAAATTCTGCCCTGTGTTCGTTTAGGAAGAGAGACAACTAACACCGGAATATTACAAAACGTGGCTTTATTGCAGAATTCGTAACTGGCACAGCGAATCCACGGAGTCGCTGGAGAAGGCGTTCTGTTTTCCCCTTACAATCTGCTCTTATTTATACCCCTTTTCCCCCCAGCACAACCCCGCTACATATTAGGTAATATCGGGCACTTGTGTCCATCTTATTGGCCCGCAGCCATATGCTCACGAGTTACCTGTTTCTTTTGTTTACTGAATCGCGTGACACTAATAGTATCGGTGTAGCGGGGTCCCCAGTTTCGCTCCCCCCTCCCTCGCATTCCGGCCTCCTAACATTATGTGTGTTACGTGAGCCACTCCTGACCTGTAATGGCAGTCTCGAATTAACCCCAACACCCTCCATTCCTTTCCTGTCCATATACCTATCCAATTTTTTTTTAAATGACAAAATCGAACCTGCCTCTACCACTTCTACTGGAAGCTTGTTCCACACATCTACCACTCTCTGAATAAAGAAGTTCCCCCTCATGTTACCCCTAAACTTTTGCCCCCGAACTCTCAACTCATGTCCTCTTGTTTGAATCTCCCCTACTCTCAATGGAAAAAGCCTATCCACGTCAACTCTATCTATCCCCCTCATAATTTTAAATACCTCTATCAAGTCCCCCCTCAACCTAAGAATAAAGACCTAACTTGTTCAACCTTTCTCCATCACTTAGGTGCTGAAACCCAGGTAACAGTCTAGTAAATCTTCTCTGTACTCTCTCTATTTTGTTAACATCTTTCCTATAATTCCGTGACCAGAACTGTACACAATACTCCAAATTTGGCCTTACCAATGCCTTGTACAATTTTAACATTACATCCCAACTCTTATACTCAATGCTCTGATTTATAAAGGGCAGCGTACCAAAAGCTTTCTTCACCACCCTATCCACATGAGATTCCACCTTCAGGGTACTATGCACCATTATTCCTAGATCACTCTGTTCTACTGCATTCTTAAGTTAGACGGGGGAGATCCAGTGGATGTAGTGTAGTGTACCTCGATTTTCAGAAGGCATTTGATAAGGTCCCACATAGGAGATTGCTGGGTAAAATCAAAGCTTACGGCATTGGGGGGAAGACATTGACATGGATAGAAAACTGGTTGGCAGATAGAAAGCAAAGGGTAGCGGTGAATGGGTGTTTCTCGGAATGGCAGGTGGTGACTAGTGGGGTGCCACAGGGCTCGGTATTGGGACCACAGCTGTTTACAATTTACGTCAACGATTTAGATGAAGGCATTGAGAATAACATCAGCAAATTTGCTGATGATACTAAGCTGGGTGGCAGTGTGACATGTGATGAGGATGTTAGGAGAATTCAGGGTGACTTAGATAGGCTGAGTGAGTGGGCAGATACTTGGCAGATGATGTTTAATGTGAATAAGTGTGAGGTTATCCACTTTGGGAGTAAGAACAGGAAGGCAGATTATTATCTGAATGGTGTAGAGTTAGGTAAGGGAGAAATACAAAGAGATCTAGTCCTTGTTCATCAGTCACTGAAGGTGAATGAGCAAGTGCAGCAGGCAGTGAAGAAGGCTAATGGAATGTTGGCCTTTATTACAAAGGGAATTGAGTACAAGAGCAAGGAAATCCTCTTGCATTTGTACAGAGCCCTGGTGAGACCACATCTGGAGTATTGTGTACAGTTTTGGTCTCCAGGGTTAAGGAAGGACATCCTGGCTGTAGAGGAAGTGCAGCGTAGATTCACAAGGTTAATTCCTGGGATGTCTGGACTGTCTTACGCAGAGTGGTTAGAGAGATTGGGCTTGTACACGCTGGAATTAAGGAGATTGAGAGGGGATCTGATTGAAACATATAAGATTATTAAGGGATTGGACAAGATAGAGGCAGGAAATATGTTCCAGATGCTGGGAGAGTCCAGTACCAGAGGGCATGGTTTGAGAATAAGGGGTAAGTCATTTAGGACAGAGTTAAGGAAAAACTTCTTCTCCCAGAGAGTTGTGGGGGTCTGGAATGCACTGCCTCGGAAGGTAGTGGAGGCCAATTCTCTGGATGCTTTCAAGAAGGAGCTAGATAGGTATCTTATGGATAGGGGAATCAAGAGATATGGGGACAAGGCAGGAACTGGGTATTGATAGTAGATGATCAGCCATGATCTCAAAATGGCGGCGCAGGCTCGAAGGGCCGAATGGTCTACTTCTGCACCTATTGTCTATTGTCTATTCTTCAATGCCCTACCATTTACCATGTATGTCTTATTTTGATTAGTCCTACCAAAATGTAGCACCTCACACTTATCAGCATTAAACTCCATCTGAAATCTTTCAGCCCACTCTTCTAAATCTCTCTGCAAGCTTTGAAAACCTACTTCATTATCCACAACGCCACCTATCTTAGTATCATCTGCATACTTACTAATCCAATTTACCACCCCATCATCCAGATCATTAATGTATATGACAAACAACATTGGACCCAGTACAGATCCCTGAGGCACACCACTAGTCATCGGCCTCCAACCTGACAAACAGTTATCCACCACTACTCTCTGGCATCTCCCATCCAGCCACTGTTGAATCCATTTTACTACTTCAATATTAATACCTAAAGATTGAACTTTCCTAACTAACCTTCCCTGTGGAACCTTGTCAGAGGCCTTACTGAAGTCCATATAGACAACATCCGCTGCTTTACCCTCGTCAACTTTCCTAGTAACCTCTTCAAAAAGTTCAATAGGATTTGTCAAACATGACCTTCCACGCACAAATCCATGTTAACTGTTTAACTGTTCCTAATCAGACCCTGTCTATCCAGATAATTATATACAGGTGTCCCCCATTTTTCGAATGTTCGCTTTACGACAACACGCTGTTACGAAAGACCTACATTAGTACCTGTTTTTGCTAACCAAAGAGGATTTTCGCTTTTACGAAAAAAAGACGCCCGCTTTATAAGTGTGTTTACCCCGAGAAAGACTACAATGACCGTGAAACCTTGTGCGGGCAGTTATTTGCACATGCGTGTAAGTGCGTAGGTGTGTACGTGCACATGCGTGTACATGCTGATTTTTTTTCCTCCAAATTGATTTTGGCTCGCTGTCTTCCCAATTTTCATAAGTGAAACTACACCGTACATACAATATTTCTACTTTATATAGGGTGTATATTTATCATATCATATCATTCCTGCTTTTACGATATGTTAGTGTTATTTTAGGTTTTATGTGTTATTTGGTTTGATTTGGTAGGTTATTATTTTGGGTCTGGGAACTCTTAAAAATTTTTCCAATATAAATTAATGGTAATTGCTTCTTTGCTTTACGACATTTCGGTTTACAAACAGTTTCATAGGAACGCTCTACCTTTGGATGGGGGGAGGGGGAGAACCTGTATACCATCTCTAAGAATACTTTCCATTAATTTACCCACCACTGACGTCAAACTTACAGGCCTATAATTGCTAGGTTAACTCTTAGAACCCTTTTTAAACAATGGAACAACATGAGCAGTACGCCAATCCTCCAGCACCATCCCCGTTTCTAATGACATTTGAAATATTTCTGTCAGAGCCCCTGCTATTTCTACACTAATTTTCCTCAAGGTCCTAGGGAATATCCTGTCAGGACCCGGAGACGTATCCACTTTTATATTCCTTAAAAGTGCCAGGACTTCCTGTTCTTTAATCATCATAGTTTCCATAATTTCCCTACTTGTTTCCCTTACCTTACACAATTCAATATCCTTCTCCTTAGTGAATACCGAAGAAAAGAAATTGTTCAAAATCTCCCCCATCTCTTTTGGCTCCACATATAGCAGTCCACTGATTCTCTAAGGGACCAATTTTATCCCTCACTATCCTTTTGCTATTAATATAACTGCAGAAACCCTTTGGATTTATTTCACCTTACTTGCCAAAGCAACCTCGTATCTTCTTTTAGCTTTTCTAATTTCTTTCTTAAGATTCTTTTTACATTCTTTATATTCCTTGAGCACCTCATTTACTCCATGCTGCCTATATTTATTGTAGATACCTCTCTTCTTCCAAACGAAGTTTCCAATATCCCTTGAAAACCATGGCTCTCTCAAACTTTTAACCTTTCCTTTCAACCTAACAGGAACATAAAGATTCTATTACCCTCAAAATTTCACCTTTAAATGATCTCCATTTCTCTTTTACATCCTTCCCATAAAACAAGTTGTCCCAATCCACTCCTTCTAAATCCTTTCGCATCTCCTCAAAGTTAGCCTTTCTCCAATCAAAAATCTCAACCCTGGGTCCAGTCCTATCCTTCTCCATAGTTATATTGAAACTAATGGCATTGTGATCACTGGACCCGAAGTGCTCCCCAACACATACCTCCATTTTTTTGGATGATGTGTGAATTTTTAACAGTATACTCTTATTTAGCAAATTTTCTGGCCTTAATGAAGTGAAAATAAACAAGAGGATTGTAATATTTTCTAATTAATATTTTAAAACATGATTTTTATAGTTTTAAGTTTTCATCAAACTTTCATAAGTTTTATTTCAAAATACTTTTGTTAAATTTTATTTCAGTTTCTATATCAGTTATATTTCAGTTATTCTTTCATGACATGCAAAATGAGTGAATGTTTTTGCAACCGCTGCACTCTACTGTCAGTGTTCTCATTCTCGAACTTCACTCAGTGATTAGATAACCTTGTGTATAACTCATCCCTCTGGTCACCCCGAGTGTTCTCCCTTCACTCCACTCTCCTTACAGCTTCTCCTCTTTTCCTTCCCAACTGTGACAAAGGGTCACCAGCTTGGAGCATTACCTCTGTCTCCCTTTCCATAGATGCAGCCTGACCTGTAGCATATGCACAACAAATTCTATTTCACATTTCTAGCATCTGCAGGTTTTCTTTAAATTTTCATTTGCTGATTTATTACATGTGCTGGCTTACATGATTGAAAATTTGGCCCTGTAAATAATAAACTGCTCAGTTTTCACAAGTTTTTCCTCTCTGTGAAAATAACACTTTAATCAGACTGTAAATAAAGGTCAAGGTTTGTTCTTATGCCTCAGCTGCTGCCTAGTTTTATCAAACATCTTAACATGTTCTCTCTGGGAGCACATTGAGCTGAGTGCTTTAAAGCGACCAGCAATATTAACTCGTTACTTACATGCAAATAATTTTCCTTACCAGTTTAATTTAGTGGTTGAAGCCAAGTTCTTTTCAGTAACAGTAGGTAAAATTTGCAATATACTCAAATGTAGTTTGGGGAATACTTTATGCAGGTAGACACATAATAATGCTGCGGCTTTATAAGGCAGTGGTCAGACCCCAGTTGGAGTATGGTGAGCAGTTCTGGACCCTTATCTAAGAAAGGATGTGCTGGCTTTGGAGAGGGTCCAGAAGAGGTTCACAGGTATGAAAGGGTTAATGTATGAGGACCATTTAATGGCTCTGGGCCTGTATTCACTGGAGATTAGAAGAATGAGGGGGAATCTCATTGAAACCTATCAAATATTGAAAGGCCTAGGTAGAGTGGATATGGACAGTTTCTTATAGCAGTGGAGTCTAGGACAAGTGGGTGTAGCCTCAGAACAGAGATGAGGAGGAATTTTCTTAACCAGAGGTTGGTGAATCTGTGGCGTTCACTGACACAGGCGGTTGTGGAAGTCAACTCACTGGGTCTACTTAAAGCCGAGTTTGATAAGTTTTTGATTAGTATGGGCAAATGGGGTGGAAAGGGATAATAAATCAGCCATGATGGAATAGCAGAGCAGTCTTGACAGGCCTATTGGCCTATTTCTGCTCCAATGTGTAACGGTCTTAAATCTTTAAGTATTTTCAAAATCTATCAGTGATAAGATGGTCGTTTAAAAGGTAATTTTAGAACATTGACCTACCCTTAATTTGAACAAATGGAATCCAAATTCATGTATCAGAATGAGATGCCTGCTGCCTGACCTGCTAAATTCCTCCAGCACTTTGTGTGGGTTGCTCAAGGTTTCCAGCATCTGCAGAATCTCGTGTCTATCAGAATCAGAATCAGGTTTATTATCACAACATACATTGTTAAGTTTTTTTTTGTGTGGCAGCAACACAGTGCATTACATAAAATTTACTATGGGTTAAAAAATAGTAAATAGTGCAAAAGGCAAACAGTGAGCAACTAAGTGGAAGTTCATAAGCTCCACGGTAAGATTAATTACAAATATGTGGATATGAATCAAAATATTTTTATTAGTCATTATTTCATGGTCTGGGCATCACTGCCAAGACCTGGATTTAATGTCCAGTGGTTGGTTGGCATTAATTAATATTTATACTGTTATTAGAATAAAACTTCCACTTGAAATGATAAGCATTAACTTCTAATTTTAAATCATTCCCAACTGTAGGAATACAGAACTTCACATAGTTTAATGCATGACAACTTTGAGGCATCTGATGCTCATAAATAAACGAATGAGATGTTAGCCTCAAGCGATTTTGGAATCAATATCTGCTTATGTAGGTTACACATATTATTACATCTAAGTATAGACCTGGAGAATAATGATATCATTAGTTTGCAGATACTTGTGTAAAACACACCTTGGCATTTACACTGGAGAGAATATTGTTCCTACTGGCTCTGATAGTATCTATTCCACCCACTTCTAGGTATGTCATGTTTGTGTATAGAGCCACCCTAAAGCCTGTTCCTCAAGGACTTTGTGACTGCTTTATAATCTAATTATTAGCACATGCACGTGCACTTCTGAAAGAGAAGAATTATTTCTTAGGATATTGATCTTTAGATTGTAATAATTATGTCCTTCCAGTGGTCAGATTACTGTTCTCTTTCATTATGTACATGAATTTCCAAAACGTGTTACTTTTTATCATTGTTAAATATTTTTAGTTTTAAGAATTTACTTGCAGTGTGCATCAAATATTCAATCCTAATGAAGAGTCCTGGCCAGAAACGTCAACTGTTCATTTATTTCCATAGATACTGTCTGACCTGCGGAGTTCCTCCAGCATTTGTGTGTGTTGCTCTGGATTTGCAGGATCTCCTGTGTTCACCAAATACATATATGTGTTTTGCTTCCCAATTACATTTTACTAGAATATTATTTTACACTAAAATGTTTTTTCTTGTTCTTTTCATCTTAAGTTATAATGATTCAACATTATATGAAGAATGTAAGCAACAATATCTGAAGGAAAGGGAAGAATTTCAAAGAACTGGCATTCCTTCTAAGAAAAGACAACAGAAAGTACCGAGCAGCATGTAGCTGAACATGGAGAATCAAGCACGTGCCACATCACAAGATCAGTAACTAACAGAAAGAATACATCCACAAAATTCATTGATTATAATCTGGATTAATTTGTTATGTTTGATCTGCAGACTTTATTAAATTGTCAACTGGGACTTGAGGTTTTTTAAAGTTCTGTTACAACATTTTTCACATATATTCTTTTTTCTTGCAATCAGAGTCCCCTGATAATAGAGTTGGAGAGTATTTCTTTCAGTTAAATGTATTAATCAGTGGATTCTATCTTAATTAATTTAATCAGCTGTAATTGCTTTGGAATTCTGAATCTGGATTTATCTGAAGACTATTGTTGGCTCTATATGCATTGTAAATTGATACTAAAGCAATTATGAGTACATAAGAAAAACTTGAATAAAATGGCTTTCACTTTTGTGTTTTTCCAGAACAGTTTTGATATTCAAGTTCTGTTTAACTTTCAGTTTGTTATCATGTACCCAGGTTTCTGATGAGGTTCGAAGTTCCCCTAAATTAGTCACACATTGGTCATCAGAAACAGGAGAGTCAGCTTGTGAATGTAGTTGTATAATACCATGTTCAAATCAGATCAATACGCAGCAGATCAGAGATTTTTATCAAGTTTTCCTCTGATTATGTGTAGAAGGCCTATACTGTTATTTATTTAGCCCTTCCAGTCCACCGAGTCATGCCACCCAACACTATAGTGTAATGTATTTATTTTATTGATGTTTGTGTGAGAATAAATGGTCAATAATGTGCAGGAAAATCCAGGTCAAATGAAGATTACTGTCATTCATTAGCACGCAAGTGTAAAAAGAGAACAAAACAATTGTTACTCTGGATGCAATGCTGCATAAAAAACACAATAAATGCAGAATCTCCTGCATTTATTCAAGGGAATTATTGGTGGGGCAGAGACACTGAAGGCAGAAGTGTTCTTGGGAACCATTTTAATCCAAATTAGGAGGCTCGTATCTGAACGGCTGCTTCTCCTTCCTGCCTCAACATGACGTTGCACACAAATCCTCCTTGATGAGCGATCGCACAAGATTGACCATGATACCATTTCCTCATCGAACATTGAACAGTGTATGTATGGGGATGCACCAAGTTGCAAGTCAATTCACTTTTATTGCTGATGAATCAACATTCAAGATTGTTTATTGTCATTCATCAGTACACAAGTGTAAAGGAGAACAAAATAATTGTTACTCCGTATCTGCTGCAACATGGAAAAACAGCACAAAGAACGCAATAAACATAAATGTATAAAATTAGCTTATATACATACATATACCAATTTTATGCACATAAAGTGACGCTAGGTTAACGAGTATCTGTACATAAGGGGACTGACAGGAAATGATAAAGTAGCAGTGGTGAGATCAGTTAATGAGTGGAGATGTTGATCACCCTGACATCGTGGGGAAAGTTACAGTTTTTGGGTCTAGTGGTCCTGGCGTGGATGCTACGTAGCCTTCTCCCTGATTGGAGTGGGACGAACAGTCCATGAGCAGGATGGGTGGGATCCTTCATGGTATATATATATGTCCTTGATGTTCTAACATTTCCTAAAGAAAGCATTATAATCAAATGAACTTACCTCAAACTAAAGCTGGCATGTCCGGTAAGTGTAAAAGTTACTCATCTGTCTACTGATCTGAAAATGCTTGGGGATGACATAGAAACCCAACATTAAACCTGCAATGTACGGCAGATGCATGGAGTGTTCAGTCTGTTCAGAGTGATAAATTTACACTTAAATAACACCTCCATGTGAAATCTAAGCTTTCACACTAACACTCGTGATAACATTTCCAAAAGTAATCACAGGTGAAATCTGATGGTTTTTTTTCAAAATGTAAATTTTATTTTAATAATTTAAACTCTAGCTTGACTCAATGGCACAAGTATTCTAAAAATAGTGAATTATTTTGAATTATTTCCATTTCTTCTGGTCATTAATGCTGGCAATTTGATATTAATTGACATGCAGGCTTCTTAATTTTGCTTTCTCGAGTTATGCTTTTAACTTTAATATGTACAGCTATGTCACTGCATACTAAGTGTGAGAATGCAACAGTATGGCTTGCGCTGTCCTGGCAAATTGCACATTAAACCTGTAAAGAAAATCAGATCTGCAAAATAACCTTTTAACATACAGCAGCTATCTGTAATATCTACACTAGAGGTAAGTAATGGCATGATAAATGCTTTAGAGTTGCCCACTACTTTATTTACAGATTACAAACATGCAGAAATCTATATTTTTTAATTAGATCTTGGCAGAAAATGCTTCAATTCAGCCTGCTTGTTTTTGCCTACTGAGTCACTGCACCTCAGTAATTCATTTTATGCAAATCACAGAAACGTTTCTGAAAATGTGATGAGCAATCAAGGCAGCTTGATGTAAAATTTTGGGAAGCGTTTCCTCTCGACATTTGTGTAGCAATGTTTGCACATTAGTTGTTCTGTTTGTCTTCGTGTGTAGTTTTTTACTGCATCACTTTTCCCCCCTCTTTGCACTACTTATTTATTTTTTTATATATATTTCTTCAAAGTTCAAAGTAAATTTATTACCAAACTACATGTATGCCACCATATACAAGCCTGAGATTCATTTTCCTGCGGGCATACTCAATGATTGACCATTTCAATGATGGGGCAAGTGAAGTTATCTCCACTGGTTTAAGAGCCTGAAGTTTGAGGGGTAATAACTGTTCCTGAATGTGGTGGTGTTGGTCCTGAGACTCCTGTACCTTCTTCCTGATGGCAGCAGCGCGAAGAGAGCTTGACCTGGGTAGTGGAGGTCCCTGATGATGGATGCTGCTTTCCTGCAACAACACTCCGTGTAGATGTGCTCAATGGGGGGGGGGGGGGGGGGGTTACTCATGATGGAATGGGCTGTATCCACTACATTTTGTAGGATTTTCCATTCAAGGGCATTGGTAGTTCCATACTAGACCATAATGCAGCCAGTCAATATACACATCTTTCGAAGTTCCTATTGTCATTTATAGATTTTTAAAATTATATATTGCAATGTTATCCCCACAAAACATCAAATTCAAAGACATATTCCAGTGATATTAAACTTGATTCTGATTCATTGATTCAATTGTTTCTTTGCATTTAATATGAATGCCTGCAAGAAAATGAATCTTAGGATAGTATAGAACATAGGAACAGACCTTTCGACCCACAATGTTATGCTGAACCAATTAAAATAGTAATCAAATAGCTACTTAATCTCCTCTGACTACCAATGTCCATATCGTTCCATTTTCTTCACATACATATGCTTATCCAAGCGTCTTTTGGAAGTCCCTAATGTTTCTGCCTCTACCACCACTCCACACAATACATAAACACAAGGAATTCTACAGATGCTGGAAATCCAGAGTAACTCACACAAAACACTGGAGTTACTCACCAGGTAGGGCCGCATCTATGAAGAGGAATAAACAGTCAACATTTCAGGCCGACACCCTTCTTCAGGAAGTTCCAAGCACCCACTACTCTCTGTATAAAAAACCCCCTCACATATCCTTTGAAACTAACCCCTCTGACCTTAACTGCATCCTGGTCTCATCTATCACCTGCCAGCTTGTACTTCCCCCTCCCCCCCACCTTCTTATTCTGGCTTCTGCCCCCTTCCTTTCCAGTCCTGATGGAGGGTCTCCACCAGAAACATAGACTGTTTATTCCCCTCCATAGATGCTGCCTGACCTGCTGAGTTCCACCAGCATTTTGTGCCACATTAATAAGATCTCAGTTTCTCATATGTAATGTGAGTTGCGGATGTTTATCTAATTGCTGATATAACTTTATTCCTTTAGCCTTCGAACTGACATAATTAGTTAAAAATCTTAATCAACTTCAAATAATTTTATGAACAGAAATACCAAGTGGAATTTAGTTTTTTTGTGAGTTAGCCCATTACAGCCAGGATGGTTGGTATCGGTTGATTATTGTCACATGCACCAAGATAGAGTGAAAACATGCATACAGTTCACAGATCAGATTGTTACACAGTTTACTGAGGTAGAACGAGGTAAACCAGTAACAAAATGCAGAATAAAGTGTAACAGTAATAGAGAAAGTGCAGTGCAGGCAAGAACCAAACAAGATAAATTGGAAGGTCAAGATTCTGTCTCATTGTACAAGAGGACTGCACAACAGTCTGATAACAGTGGGGTAGGAGCTGCCCCTGAGCCTGGGAGGGGGAAAAGAGAGAATGTCCTGGGTGCGTGGGGCCTTTGATTACGCCGACTGCTTTACTGAGGTAGCGAGAAGTGTAGACAGAGTCCGTGGAGGGGGAGGCTGTTTTCTGAGCTGTGCTACAAACCTCTGCAGCTTCTAGTGGTCATGTACAGAGCAGTTGTCACACCATGCTGCAATGCATCGAGACAGAATGCTTTCTATGGCATATCAATAAAACTTTTTAAGGGTTGACGGGCATGACAAATTTCTTTAGCATCTTGAGGAAGTAGAGTATTGGTGAGCTTTCCTGGCTGAGGCATCAACATGAATGTCAGGACAAAATAATGTTCATCCCCTTAATTAGGGAGAAAGTAACACTCCAGAATTTCAGCACACAATCTCATTCATTGAAGCCTGCCAGTCAGGGTGCTGTCTGTATTGAACATAAAGCTTCTGTTTTCTCACCTGCTCACTGACAATCACTATCTACAGTTAAATGCAACCTACAGAAATTTAGCCAAATAACTGACATGCACCATGGATTACAATTTCATTAATGATTTGTAACATCTGGGAATAAGATTCAGAAACTGGAGGGAAAAATTACAGGCAAGTTCACATTAATAAAGTTACAAAAATCTGTTAATGTTCAGTATAGTTGTACCAGTCATCACCATCCTAATTTTTTTGCCCATAGCCCTGCCCTTTATTCCAGCCAACAGAGAATATCAGCTGTTTTCCTTCTTCTAGGCGTAGTAACACCAAGAATATTTGTAGTATTCTGACTGTTGTGGATCTAGTCATCGAAGAGAAGCAATCACCTATGAGGTTCATGCCAATATTGTGGTGTTCAGGTCTCACTGATCTTTGGTTTACAATTCAGTGACCATACATTAGTAAATTTCTTTGTATTTCTTCACTTTCCTGTAAATATCTGCAAGAAGATGAATCTGAAGCCATTATATAATGACATATATGCACTTTGATGATAAATTTTCTTTAACTTTGATCTCAAAGTTCAAAGTACATATATGTCACCATCTATCCTCAGATTAATTACCTCACAGGCATTTGCATTAGGACAAAGAAATACAATAGCATCAATGAAAAACTGCACACAAAGACTGACAAGCAAGCAACATGCTAAAGAAGACAATCTGTACAAGTACAAAAAATAAATAAAGTGATTAATTAATACTGAGAACATGAGCTGTAGAGTTCTTTAAAGTTGTGTTCAGTGATCAATTCAGTGTTGTGGTGAGCAAAGTTATCAACACTGGTTCAGAAGCCTGATGGTTAAAGGGTAACAACTTTTCCTGAAGCTGGTGGTGTGGGACCTAAGGCTCGTGTACCGCCTTCTCAATGGTAGCAGTGAGAAGAGAGCATAGCCTAGATGGTGGGGGTCTTTGGTGATGGATGCTGCTTTCTTGTAGCAGTTCTCCTTGTGGATGTGCTCGGTGGCGGGGGGGGGGGGGGGGGGGAGGCTTTTCCAGTGACATACTAGGTGCATCCATCACTTTCTCTAGGCTTTTCTGTTCTAGGGCACAAGCCATGGAAAACCTGAAATATTACATACTGAATTTCCAAACAGATGCTTTCTGCAGTCAGGAGAGACTTAATTTTATGATTAAACTTTTAAAACTGGTCTCACTCTTTGTGAAAGTTGAATTAAAATGGAAACAATTATTATTTGTTGCCATTGCTGTTTGTATGGAAAATCATCTTAGTCATTCCTCTAATATTTCAGAGAGGTTTTAACACTTCGTATTTGTGATGAAAGCCCATTTTTTGAATATAATGATTGGTGAATAATACATGTAGTTTCAAAATGAAAGATAAATTGAGTCAGATTATGTGTCTTTTCGTTGTGTGGGAGGGTTCTGTTTCACACCAACATTGTTCTTTAATAGAAATTATAAGTGAAATTGTAAGAAATAGAAGTTCTTGAAGGACTATAAATCAGATAGTTCCCCAATTTTCCCCTTTTCAGTCCCTGTAAAGCACCTTGAGTAGTTTGTTACATGTAACAAGCTGTTTCAGTTTAGGATGTTGATATGTGAAGATGAATAAGTACACAGACACAGTGGCCACTTTATTACGTATCTCCTGTATGTTCGTGGTGTTCTGCTGCTGTAGCCCATCAACTTCAGTTTGACATGCTGTGTATTCAGAAATGCTCTTCTGCACACCACTGTTGAAACGTGTGGTTATTTGAGTTATTGTCAGCTTGAACCAATCTGGCCATTCTCCTCTGACCTCTCTCATTAACAAGGCTTTTTAACATAGAACAGTACAGCACAGTACAGGCCCTTCGGCCCACAATGTTGTGCTGACCCTTAAACCCTGCCTCCCATATAGCCCCTCACCTTAAATTCCTCCATATACCTGTCTAGTAGTTCTCCCACAGAACTCCGGCTCACTGGATTTTTTAAAATTTTTGTTTTTCGCACCATTCTCTGCAAATTCTGGAGAACGTTGTGCGTGAACGTCCCAGGAGATCAGCAGTTACTGAGATACTCAAACCACCCTGTCTGGCACCAACAATCATTCCACGGTCAAAGTCACTTAGATCACATTTCTTCCCCATTCTGATGTTTGAACTGAACCTCTTGACCATGTCTTTTATGCATCAAGTTGCTGCCACATGATTGGGTGATTAAATATTTGCATTAATGAGCAAGTGTACAGGTGTACCTAATAAAATGGCCACTGAATGTATACTACCATGGAAACCACAAGCTACCAAACTCCAGTTACTAATTGCTCATCATATGGATGATATGCCAAAATCAACCTAGCAGGGCAACTAACATACTTCATGTAATCATGTGATCTGTAACAGTCCAAAGCAAAGCTTACCACACATCTTGATTAGAAAAGGGAATAAAGAAAGAAAAAGAGACTGTAGTTACAAGATAAAAACCTCATCCAGTAGTTGAGAACACTATTTATGCAATCAAATCAGACAGGTACCAGTAATCTGTTATCTGGCATTTTATAAGGAAATCTATGATTCTTTTGTTATTGATTTTCTACAGTTTGTGAGGACATGTTCAGCATATTTCCTGTTTGGTATATTTGCTACTAGTAAATATACTAACAATCAAATAAACAGCAACATCCACATTGTGTATTAGTTACTGCGCTCTTTGGCACATGCTAAACACTGGCAGGATCATGGTGTAAAGTCACGAAAATTAAAAATATACAAAAAAAATCAGTAAGTTTTTTCTTATTGATCTCCCTCACCTTTCCTTTTCTTTTAGGCTCAGACCAGTACTGGCATCCAACACACATTAATTCATCAGTAAGACAGTTTTACTGCATGCTTCTCTATAGTTCAGATCAGTACCTAATTAAAGTCAAAGTCAAAGTAAGTTTATTATCAACGTACAGTATACATCACCAACTTTAAATTCATGGGTGTTACTACTTCAGAGGATCTGTCCAGCACCTAAATGCAATTGCAAAGAAAGCACAGCAGCACCTCTACTTCCTTAGGAGTCTGTGGAGGTTTGGCATGATATGTAAAACTTTAACAGACTTCAATAGATCTATAGTGGAGAGTGCGTTGACTGGCTGCATCACAGCCTGGTATGGAAACACCAATGCTTTTGAATGGAAAACCCTACATTTGGCCCAGTACATCATGGGTAATGCTCTCCCAACTACTGAGCACATCTACATGAAATACTGTCACAGGAAAGCAGCATCCATCATCAGAGATCCTCACCATCAGGTAGAAGAGTCACGAGCCTCAGGACTCACACCACCACATTCAAGAACAGTTACTACCCCACAACCATCAAGCTCTTGAGTAAAAGGGGATAACTACACTCACTTGCGCCATCATTAATTTGTTCCTACAACCAATGATCTCACATTAAGGACTCTTTACCTTATTGTGTTATGTTCTCGTTATTAATTGCTATTTGCACATAAATATATATTTGTATTTGCACAGTTTGTGGTCTTCTGCACTCTGGTTGATCTTTCACTGATCCTGTTGTAGTTACTATCCTATAGTTTTGCTGGGTATGTCCATAGGCCTTTCTTCCGTGCAGGTACTGCTGCTTCCCAGGGTGGGACCCAGCTGGGTTTGAACCCGGGACCACCTGCTTTGAAGTCCAGTGCTGATGCCACTACACCAGCCGGCCCAATGCTTCAGTGAAAATATGGAAAATATGAAGCTGTAAGTACTAAGCACATTGTACCTTTTCCATTAGCATGCTGTTCAGGAAAAACATACTTCATGCCATGGTCATTGCTCACAGATAATGTGTGCTAAATATTGTCCACTGCCACTCTGGGAAAAAGTCCCCGGCTGCCCACTCTATGCCTCTTATCATTTTATACATCTATAGTGCATGCCCTTGATGCCTGGAAGAGGGCTTGTGATTCTTCCAGTGTGATTTTCAACATGTGAGAGTTTTTCTATGTCTCAGTGCTTTAAGTAATAACAGTGGTGCAACTTTGCTGAAGACTTTGTGCTTCTCTGGCACAACTTTCTCTAAGTCGCCTTCTAATGCGGGGCGGGGCGCAGCATGGAAGTGTAGCAGGCTTTGCAACGCCATACAGCGCCAGCAGACCAGGTTCAATTCTCACTGTTGTACGTAAGAAGTCAGTACTTGATGTGTGGGTTTCCTCTGGGTGCTCCAGTTTCCTCCCAGATGTACGTTTAGGGTTAGTGACTTGCAGGCATGCTATGTTGTTGCAAGTCAGGCAGCATCTACGGAAAGAGTTGATACTTCGGGTCGAGACTCTTCATCGGGAATATTTAATTATTTAATTAATATGTTTTATTATTAACTGTCATTAAAGTTAAAGTTAATACATTTTGCAAAAGGATCTAGCGTTTTCCTGGTGTATGTGACAAATAAACTCTTCTCGGCCTTCCAGTCAATTATAACCACAGTTTCGATGGCAAAGTCTGCCTTCTTCATGAAAATGGCAGAGTTTGTTATCAAAATGTCAATTATAATTGATACCTGCACCTGGCTGGAAGCCCAAGAGGAGTTTATTCACTAATAAATGTGATTTATTTTATTACCTATTGTTAATTATATAATAATTAATTTTAATATATACATACATTTAATAAAATGTAATAAATATTATTAAATGACTGATTTATTTAACATGTTTACCCATCTCAATTTTATGAGTTCCTTTCTTTCCAGGCAAGATAAGTTGGGATGCTTCTTTGGGAATCTTGCACCACTCCCCCCCGCGACTTTGATGACATCACTGATAGTTGCCATGGCCTTAAATCCTGGAATTCTGCACCAAAACCTCTGCACATCTGTCTATTTAAGGTTCCTCCTTTGAAATACTTTTTAAAACTCACCTTTAATATGTTCCAATATCTAAACCATGAGCTGGTGTGAAATTTTGTTTGATAATGTTCGCACGAAGAAATTTGGAATATTTTACAATATTAATGGTTGTATGCTAATCCAAGCTTTGAAATAAAACTTAACCCCTTCCCCTGATTTGGATGGGTAGTCTTAACAACTGAACAAATGTTTCTTTCCCCTCTGATCTTGCCCACATGGGAATTATTCACCCACATAATGAAAAAGTAGTCTGGCTCAATACATAGTAGGCAGCCGTCGATCCCAGGGGATCATGGGTTTGTGCCTCTGGTGGACTGTGCTCTCTCCAGAACGCAAGCCTGGGTGGGAAGATTTGAAGAACTGGCTGTTGCCCGTGCAGCGGGATCCCCCTCTCCACATCACTGATGTAGTCCAAGGGAAGGGCAAGCACCGATACAGTTTGGCACCAGTGTCATCGCGGAGGTTCCCAGAGTGAGGTTGTAAACAACATCAAACTGCCTTAGGGACCCCGGCTCCAGATTTCTTCCTCAGGATTTACTCCCAAAGCCTTTCCCATGAGGTTTAAAATCAAGAGTATTCCTTTTCCTATGTGGGCTGCCGTCCAAGGCTGATGAGCCCCACCTGGCTCAATACAATTGGGAAGTAATTGCTAATTATTCCTCAAAAGTTCAGCAAGATTCGAGCCATTTCTCAGTTCCGTTGTCTCCAGTGCAGTTTTCCCAGGATGCAGCTTTCCTTTCCAGGTCCTCCTTCTTCAAACAGAGGGTTTTCCTTCCTCCACCATTGATAAACAGACAGACATACTTTATTGATCCCGAGGGAAATTGGGTTTCGTTACAGTCGCACCAACCAAGAATAGGGTAGAAATATAGTGTTACGTACCCCGTAACTGGGTCACTTACCAGCAAAGATAGAGAGGTCCGTTGAAGTCTGATGGTACTATTTTTAACAGTATTTATTGATAAAAATACACAAAATAATATCAATGCAAACATACAGATAATATACATCGTCAATACTAAATCTAAAAGCGCGGGTCTAATAGTAATCAATAAGAAATAGCTCTATCGTTGTCTAGGGGATAATGTATTGTCCGATGGAAATATAAAAGTCACTCAGTTCATTCAAGCTGCAGCTTTTGGGTTGGAGAGAAAGACGGGTTAAAACTTGCCCATTCCTTTTATGATGTCAATCCTTCGAGAGTCGTTGGGAGTTGATTTCCCCGTTGTTAGCTAAAAACCGTTCTGCCGTGGTAAAGGGCCCACCGATTCCGGGGCAAACGGAAAAGGACGCACATGGCCTTCCACTGGTTTTTGCTATTACAGGATCGTTAGCGTTTCTTCTGGTGCGTCTGAGGGGCTGTTCCCACAGACCCTCTTTTTATCCTGACTCACAGGGTCTCAGGTGTCAATCAGGTTGGGATGATGCAATCCCTCCACCAACCTCCCCCTCGGCTCATTGCCTGGGGCTTCGATGCATCGTACAGGATGCAATACACAAGTCCGTCTCCAAGAGACAATAGACGGTATCAATGGGTCCGCCTTTCGGAGGCCAGGACACATTCCAACCCTTTTGTGGATTCTGCATGTCTTTCTCTCATTTCCTGTGTCCCCTGAACTGACTTAATAGTGATCTTGCGATTCTCACAAAGGAGGGGGCTACCCCGCACCCTTCGGCCACTCAGAGCTGTGGCACATTCGTAACAATAGCAATATAAAACCATAAATAATTAAATAATAAGTAAATTACGCCAAGTGGAAATTAGTCCAGAACCAGCCTATTGGCTCAGGGTGTCTGACACTCCAAGGGAGGAGTTGTAAAGTTTGATGGCCACAGGTAGGAATGACTTCCTATGACGTTCTGTGTTGCATCTCGGTGGAATGAGTCGCTGGCTGAATGTACTCCTGTGCCTAACCAGTACATTATGGAGTGGATGGGAGTCATTGTCCAAGATGGCATGCAACTTGGACAGCATCCTCTTTTCAGACACCACCGTCAGAGAGTCCAGTTCCACCCCCACAACATCACTGCCCTCACCCACATCTCCTCCGTCTCTCAACCATCCGCGCTCACCACTTTTCCTGCCGCCTTAACAGTGACAGAGTTCCTTTTGTCCTTATCTACCACTCCATGAGCCTCTGCACCCACCACATCATCCTCCACAACTTCCACCATCTCCATAGGAATCCTACCACTAAATATATCTTTACATAGAAAACCTACAGCACAATACTGGCCCTTCAGCCCACAAAGCTGTGCCGATCATGTCCTTACCTTAGAAAAATAGAGGGCTATGGGTAAGCCTAGATAGTTCTAAACTCCATGTACCCATGCAGGAGTCTCGTAAAAGACCCTATTGTTTCCACCTCCACCATTGTCGCCGGCAGCCCATTCCATGCACTCACCACTTTCTGCATAAAAAAACTTACCCTTGACATCTCTGTACCTACTCCCCAGCACCTTAAAATTATGCACTCTTGTGCTAGCCATCTCTCTGCCTTCTTCAGGGATTGCTCCCTCCATGATTCCTTTGTTCATTCATCTCTCCTCATTAATTTTCCTCCCGGCACTTATCCCTGCAAGTGGTCAAAGTGCTGCACCTCCCCCCTCACCTCCATTCAGGGTCCCAGACAGTCCTTACAAGTGAGGCAACACTTCATCTATAAATCTGCTAGGGTCTCCTAATGTGGCCTCTTCTACATTGGTGAGAGACCGTCATAAACCGGGGGACTGCTTTGTGGAGTACCTCTGTTTCATCCGTCAAAAGCGGAACCTCCCAGTGGCCAAACATTTTTACTTCTGACTTCTTTTCCTGTTCCAACATGTCAGTCCGTGGCTTCCTTTTCTGCCACAATGAGGCCACACTCAGGATGGAGGAGCAACACCTCATATTTCATCTGGGTATTTCATCTCCAACCTAAAGGCATGAATATCAATTTCTCCTTCCAGTAAAAGCAAATATTCTCTCCCCTTTCTTCTTCTATTCTCCACTCTGGCCTCTTACCTTCTCTCTCCTACCTATCACTTCCCCTTCAGTCCCCTCCTCCTTCCCTTTCTTCTATGGTCCACTTTCCTATCAGATTCCTTCCTCTCCAGCCCATTCCCCGACCTGGCTTCACTTATCACCTTCTAGCTAGCCTCCTTCCCCTCACCCCACCTTTTTATTCTGGCGCCTTCCCCTTCCGCCTTCCTTTCTGGTCCTGAAGAAGGAACTTGGCCCAAGATGTCGACTGTTCATTCATTTCTATAGAAGCTGCCTGACCTGCTGAGTTCCTCCAGCATTTTGTGTGTGTTGCCTTGCACCTTATTGTCTATCTACACTGCACTTTCTTTGTAAATGCAACACTCTATTCTGCATTGTTATTGTGTTTCCCTTATACTTCAATGCCCCGTTGTAATGAATTGATCTGTATGAACAGTATTGAAGACAAGTTTCTTACTATAGTTCAGTAAAGCTACTTAAACTAATTTGATTCCATTAATTTTTGCTGAAATTGCATCAAGAAATTAGCAGAAGTCTTGCTGAAGTGCTAATTCACAGTAACATTTGACTGATTTAAAATACTTCCTACTCCTTCTCGCCTAGCAGATCAGCTACTAGTTTTGTGCTGAAACGATAACTTCCTATTTGAGTGAGCATCAAATGTTGTTCATGTTGGCTGATAATATTTATATATTTCAGTGCTTACCCTTTCAGAACCATCTTTGTATATTTGGAACTAATGGTTTTCCCAGCAGGTGTTACTGGAGTCGGCTGTTACACTCCAGGCTCTGAGTGGTATGGATTCTCTCCAAGTACACACCACCAATCTGCTGTAGTCAAGCATAAACATAAGAGATTCTCCAAATGCTGGAAATCTCAAACAACACACACAGAATGCTGGAGGAACTCAGAAAGTCAGGCAGCATCTATGAGGTGGAATAAACAGATTAATATTTAAGATTAGCTTTAGTTGTCACATGTACATTGGAACATACTGTGAATTGTGTTGTTTGCATCTGACTTAAGATCTAAGTGTCACTATTTTCCAGCACCAACATAGCATGCCCACAACTTACTAACTCAAACCAGTACGTCTTTTCAGATTTTGGGAGGAAACTGGAGCACCCGGAGAAAACCTCCACAGTCACGGGGAGAATATATAAATTCCTTACAGACAATGGCAGGAATTGAACTCTGACCTTCTGTTCACTTGCTCTGTAAAGTATTATAATTGCTATGCTACCATGCCAATATTTATTCTCCTCCATAGTTGATGTTTGTTCTTCACAGATACTGCCTGACTTGCTGAGTTCCTCCAGCATTTTATGTGTGCTTCTATAGAATCAGAATCAGGTTTATTTTCACCAACATGTGACATGAAATTTGTTAACTTAGCAGCAGCAGTTCAATGCAATACATAATCTAGCAGAGAAAATAATAATAATAAAAATAATAATAATAAATAAACAAGTAAATCAATTATATATATTGAATAGATTTTAAAAATCATGCAAAAACAGAAATATTGTATATTAAAAAAAAGTGAGGTAGTGTCCAAAGATTCAATGTCAGTAAGATTCAATGAATAGCAAAGATCAGATGGCAGAAGGGAAGAAGCTGTTCCTGAATCACTGAGTGTGTGCTTTCAGGCTTCTGTACCTCCTACCTGATGGCAACAGTGAGAAAAGGGCATGCCTTGGGTGTTGGAGGTCTTTAATAATGGATGCTGCCTTTCTGAGCCACCGCTCCATAAAGATGTCCTGGGTACTTTGTAGGTTAGTACTCAAGATGGAGCTGACTAGATTTACAACCTTGTGCAGCTTCTTTCGGTCCTGTGCAGTAACCCCTCCATATCAGGCAGTGATGCAGCCTGTTAGGACGCTCTCCATGGTACAACTATAAAAGTTTTTGAGTGTATTTGTTGACATGCCAAATCTCTTCAAACTCCTAATGAATTATAGCGGCTGTCTTGTCTTCTTTATAACTACATCGATATGTTGGGACCAGGTTAGATCCTCAGAGATCTTGACATCCAGGAATTTAAAGCTGCTCACTCTCTCCACTTCTGATCCCTCTATGAGGATTGGTATGTTTTCCTTCGTCTTACTCTTTCTGAAGTCCACAATCAGCTCTTTCGTCTTACTGACGTTGAGTGCCACGTTGTTGCTGCGGCACCACTCCACTAGTTGGTATATCTCATCCAGTACGCCCTCTCTTTGCCACCTGAGATTCTACCAACAATGGTTGTATCATCAGCAAATTTATAGATGGTATTTGAGCTCTGCCTAGCCACACAGTCATGTGTATATAGAGTACAGCAGTGGGCTAAGCACACACCCCTGAGGTGCGCCAGGGTTGATTGTTAGCAAGGATATATTATCACCAATCCGCACAGATTGCGGTCTTCCAGGTAGGAAGTCAAGAATCCAATTGCAGAGGGAGGTACAGAGGCCCAGGTTCTGTAAATTCTGGGAATGATGGTGTTATATGCTGAGCTTTAGTCAATGAACAGCATCCTGACGTAGGTGTTTGTGTTGTCCAGGTGGTCTAAAGCCGTGTAAAGAGCCATTGAGATTGCGTCTGCCATTGACCTATTGTGGCGATAGGCAAAATGCAATTGGTCCAGGTCCTTGCTGAGGCAGGAGTTCAGACTAGTCATGACCAACCTCTCAAAGCATTTCATCACTGTAGATGTGAGTCAAGATTTAATTCAAGCCTTCGCAATAGAAGTACAAGTATCTGGAAGCCCTTGTACAGTATGTCACTTTTTTGCAAGGTTCAGAATTCCTGTACAGTACCCAAATGATTGTGATAGAATGGATTTGCATGAGTTAACACGAACCAATGCCTTTCTTTCTCTGCTTGCTAACTCACTGAATAGTTAGCTGAAGAGCCAAGGATCCAAAAAGGGTGGGGTGGGAAAGGGGACATTTGGGATTAAGGAAAGGAGCAGAAGATAGAAGCAACATTCATAATTTAAAAAAATGGAACTTGGACAAACTCTGAAGTCAGGATCTATGGGTTGGCTGGACAAACATGGCAGGACCTGAACACAACGGAAGCAATAGAAAAGAGATGTAAATGAACAAACTGAAGACAGATATGTAGAAGTGGCTTATTAGCCCCTTGCTAACATAAATGCTGAGAAATCCGGCTTCATATGTCTAGGGTGTATACAACTTTGGTCCTGTCAAATCCATGAGATTGAGATGTCTCACCCATCCGAACCCCAGTTAGTGTGATTTACCGCCTGTAATAGCCCATGGTATGAAATAACAGATCACACGCTGCATACAATTAGAAATTAGTATATTTATGAACGTTAATGAAAGAGCTAGTAAAGAAAAGAAAGAAAAAACAAAAAGGGCCCATTATAATTAAACAGTCAAATATGCACAGGTTGGAGCTCAAGTCTTCCAAAAGCCATATTCACTGGTTCTGGGTAGACCTCTGTGTCTTGGCTCCATCGAAATGCGTTTTCCCACCGGATCAAATATTACGACCGGTCCTCTCTCTTCATCTCCCGCCGAATAAAGACAAAGCCCCACACTGGCGTCAGTTACAAATGCCACTCCCCCAGCCTTCTCGAGAACCTTCTCCTTATTCCACTCTCCTGATTGGATGACCCACATTCCTAAGCATCCCTTACCTTTAACACAAACACTGCTCCCACAGAAAGACTATTAAATGAAAGAGCCTATAACATTAGCAGTAAAACCGTTACCAGGGTTTTACATATACACAATGGTGGGAGGAAAGTATAAGACACTTCTGGGATCAGGACCACAGCATCAAGTGCCATGATTCTCCAGAACATGGGACAGTAGAACACAGTACAGACCCTTCAGCCCACAATATTATGCCAACCTTTTAACTAATCTAATCTTCCCTCCCACATCACCCTTCAATTTTCTATCATACATGTGTCTACTCATCTGCCTCTACCCAACCACCACTCTCAGTGTAAAAAAGCTGCCCTCTAACATCCCTGTTGCACTTTCTTCTAATCACTTTAGCCATTTCCACCAGAAAAGTCTTTGTCTATCCACTCAATCCATGCCTCTTAACATCTTGTAGACCTCTATCAAGCCACTTCTCACCCTTTTTTACTCAACTTCTCCCTCACAAACCATGCCTTCTAATCCAGGCACCATCCTGGTAAATTACCTCTGCTCCTTCTCTAATCTTTCCTATAAAGGGGCGGGCAGAACAAAAACCATAGTTTGAAGAATGGCATTGCACCAGGACCCCACCGCTAATCTTCCACTCAAGGGCTTAATCTATCTCTACAGGAACCTGAAGACACACTCAACATTGTTGGACCAGCTTCTTACTCTCCACTATCAGATCTCTGACTGCAAGATGAACCAATCCATGAACACTACTTCACTTTTTGCATTATTTAGTTTATATCTACATAGTACTATGCAAAAGTCTTTGGCACATATAGTTAGTGTGCACAGTACTGTAGTAATTTTATGTTTTGCACTGTACTGCTGTCACAAAAACATCTGGTTTCTTTCCTTTGTTAAGGACTGACATTTAGTGAACTTATTCTACATGCTTAGAACTATGGAGGCCACGAGTTACGTCTATGAAATTAAATAATTATTGGATGGCACAGTTTTTGGTCCTGATTTACCAAAAACATAACCTGTTCCATCTGAAATGGCACCCGAACATACATGTGGCAGAGTTTATGATCCAATTCAGGGCAGCTCCCCCAGTAAATGCAGAAAAAGGCCAGCAATATCATGAAGGATCCCACCCACCCAGCTCATGGACTGTTTGTAGAGTCATAGAAAACTACAGCACAGAAACAGGCCCTTTGCCCCATCTTGTCCATGCCAAACCAATTAAACTGCCTACTCCCATCGACCTGCACTGGGATGATAGGCCTCCATACCCCTATTATCCATGTACCTACCCAATCTTCTCAAACATAGATATCGATCTCACACGCACCACTTATGCTGGCAGCTCGTTCTACACTCTCACCAACCTCTGAGTGAATGTTTCCCCTCATGTTCTCCAAAGGCTTTTCACCTTTCATCCCTAACCCATGACCTTTAGTTGTAGCCCCACCCAACCACAGCAGAAAAAGCCTGCTTACATTTGCCCCATTTACAGCCCTCATAATTTTGTATACCTCTATCAAATTTCATCTGTTCCAAGGAATAAAGTCCTTTTTCCTCCCCCCCCCCCCCAAATTATCTGTGATTTCAATTGTATGGGAAGGGTGAAAGCTGGAATTCATGAACATTAGGTCTCACAACTGGCTGGGAAAAGTTGAAAATTCTGGCCCATTTTATAATCATCAGTTTGAAAAGAGACAAATAAAAACCAATAAAAATGACCAAAACAATAGAAGGAAACTTTGCTGAAACTTCTCTGTGGAGAAACACTTGAAATAAGTTAATTTAAAAATAATGAGGGCCATCAAGTAAAGAGTTTAATCAGCAAAGTATATTTACAGGCCACACCAATGTCACATACACAAAAGACACAAGCCAGGAAAATGGGAGTCATTTTTCCTCGTTAAATTATAAGGGTTTAAAATATTTGGTCAATATACATTTATTCAATCAATATACAATACATATATAATTATGTTCTACAATGCAAACATAAATAGCTAAGTGTTTTAATAGTGATCAGCAGGGATTATCCATACCACCTGGCATAAGGAAATATTTTCGATCATAACTAAAATTCAATTTTACTTCAGTGCCATATTATGCTTCCACTAATTACTCAGATTGTGCATAATGAGAGGTAAATAGCACTAAGCTGATGCAAATGATTGCAATAGAACACAATAAATGGGCAAAAAATGATAATTACAAAATATGACAAGTCACTATTAAAATTCAAAAGAATCGAAACGGAAAACGTTACTATTAAAATGAGGAACAATTTTCAATGAGACTTTGCAGTTATATTTGAATTACTGGAATGTGGAAATTTGGCCTGGTCGGAGACGTCTACAAATGTTTTCAGATTTCTGATGACGCCCTTACATTTCTGAAGAGTCCATGAACATTATGTCACTATATTCCTCTTTTTGCACTACTTTTTATATTTCTTATTGTAATTTATAGTCTTTTTGTGTATTGAACTGTACAGCTGTCATGAAACAACAAATTTCACAACATAGAGTACTGTGCAAATATATATATATACACACACACACGACTAGGATGCCTAAGCCTTTTGCACAGTACTGTATTTGTCAATGTGAAACAGACTGAGTTTGTAAATCTGGTGGCAGCTAAAGCTGTTGGGTATGGTGAGGGAGGGATGTGGGACAGGTGGCAGAGGAGTGCCAGGGACATGGAGTGCCACAGGTGCAGACACATCCAGCCCTGAAACCCTAGGCAAGGTCATTTGATTCCAAACACTGGGTTTACTGATCATTACAGAATGTCTCTCTGGTACTTCCCTCTCTGCCCCTTTCCCATTGTCAGTCCACAATAGAGACCCATAGCAGAATCAGATTAATCATTACTCACGTGTCATGAAATTTTTATTTTTTCCAGGCAGCAGTACAGTGCAATATATCAAATTACTATAGTACTGTGCTAAAGTCTTAGGCATCCTAGCTATACATAGGTGCTTAAGACTTTTACACAGTATTATATGTCAGTGGTAATAAACCAGGTTTTAATTCTGATTCTTTCAGAATCCTTCTTCTTTAGCTCTTCACCCTTCTATCTATCCCATCCTCCCCCCGCCACCACCTTCCCCCTCACCTGATCTCACTTTCCCCTTTCAGCTTGTACTCCTTTCCCTTCTCTCGCCTTCTTTTGTTTTTTTTAAAAAACATTTTGTTTTTTAAAAAATGTCTTATTGCAGTTTTAAGATAGCGATGCTACAATTCAATTGCACCTTTTATCAGGCTCTTCAATGCAAACGATAGAAAAATTACTAAGTGACCAAGCAAAAGGTTCAAGGTAGGGCTGCACTGTGGCGTCGTGGTTAACACTAAGTTTTAGAGTACCAGAGACTCGGGTTCAATTCCTACCACTGCCTGTAAGGAGTTTCTACGTTCTCCGTGTGACCATGCGGTGCTCCGGTTTCTTCCCACAATCCAAAGATCTACCAGTTGGTAGGTTAACTGGTCATTGCAATTTGTCCTGCAATTGGCTAGAATTAAAATGGAGGGATTTCTAGGTGGTATTGCTCAGTGGGCTGGAAGGGCCTATTCCATGCTGTAGCTCAATAAAAACATTTTAAAAGTTTTCAAAAACTGACCGCGGGGAATCCATGTCCATTTAAAGTGGAGATGGAACGTTTGTGATGGTGCTAATAATCCCTTTCATGCACTGCGAGTACAGAGAAGACTGTTGGAAAGGAGGAAGTATACCATCTCCCACACGACCAACTATAAATCCCTTCGAGCACCTCCTCTCCCTGCTTTACCCTCCCCCACAACCAACCAATTTGGCAAAACCTGCAGATCCAAAAGCAGGCTCTTCAATCACCTGAGAACCTGCAGAACAGCAATAGCAATTTTATGGTCAATGGGAGCAATTCATTCTCTTTCCTAGCAAAAGTCATAAGAGAGAAGGAATTATACAGGAAAAGCCAACAGGCTACACAACAATTTTCCATTGTTTACACACTCAATGAAAACACAAATTATACAGTTTTCAGAGAAATCTACAGTAGATGCTTGATCTTATTTTTAAAGCAACTATTTCCAATGTTTTGGGCAAGTTTGGCACTGAGGTTAGGAGAGGCATCTTCTAGAAATCATATATACAAAAAAGCATGGAGGCGCTTCTAGAGAAATCAAAATTAAACTAATAAATTCAGTGCAGGATGATCAACTAAAATGTTTTTAGTCACAGAATAGTATTTATTTTCAATGAGAATGCATGTTTCATTTATATGTCTTCAAACACAGTTTAGTAAATAAGAGGTGAGATTTGAGTTTATCTCATAATATATTTTTGAACTTTATTACTTAAGGCGAAGTTTGAGAATTTCAGCTACATTTTCCATATTCACAGACAGAATATAAACACTTATTTCAATGATATTTGTTTGATATACAGAAGGATTACTCGCCGTATATTCCTGAAGCAACAGCCACGCTTACTTCCTGAATTCAGATATAAATTAAAAGCTTTTATCACCAGCTAATCCAATCCCCTTTAAATCAGCTTTTTAAAAATACTTTACAAATATTTTACCATCTAGCTGAATGTTCACAATTTACACAGCTCAGCTCTGGAACAAAAATGGATCACGAATATTCACAACGGGAATTTTCACAGTTGAAGAGCCAGAATTATTTCCAGTTTTCCAGAAAGCAGCATCGCTTGGACTGTCCACAGGTCGGTTTGGAAATACCCATGAGTTATCATCAATTGTGCCCTTTCCACAAGAGACACTTTCTTCGAAGGCAGCGCTGCCGACAGGACTGGGTCGTGAATTTGCCCATGGTAAAAGGAACTCTTGGTCACAATAAGTTGCTGTATCTTGCTGGAAGCGATCAGTGGTAGTTAATTTGGAAATTCTCACACCAGCATCTGCTGATGAAGGACGTAGCACTTGATATGTTGCTCCCGAAGAACTGAGCTCCAGTTTTTCTCGTAACAAATCTTGGCTTTGAACTGAGTATGCAGAATACAAGGAAAAGATAACTTATAAAAAGCAATTTTCATACAACATACAGAGTAACAGCACAGTACAGGCCCTTCAGCTTACCACGTTGTGTCGACCTTTTAACCTACTCCAAGATCAATCTAACCCTTCCCTCCTACATAGCTCTCAATTTTTCTGTCATCCATGTGCCTATCTCAGAGTCTCTTAAATGTCCCTCATGCATCTGCCTCTACCATCATCCCTGGCAGGGTGCTCCACACACTTACCACACTGTGTGAAAAATTCTACAGTTGAAGTCAGAAGTTTACATACACCTTAGCCAAATACATTTAAACTCAGGTTTTCACAATTCCTGACATTTAATCCTACAAAACATTCCCTGTCTTAGGTCAGTTAGGATCACTACTTTATTTTAAGAAAGTGAAATGTCAGAATAATAGTAGAGAGAATGATTTATTTCAGCTTTTATTTCTTTCATCACATTCTCAGTGGGTCAGAAGTTTAAATACACTTTGTTAGTATTTGGTAGCATTGCCTTTAAATTGTTTAACTTGGGTCAAACATTTTGGGTAGCCTTCCACAAGCTTCTCACAGTAAGTTGCTGGAATTTTGTTCCAGTTCATAAAAAAGCCAGACTACAGCTTGCCAGTGCACATGGGGACAAAGATCTTACTTTTTGGAGAAATGTCCTCTGGTCTGATGAAGCGAAAATTGAACTGTTTGGCTATAATGTCCATAAAGTTTGGCTATAATGTTCGGAGGAAAAAGGGTGAGGCTTGCAAGCCAAAGAACACCATCCCAACCATGAATTATGGGGGTAGCAGCATCATGTTGTGGGGGTGCTTTGCTGCAGGAGGGACTGGTGCACTTCACAAAATAGATGGCATCATTAGGAAGGAAAATTATGTGGATATATTGAAGCAACATCTCAAGACATCAGCCAAGAAGTTAAAGTTCAGTCGCAAATGGGTCTTCTAAATGGACAATGACCCCAAGCATACCTCCAAAGTTGTGGCAAAATTGCTTAAGGACAACAAAGTCAAGGTTTGGAGTGACCATCACAAAGCCCTGTCTTCAATCCAATAGAAATAAAAGTTGAAATAAATCATTCTCTCTATTATTCTGACATTTCACATTCTTAAAATAGTGATCCTAACCGACCTAAGACAGGGAATGTTTTCTAGGATTAAATGTCAGGAATTGTGAAAAACTGAGTTTAAATGTATTTGGCTAAGGTGTACGCAAACTTCTGACTTCAACTGTACCTCCAACATCCCCACCATACTTTTCTTTAATCACTTTAAAAACAGTCATTAATAAAGCACAGTTTAACTTCTCTGTCGTAATAGGGATTTTTGTAATTAGTACTGAAAGTAACAAAATATTCTGAAATGAAACTTCTTTTGATATGGTGAAACATACCAGGACTGTGACAGGATTTAAAAGAATAAATTATGAAAAGGAGTTATTTTAATTGTCTTTTGTGGCATTGGAGTTGTCTGATGAAGACAGGGGAGAGTCAGGCGGCAGAAGGAAAATCGTGTAACAACTATTCCTTAGCATTCTATCAATTCCATCCAAAGGACAGAGAGAGTAACAGTATTCATGGGAACATAAGAGCCATTAAAATTATGTCATAGAACACTACATCACAGAAACAGACTCTCCAGCCCATCTGGCCTATGCTGAATTGCTCCTGCCCTCTCATCTTCCTATACTCCTCTAGGTGTATTCTGCAACTTCCCCTTTTGTTCCTCGTTCTTCTGCTCCTGGATGAAGGTCTTTGCAGTAAGATGCTCACAATGGCTTTCATATTTCTTGTATCCATAAGACCATAAGATATAGGAGCCGAATTAGGCAATTTGGCACATTGAGTCTGCTCTATCATTTTATCATGGCTCATCCATCTTCCCTCTCAGACCCAATCTTCAGCCTTCACCCCATATCCTTTCATACCCAGACAAATCAAGAATCTATCAACCTTTGCCTTAAATATACATAAAGACTTGGCCTCCACAGCCACCTGTGGGAAGCAATTCCCCAGATTTACCCCTCTCTGGCCAAAGAAATTCCTCCTCATCGCGGTTCTAAAAGGACACCCCTCTATTCTGAGGCTGTCCTCTGGTCTAAGACCACCTTAGGAAACATCTCCCCTACATCCATTTTATTGAGGCCTTTCAACATTCAATACGTTTCAATGAGACCAACCCTCATTCTTCTGAATTCTACTGAGTACAAACCCAGAGCCATCAAACACTCTTTCATATAACACACCATTCAATCCTGCTAGTGTTTTCCACAGTGAAAACAGATGCAAAATGTCCATCAAGTTCATCTGCCATTTCTTTGACCCCATTACTACCTCACCAGCATCATTTTTCAGTGGTCCAATATCAACTCTCACTTCCCTTTACAAAAATGAAAAAACTTTTTGGTATCCTGTTTTATATTATTGGCTAGTTTGCCCTCCTATTTCATTTTTTTTCCTTCTTATAGCTTTTTTAGTTGCCTTTTGTTGAATTTTAAAATCTTAAAATCATCCAACTTCCTACTCACTTTTGCTACCTTATATGCCCTTTCCTTGGTTTTTATGCAGTCCTTAAGTTTCCTTTGTCAGCCACAGTTGCCTACCCCTGCCATTTGAGAACATCTTCTTCTGTGGAATGTATCTATCCTATGCCTTGTGAACTATTCACAGAAACCTCAGCCATCTCTGCTCTGCTGTTATTCCTGCTAGTATCCACCTTCAATCCACCTGTGCAAGCTCCTCTCACGTGCCTCTGAAAATCCCTTATTCCATTACGATACTGATACACGTAACTCATGCTTATAATTTCTTCTTATGGACGGAAGCAACTATTGCTTTACTTTGTACTATCTCAATGCACTGTTGTAATTAATCTGTATGAATGGTATGCAACTAAATTATAGCTGATGTTTTAACTCAGCACCACTTTCCAGCAATAACCCTTGTATTCCATGATATCAAAAGTTCTAATGATCAACTCATTGAACACACACTCATCTAAAGGGAACGCTGCCACACTGGTAATATGAAAATTTCATCCTCTGAAATGACTGAAGAGGAAACCCTCAGGGACTGCATGAATGATGACAATAAATTGAAAGAGCACAGAGAAAATTTACAAGGATGTTAGCAGGAATGGAGCACCCGAGTTAAAGGTTGACTTGGTTAGGACTTTATTCACTGGAGGGAGTGGAGGAAAATGAGGGGAGCTTTGATAAGAGACATAAAATTATGGGGGGTATAGACAGATCTAAAGCAAGCAGACTTTTTCCACTGAGATTGGTGAGACTGGGACTCGAGGTCATGGGTTAAGGGTGAAATATTTAAGGAGAAACAGAGGGAATTTCAGGTAGTGGGCATGTGAAAGTGGTGGATTCAGGTTAGATTGCAATATTTAAGAAAAGTTTGGATAAGTGTGGAGACCTGTGGGTTGGAGAGGCTAGCTGGAATAATAGTTGGGCATGGACTCAAAGGGCCTGTTCCTGTGTTGTAGTTCTATAATGGCTGAGCTTTACTGCATTGTTTTGGCATTGATTTCTCCTTTGATCTCTAATCCACTTCTCAATAATACTTGACTACTCTGAAATAAATCAACTAAAGACAACACAAATTACAAATAACTAGACTGTACAATTGAAAGCGGTTTACGACTTTCCCCACTTGGTGACAGAGTGTGTAGAGACACTTGGGGGCTGCTCCCCCTGGAAAGCAAGACCCCACAGAGAATAGTAAAGACCGATGAGAGGATAACTGGGGTTTTCCTCCCCCCTATTTGTGACGATTACCGGGAGTGTTGAAGACAAAAGGTTTGAAGCATTGTTGAGGATCCTTACTACCCATCCCACAACCTCATTGACCCACTACCATCAGGAAGGAGGTGCAGCAGTATTAGGACTAGAACGGCTCAACTGGGTAACAGCCTCTTCCCTCAGGCAGTAAAACTAATGAACACCCTGCCAACACTGAAGTCTCAGCACTAGAACAGTGAGCTGTTTAATGTACCGTTTACCTGTGCTGTGCATCACAGACATTTTGAACTATATTTTATGAACTTACTTGTTATAATATTTTGTTTTATGTGCAGTGTGTGATATACAGTATATTTTGTAGACGTGCTGTGGTCACCAGAGGAACATTGAATTGAATTGACTTTATTTCTTATATCCTTCACATAAACGAGTAAAAATCTTTGTTACGTCTCTGTCTAAATGTGCAATCATTGTAATTTATAATAAATAGAACAGTCAATGCAACATAGAAACATTCTCAAAATTAGCGCGAGTTAATCAGTCTGATGGCCTGGTGGCAGAAGCTGTCCCAGAGCTTGTTGGTTCTGGCTTTTATGCTGCGGTACCGTTTCCTGGATGGCAGTAACTGGAATAGGTTGTGGTTGGGGGTGACTCAGGTCCCCAATTAACTTTCGGGCCCTTTTTTCACACCTGTCTTTATAAATGTCCTGAATCATGGAAAGTTCACAACCACAAATGTGCTGGGCTGTCCACACCACTCTCTGCAGAATCCTGCGATTAAGGGATGTACAGTTCCCCTACCAGGCAGTGATGCAGCCAGTCAGGATGCTCTCAACTGTGCCCCTGTAGAAAGTTCTTAGGATCTGGGGGCCCATACCAAACTTCATCAAACTTGTGAGGTCAAAGAGACACTGTTGTGCCTTTTTCACCGCACAGCTGGTGTGTGCAGACCATATAAGATCTTCAGTGATGTGGATGCCAAGGAACTTAAAGCTGTTAACCCTCTCAACCCCAGATCCACTGATGTCACTAGGGGTTAGCCTGTTTCCATTCCTCCTGTAGTCCACAACCAGCTCCTTTGTTTTTGTGACACTGTTGTTTTCTTGACACCACTGTGTCAGAGAGATGACTTCTTCCCTGTAGGCCACCTCGCTATTGTTTGAGATAAGGCCAATCAATGTAGTGTCATCAGCAAATTTAATTAGCAGATTGGAGCTGTGGGTGGCGATACAGTCATGGGTACACAGGGAGTAAAGGAGGGGACTTAGTCCACAGCCCGGCGGGGCTCCTGTGTTGACAGTCAGAGGGCTGGAGGCGAGGGAGCCCACTTTTACCACCTGCCGGCGATCTGACAGGAAGTCCAGGATCCAGCAGCACGAGGCAGGGTCAAGGCCGAGGTCTCTAAGCTTCTTGTTGAGCCTGGATGGATTTATGGTGTTGAATGTTGATTGTAGTCCAAGAACAGCATTCTCACATAAGCATTCTTCTTCTTCTTCAGATGGGTTAAGGACGGTATGTAGAGCAGTGACTATTGTGTCGTCTGCCGATCAGTTGTGTCGGTAGGCGAGTTGTAGGAGATCCAGTGTGGGTGGTAGCATGCTGCAGATGTACTTCTTGACCAGTCTTTAAAAGCATGCTTAATATTGAAGTGAGTGCGACAAGACGCCAGTTGTTCAGACATGTTACCTTGGTCTTTTTTGGTACAGGAGGGCACTCTACACTGGGAGAGGGAGAGATTAAAAATGTCTGTAAACACACCTGCCAGTTGTGCTGCGCACATCCTGAGTACTTGTCCTGGGATGCCATCCGGTCCCACAGCTTTATGACTGTCCACTCATTGGAAACATCTGTGTACCGTAGCCTCAGAAATGACCAGGTTGTAGCAGTGGCTTTCTTTGGAGGCTTAGAGTTAGCGACATCAAACAGAGCACGTGTGATTGAGCTCAACTGGGAGAGAGGCTGCGATGTTGGCGGCTCCACTACATTTGGCTTTGAAGTCTGTTTCATTTGGTTGTGTATATGATTAGTCAGATGACATTAAATTTGATTACATCATTAAGCTGTGTTGTTAACACAAACAACATATTTCACTGTATGCTTTAATGTACATGTGATAAATAAATCAATCTGAATCTACTGTTTGCAAAAGTTGTGTACCTTTCACAAATAGCAGTACAGCATGGATAACTGAAAAATGGCACTCAGCAAAACACACACTAGGAGATTAAACTCCCAGCAATGTAGTGAAAGACCCACTGAGAAAGTTGGACTAGAGCGACACCTCATTCTGTCTGGGTAGCCTTCAACCTGATGGCATGAGCATCAATTTCTCCAACATCTGGTAACTTTATCTCCCTCCCCTTTCCCTCTTCTTCAATTCCCAATTCTGGCCTCTTACTACTTCTCTTCCTTACCTGCCTACCACTTCTGGCTACCTGGTGTCCCTCTCCTATCAGATTCCTTTCAGCCCTTTACCTTTTCCACCTATCACCTCCCAGCTTCTCACTTCATCCCACCTCGCCAGGCTTGTACTTTCTAGCTTGTAATCCTTCCCCTCCCCCCACAATCTTATTCTAGCATCCTCCCCCTTCCCTTCCAACCCTGATAAAGGGTCTGCTTATTCACTTCCACAGATGCTGCCTGACCTGCTGAGCTCCTCCAGCATTTTGTTGGTGCTGCCAATGGACTGGTTACCTCTTTGTAGGGTTTTGGTGATCTAAGCGGTACCTGGATGGGAAGGATGTGCATGGCTATGGATTGATGGGACTGGGCAGAATAGCAGTCCGGCATGGACTAGGTGGGCCGAAGGGGCCTGTTTCTGTCCTGTAGTGCTCTATGATTCAATGACAATGTAGCCAAGTTCAGCTGGGAGAAAAATCATTCCAGCATTTAGATCAGCATGTAAATATTGTGTAACTGGCAGTAGCTCAGAAGATCTGTCCATGGCCAATTCCTTTTGAAATAATTAATTTGCTAATAATTACCAAATAATTTGTTGCAGATGTAAAGCTAAGAGGTAAAGATAATATTTTGACCTTGCAGAGAGGCTTAATGCAGGAAGAAAACCACAAGATGTAATATTTTAGTAATATGTATTTTTTCTCTCCCACTGTTCACAATTTAATCATAAAGATCAGGCAAGTGTTGTGGCTCAGAAAGATGTTCTTTGGATTATGGCATCAAAGACAGTTCCTAGAAGCACAAACATACTCTTTTGACTTTCTTGGTTTTCTCCCCCAATGCTTTCAAAAAACACTTTTTCTCAAGTGCATTTCCAATTCACCACTGAACATTCTCATCTTGTTTCCACCTGTCTTAAAGCAATGTTCCACATTAAAACAATTCTCTTCGTAAAATTGTTTTACCTCACATTTGTTCTCTTTGACGAGAGTTTTAAAACCGCCCCATTCTTGAATCATTATGAAATGAGAACAGTTACTTTTCTAAAACACTTGTAATCTTGTACACCACTATCAAATGCTGCCCCCACAACTCCTTTTCTCCAAGAAAGACAACAACAATTTTTCAAGTCCAACTATAATCAGAATTAAGAATCAGGTTAATAATTATTGACATATGCCATGAAATTTGTTGCTTAGCAGCAGCAGTGCAATACACTAAGAAATGTTCAGTATATACAAGTAGTGCAAAGAGAAATGAATAATACTGAGGTAGTTTTCAAGGGGTGGTGGACCATTCAGAAATCTGATAGCAGAGGGGAAGAAGATGTCTAAAGAGATAGATTCCAACAGAATTGATGAGTTCTCAATAAGCAATGGAAAGTTTAGATGTACCGAGGTATTGTGAAAAACGTGTGTTGCCTACACTCTTGTCTTGTCCAAACTGCACCAACCGCCGCCACTGGGCTATAAACATACAGGAGCAGTGTGTAGTTCAGTGCCTTGCTCAAGGACACACACGCTGTCTCCACTGAGGCTCGAACTAACGACTTTCAGATCACTAGCCCAAAGCCTTAACCACTTGGCCACCCGCATACGGTTCATACCAATTAACTCATTACAGAGTACATTGAGGTAGCACAAAGTAAAAGAATAACAAAGCACAATAAAGTGCAACAGCTATCGAGAAAGTGCAGTGCAAGTAGATGATAATGTGCAAGATCACAATGAGGTGGATTTTAACTATTTTAATATATTAATAAATTTTAATATTTATGATAAAATGTATGTAAAGTCAATGCTTGGTTAATGCAACCATAAACTGCAGTCTGCCTAAAGTTGAGAGCAGCAGAGATCAAACCTACAATGGAATATGCAGTACAAAACTAACCATTTGCTATTTTCAGTAAAATTACTGAGTAAACTGTCACTATTTTGAGCAAGTCATTTAGTCTTGACAATTTACTTACTACAACAAACAAATTGCAGGAATAGGAGTGTTTAAAGCAGAATTTTCCTTTTCAGTCAAGACAGGCATCAAACCACTGAATTCCAGAGGTCAAGTGAGACAAAAGGTTAAGTGACAACAGGGCACACTGACCAAGTGTGGAAACAAGTTCATTCATTATGGACCGTGTCCTATGACGTGGGCGATCATGGTCTTTCCATGACCATGATTGTTCTTGGCAAAGTTTTCTACAGAAGTAGTTTACCATTGCCTTCTTCTGGACAGTGTCTTTACAAGACGGGTGACACCAGCCATTACCAATACTCTTCAGTGATTGCCTGGTGTCAGTGGTCACAAAAACCGGACTTGTAATGTGCACCCACTGCTCAGACAACCATCCACTACCACTCCCATGGCTTCACATGACCCTGATAGGGTGGGGGGGGGTGCTAAGCAGGTTCCACACCTTGCCCAAGGGTGACCTGCAGGCTAGTGGAGAGAAGGAGCAGCTTACACCTCCTTTGGTCAAGATGCATCTCTACCCCACCACCTAAGTGGACACAAGTAGCCCAAAACAAAAGAGATGGTTGTTGACTTCAGGAGGGCACGGAGCGACCACTCCCCACTGAACATTGACGGCTCCTCAGTAGAGATCGTAAAGAGCACCAAGTTTCTTGGTGTTCACCTGATGGAGAATCTCACCTGGTCCCTCAACACCAGCTCCATAGCAAAGAAAGCCCAGCAGCGTCTCTACTTTTTGCGAAGGCTGAGGAAAGTCCATCTCCTACCCCCCATCCTCATCACATTCTACAGGGGTTGTATTGAGAGCATCCTGAGCAACTGCATCACTGCCTGGTTCGGAAATTGCACCATCTCAGATTGCAAGACCCTGCAGCGGATAGTGAGGTCAGCTGAGAAGATCATTGGGGTCTCTCTTCCCGCCATCACGGACATTTACACTACACGCTGCATCCGCAAAGGAAACAGCGTTATGAAGGACCCCATGCACCCCTCATACAATCTCTTCTCCCTTCTGCCGTCTGGGAAAAGGCTCCGAAGTATTCGGGCTCTTACGACCAGACTATATAACAGTTTCTTCCCCCAAGCTATCAGACTCCTCAATACCCGAAGCCTGGACTGACACCTTGCCCTACTGTCCTGTTTATTATTTATTGTAATGTCTGCACTGTTTTTGTGCACTTTATGCAGTCCAGTGTAGGTCTGTAGTCTAGTGTAGTTTTCTCTGTGTTTTTTTTTATTACGTAGTTCAGTCTAGTTTTTTGTACTGTGTCATGTAAACCATGGTCCTGAAAAACGTTGTCTCATTTTTACTATGCATTGTACCAGCAGTTATGGTCGAAATGACAATAAAAGTTGACTTGACTTGATAAAATTGATGTCAGTGAGCATCAAGCTGAAAGCAATCGAATGGTCAGAATCATACACTGCAGAAAGGAAGACATCGTCATTGCTGGAGGTCAATTAACTCAATCCAGGACATCACCATAGGCCCAACCACCTTCAGTTGCTGCTATGGTTTTCCTTGAATCATAAGCTCAACAATGGGAAGACTCAAAGATGAGGTCAAATTCCTCCTCATTTCTCCAAAATTGAATTAGTCAGGTTCCTGTGCACAGCAAAACCTATTCAACATTCAGGCATGAGCACATACATGGCATGATTGATACTCGTTATTTAGATGGAATGCAAACTATGCTTCATACAGTGGGGGTATCTAAGATCAGAGAGCATAGCCTCAGAATGGAAGGATATCCATTGAGGGCAGAGATGAGGAGGAATTTCTTTACCCAGAGGGTGGTGAATCAGTGGAATTCATTGATAATATACAGCTGTAGAGGCCAAGTCATTTTGCTATATTAAAAGTGGAGGTTAATAAGTTCTTGATTTGTAATGGCGTCAGAGGTTACTAGGAGAAGACAGGAGAATGTGGTTAAGAGGAAAAATGCAGTTAATATGGCACTGATAAGTGGCGACACTTTGCGTGCAACTCTGATGGGAATTAGCAAATATTCTGGTTTAGGACTACTACAGCTGAAATCCCCAGACACAGTCATTGGTACTTCAACAAGCAGTATCATTTTAAGACATTTTTTAAAAAATCTATCAAAACTCAAAATCAGTGAACCCCTTAAGAAAACATATGCATGGAAGCCGAGCTGGCCTGCAGGTGCAATTGTAATGCAGAGGGTTAAGACCCCCACTGCCAATCATCCTTCTGGTGAATGTACAGACTCTTTGGAAAGTCTAATCACCCAGCTGTACTTCTACTCCCGGCATACAAGTAGAGACTAAAGACCTCATCACCAGAGGTGAGGACAAAGAAGCTGCAGGCAAGGGAGGCAGAGGAGCGCTTACAGGACAGCTTTGATTCAGTAGACTAGAGAATATTCAGTTGTCATCAACTTTATTGAGACATGCATGGACGAGTGTGTGAACATACCAGACATACCCAAACCAAAACCCGTGGATGAACCAGGTGACTCGTAATCTGCTGAGGGCATCCAGAACACGACGACCAGGTACAACATACAGAAGGGCTACTTAAGAGTGATAAAACAACTCTGACTGAAGTTAGACACAGAATCGGATGCACATCGGCTCTGGTAGGGTTCACAGGCCATTACTTCCTATAAAAAGAAACCTAACATCATGAATTGCTGTGATGCTTCATGCCATTGATACCAGATGAGCTCAACACCTTTTATGCAAGCTTTAAAAGGGCAAATCCCTGCAGCATCTGGTGACCCGGTGATATCTGTCTTGGAGGCCGACGTTATAACATCTTTCATGCAGGTGAACCCTCACAAGGCATCAGGTACTGATGGTGCACCTGGCAGGGCAATGAAAACCTGTGCCAGCCAACCAGTGGGAGTGTTCAAGCACATCTTCAATCCCTCACTGCTGCAGTCAGAGGCTCCCACCTGCTTCAAACGGTGACAAGCATACCAGTGCCCAAGAAGACCAGGGTGACCTGTCTCAATAACTATCACCCTGTGACACTCACATCTAGTGTGAAGAAGTACTCAGAGAAGTTGGCCATGGCCAGAATCAACTCCTGCCTCAGCAAAGACCTAGACCCACTGCAATTTGCCTATTGCCACAATAGGTCCACAGCAGGTGCAATCTCACTGGCTCTCCACTCAGCCTTGGATCACCTAGGCAATAGCAACACCCACGTCAGGCTGCTGTTCACTGATTACAGCTCAGCGTTCAACACAATTATACCATCAGTCGTAATCAACAAGGTCCAAAACCTGGGCTTCTGTAGCTCCCTCTGCAACTGGATCCTTGTCTACCTCACCAGAAGACCAGTCAGTGCAGATAGTTAATAACATCTTCACCCTGCTGACCATCAACACTGGCACTCCTCAAGGATGCATGCTTAGCCCACTGCTCTACTCTCTCTATACCCATGACTGTGTGGCTAGGCACAGCTTAAATGCCATCTATAGATTTGCTGATGGCATAACTATTGCTGGCAGAATTTCAGATAGTGACGAGGAAGCATATAGGAGTGAAACAGATCAGCTGGTTGAGTGGAGTCACAACAACCACCTTGCACTCAATGTCAGTAAGACCAAATAATTGATTATGGACTTCAGCAAGGGGAAGTCAAGGGAACACTCAGCAGTCCTTATTCAGTGATCAGCAGTGGAAAGGGTGAGCAGTTTCAAATTCCTGGGTGTCAACATCTCTGAAGATCTACCCTGGGCCCAACATATTGATGCAATTACAAAGAAGACACAAGAGTGGTTACATTTCAGTAGGAGTTTGAGGACAGATTACCATCTGGTCTGGAGGGGCAGCTGCACAGGATTGGTAAGAGCTGCAGAAAATTGGAAACTCAGCCAGCTCCATCATGGGCATTAGCCTGCCCAGCATTCAAAAGGCAAAGACTCAAAAAGGCGGCATCCATTATTAAGAACTTCCGTCACACAGGGCATGCCCTCTTCTCACTACTACCATCAAGATGGTGATACAGGAGCTTGAAGACACACACCTCTTCCCCTCTGCCACCAGACTTTTGAACAATGAATCTATGAACACTTCCTCAATATTCCCCCCCCACCTGCACTTGTTATTTCATTTATTTAAAAAAAAATATATACTGCTTATTGTAACTTATAGTTTTTAAAAATTATTATTATGTATTGCAATGTACTGCTGCAGCAAAACAACAAATCTTATGACATACGCCAGTGATCTAAAACCTAATTCGGATACTGCTTATGATTCTAAATCAGCCCTGATGGAATGGTGGAACACACTCGACAGGCTGAAAGACCCAACTCTGCTCCTAAGCCCCTTCAACATATCCAACAACCGATACTTCACACTCATTAGCATTAACATTAATGACTATTCCACTAGGAATATTCTTCATTTTACCACTGACCAGAATCATTCCTGTGGGCATGTGCTGTGACAACAAGAGCATATCATAGCTCCACTTCTTGATGTGAGGGACTAACTGTCTGATGATCAAAGCTTACTACCATGGCATCTCCTGAGATCACTACCATCAAAGGGACAAGGGCAGCAAGTTCTCCACAAAACACTGCATGATATCCTAATTTGGAATTTTATGCCATTCTTTCTCTGACACTTGTAAATACTTCCACAACATTGCCATGGGAGCAGCTTTACCAGAAGAACCACAGCAGTTAAGGATAAGTCATAAATGCACAACATGATAGTGCAACTGCTACCGTAATGCTTTACAGCAGTGCAATTGGGGTTCAACTCCTGCTGCTGTCTATAAGTAGCTTGCTTGTTCTCTCCATGACCACATGGACTTTTACCCAGGTGCTCCAATTTCCTCCCAATTTCCAAAGATGTTAGAGTTAGTAACTTGCGGGCATGCTACGTTGGCATGCAGGTGAAGCATGGCGACACTTGCTGACTGTCCCCAGCACATCTTGGGGCTGTGTTGGTGATGCATACAATGCATTTTACTGTATATTTCAATGTACATTTGCCAATAAAGCTTATCTTTAGATTTTTAATGTACACCTTTCCACTGGCATAAAGTTATGGAGTAGTACAGCGCAAAACCAGGCCCTTCAGCCCATCTAGTCTGTGTTGAACCATTCAAACCGCCTACTATCATTAACATGCTTCAGGACTGTAGCCTTCCATACCCCTACCATCTACATACCTATCTAAACTTTCCAAACATTGAAATCGTGCTTGCATTCACCAGGAACTGGCAGCTTGTTCCACATTTTACAGTACTCTGAGTTAAGACGTTTTCTCTCATGTTCCCCTTAAATTTTTCACCTTTCACTTTTAACCCATGACCCATGGGTTGTTGTCCCCCACAACCCCAGTGGAGAAATCCTGCTTGCATTTACCCTATTTAAACATCTCATGATTTTGTATACCTCCATTAAATCTCCTCTCAATCTTCTACATTCTAAAGAACAAAGTGTTAACCTATTCAAACTTTCCTTACACCTCAGGTCCTCCAAAACCAGCAATATCCTTATAAATTTTCTCTGTACTCTTTCAAACTTATTTACATCTCTCCTGTAGGAACAATCCTGTACAAGTTACTGCAACTATTCAGGCCATTTTGAGAATCAAAACTTTACAATCTCTCATCTTTTTGCCTCAGAGTTAAGCTGATGGCTGACTAATCATAGACGAGATTGTACAGGATGTCCTATTTTGAGTTCACACCTTTCTGATTTTCAAAACATCCACTGCATTCAGGGCCTCTGCCTCCTCCATCTACTAGAGTAATGACGTTGCAAGTAACCAGCAGTTCCCCTTCTCATAACAAGCAAATCACGTCACACCAACATGCCTGCTGTGATCCATGGAACTATTACAACCATTTGTTATTTTGCCAGGAAAATATCTATACATTTGTTCTAAAATTATTATTTTATACAGATTCATTGGAATGATGCTGAATTTTAAAAGATTAAACTGGAAATAAATTATACAAACTTAGCTTGTATTTCTTTTAGTTACTTTCTTTTTTGACTAATTTACAAGATGTACGTAGATATGATTTATTGCCCAAATCTAAAAATAAGACAGAGAACCACTGCAACTCACGTGATCCAAGTAGGGATTTCCATTAATCAGACCCAGTGATGTGCAGGAACAAGAAACATGTCTGAGTCAGAACTGTATGGAAAATTTGTGTTTACGTTTTTGTTTGCTACTGTTGTCCTTCTGGTTGTTACAGTCTGTTTGCTTGAGAGGTGCTCAAGAAATAACCCACTCTCTAAGGAAGCAGTAGGAGATTGAGCAATGATCACTCTGAGATGTTTAAATGATTAAGAACATAGAAAAGCACAGGACAGTAAGACTCTTTAACTCTAATATCAATCTAACCCTTCCCTCATACATAACCCTCCATTTTTCTTTTATTCACGTGCCTATCTAAAAGACTCTTAAATGTCCCTAATGTATCTGTCTCTACCATCACCCCTGGCAGTGTTTTCCCATGCACCAACCATTCTCGGTGTAAAACATCTACCTCTGACATCTCCCAATACTTTCCTCCAAACAACTTAAGATTATGCCCTCTTGTATTAGCCATTTTTAACCTGGAGTAAAAAACAGTCTCTGGCTGTCTACTCGATTTTTGCCTCATCACCTTGAGCACCTCAACAAGTCTCCTTTCATTCTTCTTCACTCCAAAGAGAAAAGCTCAATCGATCTTTCCTCATAAGATATGCTCTCTCATCCAGACAGCATCCTGGTAAATCTCCTCTGCACACCCTCTAAAGTTTCCACATCCTTCCTATAATGTGGAAAGCAGAACTAAGGACAATATGCCAGAGTTTTATAGTGCTGGAACATTAACTAGTGGTTTTTTGAACTCAATCCCCCAACTAATGAAGGCCAGCACACTTTAGGTGTTCTTAACCACCCATTAGCTTGTGTGGTAACTTTGAGGGAACTATGGATATGGACCCCAAGATCCTTCTGTTCCTCCACACTGCTAAGAATCCAGCCATTAACTCTGTATTCTGTCTCAAGCTTGACCTTCAAAAGTGAATGACTTTACATTTTTTCCATATTCCTGTTTGCTTGGGACATGCTGAGGAAATAGCTCAATCCCTAAGCAAGGGTACACTGCCGTAGGAGCCTGAAGAGTAATCACTCACTCAGACATTTAAATAATTTCATTCAGATTCATTTATTTATCACATGATCAAACTTACAGTGAAATGCATCCTTTGTGTTAACAACCAACACAACCTAAGGATTTGCTGGAGTAACCTGTCAAGTATCACCACACATGCACTGACATACCATGTCCATAATGCTTAACAATGTACTTACTCATTTAAAACACAATGATGTGACTTAAGTGAGTAATAGAGAGAAATTACATTCTCCAGTAAGGTAACTAGTCTTAATATTGGAACCAGGTTACTTAGGAATGAAAACAGCACACAAAGCGCAGAGGAAATCTTTAACTCACTTTCTTGCAAGGCAGTGCATGTTCAGCCAATTATGAACTCAGAAATGAAGCTCCTTGTTGGTTCAGGGCACCAAGGAATATAAAGCAAATGCAAGTAAGCTGGGACAAGACACCACCTAATTGAATGAAGCAGTCTTGAAAGGCTACACAATCATACATATAACATAGAACAGTACCGCACAGAAACAGCCCATTAAGCCAATTAAACTAGTTATCAAACAGGCAACTAAATCATCCCCTCTGCTGACACAATCTCCATTTCTTTCCATTTTCCTCATATTCATCTTCCTGTCCAAACGTCTTTTAAAAGTCTCTATGTATCTACCTCTACCACCACCAGCCCAGGCACCCACCAATCTGTGTAAAAAAACTTCCCCTTCACATCTTTGAAACTACCCCCTCTCACCTTCAATGCATGCTCTGTTTCATGAAAACAGGAAAACAAAAAGCCCAGTCTTGAAATAATAAACTTTTATCAACATTGAAATATTTGTCAGCTTAAAAAGTACTGCTCAATATTTTACATACAGAATTATTTTACATGTTAGAAAGAAACTGAAAACATTGAATGAATTGTCCTTGGGGAGACAAAAAAAAATCAAACCTTGAAGTAAAATGTATTTACTCAAAAAGTTAAAATTTGATAAATCTTCCCAGGGAAATACATTTTCTCAAATGTCACATGTACGTATACCAAAGGCAGAAAGGTTTCACTAAAGGTAAAACACAGATAGGCTCATATCACCATTTCTATTGTGGTAAAATACTGATTTCAGTAAAGTTGTTACAATACATAATTACTCTCCAATATGGGGTAATTCATGGCTCTCCTTGGAGACATTTTTTAAAACTAAAAATCAAAATAATTAGTTCAAGTTGTAGATATTTTCCTCAGTAAGATGAGAGATTAAACATCAAGGATGCAACAACATGGTTTAGGTCACACCTCGACTTTGTTTGCAAAGGTTAGTTCATCGTGTAGTGCGGTAACTACGGAGGAGAAGCAAAAAGGGGAACAGAGAGAAAAGTACAGAACATATTTGTTCTGCTTGAGCAACACCTTTATGTGTGAAGCTTATCAGCACAAGATAGCCAGACCTAAAATACATGAAGGGCAGACAGTAACTTACATATTTAGACTTATCAGTTTATCATGAGATGTTAACAAGATAATATTTGATAGCTGCTCTTTTATTGGCATCGATGGAGTCAGTGGTTAAAGGTAGACCATTTCCCCTCCACTCACACTACTTACCATTCTTTGTTGAGCCGTGTGTGGCTAACAGTTTTCGCAGAAGCTCAGCTTGCGTTTTTGTCACCAAGTGTAAGTTAGACATTTCTCTCTTCAGATCCTGGTATGGTTTCTGCAGACTAACTTCTCTAAAATTAAAAAAAAACATATTGTCTACATTATCACAAATGAAGCACAGAACAACCTCAGATGTCTAAAACCAAATAGCTATTATGATCAGCATAGAGGAAACAAAAAGGCCAAGGGATAATATTTGTAAAGTATGAAGTACAACTTTAAACATGAAGGACTTTTGGAAAATAATTGCAGCTTTTCAGAAATATGATCTATATAGGGTGGCAGAGTAGCGTAGCGGTTAGCACAGTGGCTTTATAGTGGCAGCTACAAGATTGGGGTTTGATTCTTGCTGTTGTTTGTAAGGAGTTTGTACATTCTCCCTGTGACCACATGGGTTTCTTCCGGGTGCTCCAGTTTCCTCTCACATTTCAAGTATGTACGGTTAGGATTAGTGAGTTGTGGGCATGCTATCCTGGTGCCAGAAGTATGGCTACACTTGCAGGCTGCCCAACACAATCCTCGCCGATTTGATTTGATGCAAATGTCGTATTTCACAGTATGTTTTGATGCAATGTGACAAATAAAGCTAATCTTCATTCTCTCTATCCTAATAATTTGATTTTTTATGACTCTGTCCCCACATTGCCAGTTTTCATCTTTATACACTTGAGTTTAAAAAACCTAAATACATTTTTCAGTCCTAATTGTCTTCTTCTGCTCAAGGCTGGACAGCCTAATATTTAACAATGATGTGCAATGGCCATCCATTCTTTTTGAATACCAGGCAAATTTCAGTACTTTGGGAGCAATTGTGAAATGTGATTATATAGCGTACAGATAGAAAATGAAAAATTTAAAAAATTCTACCAGATTCCTCCTTCAGTCTTTTACCTCTTCCACCTATTCACTTCTCATTTCAACCCTTCCCTACCCACCCACCTGATCCTACCTATCATCACCTTCCAATCTGCACTTCTTCCCTTCCCCTTCCTCTTATTCTGGCCACTTCCCCCTTCCTTCCCAGTTCTGATTCCTGAAACATTGACTCTTTATTCCATTACTGACCTGCTCAATTCCTCCAGCATTTTATGCGTGTTACTCTGGATTTCCAGTATCTGCAGGATCTCTTGTGTTAATAACAAAAACAAGTTGGTTGCACAATCAAATCATGGAAATAAATAGATACTGTACAACTCTGTTTGGATTCCACTTCCAAAAGAACGAAGGATTCAGTAAAACTAGGCTTGCCAGTTTACAAAAATCTAAATGCTAGGTTACTCATTAAATACTTTTGCCAACTCATTCTCATTTTTCAGGTAGAGAAAACAAGTTTTCAGAGGAAAATGATTACAAGAATCAAAGAACAGAAAATGCAACTCCATGGAGCCTAAGTGATCATGACAGAAATGGTAATTACAAAATTTTTAAAAATATCACCCTCTCAACAAAAATCTTTCCACAAATTTAAAACAAAACTAAGCAATGAATTTCAGTTTCTTCTTCTGACTGCACTAACATTACTTACTGGAATGAGGCACCAGGTGATCAAGGTCTACAAACTAGTATTGGTACAGCAATAGTTCCAGACACAGCGGTGACCAGAACCAGTAATTATTGCAAGGGAAACTCTTAGAAAATTGATAGGCTATCAAATTTGTAAATTGATTTATTATTGTCATTTGCACCAAGGTAGAGAGAAAAACCACACAGATTAATTCACTACATGAACCTCTATCTGAAGGCATAATAGATTTGCTTCAACTCCTTCTCAAACCAAGTACTAGAGATGTAGATAGCGCCACTCTGCCTGGTGCATCAACAACCTCGCCTTGCCCATCAAGACTGAACTGTTACCTGATAAACAGAGTCTTTAACAAAAAAAAAAGAATCACATAGGGGCCTGTTGCACTTTTCCAATTGGGCTACTTGACTATGGATCTTGTCTTTTAATTTAACTTCTCAAATGTGCTATAATATTGGAACTACTTCATACCTCAGTGAACGAGTAAGAAATTTGGAAGGGATTCAAGAATCACTTTTGCAAGTTTAAAATCTCTAATAAAATTCAAGCAACAACACATGCTTGAACTAAGAACAGAAGACACTGGAAATATTGAGGTAGGTAGGAAGGCAGCATTCAAAGTCCAAGTAAATTTATTATCAAAGTACATATATGTTACCATATATAACCCTGAGATTCAGTTTCTTGAGGGCATTTACATGAAAATAAAGAAATAGAATTATTATTATACATAAACAACCAAAGTGCAAAAGACAAATTGTACAAATAAAAAAGTAAATAATATTGAATTAAATTGACTTTACTTACAGCCTTCAAATACATGAGGAGTAAAAATCTTTGTTATGTCTCCATTCAAATGTACAATTATAGTAACTTATAATAATTATATACAACAGGACAGTCAATATAACATAGGAATACAGTAGTGTCAGCTGAATTAAGCAGTCTGTTGGCCTGGTGGAACAAGCTGTCCTGAAGCCTGTTGGTCCTGGCTTTTTTGCTGCAGTACCATTTCCCGGAACGGTAGCAGCTGGAACAGTTTATGGTTGGGGTGTCTCAGGTCTCCAATGATCCTCTGGACCCTTTTTACACACCCGTCTTTGTAAATGTCCTGAATAGTGGGAAGTTCACATCTACAGATGTGCTGGGCTGTCTGCACCACTCTCTGCAGAGTCCCGCAATTGAGGGAAGTACAGTTCCCACACCAGGCAGTGATGCAGCCAGTCAGGATGCTCTCAATCGTGTCCCTATAGAAAATCCTTAGAATTTGAGCGGCCATACCAAACTTCTTCAACATGAGTCATAAACTCCTTAACAGTGAGTCTGTAAGTTGTGGAATCAATCAGTTCAGAGTTGTGGTGAGTCAAATTATCTATCCAGTTCAGGAGTGATACTGAAACTGATAGTATGGGACCAGGTTTTAAGGAAAAATTTCATGGAAAGAGAAACAAAGTTAATAAGTTACAATCAGAAACCTTTTGTCATCATTTTGCAAAACAAACCCAAGTTGTGCCTGAAACTATTTTGTGACATCCTTTATGTTCAGAAGAAGGGTCAAGACATGGTCCAACCCGACGCATTTCAAATCGTAGTCAGGGACTTCAACCAGGCATGTTTGAAGAAAACCCTGCCCAATTACCATCAGCGTATAACTTATAGCAGAGCACCAGGCATCCCAACACACCAGTAAGATAAGAAATACCTACTGTTCCATGCCCAAGACAGCTTGGTTAATCAGATCACTTGGCTGTCCTTCTCCTACCTGTATACTGGCAGAGGCCAAAGAGCAAAGCTCCAGGGATTAGGACATCAAAGAGGTGGTTGCAGGAAGCAGAGAAGTGGCTACAGGATTGTTCTGAGTCAGAGGACTGGACCGTGTTCAAGGACTCATCTGTAATCTGAATGAATACACCACGATGGTCATGGACTTTATTAAAACAGTTGTAGACGAGTGTGTCCCCACAAAATCATTCAGTCTTCCCCAATCAGAAGTGCTGGATGAACTGAGAGATCTGCAATCTGCTCACAGCCAGATCAGAAGCATTCAAGTGTAGTCACAATGAAAGTTTAAAATCTGTGCGAGCTAATCTCATATGAATACTAAATGCTGGAAGTAAAACTAACCCTTTGCTCAGGGACTTCCAAAAGGTACATTAAAGTTTGTTCATGTTTTTACTCAAGACCTCTGGTAAGTAAAACGCAAGTAAAATTTATAGCAACTCTGCTCTGCAGATTGCTTTCACAATGCCAGTTGAAATTTTCTAAAATTAAGCAAAAATATACATGTGATGAAGACATTGTGTGTACACGCAAGTGACTCAGTGATAAACTTGTGTAGTGAAATCCTTTCGCAGGACGAGGTTTCAGACCAGACGTCATTTTGCCAGATTTACAGACAAAGCTTTCATGCTAGATATAGAGATAACTTACAGAAATACCACAGAATAATCATTATCTCCCACTGTTGATAGATCTAGCCTGGGTTATTCTGAGCAACAGTGGTCAGTGGCTGTAGATATGGATTTAGATTCATGATGAAAGATGCACTGTCCCAATCTTTAATACCATTGAGAGTGCCAGAAACTCCAAACCAGTGCTTAGATCTTCCACTTGATAGCAAGTGAGAAAGATCAGGAACATTTTAAAGACAAAAGAACCTGAGTTATAGGGAAGGGTTGACTAGGTTAGGATTTTATTCCTTAGAACATAGAATGAGGGGAGATTTGATAGAGGGATACAAAATTATGAGGGGTATACATAAGGTAATTGCAGGTAGGCTTTTCTACTGAAGTTGGGTGAGACTAGAATTAGAGGTCATGGGTTAAGGATGACAGGTAAGATGTTAAAGGGGAACATGAGGAGGAACTTCTTCACACAGAGATTGAAGAGAGTGTGGAACAAGCTGCCAGCATAAGTGGTAGATGAAGGTTAAATTTCAACACTTAAAGAGAAATTTGGATAGGTTCACAGACGGGAAGGGTACGGAGGGCTGTGGTCCAGGAGCAGGTTGATGGGCATACACTAGATTCTAGTTAATTGGGCCATAGGTTAATCAGGGCAGCTGTTTATTTAGGACAACTTTTAAAGAACAAAAATTAATCGAAAAAAATAGCCAGGATTCTCTTTGATTATTTGGGATAATATGCTGATTAATTGGGGCACAGGACTGTTGTTGAACATTTTCTAACTAGCATCAGTCACGTACACATCTTGTGGCCATTGGGACACTATACTGTGCTTAGTGCGAAGCTTTTCAATTGCGTTAGTTGCACGTACCTGTGTTCAGAAAGCAATGATTTTTTTGTCACTGAGAGCTCACGAGAAATAAGCAGCAAGATAATTCAGAACTGTTTAGCTCACTGCAGTTTGAAGCACTCGGTTTTGGAGATGCCAGCAATGGCCAGAAGAGAAAATGAACTGATCTTACTACTCCAACAAGTCAGGATCCATGAATAATTTGGAAGTATTGATAATGATCTTGAATGTTACCTTCTGTCCCCACCAGGAACACGGCTCTCAACTGTGGATCCAAGGAGCCGTTTGCATGTGACAGCAGCCACACCTTGGCACCAGCTTTGACTGGTGGGCTAAACCAGGCGAAGAAAGCCACTGGCCTCATGCCCCAGTGAGCATGGGGCATGGCAGTCCGAGCATGTGAAGTCAGATCTACAGTAGGATCTAATCGCTACGAAGGCAGTTCTGCAATGCTATATGGAGAGTGAAGGGCATGATGAGGCACAGAGAAGTCATGGTCATCCACTACAACCAAGGAAGTCCCCAGTTGTGATGCCTACTTGTCTCATTGGGCCTGGATTTCTGAGGCTGAGAGAGTGGAACTGCCCCAGCACAAAGCTTTTCCACTTTAAAAACTCTCTTACACTTGTTTCTTGTTCTCATCAGATATTGACAACCACCAGTAGTATTAATAGTGTTATAATTTATTCTGTATTTTATTTAAATACATATGTGTTACTTTGTTAAAACGTAGCTTGTCGTTTTATACCCTTTTAACTATTTCCATGAAACTTTGGCTAATTGGGGAAACCACTTAATTAGGCCAAAATATACTGGTCTTCATGTGTCCCGTTACAGGAATACAATGCACTCTAGTGGTCACCAAGCTTTTTAAGCCCAAGATCCCCTACCTCGGTCTTAGTGAAAGGCAAGATCGACCCCAAATCGGTTAGTCACACGCATGTGCACTGGGCAGAAAAGACCGGAGGTAAAACCCTGCAACCCGGAAGCAGAAATAATGTATGCATACCAGGGGTCACCACCTTTTTTTGCACCGCGGACCGGTTTAATATTGACAATATTCTTGCGGATCGGCCAATTTGGGGGGGGGGGGGTGTGTTAAACACGACCCGACTACAGCGATACTCAAAGCAGTTTCCTTATGTCCAGTCTATTCTGCAATTTAGTTTACGTAGCTCTCAGCACTTAGCTTCTGTCTTGCTTGCTCATGTTTTTTCTGCTGAAAAATCTCAACATGTTTGTCTTTAAGTGCAGGGTGCTTGGACTCAAGGTGCCAAAGCAGTTTTGAGGGCTTCATTGCCTCATTGGACAGCCTCCAGGCCCGAACTCCAGCCTCCCGCCCACCACCAGATGCCTTGGCCAGGTGCGGCTGGTCGTAGGTGGGGTGAGAGGACAAGGTAAGGGCTGAAAGTCCCCGTGCCGGGGCCGCAGCGGTCACAGTCCGGAGAGAGCGACCGACCAAGCGAGGAGTGCGACAGGGTGCGCCCACCCCCCTTGTAGGATCTATCGGCCGACAAAAGTTTGGCTTGAGGTATTACTTTCAGTCGATCGCAGCGAGGTAGCTGCTCTGCTACTTACGTAGCCCTCAGCCCGAGTTAGGTCATCTGCGAATATTTTAGCTCCGGGTTCCCCATGAACATTCGGTGTGCTAAACAGGTTTAGAGGCGGCGCCCATCTGTCCGCGCTCTGGGCCAGTAGCAACAGCACTTCCCGTCGGCCGCATGAGATGGCTGGTTACCCAAGGCCAACCAGTGATCCCTGGCGCGAGGTATCACTGCGTTTAGGCGACCGTTGATCTCGCGTGCATTCAAGTTCAACAGTGGGCGTGACAGGGAATGAGGAAAGGTGCAGCTGACTCATATTGTTTCACATTGCCAAATCATATCGTTTCCTCGCGGCCTGGTGGTTGGGGATCACTGAAGTACACTGTGTAGTGTATGGCGGGGGAGCTACACACATGCGCACTGGGCAGAAAGAACGGAACTAAAACCCCACAACTCAGAAACAATCTCTCAACAGTGTTTGTGCATTTATTTTTCTTTTTTTTTCCCCAGGATCTACTGGGAAAGTCTCAAAGATCGACCAGTCAATCACAATCGACGGGTTGGCGACCACTACTGTATTCAGATTAATATTTCAGCACGGACTAGATTGGCTGCAGGGCCAATTTCAATGCTGTAGAGTTCTATGACTTTATGACATCAAGACCATTTCCACGAAGAAGGCAAACCTTCCTCCTGACAAGGTGCTTGTAGAGTCTACCTAACATAAGAGTTGAACATTTTTCTGGGCAAAACTGTACCTGTTTAATCTGCTGTGAAAGACACTCGTTGCCATTTCCCTATATAGTTATATACAGGATTAACAAGGCTTGAAACCAAGATTTAAATGTTGGTCTAGACACTGCATGCCATCAAAATGGTCATCCAATATGAGCTTCTGCCTCAACCAACACTGACAGAAGAGTTCTCCCTTTCATAGCAAGATGCCATTCTGACTGGAGTATTTACTCATATCTTTAACCTCTCAGTTTAGCAGTCTGAGGTACCCACCCTTGCCTCAAGCAGGCTTCACTTATACTGCTGCCTAAGAAAAATGTGGTGACCTGCTTCAATGATTATCATCCAATAGCACTGACATCCACCATGATGAAGTGCTTTGAGAGATTGATGATGAAACCCATCAATTCCTGCCTAAGAAGCGACTTGGATCCAGTCCAATTTCCCTACTGTCACAACAGGTCCACAGTAGATGCTATTTCATTGGCTCTTCACTCAATTTTGGACAGCGGAACAGCAAAGATGCATACATTAGGATGCTCTTTATTGACTACAGCTCAACATTCAATACTGTCATCCCCTCAAAACTAATCAATAAGCTTCAAGAAATTTAACCTCAATACTTCCTTGTGCAATTGGATGCTCAATTTCCTCAGCTGCAGACCCTAGTCAGTTTGGATTGGCAACAACATCTCCTCAATCTCTATCAGCACAGGTGTACTACAAGGTTGCGGTGCTTAGCTCACTGCACTACTTGCTTTATACTTACTACTAAGGCTAAGCAAAGCTCCAAAGCCACATTCAACTTTGCTGATGACACCACTATCATAGGTTGAATCAAATGTGACAACGAATCAGCATATAGGAGGGAGATTAAAAATCTGTCTGAGTGGTGTCGCAACAACCTCCTCTTACTCAACATCAGCAAGACCAAAGAGAAGACTACTGACTTCAGGAGGTGGAAACCAGAGGTCCATAAGCCAGTCCTCAATGTGGGATCAGAGATGGAGAGGGTCAGCAACTATTAATTCCTTTGTTTTATCATTTCAGAATCAGATTTATCATCACCGGCATGTCTCAAGAAATCTGTTAACTTAGCAACAGCAGAACAAGGCAATACATGATCATATAGAAAGAAAATAAATAAATTACAGTAAGTACAGTGGTGCTAGAAAGTTTGTGAATCCCCATAGAATATTCTCTATTTCTGCATAAATATGACCTAAAATGTGATCAGATTTTCACGTCTTAAAACTAGATAAAAAGAGCCCTATTAAATAACACAAAAACACTATACTTGTTCATTTATTTATTGAGAAAAATGATCCAATATTACATGTATTTGTTGGAAAATGTGAACCTTTGCTTTCAGTAAATGGTGTGACCCCTTGTACAGGAATAACTTCATCCAAACGTTTCCGGTAACTGTTGATCAGTCCTGCACATCAGCTCGGAGGAATTGTAGGCCATTCCTCCTTACAAAACTGCTTCAACTCTGGGATGTTGGTGGACTTCCTTGCATGAACTGTTTGCTTCGGATCCTTCCACAATATTTCTATAGGATTAAAGTCAGTACTTTGACTCGGTCATTTCAAAGCACAAATTTTCTTCTTTTTAAATCATTCTGTTGTGGATGTACTCCTGTCTTTCGGATCACTGTCTTATTGCATTATCCAACTTCGAAAAGCTTCAGGTGTCAGACTGCTACCCTGACATTCTGCAAAATGTCTTGATACAATTTTGAATTCATTGTTCCCTCAATGATTACGAGCTGTTCAGGCCCTGAGGCAGGAAAGCAGGCTCCTTCCACCATGCTTCACAGTTGGGATGAGGTTTTAGTGTTGGTGTGTAGTGCCCTTTGTCCTCCAATCATAGCAATGTGCATTTCTGCCAACAAGTTCAACTTTTGTCTCATTTATTTACACGCAAACATTGTACCAGAAGCATTGTAGAACATCTAGGTGGTCTGCTGCAAACTTGAGATGTGCAGCAATATTTTTTTTGGAGATCAGTGGCTTCCTCCATGGTGTCCTTCCATAAACATCATTCTTGTCAGGTGTTTTTCTTATACTGGACACATGAACAGAGAATTTGCAAGTTCTAGAGATTTCTGCAAGTCTCTTGCTATTACCCTTGGGTTCTTTTTCAGCTCCTTCAGCATTGCACGTTGTGCTCTTGGTGAGATCTTTGCAGGGTGTTCATTCCTAGGGAGAGTAGCAACAGTACTGAGTTTCCTAAGTTTGTAGGCAGTTTCTCTTACCATGGACAGATGAACACTCAGGTCCTTAGAAATGCTTTTGTAGCCTTTTCCTGATTCAAATATCTCTAAAATTCTTCTAAGGTCCTCTGAAAGTTGTTTTGATTGGGGCACGGTGCACATAAACAGATCTTTCTTGAGAAGAGCAGACTCTGTCAGTAATCTGGCTGTGTGTATCTTTTTGTAGGGCAGGGCATCTCTACAACCCACACCTTCAATCTCATCCCACTGATTGAAATACTGGACTCCAAATAGATTTCGTAGAAGGCTTTACCCCAGAGGTCCATATACTTTTTCCAACAAATACATGTAATATTAGACCATTTTTCTCGATGAATAAATGAACAAGTCTAATGCTTTTAGTGTTATTTATTTAATTGAGTTCTCTTTATTTAGTTTTAGGACTTGTGTGAAGATCTGATCACATTTTAGGTTATATTTATTTAGAAATAGAGAACTTTCGGCAGGGTTCACAAACTTCCTAGCACCACTGTATATATATGTATATTGAATCCATTAAAAATAGACCAAAAACAGAAATAATATATTAAAAAAAGTGAGGCACTAGAGAGGCTAGTACCCAGAATGAAATTGACTACTTTACTACTTTCCGTTGCATCTTCCAGTCCTGTGCAATAGCCCCCGTCCCCCAAAACCAGACAGTGATGTGGCCTGTCAGAATGCTCTCTGCAGTCTATCTACAAAAAGTAGTGACTACGGCCCTGTACATCACAGACAAAGCTCTCCCCACCATTGAGCACATCTACACAGAGGGTTATCGTAGGAAAGCAGCATCCCCCACCAGTGACACCCCCACCACCCTGGACATGCTCTCTTCTCACTGCTGCCATCAGGAAGGTGGTACAGGAGCCTCAACTCACTACCCCAATACACTTTTTACTGGCTTTCATCAGATTACTGCAAAACATTTTTTACTGGCTTTCCAAAGCAGTCTATTGACTAACATCAACCCACTCGGAAATTCACTGTTAGACTTCTAACTAAAACCAGGATGAGTAAGTATAGCACTCCTGTCCACTCTGCATTGACTTCCCGTATCTTTTAAAAATTGATTTTAAAGTTCTCTTACTTGTTTTAAAAGCTCTCGGTGGTCTGGGACAGGAGTACATCGCAAAATCACTTTTGTTTTATCATCCTGCGCAAGCTCTCAGGTCTCCTAATTTTAAACAATCTCCCTCAAAAGATAACTGGCAGGTCTTTTTGGAACTATGCTCCTAAACCATGGAACTCAATACCTCAAGAGATGCAGACTCAATTGACATTTAAATGCCAGTTCAAAACCTATTTATTTATCTTTGCTTTTAAGTAACAGTTTTCTGTCTTTCATTTTCACATTTGCACTTTATTCCATTATAAGGCATTTGGAAGAACATCGTTCGTATGAAAAGTGTTCCATAAGAAAGTTTCATTATTATTCAGGACGATATTAAGCTTTTGGAGACTTGCTGAAAATTCATTCAACACTGCTGATTTGTGTCTTGAACATGATGACATAGTTTTGGAGCGTTAGGAGGCAAGTCACTCACCACATATACCAAGCCTCTGACTAGTTCTTGTATTCACAGTTGGACCATTTGAGATTCTGGTCAATGATAACCATATAGGCTTTGGCTGGGATGGAGCTCAGTAATGGTGATATATTTGGCCTTTGAACTGCAAAAAAGTAACTTTTTAACCATCTACATCAATTGTGAATACCAAGTAGGAAGTTCAAAATAGAACAAAATCAACTCTTTGTTCTGTGAATTTTTGGTGAAATTTGAGGAAGTTGCAAAGTCAACATTTTAACACTCTGTTAATCAGGGTAGCACGGTAGCATTAGAACAGTTTTTTACAGCACCACTGATCATCATTTGGGGTTTTAATTCCACCATTGTCTGTCTGTAAGGAGTGGGTTTCTTTCAGGTTCTCCAGTTTCCTCCCACACTCCAAAAGACCTATGGAGTAGGATTAGTGAATTTTGGGCATGCTATGTCAGTGACACATGCAAACTGCTGTCAGCACAGTGCTTGGACTTCGTTGGTCATTGACACAAATGGCACATTTCATTGTATGTTTCAAACTTTTGATGTACATGTGACAAATAAAGTTAATCTTTCTTTGGTGATATATAATCTACATAGAAATTATAGTACAGAAGCTATTTGACCTAATGCACACCACTGGTGTAGTAGTACCTTGCTAATTTTACTCAGTCCAATGACTTGCAGCTACGGAATTATGAATAGTTTATTCAAATCCCAGTTAAATGTTTTTAGAAATTGAAAAATAAATTGTTGATATGTACATATTAGCAAGATTTGTATGCAAAAAAGGATAACAATCAAAGAGATGACAAGCCTGGACTTAATTAAAATGTTTCAATATCTCAGAGTTAAGAGAAATACAATAGCAGAAGTAAAAACAGACAAGAAGCATGAAGAGGAGAGGATGTTTCCTATAGCGGGTGAGTCTAGGACTAGAATAGAAAGATGACCCTTTAGAACAGGGATGATGAGGAATTTCTTTAGCCAGAAGAATGGAATTTGTTGCCACAAATGACTGTGCAGGCCAAGTCATTGGTGTATATTTAAAGCAGAGATTGATAAGTCAAAGGTTACAGGGAAAGGCAGGAGAATGGAATTAAAAGGAATAATAAATCAGTCCTGACCGAATGGTGGAGCAGACTCGATGGGCCTAATGGCCTAATTCTGCTCCTATGTGTTATGGTCTATGATGCTAATTCCATCAGTGAGCAGACACTGAGCAATATTGTTGAAAATATAACTGAGCTGAAACAAATAGTCGGTAACCTCTGGACCTTTACATAGTCTAAAGGCATGAAGAAGCAAATAGCGTTTTCTAAAGGAATATGTTCCAATTTTATTTAATCTATCTTTACATCTTGCAACCATTGTTTCAGTTAATTTGAAAGTATTAAAATGAGGTGCTTTATTTATGCTTGAGCTCCTTCTACAGGAGGCACCTATAATTACTGATATTAACGAGTCACACTGAGAGAACTCCATTCAAAATCTTGGTAAAGCCTCAAAGAACGTTATAGAAAAATCAAATACTTCTGAAATGTACTCATTACTGAAGCAAACAGTGCAGACAATTTGAAGACTACTTGTTCTCAGAATAGCAATGGAATAATAAATAGGTAACGTTTTGTAATATTATGTGACATACAATAAAACACTAATAATAAATTAGTACCAGAATTGGATCTATTATCACACGTTGAGAAAGTCATTGTCTTCAGCAATACAGCGCAATACATTAAAAATGCTATGTTACAATTAAAAATATTAGAATTTGCAAAAAGAGCCCAGTTCCTCTTCAAAATAGTGCTATGGGATCATTCACAACCTCATGTGAGAGCATAAGGGCCTCATTTTAATATTCCCTTCAAAAGGAATAGCGTGTAACTCATTAAAAGATTTGGTTCTTTACCACAAATTCGGAATTGATAAAGTGAAAAAGGTTTTGATAAATATGTTATTAAGAAGTTAGTCAAGATGCAATTCTATAGGTCAGTTGTTGAGAGCGCCCTCTTCTTTGTGGTGGCGTGTTGGGGAGGAAGCATTAAGAAGAAGGACGCCTCACGTCTTAATAAGCTGGTAAGGAAGGCGGGCTCTGTCGTGGGCAAAGTACTGGAGAGTTTAACATCGGTAGCTGAGCGAAGGGCGCTGAGTAGGCTACGGTCAATTATGGAAAACCCTGAACATCCTCTACATAGCACCATCCAGAGACAGAGAAGCAGTTTCAGCGACAGGTTACTGTCGATGCAATGCTCCTCAGACAGGATGAAGAGGTCAATACTCCCCAATGCCATTAGGCTTTACAATTCAACTGCCAGGACTTAAGAACTTTTTTTTTTAAAGCTATTATTAATGCTTTTTGAGTTAGTGATTTAGATGCATATCATATTATTACTGAGTTAAGTATTGTATGTAATGAGTTTTTGCTACAACAAGTGTATGGGACATTGGAAAAAAATGTTGAATTTCCCCATGGGGATGAATAAAGTATCTATCTATCTATCTATCTATCTATCAGAACTGGCTGATTTCCATCCTTCATAAATTTGTTTTTGGGATCTTCCATTTTCATTTATTACTTTTGAACACAGTGGATTGCTTGGACATGACAGTCAACCACATGGCCTTAAACCTGGAATCACATACAGGTTAGACCAGACAAGCTAAGCCAAATTGAGCAGATTTCTTGCAGTGAATGACACTAATGAAAGTTGTTTTACAAAGAATCTCATCTTCAAAAATTTGCAGGTTAACTTTCGAAGTTCAAAGTAAACTTAGCATTAAAGTACATACATTTCCCTATATATTACCCTGAGATTCATTTTCAGGGGCTATTGAATGAATTTAAATACCAGTATTGCCAAGGTAGGATTTGAACTCATGTTTCAGAGATACCAGCCCAATAGCTTAACGACTACACAACCATCATATCAATTGATAACAATATTAAATTCATCCATGCACTTTTGTTGACATTCAGTCTCTTCAGAAAGTTAGCAGTGAATATTCATATTGCAAAAACTTTAGACAATAAGACACAAGAGCAAAATTAAGCCATTCAGCGCACTAAATCTGCTCCACCATTCAATCATGGCTGATATATTATCCTTCTCAACACCACTCCCCAGCCTCTCCCCATAACTTTTGATGCCCTTACTAATCAAAAACCTTTCAACCTCCGCTTTAAGTATACCCAATGACCTGGCCTCCACAGCCACCTGTAGCAACGTATTTCACAGATCAACCATCCTCTAGCTAAAGAAATTCTCCTCATATCTGTTCTGAAGGGACATTCTTCTATTCTGAGCCTGTGCCTGCTGGTCCTAGACTCTCTCACTGTAGGAAACATCCTCTCTACATCCATTCTATCTTGGCTTTTCAATACTTGGTAGATTTTAATGAGATTCTTCCCCCCACCCCTCCGCCAACTCATTCTTCTCAACTCCAGTGGGTACAGGCCCAGAGCAACTAAAAGCACATCATACATTAACCACTTCATTCCCAGGATTCTTGTAAACCTCCTCAGAACCCTCTCCAATGCCAGCACATCCTTCCTTAGCTAAAGAGTCCAAAACTGATCACAATACTCCAAATGTGGTTTGATACATGCCTTATAAAGCCTCAGCATTACTTCCTTGGTTTTATATTCTAGTTCTCTCGAAATGAACACTAACACTACATTTGCCTTCCTTGCTAATGACAATGATATTGATTACTATGATTAATTTTATTTTTATCTCAAGATCAGAGAGTTGCTGACAAGGACTCATTACTCATCCTTGTCTGTCCTTGAGAGGATGATGATGAGCAAGATTCTTGAACCACTGCAGCCTTCTGAAGGTCCACTCAGAGTGGTGTAAGAGAATTCCAAGATTTAGACCCAGCGACAATAAAGGTCCAGGAATATATTTTCAAGTTAAGTTGAAATACAGCTTACAAAGAGATCTGCAGATGGCAGTATTCTCCTTCACTTGCTGCCCTTGTCCTCCTCCGACACGGATGTCAACAGTTTAAGAGATGCTGTCAGAATAACTGGACAAGGAATTGTAACTGGATGAGTTACGGTAGATAATGACTATTGAGGCTGTTTGACAGGGTATCAACCAAGCAGGGTACTTTGTCAAGGAGGATCATCTTGATGCGCCATATACATTTACATGTATTAGGAATTTGCTGAGGTGTTTTGGTGAAACATGCAAACAATGCATTTCATGGAATGTTTTGATGTATACACAACAAATAAAGCTAATCTTTAATCAGCACAGACACGATGAACCCACACTGACTGTTTTTGATGCAGGAAGAATGCAAAGCCTAAACTGTATGTTCACTTACACAACGGCTACATTATAGCCCCTTGAACTGAACTCAATGGCAACATAGCTTGTCAGAAGACTAATGTATTGAGCAACTAAGACCAATTAAAGATTCACATTCATGGGTGTAAACATCACCAACAACCTGGTCTAACCACATAGAAGCTATGGTCAAAAAAGCATGCCTGCAGCTCTACTTCCTCACGATGCTAAGATAATTCAGCACACCCCTGCTGGTCCTCACCAAGTGTTATTGGCGCAGCAATGGAAAGCATTTGTTCAGGATGCTTCATGACCTGGTACAGCCACTGCTCTGTCTGTCACTTCAGAGAGTTGTGGACACAACTGAGCACAACACATAAACCAGCCTCCTCTGGACTCAGTAATGGAGCCAACATAATCAAAATAACCCCCCCCCCCCCACCCACCCTGGACATTCTCGCTTCTCCCCCTTCCATCAGGCAAAAGATACAAAAGCCTGAAAGCATGTACCACCAGGCTGAAGGACAGCTTCTATCCCACTGTAAAGACTATTGAACAGTCCCCTGGTATAAGACAGACTCTTGATCTCTATCTACATCATCATGGCCATTACACCTTGTTGTCTGCCTGTAATGCACTCTCAGTGTAATTGTAACTCTTTATTGTGCTTTGTTATTGCTTTTCCCTTAATGTGTTGATGTGATGAAATGATCTGTACAAATGGAATGCAAAATGTTTTTCACTGTATCTCCATACAATGCCAATAGTAAAGCAATTACCAATAATGTACTGTATTACTACCGCAAAAATGCTCATTATTATGGCATTGACACCTCATGTACATATGCCTATGACAACAATGATTTTTTCAGCAATGGAAGCCAGCAGACTGCAATATTGTGTAATTGCTTTGGCACAGGAGGTGGCAAAGGCTGGAGATCTGGTCTATCTACAAGTACCCAGGAAATCCTTCTAATGATAAAAACTAGAGATTCTGCAGATGCTGGAAATCCAGAGGAATACACACACAAAATGCTGGAGGAACTCAACAGGTCATGCAGCATCAAAGGCAGGGGTTCCCAACCTTCTTTGATGCAGTGTACCCCTAACAATACCTGAGGGGTCCGTGGACCCTAGGCTGGGAATTCCTGATCTAAGGAAAGGAATAAGCAATTGTTGTTTCAGGTGGAGACCCTTTATACAGGATCGTGATTCTTGTAATAATGTTCCCAAAGTCAGCAGGAGAGTACAACTCTGATGTACATCATTAACACTTGGCTTCAAGGCCTCTTAGAAATTCAATGACTTCAATAACTTCGCAAAATCACCCTAAGTAAATCCAACCTGAAATGCCATACCCCACCATGGGATTATTCCACACCCAGCCCCACCATTCACTCCTCTATTGACTACCATTCTTAGGCTCACCGCACCCACACTTAGCAGCTTTGCAAGCCTCACACCCACATTTCACACACTCCAACGACAGACACATTTCCCCACACAGATTGCACATCACTGATACTCACCTCTATCTTAAGAGATCAAGGTGGAACATAATCAGAGACAGCAATCAGTGAGGAATCCACAAGGCTGCATGTTTAGCTTGCATGGAGGAGACATTGCTCACCACAAGAGCAGCTACTGCTGATCTAATGGCCTCTAAGGAATCATTTTCTACTGTGAATGCCAGCAAGAGGGTGAATCTCAGGGTAGTATATTGTGACACATGCATACTTTGATAATAAATTTACTTTGAACAGATCTAAAACAATTGAAGCCAAAGCAAAATTTCACATCTGATCCTTCTTCTCACATCCCACCTCCTCCTCAACCACACACTCCCAATTTACAAAATGCAGATGGTGCAAGAAAACACCTCTTAATACTGTGTAATATTCCCCAACCCCCACGTCTCTCTCTCTCTCACCACCTTCGTGGTGTTCTCCTGCAAGGAACTGCAACCTGATCAAATGGTGGCAGAAGATCAGCAACAGTGACGATGAAGAAATACACTCATACACGTTAACATTCACACCCACCAGTTCAGGCACCGGTTACATATGTAACTCAAAGGTCAACTTAACGATAGGCACTGTAAGCAGTGTGGCACAAAGTCTGAAACAAGAACTTCTTCACAGTTGCTTCTTCCCAGGGAAGGTGGTTACACATGAATTCTGCTCCAGAGATCCAAGATTAAGTTTGAGGTGATGCAGATTATAGAAAACAGATGTATACATACAATGAATATTTGGCATACATCAAGCCTGTGAGAAACCTAAACCTACATCCCCCTCTAATGAATTCTTAGCCTCCCCCACCATTGGTCGTATCTACAGGAGAAGCTGCCTCAAGAAGGACACATGCACCAAAGATCCCCACCGTCCAGGATATGCCATTTTCATGCAGATAGTATCAGGCAGGAGCTACAGAAGCTTGAAGTCCCACACCACCAAGGTTGACATTAGATATAAGAGCAAAATTGGGCATTTGGCCCATCGAGTCAGGTCCGTCATTTCATCATGGCTGATTTGTAATCCCTCTTCTCAAAAGTATTACTCCCCTTCAACTATTTGGTCCTTGAACTAGCCAGCACATTTCTAATCACTTCATCTATATGACCACTTTGCTCTACAATGGACTTGTTCCTGTAATTCTATTCTTTCTTGAATAATATTGTACAATTTATGTTCTTCTTGTGAGTCACCCAAAGGAAACGCACACAGCCACAGGAAGAACGTACTAACTTCTCAGTCAGTAGCAGTTATCGAGCCCCCGACTGGTGATTGCTGGTACTATATAGGGTGTTATGCTAACTGCTATGCTACCGTATCTGGCATTTAATTACCAGTTTAATTAGCTTCGTACAGCATTATGGGCTCAAGGGCCTGTTTTAGCTGAAAACTCTTTCAACAAACTGCAACATGAATGGCTGGCACACCTCTTCCTGTGCTTTAGGAAATTATATCAAATGTACAGAAAATAGGCAGACATTCCAGAACAGTACTGAGTGCTGCAATTTCAAAGATAGCATCTTTCAATATGAAGTCAAATTGAGATCCCATCTGTGCAAGAGATTCAGATAGACATGAAAAGTCTCATGCCGTTATTCAAAACAATGCAGAGGGCTTGTGTTCGGGTAACATTACTTCCTTTATAAACACCATTGAAAAAGCAAATTAACTACTCATTCATCTGATTGCTTACTTGTCAGATCTCTCTATGTGCAAAGAAGTACCTCGTGCTGAAACAGTCACTAAATAAATAAAACACAAGAGATTCTGCAGATGCTGGAAATCCAGAGTAACACACATAAATTGCTGGAGGAACTCAGCAGGTCAGGCAGCATCTATGAAGAGGGAAAAACAGTCAACATTCTGGGCCTAGACTGGAAAGAAACGGGGAAGTCAGAACTTTGTCAATGATCAATTTTATTTTGTCATATATATTTGCATGTATTAGGAATTTGCTATGGTGTGTTGGTCAGGACACGACATGCAAAAACAGCAATATTCAACAATTACCAAGAATAAAGAATTATATAAAAACAAACTACAGATGTCAAGATTCAAGATTGCTTAATGTCTTTTCCAGTACAAGAGTGTAAAGGAGAATGAAATAAAAAGTACATAAAATACCAGCAAGTATTTACAATAGCATAAAAAGTTTTAAAGTGTTTACAGTGCAATGACAGGGATAGAAGGGGGCGAGGGAGCTAACTAGAATGGTTGATTAGATAACTACCTAGGGGAAGAATGGAATGATTTTTGTTTTAATAGCCCGATAGCATGTTCAAGCAGGGAGCTTTTGGAAAATGCAGTTTGCTGGCTTGGTAGAGTATGCAGTGATTTTTCCTGCCTGGTTCTTTGTCCTAGACATGCACACGTCCTGTAGTGACGGCAGACTGCACCCAACACTTTTTTTTCTGCTGACCTGACTTTTTTAAAATTCTAGTTAAGGGTAGCAGAGTAGTGTAGCAGTTAGTGCAATTGCATTACAGCATCAGTGATCACCGATGGGGGGGGGCAGGGTTTGTATATTCTCCTGTGACCTTTGACCTTGAGAGTTTTGTCCAGGTGCTCCAGTTTCGTACCACATTCCAAAGATGCGAGTGTAGGATGCTACATTGGCCCTGGAGCTATGGCGACACTTGCGGGCTGCCACCAGCACACCTTTGGGCTCCGTTGGTTGTTGACACAAACAGCACACTTCACTGTACGTTTCATTGGACATGACAAATAAAGCTAAACTATCCTTTCTGCCTACACAATGTCTCTATCCCTCCAATCCGTGCACATTCTTAAACACATTTATTATTCTTGTCTGTCCTCTAATCTAAGTAGTATCCTGTAAATCTCCTCCATATTAGAGAAAGAATCAAAGGTAATACTACAGGTTAATAATTTACCCCCACCCCATGCACCTAAATCCATTTAAATTTTTCTAGATGGATGGGCTGTTTTAACAGTAATTAACTGTCACAACTTGGCTTCAAAAGTTCTCTGATCCATGCAAAAGCCTCTCTTTTGTGTAACTATCACAACAGACCACTAATGAGCAACTTGCAAAGAACACAGAACATAGAACAGTACAGCCCTTCAGCCCATCATGTGTGTCATTTTAGCCTACTCTAAACCCCATCAAACCTTCCCTCTTACACAGCCCTTCATGCTTTCATCTTCTATGTGCCTATCACAGAGTTTCTTAAATGCCCCTAATGAATCTGCTTCTACCACCACCCCTCGGCAGGGCTTTCCAATCTCTGTGCAGAGAAAACGTACCTCTAACATCCCCCTATACTTTCTCCAATCACATTACAATTATGCCCCCTTGTATTTGCCATTTCCACTAAAGGAAAAAGTCTCTGGCTGTCTACTCGATCTATGCTTCTTATCTTATACACCTCCATTCTTGTCGCTGCCTCTATACCCAAGTTTGAATAGAAAAGTATGCATAACACCTTTGACAGTAAAAACAGTGAGTTTTATTACAGACAGACATACTTTATTGATCCCGGGGGAAACTGGGTTTCGTTACAGCTGCGCCAACCAAGAATAGTGTAGAAATATAGCAATATAAAACCATAAATTATTAAATAGCATTGTTAATCATGCCAAGTGGAAATAAGTCCAGGACCAGCCTATTGGCTCAGGGTGTCTGACATTCTGAGGGAGGAGTTGTAAAGTTTGATGGCCACAGGCAGGAATGACTTCCTATGACGCTCAGTGTTACATCTCAGTGGAATGAGACTCTGGCTGAACGTACTCCTGTGCCTAACCAGTACATTATGGAGTGGATGGGAGTCATTGTCCAAGATGGCATGTGATTGTGTATTTGTATTTTAAATTGCATGTATTAAATTTAAGTATTTATTATCTATTGTGAGTATTTTATATTGTGTTTAATTATCTGCAGTGTGGTGCCTCGTGGAAAAGAAAGTGAATTGGAAAAACTCCAAATCACATCTCATCCTCAAATTCTATATTATCCATTATCCATTATCTACATTATTCATTCAAGGCAAAATTAATGAAAGATATGAGTACTAGATTTCAAGAAGTTTAAAAAAAATTGTCAAGATGTTAAAAGAGGTAGTAAATTATATAAATTTGAGGCAAACACCAACAAATTAGCTGAGCCGAGGAGATACCCCACAGCAAGACTTCGACTGGCCAGAAAAACTGGAGGTTTGTTGATGTGGGAAATGGAAAAGTGCAAACAGTACTGAAAAGAATGATTGAGGTTTGATCATTAAGACCAGAGGGCACAGCCTCAGAATACAGGGATGCCCCTTTAGAAGAGAGATGAGGAGGAATTCACCACCAGAGGGTGATGAATCTATAGAATTCATTGCCATAGATGACAGTGGAGGACATGCCATCGGGTATATTTAAAGAGGAGGCTGATAAGTTCTTGAATAGTCAGGGCATCAAAAGTTATGGGGGTGGGGGAAGGAGAGGAGGTGGGAGATGAGGTTAAGAGGAATAATAAATCAGCCATGATAGAATGGCAGAGCAGACACAATGAGCCAAATGGGCTGATTCTGCTCCCGAGACTTAAGGTCTATGGTTTTACGGTAGCTTCATACAGCATGCAAAATCTGACTCTGGAAAGCACACAACTGAAGCTGTCAACAACACACACAAAATGCTGGTGGAACACAGCAGGAGAACAGGCAAACAACTAAATATGTCAGGGATGGGGTAAGAAGGGGAGGAGGGGCATTAACAGAAGTTAGAGAAGTCAATGTTCATGCCATCAGGTTGGAGGCTACCCAGCCGGTATATAAGGTGTTGTTCCTCCAACCTGAGTTTGGATTCATTTTGACAGTAGAGGAGGCCATGGATAGACATATCAGAATGGGAATGGGACGTGGAATTAAAATGTGTGGCCACTGGGAGATCCTGCTTTCTCTGGCAGACCGAGCGTAGGTGTTTAGCAAAACGGTCTCCCAGTCACCTGAAACGGTCTGTTCCAATGTTAGAGCTCTTTCCTTCAATGAGCAATTTAGAACACAGAACAAAGAGCACAAGAACAAGTCCTTTGGCCCACAATGCTGTGTTAACCAAACAAAATTAGAAATCAAATGGCTAACTAATCTCTTCTGTCTCTACAATGCCCTTATCCATCCTTTTCCCTCACATTCATTTACCTATCTAAACATCTCTTAAAAGTCCCTAATGTATCTGCCTCTACCGCCATGACAAGCAACACGAAAATGCTGGAGAAACTCAGCAGGCCAGGCTATGGAAAAAAGTACAGTTGACATTTCAGGCAGAGACCCTTCGGCAGGACTTCTTTTGCACAGACACCGCCTGGCCTGCTGAGTTCCTCTAACATTCTGTGTGCATTGCTTGGATTTCCAGCATCTACAGATTTTCTTGTTTGTGATTTGAACACATTCTAGGCATTCACAATTCACTGTGTTTAAAAAAAAAAAGCTTGCCCCTCATACCTCCTTTGAAATTATCCCTCTCACCTTAGTCCCTGTCACTCTAGAGAAAATAACCCAAATTTGTCCAACATCACGTTACAACACATGCCCTCTAATATAGGCAGCATACTGGAAAACATCTTCTGCACCCTGTCCAAAGCCTCTACATTCTTCATATAAAGGGGTGCCCAGAATTGTGTGCAATACCCCAGATGCAGCCTAACTAGTGCTTTATAAAGCTGCAACATAACTTTCTGACTTTCAAACTCAACGCCTCCACTAATAAAGGAAAGCTGGAATACTATATGTGTTCTTAACTGCCCCATCAACCTGTGTAGCCACTTTCAGGGAGCTGTAAACTGATGGAAAAAGTTCTAAGGGGAAAACCTAATTTTTTAATGTCACTGCACACATCAAAACTGCAATTTTTAACAAGATTACTCAAATCTAAAATACATTACAAAGCACAAATTAGATACAATTTCACAGAGAAAGTGAAAGCAAACAGAGTGGATATATTATTTGGTGCATTTTATGTGATGTCCTAATAACACTACTGCTGAAGCAGGTAGAGTTAATCAGTACAATAAAGGATATCACACCAAGTTGAGCATATTGTCACCTTCCACAAGACCTAGACTTTACCAGTTAATTAATTTCATAAACAGAACAATTAGCATTTCTTACCAGCCTCGGAGTAAGAGCCATCATCCACATAAAATCTGAATCTATGGTCACATTTTATTCCCAGCAGTGGGAGGTGTGGACTCTGCTGGATACTATTATATGCTCCCCTACCTTTGTCACTTGCACATTCCCACACACTTTCAGCAACACAGATGCAAATATATGAGTTGACCTGCTTTCAGGTTCTGCCAATGCTTGCCAAGCATGAGGAAGTAAGTGTCGATGGGAACAAATGTACCTCAAGTTATCTGCCCGTGGTTTGGGGGGGGGGGGGGAAATGGGAGAATTTGTCTGATTTGCTGGAGCTTCTAATTACTAGAGATGCTAACAGCCACGGCATGGATTAGACAATCTACCTGAAGACTGTCAAAGGCTCCAAATCTGGGTCTACACAGGAAAATACTTCACAGATTTTATCAGTACTTACGTCAACACACAAACACAAAAACATGCTTCAGCATACCTCACTGTTTCTTCATCGTTCAGACCCTCTCTTTTAAACCCGCATGCATCCAGGCTGAGGTCCTGCAATTATACACAAGGATTCACTGAATGAAATGACTTGCACTATCCTACACGGTCACAATAAAAAACAGCATATACACATTTTACTCATTGGACAAGACTGAAACATCACTAAGGTAACCTGATCCCAGCACTTAATATCTTTCAAACATACCATTACTTGAACGAAGACTGAGATTACTTTCCCACAGGCTTTGTTAGTTACTTTCTCATAAGATGACAGGAGGAAAGTATAGGAGGGACGTTAGGGGCAAGTTTTTATTAATATACGTACACAATGATGGGTGCGTGGAGCGCGCTGTCAGAAATGATAGTGGTGACAGATACAGAGGGGTATTTAAGAAACTGTTAGACAAGAACATGGATGATATAAAAATGGAAGACTATGTAGGAGAAAAGGATTAGATTGATCTTAAAGCTACACAGTTAGCATTATATTGTGGGCCAAGGGTCTTTAATGTGCTGTACACTACCATGTTCTAAAGCACATCTCAATTGCAAGAAAATATTTCCCAAATCCTTAAATCCTTGCATTTAATCTACAGTACAATTTATGAAATAGTTAACAAATTATGTCTTGACATGAAGGAACTTTAACAATAAGAAATTAACATTTTTGATCATTACTTCTACAGTACCAGAGGTGGTGAGAAATGCTGGCCATATACAAGAATCTGTCCACCTCCTAGGACACAAACTATCTTGAGAGACAAAGCCATTAGACCTCCCGATGAGGTAACGATGCACATCCAGCTGGTTTATTTTAAGCCAGTTGATTTTAATTCACGTCAGCTTGTTCTGGCTTGTTCCCACTTCTTTTCCAGTCCTGTTGAAGGGTCACAGCCCAAAACACTGAATGTTTATTCCTTTCCATAGAAGCTACCCAACTTCCTGAGTTCTTACAGTTTTTTGTGTTTATTGCTCTTATTCACACTGATGTTCTGAAACTGCCATCGATCACGCATCTCATTCATCCATAAGGAAACACTTTGTTCTCACGTGCATGTAAGCAAGTTACAGTAGACTTGTTTGACAACTAGGACTACATCCAAGCTGGGTGTTTATTATTAACACATTTGTACATACTATAAAGCACTTTTAAAGCATCTGTGATGCTGAGCATCCATGTAACTGTTGTGAAAATGGGTAAGATAAAGGCTGCAAAATACACTCAGTGGCCACTTTAGTAGATATAGATGCTCATTAAAAAATATCAGCCAATCATGTGGCAGTGACTCAATGCTTAAAAGTATGCATACACGGTCAAGAGTTTCAATTGTTGTTCAGACCAAACGTCAGGAGGGGAAGAAATGTGATCACAGTGACTTTGGCCATGGAATGATTGTTGGTGCCAGATGGGGTGGTTTGATTATCTTAGAGACTGCTGATCTCCTGGGATTTTCACACACAGTTTCCAGAGAATGGTGCAAAAAAGTGAGTGGCAGTTCTGTGAGTGAAAATGCCTTGTTAATGAGAGAGGTCAGAGGAGATAGGTCAAGCTGATAGGAAGGCGACAATAACTGAAATAACCACACAATACAACAGTGGTGTGCAGGAAAGCATCTCTGAATGCACAACATATCCAACCTTGAAGCGGATGGACTACAGCAGAAGACCCCAAAAATATTCTCAGTGACAACTTTATTAGGTATTAATGATACCTAGTAAACTGGCCACTGAGTGTTTTTTCAAAATGTCTAGAGCTATCGTGTAGATAGTCAGAGGCTTTTGTCCAGGACTGAAATGGCTAGCATGAGAGGGCACAGTTTTAAAGTGCTTAGAAGTAGGTACAGAGGAGATGTTAGTGGTAAGTTTCTTTCTTTATTAAAAAAAACCGCAGAGAGTGGTGAATGCATGGAATGGGCTACTGGTGACGATGGTGGAGACGGATACAATAGAGGCTTTTAAGACACTCCTAGATAGGTACATGGAGCTTAGAAAAATAGAGGACTATGGGTAACCCTAGGTAATTTCTAAAGTAAGTACTTGTTTGGCACAGCATTGTAGGCTGAAGGGCCTGTATGTGCTGTAGGTTTTCTATGTTTCTAAGTTCCAAATGTCCAGTGCATATTAAAAGATTTAAAATGAAAGTATGCTTCCTATTCACTGGGATTCACTTCCTCCACATCTGCCCCCCCCCTTCCATTTCACACATGGTCCATTTTCCTCTCCTACCAGATTACATCCTCTTCAGCCCTTTACATTTTCCACCTATCACTTTCCAGCTTCTCACTTCATCCACCTCCCCTCGCCCACCCACCTTTCCCCTCACCTGGTCTCACCTCTCATCTGACGGCTTGTTCTCCTCCCACCCCCACCTTCTTATTCTGCTCTCTTCCCCCTTCTTTTCCAGTCCTGATGATGGGTCTCTGCCTAAAACATTTGACTGTTTATTCCTTTCTATAGATGCTGCCTGATTTGCTGAGTTCCTCCAGCATTTTTGTGTGCTTTGCTCTGGATTTCCAAAAAATCTACATAATCATTAACTTTAAGTCAAGTAATTCATAGAAAATGTTCAAGGATCTCAGCAGATCAGGCAGCATCTTTGGAAAGGAATAAACAGTTAACATTTTGGGCCAAGTCCCTTCATTAGGACTGTATGTGCTACACATGGATTTCCAGCATCTACAGAATCTCCTGTGCTTATGACTAACTTTAAGTATAATTGTATTAAGCATTTAAAAAAAGCTGTCAGTCCTTTGTGCTGTTTCATGGCTGAACCCGTGCCTTATTCACCTTTCTATGCATTCACCATATCTTTGCATACTTCGTATGCAAAAGTCTGTGGATACCTTGCAAGTAACAAGGTTGTCGATTCCAGAAATCTAACATTCTAAATACAGAAATGGAAAAAATACTGGTTAAATTAGTGAACTAGTACCAAAAGATCTAGACCACCAATTCAGTGACACAAGTAGCCGGGGAATTTAAATTCAAATTAAGACCATAAGACACTGGAGCAGAATTAAGCCATTCGGCCTAGATTGTGCTCTGCCATACAACCATGGCTGAACCCTCTCTCCTGTCTTCCACCTGTAACCTTTGATGCCCTCACTAACCAAGGACCTATTAACCACCACTTTAAATATACTCAATGACTTGGCTTCCACAGCTGTCCATGACAATGAATTCCACAGGTACACCATGCTCTGGCTGAAGAAATGCCTCCTTATCTCAGTTTGAAATGGATGTCCCTCTATTCTGAGCAATGCCCTCTGGTCCTAGACTCAACCACTACAGGAAACATCCTTTCCACATCCACTCTCTCTAGGCCTTTCAATATTCGATAGGTTTCAATGGGATTCCACCTCATTCTTCTAAACTCCAGCAAGTATAGGCCCACAGCCATCAAATGCTCTTCAAATATTAATTCTTTCATTCCCACAATCAGTACAGTGAATCTCCTCTGTACTGCCTCCCCCCCCCCCCCCCCCCCCCCCCCCCGGCTGTGTGTCCTGTCTGTCCACACACACACACACACACACACACACTCACACACACACACACGCCTCCCCCCCCCCCGGCTGTGTGTCCTGTCTGTCCACACACACACACACACACCTTCCACCCCCCCCCGGCTGTGTGTCCTGTCTGTCACACAGGAATGCCAGCACATCTTTTCTTAGATAAGGAGCTCAAAACTGCTTACAATACTCCAAGTGCAGTCTGAGCAATTCCGTATAAAGCCTCAGCATTAAATCTTTGCTCTTATATTCCAGTTCTCACAAAATGAATGCTAACATTACATTTGACTTCCTTACCACCAACTCAACCTGCAAGTTGATCTACAGGGAATCCTACACAAGGACTCACAAGTCCCTTTTCACCTCTGATCTTTGTATTTTTTCCTCCATTTAGAAAAAGGTCTATGCTTTTATTCTTTCTACCCATTTCCCTACACTATACTCCATCTGCCACTTCTCTGCTCATTCTCCCTATCTGTCCCAGCCCTTCTTCAGAATCCCAGCTTGATCAACACTACCTGCCTCTCCACCTATCTTTGTATCATCTGCAAACTTGGTCACACAGCCATCAAATCCATCATCCAAATCAATGACATATAATGTGAGAAAAGCAATCCCAATACAGGTCTCCCCCGCAATCCAAAGGTAGAGTGTTCCTATGAAACCATTTGTAAACTGAAATGTTGTAAAGCGAAGAAGCAATTACCATTAACTTATATGGGAAAAATTTTGAGCGTTCCCAGACCCCAAAAAACCCTACAAATCATACCAAATAACACATAAAACCTAAAATAACACTAACATATAGTAAAAGCTGGAATATGATAAATATACACCCCATATAAAGTAGAAATATTGTAGGTACGGTGTAGTTTCACTTATCAATATTGGGAAGACAGCGAGCCAAAATCTATTTGGAGAGAGAAAAAAAAAATCAAGACGTACATGCCTACGCACGTACACGCATACGTATGCACATGCGCACGCACGTACACACATGCACAAACAACTGCCCGCACAAGGCTTCATGGTCATTGTAGTCTTTCTCGGGGTAAACACGTATAAAGCGGGCGTCTTTTTTTCATAAAAGCGAAAATCCTCTTTGGTTAACGAAAACAGGTACTAATGTAGGTATTTCGTAACAGCGAGTTGTCATAAAGCGAATGTTCAAAAAACGGGGGACACCTGTACTAAAACCCATAAAGCACCACTAGTCACTGGCAGGTAACTAGAATAGGCCCCTTTTATTCCAAATCTTTGCCTCGTGCCAGTCAGCCAATCCGTGGCACAATCTTTCTTGTAATATCACGGGATCTTATTTTGTTAAGCAGCCTCAAGTGAAGCACCTAATCCAAAGGTCTTCTGAAAATCCAAGTACACAAAATTCACTGATTCAAGTTTGTCTATCCTGCTTGTCATTTCCTCAAAGAATTCCTACAGATTTGTAAGGTAAAACTTTCCTTTATTCATTTTTCCATATTGACTTGGGCCTATTTTATCATGTCTTCAAGTACCCCAAACCCTCATGCTTAATAATGGATTCCAACATCTTCCTTCCCTTCTTGATAAGTGGAGTGACACTTGCAATTTTCCATTGCTCCAAAACCATTCCAGAATCTAGTGATTCTTGAAAGATCATTGCCAATGCCTTCACAATCTCTTCAGCCACCTCTTTCAAAACCCAATGAGCATATGGCATAGCATTCTCCCAAAAATAAACAACTCATCATAAATACAATCGAATCTGGAGATGCTGGAATGCACAAATTGCTGGAGGATCTTAGCAAATCAATCAGCATCGATAGAAGAAAACAAACAGGAGACGTTTTGGGCTTCATCAGGGGCTATCTGTGGTAATTTTCCATTTAAAACAACTTGGAGGAATGGAAGAGTATACAGTAACTTCTGATATGTGGCACAAGGATATCATTAACACATTTGACAAAGATAGAAATGATTTAGTAAGTATGAATTCATTAGCAAGATTCTGGGAACTGACTTCTCACAGACACTTAAAATAAGTTACACTCCTCCCAAACACAGCACAACAAAAACAATTATTTATCTAATCAGCCACACTTCACCTACATTGCAGCCCACAAGTACAACCACAGGGTCATTTATCGTATGAAGCACCCACATATTTACTAACCTGCATCTCCTACTTTCACTACTTTCAGCACTTGAACTCTGCTTTAACAAACAAGTGGTTTTATATCTACCTTCAAATCCTAAATTTTTTATTCTTTAAAATTACAGATAACTACACTTTTATTACTTGAGGGAATCCGAAAGTTAAGACCACAAAAAAATCAGATAAGTAACTACATCTAACATGGCAGCCAATTATTTGTCATGATCCAATAGCAGTAATCATTGTACCTTTAAATAGAAACACATTATTTGCAACAGGATATGTTTGAGGCAAATGCATAATTTGCTTCTATCTTCAGTCTATTTGATATAGTCTTAGGGACATATAGAGCTAGGGTACCCAAGACTTTTGCACAATACTGAAGTAATTTTATGTATTGCATGTACTGCTGCCGCAAAAAAAATCATGATATATGTGAGTGATGATAAACCTGGTTCTGATACGGATCTCTATTGCCGACTGAGAGTGGGAAGGGGACAGGTTGGGGGAAAGGGGACGGGCAAGAGGAGGGAGTGGGAAGCACCAGAGACACATTCTGTATTGATCAATAAACTATTTGTTTAGAATTAAATTACCTTGCCTGGTGTCTCAGGGCTGGGTGAGTCTGCACCTGTGCCACCAACCCCCTGCCCCAGGCACTCCTTATCTATATATATATATCTATATCTATATATATATATGTGTGTGTGTCTAAGATTTTTGCACAGTAATGTATTTTTCTTTGTCAGCTTCTGTAATTCATCACTGTCACTTAAATAAAAATCATACTAGGGCAGTATTCCACTCATATTCTCTGGGCTCTTGGACCATGATCGAAGATCGATCAGAAGTCTAGAAGTCGAGGCCCAATGGCCAGAGCCACAGGTCTGCGAGTCTGCTGGGGAATTCGTAGGCCCAATGCGTGAATCATGCGTCAGCTGGGAGTGAAAGACAGTCTGTCCTGGAGTTAGAGGACTGTGGATGTGCCTGGCTGGGAGTGAAGAATGGGACTTGTTCTGCTGTTGTTGCTTTGTTGTATGGTATGTTCTGTGTTGTTCTGCCAAGCATTGTGGTTATGCCAGCTTGACACCGGAATGTGCACCCAGCACATGCTAGGGTGTGTTGGTAGTTAGTACAAACAGCACATTTCACTGTATTGTTTCAATGTAACGGATAAGTAAATCTGTATCTGATCAGACTTATGTAGAACCCACCAACTTTGACATCATTAGGCAGTGAAATGGGTAGTTTGAGAAACACTGTGCTCCATTCACAGGTTACCCTAGGTTTCTGTGTGTTCTTGACACATGGGCTCAGGGCTCTCATTGCCTTTCTGAATGCTGCCTTTCCAGTCTGAGTGATCACATCAGGGGATTGGCAGGAGCTGGTGGGAATGTTGCATATTTGAGGAGGCTTGAATCTTCACCTCAGTCCAACTGATAACTTCCTGCTGTGACAGAGCTGTGTTTCAGGTATCTAGTATCAAGAATGTCAACAACATGACCTGCTCTGCAGAAATGCTCAGGAAGGACCGAGCATTGAGGGAGAAGGGCATGTGCAGACACAGTGGCTGGCAAGGTCATCTGTGCACATTTTCACACCAGCCGAGAAATGCACCCACATATTTGTGAGCAGTGGTATCAGTGCAGCAGAGCTGAGTTTCCGGTTGTTAGTATGTCACTGCCTCTCCTCCTGACTTCCTTAGACCTAAGGGGCTTGGTGTGTATTACTAAGGTGTCCCAGATTGGAAACTCCACAGTGACTCAATGAAAGAGCAGCTCAACAAAGATTTGACAGCAGAAGCCCAGAAAGACAAACAATGCTAAAATACTTTTTAAACAGAAAATGTGCACCAAGTGACATGTTGAAAGAGAAAACGTGTTAATGGATCGCATGTACTAAGGTCAACGGAAGCAATAGGTATCAACATCCTGAACATTAACTGTGCAGGCTTTTATATAAAAAAATGTCAAATGTAATTGTCAACAGTTTCAGTGGTACAATGGACAAATGAAACACTCAATTAAAAATAAGGAAATAAATTAAACAATGGAAGAACAAGTACTTACACTGGGATTCTCAAGGGAGATTCTGAACAGGTTAAAATGTATGACTATAAACACAAGAGATTTTGCAGATGCTGGAAATCCAGAGCAACACACACAAAATACTGGAGCAGGTCAGACAGCGCCTATGGAGAGCAATAAACAAATGATGTTTAGGGCGGAGACCCTTTCTCAGGAATCATCAGGTCTTGACGATGGGTCTTGGCCCGAAACATTAACTGATTTTCCTCTCCATAGGTGCTGTGTGACCTACTGAGCTCCTCAAGGATTTTGTTTGTTAAAATGTATTGTCGTTTTTGGCTTACATGAAATATGAGCCACTAAATAAGGTACGAGTACAATAATCAGCATTATTAACAGACTTAAGTTTTTGCTCTACTTCTGTTATTTTAGATAATAATCATGAATTTAACCTCTGATATTACTGCTAGCAAGAGACTCTGCTACTGACAGACTTTTACTCTGATTCACTATCTGCTGCAAAATGCAGCAATGTAAATTTTCCTGACTGGACTTGCACACTCTTTAAAAACTCAATGCTTTTCTTTGATGTTCTACTGTCTTTACTGTTTAACTGTACTGAAAACAAACCTACTCAGTAATTCCTTCAGCTTCTCAAATTTGGTCTCAGATTTAACAACACTGGAGGTATTTCTTCCAGACACGGCAATCTGGTTCAATGAGATTATCCCAAGATGTGTTAGCATTCATTTACTGCTTACTGATATGTCCCAGAATGCTTTCTGATTAATGGAACATAATTCAAAAACTTTCCAGCCAAAAAAACGTCAAGATATTTATCAAATTTAAAGAATTGGCATTAATACCCCATTATTAGTATTACACAGATTTTCCGGTAGAGACCCAAAATTTAAGGAAGATTTAAAATGAACAATATAAAATATAAACTGGCTTCCGATATAAAAAAGGTCACTTCATGATTTTCATGTATAAAGTGGTAGCAAACTTCAGTCCATCAGTATGGGGCAATACAATTTGTCTAATATTGTCCCAGAATTATAATCCCCCACACAAAACAGCCAATTCAAATATTTCATCGCAAAATAAGGGTTGGTGATATTTAAATTATTTTTGCCATATTAATTTACACTCCAGATGGCGAGGACATCATGCATGAACACCTTTATTAACAGCAGAAATTACTCTAGAATTTCCAAGCTTTCCTGAGACCATGTGTGGGAGAATAAACTTATTAATCCTGCTTGTTATAGTCACTGAAATTGGGGATAGGTGATTAACCAGGTACATTAACTCTGTTTCTCTCTCCACAGATAATGCCCAACCTACAGATTCACTATAACCATCAGGCTCCTGAACCAGTGTAGATAACTTCATTCACATCGATTCTACAACTCAGTATTAATTATGTATTTATTCTTATTATTTGCATAATTAGTCCTTTCTTGCATACTGGTTGCTTGTCAGTCTTTGTTATTTATACTTTTTCATGAATTGTATTGCATTTCCTTATTTTCCTGTGAATGAATGCCTGTTTGAAAATAAATCTCAAAATAGTGTATGGTGACATTTACATACTTTGATAATGAATTACTTACTTCGAGCTTTCTTTTGCTTTAGGGGAACTGACATTTGTTTAATAATTAATAGAATTCCAAGTGTTAGAAGATGACTATTACATTTTCATTGAGTTATACTTATTGTTGGTGTTCAAAACCGTTACAAAAAAGATCTTGAGTTGTAATCAACAGCTCGATGATACAGACTTGGAACTTGAGTTGGTTTTTAATTTCATTTAAAGGATGAGATCACCATCTAGTGGAAAGATGTACAATAACAACATGTGTTCAACAGGTACCAGAAGTATACTAGTATTTCCCCGTTTTCCTTCTCCCTCTCCTCTTTTTCCATTCTGGCTCCCCTCTTACCCCTCCTCTTCTCACCTGCCTACCACATGCCCCTTGAGCCTTCTTCCACGGTCCAGTCTCCTATTAGATTCCTCCTTCAGCCCCTTACCTTTTCCACACATTGTCTCCCAACATCTCACTTCACACCCACCCCATGCACCTGGCTTCACCTATCACCTCCTAGCGGATCCAACCTTTATGCCATTAAGCAAGAGGTCCGTGGACCCCAGATTGGGAACCCCTGTTCCAGTTGTCCCCCTTCCCCACCTTCTTATTCGGGCTTCTTTCCCCTTCCTTTTCAATCCTCATGAAGGGTCTCGGCACAAAACGCTGAATGTTTATTCCTCTCCAAAGATTCTACCTGACCTGCTGAGTTCCTCCAGCATTTTGTGTGTGTTACTAGAAACAGCAATGGTTGCAAAGCTATGAGCATATTATGTCACAATTCTGCAATCCTGACAATTGTGGCAACTTCTGTTCCCCCATGTTCAAATGTCGAAATTCAGGCAACACAGATGAGCCAAAGCCAGCAGGCATGACCCATTCTAGAGTTCAATGAGAGTACAGAAACTCTCATTGGGTCAAGCAGCATCCGTGGAGGAAAAAGGTGCAAGTAGACACTTCGAGTCAAGACTCTGCATCAAGACTGAGAAGGAACGGGAAAGACTGCCAGCCTGTAGCAGTGGGAGGTGGGGTTTGGTAGATTAGGGGTGGGTGCCGATAGGCAGATTCAACCAGGTTGGGGGGGGGGGGGGAGTGGATTGAAGAGATGTACAAAAAGTGAAGAAAATTGGAAGTTCTTTCTACTGAATGCCACAGTACAGTAGCGGTTAGCACAACGGAATTACAGCTCAGGGTGTTCCGGAGTTTGGAGTTGAATTCCATCGCCATCTATATGTTCTTCCCATGAATTGCATGGAGTTCATCCTGGTGCTCTGGTTTCCAACCACAGTCCAAAGACATACTGGTGTGTAGGTTAATTGGTCATTATTGGTCCTCTGTTTAGACTAGTGTTATATGGGTGGGTTGCTGAGCAGTGCAGCTCATTGTACCAGAAGGGCTTGTTCTGCACTGTATCTTTAAGTAAATATGGATGAATGAACAGAAGACATACAGACAAAAAAGCCCAGCATCTCTTGTGCTGTCCTGGGTGAATAGGTGACAAGTCAATGATCATACCATTGGACATTAAGCTACCAAACTGGTGTATGATGTTATTCTTCTAAGTCGTGTCTGACAAATTATACAGCAATGGAGAAGGCCAATGACAAACAGCAATTACCACTACACTTTACAGTGCACCAGCTCCAAGATCGGGGTTCAATTGCTGGTGCTATTTCGAAGGAGAAGGCCTAGATAGAGTGGATGTGGAGAGAATGTTTCCTATAGCATGTGGGATCTAAGATCAGAGAGCACAGCCAGATAATAGAATGATATCTTTTGAGAACAAAGATTAGGAGGAGTTTCTTTAGCCAGAGGATGGTAAATCTGTGAACTTCATTGCCGCAGATGGCTGTAGTGGCCAGGTCATTGGGTATATTTAAAGCAGAGATTGATAGGTTCTTGATGTGTCAGGGTGTCAAAGGTTATGGGGATAAGGCAGGAGAATGAGGTTGAGAGAGAAAAAAAAAATCAACCAAGATGTAATGACAGAGGAGACTTGATGGGCCAGATAACCAAATTCTGCTTCTATCTTTATTGTCATATCCATTACATCTACTGCTCCCAGTGTGGCCTCCACTACACTGGTCAGACCCAATGCAGATTGAGGGAGTGCTTCTTCAAGCACTGCATTCCACCCGCAACAAAAGGCAGGATTTCCCAGTGGCCACCGATTTCAAATAGACTTCTCATTCCAACATGTCCATCCATGGCCTCCTCTACTGCTATGATGAGGTCACACTCAGGTTGGAGGAGCAACACCTCATCTGGGCAGCCTCCAATCTGTAGGCATCATCATCAATTGCTCTAAAATCTGGTCATTTTTCCCCTATCCCTCTTCTCTTTCCCCCCCATTCTCAATTCTAGCTCCCCTCTTACCCCTACTCTTCCTCTTACATGCCCACCACCTCCCTCCTTCCCCTTCTTCCATACTCCACTGTCCTCTTCTGATTCTTTCACCTTTTCCCCTTACTTCCTCCCCACCCACCCTCCTCACTTTAATCCTTTTCATTTCAGCACCCACCCTTCTAAATCCAACCCCCTCACTTCAAAACTCCCTCTTCCACCCACCCTTCTCATTTCACCCCCTCTCCCTTCAAACTCCCCCTTCTCACTTTAAAACTCCTTCCCACCCACCCACCTGGTCTCACCCATCTCTTACCAGCTTGTACTCCTTCCCCTCCCCTCTTCCTTTCCAGTCCTGAAGAAGCGTCTCAGCACTAAACGTCAACCGTTCATTCCTCTCCATATCTGCTGGCTGAACTGCTCAGTTATAAAAACACAGAAAGCCTACATCACAACACAAGCCCTTTGGCCCACAAAGCTGTGCCGAACATGTCCTTACTATAGAAAGGACCTACAGATACCCATACCCCTCAATTTTTCTAAGCTCCATGTACCTATCCAGGAGTCTCTTAAAAGACCTGCTCGTATCTGTCTCCACCACTGTTGCCGGCAGCCCATTCCATGCACTCACTACTCTCTGCATAGAAAAACTTCCCCCCGACATCTCCTCTGTACCTACTTCCAAGCACTTCTATCAGGTCACCTCTCATCCTCTGTTGCTCCAAGGAGAAAAGGCTGAGTTCACTCAACCTATTCTCATAAGGCATGCTCCCCAATCCAGGCAACATCCTTGTAAGTCTCCTCTGTACACTTTCTATGGTTTCCATATCCTTCCTGTAGTGAGGCAACCAGAACTGGGCACAGTACTCCAAGTGGGGTCGGACCAAGGTCCTATATAGCTGTAACATTACCTCTCGGCTCCTAAACTCAATCCCACGATTGATGAAGGCCAATGCACCCATATGCCTTCTTAACCTTAGAGTCCCCCTGCACAGCAGCTTTGAGTGTCCTATAGACTCAGACCCCAAGATCCCTCTGATCCTCCACACTGCCAGAGTATATTCTGCCATCATACGTGACCTACCAAAATGAACCACCTCACACTTATCTGGGTTGAACTCCATCTGCCATTTCTCAGCCCAGTTTTGCATCCTATCAATGTCCCGCTGTAACCTGACAGCCCTCCACACTACCCACAACACCCCCAACCTTTGTGTCATCAGCAAATTTACTAACCCATACCTCCACTTCTTCAAGGGTCCCAGAACAGATCCAAGGCACAGCACTGGTCACCGACCTCCATGCAGAATATGACCCGTCTACAACCATCTTTGCCTTCTGTGGGCAAACCAATTCTGGATCCACAAAGCAATGTCTCCTTGGATCCCATGCCTCCTTACTTTCTCAATAAGCCTTGCTTGGGGTATCTTATCCTTGCTCAAATCCTCTACCCTCATCAAAGTGTTTAGTCACATTCTCAAAAAAATTCAGTCAGACTCGTAAGGCACAACCTGCCTTTGACAAAGCCATGCTGTCTATTCCTAATCATATTATGCCTCTACAAATGTTCATAAATCCTGTCTCTCAGGATCTTCTCCATCAACTTACCAACCACTGAAGTAAGACTCACTGGTCTATAATAATTTCCTGAGCAATCTCTACTCCCTTTCTTGAATAAGGGAACAACATCTGCAACCCTCCAATCCTCCGGAACCTTTCCCGTCCCCATTGATGATGCAAAGATCATCGCCAGAGGCTCCGCAATTTCCTCTCTCACCTCCCAAAGTAGCCTTGGGTACATCTCATGAGGAAATCTGCAGATGCTGGAAATTCAAACAACACACACAAAATGCTGGTGGAACACAGCAGGCCAGGCAGCATCTATAGGGAGAAGCGCTGTCGATGTGTCAGGACGAAGGGTCTCAGCCCGAAACATCGACAGTGCCTCTCCCTATAGATGCTGCCTGGCCTGCTGTGTTCCACCAGCATTTTGAGTGTGTTGTTGTTTGGGTACATCTCATCTGGTCCCGGTGACTTATCCAACTTGATGCTTTCCAAAACTCCAGTCCATCCTCTTTCTTAATATCTATATGCTCAAGCTTTTCAGTCTGCTCTAAGTCATCCCAACAATCGCCAAGATCCTTTTCTGTAGTGAATACTAAAGCAAAGTATTCATTAAGTACCTTTGCTACCTCCTCCAGTTCCATACACACTTTTCTACTGTTACACTTGATTGGTCCTTTTCTCTCACATCTTATCCTCTTGCTCGTCACATTCTTACAGAATGCCTTCGGGTTTTCCTTAATTGTGTCTGCCAAGGCCTTCTCATGGCCCCTTTTGGCTCTCCTAATTTCATTCTTAAGCTCCTTCCTGCTAGCCTTATAATCTTCAAGATCTCCATCACCTAGTTTTTTGAACCTTTTGTAAGCTTTTCTTTTCTTCTTGACTAGATTTACAACAGCCTTTGTACACCACAGTTCCTGTATGTACCCCATCATCCTTTCCTCATCTCATTGGAACGTACCCATGCAGAACTCCATGTAAATATCCCCTGAACATTTGCCACATTTCTGCCGTACATTTCACTGAGAACATCTGTTCCCAATTTATGCTTCCAAGTTCCTGCTTGATAGCTTCGTATTTCCCCTTACTCCAATTAAACACTTCCCTAACTTGTCTGTTCCCATCCCTCTCCATTGCTATGGTAAAGGAGATAATTGTAATTACTATCTCCAAACTGCTCTCCCGCTGAGAGACCTGACACCTGACCAAGTTCATTTCCCGATACCAGATCAAGTACAGCCTCTCCTCTTGTAGGCTCATCTACATATTGTGTCAAGAAAGCTTCCTGAACACTCCTAACAAACTCCATGTCATCTAAAACCCTGGCTCTTCCTGTTCCTAACTTCCACCCACTATCTCCGATCAGCAGTGCCACACCCTGACCTCTTTTGCCTTCCTCCCTGTCCTTTCTGAAACATCGAAAGCCTGGCACTCAAAGTAGCCATTCCTGCCCCTGAGCCATCCAAGTCTCTGTAATGGCCACAACATCAAAGCTCCAAGTACTGATCCACACTCCAAGCTCATCCTCTTTGTTCATAATACTCCTTCCATTAAAATAGACACATCTCAAACCATCGCTCTGAGCGCGACCCTTCTCTATCACCTGCCTCTCCTCCCTCTTGCACTGTCTGCAAGCTTTCTCTATTTGTGAGCCAACCTCTTTTTCCTCTGTCACTTCAGTTCAGTTCCCAACCCCCAGCAATTCTAGTTTAAACTCTTCCCAATAGCCTTAGCAAACCTCCCCACCAGGATATTGGTCCCCCTCAGAGTCAACCGCAACCAGTCCTTTTTGTACAGGTCACACCTGCCCCATAAGAGGTCCCAATGATCCAGAAATCTGAATCCCTGCCCTCTGCTCCAATCCCTCAGCCACGCATTTATCCTCCACTTCATTCTATTCCTATACTCACTCTCACGTGGCACAGGCAGTAATCCCGAGATTGCTACCTTTGAGGTCCTGCTTCTCAACTTCCTTTCTAATTCCCTGTAGCCTGTTTGCAGGACCTCCTCCTTTGTCGTACCTATGTCATTGGTACCAATATGTATCACGACCTCTGGTTGTTCTCCTTCCCACTTCAGGATATTATGGACGTGATCAGAAACATCCCAGACCCTGGCACCTGGGAGGTAAACTACCATCCATGCTTCTTTCCTGCGTCCACAGAATCGCCTGTCTGACCCCCTCACTATAGAAGCCACTGCTGCCATTCTCTTCCTTTCCCTACCCTTCTGAGCCACAGGACCAAACTCTGTGCCAGAGGCGCGGTCACTGTTGCTTCCCCTAGGTAGGCCATCCCCCCAACAGTACTCAAACAGGAGTACTTACTGGTAAGGGGGAACAGCCACAGGGGTACTCTCTAGTATCTGACTCTTGCTCTTCCCTCTCCTGACTGTTACCCACTTATCTGTCTCCCGAGGCCCCTGTGTGACTACTTGCCTATAGCTCCTATCTACCACCTCCTCACACTCCCTCACCAGACGAAGGTCATCAAGCTGCATTTCCAGTTCCCTAACCAGATCCCTAAGGAGCCACAGCTCAAAGCACCTGGCACAGATGTGGCCGTCCGGGAGGCTGGGAGTCTCCAGGGCTTCCCACATCTGACACCGAGCACAGAACATCTGCCTCACATACTTCCTATCTGTATTTAAGTTCTTCCACCATTTTGTGTGTGTTCCAGCATTTGCAGAATCTCATATTTAGGTTCTGCTGCCTTAACTCACTGGAGTTCCTCCAAGATTTTGCGTACTACTCAATAACATGCCAGATTTTTGTCCCCTAGTCAGTAAATGAAGTAGTTCAAAATGAAACAGGAAGCTGAATTTAAACTAGCCAACTCATTCCTCATACTTTCATTATTTGCAATGGTAGGTTGCAAAGCATCATCAAAAGACATACAATGGAAAAGCAATGGCTTTTCAAGGAACTCCAATAGTTTGCCTGCATAAAAATACATAGAAAGGAGACCCAACAATGGGTAACCAACATGAAGGATAGCTTCAGATCCAAAGAGGAATCATATAATATTGCTAGACAAAGAAAACAACTTTCAAGAACAGGAACAGTATAAACAGTTTTGACTTCTGAAAGGAAGCAAAAAAATTTAATTAAAAGAGCAAAAGTGAGATAGAAATTACAGTCGATTCCAGTAAATTGGCCATCAGTGAATTGGGATAGCCAGTTATTTGGGACAACTCTTAAATAACAAAAACTAAATTGAGAAAATAGCCGGGATTCTCTGTTTATTTGGAACACTATTCTGCTTAATTGGGTCAAGGGACCGCTGCTGAACAGTTTCTAACTAGTGTCAGTCGTGTGCATTGCATGGCCATTAGAAACTACTCCATGTTTACAACAAACAGTTTTTAAAGAGCATCAGTTGTGTTTGAAAAAAGTGATCATTTTCAGCAAGAAATAAGCAGTGAGACAATTGGGAACTGCTTCACTCACCACAGTTTCAAGTATTCAAGCTTGGAGATGCTAGAGAAGGCCAAGAGTGAAGGTGAAATTATTTCACTACTACAAGAAGTCAGGAATTTCTAAGCTATTGACAATCATCTTGATTGTTACAATAAAAATGAAGACTTGGAGGATGCAATTGTCTAAAATATTGTATGAAAGTAGTCCATCATTTGCACGAGGTACCTGTGCTGATTTTGGTCATTTACAGTCAATCAAAAGAATATGGCAGACTAAACCTCAGTCAATAACTATTTAAAAAACAGTTTTATAGTACTGTAGAGGTATTGCTAGTGTTCTAATTTGTTCTGTATTTCATTCAAATACATAACTTGCTACTCAGCTAATAGCACTTTATCTTCATTTGCCTTTTAACTATTTTCATGAAATTTCAACTAATAGGGGCAGCTGCTTAATTGGGCCAAAAGATACTGGATCCGATCTGTTCCAACTACCGTAAATTCCGGACTATAAGCCGCTACTTCCCCCCCCCACACTTTGAACACTGCGGCCTATACTACGGTGCGGCTAATGCATGTTTTGTTTTCATGCCGCCAAAAACATTTTGCCTCGTAACAGTAGACCAATAAAATTGATGAGTAGTTCACAGAGGTCCAATGAAATTGTACGATAAATCAAGCGCACTTTCACAATTAAATTATTGTAAATCAGTCATTTGTACTCACCCTCATCAACATGGAAAACACTCGAAGAAAAGCATATGATGCAGCTTTTAAGTTAAAGGCGATCAATCTGGCGGTTGAAGAAGGAAATCGAGCTGCTGCACATAATCTTGGCATAAATGAATCGATGGTGAGACGGTGGAGACGCCAGCGTGAAGAACTGAGTCAATGCAAAAAGATGACAAAAGCTTTCAGAGGTAATCATAGCAGATGGCCCGAACTTGAAAACTTTCTTGAAGACTGGGTTAACACACAGAGAGCAGGCGGCCGCGGTGTTTCCACCGTGCAGATCAGACTGAAGGCTAAAGCAATCGCCACCAAAATGAAAATCGAAGATTTTAGAGGTGGGCCATCGTGGTGTTTTAGATTTATGAGACGAAAGGGCCTGTCCGTCAGGGTACGCACGACTCTGTGTCAGCAGCTCCCTCCCGACCACGAGGAAAAACTTGCTAACTTCCGCACATTCACTCAAACAAAGATAGTGGAGAATTCCATCGGGCCAGATGATATCATAAATATGGATGAAGTACCTTTGACGTTTGACCTGCCTCTCACTCGGACTGTTAATAAAAAAGGTGACTCGTCCATCACACTGAAAACAAGTGGCCATGAGAGAACGCATTTTACTTGTGTTCTGAGCTGCACAGCATCCGGACTAAAGCTTCCACCGATGGTGATTTTTAAGCGGCTGACAATGCCAAAGGAAAAATTCCCAAAAGAAATCATGGTGAAAGTCAATAAGAAAGGTTGGATGATGGAGAGTCTAATGAAGGATTGGCTGAGAGAGTGCTACGCCAAGCGACCAGGGGGATTTTTTCACAGAAAAAAAGCATTGCTCGTTATGGACAGCATGAGGGCCCATATAACAGATTCAGTGAAAGCTGCCATCAAGAGTACAAACTCAATTCCAGCTGTGATTCCTGGGGGCACCACAAAGTATTTGCAGCCACTGGACATCAGCGTGAACCGGGCATTTAAAGTGGCGCTGCGCGTTGAGTGGGAGACTTGGATGACGAGCGGCGAGAAATCCTTTCCCAAAACAGGCCGCATGCGAAGAGCATCTTTAACTCAAGTCTGCCAGTGGATCCTAAATGCGTGGAGCCGTGTCACAACATCCACCATCACCAACGGGTTTCGAAAGGCTGGTCTGCTGCGTGATGAAGAGGACCGCGTGCGCTCAAGTGAGAGCGACAATGAAGAGACTGAAGTGAGTGACGAGATCCTGAGGTTGTTCAATTCGGACACTGAAGAAGAGGACTTTGATGGTTTTAGTGCGCAGGAGGAAGATGAAGAAGGCGATCAATAACTTTTCCTGGTAGGTTGCAGTATATATATTTTTTTTACCAGTCGTTAGGAGATATTGGAATGTTGTTCGTGCACTGTTCAGTAAAAAAGTATACGCAACGTAATTTGTGTGTTACCGATACGTATGTATATTTAAAAGTAGCTGTGTTACAGGCACTGTTCCAAAAAAAGCATTTGCAATATGTATTTGTTTATGTTACCATACAGATTTAATTAAAAGTTAAAAAATCCTCACGTGTAATATCTTTCTGTGTAAATATCTCATATTACAACGTGGGACACCTGCGGCTTAAAATCCGGTGCGGCCTGTACAAGTACAAAATTGATTTTCTTTCTAAAATTAGAGCGTGCGGCTTTTAATCAGGTGCGCTCTATAGTCGGGAATTTATGGTAACTGGCATCCACTGTATAGGGAATATGAAAAAGAAAGGTTTATGAATCAATTGGAGTACTGTGCAGACACAACAGGAAGGTTCCTGTGCAAGTCCAACAAAGTGCTTGAAAAACAGCACCTTTTTCAACAGGAGTCATTGATTGAAGTACTGCGCAGATGCAGCTGGAGCATTCTCACAGAGATACAACAAAGAGCTTTTAAAAACACAATCTCTATAAAAGAGCGGTACTGGCAAGAGGAGCGGCCATTGTCAGAGTAGTTTTGAGTCAGACGAGTAAAGCTTTGGCCCAGCAAGGCTTCAGCGAGAACAAGTGGAGGCTAGGTAAGTTCATTCCTTATTCAATGCTAGAGAGAAAAGAGGATATGTCTGCAGAGACAGTGTTCTGTTCTGGGTGTCAGGTGTGGGATTTTCAGGAGACTCCTAGCCTCCTCAATGAAAAGGTGCATTGAGATGCAGCTCCTCAGAGACAGTGTTAAGGAACTAGAGCTGCAGCTTGATGAGCTTCAGCTTGTTAGAGAAAGTGAGGCAGTGATAGACAGGAGCTACAGGAAGTTTATCACCCCGTGACAACAGGAGTCAGATAAATAAGAGATCGAGGAATAAGTTCTCAAATGGCAGGGATAGGCAACCATGGCTGAGAAAGGAAGTTAAGGACTGCATAGAAGCCAAGGAAAGGGCATATAATGTAGCAAGAGAGAGTAGGAAGTTGGAAGATTGCAAAGTTTTAAAATCCAACAAAAGGTAACTAAAGAAGCTATAAGGGAAAAGATGAATTATGTGGGCCGAATAGACAATAATATAAAGCAGGACACTAAAAGTTTTTTTTCAGTTATATAAAGAGTAAAAGGGAGGTGATAATTGATATTGGACCACTGGAAAATGATGCTGGTGAGGTAGTAATGGGGGACAAAGAAATGGCAGATGAACTTAATAGGTACTTTGCTTGTCTTCATTGTGGAAGACTCACAGTGTGCCAGAAGTCCGTGAGTGTCAGGGAGCATGAGTGAATACCACTGGTATTACAAAGGAAAAAGTGCTAGGCAAACTCAAAGATCTTGAGGAGGATAAGTCACCTGGACCAGATGGACTCCATCCCAGTCGAAAGAGGTGCTGAAGAGATAACTGATGCATTGGTCATGATCTTTCAAGAATCACTTGATTCTGGCATGGTCCCAGAGGTCTGCAAGATTGTAATTGTCACTTCACTCTTTAGAAGGGAGGAAGGCAAAAGAAAGGAAATTATAGGCCAGTTAGCCTAACCTCAGTGGTTGGGAAAGTGTTGATTTCTATTATTAAGGATGAGGTTTCGAGGTACTTGGAGACAAATGATAAAATAAGTCAAAGTCAGTATGGTTTCTGTAAAGGAAAATCTTGCTTGACAAATCTGTTAAGAGTTCTTCGAGGAAGTAACAAGCAGGGTGGATAAAGGAGAGGCAGTGGATGTCATTTACTTGAATTTTCAGAAGGCGATTAATAAGGTGCCACAAACGAGGCTGCTTAACAAGATAAAATCCTATGGCATTACAGTTCTGGGTGACAGGCAGAACTATGAAATATACAGGCATAGATAGCAAAATGGCTGACAGGCAGGAAGCAATCAGCGGGAATAAAAGGGGTCTTTCTGTTTGGCTGGCAGTGACTAACGGTGTTCCACAGGTGTCAGTATTGGGATCCCTTACTTTGCACATTGTTTGTCAATGATTTGGATAATGAAATTGATGGTTTTGTGGCAAAGTTTGTGTATGATACGAAGACAGGTGGAGGGGTAGATAGTGCTGAGGAAGTAAAGCGATTGCAGCAGGACCTCGACAAATTGAAAGAATAGGCAAAAAAGTTGCAGATGGAGTACAGTGTTGGGAAATGTATGATAATGCATTTTGGTAAAAGGAACAACAGTGCAGACTATTATCTAAATGGAGAGAAGATTCAAACATCAGGGATGCAAAGGGACTTAGGGGTCCTCGTGCAAGACTCCCACATGGTTAATTCACTGGTTGAGTCTGTGGTAAAGAAGGCAAATGCAACGTTGGCATTTATTTCAAGGGAAATAGAATATAAAAACAAGGAGATAATGCTGAAACTTTTATTAGACACTAGTCAGGCTGCACTTGAGTATTACCAATAGTTTTGGGCCCCATATCTCAGAAGGGCTGTGTTGTCATTAGAGAGAGCCCAGAGGAGGTTCAAGAGGATGATACTGGGAATGAAGGTGTTAACATATGAGAAGCATTTGGCAGCTTTGGGCTTTACTCACTGGAATTTAGAAGAATGCGAGAGGATCTCATTGAAATCTACTGAAAGGTGAAAGGACTAGATAGGGTGAATGTGGAGAGGATGTTTCCTATGGTGCGGGTATCCAGAACTGGAGGGCACAGCCTCAAAATTGAGGGGCGGCCCTTTAGAACAGAGATAAGGAAGACTTTTTTTTGCCAGACAGTAGTAAATCCGTGGAATGCTCTGCACCGACTGTGGTGGAGGCCAAGTCTCTGCATATATTTAAGGCGGAAGTTGATCTTTCCTGATCAGACAGGCCACCAAAGGATATGGGGAGATGGCAGGTGTATGGGGCTGAGTGGAATCCAGGAACAACCATGATGGAATGGCGGAGCAGACTCGACGGGCTGAATGGCCTAATTCTAAGTCCCCTACAATAAGTAAATGCATGAAGGAGAACTGGGAAATGGCAGAGCGGGTAACATAGACATGTTTATATGGGGTGGGTTGGCTGTGCAGCAGTTAGTGTAACGTTCTAAAGCATCAGCAACTCGAGGTTTAACTCCTGCCGCTGTCTGTAAGGAGTTTGTACATTCTCCTCATGACCACATTGGTTTCCTTGGGGCACTCTTATTTCCTCCCACATTCCATAGAAGTATGGGTTAGAGTTATTAAGTTGTAGGCACCAGAAGCATAGTGACACTTGTAGACTGCACAGCACAATCCTCGGTGATTTGATCTGATGCAAAACGACGTATTTCACTGTATGTTTCAATGTTTCATTTTACATATGACAAATAAAAGTTAATCTCTTTAAATGACAAAGACATTAGTATTGTTTTCACTGGACAAGAGCCAAGTACTTTTCCAAGCATGTTAAGGAACAAATAAATGTAAGGAACTACAAGAAAGTAGCATTAATAAGATTATGGTGCAGGAGAAGTGAATTGCATTCAAAGCTGATAAGTGAACAGGGCCTGATAATTTACATCCCTTAAAGAGCCAAGGAAATTGTGGATGTGTTAGTTATTATTCACAAGAATTCTACACATTTATAGGTTGGAGGGTAGTAAACATAATCCCACTTTTTCAAAAGGAGTCAGGGAGAAAACAGGAATCCAAAGACCAGTGTAAATGGCGTTTATAAAGCAGATGACAGAACATTTAGGAAACATGGCAAACATGACCACAAGAAACTGAAGGAAGTTACAGACACAGCCTGGCGCATCATGGAAACCAGCCACCCCTCCACACACACAAGTCAACACTTCTCGTGGTAAATCACCCACCACCCACACACCCCAAATGTTCTTCCTTTTCTCCTCTCCTATCTGGCAGACACCACAAAAGCATGTACCAACAAGCTCAGGGACAGCTTCTACCCCACAGTAACAGGACTACTGAATGATTCCCTAGTATGATGAGGTGCACTCTTGACCTTATATCCAACAGTACTTTATTATTATCTGAACCCTGCCATCTGCCAGCACTGCACTTTCGCTGTACTGTAACAATTCATTTTGCATTCTTCTATGTTTACCCTTGTTCTGCCTTATTGCACTGTTATAATGAACTGATCCTTGTTAGACAGTATGCAAAATGAGTTTTCCCACTACCTCGGTAAACGTGACAATAATAAGTCAATTTACCAATAGCAACATGAATGTCTGAAAGAAAAATAATATTTGACATACCTACCAGACGAATATTTCCCCCCCATCAGTACGTCGTCATGAGAAAGTTAAAGGACTACCATTGGATGTGTTATATTCAATTTGTTGTAAAGTTCTTTAGAGACTCTTGGGCAAAATTAAACTGATGGTATGGGTGGAAATGCAATAACATGGACTGAAGATACTGAATGGGAATAAATGAAGTTTTTTTTGGGGTAACATGCAGTAACCACTGATGTACCATGTGCCTGGACTCCAGTTCCTCAATGATTTGGATTACGCCAAATGTAATGCTTCAAAGCTTACTGACAACACTAAAATAGGTAAGGTTATAAATGTAGGTAAGATGAACAGAGTTTGATAGAGCGCATAAAAACAGAGTACATCCAGTATAATAGAGATAAATGTGAATTTAAACACTTGCATGGGAAAACAACCCATATTGTTAATAGAGCATTAGATTAGACAGTAAGGATGTCTAGAATGAAGGGCTACTGTCACAGTTTACAAGGCAAGAGGTGTGGAACTAATTTGAGAAGAAATTTCTTCATCACTGTGAATTCACTACCAAAGAGAAAAAGAAGCTAAATTGTCAAATACTTTTGAGGTGGATAAATTTCCAAACAAAATATCATATGTTGAGATATTGAATGGTGAAGAGGCTCAAGGGGGCAAATTAGTTATTTTACTTTTAATTTTGGGCTCTTCTAGTTCTGCTACGATGTTTCTTTATTGAGCAATTTCTCTTAGATCTTCTTCTAGACCATAAGACCATAAAATACAAGAGCAGAAGTATGTAATGTGATTATATTAAATACAGGAAATAAGCAGCAGGAATAAACGAGTTTATTCACGTTACATACTTTATTATCTGGCCTGTTGAGTCTACTCTGTCATTTCATCATGGCTGATCCATTCCCCTCTTAGCCCCAATCTCCTACCTTCTCCTCATATTCCTTCATGCCCTGACCAATCAATAACCTAACAACTTCTGCCTTAAATATACCCAAAGACTTGGACTTCACAGCCACCTGTGGCAAGGAATTTCATAGATTCAGCCCCCTCTGTCTAAAGAAATTATAACCATATAACAATTACAGCACGGAAACAGGCCATCTTGGCCCTTCTAATCCATGCTGAACGCTTACTCTCACCTAATCCCACTGACCCGCACTCAGCCCATAACCCTCCATTCCTTTCCTGTCCATATACCTATCCAATTTTGCTTTAAATGACAATACCGAACCTGCCTCTACCACTTCTACTGGAAGCTCATTCCACACAGCTACCACTCTGAGTAAAGAAATTCCCCCTCATGTTACCCTTAAACTTTTGCCCCCTAAGTCTCAACTCATGTCCTCTTGTTTGAATCTCCCCTACTCTCAATGGAAAAAGCCTATCCATGTCAACTCTATCTATACCCCTCATCTCTGTTCTAAAAGGGTGCCCCTCTATTTTGAAGTTGTGTCTTCTGGACTTAGACTCCCCCGCCATAGGAAACATCCTCTCCACACCCACTCTATCGAGTCCATTCAACATTCATTAGGTTTCAATAAGATCCTAATCCTTAGTTTTTAACCTTAATTTCCTGAATTAAATACAATCACGTTTCTCTGTCAGTCTGGCAAGTTTACATGCTCTGCCGTTCCTCATAGGATTGCGCTTTTGCAACATCCTTATTTTCTACAGTTCTGAGGAAGAATCTTTACATTGCTCCTGTCTTGTATTACAATGCCAAGACACTGAAAGTTTTCTATACTTTCATAGTGCAATAAATGTTAGAAAAGATTTTTGTCTTTAAATTCATACTTTAAGGTACAGTACCTTTTAAAAACTAGATTTATGAAAAATAATTTAACAATTAAACTTATAAAAAGCCATAAACCTTCAATTTACCTTCAGTTTATAATTTTGTAGCTCTTCTCTTAGGAAAGTGCACTCTTGTTTAAGAATTTCCAGTTGTTGGTTCAAGGTATGCACTTTTATTTCATTACTTGATTTGTCTAACTCCCAGGAATTATGGGTTTTGTTCAGGTCATCCATCACTACAATACAATAAAAAATGCTATAAAATACTTATACAAATACTACAGATTCTGCAAATATGAAATGTGAATGGAATATGACCATAAGAAATACTCAACAGATCTGCCAGCATCTGTAATGAAAGAAAGAGTTAACATTATGTTTTGATTGTGTTTCACCAAGACAAGTGCTAAAGTTTACTGAGCTTCATTGCCTTTTCTTCAGTTGTTTACACACAACATATCCAATCCCTCTATGTTTATTTTACCCTCCAAAGAGATTTAACTTCTGTATACATCATAGGGCAGCACGATAACGTATCAGTTATTGTAACTCTTTATGGCATCAGCGATCAGGGTTCAATTCCTGTCCCTGTTTGTAAGTAGATTGTGTGTTCTCCTTGTGACCTCATGGGTTTCCTTCCATATTCCAACAACGTACAGTTTAGTGTCAATCCATGGCCTTCTCTTGTGCCAAGATGAGGCCATTTCAGAGTGGAGGACCAACACCTTATATTCTGTCTGGATAGCCTCCAGCCTGATGGCATGAATATCAATATCTTCTTCCAGTTAACAAAAGTTCCCCTCCCCTATTCCCCACTCTTAACTTTTTACTGATCATCTGCCTATTATTTCCCATTGGTCTTCCTCCACCTTCCTATGGTCCACTCTCCCCTCTAATCAGATTTTTTCTTCTTCAGCCCTTGATCTTTTCAACCTGGCTTCACCTTCCAGCTAAACCCTTTCCCCTATCTCCACCTTTTAATCAGGTATCTCACCCCTGAAGAAGGCTCTTGGCCCTAAATGTGGACTGTTGTTTCATTTCCATCGACGCTGACTGACCTGCTGTGTTCCTCCAGCATTTCAAGACCATATGACCATAAGATATTGGTGTGTTGCTCTGGCTTTCCAGCTTCTGCAGACTTTCTCATGTTTACAGTTTAGTACATTGTAGGCATGCAAGTATGTTGCCAGAGGTACGGCAACATCTGTTGGCTGCCTCCAGCATACCCTCTGATGGTGTTGGTCACTGACACTAACAATATATTTTATTTTAAGTTTCAACACACATGACAAATAATGCTACTCTTCCAACACTTCATGTTAGAGTTTACTGAAAGCTTTCATTTCCTTAACAATACCATGAGAACTACTGTACTACTTCAGAGAAAAAAACATATAGAATTACACCAAGCTACATGAAGTGTACTGGGTTGAACTTGTATAGAACTTAAGAGATCACTAGTGATTGAGGTAATGTACTGGCACCAAGCTTTGAAATAAAGTTGCAAGCTATTATTTTATATAAACACAAGAAAGTCAGCAGATACTGGAAATCCAAAGCAAGTCACACAAAATGCTGGAGGAACTCAACCGATCACGCAGCCTCAATGGAAATGAATATTGAGTTAATGTTTCATTCTGAGACCCTTCTTCAGGACTGAGGAGGGGGAGGATGCCAGAATAAAAAGATTGGGGTAAAGGGAAAGAGACTAGCTGGAAGGTGATAGGTGAAGCCAGGTGCATGGGAAAGGTCACGGGTTGGAGAAGAAGGAATCTGATAAGAGAGGAGAGTGGACAATAGGAGAAAGGAGGAGGGAACCCAGGGTAAAGAAATAGGCAGGTGCCAAGAGGTAAAATGAATTTAGCAGTTTCTTTATGGGATATTGTATCTCAATGATGTAAGCTTGTAACCTCTTGACTGCATGTGCACTTGGATCCCTATTTTTAATTCCACAACTCTGGAATTCCATTACTAATACCCTATATATGATCCTTCACAAATACCTGAGGTCAGATTTATTTATCACAGATACAGCCAAATATACAGTGAAATGTAACATTTGCATCAACAACCAACACAATGAAAGATATGCTGGGGCAGTCCCCAGGATAGGACAAGTCACAGAGCTCAAAGATTAAATGTGGGATGTTCCAAAAGTCAGTTGGCTCCAAAGAATGTACATTATCCATTGGACAATGAAACATAAAAGCCGAATATTCATTATTTTCCCAGAACAGCAAGGCTACACTTCTCACAACAAGCACAGCAATGTTTTTAGGTTTCTTATACAACATCCTAGAAACTGTACCTTGACGGGTTTCAACTTCACTTCTTAGCTGAAGAATTTCTACTTCTTTAGCCTGTAGTGCTTCATTCAGAATTCGGACAGAATCCATCTGTTCCTTGACCTTTGTAAAGCAAAGGAAAGGCTTCAAAGATAACATCAAAATCAGCCTGAAAAACTTCAACATTATATCGAAAAACTGTGAAGACATTGCACTCAATAGATACACCTGGAGGAAATCTGTTCAAGAGGAAGATATGCTACATGAGAACGAACTCCACTGTGTCACACAGAAGTAGCAGCTGCAAAAGGAGAGACCGTACAACCAAAAGGCCCAACCACTAACCACAGCCACCACTTACTATTTCTCACAATGCAAAAGAATATGTAGATACTGGATAAGCCTTTACAACCGCCTGAGAACCCACCAATAGAAAAGCATCATACTCAACTCAAGTGATTGCAGTACTAGAAAACAAAGGTGTTTTTTGTTAATGATGATGAGAACAACTGTCAGAATGTCTCTTCACTAGCTCATAAACCCCAGAAAGGAAACCAAAAAATTTACAACCAAAGATGAATTTCAATATTTGGCCATCACATAGCTAGGTAATGTTGAAACAAACTTTCATCACCAACAGGAAGCTATGCTAAAGAATATAAACTGAACAGAAGATAACATACAAATTGTATCAACTCAATTTTACAAAAATCTCCTCTTTTCGTTTTCACAGGGCACAATACCTTCACTTAACTCTTTTCAAGTCTCTGAAGAGCACTGGTCAGACACTGGAAAGTGTTGTAGAACAAGAGGGACATAGACATACATGGCATCACAGGTAGACAGATGAGTGAAGAAGAATTCTGTCATTCTGGCCTTGATCAGTCAAGGCACTGGGTATAACAGTTGGAATGTTATGCTGCAGGTGTAGATGATGTTGGTGAGGCTGTATTCAAAGTATTTTATTCAGTTTTGGTCACCAAGTGATGGGAAAGATGCAGTTAAGTTAGAAAGTATGCAGAAAAAATTCATGAGGATGTTGTCAAGATTTAAGAGATTGAGTTATAGAAAGGTTGAGCAGGCTAGGACTACATTTATTGGTGCATAGGAGAATGAGGGGTGATCTTACAGATGCATATACAGTTGTGAGGGGTACAGATAGGGTGAATGCACACAGTCATTTTCCCCAGAGATCAAGAAATAGAGAGTAGAGGTTTAAGATAAGAGGGGAGAGATTTAAAAGAGATTTGAGAGGCAACTTTTTCCATCCAGAGAGTGGCCAGGATATGGAATGAGCTGGAAGTGGAAGTGGTTGACACAGGTACATTAACAATGTTTGAAAAGCACTTGAATGGGTACAAAGGTGGCAAGGACCAAACAAAGGCAAATTGGATTATCTTAAATGGGCAACTTGTACAGCACGGACCAGTTGAGCTGAAGGGCCTATTTCTGTGTTGTACTCTGACAGTAAAAAGTCACAAACACAAAAATAAATTCTTAATTACCAGCTTCAATTATACAATACTTAAAGTTAAATACAAAATACACATAACATTAATCAATTACCAGAACGATGTGCTTTTATATTTTATTTAAGCATGACTTTCAACTTCTTTTGGAAACAAGAATATCACAATAGCACATTAAGATACTACCATTCTCTCCAGTCTCTGTCTCATCTTGTCCCTTTCGATACAGACTTCCCGATAAACCTGGTAAGCTTTATTCACTCCCTCTTGTTCAAAGGAACTTCTCTCATTGTCAAGAGAAGCATTAAGAAGCTGTAAATATGGAGCAAAAATACTTTTTTTTAAAAGCAGGTTCACATAAATCACCCATATATGAAGCCAAATCGACAATGTCTTGGACTCCTATTATGGAAAGTAACACCAAGCTAAAGAGATGCTCTTTCTGCCCTTAGAACAGAGTAAACAAAGACTGATAATAATTAGTATTGTATTTGAGTAAAGGATTATAGGATTACAAAATAAAGCAAATTTAATTTTATAATACTTACAGTCACTGAATATTCCCTAGAAGGATCTTAATTTATACAATGCCATCTACTAGTACATTAAATGATACCAGATCAATATCTAATCATGAGTACACATTTACAGGTTAGAGTCCTAATCTGAGCAGAGCCAAATTTGGCAGAATGAGACAGGCTCCAGCAGAGGTTGACTGGATGAGCTTGTTTGAAGGGAAAGCAACAGTTGGCAAGTGGGAGGCTTTAAAAAGGGTCAAAAGTTCAGTTCTGGTAACCTCATTATAGTAAGGATGAAGAAACTTTAAAGAATGTACGGAGAAGATTTATCTAGATTAGAGAGCACACTTTATGAGAATAGGCTATGCAAGCGAGGTTTTTTATTTTACCTTTTTGGAAGGAAGGAGGATGAGAAGCAACTTCATAGAAATGTACAAGATGGTAAGTGGATTAGATGGAGTGGAGAGCCAGAAATTTATTCTGAAATTGGCAGAAATGGCTAATATCAGGAGCTTAATTTTAAGGTAATTGAAGGAAAGTATGGGGTGGGTGGGGTCAGAGGTATTTTTTTAAAAAAAGAGTGGTGGTTGTGTGCAATGCCCTGCCAAGGGTGGTGATAGAGACAGGTACATAAAGCATATTTTAAAAACTCTTAGATAAGATCATAAGATATGGGAGCAAAATTAGGCCATTCAGCTCATTGAGTCTGCTCCGCCATCTCATCATGGCTGATCCCAAATCCCATTCAACCCCATACACCTGCCATCTCATCATATCCCTTGATGCCCCGACCAATCAGGAACCTATCAACCTCAGCTTGAAATATACCCATGGATTTGGCCTCCGTGGCAGAGCATTCCACAGACTCACTACTCTCTGGCTAAAATATTCCTCCTTACTTCTGTTCTAAAAGGTCACCCCTCAATTTTGAGGCTGTGCCCTCTAGTTCTGGATACACCCACCAGAGGAAACATCCTCTCCACATGCACCTTTTTCTAGTTCTTTCAACATTCAGTAGGTTTCAATGAGACCCCCGTGCATTCTTCTAAATTCCAGTGTGTACAGGCCCAAGGCTGCCAAACGTTCCTCATATATTCACACTTTCATTCCTGGAATCATCCTTGTGAACCTGCTCTGGACTCACTCCAATGACAACACATCCTTTCTGAGAGATGGGGCCCAAAATTGTTCACAATATTCCTAGTGTGGCCTGACTGGTGTCTTATAAAGTGTCAGCATTATCTCCTTGCTTTTATATTCTGTTCCCCTTGAAACAAATTCCAACATTGCATTTGGCTTCTTTAGTACAGACTCAACTGTGAATTATCCTCTGGGAGCCTTGCAGGAGGACCAATGTCCCTCTGCACCTCTGATGTTTGAATTTTCTCCCCATTTAGATAATAGTCCACACTATTATTACTTTCACCAAAATGCATCATCATACAGATCAAATAATTATACAGTGCATTGTGGTAGAGCAAGGTAAAACGATAAAAACACAGAATAAAGTGTAACAGCTACCAAGAAAGTGCAATGCAGGTAAACAATAATGCCAAAGAGGGAAATGAGGAGGACAAAAGGCGGGTATCAGATAGCAAGCAGGGCTAAGCTTAATCCCAAGAGGTTCTGCAGTTGTATTAATAGTAAAAGGGTAACAAGAGAGAGACAAGGTTCTCTAAAGACCATCAGACCACTAGCAAGTGAAGGTGCAAGAGACACCTAATGTCCATTACCCCTTGGTGTTTAATAAAGAAAATATCTTGGATGTCAAAAAAAAAGGTAAAAAGTAGTGAGGTCTTGGATTGTATACTTAATCAACAAAGGAGGTATTTGTAGCATTAAGGTGGGAAAATCTGGTAAACCAGACTTCAATTGCAGGGAAATTACTGGAGGGAATTCTGAGGAACACGATCTACCATCATTTGGAAAGACAAAGCATGGTTTAATATGGAGGTGGTCATGTCTGATTAACCCTTTGAGGTTTTTTTTTTTTTGAAGATGTAATGAAGGTAGGGTAGTGGATGTTGTCTACATGGTCTATTTTTTCCCCATGAAGGCCTTTGTCAATGTCCTGCATGAAGGGTTGATCCAGAAGGTTAGGTCACATGGGATTCACAACAGGAAACACATTTTCAAGATCCCTTTTTCATTGCTGCTTCTAAATGTTCTCGCCCATTTCATCTGCAGCAGTTCAAGATGGCAGCTAGGCTTTGTATGTTGCCTGGATTAGAAGGTACGTGCCATAACAAGAGGTGGGAGAGGCTGTTTTCTCTGGAGCAGCAGAGGCCGAGGGGAGATCTGATAGGGTAGACAGAAAATATCTTTTTTCCTGGGTTGAAACAGAGGGTATGCATTTAAGGTGAGGGGGGGGGGGTAATTTCAAAGGAGATGTGAGGGGCTTTTATTTTAAAAAAACAGACTGGCAGATTCCTGGAATGCGCTGGCTGGGGTGGTGGTAGAGGCAGATATATTAGGAACTTTTATGAGACATTTAGATAGGCACATAATGTGAGGAGATCGGAAGGATACGGATATTGTATAGGTAGAAAGTATTAGTTTAGCTGGGCATTTGATTACAAATTTAACTGGTTCAGCACAACATTGTAGGCCTGTGCTGTACTGCTCTATCTTTTGGCTCACCACTGTACCTCTTCACTGTCCTCCAAACTGGAAATGTGTTTGTTTAGTTGATTACAAGAGGATAAGAAATACAGTCCAAGATAAAACCAAATTGAATTTGAGAAAGTAATAATAGGGAATTAATCTTTCAGTGTCAAAGTATCATTAATCTACATTTTGCTGAAAGATCTGAAATAGAGTAGACAACTGGGGTTGAGAGAAGGTGGGGGGCAGGGGCAACAGAGTATAAAGTGAAATTAAACAAACAATGGGGTGAAGATGAGAATTACAATAATTTCAGGGGAGACCAAGCAAGCGGAAAATGAAAGAGGAAGAGAGAGGCACTGGAGCCAAATTGCCAAATATTAATCTGCAATGACATTAACTAACTCTAATCTTAAACTTCACAGTTCAACACAAAATAATTTACCCTTTCTTCCAGCATCCGAGTTTTTTTCTTCAAGAAAGAATTTTCAGTCTCCGTTTGCTTTAATCGTTTTTTGATATCTTCGTAGGCTGTGACAAGTGCAAAGTGGGAACCAAGAGATTCATCGCCTGAAGAACCCGCAATAGGACTATACCTGAAAGGTGTTGCTTCAGGACTTGCTTCTTCATGATTCAAAATAGAAATATCATCTTCTGCCCCTAATGTTTCCATGTTCACAGCTTCAGAGTCTCACCAATGAACACTCTCTTCCAAGCGTTGCATACTAATGATGAATCAAAATAAAAAATAAATGTAAATTTGTTGAAGGTCATATTCCTCAAGAAAACAGCTTTGCATGTGGTTCAAGACATATCCAAAAGTAAGCAAAGCAAAATCAAACTCTCTGGTCACTTGGCAACATACACAAAATGCTGGAGGAACTCAGCAGGTTAGGCAAAATCTATGGAAAGCAATAAACAGTCGATGTTTCAGGCCAAGACCCTTCATCAGGTTATTTATGCTGTAATCATTTTTGGATTATGTCCATCTGCCCAATAATCTGATGCAGAACATGCTCTCTATTACAGAAAGGATTTGTTTATTTTGAATATACAGTGGCATGCAAAAGTTTGGCACCCCGGTCAAAATTTCTGTTACTGTGAATAGTTAAGTGAGTAGAAGGTGAACTGATCTCCAAAAGTCATAAAGTTAAAGATGAAACATTCTTTTCAACTTTTTAAGCAAGATTACTGTATTATTTTTGTTTTGTACAATTTTAGACTGAAAAAAAGGACAGGAGCACCATGCAAAAGTTTGGGCACCTCAAGAGATTTGAGCTCTCAGATAACTTTTACCAAGGTCTCAGACCTTAATTAGCTTGTTAGGACTGTGCCTTGTTCACAGTCATCGTTAGGAAAGGCCAGGTGATGCAAATTTCAAAGTTTTATAAATACCCTGACTGCTCAAACCTTACCCCAACAATCAGCAGCCATGGGCTCCTCTAAGCAGTTGCCTAGCACTCTGAAAATTAAAATAAATGATGCCCACAAAGCAGGAGAAGGCTATAAGAAGATAGCAAAGCGTTATCAGGTAGCCGTTTCCTCAATTCATAATGTAATTAAGAAATGGCAGTTAACAGGAATGGTGGAGGTCAAGTTGAGATCTGGAAGACCAAGAAAACTTTACAAGAGAACAGCTCGTAGGATTGCTAGAAAGGCAAATCAAAACCCCCATTTGACTGCAAAAGACCTTCAGGAAGATTTGGCAGACTCTGGAGTGGTGGTGCACTGTTCTACTGTGCAGCGACACCTGCACAAATATGACCCTCATGGAAGAGTCATCAGAAGAAAACCTTGCTTGCATCCTCACCACAAAATTCAGCATCAGAAGTTTGCAAAGGAACATCTAAACAAGCCTGATGCATTTTCGAAACAAGTCCTGTGGACTGATGAAGTTAAAATGGAACTTTTTGGCCGCAATGAGCAAAGATATGTTTGGAGAAAAAAGGGTGCAGAATTACATGAAAAAAACACCTCTCCAACTGTTAAGCATGGGGGTGGATTGATCATGCTTTGGGCTTGTGTTGCAGCCAGTGATATGGGGAACATTTCAATCGTAGAGGGAAAAATGAATTCAATTAAATACCAGCAAATTCTGGAAGCAACATCACACTGTATGTAAAAAGGCTGAAGATGAAAAGAGAATGGCTTCTACAACAGGATAATGATCCTAAACACACCTCAAAATCCACAATGGACTACCTCAAGAGGCGCAAGCTGAAGGTTTTGCCATGGCCCTCATAGTCCCCTGACCTAAACATCATCGAAAATCTGTGGGTAGACCTCAGAAGAGCAGTGCATGCAAGACGTCCCAAGAATCTCACAGAACTAGAAGCCTTTTGCAAGGAAAAATAGGTGAAAATCCCCCATCAAGAATTGAAAGACTCTTGGCTGGCTACAAAAAGTGTTTACAAGCCAAAGGGGGTGTTACTAAGTACAGTATTGACCATGCAGGATGCCCAAACTTTTGCTTCGGGCCCTTTACCTTTTTTTGTTATTTTGAAACTGTAAAAGATGGAAATAAAAAAAGTAATATTGCTTAAAATATTAAAGAAATCTGTCATCTTTAACTTTATGCCTTTTGTATATCAGGTCATCTTTTACTCGTTTAGCTATTCACAGTAACAGAAATTTTGACCAGGGGTGCCCAAACTTTTGCATGCCACTGTACATCTACTTTAGAGTTCAGTATACATTTTACCAGCTTTCAATTTCATGGAGTACCACTTGAACAGCACCACACAGCAAAGATACAGTACTTGGATACAAGCAGAGAAGCCCAGCCCTTTAAATGTTAGCTCTATTTGTTATATTTACATTGAAACATCAAAACATTTGTGAAACGTGTCATTTATATCAACTACCAACACAGTCCAAGAATGTGCTGGAGGAAGCCTGCAAGTGTCACCACACTTCCAGCACCAACATAGCATGCCTACAACTCAACAATCCTAACCTGTACAGTTTTGGAATGTGGGAGGAAACCAGTGGACCTAGAGAAAGCCCATGGGGTCACAGGAAGAATGGACAAACTCCTTGTAGACAGTGGCAGAATTGAACCCTGATCACTGGCACTGTAAAGCTTTAAGCTAATTGTCACACAGCTATGTGGCCCCCATTAGCTTCTGTCCCCTAACAGAAACTGAATTTTTACAATCCCATCTTCATACTTCCTTCCCATTCACATTCAGCTCCAAGCACCACCAAATGTGAATGGGACGAGCTAAAGATGGCGGCGGATGTTTCTGCGAACCTGGGCAACTTATTCCAGTTCGTCTGTGGAACAGTTCAATTTCTCCTCTTCTCATGTCTCTTTGTCCTTTATCAAGGTGGCTGGGGCCCTGTCAGTCCGAGATCTACAGCTGCACTCCAACTATGGGTTCAACTCTTAGAACTCGCCAAGCAGCCTGGCATTTCGCTATCCCCAGGTGCAGCCTGGAAGATGGGCACCATCGGACGCAGTCCTGCAGACAACCCGATTATTCAGTGATGGCGCCGACTGAAGCATCGTGGGAGACTGAAACATCAAAACAGCAGGCAGGCAATGTGCTCTGCTTCCAGAAGGCCCCTACACTCGAGCAATCTCTCTCTTTCCTCACAGTGAGTGAGTGTCTGCTGGTCCTAGAGTCAGGGAAACTCAAATAAGCGACGCTACAGATTGTAACAATGAAACAGCAAGCCGCTGGACTCCCCTCCTGTCCGATACAGGAGCGGTATTTCTCTCTCCCTGGCTAGTGAGAGAGAGAGCCTTTCTGAGATGTCAAAGTGTTGGGATGGACAGTAGTTTTTAATGGTCTCTATGCGGGTAGTGAAGGATTAATGCTTTTGCTGCAGCAAGTGGGGGGGGGGGTTGATGCTCTTGCTGGTGCATGGGAGGGGGAGGGTGGCTTTAGGGTTCTAATGTTCTGTCATTCATTCTTTGGGGTTGTTCTTCTGTTTTGTGAATGTTTGGGAAGAGTAAAGATTTTAGGTTGTATACTGTATACATTCTCTGGAACTGAACTGAACCACTGAACTGGAGACAATAGTCGACCAAATGAACGAGTCACTAAGACAACCTGGCACCGACCTTTGGTTTCCACAGTGGCTCTTTGCTGTTAATCGATCCTGCTAACCTCCATCTCCTTTGTTTCCTTCCACACTCAACTCAAACAACTTGCCTACACCAACATGTCCAAAGCATGCCAAGTGTCTGCTGAGTTGTAGCAGTCTCAAGGGAACATGCATGCACTGTTCCACTCAAAAGTACATGCTTGATTCTCTTTGCTGCCCAATAATGAATTGATGGGCAACGAGTTCTCTCTGGGATACAGAGAACTGGCAAAGAGGGATTGTGTAATATAGATCCATAATTCCTTGTAAGTGACATCACAAGTAGATAGGGTCGTAAAGAAAGCTTTTGGCACACAGGCCTTCATAAATCAAAGCAATGATTACAAGAGTTGGATGTTATGTTGAAGTTGTACAAGACATTGGTGGGGCCTAATTTGGAGTATTGTGTGCAGTTCTGGTCACCGACCTACAGGAAAGATTGAAAGAGTGCAGACAAAATTTACAAGCATGTTGCCAGGACTTGAAGACCTGAGTTATCAGGAAAGGTTGTATAGGTTAGGAGTTTATTCCCTAGAGCCTAGGAGAATGAGGGGAGATTTGACAGAGATACATAAAATGATGAGGGGTATAGATAGGGTAAATACAAGCAGGCTTTTTCCACTGGGGGTGGGTAAGACTTGAACTAGAGGACATGGTTAAGGGTGAAAGGTTTAAGAGGAACACGAGGGCAAACTTCTTCACTCAGGGGTGGTAAGGGTGTGGCATTTCCAGCAGAAGTGGCGGATTTCAACATTTAAGAGATATTTGGATAGGTACATGGACGGGAGGTGTATAGAGGGCTAATGTCCCGGTGCAGGTTGATGGGACTAGGCAGAATAATAATTCAACATGGACTGGGTGGGCCAAAGAGCCTTATTCTGCGCTGCAGTGTTCTATGACTCTACGACCAACACCTGGTGTAGATCAACCATGATCATGAAGGATCAACTGGATTTGCCATAGACATTGACATATATTAGGAACTTGTTGTGGAGTTAGTCAGGGCATGACATGCAACAAACAAATAACAACATGCAACAATTATAAAGGATAAAGAATTAAATAAATAAAGCTAGAGATGAAAGTATGGATATGGAATACAATGTGCATGAAAACATCAATGACAGAATGCATCTTACTGAATAGCAGAAGTTTGAAGGCCCAATTGGGAAAATCCTTTTTGTTGTTAAGAAATACAGATTCACTTCCATAACATTACGAGAAAAACAAAACATTACTAAAAAAAAAACAAAGTTTCAACTGCTCTTATTTTGCTGTCAACATCCTTTTAAAAGTAATTTTCTCTTTGATCTTCTTCCTAGTACCAGCCTTATAAGTTCTTCAGTGCATCTTCTTTACCACCTACTCTGGTATCCAGAGGAATGAATTTACAGCACGTGGTGAATACAGCTCAGTCCATCCCAGGCAAAACCCACTCCACCGCTGAAAACATTGACATCAAGTACTGCCACAAGAAGGCAGTATCCATCATCAAAGACCCCACCAGGCCATGCTGTCTCCTCACTCCTACCATCAGACAGGGCATATAGAAGCCTTAGGGCCCACACCACAAGTTCAAGAACAGTTATTACCTTACAACCTCCTTTTTTGAAAGGTATCTCTCCTTTCAGTTAGTCCTGACGAAGGGTCTCGGCCCGAAACGTTGACAGTGCTTCTCCCTATAGATGCTGCCTGGCCTGCTGTGTTCCACCAGCATTTTGTGTGTGTTATTACCTTACAACCGACAGGCTTCTGATCTGGTGTGGATAACTTCATTTAACTATACATAAACAAAGACTGACAAACGACACCGTGTAAAAGTCAAACCATACAAATAAAAAGAAATAGTGAACTGTACAGATGACCACAGACTCACTTTACAACTCATGTTCTCTGAATTATTTTTATTTGCGTAGTTTACCTTCTTTTGCACATTGGTTGTTTGTCAGTCCATCTATATTTAATGTTTCATAATATTCTGTTGTACAATACTATGTAAAGGTCTTTTATCATCTGGATATAGATAAAACTAGTGTGCCTAAGACTTCTGTACAGTACTGTTAAGAAGTAATGCACTGTACTGCTACCCCCCCCAAAAAAAACAAATTTCATGACATACATCAAACCTGATTCTGAGATGGGTCACTACTGCAGACTGAGAGTGGAAAGCACCTGTGTCTTTCTGTAATGATCAATAAACCAATTGTTTGGAATCAAATGACCTTGCCTGGTATCTCAGGGCTGGGTATGTCTGCATCCCCTCCCCTGGGCCCTAATTCTCCTCCTCTGCCACCTGTCCCACACCCCACCCGTGGTGCTCCACTTTCACCATTTCCAACATCCTTTGCTCCCACCAGATTGACAAACTTGCTCTCCACTCCACATTGGCAAATACAGTACTGTGCAAAAGTTTTAGGCACCAGATATGTATTAAATATTAAATATTGGCTGTGTCACTGCTGAATTCTTTTAGCATTCCAAATGATAAAACCCTTGCTTTCTGTCACTCGGTAATAATCCATCTCTCTCACTCCCAACTATAGTACTGTTGAAAGTATCCTGACTGGTTGCACTATGGTCTGGTACACCAGCTTGAATGCACAGGAACACAAGATGTAGAGAGTAATGGACTCAGTCCATTACATCACAGGCTCATCCCTCGCCATCACTGAAGGCAAAAATGCCCACCATCTGGGCCGTATTATTTATCACAACTACCACTGGGCAAGAGGTACACCTTATAAGACCCACACCACCGGGTTCGAGAACAGCTACTTCTTTCCAGCCACGTGGTTCTTGAACCAATCGTCAAAACCTTAATCAGTAAAGTTTAGAAAAGTTAACTTCTCTGATCATGTAGCACCAAAATAGATTTTTTTTGTTCTAATTGTGTTCTCTCTTGCAAAATCTACACAATTTATATTGATCACTTTCTTGAGAATATTTATATGATGCTATGTACCTGTGATCCATTTTCTTACAGGCATTTGCAGTAGAACAAAGAAATACAGAAGAATGACAAACTACACATAAACAAAGACTGACAAACAACTGAAGTGCAAAAGACAAACTGAAAGTAAAAATAGTAATAAACAAACATAAATTATACTGGAAATCCAGAGCAACAAACACAAAATACTGGAGGAACTGAGCAGGTCAGGCAGCATCCAGGGAATTGAATAAACAGTCAACATTTCAGGCCAAAGTTAATAACAACTGTCACTAAATCAATATTCTGGAAATATGTCAAATTAAATATACTTTAAAAATTTACAGCCCCCATAAACTGTACCCATTTCTATACAGAATTACATCTCTCCATTTAGGACAATGCAACACACAAAACTAATCTTGCAATTGTGCAACTCATCCAAACATAATTTTCCTCTCTGTGTTTAGCTAATTCTGATCTGCTCCTTCCCCACCATCCCTCAATCATTCAAAAAATGAAACAATGAACTCAGCAAGACTGCTTTTCTTCCCAGATCGAAACAAACTGAGCAGTAACTCGAAGGCAATCAACTTTTGGGTGTGTCAACTTACAGTAGCAAATTTGGTAGTTCTGAAGGGTCAAAGTCAGTGAACTCCAAAACAACCATAAAACATCATATTTGGAAGAAGCTTCCTTGTGATACATGAACATCATGCATTAAAAATAGTAAAGCTTCCCAGACAAGATACTCCGTTGTGAAAAAAAGTGAAAAATGCTTTCAAAAATGATTAGAATAGTTCTGACAAAATTCACTTCATACAAGTCAGTAATAATAAACATGATTCTGATATGAAAGTATTCCCTCTAGTGAACATAAAGATAATCATAATCGGCAGAAAACTTGAAATGTTTTCACTTTTTCTCTACACATGCGCCGCCTGGCTCGACTGACTATTGGTATCACTTTCTGTTACAAAGCCAGAATGGTAGCGCAAGATAATCCCACACAGATCTACACGGGGACTCAAAAATTACTTAAACTCAAGGAAGATAAGTTACTGACAAAATGCAAGGTCTGCATGTGTCAACTCTACTAAAGGAACTAGCATAAGTGAAGTGGGCTGAACGGCCTACTTCAAAGCCAATTTTATGCGTCTTAATCCAGGCTGCCGGAGTAGGATACAAAATTAACGAGTAGTTTACGACTTGGGACGTTTTCCACCAGGTTACCCGATCAGGTGCATCTCCCGGGCACAGACTCCGAGAGCCACCTCCCCCTCCCATCCTATCCCCGGGAACAGATCCCGGGACAACCAGCTCAAAACCCCAACAGGCCTGGGTTCCGTGCCGATCTCCCGCTCACTTACCGAGAGACCCGCGCCGAGCCGACCGCAGGGGCTCTCAGGACCGACCACCCTCCATTTACTGACCGGCCTCCGCTCACCTTTCCCCCCCGCCGCTATCACCACACCCCCTGGTCACGTCAACGCGGTGTTTTGGGCCGGCGTCATGTGACCTTGTACCCAACGACGTCACGCAGAGTGACGTAATGACGCTCCGGAGCGAGCTTTGCCCCATCCTTAGTGAAGTGACCTCGCTGAAACAGGTACCCAGGATCATCACTGACACGTCTGATGTGCAATAGAATACCAAGATATAAAATTACTATAAATTACAAAATAAATAAATAGTGCAAATAAAAGAAATCAGAATCAGGTTTATTATTGACTTGTCTGTTGTGAAATTTGTTTTGCAGCAGCACAGTGCAAAGACATAAAAAGTGCAATAAATGCAATAAATTACAAAATAAATACTGTGAGAAGAAGGAATAGTGTTCTCGGACTGTTCAGAAATCTGCTGGTGGAGGAGAAATTGTTTACTTATTTGTAGCTGTTTGTAGTACCGAGAAAAGTGTAGTCATAGTGTCAGAGCGAAACAGCCCAGGCTGCACTGTTATTCTGCCCAGTCTCATTGACCCACACTAGACCATATCTCTACAAACCCCTCCCATCCATGTACTTATCCAAACTTTTCTTAAATGTTGCAATCGAATCTGCTTCCACCACTTCCACGGGTAGGTCGTTCCACACTCTAACTCTCTCTGAGTTAAGTCCCCCCTCTTAAATATTTCACCTTTCATCCTTAACCTTTAGTTCTAGTCTCACCAAACCTCAGTAGGAAACGCCAGCTTGCATATACCCCATCTATACGCCTAATAATCTTGTACACCTCTATCAAATCTCCTCCCATTCTCCCGTGCTCCAGGGAATAAAGTCTGAACGTATTCAACCTTTAACTCAGGTGCTCAGGTCCCAGCAATAACCCTGTAAACAGTAAAGTGTGTTGGCCTGTGAAGGAATTTATTGATTTCCTCACCAAGTAAAACAGCGGAATATTGGGAATTGGAACTGAAACCATGTCATAATTGATAGGGTCTGGCTGTGAATTTGCCAAAAAGCATCTGCTTTACTGAGCCTAAAATCCTCCCTGTTATGTATCGTTGTGAAGCATCTTCTACACAGCAACAATAAAAGAATATTTTCTTCAGCTGCAGTAAAATACCTCTTTAGCAAAGGAGGTGTAAGGTGCTCTTCCGTCCACTAGCCTGCAGGTCACCCTTGGACAAGGTGTAGCACCTGCTTACCGCCCACCCCCAATCAGGGTAACCTGAACCCATGGGAGCAGGTGGTGGATGGTCCAACGAGCAGCTGGTGGCTGGTGCATATCACAAGTTCTAGTTATGCCAGCACTAACCCCAGGCAGACAATCTTCAAAGAGTATTGATAATGGCTGGGGTCACCCATCTTATAAAGACACTGTCCAGAAGAAGGCAATGACAAACCACTTCTGTAGAAAAACGAGCCAAGAACAATCACAAAAAGACCCTGATTACCCACATCATATTTCACTGCACATAGCAAACAAACCAACAGTAAAATAAACTGAACTTGTGTCCTCATATCTCAATTCCGTTCTATCCCCCTTGGTTCAGTCCCTTCCCACCTACACCTGCGACACTTCTCATGCTCTCACTCTTTTCAGTAACTTCCAATTCCTTGGCCCTGACCGCCTCATCTCACCTTGGATGCCCAGTCCCTATACATTTCTATCCCCCCATCAAGATGGCCTCAAAGCTCTTCGCTCCTTCCTCGACAAACTGATCCCCTTCCTCTGCTACCCTCCTCTGTCTGGCAGAACTGGTCCTCACCCTGAACAATTTTTCCTTTGGCTCCTCCCACTTTCTTCAAACTCGAGGGGCCGCATGGGCTCCAGCTCTGTCGGAGTGTCAACAGCCCTGAGGACCTAACCATGTCCCAATGTGTCAATGTATCTATAAAAAAGGCAAGACAGCGGTCTTTTAGTTCTTCTCACCTGCCTATTACTTCCCCCTGAGTCCCCTCCTTCTTCCCTTTCTCCTGTGGTCCACTATCCTCTCCTATCATATTCTTTCTTCTCCAGCCCTTCTTCAGCCCTTCTTCACCCACCTGCCTTCACCTATCACCTTCCAGCTAACCTGTTTCCCACCCCCCCCCACCTTTTTATTCTGGCGCCTTCTCCCTTTCTTCCCAGTCCTGAAGAAGGCTGCCTGCCTGAAATGGCAACTGTTTATTCATTTCCATAGATGCTGTCTGATCTACTGAGCTCCTCCAATATTTTGTGTGTGTTGCTTTGGATTCCTAGCTTCTGTAGACTTGTTTCTGTTTAAAACTGAATACAGAGCTATCTTGTGAGATTACCCTGGCATCCTTAATCAAATGTAAATTCATTATGTTTGATACTGGCAGATGGCACTTTATTCACTATCAAAATAATCTGCTGAGTCAAGACAGACCTGTCAACACCAGGATTAGGCCATTTGCTGCAATGTTTGGAGTATTGTCTGCTCCAACCACAAGTTCACAGTTGTTACAACCACAAGTCTACACCTCACTTCCTTACATGGAAAAAGAAACTGCTCCTATTAATTTTTGAACACCTTTTCCCAGACATCCCACCCTGCATTTCAGGTTCCTCTTTTTTTTTTGGAACACTCTACCATGGTACGCTCTCTTGCGCTCTCTCTCTCTCTCTCAAAAAAAATTGATTTCCGGGATATTGTATATAATTTGCTGGTGTCAGGGAGCCGCCATCAATAAGCGGGAGACTCCCAGAATTTCTAGGAGAGGTGGGATGTCTGTTTCCCTGAATAGCTTCTTAAGTAGGAAACAAACTGGTCTCAAAAACTGGTTGAAAAAAATGGTCTCATTGTCATCAAAAATAATAACTGTAACACACATAAAATGTTGGAGGAACTCAGCAGGTCAGGCAGCATCGAGGGATAGGAATAAACAGTCAACATTTTGGGCCGAGACTCTTTCTTTCTTTCTCAATCTTCATTAGGACCGGAACACCAACTGCTTATTTCTTTCCATAGCTGCTGTCTGACCTGCTGAGTTCCTTCAGAATTTTGCATCTATTATTTTGGATTTCCAGCATCTGTAAAATCTCTTGCATTTATCAAAAAACGCAAGACTCATCTGTTGTCACCTTACTTGCAGATTCCTATGGTGAGTCAGGAGAAGCAGAGAGAAAACTATACAGAAATATCAGGCATCTCTGACAAATCTGGCAAAGTAGAGGGCCCAATGAAAAATTAATGAGTTAATTTTACTTCTGCCACTCTCTGGGCGCTCCAAGAAAAGGACATTGGCTGACAGTCAGTCAGGTCCATGAAAGATTTTAGATCTAGAGATACAACATGGTGACAGCACCTTGCAGCCCAACGAGCCTGCAATTACATCTGTGTGACTGACTAACCTACAAATCATACGTCTTTGGAATGTGGGATGTAACCAGAGCACCCCGAGGAAACCCACAAGGTCATGGGGTGAACGTGCAAACTCCTTGCAGAGAGCGATGGGAAGTCACTGGCACTCTAATAGCTTTACTCTGACCTCTGCCCTACCATACCCCCAAGAAGCCTTGGCTTTTGGGGAAAGAGACTCTTTTCATGGCTATTGCTAAGTGCATTAGATAACTGACTAAGAAAAAAACATCAGGTTCCTTTACAGGGATAAATAAAGCTGTGGCTTTTTAAAATTATGTTCTAATCTTCAAGGAGGATTTCGTGTTGGTGCACAATTGTAAACAGATTATAAAACAAATGGCTGCATCACTGTCTGATATGGGGGCGGGGTGGTGGGGGTGGGGGTTTACTGCAAAGGATTGAAATAAGCTGCAGAAAGTGATATACCTAGCCATCTTCATCTTGGGCACGAGCCTCCCCAGCATCCAATACATCTTCAAGGAGCAATGCCTCAAAAAGGTGGCATCCATAATTAAGGACCCTATCACCCACAACATGCCCTCTTCTCATTGCTACCATCAGGGAGGAGGTACAGGAGCCTGAAGACACACACTCAATGATTCAGGAATTGTTGCTTCCCCTCCGCCATCAGATTTCCAAATAAACAATGAACCCATGAACACTACCTCACTAATTTTTTTTCCCTTTTTGCACTGTTACAAACCCCGTAACTGGGTCACTTACCAGCAAAGATGGAGAAGTCCGTTGAGGTCTGATGATACTATTTTTAACAGTATTTATTAGTAAAAATACACAAAAATAATATCAATGCAAATATACAGATAATATACGTCGTCAATACTAAATCTAAAAGTGCGGGTATAATAATAAGCAATAAGAAATAAGCTCTATCATTGTCTAGGGGATAATGTATTGTCTGATGGAAATATAAAGTTCACTCAGTTCATGCAGGCTGCAGCCATTGGGGACCGCTGTGTTGCAATTGTTGGAGAGAGAGTGAGATTTGGAGAAAAACTTGCTGGCTTTCCTTTACGATTTCGATCCGTCAGGAGTCTCATTGTCGTGGCCGTTCACTTGTGACCTCTCCTTTAGCTAAACCGTTCTTCCGTGGTGAGCTCGCCACCCCAGGCAAAGGGAGGACGCACACGAGCCCCCACCGGCTTTCGCTATTAAATGCTGTCACGGGATTTCTAGCGTTTCTCCTGGTGCGTCTAAAGGGGTTGTTCCCCAGACCCTCTTTTATCCTTACTCACGGGGTCTCAGATGTCAATCAGGTTTGGATGATGCAATCCCTCAACCAGACCACTCTGGTTGTCCCGAGGGGTTTCAATGAATAGTACAGTACTCAAGACACAATTCCGTCTCCAAGAGACAATAGCGGTTATCAGTGGTTCCGTTCTGCTGTTACCAGGATACATTCCAAACCTTGTGTATTCTGGATGTCTCTCTCTCATTTCCTGGGTCCCAGACCCGAAATAATAGCGATCTTGCGATTCTCAAAAAGGAGGGGGTGACTTTGTACCCTTCGGCCCCTCAGAGTTGCTTCACATTCATAACACCCCCTTCCTTCTAGGATTTTTGCCACAGGTAAAAATTAATTAATACAGAGTCTTACAGGATTTCAGAATCTAACACAATACAAAAGAGTTTTTTTTCTACAGAGTAATACAGTTATACATTCAATTCAGCATCTAAACAGTTAGCGATTACATTGTCACTTCCTTTTATATCTTAATATCTTGTACCTTAATAAATTCTTGTAGCATCAGACTCCAATTTAATAACCACCTATTTTTATTCCTTTTCTTCAGCAAACAAAAACTTAAGAGTTGTGATCTTAGCTTATGTGTATATTACAAAAGTTCATGCAAATACTAATCTTTATTTTACTTTCAAACTTAACAGTCAATCTTCCATGGGGTTGTCTTTATTAGTTACATGCTTTGTCGAAATCCCTTAAAACCGGATCCTGTTATTTAAAGTGGCATCCCGTCAACCCTCGCCCCTTTTCCAGTTAACTCCCACATGGTTAGCTTGTATACCAGTGTGAAATAGACTTTTGCATGCTCCTTTCATAGGAGTTATTTTATCAACAATGTTTTCCAAACGTAGCCCATTTGCTGAATTTCCACACAATTCTTTATTTTTAAGCAAGTCGTTAGTTTTATCTTCAGGACCCTTCATTCTATTGGTTTTCAGTTTAAAATCTGCAAGCGATCCTTCTTTGTCCAAACAGCATTTCAAATTCTGCCTCTTCACAGCACACTCTTGAATAACAATAGTTTGTGGAGCACCTTTACATTCCAAATCAACCTGTAATTGATTCACAGGCACCGTGTTACCAAGCCATTGTCCCTTCAGCCTGGTTACTGCTTCTGACATCAATCCAGACTTTAAATTTTCTTCATTCAATTTAGGAACTACACTTTTCCCTTTCCCTTCAATAATAATATTCACCTCACCACCTTTTATCTCCTCACTAACTTTTAACACACCTTCGAACACAAACAACTGGGAATTCTCACTTCCCACTAGTACCACAGTTAACCCTTTCTTCACTGAACCAAGTCCATCTGACCCACAAGGACTGCATTCCTTTTCAACTGAATCAAATACCTCAGACTTTTTCTGAGTTCCATTACTAGGTTCAGTACCACGTGCATCCACATCTTGAACACACTCAAACGGGACATCTGCCTCTTCCAGGCTTTCAATACCCGTCCCCTTTTCAAATTCTAAGTTCCCCTGATCCTCCCAGTTACTCTCTGGGCAACTCCCTTCTGGAGTAAACTCAACCCTGTGGGCTGAAACAACCTCATCTGCCAACCCAGCAGACTTCTTCAAGGTAATGGCATCCTTTTCATCTAGGACTGCCCTCATTTCATTATCGGGAACACCTTTAAAATTTTCAACTTCTTCAAACAGTTCTGTCAAACCAGACAGATCATCCATGTCCAACCCTGGACCTTCTAACAGCCTTATCTGTTTCTCATTTTTACTCTGTGCCTCTATAAATTTCCTCCTGATTAAGGGCAGGTCTACCTCCTCTCCCTTACTCTCTTTCACCTCCCAATTCTCCAACCCCTCTTGGTACAGGGTCGGTAAAAACGTCTCAGCCAAATCGATACTGGCCTCTTTCTCAGCTGCCTTTCTCGACATGCTGCGAGTGGTCGCGCATGCAGGACAGATCTTGGAATCTAGGGGCGGGTCCTCAACACTTACAGGCTGGCTCGTCAACTCCATGGCCGACCAAACTTCACCACCAGCTAAATCGTTACCCAGAAGGATGTCTACATCAGTTCTCTGAAATTCTGATCGCACCCCTACTTCAACTGGTCCAGATACCAGCTCACAATTTATAATGATCCTATGCAAAGGCACAGCTTCTGTCCCTTTTCCTATGCCTCTCAAAGTAATCTCTCCAGTCTCGGGACCAAAATCTAGTACCTTACTGCGAATCAATGACAGCTCAGCTCCAGTGTCTCTCCAGATCCGCACTGGAACTGGTGTGTCTCCCTCTTTCACAGACACGGTTCCTTCTGAAATAAATTTCTCAGGCCCCTCTCATATTCTGTCTACCTGGGGCTTTCTCGTCGATTTACTGATCACCACAATACATCCTGTAGGGACTGCTGCTTTCCCTTTTCCTGTCTCCTTCCTCGGAGCAAGGCACTTAGATGCAATATGACCCACCTTTCCACAATTCAAACAGGTCAAGCCAGGACCCCTCCTGCCGTCTTGCCTTTCTTCCTCCTTATTTTTACCACTAGCTCCCGGCTGAATCTCTGCCTCAGCCGGCGGGCTTTCTCTACCGTTCCCACGGTCTTTCTGGTAACTCTTATTCAAGGAAAACTTTGTCTTGTGGGTTAGGGCATATTCATCTGCGAACCTAACAAATTCGGATATGGACTTATTCGGCTTCTCATTCAAATACATCCGGATATCATCCGAAACACAACCTTTAAATTCCTCAATCAGAATTAACTCCCTGAGACGCCGAAAATCTTCTTCCACCATTTCTGCTGCACACCAACGATCCAAGAGCACACCCTTCTATTAGGCAAACTCTGCATATGTCTGATTCCACCCTTTCTTTAAATTTCTGAACTTTTGTCTATAGGCCTCAGGTACCAATTCATAGGTCTGAAGAATGGCCTCCTTTACTCCCTCATAATTCTCAGACTCCTTCTCCTCCATGGACAATGCCACATATGCCCGTTGTGCCTTCCCTTTTAACACACTTTGTAACAACACCACCCTCTGATCTCTGGGCCACTTCTGACTCACTGCCACCTTTTCAAAATGCAAGAAATAACTATCAACATCCGTCTCCTCGAACGGCGGTACTAACCAAAACTCCTTACTAACATTAAATCTCTCCTCTCGGTCTGGCCCTGGAGCTCTTCGCTCTTGCCTTAACTTCTCCATGTCCAACTCATGTTTCCTCTGTTTCTCCATCTCCCTCTCCTTTTCAACTCTTTCCTTCTCTTTTTCAGCTGTTTCCAGCTGTTTTAACTTAATTTCATGTTCCAACCTTAATTTCTCCAACTCTAACTGAGCCGTCCCACTAGCTGGTACCTTTTCAGGGATATTTTCCAATACCTCAGCCGAAAACACATTCTTCACAATATAATACTGAGTTATGGCCCTCCACACCTCCCGCTTTTTCATCGACAACCTCACCTCTGCGAGATTTAGTCCTTTCGCAATATTTATCAAGTCTGACTTTGTGGCAGCCTCTAGCGCCTCCAGAGTCAGGTTTTCTATAAATTCGTCTACGTCCATCTTTGCTGGTTTCCCGTCTGGTTACCCGCACAACCAGATCCAAGCTTGGACTTATAAGCCCAATTTACTGGCCCTCCAATTTGGTATCAAATCTCGAGACAAGGCCCCACGTTGTTACGAACCCCGTAACTGGGTCACTTACCAGCAAAGATGGAGATGTCCGTTGAAGTCTGATGATACTATTTTTAACAGTATTTATTAGTAAAAATACACAAAAATAATATCAATGCAAATATACAGATAATATACGTCATCAATACTAAATCTAAGAGTGCGGGTATAATAATAAGCAATAAGAAATAAGCTCTATCATTGTCTAGGGGATAATGTATTGTCCGATGGAAATATAAAGTTCACTCAGTTCATGCAGGCTGCAGCCATTGGGGACCGCTGTATTGCAATTGTTGGAGAGAGAGAGAGATTTGGAGAAAAACTTGCTGGCTTTCCTTTATGATTTCGATCCGTCAGGAGTCTCATTGTCGTGGCCGTTCACTTGTGACCTCTCCTTTAGCTAAACCATTCTTCCGTGGTGAGCTCGCCACCCCAGGCAAAGGGAGGACGCACACGAGCCCCCACCGGCTTTCGCTATTAAACGCTGTCATGGGATTTCTAGCGTTTCTCCTGGCGCGTCTAAAGGGGTTGTTCCCCAGACCCCTCTTTTATTCTTACTCACGGGGTCTCAGATGTCAATCAGGTTGGGATGATGCAATCCCTCAACCAGACCACTCTGGTTGTCCCGAGGGGTTTCAATGAATAGTACAGTACTCAAGACACAATTCCGTCTCCAAGAGACAATAGCAGTTATCAGTGGTTCCGTTCTGCTGTTGCCAGGATACATTCCAAACCTTGTGTATTCTGGATGTCTCTCTCTCATTTCCTGGGTCCCAGACCCGAAATAATAGCGATCTTGCGATTCTCAAAAAGGAGGGGGCGACTTTGTACCCTTCTTTGTACTTTGTACTCAGAGTTGCTTCACATTCATAACAGCACTGCTTATTTAATTTAACAATTTAAATATATATACTTAATGTAATTTACTGTTTTTTTATTATTATATATTGCATTGTACTGCCGCCACTTAGTAACACATTTCATGACATAGCTCGGTGATGTTAAACCTGATTCTGATCACCATTAACAATTTTAAACAAATCACTGTAATCAGAACATTAACTTTCCATCTAATGTAAATTCAAAATCTGGGTTCCTCCTGCTTTCATTTTGCATGACCATAGAAGGAAAGTCAATTGCATTTTGCACCTCTTATCTATGAGCTCTGCAGATTTCTCATGAGATTCTACAGAAGGAAAGAAATTGTTCCAGTCTTGTGCGATCTGCAGAATCACATTCAGATTCAGATTTATCTATCACATGTACATCAAAACATGCAAGCCCTCTACCTCCCTTCCACACACCCATGCACATACAAAGTGCTCTAACCCCAGGACAGACTTTGGCCTGTGGACACATGTGGACTCATGGATTCATAAACAGTCGGCCATCGAATTCCCTAGCAGATTCATGGAGATTCAGACTTGATCCTCTGACATTTGAGCCTTGACCTCTGGACTTCTGACCAACCTTCGGGCTTTGATCTGGACTCCCGATCAACCTCTGACCTTAGATCTACAATATTGACCTCAGGACACACCAATGGCAATGAATACATATTGCACGGTGTCCTACATTGAAAATATTCCCAGTTTTGGGAAGTGGATATCTAGTTATTTTTAAGTGAATAGATCTTGAAATCAGGTTCCCAAATTGTTAAATACTTTTAAATCATGTATAAGCTGGCTGGTGATAGGTGAAACTAGGTGAGGGGAAAATAGATGGGTGGGGGAGGGGGGATGAAGTAAGAAGCTGAAAATGTGGAAAAGGTAAAGGGCTGAAGAAGGAATTTAATAGGAAAAGAGAGTGGACCATGGGAGAAAGGGAAGGAGGAGAGATAAAAGAAGGAGATGATGGGCAGGTGAGGAGAAAAGAAGAGGTAAGAGAGGAACCAGAATGGTGAATGGAGAAAGAGAGAAGGGAGAGGGGGTAGAAGCTACCAGAAGTTGGAGAAATCAATGTTCGTGCCATCAGGTTGGAGACTCCACAAACGGAATGTGAAGTGTTTCTCCACCAACCAGAGAGTGGCAACAGCATGACTATAGAGGAGGCCATGAATCAACATGTTGGAATGGGAATGGGAAGTTGAAATGAAATGAGCGGCCACCGGGCCTCCACTACAGTCACTTCATTCCCCTCCGTCACTCATGCACCTTCCTCCTCTCCTGATCTTACCTGTCAGCTGCCAATGTGTACCCATCTTCTTTTCTGGCTTCTGCCCCCTTCCTTTCCAGTCTTGGAGGGTCTCGGCCCCAAGCGTTGACCATTTACATATTTCCATATATGCTGTGCTCCTGCAGCATGTTGTGTGTGTTACTCAATAAAATATGAAATACATTTTCAGCCGCTAACAATGTTTCACCCAGAATAGCCGTGTTACACTGCTTGCCTGTAGTATGCTGATGACACACAATTTTCTCTGGTCAGCTTATTGCTGTAATTATTCCGCGTTTCCTGGACACTTAAGGCTTTTGCAGAGAACCAGCTTAATAAAGAGACATGAAAAATCACAGTTTAGGCAAAAAGTAAAGTTACATGTGGGGAAGTGATGGGGGGGTGGTGGAGGAGTTGGTGGATGAAAATTCTTATGACAGCTGGAAATATTCAAAAGGGACTTAAACTAGTCTGCAGCATTTGCCAGAGTACAGTACAGGAAGAGATGAAGTGGTGAAATGGAAGGAAGCAATGGTTGGAGACAGGGAAATCTCATTGAAACCTATCAAATATTGAAAGGCCAAGATAGAGCCAATGTGGAGAGGATGCTTCCAATAGTGGGGGTCTAGGACTAGCAGGCACAGCCCAAAATACAAGGATGTTTGTTTAGAACAGAGATGCGAATGAATATCTTGAGCCGGAGAGGGGTGAATCTGTGGAATTCATTGCCACAGACGGCTGTGGAGGCCAAGTCATCGGGAGTATTTAAAATGGAGGTTGATTGGTTCTTGATCAGTCAGGGTGACAAAGATTACAGGGAGAAAGCAGGTGAATAGGGTTCAGAAGGAAAATAAATCAGCTATGACTCAATGGCCTAATTCTGTTCCTATCTATTATATGATCTGCTCATGTAAATCCGAGTGGGTTTGAAAAAATAATGTAAATATATTTGTTGAGTTTATAGGTATTGGGGTTGAGAGGGAGCTGAAAGGAAAGGACAGTGGTCAATTAATTTTTACTGGCCACCATGTTTCCTTCCAAGACAAAGTGAAAGGTTTCTGTGAGAACAAACTGAACAAAACTGATACTGTCCAGCGTGTAGCAATAGATGGTCAATTAGTACAGAAAGTGGTGGCACAGCCCAGTCCATCGCAAGCAAAGCCCTCCTCAGCATTCAGCACATTTACAAGGAGCGATGCCCCAAGAAAGCAGTATCCATCATCAAGACCTCCACTATCCATAAGATCATAAGACAATGGAGCATTTGGCCCATTGAGTCTGCTCTGCCTTTGAATCATGGCTGATCTTTTGCTCCCCTCCTTAGCCCCACACTCTGGCCTTCTCCCCATAACCTTCGATGCCATGTCCAATCAATGTCCTATCAAACTCTGCCTTAAATACACACAACAGCTTGGCCTCCAAAGCTGCCTTCGGTTACAAATTCCACAAATTCACCTCCATTTGGCTAAAGAAATTTCTCTGCCTCTCTGTTTTAAATGGATGCCCCTCTATCCTGTGGCTATGCCCTCTTATCCTAGACTCCCCCACCATGAGAAACATCCTTTCCATATCTACTCTGTCTAGACCTTTCAACATCTGAAAGGTTTCAATGAGATCCCCTCTCATCCTAAATTCCAGACGGTATAGGCCCAGAGCCAGCAAACAATTGTCATATGATAACCCTTTTATTCCTGGAATCCTCCTTGTGAACCTCCTGTGAACCCTCTTTAATGCCAGCAACCTTTGCTTAGAAAAGGAGCCAAAACTGTTCACAATACTCAAGGTGAGGCCTCACTAGTGCCTTATAAAGCCTCAGCATCACATCCCTGCTCTTGTATTCTAGACCTCTTGAAATGAGTGCTGACATTGCATTTGCCTTCCTCACCACCGACTCAACCTGCAAGTTAACCTTTAGGTGTTCTGCACAAGGACTCCCAAGTCTCTGTGCACCTCAGATTTTTGGATTTTCTCCCATTTAGAAAATAGGCTGCACATTTGTTTCTACTACCGAAGTGCATGACCATGCATTTTCTAACACTGAACTTCAGTTGCCACTTTCTTGCCCATTCTCCTAATCTGTCTTGTCCTTCTGCAGCCTATCTGTTTCTTCAACACTACCTGCCCCTCCACCAATCTTTGTATCATCTGCAAACTTGACAACAAAGCCAAGTTGACAAATGATCCAAGAACCTGAAGCCCTACCCGTTGCATCAGCTTCTCAGCCACACATTTATCTGCCAAATCATCCTGTTTCTACCCTCACTGGTGTGTGCACAGGCAGCAATCCAGAAATTACTGCACTGGAGGTCGTGCTTCTCAGCTTTCTGCCTAGTTCTCTAAATTCTCTTTTAGGACTTCTTTGTTCCTCCATCCTATGTCATTGGTACCAATCTGTAACAATACATCTGACTGCTCTCCCTCCCCCTTCAAAATGCTGAGGACGTGATCCGAGACATTCCTGACCCTGGCACCTGGGAGGCAAAATACCATCCAGATGTCCTGTTCACATCCACAGAATCTTCTGTCTGTTCCTCTGACTACTGAGTCCCCTATCACTACCGTTCACCTCTCCTCCCTCTTTCCCTTCTGCACCATGGACCCAGTAACCCTGTCTCCATGGCATTTCTCTGGGAGATCATCCCCCACAGCAGTATCCAAAATGGTATATCTGTTATTGAGGGGGAATGTCCACAGGGGTGCTTTGTGCTAACTGCCTATTCACATTTCCATTTCTCCTGGCAATCACCCAGTACTCGCCTCCTGCAACTTAGGGGTGACTACTTCCCTGTAACTCTGATCGATTATCTCCTCACTCTCCCATATAAGCCAAAGGTCATCCAGCTGCGGCTCCAGATCCCTCACACAGTCTTCAAGGAGGTGTAGCTGGATGTAGTTCGTTGGGAGACTCTGGATCTCCCAGGACTTCAATATCCAGCATGAAGAACACACTGCAGCCATTTACTATGCTTGGTACAGTAAGAGGAAAGAAGAAGGGAACCTTAACGGGAACCTTAACCTACCCAGCGCCAACCCTTCTTTCAAGCCAAAGCCTCCTTTGAGCCAAAGCCTGACACGCCTACTCACATCACTTGCCTATTCCCAACAAAGACCGCCCTGCTTATCCCTTCTGTACTTTTAAACATGTGTCGCTGCCTATGAGAAGGGGACAAAGTGAGAAGCTGGAAGGTCACCTCACCTATCTCTTTATGGACCAATTAATAGTGAAAAGATGTTCTAAAATGGCTAATTATTATTTTCTGTGTTGGGAGTAAATGGGTATGATTTTCAGGATTTATGAATATTTTTTCAGCAAAGGATTAGATGTGTAAAAATGTACATTCATACATTTTTAAAAAGAAGCATAGAATATATGATTAAAATGACAGTTTGGATATTCATCAGAAAGTCTACAAATAAAAAGCAAATTTATTAGCCTGTCTTTGCAAAAGATAAACATAGAACATGTATTACACTGGGAGTTCCCTAGCCCCTGAAGCTTAATAAGTTTTCTCTAACATAGATTGCCTCTTGAGAATAAGAATTGAAAGAGATAATTTACAATGCAAGATTTGAGATTGTATATTGTCAATCATCAGTTTTTATTGACATTGCTCATTCTTCTGCTGTTTGTGCAACATGTTCTTTTGTTTGCACGTTAGGTGTTTGATGTTTTCTTTGAATGTGATCCATGGCTTTCTTTGTTTCGTAGCTGTCTATGGGAAGATGAATCTCGGGGTTGCATACTGCATATACTTTGATAATAAATGTACTTTGACTTTGAGTTTCTCAAGTGTAAAGGAGAACAACACGGTTGTTATTCCAGAGCTGATGCAAGCATAAAAAAAGACAATCAGCATAAAGAACACAATTACAACATGATAAATATAAATACAACAAGATTAGCTTATATGCATTTGAGCAATGCCTCAAAAAGGTGGCGTCCATCATTAAGGACCCAGGTCATGCCTTGTTCTCATTGTTATCATCAGGAAGGAGATACAGAAGCCTGAAGGGACATACTCAGTGACACAGGAACAGCTTCCTCCCTTCTGTTATTCAATCTCTGAATGGAAATTGAACCCTTGAACACTACCAGAAAGCCATGAGCCAGTGCTCAGTTGAGGATCAAGTGCAGAGGGTCAACAACTTTAAATTCCTCTGTGTTTTTATCTCAGAGGTCCCGTCCTGGGTCCTGCACTTAAGTGCAATTATGAAAAAAGCATGGCAATGCCTCTTCTTCCTTAGGGGTTTGCGAAGATTTGGCATGATGTCTAAAATGTTGACAAACTTCTATAGATGTGTCGTGGAGAGTACATTGACTGGCTGTATCACAGCCTGTAATGGAAACACCAATGCCTTGAACAGAAAATTCTACAAAAAGTGGTGGATACAGCCCAGTCCATCACAGGTAAAGCCTCAGCACCATTGAGCACATCCACATGAAACCCTGTTGCAGGAAAGTAGCATCCATCGTCCAGGACCCCAACTGCCCACAACATGCTCTCTTCTCGCTGCTGCCATCAGGAAGAAGGAGCCTCGGGACTCACACCACCAGGTTCAGGAACAGTTATTACCCCTCAACCATCAGGCTCCTGAACCAAAAGGGATAACTTCACTTCATCGTCGAAATGTTCCCACAACCTATGGACTCACGTTCAAGGACTCTTCATCTCATGTTATTGATACTTATTGCTTATTTGTTTATTATTATTATTTCTTTCTTTTTGCATTTGCACAGTTTTTATGTCTTTTGCAAACTGGCTAAATGCCCAAGTTGGTGTGGTCTTTTATTGATTCTATTATGGTTATTATTCTATGAATTTATTATGTATGCCCACAAGAAAATTAAACTCAGGACTGTATGGTGACTTAGAAAAGTACAGCACAGAAATAGGCCCTTTGACCCATCTAGTCTATGCAAAAACCATTTAAAATGCCTACTCCCATTGCCTGTACCTGGACCATAGACCTCCATACCCCTACCATCCATGTATCTATCCAAAGGAGCTTTGATATAAGATAGATATAGATAGATACTGAGAATATGAGTTGTAGATTCCTTGAAGGGGAGTCCATAGTTTGTGGAATCAGTTCAGATTTCAGATGAGTGTTAGTTTAGGATCTTGGTGGCTGAATGATAATAACTGTTGTTGAACCTGGTGGTATGGGACCTAAGGCTCTTATATCTGCTCCCAATCTGTAAGCCTATCTGGATGAGATTATCAGAAATAGCTAATGAAATTGCATGAAATTTTCAACCCAGGTAGTAAATGATCAGAGTGAATTTCTTGTGAGAGGCCTTAAAGAGTTGGTATTTCTCCAAGACTACACCCCTAGTAGTTCAATCACAAACAAGAGAAAATCTGCAGATGCTGGAAATCCTGGAGAAACTTTGCAGGCCAGTCTGTTACTTGTAAAAATGCCACCCCTTCCCCCCAATTCCTCTGTCTCTGCTGCATCTGCTCTCAGGATGAGGCTTTTCATTCCAGAACAAAGGAGATGTCCTCCATCTTCAAAGAAAGGAGTTTCCCTTCCTCCAGCATCATCGCTGCCTTCAACCACATCTCTTCCATTTCACGTACTTTTGCTCTCACCCCATCCTCCCGCCACCCTACTAGGGATAGGGTTCCTCATCCTCACCTACCACCCCACCAGCTTCTCAGCCACACATTTATCTGCCAAATCATCCTGTTACTACCCTCACTGGCACATGGCACATGTAGCAATCCAGGAATTACTACCCTGGAGGTCCTGCCTCTCAGATCTGGACAACGAGATGCCATGAGATCTCAGAAGAAACCTGTTATGTGACTTAATGTCAGTAACTATTATTTAAATAAGTTCTTGAATGTGATTAGACATACAGGGTTATGGCTGGTTTCTATGAACTAACTAAAATATAAATCTACAATGTAAGTGTGTTTATTTGTTTGTATGGTGTTGTTTTCTAGATCAGCATGGCAGGCTGCTAATGTTTTAATAAAAACCATGTGGACATCCATTGGAACATGCTTACACCACTTCTAACTTTATTATTTATTTATTTATTGGAATACTCTGTGGAATAGTCCCTTCCAGCCCTTTGATCCACGCTGCCCCGCAATCCCTGGTTTACCTGTAGCCTAATCACAAGACAATTTACAATGCCCTATTAACCTACCAACTGGTATGTAAGTACATAAGAACTTAAGAAATTGGAGCAGGTGTAGGCCATCTGGCCCATCGAGCCTGCCCCGCCATTCAATAAGATCATGGCTGATCTGTCCATAAACTCAACTCCACCAACCTGCCTTTTCCCCATATCCCTTAATTCCCTTACTATGTAAAAACCTTTCTAACTGTTTCTTAAATATACTTAGTGAAGAAGACTCAACTGCTTCCCTGGGCAGAGAATTCCACAGATTCACCTCTCTCTGGGAAAAACAGTTTCTCCTCATCTCCATCCTAAGTTTTCTCCCCTGAATCTTGAGGCAATGTCCCCTAGTTCTAGTCTCACCTACCAATGGAAACAACTTTCCTACTTCTATCTTATGTATCCCTTTCAAAATTTTGAATGCTCCTATAAGATCCCCTCTCATTCTTCTGAACTCCAGTGAGTATAGTACCAGGCGATTCAATCTCTTCTCATATGTTAACCCCTTCATCCTCGGAATCAACCTGATGAACCTCCTCTGCACCACCTCCAAAGCTAATATATCCTTCCTCACGTATGGAGACCAGAACTGTACACAGTACTCCAGGTGCAGCCTCACCAGTACCCTGTATAGTTGCAGCATGACCTCCCTGCTCTTGAATTCAATCCCTCTAGCAATGAAGGCCAATATTCTGTTTGCGTTCTTAATAACCTGTTGTACCTGCAAGCCAATTTTCTGCGATTCATGCACAAGCACTCCCAAGTCCCTCTGCACAACAGCATGCTGCAATCTTTCATCATTTAAATAATAATCTGCTCTTCTATTATTCCTTCCAAAGTGGGTGATCTCGCATTTATCAAAGTTGAATTGCATCTGCCAGACCTTGGCCCACTCACTTGACCTATCTATATCCCTCTGCAGACTCTCCACATCCTCTGTACAATTTGCTTTTCCACTCAGGTTCGCCTTTAGACTGTGGGGGAAAACTGGAGCACCCAGAGCAAACTCACGTGGTTACAGGGAGAACTTACAAACTTCTTAAAGGCAGCAGTGGGACTGAACCCAGGTCATTGGTACCGTAAAACATTGCGCTAACCACCCTGCTACCATGCCACCCTGAAGGTCAACAAAAGGGTGACAGTTCTGATCAGTGGATAGTTTGACACCTGGAGACACGGTGCACCATTTAAAAGCGACGGTCAAAAGATAAGGTTGGAGAAGTGGTGGAATAAGACCATAAGACATAGGAACAGAATTAGGTCACTTGGTCCGTTGAGTCTGCTCTGCCATTCTATAATGATTGATTTATTATCCCCCTGAGGACCATTCTCCTGCTTTCTCTCCCATAACTTTTGATACCCTTACTAATCAAAATATCAGTCATTTTTCAGCACAGAAGGAGGCTGTTCAGCCCTTCAGGTCCATTCTGCTTCTGTGTGGAAACAATCTGTCTACTCCCATTGCTCTGCAAATGGATTTAAGTGCATTCAGACATGCAGATAAAATGGCCAAAATGTTGCATCTCTGACGTTGTAGTTTGACTGGTTTAGTGGTGTCACAACAACAACCTTGCACTCACCATCAGTAAGATCAAGGAATTGATTGTGGACTTCATGAAGGGGAAGTCAGAAGAAGACACACCAGTCCCCATTGAAAGGCTTCATTGGGGGTGGGGAAGTCAGTGGTGGAAAGGGTGAGCAGCTTAAAATTCCTGCTTGTCAACATCTCAGAGAATCTAACTTGGGTCCAACATTTGATGTAATTACAAATAAGGTACACCAACAGCTACTTCATTTGGAGTTTGAGAAGACCTGATACGTATCCAACCAAAGACTCTAGCAAATTTCTACAGATATACTATGGAGAGCATTCTGACTGGTTGCATCAATATCTGGAAAGGAAAGGCCACTGCCCAGGATCAGAAAAGGGTGCAGAAAGTTGTAGACTCAGCCAGATCCATCATGAGCACTAGCCTCCCCACCATAAAGTACATCTTCAAAAGGTAGTACCTCAGGGAAGCTGCATCCATCATGAAGGATCCTCACTCTCCTGCCCTCTTCTCATTTCTACCATCAGAGAGGAGGTATAGGAGGCTGAAGATGCATACTCAACATTTTAAGAACAGCTTCTTCCCCTCCACTGTCTGATTTCTAAACGGCCCTTGAACCCACGAACTCAGTATTTTGCTCTCTTTTAGCACAATTTATTTATTCATATTTTTATATTTCTTAATGTAACCTATAACAATTTTATTTATTTATTATACTGTACTGCTGCCACTGAACAATAAATTTCATGACATATGTCTCTGATAATAAAACCAATTCTAATTCTGATTGTAGCTGTAATATGCTTTTCATATTCCGTTAACATATCAGTCGAAATGTCTGGTGAAATCCACAACATTGCTTAAACCTCCAACTTGTGCATTCAGAGGAAAAATAATAAGAATTTGGAAGAGCTGGCATTTTCAGATATGATACATTCATAAAAATTCATAAAGTAAGAGGTTATATCTAAAGAGAGAAAAAAATAATTATAAACATTTAAAGATACAAAACAGCTCAAATTGCATGTCAGTTTTTTTTTGAAATAACAGACACTATGTGGTTGCAAATAATTCCACTGTGGATTGTCCCAAGCCTGGGTGTGAAAAGAGGAGGGTTGGGTCTGGAGCTAGCAATCCTATCCCATGAAGACTCAGAGTTACAGAAACACTAACAGAAGTTCCAAAGACCTCATCCCTGGGAGAGGAAGGATTTTCAATGGACTACACCTGGAGATATCTTGAAAGACTGGCCCAGGACAGAGGAATCTGGTGAGCTGCTGATGCCTCTGTTGGGAATGGTGAGAGTGGCACAGGTAGAAGAGAAGAAGTGCGGGGGCAGGGGTGGGGGGTTGGCGCAGGTGAGGACACATTTGCCCTGAGATACCAGGAAAGGTCATTTGATTCTAAGCAATTTGGTTACTGATTATTACAGAATGTCTCTCTGGTGATTCCAGCTCCCTCACCTCTTCCTTTCCCTTTTCCCATCATTCCCCTCTCCCTGCCCCCTTCCCACTCTCAGTCCACAAAAGAGACCCATATCAGAATCAGGTTTATCATTACTCACATATGTCATGAAATTTGTTTTTTTCTGCAATGCCAGTGCAGTGCAATACATAAACCCACTATGGTACTGTGCAAAAGTCTTAGGCTTCCTATATAGGGGCCTAGGACTTCTGCAGGGTACTATCAGCATGTGTTGCAAATGGTAAATAATTCTCTTCTGAATGAACTATTTCTCAATCAGAATGGCTGAGTTTATTGACATTACAGTGAGGTGGAATCAATGTTACAAGCCATTACTTGTGGATGATCTTTTACTACTTTTACAAGTCAGATTGAAATGCTGCATTACTGCGTGGTACAGAAACTGCACTGTGGCTGACAGGAAGGCTCCACAAATGGTGGTTGAAACTACCCAGTGCAATACCAGCACAGCCTGCCTGCCATCAAGGATGTATATGTTAAAAGGTGTCTGAAAAAGGCCAGAGCTATCATAAAAGATCCCTCCCACCCTGTTCATAGACTGTTTGTCCCACTCCTATCAGGGAGGAGGCAATGTACAGGAGCAACCATGCCAAGACCACCAGACTCAAAAAGTTATTTTCCACAAGCAGTAAGGCTGGTCAACACCTCCACTCTCTAACCCACCCCTCCCACCACCACTACCGTCAGTCATCTAATGTACAGGCACTTCTGTTCCTTGCATCACTTTATGCACATGATTATTTGAGTGGTGGATCTGTGGAATTCAATGCCACAGACAGCTATGGAGGCCAAGTCATTTGGGTACACTTAAAGGGGAAGATGATAGGTTTTTAATTAGTAAGCGTGTCAAAGGTTACGGGAGAAGACAGGAGAAAAGGGGTTGAGAGGGATAATAAATCAGCCATGATGGTAATTCCATCTCAATGGGCCAAATGGCCTAATTCTGCTCCTATGTTTAGTGATCTTACGGTCACATAATCAGTCTATGTATATAAGCTAATCTTATATATTTAATTACATAATCTTATAAGGCCAGTAGCCTTACACGCTGGTGAGACAGGGTCTAGCATGTGAAGTCAGCTCTGTCCGACTGACTGTGCAGATGAGATTCAAATCGCGATGGCTAGGAAGGTGGTATTACATTGCTCTGTGGAGAGTGATGGGCCTGACAAGGCACAGAAGACATCACTGTAACCACGGAAGACCATGGTTTGTGATGCTTGTTCGTACCACTGGAGCCAGACTTCTGAGGTCGAGAGAGTGCAGCTGCCCCAGTGAAATGGCTTTTCCACTTTAAAAACTCTCCTACACACGTTTCCTGTCATCATTGGACATGATAGACGATTTATATGCATTGTGTTTTTTTGTAGTATCTTTTTTATGCTCATTGTATTTTTTATGCTGCATTGCATCTGGAGTAAAAATCATTTCATTCTCCTTTACAGTTGTGCACTGAAGAATGACAATAAACCATTTTGAATCTTGAAAATGTTAACATTTTATTTGTCAATCTTATCAAAATGTTTTTCCTATCCAATTTCTAAAGGGACTGTAATCACCCAATTATTCAGCATTTAATAAGGAGTCTCTGGTATAGATGTTCCGGTGGCATGATTTTGACACATAAAATAAATTGGTTTGTATCAGCATTAGAGTAACACTGATGAGGGTATCTAGATTATTAAATATTTCCAGTCTTATTCCAATTCCATTACAAAGTTGGTTTATTTAGCAATTAGGAAGATTGCTAACATTTTTGGTATTTAACATGGCTGATAAATTCTCCACAGTAAAAAAAAATACACAGATGAGTTGCACAACATAAACCTAGGCAAAAATTGTAGGTACTGCTGTACATTGTAAATTACTGAAGTAATAGTTGTCTTCCATTAGTGGCATGGTTATGCCTGAAGCATAGATTTAATGTCAAATGGCATTAAGATAACAGTATAAGCAATTTGTGATTTGAGAGCCAAACATTTTTAGTTTAATATATATTGCTATCAGACAGTGTGTTTGAGAGTAAATTGTAGAGAATATTAAAACAATCTGTCTGATGTGTCAACAGGGAAAACACTAATGAGCTGCTTTGTCACAGTGACTGAGTGGAGCTACAAAAAACAGATCGATCAATGTTATGTGGTGTGGAACCTTGTTTATTTGGAGTCACAAATTCAAGATGGTTGGAGGACACTTTTTAACAAACACAACTGAAAATATATTAACACGTAAACATTGTATTTTTATTAAATAGAGTTTATTTTCAAATGCAGTTTGTAAATTTATGAGGCAAGAAAGAATGCTATCAAAATTTTTCAATGAATTTGCTGCTCTTTTTGGTGGGATTTCAGGAGGTTGGGAGGAAAAGCAGAGATCAGAATCAGGTTTATTATCATTGACATGTTATGAAGTTTGTTGTTTTGTGGCGGCAATATAGCACAATACATAAAAATATGGCAAGTTACAATATGAAATGTATAAAATATAAATAGTGAAAAAAGAGTAAAATTGTGAGGTAGTGTTTGTAGGTTCAGTACAGACTGACAATTGTAATTGATTTATTTGTTTATTTATTTATTATTATTGTTATTTTTATTTATTTTTTTCTCTCTGCTAGATTATGTATTGCATTGAACTGCAACAAATTTCACATCACATGCCGGTTATAATAAACCTGATTCTGGTTCTGAGGTTTATGTTTCAAAAATCTGATCACAGCCATAATGGCAAAGTTCTACATAGGTAGCCTGGATATATGATGAAAATCAGTGAATGCATAGAACACAGAACGTCATAGCACTGTACAGGCCCTCCAGTCCACAATGTTGTGCCGACCGTTTAACCTACTCTAAGGTCCTCAGTCCCAACAACACCCTTGTAAATTTCCTCTGTACTTTTTCATTCTTATTGATTCTTTCCTATAGGTAGGTGATCAGAACTACACAGAATATTCCAAATTAGCCCTCACCAATGCCTTATACAACATAATATCCTATATTTCTTGTACCCAATACTCTGATTTATGAAGGCCAATATGCCAAAAACTCTCTTTATGACCCTATCTACCTATGACACCTTTTTCAAGGAATTATGAATCTGTACTCCAGGGTCCCTCTGTTCTATTGCACTCATCAGTGCCTTACCATTTTCTGTGACTTACTGACCCAGGGAGAAGATGAATGTTGATTATTTCTTTTGGAACACCGAGCCAAAGACAGGTAATTTGGGTCCATTGTAAATAAACTTTAAAATATAAATTATTATCAGCTTTAGTCCATTAATATCCACGAAGTCTTGAACTAGTTATTGAGAGAATTAGTTTTCTCCCATATATAAAAAAAACAAATGCAAAGAAGTTGTTCAATAGTTACTATGGCTTGGAAGGTAAAACTGACCAATTGATGCATTTTCCATGGTATCCATAGAGGTACTAAAAGTTTTTGCAATTCACCGATTTCTCTAGCAAGGCATAACGTTTTCAATAACTTTTGCAGTAAAAACAATTGATCATAAAGTAAATAGCATATCAGATTACAGATTTTATGTTAATTGTAGTTGTAAGGGTGCATTAATATATCCATAAAGAAGCAGGGCTTACAATAACTTGCTGGGTCCATACCTGCTTTCAGTTTCATAAAGTACTTTCAGTACAAACTGACATCTGTATGATCATTAGAACAAGTTCTGGGGCATTAAACTCTTGCTAGCCCTATTTTGACAGCAAACCTTGATTTTATGTCTAAATGAGAAATTTGGGAAATCATGAATTGGAATTGTTTGGAGCAAGACTTTAGAACTGGGATGCCAAAACCGAGATATTTTCCATTGTAGGTGTGAATGAGAGAATTACTATTAGGTTTATTATTACTGACATCCCTTCTGTACCTAATAAAGTAGCCACTGAGTGTATGTTCATGGTTTTCTCCTGTTGTAGCCCAACCACTTCAAGGTTTGATGTGTTGTGTATTCCGATATGCTCTTCTACACATCATTGTTATAACATGTGGTTAATTTGAATTACTGTCACTTTCCTGTCAGCTTGAACCAGTCACAGAATTGCTACCGATCTGATGATTTGCGTTTGTTGCGCCATTCTCTGCGAACTCAGACTGTTGTGCATGAAAACCTCAGGAGATCAGCTGTTTCTGAGATATACAAACAACCCCATCTGGCAGCAGCAATCATTCCATGGTCAAAGTCACTCAGATCACATTTCTTCCTTATTCTCATGTTTGGTCTGAATAACAACTGAACCTCTTGACCATGTCTGCGTGCTTTTATGCATTGAGTTGCTGCAATGTGAATGGCTGATTAGATACTTACATTAACAAGTATACAGGTGTACCTAACAAAATGGCCACTGAATATATGTCATGATATTTGTTGTTGTGTGGCAGCAGTATAGTGCGTTACTATTAATAAGTAAGTTGTGCAAAAGAGGAACAAATAAGTTCTGTTCATGAATCATCCGGAAATCTGATGGTGGAGAGAAAGAAGTTGCTCCTATAACATTGATTTACAGCATATTCAGGCTCCTGTCCTTCCTTCCTGATGGTAGTAATGAAAATACAGCATGCCTGGCTGTCCTTCATAATGGATGTCACCTCCTTGGGGGACCACTTTTTCAAGATTTCCTTGATGGTGGGGGGACTTGTGCCTGTGATGGAGCTGGCTAAGTCTACAGCTCTCTGCAGCTTCTTGCCATCCTGTGCATTGGATCCTCCAGGTGGTGGTTCAATGAATTGACTGAAAAAACACACTGCATGACAACAGATGGATGTCTAGAAAAGCTCCGGTGAATTATGAAATGTTCTGGTGTCTGCATAGGGGCCATTGTGAAGGCATTAGCAACTTAGGCTCATTTTGAGTCAAGTATATAGTGACCATGTAATTCTAAGACAGATGAGCAAGAATGGGTAATTCCACTTTTATCCAGGTCTTTTGATTAGATAGCTGTAAGTGTCAACTGTTTATTCCCCTCCATAAATGCTGCCTGACCTGCTGAGTTTCTCCAGCACATTGTGTGTTGCAGAAATGTTCAATATGCCATATCTACATTTGATGTTCTGAGCTTTCTCTAACTCACTAGTATGTGGAACCTGAGTGGCTGCTTAATGAAGGTAATAAGCACCACTTGTACTGTATCTCCACTTTTAAACTTTGCTCATCATTCTTCAAATAGAATCTATTAGTTGTCAAATGCCTTTACAACAAAGGTGATATTACAGATGGCAAATCAAATTAATAATCATGAAAAATAATGTGGAACAAAATAATGAAGATTAAACTCCTCAGTTCCATAATCCAGGCAAAGAACTACATTCAAAAGGAGAAATGATTATTGACATTGTGATACAAGACTGTAGACACATTAAATATGAACATTTCACTAACAATATAAGATGATGCAATTTACACTTATAGATGAACTAGATAAGTAATTGCAACAAAAATTAAATAGCTCATATCTTAAACAAGGTTTATAAAATCAATTAAACAACACATTTTGTGTACCGCAGTTCTCGAGGAGACATTGGACTTCATAGAGGAAGAAAGAGTTTTAAAAAATGAGCAGGGGTGGTCGGCACAATTTTGTATGTCACAGTTCCCGAGGGGACATTGGATTGCATAGGGGGTAGTTTAGAAGAAGTAAATTGTGACAATCGGCACAGTTTACACACCACAGTTCCCAAAAAGACATTAAATTGTGTAGAGGAAGAGAGTTTAAAAGGAACGAGTGGGCAGTTAGCACAATTTTGCACATCACAGTTCCCAAGGAGACATTGGGTTGTGCATACTTAGCAAGGTCCAATAAAACAAAGTTAGGTTTAAGCAGCACAGCCTATGTTTGAGAGGGCCAGTATTAAGAAGTTGAGGCTTTGACTCATCAAGGCTTCAGTCAGGAGAGGCATTGGCTACAGGTAGATTTTCTTTCTTATTGCACAGATAGAACAGTGGAGATGCCAGTCAAGATAGTCAAATATGGGAAGGCAGGCAGACCTTCACTGTCTCTGATAACTACACATGCAGAAAATGCATCCAGCTGCAGTTTCTAACAGACCATCTTAAGGAGTTGGAGCTTGCAGGTTCTCCCTGTGACATCATGGATTTCCTCTAGGTTCTTAGGTTTCCTCCCACATCACAAAGATGAAAGTGCTGGTAGATAATTGGCCCAGTCCATCACAGGCAAAGCCCTCCCCCAACAGTGACAAAATTTACAAGGAGCACTGCCATAAGAAAGCAATATCCACTATCAAGGACCCCAAAAATCACTACTCGCTACTACCATTGGGCAGAAGGTACAGGAGCCTTGGGTCACACACCACCAGGTTCAAGACCAGTTATAATCCTTCACACATCAGGGTCCTGAACCAGCGTAGATAACACACGTCAATGCTGAGCTGACTCTACTATTCTGTTCCTGGGCATTGATGTTTCCATACCAGGCTGTGATACAACCAGTCAGGATACGCTCCACTGTGCATCTATAGAAGTTTGTCAAAGTTTTAGATGACATACCAAACTTGTGCAAACTTCTAAGAAAGTAGAGGTGCTGCTATGCCTTCTATGTAAAAGCACTTACTTGCTATTCCCAGTGACAGGAATGTGTGGTAATGACCCAAGTGCAGAGGGAGAGACACTGAAATGGATGAACACTTCACTGACTTTTATTAAGAATTGTGCAGAATTAAAGGAAAAAAAGAATCAGAAATGCTCGGCCAAAAGGGCTGCTAACTAAAACTCGCAAACTGAAAGCTAATGCCGAGTCAGTAACCTAGCACTAAATAAATAATTCCTTTACAGCATCAAACTAAGTATAGTCTTAGTTCCTGGAAAAGGGACAAAAGTAAGTAGGCAGCATTGGCATTGTTGTGCTTTTTGTCAAGACTCGACAGGAAACAAGAAAGAGTTAGGTACCACCATGATTAAACACTGATCAGCTGGAATGTGCATATTCATGAGCATGAATGAGAGACGTCTAGTCTTGTCGTGGGCTGGAACCCAAGAGCTTTCCCCCAGACTATACCCCTCCCAATCCATGAGATACTGAACCCTGCCCCATATCCAGCAAGATGCCAGGAGGCACAGCACATAATAGACTAGGAACTCATCCACCAAGCAAGTGGGGAGGAAGTCACTGGCTTAAGCCGGGAATCATGGAACACTGGGTGAATCTTTATTGATGATGGTAGGCACAATCTATGTGATTTTGTTGACAGTCTTCTCCACTACAAATGGTACTACATAGTGTGTGTCCAACTTGTGCCATTCAACTTTCAAAGGAAGCTTTCTAAACACCGGCTAGACTTTCGCTCCTGGCTTCAGAGGACTTACCTGTTGGTAGACCCGATCAGCCTGCTTGGCATATTGTTTCTGAGAATGCAGTAGGGAAGACCAAATCCTGGACGTGTTCCTGGTGAGAGCAGGAATAGATAAGAATGCTGTCCAAATACACGAAAGCAAGCTGATTCAACATGTCCCAGAGCACATTGTTGGCCAGGGCAGTGGTGTTAGCAAGACCATACAGGTACTCCTAGTGGCCAGTGGAGAATGCTGTCTTCTACTCATCCCCTTCTTAGATACAAACCTGCTTGTAGGCATTGTGCAGATTCACCTTGGAAAATATAATTGTTCCTTGAAGATGTTCAAATACAGAGGCAAGAAAATGAAGGGGGTAGTGGCTCTTCATTGCATGTTGTTGAGGTGCAAATATCAATGCAAGGATAGAGTCTGCCATCCTTTTTGCTCACAAAATAGCCCACTCCTGCTGGCAAGGTTGATGGACTGATAAATCCTAAGGCCAATGCCTCCTTGATGTACTCTTCTGTGGCCATAGTTTCAGGAGACGAGGGAAAAGATCCAGCTCCAGGGAGGACTAGTACTGGGTAAGAGGTCAATGTTGCAATCTATGGCCGGTGAGGAGGCAGGAAAAGGCCTTATTCATACTGAAGACCTCAAGAAGGTCAACATATTCAGCAGAATACCAGACAGGTCCACACTAGCAGTTGACACAGGAGGGGATATGCTGACAGGGGCTTGAGCTTGACCCAACTCATAGACATGCATGCTAGTCTCCACTCTCGGAGCGCCTTTAGGGACCAATCAACTCGTGGGTTGTGTGGAGATAGCCTAAGAAAGCCAAGCACCAGTGACACAAGGGAATCAACAATCCGGAAGGAGGGCTATTCCCTACGGTTATATTCTCGCACAAGTTGAAGGGCGTTCTGAGGAAAGGCAAATTTTGCCAGTAGCCTGAGGCTGCGCATCCAGAGTCTTGACAGTGGTATTTTCTCTCAATTGCGGAGTTGGAACTTTCCATCTTTGAGCCAGAGGCATATCCATGAGGGTTCTGGATGCCCCGAAGTCAATGAATGCCTAAAGCCTATGGGTCTGAGAAACCCCCTCCCCCCACGACAAGGAAGCTGTGAGCATTACACATTCAGGGGAAGATGACTGCAGGAGAATTGACCTGTCGCAATTTCCCCTCCTGCTGACTGGTATCCTCTTTTACAGGAATGCTTGGGATACGATGCCCAGAAGTGTCCTTGATTGTCACGATACAGGCAGGAATCAGTTCTCCTGCGCCGATCTCATGTCTCTTGAAATGTGCCCCACTTGCACAGACTCCTCAGTGGACTGTGTACTGGGTAAAGTGGAAGGGGGTGAAGACAGATGGTGATCTAAGGAGTAGGAAGCTCAGGGCAATCTTCTGTGCCACTTAGTTGCCCGGTTGTCAATTCAAATGGCCAGATTAATCAAGTCATCCAAGCAGTCCTGATCATCATGCACTGAGATCTCATGTTGAACCCCTGTGCTCAGCCCACAACGGAAGACAGTAACGAGGGATCTCTCAATCCACTCCAGCTCAGCCGCAAGCATGCGATACTTTACTGCACAGTCCCTCACTGTACCTTTCCCCTGGGGCAGGTCCAGGAGTCCGTGGGTAGCCTCCTGTGAGTTCTGGGAGATCAAAATCTCTCTTGAACTTTACGACAAATTGCTGGAATGACTAGACTGCTGAGGAACCTTGTTCCCATAGAGCATTGAACAGGTTGAGTGGGGGTCTGCCTAAGAGATTCACCATGTAAGCCAGTTTATGTGCATCATCACTGAACTGACCTGGCTGGGCTTGGAAAGTCAGTTCACACTGGGTAATAAAGTCCTGCAGCCGTTGGGGTCACCAGAATATTTGCCTGGTGGAGGAATCCTCGGTTCAGTTCTGGTCACGGGAATCGGGCATTAGTGGCTGAACCTGATGAGACTTTTAAGAAGGAGAATGTGGGAGAGGGACTGACCTGGCTGAAGGCTACTGAACTACGACAGCAAGAATGGGAATGGTTGCCACCTGATTCTGGCTGTCGGTAGTAAGCTGCTGAACCGTGGTCATGAGAGCAATAATCACTGCCTCCTGATTCTGGCTGTCTGTGGTGAGTTGCTGAACTGTTGCTACGAATGCCGACACTGGTTCTTTCTGCCTGGACTGGGCTTGCTGCTCTGAAAGTAGTTGTTGCACTGCGCGAGACAGTTCTGCCAACCCAGACTCTACTGATTTTAGCTTCTCCTCCTCAAACTTTGGTTTGGACTGAGCTTGTCATTCTGCGAGCTGCTGTTGCACTGTGTGAGACACCTCTGTCAACGCAGCCTCCGCTGACTTCTCTGCTATCTGATCAATGAATTTCTGCTGAGTCCACTTTTCTGATCGAGTTTTCCTGACAGGAATGTGTGGTGATACTCCAAATGTAGAGGGAATAACACTGAAGTGGATGAACAGTTCACTGACTTTTACTAAGAATTATGCACAATTAAAGATAAAGCAATGAACACTAAGCCAACAGGGCTATTAACTAAAACTCCCAAACTGAAAGTGCGACACTGTTGCTCAGAAGCAGTAACTGAACACTAAATAAAAGCCACTCCTTTACCTGCAAGGGTGTGCAGACTCTGCAGCAGAGTCCGTGTTTTTAACAGATAGATCCTCTGAAATGATGACAGCAAGAATTTAAAGTTACTGATCCTCTCCATCTCCGATCCCCTGGTGAAGATTGGCTCATAGGCCTCTGGTTCCTCCTCCTGTAGTCAATAACAGCTCTTTGATTTTGCTAACATTGAATGAGAGGTTGTTGTTGTGGCACCATTCAACCAGATTCTTAATCTTTCTCCTATATGCTGATTCGTCACCACTTTTAATTTGACCAACAATGGTGATATTGTCCGCAAACTTGAATATGACAACGGAGCTGTGTTTAGCCTCATAGGTAGAATCAGAATTATTATCACTGGCATGTGACGTGAAATTTGTTAACTTAGCAGCAGCAGTTCAATCCAACACAAATCTAGCAGAGAAAAAAAAATCAATTATGTATATTGAATGGTTTTATGAAATGTGCAAAAACAGAAATACTGCATGTTAAAAAAAGTGAGGTAGTGTCCAAAGATTCAATGTCCATTTAGGAATCCGATGGCAGAGGAGAAGAAGCTGTTCCTGAATCGCTGAGTGTGGGCCTTCAGGCTTCTGTACCTCCTACCTGATGGTAACAGTGAGAAAAGGGCAGGCCCTGGGAGTATAAAGCGAGTAGATCAGGGATAAGCACACAGCCTTGTGGTGCACTTGCACTCCAGGAGATCATGGAGATATTGTTGCCAATCCAAACTGACTGGGGTCTGCAAGTGAGGAAATCAAGGATCCAATTGCACAAGGAGATATCAAGGCCTAGGTCTTGGAGCTTAGTTTTGATGGGATGATAGTTTTGAATACTGAGCTGTAATCAACGAAGAGCATCCTGATACCTGCATCTTCAGTCCCAGTTGAGTGATTCAAGTTTGGTCTGGAATTGCCAATTCGCGTGTGAGGTGGCTTTCCGAAGATTGTTCTTTCCTTGGCCGCCAGACCTGAATGGCACTGATCTAACCCTCAGCAGATTGTGGATTTCTTGGTTCATCCAGGACTTCTGGTTGGGAAAGACTGAATGATTTTGTGGGGACGCACTCATTCATGAGTTTCTTTATAAGGTCCGTGACAAACATGGCAATATTTATTCAATCATCTGATGAATCTTTGAACATGGCGCAGTCCAGTGACACGAAGCACTCCTGTAGCCACTTCTTTGCCTCCTGTGATCATCGCTTTTACATCCTTACCTCTGTTGCCTTGGTTTTTAGCCTTTGCTTGTATGCAGGAAGGAGGAGGACAACCAGGTGATATTTCCCAAAATGGGGTCTAGGGATGGAATGCTAGGCATACCTTATGTTAATATCAAAGTATCAAATGCTTTGGGACTCCTGGTGCTACAGGTGATATGTTGATAATTGGATAGCTATTACTTCAGACTAGCTTGATTGAAGTCCCGTCAATGATGAAGCAGATGCATATGCAGTAAATTTTAAATTCTTAGCACTTAGTTCTCGGATATTCTTCCAACTGTAGCGCTGCCGGGTGCCGGGAGCCCCCGCGCTCGGACCGCGGCGGGTGCCGGGATCGGTCGCGCTCGGACGGCGGCGGGTGCCGGGATCCGTCGCGCTCCGACCGCGGCGGGTGCCGGGATTCGTCGCGCTCGGACCGCGGCGGGTGCCGGGATTCGTCGCGCTCGGACCGCGGCGGAGGCCGGGATTCGTCGCGCTCGGACCGCGGCGGAGACCGGGAGCCCCCGCGCTCGGACCGCGGCGGGTGCCGGGATTCCTCGCGCTCGGACCGCGGCGGAGACCGGGATCGGTCGCGCTCCGACAGCGGCGGGTGCCGGGATTCCTCGCGCTCGGACCGCGGCGGGTGCCGGGATTCCTCGCGCTCCGACCGCGGCGGGTGCCGGGAGCCCTCGTGCTCCGATTGAGGCAGGAACGGGGCGGGGTGGTGTCCGAGAGCTCGCGCGACGTTAAACCAACGGACCGACTCCGTTGGTGGGAGGAGGTTGAGGGAAAGGGAAGCCGCTTCAACCACATCCCAGGCCCGAGAGCAGCCTGGCGCTCGGGAAGGTAGGGGCACGGCACCTTCCCACGGTCACACCTTCCACATGTCCCTCCCCACCGATCTCCAACCTGGCTCATAATTGCCAGCATAATTGCTACACCTGTCTCTACTCCTCCTCTCTTACCACCATTCAGGGCCCCAAAGAGTCCTTCCAGGTGAGGCAACACTTCACTTGTGAGTCTGTTGGGGTCATCTAATGCATCTGGTGCTCCCGGTGCGGCCTCCTCAACATCCGCGAGACCCAATGCAGATTGGGGGACCACTTTGTCGAGCACCTCCACTCCGTCCGCCACAACAGACAGGATCTCCCAGTTGCCACCCACTTCAACTCTGCTTTGCATTCCCATTCGGATATGCCCACACATGGCTTCCTCTACTGCCATGATAAGGCCAAACAAAGGTTGAAGGAGCAACACTTCATATACCGTCTGGGTAGTCTCCAGCCCCTTGGCATGAACATCGAATTCTCCAACTTCCGGTAATTCCCTCCCTCTCCCTTCCACCATCCCACTTTCACTCTGCCTCCTCTTCTAGCTGCCTATCACCTCTCTCACGATTCTGCCTTCTTCTACTACCCATAGTGCTTTCCCCTTTCATTCCTTCTTCACCTTTCCGCCCTATCCCCTCCCTCACCCCTTGATCTTTCCTCTGATTGGTTTTCCACCCTCCCCCCACCTTCTTTATAGGGCCCCTGCCCCCTCCCTCTTCAGTCCTGATGAAGGGTCTCGGCCCAAAACGTTGACTGCTCGTTTCCACGGTTGCTGCCCGACCTGCTGAGTTCCTCCAGCTTGTTGTATGTGTTACCTTCCCAGGGGAGAGGCTAGGCCTCCTGCCGCCCGGCAGGTGGGAGGATTCTTCAACCTGCAGACAGTGGCAAACCCTTCCCACAGCGATGAAACCTGCTGCTCCTAGCCAAGGCCAAGGTTCTCACACTTGTCAATCAGATTCGGGTATACATTATCAATGACATACACCGTGAAATTGCTTGTTTTGTTGCAGCAGTACATAGAACATTGATCTTTAGTGTAGGCCTTTCATCCCACGATGTTGTTCTGACCTTTTAATACACTCTAAATTCAATCTCACTTCCCTCTACATAGCCCTTAATTTTCTTCTGTCATCGATGTGCCTATCAAAGAGTCTCATAAATAACCATAATGTACCACCACTCCTGGCAGAGCGTTCCACTCACCCACCACTTTGTTTAAAAACCCTACCTCTGACACCCTGCACCCTCACCTCCATGTTTTCCTTCAGTCACCTTAAAAATTTCCCCCATCATATTTGCCATTTCCTCCCCGGGGAAAAAAGTCTCTGGCTAGTTGTTCAATCTACGTTTCATATCATCTTGTATACCTGTAGAAACATAGAAAATAGGTGCAGGAGTAGGCCATTTGGCCCTTCGAGCCTGCACTGCCATTCAGTATGATCATGGCTGATCATCCAACTCAGAACCCTGTACCTGCTTTCTCTCCATACCCCTGATCCCTTTAGCCACAAGGGCCATATCTAACTTCTTCTTAAATATAGCCAATGAACCGGCCTCAACTGTTTCCTGTGGCAGAGAATTCCACAGATTCACCACTCTGTGTGAAGAAGTTTTTCCTCATCTCGGTCCTAAAAGGCTTCCCCTTTATCGTTAAACTGTGACCCCTCGTTCTGGATTTCCCCAACATCGGAAACAATCTTCCTGCATCTAGCCTGTCCAATCCCTTTAGAATTTTATACGTTTCAATAAGATCCCCCCTCAATCTTCTAAATTCCAGCGAGTATAAGCCTAGTCGATCCAGTCTTTCTTCATATGAAAGTCCTGCCATCCCAGGAATCAATCCGCTGAACCTTCTTTGTACTCCCTCTATGGCAAGAATGTCTTTCCTCAGATTAGGGGACCAAAACTGCACACAGTACTCTAGGTGCGGTCTCACCAAGGCCTTGTACAACTGCAGTAGAACTTCCCTGCTCCTGTACTCAAATCCTTTTGCTATGAATGCCAACATACCATTTGCCTTTTTCACTGCCTGCTGTACCTGCATGCCCACCTTCAATGACTGGTGTACAATGACACCCAGGTCTCATTGCACCTCCCCGTTTCCTAATCGGCCACCGTTCAGATAATAATCTGTTTTCTTGTTCTTGCAACCAAAGTGGATAACCTCACATTTATCCACATTAAATGGCATCTGCCATGAATTTGTCCACTCACCTAACCTATCCAAGTCACCCTGTATCCTCTTAACATCCTCCTCACAGCTAACACCGCCGCCCAGCTTCGTGTCATCCGCAAACTTGGAGATTCTGCATTTAATTCCCTCGTCTAAATCATTAATATATATTGTAAACAACTGGGGTCCCAGCACTGAGCCTTGTGGTACCCCACTAGTCACTGCCTGCCATTCTGAAAAGGTCCCATTTACTCCCACTCTTTGCTTCCTGTCTGCCAACCAATTCTCTATCCACATCAATACCATACGCCCAATACCGTGTGCTTTAAGTTTGCACACTAATCTCCTGTGTGGGACCTTGTCAAAAGCCTTTTGAAAATCTAAATATACCACGTCCACTGGCTCTCCCCATCCACTCTACTAGTTACATCTTCAAAAAATTCTGTAAGATTCGTCAGACATGATTTTCCTTTCACAAATCCATGCTGACTTTGTCTGATGATTTCACCTCTTTCCAAATGTGCTGTTATCACATCTTTGATAACCGACTCTAGCATTTTCCCCACCACCGATGTCAGACTAACCGGTCTACAATTCCCCGGTTTTTCTCTCCCTCCTTTTTTAAAAAGTGGGGTTACATTAGCCACCCTCCAATCCTCAGGAACTAATCCAGAATCTAAGCAGTTTTGAAAAATTACCACTAATGCATCCACTATTTCTTGGGCTACTTCCTTAAGCACTCTGGGATGCAGACCATCTGGCCCTGGGGATTTATCTGCCTTTAATCCCTTCAATTTACCTAACACCACTTCCCTACTAACATGTATTTCCCTCAGTTCCTCCATCTCACTAGACTCTCGCATTAGGTATCAAGACTCTCCATACCAGGCAGTGATGCAACCTGTCAGGATGCTCTCCACTGTACATTTGTGATTTGTTGTCATTTCTTGTGTTTTTGGCGTTCAATGTTTTCTTTGAACGGGTTCCATGGTGTTTCCTTGTTCGGTGGCTGTCTGCAGGAAGATGAATCTCAGGGTTTTAAACTGCATCACACACAAAATGCTGGTGTAACACAGCAGGCCAGGCAGCATCTATAGGGAGAAGCGCTGTCGACATTTCGGGCTGAGACCTTTCGTCAGGACTAACTGAAAGGAAAGATACTAAGAGATTTGAAAGTAGTGGGGGGAAGGGGAAATGCGAAAATGATAGGAGAAGACCGGAGGGAGTGGGATGAAGCTAAGAGCTGGAAAGGTGATTGGTGAAAGTGATACAGAGCTGGAGAAGGGAAAGGATCATGGGACGGGAGGCATCGCGAGAAAGAAAGGAGGAGGGGGGAGCACCAGAGGGAGATGGAGAACAAGCAGAGTGATGAGAGAAAAAAACAAACAACTAAATATGTCAGGGATGGGGTAAGAAGGGGAGGAGGGGCATTAACGGAAATTAGAGAAGTCAATGTTTATGCCATCAGGTTGGAGGCTACCCAGCCGGTATATAAGGTGTTGTTCCTTCAACCTGAGTGTGGCTTCATCTTGACAGTAGAGGAGGCCATGGATAGACATATCAGAATGGGAATGGGATGTGGAATTAAAATGTGTGGCCACTGGGAGATCCTGCTTTCTCTGGTGGACCGAGCATAGGTGTTCAGCGAAATGGTCTCCCAGTCTGCGTTGGGTCTCATCAATATATAAAAGGCCACACCGGGAGCACCAGACGCAGTATACCACACCAGCCAACTCACAGGTGAATCTGGGCATTAAGGGCCAGGTTGTTACCGGCACACCACGCGGCCAAGTGCTGGACCTCGTCCCTGTAGGCTATCTCATCATCCCCTCTGATCAGGCCAACCACTGTGGTGTCATTTGCGAATTTGATTATGCAGTTAGAACCGTGTACAGGAACACATGAAATATAGACACTAGTGTGCCTAATTATAAGTTACAAAATAAATAATTCTAAAGAAGAGTGGTGAGGTAGTGTTCATGGGTTTATGGTCCATTCATAAATATGATGGCAGAGTGAAAGAAGCAGTTGCTAAAACATTGAGAATGAGTCTTCAGGCTCTTTTAACTCATTTCTGTTGGTAATAATAAGAAGACATATCCCAGATGCTGAGTGTCATTAAAGATGGACGTTGCCTTCCTAAGTCATCATCTCTTGAAGATGTCCTTGATGGTGAGGAGGGTTGTGTCCTTGATGGAACTGTCTTTGTCTACAACTCTCTGCAGCTTCTTGTGATCCTATGAATTGGAACCTCCATAACAGGCCATGTTGCGACCAGTCAGAATGCTCTTCATAATACACCTATAGAAATTTGCTAGAGTCTTTGGTGTCATGCCAAATCTGTTGGCAGAGGGGAAAAAGCTGTTCCTGAAATGTTGAGTGTGGGTCGTCGGGCCCTGTACTTCCTTCCCAATGGTAGCAATGAGAAGGGATCATGCCCCAGATGGTGAGGTTGTTGTACTTGAACACCTTGTTACCATAAAAAGTGTGAATGGGGGGGGGTGGAATATCAAAAGTTCTGCCAACTGTTCTGTGTTCACACCTGTGCAAACATTAGCATTTTGCTCTATTACCACTGTAACATGTACAGTGTAGAATACAAAAGTTGGGATGTAATGTTGCAACTTCACAAAATACCAGTTAGACTGTACTTGGAGTATTGTGTGCATTTCAGGTTACAACATCATAGGAAGGAAAGAGTAGAAAGGTTGGGCTTATATTCTTTGTAGCCTATGAGATTCGAAGGATGACCTGATGGAGGCATATAAAATTATAAGAGACATATATAGGGTAGATAATTGGAATCTTTTCCCATGGTAGGGGTATCAAAAGCAAGAGGGCACATGTGTAAGGTGAAAGGAAGGAGTTTTTAAAGAGGAAAAAGGATCTCATATTTTCCTGGTATATATCGCAAATAAACTCTTCTCAGGCTTCCAGCCGGATACAGGTATCAATTATAACCGATGTTTTGATGCCAAACTGTGCATCTTCTCAGTGATGATGCCTGGGCATGTCTAGTCTGGTGGTATTTATACCCCCCGTCATCCATCCCTCCTGATTGGTTAGTCCTCATCCAATCGGGTTTCTGCTGTCCCACCTTGTTTACAATCAAATTTCAGCACTTAAAATGAGGCCCTTGTCTTTGTTAAAATTCTTTTCTTATAGTTTTACTTCAATGGCTTCCTTCTACCTGTCGCCCTGACTGCAAAGGATGGATCTGGCCCCACTCCCACACAACGCCCCAGTCAGCTGGTCATTGCCGCCATACCTGTCCTTCTTAGAAAAGTTCTTCCAGGTCAACGCCTTTGAACACAAGGCTATTAGACAGTGGTCAGCACGTAATGTCCTGCAGGCGCTGCAGGAGAAGGATGTGATGGACTCAGTGGGGTGGTTCCCTGAGCAGACTGTCCAGTACATCTGGCAAAATGCCTCATCGCCAGACCTCACAAACAGGCACCAAGACCTCACCTGGCTGGCGGTGAGAGGGGCCCTCCATGTCAGATCCTTCCTGTATGCCCGGAACGTCGTCTCCACACCCTGCTGCCTACGGGAGGACTGCAATGAGGCAAAGTCAGTGACTCAACTCCTTGCACACTGTGGGTTCACGAAAAAGGTGTGGAGAAGGATGGAAGGGGTGATGTCAAGATTCATGCCCAGCTGCTGCGTAACTGAGGACTTCCTGATTTACGGGCTGTTCCCGGGGACGCACACGGAGACAAACATCCAGTTCTGCTGGCAGATCATCAACTCGGTGAAGGACGCTCTTTGGTCAGCCCGAAACTTGGTGGTCTGCCAGCACATGGAGATGTCCGTGGCTGAGTGCTGCGGCTGGCACATTCTCGCCTGCAGGAATACGTGCTGAGGGATGCACCCAAGCTTGGTGCAGCCACCGCGAAGACCCGTTGGGGAAGGACCACAGTTTAAGGTTCATCACCTGCGGGAGTGGGAGGGGTCAGGTGGGGAGGAGAATACCCCTCATCAGCGGTGTGGATAGATGAGTCAACATGGCACCCCAGGAGTGGCTGGAAATGTATAGACTGTAAAGGAACTTCGGGAAAGGAATGAAAGTCAATACCTGGATGTTTATCATTAATAATTTTATTTTATTGTAAATAGGTCTTTAATCCTTGTCTAAAGTTTGAGGGTCAATGAATGTTTTATTGTAAACATCTTTAATTTGAATAGGAACAGAGAGTCAACACATAATTTATTGTAAATAACTTTATTGTATAGGGACTCAGATTTAACAAATGTTTTTTCTATGTAAATAACTATTTTGTAAAATTTCTGAATAAAGTATTTTTGAAAAAAAACAGTTTTGTGGTGTTGAAGTCAATCCTATAGCCATTGCGAATTCAATGTTATGCTACCACTGATTTCTCCAGGTAACCCATTTGGATTATACCTTCTGTGCTCCTTGATGTGGGTTTCCATCGTGTATCCTGTCTGCCAATATACGCTGCTCCACATTCACAGGATGTCTGTGATTTGAGCTTCCTTATGTGTTTGTGGACAGTATTAATCTGGTATTCAGGCTCCTGGTGGTCCTTCCAGAATCCATGAAAATATAGGGGTGACAGGCGGTAGTGACAGGTTACTCCTCATTAGGTTTCCTGGTTTTTTCCGTCGGCCTTTTTAAGGCCTTTTTAAGATTGATTTTCTTCATCTTGTAGCTATTCTGTAGGAATGTCATGCATAATCTTACTTTTTCATGGAGATTCTCTGGGTCCGAAATAGTTTTTCTTGGTTAATTAAAGTAGAAAGAACTGTTCTACATTCAGCTTACTTACGTTCTTGTAAGGAAGTTCAAATCACACTTATGCGGATTAGAGGTGACCTGGGACTCAGGACAGGGGTGTTTACGGGATTCCCTGTGAATGCAGAGCAGCGTATATCGACATGGTGGAAACTCACATCAAGGAGCACAAGAGGTGTAGCCATTTGGGCTACCCAGAGAAATCAGCTGTAGCAGAATATTGCATTCCCAATGACCATTGATTTCAATGGCACAAGACTACTGTACTGAGCCAATGGCTTTTAGGACTGCCTGGTGAAGAAAGCCATTGAAATAAAACTAGAGAAAAAGAAGTTTAACAAAGACGGAGGTCTCCCTCTAAGTAAGAACTGGAATTCAATTGTAAACAAGGTGGGACAGCGGAAACCTGATTGGATGAGGACTAACAGATCAGGAGGGACAGCCGATGAGGGTATAAATACTATTGGACCAGACATGCCTGGGTATCAACCCTGATGAAGATGGCAGAATTTGTCATCGAAATGTCAGTTGAAGTCAATACCTGTACCCAGCTAGAAGCCTGAGAAGAGTTTATTAGTTTTAAAGAGGATTTGAGGGGAGATATTTTCATAGATTGAAGTCTGGAACTTGCTGCCAGAGAAGATGGTTGAATCAAATGCATTTCATATCAACACACATAAAATGCTGCAGGAATTCAGCAGGTCAGGTAGCATCTATAGAGGGGAATAAATAGTCCCCTCAGCCGGAAATGTTGATCATTTACTCTGTTCCATAGATGCTGGTTTTCCATCATCTGCAGAATCTCTTGTGTTTACATCTCATATCAAGCATACTCAGAATAATAAATTCACAGGTCAGACTTTTCAGAATGTAGGCTTTATTTACAGTCTGCTAGAAAACTAACCATATTGGTGAATAGATTAAGATATCCAATACAGCAGTCTCAATATAATCCAGCAATTTTCTCTAACACAGATTAATTGGCTTTTTGAAGAAGTACCTCAAAACAGATAGATAGATAGATAGATACTTTATTCATCCCCATGGGGAAATTCAACATTTTTTCCAATGTCCCATACACTTGTTGTAGCAAAAACTCATTACATACAATACTTAACTCAGTAATAATATGATATGCATCTAAATCACTAACTCAAAAAGCATTAATAATAGCTTTAAAAAAGTTCTTAAGTCCTGGCAGTTGAATTGTAAAGCCTAATGGCATTGGGGAGTATTGACCTCTTCATCCTGTCTGAGGAGCATTGCATCGACAGTAACCTGTCGCTGAAACTGCTTCTCTGTCTCTGGATGGTGCTATGTAGAGGATGTTCAGGGTTTTCCATAATTGACCGTAGCCTACTCAGCGCCCTTCGCTCAGCTACCGATGTTAAACTCTCCAGTACTTTGCCCACGACAGAGCCCGCCTTCCTTATCAGCTTATTAAGACGTGAGGCGTCCTTCTTCTTAATGCTTCCTCCCCAACACGCCACCACAAAGAAGAGGGCGCTCTCAACAACTGACCTATAGAACATCTTCAGCATCTCACTGCAGACATTGAATGACGCCAACCTTCTAAGGAAGTACAGTCGACTCTGTGCCTTCCTGCACAAGGCATCTGTGTTGGCAGTCCAGTCTAGCTTCTCGTCCAACTGTACTCCCAGATACTTGTAGGTCTTAACCTGCTCCACACTTGCATGAGTAATGAAAATACTTCTCCAAGCAAAGCTTCATCAGAAACAATCAATCACTTGCTGAAATTATGGTTTTGGTTAGAATGCATACAGACTGAGATAGCCATTTCTGCAGTTCCTGTGGTCATTCTACAATCATACTGGTTCAGCATGAATAGAGATAGAACACAGAACAGTACAGCCTCTCTAATCCAGGCAGCATCCTGATACACCTTTTTTGCACCCTCTCCAAAGCTTCAACATCCTTCCTGTAATGAGGCGACCAGAACTGAATGTAATAATGAGACATGTAATCCACATTGATTTTCTATTGTGTTTCATTAGTGTTTGAATGTTCTATTTCTCTCCCTGTCAACTGTAAATCCGAGCTACACTGTTAATCCCTTATGCCTATTTATCCCTAAGAAGAACCGGATCACATATACACATTTTTAGTCAGGTTATTTCCACTTCCATTAGATTGCCAGGTGCCACTCAATCTCAAAGTTCAAAATACATGTATTATCAAATTACTTATATGTCATTATGTACAACCCTGAGATTTGTTTTCATAGTAAATCCAGGAAACACAATAGAACCAATGAAATACTTCACCTAATAGGTCTATCAAACAACCAATATGTAAAGGACAACAAAACTGTGCAAATATGAAAGAGATCAATAATAAATAAATAATCCATAAGTAGAGAACATGGGATGAAGTGTCCTTGAAAGTGAGTTCAAAGGTTGTGGGAACAGTTAACTGAATGAAGTTGAGTGAAGTTTTCCCCTCTGGTTCAAGAGCCTGATGACTGAGGGCTAATAACTGTTTCTGAACTTGGTGGTGTGGGTGCTAAGGCTCTTGTACCTTCTTCCTGATGGCAGCAATTAGAGGTGAGCATGGCCTTGGTGGTGCATGTCCCTGATGACGAATGCTGTTCTCCTGCAACAGCCCTCCATGTACAGTAGATGTGCTCAATGTTGGGAAAGGCTTTGCCTGTGATGGACTGAGCCATATCCACTACTTTTTGTAGGATTTTCCATTCAAGGGCATTGGTGTTTTCATACAACTTTCATTAACTGCTTTCATGATGCAAGCAGTTAATACACTCTTAGATGTTCATGCCAAATCTTCATTTCCTCCATGTTTTCCTTTTACCAATGCTTCCCTTGCTGTACCTTTCATAATCCAAATTTCCACTATGTCCTAATTTAATCCAAGTCTCGTTGGTCTGCATTGGATTCCAGTAAATTACACTTAAATGCTAACATTTTCTTTTTCATTTTCAAATCCTTGTCCTCATGCATCACAGTCTGAAAAATTGTTTCCAGTCCTACAAGTGATGAGATATCACCACTTGTTCAATTTGTCTTCATGAAAATTATTAATTAAATTATTTTACTTCTGGTGACCGTGCCTTTAGCTGCCAAGGACCCTCTGAAATTCTTTTGCCTCCACTTCTTTTTCTCCATTAAGTTGCTACTCAATACCTACCTTGTGAGAAAGCATTTGGTCATTTGCCTAAAATCTTTGAGTAATACATTTTCAAATTTGATTTGATAACCTGAGAAGCAACTTGTGTGAGGAGACCAAATGTAAGTTTGGTTTTGATGCAAAGTTAGGTGGAAATCTGAGTAACAGTGATGATGCAAAGACATTTCAAAGGGATAGACTTTAAAGGGCAACAAGATACAGATGAAGCATAATGTAGAAGAATGAATTCTATTTCAGTAGAAAAAAATCCCAAGTATTTTTAAATGATGAGAGATTGAGAAATGCTTTCATTCAAAGGACATTGATATCCTTGTACATAAGTCACTGCAAGGTAACTTACAAGTGCAGCAAGTAAATACAAAGGAAAAATGGTTTGTTACCCTTTTGAAGGATGACTTGAGTACAGAAGTGGATTCATAGGATTTCTGTGATATCACACTTGGAGTTTTGTACAATTGTAATCTTCTTACCAAGCAAAGAATATACTTTCTGTTAGAGGGAGTGTGGCGAAGACTGACCAGCTAGGAGATCAAAGGTTGTGGAAATTAAGTGGGAAAATGGATCAGCAATAATATTGAAAAGTGGCTTGTAGTGCTAACTTAGCTGCTTCTTTTGTTTCATATCTTCACAGACTCTGGAGTTAGTATTTTTTTTTGATTGATTACAATGCCTTTGAGCTTTGAGATGTTAAGAAAATCCTCCGTCACGCTTACTCCTAGTACCTAAGAATACTTTGGGCAATGGCTGAAATACAGTCTCTAGTTCCTATTTCAGCTTTTCTACATCTTCTACTTAATCATTTTATCTTAATTTTGTTTTGAAACTGTTGGAGCCTGTGACTTACAGTCTGTAGATTGATCAAGTGAGCTAGCGCTCTGCTGTCCCTGAGAATACCCCAAGAGAGAAATGCAAGCACAAACTATCATGAAGAGAAGCTCAGGATGATCAACTACATTTCTTGCCAATTAAGGTGTTGAGGTAGATTGAAACATTGAGACAAATGCAGAGGAGAGTGAGCAGTTCTCAGAGGCTACTGGTTCCAATTGCTTTCCTCAGAGAGTCCGCTGGTTCAACTTGCTGCCCTCAGAGAGGCTGCTGGTTTGTGTCACTGCCCTTGGGTCCCGATGCTCTCGGAGATGTTATCGAAATTCTGAGATTTATGGATTGGACTGTAATTCAAACTAATGGTAGTTCATATTGGCCTCTTTAGTTATATGTTTATTTCACTTGCTCACCTATTTTTTCTTGTTACAAATTGGCAGGCTGGGGTTTTAGGTGATCTTTTAGTTTTTGTGCAAGGGAGAGGTTGGGGGTGTTTGGGGTTTGTGAGATTTTGTTCTTTTTCTTTTTGTGCAGGGGGAGGAAGATGGATGTCTTTCAGCTACTTATATAGATAGATAGATAGATACTTTATTCATCCCCATGGGGAAATTCAACATTTTTTCCAATGTCCCATACACTTGTTGTAGCAAAAACTCATTACATACAATACTTAACTCAGTAATAATATGATATGCATCTAAATCACTAACTCAAAAAGCATTAATAATAGCTTTAAAAAAAGTTCTTAAGTCCTGGCAGTTGAATTGTAAAGCCTAATGGCATTGGGGAGTATTGACCTCTTCATCCTGTCTGAGGAGCATTGCATCGACAGTAACCTGTCGCTGAAACTGCTTCTCTGTCTCTGGATGGTGCTATGTAGAGGATGTTCAGGGTTTTCCATAATTGACCGTAGCCTACTCAGCGCCCTTCGCTCAGCTACCGATGTTAAACTCTCCAGTACTTTGCCCACGACAGAGCCCGCCTTCCTTATCAGCTTATTAAGACGTGAGGCGTCCTTCTTCTTAATGCTTCCTCCCCAACACGCCACCACAAAGAAGAGGGCGCTCTCAACAACTGACCTATAGAACATCTTCAGCATCTCACTGCAGACATTGAATGACGCCAACCTTCTAAGGAAGTACAGTCGACTCTGTGCCTTCCTGCACAAGGCATCTGTGTTGGCAGTCCAGTCTAGCTTCTGTATGTGCTTTCTGTATGTGGTAAACTATGTATACCTGTCTGGACACACCCCTCTGCTGACTGCTCCTGTGGCTCCTCCCACAGGCCCCTGTATAAAGGCGATTGGAGGCACTGCTCCCCCCTCAGTCTCCAAGATGCTGTGCTCCATTTTGCTGCTAATAAAAGCCTATCGTTCGCCTCCTGTCTCCGAGAGTTATTGATGGTGCATCATTGTAATATGGTTATCTTGGAGAAGAGACTCATTTCAGATTTGTATTCTGCATACAGAGCTTGATAATAAAATGAACCTTTGAACATTTTAACTGTTAAAATTTTTATTGACTGTTCAGTTTTCACAAGTCAATAAGAACATAAATAGGAGCAGGAGTCGGCCATCTTGCCCCACTGACCTTGCTCCAGTATTCATGAAGATCATGGCTGATCTGGCTGTGGACTCAACCCCACCTATCCGCCTTTTCTCCATAATTCGTAGTTCCGCTGCTATACCAAACTCTGTCTAACTGCGTCTTAAATATGTTGAATGAGCTAGCCTCTTCGGCATCCTTGGCAGAGAGAATTACACAGATTCACTTCTGTCTGGCAAAAGCAGTTTCTCCTCATCTCCATCCTAAGTCTACTCCCCTGAATCTTGAGTCTATGTCCCCTAGTTCTAGTCTCAACTACCAGTGAAAACAACTTTCCTGACACTGTCTTATCTTTCAGTTTCATACTCAGCCTTATAATATTGCCATATTTTTTGATGCTGAGATTATAAGGGTGTAGTTATATTTTATATTGATACAGAAAATGTTTTTGTTTTCTGCTGATAGCTAGGGTTGCATTTCAGATATTGGTCAGTGGTTATTCTTTGTTTGAAATGGGTTATAGTAAAAGCTTATGATCCACTCCTTGCAAATGCCACCCTAATTAACATCTAAATGATTGAACAAATGTTTGTCATGATATGCTCCTAGTAGGCTGGGCAAGTACTTTAGCCCCACATGGCCAGCTGAAAGGGGAACTTAATGACTACAATGCACATTCTCAATGAAGCTGAAATGGTATTATTGACTGCCTAATTGGATTAAATTCACCATCCCCAATTAATGATCTGAATTGATGTTTCGACATCTATAGCTTAAGCAGTTCATATATGTTGACGCATTTCACACAGTAGTTTTCAGTTGTGATTTTACATTTCTGAAGTGTGCTGTTATGTATTTTGCATATGTTGCATTGGTAGGTAAAGTAAAACTACACTTATGAATGCCATTTTGTTTATGGTCTATTTTTCACTGCTCAGCTGCAAGAATGTTCATTTATTAGTCTTTTTTTCTAAATTAGCACATCTGGTTAGAAAGTCACTGAGATCAGGCTTTATCTGGGGTATTCCAGATACACTCAGACATGATAATAATAATAAAAATAGACATGGTACATCAACCTGGAAGTTGGGATTAATTAACTGCATACTGTATAAATTATTGGTATTTTGTTTAGAATGGAAATACATTATTTGTAGATATTTGCACAATACGTTCGATATCAGTAATACTCACTTTATATTCTGCTTCTGATTCATTCATAACTTTTAATTTTGATGCAATATATTTGCAAAAGTTTTCCTCAATCTTTGATCAAGCTTTACATTTGTTTGGTGAATAAACAAGTTGGATTACTCCAGTGAGGGAATTTGCCCAAAAAGACATAAAAAAATACTGTAGTTTTTTTCTAGATAAATCATGCTCTAAATAAATTGCTGGAGATATTTATTATTTTCTTTTCATTTTTAATTTTAAGGTTTTCCGGAGCTTCGAATGATAAGTAGTAAATCAAAATAATGGATCTTTTTGATAAAGGATTGTATGCAGACAAGGTGTGGATTCAGTGTGAATATGAAGATTGCTTGAAATGGAGGCTTTTGACAAAGGAAGATGCTGCATGTGTGGATTTAAGTTTGCCCTGGTACTGTGACATGAATAGTGATTCTAGCTTTAATTGCTGTTCTGTGCTTGAAGAGAGTTTCCCCAAGAAATCTGTATTCCACCAACGTGGATTGAAACTTGTCTACTCACAACTTCCTGTGGGAAGTCTGGTTTTAACAAAAATGCCTGGATGGCCCAGGTGAGACACACCTCTGGAGTCAGGAGGTATTTTTCAAATTGCATACTTTTATTCACAATTATACAGTGCTTCATGGTATATGCATAGTATTGAATGTTTCCTTTTAAAAGTCTGTCAACAATGTCAAAGCAGCAAATCCTGAAGCTGACTATATGGTTATTTCACAAGTTATTTCATGGAAAATGGTTTGGGAAAGTTATGTGAAATTTGTAAAATAACATTTATCAAATTGTTGCTTTATTAACATTGGGAGTAGATTTTAAAGAGCTGTAGTTCTGATATATAAAAACAATATTTCTATAAAAGCTGTAGGTACAATTTACAGATTTGTTGATAAGATGTGAATTGTTAAGTTCTATGTAGATTTATAAATGACTTAAAATGATATTGAGTTATAAATTCAGCTTGAGCCTTGTCAAGTGATGCATTGGCACCAATGATGGTGTAAATAAATTTAAAGTTTAGTTTATGGGTGGGTTGAGTTGTTCACCGATCTTCAGAATCAGAATCAGGTTTAGTATCGCTGGCATATGTTGTGAAATTTATTAACTTTGCAGCAGCTGTACAATGCAATACACAATAATATAGGAATAACACTGTGAATTACACTAAGTATAAGTATGTATATTAAATAGTTAAAATAAGTAGAGAGTTAGTGTTAATGATTTAAATGTCTATTGAGAAATCAGATAGCAGAGGGAAAGAAGCTGTTCTTGAGACAACACGAGGAAATCTGCGGATGCTGGAAATTCAAACAACACACACAAAATGCTGGTGGAACATGGCAGGCCAGGCAGCATCTATAAGGAGAAGCACTGTCGATGTTTTGGGCCGAGACCCTTTGTCAGGACTAACTGAAAGGAAAGATAGTAAGAGATTTGAAAGTAGTGGGGGGAGGGGGAAATGCGAAATGATAGGAGAAGACCGGAGGGGGTGGGATGAAGCTAAGAGCTGGAAAGGTGATTGGTGAAAGGGATACAGAGCTGGAGAAGGGAAAGGATCATGAGATGGGAGGCCTCTGGAGAAAGAAAGGGGGCGGGGGGGGGGGAGCACCAGAGGGAGATGGAGAACAGGCAGAGTGATGGGCAGAGAGAGAGAGAAAAAAAACAAACAACTAAATATTGTCAGGGATGGGGTAAGAAGGGGAGGAGGGGCATTAACGGAAGTTAGAGAAGTCAATGTTCATGCCATCAGGTTGGAGGCTACCCAGCCGGTATATAAGATGTTGTTCCTCCAACCTGAGTGTGGCTTCATCTTGACAGTAGAGGAGGCCATGGATAGACATATCAGAATGGGAATGGGACATGGAATTAAAATGTGTGGCCACTGGGAGATCCTGCTTTCTCTTGCGGACTGAGCGTAAGTGTTCAGCGAAACGGTCCCCCAGTCTGCATTGGGTTTCACCAATATATAAAAGGCCACACTGGGAGCACCGGACGCAGTATACCACACCAGCCGATTCACAGGTGAAGTGTCGCCTCACCTGGAAGGACTGTCTGGGGCCCGACGCAGACTGGGAGTCCGTTTTGCTGAACACCTACGCTGGGTCCACCAGAGAAAGTAGGATCTCCCAGTGGCCACACCTTTTAATGTCAACAGTGCTTCTCCTTATAGATGCTGCCTGGCCTGCTGTGTTCCACCAGCAATTTGTGTGTGCTGTTCTTGAGACACTGAGTATGTGACTTCAGGCTTCTGTACCTCCTTCCTAATGGTTAACAGTGAGAAGAGAGCATGTCCTGGGTGGTGCAGCTCCTTAATAATTGGATGCCGCCTTTTTAAGGTACCGCTCCTAGAAGCTGTCTTTGAAAATACCAAAGATGAAGCTGGCTAATTTTATCACTCGCTACAGCTTACTTCAATCCTGTGCAGTAACCCTCCCTTATCAGACGGTGATGCTGCCGGTCATAATGCTCTTCATGATACATCTGTAGAAACTTTTAAGTGTTTTAGGTGATATTTCAAATCTCCTCAAACTCCAAATGAAATATACCCGCTGTCTTGCTTTCTTTTTAGTTGCATTGATATGTTGGGACCAGGTTAAGAGATGTTAACACCCAGGACCTTAAAACTGCTCACTCTCTCCGCTTCTGCTCTCTCTATAAGGATCGGTGTGTGTTCCCTCGTCTTACTCTTTCTGAAGTCCACATTCAGCTCCTTGGTCTTACTGATGTTGATTGCGAAGTTGTTGTTGGACAACACTTAACTAGCTGGTATGTCTCACTCCTGTAGGCCCTCTCATCACCATCTGAGATTCTGCCAACAATCGTATCATCAGCAAATTTATAGATGGTATTTGAGCATTTAAGTAAATTGGAAAACAACTCAACCCAACCATCAATCAGCCAAGCTACTCATTTTGTGAATTATTTCTAGTTTAGTTAAATGGATATGAGGTTTAGACCAGTGATGTATTTTGGAAAGATAAGGCCATGGAGAAATTTGTAAAGAGGAGAATATTAAAATTGAGGCACTTGTTAATGTGGAGCCAAATGTTGATATACAGCAGAGATAGTGGCAGAATCAAATTTTGTTACAAGGGTGGAAATAGGTGTTCATAAGTGTTGGCACAGACATGTGAACCAGAAGTTATCTTGAACATTGACAACAAAGTTGAAAAGAGGCTGGTTCCAATTCTCTGTTTGCTGGGGATAGAAGGGAGTATGACAGAGTAGTTGGCCAGGCTTGTCTACTGGATCAAAGACAATGGCTTTTTCATTATTTAATTGGAGGATATTTCTAAATTTCCAGCACTTGAGGGCAGGCAAGCCGTATGACTATTTCGAAGGAGTGCAAGAACAACAGGGGTGATAATAGATCTTTACAACAAAGCAGGTCGTATTAGATTTAGTAATGACTAATTAACACTATTCGTTTAACAAATAGTTCACAAATATTTATTTAATCTATGATTGAATTCAACTTTATATTTGAAAGGAGAAAATGTGACAGTTACTAAGATTAGATAAGACTAACATAATCAGACTGGACAAATTTATAATGGATAAAATGACAAGAGTTCAGTGAGGGAGAGGCAAAAGAGGTCCTCATGTACATTAAAATCAGCTTACCCCATAAAGGAGCTGTTCAGAGTTGCAAAAGGCATGATTATACTTTTTAAAAACTGGCACTGGATTGTTGTGGGCAGTTTTGATGTAGGATCTTCAACCTGAAAAGTTAACTTTGTTTCCATAGGTGTTACATGATGTTCAAGTGTTTATGATATCTGTCATCTGTTGTTCTTTTATTTGCAAAGTAAATTTAGTTTGGAGTTGAAGCTTGCTGCATTTGAATTTCTCAGCTATTTTGTTAGGAAAGAAAAGTTGGTTAAAATTATGTGCAGTATATTTCAAGGATTTTTAGACTATTTTCTTGACATTTTTAGCAGATTTTTTCCCATTGCAAGCAATTCATACTTAATGTGGTTACCCACAAGAAAATGAATTTCAGGGTTGTATATGTGACATATTTTTTGATAATAAATTTACTTTGATCTTTGAACTTATATAAGATCAAGCTTACTTCACAGGTTGGTTAGAGTAAGGATGGCAACAGGTGTGTATGCAAAATAGGTTTTTAATGAAGAGTTTAAAGGTCCAAATTCTACCTCAATTTTAAAAATAAATTTGAGGAAAAAATGAGTTATAGACAATAGACAGCAGGTGCAGGAGTAGGCCATTCGGCCCTTCTAGCCAGCACCGCTATTCACTGTGATCATGGCTGATCATACACAATCAGTACCCCGTTCCTGCCCTCCCCCCCCATATCCCTTGACCCCGCTATCTATAAGAGCTCTATCATTCTGCTATTTCATTTACTGAACAAGTTAATTACTTAAATAGTGCAAGGATAAGACAGAGTGAGGCAAAGCAGGTTCAGTGTTGCCTACTCTTAGATGAAATTTTAGGTCTCCTGATAAGAAACAAAATTTATTTTGAATTAAATATATATTCAGATGAATATGCTTGCAAAATTGAACTTTATTCATTATTCTTATTGGCTACATAGCATCAGAAACAATGGACTTAGTTTTGTAGTGATCATGCAATATGCAATATTTTGCATATATGATCATGCAATATATGCAATATATTTGCACATATTTGCAATATATGATCATGCAATATTTTCTTGTAAAGATTTGGACTCAAGAGTAATTTGCATCCTTTTCCAAAATATTATTGTTTCAATTTGGCACATCAAACTGAAAATAGTTGGAGAGAGACATTGTTACAAGGCAGGAACCATTTGAAAAGAACAGGTCTTAAAATTGGGAGTGAATCATAATTTGAAGTAGCAAATGACGAAGAGAGAGACATCGTTGCAAGGCAGGAGCCATTTGAAAAGAACAAGTCTTGTTGGGAGTGAGTCCATAAGACATAGGAGCAGAATAGGCCAATTGGCCCATTGAGTCTACTCTGCCATTCCCTCACCACTAATTTATTATTTCTCTCAAACCCATTCTCCTGCCTGCTTTCCATAACCTTTGATGCCCTGTTTAATCTGAAACTGATCAACCTCTGCCTTCAATATACCCAAAGAACTGGACTGCACAGCTGTGTGTCACAATGAATTCTTCTGATTCACAACCCTCTGGCTTAAGAAACTTTACCTCATCTCTGTTCTAAATGGATGTTCCTCAATTCTGAGGTTGTGCCCTCTGGTCCTAGATTCCTCCACTATAGAAAACATTCTCTTCACATCCACTCTACCTATGTCTTACAATATTTGATAGGTTTCATTGAAATCCCCTCTCAATGAGTTTCCCCAATCTTCCTGTCCTTCTGCAGATACACTGCTTCCTTAACACTACCTGCCCCTCCACCTATCTTTATATCATTTGCCAACCTGACAGCAAAGTTATCAATTCCATCGTCCAAATTATTGACATATAACATGAGAAGAAACGGTCTCAACACCAACCCTTGCAGCACACCACTAGTCACTGGCATTCAGAAAAAGCTCTCTTTATTCCCACTCTTTTGCCTCCTGCCAGTCAACCAATCTTCTATCCATGCTAGTACCCTTCCTGTAATACCACAGACTCTTATCTTATGAAACAACCTCATGTGTAGCACCTTGTCAAAGGACTTCTGAAAACAAAATAAGCAAATTCCACTGATTCTCCATTGTCTATCCTGCCTGTTATTTCTTCAAAGAATTCAAACAGATTTGTCAGGCAAGATTTCCCCTTTAGAAAACCATGCTGACTTTGGCCTATTTTGTCATGTGCCTCCAAGAACCCTGAAACCTCATCCTTAATAATAGACTCCTACATCTTCTCAACTACTGATGTCAGGCTAACTGGCCTATAATTTCCTTTCTTCTGCCTACCTCCATTCTTATAGAGTAAAATGATATTAGTAACTTTTCAGTCTACAGGCAGGAATTTCGCAGGAGAATGGGATTGAGAAGAATAATAAACTAACCATGATGGAATGGCAGAGCAGATTCAATGGGCCAAATGCATTAATTCTGATCCTATGTCTTATGGTCTTGTGTTTACAAAATGAGGAATAATGTTCTTCTAAAGAGGAGAAAGACCTCATTACAGCATGATATGCAGGCTGGGGTCATGAAAGCGGTAGGATAGTGTGAGATTCTCCTTTTCAGATGATGCCCTGTTTATATATGGAGGAAAAAAATGTCATGAAAAAAGAGATGAACAGTATAATAGTAAGTAGCTTAACTTTACTTGGTCATTTAAAATGTTTATTAAGTAAATGTAAAGATTGTCAGAGGAACAAACGTTGCCTCCCAGATGCCAGGGTCAGGGACGTTTCGGATCATGTCCACAACATTTTGGAGGGGGAGAGGTTGTAGAGAAAGCATGCAGTCAGACTGTCAGGAAGGGCAGGCAGATGATAGGACAAATTTGCAGTCAGCAGGGATGTATCAGTGCATTAGGGATGCAGAATCAAAAAGGGTAGCAAGTACGGTAGTCAAACTATTATATCTTAATGCACAGAGTAGAAGAAATAAGGTGGATGATCTTGTTACACATACAGATCATTAGGTATAATATTGTTGCCATCACTGAATCATGGCAAAATGGTTCTGGAGGACTGGAAAATTGCAAATGTCACTCCATTCTTTAAGAAAGGAGGGAGGCAGAAGAAAGGAAATTATAGACCATTTAGGAATAACTCAATGGTTGGGAAAATGTTGGAGTCAATTGTTAAAGATGAAGTTATGGAGTATTTGGTGAAACAGGACAAGATAGGAGAAAGTCAGCACAGTTTTCTTAAGGGAAAATCTCGCCTGACCAACCTTTTCGAATTCTTTGAGGAGATTACAAGTAGGATGGGTAAAGGGGATGTTGTGGATGTTGTATATTTGGATGTTCAGAAGGCCTTTGACAAGGTGCCACACATGAGGCTGCTTACCAAGTTAAGAGCCCATGGTATTACAGGAAAGGTATTAACATGGTTAGAGCCTTGGCTGATTGGTAGGAGGCAGCAAGTGGGAATAAAAGGATCCTTTTCTGGTTGGCTGCCAGTGACTAGTGGTGTTCCACAGGAGTCAGTGTTGAGGCTGCTTCTTTTTATGCTGTATGACAATGATTTAGATGATAGAATAGATGGGTTTGTTGCCAAGCTTGCAGATGATGCAAAGGTTGATGAAAGGGCAAGTGGTGTTGAGGAAACAGGAAGGCTGCAGAAGTATTTAGACAGATTAGGAGAATGGGCAAGAAAGTGGCAAATGAAATACAATGTTGGAAAATGCATGGTCATGCTCTTTGGTATGATGTTCAGATTATTTTCTAAAAGAGGAGAAAATCCAAAAATTTGAGATGCAAAGGGACTTGGGAGTCCTTGTGCAGAACACTCTAAAGGTTCACTTGCAGGCTGAGTCAGTGGTGAGGAAGGCAACTGCAACGTTAGCATTCGTTTCAAGAGATCTAGAATATAAGAGCAGGGATGTGATGCTGAGACTTTATAAGGCACTGGTGAGGCCTCACTTTGAGAATTGTGAAGAGTTTTGGCCTCCTCATCTAAGAAAGGATGTGCTGGCATTGGAGAGGATTTAGCAGAGGTTCACAAAGATGATTCCAGGAATGAAAGGGTTATCATATGAGAAACGTTTGATGGCTCTGGGCCTGTATTTGCTGGAATTTAAAAGGACGAGAGGGGATCCCACTGAAACTTTTCAAATGTTGATTGACCTAGACAGAGCAGATGTGGAAAGGATTTTTTTCCTATGGTGGGGGATTGTAGGACAAGAGGGCACAGCTTCAGGATAGAGGGGCATTCATTTAAAACAGAGATGAGGAGAAATTTCTTTAGCCATAGGGTGGTGAATTTGTGGAATTTATTACCACAGGCAGCTGTGGAGGCCAGGTTTTTGGGTGTATTTAAGGCAGAGGTTGATAGGTTCTTGACTGACCACAGCATCAAAGTTTACGGGGTGAAGGCCGGGGTGTGGGGGCTGAAGAAGGGATAAAAGGATCAGCCATGATTGAATGGTGGAGCTGACTCAATGGGCCATATGGCCTAATTCTACTTCTATGTGCTATGGTCTTATTTGTATTGTTATTATTTACCACCAAGACGAGTTATATTGGATTTTTATGATTAACAGGAATTTATGCCTCAATGGGTGTTTTTATTTACATGATTATAAACTTATGTTATTGACCATTAAACCATTATTGAATGTATTTCTGTGAATATAGTTGATCTTCAGGCTTTTTTCCCCCTAAACCACAGCACTGTTTAGTTCTACTTGTGTAATTTCATGTTGTTAAATAATTAACTTTACTTCATCAGATGGCCTTCCATCCTCTGTCCTGATGGATTGAGTGGAGAATATGTAATATATGACGAAGATGGTTATGTGGAACAATATCATACAGAATTCTTGGGGAAGCCACATACCAGGTCTTGGATTTCAGTGGGACAAGTTGAGCCTTATTACACAAGAGGCAAATTGGTAAGCAGATGTCTGAATTAAATTTAAATTGTAGAAGCCTCAAAGATTTACTTTGTTTGGACAGTTGTCTTACTAAATTTCAATATCAGTTATATTGTGTGCTAATTTTGGCATCCACGACTTACACAGATTAAAATTTTGGAGTTAGCATCTTTCAAAGTTGTATTGTTCAAATTGAATAGAGTGGATGTTGGAAATCCAAAACAAAACAAAAAATGTTGGACGTACTCAAGATGCCAAGCAGCATCTTTGGAACTCTAGCTAAGTGTTTACTTCTTTACTTCTGCTCTGTTACTTTATATCAAATATCAGAAGAGATTTCAGAGATGCCATTTGAAAAACATGTAAAGTTCATACAATAACTCACCATTTTATTGGAATTAATTTTGAAATTAAAATATATATTTTAATGTCAAGTTACAATTTTTATTTTCATTTGCTATTTTGTATAAAGATTCAAGGCTCATTGAGTTATTTATTCATCCATTTATTTATTTACTGATTGATTGATTGAGATACAACGTGGCCCTTTGAGCCGTCCTGCCTGCAACCCCCGGTTTCACCCTAGCCCAATCATGGACAATTCACAATAACCAATTAACCTGCTAACTGGTATGCCTTTGGAACATTGGAGGAAACCAGAGCGTCTGGAGGAAACCCATGCACTCCACAGGGAGGATATATAAACTCCTTACAGATGATGTTGGAATTAAACTCCCACGCCCCAAGTTGTAATAACATTGCACTAACCACTAAGTTATGTTGCATTTGGTAAATACCAATTGGATAGAAGAGAAAAATGTTAAATCTTTAGTAATACATAGTTAACGGCAATATTAGTCTGGACAAACAAATCTTTCTGTGTTCATCTGTATGAATATGAAAATGCCACATCAAAAAGGGAAAGTCAGTAAGGAAACAGGTATCCCTGGTGCCTGGGAATGTCGACGTGCACTTATTGCCAACCAAAGAATTGTATTACTCTTGATGATCCATTGTTCATATTCCTTATGCACCTTTGAAAGGAAAGGTGCGAAGAATATTTTCCAAAACAATTTAATGATTATAAAAAAGGAACAATCCCTCCTACTCCTGATCAAATGTTAGGTAATTTATCAGCTTTATATATGGAGACCTGTAGGACCTGTAGGAAGATGCTATTGCAGTAGTCACCTGTTGGATGATTTGTGCCCATATCCTCATACCCCCATGTGTTTGCATGTCAGGTGCACAGAAGGCATAGAAAGACCATCATGTACTTCATGGTCCACACAAGTCCTCAAATTTCTTCCACAAAATTTGATCTAGAACCAGGAATCACTGTCTTAAATTCAGGGCTGTCCATTCAAGATTGCAATAAAAGAAATTTCTGCATGTAGCATATGATAAAGATTTGGAATTCTCTATGCCAAAGGGTTGTGGAGTTGTTGCTGGAATACTCAAAGTATGGATCAATAATTTTTTAGATATTAAGAGAATGAAATATATCCATATGATTGCTTGAAGAGGCACAAGAGGCAGGGTAAACTACTTGCGCTTCTAGCCTTTATGACCATATGTTTAAACATAGTCCACAGACAAAATTTATACAATAAAATATATTGGATCTTTTTGTTTTGGTTCCCCTGCCTATCATGTTATTGTACTCCCACTAAAATTTACTTTATCAATTCTCTTTTAAGTTTCTTTTTTCTTTTCAGAAAAACATTTGCATTTTTTCTCGTTTTTTGGAGACGTTATTCAGGACTTGGCAGTAATCAGTTCTAATAATGATATCTCTTATATATCTTAACTGTTGCTTTTGAAACTGCTGTTCAACAGTCTTTCACCTTAACCATCTTGCTTGTATTTAGATGAGTCTAGCAGTTATTTTCTGAATCTTTGTGAAGCACCTGTGACTTCTTTGTTAAAAGAAAATCCAGAATCTTGTCAAAATTGTTGCAAGAAAACTTCTATTATTATACATTCTTTATATCTGCAGGCAGAACACTTTAAAAGATCCACACAGTGGTATAAAAGTGCATTGGAGGAAGCAAGAATGTTGTTAGAACTTACGACTCAAGAAAGACTAAAAATGTGCAAGCTAAGCAATGATGGTATATTGCAATTTTATTAATGATTAACATTAAGAATCTGGTACAGGCTAAATTATTTAGTATTGTCCAGCGAAGCTTTCATATATCATAGTCCTGGGAGGTAACTGATAATGATGCCCTTAGACTTCTTTTTGACATCTTGTCCTGTCGTGACAACAGTGCCACATTCTTTCTCAGCAACTCTTTCAGCTGAGCTACAACCTACATAAAGAAAGCACCCTTGCAACTTAAGGAATAAATGGATATGAACTGCTTGCTGAGAACTGATTGGTTACACCCCTACATACAAACAGAATTTTTAAAACTATACCGTTCTTGCTTCCAATATTCATAAGATACAAATCCTGAAATTTATTTAAATAAAGGTAAAATGCAGAAGGAAATAAACTGAGATTAATACCATAATTAACAATTCATTGATGTTGGCAATGCTAGATCAGATTGTTTAACCCACTATTTTAGTGTAAGCTCTTTGCTAAAATATTCAGAAAGTAACAAAAATAGTCATCCTCCACTTTCCCATGCTTTGTATTCACTTTTGTATTGAATATGTTTCCCCACTTCTGCCTTAATTTTTTAAAGTGTTTTTTAATGCATTTCTACAACACTACAACAAAAAAACCCCAAGACCAAAATAAGAGATTAATACAGTGCAAGATAACCACACAATGATAACACTTCTGCCTTAAAAGAGCAAATGAACTTAGATCAGTTATTCCCAGTGATGGAGCATTCCATATTCAAAGTTCACAGCATTTCACACATTTGAGGGTAAAGATTCACGTTACTTTTTGAAGATTTCCAGGAAAAAGTCTTCCAAAATGATTATGTTTAAAAATTAAGGTGGTTTATAAAAATTCTGATGCAGGATTTTGACCTGAAAAGCTGGCAGTTTCTTATCCCCAACAGATGTTGTTCAACCTGCTTAGTTTTATCTATTTCTGATATGGGGAAAAATGTCCTGCCCCACGTAATTTTCCGCATCTCAGTCATGGCCCCTATTAACCTCCTCTGCTCTACTGAGAAAAGACCTAGCTTCTCCAGTCTCTCCTCATAACCAAATTGCTTGAACTCCTGAAATCTCGCAAGAGCTATCACATCCTTCTTAAATCTTTATGACCAGAACTGCATATAATACTCCAGTAGAGATCTGACTAAGTTTTATAAAGTTGTAGCAAAACCTTTCTACTAATTGTATTTAATGCCTTGACTATTGAAAGGCAGTATCCTATATTCCTTACTAACCATGTAATCTACTTGTAATGCTGCTTTCAACGATATATGGACTCGTACGCTAAGGTTTCTGCATTCCTCAGTAGTCTCTAATATATTACCAATATATGCCTGAGCCTCATTAGTGATTCCAAAATACAACACCTCACATTTGTATGCAAGATTCCATATGACTTGGAATTTTCCTTCCTAATATGCACATATGGAAGAACCGTCTGAATTTTATAGATCAGTAATTAGAATTGGGATGATCTTAACTCTGGGATGGAGATGGCAAAGTTTGAACAGTTTGCTACTCCTTGTGTAAATTGACTTTATTTCAGCATGGAGTTTGGATCTGAGGTATAGGATTGAGATAAGGGGTTAGTGCAATGAAAGCCAAGATTGTCCCTGGTCAACACAAGGATTGGGTCTGTGATGGACTAAAGGCTTGCATTTTATTGTGTCAAAGGCGTTCTTCGGTGCTGTCGAGACTACCTACAGTACAGACACCCAAAGATCTGAAACTCAGAAAAGGAAGAGACATTATGAAGTACAAGAGCCAGCCATGACTTTTTGAAGATCTCCATAGCTCTGTCTTTAACATATGCTGTATGTCCTTGATTCTATCTTACCTATGCAGTTTAATCTCAGTGCTATGGCAGAAGTCTGATGTGCAGGCCTCATCTTGCTCGTCATAACCTTATCTTCTTCAGAGATTCTAGGAGGGCATGCCAGAGAATCATGACCAAATGGTAATACCACAGAACACCCTTAAGGTTAACTTGCAGGTTGAGTCAGTGGTGAGGAAAGCAAATGCAATGTTAGCATTTGTTTCAAGAGATCTAGAATATAAGAGCAGGGATGTGATGCTGAGGCTTTATAAGGCACTGGTGAAGCCTCACTTTGAGTATTGTGAACAGTTTTGGGCTCCTCATCTAAGAAAAGATATGCTGGCATTGGAGAGGATTTAGAGGAGGTTCACAAAGATGAGTCTGGGAATGAAAGGTTAATATATGAGAAATGTTTGATGGCTCTGGGCCTGTACCAGCTGGAATTTAGAAGTATGAGAGGGGATCTCATTGAAACTTTTCGAATGTTGTTAGGCCTAGACAGTGTAGATGTGGTAAGGACTTTTTCCCATGATGGGGTATTCTAGGACATGAGGGCACAGCCTCAGAATAGAGGGGCATTCATTTAAAACACAGATGAGGAGAAGTTTCTTTAGCCATAGGGTGGTGAATTTGTGGAATTTATTACCACAGGAAACAGGTTTTCCTGTCATTTGCTACAGGGAAAATCATAGCAAGGATCCTATTTATCCACTGATTCTCAGTGACTTATGTTGCAATGAGGATTCCAAATACTAATTAAGAGGTGCAACAATATTTGTACTATATTATAGGTACAAGAGCCTTAGGTCCCACACCACCAGTTTCAGGAACAGTTATTACCTTACAACCATAAGGCTCCTGAACTGGCATGGATAACTTTACTCACCACAACTCTGAACTGATTCCACAACTCATGTTCTCATTATTATTTTTTTATAATACATACTGTTACGTACCCCGTAACTGGGTCACTTACTAGCAAAGATAGAGAGGTCCGTTGAAGTCTGATGGTACTATTTTTAAAATCCTTTATTGATAAAGGGGCACAAAAATAAGATTAATACAAAGATTCAGGTAATATACGTCATCAATACTCAGTCTAAAAGCGCGGGTATAATAATAATAATAAGAAATAAGCTCTATCGTTGTCTAGGGGATAATGTATTGTCCGATGGTAAAATAAAGTTCACTCAGTTCATGCAGGCTGCAGCCTTTGGGTTTAAGAGAGACGGTTTTAAACTTGCCCGGGTCTTTTATGATGTCAATCCGTTGAGTCGGGGGAGTTGGTTCCCCGTTGTTAGTTCAAAGTCTTTTTCTGTGGTATCAGCCACCAGCTCCCAGGTAAGGGAACTGAACGCACGTGGCTTCCTTCAAATGGCTTCCCGCTATTCCGGGATTGCTAGCGTGTCTTCTGGTGCGTCTGAGGGGGCTGCTCCTGCAGTCCCTCTTTTATCCTGACTCGCAGGGTCGTAGATGTCAATCAGGTTGGGGGGATGATGCAATCTCTCCCCTTCACCCAGCCCACTTTGCCCGAGGGTTCTCACGTAGCATAGGATCTCAATCCACAAATTTGTCTCCAAGAGACACTGGCCATTTCCCCTTGCTTTACATCGCCGGGGAACGAGACAGTCCGCACGTCTCCTTCTCATTTCCTGGGCCCCCTGACCCAACCCAATAGTGCTCTTGCAATTCTCACAAAGGAGGGGGCTGCGGGCATAACAATACATACATAGCAAATTTGTTTCCTTTTGCATATTGGTTGTTTGTCAGTCTATATTTATGTATAGTTTTTAAATAAATTCTGCTATATTTCTTTATTTTCCTGTAAATGCCTGCAAGAAAATGAATCTCAAGACTGTGTATGGTGAGATTTATGTACTTTGATAATATTTACTTTTACTTTGAACATTACTTTGACTAGCCTATCTTGCATAAGATTAGGAACAGTCAACACATATTTCCATTGTATTAACCATGTGCATTGTGTGCTATTTTTCTTTCTAGTGTTGAAGAAATCAGACAGTAGAAAGAGTGGAGAAATTGTGCGAAATAAATCAATTGCAGGGGAAAAAGAGAAAATGGTGAGCTCTTAGATAGATACATGGATGATAGAAAAATGGAAGGCTATGGAAGAAGGAAGGGTTAGATTGATCTTGAAGTAAGTTAAAAATCAGCACAACATTGTGGGATGAAGGGCTTGCACCGTGCTATAATGTTCTATCTTCCATTTTCAAAGTTCCCTTAGTTGCTTGGAACTTCACATTAGTATAAATCTCTTATAACTTTACAAATAAATGTTTAAAGAATCAATGTTACAGTGAAACCTCTATACACATTGTATTTGTGTGAAAAATTAATTTGAAGTAAAATAATGGCTTAAATTTTATGAATGATGGCAAAAGGATTGTGCTGGTTATTCAAATCTCTTATACTTGCCTGGAAGATTTCTGTATACTTTTACACTGAAAGTCACTGTGGTTAGTACTTCTGGCACAGCACTGCCTCAACAGACGTTTGATTAGGGCTTTCAGTTAATTGCTGGTTATATGTGTGATTAATGCATATTAATATATTTAAAAACTTTTAGACTATGTTATTGGGGCTCAATCTACTATTTTCATCTGAAGCCTGGATAGGATTCTCAGTTCATGCAGGACTCTGTTCAGGGAGCAACACTACTACAAAATGATTGTTCTATCACGCCTATCAATGAAATTGTATTGGCAGTTCAACATTAAAGTGTGGGTGGAAGATGTCAGGCTAAATCTGGAATGGTACAATAGAAACAGGAAATTAATCCCATAAAATAACCCATTTTCATATGTGCGGTCCTAAATAAAACCAAAACTTCTAACTCAGAATTACCATAAATTGAAAGTGCTGATTAATTTTTAATGGAAAAATTAGGTGAAAGACCACCAGAAGTCTAAAAGATGGATAAGACAATCTGCATCAAGAAAACATAAGAGGTAAGTTGAAGCACATGAAATTGGATTAATTTTGATTATATAATAATAATAATAATAAATGTAAAGGGTTAGAAATTGTTTACATTCAAAGTAGGTGTGCAACATGAGGAAACATGACACCCATCCTTGCTCTTGTGAGTACAAGAATCATATGTTGCTGGGACCCCAAAGTACTAATAAGCCCCTGCTTATTACTCAGCTTAATATGTATGTGCTTATTTGGGCTAGGTGGATGAGAAGATTGAGCAGTATTTGTGCCTTCTGCAGAGAGCAGAACCTGTTAAAGGAATCAGGAGGCTGAGGAATTTGATCCCACCACATTACATCTAGAATGGCACAATTAAAAGGAGCTGCAGCATTTGGATCTAGGTGAAAAGGGGCAAAGAGAATTGTGACAATGCGTTATCTTACATATTTTGAATAAATTTCATATAGCAGGTACTTGAAGTATTTCTCAGTCTTCTCAAGCCATTTATAGTTAACATTCTGAAAGTGTGAATAGTTTTACAGCCTTCTGAGGCTGGATTTTATTCTCTTGATGAGTTAAGAATGATCATTTTAAACAGTATGTGGGAATCCTGGAAGATAGTAAAATGCATCTATCAGAGTCCTTATAATCGACTCCTTTCACATTTCTCGTCACTTGAGGTTTCGTTAGGAATTAGCAATGGAAATGGGATAATAGCCCAAAACTTAAAGGTTCCCTTTCAACAATCATGTATTTTAGAATCGGGAATTGTATATTTTAGACATATGACTCCAAATGTTCAAGTGCTTATTTTAATTATGTCATCCTAGATGTGATTGGGTGGGATCAGGTTCCTCAACCTCCTCTTCTGATTCATCTAAAAACCCCTGTATTCTTATTTCTTGTATGGGCCCAAGGCTGATGTCTGTGTTATGTTGTGCATGACAAAGTACACCATGACCACTTGGATACTCTGGGAGTGTGTATATAGGCTTTGTTCAATCATTTTTAACAAGTTGAAAGATTGCCCTGTCATATACCAGCTTGTCATTTGTCATTTGTGGTGTTGCTCCTGGCTTCATTTGGTGTTCTTTTTTGTAATCGTCAATCTCGTTTTCTGGTTATCTTGTATCAGAGGAGCTTCCCTGCAGTTCTGCTCTAAAGTAAGAAGAGATAAGGGTTAGAGAATTATTCAGAATGACAATGTCATGACAATTACCGAGGGAGCTTGTACACATTTGCATAAGTTTCTTTCTGTGGTGGACTCAGTTTCATATTGATGACATGAAAACTGTAGCAGTTGCTGAACACTCTTCAAAGATTTGGGTCTGCCTTAATTGGCAGATGGATATATTCAGTAATATCCACACCTATTGGAAGCTGGCCGTAGGCTAAAATCCAAGCATCTGTTCATTCTGATCAGGTGTATTGCAAGGAAAGTGTTTGTCTTTGGCAGCAAGCCAATGTGAGAACCATAATCGGCAGATTCTCACTAGAGGTTCGAAGAATGATGGATGATTTATCTGAAACATACAGAACCGTTATGGGGTTTGATAGGGTAGTTGCAGAAATGATGCTTCCCCTGGCTGGGTATCAAGAATGAAGTTTGTAAATAAGGACAACACGAGTGAATGTGCAGATGCTGGAAATAAATTTTAAAAAACACGAAATGCTGGCAGAACTCAGCAGGCCAGACAGCATCTATGGGAGGAGGTAATAACAATGTTTCAGGCCAAAACCCTTCATCAGGAGTGAAGTAACATGGGATGGTCGAGGGGGGATAAGAAGTGGGGGGAGGGATAAAGTAGAGAGCTGGGAAGTGATAGGCTGGAGGGAAGTGGGCTAGGGGGAAGGTGGAGAATTATGGGAAATAAAAGAGAAAGAAAGGTAGGGCTGGGGGGAGAGATTATAGGGAGGGGGGAAAAAGAGAGAGAAAGAAAACCAGACTAAAATAATAGATAGGGATGGGGGTAAGGGTGGGGGGCAGGGGTATCAACGGAGGTCAGTGAGTTGGATGTTCATGCCGGCAGGAAGGAGCCTACCACATTCCCCCTAGCCCATTTCCCTCCAGCCTAACACTTCCCAGCTCTCTACTTTATCCTTCCCCCCACTTCTTATCCCCCCTCGACCATCCCATGTTACTTCACTCCTGATGAAGGGTTTCGGCCCGAAACGTCGTTATTACCTCCTCTCATAGATGCTGTCTGGCCTGCTGAGTTCTGCCAGCATTTTGTGTTTTTTTTTGTAAATAAGGAGTTAGGCATTTAGGGCTCAGATTAGAAGAAATTCCTTTACCCATCAGATGGTGAATCTTTGCAATTTCCTTCCCAAGGGAACCAAGAGGCTTATATGCTGATCATGTTTAAGACAGGGATTGATGGGTTTCTGGATATTAAGAGAATCAAGGAATGTGTGGTTAGTGCAGCAAAGTAGCACAGGTAAAATATCATCCATAATTTAATCAAATAACAGAACAGGCACAAGGTGCTCAATGACCTACATCCATATTTGTTTCTTATATGCTTGCTTTCCAATGTCTTCCACATATGTAGTCAATCCACTGAAGTGTTTACTCCGATTAGGTAACTTAGACATCATGGACCTAAAACATTACAAAAAGACAACTTGTTAAAATCCAGAAGGAACACCAGTGAATTTGAGTTCCTTCTGCATTTTTTGTGTGTTGTTTTGGATGTCCAACATTTAGAGAATTTTTCGTGTTTGTTATAAGCTTTCAAGTATTATAATTGGTAATTATTCATTAATTATTGATGGAAATGGATTGATGACTTTGAAATTTGTTAACTACTATAAAAGGGCATTTCATATTATTTTTAACATATTTTAGAATTATACTTTATAACACACCAGATTTTCATGGATATGGTGTTACTTGTTATTTTCAGGAAAATTCAAAGGACTACACAGGGATCTTCATTAACAATTGGACGAAATGATATATTGGCAAATGAAACCAATGGTATGTATCATTTTTGAGTATTAGCAAATGAAAACTAAAGATTAAGTGAAATTTATGAGGGTTTATTATTAGGTCTTTGGATTTTCATCTCCAGCCTCTCTTTTGGACACAAGGCTCTGATTTTATATCTAATATCTAAATATTATTAAAGAGGAACCAGAGGATCAGAAAATCCTTCTCAAAATGTGACAAATCACATTATGAAAATGAGGATAGGGTAAAGAGAATTAATGATTAAACCCAGGTAAAGCATCAGGTCAACAGGCCATCCAGGCCATGCTCTGTTCTCACAGCTGCCATCAGGAAGGAGGTACAGGAGCTTCAGGTCCTATACCACTAGTTTCAGGAGCAGTGATTATCCCTTATCCAATAGGCTCTTGAACAGGAGAGGATAACGTCTCTCAACTAGAGGATCAGAGGGATCTTGGGGTCCAAGTCCGGAGGACACTCAAAGCAGCTGCGCAGGTTGACTCTGTGGTTAAGAAGGCATACGGTGTATTGGCCTTCATCAATCGTGGATTTGAATTTAGGAACCGAGTGGTAATGTTGCAGCGATATAGGACCCTGGTCAGACCCCACTTGGAGTACTGTGCTCAGTTCTGGTCGCCTCACTACAGGAAGGATTTGGAAACCATAGAAAGGGTGCAGAGGAGATTCACAAGGATGTTGCCTGGATTGGGGAGCATGCCTTATGAAAACAGGTTGAGTGAACATGGCCTTTTGTCCTTGGAGTGACGGAGGATGAGAGGTGACCTGATAGAGGTGTATATGATGATGAGAGGCATTGATCGTGTGGATAATCAGAGGCTTTTTCCCAGGGCTGAAATGGCTGCCACAAGAGGGCACAGGTTTAAGGTGCTTGGGAGTAGGTACAGAGGAGATGTCAGGGGTAAGTTTTTACGCAGAGAGTGGTGAGTGCATGGAATGGGCTGCCGGCAATGGTGGTGGAGGCGGATACAAGATCACAAGACAATGGAGCAGAAGTAGGCCATTCAGCCCATCGAGTCTGCTCCGCCACTCCACCATGAGCTAAACTATTCTCCCGTCTAGTTCCAATTTCCAGCTTTTTTCCCATATCCCTTGATACTCTGACTAATTAGATACCTGTCAATCTCCTCCTTAAAAACCCTCAATGATTGGGCCTCCACAGCTGTATGTGGCAACGAATTCCATAAATCCACGACCCTCTGGCTAAAAGTTTTCTCCTCATCTCTGTTTTGAATGGGTATCCTCTAATTCTAAGACTGTGACCTCTTGTCCTGGACTCACCCACCAAGGGAAACAGCCTTTCCACATCTACTCTGTCCAACCCTTTCAACATTCGAAATGTTTCTATGAGATCCCCTCTCATTCTTCTATACTCTAATGAATACAATCCAAGAGCTGACAAATGCTCCTCATGTGTTAGTCCCTGTATTCCAGGAATCATCCTCGTGAATCTTCTCTGAACTCTCTCCAACATCAGCACATCCTTTCTAAGATAGGGGGCCCAAAACTGCACACAGTATTACAAATGAGGTCTCACCAGTGCCCCATAGAGCCTCATCAACATGTCCTTACTCTTATACACTATTCCTCGATATTCTTATACGATAGGGTCTTTTAAGAGACTTTTGGATAGGTACATGGAGCTTAGAAAAATAGAGGGTTGTGGGTAACCCTAGTAATTTCTAAGGTAGGGACTTGTCTGGCACATCTTTGTGGGCCGAAGGGCCTGTATGGTGCTGTATTTTCTATGTTCTATCTTCAACTTCACTCACCCCATCACTGAACTGTTCCCACAACCTATGGAACCTCTTTCAAGGACTCTTCATCTCATGTTCTCAATATTTATTGCTTGTATATTCATTATTATTATTTTGGGTGATTTTTTTATTTGCACAGTTTGTTTTTTGTACATTGGTTGTTCATCATATTTTGTGCAATTTTTCATTAATTCTAAAGTATTTCTTTGTATTTATTCTGAATGCTCACAGGAAAATGAATCTCAGGGCTGTATATGGTGACATATACAGTATGTACTTTGAAAATAAATATACTTTGAACTTCAAAGTAGGCAGGTCAGAGTGTGGGAGTTTGATTAGAAAACTAACCAAAGTTTACTCCTCGATTTCATGCCTGCAATAAAAATAGGTAGCTCAATTTTCATTCCATACAAGGCAGAATGAATAGAACCTGTAAACCTTTGCATTGGATCAGTAAGGATTGATCCTTCACTATGAGATGTTTCCACTACTCAACTCTCAGTCTTCTAGAAAATCTTACCCTAGAAACCCTTCCCCCTCCCAAAATAGTGCAATGCTGTTGAAAACAAGGCTTAATGTGTGGTAGAACAATATTGTACAAAACTACAGACCTTGGCATATGGTAAGAAATCTGCCTATATTCCTGGACCTTTTCACACAAAACATGCCTTCTGCAGGCATTATTTTCAAATGGATTGATTGGCTTTTCTGAATCACCTTCCATTTTCTGTTGTTACAGCTTTCACATTTAGACTAGCAACACTCTGTTAAGTAGAAGAGTATTCCTGGTTTTGTGCATCCTCTTAAACATTGGTTCCTGAGTCTGCAGCTGTGAAGCCAGCCTGAAATTATGTATAAGATCTATAGTGTGTGCTGAAAGTGACACAATAGAGCCTTAACCTGGACAGCCTGATGATGGTGTTCTAGAAATCCCACAATAGTGTATTGTGAACTTTATTAGAATTTAAAAATACCATTAGGATGACACACAATGCTGGTTTAATGACATTAAAAAATAGGAAATTACCTTCTGGTTCCTCTTCACTTCATAGTTAGTTTTTTCAGAACTTGTGATATTATATTTGATAATGTTTTCCTAATAGATAAATGAAATAGTTATATCTAGTGCATTTAATTCCTTAAAAATTTAGTACATGTAACTCGTGTTTTTGTCTCATTTTATTCAATTTCATATTCATACCAACATAAGCACATAGTCCTCAAGCCTCATTGCCATTTGATGAGATCACGACTGATCTAATAATAGCTTCTACTCTATATTCTCATGCATTTGCATTCACCATTCACCTTTCATCCCAGTATATAATCTATCCCTACATATTAGGTCACCTCTCATCCTCCGTCGCTCCAAGGAGAAAAGGCCGAGTTCACTCAACCTGTTTTCATAAGGCATGCTCCCCAATCCAGGCAACATCCTTGTAAATCTCTTCTGATTAAAACTAATCCTGAGTTTTACCCAAGAGGAAATAACCTTGCCAGATCGACCCTGTCAAGACCCTTCAAGATTTAATAAAGTCCTCGTTTGTGAACTCCAGCAGATACAGCCCTAAACTATCCAACCTTTCTTCAATAAACAAGATGAATGTATGCAATTCCTCTAGCAATAAACAAAAACATTCTACTAGCTTTTCTAATTATTTGTCTTATCCCTTCGTGAATCTTGTATCTGGATCTCTCTGCATCCCAAAGAAGTGACTTTCAACAATCTTTCAACAGTTAGAAACAAGTGACTCCTGCAATACCACCATTTAGGTAACAGAAATTTGCCTTTACAGAATTCGTAATTCAGTCTACTACCCGGTTTGCTGTCATGGAATTTATGTGACAAGTAAAATTAATAAATGCAAAATTAATTTTTTTTCTCCAATGCACATTTTCTTGGCATATGTGCATAAAAAATAAAATTGCAATATGGATTGTATTCTACGAACAGAGACACTATATTCAAAGATATTTTCAATCTCTCACTGCTACAGTTGATAGTTCCCAGCTGCTTCAAAACATAGAAATCTACAGCTCATTACAGGCCCTTCGGCCCACAATGTTGTGCTGACCATGTAACCTACTCTAGAAATTGTCTAGAATTTCCCTCACGCATAGCCGTCTGTTTTTCTAAGCTCCATGTACCTATCTAAGAGGCTCTTAAAAGACCCTATTGTATCCATTTCCACCATCACTGCCAGCAAAGCATTCTATGCACCCAACTCTCTCTGTGTGAAAAACTAACCCCTGACATCCCCTTGGTACCTATTTCCAAGCACCTTAAAACTATGCCCCCTCATGTTAGCCATTTCAGCCCTGAGAAAAAGCCTCTGGCTATCCACACAATCAATGCCCCTCATCATCTTATACACCTCTATCAGGTCACCTCTCATTCTCTGTCGCTCCAAGGAGAAAAGGCCAAGTTCACTCAACCTATTCTCATAAGGTATGCTCCCCAATCCAGGCAACAGCCTTGTAAATCTCCTCTGCACTCTCTCTATAGTATCCACATCTTCCTGTAGTGAGGTGACCAGAACTGAACACAGTACTCCAAATGGGGTCTGACTAAGGTCTTATACAGCTGTAACATTACCTCACAGCTCTTGAACTCAATCGCATGATTGATGAATGCCAACACACCATACGCCTTTTGAACAACACTGTCAACCTGTGCAGCAGCTTTGAGTGTCCAATGGACACGGACTCCAAGATCTCTCAGTTTCTCCATACTGCCAAGGGTCTTACCATTAATACTCTGTCCTCAAATTTGACCTACCAAAATGAACCACTTCACACTCATCTGGGTTGAAGAACACCTGCCAATTCACAGCCCAGTTCTGTATCCTATCGATGTCCCACTGTAACCTCTGACAACCCTCCAGACTATCCACAACACCCCCAACATTTGTGTCATCAGCAAACTTACTGACCCACCCTTCTACTTCTTCTTCGAGGTCATTTATAAAAATGATAAAGAGGAGTGGTCCTAGAACAGATCCCTGTGGAACACCACTGGTCACCAACCTCCATGCAGAATACAAACAATCTACAACCACCCTTTGCCTTCTTTGGGGAGGACAATTCTGGATTCTTGAATCCTATGCCTCTTTACTTTCTGCATGGGGAACCTTATCAAATGCCTTACTGAAATCCATATACACTACATCCACTGCTCTACCTTCATCAATGTGTTTTGTTACATCCTCAAAGAATTCAATCAGGCTTGTAAGGCACAACCTACCCTTGAGCAAGTCATGCTAACTATCCCTAATCAGATTATGTCTCTCCAGATACCCATAAATCCTGCCTCTCAGGATCTTCTCCAACAACTTGACCACCCACTGAAGTCAGACTCACTGGGTTGTCTCTACTCCCTTTCTTGAAAAAGGGAACAACATTTGCAAACCTTCAACCCTCCAGTACTTCTCCTGTCCTTATTGAGGATTCAAAGATCATCGCAAGAGGCTCAGCAGTCTCCTCCCTCGCTTCCCACAGTAGTCTGGAGTATATCTCATCTGGTCTTGGTGACTTATCTAACTTGATGCTTTTCAAAAGCTCCAGCACCTCCTCTTTTTTAGTGTCTATATGGTCTAGTGTTTCAGTCCATTGTAAGTCATCCCCACAATTGCCAAGGTCTTTTTCCTTGGTGAATACTGAAGCAAAGTATTCATTAAGTACCTCAAAAGGACAGCAGTGCCCAAGAAGAGTAGTGAGAGCTGCCTTAAAGCCTATCATCCAGTAGAACTCACATCTACGGTGATGAAATGCTTTGAGAGGTTGGTCATGGTTACAATTAACTCCTGAATCAGCAAGGACCTGGACCCACTTTAATTTATCTATTACCACAATAGGTCTATGGCAGATGTAATCACAATGACTCTTCATGCGGCCTTAGATCATCTGGACAGTACAAACATCTATGTCAGATGCTATTCATTGACTATAGCTCAGCGGTTAACACCACCATCCTAGAGTCCTTATTGAAAAGCTATAGAGCCTGGGCTTCTGTATTTCCCCCTGCAACTGGAACCTTGACTTTCTAACCTGAAGAACACAGTTTGTGCAGATTAGTAATAACATCTCCTCTTTGCTGATGATGAACACTGGTGCACCTCAGGGAAGTGTGCTTAGCCCACTGCTCTACTGGCTGGGCTTAGCTCAAGGGTCATCTATAGATTTGCTGATGATACAACCACTGTTGGCAGAATCTCAGATGGAGACGAGAGGACATATAGGAGCGAGATATTCCAGCTGGTTTAGTGGTGTCACAGCATTAACCTTGCACTCACCATCAGTAAGACCGAAGAACTGATTGTGATTGTAAGATGAGGGAATACAAACCAATCCTCATAGAGGGATAAGAATATCTCTGAGGATCTAACCTGGTTCCAACATATTGGTGCAGCTATTAAGAAGGCAAGACAGCGGCTATATTTCATTAGGAGTTTGAGGAAATTTGGTTTGTCAGCTAAAGCACTCGAAAACTTCTACAGATGTACCAAGGAGTACACTCTGACAGGCTGCATAACAGTCTGGTATGGGGTGGTGCGGGGGTGGCGGTGATGGGGGGCGGTTGCTCCTGCACAGGACAGAAAGAAGCTACAGAAAGTTGTAAAATTAGTCAGCTCCATCATCAGCACTATCCTCTGTAATATTCAAGACATCTTCAAGGAGTGATGTGTCAGAAAGGCAGTGTCTATTATTAAGGACCCCCATCACCAGGACATGCTCTCTTCTCATTGCTACTGTCAGGAAGGGGGTACAGAAGCCTGAAGGCATACACTCAGTGATTCAGGAACAGCTTCCTCCTCTCTGCCATCTGATTTCTAAATGGACATTGAACCCATGAATACTACCTCATTTTAAATTAATTATTTTTGCACTAATTTTAATTGAACTCTTTACATATACATACTTACTGTAATTGATTTTTAAAATTTATCATGTATTGCATTGTACTGCTGCTGATAAGTTAACAAATTCCACGACATCTGCCAGTGATATTAAACCTGATTCTGATTTTGATTTCTCTTCCCTAATAATATGGTGATTACTTATAAGGTGTGCCTGCTTCTTTATTTTTCTTACCAAAATGAACTATTTTACATTTTTCCACATGATACTCCATTTGCCAGATCTTTGTTCAACTTATTTAACATAACTTTATACCTTTGTGGCCTCCTGACTGCTTACTTTCTGACATATCATATTTCCCTAGCCAATTTCGTAACCTTGGTGCCCTCATACAAGTCATTGATGTGAATTTTGAGAAGTTTACAATTTGTTTTACAGTAGCTTATCAGTCATAACCAATCATTTATGCCTTTTTTACTGCCAGCCAATCTTCACTCCATACCAATATATTACCTCTGGAAATATGGTGATTCATCTTTATCCACAGCATGTTGCTTCTTCAAAGAAATGTTAATTTCTCATAGGAAATTAACACTGAGCCCCATAGAATGTGTTGTCAGCAAAAGTCTCTTACCATTAAAATTTTATGGTATGAAAGGAGGTTGCTTGGCTCCTTACACCACCCAAGAATTGAATTCAAACCCTCTTTTTGGGGAAATTATGGAATTCTGTGACAATAGATTACTTCTGTGGAATACATCTGCTCATGCTTATTCATCAATAGACTACTATTATGTATTCCATTGTCTTGTTTCCTTTTCCCCAAACATGTTACCTCATGCTTCTCTCAGTGGATTATATTTCATTACCCACTGAACCAGTTTATTATTTCTTCCTGTACCTCAGGCTTATCTCTTCATTGTTAATCACAAAGCTCGTTATATCATGAACAAACCTTTTATTCATGCTTCTGGAATGTAAGTCTAAATTGGTTACATGTACAGAAACAACAAGGATATTAGAATTGAGCCCTGTGGAAAAACATTACAAATAACCTACTGGTCATATAGGCAACTGCCACTGAATCAATTTTGAATCCAACTTGCCACTTATTCATGGATCTCCTGGGGTTATCTATTCTAATCAATCTGGTCTTGTTAATTTGTGGTCTTGTTAAAGGCTAGTTTAATTTTGAAATCATCCTTATCTAAAAAAAAGCAATTAGTCATACATCATTTTCCTTTATATGATAGCAATGTTTTAAAAGCATTTAGGCAGACATGTGAACGTAGGGAAAATGGAGGGATATAGACCATGTACACGCAGATGGAATTAGTATAAGTTGGTATCAGCCACGTGAGCCCAGCCAAGCTAAACTGAAGAGTCAGTTTCTGTGTTATACTTTTCTTTTTTTCTATGAAGTATACACCAAATTACTTCATTAAAGTATAATATCTGAAAATGAAAGAATACATGTCACATCAAACTTAATGTGCCATTGTCAGATTCTCCATTCCCATCAATATGTTGTCCTCTTCAGACTTATGCATACTGACCTAATTAAGGAGAACTACCTCTGGAGGTTCTGGCTCAGCACACAGCCAGTTATAGTTACAGAAACACAAGAAATTCTGCATATACAGGAAATCCAGAGTAACACACACAAAATTCTGGAGAAACTCAGCAGGTCAGGCAGCAACAATAAAAGCAATAATCAGTCAAATTTTTGGGCCAAAACCTTTCATCAAGACCGGCTGAATTCTTCCAGCATTTTTGTGTGTTACTACAGAGTTACAGAAACTATTGTCAGGTTATCTTCAGCTGATCAGTAAAATAGGGATAGGACAACCACTTGCCATCAAGATCACTACTTCCTTAAGTCTTTCTGTTTAGCATAATGATCAGCTGATACCTCAACCAACATACTTTTCCCACATGCATTACAACAAAGATTGATATCAGTCAATATTGTCAAGATTTTAATTTCCTTTTCCACAGAATAACAAAGGCAACAAGCAGACAAAGTCACCACACAAAGTTAAAGTTGTAAGGGTCAATGATGGCAACTATATGATCACAGGGATAGCAATGCAGTGCCACTCCTTTGCTAACAGAATTTGGTACTATCACCAACATGATTATGCATTGTGAAATGTCTGAATCTACCTCCTGATGCCTCACTGCTTGCAAACACTGTGGTAAATTAGAGAATAAGACAGTGAGATAATTCGACTGGCTTCTATGTTTAAATGTCAGTTCATAAGACATTACAAAATACATTGAATGATTTTGTGAGCGTGAGAACACTGAGCATAGCGGTGACATGCTTTATCAACTTAGGAAACTCTCTCTGCAATTCTTATAGAGACTTATTTCTAGTTTGGCAGTTATAAACCAGGAGACAGGTATTCTCTAACAAAAACTTCATTTCCTGCCATTACGTTGACTTGCTTTCTTTTTGTTGGGACTTCTTCCTTTCATATAATTTAGGAAAAGGTGAGAAGTGCATGGAAAATGCGTATGGTCTTCTATAAGGATTGAACAGTATTTATCAAGATATATTGCATTGTTTGTTCCAGGATTGTGCTAAATGTGAGAAAGAGCTTTCTGTATGTAGTTCATTAAATTCAAGTCCTATGCGTGAGCCTAATATTTGTCTGCAAATACTAATTAATTTCTGTTTTGTCTCTGATGTGTGTTTTACAATAAAATACAATTATTCATGGAATTAAATATTTTTAAAATGAAATGCAGTTAAAAATATGAAAACAATTCTTATTTTTATCTTGATTCTTGAATCATCCTCATATGTGCATTTTAATCAAATATATTAGTACAAGCATATAGATATACTATTGTCATATAAGATTAAATCAAAATCTTTTTCTTCAGATATTTTGCAGGCAGAAAATTTATTGCAGGATTTGGAACAAATGCTGAAGCAAATTAATGATTCTGACAAACTTGCTCATTCATTTATGCTAGAAAAACAAGATAGAGGCAAAAAACAAGGCCAGAAAAACAAGGTAGGTTCACAGTATACATTACAAACCAATAAAACATCCTTGGACAGATATTTGAGTTTATTTACACTGGACAACAAAGATTTTGCTTCCTGAATACTTTTGGCTATATCTTATGGACTTTGGACTGCTATCATGAAAATCATCTTGAATTTTCCCTATCACACCCCATTTTAAAAAAAATCACCTTTATTTGTGATTTCAATTCATAATTCAAGTTAAATAAAATGTTGTCCATAATGTAAGCTGAAAAGTTTTCTAACTTATCCAGGCATGCCTGGGCATGCTTAGGTAGGGTGGATGCTGCACGGCAGGACAGGTTTTAGAAAGGCTATAAAAGCAACTCACACACGCCATTCTATGCATTGCGTTTATATCGGTTTGTGCTCATGTTGATGCATGTGCTCTACATGCATAGCATATTGTATATACTCATTATAATAAAGTAATTCTATTTTCAGGAGTATTTGTGATAGCAAAATGTCTCACCAAGTTGCAACAGCCGCAATACTTTCTATTATATTTGTGACAAGTATACACTTAAACCTCAAAAGGCGAAGCATGACTCCTCTTATTAAGAAAGCCTATGAGCTCTACTTTGGTTGTAAAATTGGCAACCAAAACAAAGCTTGGGCTCCTCATATTTGTTGCACTACATGCACTGTTGATCTTAGTGCGTGGCTCAGAGGTACTCGGAAGTTGTCCCAATGATATGGCGAGAGCAGAAGGATCATGTGACAGACTGCTATTTCTGTCTGGCCAATGTGTCTGGTTTCTCTGCTAAAAACAAGAAATCTACTGAATGCCCTATTCTCCCTTCAGCCATGAGACCTGTGCCACATGACAATAGTCTTCCAGTACCAAGACATGGAGTCTAGAGGAGGCAGACGAAGAGGCCATAATGCACGAGCCAGGAATGGAAAGCAACATAGTTACTGATGCGTTGAACGAGCCTCATCTGATAACTCAATCTGAGTTTAATGACCTGGTCAGAGACTTGGGGTTGTCAAAGGCAAAAGCAGAATTATCGGGTTCAAGGCTGCAAGGATGGAATCTGTGGTCACCAGGCACAAAAATTTATCTGAAGGATTTCAATATTTGAGTCAGATGTTTCCCAGAATTACTGATGTCAAGATTTAGGAAGTAATTTTTGTTGGTCCACAAATCAAACAATTCATCAATGACAGGCAACTTGAAGAACTTCTAATGGGACTAAAAAAAATTGCCTGGAAGACATTCAAATATGTTGTTGAAAATTTCCCGACAAACCCACTGGCTGTCGATGGAGTAGCAGCATTTTTATAGTTGCTCCTACTCTACTTAATTTACTGTTTCCAACTTGTTTTGAAAACTTACTTTTAAACGCAATATTGTTTTACGATGAGGGGTGCCAAAGCTACTGAAAAAGAAGAGGACCCTCCTATAACTTTGGACTCTATTATGGAGACACTTTGGAAGCAAAAAAATGAACTTTCAGAGGACTTCCAGCAGAAATTTCGGCAACTCAGCACTGGATTTAAACGAATGGATGTAAAATAGGATTCTATTCAAAAAACTTAAAGTGAACATGATCAACGGATAAAAGAGAATGAAGACACTTTGACGATGTTGGATGCAAAGATTGATGACCTGGAAAAGATTTGTGATAAATAGTCAAATGTTAATGAAAAATTAAGACAGAAGGTTATCGACTTAGAAAATAGAAGCAGAAGAAATAATTTATGTATTCTGGGTTTTAAAGAGTTAATGGAAGGCAATCAGTCTTCAGAACTTTTTGCAAACCTTTTGGCTAATTTATTTCTGAATATTTTAAAATCTCCACCTAAAATAGACCGAGATTGCTAGTACCAAGACCTCCTCCAGGAGAACAATCCCATTCAGTGATAATTTGTCTTCATGACTTTCAAACAAAGGAACTTTTAATTCGTGAATCTCGTCGGAAAGGTATGATTGATTATGAAGGCCAGAAGATCAGAATAGTGGAGGATTTTTCACCCAAGGTGTTGAATGAAAGTTTCAAGTTTAAAAAAGTTATGTCGGAATTGTATAATAAAGTTTTTCAACCCTCTCTTTGTTACCCCGCTTGTGTTAAAATCATTTTGAAAAATGGCTCTCAGAAATGGTTCCATTTGACTCACGAGGTGCAGGATTTTTAAATTTACGAATCAGTTTATCTGTTCAAAATTTCCTACATAAATCTATGTTGTGTCTGCCCGATGGATCCTTTTTTCAGAATCAGCAGTCTAACTGTTCATTACTTTCTTTTATGAACAATTCTTTTTTTACTTTTGGTATACTTTTGTGTCTAATTTTTTTTGTACTTTTATTTCTTTGCTGAGAAAATTAAGGATTTAACATCAGTAAGTTTTCATTGAGTTAATACTTTCCAAGTTAATATGTTCTGAACTCTCTTAGTTCTTTTTAATATTTTATACTATATTATTTCATAAGGTTTTTTAAAATAAATTTAATTTTGCTCTGCTTTTTGTTGTGTCTTGTTGGAATGCAGTTAGCCTTGAAAATTTTTTGGAGCTCAGCCGGTAGATTGTTTTGGAAGGGTAATGTTGGTAGGTTTAGCTGTTGACTGCCCTTTGGTTGACTTTCTCTCTTTGCATGGGGGGTGGGGGGTGGGTTTCTTCTTTTATATCAGCTGATTGATTTTCTTAGTTTCATTTGTTACTTGGTTACTTTATCTTAAAGCTCATTGTTTGGATTTAGTATACATCCCAGCAGTTTTTATTCTAATCTCGCTTTTAAGTAATATTTAAAATGGACCATACTATTAATTTACTTAGTTTTAATGTGAAAGGATTAAACCATCCTGTGAAATATAATAAGATACTTAATTATATTAAGAAATTGAATGTCCCAATTATTTTTTAACAAGAAACAAGTTGGTAAATACGATAATTTACGTCTTTTCAGCTGTTGGAAGGGCGTATTGTTTCATTCCTCCTTTCAGGCTAAGGCCAGAGGAGTTTCGAATCTTATAGACAATTCAGTTTCTTTCATTCAACATAATGTAGTGTCTGATACCAATGGGTGTTTTGTTATAGTGTCAGGGAAATTAGATAATAAATTAATGGTTTTTGCTAATTTGTATGCCCCAAATATAGATGATCCAGGTTTTTTTGAATGCTTTTTTTCGCTTTTACCAGATTTAAGTCTGTATTCTCTGGTTTTCAACTGGACTTCAACTGTTGTTTGGACCCTGTTTTAGATCGCTCATCTTTTAAACGATTGACTTTTAGTAGATCAGCCTCCTTTATCCAATCTTTTCTGATGAAATGTGATATTGTTGTTATTTGGCGCTTTTTGCATCCAACAGATAAAGAGTACTCATTTTTTTCTCATGTACATCATATATATTCCAGGATTGATTATTTTTTGTTGATAGTCAAACAAAAAATAGTCAAACAATCGAATCATTGGTTCAATCCTGTTAATATAAAGAAATTGCTGTTTCACATCATGCTTCTGTGCTTTTATCTTTAAATCTTCCGGGTGTCTCCCAAATAAACAGATTCTGGCATTATAATCAAACTCTGTTATCTGATAAGGATTTAAAAAATTTTCTGGAGAGTCAAATTACTCTTTTTATTGAAGAGAATACGCTAAAAGAGACTTCTAGTCTTATTTTATGGGATGCTTTTAAGGCTTATATTAGAGGACACATTATTTCTTTTACTGCAAGTGTTAAGAAAAAAGCTAATAAGGAGAGAATTGAATTAGCCAATCAGTTGAAACAATTAGACCAAAAATATGCTTTGGCTCCAGATCCTGTTTTATATAAAAGACATGTTGAAATTAAAACTAAATATGATCTGCTTTTAACTTATCCAATTGAAACTCAACTTTTAAAAGATAAAAGTTGGATGATGATTTTGTAAAATTTATTAAGGATCAGATAACCTTTTATTTTAACACTAATACATCACCTGAAGTGCCATCCCAGATTGTCTGGGATGCCATGAAAGCATATCTGAGGGGTCAAATAATCTCTTACACAGCAAATCTCAACAGAAGATCCCGTGCAGATCGATTAGACCTCATTAACCAGATTAAAGATTTGGATCAAATATATGCCCAAACTAAGAACCCTGAATTATACAAGAAGCGCGTTGAACTCCAAACTAAATTTAACTTTCTGTCCACTCAACCTGTCGAACGCCAACTTCTCGAAAGCAAGAGTCGCTTTTACATTCATGGGGATAAGTCTGGTAAATTCCTAGCCAATCAGCTGAGGCGTTCCAAAGCCAAACAACATATTACAAAGATCCGGAAGGAGAACAGAGACTTTACATCAGATCATTTAGAAATTAATGACGCATTTAAAATTTTTTATTCTCAGCTTTATTCCTCTGAATCTCTGAATGACAATATCTCTGCTGATCAATTTTTACAGAATCTGAATATCCCCTCACTTTCATCTGATTTCAAAGCCAAACTCAATGCGCCTATATCATCAGAAGAAATATCTTTTGCAATTTCTGCACTGTCCTCAGGGAAATCTCCTGGACCTGATGGGTTCCCTGTAGAATTTTATAAATCATTCTCTTCACTTCTTTCTCCTCAGTTACTCTCAGTATTATCTGACTCGTTTAATTATGGCAAATTGCCACCCTCTTTCAATGAGGCATCTATTATTCTTCTTTTAAAAAAGGGCAAAGACCCAACAGAGTGTTCCTCGTACAGGCCGATCTCTCTGCTCAATGTTGATGTAAAGATCTTAGCCAAAGTGTTGGCTCATAGATTAGAAACCGTTATTCCCTCCATTATCTCTGATGACCAAACAGGCTTTATTAAAAACCGTCTCCCTTTTTTTAACATTCGGCGTCTATTTAATATCTTATACTCAGCTCCAACTGGGATTCCTGAATGTGTTATTTCCCTCGATGCGGAGAAAGCATTTGATCGTATAGAGTGGAACTATCTTTTTGCAGTCTTAGAAAAATTTGACCTCGGCCAAAGTTTCATCTCTTGGATCCAATTGCTGTACCTGTGTCCTACTGCTTCTGTTTTAACTAATTTTCAGAAATCCCAAGTATTTAATCTCAAACGTGGCACCCATCAGGGATGCCCCTTAAGTCCCTTTCTCTTTGATTTGGCTATAGAACCTCTGGCGATAGCATTTCGAAACTGTCCTGAATTGACCGGGATTTGGAGAGGGGGTGTTGAGCATAAAGTTTCTCTCTATGCTGATGACTTATTACTCTTTCTCTCAAATCCGTCTACATCCTTACCTCTAATGTTTTCACTTCTTGACCAGTTTAGCCAGATCTCTGGCTATAAACTTAATTTACATAAGAGTGAACTTTTCCCAATTAATAAAGAAGCACAAGAACTAACATTTCGTGATCTCCCTTTTAAAGTAGTCCATAATCAATTTACTTATCTTGGAATTACAGTCACAAGGAAGTTTAAAGATCTCTTTCGTGAAAACTTTGCCAATCTTTCATATGCTATAAAACAGAGTCTGGTACAATGGTCACCTCTATCTATGTCTTTGGTAGGTCGTATTAATGTTGTTAAAATGTATGTTCTCCTTTTTTTTATACTTATTTCAATCTATCCCAATTTTTATTCCTAAATCTTTTTTTGATTCCTTAGACTCTATTATTTTGTCATATCTGTGGCAGAATAAGCGCTCTAGAATTAATAAAATCCATCTCCAAAAATCCAAAAAAGAGGGTGGCATGGCTTTACCTAACTTTCGTTTATATTATTGGGCAGCTAATATACGTTGTGCTACCTTTTGGTCTTTCTTCCACGGCCAACCCGAGTGCCCTAACTGGGTGGCAATGGAGTTGAGCTCCACTAAAGAATTACCTATCTCTGCATTTCTTGGCTCTGCACTCCCTAGTAGTCTGCCCAGATCAATAGCTAATCCTCTTGTTAGACACACTTTGCGTATATGGGCTCAGTTCAGGAAATGCTATGGTTTCCAGGGGTTTTCCGTTTCCAGCCCTGTCGCACATAATCACCTTTTTTTTATCTACTACGTACGATTCAGCATTCCATGTTTGGTATAGGAAGGGCATTAGACATTTTGAAGATCTTTTCATTGATAATCGCTTCGCTTCTTTTCAGCAGCTCTCTGTTAAGTTCAACCTGCCTAACGCTCATTTTTTCAGATATCTCCAAATCCGACACTTTATTGCTGCTTTAATTCCTAACTTTCCTGAAATGCCTGCGAAAAATGCTATGGACCTATTTCTTTCCATTAATCCACTAGGTAAAGGTTTAATATCAATTATCCGAGATAAACTAGCAGTCTTACGACGGGCCCCTGTGGATAAAATTAAAATGGCCTGGGAGCAGGATTTAAATATCTCCTTATCCGAGGAGAGCTGGGACTCAGTTCTCAAATCGGTTAACTCAACCTCCCTTTTGTGCTCACCATTGCCTTTTACAGTTTAAGATTGTTCATAGAGCCCATATGTCTAAATCTAAACTATCTCGATTCTACCCTGGCATTAGTCCGCTCTGTGATAAATGCAAGAGGGGCGTGGCTTCTCTCATCCATATGTACTGGTTCTGTCCTAGCTTGGAGAAATTCTGGAAAGATGTCTTCACTACGTTATCGTGTATTCTGAATCAGCACCTGGAACCAAACCCCTTAATTGCTCTGTTCGGTTTTTGGGGCGAGACAGATTTATGTCTGGGTCCGACCAAATGCCGAAAACTATCCTTTGCCTCTCTCCTGGCTAGACGCTTGATCCTCCTCAGATGGAGAGATGTTGCCCCGCCCACTCATGTGCAATGGCTTAATGACATTATGGCCTACTTGGACCTCGAAAAAATTCATTATTCAGTTCTTAATTCGGATCTAAAGTTCCATAAGGTCTGGGGACCTTTTATCGAGTACTTTCATAACCTTCCTCTTGACTAGGGTTTTTTTTTCTTCTTTTCGGTCCCTTGCTTTCAGCTCCCTTTTTTTTCTGGTAGCAGGCATTATTATCCTCTGTTGCTAAGTGTATTCACAGTCTGGGAGTTTGACTGTCCTGACTTATACTCTCTATATTGTGTTGTGGTCGGTCTGGAGTTGTTGTTTTTTTTCTTGTGTTGTGGGGCTTGGGGAGGATACTAAGTTTACTTGTCTTCAATTTAGGTGCTTTTTTGTTAAATTCTCTTCCTTTGTAGCATATTGTTATTGTATGCTTAATTTTGCACTGTATTAATGTTCCTCATTGGGATTTGGGGTTTTTAATTTGTAAAGTGTTTTGAAAAACTAATTAAAAAAAAGATAAAAGTCAGTTTTATGTTCATGGAGATAAAATGGGTAAACTATTGGCTAACCAATTAAAGACCTTTATAGTTAAATGCCAAATTAAAGAAATTTGTAAAGCTACGATGATAAAACAGCTGATCATTTAGAAATAAACGATACTTTTAGAAAATTCTATTCTAAACTTTATAGTTCTGATCCTCCTAAAGGTAATACTGTAATGAATAATTTCTTATATCGATTAAACATTTCTTCACTTTCTGATGATAATCGAAAATTGCTGGATCAACCCACTTCTTATGAGGAAATTGCCAGGGTTGTTCACTCTTTGCACTCGGGGAAGGCTTCGGGTCATGATGGATTTTCTGGAGAGCTTTATAAGGCTTTTTCCTCTTTGCTTATACCCCACTTATATTCAGTCCTTTCAGACTCTTTTAAATTAGGTAGGTTGCCACAATCTTTTTATGAAGCCTCTATTTCACTTATTCTTAAAAAGAATAAGGATCCAACTGAATGTCCTTCTTATAGACCAAATTCCTTACTTAATATTGATACTAAAATTTTATCTAAACTTTTGGCTTGTAGGATTGAAAATATTTTGCCATCTATTATTTCCGACGTTCAGACTGGATTTATCAAAAATCGATACTCCCACTTTAATATTTGTCGTTTATTGAATGTTATTTATTCTCCTTTTAAAGAGATATCTGAATGTGTGATATCCTTAGATGCTGAGAAAGCCTTTGATCGGGTTGAATGGAATTATTTATTTAAAACTTTAGAAAAATTTAACTTTGAGCCTGATTTTATTCAATGGATTAAATTACTTTATCTATCTCCCTCCGCTCAGGTTCTTACTAACTCTCAGAATTCTAAACCATTTAAATTTCAACGTGGAACTAGACAAGTTTGTCCTTTGAGTCCTTTGCTTTTTGATGTGGTCTTAGAACCTTTAGCTGTTGCTTTCCGGGAATCTAATGATATCACTGGTATTTTAAGGAGGGGTATTACCCACAAAGTTTTGCTTTATGCTGATGACCTTTTGCTCTACATTTTTAATATGGAGTCTTTTTTACCTTCCGTACTTTTTTTACTCTTCTGCTTAGTCAGTTTTCAGGATATAAACTTAACTTTCATAAGTGTGAACTTTTTCCTTTGAATAATTTGGTATTAGTTAATACTAGCCTTCCTTTTAAAACTGTAAGAAATTGATTTACTTATTTTGGCGTAACCGGTTACTAGGAATGATAAATTGCACTTTAAAGAAAATTTTTTTACATTTCTGAATTATGTTAAGAAGGCACTATCAAATTGGTCACCCCTCTCTTTATCGATGATTGGCCGAACTAATTCTATTAAAATGAATATTTTGCCTAACTTTTTATATTTATTTCAGGCCGTACCTGTTTTCATTCCTAAATCCATTTTTGATTCTCTGGATTCTATTATATCTTCTTATATATGGAAAAATAAAATTTCTGGATTAAATGAAGTTCATCTTCAAAAAGTTAAAAAGAATGGAGGTTTAGCCTCACCTAATTTTAGGTTTTATTACTGGGAAGTCAATATACGGAATCTTATGTTTTGGCTATATTATATTAATCGAGAGGACTGTCCGGTTTGGGTTTCTTTAGAAGCTAATTCTGTTAATAAATTTTCTATGATTTCTCTTCTCGGATCCTCAATTACTTTATCTTTAAGTAACTTAACTGACAATTTTTTAGTTAAACACTCTTTGAGGTTTTGGGTGCAACTTAGAAAATATTTTGGTTTATTGAGTTTTTCACTTTCAAGTCCCATTTTTTCTAACTATTTTTTAAAACCTATGACTGATGTAGTTTTTAAAGAGTTGAATGGATTGGGTATTAAATGTTTTCAGGATTTGTTTGTTGGAGATAGTCTCTCTTCATTTGAACAATTGTCAGCTAAGTATAGCCTACCTAAAACCCACTTTTTTCAATATTTACAAATTAGAGACTTTTTGCGTTCTCAAGTACATACATTTCCTAAAAGTCCGGATAAGAATTTACTTGATTCAATTTTTAATTTGAAACCCTTCCATAATGGATCTCTATCTAATATTTATGGTATGTTGTTGGGATGAGAAATATTCCTTTAGACAAAATTAAAAATCTCTGGGAACAAGACTTACAGATTCCAATTTCTGAGGATACCTGCAATGAAATTTTTAAATTGATTAATACCTCATCGTTATGTGCCTGTCATTCCCTTCTGCAATTTAAAGTGATTTATAGGGCCCACATGACTAAAGATAAGCTGTCTCATTTTTATTCTGATATACAGTCAGCCCTCTCTATCCGCAGATTCTGCATGCGCGAATTCAACCAACCGCGGATCGTGAAAACCCGGAAGTGCTCTTCCAGCACTTGTTGTTCGAGCACGTACAAGCTTTTTTTTCTTGTCATTATTCCCTAAACAATGCAGTATAACAACATTTTACATAGTATTTACATTGTATTAGGTATTATAAGTAATCTAGAGATGATTTAAAGTATACGGGAGGATGTGCGTGGGTTATTGTGCATCAGGATCGAAAAATATCTGAAGTTCTCTTACTAAGTAAGTCAGAACAGGTACGTCCGGTATTATTTAGTGTCAGTCAAACGTTTGTCTTAGTATATAGTATATATTTTACTTTTCTATGCATATAAAACACTTAAGAACGTATGTTTCAGCGCCGGGCTTGGGAACGGAAGTTCTCGGGACTCGGGACAGATCACTCCCTAGTGAGCTCTCCACCATGCTGAGTTGATGTGGAGGATCAAAAACTCAAAGCCCCAAAACCCAATAATTAAACCACTGCATTACTTAGTAATAATTGTAGCTTTCATCGGGGCAGAGCCTTTCTCACTTTATCCTTTAAAATTGTTCTGATCATTGACCAACGTAGCCTAACGCTTTTCCAGTGACCGATGGCGTTTCACCTCTTTCCGATCGCTTTATTATTTCCACTTTATTTTCAATGGTGATCATGATTATTTTCTTGAACAGAGCTCTGGCGCCGGGTCCTAATGTCCACTGCACTGAGACAGGTTAAATAAGGTCTGGGGTTCTGCTGGGTCCTAAGATCCACTGGATTGAGACAGGTTGAATAAGGGACTTGAGCATCCGCAAATTTTGGTATCAGTGAAGGGTCCCGGAACCAATCCCCCGCAGATAAGGAGGTCCGACTGTATCTCCCAATTGTGATAGATGTAACAATGGAGAAGCTTCACTAATTCATATGTTTTGGACTTGTCCGAGTCTTGGAAAAATATTGGAAGGAAGTAATTTTTGAACCAACTCCTTTGACTGCCTTATTTTGGTATTGTTCGAGGAAATTGTATTATTTTGGAGACACATGACTTGCATATTTTGGCCTTTATTTCTCTTATAGCCAGGAGGGCATTGTTGCTGAAGGATGCCACTCCACCTACTCTTAGGTTAAATGATGTTATGTCATGCATAGATTTAGAGAAGATTCACTGTTCAATTTCTGAACCTAGATAAGATTTTTTAATATTGTGGGGAACTTTTTTGAATTATTTCCAAAATCTTTGATTTGCTATTAAGTACAGATGTTGGCTAATAATATTTTTCACTATATGTTAAGGATTTTTTCCTTTTTTTTTTTAACCAAACAGCTGTTTTTTTTTCTGGTATTTGGTTTAGATTTTTTTTGTATAATAAAAACATATTTTTTCAATATTATGTTTAAATTTAATTTATATGGGTATGGAGTAATGAGACTACATTTGTGATTCCAATATATTGTAATCGATATATATTATATATCCTACTGTACTCTGTATTCTTTTATGTAACCATATAACCATATAACAATTACAGGCCATCTTGGCCCTTCTAGTCAGTGCCGAACGCTTACTCTCACCTAGTCCCACCGACCTGCACTCAGCCCATAACTGTCCATTCCTTTCCTCAATTACACCCAAATAGCCTCCCTCGACAATCCTCTAATTTATCCTGCCAGAGCACTGCTGTAATATTTTCTCTGACAAGCAATGCAACACCTCCCTCTTGTCCCTCTGATTCTATCACACCTGAAGCAACGAAATCCAGGAATATTTAGTTGCCAATCACACCCCTCCTGCAACCACGTTTCATTAATAGCTACAACATCATACTTCCAGGTATCAATCCATGCTCTGAGCTCATCCACCTTTCTTACAATGCTCCTAGCATTAAGATAAATGCATTTAAGAAACTCTCCACCTCTTACTCTCTGTTTAGCCCTAACGGTGCAAACAACTTTACTATCTTCTTTTTCTTCCTTCTCCCACACATCTGTTCCTACACTCTGGTTCCCCTCCCCCCTTGTATCTAGTTTAAATCCACTGGAGTCTCTCTAGCAAACCTGCAAGAATATTTGTCCCCCTCCAGTTCAGATGTAAACTGTCCCACCGGAACAGGTCCCACCTTCCCTGGAAAACTGCCCAATTATCTATAAATCTGAAGCCCTCCCTCCTGCACCATGTCTTCAGCCACGTGTTGATCTTACTATTTCTAAACCTGCCTGCATGTGGCACTAGTAGCAATCCTGAGATTGCCATCCTGGAGGTCCTGTCCTTTAACTTGGCACCTAGCTCCCTAATCTCACCTTTCAGGACCTCCTCACTCTTTCTACCCACGTCATTGGTCCCTACATGGACCATGACATCCGGCTGCTCACCCTCCCTCTTGAGAATACTGAGAAATTGATCTGAGATATTGTGGACCCTGACACCAGGGAGGCAACAGACCAGCCGGAATTCTCGATCTCTTCCAGAGAACCTCTTATCTGTCCCCCTAACTATCTAATCCCCTATCACTACTGCTGTCCTCTTTTCCCTCCTTCCCTTCTGAGCTGAGGGTCCAGTCTTGGTGCCAGAGACGCAACCACTGCAACTTGTCCCTGGTAGGTCACCCCCATCAACAGTATCCAAAATGATATTATTGGTGGGAACGGCCACAGGGGTGCTCTGCTCATTCTGTCTTTTCCCCTTCCCTCTCCTGACAGTCACCCAGCTACCTGTTTCCTGACTCTTAGGGGTGACTATCTCCCTGTAACTGCTGTCTATTTCTGCCTCTGCCTCCCGAATGATCCGAAGTTCATCCAGCTCCAGTTCCCTAACATGGTTTGTCAGGAGCTGCAGCTGGATGCACCTTTTGCAGGTGTAGTCATCAGGGACAATTGTGCTCACCCTGACTTCCCACATACTGCAAATGGAGCACTCGACTGCCCTAACTGCTGCCTCCATTACCTACTCCTAAGCTAATTAGATCAATTAAAGGAGCTTATCCAGCCTTACCTGAATGGGAGCAAGCTCATCCTCAGCCTCTGCTCGCCTAAGCCTCTTGAGCCAAAGCCTTCCTACTCTGTCTCCCACTACTCCATCGCCCGCTCCATTAATCTGCTCACTTTTTAAATTCTCCCACTGCCTCACGGGCCACAGCAGTCGTGCCCTGTTCAAACTGCCAGAGAAATGAAGAAATCAATAAAAATATTGAAAAAGAAAAGAAGATTTCCTTGACAACTACAGATCACCAGACTATGTGCAGCTAGTTGACAATATGTTTTAAGCATACAAAGCCATGAAGTGTAGCATGTGTGCAAATCATGGCACTGTCAGTGACGAACATGGTGAAAGGTTTCACCAGGACATTGCAATCATGGAGAAATGGTATCAGGACAACTGGAATCCATCAATTCTGGCTGATTATTGTTGGCACTTTAATTGAGAAGCCTCAGGATGAGTACAAATGAAAATTTCTTGAACTATTGCAAAGCATCAGCACTGTTATGCAATTAAATGCATTACAATCAATAAAAGTTAATTTCTGGTTTCTCCAAATTTGGATGCCATGGAAGTAGGCTGACATTATATTTGTGTTCAGCTTCAAGAGGTCTATCATAGCCACATATCATTTCTGGTGGAGCAACACTTTCAAAAAAAGATTTGCTCTCCAGTGTTATTAGGGATATACAGAAGCAAGTACATTAGATGAATTTACTCATCTCTTACCTTGCTGTTCCATCATTGAAACACAGTCTCAGAAGTCAAGTATAATAGGTAGCTTATCCAATGATAACTATTCAGTATAAACAACTTATGACTCATTACTCTCTTATCTAACTTTATTTATCTAAGATTTGTTATTGTTTACTGGATGTCTCTTTATTTGATTTGTTAGTCATTCTCAAAGGAATCATTGCACCTTGCATAAAAAATGTGGGTTATTCGACTTGATATCCAGATAAACTACTTTTGAGTTTCTGCTTTATAAATGTTTGTTTGATTAAAGTCTCATTCATACTGAATGTATTAGTTATCATTTGAACTGGAATATGAGAACAATTGCAAATTGTAACAAATCAATTTTTATATTATAAACTTCTGTCTTGAAGAATAAGATTTAAGAACCAATCCTTTAGACAACTAGCTTTTACTTAATCCTCAGTGTAATATATCTGCAAGCACATTGCAGCTATTTAATCCTTTTCTTAAACAGAAGAAAACTTCTTAAATTAAGAATATCTATATAATATTAATGTTTAAAAATGGCAATAATTATGAGTGCAGCACATAGTACAAGTAAAAGGCATTTTTTCCTCTGTGATGGCATCTTAAATCAATCATTTATTTATAGCTGGGAATAAAATACGATGTGATTTGCATTCTCAATAAGTTATAATTAGTTTTATTATTGTTTAAATAAATTGAAAACCTCTGAATATAGTTTCTGGTGGGTGTATTCAATTTAGAATTAGTACACACACACAATGTTGGAGGAACTCAGCAGGTCAGGCAGCATCTATGGTGATGAATAAAGAATTGATGTTTCAGGCCTTATCAGGACTGGAAAGGAAGGGGGAAGATGCCAGAATAAGAAGATTGGGGGGGGGGGGGGGTGTATGGAAAGAACTACAAACTGGAAGGTGATAAGTGAAACCTAATGAGGGGGAAGGTGGGTGGGGTGCAGCGAGATACTGGGAGGTGATAGGTGGGGAAGGTAAGGAGCTAAAGAAGAACTCTGATAGGAGAGGAGAGCAGACCATAGGAGAAATACCATCTATAAATTTGCTGACGATACAACCATTGTTGGTAGAATCTCAGGTGGTGATGAGAGGGTGTACAGGAGTAAGATATGCCAACCAGTGGAATGGTGCTGCACCAACAACCTGGCACTCAACATCAGTAAGATGGAAGAGCTGATTGTGGACTTTAGAAAGGGTAAGACGAAGGAACATGTACCAGTCCTCATAGAGGGATCAGAAGTAGAGATAGTGAGCAGCTTCAAGTTCCTGGGTATCAAGATCTCTGAGGATCTAACCTGGTCCCAACATATTGATGTAATTATAAAGAAGGCAAGACATCGGCTATACTTCATTAGGAGTTTGAAGAGATTTTGCGTGTCAACAAATACACTCAAAAACATCTATAGTTGTACCATGGAGAGCATTCTGACAGGCTGCATCACTGTCTGGTATGGAGGGGCTACTGCAGAGGATTGAAAGAAGCTGTAGAATGTTGTAAATCTAGTCAGCACCATCTTGGGCACTAGCCTACAAAGTACCCAGGACATCTTTAGGGAGCAGTGTCTCAGAAAGGCAGCATCCTTTATTAAGGACCTCCAGCACCCAGGGCATGCCCTTTTCTTACTGCTACCATCAGTTAGGAGGTACAGAAGCCTGAAGGCACACACTCAGCAATTCAGGAACAGTTTCTTTCCCTCTGTCATCTGATTCATAAATGGACATTGAATCTTTGGACACTACCTACCTCAACCTTTTTTTAATATACAGTAGTTCTGTTTTTGCACTTTTCAAAATCTATTCAATATACGTAATTGATTTACTTGTTTATTTATTATTATTATGTTTTGTTTTATTTATTTTTTTTTTCTCTCTGCTAGATTATGTATTGCATTGAAATGCTGCTGCTAAGTTAACAAATTTCATGTCACATGTTGGTGAAAATAAACCTGATTCTGATTCTGATTCTGAATGGAGAAGGAGCACCAGAGGGAGGTGATAGGCAGAATTCTGGGGAATCAGAATGAGGAATTTCAAAGTTCAAAGTAATTTTTTTAATCAAAGTACACCTGTGTCACCATACACAACTAAGAGATCCATTTTCTTTTGGGCATTCATAATAAATATAAGAAACACAATAGAAGCAATGAAAAACCAACAGGACAGACAAAACACCAATGTCCAAAAGACAACAAACTGCAAATACAAAAAAAAAGGAAAACAAATGTTCTTGAAAGTCAGTCTATAGGATATGGGAACAATTTGAGTGAAATGAATTTATAAGGAGAGAATGGGGAGGGGGAAGAGGCAGAAATTGGAGAAATCAATGTTCATGCAGTCAGCTTGGAGGCTACCCAAATGGAATACGAGGTGTTCTTCTCCAACCTGAGAGTAGTCCCATTGTGGCAGGGGAGGAGGCCATGAACCAACTTGTCAGAATGGCCACCGGGAAATCCTTCCGGTTTTCAGCATCTGTAGAATCTGTTGTGTGTAGAATTAGTATAGCTTGAATATGTCACAAAGAAAGTTAATGTTTCATATGGTGTTATTTATTTGTATTATTTTGTTGGAAGATATTGCAGTACTCTCATCACATTCCAGATCACAGAACATTAATCCTCAGTTTCTGTTTTGTGCTGCAGTTAAGAGGAGGATGCTTTCTTATTAAAATCCTAAGCATGAATATAAAAAGTAATGATAATGATTTTGTTGCAGTGGCAGCAGTTTTATTACTAAATGGTGAAGGAGGTTATTACTGAAACAGCACATTGAATTCCATTTCAATACTGCTAGTGGTTTCCAAGACATTAAACCAAATTCCAATGTCCAATATCAAAATCTTCTGTTATTTGTAACAATAACCTTTCCTGAAAAGATATATATTTGGAATTATTAACAGAAATTAACAATAGTTTCAGAGCCTCTCAGTTGAAGGGACCTCATTACAGCCATAACAGGATGATGCTGCCTTCCCCTAATTTTCAATGACATTCCGATTGTTGAGGGACCTACCATTGATATTCTGGGGGTTTCCATAGACCACAAATGTAAGCAGAATAATCACTTAAATACAGCTGATCTTCTGGAGTTGGTCCGAGGCTGACTATCCTGCAATGAGTGAATCATTTCATAATTGGCCAAGGAAGAATTCAAAAATGTGAATGCATATGCTGCACTTGCCTGAGTTAAAGTGATGCCTGGAATAAAAAGAAAGAGTATTGTAACCAAAACTAAAACCAGAAAATGCTCCACATTTTCTGCTTAAATAGAATCTGTGGAGGCAGAAACAGAGTTAAACTTTCAGCATGATGACTGTTTTGCTGATAAGTCAGTGTAATTTAAAATGATGATTCATATTTACATGAAAAAGTGAGAACTGAGGAGGATACAAAAATCTACAAATTCATAGAAATAGAACTTTACAGCTCAGTATAGGCCCTTCAGCCCATGACGTTCTGCCAAACTTTTAACCTACTCTAAGATCACTCTAACTGCTTCTTCCATTTTTCTATTACCCATGTGTTTATTTAAGAGTTTCTTAAAGCCCCTTATTCAGTGGTCCCCAACCTCCGGGCCGCGGACCGATACGGGGCTGCAAAGCATGCAGGGGTGCAGTGGTAGCCAGAACACACCCAGCACATCGGCTTTTTTCTTAAAGATGTGCTGGGTGTGTTCCGGCTACGGCTGCACCCCTGCATGCTTCATGGCCCGGAGGTTGGGGACCACTGCCCTTACGTTTCTGCCTGTACCACCACCCCTGACAGAGTGTTCCACACACCCACCACTCTCTGTAAAATCATATAGGCTAGTTCAGCAGAATGATCAGTATGTTGAAGATGGCATATTATGTGGCAAAGCAAGAAGAAGAACAAAAACAACGAAGTAATTTTTCATTCTTGAAAAGCTAATAAATATTTGAATACAGTGGGATCCTGGTATGTTAATTTAGAAGACTGAAAATGTAATTGTGCAAAATAAAATGGTGTGTTAACACATTTACATTATGAAGAAGGAGAATGGTATAATAAGTCTGTAGGTCATAGGAACAGAATCAGGGCACTTGGCTCATCAGGTCTGCTCTACCATTCCATCATGGCTGATTTATTATCGCTCTCAATCCCATTCTCCTGCTTTCTCCTAGTATCCTTTGAGACCTTTACTAATCAAGAAACCATCAACATCCACTTTAAATGTATTCAATGATTTGGTCAATACAGCCATCTGTGGCAATGAATTCCAGATTCCCTGCCCTCGAGCTAAAGAAATTTATCCTCATCTCTGTTCTAAATGGATGTCCCTCTATTCTGAGGCTCTGTCCTCTGGTCCTAACTTCACCCACTATAGGAAACGTTCACTCAACATTCAACAGGTTTCAATCAGATCCCCTCATTCTTCTAAACTCCAGTGAGTACTAGTCTAGAGCCATCAAACACTCCTCATATGTTAACCTTTTCATTCCTGGAATCATTCTCATGAACCTCTTCTGGACCTTCTCCAATGCCAGAACGTCTTTTTGAAGATAAGGGGCCCAGAAATGCTGACAATACTCCAAGTACAGTCTGATAAATGCATTATAAAGCCTCAACATATCCTTGCTCTCATATTCTAGTCCTCTCGAAATGAATGTTAGCATTGCATTTGCCTTTCATCCCACTGACTCAACCTGTAAGTTAGCCTTTAGGGAATCCTACGTAAGGACTTCCAAGTCGCTTTGCACCTCTGATTTTTGGACTTGCTCATTGTTGAGAAGATAGTAAGAGATTTTACATACACAAGTAAGAAAGTGCTGCTGTGTATGTAGGAGTCTGGGGAAACATCATTTGGAGAACTGTGTACCTAAAGAAGGATACATTTGCCTTTGAAGCAGTATAGGATAGATTTGCTAAATTGATTTCCCAATGAAAAATTAAGTAGAATGGAATGAACACATTGAGGTATCTAAAATTCTGAGAGAGGCAAAACCTAAGAAGCCATTTCCTCTAGCTGGTCTAAATAAAAACTGGCAACATGATCACAGTATAGGGAACTGGATATTTAGAGTACAGTTGAGGAGAAATTTCCGATTTAGAAATTTGTAATTCCATGGAATTCTTTACCTCAGATACCATGGATGCTCAGTCAGTATGTATTTTCAAGCCTAATGTAAGTAGATTTTTGCACATAAAGACATTTAGCACTATGAGAATCTGGTGGGAAAATGAATTGGAAACACAACTATGATCTTGTTAATTGTTGAGCAGGTTTGAGGGACTCTGAAGCCTGCGCTTGTCTTATCATCACAAATGAATGTAAATCAGTCCTTTTATTGATTTTAGCATTTAAGTAACATTCTGTTTGATCAATTGAGTTTATTTTTTTTTCAGTTATCCAATTGGAGTGTGACAGCTTCTGAAGAGACAGAACTGCAGGATTTCACAGGGGCTGAAGATTGCACTGTTATAGATGGAATAGAATTCAGGACTGGGAAGTGCATTGAAGAAATCTCAAACCAGCTGAAAGAAATTGATGTAATCATGGCTGAGGTGGAAGATTATTTTTAATCTAATTTCTTATGTTTTCCTCTTTGCTAAAGAGCTAAGTTTATTTAATTTAACTTAATGCTTACCCTTTCCATTTTGTAAGTTTTGTAGCACATAAACCTGGTTATGGTTTCATTGACTACAATTTAAAAAAATAGTTAAAGTAGTTAGTGGTTTGATTGCTTTGTTTTTTGAAATAAAATTTATCTTTTATACCCTTCCTTCTCTGTGTCAACATGAGATCCTTCATGCACTCCCAAGGATATCCTCTACATTTGCTATACTATTCTGAATTATACTAAAGCTTTGTTGTTATGTAATAGCGCACAACTATAAATCTTGTTAAAATATTTATTTTGACCATGTTTGCACCAATTTCTTTTATTTTGTTAATTCTTTAGTTTTGAATGCTGTTTGCTTACTGGTGGCACAATTGGTTTGCTCATGCTATTGGGGAGGGTTTAAACCGAAGTGAGGAGGCAGAGGATGGGGCCATTGGCACACAAGTAGAGATAGCTTGTAGGGAGTATGTGAGGAAGGATAAGCAGATGATAGAGCAAAGATGCACTCAGCCATATGGTTAGAGATATGTCTATTTTAATGCAAGGAGTATCATAAACAAGGTGGATGAGCTTAAGAGCATGGATCAAAACGTGGAACTATGACATTGTGGCCATTACAGAGTCTTGGATGTCCCAGGGGCAGGAATGGCTGCTGAATGTGCCAGGCTTTAGATGTTTCAAAAAGGACGGGGGGGGGGGGGGTGGCAAAAGATGTGGGGGAGTGGCATTACTAATCAGTGATAGTATCACGGCTGCAGAAAAGCAGTAAGTCATGGAGGGATTGTCTACTGAGTCATTGTGGGTGGAAGTCAGAAACAGGAAAGGGGCAATAACTCTACTGGGTGTTTTTTATAGACCCCCCAATAGTAACAGAGATATTGAGGAGCAGATAGGGAGGCAGATTCATGAATGGTGCAATAATAATAGGTTGTTGTGATGGGTGATCTTAACTTTCCTAATATTGACTGGCATCTCCTTAGAGCAAGGGGTTTAGATGGGGTGGAGTTTGTTAGGTGTGTTCAGGAAGGTTTCCTGATGCAATATGTAGATAAACCAACTAGAGGAGAGGCTGTAGTTGATCTGGTATTGGGAAATGAACCTGGTCAGGTGTCAGATCTCTCAGTGGGAGAACATTTTGGAGGTAGGGATTATAACTCTATCTCCTTTACCATAGTGTTGGAGAGTGATCGGAGCAAACAAATTGGGAAAACATTTAATTGGGGTAGGGGAAAATATGATACTATTAGGCAAGAACGTGGGGGGATAAATTGGAAGCAGATGTTCTCAGGGAAATGAACAGCAGAAATGTGGCAAATGTTCAGGGAACATTTGCATGATGTTCTGCATTGGTATGTTCCATTGAGGCAGGGAAAGGACGGTAGGATAAAAGAACCATAATGTACAAAGGATGTAGAAAATTTAGTTAAGAAGAAAAGAAAAGCTTACGAAAGGTTCAAGAAACTAGGTACTGTTAGAGCTCTACAAAATTGGAAGGGTCCGCAGAAGGAGCTCAAGAATGAAATTAGGAGAGCGAGAAGGGGCCATGAGAAGACCTTGATGAGCAGGATTAAGGAAAACCCTAAGGCATTCTACAAGTATGTGAAGAGCAAGAGGATGAGCCATGTGAGAATAGGACCTATCAGGAGCCAAAGTGGAAATGTACAGCGGAGGTAGCAGAGGTACTTAATGAATACTTTGCATCAGTATTCACCAGTGAAAAGGACCTTGGCAATTGTGGGGATGACTTACAGCAGACTGAAACACTAGACCATATAGACATTAAGAAAGAGCATGTGCTAGAGCTTTTGAAAGGTATTATGTTAGGTAAGTCGCTGGGACCAGACAGGATATACCTCAGGCTACCGTGGGAAGCGATGGAGGAGACTGCGGAGCCTCTGGCGATGATCTTTGAATCATCAACAGGGACAGGAGAAGTACCAGAGGACTGGAACGTTGCAAATGTTGTTCCCCTGTTCAAAAAAGGGAGTAGAGATAACCCAGGAAATTAGGGTTAGAGTTAGGTTAGACCAGTGAGTCTTACTTTAGTGGTGGGCAAGTTGTTGGAAAAGATCCTGAGAGGTAGGATTTATGAGCATTTGGAGAGACATAATCTAGTTAAGGATAGTCAGTGTGGCTTTGTCAAGGGCAGGTCGTGCCTTAAGAGCCGAATCAAATTCTTTGAGGATGCAATAAAACACATTGATGACGTTAGAGCAGTGGATGTGGTGTGTATAAATTTCAGAAAGGCAGTTGATAAGGTTCCCCATGCAAGGCTCATTCAGAAAGTAAGGAAGACTGGGATCCATGGAGACCTTGTTTTGTGGATCTTGAATTGGCTTGCCCACCGAAGACAAAGGGTGGTTATAGATAGTTTGTATTCTGTATGGAGGATGGTGACCAGTGGTGTTCCGCAGAGATCTGTTCTCGGACCCCTCCTTTTTGTGATTTTTAATAAATGACTTGGATAAGGAAGTAGAAAGGTGGGTTAGTAAGTTTGCTGTTGACACAAAAGTTGGGGGTGTTGTGGATAGTCTGGAGGGTTGTGAGAAGTTACAGCGAGACATTGATAGGATGCAGAACTGGGCTGTGAAGTGGCAGATGGAGTTCAACAGAGATAAAGTGTAAAGTGATTAATTTCAGGAGGTCAAATTTGAAGACAGAATATAATATTGATGGTAAGACTCTTGGCAGTGTGAAGGATAAGTGAGATCTTGGGGTCCATGTCCAAAGGACACTCAAGGCTACTGCACAGGTTGACAGTGTTGTTAAGAAGGGTTATGGTATGATGGCCTTCATCAATTATGGGATTGAGTTCAAGAGCTGTGAAGTAATGTTAAAGCTATATAAGACATTAGTTAAACCCCACATGAAGTACTGCGTTCAGTTCTGGTCACCTCATTACAGGAAGGATGTGGATGCTACGGAGAGAGTGCAGAGGAGATTTAGAAAGATGTTGCCTGGATTGGAGAGCATGCCTGATGAGAATAGGTTGAGTGAACTTCACCTTTTTTCCTTGGAGCGATGGAGGATGAGAGGTGACTTCATAGAGGAGTATTTGATGATGAGAGGCTTTGATCGTGTGGATAGCCAGAGGCTTTTTTCCCAGGGCTGAAATGACTAACACAAGGGGAGATAGTTTTAAGGTGCTTGGAAGTAGGTACAAGGTGAATGTCAGAGGTAACTTTTTCACACAGAGAGTGGTGAGTGCATGGAATGCACTGCCAGTGATGGTGGTAGAGGCGGATACAATAGAGTCTTTTAAGAGATATGTACATGGAGCTTAGAAAAACAGAGGGCTATGTAGTAGGGAAATTCTAGGCACAATATTATGGGCTGAAAGGCCTGTAATGTGCTGTAGATTTCTATATTCTATGTCCTATGTTCCATTGGTAGGTATGACTGAGTCATGACTGAAAGAAGGTCACAGTTGGGAATTTAACATCAAAGGATATACTTTGTATCAAAAGGACAAGCAGAAAGGTATAGGCAGTGGTGTGGCTCTATTGGTAAGAGATGGAATTAAATTCAAGAGCAGGGAGATCATGCTGCAACTATACAGGGTACTGGTCAGGCCGCACCTGGAGTACTGTGTGCAGTTCTGGTCTCCATACTTGAGGAAGGATATACTGGCTTTGGAGGCAGTGCAGAGGAAATTCACCAGGTTGATTCCAGGGATGAAGGGGTTAACCTATGAGGAGGGATTGAGTCACCTGGGACTATACTCTCTGGAGTTCAGAAGAATGAGAGGGGATCTTATAGAAACATACACAATTTTGAAAGGGATAGATAAGATAGAAGTAGGAAAGTTGTTTCCATTGGTAGGTGAGATTAGAACTATGGGACATTGCCTCAAGATTCAGGGGAAAAGATTTAGGACAGAGATGAGGAAAAACTGTTTTTCCCAGAGAGTGGTGAATCTGTGGAATTCTCTGCCCAGGGAAGCAGTTGAGGCTTTTTCACTAAATATATTTAAGATACAGTTAAATAGATTTTTACATAGTAGGGGAATTAGGGGTTATGGGGAAAAGGCAGGTAGGTGGAGCTGAGTTTATGGACAGATCAGCCATGATCTTATTGAATGGCGGGGCAGGCTCGATGGGCAGGATGGCCTACTGCTCTGATTTCTTATTTTCTTATGTTCTTATGTACATAGGGTGGCATAGGGTCAAGGAATGTTGAATCTTTGTGGGTGGAATTAATCAACTGCAAAGGTAAAAACACCATTATGGGAATTGTATATAGGCCTCCAAATGGTAGCTAACACGTGGGGTTGAGATTGCAAAGTTAGCTGGAAAGGGCATCTAAAAAGGGTAATGCCACAATTGTAATGGGGGACTTCAATATGCAAGGGGATTGGGAAACTCAGGTTGGTGTTGGATTGCAGAGAGGCATTTGTTGAATGTCTATGAGATGGCTTTTTAGAGCAGCTTGTGCTTGAGCCTACTAGGGAAAAGACTGTCTTAGATTGGGTTTTGTATAATAACCCAGATTTTATTAGTCTGCTTAACATAAAGGAAACCTTAGGAGGCAGTGATAATAATATAATTCAATTCATACTGCAATTTCATAGGGAAAAGCATAAGTCACATGTATCAGTATCACAATAGAATTAAGAGAATTACAGAGGCATGAGAGAGGAGCTTGCCCAGGTGGATTGGAGGGGGATACTGGCAGGGATGATGGCAAAACTGAGGTGGTTGATGTTTCTGGGAATAGGTCACAAAGATGAGGATAGATTTGTCCCACAGAAGAAGTTCTCAAATGGCAGGGCTGGGCAACCATAGCAGACAAGGGAAGTTAAGGACTGCAAAGAAGGAAAAGGCATATAAAGTTGCAAAAGTGAGTGGGAAGTTGGATGATTGGGAAATTTTTAAAATCCAACAAAAGGCAACTAAAAAAACTATAAGAACAGAAAAGATTAAATATGAGGGCAAGCTAGCTGATAATATAAAGCACTATACTAAATATTTCGTCAGTTATATAAAGAATAAAAGAAACTTGAGAGTTGATATTAGACCACTCGAAAATGATGCTGGTGAGGTAGTAAAAGGGACAAAGAAATGGCAGATGAACTTATTAAGTACTTTGCATCTGTCTCTACTGTGGAAAGCACTAGCTGTATGCCAGAGATCTGTGAGTTTCAGGGAGCAGGAGTGAGTGCTATTACTATTACAAAGGAAAAAATGCTACAACTGAAAGGTCTTAAGGTGGATAAGTCACCTGGACCAGATGGATTACATCCCAGCATCTTACAAGCGTTTGCTGAAGAGATAACAGATGCATTGGTCATGATCTTTCAAGAATCACTTCATTCTGGCATGGTCCCAGAGGAATGGAAAATTGCAAATGCAACTCCACTCTTTAAGAAGGGAGGAAAATAAAAGAGAGGAAGTTACAGGCCAGTTAGCCTAACCTCAGTGGCTGGGAAAGTGTTAGAGTCCATAGCACCTCTACTCTCTATGAAGGCTGAGAAAAGTCCATCTCCCACCACCCTACCTTCCTCATCACATTCTACAGAGGATGTATCGAGAGCATCCTGAGCAGCTGCATCACTGCTGGGTTCGGGAATTGCACTGTCTTGGATCGCAAGATCCTGCAGCGGATAGTGAGGTCAGCTGAGAAGATTATCAAGGTCCCTCTTTCCGCTATTACAGACATTTACACTACACGCTGCATCCACAAAGCTAACAGTATTGCAAAGGACCCCATGCACCCCTCACACAAACTCTCTCCCTCCTGCCATCTGGCAAAAGGTACCGAAGCATTCAGGCTCTCACGGCCAGACTGTGCAACAGTTTCTTCCCCCAAGCCATCAGACTCCTCAATACTCAGAGTCTAGACTGACATCTACATCATTTATTATTATATTATAATTTGTCCTCTACTGTGCCTATTGTCTTGTTTATATAATTATTGTAATGCCCTGCACTGTTTTGTGCACTTTTTGTAGTCCTATGCAGGTCTGTAGTCTAGTGCAGTTTTTATGTTTTATGTAGTCTAGTGTAGCCTTGTGCTGTCTCACGTAGACTAGTGTAGTTTTGTGTTTCATGTAGCACCAGGGTCCTGGAGGAATGTTCTTTTGTTTTTACAATGTACTAGCAGTTTATGGTCGAAATGACAATAGACTTGACTTGACTAAGGATGCGGTTTTGGGGTACTTGGAGACTAATGATAAAATAAGTCAAAATAATTTGATAAGGTGCCTTGCATGAGGCTGCTTAACAACATAAAATTCTATTGTGTTATAGGAAATATACTGGCATGGTTAGAGGAATGGCTGAGAGGCAGGAGGCAGCAGTGGGCCTTATCTAGTTGGCTGCCAGTGACTAATGGTGTTCCTCAGCGGTCAATATTGGGACTACTACTGTTCATATTGTTTGTCAGTGATGTAGATAGTGGAATCAATGGTCTTGTGGCAAAGTTTGCAGATTTTACAAAGGTAGTTGGAGGGATAGATAGTGCTGAGGAAGCAGTGCGATTGCAGCAGGACTTAGACAAATGGGAAGAATGGGCAAAAAAGTGGCAGATAGAATACAGTGTTGGGAAATGTATGATAATACATTTTGGTAAAAGGAACAATAGTGCAGACTATTATCTAAATAGGGAGCAAATTCAAACATCAGAGATGCAAAAGGATTTAGGAGTCTTCGTGCAAGACTCCCAGAAGGTTTATTTACAGGTTGAGTCTGTGATAAAGAAGGCAAATGCAATGTTGGCATTTATTTGAAGGGGAAAAGCAAGGAGATAATGCTGAGGCTTTATAAGACACTAGTCAGGCCGCACTTGCAGTATTGCCAACAGTTTTAGGCCCCTTATCTCAGAAAGGATCTATTGGCAATGGAGAAAGTCCAGAGGTGGTTCATGTGGATGATTCTGGGAATGAGGAGTGTTTGGCAGCTTTGGGCCTGTACTCACTGGAATTTAGAAGAATGCGTGGGGACCTCATTGAAACCTACCGAATGTTGAAAGGACTAGATAAGGGTGATGTGGAGAGGATGTTTCTTCTGGTGGGGGTATCCAGAACTACAGGGTGCAGCCTCAAAATTGAGGGGCGACTTTTTTGAACAGAGGTAAGGAGGAATTTTTTTTAGGCAAAAAGTGGTGAATCCATGGAATGCTCTGCCACATACTGCAGGGGCGGCCAAGTCCATCAGTATATTCAAAGTGGAAATTGATAGATTCCTGATTGGTCAGGGTATCAAGGGATATAGTGCAAGGGCAGGTATATGGGATCCGGGATCAGCCATGATGAAATGTCGGAGTGGATTCATCGGGCTGAATGGCCTAATTCTGCTATTATGTCTTATGGTCCACTTTTATTGTTTGCACAGTCTTTTTCTCTTTCTTTTTTCTCTGCATGTTGAGTGTTTGACAGTCTTTTGTTTTAATAAGTTCTGTTGGGTTTGTTTTGTAGTAGTCTGTAAGAAGTTGAATCTCAAGGTTGTTTAAAGTATACATACCTTGATAATAAATTTACTTTGACTTTTCATGGTTCTACACATATGGTTGAATTTGATTTTTTGAAATAGCCCTTTGCCCTGGTGTTTCATTATCTGCAAAGTTAACAGGTTGTACAAGATTCTTCTGTTGTTCCGTTTAATTGCATATGCTTTGTATGCTTTATTTTCTCAGGGAACAGTAAGAGGGAATTTGATTTGGGAGGGCACTCAAGAGAAGGATCAAAATATAAGCTCAAAATTTTATGAATGCATTCTCTGGTGTTATTAATTTTAGGCATCATTGGCAAGTTCATCCAAAACTGAGCAGAGTATGTTTACATGTCCATATTGTGCAGTAGAGCAACACTCGAATCAAGTATGTTGATCTCTAAGGGGTTGTCTTTTGGTGGGTCTTCAGTTTATTGCAGGATCCACATATTCTGATGCAGTATGGGAAGAGTACGTGGTGGCTGTGGTTAATGGTTGGGTCTTTTGGTTGTTCAGTCTCTGCAGCACAACAAAAGTTGTTCTCATGTAACACAGCTCCCTCTTAAACAGATTTCCACCAGATGTATCTGTTGAGTGTAATGTCTTCATAGATTTTAGATGTAATGTCCGTACATGACTATATTTATAGTACGTGACTATTTTGTATCAAAGACCAGAAGAAGTAGGAACGGAATCAGACTTTTGGCCCATAAGCCTGCTCCACCATTTCATCATGGCTGATGCAATTTTCCTCTCAGCCCCAGTCTCATGCCTTCTCCCCATGTCTCTTTATGCCTCAACCAATCACAAATCTCTGCTTTACATATACATAAAAAGTTGGCCTCCACTGCTGTCTGTGACAAAAAATTCTACAGATTCACTACTCTCTGGCTAAAGAACTTCCTCTACATCTCCATTCTAAAAGGACGCCCCTCTATTCTAAGGGCGTGTCCTCTGGTCTTAGACTCTCCCACCATAGGAAACATCCTCTCCACATCCACTTCATCAAAGCCTTTCACCATTCTATATGTTTCAATGAGGTCACCGGTTACTCTTGTGAATTCTAATGCATACAGGCCCAAAGCCATCAAAAGCTCTTCATATGACAAGCCATTCAATCCTGGAATCATTTTTGTGAATCTCATTTGAATCCACTCCAGTTTCAGCACATCCTTTTGAAGATAAGGAGTCCAAATGTGCTCACAATATTCCAAGTGAGGCCTCACTAGTGCTTTGTAAAGCTTCAACATTACATCCTTGCTTTTATATTCTAGTCCTCTTGAAATGAATGCTAACGTTGAATTTGCCTTCCTCACCACAGACTCAACCTGCAAATTAACCTTTCTGGAATCCTGCACAAGGACTCTCAAGTCCCTTTGCACCTCAGTTTTTGTTTTTGGTATTTTCTCTCCATTTAGGAAATAGTCACCACTTTTATTTCTTCTACCAAACTACATGACCATACATTCTCCCACTCTGCATTCTATTTGCCATTTTTTTGCTCATTCTCCTAACCTATCTAAGTATTCTCAATCAATTCCATCATCCAAATCATTGACATATAATGTAAAAAGAATTGGTTCCAACACAGACCCCTCTGGAACACCACTAGTCACAGCCAGCCAGCCAGAAAATGCTCCCTTTATTCCCACTTTTGCCTTCTGCCAATCAGCCACTGCTTTATCCGTGCTAGAATCTTTCCTGTAATGCCATGGGCTTGTAGCTTGGTAAGCAGCCTCATGTGTGGCACCTTGTCAAAGGCTTTCTGAAAATCCAAGTACAGAACATTAACCAATTCTCCTTTGTATATCCTGCGTTTTATTTCATCAAAGAATTCCAAAAGATTTGTCAGGCAAGATTTTCCCTTGAGGAAACCATGTTGACAATGACCTATTGTATCATGTGCCACCCAGTACCGTGAGACCTCATCCTTAATAATCAACTCCAACATCTTCCCAACCACTACGATCAGGGTAATTAGCATATAGTTTCCTTTCTTCTACCTCTCTCCCTTCTTGAAGAGTGGAGTGACATTTGCAATTCTCCAGTCTTCCAGAACCATTCCAGAATCTAGTGATTCTTGAAAGATCATTACTAATGCCTCCCTGATCTCTTCCGCCACCACTTTCAGAATCTGGGGTGTACTCCATCTGGTCCAAGTGAATTATCTACCTTTAGACCTTTCAGTTTCCCCAAGAACCTTCTCCCTAGTTATGGTAACTTCACATATTTCATGCCCGCTGACAGCTGGAACTTCCACCATACTGAAGTCAGTGTATAACTCCCGGTCAGGGTCTTCAAAAGAACCCTGAAAAGGAAAAAAAAAGCTGATATTAAAGGTAGAAAGAGAGCTGTTTCACCCTCCTACTTAAGAATGCTGAGGACTTGATCCAAGATATCCCTGACCCTGGCACCCGAGTGGCAGCATACCATCCAGGATCTCGCCCACAGAACCTTCTGTCCATTCTCCTCACAATCCCTTACCACCATATCATGCCCTCTCCCTTTCCCTTCTGAGTCTCAGAGGCAGACTCAGTGCCAGAGACCACTGTGATTCTCCTCTGTTTGGTCATCCACATCCTGCACCCCCCCCCCCTGACAGTATCCAAAGTAATATACCTGTTTATGAGGGGGATGGCCACAGGGTTACTCTGTACTGGCTCCTTAACCCCTTTTCCCCTTCCTGACTGTCACCCAGTTTCCTGTGTCCTGCACCTTGGGTGAAATTACCTCTCTTTATGTTGTATCTATCATCACTCCAGCCTCCCGAATAATCTGTTCATCCAATTCCAGCTCTAACTCCTTAACGAAGTTTGTTTGAAGCTGCACCTATATGCACTTCTTGTAGTTGTAGTCATCCCTGCCTTCCCACATCCCGCAAGAGGAGCAGTTCACTATCCTGCCTGTCATCCCCACTGTCCCTTGCTGAGCAGATATGAAGAGAATGAAAAAACTCGAGTTTTTCTTTCCTTTGCTCTCTCTGAGTAAAGCCTCCCTTTGCTGAAGCATCAAAGCTAAAGCCTCAAGATCACCACTCTGAATATGTACACTCAAATGATGGCCACTGTGACAATGGTTGCTGCGCTTGCCCTTACTTTCCTTTAATTTGCTGTGACTAATCAATCCCAGATGCCGATTGGTTGCTGGTCTATTACACTGCTGCGCTGTGCTGCTGCTGCCTTTTATCCTCCAGTAGACCTGATTGAAGTCCCCTCCTCTCCAAACTTCTAATGTCAGGATGGGCCACTGGTCAAAGCTCTGTTACATATCTGGAATACAAAATTGGGTTTTTGCATCCAGCATTGAAATATGCATGTATAGGCAGTATTTTGTTTTGTAAATGCCAACCTGAATATTGAAATAAGTCTTTGAGGTCAAAGTTACCCTAAATCATGGTGCATATCAGATTTTGACCATTCAACCCTCCTGATCATTTAGCCCATGTGTTCAGCAGGCATCTGAAAGTGTTAATCCCATCTTCCTGTACTTGGCCCATAGCTTTCTATGACTAGGTCAACATTCCCTCTATTTTTTTTACAGTGGCGTGGACCAACCATTACTCTGAGCAGGAAGTTTTTACATAACCTAAAAACTACATGGCACTCTAAACAACACACACAAAATGCTGGTGGAACGCAGCAGGCCAGGCAACATCTATAGGGAGAAGCGCTGTCGACGTTTCAGGCCGAGACCCTTCATCAGGCATTCTAAATGACTTTTTTCTGTTCTAACAATTCATTAATCAAAAAAATCTTATTGATGATTTTTTTGATAGATTACTTACCAAACAAGTTAGAATATAGAATTTTTCACATGCAGCAAACTCAAACCACAACTCACAAAACAAGTAAATGATGGTTGACAGTCAAAATAACTGACAGGCACAATGGCAAAAGCAAAATGTTTTGATGAGATGGCATCAGTGTTCAGCTGTGTTGCAACATCCATGGTCAACCCTGACCAATGGAGGGCCTCAGGAGTATTTAACATTTTAATTTTTTATTACTATGTGTGGGGTAATGAATATTTTTACAGTGAAAATAACTCCCATATAAATTGGTAATTGAATAAAAGCAATACTGCAAACATAATTTTAAAATACTAGCTTACTTTATTCGTACCTTTCTTCCCCACAGCTGTAATATCTCATTGAATTTATTAAGCTTGCAGATCCCATAATCAAATCTAAACTCAGCAACATTGAGTAAAGTATTTTGCAGACTAAAAGAAAATGGACCAAGCTATAAAACAAGACCAATGTGGTCTACAAAATCCAGTGTGGGGACTGCAGCAAATATTACATCGGCCAAACTGGGAGGGAACTATCCACAAGTATTCATGAACATCAACTGGCTGTGAAGCAGCATGACCAACACTCCCTAGTCTATAGCCATGAAGATCAACAGGAGTACAAATTCGACTGGACGTCAAAGTTTCAAAGGTTCGTTTATGATCAAAGTATACAACTCTAAAATTCTTCAATTCTCCGGGTAGCCATGAAACCAAGAAAGAAAAGAATGGCAGCACGAGCATCAACCCCAAAATCCTACTACCCCACAAAAAACACAAACAAAAATGGAGTAGGAACATCACCCCAAATCCCTGCTCCTGCACAAAAAATATGAACAAAATGGATCAGGCACATCAACCCCCAAATCCTTACACCCGCACAAAACAAAACAAGAAGACCGGGTGAGAAAACACAGAATATAAAAACGTAAGACTGAAAAAAAGAGTCTATAGTCTCAAGTCCGAATCAAAAATGCAGTAAAAACCTGGGCACACTCTCCAGGTGCAGCAGCAGGCTCACACCTCTCTGGTACAGTGCAACCGATCAGAAGGCAAGCAGCTGGCACTCACTTCGATGCTTCAATCTCCCTTATCACTTTAATTGGTGAACAATGGGAGATTTAATTGGTGAAATGGAGCCAAACATCAGCTTGCGTCCCATCCTACAGCCTGCCCACTACAAAGTTCACGCACACTGCCTATGCCTCCCAGAATTGGAATCCTCTGCAGAGCACTGGAACACCCAAACGATCTACAAACTTCTGCACTGGCCTTAATGTTTCAGTCGCCCTTGTTGCTTTAATTGGTGAACAGTGGAAGCTCTAATCGGTGACATAGGGTCAAACGTTGGCTTGCACGCCATCCTGCAGCATTCTTGCCACGTGTTTTTCTCATGCTGCCTCTGCTTCTCGGAATGCTCTTGGAGATTGTAGAGCACTGAAGCACCCAAATGATCTCCAAACCACAAAACAGAGGCTCCACCAGTTCCAGAATCACATTCAAGATGAGAAACAAATGTAAAAAGAAGAAGTGAAAAAGATGATTTCATGATCTATCCAGAAATTGTCAACCAAAGGAATGTTGTACGCAAGTGCCATCCTGAGCATGAAGTCAACACATGGCATGCAAGAGAATTCCTAGAAGTGTGGTTTTCAGTTAAAAATTTTGTAAACAAACATGTAGACCTTAATCTTATTTATGTGCCAATGCTTGCAAGATTCCAGACCACAATGCATGAAGTTCGCCACATAGCGAATCAGCGATAAGATTTCCTCCTCACATCACAAGTGAGTTTGCGAAATGATGTCCAATCAGTTGATTGAAAATATGTAAAGGCCAAATTTTCAGAGGACATATCGCAATCAACAATGCACTGATGATGTCTTCCCATATGGCGATGAAATGTTTGTAAGTAAATTGCCAAGACTAGAGAACAACTCAACACAAATTCAGCAATTTCATCCCATGCAATTGGGCTTCATGCCAAGTTCAGGACAGGAGCATATACTTTGACTTGCCAGCTGAAGTCTGGCAAGAATTTTGGGTTTCCATGTTTGCATTGAAGCCCTGCATTTACTCACATTTATGGAGGTAAGTGCCACAATTCATTTCAGACCTGGTAACATTTATTGACAAGGTTTGGCCAATAAAAGATAGTTTTATGCTATATTTCTAATAATCTGTTTTGCTTTGAGTCAGTAATTTTTATATAATTAAGTATTTTTGCAAAAATGGGGTTCTGATCATTTTAAAATTCTATCTACAAAGCACAACATGATATGAAAACTCTGACATTACCAGAGAAGTAATCTCAGCAAGCACGAGATATTAGGTGTTAACTGGGAATACAGAGCTACAATCTTACTTTTGGGCATCTGCTCCTATACATAGATGACACAATGCTCAATCTTCACAATGCTGTTTTGTCCTGACTATTTAAATGTATGTTACACTCACATACTGAATATTTCTAGCATTTTCATTTCAATTTCATGCTGCGAGTATCTGCACTTTTTTTTGCTTTCTCAGATGCAGATAGTCTGGTCATTTGACCTTATTTTTCTCAATGAAGAAACTTGTGATTTGATTCTGATTAGATGAACGAAAGTAGAAAATTAGCCCCTTGTTGCAACAGTGATAGAGTCATAGAGCACTATACAATAGCACATAAACAGGTCCTTCAGCTCATCTAGTCCATGCCAAACTGTTATTCTGTCGAGTCCCATCGAGCCACACCCGGACTGTACCCTCCCATCCATGTACTTATCGAAACTTCTCTTAAATATTGAAATCAAACCCGCATCCACCACTTCTGTTGCAGCTCGTTCCATACTGGCACCGCCCTCTGAGTGAAAAAGTTCCCATTTGTGTTCCCCTTAAATATTTCACCCTAACCAATAACCTCTAATGCTAGTTTCATCCACCCTCAGTAGAAAAAACCTTCTTGCCTTTACTTTATCTACACCCCTTATGATTTTCTATACCTTTTTATTGCAAGATTGTTTTCTCAACACCACACCCACAAAATACATGCTTCCTAGCAGAGGTGGTAATACAATTAGCATACAATTTTTATTCATCAACTTTTATTATTTAAATGAATTGATGTGGAACATCAGTTAACACAAAGGATCATTTTGGCTAATATGTGGATAGTAGATTGAGAATATATCGGGAACAACATTTCCTTTGATAACATTTGTTCCTAACATTTCCTAAGTAGTTACAACTTATCTAAATTGAAGACTTCACAGGATGTCACAATTAAATTCTAATGAATGATTTGGCATTACAAGCTTTTATAATCAGGATGAGATTTATCCACTCAGATTTTTTTGTATGTGTCCAATTGTGCAATTCCATTATTTCTTGCCACCTGGGGTTGCACATACATTGTGAGTGCAAAACTTTACGGTAGGGTTTCCAACCCGGGGTCCACGGACCCCTTGGTTAATGGTAAGAATCCATGGCATAAAAAAGGTTGAGAATCCCTGTTTTAGAAGATGTGAGGGATTACTTCTGATAGCCGTCCATGGGATCTCTCTTTATATTGCTTCTGCAATAATAGTGAGTCTGTGGAATTCATTGCCTCAGGCAGCTGTGGAGGCCAAGTCTTTATGTATATTTAAGGCAGAGATTGATAGATTCTTGATTGGTCAGGGCATGAAGGGATATGGGGAGGGGGGTGGTGAAGGCAGAAATTTGGGGCTGAGAGGATAAATAGATCAGCAATGAAGAAATGGTGGAGCAGACTTGATGGGCCAAAAGGCCTGATTCTGTTCCTACTTCTTCTGACACAAAATAGTCATGTATTCTGTATGGACATTACATCTAAAATCTGTGAGGATATTACACTCAGTAGATACATCTGGTGGAAATCTGTTCAAGAGGGAGCTGTGCTACATGAGAACAACTTGTGCTGTGCTGCAGAGAATAAGCAGCAGTTACAAAAGGAGAAACTGAACAAGCAAAAGACCCAGCTCTTCCCACACTGCACCAGAATATGTGGATCCGACAGCATAATGGCCTAATTCTGCTCCTATATCTTATGGTCTTATAATAACCAATATAGCACTTCAGCTCTTCCACATTTCTCACAGGGAAGATATTGCCCTTTACATGTTAAAGGGTGTGGGATAGAACTCTATTAAAAATGCAATAAATTACACTCCTTAATGATTGGCCAAACAGGGAAGTTGAATAATATCACTTGTTTTAACTCCAGGACGTTAATCTTCCAGCACTCAGATGAAAAGTGACAAGAACTCACCCAAGCAAGATATAAAGATAGCAGATCTGGAAAAATTTGAATTAGGGATTCCAATAATGTTTTCCTTGAGTTACATGACTAGTAACTTATTTTGTGGATGATTTGAAGTAACAACATTCTGCAGATGTAGTTCACTCAACATTTGGTAGCCCCATGCCTGCTTTATCAACTTTTTGCAGCCTTTGTCAACTTAATTAACCTGATTATTTTAATGATTCAAGATTCAAGTTTATTTATCACGTATACAGTGAAACATACTGGACAGTGAAATGTGTTGATTGTGTGAACAACCAACAAACCTGGGGCTGCCCATGAGTTTTGCCATGCATTCCAGCACCAGCAAAGCATGCCCTTAATGTTCAGCCAAACAATACAGAACACAACAAAACAGAACACTGCAAGAAATAAAACAACAGCAAAACAAACCCCTTTCCTCTCTCCCTTCCACCCAATGCATATTATATAGACCTCTAGCCCTAAGACAGGCTATCTTCGTCAGCCTCCAGCAGACTCAGTTTTGGAGTTGGATTCACTGACATTGGGCCTTTGGCTATCCCAGCAGACTCACAGAACTTCACTAACTACTGGCCAACAGGCCTTGACTTCCTAGCTTCCAATTTGATCCTCGGCTTCGACCCTTTGACCCACTGTGGTAAACTATGTATACCTGTCTGGACACGCCCCTCTGCTGACTGCTCCTGTGGCTCCTCCCACAGACCCCTGTATAAAGGCGATTGGAGGCACTGCTCCTCCCTCAAGTCCAAGATGTTGTGGGCTCTTTTGCTGCTAATAAAAGCCTATCGTTTGCCTCCCGTCTTCGAGAGTTATTGATGGTGCATCAATTTTATTAGCAGCAATTTTTAAACATGGAGAGCATTTTACAACCAGACCAATTGGATCTCGACCCTCAATCCCAGGAAGCCGGTGACACTTTCGAACTCTGGCTAGCATGCTTTGAATCATACCTGGAGGAGATTCATGTGACCGACCCTGCCACAAAACGCAAGATTCTACTCTCCAGAGTCAGTGCAAGGGTCTACTCCATGATCAGAGACCAAACGGACTACCAGGGTGCGATAGATGCCCTCAAAAGACAATACCGGCGGCTGGTGAACACCGTCTACGCAAGACATCGCTTAGCGACACGGCGGCAGCTGGCCGGAGAGTCGAGCGCTGAGTTTGTCCGGGCCCTACAGACACTCGTGCGGGCCTGCGACTGCAGGGGACTGATGGCGGAACAGCATACGGTGCTCCTGGTACGAGACGCCTTTGTTACGGGGATCAGGTCAGTGTACATGCGCCAGCGGCTGCTGGAGCACGCCGATCTTACCTTACATTTGGCGACCGAGCTGGCCAACATGCTGGAGGCCGCTCTGCATGATGCTGATGCTGTCCAGGCGCGCGATCTCCCGCCGACCCTGTAGACGCTGCAGACCCCGCAACCCACTGGCGAATTGACCTCGGCTGCTGCCAGTCGCGAGTCCGTGAAGTCCCTGCAACCAGCCGGCAAGTCGACCTCAGCTGTTGCCAGTCGCGAGTCCATGAATTCCCGCACCAAGACGGCGATTCAACTCTGGCCTCCGTGACCCTCGACCAAAGCACCCACACCAGCTTGCAAGGTCAATGATGGACATCTTGGTGGAGGGGCACAGGACTAGCTGCCTGTTTGACACGGGCAGCACTGAGAGTTTTATTTACCCGGGCACAGTGCAACGCTGCGGACTCGTGACACAGCCGGTAAGCCAGAAGGTCACCATGGCTTCTGGATCACATTCCACAGACATCTGGGGGGGGTTGTGTGGCGACACTGGTGGTGCAGGGCACAGAATATCGGGACTTTGCGTTACTGGTCATGCCTCAACTGTGTGCCCCTGTGCTATTGGGGCTCGACTTCCAGAGCCACCTGAAAAGTGTGACAATGGAGTATGACGGGCCCCTCCCACCAATCACTCTCAGAAATCCTCAGTTTTGTGGGACTTCGTCATATACCCCGCTACTGACCACACACACACACCGACCCGCATATCCCACCCAACACCATGCCAACAGCCACAATACTGACACCACTTGCAGCCTCTCCACCCTCAAGATCCCTCCCCCACCGCTGTTTGCCAACCTGACCCCCGACTGTAAACCTGTGGCAACTAAAAGCAGGAGGTACAGCGCGGGGGACAGGGCCTTCATTAAGTCGGAGGTGCAGCGGCTGCTCAGGGAGGGGATCATTGAGCCAAGCACAAGCCCTTGGAGGGCCCAGGTGGTCGTTGTTCGGACCGGGCAGAAAAATAGGATGGTCGTGGACTATAGCCAGACCATCAATAGGTTCACGCAGCTTGACGCGTACCTCCTACCCGGCATCGCGGATATGGTCAACCAGATAGCTCAGTACAAGGTGTACTCAACCATAGACCTGAAATCCGCTTACCATCAGCTCCCCATCCACCTGGAGGACCGACCCTACACTGCCTTGAAGGCGAGCAGCAGGCTCTATCACTTCCTGTGCGTCCCCTTCAGTATCATGAATGGTGTCTCTGTCTTCCAGAGGGAGATGGACCGGTTGATGGACCAGTGCCAACTGAAGGCCACGTTCCCATATCTGGATAACATCACCATCTGCGGTCACGACTGGCAGGATCACAACACCAACCTCCAACGATTTTTCCAAGCGGCCAAAGCTCTTAACCTTACCTATAACAGGGACAAGTGTGCGTTTGGAACCAGCCGACTTGCTATCCTTGGGTATGTCGTGGAGAACGGAGTCATTGGCCCTGACCCCGACCGTATGCACCCCCTGTTGGAACTCCCTCTTCCCACCACCCTCAGAGCCCTCAAACGGTGCCTGGGCTTCTTTTCCTATTAGGCCCAATGGGTCCCTCACTACACAGACAAGGCCTGCCCTCTGGTCAGGTCCACCGCATTTCCCCTCTCAGCCGAGGCCCATGCGGCCTTCAACTGCATTAAAGGGGACATTGCCAAAGCAATGATGCATGCAGTGGACGAGACCATTCCCTTCCAAGTAGAGAGTGACGCCTCCGACTTTGCGCTGGCTGCTACCCTCAATCAGGCAGGAAGGCTGGTAGCATTCTTCTCTCGTACCCTTCAAGGCTCTGAAATTCAGCACTCCGCGGTGGAGAAAGAAGCCCAGGCCATAGTGGAAGCTATTAGGCACTGGAGGCACTATCTCGCCAGCAAAAGGTTCACCTTGCTGACCAACCAGCGCTCAGTTGCATTCATATTTAGCAACTAACAGCGGGGCAAAATCAAAAATGATAAAATTTTGAGGTGGAGAATAGAACTCTCCACCTACAACTATGACATCCTGTACCGGCCTGGAAGGCTCAATGAGCCCCCTGATGCCCTATCCCGGGGAGCGTGTGCCAGAGCAGAGCTCGACCGGCTATACACCCTCCATGCAGATCTTTGCCACCCAGGGGTCACCCGCCTTTACCATTTCGTGAAAACCCGGAACCTGCCTTACTCCCTTAAGGAAATCAGGACAATGACCAGGGACTGCCAAGTCTGCGCTGAGTGCAAACCGCACTTCTACCGTCCTGAAAGGGCACAACTTATCAAGGCCACCCACCCCTTTGAGCGACTGAGTGTGACTTTAAGGGCCCCCTTCCCTCCACCGACCGCAATGTCTACTTTCTCAACATAATTGACGAGTACTCACGGTTCCCCTTTGCCATCTCCTGCCCCGATACCACTGCCACGTCCGTCATAAAAGCCCTGTGCCAGCTCTTCACCCTGTTCGTATATCCCTGCTATATCCATAGTGATAGAGGGTCCTCGTTTATGAGTGATGAGCTGCGCCAGTACCTGCTGGCTAGGGGTATTGCTACTAGTAGAACCATGAGCTATAATCCCCGGGAGAATGGACAGGTGGAGAGGGAGAATGCCACAGTGCGGAAGTCCACACTTTTAGCCCTTAAGTCAAAGGGGTTGCTGGTCTCTCACTGGCAGGAGGTTCTCCCCGAGGCACTCCACTCCATCCGCGCCCTGTTATGCACATACACCAATGCCACCCATCATGAGCGACTCTTTTCTTTTCCCAGGAAGTCTGCCACTGGGACCACCCTACTGGCTTGGCTGATGTCCCCAGGGCCAGTGCTTCTCCGGAAACATGCGAGGAGCAATAAATACTCCCCGATGGTCGAGAGGGTTCACCTACTTCATGCGAACCCCCAGTATGCCTACGTGGTCTTACCTGATGGGCGGGAGAACACGGTCTCCGTCCGTGACCTGGCACCCGCAGGAGCACCAGACCCCTACCCCGAACACTCCACAGTGACTATGAACCCCGTACCCACCGATGTATATACCCATGAGACACAGCGCACACCAAGCCCTACACAGACTCCTCACGCCACTCTCATACCGGGCATACACGCATGCAGGATTACTGACGCCTAACGGGCTGGCACCTCAAGTCAGGCCAGAGCCAGCACAACCACCGTCTCCGGTGCAATCACCACCGGCACTGGTGCAATCTCCACCGGTGCTACGTAGATCGCAGCGACAGACTCGACCGCCTGATAGACTTAACCTGTAAATATACTTGTAAGAAACTTCGCCCCGTGGGGACTCTCTTTTAAAACCAAGGGGGGTGAATGTGGTAAACTATGTATACCTGTCTGGACACACCCCACTGCTGACTGCTCTCTGGATACATCCCTCTGCTGACTGCTCCTGTGGCTCCTCCCACAGACCCCTGTATAAAGGCGATTGGAGGCACTGCTCCTCCCTCAGTCTCCAAGATGTTGTGGTCACTTTTGCAGCTAAAAAAAGCCTATCGTTTGCCTCCCATCTCCGAGAGTTATTGATGGTGCATCACCCACTGAACACCGAACATTAAGCCTCGAACTCTGGACATGTCAATGACAGGACCCTGAACATTAGCCCTTGAACTTGGTTCTCACCAATTCGCAAACCCAGCATGTCATTGGACCTCATTCCTCTATCTGTCCACATGGAATTCCAACCCTGGAGTCTGCTGGCAACACTTAGTTTGCAGAGTTAGAGCAAGCTGTTCTATGTAGATGACATGTTTCATGTACAAGTGAACGAAATACTCAGGATTAGAACAAAATCATGAGAGGTGTGCGTCACTTAAAGCTGGTCAGCAGTGCTTCAATGTAGCTTGCAATTCTTAAATAGGATGCTTTGCCGTTTTAGCCAGTGGCTGTCTTTATGCTGTAACTTTATCTACTTTGGGAAAAGGTATAATAATAATGCATTATATAAGAGAGTGAGCTCCAAAGTGTTTTAACATTACCCTGGAAATTTTGGATTTAGACAGGAGAAATATGAGGCACAGATGCTTAGTGTGAATTATTTTGGGAATGATGAATTGCAGTGGTATATAACACACATAGACGTGAGTTTCACTCAGCTCCTTTCTACCATCAGGCAGCAAACTCTGATGCATAAAAACAAGAACAGTCGGATGGGAAACAATTTCTTTCCTCAGGCCATTAGGCTTCTGACCTCCCTGCTGCATCACATTCGAAGTGTCACTGGTTAATCTGTTCTGTACTTTACAATATTTAATTTATGCACTTTGCTTTGTTTATTTATGTGTAATTCATTTGTAGATTGTATCCTTACTTTCCTAAATCATTGTGTGTTATGTGTATTACTGTGCTTTACACCCTGGTCTGGAAAAATGTCTTGTTTGATGGGATATATGCATATAGTTAAATGACAATAAACTTGAATTGAATTGACTTGACTTCACTTATTTACCTGCTCAATTAGAACACAAGGGGAGTATGTAAATTCTCTGCTAAACAGTAGGAAATTCTCTTTACTACTGCATTTGTCCACAGTAAAATTAAAACTCTGCAAATGCTGGAAATTAAAATGAGCTGGAAATTAAAGGAGCCAGATTTAGGTATGGAACTAATGCAGTAAGATGAATATTTGTATATTGTTTTTCTTTTTAAAAACAAGCACTCATAAATTCTGAATGTAAATGTAGGAAAATTAATCTGAGGGCAGTATGTGGTGACATAGAACACAGAACATAGAAAACCTACAGCACAATACATGCCCTTCGGCCCACAAAGCTGTACCAAACGTGTCCTTACCTTAGAAATTACCTAGGGTTACCCATAGCCCTCTATTTTTCTAAGCTCCATGTACACATCCAGGAGTCTCTTAAAAGACCCTATCATATCCACCTCCACCACTGTTGCCAGCAGCCCATTCCACGCACTCACCACTCTGCATAAAAAACTTACTCATGGCATCTCCTCTGTATCTACTTCCAAACACCTTAAAACTGTGCTTTCTTGTGCTAGCCATTTCACCCTTGGGAAAAGGCCTCTGACTATCCACACGATCAATGCCTCTCATCATCTTATACACCTCAAGTCAAGTCAACTCAAGTCACTTTTTATTGTTCATTTTTATTGACCATAATTGCTGGTACAGTACATAGTAAAAATGAGACAATGTTTTTTCAGGACCATGGTGTTACATGACACAGTACAAAAACTAGACTGAGCTATGTAAAAAAAACACAGAACAAAGCTACACTAGACTACAGACCTGCACAGGACTGCATAAAGTGCACAAAACCGTGCAGGCATTACAATAAATAATAAACAGGACAATAGGGCAGTCAGGTGTCAGTCCAGACTCTGGGTATTGAGGAGTCTGATAGCTTGGGGGAAGAAACTGTTACATAGTCTGGTCGTGAGAGCCCGAATGCTTTGGTGCCTTTTCCCAGACGGCAGGAGGAAGAAAAGTTTGTATGAGGGGTGTGTGGGGTCCTTCATAATGCTGTTTGCTTTGCAGATGCAGCATGTAGTGTAAATGTCCGTAATGGCGGGAAGAGAGACCCCAATGATCTTCTCAGCTGATCTCACTATCCACTACAGGGTCTTGCAATCTGAGATGGTGGAATTTCCAAACCAGGCAGTGATGCAGCTGCTCAGGATGCTCTCAATACAACCCCTGTAGAATGTGATGAGGAAAGGGGGTGGGAGATGGACTTTTCTCAGCCTTTGCAGAAAGTAGAGACGCTGCTGGGCTTTCTTTGCTATGGAGCTGGTGTTGAGGGACCAGGTGAGATTCTACGCCACGTGAACACCAAGAAATTTGGTGCTCTTTACGATCTCTACCGAGGAGCCGTCGATGTACAGTGGGGAGTGGTCGCTCCATGCCCTCCTGAAGTCAACAACCTTCTCTTTCGTTCACATTTAGAGACAGGTTGTTGGCTCTGCACCAGTCCATTAGCCGCTGCACCTCTTCTCTGTAAGCTGACTCGTCGTTCTTGCTGATGAGACCCACCACGGTTGTGTCATCGGCGAACTTGATGATGTGGTTCGAGCTGTGTGTTGCAGCACAGTCATGGGTCAGCAGAGTGAACAGCAGTGGACTGAGCACACAGCCCTGTGGGACCCCGTGCTCAGTGTGATGGTGTTGGAGATGCTGCTCCTGATCCAGACTGACTGAGGTCTCCCAGTCAGGAAGTCTAGGATCCATTTGCAGAGGGAGGTGTTCAGGCCCAGTAGGCTCAGCTTTCCAATCAGTTTCTGAGGAATGATTGTGTTGAATGCTGAACTGAAGTCTATGAACAGCATTCGAATCTTTGTGTCTTTTTTGTCCAGGTGGGTTAGGGCCAAGTGGAGGGTGATGGCAATGGCATCGTCTGTTGAGCGGTTGGGATGGTACGCAAACTGCAGGGGGTCCAGTTTGGGGGGCAGCAGGGCCTTGATATGCCTCATGATGAGCCTCTGGAAACACTTCATGATGATGGATGTAAGTGCAACGGGACGGTAGTCATTTAGGCAGGACACTGAAGACTACTTCGGTGTGGGGACGATGGTGACCTCTATCAGGTCACCTCTTGTCCTCTGTCATTCCAAGAAGAAAAGGCCGAGTTCACTCAACCTATTCTCATAAGTCATGCTCCCCAATCCAGGCAACATCCTTGTAAATCTCCTCTGCACCCTTTCTATGATTTCCACATCCTTCCTGTAGTGAGGCGACCAGAACTGAGCACAGTACTCCAAGTGACATATATGTACTTTCATAACTGATACACCATTAATAACTCTCGGAGACGTGAGGCGAGATATAGGCTTTTATTGGCTGGAAGGAAGAACAAACAGCAAGTGACCACCACACAACATCCTAGAGACTGAGGAAGGGGCTGTGCCTCCAATCGCCTTTATACCGGGGTCTGTGGGAGGAGCCACAGGAGCAGTCAGCGGGGGGGGGGGGGGCGTGTCCAGACAGGTATATGTAGTTTACCACAATAACAAATGTACTTGAACTTTGAATTTTAAGTATAGATAGAGTAAATGCAAGCAGGTGTTCTCCTCTCAGAGTGGGTGAGATGAGAATTAGAGTCAAAGTCAAAGTAATATTTATTATCAGAGTCAAACCTGTCACCACATACAATCCTGAGATTCTTTTTCTGCAGGAATACTTAGCATATCTATAGAACAGTAACTGTAAACGGTAAACATCAGGAACTGTTAACTGTAAACAAACTGCGCAAATGCAGATATAACTAAAAAGCAATAAATAATGAGCATGAAATAACAATATAACAGAGAACTTAAATGAGTGTAGTTATCTCCTTTTGTTCAAGAACCTGATGGTTGAGGCGTTGTAATTGTTCTTGAACCTGGTGGTGTGAGTCTTGCGACACCAGTATCTTCTACTTGATGGCAACAGCGAGAAAAGAACATAGCCTGGGTGGTGAGGACCTTTGATAATGGATGCTGCTTTTCTACAGCTAAGTCTCATGTAGATGTGCTAAATAGTTGGGAGGGTTTTACCCGTGATGTACTGGGCCGAATCCACTACCTTTTGTAGGATTTTCCGCTCAAAGGTATTGGTGTTCCCACACCAGGCCGCAATGCAGCCAGCCATCACACTTCCCACCTCACATCTATAGAAGTTTGTCAAGGGTTTTGATGTCATGCCAAACCTCCGCAGACTCCTGTGGCACTGTCATGCTTTCTTTGCAATAATATTTATATGATGAGTGTAGGACAGGTCCACTGAGATAGTGACACCCAGGAATTTAAGTTATTGACCCTCTCCACCTCTGATCCTCTGATGATTATGGCTCACGGACCTCTGGTTTCCCTCTCCTAAAGTCTACAATCAGATCCTTGGTCTCACTGTTGTTGAGTGAGAGGTTTTGTTTCTACACCACTCAGCCAAGTTTTCAATCTCCTTCCTGTATGCTGATTCATCACCCCCTTTGATACAACCCACAGCAGTGATGTTGTCAGCAAACTTAGCCACACAGTCATTGGTGTAAAGCAAGTAGAGCAGGGGGCTAAGTACACATCCCTTCAGTGCTCCTGCGCTGATGGAGATTGTGAAGGAGATGTTTTTGCCTATCTGAACTGACTTGATGAAGGTTATAGGTTAAGGGTAAAAGGTAAAATATTTAAAGAGAATCTGAGGGGGAGCTTCTTCATTCAGAGTGTGGTGTAAGTGTGCAACAAGCTGCCAAGCATACACCAGAAAATCTGCTGATGCTGGAAATTCAAGCAGTTTGAATTTTCTTGTGTTTGCCAGTGGAAATGATTGATGAGAATTCAGTTGCAATATTTAGAGCATAAGACATAGGAGCAGAATTAGGCCATTCGGCCCATCGAGTCTGTCAGGAAGTTTGGATGGGGTATGGACGGCTATAGTCCATGTACAGGTAGCTAGGACTAGGGAGAAAACCAGGCTGGCATAGACTAAATGGACTGAAGGTTCTGTTTCTGTGCTGTAGGGCTCTAGGACTCTAACTACTCTTCAGATGAGGTGCTTTCTGAAGAAAGATGGAAGTAGAATTGCTGCAGAGGGGAGCATGGACAGGATTCACTGGAATGTCTTGCAGATGAGAGAACCTGCTGTGGCTCTCCTTGGAGACCAGAAGGGCCTGTTCCGCACTTAATCTTTAAATACAGCAAAATAAAATAGATGAGTATGTTAGACATCTAGCCACATTGATTTGGCATTGACACTATCAAGTTAAGGTTTTATTCTCCTGCTGACACTCCTGCTTAAATTTAAATAGAGCAAAGTTTATAGGGAGAAGGCAGGAGAATAGGTTTGAGAGGGAAGGTAAATCAGCCATCATGGAATGCCAGAGCAGTCTTAAGGGGCCAAATGGTCTAATTCTGTTCCTATATCTTATGTTCACTTCTGAACAACATTGTCTTGGTATACAAGCCAACTGCTCTTAAGCCCAATATGTGGATTCCTCTTAGAAAAATAGAGGAAAGCCTAGGCTTATTTGTACATGTGCATTGAAACATCAAAATGTGCAGTGAAATGTGTTGCTTTGTATCAATGACCAACCAAGTCCGAAGATGTGCTGGGGAAGTGTTGCCAACATAGCATGCCCACAACTCACTAACCTTTACTACCCAGCACATCATCCTTGGCAGATGGCTTGATTGTGAGAGTAATCTGAATGAAAACTGAGTATCTGAGTATGCTAAATTGTTTAAATCAGAAAGGGAGAATGGGAAAACATTCTAAGGGTCTCGGCCCGAAACGTCGACAGTGCTTCTCCCTATAGATGCTGCTCGGCCTGCTGTGTTCTACCAGCATTTCGTGTGTGTTGTTGGAATTTCCAGCATCTGCAGATTTCCTCGTGTTTGCTCAGATGATGATATTTCTTCCTGAGGTGTCCAGAAAAAAGCCTCCACCTCAAAGAGCAAACATTTGGAATTTCTGTAGTTCAGTAAGATCACCATTAATTATTCTATTGAGTGCTTCAACTTGAAAGCAGAACAAAGACCACATTCTTTCTGTAGGCCATCGTGGCAATGACTTTTTATGTGTTAAATAACAGATATTTGTACCACCATGCTTTTGTAGTGTTCTTTTGAATCAGTGAAGTTACTGGTACCAACTGTTCAAAAAGAATTTAATTTCCTCTTGCCGGAGAGAAGCAGTTCAAGTGAGACTCCAGCTGCATTCACATCTCTTTGTGGATTTCCTTATTAAATTTGAGGTATTCTGCAAACAAAATGAGTGGCATAGTAGTGTAGCAGATAGTATTGGTGCTTCACAGTCTGAGCAATTTAGGTTCAATCCTGATCTCTTGTGCTGATTGTGTAGAGTTTGCACATTCTTCCTATGACTGCATGAGTTTCCATGTGTTCTAGTTCCCTCCCACATTGTAAATGATACATTATTAACACAGGAGATTCTGCAGACGCTGGGGATCTTGAGCAACACACTCAAACAGCATCATCAGTTAGTCTAGGTGTTGACACCAAAGATCGAAGCCCAGAAGTCAACCTGAAGTCTGGAAGTCAAAGCCCAATGGCTAAAGGCAGGAGACTGGAAACTAGAGGCCTGAGGTAGGAGAACTGACCACGTATGTGCAAAGGTGGAAAGGAAGAAAGGAACCTGCTTTGCTGTTGTTATTTTGTTTATTTTATTTTTATTTATTTAGAAGTACATTGCAAAACAGGCCCAACCTCCCAACAAACCACCCTGTCCAGCAACCCACCTATTTAATCCTAGCCTAATCACAAGACAATTTACGTTGACTAATTAACCTATTAACCAATATGTCTTTGGACTGTGGAAGGAAACCGGAGCTTCTGGAAGAAACCCATACGCTCACTGGAAGGACATACAAACGTCTTTCAGACGTCGTTGGAATTGAACTCCGAACTCCAACTCCCTGAGCTGTAGTAGCATTGTGCTAACCACTACATTTACGTGGTTCACTATTGTGTCCTGTGTTGTTATGCTAAGCATTGTTAGCATGCTGTGATGGCATTGGAACATGCAGCAAAACTTACGGGCTTTCCCCATCACACTAGTCTGTGTTGGTTGTTAATGCAAACAAGGCATTTCATGTTATGTTTCAATGTTTGTCTAATGAACAAATGATTCTGAATTTTAAAAGCTGAAGAAGCTCAGTAAATCAGGCAGCATCTATAGAGGAAATGAACAGTTGATGATTCGGGCCAAGACTCTTCACCAGGACTGGAACGGAAGGGGACAGAATCCAGAATAAGAATGTGGGGGGAGGGAAGGAGTACAAGCTGGTATGTGATAGGTGAGACCAGGTGGGGGTGAAGGTGGATGGGGGAGGAGAATGGAGTGAGAAGCTGGGTGGAGATTGACAGAAGAGATAAAGGACTGAAGAAGTAGGAATCTAATAGGAGAGGACAGTGGACCATGAAATAAAGGGATGGAAGAGGGGGATCAGAGGGAGATGGGGCAAAGAGAAAGGATGAGAGGGTAATTTTATACTTCTTTTTGTAGTTATTCAACTGATGATTATTCTCTATTTCAAACTTGTTAGTACCTTTTATTGTTCTCACCTCAACCACATCTCATTGTACTCATCTGGGAGAAGAAGAATATTCCAACAGATTTCAGAGAGTAGTTCATTCAGTAAGTACTGAATTTTCTTCTTCTCCCAGATGCGTACAATGATATTTTTGAACTTCTAACAGAAGGACATCACCAGTAGTTTTTGGATTTCAGTTGCAATGTTATCTACTCCTAAGATGTTGTTATCTTAAAGATGTGAAAAGGTTTTCTCAATTCCTTGTATGTCAGGAGTGGTGGTAAGACTGACAGAATGCATTGCTGCTGGATGGGGTCAATGATGCTCACATCTAGGACAGCATCATAGTTCAGGAAACCTTGAAGTGTTCCTTCCAGTGGATATTGATTGCCTCACTGTTTCTGATGAAGTCTTCTTCCTTCTACCGTCACGGTGAGTGGAAGCCCTGGTGTTTGGACTATGGACTGTTTCTGCAGTACTAAAGAAATCCTGTAGGTCATGGCCGTCAGTGAGTTGCTGCACCCCCTGCAATCTCTATCCACTAACTGTTCTTTAGTGGATGGGTTTTCTAGAGCATAGAACAATACAGCATATTAAAAACTTCTCAGCTCACGATGTTGTGCTGACTATTTAACTTACTCTAAGGTCAATCTAACCCTCCATTTTCCCTTTATCCTTGTATCTATCTAAATGTCTCTTAAATGTACCCTAATGTATTTGTCTCTACCACCACACCCACAGTGCATTCCATGTACTTACCCCTCTCTGTGTAAAATACATACCTCTGACACCCTCTCTATTCTTTCCTCCAATCTCCTTAAAATGTTGCCCTCTTGTATGACCTTTGCCATCCTGGAAAAAAAGGATTAACTCTCCATTCTATCTATGCCTCGTATCATCTTATACATCTCTATCAAGCTGCCTCTCATTCTCCTGTGATCCAAAGCAAAAATCCCTAACTTCCTTAACCTTTCATCATAAAACGTGCTCCAGTCAACATCCTGTCAAACCCCCTCTGCACCTTTTCTAAGTATTTTTGGGCTCAATGGAGACACTAGAATCGATTAGGCGGTGGTCAGTCCAAGATTCATTGGTGTGTGTGATGACCCAAATGATGAAAACATCCTCATGGTCTCTTGCTTTGGATTATGATATAATCCAGATGCAAGTTCTTCTGGACATAATGGGATTATTCCCATTATGTCTTGTGTTCCTAATGTCTCTGTTGAAATGAGGGGTTCCTTATGACAAGGTTACGCTTTGAGTATTTTGTAAAAAAAGGATCCCATTGAATATATTCTTCCCTATTCCTTCCTTGGTGGTAATGTCTCACTAAATGGGTGTGTCCCAAATGGCCCATACTGTGTTGTACTGTTCTACATTCCCATACTGGCACTGAGGTTTCCTTGAAAGTTAACTCCTCCGCCAACCTGCAGCACTTGAAGTTCTTAATGTTCAGCAGTGTCTAGTGATAATAAAAAACCATTTAAAGAAGACAAAAATACCTTTGGTTGGCCCTTGAGAAGCTGCTGCATCTGAACATACCACTGTTTTACTGGCAATATCATGTACATTCAGAATTAATCCTTGAACATTTCACAGGCAAAAATACATGGAAACAATATAAATATGGAAACCACCTAGTTTCCAATGAATTAGGAAGGTTAACAGAAAAAAATACTGATTTAACATTAAGTCCTCATAAGTATTCAAAGGTATGAAATCACCTCATCTCTGAACTGATTCCACAACCTACAGATTCATTGTAAAGGACTATACAACTCATGTTCTCAATATTACTTATTTTTTTAATTTTTACTATTTGTCATCTTATGCACATTGGTTGCTTCTCAGTCTTTATGTATATTTTTTTCATAAGTTCTATTGTATTTCTTATTTTCCTGTAAATGCCTGCAAGAAAATAAATCTCATAGTATATGTTGATATATACATACTTTGATAATAAAGTTATTTGATTTGAATTGAATTGAATTGATTTTATTTCTTACATCCTTCTCATATATGAGGAGTAAAAATCTTTACATATGTCTCCGTCTAAATGTGCAATGTGTAATCATAGTAATTTATAATAATTTAAATAAATAGAACAGTGAATGTAACATAGAAATACACTCAAATCAGCGTGAGTTAATCAGTCTGATGGCCTGGTGGAAGAAGTTGTCCTGGAGCCTATTGGTTCTGGCTTTTATGCTGCGGTACCGTTTCCCGGATGGTAGCAGCTGGAATAGATTGTGGTTGGTGTGACTCAGGTCTCCAATGATTCTTCAGGCCCTCTTTACAAACCTGTCTTTGTAAATGCCCTGAATAATGGGAAGTTCACAACTACAGTTACACTGGACTGTCTGCACCACTCTCTGCAGACTCCTGTGATTAAAGGAGGTGCAGTTTCCATACCAGCCAGTGAAACAGCCAGTCAGGATGCTCTCAATTGTGCCCCTGTAGAAAGTTCTTCGGATTTTGCAGCCCATACCAAATTTCCTCACCCAACTGAGGTGAAAAAGGCATTATTGTGTCTTTTTCATGACGCAGTTGGTGTACAGACCGCGTATGACTTTGTATGACTTTGATTTTGACTTTGATGTAGTGCCAAACAAACAGACTTGACACAGAAGATTAAACCATAAGCATGAATTGAATGTTGAAATGGGTGAATATAGTAATGGGATCAAATCCTTTCTGTTTATCAAAGACACTAAAGAGAAGAAAAAGACTGAAAGTATTTCTATGAGATCTTTGCTGTCTTCTGGAGTCATAGAGTACTACAGCACCATAACAGGTGTGAAGAAGTTTCTTTCAGGTACCCTTTAAATATTTCACCTTTCACCCTTACCCTATGACATCTAGTCTAGTGTCACCTGACCTCAGTGGAAAAAGTCTCCTTTCATTTACCCTATCTAAACCCCTCTTAAACTTCACATTGAGCTCAATTGAAAATGGATAATGAATCGGAACAAGAAAATAAAATAATTAATGGAGTCAAAAATATAATGAACTTTTTCTACTTGAAGAAACTCATGAGATTTCTGTGAGGAAATTGTTAGCAGAGCAATAGAAATTGGTAGAGAGGAAAGAATCAGTTTTTTGTAGAACAGTTCATAATGAAATATGCAATAACATTATAGTGTATTTATAATATCCGTAATGTATTATCTGTTATTTTAAACAGAAAAGTGATCTTCCAATGACTGACTATCTTATCTGAAAAACATTAGTATGAAACTGAGAGTGAAATAAACCAGGTTAGTCTCACCTGAAATAAAGAAAATGGAAAATAAAAGAAATAAAGATATATTGCTATTTTCTATTGTTTTAAAAGTATATCAACATGTTTGCCAAGGGAAGTATTAATGTTTTGATGAATATACTGTATAAATTAAGCACAGAATTCTTGAGGGTTGATTAACTACTTCAAACTTTAACTCTGTCTTCCTTTTATTATCAGGGCATTTTCTATATTTCATATCAGACAAACAAAATCTGTTCCATTATTGGATTTTCCTGTAGCATGCTTTGTAGAGCATATTGGTCTCTAAGCATGTTGGCATCTTACAGATCAAAGGAACTGTTTTAAGAAATGCCAAGAATTGTTTTCCTATAGAGATAGGTGTGGGAAGTTGTAGGCAGAGGCTTCATGCAATTAAAGAGTATGTTTAATAAATCATCAGACTGCTTACTTGATATCACACATGTCCTACATGAATAGGCACAAATAGATAGAGCAGGTAGAGGATCCAAACCGTGAAGAGAGCTCCTAAAAGTCAAGCTACGGTCCCACAAAGGTAATTGCCAAACTAGAAAAAAATGTAGTTCACAATTCCTTGTCTTTTATTCCACCACAGCTGAAATGATAAAATGTATGATAGCCAAAAATAATTTAGGCTACGTTGTTATTCTATATTGTTCAAGGACAGATTGAATTAACTTGTGAACAAATGTCAGACAATAAATAAATGAATAATAAGTTTGGGATTTTCACTGTGAGTTCTCCAATCTATTTTATGACAAAAGAAATCAAACCAGTATGTCTGCAAATTGAATTGAGAAAGTGGAGACTGCTCCCACTGCCATATTCGGTCTCAACATATCGGGGTTATGACAGTGAGGGATGAAGTGGAAAAAATCAAAAGCTGCAGACGAGAATGAGGCAGAGAATAAAGATGAGTTGAATGATTGAAGAAAGGAAGGCATGATAACTTAATTAAGAATAATTGATATTTCTTTGGGTTCGTAGGTGTTTCCTCTAATAATTATTCAAAATCCATCAGGGACGAATAAACTATCACCATACTGTACAATCTGTGTTAACTCATGATGTTGAAGAGGATTTTGAAGCAATTGCTGAAAATTTTCTGGCAGTCAAAGAGAGATAACAATAGTAAATATATGGAAGATCCTCAGCAGAATATTAAATGAGGTTATCAAGAAAGATAAAGATGCAATAGGTCAAATTGATATGAGAATAACAGGGCTGAGTGGTGTTTTGTGGCTACAAGGTCACATGACATCTAAAATGGCATTCTTACTTCAAACATCACTGACAAGAAGTGTGCTGGAAGCCAGATTTATAAAGGGGTTAGTGAGCTTGTTTGAAGCATGCTGGCAGAATTTAGAATAGACAGATCATGACATCAATCACCATGCAGTGCTAATTTGAAAGTTTTGGCCTTAAACTTGCATTCAGATCCAGAATCAGAATGAGAATCAGGTTTAATATTACTGACATGTCATGAAATTTATTGTTTTCTAGCAGCAGTACAGTGCAATACATAAAAAACTAAGTTTACAATAAGAAAAAATTACACACACACACAGTGGCCAATTTGTTAGGTGCACCTGTACACCTGCTTGTTAATGCTAATATCTAATCAGCCAATTATGTGGCAGCAACTCAATGCATAACAGCATGCAGACATGGTCAAGAGGTTCAGTTGTTCTGAGCAAACATCAGAATGGAGAAGAAATTAGATCTAAGTGACTTTGACTGTGGAATGATTCTTGGTGCCAGACGGGGTGGTTTGAATATCTCAGAAACTGCTCATGTCCTGTGATATTCATGCACAACAGTAACTAGAGTTTACAGAAAAAAAAAATCCAGTGAGTGGTTATTCTATGGGCAAAAACACCTTGTTTAGAGGTTAGAGGAGAATGGCCAGTCTGGTTCAAGCTGACAGGAAAGAGACAGTAACTCAAACAACCATGCATTTACAGTAGTGGTGTACAGAAGAGCATCTTTGAATACACAACATTTTGAACCCTGAAGTGGATAGGCTACTGCAGCAGAAGACCACAAACTTACACACAGAGGCTTTGTTATTAGGTATAGTAGGTTTCTAATAAAGTAGCCACTGATTGTATATTTTTTATTGCAATTGATAGTATTTTCCGAACGCATGTTTATAACATACAGACACACACACACTCAATTAAATAAGTAGTGTAAAAAGAGAGCAAAAATAGTGAGGTTGTATTCATGGGCTCATTGTCCATTCAAAAATCTGATGGAGGAGGGAAGAAGCTATTCCTAAAATGTTGAGTGTGTCTTTAGGCTCCTGTAACTCCTTTCTGATGGTAGTAATAAGAAGAGAGCATGTCTTGGTGATGGGGGTCCTTAATGATGGATATTGGCTTTTGGAGTCATTACCTTCTGAAGATGTCCTCAATGTTGTGGAGGCTAGTGCCCATGATGTGTCGCTGAATTTGACCTTGAAAAACTTGAAGAATCAGCAATATTTAAAAGAATTATCAATAATATGTAGATTGGCTACACATACACTAGTTCACACCTCCAAGAGGACAATAACCTTGTCATGATTTGGAGGCTTGCATGCCTCAATGACCCGGAGAGCTATGTTGGCTGGAGTTGGCTTTTTATGCTTTGGCTCTTGGTAAGGTCACCCATACCAAACAAGTCAAAAGGTAGAGGTTTGGGGATTCAGCTCAGGGCTAACAACCCCAGTGGTAAAACAGAATTGTTATGGAAACAGAAATGAAGAATCCTTCTACATTTGAGTGCAGTGGTATTTCTATGTCTCCGTCCAGGACTTGCAAGGCTGTCAGCAGTGAAAACTGAGCTACTGACACAATGAAGGAAGTTCTGAACACTGCCAGGGATGGAGGACCTTCACTGCTGCCCTAAACATCAGCAATATAACAGGCAGTAGACATTAGTTCACAGAAGAAATGTTTGAGGTGAAGCAGGAGGAAAGTTGGAAGAAAACAAAAGGCTAGCTTTTTGGTTGTATATTTCTGCTTAGGCTGTTTGGGAACAAATTTATAATGACAGAAAACAGTAACCTTAATCCTAATTCCATTTTCACTGGCTATTTTATATTCTTGCCCTTTTCTCTGTTGCTGAGCATCACAACATCTTCCTTCTTACAATGCAGAAATAAATACAGGCCTAAAATAGAAATGTCAATCCTCTCCAAATGTATAAATTAAATAATTACCACAATGTACACGAAGAATGAGTCATCATTCTTGAACATTTCCTTGGTACAAGTAGTTCTCAGGTTATGCTCCTGAGAACTGACCAGAAGATGATATCTCTGTAATGCAGAAATATCTATTTTTTATAATACACACAAAGTACTGGAGGACCTCAACAGGTCAGGCAGCATCTATGGAGAGGAATTAAAGAATCACCAATGTCCTGATCAAGGGTCTCAGCCCAAAACGTTGACTCTTTATTCCTTTCCACGGATACCATTACTCTGGATTTCCAGCGTCTGTAGAATCTCTTGTGTTTATCATTTTTATAATAACCTATATTGTGTATTTCATTCATTTCCCTTAGCATTACCCATAATTAAACTAATAAAAAATATACCGTATCCAGCCATTAATGAATACCGCAAATGGCATGATAGCATAGAGGTCAGTTACAGCACCAGTGACCTAGATTCAATTTCCACTGCTGTCGGTAAAGAGTTTGTATGCTCTCCCCATGACTGCCTAAGTTTCCACGGACCCCTTGCTTAACGGTATTGATCCATGGCATAAACTGCTCTAGGTGCTCCAGTTTCCTTCCATACTTGAAAGTGTTAGTAAGTTCTGGGCATGCTATGTTGGTGAGGAAGCATGGCAACATGTGTGTGCTGCCTTCAGCACACCGTTGGACTGTTTTGATTGTTGATGCAAATGGTACTCCAAGTTTCAACATTTTGTTGCACATGTAATCTCTTTTATCCCTTTAGAATATCATGAGACTTTTTATTATTATTATCATCACAAGATTGAAAAATATTTTAAAATTAAATGCAAGAAGTTTCTGTGTCAGCTCATTCAAACCATGGAAGCTCCCGTATCTCTTCCATTTGTACTTGGCTATCCAAGTTCCCAAAAAAAGTGCTATCCTAATCACTACTTGTGGCTTGTGGAAAGCTGCTGAGTATCCCCAGAAAGATCGCTTTGGGGAAAAACCCTGAGCAGACCTTTCACTAAAAGGTCTGGTAATACACTGCACCATTTTGCCTGGGTATATGAATCATAGTAACAATGGCAGGAGCACAAACACATTCTTCCCAAGGGAGGACAGCAGGTCTGTGATCGATGAAGCTGGTATGACTTTACCATTGAAGTCTTCAGAAATCCAAAGCTAATACGGTGGTGCATATTCTTGGAGCACTGGGACAGCTCGACACTTCTTTGGAAACTGATATTCAATATGGAAGTTGTCTGACTTCAACAGCAGCATTCCAGTGTTATAGTTCTATAGATTTGTGGTGGAGAGTTCCTGCATCACAGACTGACATGGAAACACAAATTCCTTGAATGGAAAATCCTACAAAAAGTAATGGATACAACCCAGTCCATCACAGGTAAAGCCCTTCCCACAATTGAGAGCATCTACACAAAGTGTTGTCACAGGAAAGCAGCATCCATCATCAGGGACACTCACCACCCAGGACACACTCTCTTCTCGCTGCTGCCACCAGGAAGAAGTGCAGGAGCTATAGGACCCACACACCACCAGGTTCAGGAACAGTTATTATCCCTCAGCCATCAAGCTCTTGAACCAAAGAGGATAATTTCACTCAACTTCACTTGCTCCATCACTGAAATGTTTCCACAACCTATGGACACACTTCATCTCATGCTTTCAATATTTATTGCTTATTTATTTATTATTATTCTTTCTTTCCTTTTATATTTGAACAGTTTGTTGTTAAGCACCCAAGTTAGTGGGGTCTTTCAGTGATTCTATTATGGTTATTATTCTATTATAGATTTATTGAGTGTGTCTACAAGAAAATGAACCTCAGGGTTGTATATAGTGACATATATGTACTTTGATAATAAATTTACTTTGTATTTCCATGTGTCTATTGCTTGTTCTGTAATGGCACCTGAGATATCAGCCAGTAGATGGTGCACCGTTTCCATGCCCTTGTTGCTGGAGTTAGCCATCCATTACATGTTGCAAAGTATTGACTCTGTGTAAACTTCTGTACCAAATTGGTGTTGGAATCCTCTATTCTCATAGCATGGTAGCGTAGCACTTAGCATAATATTATTATAGCAGCAACAGTTGGGGTTTGCTTCCCACCACTGTCTGTGCAGTTTGTACATTCTCCCCGTGACTGCATGGGTGTCCTCTAGGTACTCGAGTTTTCTCCTACATTCCAAAGAAGTATTGTTAGGATTAGTGAGTTGTGGGCATGTTGTTCTGGTATCAGAAGCATTGTGACACTTCTGGGAGCCAAGAACAACCCTCACTGGTTTAATTTGTCGCAAACAACACATTTCACTTCATGATTCAATGCTTCGATGTACATGTGATAAATAAAGCTAATACTCACCTTCTTTATCTTTATGCTCCATGTCTTTGAGAGAAGCTTTGTGAAAGACTTTTGAGTGACAACAAATTTTTGTGTGAGCTCTCATCAGTTTTCATCTGATTTCTCACACTTAATCAACTTAGAACTGAGCTGAATTAATCCTCTTTTGTCCCTTTTCCCAGCTGCAGCATTCTTATTCCCACATATCAAATTATTTATAGATTTTGTCTCTAAATCATGCTGGCAACTATGTTGATGGTTGTGGTAATGAAATCAAGTGATGGCACAACTTCATCATCCTTCACTTGCTGCCCAGATTCTGATTCTGGAGTATCTGAAAGAAGAAAGGAGTGTGCAAGGGAAGAGCAGTATGTTTATGTGTGTACTTAGATTAGTAGCAGATTTTCAGTTACAAGAGGTTTTCAGGTGAGTGAGAAATCTCTAGGCACAGCTTCTGCAAAGCCTATTCCATGATATTCAGCACCACCTTTTTTTGTGGTGCTTAAACAAGCAGGTTAGTTGCTCCAGTCTTTCACTGTCCACTTAGAGAATAGAGAACAGAGGACATATCCCCTTCTGGCAAGATGGCCACTCGGACGCAAAGGCCTCTCCAGGGCTAACCAAAGGTGTTACTGTCTTTTAATTTTTTTTTTAAACATCTCTTTATTGCTTTTTCAAAATGAAAAGAGAACTCATTAAATCATCCATAGGTTTGAAAGTGCAACAAAGTTAAAGAAAAGGGAAAAATAAAATACAGTAGATAAGAAATCAAAAGAAAAAAACACACAAAAAAGCAAACACTCCACCATTAAAAAAAAAGCAGTCAATTCAGTTTGTTACTTTCATCATCCTGAATATTGTTCTCCAGAAACTTGTAGAAAATGTCCCCAATTTCCCGAAATTTGCTAAGTTTGTTTTTTGTAATGTAGCTTATCTTTTCTAGAGCAAGATAAGAAGTCATTCTTTTCAGCCATTGTGAAAGTCCACTGGTTGTCGGTTTCTTCCATGAATAGGCTATGCAGCGTTTGGCTTCCAAAAAACAAATATTAAGCAGGGACCTTAGATTTTTGGAGGTTACAAAGGCCTTCAGATAAATGTTTAGAATACATAATTTAGGATCAAGGGGCACCTGTTTTCCAATAATCTGACTAATCAAATCCATCACCTTCTTCCAGAAACAGATTATCTGGGGACATTCCCACATACAATGGAACAGAGTCCCCTTTTGGTGATTACATTAATGCATGTGTCTGGAATGTTGGGGTTAAAGTGATGCAACCTGACTGGAGTGATGTACTGTCTGGTTATCCATTTGTATTGTAGTAATTTAGAATGAGTGTTCACTGATTGGGTTTGAACTAAGGAACAAGCTTCTGACCACTCTTTTTGTGACAAATTCTCATGCTAATCAGTTTTCCATGCTTGTAATATGTTGTTTGATGACTTTTTACATTTACTTTCAAACAAATTGTATAATACAGACACATGTCCCCTAGCTTCAGATAATTTCAAGGTGATGTCTTCTAGGGTAGATAAAAGAGGGAGCTTCAAACTAACCTTGCCTGGACATAATAAAACTTCGCAACTGAAGCTATTTAAAAAAGTGTTTTGTTGGAATTCCATATGTGGCCTTGAGTTCTTCAAATGACATAAATGTATCGCCATTATAAAGATCAGACACTTTAGCTATGCCTCGGATCGACTAAGTTTTAAAGCCAGGGTCTGCTCTGCCGGGCTGGAAGTTATCATTACCAAAGATAGGAGTGAACTGGGATAACTGTGATATCTCTCCCAAATATGCAAGAGCATTGTGCCAAACCATTATTGTATTTTTAAGAAGGGGTTTTTAGTTTGTTTGACCAGTTTTTTCTTATCCGCTAGTTCTAGAGGGATATTGATCGACTGGGATTCCATTGAGACCCAAATAGGGGAGTGATCCTTAACAAAGTGAAACATTCCTGCTCTAATTTGGGCCACCCAGAAATACCATATAAGATTTGGTAGCTGTAAGCTGCCTCTATCATACGGCAGATTTAACGGGGAAAGCCTGAGTCTTGGCCGTCTATTATTCCAGATGAAATTAGAAAAAATTTTCTTTAATAAATAAAAGAAAGATGACGGAGGAGAAAGTGGGATAGATTGTAAAAGGTACAGGAACTTCAGTAAAATTAGCATTTTTAGAATGTTTATGCGTCCAATCAAAGATATGGGTTATGGCGCGGTGCTGAGCAGATTTATGTCAGAGCTCCTCTGAAAAGTTTTAAAATTACGCAACCAAACAATCGAACAAGCTCCAGTTTGTCTGATTGGAAATTGAGTGATCCTAAATGCCATTGAAACCAAGAAAGCAGACGCAAAAGTTTTTGAAATTAGACTTCACCTGTAGTCATGCGGTGCAAGCTAACGACAATGCTAGTGAAGAAGAGGCAACAAACGCTAGCAGGGCAGCAGGCCCAAACCAAATCCTAACCGCTATTCAAATAACGAAAGATGACCTTGTGTCGGGATTTGATGGGCTATTAAACGCTATACAAGGAGTACAAGCTGATCTGAAAGCTGTCACAGTGTGCATTACAGAAGCTGAAGATAGAATTAGCACTGATCAAGATCACATCGCCTCTCTGCGTAATCAGAATACAACCATGAAAGCAGCTAGCGAGGCGTTAGCGCTTAAAGTGAACGACTTGGAAAATCGTAGCTGCCGTTCTAACCTTCGCCTGGTTGGTCTCCCGGAGAGGGTGGAAGGGGCTGATATGGTCTACTTTTTGGAAAAATGGATCCCTGAGATGCTTAGTGCTGAAAACTTCCCTGTGCCCCTGCTGATTGAGAGAGTGCACAGAATTGGCAGGGCTAACAAAGTTGAAGCACAGTCGGCTAAGCGACTCAGGGTAGTGATAATGAAGTTCCTAAACTACGCGGACAAGACCTGGGTTAAGAAGGCTGCCAGGCTGAAAGAACCTGTACTTTTCGACAATCAGAGAATCATGTTTTTTCCCCTGACATCTCTGCCGAACTCCTCAGGTGAAGGAAAATTTTTGATCCAGTGAGGAAAGAGTTAGCCTTTCTCTGCATCCTGGACCTGTGGTATGGGATAATTCACCTTGCTAAACTGCTGGTGACCTACAAAAGAAAATGCCACACTTTTGACAGTGTACTAGCAGTGGAGAAATTTGCGCAGGAGCTGAAGGACTACAACTTGGAGGCTGCGGGTAAGTGAGACAGTACAGCAGTTTTTTGACTTTTGCTTGAATAGTGGCACTACAACTACGACCAGGTTAAATTTGATAAAGACTCTTGGTATAATTTGGTTGTAATATTCTCTACTACTGATAACGTTGGGGCTCTGTTCTGGCTGTTGACCATGCTGTTCACCATGATGATGGCGTGGGAGGACCAGTTAAGCTCCATAATTAGGCTCTCTTTCGGGGCCATCAGGAGGTGTTCATCGTGTGGTGGGTGGGTGTATTTCAGTTCGGGAAGTACACTTAGTTATGTTTACAATGTTCTAGTTACTATTTACTGGTTTTTACTCTTTTTTTTGTTAAGTTGTAATTTCAGTTAGCAGTCATTCTAGATCAATTCAGCTCAATACGATTGAAATTATAACTAATAGCCTATGCCCTGCGAACTTCAGTTTACCTCTTGGAATGTAAGGGGATTAAATAAACTTGTCAAGTTAAAGCAAGTTATGAGTAGGATAAGACAGTTAAAAGCCAGAATAGTTTTTTTGCAGGAGACCCATTTAACCCCTGAGGATGTAGTTTTAAAGTAAGAAGGACTTATACATAAGTCGGTGCCTTTCCACCTTGTTAATGTTACTGAAGGCCAATCTGCCAGATACCTTATTATTCAATGCGAATTTTTCTCAATCAGCCTTAATTTGATCAATGTGTATGGGACAAATGATGACAATCCAGCTTTTTTCAGACATCTGTTTTTATCATTAGCTGCTCTGCCGGGTCATCTTATTATAGGTGATGATTTCAATTGTGCACTTCAACCTGAACTAGACAGATCTAATGGCATAGGTATCTCTCACCATCAGACAAGAAAAGAGTTATTGCAATGTGCTAAAGACTTTAATTTTGTTGGTGTGTGGAGAAGGAAGTACCCGGATAAATTAACTTTTTCCTGCTATTCTAGCACTTGCCAGACCTTTTCCAGAATTGATTATTACTTAGCTTCAGCTGCTTTAATATCCACAATTTTAAGCTGCTAGTACGATAGCATAATAATCTCAGATCATGCCCCAGTTTCATTTACTTTGAACCTGCCTAATGCTTTACTCTACTCCCCAAGATGGCGGCTTCAAACGATTTGACTTAGGGATCCAGAATTTATAGAGTTTATTGGAGAACAGATAGACTACTATTTTGGAAATAATATGGACCAGACATCTGCTGCCAGAAGGTGGGAAGCCTTTAAAGCCTTTCTAAGAGGTCAGATGATTGGCTTTACCAGCTTTAAACATAAATCTTTCAGATTGGAAATAGAACAGCTTGAAAAAAGAATAAAAGATACTGAATCTGAAATATTTCAAAATCCCTCTCAGCAGTTATTTGCAGAACTTAACAAACTGAGAGCTAAATATAATGTATTGTCCATTAATAAGGCAACAAAAAGTTTGATGAGACTGAAGCAATCCTATTTTGAGCAGGTTGAAATGGCTAGTGAACTCTTGACCAGGCGCATCGAACAGATACAAACAGAAAGGGCAATAAACTCCATTCATTCAGATGAGGGGGTGACAACTGTTGACCCAAAAGAAAGGAACAATATCTTTTTGAGATTTTACCAAACTATGTATAGCTCAGAATATTCGGATTCAGCTTCACAAATACAAAAGGAATTTCTCAACTTGTTAGAATTTACACCCTTGGATGAAATGTCCTTGACCTCGCTGGAGTTTAACTTACAGGCTAAAGAATTGTCTAAGCTATAACTAATATGAAGGGAGGGAAAACTCTTGGGCCTGATGGAATTCCAATTGAAATATATAAAATGTTTTTAGACCAAATTAATACCACCTTTGCTTGATATGTATCAGGAGTCATTTGACACTGGATCCCTTACCCCCTCTCTTAATATGGCAGCAATTACACTACTGTTAAAACCTGGAAAACCACTGTCCCTATGTGGATCTTAAAGGCCAATCTCACTTCTGAACAATGATCTCAAAATTCTCTGTAAGGTATTAGCTAAAATTAGGCTGCAATTTTAACTAATGGGCTTTTTTCGGGGAACAAGACAGGGCTGTCCCCTAACTCCCCTCCTGTTTATCCTGGCCATTGAGCCATTTGCTATGGCAATTTGAAAACAGGCTAACATAGCAGGAATGACTATAGGAGATATAGAACATTGCATAACCCTGTACGCGGATGACATAATTTTGTTTTACTCCAACTTGAAATAAACATTCCCTGCCTTAATTGACCTGATAAGTACTTTTGGTACTTTTGCGGGCTGTAAAATAAACAACAACAAATCTGCGATATTATTCATGGATAAAGGTGAGAGACTCAATCCCCCATTTCAAATTCCATTTATGGTGTCAGAACAGGGTTTTACCTATCTGGGAGTTAAAATTACTCATACTATTGATAAAATTATCCCAACTAATTATAACCCTCTCACAGACTCAGTTATTAAACTTAAAAACAGATGTTACTGTCTTTTTAAAATGTCTTTTACGAGAGCAAGATACTGCTTGATATTAAGAACTTCAATTGCTGCAGGTCCACCCCCACCAGTAGAGGAGCTGGTAGAGCTGGTCTTGGTTGGTGCCTGCTGCAGAAAGGCATGGAGTTTGTGGGTGAAAGCAGTGTGCAATCTAACAGCGAGTGATTCTCTTGGATGTTTTCCCTGGGATCATAAGACCCTGTTGGACATTGATAATGTAGAATAGTGCAAGCCCGGTTCCCTGATTTATTGCAATGGCCGATGGCAGGGGAGCTGAATGGTCTTGGTTATAGCACGGACTAGGCCTCATGCCATAGGTTCACCTTTTGCAGCAGTCTAGGAGGAGAGATACTGGAGGCTGTGTGGCACATTGTCCATGCACCTCAATGTTCGTTTGGTGGAAGATAAAATGTATTGCATTTGTCTGTAGATTGCTGTGGGCTTATTCTTGCTGATAACATCCTTGCATGATCAGTCTACAGGACATGTCACTCAGGGGGCCATGTTATACTTTATTGTATGATTATATGTCTCCTGCTGTTTTGTACGTGTTATATGTGCCTTGTGCCGTGTATGATTGTTGGTACTGTGTTTTGCATCTTGGCCCCAGAGAAACACATTTTCATTTGGTTGTATTCATATGTATGGTTGAATGACAATTAAACTTAAACTTGAACTTGAACAACTTGACTTGATGTTTAAGAAATTTGTCGTGCTGTTTTGTGGCAGCGGTACTGTGCAGTAACTAAAAAATTGATAAGTTACAATAAGAAATATAAAAAGTAAATAGGTAGTACAAAAAGAGAGAAAAATAGAGGTAGTGCTCATGGGTTGGTTCATTGTCCATTCAGAAATCTGATGGTGGAGGGGTAGAAGCTATTCCTAGAAAGTTGATTGTGTGTCTTCAGTCTCTTGTACCTCTTCCCTAATGGTAGTAATGAGAAGAGGGCATGTCCTGGATGGTAAGGATTCTTAATGGTGGATGCCACCTTCTTAAGAGCATAAGACCATAAAATATAGACCACTTAGCCCATCACATCTGCTCTGCCATTTCATCATGGCTGATCCAATTTTCCTCTCAGCCCCAATCTCCTGCCTTCTCCCTGTATCCCTTCATGCCCTGACTAATCAAGAATCTTTCAACTCTGCCTTTAATATACATAAAGACTTGGCCTCCACACTTGTCTGTGGCAAAGAATTCCACAGATTCTCTGGCTAAAGAAATTCCTCCTCATCTCTGTTCTAAAAGGACCCCCCTCTATTCTAAGGCTGTGTCATCTGCTCTTAACTCTCCTATCATAGGAAACATCTTATCCACATCCACTCTATCAAGGCCTTTCAACTTCTGCTAGGTTTCAATGAGGTCACCCCTCATTCTTGTAAATTCCAGTCAATACAGGCCCAGAACCTTCAAACGATAGTCGTATGACAAGGCCTTTCGCCATTTGATAGGTTTCAATGAAATCACCCCTCAATCTTCTGAATTCCAGTGAATACAGACCCAGAGCCATCAAATGCTGTTCACACGACAAGCCATTCAATCTTGGAATCATTTTCGTGAACCTCCTTTGAACCTTCTCCAGATTCAGCACATTCTTTCTAAGATAAGGGGCCCAAACCTGCTCACAATACTCCAAGAGAGGCCTCACCAGTGATTTATAAAGTGTCACCATTATATCCTTGATTTTATATTCTAGTCCTTTTGAAAAGAATGCTAACATTGCAGTTACCTTCCTCACCACAGACTCAACCTGCAAATTAATCTTTCAGGAATTCTGCACAAGGACTCCCAAGTCTCTTTGCACCTCAGTTTTTTGTACTTTCTCTTCATTCAGAAAATAGTCAACTCTTTCATTTCTTCTACCAAAATGCATGACCATACAAATTCCAACATTATATTTCATCTGCCATTCCTTTGCCCATTCTCCTAGTCTGTCGAAGTCATTCTGTATCCTCTGTACTTCCTCAAAACTATCTGTCTCCACTTACCTTCAAACTTCCTAACAAAGCCATCAATTCCATCATCCAAATCATTGATATATAACGTAAAAAGAATCGGTCCCAACACAGATCCCTGTGGAACACCACTAGTCACAGACAGCCAGCCAGAAAAGGCTCCCTTTATTCCCTTTCTTTGCCTTTTGCCAATCAGCCACTGCTTTATCCATGCTAGAATCTTTCCTGTAATACCATGGGCTTGTAGCTTGTTAAACAGCCTCATGCTGTTCTATTCTATGTTCTATGTGTGGCAACTTGCCAAAGGCCTTCGGAAAATCCAAGTACACAATATAAACTGATTCTCCTTTGTCTTTCCTGCTTGTTATTTCTTCAAGGAATTCCAACAGATCTGTCAGGCAAGATTTTCCACTAGGGAAACCATAGCCTATTTTATTATGTGCCTCCAAGTACCCTGAGACCTCATCCTTAATAATTGACTCCAACATCTTCTTAACCACTGAGGTCAGACTAACTGGCCTATAGTTTCCTTTCTTCTGCCTCTCTCCCTTCTTGAAGAGTGGAGTGACATTTGCCATTTCCAGTCTTCCAGAACCATTCCAGGATCTGGTGATTTTTGAAAGGTCATTACTAATGCCTCCACAATCCCTTCAGTCACTCTTTCAGAACTCTGGGGTGTAAACCATCTGGTCCAGGTGACTTATCTACCTTCACACCTTTCAGTTTCCCAAAAACATTTTATCTAGTTATGGTAACTTCACATACTTCATGACTTCTGACACTTGGAACTTCCACCATACTGCTAAAGTCTTCCACAGTGAAGACTGATGCAAAATACTTACTCAGTTCATCTGCTATTTCCTTGTTTTCCATTACTACTTCTCCAGCATCGTTTTCCAATGGTTCCACCTTTATCTTCTTAACAACTTTTTTAGCTGCCTCTGTTAGTATTTGAAAGCTTCCCAATCCTCTAAGTTCCCACTAATTTTTGGCTCTATTGTATGCCCTCTCTTTGGTTTTTATGTTGGCTTTGACTTCTCTTGTTAGCCACAGTTGTGTCATCTTGCTATAAGAATACTTCTTCCTCTTTGGGATGTATATATCCCATGCCTTCCGAATTTCTTCCAGAAATTCTAGCCATTGCTGTTCTGCTGTCATTTGAGACAGTCTTCTTTTCCAATCAATTATGGCCAACTCCTCTCTCATCCCTGTGTAATTTCTTGTACTTCACTGTAATACTGATAACTCTGACTTCAGCTTCTCCTTCTCAAATTTTAGGGTGAATCCAATCATAATATGACCCGTTTCCCCTAAAGGTTCTTTTACCTTAAGCTCTCTAATCAATTGTGGTTCATTGCACAAAAAAGGCTTCACCTTTTGAAGATGTCCTCAATGGTGGGGAGGCTAGTGCCCATAATGTTACTGGCTGTGTTTATAACCCACTGCAGCTTTTTCTGAATCTGTGCATTGACACCTCCATACTAGATGGTGATGCAACCAGTCAAACATAGAAATTTAACAGAGTCTTTCATAACTGTTTTTTTGCAGTTTTTGTATTTTTGGACAATGTGAGAATCAGGATTAAATAGCAAGTAGTGTGTACAAAGAATCAGCTGTGGTTTTGACACTGGAGTGATTGATGTTCAGTGCCTGGTGACATTATAGAACATTAAATATTTGGAGTAACCACTGATTTTGTCGAGATTGTTGGCCTCTGAGCTATATGTGAGTGGTATTTGAGCAGTGTCCAAGGTTTAGTTGGTATGATACCTGTATGTCATTTAATAATAAGTTCACTGATCTTTGCCACTGTGTGAGATCATTAACATTCACTCTAAACTGCACGATGTTCTTAAGGCTAGATTTCCAGAACTGGTAACTATGAATATCTCTTGGCACTACACTCTGAGCAAATGCCTGGTGGCCTTGCTGCCTCTGTAAGGTGCAGGACCTCTTCCTTACTTCATGTCTTCAATCTAGGCCTCCAGTGAAGCAACTGAAATTGTAGGTGTTGAGCTCTTCTGAGGTCAGTCATTGTTAACCCTTTCTCATATCTCAGATTTCTAGAATAGACTGCAGACACAGTGCACTGGGGAAGAGGTTTAGTCGATCTGAGTGCCAGGCTGATTTGGAAATATCAGCCTGGAATGTGGTGGCAGGGTCCAGGCACAGAGCGTATTGAAACAACAGGGCCCGGGTCCTAGAGCAAGGAACGACCTGAAGTTCAGATGATTTACCGTAGATTCCGGATTTTAAGCCGCTACTTTTTTCCCACATTTTGAACAGCTTTGAACTCTGTGGCCTTTAATACGAAGCGGCTAATGCATTATTTTTTTTCATGCCGCCAAAAACATTTTGCCTCGTAACAGTAGACCAATAAAATTGATGAGTAGTTCACAGAGGTCCAATGAAATTGTACGATAAATCAAGCGCACTTTCACAATTAAATTATTGTAAATCAGTCATTTGTACTCACCCTCATCAACATGGAAAACACTCGAAGAAAAGCATTGTGCTGCCTTTATGGCAGTTATTTAGTTTATAATATTTTCGCTTAGTAATTCATTTTCTAGTTAAAGTTAGAACTGTTTTAACTATATTTGTTTTCTGTACTACATCGCAGGATGCTATGACGTCACACCCGGTTTCGCCGCGTCTTGTGGGATACCAGTTTGCGATAAACGGGAAGGAGGGGGGCGAGCGGCGGAGCGAAAACGCTGCTTTTAAGTTAAAGGCGATCAATAACTTTTCCTGGTAGGCTGCAGTATATATATTTTTTACCAGTCGTTAGGAGATATTGGAATGTTGTTCAGTAAAGAAGTATACGCAACGTATATTTAAAAGTAGCCGCGTTACAGGCACGGTTCGAAAAAAAGCATTTGCAATATGTATTTGTTTATGTTACCATATGGATTTAATTAAAAGTTAAAAAATCCTCACGTGTAATATCTTTCTGTGTAAATATCTCATATTACAACGTGGGACACCTGCGGCCGAAAATCCGGTGCGGCCTAAAATCCGGTGCGGCCTGTACAAGTAAAAAATTGATTTTATTTCTAAAATTAGAGCCAGCGGCTTTTAATCAGGTGCGCTCTGTAGTCCGGAATCTACGGTAAATGCTGGACCAAATGGATTGAAAAGGCAGGGTGTAAGGACCTGAGGCTAGGATTGGGCAGTTTTTCTTGCTGCTCTGTGACATTTACACTGCTCTTTGCTGTACTGAGACTGAGGCTTAGGGCCTGCTCTGGCTCCTCTGGGTTTCGTTTTCTTTTTGCTCTGCATGTTGGTTGTTTGTCATTTTTTAAAATGGCTTTATTAGGGTTTCTAGTTTTGTGGCTTTGTGGCTGCCTTTAAGGAGACAAATCTCAAGGTTATATAATGTACACATACTTTGATAATAAATGTATTTTGAATTTTGAACCTCCATGCAAAAGGAACAGCCCAGATTCAAATGGAATAAACTGGCTTTATGTATTCTTTGTCCTCACAATTATGCACCCCTGCTTATGAATAATTCAGGCAGTATGCAGTAATACTAATAATAATTAGAAAGCACAAAGCTGGGATACTGTTTCCATTATGGTGAAGAGTTTCATGTTAATCACTGAGTCAGAGAAGACTACAACATAGAAACAGGCCCTTCGGCCAATCTAGTCCGTGCCGAGCTGTTATTCTGCCTAGTCCCACCAATGTGCACCCAGACCATAGTCCTCCAAATCCCTCAGAATCCACGTACATATCTAAACTTCTCTTAACTGTTGCAATTAAACCCACATCCACCACTTCCGCTGGCAGCTTGTTTCACACCCTCACCATCTTCTAAGTCAGGGGTTCCCAACCTGGGGTCCACAGACCCCTTGCTTAATGGTATTGGTCCATGGCATAAAAAAGGTTGGGAACCCCTGCTCTAAGTCAAGAAGTTTCCTCTCAAGTTTGCCTGAAATATTTCACTTTTCATCCTTAGCCTATAACCTCAAGTTCTAGCCTCAGTAGAAAAAGGCATTAACTGCTTGCGTTTACCCTATCTATACCCTTCATAATTTTATGTAAACCATAAGACCATAAGATACTGGAGCAGAATTAGGCCACTTGGCCCATCGAGTCTGCTCCGCCATTCAATAATGGCTAATCCTATTTTCCCCTCCTCAGCACCATTCCCTGACCTTTTCCCCGTAACCCTTGATACCGTGTCCAATCAAGAACCTATCAAGCTCTGCCTTAAAAACACCCAACGACCTGGCATCCATAGCCACCTGCAACAACAAATTCCACGTTCACTACCCTCCGTTTAAAGGAATTTCTCTGCATCTCTGTTTTAAATGGGCTCCCCTCTATCCTGAGGCTGTGCCCTCTTGTCCTAGACTCCCCCACAGTAGGAAACATCCTTTCCACATCTACTCTGTCTAGACCTTTCAACATTCAAAAGGTTTCAATGAGATTCCCTCTTATCCTTCTAAATTCCGGCAGGCACAGACCCAGAGCCATCAAATGTTCATCAAACGATAACCCTTTCATTCTCGGAATCATCCTCGTGAACCTCCTCCGAACCCCCTCCAATGTTAGCACATCCTTTCTAAGATAAGGGGCCCAAAACTGCTCACAATACTCCAAGTGAGGCCTCACCAGTGATTTATAAAGCCTCAACATTACATCCTTGCTTTTGTATTCTAGTTCTCTTGAAAAGAAAGGTAACATCGCATTTGCCTTCCTCACCAGTTCGGCAGGACTAGATGGGCTGAAGACCCTGCTTCTGTGCTGTAGTTTTCTATGATTCTATTACTCTAGGCTGTGATGTTATAGCTTTAACATTTATATTCTATTGCTGGCTCCAAACCCAGTATAAGTTATGTTGAATCAAAATGCTGAACATCTGTGCAGGCGCGTTTCTCATTTGTTTATTCTCAAGCATTCTTGTAAATGCATCCGATGAATTCAGATATTTAATCCTCACTTGCTGAAATAATGTTTTACAGATCCATTTTGAATTAGCCAACTTTTACCTGCAGGTAGTATCCTCTGATTTGGCTGTTGACAATCCAAGCCAATTTTTCGTGGTTAACATTATCTGGTCCAATTAGAATTCTGATGCAGCAACATATCACTTCAGATGGAGTAAGTTCTTGCCAACTTACATAATTACTGGCATACCAAATTCCAGCCTTGCCAGCAATATTTTAATTTTTTGAGATTCAACCTGGAACAGGCCTTTCTGGCCCTTTGTGCTGCACTGCCCACCAATCCTCCAATTTAATCCAAGCCTAATCATGGGGCAATTTTCAATGACCAATTAACTTATCAACCATTATGTGTTTGGAGTGTGGGAGAAAACTGGAGCACTCAGAGGACACCTACTTGGTCACGGTGAGAATATACGAACTCCTTACGGACAGCATTGGGAATTGAACCCAGGTCACCTGTACTGTAAAGCATTGAGATAACCCCTATGCTACTGTGCCGCCCCACAACTGAGTAAAACGCCCAGAATCCAGTAAATATTTTGGATTTTTCTTTCTTTGTTTTGATTCTTCAGCAGTCAGTATTTTTCTCAGAGTTCCATGTGTTAACAGTAACTCCACAATTTCAGCTCAGTATTGACTGTTTCGTGTACTATATCCCCACAATTGATTTACCTAGCTCTGTCATTAAGCATCGTTTCTACAGAGTCAATGTTTTGTTGATCAATGGTTTTCATTATCCATATTATTTTATTTTATTTCAGTTGTAGCTTTTTCCCAAATATCTTTTACCTGTTAAAGTATTTTGAATTATCTAACCTGGATTTCATCTATCATTCGTCTATCTTAGTCGGATTTCAAATGCACTTAACTGTTTATCCTTTTTTATCTTCTTCTTCTTAAGTCCAGCACCCCTACACAGGCATCAGTGGCTCGCCAGAGTCCTCTCTCCTGGGTCACTCTTTCAAGTTGTTCCCAGGTGTAGCCCATCTTCAAAGATCCTTCCTCTCCTAGGGATGAAGTCTTTGGAGCTTCTATTGGCCTTTCTGTAGCATTGGGTCTTTATGGGATGGGGTTGCTCGCTCCATGTCCTATCCTCCTTTCGCAGACAGGCATGAGACCGTCTAATGCAGAGTTTTGTTTTATTTTGCACTCCATCATTTACCATCCCTTAATATAAATATTCCTTTGCTTTTTCGAGGTTTCATTAATTACCTTGGCTGTGGAAAATGCCACACCAAACAACATTACAACAATCTCATTGAAACCTATTGTATGTTGAAAACCCTCGATAGAGTGGATGTGCAGAGGATTTTTCCAATGATGAAGGAGTCTAGGATCAGAGGGCACAGACTCAGTACAGAGGGATATCCATTTAGAATGGAGAAGTGGAGAAATTTCTTTAGCCAGACAGTGGTGAATCTGTGAAATTCATTGCCCCAGGCAGCTGTGGGGGCTAAGTCATTGGGTATTCTTAAGGCAGAGGTTGATGGGTTCTTGATTAGTCTGGGCATAAAGGGATACAGGGAGAATGCAGAAAATTTCAACTGAGAGGAAAATGGTGGAGCAGACTCAATGGGCTAAATGGCCTAATTCTACCCCTCTATCTTTTGGTCTAAAAGAAGATTGTTAATTTACTTTGATCTATATAAATTGCACTAAAATGGGCCCTTTTCAATGAATGAAGAGACCTTGAATAATTATCAGACAATTTATATGCTCCTAAAATTACTAACCTCAGGAGGTGAGAGACTGTTGTCTTTCAAAGGACATAGAAATGTCTGGATTAGAAGTCTATAATTTCCCATTCAGTGATCCAAGAGAAGAAGTCTCCAAAGCAATATTCAGAGAATTGATTTTATGTGTGAGGGATGCTTCTATGCAAGACAGAAATTTCACAAAGAATTGGTGGAATAGTTTCAGTTGATGTTGCTGAAGTTAAAGCTAAATATTTAACAGAATGAAGACACAGCAAATCATGATATGAATGAGTCACAATGAGAGGATCTCCTGCATGATGTTTCAACATCACAGCTCTACTCAGAGGGGACATAACAGATGGCTCATTCACTGAGTCTGCATGGCAGGACTGAAAAATAAAAAAGGTGATGGGGGTTATACTAGAGACCTCCCCCCCACCCCAGTAGTCACCTGGACTTTGACAAACAAATATGCAGGCAGTGAATAGTTTGCCCAATTGTCTCAATCAACATATTTTTCTGGGCGTTTTTAAGTGATCTTAGGAAGTCAAATGGGATGATGTATGATTATTTATGGTTTGTCCGCAGAACTTGACTCAGTGAGAATGTGTGTTGCAAGTTTAGGTACTTACCTGCCATGTGCACAAATTTAGGAAGCTTTTGTCTCCAATATTTTGCAAAAAGTTGAATGAATTGTGCCAACATATCAGAATTAAAATCAAAATCAAAATCAGAATCAGAATTGCTTTAATATCACTTAGATATGTCTTGAAATTTGTTTTACAGCACCAGTACAGTGCAAAACATAAACAATTACTATAAGTTACAATAAGAAATATGTAAAAAATAGTTAAGTCTTTGAACAAAATGTCACTTACTGAAATACCTATGGCTGTGACTGTAGACTTCAGCTGTAGTAATCCTAAATGTGAATACTTTGTAATTTATATACTTGCCAATTCACACTTCAGGGATTAACAACATCCCACTTGTTTTGAGTGAGTTCTATTTAGTGCGACCTGAATCCAAGCCTGAGAACATTTAATATTTTGCATACTTTCAGAGATTTAAAGAGTTGCTTTTTATTTGTCACATGTTCATTGAAACATCAAAATGTATTGTTTTACATCAATTCTCAACACAGTCCGGAGGTGTGCTGGGGGCAGCCCGCAAGTGTTGCCAGGCTTCCACATGTCCGAAGCACACGAACCCTAACCATATGTCTTTGGAATATGGAAGGAAACTGGAGCACCCAGAGGAAATACAGAGCTCATTGTGAGAACATACAAACTTCTTACAGGTAGCGGTGGAAATCGAACCCCAATCGGTAATCGCTAGCACTGTAAAGCTAGCAGTTAGTTGGTACTAACCGAATAATTACTGTTCCAATTTGACTCAAAGGAATTTGTAGGAAAAATAACTTCCTATGCTGCATAAACCTTTCTACTGAACAGGAATGATGGTCGCATGTAGCAATACTAAGCAAATTATCCCGAGTTAGTTGAGGCACAGAACCATGCTGTGATCCAACACCCGACCCAACCTGAACAAGAATGAACTTTCAGAATTTACAACTGACCCATCCTAGACCTAGCACTCCTAGTTGTGTCACATCAACCTTAAGTTAGGTAGCTAGATTATAATTCATGATTGGCAGTTTGTGAGCTGTGTGTAACTGTGCCATGTGCCTGGACCAGGGAAACTGCTAAGTATAATTCTGAGTCTTCAAAGCTTTGAAAATTAGCTTCTAATTTCCTTTAGCAACTTTTTCACATCCACTTTGATGATAAATACAACATAGCTTGAAACAAAGAAGAGCGGAGACTTTGGTCAGCATTCACCTCTCAAAATATTGATTACCTGATTATCCATTTGCTTATCCATTTTGAAATTCTTGTAAATAAATTTGTAACTTTACTGCCACAATTTTTCACACAATAATGGTTGCATCACATTAAAACAATAAGACCATAGGATATCAAAGCAGAATGAGGCCAATTAGCCCATCGGGTCTGCACCACCATTCCATCATGTCTGATTTATTATCCCTTTCAACCCCATTCTCCTGCCTTCTCCCTCCCTTTGATGCCCTTACTAATCAGGAAACTATCAAACTCCACTTTAAGTATGCCGTTCAATGACTTTTTTTTTGTTCTTCACATTATTCTCTATAAACTCTAGAGATTCTTATGCATGAAAATTCCAGGAGATCAGCAGTTTCTGAGATACACAAACTACCCCGTCTGGTACTAATAATCATTCCACACTCAAAGTCACTTGATCACATTTCTTCCCCATTCTGAAGTTTGGTCTGAATAAAAACTGAACCTCTTGACCATGTCTGCATGCTTTTAGGCAATGAGTTGCTGCCACATGATTGGCTGATTAGATATTTGCATTATCGTGCAGGTGTACAGGTGTACCAAAAAAGTGGCCATTGAGTGTATATCTAAATGAAATTCAATGATGAATTCTATGTAAGACGACAAGACTTTAAGACACAGAAGTAGAATTAGGCCTATTGGCCCATCAGGTCTGTTCTGCCATTACATTATGCCTGATATCCCTCTTAACTGCATTCTCCTGCCTTCATACTGTAACCTTTGATTTCCTGACTAATCAAGAACCTATCAACCTCTGCTTTAAGTGTACCCTTATACCAACTCATAGCAAGATCTCATATGTAAGTCATCTTCTTCTTCTTCTTGGGTCCTTAGATCCTCAGTAGAGCATTAGTCATCGATGACCTCCCATCTTCATCGTCCAAAGTTGGAGTTCATCAATTTTTCTATAATCCATTGTATCCACTGTACAGGGCGGGTTGGCCCATACAGTTTCAACAGAGCCCTGTTGGCCAGCCTTACCCATTTTCATCTCTCATGATGGGGATGTAGGGTTGGACTTTGAGAGGCAAATTATCTTGGGATATTTCTGCATGAATTCATGCCTTTCTTATTTTGTACTTCTTCTTTTTCCATTTTTGATAGTCTATAAGTGTTCTAGCTTTCATTCTACCACCTACAAGAATACAGGCCTCCAGAATGTTATTCATAAAACTCTAAGAAGCTCATAAATAGTTGTTCTTTATAATCAAAACATATTCAATAAACTGCATCATGAGCTAATTCAGTCCAACTGAAGAGGACACTTATGATTTCCTGGGGCTTATTTGTTCTTAAGTCAATGCTCACACATAACAGATTAATTATTTTTTATACTCTGTGGGCACTTGATTCAAAAACATGGACCTTTACAATTCAAGTAACCATCTTGAAAACAGGCTGAGCTGATACATTAAACATTTTGTTGAAGCTAAAGCTAGATATTTAACTGGATGAAGGCAAGGGAAATCATGGCACTGAGTCACAATGAGTGTATTTCCAACATAATGTTTCAATATCTCAAGGGCACAAAACAGAGGGCAGAACTCAAAAGTAAAAAAAAAAGGTGCAAACAATCTGATGGGATTTTCTACAGACCCCACGCTTCCCATAGCCACCAGGACTTGGACAAACAGATAAACAATCAGATTAAGGAAAGGTGCAGAAACAAGAGGATTATTGTAGTAGGTGACCTCAACTTCTTTCATATTCACTGGGACCTCCTTAGTGCAAGAGGTTTATATGGGATAGTTGAATTTCTTATACCAATGTGTAGATAGTTTATCAAGAGGAGGGCCATACTGGACTTGGTGTAGAGTAATGAGCTTGGCTAGGTAACTGTCCGTTCAATGGCAGAACAGTTAGAGAATAGTTCACAACTCATTAGGTTATAAGTTAGCTTTCGATAAGGTTAAGTATGGACCTTGCTGGAGAATATTAAACTGGATCAGGACAAGTTACTAGAGTTTTACATAGGAACTAAGAAGAGTTAATTGGGAACAACACCCAGAGAATGTAGCTGGTTGAAAATAATTGAAGCAAAGATAAAAAATTGGACCATAGAAATGTAGAGCAGAGAAATGGGTCCTTACATCCCACCTTGTCCATATGGGCCATGGTGCCTATCTACAATAATCTCACTTTCCTGAATTACACCATATGTCTCTATACCTTTCCTAACAAACTGTTCATAGTTACCCATTTCAACTTTACTTCCCATTCCCATTCTGACGTGTCTGTCCAGGGTTTTCTCTATTGCTATGATGAGGCCAAACTCAGATTGGAGGAGTAAAACCTCATATTTCATTTCCAAACCAATGGCATGAACATTGATTTCTCCAAATTCCAGTAAGATCACCCCCTCCCTCCTTCTGTCTTTTTCCATTCCATATTCTGGTTAACCTCTAAACTCTTTCTTTCTCCTCACCTTCCCATCATCTCCTTCCCTTTAATCTATGATCCACTGTCCTCTCTTGCTGGATTCCTTCTTGTTGAGCCCTTTACTTCGTCCATGCCATTCCCACCTATCTTTCACTTCATCTCCCCTGGCACCATCTACCTTCCTATTCATCTGGTTTTACCTATCACCTTCCAGCTTGTATTCCTTCCCTGAATGTTCCCACAACCTATGAACTCACTTTCAAGGACTCTCCGTCTCATGTTCTCGATATTTATTGTTCTATTTCTTTCTTTTTGTATTTGCACAGTTTGTTGTTGTTTTTTTGCACACTGGTCGAACACCCAAGCTGGTGTGGTTTTTCATTGATTCTATTATAAATATTATTCTATTATGGATTTATTGAGTATGCTTGCAGGAAAATGAATCTCAGGGTTGTATATGGAAACATACATGTACTTTGATAATAAATATACTTTGAACCTTATCCCTCACACCACCTTCTTATTCTGGCTTCCCCTTTTGTCATGGGCTGGGTGTTGAAAGACCAACTGCAGAGAGTGCAGGACAGGTATGTTTCAGTATGAAGGAAGGACAAGGATGGCAAAGTGAGGAAGCCTTGGGTGTTGGCAGAAGTGGTGAATTTTGTGAAGAAGAAACAGTAAGTGTATGTCAAGTGCAGGGAGTTCCTCTTTGTTTGACCCAAATCTGAGAGGAGTAAATTACATTTTCACTACTGATTTACAATGGGATATATATGCAAAGGGGTAAATAGAATAAAATATTGAACAATATGGTTATGATTCACAATCTTTATTTTAAATTTGGAAGCTGACCTTGAATCAGTGTAGGTGGCAACTGCTTGAGCTGCAGTAGAAGTTGAATCAATCAGTCAGCAGAATTTGTGATAGTTTTGTCCAAAGATGTGCTCCTTTGATCCATCTTCTGCAAAATTTCAGTGCAATCTCCTCTTCTGGTAAGCAGTTACATTATCTGCCCCTTCCCCCGCTCCACACACCGACTGTGCATCTCTTTTGCCAACCCCACGAGGATCCAATCTCTTAACCTAACTCCTACTTTATGTAAAATGTCAACATCTGCCATATGGCTGCAGATGCTACTGTAGATCAAGAGACAGGTCACCTTCAGTTTTGTTTTCCTGCTGCTGAACCACATAGCCATTAGGATCCAGGCTGCACTCTTTTCTGTCTGACAGGAGAAAGGAACTCTGCTTTTGAGGGAAGTTCACCAATCTAAAATATTAACACCATTACTCTCACCAGATTCCTTAAGGATAAGCTCCCACTACCTATTAAATGTATTCTCACCAAAGATACTGCCCAACACATTATTTCCTTTTTCGCTTTTTCTAGTCCCATCTGGGTCCTCTGTTACCCCTTTTCTTCTCACCTGCCCATCACCATCTTCTGGTTTCCCTCCTCCTTCCCTTTTGACTGATGAAGCATGTTGGCCTGAAATGTCGACTGTTTATTAGTTTTCATAGATGCTGACTGACCTGCTGAGTTCCTCCAGCATTTTGTGTGCCTTGCTCTGGATTTTCTGCAGAATCTCTTGTGTTTCTGATCTGTGGAAGTACTCACTGCACTCTTGTATCAGCAGTCCTATTGATGACTAAGATGTTGATCAGCTATGAGGTTGTAGAAGACCCTTTGAACAGTGCTACATTTGATCAAATATTGGCTGATTTCAAATGCAGTTTTTAATCTCTAATCTCTGGAACTCAACTCCATTGTCCCTGATTGTCCAAGGTTTTAAAGAGGTGTATGATCCTAGCAAAATCCAAACTGGGTGAGTTACAAACACAAGAAAGTCTTCAGATGCTGGAAATCCAAAGTAACAAACACAAAATGCTGGAGGAACTCAGCAAGTCAAGCAGAATCTATGGAAAAGAGTGAACAGTTAACATTTCGAGCTGAGACCCTTCTTCAGGACTAAGAAGGAAGGGGCAAAGAAGCCAGAATAAAAAGTTAGGGGAAGGGGAAGGAGGATAGTTAGAAGGAGATAGGTGAAGTTAGGTGGGCGGGAAAGGACAAGGCCTGGAGAAGAAAGAATCTGATAGGAGAGGAGAGTGGACAATAGAAGATAGGAAAGGAGGAGAAGACCCAGAGAAAGTAATAGGCAGGTGAGAAGAAGTGGAAGGTCAGAGTGAGGAATAGAAGAAGGCGGGGGGGCGGGGGGTGGTGGTGGTGGAGGGAATTTGTTCATTGGAAGGAGAAATCAGGTTGGAGGGTACCCAGACGGAATATAAGGTTTGTTCCTTCATTGTGAGGGTTGCCTCATCTTGGCACAAGAGGTTATTGGTTAGAGTTATTAGAAAGTTAGCGATGATTGATAACTGCCATCATTTTGCTGTTGATTGAGACTAATAATTAGATGGAGTGGATGAGTCTACTTTTTGCGAACTGGATTTTTGTGAGCACTTTTTTACATCGTGAGGTTCAGCAATGCAGATCATTAGTACTGCAGCCTGGGCACTGTCTGACTCACAGACTTTGCTGTAACTATTGTTCTTAATTGTCTGATATAGAACATAGAATATACATTCAGTAGCCACTTTATTACATACCTTCTGTACCTAATAAAATGGCCATTGAATGTATGTCCATGGCCTTCTGCCGCTGTAGCCCATCCACATCAAGGTTCGGTGTGTTGTGCATTCAGAGACGTTGTAATGCATGGTTGTTTGAGTTACTGTCACCTTCCTGTCAGCTTGAACCAGTCTGGCCTTTCTGCTCTGACCTCTCTCATTCACAAGGTGTTTTCACCCACAAAGCTGACACCCACTGGATGATTTTTTTTTTGTTTTTTGCACCATTACCTGTAAATTCTGGAGCTTCCTGTGCATGAAAATTCTAGGAGATCAGCAATTTCTGAGATACTCAAACCACCCTGTCTGGCACCAACAATCATTCCACACTCAAAGTCACTTCGATCCCATTTCTTCCCCATTTTGATATTTGATCTGGACAACAACTGAACCTCTTGACCATGTCTGCATGCTTTATGCATTGTGTTGCTGTCAAGTAATTGGCTGATTAGATATTTGCATTAATGAGCATGTGTACAGGTGTACCTAATAAAATGGCCACTGAATGTAAAATGGAAAACAGTATAACATATAGTGCAGGCCCTTCGGCCAGCATCGTGGGCCAATTTTTTAACCCACTTTGATCAATCTAACATATCCCTCCAATTTTCTTTTATCTATGTGCTTAAGAGTCTCTTAAATGTCCCTAATATTCCCACACCACCACTCCTGGCAGGGCATTCCATACATCCACCACTCTTTGTGTAAAAACCTGCCTCTGACAAGCTTCTTATAGTTTCCTCTAATCGCCTTAATATTATGCCCTCTCGTATTAACCATTTCTGCCCTGGGAAAAAGGTGCTGGCTGTCCACTCCATCAATGCCTCTTATCATTTTATACACCTCTATCAAGAAAATATGATAACAGTTCAAAGTACTTCATGGGCGATGGATATACTCTTTTTTTTTTACTTCTTTCTTTGATAAAAATACACCCTTGGTGGACTGAAGAAGCAGCCATCCAAGGTTTTAGAGACCTAAAAATATGCTTTTATTATTCTGGATGTTGCCAAACATGATCAGAAGACTATTGGGCTCGTATGATATTGGTATAGATGTATTATTGTCACATGTACCAAGATACAGTGAAAAGCTGGTTTCGTATCCTGTCTATACAGATCAAATCATTGCACGGTGTAGTATTGAGCTAGAAGGTGAAACAATAATAGTGTAGAATAAAATGTAAAAGCTACCAAAAAAGTGCCGTGCAGATAAATGATATTATGTGCAAGAACCCCACCACACAGGACAAGCCCTCTTATCATTGTTACTGTCAGGAAGGAGGCACAGAAGCCTGAAGCCACACACTCAGTGATTCAAGAACAGCTTCTTCCTCTCTGCCACCTGATTTCTAAGTGGGCATTGAACCCATGAACAATATCTCACTACTGTTTTATTTCAGATTTTTAAAAGTCACTTATTTTAACTTAACTATTTAATAGACTTATATATAATTAATGTATTTCAGTTTTCTTTCTCTATATTTATTAATCATGTATTTCATTATACTGCTGCCATACTGTTAACAAATCTCACAACTTATGTCAATGATATTAAATTTGATTCTGATTCTGAGGATCATAAGGATGTAGAATGTGAGGCCAAGTGTCCAACCTATCATAAGTGAGGTCCGTTGAAGAGGCTGATATACTGTCATTAAGCCTGAGAGTATGTGCTTTTAGGCTTTTGCATCTTCTGTGCTATGGAGGAGGAGAGAAGAGAGAATGTCTGGGGTGGCTGGTTTACTGAGGTAGCCAAAGGTTTCGACAGAGTCCACAGAGGAGAGAATGGCTCCTGAATGTGCTGAGCTATGTCTACAACTTTCATTGTTTTTTTTGCTGTCACTTGCAGAGCAATTGCCATAACAAGCAATTATGCAACCAGACAGAAAGCATCGGTAAAAATTAGTAGGGCTTGATGGGAACATGTCAAATCTCTTTAGCTTCTTGAGGAAACTTTCTTGGCCATAGCATCTACATGGTTGGACCAGGACACGCTATTGGTGATGTTCACAGCTAGAAATTTGAGTATGGGAATTTTTTTTTCATTTTCATGACCACTTCTGTATGGGCATATCAGTAAATGGTGTGGAACAGAACAAGTCTGGTTACATCATTAGCTTTACTAGTCTACCACGAAGAATTGATTTTATTCTAAGGTATTCATCAGGATCTTTACAAGATTTTAGAAAGTAGTTTCACCAGGAATATGGACAAACACTGAGCCAAGTTTAAGTGTCAGATTGTTGACAGGAATTGTGTTGTAGGAGCAAACTAAACAAAGGTATAAGATACTGTTTTATTTGAAATTTCAAGTTTTTTTGCAAATTAATTAATTACACATTTTCATTTATTATATCAATGAATATTTTATAATTTGCATATATCTGATAAGCTTTGAAACAAATGAATGCATTTTAGATACAAAATAATTTGGTTAATTAATTAATTCTATTCCTCACTCTGGCCTCTAACTTCTCCTCATTTGCCTATCACTTCCCTCTGAAGCCTCTCCTCACTCTCTTTCTCCTATGGTCCACTCTCCTCTCCTATCAGATTCCTTCTTCTCCAGCCCTTTACTTTTCCCACCCACCTAGCTTCACCTACCACCTTCAAGCTATCCTCCTTCCCCTCCTGCTACTTTTTTATTCTGGTGTCTTTCCCCCTTCCTTTCCAGCTCTGAAGAAGGGTCTCGGCCTGAAATAGTGACTGTTTATTCATTTCCCTAGGTGCTGCTTGATCTGCTGAGTTCCTCCAGCATTTTGTGTGTGTTGATTTGATTAATTTGCCTATTTTTATAGATTTGAATATATGTGAATCACAGACCAGCTCCTGCATTGATTGTCTTTGATCAAGTCACATGTCAACTAAACATCATGAATCCTTATGTTCCCACTTACATGCAACTGTACTTCTCAGAGTCACTTGTTTATCAAATGCCCATTTCTTAGTTAAGTTTATTTTCACACTTTGAGAGGAGTGATTTTAATTCGTACTTCCTGTTTGCTGATTAGTACTTTCTGTACCTGTTCAGTCATGCCACTTCACAATTTTTAAATCTTAAGGAAATCAGCTCTGAGATATTTACAAATAAGGAGGGGTGGTATTTATACATAATATATGATTGACAGGACAGAATTGTGAAGTTTTTATTATATTGCAGGATTGCCTGTTTGATTGCTTGTGATTATTCTGTGATTTATTTGGTAGTAAAGAATGAAAAAGTAGAGGAGAGATGTAAATCAATGGTGAAATCATTCAAAAACAAACTTATCTTAGATTTTTGCAGTGAAAGTGAAGGAATTGTCTTTACAATGGTTCCCGTGAAATTAATAACAAATGCTTTTTTAATCCAATAACATTAGAGGGTGATAATCACATCACATCTTCTCTTAATATAATTAACTTTTAAACTCTTCATTTTCATTTATAACTTATTATTATTCATTGTTTTCTGAATTATCATATAAATATCTTAAAGTAATTTTACTGTTAATCTATATCTCCAATTATGTTATGGTTTATCATTCAGGTAGAAGTCTTTTGTGCAAGTGGTACGAAGGCCATCTGACAGCAATCAAATGGAAGGGCAGAGTATATAGAAAGAAATAACGGGAGCCTATCAAAGCAGTAAGTTGATGATCGGAGGATTTTTATCTGCATATAGACAGAGAAAGTTAGATGGGCAAAGGCATAAATCAGGAATTCTTTGAGAGTATTCAGAATCATTTAGGGTGCTTGGGAGTAGGTACAGAGGAGATGTCAGGGATACGTTTTTTATGCAGAGAGTGGTGAGTGTGTGGAATGGGTTGCTGGCAACGGTGGTGGAGGCAGATATGATAGGGTCTTTTAAGAGACTTTTGGATAGGTACATGGAGCTTAGAAAAATAGAGGGCTATGGGTAACCCTAGTAATTTCTAAGGTAGGAACATGTTCAGCACAACTTTGTGGGCCGAAGGGCCTGTATTGTGCTGAAGGTTTTCTATGTTTCTCTTTCTTAGGACAGCAAGTTCTGGGTCCAGAGAACCATCAAATTCAAGAGCTGGTATTACATAACCTGAAGAAATTAATTAATGCCCTCATTGTGAACATGGATCCGGGTAGCAGCAGTCATAATGTGCATTAACTTTACATTCAGTTTGAAGTATAGAAGAATGGGTCCAGGATTAGGATTTTAAGCCCAAATAATTCTGTTATAAGGTCTGAAAGCAGATCTTGCTCAAGTGAATTGGAAAATTAAGTTTAGGGATCGATCAATCAAGATGCAGTGGCAAGCATTTAAGCAGATCTTTTAGCATACATGGAAGAGATATAATCCAATGAGAATTAATAAATTTCATGGTCTCTACAACTCATGTACTCAGCATTATTTAATTATTTATTATTTTCTTGCAGTTTGTCTTTTGAACATTACTGTGAATGCCTAGAGTGATGGGGTGGAGATATGTCTCTGCCAAAGGAGTAGTAAGGCACTTCTTTCCTTCGCTAGCCTGCAGGTCATCCTTGGAGAATGTCTGGCATCCGCTCAGCCGCCCTTCCCAATCAGGGTCTTATGAAGCCAGGGGAGCAGGTGGTGGATGGTCATTTGAGCAGCTGGAGCATATCACAATTCCTGGTTATGCGATCAGTGACGCCAGGTAGGCAATCTCTGAAGAGTAAAGACACTGCCCAGAAGAAGACAATGACAAACCAGTTCTGTAGAAAAGATTGCCAAGAACAATTATGGCATGGTTGGACCATGATCACTTATGTCATATGATACAGCACATAATAATGATAATGATGACTATGAATTCCTGCAAGGAAGTGAATCTCAGGATAGCATACGATCACATAGATGTATTTTGATAATAAATTTACCTTGAACTTTGAAAGAAAAATTCCAAGGGGACAACCTATCATCTCTGATTAAATAAAATTTAACAGTAGCATCTAATTTAATTTAAAAAAGAACATGCTTGCCCTTTGCCCTTCACAGAGAATGGTGGCAGGTCAGAAAATAAGACAATAAAAAAGACAGCAAAAATTAATATGGAAGGAACAATTAGAGTACGAAATAAATTTAGAAAATTGAAAACAAAGATTTATTGTTTCTATGGATTCTTTAAAAAGAAAAAAAAAAACAAAGTGAGCACTGGTCCTAAAGCAAATGAATATAGAGAAATAGTAATGGGAAATAAACAACAGCGATTCTACAGATGCTGGAAGTCCAGAGTAACACATGCAAAATGCTGGAGGAGCTCAGCAGGTCAGGCAGCATTTATGCAAATTAATAAATGGTTGATTTTTTTTGGGTCGAGACCCTTCATCAGGACAATAAAGTATAATAAAGGACTATAATAAGGACAAAAAATGGAAAATAAAGAGATGTGAGATGAAAATAACAGTTGTTTTGTATTGGCCTTCACTATAAAAGATACAAATAATATTCCTGAAATAAATGTAAATTAGGAATTGGAAGAGAGAGAATGAATCTGAAGAATTGCAATCATCAGGGAATGGTTCTGAGGAACATTCAAAACTGCAGGCTGAGAAGTCTCTTTTGTCTTGATGGACTCCCTTTTCAAAATGAGGGACTTTGGTTTTAGTTTTCAAAAATTGTTTCAGGAAATATTCCAAAATTGTTTTTGAAAAATAGTAAGTGTGACTTCTTCATTGAAAAAGGAGTGGGAATCGGGTAGGGAGGAAACTACAGGCCAGTTATGTCATATCGATGCAATGCTCCTCAGACAGGATGAAGAGGTCAATACTCCCCAATGCCATTAGGCTTTACAATTCTACCTCCAGGACTTAAGAACTTTTTAAAAGCTATTAATGCTTTTTGAGACGGTGATTTAGATGCATATCATATTTTTTTACTGAGTTAAGTATTGTATGTAATTAGTTTTGCTACAGCAAGTGTATGGGACATTGGAAAAAAAGTTGAATTTCCCCATGGGGATGAATAAAGTATCTATCTATCTATCTATCTATATGGACAAAGCTTGACATGATTATTAAAGAGATACTAGCAAGGCAGCTAGAAAAGTAAAAGGTAATCAAGCTAATTCAAAATGGGTTTGTAAAAAGGAAATGATGCTTGACCAATCTATCGACTTCTTTTAAGAAGTTTTATGTGCTGTGGAAAAAGGGGAACCAGTGGATATCATACTTAGAACACCAAAAGGTGCTAAATCAAAGATCATTGTGGAACATTGTAGAAAAATGCATACTGGCATGAAGAGAAGATAGGTTAGCAATAGGAAACAAAAGCTATGTACAAATGGGTCTTCTGGTTGCTGAGACGGAATAAATAGTACATTGATGAAATTGATGCTGAGGTCTTAGCTTATTAACATTTATACATATATCTTGGACGAAAGGACCAAAAGTCGCTAAACCTGCAGATGATGCAAAGGTAGGTTGTATAGAGGACATAATGAGGTTACAAAGGATAATTGAATTGACAAAAATCCGGCAAATTAAGTCTTATTTTGGGAAGATGCAAAATGATTGCCCATTATAACAGGTAAAAAAAGAAAATCAAATTGCTGGAGGAACTCAGCAGATCAGGCAGCATCTATGGAGGGGAATAAACAGTTGATTTTTCTGGCTGAGATCCTTCATCAAGTCTGTAAAGGAAGAGGAAAAGGCCAAAATAAGAAGGTGGGAGGAGTGGAAGGAGTACAATCTGGCAAGTGATAGGTGAAACCAGGTGATGGGGAAGGTGAGTGGGTTGGGGAGAGGTGATGAAGTAGCAGGCTGATAGATGGAAGAGACAGAGTTAAAAAAGGAATCTGATCGGAGAAGACTATTGGAGAAAGTGGAGGAGGAACATCAGAGAAGTGATGTGTAGGTGAGGAGAAGAGGGAGATAGGAGACAAGCTGGAGTGGGGGATTGAAAAAGAGAAAAGTGGCAGGGGTTAGAAATTACCAGAAGTTAGAGAAATTGATGTTCATGCCATCAGGTTGAAGGCTATCCAGACAGAACATGAGCTGTTGCTCCTTCAACCTGAGAGTGGCCTCATTATTGCAGTAGAAGATGCCATGGACTGACATGTTGGAATGGGAATGTGAAGTAGTAGATTATTGAGAATATTATAGAAGGTGCTCAACAAAGAAGTCCCCCACCCATGTCAACTCTCATCAATATCCAGAACCTGCAAAATCTCTTGTGTTTATAAGAAGAAATATTATGTACATGGTAAGAGACTGCAAAGCTCCAAAATGTAGAGGCATTTGATTGTACAAGTGCAAGATTTGCAAAAGACTAGTATTCAGGAACTGTATTAGGAAAAATGAAAGAATGTTATTGCATGGAAATTCAATACTAAAGTAGGGAGGTTATAGAGGAGTGATGAGACCATGTGGTACCATATTGAGTGGGGCACCATGGTAGTATGTGCAATGCTATTATAGCCCAAGGCATCAAAGTCTAGAGTTCAATTCTGACACCATCTGTGAAGAGTTGTATACCCTCTCCATGAATGAATGGGTTACCTCTGGGGGCTCCGATTTCCTCCCACGTTCCAAAGATGTACTGGTTAGTAAGTTAATTGGTTATTGTAAATTGTCCTGTGATTAGGCTAGTGTTAAATAGATAGGTTACTTGTTGGTGTGCCTCATTGGGCGATTAGGACCTGTTCTGTCCTGTATCTTTTAATAAAATCTGAATATTGTGTATTGTGCAGTCTCCTAAATTAAAGAAAGCTCTAAATGTATTGGAAACAATTCAGAGGAGTTTGTTTGTCCAATATCAGGAATGGAAGGTGAGGTCCTTAATGATGGATGCCACCTTCTTGAAGCATCGCTATTTGAAGATATCCTCAGTGGTGGGGAGGCTCATGCCCATGATGGAGTTTGCAGAGTCTACTACACTCAGCAGGGTTTCTGATGCTGTGCCTCCATACCAGGCAGTTATGTAATCAGTCAGAATGCTCTCCATGTTAGATTTGTAGAAGTTTGCTAGAATCATTGCTGACTTGCCTCAATAGGTCACCTTCTATATTACTTCTGCTTCCCAGGGCAAGATACACACACCCAAATCTTACATGGCTGTAATAAAAACTTACTGATTTTCTGTATTTTCCTCAAATTTAATTTAATTTCCCTCCATCCCCACTCTGTCAGAGTTTGTCAGAGCAAAGCAATGGTCCAGATGTTGGATGAGATCAGCATAAACATTTATATTACCCATGAATGTCTGTTATTGTTCCTTGGTCATTGGCACAAGAGGCCTTAAGAAATACAGCAGGTGTAAACTTTTTAGCTCCTCAAGCTTGCTCTTCCATTCAATGAGATCAAAGATAACCTTCTACCTAAAGATATTGTTTTCCTGCTTTGTTTGCTAATCTTTTTGATTCTCTTAATTTGAAGCGAACTGTTGACCACAGTTTTTAATTAACTTTATGAAAGAGGATTACAAAGACTCATAACTGTTCGTGCAGAAATTTCTCCTCATTCTCATTCCTAAGTGGCTTGCTCCTTCACTGAGATGTTGACTCTAGTTCTAGATCTCAGCCAGAGGCAAAATCTTCTCTATATCTTCCCAGCTGATCTCTTTTAACATTTTTTTTCATATTTCATTGGTCCACATTCATTTTTCTTAAGAAATGAGCTTCATCCTTTCACCATCATTCTTACATGCTAGGCCTTCCATTCAAGGATCCTGTCTCGTGAATCTTTGCTGTAATCCCTTTAAAAAAAAGGCATCTTTTTTGGGGTAAGAATACTAAACTGATCATACCAAGCCCTTGTAAAATTATAATGTCTTTACTTTTGTGCTTAAATCCTCCACTAACTAAAGCCAACATATAATTTGCCTTTCACATTGTCTGCTGCACAACATAAAAATATTACATTTATTTATTATTTATTTATTTTAAATATAGAAATGCTCAACAGGTGAAGGAATATCTGTAGAAGGAGATGTGTTTAATGCTTTAGGCTTGGAGCCTTTCAAAAGAAGTTCAAGTTTCATTGTCATTCAACCAGACACAAGAATACAGCCAAGCGAAAGTGTACCTTTGGGGCCAAGGTGCAAATCACATAACTAACATTCACACATTGTACAAGCACCATAGAGCATATATAATTACAATAGCAGAAAAACATATAATTGTAAAAAAATACATAATCCAAGTCCTTGAGTGTGCAGATTGATGGTGTATGCGATGTTGGCCTGGAATCACGTTTCTCCAAGAACAAGCAAGTTAGCAGTTCCTCAAAAATGTGCTTGTACAACGGCAGATGAGTGCAATCCAGCTTGTTTTCCACCGAGCGATCACTAGAGGGCAGCACTGACAGTAGGGGGCCACCACAACCCAGCACCCCTGTAAAATATTAACTGTTCCTCTTTCCACAGATGCTGCTTAACATTTTGCGTTTTTTCCTCAGCATTTTCCGGTTTTATTTCAGATTTCACCCAGCTGCAATTATTTTTTTTCCCTCTTGGTTTCAAGGACTTGAGCACAAGGGCACTGAGTTCCTTTTGAACATCAACACTTCTCAATCTTTTGCCAGTTGACCTTCCCAACATAATATTTATGAACATGAATAGGACTTGAATATTGCAAACTTGATTATTAACTAGATTGAGATATAGTCACTGTCTTTTCTATACAGCTACCTGATATTTTTGGGAAAAAATGCTACCTTTTGCATTAATTATTGCTGAAATAATTCAATTAACTCTGGAGTAATTCACATTTCAATACAATTGTAAACTTGATGGATAAATGTATACTTTACACAGCAGTATTTTAATTTGTAAACTATTGCAGTGGAATGGACAAGGCCTGCATTTTAATACACTGGTGATGAAACAGATGCAGAAATTAGGTCCTTGGGTAATAATTTTTGAACTTGATGCAATTTCGCTAGATCTCATTCAGAAGAGTTTTATTTTTTTTTCTACAAGGTCGATAATAATGCTTGGCCCTTTTTATTTGTGAAACTGGGAACAGTAGGTTTTTCAGGACAGGAGTGGAGAGGAAAGATTTTGATTACCCCCCCCCCCGAATGTTTCCCCCTTGCATTCTCTTCACCCCGGTTCTCGTTGTGCAGGGGTTGCGTGGCGCGACGCGGGCGGAGTGCGAGTGCGAGAGCCACGGTCACACAGAGGATAGATGAGCACCAGTGGAACCCGGCTAGCCGTGTAAATGCCGGAGTGTCAGCGCCCGCACCGCATCTCGCAGGTTGGGTACTCGTTTCTTGCATCCGCCTTTCGAGGTCGCGTGGGCTTTTTTTTAATATTTCGCCATTCCCTCGGAAGGGGCTTTAACTTTTGGTTGTCATTTCTTCTAAGCGGTTCTTAAAGCGAGCACACCATCAGACACACTGCAATAATCCTGGGAATTTTTTTCACTCTCCCCCTCCCCTCGTCTTTTGTAACTTTGGGATGGGTCCAGAGCTGTGGTGGAAGCTGTTCCCCATACCCGATGGTATAAAGTAAATTAGCCCTGCCCACTGAACGCCGAGTTCATCTGCTTAGTTAGCGTTTGCTTTTTCTTCGGGGCGACTGAAGGCCATTGCACAAGGACAAATTCAAAAGTCTGCGATTTTTCTACGGTTCCCGGGCGCGAAGCTCGCATTGTGTCCTACCCGTGGCTTGAAAAGGTGGCGTGAAGCTGATCTTGATTTTGTTGTTTTAAATCTTGTGCCATGTAGTGAATTCGGGAGACCGAGATGGATGTAAACGGAGTTTCTCAGTGTCGGGAGAACGGGAGCCTGGAGCCCATCCCCCACGCTCAGGGGTCTGGAGGCAGCGGCTGTCAGCAGCAGCAACAACACCAGCAGCAGGATGGGCAGCAAGAGGAGAGGGCAACTCTCACTGACAACCACAGTCAGGAAAAGAGGCAAGCAAATGAGCAGGAAGACAAGAAGGTAAGAATAGTCTTACTTTTGATTTACAGATTCAAAAGCATTTTAAAAATGCATTGTCTGCTACTGAATAAGGAATTGCACAAATTTGCGTGCAACAAGAAGTATTTAATTTCACTGGCTGTTCAGGGCATTACTGATTGTGAATGATCAATAGGAAGTAGAAATGATGAAGACTATAACAAAATTGTTTGTAAACCCCATGGAACAAGCAGTTTTTCCCCTTTCACTGGCTGTTAAAGGCATTAGTGAATGTGGTAATTGTGAATGATGAATGGGAAGTAAATTATGAAGAATATGATAATGCTTTGTTTTACAAGGTGAGCATAAAATAGCAATATATTTGTAGATATTGTTTTATAGTTGCAATTTCAAAATTAATTATAGAATATGGAAATTTGGAGATGTTAATTGTTAAAAGGTATGGGAGCCTTAGATTTCACACCACTAGGTTCAGGGACAGTTCTAACCCTTCAACCATCAGACTCCTGAACCAGAGAGGATAACTTACCTCAATGCTGAACTGATTCCACAACCTATGGACTGACTTTCAAGAACTCTCATTCGTTATGTGCTTTGCCATATGACATGGGTGATCATGGTCTTTCCATAACCAAGATTGTTGGCAAATTTTTCTACAGAAGTGGTTTGCCATTGCCTTCTTCCCAGCAGTACCTTTACAGGATGAGTGACCCCAAGCCTTATCAATACTCTTCAGATATATTCTGCTTGGTGTCAAGTGGTCGCATAACTGGGACTTGTGATATGCACCAGCTTTTTTTATGACCATGTATCACCTGCCCCCATGGCTTCATGTGACCCTGATTGGGGGTGGGGTTCTAAGCAGGTGCTACACCTTGCCCAAGGGTGACCTGCAGGCAATTGGAGGGAAGGAGCGCCTTAAACCTCCCTTGGTAGAGACATATCTTCACCTCACCTCCCAACTTAAGAACTCTACAACTCATGTTCTTAATATTTATTTATTATTTTATTTTATCTTTTGCATATTGACTTTTTTGTCTGTCTTTGTGTGCAGCTTTTCATTGACTCTATTGTTTGTCTTTGTATTTACTGTGAATATCTGCAAGAAAGTGAATCTCAATATAGTGTACGGTGACAGACATACTTTGATAATAAATTTACTATGAACTTTGACCTAAGATATTGATATGGCATATCTCCACCAGAGTCATTGATTTTGGTGGACATAAATTGGTGCTTGTATAGTAAAACAGCCCAATGATTGGCCACATGCAAAATATTATCAGTTGCTTGTTTGTGAAGACCACTCAAGCGAATTTTTGACCTGTTGTGTAATTTAGTAACATTTGCTGAAGATTTTTCACCTTCATCTCAAGTTTGTGATATTTATTGGTTTTTTTTTGTATTTACTATTTGTTGTCTTCTGTACCCTGAACACCCAAGTTGGGTGGTATTTCATTGATTCTTATGGTTATTATTCTATAAATTTATTGAATATGCCCACAAGAAAATGAATCTCAGTGTTGTATATGGTCACATATATGTACTTTGATAATAAAATTTACTTAAACTTTGAAGATTTGACTTTGTCTATCTAAAAGTTTTATTTAGGTCATAGGGAGTATGTTTGTGCCATTTTTCTAAGCCATGTTTAGTTTTAACGAAACAAAACTAGAAAGAAAAAGCTAATGTTTTTGAATTATATAAACAAAATGTATCTATACACAGGTTCAAAATTCAAAGTAAATTTATTACCACAGTACATCTACCTCACGGAATACTATCCTAAGATTAATTTTCTTGCAGGCACTCACAGTAGAACAAAAAAATCCAATAGAATCAATGAAAAACTATACACAAAGAATGACAAACTGTGCAAATACAAAAATAAACAAATAATAAATAAACAAGTAAATAAATGATAGTTAGAACATGAGTTGCAAAGTCCTTGAAAGTGAGTCATAGGTTGTGTTCAATGATCATGTGATGTCTATTCGTTATATTAGACAGATATCCGGAATGGTTAGGCAGGCTAGGCTTGTACGTGTCAACTTGACTGAAGTGCAGTAGATTCTGTGGGGGCTGAACAAGCTTGATGTGAACCTGTGCTTTCTTTTCAGGGAAAGTCTACAACTAGAGATCATTTTTGAAACAAAAATCCTAGTTGCCCTTTAAAGACAGCGATGAGAGGATTTTAATTTTGCCTGAAGGTCATGAATCTTTGGATACTCTTCAATAAAAGGCAGGGGAAGAAGAGGTTTTGAATTTTGTTGTTATGGCAAATACAGAAGGTGAACTATCACTGTGTAAGGAGGAATATGGAGTTCAGGTGATTATTGGATCGGCAATGATATTACTCAATGAGCACACTAATTAGTTTTTTTGCATTTGCACAATTTGTTTTCTTTTGCACATTGATTGTTTGGCAATCTTTGCTTGTGTGTAGATTTTCATTGATTCCATTATATGTCTTTGTTCTACTGTGAATGCCTGCAAGATAGTGAATATTAAGGCATGGTGACATACATATACATTGAAAATAAATTTACTTTGAACTTCAAATGCTGGAGTGGGCTCAGGGCCCAGTGCTCTTGTTCAAATTCACACGTTCTTATGAATATTAGATCATGATATACAATGAAAGATACATAATACACTGATATACGTAATGCGTTATGTATAAAAGAAAATAATAAAACATATTTGGACCTGCTGCAATTTGCTATCCCAACAACAGGTTCTCAGTGGATACAATCTTCCTGACCCCATTCTGACTTGGAGCACCGTACAACAGTGAAACACACGTCAATTTTATCGATTTCAGCTCAGTGTTCAAGACCATCATTGCCTCAGACTTCAAAACCTAGGTCTCTGTACCTCTCTCTGCAACTGGATCCACAGTCAGTGTGTATAGGGAATAACTTCTTGCTAACTATCAACACAGGTGCACCTCAATGATGTGTGCTTCGCACCCAGTTCTACTCTTTTTACAGTCATTCCACTGTGGCTAGGCATAGCTCAAATATAATCTAAAAATTTGCAGGTGACGCCACTATTGTTGGCAAAATCCTGTGATGGCAATGAGGAGACTTAGAGGAGAGAGCTTGATTAGCTAGTTGAGTGGTGTTGCAATAACAACCTCGTACTCAATGTCAAAAAGATCACGGAACTTTTTGTGGACTTAAGCAAGAGGAAGTCAGGAGAACACACGTCTGTCCCCATCAAGGAGTCAGCAGTGGAAAGGGTGAGCAGCTTCAAGTTCCTGGAAATCAACATCTCAGAGGATGTATCCTGGGCCCAACACACTGATTGTATGAAACATGAAGAAGGCATGCCAGCTGCTCTACTTCATTATATGTTTGAGGAGATTGACAGGTCACCAAAAACCTGTTGCAAGTTTCTATAGGTGTCACCCGGAAAGCATTCTGAGTGATTGCTGGTATGGAGCCTCCGGTGTACAGGATTGCAAGAGGCTGCAAAGGGTTATGGACTCAGTCTGCTTCATCACGAGTGCAACCTCCCCACCATCAAGGATGTCTCAAGAGGCAGTGCTTCAAGAAGGCAGCATTCATCATTAAGGATCCTCACCATCTGAGACTTAAAACAATCACAAATTTCTAGAGATATACCGTGGAGAGCAATCTAACTAGCTGCATTACCATCTGGTATGGGGGCTGGGTGGGTAGGTACCGCACAGGATTGAAATAAGCTACAGGAAGTTGTATACTTCAACACATACAAACAAGCTGGGTGAACTCAGCAGGTTGGGCAGCATCCGTTGAAATGAGCAGTCAATGTTTCGGGCCGAGACCCTTCGTCAGGACACAAACAGAAAGTGGTACACTTAGGCTGCTCCATCATGGCCATGAGCCTCTATAGTATCCAGGACACCTTCAAGGAGCAATGCCTCAAACAGGGAGCTTCCATCATTAAGAACCCCCGTTACTCTGGACATGCCCTCTTTTCATTGTTACCATCAGGAAGGGGGTACAGGAAGCTTAAGATGTTCAATCAATGATTCAGGAATAGCTTCTTCCCTTCAGCCATCCAATTTCTGAGTAGACATTGAGCCCATGAACATTACCTCACCATTTTTTAGTTCTATTATTGCACTAATTGTTTAATTTATTATATATTTATTGTAAATTTACTGTAAATCATAGTTTTTTTCTCTATTAGTATTTATTGCATTGTGATTGTATTAACAGTGCTGCTGTTCAGTTAACAAATTTCATGACTTATGCCAGTGATATTAAACCTGATTCTGATTCCCCTCTTTGTGTTACCACCATCAGAAGACGCATAATGAAACATTTAGGAACAGTTTCTTCCGCTCCACAATCAGATTTCTTGAACCATTGAGACCACTTTACCTTATTTTTGCGTTATTTATTTACTTTTTGTACTTTATAGATTTTATATTTTTTCACTTTACTACCGCCGCAAAAAAACAAATTTCATGTCATAATCAGAATCAGGTTTATTATCACTAACACATGTATATAATGAATAAGTCAGTGATAATAAATTCAATTCTGATCACTATGTGAAATTAAAGACACAAGTTGAGTTACTCCTTATCTGAAATTCCAAACTCCAAGAACCTTTGAAGTCTGTAATTTTTTTGAGCACTGATATGACGTCACAGATGGAAAATTCCACAAGGTGCTGGGAAGGTTCCCAGACAATGTGCAGGTCTCTATGTTCCACAGACAGTTCTGAGAAGTGACCTCACATCTGTAAAGATTAACTTATAAAAAAAATAGGAAAACTCTGCATAAAGTGAAAAATGAAGATCTTGATCGTGCATTGAAAGAGTGGATTCATCAGCGTCAGAATGAGCATATGCTGATCATGAAATGAGCAAAGATCTACCAAAACAAACAGAAAATTGAAAGTAATTGTGAATGCTCTGTAGGTTGATTGCAGAAATTTAAGAAAATGTATAACATTAAAATTTTTAAAGATTTCAAAATTACAAAGATAAAGCATTTACTGGGCATGAAGCTGCGAGAAATTCATGAATGAATTTGCGAAGATTGTCGCTGATGAAAGTCTAACACCAGAACAAGTTTACGATGCTGATTGTTTTCATATCTTACGTAAGATCTTTATATATAAGAAAAATGAAATACAAGAAGAGTGTACTGTATCATCGCAGCAGTCGTCATCTGAGTGGACAGAGTCAGAGTGGTAGAGGCAGGGTCGGTATTGTCATTTAAAGTAAAATTGGATAGGTATATGGACAGGAAAAGAATGGAGGGTTATGGGCTGAGTGCGGGCCAGTGGGACTAGGTGAGTGTGAGCGTCGGCACAGACTAGAAGGGCCGAGATGGCCTGTTTCCGTGCTGTAATTGTTATATGGTTATATGGTGATCTTGAGCCTTTAGATTTTTGAGGCTTCAATGAAGAGAGCCTTCACTCAGAAAGTAAAAGAAAAGCTCTCGGTTAAGTTTTTTTTCCTTCTTCATATCTGCTCAGCTAGGACAGTAGAAATGCCAGGCAAGACAGTTGAAGGCTCCTCTTGCAGGGAGACCTCCAGTGTTGCTGATGACTACAACTGTGAGAAGTGCATCCAGCTGTAGCTTCTGATGATTCACATTAAGGAGTTGGAGCTGGAATTGGATGAATTCCGGATCTTTTGGGAGTCTGAAAGGGTGATAGATAGGACATGTAGAGAGGTAGTTACACCCAAGGTGCAGGGCACAGGAAACTGGGTGACAGTCAGGAAGGGGAAAAGGGCTAAGGAGCCAGTGCAGAGTAACCCTGTGGCCATCCCCCTCATCAACAAGTATATTAATTTGGACACTGTCAGGGGAGGGCTGGAATGATCTAATAGAGGAAAGTCACAGTGGTTGAGTTTCTGACACTGACCTCTGCCTCTGTGACTCAGAGGGTAGGGGAGGAGAAGATGCATACAGTGGTGATAAGGGATTCATTAGTCAGGGGAATGTACAGGAGGCTTTGTGGGCAAGAATGAAATTCCTGGATGGTATGTTGCCTCCTGGGTGCCATGGCCTGGGTCATCTCGGATCAAGTCCTCATCATTCTAAGTGGGGGGGTGAATAGCCAGAGGTCGTGCTCCATGTAGGTACCAATGACATAGGTAGGACGAGCGATGAGGTTCTGCCTAGGGAGTTCAGGGAGTTAGGTGCTAAGTTAAAGGGTAGGATCTCCAGGGTTGTGATCTCAGGATTGCTACCCATACCATGTATTGTGTGGCCTCCGTCGGTCGTGGTCGACCATGGGTACTGCGCCTCTCGTAGTTACTGGTTTGTCCAGCAGCGTCGACTGTGGCTATTGAAGCCGATCCTGGAACAGTAGGCTCTGCCACAGGGCATTGTGGAATTGTTGTCTGCTGTCCGCTGTGCTCTCCGTTTAGCTCTCCACTCCTCAAACTGACTCAGGATCACTCTTTCGCCTTGCTCTAGGTTTTGCTGAAGAGTACCTCGCCATTTGTTGTGGTCATCTGCTGTATCCTCCCAGCACTCTGTGTTGATTTTTAAGACTTTCATGTCGCGCTTGCAGAGGTCCTTGAAGCAAAGCTGGGGTCTACCAACGTTCCTCTTGCCTGTTGTTAGTTCTCCGTAGAGGATGTCCTTTGGCAGTCTACCATTCTTCATATGACGGATGTGGCCCAGCCAGTGCAGTCTTCGTTGTCTTAAAAGCATGACATTGTGGGAAGTCCAGCGCGGGAGAGGACCTCAGAGTTTGGGACTTTGTCTCTCCAGGTGATGCCGAGGACGCGGTGAAGGCTGCGCAGGTGAAACCTATTGAGTTTCCTCTGCTGTTTGGAGTAGATGGTCCAAGTCTCGCTACCATACAGGAGGGTGCTGATAATGCATGCATTGTACAAGGCAGTCTTGGTCTTTGTAGCGAGTTTCGGATTCTCCCTGACCTGCGAGGAGAGTCGAGCAAGGATCAATATTGCTTTGCCAATACGCCTATTGATTTCAGCATTGAGGGAGGGAGGGAGTGTCGTTAATGGTCGACTCCAAGTAAGTGAACTCATGGACCACTTCTAGATCATAATTGTCAATGGTAATGACTGGTGTCAGCACTACTTTCTGGGCAAGGATATTTGTTTTCTTTAGGCTGATGGTAAGCCCAAAGTCCTTGCATGCCTTAGAGAAGCGGTCCATGAGAGTTTGTAGTTGCTGTTTGGTGTGTGAGGTTATAGCACTGTCATCGACAAAGAGCATGTCACGTATTAAGATCTTTCGCACTTTTGTTCTTGCTCTCAGACGCACAGGGTTGAACAGCTGCCCATCAGACATGGTGCGCATGTAGGTACCTTCTGTTGACGTCCCAAATGTGTGCTTCAATAGCATAGAGAAGAAGATGCTGAATAATGTTGGGGCCAACATGCATCCTTGTTTGACTCCATCACGAATAGCGAAGGGTTCTGATGAGCTGCTATCGTACTGAACAGTAGCCCTCATGTCATCATGGAATGACTTGATGATACTTCGGAGTTTCGGGGGATAGCCGATCTTGAGGAGAACCTGAAAGAGCCCATCCCTGCTGATAAGGTCGAATGCCTTGGTCAAATCGATGAAAGCGACATAGAGGGGTTTCTGTTGTTCCCTGCACTTCTGGAGTTGACGGAGTGAGAAATTCATGTCAACAGTTGACCTCCTTGCGCGAAAACCACATTGGGATTCAGGCTAGACCCGTTCTGCCAGAGTTTGTAGACGTCCCACAGCTACACGAGCAAAGACTTTGCCAACAATACTCAGGAGGGAGATGCCCCTGTAGTTGTTGCAGTCACTCCTATCACTCTTGTTCTTGTACAAAGTGACGATTTTGGAGTCACGCATATCTTGTGGTATGGCTCCTTCCTTCCAGCACTGACAGAGGACTTCGTGTAAAGGTTGGAGGAGTGAGCTCTTGCAGGGTTTGATCAGGTCTGGAGGAATCCCATCATTACCAGGAACTTTCCCTGGGGCCAGACTGTCAAATATCTTGCTGAGGTCCTCAATGGTTGGTACAGAGTTGAGTTCATGCATGACTGGTAGATAATTGATGGCATCAATGGCTGAGATAACAACATTTCCCCTCGAGTAGAGCTCAGAGTAGTGTTCTACCCAACGTTCCATCTGCTTGCTTTTATCGGTGATTATTTCACTGCTTGATGACTTCAGGGGTGCTGTCTTGCTCTGCGATGGGCCAAGGGCCTTCTTGATACCATCGTACATCAATCTGATGTTGCCTGTCACAGCTGCTGTCTGAATGTCCTCACTGAGCTGGAGCCAATACAGTTGACCCTCTTTATCCGCGAATTCAACCAACCGCGAATCGCGAAAACCTGGAAGTGCTCTTCCAGCATTTGTTGTTCAAGCATGTACAGACTTATTTTTCTTGTCATTATTCCCTAAACAATGCAGTATAACAACTATTTTACATAGCATTTACATTGTATTAGGTATTAGAAGTAATCTAGAGATGATTTAAAGTATACGGGAGGATGTGCGTGGGTTATCGTGGATCGGGATTGAAAAAAATCGGAAGTTCTCTTAATAAGTAAGTTGGAACAGGTACATCTGGTATTATTAAGCATCAGTTAGTCAAACATTTGTCTTAGTATATAGTATATATTTTAACTTTATATGCATATAAAACACTTAATGTATGTTTCAGCGCCGGGCGAGCCAGTGACAGACCGCTTTCCAGTGTGCTCTCCATCCGAGACAGGTTGATGTGGAGGATCAAAAACTCAAAACCCCAAAACCCAATAATTAAACCACTGCATTGCAGCTTTCATCGCTTTCTTACATTATCCTTTAAAATTGTACTGATCGTTGACCGACGTAGCCTAACGCTTTTCCAATGACCGATGGTGTTTCACCTCTTTCCGATCGCTTTATTATTTCCACTTTATTTTCAATCGTGATCGTGATTATTTTCAGACAGAACTCTGGCGCCGGGTCCTAATGTCCACCGCACTGAGACAGGTCTGGGGTTCCGCTGGGTCCTAAAATCCACCGCATTGAGACGGTTTGAATAAGGCACTTGAGCATCTGCGAATTTTGGTATCCACAAGGGGTCCTGGAACCAATCCCTTGCGGATAAGGAGGGCCGACTGTACTCATTTGCACACTGTCTTGCAGTCTGTCGCACTTTGCTTCTAACAGTTCGAAGAGCCTGGAATGTTCAGTCAGATGGTGAGCACTTGTACTCTGTGAGAGCCTCATGCTTGGCTTCGATGACAGGAGTCATGATGTTGGACTTTGCCTCAAACCAGTAACGGCTCTTTGTGGTCTTTCTTCCAAAGATGGAGAGTGCTGATTCGTGGATGGTGTCATGAAGGTATGACCATTGTTCTGTTGCAATATCTCCTTGTGAGGAGGTAGTCATAGCACCCTGTACTGACTTGGCAAACTGATCAACCTTTTCTGACTGTTTCATCTCTGTTGTGTTGATGCGAGGTTTTCCATTTTGTTTGGAGTGGTGGATTTTCTTCGGACGTAGTTTGATCTTGCAGCATACTGAAACATGATCTGTATCGCAGTCTGCACTATGGTATGAGTGGGTGATTAGTACAGAGTTGATGAAAGAGCGCCTGGTGATGATCATGTCTAGCTGGTGCCAGTGTGGTGACTGTGGATGTCGCCATGAAACCTTGTACTGCGACTTCATCTGAAAGTAGGAGTTGGTTACACCCAGGCCGTGATAGGAGCAGAACTCCAGGAGATGTTGTCCATTGTCATTTATTTTGCCAATTCCAAAGTGGCCAAGACAAGACGGCCAGGAATCATTATCTGGCGTTGAAGTCACCAAGGAGAACGAGGTGCTCATCACTGGGAATATTCCTGACAACAGCTCCTAATTTGCCGCAGAACATGTCTTTTGCCTCAGAGGCGGAGTTCAAGGTAGGGGCATACATACTGATGAGAGATACTGGGCCTTGACTGGTGCGTAGGGGGAGAGTCAAGTTGTTCTGATCCATTTTCTGGTGGCTCCACCATTTGCAACAAGGAGCTCCTAACTCTATGCTCACAGGGCTCGTCTTGGTTCTTTCCCTGCCAGAAAAATATGTAGTCCCTTTCCTTCAGTGTACCTGAATCTGCCAAACGTGTTTCTTGTAGGGCAGCTATATCTACCTTGAGCCTTCGTAGTTCATCGATAATGATCACTGTTTTTTGTGCATCTTTGATATCCTTGAGGTTTTGGTCAAGTCCAGTCATCATTGTGTGGACATTCCAACATCCCAACTTGAGGGTAGTTGTCTTATTCGATTTGTTTCTTTCTTGTCTGGTGCAGTAGTTAGTCAGCTCTTCATGGAATGATCCATTATCCCCATGCACGCAATGAGGAAGACTGACTGTAGCGGGACAGCACCTTATTGGCTGGGGGCTGCCCAGCTTGAAGCGGGCGGTAGCTGTCCAGTGAAACACGTTGGTCTCTCCCATCGTCGGAAGCAACCCCTGGCGCCATGCTCTACACCAATCAAGCATTATGGTTTATAACCGGTAACTGCTGCTTCCCGTGTTTGTCCGACACTATAAAGCGAAGCTGGAATGGCCTTGTCAGGGCGCAAGCCAGGGCAGAGTTGATATTGGAGATCCGTCTGTTGCCCAGGCAGTGGGACCCCCCTCTCCATGCTGATGACAGGTCCAAAGGAACAACAAAAGTCGATACAGTTTGGTGCCAGCAGCATCGCAGGAGTTGCCGTACTGGTGCTGGGTATAGCAATCAGCCGCCTTTTGGACTCTGACTCCGGATTTTTCCTTGGGGTTTACTCCCTCTCCTAGATGAGCTACCATCCATGGTTAATGAGCCCCATCTGTCTGGAGCAACTGGTTTTAAGGCGTCAGTGGCCTGCCTTTGCCCCTTCTCCTGTCAGTGAGAACAGCTCTGCTGGGCATAAGAACTGTGCCACGCGTGAAGGCCAGGAGTTGGACTTAGTTGTCAGAGGCTGTTTGAGATGCACACCATGAAGAACATTTGTTTAGCAGTGGGAGATCGTCCCCACTACTACCCTTCGGCTATGACTACCTTAGGAACCATACCATGTATTAGTAAGGCCAGAACCAGGAAGATTATATAGTTAAATATGTGGGTAAGGAGTTGGTTTAGGAGGGAGGGCTCCATGAGGCTCTCTTCCAGGAAAGGTAGGACATGTGCAGAAGGGACGGTTTGCACCCAAATTAGAGGGGGTCTGATATCCTAGTGGGAAAGCAACACACTCAAAATGCTGGAGGAACTCAGCAGGCCAGACAGTATCTATGGAAAAGAGTAGAGTTGACGTTTCAGGCCAAGACCCTTCATCATGACTCAAGTTTGTTAATGCTGCATGGTGGGGTTTAAACTGGAGTTACAGGGAATAGGAACCAGAGTGCCAAAACAGTTAATGGAGTGTTTGTGGAGGCAGATGTTGGTGAGACCTCAGATAAATTAGGAATGAAACGGTTGAGCATAGTGCAACTAGTGTTCTGAGCTGCCTATATTTTAATGCAAGAAGTATCCTAGGAAAGGCAGATGAAACAGAAGCAATGTGTATTGAGGAGGGGCTTTTAATAGGGCAAAATTGCTGTCAACAGGATGAGTTGCAATGTAAAAGGTGGACAAAATCAAAAAGGGTGAATATAGGACTGAAGGTGCTATATTTAAATGCGCACAGTAGATGGAGTAAAGTAGATGACCATGTAGCACAGTTGCAGATTAGCAGGCCGATCAAGAACCTTCCAATTCCCGCCTTAAATGCACCCAATGACCAGGCCTCTGCAGTTGCCTGTGGTAACAAATTCCACAAATACACCACTATCTGGCTAAAGAAATTTCTCAGCATATCTGTTTCAAATGGATGCTGCTCTATCCTGAGGCTGTGCCCTCTTGTCCTAGACTCCTCCACCATGGGAAACATCCTTTCTACATCTACTCTGTCTAGACCTTTTAAAATTCAGAAGGTTTCAATGAGATCCCCCTCTTCATTCTTCTAAATTCCAGTGAGTACATGACCAGAGCCATCAAACATTCCTCATTTGATAATGCTTTCATTTCTGGAACCATCCTTGTGAACCTCCTCTGAACCCTCTCTAATGTCAGCATATCTTGGATAAGAAGCCCAAAACTGTTCACAATATTTAAGGTGAGGCCCCACCAGTGCCTTATAAAGCCTCAGCATCACATCCCTGCTCTTATATTCTAGACCTCTTGAAATGAAAGCAAACATTTCATTTGATTTCCTGCCCACTGACTCAACCTGCAAGTTAACCTTTAGGATGTTAGGCACAAGTACTCCTAAGGCACTCCGCATCTCGCATTTTTGGATTTTCTCCCCGCTTAGAAAATAGTGTGCACATTTATCTCTTCTTCCAAAGAGCATGACCATGCATTTTCCAACATCATACTTCATTTGCCACTTTCTTGTCCATTCTCCTAATCTATCTAAGTCCTTCTGCAGCTGCCTTGTTTCCTCTACACTGTCTAACCCCTTTACCAATCTTGGTATCATCTGCAAACTTGGCGACAACACCATCCATTCCATTATCTAAGTCATTGATATATTGCATAAAAAGAAGTGGGCCCAACACTGACCTCTGCAGAATACCTGGCAGCCAACCAGACAAGGATCATTTTATTCCCAAGCGCTGCCTCGTACCAATCAGCCAATGCTGTAACCATGCTAGTAATTTTTCTGTAATACCATGAGCTCATAACTTGGTAAGCAGCCTCGTGTGGCACATTGTCAAAGGCCTTCTGAAAATCCAAATATACAATATCCACTGCATCCCCCTTTATCTAGCTGACTTGTAATTTCCTCAGAGACTTCCAACAGGTTGGTCAGCCAAGACTTCCCTTAAAGAAACCATGCTGACTTTGTCCTGTCTCACCTTGTGTCATCAAGTATGCTATTGTTACGACTGTGCCCCAACTCTGAGGGGCCGAAGTGTACAAAGTAGCCCCCTCCTTTTTGAGAATCGCAAGATCACTATTAATTCAGGTCAGGAGACCCAGGAAATGAGAGAGAGACGTTTGGAATGTGTCCTGGCCTCCGCGATACAAAGCCACAGATAACGGCCATTATCTCTTGGAGACGGAATTGTGTATTGAGTACTGTACTATTCATGGAAGCCCTCAGGGAATGAGCAAAGGGGGCTGGTTGAGGGATTGCATCATCCCAACCTGATTGACATCTGAGACCCCGTGAGGAAGGATAAAAGAGGGTCTGGGGAACAACCCCTTTAGACGCACCAGGAGAAACGCTAGAAATCCCGTGACAGCGTTTAATAGCGACAGCTGGTGGAGGGCCCACGTGTGTCCTTTCCCGTTGCCAGGATTGGGGCCCTACCACGGAAGACGGCTTAGCTAAAGAAGAGATCACCACCAACGAAATTTCGAAGGATCGACATCATAAAAAGGAAAAGCTGGCAAGTTCTAAAAATCTGTCTTTCTCCAACCAAAGGCTGCAGCCTGCATGAACTTGAGTGACTTTTATATTTCCATTGGACAATACATTATCCCCTAGACAACGATAGAGCTATTTCTTATTGATTATTATTATACCCGCACTTTTAGATTTAGTATTGACGACGTATATTATCTGTATGTTTGCATTGATATTATTTTGTGTATTTTTATCAATAAATACTGTTAAAAATAGTACCATCAGACTTCAACGGACCTCCTTATCTTTGCTGTTAAGTGACCCAGTTACGGGGTACGTAACACTATATCCTCATCCTTAATGATTGATTCCAACATCTTCCCAACAACTGAGGTCAGGCTCAGTATAACAGATCCCCTATCAAGCTCAATGACAAGCTGCTCTAAAAGGCCATCTCATAGGCATTCAACACATTCACTCTTGAGATCCATTACCAAACACCTGATTTTCCCAGTATACTTGCATGTTAAAATCTCCCATGACTACCATAACATTGCCCTTTTGATACCCCTTTTCTATTTCCCTTTGTATTCAGTAATCCACATCCCAGCTACTGTTTGGAGGCCTGTATATAACAGTGGTCCGAGTCCTTTTACCCTTACAGTTTCTAAACTCAACCAACAATGATTCAACATCTTCCAATCCAATGTCACATCTTTCTAATGATTTGATGCCATTCCTTACCAGCAGAGCCACGGCATCCCTCTGCCTACCTTCCAATCCTTCTGATACAGCGTGTAACCTTGGACATTCAGCTCCCAACTATAACCATTCTTCAGCCACGATTCAGTGATGGCCACAACATCATACCTGACAATCTGTAAAAGTGCAGCACGATCTTCCACCTTTTACTCCCTGCATTGAGATGTAACACTTTTGAGGACTGCACTTGCTACCCTTTCTGACTCTGCGTTCTGCCAAGTTAGCTTAACCCTCTCCAACAGCTCTAACAAACCTGCCTGCGTAAATATTGATCACACTTGGGTTCAGGTGCAACATGTCCCTTTTGTACAGGTCATACCTCCCCCAGCTTCCAGAAGACTGGAAAATTGCAAATGGTTCTCTATTTTCCAGAAGGGAGAGAGGGAGAAGGAAGGAATCTGTAGGCCAGTTAGTTTGACCTCTAGTGGTTGGGAAGATGTTGGAGTGAATTATTAAGGATGAGGCCTCAGGGTACTTGGAGGCACATGACAAAATAGACCTTAGTTAGCATGGTTTCCTCATGGGGAATATCTTGCCTGATGAATCTTTTGGAATTCTTTGAAGAAATACGAAGCAGGATAGAGAAAGGAAAATCAGTTGATGTTGTGTACTTGGGTTTTCAGAAGGCCTTTGACAAAGTGCCATATGTGAGGCTGCTTAACAAGGTACAAGCCCATGGCATTACAGGAAAGATTCTAGCATAGATGAAGCAGTGGCTGATTGGCAGGAGACAAAGAGTGGGAATAAAGGGAGCCTTTTCTAGTTGGCTTCCAGTAACAAGTGGTGTTCCACAGGGAACTGTGTTGGGATTGCTTCTTTTTATGTTATACGTCAATGATTAGGATAATTGAATTGATGGCTTTGTTGCAAAGTTTGCGGGCAATATGAAGATGGGTGGAAGGGTAGGAATCTATGAGGAAGTAGAGAAGCTACAGATGGACTTAGACAGATTAGGAGAATAAGCAAAGACATGGCAGAAGGAATACAGTATTGGGAAATGTATGGTCATGCACTTTGGTAGGAGAAATGAAAGAGTTGACTATTTTATAAATAGGGAGAAAATACAAAAAAATGGAGGCACCAAGGAACTTTGGAGTCCATCTGCAGGATTCCCTAAAGGTTACTTGTAGGTTAAGTCTTTGGTGAGGAAGGCAAATACAATGCTGGCATTCATTTCAAGAGGACTAGAATATAAAAGCAAGGTTGTAATGTTGAGACTTATAAAGCACTGGTGAGGCCTCACTGGGAGTATTGTGAAAAGTTTTGGGGCCCCTTATCTTCAAGAGGATGTGCTGAAACTGGAGAGAGTTCAAAGGGTTCACAGAAGTGATTCCAGGATTGAATGGTTTGTCATAATAAGAGCATTTGATGAATCTTGGCCTGTATTCACTAGAAGTCAGAGAAGATTGATGGGTGACCTCATTGAAACCTATCAAATGGTGAAAGGCCTTGGAGTGGATATGGAGAGGATGTTTTCTATGGTGAGAGTGTCTAAGACCAGAGGAGATAGCCTCAGAATAGAGGGGAATTCTTTTAGAATGAAGATGAGGAGGAATTTCTTTAGCCAGAGTGTAGTGAATCTGTGGAACTCTTTGCCATAGGCAGCTGTGGATGCCAAGTCTTTATATATACTTATGGCAGAGGTTGATAGATTCTTGATTGGTCAGGGCATGAAGGGATACGGGGAGAAGGCAGGAGATTGAGGCTGAGAGGAAAATTGGATCTGCCATGATGAAATGGTGGAGCAGACTCGATGGGCCAAATGACCTAATTCTCCTCCTATGTTGTCTCTTCGTAACCTTATAATCAAAACATGGCATTATAGGTGGAGACTGAAAACCTGCAGTTGTTTGTTGTTGTTTAACAGTTGATTCAGCTATTCTCCTAATGCTGCTGTGCTGCTTTTGTTACCCTGCACACAGTATATTTTCATTACATTAGTGTTATGCAATAATTTTTACTGTTAAGTACATGAGTGTGATAAACAAGTGTAATACAAAGCCTGCTTACTGGTAGAACATAAGTATCATGAGAAATGATGGCGATCCCAAGCTATCTCACTATATATACCAAAATCCAAAATATCCAAAACCGTCCGGCTCCAGCCTTTCAGATAAGGGTACTCAACCTATATTTCTATCCTCATTTTGTCTGAGAGCCTGAGAATATCATGCACCAACTTTTAAGTGAGTTTTTCTTACAATTAAATCTAATTAATGAGTTTTAGTGAACAGGTTGTATTTCTGTTTCAGGAAGTGATTGACTTGAATTTTCTTTGTTGTAATAATTTAAAGGAGTTCAAATACATTAAAATACAGATGTACTTGAATTTAGGCACTGCCATTCCTTTATTACAAAGTTTGGGACTTAGCGAGGTGATGGCATGGCATGAAGAACTGATTAGAATCAAATGTAGGCAAGAGAGTTGTATACTGGAGGATGCTGAAGAGCTTGCAGAGGGTAAGTTTGTGGAAGAATTTGATAACTTAAAAGTTGAAGTATAGATGGACTGAAGACTCAGATAGGTTAAGATGCACATATCAAATGATAGAGATGGCATGAGAGGATATTGATATTGAAGTTTTGGATGAGCTCAGGTTAATTGAAGTGGAAAATTATACAACAGAATTGGAAAATTCAAATCTAAAGATCAAATCAGCTGCTATAGATGAGACCTCTACCAGCAGTTGGATGGTCAGAGGTATTTTTCTCAGATGCGATGCCAAGGTTGTGAAAATACAATTTCTTTGTAGAGGTTTGCTAGTGTGGGGAATGAATTAGACCATAAGACCATAATGTATAGGAGCAGAATTAGGCCATTTGGCCCTTCAAGCCTGCTCTACCATTTCATCATGGCTGATTCAATTTTCCTCTCGGCCCCAGTGTCCTGCCTTCTCCCTGTATCCCTTCATGCCCTGACCAATCAAGAATCTATTAACCTCTCCCTTAAATATACATGAAGGCTTGGCCTCCACTGCTGCCTCTGGCAAAGTGTTCCACAGATTCCCCACTCCCTGGCTAAAGAAATTCCTCCTCATCTCTGTTCTACAAGGACACCCTTCTATTCTGAGGCTGTGTCCTCCGGTCTGAGACACTCCCACCTTAGGAAACAACTCCCCCAAATCCACTTTATCGAGGCCTTTCAACATTCAATATGCTTCAATGAGGCCACCCCTCTTTTCTTCTGAATTCCAGTGAATACAGGCCTAGAGCCATCAAACGCTCTTCATATGATAAGCCATTCAGTCCTGGAATCATATTTGCAAACCTCCGTTTAACCCTCTCTAGTTTCAGCATATCCTTTCTATTAAAGGGCCCAAACCTGCTCAGAATACTCCGTGAGTCCTCACCAGTGCTTTATAAATTGTCACCATTACATCCTTGCTTTTATATTGTAGTCCTCTTGAAATGAATGCCAACATCACATTTGCCTTCCTCAACACACACTCAACCTGCAAATTAACCTTTAGGGAATCCTGCACAAGGACTCCCTTTGCACCTCTTTTTTGTATTTTCTCTCCATTTAGAAAGTAGTCAAACCTTTCATTTATTCTACCAAAGTGCATGACCATCAACTGCTCAACACTGTATTCCATCTGCCATTTCTTTGCTCATTCTCCTAATCAGTCTAAATCCTTCTATGGCCTCTACTTCCTCAAAGCTACCAGCCCCTCCACCTATCTTCATATCGTCTGCAAACTTTGCAAAGTCATCATTTCCATCATCCAAATTGTTGACAGATAATTTAAAAAGAATCTGTCCCAACACAGACCCCTGTGGAACACCACTCGTCACTGGCAGCCAACCAGAAAAGGCTCCCTTTATTGCCACTCTTTGCCTCTTGCCTGTCAACTACTGCTTTATCCATGCTAGAATCTTTCCTGTAATACCATGGGTTCGTAGCTTGTTGAGCAGTATGGCAAATTGTCAAAGGCCTTCTGAAAATCCAAGTACACAACATCAACTGATTCTCCTTTGTCTATCCTGCTTGTTATTTCTTCAAAGACTTCCAACAGATTTGTCAGGCAATATTTCATAGAAACATAGAAAATAGGTGCAGGAGTAGGCCATTCGGCCCTTTGAGCCTGCACCGCCATTCAGTATGATCATGGCTAATCATCCAACTCAGAACCCTGTACCTGCTTTCTCTCCATATCCCCTGATCCCTTTAGCCACAAGGGCCATATCTAACTTATATATCATATCGAACATATCTTCCCCTTGAGGAAACCATGCTGACTATGGACTATTGTATCATGTGCCTCTAAGTACCCTGAGACTTCATCCTTAATAATCAACTTCAACATCTTCCTAACCGCTGAGGTCTGACTAACTGGCTGATAGTTTCCATTCTTCTTCCTCTTTCCCTTCTTAATGAGTGGAGTAACATTTGCAGTTTTCCAGTCTTCTGTTACCATTCCAGAATCTAGTGATTCTTGAAAGATCATTCCTAATGCCTGTTTGATCATTTCAGCCACCTCTTTCAGAGCCCTCGTGTGTACAGCATCGGTTCAGGTGACTGGTATATCTTTAGACCTTTCGGGTTCCCAGCAATATTCTCCCTCTATGGTAACTTCACACACTTCATGACCCCTGACATCTGGAACTTTCACCATACTGCTAGTGTCTCCCACAGTGAAGACTGATGCAAATTACTTATTCAGTTCATCTGCCATTTCGTTGTCTTCCATTACAATTTCCCCAGCAATTTTTTCCCCATGGTCATGTATTCACTTCCACCTTTCTTTTACTATTTATGTATCTGGAGAAACTTTTGGTATCCTCTTTAATATTATTCATTTGTTTACTTTTGTATTCCATCTTTAACTTCTCATTGACTTTTTAGCTGCCTTTTGTTGGTTTTTAAAAATTGCCTAATCCTCTAATTTCCCACTATTTTTTCTCTATTATATGCCTTCTCTTTGGCTTTTATGTTGGCATTGACTTCTCTTGTTAGCCACAGTTGTATTATCTTGCCATAAGAATACTGCTTCCTCTTTGGGATGTATATATCCTGTGCCTTCCAAATTGCTTCCAGAAATTACAGCCATTGCTGCTCTGCCATCATCCCTGCCAGTGTTCTTTTCCAGTCAATTCTTTCCAGCTCCTTACTCATGCCTATGTAATTCCCTTTACTCCACTGTAATACTGATACATCTGACTTTTGCTTCTCCTTCTCAAATTTCAAGGTGAATTGATCACTGCCCTTAAGGGTTCTTTTACCTGAAGTGCTTGAATCAATTCTTATTCATTGCACAGCACTGAATCCAGAACAGTTGATCCCTAGTGGGCTCAACCACAATCTACTCTTAAAAAGCCATCTTGTAGGCACTCCGGAAATTTCCTCTCCTGGAATCAATCTGCCTGCATATTGAAGTCCTCCATGATTATTGTAATTTTGCCCTTTAGACATGCCTTTTCAATCACCTATTGTAATTTGTCAGCCACATCTTTGCTGCTGTTTGGAAGTCTGTATACAACTCTCATCAGGGTCTTTTTATCCTTGCAGTTCCTTAGCTTTATCCATAATGATTCAACACTGTCGGACCCTACGTCACTCCTTTCTAATGATTTGATTTGATTTTTTAATCAAGCAAGTAATAGCGCCCCCCCCTGCCTTCCTGCCTGTCCTTTCATTACAATGGACATTCAGCTCCCAACTATAATCTTCTTTCAGCCATGATTGAATGATGCCTACTTCACCATTCCCGCCAATCTACAACTGCGCTGCTGGTTTATCTACCTTATTGCGTATACGGTGTGCATTCAAATATAACACCTTCAGTCCTGTATTCACCCTTTTAAATTCTGTCCACCTTTTACATGCAGCTCATCCTGTTGTCTGCAATTTCGCCCTGTCATCAGCTTCTCCTCAGTACAAGTTGCCACAGTCGTTAGATCAGAGAATAATAGTTCAAGTCTGACCGTACATATATACAACAAAATGAAGCAATGCTCCTTCGGACCACAGTGCATCCACAACACATAAACCACATACAGCACAGGAAATGAAATATTACCACGGATAACTTCATAAAATATGATTGAAAATGCATGTAGTGGGTAACACAGGTAGGCATTGTGCTGGAGACCAACATTAAGTTGGAGAAACATTCTTGAAATCCACTTTTAGATGTCAGTGTAGCCAGTTAGAGACAAAACAAAACACAAATGTAGGATGAGAGGATAGTGGTGATAGAGAGCTGAGTGTTGTTAATGCACATGGGAATTGCCAGTGCATTTCTTGCAGGTGCAGTAAATCATGCACCACAGCTGAAGGACTGAAGCATCTACGCTCGATAAAACAAATCTAAAGTCACTTGGGGCCAAGGGGCAGAGGAAAGATAGGGATGTTAGAATGAATGACCTTGGCTCTTGATCCATTGCAAACTGGAGTGGTGATAATAGCAGCTGCAAACCATCCATGTTACTGAATGAGGGACAGCTGGGAAGAAGGAAGAGCGAAGAATAAGGGGATGTCTGCCATGAGACTGAAGCAATGGCAACAAAAAATGGCATTCTCTTCTAAAATCACAAATAATTTTAGCCAATACTTTTGGAAATTCCTTGACTGCCTTCTCATCAGCACTAGCAGCCTCATCGCTCTGTGTATGATGAAACCACTGACGACTCAAATCAACACACACACAATGCTGGAGGAACTTGGCAGATCAGGCAGCATCTATGGAAATGAATAAACAGTTGATGTTTCTGGCCAGGACCCATCATCAGGACTGGAAAGGAAGAGGGAAGATGCCTGAATAAGAATATAGGGGGAAGGGTAGGAGGAGCACTAGAAGGTGACAGATTATGCCAGGTGGGTTGGAAAGATAGAGGGCTGGAGAGGAAGGAATTGGATAGGAGAGGATAGTGGGCCATAGGAGAAATGGAAGAAGGAGGGGACCCAGAGAGAGGTGATAGGCAGGTGAGAAAAGATAACAGGTCAGAATGGAGACCTAAATGTACACTTAGAGAAGGTTCATGGGAATCACCCCGGGAATAAAAGGATTAACAGACACTGCTGTGCCAAAATCTTAAGGCATGTATGTATAGTTCTGATGCTTAGACTTACTGTATTTGTCAACGTGGGGCAGAGAGAGCAAATTTGTAAATCCGGTGGGAGGAAAGGATGTTGGGAATGTGAGGGCAGACTACCATGGGAGGGAGGGTGTGATAGGTGGCAGAGAAGGAGTGTTCGAGGCTGGAGTGGAAACATACCAAGCCTTTAGATGTTGGTTTACTGATTATTAAAGAATGCCTCTCTAGAGCTTTCTGCTCACTCCCCTCTCCTTTCTCCTTTTCCAACCATGATTACCCTCTCTCTGCCCTCTTTGCACACTGAGTCCACAATAGAGACACATATCATAATTGTTTATCATCACTTGCATGTCATGACGTTTGTCTTTTTTTGCATAGCAGTACAGTCCAAAACTTAAAATTACTACAGTATGAAGCAAAAGTCATAGGCACTCTGGCTATATATATGTGCCTAAAACTTTTGCAGTATTGTTTATGAGGAGCGCTTGATGGCTCTGGGCCTGCTCTTGTTGGAGCTTGGATGAATGAGGGGCGGGGTTCTCATTGAATATTGAATAGAGTGGACATCAAGTTTCTAATCATGTGAGTGTCTAGGACCAGAGGGCACAGCCTCAGAATACAAGGATGTTCCTTTAGAACAGAGTTGAGGAGGAATTTCTTTCACCAGAGGATTTCTTTCCTGGGCAGAAGGCAGGAGAATGGGGTTTAAGAGTGATAATATATCAGTTATAACTGAATGGCAGAGCAGATTTAATAAGAACGTAAGAAATAGGAGCAGGAGTAGGCCATCCGGCCCGTCGAGCCTGCTCTGCCATTCAATAAGATCATCTCCACCTACCTGCATTTTCCCCATAAACCTTAAGATAGATAGATAGATAGATACTTTATTCATCCCCATGGGGAAATTCAACTTTTTTTCCAATGTCCCATACACTTGTTGTAGCAAAACTAATTACATACAATACTTAACTCAGTAAAAAAATATGATATGCATCTAAATCACCATCTCAAAAAGCATTAATAATAGCTTTTAAAAAGTTCTTAAGTCCTGGCGGTAGAATTGTAAAGCCTAATGGCATTGGGGAGTATTGACCTCTTCATCCTGTCTGAGGAGCATTGCATCGATAGTAACCTGTCACTGAAGCTGCTTCTCTGTCTCTGGATGGTGCTATGTAGAGGATGTTCAGAGTTATCCATAATTGACCGTAGCCTACTCAGCGCCCTTCGCTCAGCTACCGATGTTAAACTCTCCAGTACTTTGCCCACGACAGAGCCCGCCTTCCTTACCAGCTTATTAAGACGTGAGGCGTCCCTCTTCTTAATGCTTCCTCCCCAACACGCCACCACAAAGAAGAGGGCGCTCTCCACAACTGACCTATAGAACATCTTCAGCATCTCACTACAGACATTGAATGACGCCAAACTTCTTAGGAAGTACATTCGACTCTGTGCCTTCCTGCACAAGGCATCTGTGTTGGCAGTCCAGTCAAGCTTCTCGTCTAACTGTACTCCCAGATACTTGTAGGTCTTAACCTGCTCCACACATTCTCCATTAATGATCACTGGCTCCGTATGATGGGCTTCCCCTTGATGGGCTGAATGGCCCAATACTGCATCTATATCTTATGGTTATTTTAGCTTTCAGTTTTTTGTAAAGACATTTAGCCTTCTTCATCATGCTTCTCAAAACCCAGAGCTAATAATTTTTCTATTCTGGGAAAGCGTCACATCATTGCTGCCTGTAGTTCATTGGTGCATTGCCTTTCGTGTTGTCTTAATCCTGTTCTTTGTACTTAACTATGGTGTTCATCAGTGGGTAAACCCAGAGCTTAGAATGTTGAACACTACAGCACATTACAGCCCCTTTAGCCTATGATGTTGTGCTGACCTTTTAACTTACTCTGAGATCAATCTAACTTTTCCTTCCTACATAACTGAACTAACTAAGGAGCTATCTATGTGGTGATTATGGCAAACTGTTGTGGAAGATGGCTGCACGTTCTTCCTTGTGGCCACTGATAGCTTCTACTTATATACAAAAGTTTGTACACGCATCTGTGAAAGTTGGCAATAATCAATTTTTTTTAACCTAAAGCCAAATTTACCTAAACTCGGCATTGTTACCTAGAGAATGTTTCTCCTTGGAGAAAAAAATACATATCTAAAAGTTTGGAGGAACAGAAATTACCAGATTATTAAAAGTTGCAATAAAGAAGCCTTAAAGAGAAATGAAGAAAGTGTTTTCTTTTTGCAGTGTGTTCGTTTATAGAAATGATATGCAAGAATTTTAGGAGGATTCCTACATCAGTGACTAAACTTGGTAAACTCTTGTTTGGCTGCACTAACTTTAAATTTCTGATTGTTTGTCTCCCCAGTTGTCAGTTGCAGGAGGACAAATGGCTTAATTAGGAAAGGGAAACAAGATTATGAGAGAAAGCTGGCAGGGAACATAAAAACTGACTGTAAAAGCTTTTATAGATACATGAAAAGAAAAAGATTGGTCAAGACAAATGTAGGTCCTTTACAGTCAGAAACAGGTGAATTGATCATAGGGAACAAAGACATGGCAGACCAATTGAATAACTACTTTGGTTCTGTCTTCACTAAGGATGACATAAATAATCTTCCGGAAATAGTAAGGGACCGAGGGTCTAGTGAGATGGAGGAACTGAGGGAAATACATGTTAGTAGGGAAGTGGTGTTAGGTAAATTGAAGGGATTAAAGGCAGATAAATCCCCAGGGCCAGATGGTCTGCGCCCCAGTGTGCTTAAGGAAATAGCCCAAGAAATAGTGGATGCATTAGTGATGATTTTTCAAAACTCCTTAGATTCTGGATTAGTTCCTGAGGATTGGAGGGTGGCTAATGTAACCCCACTTTTTAAAAAAGGAGGGAGAGAGAAACCGGGGAATTATAGACCGGTTAGTCTGACATTGGTGGTGGGGAAAATGCTAGAGTCGGTTATCGAAGATGTGATAACAGCACATTTGGAAAGAGGTGAAATCATCGGACAAGGTCAGCATGGATTTGTGAAAGGAAAATCATGTCTGACGAATCTTATAGAATTTTTTGAAGATGTAACTAGTAGAGTGGATAGGGGAGAGCCAGTGGATGTGGTATATTTAGATTTTCAAAAGGCTTTTGACAAGGTCCCACACAGGAGATTAGTGTGCAAACTTAAAGCACACAGTATTGGGGGTATGGTATTGATGTGGGTAGAGAATTGGTTGGCAGACAGGAAGCAAAGAGTGGGAGTAAACGGGACCTTTTCAGAATGGCAGGCAGTGACTAGTGGGGTACCGTAAGGCTCAGTGCTGGGACCCCAGTTGTTTACAATATATATTAATGATTTAGACGAGGGAATTAAATGCAGCATCTCCAAGTTTGTGGATGACACGAAGCTGGGCGGCGGTGTTAGCTGTGAGGAGGATGCTAAGAGGATGCAGGGTGATTTGGATAGGTTAGGTGAGTGGGGAAATTCATGGCAGATGTAATTTAATGTGGATAAATGTGAGGTTATCCACTTTGGTTGCAAGAACAGGAAAACAGATTATTATCTGAATGGTGGCCGATTAGGAAAAGGGGAGATGCAACGAGACCTGGGTGTCATTGAAAGTGGGCATGCAGGTACAGCAGGCGGTGAAAAAGGCAAATGGTATGTTGGCATTCATAGCAAAAGGATTTGAGTACAGGAGCAGGGAGGTTCTACTGCAGTTGTACAAGGCCTTGGTGAGACCGCACCTAGAATATTGTGTGCAGTTTTGGTCACACAAATATTCCTCAGTTTCCTAATCTGAGGAAAGACATTCTTGCCATAGAGGGGGTACAGAGAAGGTTCACCAGATTGATTCCTGGGATGGCAGGACTTTCATATGAAGAAAGATTGGATCGACTAGGCTTACACTCACTGGAATTTAGAAGATTGAGGGGGGGATCTTATTGAAACGTATAAAATTCTAAAGGGATTGGACAGGCTAGATGCAGGAAGATTGTTTCTGATGTTGGGGAAGTCCAGAACGAGGGGTCACAGTTTAAGGATAAAGGGGAAGCCTTTTAGGACTGAGATGAGGAAAAACTTCTTCACACAGAGAGTGGTGAATCTGTGGAATTCTCTGCCACAGGAAACAGTTGAGGCCGGTTCATTGGCTATATTTAAGAGGAAGTTAGATAGGGCCCCTGTGGCTAAAGGGATCAGGGGGTATGGAGAGAAAGCAGGTACAGGGTTCTGAGTTGGATGATCAGCCATGATCATACTGAATGGCGGTGCAGGTTCAAAGGGCCGAATGGCCTACTCCTGCACCTATTTTCTATGTTTCTATGATTCATGGAGATTAGGCATGTAATGTTGCAATGACCAGTCCATGAAGGGGCAACTCTTCAGTTCTAGATTCTCGAAAACTTTGTATATTTAAACAAAAAAATATCCCCTGCTTTGAACTATTTATGGAAATATTTAGAGAAGTTGAAAGTTACTCATTATTAGAATGTGGGCTTCACTGCCAAGACTGAGATTTATTGGCCACCCTTAATTGCACATAAAAAGTTGGTTATGAGCTGACTTATCAAGTGGTAATTCATTTCCATAGATGGCTGTGGAGGGGGAGAAGGCAGGAGAGTGGGATTGAGATGGAAAATAAATCAGGCGCAATGAAATGGTGGAGCAGATTCAAAGGGCCAAATGGCCTAATTCTGGTCCCATGTCTTATGGTCTTATACCCTTTCTGGAGGGTGCTTATTGAGAGGTTATGTATAGAATCTTGACAGGACCCCATCTGGCTGTACTGCTAATAACTCTGATGTATGAAAAAGGCATGGAAGTTAAGTATAAAATTATCTTCCACTGGAAGTGTTTCAGAATTATGAGGTTATACCTGTCATAAGTATTTCGGGAAATCTGATGCATCTCGCATTAGTGTAACACTTTACAGTACCAGCGTCTGTGGTTCAATTCCCACCACTGTCTGTAAGGAGTTTGTACGTTCTCCTGTGATCACGTGGATTTCCTCTGGGTGCTCCTGTTCCTTCCCACGTTCCAAAGATATACAAGTTAGTAGGTCAATTGACCACAAGGGTGTAATTGGGTGGTGCAGATCTTTGAGCTGGAAGTGCCTGTTATTGTGCTGTATCTGTAAATAAAAAATAAGCTAATATCAAAATATCTCAGCATTAGCCTTTAAGATATGATAGCATAAGCAGTGAGCAGATGTTTTCACTTGCTGTTAAGATCAGAACATAGTCCATAGATATAAGAATTTTGCAAAAATATGTATGAAAGAGAGAATGGGGAGCTTTCAGCTCTACACACTAGTTGATGCAAATTGAATAGATACATTCAAGGGAAGGTAGATAAGCAAAGGAAAGAGAAGAAATATAGAAGGGTACATTCATAAGATTAAATTAAGGCATGAAGGTATGGAACAGAGCCAAGAGTTTTGATCTGTGCCGTTGAATAGCTTGTTTCTGTGCTGTACACACTTTGCAATACTTTGACATCTGTTCCGAAATCATGAACGGATGTAGCTGTCGATAAAGTCTATTTTTTTGGAGCTATCCAATAAGCCTACATTCAGGCATCTTAAACTTGCCTTGTAATTTTTAACCTTGCAATATTGATCTGAATCCCAATTAAAAGATGCAATCATGAGGCCACTCTTAGGTAGGAGGAGCAACACATCATATCTCATCTATGTAGGCCCCAACTTGATGGTATAGCTTTTTCTAACTTATGGTACTTACTTACCCTTTCCCCTTCTCACTTTTTCAATGCCCTACTCAAGCTCCCCTCTTACCCCTTCTCTTCTCCTTGGCTGCCCATCTTCTTTCTGTGGTGCCCCTCCTGCTCCTTTTCTCCCATGGTTCACTCTCCTAAAAGATTCCTTCTTCAAAGTTCAAAGTAAACTTTATTATTAATGTACATATGTGTCACCATGTACAACCCTGAAATTCATTTTCTTGTCGGCATACTCAGCAATTCTATAGATTACTATCTATAACAGGATGAATGAAAGATCAACTAGAGTGCAGAAGACAACAAACTGCAAGTGCAATTATAAATAAATAGCAATAAATAACAAGAACTTTTTCAGTCCTTTATTTCTTTTATCTATCACCTCCTAGCTTCTCACTTCAAACACCCTCCTCCACCCACGCACCTTCACCCTCACCTTGTCTCACTTATCACCTGCAGACGTACTCTTTCCCCCCTCCTACCTTCTCATTCAGGATTCTTCCCCCTTCCTTTCCAACTCTGATGAAGGGTCTTTGCCTGAAATGTCGACTCTTTATTCCTTCTAAAAGATGCTGCCTGAGTTACTGAATTCCTCCAGCATTGTGTGTGTGTAACTTTAGATTTCCAGCATTTGCAGAATCTCTTGTGTTGATGAAATTTGTTTCTATCACCTGCTGCGTTCTAGGTTGCAGCAAATCACTGCAAGAATACTTGTTTTCTCATGCTGCCTCACCTATGTTTTTGTTTTTGCTAGTTACCGTTACTCTGTGATCTTTGGTTACTGACCCACTGATTTGAAAATCATATCCTCTATTTACTCTTATTAAGACCATTCATGATTTTGGATTCCTCTAATTTCCCCTGCTGCTCTTTGTTAATTACTCTAGAAATAGGATAAAAGCTGTTGGCAGCTCTCTGTTCCCAGTTTGTCACAGGAGCTTGGAAGTTCCTCTACAAGGCACCCTGCTGCTCCTGTGTAAACTGCATGTAAACAGCAGTTTGCAATCAGGCTCCCAAACTCAAATACATAAACAGGAGAAAATTTCAACATTGAAGGCACAAGTATTGATTAAAATTGTCAAAATATATTGGGGTTTGTCCACTTCAATGTAAATATGCTTTTTAATAGGGTGATGTATTAATTTCTCCTGAACAACCTATCTGGCACTGAAAATTTATTTTCATGGAGAATCCATCCTTCCAGCTTTAGTTGTTAAGAAACTGCTCTGTCTCCTGTCCCCCCCATCCACCCAACCTTCCCCCTCATCACATCCTCCCTGTCTCCTCCCCGTCCCCCCACCCCACACCCTATCCCCATCATATCAGCTTTATTTGCCATATGCATTTACATATATTAGGATAACACATGGTGTGTTGGTGTGACATGCAAATAAATACACAAATAGAAAGAATAAAGTTAGAAGTACAGATATGGAATAAAATGTGGATAAATACATAAATACAGCATGTAATGGTTAATGGCAGATGCAATCTCAATGGCTCGTCACACGGCTCTAAACCACCTGGACATTACTGACACCTATGTCAGGGTGCTGTTCATCGACTATAGCTCAACATTTAATACCATCATTCCCACAATCCTGATTGAGAAGTTACAGAACCTGGGCCTCTGTACCTCCCTCTGCAATTGGATCCTTGACTTCCTAACAGGAAGACCACAATCTGTGCGGATTGGTGATAACATCTCCTCCTCACTGACGATCAACACTGGTGCATCTCAGGGGTGTGTGTTTAGCCCATTACTCTACTCTCTATATACCCATGACTGTGTGGCTAGGCATAGCTCAAATTTTCTGATGATACAACCATTGTTGGTAGAATCTCAGATGGGGACAAGAGGGTGTACAGCAGTGAGATATGCCAACTAGTAGAGTGGTGTCGCAGCAACAACCTTGCACTCTATGTCAGTAAGGCGAAAGATCTGATTGTGGACTTCAGGAAGGGTAAGATGAAGGAACACACACCAATGCTCATAGAGGGATCAGAAGTGGAGGGACTGAGCAGTTTTAAGTTCCTGGGTGTCAAGATCTCTCTTTTTTAAAAAAATTTTTAATTAGTTTTTCAAAACATTTTACAAAATTAAAAACCCCAAATCCCAATGAGGAGCATTAATACAGTGAAAGATTAAGCATACAATAACAATATGCTACAAAGGAAGAGAATTTAACAAAAAAGCACCTAAATTAAAGACAAGTGAGCTTAGTGTCCTCCCCAAGCCCCACAACACAAGAAAAAAACAACAACAACTCCAGACCAACCACCACACAATATAAAGAGTATAAGTCCAGACAGTCAAACTCTCAGACTGTGAATACACTTAGCAACAGAGGATAATAATGCCTACTACCAGAAAAAAAAGGGAGCTGAAAGCAAGGGACCAAAAAGAAGAAAAAAATAGAAAAAAAAACCCTAGTCAAGAGGAAGGTTATGAAAGTACTCGATAAAAGGTCCCCAGACCTTATGGAACTTTAGATCCGAATTAAGAACTGAATAATGAATTTTTTCGAGGTCCAAGCAGGCCATAATGTCGTTAAGCCATTGCGCATGAGTGGGCGGGGCAACATCTCTCCATCTAAGGAGGATCAAGCGTCTTGCCAGGAGAGAGGCAAAGGATAGTATTCGGCATTTGGTCGGACCCAGACATAAATCTGTCTCGCCCCAAAAACCGAACAGAGCAATTAAGGGGTTAGGTTCTAGGTGCTGATTCAGAATACCCGATAATGTAGTGAAGACATCTTTCCAGAACCAGTACATATGGATGAGAGAGGCCACGCTCCTCTTGCATTTATCACAGAGCGGACTAATGCCAGGGTAGAATCGAGATAGTTTAGATTTAGACATATGGGCTCTATGGACAATCTTAAACTGTAAGAGGCAATGGCGAGCACAGAGGGAGGTTGAGTTAACTGATTTGAGAACTGAGTCCCAGCTCTCCTCAGATAAGGAGATATTTAAATCCTGCTCCCAGGCCATTTTAATTTTATCCACAGGGGCCCGTCATAAGGCTGCTAGTTTATCTCGGATAATTGAAATTAAACCTTTACCTAGTGGATTAATGGAAAGAAATAGGTCCATAGCATTTTTCGCAGGCATTTCAGGAAAGTTAGGAATTAAAGGAGCAGTAAAGTGTCGAATTTGGAGATATCTGAAAAAGTGAGCGTTAGGCAGATTGAACTTAACGGAGAGCTGCTGAAAAGAAGCAAAGCGATTATCAATGAAGAGATCTTCAAAATGTCTAATGCCCTTCCTGTACCAAACATGGAATGCTGAATCGTACGTAGTAGGTAAAAAAAGGTGATTATGTGCGACAGGGCTAGAAACGGAAAACCCCTGGAAACCATAGCATTTCCTGAACTGAGCCCATATACGCAAAGTGTGTCTAACCAGAGGATTAGCTATTGATCTGGGCAGACTGCTAGGGAGTGCAGAGCCAAGAAGTGCAGATATAGATAATTCTTTAGTGGAGCTCAACTCCATTGCCACCCAGTTAGGGCACTCGGGTTGACCGTGGAAGAAAGACCAGAAGGCGGCACAACGTATATTAGCTGCCCAGTAATATAAGCGGAAGTTAGGTAAAGCCATGCCACCCTCTTTTTTAGATTTTTGGAGGTGGATTTTATTAATTCTAGAGCGTTTATTCTGCCACAGATATGACAAAATAATAGTCTAAGGAATCAAAAAAGGATTTAGGAATAAAAATTGGGATAGATTGAAATAAGTATAAAAATTTGGGGAGAACATACATTTTAACAACATTAGTACGACCTACCAAGGACATAGATAGAGGTGACCATTGTACCAGACTCTGTTTTATAGCATATGAAAGATTGACAAAGTTTTCATGAAAGAGATCTTTAAACTTCCTTGTGACTGTAATTCCAAGATAAGTAAATTGATTATGGACTACTTTAAAAGGGAGATCACGAAATATTAGTTCTTGTGCTTCTTTATTAATTGGGAAAAGTTCACTCTTATGTAAGTTGAGTTTATAGCCAGAGATCTGGCTAAACTGGTCAAGAAGTGAAAACATTAGAGGTAAGGATGTAGACGGATTTGAGAGAAAGAGTAATAAGTCATCAGCATAGAGAGAAACTTTATGCTCAACACCCCCTCTCCAAATCCCGGTCAATTCAGGACAATTTCGAAATGCTATCGCCAGAGGTTCTATAGCCAAATCAAGGAGAAAGGGACTTAAGGGGCATCCCAGACGGGTGCCACGTTTGAGATTAAATACTTGGGATTTCTGAAAATTAGTTAGAACAGAAGCAGTAGGACACAGGTACAGCAATTGGATCCAAGAGATGAAACTTTGGCCGAGGTCAAATTTTTCTAAGACTGCAAAAAGGTAGTTCCACTCTATACGATCAAATGCTTTCTCCGCATCAAGGGAGATAACACATTCAGGCGTCTCAGTTGGAACTGAGTATAAAATATTAAATAGACGCCGAATGTTAAAAAAAAGGGAGATGGTTTTTAATGAAGCCTGTTTGGTCATCAGAGATAATGGAGGGAATAACGGTTTCTAATCTATGAGCCAACACTTTAGCTAAGATCTTTACATCAACATTGAGCAGAGAGATCGGCCTGTACGAGGAACACTCTGTTGGGTCTTTGCCCTTTTTTAAAAGAAGAATAATAGATGCCTCATTGAAAGAGGGTGGCAATTTGCCATAATTAAACGAGTCAGATAATACTGAGAGTAACTGAGGAGAAAGAAGTGAAGAGAATGATTTATAAAATTCCACAGGGAACCCATCAGGTCCAGGAGATTTCCCTGAGGACAGTGCAGAAATTGCAAAAGATATTTCTTCTGGTGATTTAGGCACATTGAGTTTGGCTTTGAAATCAGATGAAAGTGAGGGGATATTCAGATTCTGTAAAAATTGATCCACAGAGATATTGTCATTCAGAGATTCAGAGGAATAAAGCCGAGAATAAAATTTTTAAAATGCGTCATTAATTTCTAAATGATCCGATGTAAAGTCTCCGTTCTCCTTCTGGATCTTTGTAATATGTTGTTTGGCTTTGGAACGCCTCAGCTGATTGGCTAGGAATTTACCAGACTTATCCCCATGTATGTAAAAGCGGCTCTTGCTTTCGAGAAGTTGGCGTTCGACAGGTTGAGTGGACAGAAGGTTAAATTTAGTTTGGAGTTCAACGAGCTTCTTGTATAATTCAGGGTTCTTAGTTTGGGCATATATTTGATCCAAATCTTTAATCTGGTTAATGAGGTCTGCTCGATCTGCACGGGATCTTCTATTGTGATTTGCTGTGTAAGAGATTATTTGACCCCTCAGATATGCTTTCATGGCATCCCAGACAATCTGGGATGGCACTTCAGGTGATGTATTAGTGTTAAAATAAAAGGTTATCTGATCCTTAATAAATTTTACGAAATCATCATCTGATAATAAAGTTGAATCGAACTGCCAGTGTTTATTCCTCTGAGGGAGACCAGGAAAGTTCAGAGAGAGGGTAGTTGGGGCATGGTCAGAAATCAGTATACTCTGATAGTCACAAGAGTGGGCAAATGGGATAAGTTGGTTATCGAGTAAGAAATAGTCAATTCTAGTGAAGGTATGGTGAACATGTGAGAAAAAAGAATAATCTCTCTCCGTAGGATGGAGGAAACGCCATATATCAGAGATACCAAAATTAGAGAGAAACGATTGAATAGCTAAGGCAGATTTAGTAGGTGATCTGGTAACAGAGGACGATCGGTCCAGTTTAGGATCCAACCAACAGTTGAAGTCACCACCCAGTATAAGAGAGTATGAGTTTAAGTCTGGTAGTGAGGAAAAAAACCGTTTAAAAAAGTTAACATCATCAAAGTTGGGGGCATACAGGTTTGCTAGTGCAACTTTAGTGTTATATAGTTTACCAGAAACAATAATAAAACGGCCATTTGTATCAGATATTTTATTATGGAGTTCAAAAGGAATATTTGAGTTAATAAGAATGGAAACTCCCCTAGCTTTAGCGGCAAAGGATGAATGAAAATGCTGACCCGCCCACCTTGACAGAAGCCGGGAGTTATCAAAACAACGAATATGAGTTTCTTGGAGGAAAGCAATGTCAGCTTTGAGTTGTTTGATATGTGAGAATACCTTCCTCCTTTTAACAGGGTGGTTCAATCCCTTTACATTCCAGCTCACGAATTTAAGTGCACTAGCCATTATCAATTACTAATGCATAAAAGGCAGCAGGCATATAAAAAGTCAAGCAGTATATTAGCAGTCTGGGAGCAGAGATGTAAACATAGATTTGTAAGGTCAAAATATAAACATGTCCTAAGCAATAAAGAGATGTTGGAACTGGAAAATCCACCCCACCCGCACAACCCAAAACTAGACGGCTACCAAAACAAGTAGCTAGCTCTACCAAAAAAATTAACCCAAATACAACTTCCAGATCTGTGTCATTAACAACATTTCTGTATAAATATTATAGCAAATAATAACTAGTTTATGCACTAGAAAACATAACTACAGATTAGAACACCTTCTGCAGAAATATAAAACTTAATACAGAGAAAATCAGAAGAAAACCAAAACTAACCTACCCGCGAAAAATTATAGAAGAATAAAGTAAGAGAAAAGGAAAAAAAAGGTAAGAAAGAAAAAGAAAAAAGAAGAGAAAGGGGAAAATTATAAATTCAAGACGAGTATTTATCAACCATTTACAGAGAAGGGAGAAAAAAATTCAGAGATTAGAAAAAAGGGGTGAAGAAAAGAAAAAAAAAGATAAAATAAATAAATATTTAAAACAAAGGAAAAATAAACCAGCAATTGAACTGTGAACTGACAAACAGGGAGGCCTTCACTAAAGACTTCGAACCTCCAAAACAAGTTAGAGTTAGTTGTAGAACTCTGTAGGTAAAGTTATACAAGAATAAAAATAGATTACACACACACCAAATCCCGGGAGAGATTGTCAACAGCCCTTAAAGTTTCAATGAATAATGTCTGAGTGATTCAAGTGAATTCCGAGTCCAGAAAAAGTAATTCTACTACGAGGAGTACTTATCCACCATTTTAGGAGGTCCGATCAGATTCCGAAGATGACTGGATAGCCGGAAGACTTGCCACAAACGCTTCAGCTTCCTTCACTGATTTGAACCACTTGTATTTCCCGGTATTAAGCTTGATTCATAGATCAGCAGGGTTACGAAGGGAAGGTTTGAAACCACGATCAAAAACCACTTTCATTGCGCCTTTAAACTCAGCGTGCATCTTTAAGGTCTGGGGTGCAAAATCTTTCACAAAGCGAATGGTTGTATCCTGGAAAGGAAAAGACCCCCTGCGACGCGCCTCCACAATCAGACTGTGTTTTACCTGGTATTGATGGAAACACAAGATTACTGGTCGCGGGCGGGAGCCCAGAATTCCGGGGGGAACGTAAACTCTGTGTGCCCGTTCGAGCTCGGGTGGCTTCGGAAGCAAATCTTTCCCGAATAACTCACAGAGAAACTCGGCGAAAAACTTCACGGTTGATCCCTTTTCGGTCGCCTCTGGCAATCCAAGAATTCTGATATTACAGCGTCTGTTGCGATTTTCGAGATCCACCATTTTGGAAAGAAGTTTGTTAGATTTTTCTTCTAAGCTGGAACAGAGAGTCTCCAAGTATCGAACACGACTTTCTAAATCTTCAGAAGTCGAATTGATGCGAGATAAGTGTTCAGCATGTTTGTCCACTTTATCGTTGATCCGATCCAGTTTGTCTTCTAACTGTTTGAAAGCGGTTTTAAATTCCTTTAAGATTTCGTCTCGGAGCTTTCCAAGCGCAACCATCGTCTCGTCTGACGGGGTCATAGCTTCTTTTCTCCCGGATTTAGAACTCTTGCTAGACATTGTAAGTTAGATATATTCACAGGCAAGTAAGAGATACCGAAATAATTCCTAACTAATGTTTAAAAAATGGAGACATTTAGTGCAAAGATAGCGACAGTAACGGAACAAAAGTTCGGAGCAGCTAAACAATCGCCATCTTACCGGAAGTCCTGTCAAGATCTCTGAGGATATAACCTAGTCCTAACATATCGATGCAGTTATAAAGAAGGCAAGGCAGTGGCTATACTTCATTGGGAGTTTGAAGAGATTTGGTGTGTCAATAAATGCACTCAAAAACTTCTATAGATGTACTGTGGAGAGCATTCTGACAGGCTGCATCACTGTCTGGTACGGGAGGGGGCCTACTGCACAGGACCAAAAGAAGCTGCCGAGGATTGTGAATTTAGTTGGCTCTATCTTGGGTACTAGCTTACAAAGTATCCAGGACATCTTCAAGGAGCGGTGTCTCAGAGAGGCAGCATCCATTATTAAGGACTTTCAGCACCCTGGGCATGCCCATTTCTCACTGTTACCATCAGGTGGGAAGTACAGAAGACTGAAGGCACACACTCAGCAATTCAGGAACAGCTTCTTCACCGCTGCCATTTGTTTCCTAAATGGACATTGAATCCCTGAACACTACCTCACTTTTTAAATATATATTATTTCTGCTTTTTGAACAATTTTAATCTATTCAATATACGCATACTGTAAATTGATTTATTTATTATTTTATCATGAATACTATGGGTATCAATCAATTACCAATTAGAGCAATTTTTAAATTTATGCATATGAGTGACTTGCTTACATATTTATTCTTCCTTAACAACCTTTGAAACAAGTGGCTCTGAAAATTTTCAAATTTAGCAATTGGCCACATTGTGGTGGTTTCTGAATCAACAATGAATAAAAAAAAAATATATATAGAGCATATTTATTTTCCTAAAAGATGTTCGAAAATTTGTTCTGATTTATGTTCCAAATTTATTTATTATTTGATTTTTTAACTTTTATTATCTTAAATTCTGAATGCGACCTGTTAACACAATGTTCTGTTTTGAAGAAAAATAATTGAACAGAAATAATATATAAAAAAGTGAGGTAGTGTTCATGGGTTCAATGACCATTTGGGAAACGGCAGAGGGGAAGATGTTGTTCCTGAATCACTTTCACTTTCATGGACACTTCATCTCATGTTCTTGATATTTATTGCTTATTTATTTATTATTATTTCTTTCTTTTTATATTTGCACATCTTGTTGTCTTCTGTTCTCTGGTTGAATGGCTAAGTTGGGTGGTCTGTCATTGATTCTGTTAGGGTTATTATTCTATAGGTTTGTTGAGTGTGTCCAAAAGAAAATGAATCTCAGGCTTGAATATGGTGACACATAGGTAATTTGATAATAAATTTACTTTGAACTTCTACGTTGCTATTTGCTCTTCAGTCAGCTAACACTGCTAAGGGAAGGTGCTTGTAACTTCTTCTTGGTGGGATTCTACAAATGTTAGAACCATTGTTAGTTTCATAGAATCATTAAATTATGAAAGTATGGAAAGAATCCATTTTGCCCATTGAGTCCTACTGACATTTTGTAGAACGAATCAATTCATTCTAATTTGCCTGATGTTTCTTTGTACTCTGCAAATTAGTTTTCTTCAAATGCCTGTCATTTTCCCTTCGAAAGTTCACCATCACGATCATAGGCTGTGAATTACAGATCATAATCTCAAGAACAGGAGCTCTTCTGCAAAGAACGTGGTTTCCCTTCCTCCACCATCGATGCTGCTCTCACCTACATCCCCTCCATTTCCCCAATATCCACATTTACCTCATGTTCCCACTGTCTTAATGGGGATAGATTTCCAAAAGGATCCTACTATCAAAAATGTCTTTATATCCCCCAATCTCTCTGCTTTCCACAGCGATTGCTCCCTCCAGGATTCCCCTGTCCATTCACCACTCCCCACTAATATTCCTCTGACACTTAACCCTGCAAGTGCCCTAAGTGCTATACCTGCCCATTCAGCTCCTTCCTCACCTCCATTCAGGGCCTCAAACAGTCCTTCCAGGTGAGGCAACACTTCACTTGCATCTCTGCTTAGTTGTCTATTGTGTTTGGTGCTCCAAATGTAACTTACTCTACATTGATGAGATCTTGGGGGACTGCTTCTTCAAGCACCTCCACTCCATCCACCAAATGTGGATGTCCTAGTGATCAAACACTCCTCTTGTGCCATGATGAGGCCACCCTTGGAGTGGAGGAGCAACACCTTATATTCAACCTGATGGCATGAATATTGATTTCTCTGTCTGGTTTAAAAGATCCCCGCTCCCACCTCTCTTCTGTTCCCCTCTCTGGGCTCTTAATTTTCCTCATTTGCCTATTAGTTCCCCTTGGTGTCCCTCCTCCTTCCCTTTCTCTCATGGTCCACTGCCTTCTCTTATCAGATTGCTCCTTCTCCAGCTCTTTACCTTTCCCACCCAATTGGGTTCACCTATCACCTTCTATCCATCCTCAATCCCCTCCTCCCGTCTTTTCATTCTGGTGTATTTCCGCCTTCCCTTCCAGGACTGAAGAAGGGTCTCGCACCAACATGCCGACTGTTTGTTCATTTCCATGGATGCCGTCTGACCTGCTGAATTAGCATTTTGTGTGTGAGTCTTTAGAACATAATCTCGTTCTTTGCGAACAAGCAAGATTTTCCTCACTTCTCTATTGTGTGTTTTGTTCATCACTTTGAATCTGAATACTCAGGACCTTGAATCTTTTTACCATGGTAACAGCTTCCCTTTATTTACTCTACATAAATACTTCATGTGCACATTCCTAACCTTGTTCACTCCAAGGAGAATGTCCTTATCATCTTTACTCTAACCTTGCAGCTGAACATCTGTAGGCTTGGACCCATTGTAGTAAATCTCTCGTCTGCCCTCTCCAGGACCTTTATGTCCTTCCTTAAAACATTGATGACCAAAACTGGATGTGATAATCCAGTTGTGGCTGAAGCAAGTTTTCAATACAGTTGAACCAACAGCCAGTACAGCCAGTCCATCACAAGAAAAATCCACTCCACCATTGAGCACATCTACAAGAAGCACTGCCATAAGGCTCCCACCATAAGCACTGCCACCATCAAAGGCCATGTTCTCTTCCCACTGCTGCCATCAGGAAGGATGTACGGTGTCCAGGAAAAGTTATTAGCCTTCGACCATGAAGCTCCTGCACCAGAGTGGATAATTTGACTCATTTCAACTATACACTGATTCCACAACCTACGGACTAATTTTCAAGCAGTCTACTACTCATTCTTTCAATATTATTTATTTATTTTTATATTTGCACAGTTTGTCTTCATTTGCACATTGATTGTCAGTCTTTGTGTGTATTTTTCTAATGATTCTATTGGATTTCTTTGAATGCAAACTCAAGGGTTCATTTCAAAATATGCATGTAAAGTACAACTCTTATAATTGTTTTCTCCAGATGGCCTTGAAATACAGAAAAGAGAAAAGACATCAACCTCTCACCGTACAAAAAGGAAAACGAAACAAAACTCGCAAACCCCAAACCCTCACAAGAAAACAGCGACAATAACATCAAACCCTTACCCCCTCGCAGAAAACTACAACAAAAGCATCAAACCCTCAACCCCCTCCCTCACAGAAAAGAACAGTGACAATGACATCAAACCCCCAACTCCCTTCTCAAACACAAAAACTAACAGATTGCGCTCACAGAAAAAACAACTAGAACAGCAGACCCCAAATCTCCACCCGCTCCTTCTCACAAAAACTAACATACCACCCACCTGCAACTCCAACCTGCCAATCAGCAGCAAGAAAGAAAACACGGAAAAATGAAGGACAGCGATATAAACTACAGTCCAATAATCACATATTTTTTAGAATTTCGAAAGCATCCTCCCATCAGAATCAAACTCAGTCTTTCCATGAAGAGTGACCACTGCATCACGGAACTGTCAACCTGTAAGACCCACAAGAAAATGAATCTCAGGGTTGTAAATGGTGACATATACATACTTTGATAATAAATTTGCTTTGAACTTTGGACATAATCCCATTTATTTTAAGAACCAGGTATCTAACATACTTTACTAACCATTCTCAATGTATTGTCTGACATCCAAAAAGTGTCTGACCTATACACTGATATCTCAAATATTCCCACACAACTTTTAGAATAGTGTCATTTAGCTTATATTAGCACTTTGTTCTTTCTACACAATTTATTCACTTTAAATTCTCTCCATTAAACTTCACTGCCTCTTGTCTGCCTTGTCTCCCAGCCCATGCATGTCATCTTGCAGACTGATTTATTCATTTAAAGATGCAGCATGGTAATGGGCCTTTCATGCTGACAATTACCCCCATGTGACCAATTAACCTAATAACCTGTATTGCATTAGACGTGGTCAAGAGGTTGAGTTGTTGTTCAGGACAAACATCAGAATGGGGAAGAAATGTGATCTAAGTGACTTTGACCATCGAATGATCATTGGTGCCAGATGAGGTGATTTGAGTATCTCAGAAACTGCTAATCTCCTGGGATTTCTACACACCACAATCTCTAGAGTTTTACAGAGAATGATGTAAGAAACAAGAAGCATCCAATGACTAGCAGTTCTGTGGGCGAAAATGCCTTGTTAATGAGAGAGATCAGGGGGCAATGGTTCAGGCTGACGGGAAGGTGACTGTAACTGAAATGACAGCACATTACAACAGCTGTAATTGTTATATGGTTATATGGTGTTGTGCAGATGAGCATCTCTGAAAGTGCAACATGTCAAACCTTGAAGCGGATGGGCTACAGTAGCAGAAGACCACACAGGATTCTACTCCTGTACCTAATAAAGTCTCCGGTCTTTTCCACAAGTCAGCTTGAGTTCTCTGTCCTTTTCGGCCCTCCCCCACCCCACCTCTGAACTCCACATGGCAGCTCTCCAGATGCAGCCCAGCGCTGGATCCTTCCATCCCGACTGAAACTGTACATTACAGACTCCAACAGTTTCTGTAGCACAAACAAGACGAAAAGAATAAGCACGAGGCATAGAACAAGTGAAATAATTGAAAAGATAAGCTATCTGAAAGATGTCACCCGAGGAATCATTACTCGCTGGTACCATCTTGAGGGGAAGAAGTCTCTATACCAGAGGACTTGCATTGAATGTGAGTGGAGGAAGGTTTAGAGCTGCCACAGATTAGTTTTTTATACAGAGAGGGTGCTTGGAATACATTGCCCAGGTCGGTGATAGAGACTGATACAATAAAGTTCAAATACTCAAAGTTCAAAGAAAATTTATCATCGAAGTACATATATGTAATTGATGGCTTTGTGGCAAAATTTGCAGAGAATACAAAGATAGGTGGAGTGGTAGGTAGTGCTGAGGAAGCAATGTGATTGCATCAGGACTTAGACAAAATGGAAAAATGGGCAACAAAGTAATAGATGGAATACAGTGTTGGGAAATGTATGATGATGCTTTTTGGTAAAAGGAACAATAGTGCGGACTATTATCTAACTGGAGAGAAAATTCATACATCAGAAGTGCAGCTGGATTTGGGAGTCTTCGTGCAGAACTCCCAGAAGGTTAATCTGCAGGTGGAGTCTGTGGTGAAGAAGGCAAATGCAATGTTGGCATTCATTTCAAGGAGAATAGAATATTAAAAAAAGGAGATAATGCTGAGGCTTTATAAAACACTAGTCAGGCCACTCTTGGAGTATTGTCAACAGTTTTAGGCCCCTTATCTCAGAAAGGATATGTTGTCATTGGAGAGAGTCCAGAAGAGGTTTACGAGGATGATTCTGGGAATAAAGGGGTTTATAAACATATGAGGATTGTTTGGCAGCTTTGGGCCTATACTCACTGTAATTTAGAAGAATGTAGGGGGAATCTCATTGAAACTTATCAATTGTTAAAGGACTAGATAAGGTGGATGTGGAGAGGCTGTTTCATACAGTGGGGGTGCCCAGAACTAGAGGGCACAGCCTCAAAATTGAGGGGGTACCATTTAAAACAGAGGTAAGGAGGAATTTTTTAGTCAGATAGCTCTGAATCTGTGGAATGCTCTGCCACAGTCAGCTGTAGAGGCCAAGATTGTGGGTATATTTAAAGCAAAAATTGATGTTTCCTGATTAGTCAGAGCATCAAAAGTTATGGGGAGAAGGCAGGTGTGGGGTTGAGTGGGATGCAGGATCAGCCATGATGGAATGGCAGAGCAGACTCGATGGGCTGAATGGTTTAATTCTTATATAGTTTTATGGCCTTATGGTCCTATGTCACCATATACAACCCTGAGATTCATTTTCTTGCGTGCTTACTCAATAAATTTAATAACAATGGAATCAATGAATGACCATGCCAGTAGGGCAGACAACCATAAGACCATGAGATTTAGGAGCAGAGGTAGGCCATTCAGCCCATCGAGTCTGCTCCACCATTCAATCATGGGCTGATCCAATTCTTCCAGTCATCCCCACTCCCCTGCTTTCACCCCATACCCTTTGATGCCCTGGCTAATCAAGAACCTACCTACCTCTGCCTTCAATACTCCCAATGACTTGGCCTCCACAGCCGCTCGTGGCAACAAATTCCACAGATTTACCACCCTCTGATTAAAGTAATTTTTCCGCATCTCAGTTCTAAAATGATGTCCTTCAATCCTGAAGTTGTGCCCTCTTGTCCTAGAATCCCCTACCATGGGAAATAACTTTACCACATCTAATCTGTTCAGGCCTTTTAACATTTGGAATGTTCCTGTGAGATCCCCCCTCATTCTCCTGGACTCCAGGGAATACAGCTCAAGAGCTGCCAGACATTCCTCATACGGTAACCCTTTCATTCCTGGAATCATTCTCGTGATTCTTCTCTGAAGCCTCTCCAATGTCAGTATATCCTTTCTAAAATAAGGAGCCAAAAACTGCACACAATACTCAGTGTGGTTTCATGAATGTCTTATAGAGCCTAAACATCACACTCCTGTTTTTATATTCTATACCTCTAGAAATAAATGCCAACGTTGCATTCACCTTCTTCACAACCGACTCAGCCTGGAGGTTAACCTTTAGGGTATCTTGCACAAGGACTCCCAAGTCTCTTTGCATCTCTGCAATTTTGAATTCTCTTCCCATCTAAATAATAGTCTGCCCTTTTATTTCTTCCACCGAAGTGCACGACCATACACTTTACAACATTGTATTTCATTTGCTACTTCTTTGCCCATTCCCCTAAACTATCTAAGTCTCTCTGCAGGCTCTCTGTTTCCTCAACACTACCTGCTCCTCCACCTATCTTTATATCATCGGCAAATTTAGCCACAAATCCCTTAATACTGTGCAAAAGACAGCAAATAGTGCAAATACAAAAAAGAAGACATAATAGTAAATAAGCAATAACTATCAAGAACATGAGATGAAAAATCCTTGAAAATGAAACCATAGGTTGTGGGAACATTTCAATAATTGGCCAAGTTCAGTTGAATGAAGTTATCGTCTCTTGTTCAAGAGCCTAATGGTTGAGGGGTAATAACTGTTCCTGAACCTGGTAGTGTGAGTCTTGAGGCTCCTGTATCTCTGAGAAGAGAGCATAATCTGGGTCGTAAGCGTCCCTGATGATGGGGCATTGATCGTGTGGATAGCTAGAGGCTTTTTTCCAGGGCTGAAATGGCTAACATGAGGGGGCATAGTTTTAAGCTGCTTGGAAATAGGTACTGAGGGGATGTCAGGGGTAAGTTTTTCACACAGAGAGTGGTGGGCGAGTGGAATGCAATGCTTGCAGTGGTGGTGGAAGTAGATACAATAGGGTCTTTTAAGAGCCTCACATGGGGCTTAGAAAAATAGGTGGCTATGCACTAGGGAAATTCTAGGCAGTTTCTAGAGTAGGTTACATGGTTGGCACAACATTGTGGGCCAAAGGACCTGTAATGTGATGTAGATTTCTATGTTCCATGATGGAGTATGTGCTAAATGGTGGGAAGAGCTTTACCTGTGATGGACTCAGCCGTATTCAAGGACACTTGTGTTACCATACCAGGCTGTGATGCAGCCAGTCAACATGCTCTCCACGACACACCTATAGAAGTTTGAAAAAGTTTTAGATATCATGCCAAATCTTCATAAACTTCTGAAGAAGTAAAGGTGTTGCTGTGTTTTATTTGTAATTATACTTATGTGCTGGATGCAGGACAGTTGATCTGAAATAATAACAATCAGGAATTTCATGTTGACCCTCTCTACCTCTAATTCCCCAATGAGGACTGGCTCATGGACCTCTGGTTTCTTCCTCCTGGAGTCAATAATCACCTCCTTGGTATTGCTGACATTGGGTAAGAGATGTTGTTGTGGAACCACTCAGGCAGATTTTCAGTCTCCCTCCTATATGCTGGTCCGTCACTACATTTCATTTGGCCTACGACAGTGGTGTTGTCAGTGAACTTAAATGTGGCATTTGAGTTGTGCTTAGCCACACAGTCATAAGTGTAAAGCGAGTAGAGCAGGGGCCTAAGCACACAGCCTTGTGGTACACACTCGTGTTCAACCATTTTTATGATGTCCGTGATAACCACAGTGTATTCATTCAGATCCACAGATGAGTCCTTGGACATGGCCCAGTCCACCCACTCAAAGCAATCCTATAGTCCCTCCTCTGCCTACTGTGAACACCGTTTTGTTGTTTTTAACTCTGGAGCCTTGCTCTTAACCCTCTGTCTGTAAGCAGTTCGGAGGTTAGCCAGGTCATCAGATTTCCTGAAAAGTGGCCTGGGAATGGAAAAGTAAGCATTACTTATCATAGTATAGCAGTGGTCTCATGTGTTGGGACATCTGGTGCTACAGGTTATGTAGTGATGGTAATTGGGCAGGGATTTCTTCAAACAAATCTGATTGAAGCCCCTGACTATGATATGAAATGTGTTAGGGTGGGCTGTTTCTTGTTTGGACACAGCATCATGCAGAATCTCAAGTGCTTGATTTTTGTGGTCATTGCCGTGGCAATGCCTCGAGGTCGAGGATGATGGTCTTCATTTTGTTGATTTATTTATGGGCTCTCAAGTGGCTTATGAGTCCAATCTTGGCTTTGAAAGATCTTCCGCATTCAGGACAGGTAGTTCCAGATGGCATATTGGGCTTTAGTTGTTGCTGCCTCTCTTTCCATTTTCTTCTCTTCTTATTCTGTACATCTGTTGGCTTTGAAAGTTGCTGTTCCTTCTCGGATGATGGCTTACCAGAGTTTCCTGTCCTTGGCATTGGTTTCCCAATTGTTGATGTCGATGTTACATTTCTTCAAGTTGGCTTTTAAGATGTCTTTGAATCTCTTCTATTGTCCGCCTCTTTTACGTTTGCCTTCTTTAAGCTGGGAGTAGAAGATTTGTTTCGGCAGACGTTCGTCTTTCATCCGAACAACATGACCGCTCAATCTTAGTTGGTTCTTGATGATGTAGGCTTCAATGCTTGTTGCTTTTGCTTCATTTAGCACGCTGATGTTGGTTCTTCTATCTTCCCAGTTGATATTTAGGATATTCAGATAAGCTGATATTCAACAGTGCATACACGAAACTTGGACTTACCATCAATTCCAAGAAGACTCAGACATCTACCAACCGTCACCAACTGACAAAGCGGATAGAACCATCAATTCATCTTGGTGAAGTAACCCTGGAAAACGTGGACCACTTTCCGTATCTTGGATGTCACCTCTCCTCCAATGTTGATCTTAATGACGTGATCCAACATCATCTTAAATGCGCTGGAACAGCTTTTGGACGTCTCCGAACAAGAGTCTTTCATGATCGTGACATCTGAACAGACACCAAAATGTTAGTGTACAAAGCTGTGTACACAAATCCCAACGCTGTTGTATGCATCAGAAACCTGGACAACATACCGATGACATCTGAAGGCACTTGAAAAGTTCCATCAACGCTGTCTGCTGGTGGTATGTAAACTGTGGTAAGGATCATGGAGGAGAACTGTCTTGAGTCCAACAAAACCACCAAATAAGGACATTTAAAAGATACTTCACTAGGCACATGGATGTAAGAAAAATGGAGGGTGTTGTGCTGTGTAGGAGGAAAGGTATAGATGACTTATGGAGAAGACTTTTATAGGTTAACACAACTTTGTGGGCTGAGGACAACAAACACATTCGTAAGGCCGGTGAAGAATCAACAAACTCATTGGTAAGGCCAGTGATGTTGTGGGGGTGGAACTGGACTCTCTGACGGTGGTGTCTGAAAAGAGGATGCTGTCCAAGTTGCATGCCATCTTGGACAATGACTCCCATCCACTCCATAATGTACTGGTTAGGCACAGGAGTACATTCAGCCAGAGACTCATTCCACCGAGATGTAACACTGAGCATCATAGGAAGTCATTCCTGCCTGTGGCCATGAAACTTTACAACTCCTCCCTCAGAGTGTCAGACACCCTGAGCCAATAGGCTGGTCCTGGACTTATTTCCACTTGGAATAATTTACTTATTATTATTTAATTATTTATGGTTTTATATTGCTACATTTCTATACTATTCTTGGTTGGTGCGACTGTAACAAAACCCAGTTTCCCTCGGGATCAATAAAGTATGTCTGTCTGTCTGACCTGTACTGTTCTGGACTGTTCAATGTTCATCACAATATTTGTCACAAATTCTTAAAACAGTAAACCTTTTGCTTTGACTCAACACAGCTCCATTTTCTCATTGAAGGTGATTTTAAGATACAACAGCATTGGAATTCATGTTATATTAGAGGGTTTTTTTGTAATTTATTTTTTATTGAAGTTCATTATCAAACAAACATTTCCATAAGATGTATTTCAGACATTGTACATATATATCATATTATCATATAATCATATATATCACAAATCTCCACAAAGTATTTATCTGAGGTATACACTTATAGAAAAGAGCGGAAAGAAAAAACAAGCAAAAGGAAAAAACTATGTACAAGTAGGGAGTGATTTTTTTTACAACATATTTAATTGGGTACTGTAATGCTGTCTGAAGTGCACGGGGCTTCACTGAGCTGATTAAATCAGTGTTTTATACTATCATTAGGTTAGCCATAGATTTTAGTCTTCCATGCAGCAGAGTACATTGTTTACCTTGGGTATCAAAGCACTGAATAACTGAATTAGTAGTCTCTCCCAGGACTGCTGCCATCTCCCACTACTGCGGAACGCCCTAACTCAGTTCTGCACAGAAGGAACGAACAATTTATCTGGTAACATTGATTTAGAGTTAATCACTCACAGCTGAAGAAAGGGCTGATAGAAAAAATAAAATAGGCCTAGATCTGTTGCTGATGATACTGGGTGGGCAATTTAATTACTTAGCCTCCCCCCACTTGCCTTGATGCCCACTAGAAAAGATAGTTAGCCCTTTGGGTACAAGAATCTTTTCCCATGATTATCTTATTTTCTGTAATTAATCCTATGAATTAACTGACTTTTATTATAGTTCTATTGTGAATATTGCTGTGTGAATGAAAACATGGGGAAATATAGCAATGCTCATATTTCAATATCAGCTACTTGTGTGTTAGTAGTTTAATATAAAGATTGCCTTCAAGTTAAAAGATCTTGTCCATTATTTCTTAAGCTGTATACAAAATGATGAAGGGTACGGATAGGGTTAATTAATACAAGCTGGCTTTTTCCACTGAGGTTGGTTGAGACTAGAAGTAGATGTTAATGATCTGGATGACGGAATTGATGGCTAGTAGCCATGTTTGCAGATGATACAAAGATAGCGGAAGAGTAGGGACGGTTGAAGCAGGGAGTTTGCAGAAGGACTTAGACAGATTAGGACAAGGGGGAAAGAAGTGGCAGATGGAATACAGTGTAGTGGAGTGTGTGGTCATGCAGTTTGGTAGAAGGAATAAAGGTGTAGACTATTTTCTAAATGGGGATCAAGGTTGGAAATTGGAAGTGTAAAGGGACTTGGGCCTTAGAGCAGAAATTCCTAAAGGTTAACTTGCAGGTTAAACCAATAGTACAGGAGGCAAATACAACGTGTTGGTTTTCATTTTAAAAGGACTAGAATATAAAAACAAGGATGTAATACTGTGGCTATATGAGGCACTGGTCAGAACACATTTTGAATATTGTGAGCAGTTTTGGGTATAATATCTGATAAAGGATGCTCTGACATTGGAGACAGTACAGCGGAAGTTCATGAGAATGATCCCAGGAATGAAAATGTTAACATATGGTTCTGGACCTGTACTCATTGGAATCCAGTGAGGAACACATTAAAGCCCACTGAATATTGAAAGGGTGGTTGTAGAAAAGATGTTTCCAGCAGTGGGAGAGTCTAGGACCAGAGAACACAGTCTTAAAATAGAAGGATGTTCCTTTAGAGCAGATATGTTGAGGAATTTCTGTAGCCAGATGGTGGTGAATCTGTGGAATTCATTTCCACAGGTAGCTGTGGAGGCTAGGTCATTGGGTATACTTGAAGCAGAAGTAGAAAGGGCGTCAAAGGTTATGAGGAAAAGATATGATGGTGGGGTTGAAATGGAAAATAAATAAGCCACGATTGAATAGCAGAGTAGACTTGATGGGTCAAATGGCCTAATTTTGTTCCTATATCTTATTGTCTTATTTCCTCGATGCTGTATGTAGTCTGCCTATGATTTGGATTTAAGTTTGTAAAAATACTTGAATTAATAGAAAGGAGAAAATAAGTAAATAGAAAATAAGTTCATGGATCCTTGTAACTCTGATTATTGTAAAGGAATCTTACCTCCAATAAGGAAAGCAGATTTAAAGATATGTATTTTGTATCTGTACTCATTTTGAGCTATGGCATCATTTTCTTATTGTGGTAATATTAATATTGCTGATTTGTACACTATTCTACAAAGCCTGTGCTACGTGGGAGTACAGTGATATTTGGCAGGGATCAGTGCTGGGACCGCTGTCTGTGATAGATATTATTTGGGAAACAGTGTATGTGGGCTGTTTAGTAATGTTTGCAGAGGACACAAAAATTAGTGGAGTTGTGGGTGGTGAGGAAGGTTATTAAAATACATAGTAAGGTATAGTTCAGTTGGAGAAAGTGAAGATAGAGTTTAATCCTGACAAGTGTGAGGTGTTATACTTTGGGAGGTCAAATATCAGAGGAAAATGTACAGCAAATGACAGGTCCCTGAGGAGCATTGATCTGCAGTGAGTTCACTGGTAGACTGAGTTGTAAAGATGGCATATGGTAAGCTTGCTTCATCAGGTGCAGTATTGAATATAAAAGTTGGGAAGTCATGTAGTTGTATGAAAGTTTGGTGGGCTGCATTTGGAGTATGTGTCCAAGAGCTTTCACACATTGCAAGAAGAATGTGGAGCCTTTGAAGAGGGTGGAGAAGAGGCTCACCAGGATATTGCCTGGATATGCTGGCTATTAATCATAAAGAGTAGTTGGACAAACTTGTATTGTTTTTTGCAGTATTGAAGGCTGAAGAGAGACCTGATAGTAGACATAGTCTTTAACCTAGGTTGGAAACTTCAAATTCTAGAGGGTTTAACTTGAGAAGAGATGGGGGAAAGTTTATTGGAGATTTGTAAGGGGCTATTTTTAATTTTGCACAGAGTGGTTGGTGCCTGGGACATGTTGCCAGAGGTGGTGGTGTAAGTAGATATGATTGTCACATTTAAGAGGCATTAGGCATTTAGACAGTACATATGAGCAGACAAGGAATGGCTGGATATAGACCATGTGCAGATGGACGAGATGAGTTTAAGTTGCTGATAGATGGCGTAAGCATTGTGCGCCAAAGTCCCTGTTCAGTGCTGTACTGCTCTGTGTACAATTATTGATTTAATATAGACCAGTCCAGTGCAGTACAGGCTCTTTGCCCATGATTTTGTACTGATACTTTAACCTACTCCAAGATCAATATAATCCTTCCCTCCCACATTTTTCTATGATCCATGCACCTATCTAAGAGTCTTTTAAATGTCTAAAATGTATCTGCCTCTACCACCACCTGTGGCAGTGTGTTCCACACACTCACCACTTGCTGTGTAAAATTAAACCTTAAAATTAGGTCCCCTTGTATAATCCATTTTTGCCCTGGGAAAAAGTCTTTGGCTGTCCAATCTACCTACGCCTCTTATCATCTTGCACACCTCTATCAAGTCACCCCTCATCCTCCATTGCTCCAAAGAGAAAAGCCTTAGCTTGCTCAACCTTTCCTCATAAAACATGCTCTCTAATATAGGCAACATCCTGGTGAATCTCCTCTGTGCTCTCTCCAAAGCTTCCACATCCTTCCTATAATGACACTCCCAGAAAGGCATACAACATGTTTGTTGAATTATGTTAAACTCCAGGTTATTAATGATGAGCATTCATTTAATAATAATGTGAATCATTTAGCTGGGTTATTGCTCATTGTAATTTTTTTTTTTACATGATTGACTTTTTAATAGTGCACTGCCATTTTACTTGTGATTAATTTGCTCTGATCATATAGAGCTCTGGTGAGGTCATACCTGGAATTCCCTACTGAAATGAAGGATGTAATTCCAATAGAAAGAATGTGGGGATGGTCTGATGGTACAAGAGTATCAATTGCCAGTTTTATACAGTTCACATTCAGTTGTATTGAGGTCAGTGGAAGTGAATGTGAGCGTTTGAGAAGACATTAAGCAGTTTAAGCCCAAGCTCTCTTAAGTTGACAAATAGAGGTGATATTCAGAAATGTATGAAACCTTTATGAGACTTGACAGCGTGGAAGCAATGGTGATGTGTCACTTAGTGAAATGTCTTGAACTAGGTATGACAGTTTCAAATCAGGCATTAGCCATTCATGAAAGCATTGAAAAGAAATTTCTTGACCCAAAGAATAGCGGAACTTTGGAATTCAGTACTGGGGAGGGCTCTGGGGAATCAAGGACTCGACAACTGATGTTCTCAGTGTGATCGATCTGCCTGTCCGTCTGTCCGCCTAAACAGAGGTTGCTTGATAGTCTTTGTGTGTAGTTTTTCATTGATTCTATTGTATTCCTATGCTCTGCTGTGAATGCCTGCAAGGAAATGAATATCTGGGTAGTGATCGGTGCACTTTGATGATAAATTTGCTTTGAACTGAATATATTCAGGACAAATATTATTTAAATTTTAGATACTCGGGCTGGTACAGGAAACTGGCAGTGAAGAAAAAAATCATTGGTGATCTTATCAGATGAAGTAGCAGACAGAAGGGTTGAAATGGCTGAATTCTACATCTTTTACAGATATAAAATTTTTAAAAATCACTGAATAGTCTCATTCTCAGTTGATTTCAATCATAGTTCTCCTGTAAGTGATTTCCATTCCGGTGAAGCATACCTGATCTTGACCTTAAGAAATAAGGAAAATAGGGAAATAAATTTGGGTTACATTACTTCCACTAAATGGTATGATTGCCTCAATTGTCAGATTTATTCACCTGTATTCAATTGCACTGAGGTCAATAGAAGCAAATGTGTGAGTACGTGAGTAAAATGGCCCATGTATACTCTCATACACACTCGTCCAAGCAACTGAGGATGAACCTTGATCCTTATTTTCAAACACTGAAAGATAAAGATTAGATGATATATTTGATTGTATTAACTTATCAGCATTCTCCAGTGCTTTGCTCTGGCTATAAAAGCAGGCATTTGGTTAAAACTGCATTATGGATTCTTATTGGAGTAAGTGTCATGGAATATGACAGCACAGAGGCAAGCCCTTCGGCCCATCTAGTGTGTGTGAACTATTTAAACTGCCTAGTCCCATTGACCTGCACCCATAGCCCTCCCATCCACGTACCTATCCAAATTTATCTTAAATTCAGAAATCAAAACCCATCCATGACTTGCACTGGCAGCTCCTTCCACACTCTCCCTGAAGATGTTTCCCTCATGTTCCCCTTAAACATTTCATCTTTCACCCTTAACCCATGACTCCAGTTGTAGTCTCACCCAACCTCAGTGGAAAAAGCCTGCTTGCATTGACCCTATCTATACCCCTCATAATTTTGTATCCCTCTATCAAATCTCCTCTCAATCTTCTATATTTTAGGGAATGAAGTTCTAACTTATTCAGTCTTTCCTTAGAACTCAGTCCTTTAGTCCCAGGAACATCTTTGCAAATTTTTCTGTACTCTTTCAGAATTATTTACTTCTTTCCTGTAGGTAGGTGATCAAAAATGCACACATTATTTCAAATTAGACCTCACCAATGTCTCATACAACTTCAACATAACATCCCAACTCATGTACTTAATACTTTGATCTATGAAGGTCAATGTGCTAAAAGCTTTCTTTATGACCCTATCTACCCGTGACACCACTTTCAATGAATTATGTATCTGTATTTCCAGATCCCTTTGTTCTACCACACTCCATACTGTGCTACTGTTAAGTCCTATCCTGGTCGGTCCTCTCAAAGTGCAGCACCTTGCACTTGTCTGCATTAAATACCATCTCCCATTTTTCAGCCCATTTTCCCATCTAAATCAGATCCTGCTACAAGCTTTGATAGTCTTGAGCACTTTTCACTGCATCCCCAATCTTTGTGTGATCCACAAATTTGTGGATCCACTTTACCACATTATCATCAAGATTGTTGATATAGATGACAAACAACAATGTACCCAGCACCAATCACTGTCACGCATTACTAGCAACAGGCCTCCGGTCACAGAGGCAACCATCTACTATCACTCTCTGCCTTCTCCTGCAAAATCAATGTCAATCTATCTTACTACCTCATCTTGAATACCAAGCAATTGAACCTTCTTGACTAACCTCCCAAGTGGGACCTTGTCAGATGCCTTGCTGAAATTTGTTTAGATGACATCCACTGCCTTGCCTCCATCAATGTTCCTGGTAACTTCCTTTAAAATCTTAATAAGATTGGCTTGACATGACCTTCCACACACAAAGCCATGCTGACTGTCCCTAATCAGTCCCTGACTATCCAAATGTTCATATATCCAGTCCCTTAGAATACCTTTCAATAACTTTCCAACTGCTGATGTCAGGCTCACCACCCTATAAATTCTTGGTTTATCCTGTCTTAAACAATGGAACAACATTAACTATCCTCCAATCAACGGTACCTCACCCGTCATTAAGGGTGATTTGGATATCTCTGCTTGGGAGAGATTACCTGTGATATTATCTATTTCCTATGATATTTCATTAAGCGTATTTAAGCAGCACTTTTTTATCGAGATGATAAATGCAGGATAGACTAACATATCATATTTCATTAAACTTATTTTCAGTCTGGCACATCACTGAAGTGCAACAGTTTATGAATCCTTAAATTTCTGGATATGAATTATGTTTTAAGTAATAGATTATCCAGTAAATTTGTGGTTTATTGTATGATGTAATAGCATGTGCATATCATATTCACAAGAAATTCTTCATTTGCTGGAAATCCAATGCAACACACACAAAATACTAGAGGAACTCAGCAGGTCAGGCAGCATCCTTGGAAATAAACAAGCAGTTGACATTTTGGGCCAAGACCCTTCTTCAGGAGTGGAAAGGAAGGGGGAAGATGGAAGATTAAAAAGCCAGGGGTGGGGGAGAAGGAGCAAGATAGCTAGAATGTGATAGGTGAACCCAAGTGAGTGGGAAAGGTAAAGGGTTGGAGAGCAAGGAATCTGATAGAAGAGGAGGGTGGACCATAGGAGGAAGGGGAGGAGGAGGGGACCCAGAGGGAGGTGAGAAGAGGTAAGAGGCCAGAGTGGGGAATAGAAGAAGAGGGGATGGGGAGGAAGATTTTTTTTACTGGAAGGAAAAAATCAATATTTGTGCCATCAGGTTGGAGGCTACCTCGAAGTTCAACTAATTTTGGACATAGCGTACACTTCATATTCAGTGGGTTAGTTTTTAATCATGCTATTTTTACAACAGCTTAATAGCCCACGCTCAATGATTAAGGAACATCTTCCTCTCTGCCACTAGATTTCTGAACAGTCTATGAACACTACCTCATTATTCCTATTTTTGCACTATTTATTTTGTAACTTAGACTGATTTTATGCTTTTGCATTGTACTGCTGCTGCAAAGCAACAAAAAAAAAGTAAATCATGTCATATAAGACAATGGTAACAACCTGATCCTTATAAACTTGCTCATGTAGTGCAATTTTTCCATCACTGTGCACCAGAAAATTGGTTTCCAGAGAGAAATATAGTTGGGCCCATTGTCAGAGTGAATCGCATCACACTGCAAATTTATTTAGGCACATCTAGTTGTTGATAATGCAATTTCTTCAGCTAATATGCATGGAAATGCTTGCAATGATGGTCATTCATAGGGCAAGCATGTTCTTGTCAAGCAAGGCCTTTGAAAAGGGGTCAGCCCACCAATGAGAATCTGACCCATATAAATATCCATTATTTCTTTATAACTAATTTGCACTAATAACTAATATGAGAGGCATAGAAGGGCACTCAAAGTCAGTGAGACCAAAGAACTGATTGTGGGCTTTGAGAGGGTAGGATGAGAGGACACACAGCAGTCCTCCTAGAGGGATCAGAAGAGGAGAGAGGGATCAATTTCAAGTTCCTGGGTGTTAGTATCTCTGAGGATATATCCTGGACCCAACATATCAATGCAGTTACAAAGAAGGCATAAGATTTGGTATGTCGCCAAAGACTCTCGCAAATTTCTACAGATGTACTGTGGAGAGCATTCTAACAGGCTGCATCACTCTATAGTATTTGGGGTGGGGGGGGGGGGGTGGGTCTACTGCACAGGATTGAAATAAGGTGCAGAGAGTTGTAAACATAGTCAGCTCCAGCATGGGAACATCTTTAAGGAGTGATGCCTCAAAAAGGCAGCATCCATCATTAAGGACCCCCAATATTCACAGCATGTTACCATCAGGAAGGAGGTACAGGAACCTGAAGGTACACACTCAGTGATGGAGGAACAGCTTCTTCCCCTCTGCCATCTGATTTCTGAATGACCATTGAACCCAAGAACACTATCTCACTACTTTAATATTTCTATTTTTGCACTCCTTATTTAATTTAACTATTATAATCAATATATATGATAATAAATGATATTAAATCTGGTTCTGGTATATGTGGCTTCAATTATAACATTTAAGCAAAGTTTGCATAGGAATATGGATAGAAAGGTATGGAGGGCTTTTTTCCGGATGTAGATAGACAGAAAACCAGTCTGGCTCAGACTAGATGGACTGAAGGGCCTGTTTTTGTGCTCCATGACTATGATAGATGCTATATTGATTGATGCAACATCACATAAAAACTAATTTACCATACACTATCAGCATTATTTGAACAGCAGTTAAAATCGCACATCATCCATAGATTCATTATCTGTTCCTTAGAAATGCACATGTGCACACAACTCCCGTGTGCTTTGTAGTGGATGATTACAGTCAGTTCGCAAATAATATTCTATATCACAGCAGGAAAAAATTCTGTGGCTGAAAAGAAAATGACTGCACGAATGGTAAGTTTAATTTTTAAGCAAATCTTAGTTTTTTCCTGCTAATAAACTATATGGTTTCAAAATGAAGAATTGCATAGTAATGTCCTAAATGTGATGCTGATTTTAAACTAGATGTTGAAATATCATTGCTAAAATACTGGAGCTTACATTTTGTGTGAAAGACTATAACTTAACACATATATTTAATGATACAAAGCTACACTGGATTTGTGGACAGTTGCAATGAAGAGTTAGGGCAAAAAATGATGATTCTGCAGTTGAATAATTTGCACTTTTGTGGAAAGTGGCTGATAACCATTTCATAATGATGTTGGTTTTATTTTACCTCTTTACAGTTGTATTCAGCAGTTACACTGTTCTTCAAATCCAGCACTTTTAGCATAATAAATAAACCGTATTTATCCTTTTCTACAGTTTTGTTATAGAAGATCATGCTGAAAATATCCGGTCAATGTGACATTGTAATGACAAATACTGTTGAACTGATACTATTCTGCAATATAATGAGTAAACTAACTGTAAACAGCTGGTTAGTCATTACTAGTATTTCACCACAAACCCACTGTACTGCAATCTTCATTAATTTTTCTTTAATGTATCACATTTGTTGCTCAAGAAGAAAAACAAAATCAATAAACACGACTTAGGCTAGTGTTAACAAGATAAATAAATGCAGTTACCCTCTGTACTACTCTACCTTTTCCGACTTTAAAAAAAATGCCTTGAACAACAGTATGCCTGAATTGACAATTTTCCAGTTTCCATAATTAGCCAGATACTGAGACCTTAGGGAGAAGGGGATTGCACAGCTGAAAGATTGTATTTTGGAGTTCTTATTTTTCTTGTTGGGGACTGTGTCTTGAGAGTTGTACTGCTTTACGTGTTGTGCATCTTTTATTTTAAATAAGTTGTGGCCAACCCATTTCTAAAGGATTCATAGTACATTTATTATCAAAGTATGTAAGCAGTATTCAACTGTGGGATTCATCTTCTCCACAGACAGCCACAAGACAATGAATATTATGGAACCTGTCAAAGGAAAACATAACCCCCCCCCACAAAAAAAGAAAACAAATCGCGCAAATGGCGACAAGAACATCAACCCCCCCAGGTGCAAAAAGAAACAAATCACTCAAACAGCAACAACAAAAGGACAAGCAAAAACACAGAAAGTAAAACACAAAATTGAAAGAATCCATATTTAGTTCAGCTTAGTGTTCATTCGTCCAATCCACAAACCGCAGACCCAGAACTTCAGTCGCATGCTCTGATAGCATTGAGGGAGTTTTGTATTCCAAGTGGAATTATCTACGTATTGGGAATCAGGGGAGGTTGCCTTGTCTTCTCTTAAGTGGAATTATAAGTATGAATTGGTCACAGCATATAATTAAATAGTTTGTTGGTGCACTAAAGAATTGAATGGAATAAATAGAAAAATGTACAGTAGTTTCTTTCATAGCTAATATTATAACAATACAAAAAAATTAATTAAAATAGCTTTAACAAATGAAATCTATGTGAGTGTTTTCATTAAATTTAAGGCTTGACCTGTTTTAAACAGTGATATGAGTGTACCTGTCTTGCTTTTAACAATATTGGTCAATTCTGTGCACCTGCTTTTATTTTTGGCCTTCTAGCCGGTAGGGGTTGTTGTTTTAGGAGAAACTGTTTAATAATTGGTACCTGTTGGTGACAGTGTGTCCTCTTGCACATGGATTGTCACTGTTCTCTTGGGTTTAATTTGGTAAAACCTTGAAAATCTGTGACCTCTGCTGCCTAGAAAGTCAAGGTTAGCAAGGGAATAGGCACTGGATATTTTTGTTTAGAAACTGTACCTCAAGAATAAAATGCTCTGTTTGCTGATCATACAAAAATACAAAAAAAGCACAGAAAATGCAGAAAAATATTTAACAAATTAGTAGTTATTTAGAGATGAAAGGAAACAATTCAAGGTCAAAAGTCAATGACCATAAATCAGAATTGGGAAAATTTGGAAATCAGTGTTTTATAAATGAACAGAAAATTGGGAAGAGAAATGGAAACAAAAGAGTCTGAAATAGTGGGAAGATAAAAGATGAAATGTCAACGATGTGCTGTGCAAAAGACAACAGAAATCAATGAAAGAGAGCAAATTAAAAAGAAATACTGGCAGAAGGAAGAACAGAATAGAACTCCAAAACAAGATGCACAAATGCTGGAGAAACTCAGCAGGTCGGGCAGCATCTATGGAAATGAATAGATTGTTGATGTTTATGGCTGAGACCCTTCTTCAGGACCCAAATGTGGATAAAATACTGCCACAAATATCACAGCTGGTATTAGTTGCTAGTAAGGTGGAGTTAATAGTGTATGCCTTTGTGTCCACAGTTTAATAATTGAAAGATTAAAAAATGCAAAGCCACTGTAGACTTGATGAGGGTGTCAGTCTGAAACATCAACTGCTTATTCATTCTCCTCATAGATGCTAGCTGACCTGCTGAGTTGCTCCAGCATTTTGTGTGTGTATGTTTCTCTAGATTTCCAGCATCTACAGTATCTCTTGCATATACACTCAGTGGCCACTTTATTAGGCATGCTTGTACATCTGCTCATTAATGCAAATATCTAATCAGCCAGTCATGTGGCAGCATCTCAATGCATAAAAGCATGCAGATATGGTCAAGAGGTTCAGTTGTTGTTCAGACTAAATATCATAGTGGGGAAGAAGTATGATTTAAGTAACTTTGACCGCGTAATGATTATTGATGCCAGATGGGATGGTTTGAATATCTCAGAAACTGCTGATCTCCTGGGATTTTCACACATGACAATCTCTAGAGTTTACAGAGAATGGTGCAAGAAACAGAAAAAAAATCCAGTAAGCAGCAGTTCTGTGGGTGAAGATGTGTTGTTAATGTCAGAGGAGAATGGCCAGACAGGTTCAAGCTGATAAGATGGTGACAGTAATTCAAATGACTACATATTACAACAGTGGTGTGCAGAAGAGATGCTCTGAATGTATAATACTTCAAACCATGAAGTAGATGGGCTACAGCAGCAGAAGACTACGATCATACACTTAGTAACCACTTAATTAGGTACAGGAGGTATTTACTAAAGTAGTGACTGAGTGTATAACTCATTTGAAGCTGCTGTGATATAATGAGATACCTTGCATTTGTAAGAGTATTGCCCAGGAATGAAAATACTAAAGAGGTTGCCTTTACAGTAAAGGAAATAATCAGTAGTTGATTTTTATTATATAGATATTGGTAATTGCAGGATTGAAACCAAAATTATTTAATTGGGACAATGTGAATTTAATTTGGGGATGAATTGCCCTATTCCTTTGTGTTCTTGATCTCAGGGAAAAAAAAACAGAATAACAGTATGCTTGAATTAACATTCTATTTTCCAAAATCACCTAGGTATCAAATCTTTGGGGAAAAGTTCAATGTATAGCCAAAAGGCTGTATTTTTGAATTCTTGTTTTCTTTTTTAATTCAGCTTTTACTGTATAAATATTGCTGAAAAATACATTAACAATGGAAAAATACAAGTCATCAATTTGGGTAATATTTAAAAGTGTGCAAGCACTGTGATGCATGAATAATTTGTATATAGTTAACTTTGTGATGTTTATCTAAATTGCATGATTTTTGTAAGCAGCCTTCAGGAAATGTACATCTGTGGGGCTTAAACCATTATATGGGACTGAATTATTTGAGCAGTTAGCATCAGACCAGCTGGCTCCTTTGTTACATGTACCGTTTGTTTGGAACTGGTGATAAAGTTCACTGCAGAAATCTTTTGTAGAGAAATACATACTCAAATCAGTTGCTTCAGTGCATCTTACTGTGCTTCTGAAATTCTTTCTGCTGTCCACTTTGTTCTAATTATATAGAAAAATTAGTTATGCCATTCATTGATTAAATCCCAGGCATGTATTGGAGTTGAAATGGAATTGAGAATTGGTTTAGGAAGATCTCAAGAGCAAAAGGATAGTAAGGGATAAAATTGGTCCTCTTGAAGATCAGAGTGGTTGGCTATGTATGGAACCAAAAGAAATGGGGGAGATCTTAAATGGGTTTTTTTGCATCTGAATTTACTAAGGAAACTGGCATGGAGTCAATGGAAGTAAGGCAAACAAGTAGTGAGGTCAGGGAACCTATACAGATTGAACAGGAGGAGGTGCTTGCTATCTTGATGGCAAATCAGAGTAGATGAATCCCCAGGACTTGACAGGGTATTCCCTGGGACCTTGAAGGAGACTAGTGTTGAAGTTGCAGGGGTCCTGGCAGATATATTTAAAATGTCGGTATCTACGGGTGAGGTGCCGGAGGATTGGAGGATAGCTCACGTTGTTCCATTGTTTAAAAAATGCTCTAAAAGAAATCCAGGAAATTATAGGCCGGTAAGTTTGACATCGGTAGTAGGTAAATTATTGGAAGGAGTACTAAGAGATAGGACCTACAAGTATTTAGATAGACAGGGACTTATTAGGGAGAGTCAACATGGCTTTGTGCATGGTAGGTCATGGTTAGCAAATCTATTAGAGTTTTTCGAGGAGGTTACAAGGAAAGTGGATGAAGGGAAGGCAGTGGATGTTGTCTACATGGACTTCAGTAAGGCCTTTGATAAGGTCCCGCATGGGAGGTTAGTTAGGAAGATTCAGTCGCTAGGTATACATGGTGAGGTAGTAAATTGGATTAGACATCGGCTCAATGGGAGAAGCCAGAGAGTGGTAGTGGAGGATTGCTTCTCTGAGTGGAGGCCTGTGACTAGTGGTGTGCCACAGGGATCAGTGCTGGGTCCATTGTCATTTGTCATCTGTATCAATGATCTGGATGATAATGTGGTAAATTGGATCAGCAAATTTGCTGATGATACAAAGATTAGAAGTGTAGTGGACAGTGAGGAAGGTTTTCAAAGCTTGCAGAGGGATCTGGACCAGCTGGAAAAAATGGGCTGAAAAAAATGGCAGATGGAGTTTAATACAGACAAGTGTGAGGTATTGCACTTTGGAAGGAAAAACCAAGGTAGAACATACAAGGTAAATGGTAGGGCACTGAGGAGTGTAGTAGAACAGAGGGGGTCTAGGAATACAGATACAAAATTCCCTAAAAGTGGCGTCACAGGTAGATAGGGTAGTAAAGAGAGTTTTTGGTACATTGGCCTTTATAAATCAAAGTATTGAGTATAAGAGTTGGAATGTTATGGTGAGGTTGTATAAGGCATTGGTGAGGCCGAATTTGGAGTATTGTGTGCAGTTTTGGTCACCGAATTACAGGAAGGATATTAATAAGGTTGAAAGAGTGCAGAGAAGGTTTACAAGAATGTTGCCGGGACTTGAGAAACTGAGTTACAGAGAAAGGTTGAATAGGTTAGGAATTTATTCCCTGGAGTGTAGAAGAATGAGGGGAGATTTGATAGAGGTATATAAAATTATAATGGGTATAGATAGAGTGAATGCAAGCAGGCTTTTTCCACTGAGGCTAAGGGATAAAAATACCACAGGACATGGGTTAAGGGTGAAGGGGGAAGGTTCAAAGGGAACATTAGGGGGGTTTCTTCACACAAAGAGTGGTGGGAGTGTGGAATGAGCTGCCAGATGAAGTGGTAAATGCGGGCTCACTTTTAACATTTAAGAAAAACTTGGGCAGGTACATGGATGAGAGGGGTTTGGAGGGATATGGTCCAGGTGCAGGTCAGTGGGACTAGGCAGAAAAATAGTTTGGCACAGCCAAGAAGGGCCAAAAGGCCTGTTTCTGTGCTGTAATGTTCTACGGTTTTATGGTTCTATCTCCAGGTATTCATAAAATGACAAAGGGAGGAGAGAAAATAGAGGATATTCCAAGGAGTCTGCCATGAAGGACATCACTGTAGTGCAGCATAAAGTTTCATGAAGACCACCAGTCCCATTACCTTCCTGCCAGGTCTTCACCAACCACCCTGATGTTCTCCTCTCTGATAGTCAGTCCTTAGCAAAGGCTTCAAATTTGTACCCTTAAGTCCACACGCCACACCTCACCAAATTCTGAGCCCACCAAAATGTAGAGCTCTTCTTTCCACCTCCTTGTCTATTTCTTTGACTCCTTGTTTCTCCAACATGCTTCTAACTCTTAGGCACATTGCTCAAGCCTTTAACTTTCTCTCATCTTTTTCAGTTCAATTGCTGCTATGACCAACCACCTCAACTTCTTCTTTCCCTGGCCTGTTTCAACCTTATGTCACGGTCCAGTCTGTGGACTCCTTATTCCAGTTCACAGTCCGGTCCATGGACTCCGTATTCCGGTTATTTCTTTTTCCCATGTTCCGTTGGGTGCCTTGATTGAGGCACCTGATCCTCATTTGGAGCCTGCAACATAAATAGCTCCAGGGTTCGGCTATTGCTTTGCTGGACCATCATCAGAAACTCACACCAAGAAGCTCATCACCAGAAACCAGTCACCAGAAGCCAGTCCGGCGATTCACGTTCCGGACTGCTGAGAAGTCTGTACCTTCACCGGGACCGAGAATCATGGACTCCAGTTGCTTGGTGCCTGTGGCTGCTTAGCGAATTCAGTCGGTTTGCTGTCCAGCTAAGTTGCATGCTGTTTTGCCGCTGCTCTGAGTAAGGTACAAATTCTGTCGTTTTCCTGTCTGGCTGGGAATTGCTCACCATAGCCAGTGCAGTATGCACGTCTCAAACCACTGGCAATAAAGGACCATCTTCTGAGTCAAGACGAGTACTAAGCCCAAGTCGAGTCAAGTTCCGGGGCTGAGTCAAGTTCCTGGGGTGTAGTCGAGAGCTTGCTGTCCAGCTTAGTGTTGCAGGTCGTTTTGCTGCCAGTCTGAGCCTAGAATCGAATGGACTGTCGTTGTGTGGTTCTGTCTCTTCGTTGTCCAAGTCCTTCCAGCTGAGTACGTCCGGCTCATACTCCTAGTCCAAGTTCCAGGCTCCAAGCCGTGTTCCAGTTCCAGGCTTTGTGTCCCAGCCAAGTTCCAAATCAAGTCTGAGTCCAAGTCAAGATCCAAGTTCCAAGTCAAGTCAAGTCAAATCCTGAGTCCGAGTCGAGATCCAAGTTCCAAGTCAAGTCAAGTCCAGGTTTTACCGGTTTGTTATCCAGCATTTACGTCCATGTTGACACTTTGTCCTCATTCCTGGCCTTCCTAGTAATTCTCAATAAATACAGTTCAGTTTATACTATCTCAGTGTCTGTGTCTTGCACTTGGGTCCATTCCCTATGCCCCCTTGTAACATCTTACTCCTCTCTGAACATGCAGCTCTTCATTCATTGCTCCATAGTCTCTTGCTGATAGTGCCTCAACCCCACATTTCCCAATTCTCTATCTTACCCAACATTCACAAACAGGATTGTGCTGGTAGGTCCATTGTTACTGCCTGCTTTTGTCCTAGCAAATTTATCTCCTCGTACCTCAACTTCATTCTATCTCCCCTTGTCCATTTCCTTCCTAACAACACCCAGGACACCTTGCATGCTGTCCACCACATGGATAACACCTGATTTCCCCAGCCTCCAACAACTTATTTTCATGATGGATGTGAAGTATTTTTTTCTCTCTATTTCCAACAGCTCTCTGCTTCTTTCTACAATGAAGATCCACTAGTTCCCCTCCACATTCATCCACCTGGTTCACTTGTTCTTATTCAAAACAACTTCCCTTTTTGGCTGCTCCCAATTTCTACAAATCAAAGGTGTAGTCATCGGCTATGCAAAACAGCTCTTATTCCAAACCTTCTCTGGTACTACTTCTCAACTCTTTTTCCATTACAGTGATGACTGTATTGGTGTAGACCATTGGCAGCATGGCAGCATAATAGTTAGCTCAACACTTTACAGTGCAGGTGACCCAGGTTCAATTCCTGCTGCTGCTGAAAAGGAGTTTGTATGTTCTGCCTGTGACCATGTGGGTTTCCAAAGGTGCTCCAGTTTCCTCCCAAGTCCAAAGCCGTACCAGGTGGTGGGTTAATTGGTCATTATAAGTTGTCCCGTGATTAGGCTTGGGTTAAATCGGGGGGTGTTTCTGAGCGACGCATTTGAAGAGCTGGAAAAGCCTATTCCATGCTGTATCTCAGTAAATAAATAAAACCATGGAATACAGTACAACACAATACTGGTCCTTCAGCCCCTGATGTTGTACCAACCTTTTAACCTACTCCAAGATAAACTTAATCCTTGCCTCCCACATAGCCCTCTATTTTGCTATCATTCACGTGCCTGAGAGAGTTTCTTAAAAGCCCTTAATGTATCCACTTCTATCAGCACCCACCCCTGGCAGGGCGTCCCATACACTCACAATTCTTTGTGTTTAAATAAAAACTTACCTTTGGCATCCCATTTATACTTTTCTCCATTCAATTTAAAATTGGAGGCATTAACTAATTCTTTTCTTTTTAAAAAAATCTCTGTTTACATCTGAAGAGACAAGCTATACAACGATACTTACCATAAACCCACCAATCTCTTGGCTACTTAGACTAGACCTCTTCCCAGTTTGTCTCTTGTAAAGATATCATTCCTTTCTCCCAGTTTCTCTGCCTCTGCTGCAGAGAGTCATGCCCCTCATAATTTTGAATACATCAATTATATACCCCCTCTCTCAGTTTACTCTGTTCCCTTGCCTATCTCTCTTCAAAGCCACCATCACCCTCTGCCTCCTATAAGTATGTTGCTTTTGGGTCCAATTTATTACCTTGCCTTGGCTCCATGGGCCCTACCAGTTTGGACTGATGAGCATCCTCTGCAACCTCTCAAGTACTGCTATTGTGTGGGGATGAGAACTTCATATATTCTCCGTCTGAAGAATATTCTTCATATTCTCAATTGTTTTATAAAGGTGAAGACAGACCCTAATTTTACTGTGGTTTCAGAAGTATCCTATCCAAGGGGCTTATCTTCATGATACTGAAGGTCGTGTTCATCAAGTAGAATGCTCTTAATAGATTTCCACACCCTTGCAGGGAGATGGAGTCACTATGACCCAACTAATTCCTCATTAAACAATTGGCTGATTTTCTCTTCGCTCTACACACTCAAGAATTAAGTTTATTTAATATGTCCACATTGAAACATACTAGTGAAAAATGTACTCTGTCTTTAACGACCAACACACTCAAGGATGCGCTGGGGCAGCCTGCAAGTGTCACTGCATATTCCGGCACTGACATAGCATGCCCACAATGTTCACAGAACAACAGAGAGCACAGCAAGCAACCAAACAGCAGCAAAGCAAGCCCCATTCCTACCTCCCACTCACCAGATTCGCCACGAGAACTGCTGTGACTTTTCAGAGGCATGGTGTAAATGTCTGTGATGTAGACTACAGAGGCTGTGTAATTGAGCTCAGCAATTTTTTTTTGCAATAATTTCCAATTGAGGGCAATCCTGTGGATCAATTTCCGGAAAACAGTTGTTCCCAGGGGCAGCACAGTAGCATAATGGTTAGGGTGATGCTGTTACAGCTCGGAGCTTCACAGTTCGGTGTTCAGTTCTGGTGCTATCTGTAATGAGTTTGTACATTGACCCCATGACCACATGATTTCCTCCGGGTGCTCCAGTTTTCTCCCACAGTCTGAAGATGTACTAGTCGTTATAAATTGTCCTGTAATTAGACTAGGGTTAAATAGGTGGGTTGCTGGGTGGTGTGGCTCGTTTGGCCAGAAGGGCCTGTTCTGTGCTGTATGTCTAAATAAATGAGTTAATTAAGACAAATGACACGTCTATTGATCTATATGAGGACACAATTTCACTACATTTTGATTTATTTATCCTCACGTTCTGAATGAAAATGAATGAATTGCAGAGAAGTTCAATACACATCTAATGGGCTTTGTAATACTTTCACCAAAATAAAAGCAGCATTAACTATATTTTCTGAATATTTGGAGAACATAGATTACTTTCCCATTGTTCCATGCACGAAGTAATCAATGTACACGTATATTCTGTCAAGATGTGATGAATGGAGTCACTCACATCGGTATATATGCTGTGGTACAGAATTTTGGGCAGTGCATTTTCCATTGCATTTATTGTCTAGAATTAGAACCAGAACTGTAAACACAAAAGTTACAATAGTTCTTAATCCTAGCCGTATATTTTTCTTTTCCACTTTTTTCTTGACAATTTTTTCTGCCAAATTTTACCGCCAATAGTTTTTTACAATTTTATGGGTTCAAAACTACAGTTATGTATCCAGATATTGACAGTGAATGCACAGCACAAACACCATCTATAAATTTGCCAACAACACAACTATTGTCAGAAACTCACAGAATGGAACACGCTCCGGTCCTCACCAAGTGATCAGCAGTAGAAATGGTGAGCAGTTTCAAATTCCTAGGTGTTAGCATCTCTGAGGATCTATCCTGGGCCCAACATTTTGATGTAATTATAAAAAAGACATGACAGTGATTATATTTCTTTAGGAGTTTGAGGAGATTTGGTATGTCACTAAAACCACACACAAACTTCTACAAATGTACCATAGAGAGCATTCTGACTGGCTACATCACTGTATGGTATGGAGGGGGCCACTGCAAAGGATCGGATAAAGCTAAAGGAAGTTGTAAACTCAGCCAGCTCCATCATGGGTACTAGCCTCCCCAGCATCAAAGATGTTTTCAAAACAGGATGTCTCAGAAACATGGCATCCATCTTAAAGTATCTCCATAACCCAGACATGTCCTCTTCCCATTACTACCACCGAGGAGGAGGTACAGGAGCCTGAAGATACACACTCAACTTTTCAGGAACAGCTTCTTCCCCTCTGCTATCAGATTTCTGAATGGGCAATGAATCCATGAACACTACCTTACTACTTTTTCCTCTCATTTTGTATACTGATTTAATTTTTTTTTAAATGTTTCTTATTGTAATTTGTATATATTTTTATTATTATGTATTCCAATGTACTGCTGTGGCATAGTAACAGTTTTCCAATGATACCAAACCTGATTCTGATTCTGAATATTAGTAGGCTGTGGAAGACACCAGAACCAAGCTATGATTAGCTTCCATCTGAGAACCAGGTGTGTACACTTATTTCAAGGGTACTCTTTTGACCCTACAGTTGGGCTAGCTGAGATAAGAACTCTGCACAGATTAGAAATTAGTCTAACACACAAAATGCTGGAAGAATTCAGCAGGTCAGGCAGCATCTGTGGAGGGGAATAAACAGTCGATGTTTGGGCCAAGACCTTTCTGGCTTGAAATGTCAACAGCTTATTTCTCTTCACAGCTGCTGCCTGAGCTGCTTAGTTCCTCCAGCATTTTGTGTGTGTGTTACTCTGGATTTCCAGCATCTGTAGAATCATTTCGAGATTAGTCTGTTGTCTTCCTAGTTTATATGGCTTTAGCTAATCATTGGATAAGTGTTATGAAGTCACAATCAAAGGCAGTACAATTTAATTTAGGAACATGATTTTTTTTACAGTCTATATCTGTTACATGTACTTCCATGTACTATTTTCAATGGAGACACTTTCTGAGTTGATCCAACATGCAAATCATACTTGGATTTTCTGAAAAAAAAATTCATAGCAGCGTAACATTAAAAGAGGAAGAAAGACAGAATAAATATATGAGAAAGAAATTAGAGAGCCAGAAATTCTGAACAGATTAAGGAATTAGGGTAGGGAATAAAATACAGGCATTATTCCAGAAAATAATTTCCTTTTATTTCTACTGGCTTTCTGGCCCATATGGATACATATATGGTTTTGACGAATCTGTCGTTCATTCTTTGGGTTTCTTTTCTGTTTCAGAATCAGGTTTATTATCACCAGCATGTGTCATGAAATTTGTTGATGTTTAATTTGTGGATGTTTGTGAAGAGTAAGAATTTCAGGTTGTATACTGTATACATTCTCTGATACTACATTGAACCATTGAACAATATTCAAATTTATACTAATTTACACATTATATCCACAGCCAGCTTTGAGATTTTCTGTGCCACTCTGTCTTCTCTTCTAGATTTTCCAATGACTACAAAAATTAAAAATGATCTATCCTAAAGATTATGATATGTCACCTTGCGAATGAATGGGAGATGGAACAGTCAAACTGTCAAACTTTAGCTTGCATAAACTGGGATACCTCTGCTCACATTTAAAAATACTTAGAATTTACTGGTCAGGCAGTTAGAAGCAAGAATGTAGACTTACTTCAGTGGAATAGTGCAAAAGGCATTTTGATTAACTGAAATTTTCAGTTTCAGCCAACTAAATCAGCATTTTGCAACTGTTAGCATTATTTCAAATAAGCCACATCTTCATGTTGGCAGAATTTTATAAATTCAGCCAATCAGAGGTGAGAAAAGGTTAGCAAACAGCTTATCTCTTTGGCATGGTCCATGAATTCCAAATGATTCTTTTAATATTTACGAGGGTTTTTATATTTAATATGCAAGGCTTTGATAACATTACTAACATGGAATTTCATAACCATAGAAATGATTTAAAATTTTGGCTATTGTTTTGAATTAAACACTTAATTAAATTCAGAGCTAAAGGAATCAAGTTTATTTGCATTTGTCTTATTTCTTTCTCCATTCCTCATTCTGGACCCATCTTCTTCTCCTCACCTACCCATCACCTCCTCTGGTGCCCCTCCTCCTTGCCTTTATCCAATGGTCAACTGACATTTCCCAACAGATTTCTCCTTCTTCAGCCCTTTAGCCCTTCTACCTTTCACCTCCCAGTGTCCCATTTCATCCCCTCTTCCCCACCTACCCATCTTCCCCTCACCTGGTTTCACCTAACATCTGCCATTTTGTACTCATTCACAGATCCCTACCATCTTATTCTGGCTTCATCCCTTTTTCTTTCAAGTCCTGATGAAGGGTTTCAGATCAATATGTCAGCTATTCATTCCTCTCCATAGATGCTGCCTGACCTGCTGAGTTCCATCAGCATTTTGCATCTACTGCTCTGGATTTCCAGCATCTGCAGAATCTCTGTGTTTATCTTCTGTATTTGATATACCATCAGGTAGCTTTTCAGAAAACAAAAGTTTGAATATATGTACAGGTGGTTGTGAGGTTGGGACAGCACTTTATAATATATTAACATAAGGAAGTCTGCAGATGCTGAAAAACCAAAGCAACACACACAAAATGCAGGAGGAAATCAGTAAGTCAGGCAGCATCTATCAACGTCCTCTTCAGGACTGGAAAGGAAGGGGGAATTAAAAGGTGGGGGAGGGGAAGGAGGATAGTTTGAAGGTCATAGGTGAAGCCAGGTGGGTTGGAAATATTAAGGGCTGGAGAAGAAGGAATCTGATAGGAGAGGGGAGTGGACCATGGGAGAAAGGGAAGGTGGAGGGGCACCTCCTTAACATATTAATCTGTCTTTTATTTTTAGAAGTAGCCATGAAAGTACAGAATGTGTAGTAAACATTGCATCCAAAAGCTCAACTTGTAAAGGGTATTGTTGGTATTTGTTGAGTATTTAAATAAGGAAGTTTAAGACTGCATAAAAGCCAGGGAAAGGACATATAAGGTAGCAAAAGTGAGCGGGAAGTTAGATGATTGGGAAAGTTTTAAAAATCCAACAAAAGGCAACTAAAAAAGCTATAAGAAGGGGGAAGATGAAGTACAGTACGAGGGCAAACTAGCCAATAATATAAAGCAGAATACTAAAGGTTTTTTTAATTAGATAATGAGGAGGTGAGAGTTGATATTGGACCACTGAAAAATGATGCTGGTGAGGTTATAATGGAGGACAAAGAAATGGCAGATGAACTTAATGGGTACTTTGTATCAGTCTTCACTGTGGAAGACATTAGCAATGTGTGTCAGGCAGCAGGAGTAAGTGTCATTGTTATTACAAAGGAAAAAGTGTGAGGCAAACTGAAAGGTCTTAAGGTAGATAAGTCACCTGGGTCAGATAGACTACATCTCAGAGTCTGGAGAGAGGTTGCTGAAGAGATAACAGATGCATTGGTCATGATCTTTTAATGATCACTTGCTTCTGGCATGGTCCTGGAAGATTGGAAGATTGCAAATGTCATTCTGCTCTTTCAGAGGAGAAAAAGGCAAAAGAAAGGAAATTAAGGGGCAGTAAGCCTAACCTCAGTGGTTGGGAAAGTGTTGGAGTCTATTATTAAGGATTAGGTTTTGGGGTACTTGGAGACTAAGTCAAAGTCAGCATGGTTTCTGTAAAGAGAAATTTATTAGAATTGTTTGAGTAAGTAACAAGGGTGGACAAAGGAGAAGCAGTCGATGTCATTTACTTGGTTTTTCAGAAGGCATTTGATAAGGTGGCATACATGAGGCTGCTTAAGAAGTTTTCTTATGGCATTGCAGGAAAGGATAGAGGGATGACAGACAGGCAGGAAGCAGTGAAAGGGAATAAAGGGGGCCTTTTCTGGTTGGCTGTGAGTGACTAGTGGTATTCCTCTGGGGTCAGTATTGGGACTGTTAATTTTCACATTGTTTGTCATTGATTTGGATAATGGAATTGATTCTTTGTGGCAAAGTTTGTGGATGATACAAAGATAGGTGGAGGAGTAGGTAGTGCTGAAGAAGCAATGTGATTGCAGCAGGACTTAGACAAGTTGGAAGAATGGGCAATGGCGAATGGAATACAGTTTTGGGATATGTATGATACTGCATTTTGGTAATAAGATCAATAATGCAGACTGTTATCTAAATTGAAGAAAGTTCAAACATCAGAGGTGTAGAGGTGCCAGAAGGTTAATTTACAGGTTGAATCTGTGGTAAAGAAAGCAAAAGCAATCTTGGCTTTTATTTCAAGGGGATTGAATATAAAAGCAAGGAGATAACGCTGAGGCTTTATAAAACGCTAGTCAGGGCACACTTGGAGTGTTGTCAACAGTTTTGGGTCCCATATCTCAGAAAGGATATGTTGTCATTGGGGAGAGTCCAGAGGAGGTCACTAGGATGATTCCAGGAATGAAGGGTTTACATATGGGGACTGTTTTGCAGCTTTGAGCCTGTATTCATTCAAATTTAGAAGAATGTGGAGGGATCCCATTGAAACGTACTGAATGTTGAAAGGGTGGATGTGGAGAGGATGTTTCCTCTGGAATGATATCCAGAACTAGAGTGCACAGCCTCAAAATTGAAGGGCAACCTTTCAGGACAGAGGTAATCAGGAATATTTTTAGTTAGAGGGTAGTGAATTTGTGGAATGCTCTGCCATAGACTATGGTGGAGGCCAAATCCATGGGTATATTTAGGCAGAGTTGTTTGTTTCTTGATAGTTCAGGGCATCAAAGGATATGACAAGAAGACAGGTGTATGGGGTTGGGTGGAATCTGGGATCAGCCATGATGAAATCATGGAGCAGGCTCGATGGGCTGAATGTGCTAATTCTTCTCCTAAGTTATGGTCTTATTCCCATCACTAAAGGAAATAAAAGATATCAAAACTGCACAGGATTAGCAAAAACATTAGAGAAGCAGAGTAGTGAAGCAAGACACCCTTCGGGAGATTGCCCTGAAATGTACTAAGATGCTTGGGTACAAGTTAAAATTTTGCCTTAAGACATAGGAAGCATGTCAACCACATTTGCACAGAGTTGGAAGCAGTGAAGTAAGATGTTTGGTATCTTCACCAGATCAATTGATGTAGGGAATGTGCTGTGAAGTACACAGATTAAAACTGGAATGATTTTTTTTAAAGAATCATCAGACTGAGGCTGCCCATTCATTACTGCTTCATTTTGCAGGTTTCTTGTTTGCAAGCAGGGTAGAATTTAGGCTGCTTTTTACATTCCCGTGCAGGGTGCTAACTTGGATGCCTTCTGATGTTCTTGATTCTTGTAACTTAATTGTTAAACTTAATGCATTTGTGCTTGTTTGAAGACTCATTGAGAATTGTCTTGATGGGTTGAAATAACCAAACTTTTCAACAAAGATTCTAGGAGATTCATGTTTGTAACTGCCAGTTAACTGTCAGCTAACTATTACTTGGATTGCACTACCTGTATGTACAATTTATAGTTTCATTTATATTTATCATTATTATTGTTATGAGCAGAGAGACAACATCTGCCGGAAGTAAATTCCTTGTATGTGCATAGGTACTTGGCAATTAAAGTCTGATTCTGATTCTGATTCTGATAAACTCTGTGGTTTAAGGATCTGGATGGAAGACTGGCCAATCTAACTTACTTATATGGAGTATAACTTTTTAATTTTGATGCTCTACTCATCTTCATTGGAAGATTCCTGTATATTCAGCAAGCTTGGATCTCTTTTGCTCTGGTAGTTGTACAGTTCTGAACAGTACTCTGTCCACCTTTCCATTATTTCCTTTTCTTCTGTGAGACTTTTGCCATTTTTGTCTTGGATGGTGTTCACTTTGCCTTGTTTTTCCTTGGTAAGATCTTTCACCAGTTGGAATGCCTTCTTTGTGTTGTTGTTGGAGAGGGTGTATTCAATGTCCGCACATTGTTCGGCTATCCATCTTTGCTTTGCTTCCTTCATTTCCCTCCTGATTTCCTTGTTGATTTTCCTGTATTCTGTTCTTCCCTCTGCTGTGTTTTTATCTTTCTTTAATTCTCTTCTTGTGTCACACATATCCAGTATCTTGTTAGTGACCCGTGGTTTAGACTTGTGGCGGCTTTTCCCCAGAAACTTGCATGCTGTTTCCATCATCACTGTGTTAAAGTTATTTGTGGTGGTCTCCAGGTCTTCATCAAGGACAAGTATTGGTGCAAACTTCCCCCCAGTTGCTGCCTGAAATTCTTCAGAGATGGCGGGGTCTTTCAGTTTTTCAAGGTCAAACCCCAGCCAGCTGTTTTTTGGCTTGCTGATTCTCCTCAAGCACACTCTGATGTTCATCATGAGGAGGTTATGCTCATTGTCCACATCTGTTCTTGGGAATTTTCTGATCTTCGGTCTGTTCACACCGGATTTGTGCCGTCTTTGCACCAGGATGTAGTCAGTTTGGTGATGTTGATCAATGGGGGCATGCCACGTCCATCTGCGGGATGCTTTGTGCTCTCCAAGTGTGTTCAACAGCACCATGTTGTTATAACTGGAAAATTCCAGCAGGCGTAGTCCCCTTTCATTGGAGGTGTCATTGCACGAGGGGCCAATGAGGTCCTCCCCAATCATCTTTTGTGTGTGTCTGCCCACCTTGGCATTCCAGTCACCCTGAATGATCAAAATATCTTTTTTGTCCACCTTATCCAATCATGCGTGAAAAGTTGAAGCCGCAGTACGATCACTGAAGTGCAGGAAGTCAGCAGGAGTTGACAACATCCCTGCTGAACTGCTGAAGCATGGAAGAGAGGCCACGATAGACTTGCTTACCACCATCTGCAGTAAGATCTAGCAGACAGGTGAATGGCCGACACCTTAGATTCAGTTGCTGATCATTGTGCTTCCCAAGAAAGGCAATCTCCAACTTTGCCAGAATTACCGTACCATCAGTTTGATCAGCCATGTGAGCAAGGTAATGCTCAGAATCATCCTGAACAGACTGAGACCTCAGGCAGAAGACATCATTGCTGAGGAACAAGCCGGCTTCCGTAAGGGCAGAAGCACTATTGAGCAGATTTTCAACCTCTGTGAGAAACACCTTCAGCACCAGGGAGAGTTCTACCATGTCTTCATAGACTTCAAGAAGGCGTTTGACAGAGTCTGACATGATGTCTTATGGGCCATCATTAAGAAATTCAACATGGGGCAGAAGCTGATTCATCAGCTTTACACCAAGGCAACCAGTGCCGTACTTGCTCAGGGCACAATCAGGGAGTGGTTCCATACCTCCGTAGGAGTCTGTCAGAGCTGCCTCCTCACCCCAACTCTCTTCATCGTCTTCCTGGAACAGATTATGAGTGATGCTCTTGAAGATTATGTGGGCACAGTCAGCATCAGAGGGAGGAACATCACAAACCTAAAATTTGCTGACGACATTGATGGGCTTGCAGGAAAAGAGGATGAACTGGCCAACCTGGTCAGCCATCTTGACAGAGCCTCCACAAAGTTTGGAATGGAAATAAGTACCGAGAAAACCAAGCTCATGACAAATGCCAATGGTGCCATCACAACAGACGTCTCAGTCCATGGTCAGAAACTTGAGACAGTGCAGCAGTTAAAATACCTGGGTGCAATCATCAGTGATGAAGGATCAAGACCAGAAGTCCTGGCAAGAGCCGCGCAAACTATGACTGCACTATCCAAACTCAAGACAATATGGAGGGACAGCAACTTCAGACTCCTGCGTGCATTGGCATTCTCCATCTTCTTGTATGCATGTGAGACATGGACCCTCACTGCAGAGCTACAGAGGAAGATACAGGCTTTGGAAATGAGATGCTGTCACAACATCTTGGGCATCTCATACTTGGACCACATCACAAACGAGCAGGTCCGCAGGACCATCCAGCTCCACATTGGCCCCCATGAAGACCTTCTCACAATGGTGAAGAAAAGAAAGCTGAGATGGTACGGCCACGTAACAAGATCCAGTGGCCTTGCAAAGGCTGTTCTACAAGGAAATGTGGAGGAGAAAAGAAGGAGAGGCAGACAGAGGAAAAGATAGATGGACAACATTAAAGCATAGACAGGGAAAACATTTGCAGTGACCCAGGCCATGGCACACAACTGTGACAGATGGAACAGACTGGTGCAAAGCTTATCATGATAGTACCCCAACGAATCCACCAGGAGTTAAGGGCGCAAAGCAAGGCAAGGCAAGGTTGTACTCAGTGACCACTTTATTAGATACCTCCTGTATCTAATAAATTGGCCTCTGAATGTATGTTCATGAATTTTGAATGTTGTACCCTATTCATTTCGTGGTTCGATGTGTTGTGGATTCAGAGATGCTCTTCTGCGCTCCACTGTTGTAACGTCTGTTTATTTGAATTACTGTCACCTTCCTGTCACCTTGAGCCACTCTGACCATTCTCCTCTGACATCCCTGGTTAACAAGGCATTTTCTCCCACAGAACTGCCACTCAGTGGATGTTCTTTATTTCTGACATCATTTTCTGTAAACTCTAGAGACTGGTGTGTGTGAAAATCCCAGGAGGTCAGCAGTTTCTGAGAAATTCAAACCACCCCATCTGGCATCAACACAGTCACTTAGATCACATTTCTCCACTATTCTAATGTTTGGTCTGAACAGCAACTGAACCTCTCAACCATGTCTGCATGCGTTTATGTATTCAGTTGCTGCCACATGATTGGTTGATTAGGTATTTGTATTAACAAGCAGGTCTACAGGTCCACCTAATAAAGTGACCTCGAGTATATATGGACCACTAAATTAAGCAAGCTAATTAATGTTTTGCCCCATGGTGTTGTTTCACCTCATAAAACATGAGTGACTTTGTTTCAGAATATCTTCAAGTTCTCCCATATCTTTTCCATGACATGTCCACAAATTATCACCGTGTTTCACATTTAATTATGGCAGTATACCATTTGCTATACCAGTGAAGACGTTAATGTGCTAGTCACCAATCTTTATCAAAGGTATGCAGAAAAATGCAAATCCCGACTTCAGTGTCATGAGTGATGTATGTGAGAGGTTATTGAACTTCCTTTAGCATGGTGTATTGTTCACTTGGGCATGACTCGGTAGCACACTGGTTAGCGTAACACTTTGCAGTGCCAACTGTTAGATTCTCGCTGCTGTCTGTTAGAAATTTGTACGTTTTCCCTGCAACCCCATGAGATTACGCTAGGTGTTCCAGTTTCATCTCACATGCACAAGTTAGTAAGTTGTGCGCATGCTATGCTAGCGCCGGAAGCATGGCGATACTTGTCGGTTGCCCCCAGCACACACTCAGAATGTGTTGGTCATTGTTGCAAATGTTGCATTTCACTGTCTGTTTCAATGTACTTGTGACAAATAAAGCTAATCTTATCTTTAATCTTCACATCTCCGGGAATTTACTTTTGTGAGATGCTTCCATTGCATTTTAAGTGTGTGGTAAGAGAAACCTGCAGCTCCTTGTGTGCACTTGATACCACTTGGCACTCCTTGACTGATGCCTTTAGTATATTATCCAAAAGTTTTGGAGCCTGCTTCTGCTCATCTGGTGCTGTTCTTCATTGCTTCCTGGGCAAGACTGCCAACATCTGCTTTAGGTGCAATTTAAGTTTAAGGAGTGAACACAAACTTGTAATTGATGCATTAAAATTATGATAGTGTCTGTGGTAAACCATGTATATCTGTCTGGACACGCCCCTCTGCTGACTGCTCCTGTGGTTCCTCCCACAGACCCTTGTATAAAGGTGATTGTGTCACTGCTCCTCCCACTGTCCAGGGCAGTCATCCGGCATCGACGTGCTCCGTTTTACTGCTAATTAAAGCCTTTCAGTATTTACTCTACTTCCAGTCTTTTGGAGTTATTGATAGTGCATCAGCGTCCCCACTGCTAACTTCCCCTGATGGCATTGCTTTCAATCAAAAGCGTGTGATTAGTGGCTAGTCACACAAGTTATTGAAAATGAACAGTGGATGCAAAGTCAATTTCCTTCTAGAGTTCCCAACCTGGGGTTCACGGATACCTCAGTTAATGGTTAAAAAAATTGGTTGGGAACTCCTGTTCTAGGATATTGTCAGCTGGCATAAATTAATGTCTATTATGGTTCCTCATTCTGTTTGTGGGAGTTGTTTGGTTGTGTCAAGGGCGTATTCCATGCTGTATCTCAATAAATAAATAAATGTGGGAGAAGAACATAATATTTCCTTGTTGCCATTATTCCTACTTAGAAAGATAATCTGATCAATCTCACTCAAGTCATATACTACGTTTGCAAATTTCCCTATTGTAGTCAGCTCCTTACAGAACACGTTCAGCAGTTTTGGTTTAGTTGATCAGGATAAACTTTCCAAACATTTGAGCATGATTTTAACATGCTCATGTCCTTTATCATCATGTCAGTGATTGGCTGGGTTCATCATATTGTGTTTCTAGTTTGACTACAGGAATAGATAGATAGATAGATACTTTATTCATCCCCATGGGGAAATTCAACATTTTTTTTCCAATGTCCCATACACTTGTTGTAGCAAAAACTCATTACATACAATACTTAACTCAGTAATAATATGATATGCATCTAAATCACTAACTCAAAAAGCATTAATAATAGCTTTAAAAAAAGTTCTTAAGTCCTGGCAGTTGAATTGTAAAGCCTAATGGCATTGGGGAGTATTGACCTCTTCATCCTGTCTGAGGAGCATTGCATCGACAGTAACCTGTCGCTGAAACTGCTTCTCTGTCTCTGGATGGTGCTATGTAGAGGATGTTCAGGGTTTTCCATAATTGACCGTAGCCTACTCAGCGCCCTTCGCTCAGCTACCAATGTTAAACTCTCCAGTACTTTGCCCACGACAGAGCCCACCTTCCTTACCAGCTTATTAAGACGTGAGGCGTCCTTCTTCTTAATGCTTCCTCCCTAACACGCCACCACAAAGAAGAGGGCGCTCTCAACAACTGACCTATAGAACATCTTCAGCATCTCACTGCAGACATTGAATGACGCCAACCTTCTAAGGAAGTACAGTCGACTCTGTGCCTTCCTGCACAAGGCATCTGTGTTGGCAGTCCAGTCTAGCTTCTCGTCTAACTGTACTCCCAGATACTTGTAAGTCTTAACCTGCTCCACACATTCTCCATTAATGATCACTGGCTCCATATGAGGCCTAGATCTCCTAAAGTCCACCACCATCTCCTTGGTCTTGGTGACATTGAGACGCAGGTAGTTTGAGTTGCGCCATATCACAAAGTCCTGTATCAGTTTCCTATACTCCTCCTCCTGTCCATTCCTGACACACCCCACTATGGCCGTGTCATCAGCGAACTTCTGCACATGGCAGGACTCCGAGTTATATTGGAAGTCTGATGTGTACAGGGTGAACAGGACCGGAGAGAGTACGGTTCCCTGTGGCGCTCCTGTGCTGCTGACCACCGTGTCAGACCTACAGTCTCCCAACCGCACATACTGAGGTCTATCTGTCAAGTAGTCCACTATCCAATCCACCATGTGAGAGTCTACTCCCATCTCCGTTAGTTTGTGCTTTAAGATCTTGGGCTGGATGGTGTTAAAGGCACTAGAGAAGTCAAGGAATGTAATCCTCACAGCACAACTGACCCCATCTAGGTGAGAGAGTGATTTGTGCAGCAAATACGTGATAGCATCCTCCACTCCCACCTTCTCCTTATACGCAAACTGAAGCGGATCCCGGGCGTGCCTGGTTTGTGGCCTCAGAATCTGTATTATCAGCCGCTCCATGGTCTTCATCACGTGCGACGTCAAGGCAACAGGTCTGAAGTCATTCAACTCCTTTGGTTGTGGTTTCTTCGGTACCGTATCACAAATGTGTTGAGTTAGTTTAAAACCTTGATTGCCAGAATCCGTCATGCTGCTGGCCTTTCTAGATCCAATACTATTGTCAGGACAGAAGCCCTTTTTAAATTGAAGGTAATGGAAAAAGATTTAAATATTAGGTTTATTTTTCACATGTACATCAAAACATGCAATGAGTACATTACGCTGGGGCAGCCTGTAAGTGCCACCATACCTCCAACGCCAACGTAGCCAGCCCACAACTCACTGACTCTAATCCTATCACAAACACAAGAAAATCTGCAGATGCCAGTAATTCAAAGCATCAAACACAAAATGCTGAAGGTACTCAGCAGGTTAGGCAGCATCTATGGAAAAGTGAAAACCATCGATGTTTCAGGCTGAGACCCTTCATCAGGACTGGGAAGGAAGAGAAGTCATTGTAAGAAGGTAGGTTGGAAGGAAGGTAAGAGATGCAACACTTTATATTCCATCTGGGTAGCTTCCAACTGATGTTATGAACATCAGTTTCTCTAATTCACCATTCCCCAATCCTGTTTCCCTCTCTAACTTTATCTCCTTACCTACCCATCACCTCCCTCTGCTGCTCCTCCCACTTCCTTTCTTCCATGGTCTTCTGTCCCCTCCTGTCAGATTCCCCCTCCTTCTTCCCTTTAGCTCTTTCACCAATCAACTTGCCAGCTCTTTACTTCACCCCTTCTCCCTCTCCCTCTCCCTGTTGCACCTATCACCTACTACCTTGTATTTCTTCCTGCCCTCCCCTCACCTTCTCACTCTGACTTCTACCTTTCCTTTCCAGTCCTGCTGAAGGGTCTTGTCCCAAAATGGTGACTGTTTACTCTATTCCATAGAAGCTGAATTCTTACAGCATTTTGTGTGTGTGACTCTAATTCTAACCATGCATGTTTGAAATGTGGAGGGAAACTGGGATGCCTGGGGACATGGGGGGATGTACAAACTTCTGACAGATAATGGCAGGATCTCAACCCGGATCGATGATCACTGGTGTTGTTTAAGTGCTCTGCTCTGCCACCCTGGTTGATTCACATTCCCAAAGGTATCAGGAAGTCCATTTGCATTATCCAGTACCAAAAGGACATGAGTGACTAACTGTCAGAGAATGATCACATCTCTTTTCATGTTTTTCCTGTATTCTGGAATTGGCTTCATTTTAGCTCCTTTCCTTGCAATCCACACTGGATATCTACTCACCCTACCTAAGAATTTTCTTAAGCCTCATGCTCAATTTTTGATTCATAATGAAGTATTTTGGAATTATTTTAATTGAGTGTGAACGCATGCTATTGTGATGTGTAGTGGAATGCAAAGGCACTATGTGGGTTCAATCCACAACCCTATAAACATTTTGAATCTCACCACCTCTTTGCTTAAGCATCTAACATTGCAGACTAGGTGTGGTGAACTACATATACCTGTCTGGACTGCTCCTGTGGCTCCTCCCACAGACCCCTGCTGACTGCTCCTGTGGCTCCTCCCACAGACCCCTGTATAAAGGCGATTGAGGCCTGTGCCCGGCCTCATTCTCCTGGATGTAGTGTTGTTCATTCTTCCAGTCAATAAAAGCCGATATCTCGTTTCTTACGTCTCAGAGTGAGTTATTGATGGTGCATCACTAGGGTAGATAACAAATATGATTACCTGAACAAACAAATTAATAGCTGCATTATTTTATACCCATGCACAATGAACTGCTTTATTTTGCTAATGCCTTATGACACCTTAATGTGATCATCAACATTTTGCCTGTTAATCGGTTTGCCTGCAGTCGATTCAAGTTCTCTGATTGTCTGTTAAATTTATTAACTTAAGTTGCATGCTCCCAGCTTTTCTTGCTCTAACCTCCTTCAATATTCAAATACTCAAGATCTTATGATTCAAGCTGGTTTAAAATTTAATGAAAACATTCTTTCCATCTCCATCACGTGTCTGTGCTTAACGGGGTTATTACCTGAATACCATTTGATCTGACCATTAATCTCAACATCCCATCTCCCAGTGAGTTGATTCTTTATTTAACTGAAGTTGTTTGATCACTGATAAATGGCTGTTTCTGTGTTTGTATGATATCAGTGCTGATCTCCTGAGTGTTTTTCACTTGTCTGCCTTTAGCTGCATATGAAATTTGAAATCACACACTTGAAATTACCATTGTAATTTAAAATTCGAGTGAGGAAATCAGATGAGGCTGTAATGGAGTAAAAACATTACTGGCATTTTCATTTAGCATCAGTAATGATGGAAGCTAATTCCGAACATTTATTTGCTCAGTACAAGCAGCTAGATTATAATGATGGTTTAATGTTATTAGGAAGCAGGTAATAGTGATTTGTGATTGTACCAGGAAACCTGGAAGAATTAAGTGAAGATGCTCTCAGCCACAGTAGCAGTAAGCTCATACTCTCTCACTGCTGCCATTGGGAAGGAGCGACAGGAGCCTTGGGTCCCACACCTCCAGGTTCAGAAACAGTGGCAGTAAGCCCATTCTCTCTTCTCACTGCTGCCATTGGGAAGGAGCGACAGGAGCCTTGGGTCCCACACCTCCAGGTTCAGAAACAGTGGCAGTAAGCCCATTCTCTCTTCTCACTGCTGCCATTGCAAAGGAGCGACAAGGAGCCTTGGGTCCCACACCTCCAGGTTCAGGAACAATTAAATTCACTTGCCTCAACACTGAACTGATTCCACAAGCTATGGACTCACTTTCAAGGACTCTACAACTCTTGACCTCAGCATTATTTATTTATTTGTACTTGTGTGGTTTGTTTTCTTTTGCATATTGGTTGTTTGCCAGTCTTGTGTGTAGTTCGTCATGGATTGCTTTGGATTTCGTTGTTCTATTGCGAATGCCTGCAAGAAAATGAATCTCAAGGTAGCATATGGTAACATTCCTACTTTGTGGCTTTGGGTGATGTTCCCTCAATGCCTACTGCAGCATCTTATTTTGAGTACAAGAGCAAGGAAATCCTCTTGCATTTGTACAGGGCCCTGGTGAGACCACACCTGGAGTATTGTGTACAGTTTTGGTCTCCAGGGTTAAGGAAGGACATCCTGGCTGTAGAGGAAGTGCAGCGTAGATTCACAAGGTTAGTTCCTGGGATGTCTGGACTGTCTTACACAGAGAGGTTAGAGAGACTGGGCTTGTACATGCTGGAATTAAGGAGATTGAGAGGGAATCTGATTGCAACATATAAGATTATTAAGGGATTGGACAAGATAGAGGCAGGAAATATGTTCCAGATGCTGGGAGAGTCCAGTACCAGAGGGCATGGTTTGAGAATAAGGGGTAGGTCATTTAGGACAGAGTTAAGGAAAAACTTCTTCTCCCAGAGAGTTGTGGGGGTCTGGAATGCACTGCCTCGGAAGGCAGTGGAGGCCAATTCTCTGGATGCTTTCAAGAAGGAGCTAGATAGGTATCTTATGGATAGGGGAATCAAGGGATATGGGGACAAGGCGGGAACCGGGTATTGATAGTAGATGATCAGCCGTGATCTCAGAATGGTGGTGCAGGCTCGAAGGGCCGAATGGTCTACTTCTGCACCTATTGTCTATTATTTTGAAATTGGTGTTTGTGCAGTAGTTGTCCAGTTTTGTGTGCTGCAGTATTGTATTCAGCTAAAGGCTCAGGCCCATTGTTGACTACAGGAAGGAACACCGAATATTATGGTGGAAGAGTGGTTTGTGACCAGGCCTGGAGTCAGGAGGGCTGGGGGAGTGCTTATGATCAGTATATAAAGTGTTAGGACTTAAAGGGTCAGCATTTAGATCATCAATACGTGGTGTCAATACATTGAGTTTTAGAGCATCGAGCTTTGGCTTTGATAGTCAGAATGTCATATTTCAGGAATGTTGCATTCGAGGCATCTGGAGTGGGGAGGCTTTAGGAATTAAGATAATATTTTACAGGAATGTGGTTGTGGAGAGAAGGGGTGATGATGGGGCTGTGATCAAAAGCTATGACATTGGCACTGAAGGAAAAATGGTGAAATTATTAAAGCAATGTCAGCCTGTCAGAAGATGAGTGTAACACAAAATGTTGGAAGAACTCAGCAGATCAGGCAGCATCTATGGAAAGGGATAAAGAGTTGATGTTTCGGGCTGAAACCCTTCATCACGACTGCACTAATTAAGACAAATACATCTGATTCTGTAGCCTTAGTGAGGTAAAGCAGAAGAAATGATCAACTTCCTCCTTCTGTCAAGGCATTTGGATACAAGAGTGCATTTTGAGCATGACGACAGGTTGTGAACTGCACATCTTTTGGTATTACTGTGCATGTCAGTATTCTCCTGTGGTTCATATACATAGTGAATGAACCCTCAACAAATTTTGGAAACTGCATTGCATACGAAAGCACTTGGTTATGAAATTAAGGATTTTAATTCAACAGTGTGTATTACATATTTGTATCATTTTTAAAAATCTAACTTCTCCAGTGCAGACATCAGATTGCCATGTTAAACAGCCATTTGATTAAGGGGACATAGTATTTAAGGTTAAAGACAAAAAGTACAGGGAGACTTAACAATATTTTTTTTCAAAGTAAAATTTATTATCAGTATGTAAGTGTCACCACATACAACCCTGAGATTCTTTTTCTGTGAGCATACTTAGCAAATCTATAGAACAGTAACTGTAAACAGAATCTGTAAACTGTAAACAAACTGTGCAAATACAGATATTAAATAAATAACAATAAATGATGAGCATGAAATAACAAGATAAAAGGGTTCTTAAATGAGTGTAGTTATCTCCTTTTGTTCAAGAGCCTGTTGGTTGGGGTGTGAGTCCTGAGGCTCTTTTCCCTTCTAATTGATGTCAGCAGTGAGGTGGTGAGGATCTTTGATTATGAATGCTGCTTTTCTGTGGCAATGTTTCATGTAGTTGTGCACAGTGGTTGGGAGAGTTTTATCTGTGATATACTGGGCTGAATCCACTAGCTTTTCTAGGATTTTTTTGCTCAAAGGAATTGGTGTTCACATACCAGGCCATAATGCAGCCAGTCAGCACACTTTCCATCACACATTTATAGAAGTTTACCAAGGATTTTGATGATGTGCCAAATCTCCATAGACTCCTGAGGAAGCAGAGCTGTTGTTATGCAATTATATTTATATGATGAGTCCAGGACATAGCCTCTGAGAAAGCGACTTCCAGGAATTTAAAGTTTCTGACCCTCTCCACACATGTCAGTGAACACATTCAACAGGGGATCGTGTAAGGGGGAAATAATTAATACGGTTATGCAGAACATATGCAAAAATAGGATTAATGAGGTTGCCTTAAACAGGGAATTTGATGGGTCACTTCATCTGTTGTGTGATAATGATTCTATGTTCATCCTGTTTTTGATCCCTAAGTAAATTCTGTCCTCTTTGGATTCCATTTGGGACACCATTGTGCAATGTGTTTGAATCCTTATAATTATTTTATTCCCTCTTTTTTTTATTGTAGAATATCATGTAAATAAGATTTAAATTATATTAAGTTTACATTATGTTTTAATTAATATATATTATTTGTTAAATTAAAAATCATGAGGTAGTGTTCATGGGTTCAATGTCCATTTAGAAATTGGATGGTAGAGGGGAAGAAACTTCCTGAATCACTGAGTGTCTCTCTTCAAGCTTTTGTACCTCATTCCTGATGGTAGCAATGAAAGGACGGCATGTCCTGGGTGAATTTAGTCAAGCAGGCAATTAACTCTTCAGATCATATGCCACACACTTCTGGTCTTGTTCCCTCTATCAAAGCTGTTACCATTGATGGCATGATTCTGTGATCTGGGGCTTCCAGTGTCAGTCACAGAAATGCACCTTTGGAAGTTGCTATGATCCGCCTTGCATTTTTTTAATCCTCTTCACCTAATCATCCTTTATATGATTGCTTTGTTTAAAATAAGATGGTTTCATCTACAATGAAGGAAAGACTGAGGAAAACCTATTTTTTAAAGACTTCTTTTGTAATTACATTTAATCCTGTCGGATATTCTGGTTGGTCTGGGTTGGGAAAACTCAAAACTAAAGGTTTTTTGACAGTTTTCCAAGAACATTGCACTAGGGAAAATGGAATAGCTGCAATTTGTGAGACTTGCTGAATAATTGCAAAAATGATGTAAGACTCTTAAAGTACTTTAACTCAAAATTTGATTTCATGTGAAGAGTATCATAAAAATTGATCTGATAATACGTGAAGCAATGCCAGGCACTTCTTCATCTCTCAATTACATGATCACATTCACAAGATGCTTTCACCTCTGCATCATCCGCCAATCATTTTAATTCCTATTCCCATTTCTGTCTTGATGTGTCCATCCATGGCCTCCTCTTGTGCCAAGATTAAGCCACCCTCGGGGTGGAGGAACAACACCTTATATTACTTCTGGGTAACCTCTAACCTGATGGCATGAATATTGATTTCTCCTTCCAGTGAACAATTTGCTGCCCATTACTCTATACCCCACACTGATCTTTCACCTCTTACTGCCTGCCTATTATCCTAAGACCATAAGACATAGGAGCAGAGTTAGGCCAATTAGCCCATCCAGTCTGTGCCGTCGTTCCATCATGGCTGATCCTGGATCCCACTCAACCCCATAACCTGCCTTCTCACCATATCCTTTGATGTTTTGACCAATCAGGAAACTATCAACTTTTGCTTTGAATATACTCACAGACTTGGCCTCTGCCACAGCTTGTGGCAGAGCATTCCACAGATTTCCAACTCTCTGGCTAAAAAAATTCTTCCTTACCTCTCTTTTGAGGCTGTGCCCTCTAGTTCTGGATACCCCCACCATAGGAAGCATCCTCTCCACATCCACCCTATCTAGTCCTTTCAACATTTCAGAAGGTTTCAGTGAGTACAGGCCCAAAGCTGCCAAACACTCTTCATATGTTCACCTCTTCATTCCCGGAATCACCCTTGTGAACCCTCTCTCGACTCTCTCCAATGACGACAAATCCTTGCTGAGATATGGGACCCAAAATTGCTGACAATATTCCAAGTGTGACTAGTGTCTTACAAAGCCTCAGCATGATCTCTTTGCTTTTATATTCTATTCCATTGAAATAAATGCCAGCATTGCATCTGCCTTTTTTACCACAGACTCAACCTGTAAATTAACCTTCTTGGAATCTTCTACGAGGACTCCTAAGTACACTGCTTCAGGAGCCTGGCTGAAGGGAATTTATCTACACTGGTTCTGGAGCCTGGTGGAAGGGATGTTATCCACACTAGTTCAGGAGCTTGGTGGAATTTAAATTCTCCACACTGGTTTGGGAGCCTGGTTGAAGGGTAATAACTGCTCCTGAACCTGGTGGTGTGTTTGCCTGAACTCCAAATTTTAGTCAGATCCCCATAATCTTTGACGACCGTAATCACAGTTGAACCCATAGCTCTCTGAGGGAAGAAATTCTTCCTGTCTCCTTCATATTTTAACTTAGTGACTCTTTTTATCCTGATATTACACTTCTTATTTCTAGATTCTAGATTTCTTATTTACCTACCACGGGAGTTCTCTGGGGTCATTTTGGCAGCAGTATACATTCCACCTCAGGCCAATGTCAATCAGGCCATTCTGAACAAAATCACTAAGCAATTACCATCAACAGATCATTTGCAATACCAAAGGAAACAACACACTGGACCATTGCGACACCACCATCAAGAATGCCTACCGTGCTATTCCATACCCTCACTTCGGGAAGCCTGATCACCTGGCTGTACTTCTACTCCCTGAGCACAGGCAGAGACTGAAGACTGCAGCACCAGCAGTGAGGACCAAGAAGGTATAGACAAGGGAAGCACAAGAGCGCCTACGGGACTGCTTTCAATCAGTGGACTGGACTGTATTCAGGGATTCATCTTCAAACCTGGATGAGTATGCTGCAGTTGTTACCGACTTCATTAAAACACGTGTGGATGAGTGTGTGCCTGAAAAGACTTACTGTACGTTCCCAAACCTAAAGCTGTGGATGAACAAAGAGGTACGTTGTCTGCTGAAGGCTAGATAGATCTGTGGCATTCAAGTCTAGCGACCCAGGCCTGTACTAGAAAACCAGGTATGATTTGTGGAGGGCTATTTCAAGGGTGAAGAAGCAATTTCAAACGAGGTTGGAGGCGATATCCAATGCATGGCAACTCTGGCAGGGTCTGCAAGACATTACTTCTTACGAAGCGAAACCCAGAACTATAAATGGCAGCGATGCTTCACTACCAGATGAACTCAATGCCTTCTATACATGCTTTGAAAGGGAGAACACTACAACTGTGAAGATCCCTTCTGCACCTGAAGACCCTGTGATCTGTGTTTCAGAGACTGATGTTAGACTGTCTTTAAAGAAGGTGAACCCTCGCAAGGCAAAAGGTCCTGATGGAGTACCTGGTAAGGCTCTGAAAACCTGTACCAACCAACCAGCGGGAGTATTCAAGGACGTTTTCAACCTCTCACTGCTACAGGCAGAAGTTCCCACTTGCTTCAAAAAGGCCTGAAAAGAATCCCCCAAGCCATCAGACTCCTCAATACCCAGAGTCTAGACTGAGATCTACGTCATTTATTATTATATTGAAATTTGTCCTCTACTATGCCTATTGTCTTGTTTATTAATTATTGTACTGCCCTGCACTGTTTTGAGCACTTTATGCAGTCCTGTGTAGGTCTGTGGTCTAGTGTAGTTTTTGTGGTGTTTTACATCGTCTAGTGTAGCCTTGAGTTGTCTCACGTACTCTAGTGTAGTTTTGTGTTGTTTGATGTAGCACCATGGTACTGGAGGAATATTGTTTCCTTTTTACTGTGTACTATACCAGCAGTTTGTGGTCAAAATGACAATAAAAAGTGACTTGACTTGAATAATGTGAGCTCCCTTAATGATTTTCACCCAGTAGCACTCACATCAACAGTGATGAAATGCTTTGAGAGGTTGGTCATGACTAGACTGAACTCCTGCCTCAGCAAGGACCTGGACCCACTGCAATTTTCCTAACGCCACAAAAGGTCAACAGCAGATACAATCTCAATGGCACACCATGTGGCTTTAGACCGCCTGGACAATGCAAACACCTATGTCAGGATGCTGTTCGTCGATTATAGCTCAGCATTTAATACCATCATTTCCACAATCCTGATTGAAAAGTTGCAGAACCTGGGCCGCTGTACCTCTTTTTGCAATTGGATCCCTGACTTCCTAACCAGAAGGCCACAATCTGTGCGGATTATTGATAACATATCCTCCTCGCTGACAGTCAACACTGGTGCACCTTGGGTGAGTGCTTAGTCCACTACTCTACTCTCTACATACACATGACTGTGTGGCTAGGCATATTCAAATACCATCTTAAAAATTTGCTGACGATACAAGCATTGTTGGTAGAATCTCAGGCGGTGACGAGAGGGTGTACAGGAGTGAGATATACCAACTAGTAGAGTGGTGTCACAGCAACAACCTGGCACTCTATGTCAGTAAGACGAAAGAGCTGATTGTGGACTTCAGGAAGGGTAAGACAAAGGAACACATACCAATCCTCATAGAGGGATCAGCAGTGGAGAGAGTGATCAGCTTCAAGTTCCTGGGTGTCAAGATCTCTGAGGATCTAACCTGGTCCCAACGTATCGATGTAGTTATAAAGAGGGCAAGACAGCAGCTATACTTCATTAGGAGTTTGGAGAGATTTGTCATGTCAACAAATTAACTCAAAAACTTCTATAGATGTACCATGGAGAGCATTCTGACAGGCTGCATCACTGTCTGGTATGGAAGGGGGCTACTGAACAGGACTGAAATAAGCTACAGAGGGTTGTAAATCTTGTCGACTCCATCTTGGGTACTAGCCTACAAACTACCAGGGACATCTTCAAGGAGCAGTGTCTCAGAAAGGCAGTGTCCATTATTAAGGACCTTCAGCACCCAGGGCATGTCGTTTTCTCACTGTTACCGTCGGGTAGGAGGTACGGAAGCCTGAAGGCACATACTCAGCGATTCAAGAACAGCTTCTTCCCCTCTGCCATCTGATCCCTAAATGGACATTAAACCCTTGGACACTCGCTGACTTTTTAAATATACAGTTTTTTTTGCATGTTTTTTTATCTATTCAATATGCATATACTGTAATTGATTTAATGATTATTTTCACATTATTTATTTTTCTCTTCTAGATTATGTATTGCATTGAACTGCTGCTGCTAAGTTAACAAATTTCACGTCACATGCCAGTGATAATAAACCTGATTCTGATTCTGAATGGGAAACATTTTCACAGCATCTACTCCATCGAACTCCTGAGAGTTGTGTATTTAAATAGGATCACCTTTTATTCTTCTAAACTCATAGTCTTATGATCTTCTAAGGACCCTTCCTCTATTCTTTAGACTGTGGTTTTTTGATTTGATTTTTTTATTTAGCAATACAGTGCAGAGTAGGCCCTTACAACCCTTTCAGCAGTGCAACTCCACAACTTTGATTAACCCTCACCTAATCATAGGACAATTTACAATGACCATTTACCCTATTGGTATGTATTTGGACTGTGGGAGGAAATGGGAGGACCCAGTGAAAACCCTTGCATTCCACGGGGAGGATGTGCAGAGTCTCCTTACACAACGGCACCCGAATTGACCTCTGAACTCCGGAACACACCGAGCTGCAATGGCATCGCAATTATCACTACGCTACCATGGCTTAATCAAACATGTATGATTAAAGCCCTACTTAAATCCATTGTTGCAGAGGTCTTAGAGTAGGTTAAAAGGTTGGCACCATTTCATGGGCCGGTGTGCCTGCACTGTGTTGTAGTGATCTATGTTCTATGCAAGTTGCAAATTAAACACATTGATTGGGTCGTTTGTGTCATCAGTACTTACGGCTGGAGTTTTTGGCTTCCCTCTTGGCCACTTCCCAGACATGCTATCTGCTCATGCGGTCACAAAACCCAGCAGACTCTGTGAAACAAGCCCATCATTTTCTGGATTTGAGCGATGAAGTGCAGTGCACCAGGGGATGTGTATAAAACAGAATGATAATTAAAATGATAAAATGGCATAATTTAAATGTTCAAGACAAGCATGTGTGCAGTTTAAGCTGTTTTCCCTGGAAGCAAATCTGCCAACTCACTATTGCAAATTACTGCAATTTAAAAACATTTTTGATGCAATATGGCCAATTCAACACTCAATCTATGTGGGAACCAGTTCTCGATATATTAATTTCCCCCCATTATTGGACTAAATGCCTGAAATAACTTTTATTGAATTTAAGAGGTCTAAGTAGGGTAGAGCTCAAAAATAAGAAAGGTCCACTGATGGGGTTATACAATCATCATTATCAGCATCATCATTATATGCCATATTGTATCATATGGGTGATCATGGTCTTCCATATGTCTTTTATCTGCTCTTCCTGTGGGGAAGACCCCCTTCACACTTTAATTCTTATTCTTTTCTCTATCGATGACCATGATTGTTCTTGGCAAATCTTTCTACAGAAGTGGTTTGCCTTTGCCTTGTTCTGGGCAGTGTCTTTACAAGATGTGTGACTGCAGCCGCTATCAAAACTCTCCAGAGATTGTCTGCCTAGCATCAGTGGTTCCATAACCAGGACTTGTGACCAGGACTGCTGCTCCCATGACTTCATGTGACTAATCGGGGGGCTAAGCAGGTGCTGCACTTTGCCCATCGGTGACCCGCAGGCTAACAGAGGGAAGGAGTGCCTTACAATCTCCTTTAGGAGACTGAGGAAGGTCTGATTGAGGTATAGAAGATCATGTAATAAAAATCCCAGCCAACTCAACTTCTCCTTGTAATTCAGATCCCCATGTATAGGCAACATCCTGATAAATTGTTTCTGTACTCTTTCTAGTTTAATAACCCCTCTCCTATAGCAGGGTGACCAAAACTGTACACTATACTCCGAGGCTCTATCAACGTCTTCTATAACTGCAAGGTAACTTTCCATCTCCAAAACTTATGGTCTGATTGATGAAGGCCAGCATGTCAAATGCCTTCCTCAACACTCTTCCTATCTGAGATGTTTCAGCTGAGCTATGCACTTACATTTCCAAGTTCCTCTGTTCCATAGCATTCCCAGAGCCCTATTATTCATTGTATAAATCCTTGCTCGGTTTGATCTCCTAAAAGCAATAACTCACATTTATTTGGATGGAGATCTATTTGCAAATCCTCATCACACATACATAGCTGATCAGTATTGCCCTGGAATTGCTAGTAGTTCCAGAGTAGGGTGTCACGGCAACATGGCTGTTAGCACAACACTATCCCAGCTGGGAATGTTGAAGTTTGGAATTTAATTCTGTAAGGAGTTTGTGCGTTCTCCCCGTGACCACATGGGTTTCCTCCAGGTGCTCCGGTTCCTCCCATAGTCCAAAGATATATACAGATCAGTAAGTTAATTGGTCTTTGTAAATTGTCCTGTGATTACACTAAGGTTAAATAGGTGGATTGCTGGTTATGCTGGACCAGAAGGCCATGTACTATACTATATCTCAAAATGAATAAAAATTAGACAAGTTCTGGGACATGAATAATAAAAAAGGATTATTTGGATTGTTCAGCATAGAAGTTTAATCCTCAACACAAAACTGTGGACAGAACAGCTCTCAGTAGAACAGCATTAGTCTCAATTGGCTCATTGGACAATTTTTGTGAAGTTGAAAGATTGTGATAAGTCACTTAAATCTGAACTATTGGTTATGGGTTATTGGGTTTTCCCAGTGCCATACTCTTGGATTGATTTTATTATTGTATTTCCGCTGATGTAAAGCCAACATCACAAATCATCAATCTAGTTCACTTCCCAAAAGTGACCAGTTACACGATGTATAAAAAATTGCCTATTTTGCAAAGTCTTTCAATCATACGACTGCTTGGGGAAAGTGATTATGGTCACAAGTGTAAGAAATTTAATGTTATTCTTTGAAGCACAGGCTTTATGAGAATGTTTTTTTTCAATATAAGAAACAAATGCTAATAAATTGTTGTACCTGCCACTAAAATTCAATTGAGCCAAGTATCATGTTCCCAGGAGAAAAGTTAATAGAAGTAAGTAGTGACTAATCTAGCAAAATAAGTGAATAGAGCTAATTGTGATCTCCGTCTGAAAGAAAGAACAGATGTACTCATGCTGTCTTAACATGTTAATGGTGCCTTCATAAATGTTCATGCACGTTGAACTTTCTAAATGATGTCTTTACATTCAGGGTCCTGTTCCCTGGGCTTGTGAGGTTTTATGTGGCACAGCACTGGTCAAATCATAAGCCTGGCCAAATGTGATTAGGTGCTGTCATAGTAAATTTAGCCTTCATCTGTTACAGAAAGGATTCAGGTTAAAGGTTGCACCATGTAATACAGTGGCTATTTTAAGACTTTTTGTTAGTTCTAATCAAAAACTATAGTAATGCAAGGCATCTCTAGGCAATTTATAAATAGGATCTTCGTTAATTTTAAGAAAAAGTCTAGTGGTCCCATAATTGTCAAAATCCTACTGGCAGATTGTCAAGGAGATTCGAATCATTGATGTCTGCCACAGTTTGTGTCTTGCTGGCAACTTGGTCCTTTGCTGTCTTCTTGCACCACTTTCATCTTCTTTATTTCAACTGACCTCTTACTTTTTTATGAAGCATTTTCATTCCATGAAAGTTAATACTGCAAATAGAACTGTTGAATTATTTACCAACAGTTAATTACTTATTTGTCTACTATCTGGCTGTCTAATGCCTGTCTGCCTAACATTCAAAGGTACAATTTAATGTCCGAAAAATGTATACGATATACATCCTAAAATGCTTTTTCTTCACAACCATCCATGAAAACAGAGAATAAATGCCCCAGAAGAATAAATGACAGTTAAATGTTAGAACCCCAAAGACCTCCCCCAGCTCCCCCCTCCTGCGCGTAAGCGGCAGCAAGCAATAATCCCTCCTCCCCCACAGGCAAGAAAAAGCATCAGCACCCGCCACCGAGCACTCAAGCATCAGCAAAGACACAGACTTGCAGTTACCCCAAAGATTTCGCGTTTTACCCAGTATACAACATACCACAGGCTCTTTCTCCCCAGTAAGGGAGAAAGCGGTGTCTCCATTTTCCCAGTGAGTGGGGAGCCATAACAAACAACTCTCTGGTTTACAATGTTAAAAGTTCGCCACATTGCTTTTTTTCAAGCTCTGTGCCTAACAGTTGCAGATATCCCGACTCTCCCGGTGGCATACGGGTCTCCCGTCATGACACCGACTCTTGATCTACCCGCCTCCGGAGCCCTGAGATCCCAGGCTTCTGAATCAGAGCCGGACTCTTAGGCCAAGCCTTTGGCATGCCGAACAACATGTGGAAGCCTGGGAGCGGGTCCAATTCCTTCAAAGAACCATAGTCAGCATGTAACTCCAGGTCAGGGTCTTCAAAGGAACCCTGAAAGGGAAAAATAGAGATATTAAAGATGGAAATAATGTTTCTCTGTCTGTCCAATGTCTACCTCTGCTGCTGTAGCCCATCCATTTCAAGGTTTGACGTGTTGTGCATTCAACAATATTCTTCTACACACACTGTTGTAACACATGGGATATCTGAGTTATTGTTGCCTTCCTGTCAACTTGAACCAGTCTGGCCATTCTGTTCTGAACCTCTCTCATTAGCAAGGTGTTTTCACCTGCAAGACTGCCATTCATTGGATGTTTCTTTTTGTGTTTTTTGCACCATTCTCTGTAAATTCTAGAGCCGGTTGGGCATGAAAATCCGAGGAGATCAGCAGTTTCTGAGTTACCTAAACCACCCTATCCGGCACCAACAAGCATTCCACAGTCAGTCACTTAGATCACATCTCTTCCCCTTTCTGATGTTTGGTTTGAACAACAATGGAATCTCTTGACCATGTCTGCATGCTTCTATGCACTGAGTTGCTACTATATCATTGGCTGATTAGATATTTACATTAACGAGCAGGTGTACAGCTGTACCTAGTAAAGAGGCCATTGGACATGTGTGCCAGTTTAGGATATGCATAATATATATATGATGGTTTGGGCTAAGACCGTTCATCAGGAGTAAAATGTTGCCTTGAGGTAGTATTTTATATCTGTGTGCTGTAGCACTTACTTTTTATTCGCAATTATTTTGTAAATAACACTATTCTTTGCACTTCTGGTTAGATGCTAACTGCATTTCACTGGCTTTGTATCTGTACTCGGCACAATGACAATAAAGTTGAATCTGATCTAATCTAATCTATTAGTTAATATTAGTATTTTTAATGTGTTTTTAATTTTTAATGTTTGAACAATTTTGTAATCAAAATATTTGAAAGTTTTAAAATAGTTTTGTAATTAAAAAAACATTAACACTCTGTTAAAACAGCTATCCAACTATTGATAAATCTTGAAGGTGTGCTACAGGCAACCACTTGATGCTTGCTGCATCACTCATCCATTCACCGGAGCCCTAGTTCTTGACTGCTGAACAGGGCCTAGTTCCTAGGATTCCCCCGTCACTTATTGTGCCAAGGTTCCTATGTTCCCTTTAAATTTTTCTAGTTCTTTTGGCCACGTTTCCCTTAATCTTAGGGGATTTACTGAATGTTACTGGCCCACTGTGTAATAATGTTGCAACCTCTGTGGTAATATTGAATATAAGACACAATAAGGATACATTGTATGATTGTCCACTGTTGTTATAAAATGGAGAGCCAAGTGGGAGGGAAGAGTTAAATTAATCCTGCAGTAGGTTAAAGGGTCAGCACATCATCGTGGGCTGAAGGGTGTGACGGCACTATGCCTTTCTGGTTCTGTGGATGTTCCATGATATTGTCTGAAATGTTTAGATTTAAAATACTGACACTACAGATTGAAGCTCTGTAGACCACCGCACCACAGAAAATCGGGACCATCATCTTCTGAGCAGGAGAATTGTTCCTTTCAAGGATAAACACTCCCTCGTCACATAAGGGTTTCAAAATCTCTCTGTAATGAAGTTTTCATAAGTTAGAAATGAAAGCTGCTCAGGCTGCTGTTGGTTGAGAATGTAAAAATTGTAAGATAATTCACAATGGTTTATTGTTCTTCAAGTCAGGTCACTTTTATTGTCATTTCGACCATAACTGCTGGTACAGTACACAGTAAAAATGAGACAACGTTTTTCAGGACCATGGTGTTACATGACACAGTACAAAAACTAGACTGAACTACGTAAAAAAAAACAACACAGAGAAAGCTACGCTAGACTGCAGACCTACCCAGGACTGCATAAAGTGCACAAAACAGTGCAAGCATTACAATAAATAATAAACAGGACAATAGGGCAGTAAGGTGTCAATCCAGGCTCTGGGTATTGAGGAGTCTGATAGCTTGGGGGAAGAAACAGTTACATAATCTGGTCGTGAGAGCCCAAATACTTCGGTGCCTTTTCCCAGACGGCAGGAGGGAGAAGAGTTTGTATGAGGGGTGCGTGGGATCCTTCATAATGCTGTTTGCTTTGCAGATGCAGCATGTAGTGTAAATGTCCATAATGGCAGGAAGAGAGACCCCGATGATTTTCTCAGCTGACCTCACTATCCGCTGCAGGGTCTTGCGATCCGAGATGGTGCAATTTCTGAACCAGGCAGTGATACAGCTGCTCAGGATGCTCTCAATACAACCCCTGTAGAGTGTGATGAGGATGGGGGGGGGGGTGCATCAGTACACAAGTGTAAAGGAGAATTAAGTGGTTGTACCTCCAGATCAGAAGCAGCATTTAAAAAAGCAAGAAAAAACAAAAAAAAACTAATTATAAATGCAGTGCTCTAAAACAGTGTGCAAATAACTTACATACCTAGACTGACTGTATGAACATAAAATATATGTTGTGGTGGGGTAGGTTATTGAGGTGTTGATCAGCCAGAATGCTTGGGGAAAGTAAACACAAGGAAATCTGCAGATGCTGGAAATTCAAGCAACACACACAAAATGCTGATGGAATGCAGCGGGTCAGGCAGCATCTATAGGGAGAAGCACTGTCGACGTTTCGGGCCAAGACGTTTCGGGTCCTGACGAAGGGTCTCGGGCCGAAACGTCGACAGTGCTTCTCCCTACAGATGCTGCCTGGCCTGCTGTGTTCCATCAGCATTTTGTGTGTGTGGCTTGGGGAAAGTATCTGATTTTGAGTCTGGTGGTCCAGATGTGGATGCTGTGTAGTATTTTACCTGATGGGAGTGAGGCAAGCAGTCCACGAGCAGGGTGTGTGGGATCCCTCATGATATTGCTGGCTTTTTTTCCGACACCTTTCTGTATAGATATTCTTGGCAGAGGGTAGACTGACTATTAGTTACAGATCTTGGTTGGAATTAATTAGTGTAGATCTATGCTACAGATTCAAAACATGCTTGTCCACAGAGTGTTGGACCTGGAGGATTTCAGCCCATACCAGTCACTTGTGTGTTAAAATCTGATGAGGAAGGGTAATAGGGTGTAAAGACACAGACAAATGTGTACAGTGGAAGTCATAATGGATCTAATTTGAAACCTGTGGCATTGGGGAAAAAACACTATAGAACCAAATTTTTCTTGGATGGGTGCTCATCTGAGATTCCAGCTTGTGCATGGAAAGCCTGGCAGTGTCAAACCATTAAAAATACACATTTAATTGTATCTTTTTATAATGCCATTCCATAAATGTGCACTCAGAATTTAATTCTGCCATTTCACGTAATGAGGTAAGGTATCAGAAATGTAAATAAATTGCAAGATATATTTTCAATGTACCGTGCCTTGCCACTGTAGTTCACTTTGTGTAAGCCGAAATGTGGTTTTAGAATAAAACACCCCCGTCATCTCTTTCAGTTTGATAGAATGCAGAACTGATGTATCTGTTACAATTTCTAGCCTGTGCCATTGTTGAACAGAACATCTGCATTAATGCACTTTGAAAATGACAAATCTCCTTCAAGCTTTGTAGTTCTTCAGTGACAGAATGAGAATTGTACTAACAGACCATGGCATAAATTAGCTAACAGAAGAAGATCAACACAACAGTTTTCACAAGGGTGTAACATTTATTTTATAATTCACAATTTTATGACAGATACAAAATTCCATTGACGTTTTTAATGACACTGAAACTACCTCAGTGTCCATACATGGGTAGATGAGTCTGCATCTTTAACTCTGCAATTTTAACTCTTCGCAGAACTGATGTGTCGAATAGAAAAGCTGCTGAATTCACTAGAATCCTCAAAGTACATTTAATTACCTCATCAGAGCATGTCACTGGAAGAGGTTGAATGATAGTTTAACATTACAATTCTTTCCCCCCACTCCCTGTTCAAATGCTTGACACAGCATTAAGCAACATTTGTGAGACTCTATTTCACATATCCATTCCTGGCAGGATAAATACCTTTCTCTAAGTCTCCAACTACGCTTTGATTTAAAAATTTTATACCTGTATCAGCTATTTCCACAATTTCACTTAACATTAATCAACGTGCTAAGCCACTTTCAACATTTCAAACTCCACCATAGTCCTCTTTGTGCTCAAGTGATCTATTGGTAACAGTTCCTTAGAATTTACACTCAGTGGCCAGTTTATTAGGCACACCTGCTCGTTAATGCAACATATCTGTTCAACCAATCATGTGGCAGCAACTCCATGAAAAAAGCATGCGCATATGGCCAAAAGGTTCAGTTGCTGTTCAGACCAAACATCAAAACAAAGAAGAAATGTGACCTAAGTGACTGACTGTGGAATGATTGTTGGTGCCAGACGGGGTGGTTTAAGTATCTTCGAAACTGCTGATCTTCCGGGGTTTTCACACAAAACGGTTTCTAGAGTTTACAGGGAGTGGTGTGATAAACAAAAAAAAAACTTCCAGAGAATGGCATCGCTGTGGGTGAAAATGCTTGTTAATGAGAGAAGTCAGAGGAGAATGGTCAGACTGGTTCAAGCTGTCAGGAAGGCAGCAGTAATGCTTATAGCCAGGTGTTACAACAGTCGTATGCAGGAAAGCATATCTGAACACACAACACATCGAACCTTGAAGTTGATGGGCTACAGCAACAGAAGATCTTTGAGTGTATATTGCATTAAAGCTTCTTTGTGTCTATGATATTTGAAGATAGATAGATAGATAGATACTTTATTCATCCCCATGGGGAAATTCAACTTTTTTTTCCAATGTCCCATACACTTGTTGTAGCAAAACTAATTACATACAATACTTAACTCAGTAAAAAAATATGATATGCATCTAAATCACCGTCTCAAAAAGCATTAATAATAGCTTTTAAAAAGTTCTTAAGTCCTGGCGGTAGAATTGTAAAGCCTAATGGCATTGGGGAGTATTGACCTCTTCATCCTGTCTGAGGAGCATTGCATCGATAGTAACCTGTCACTGAAACTGCTTCTCTGTCTCTGGATGGTGCTATGTAGAGGATGTTCAGAGTTATCCATAATTGACCGTAGCCTACTCAGCGCCCTTCGCTCAGCTACCGATGTTAAACTCCCGATGTGAATACATGAATAGCAATAATTTATTTTGAACTACAGCACTGTGCAAAATGTTTTATCATAATAAAGTATTTATGAAAAATCAACATTTGTAAAGTTGACAGTCACCATAAGACCATAAGAGATAGGAGCAGAATTAGGCCATTTGGCCCATTGAGTCTGATCCACGTTTTCCTCATGTCTGATCCATTTTCCTCTCAGCCTCAAACTCCTGCCTTCTTCCCAGATCTCTATAATTCCCTGTCTAATCAAGAAATTATCAACCTCTGCCATAAATATACCCATTGACTTGGCCTCCACAGCCACCAAATTCCACAGATTCACCACTGTCTTGCTAAAGAAATTCCTCTCAACTCCATTCTAAATGAACATCCTGCTGTTCTGGTCCTAGACTCCCTCACCAGAGGAAAGATCCTCTCCAAATCCACTCTATCGAGACCTTTCAACATTCAATAGGTTTCAGTGAGATCCCCACCCCCCCCATTCTCCTGAATTCCAGTGAGTACAGGCCCAGAGCCATCAAACACTCCTCATGTGATAAGCCTTTCAATCCCTGAATTATTTTTGTGAACCTCCTTTGCAATGTCTCGAATGTCACGTTCAACAATTTTTCACCAGAGCTACAGGACACTCATCAATTTTTTGCAAGTTCTTATTTCCAAGATCAGGTTATGAAACAAACTTTGTGGATCTAATAAACCAATGATGAGACCTGTGGTTTTATTACACTGTCAATTTTAAAGGGGGTAAATACATGGGATATTTTCCCGATTTCAGTTGTAACAAGAATAATTCATAGTAAATTAAGCAGTGTTATCTTAAACTTTTCATACATAAATACCAATAATTTCTTTTTAGATTATTATGGACCTTAAATATATCAAGTATACTATGCTTTCAAGGTTCTGCATATAATACATTAAGATATCACTCCTAAACAGAGACAAATGTTTTCAAACCATTCAATGTTAAAATCATGTCTGAGCATTTAAGTACAATATTTAAATGGGGAGGACTTTTTAAATGGATTTCTGATGTACTAGAAACAAAGTACTAGAATAGTTTTTTTGAGTTAAACTGTCTTAATTGTTTAATGATTTGACCTTTGAATATAACATATTGGTTGAATGCATTGTTTTATGAAGGACCAGGTCATGCGAAAGGAATCACCAAATATAGTTTGCCCACACCTGGACTGGATGTAGAGGATGTAGTATCTTGCAGGTTTGACAGGTCCGTTGTTACCTTGGCCTTAAAATTTAAAGAAAAATATCTTAAAAGTTTACTAAAACTTGCAATCTAAGACTTTGTCATGTTATCTAAAACTTTGACAAACTTTTATGGATGCACAGTAAAGCATATCCTGACTGGTTGCATCATGACCTGGTATGGAAACAACAATGTGCTAGATCAGAAAAGCCCAGAAAAGATGGTGGATTCAGCCCAGTATCCTGCCCACCCCTGAGCATGTTTACAAGGAGTGCTGCCACAGGAAAGCAGCATCCACATTAAAGGACCCCCACCACCCAGGCCATTTTTCTTCTCACTGCAATTATTGGGAAGGAAGTACAGGAGCCTCAGATCCCACAGCACTAGATTCAGGAAGAGTTGTAACCTTAAACCCAGGCTCCTGAATCTGTGTGGATAACTTCACTCTCATCATTTCTGAACTGATTGCACAGCCTATGGACTCACTCTCAAGGACTCTACAGCCCGTGTTCTCAGTATTTATTTATTTGTACATTTATGTTCTTTTGCATATTGGTTGTTTGTCAGTCTTTGTGTGTGTAGTTTTTCATTGACTCTACTGTATTTTTTTGTTCTACTGAGAATGACTGCAAGAAGATGAATCTCAGAGTTGTATGTTGTGAACTATATGTACTTTGATAGTAAATTTACTTTGAACTTTGAACTAAAAACATAAAAGGTACATATATATTTTAAAAAGATATTAAAGAAAAGCAAATTAATTTCTAAACAGGAACTGACTTTTGCATGGCAAACACAAGGAAATCTGCAGATGCTGGAAATTCAAGCAACACACACAAAATGCTGGTGGAACGCAGCAGGCCAGGCAGCATCTATAGGGAGAAGCGCTGTTGACGTTTCGGGCCAAGACCCTTCGTCAGGACTAACTGAAAGGAAAGATAGTAAGAGATTTGAAAGTGGGGGGGAGGGGAAAATGCAAAATGATAGGAGAAGACAGGAGGGGGTGGGGTGAAGCTGAGAGCCAGAAAGGTGATTGGCGAAAGTGATAAGAGCTGGAGAAGGGAAAGGATCATGGGATGGGAGGCCTAGGGTGAAAGAAAGGGGGAAGGGAGCACCAGAGGGAGATGGAGAACAGGCAGAGTGATGGGCAGAGAGAGAGAAAAAAAAACAACTAAATATGTCAGGGATGGGGTAAGAAGGGGAGGAGGGGCATTAACGGAAGTTAGAGAAGTCAATGTTCATGCCATCAGGTTGGAGGCTACACAGCCGGTATATAAGGTGTTGTTCCTCTAACCTGAGTGTGGCTTCATCTTGACAGTAGATGAGGCCATGGATAGACATATCAAAATGGGAATGGGACGTGGAATTAAAATGTGTGGCCACTGGGAGATCCTGCTTTCTCTGGTGGACCGAGCATAGGTGTTCAGCAAAATGGTCTCCCAGTCTATAAAAGGCCACCGGGAGCACCGGACGCAGTATACCACACCAGCCAACTCACAGGTGAAGTGTCGCCTCACCTGGAAGGACTGTCTGGGGCCCTGAATGGTGGTGAGGGAGGAAGCGTAAGGGCAGGTTTTGCACTTGTTCTGCTTACAAGGATAAATGCCACTGACTTTTGCATTCTCATTTGGGGACATACATGTATATGGTTAAATGTCAATAAAGTCAACTTGAACCTGAATTTGAATGTCTTTGACCTGATTCAGTATTTTAGGGGTGATTTTTTTCCCCTTGAAATCCAGTGTCAGGCAAACTGATATTTGTCCTTTTAGTCTGTTGATAATTCCTGGACTTCACTGCTTCACAGCCTGAAGAGTTGAAGTTCAGAACTCATTAGTTTTGACTGTTGAGCAAAGGAGATGAGGTTAATATTGCCTTTCCAATTTAGCTGTCATCAGAAGTCTGGTTCATTGTATGAAGATCAACTAAATAAATGATCTCTTCTCCTATGTTTTTTTATTTAAAAAAAAATTCTCTTTCTATTTGAGCATTTCAAAAAGAAACCTCGTGAGCAAAACAGAAAATCAGAGGTATGGATAATTTGTTCTGATTGTCTCTTCTTAGATACTTATGTGCCAAAAGTAAATAAGTCCAGCTGGAAAGAAAATACAAAGAGGATAAAGTTTAATAAACAACTGTATTTTGAAAATGTGAAGAGAACCAGCTGCATAATTAATATTCAGAGAGTTGCATGTAAATTAACTTTGCAAAATGACAAATTTTTGTTTATATGGAAGAAGACAGGAAATTGGTGTGCTGGAGTGGTCAGAGCTTTTGTTTTATACAAAAAAGAGCTCTGGATGGCAGGGTAGAAATACGTCTCTACCTAAGGGAGGTGCAAGTTGTTCCTTCCCTCTGCTAGCTTGCAGGTCACCCTTGGGCAAAGTGTAGCACCTGCTTAGTCCCCCGATCAGGGTCACATGAAGCCACGGGAGCAGGTGGTGGATGGCCGTATGAGCAGCTGATGCATATCACAAGTCCTGGTTATGTGACCGCTGACACTAGGCAGACAATCTCTGAAGAGTATCGATAATGTCTGGGGCCATCCGTCTTGTAAAGACACCGCCCAGAAGAAGGCAATGGCAAGCCACTTCTGTGGAAAAAATTGCCAAGTGCAATCATGCTAATGGAAAGACCATGGTCACCTTCATCATGTGACAAGGCTCATAATGAATGAACATAAATATGATCTGAATTGATCACCTCGAGTACAATCTCAGAGTTTGCTGATGACACAAAATTGAAGGGATTGTTGAAAAGCACAGGACATAGTCAGGGGCTTAATGACCTGGCAGTCACATTAGAAAGAACAGAAGGATGACAGATTTAATTTAGCAATAAGTGAGAAGTGGTACATTTTTGTAAGTTATAGTTTTGAGTGGCAGTCCACTTAATGGTGCATTCTGCACAGACAATCTCCAATGGTTAAGAAACAAAAACAAGTAATTACCACAATGTTCTCCTGCTCTACTGCAGAAATTCAAGGGTGAGTGTGCTAAAGTGAGCTAATATTTTGAAGTAAGCATTGTTATAGATCTGTGAAGAAAAATCTGAACACTGGGACATTTTGGCAATGCTAATGCAAGGGGTAGCACTGATGTGAGATGATTGGTCATTTTTGTGTGCCTTGTATATTGTCCTGTCTCTCCTGTTCAATATCCCTGTTGCTGCAATTCTGACAAAAAAATCAATTTTTGGCCCACAACACCAGTGTTCTGCTGCATTTTTCTCCAAATTTCTTGGTAATATTGTTGTGGACACATCGCTCCAAATCATACACTCTCATTTGAATGGATCAAAAACCTGTCTCAATCAGACAGGTGTGAAGTGCAGGCACACTGAAAATTTTAAACAACTGACAAGACAGGAAGTGAAAGAAAGAAATGTATGTGGGAAAATAGAATTGAGCAAGCAATAGATGAGAAGCTCACTAAACATATTGTGACATGCTTTACCCTTCTAGACTGCGGCATGGTGAAGGAGAAGATGACAAAGACGGGCACCTGTTTCTGTCTAGGGAGGGCAATAATCTGTTCAGCAGGCTTATGGGTTTCCCCACTACTGAGCAAGGGATTCGTGATGAAGGGAAGACAGTGGGTCAGTTTCATGGGAGAGATGTTATGTCAGAAGGAAGAGAGTTTAAAAACATTTTGGTAGTTAAAAATTGCTTATGTTAATGCTGACTTAGTTGTGTGTGCTTGGCATGGTCACTAGATTTTGTTCCTAGAAATATCAAGTCAGAAAAATAAGAATAGATAATTTTTTTTGGAATGTATGCACAGAATTATATTGCCAGGGAGTTAGTGAACCTCCAAAGACAAATTCAACGAAAAGTGAAGAAAATCTGGGAAACAATTCATGTACTACAGAGGGTATTGTGAAAATGCAAGTGTAACTTAAAAATACATTACTGCTTTCTTTTAATTGGATGTGAAGTGAATTGGATACTCATGGTCATCTTGTAGAATAACACACATTAAATGCTAGAGAAACCCAGCAGGTCAGGCAGCATCCATGGAGAGGAATCTGGGCCAAGACCACTGGAAAGGTAGGGGGAAGAAGCCAGAATATGAAGGTTCTGGGGGTGGGGGCAGGGGCGGGGAAGGAGTACAAGCGAGAAGGTGATAGCCGAGATCAGGGAGGGGGAAGGTGGCTGGGTGGAGTGAAGGAATGAAATAAGCTTGGAGGGTATAGGTGGAAGAAGGGCTGAAGAAGAAGGAATCTGTTAGAAGAGGACAGTGGACCAGGGAGAAAGGGAAGGAGGACCACCAGAGGGAGGTGATGGGCATTTAAGGGGAAGAGGAGGAGTAAGAAAGGAGCCACAATGGGGAACTGAAAAAGAGAGAAGAGGAGGAGTAGGGTGGAAGAAATTACCAGAAGTTAGAGAAATTATAGACACAAAAAAGTCTGCAGATGCTCTCTCTCTCTCACACACACACACACACACACACACACAATGCTGGAGGAACTCAGCAGTTCTGGCAGCATCTATAGAAATGGAAAGATAATCAGTGTTTTGGGGTGAGATCCTTCTTCAGGACTGAGAAATCACTGTTCAAGATAAACCCAAAGAAGATAAAAACAAAAAAAAATTGGATAGGTCTGAGGACAGGAAAGGAATGGAGGGTTATGGGCTGAGTGCGGGTCAGTGGGACTAGGTGAGAGTAAGCATTCGGCATGGACTAGAAGGGCCGAGGTGGCCTGTTTCCGTGCTGTAATTATAGTTAGCAATGGAAGAACATACTTATTTGTGCTGGAAGTGCACAATGAACAAGCCAAGAACCAAATTATTTGTGGGGGGGGGGGGGGGCGCGGTGTGTGGGATGGTTAGCTTGCATTAGAGCTTGTTCAAGTGGAGGAATGATGCACCATCAATAACTCTCTGAGACGTGAGGCGAGATATCGGCTTTTATTGCCTGGAAGAAAGAACAAGCAGCAATTGACCACCATACTGCATCCTGGAGACTGAGGGCAGGGCTCAGGCCCCAATCGCCTTTATACCGGGGTCTGTGGGAGGAGCCACAGTCAGTGGGAGGAGCCACAGGAGCAGTCAGCAGGGGGGGCGTGTCCAGACAGGTATATGTAGTTCACCACATTCACACCCCTTTGTTTTAAAAGAGAGTCCCCATGGGGCGAAGTTTCTTACAAGTATATTTACAGGTTAAGTCTATCAGGTGGTCGAATCTGTTGCTGCGATCTACGTAGCACCGGCTGTGATTGCACAGGTGCCGGTGGTGATTGCACAGGTGTCGGTGGTGATTGCACAGGTGCCGGTGGTGATTGCATCAGAGACGGTGGTTGTACTGGTTCCGGCCTGACTTGAGGTGTCAGCCCACTAGGCGTCAGTGATCCCTCCTGCGTGTGCGAGACGCCCGGTATAGGAGTGTCGTGAGGAGTCTGTGTAGAGCTCGGTGTGCGCGGTGTCACCTTGGGTACAGGGTTCATAGTTACCGTGGAGTGTTCGGGGTAGTGGTCTGCTGCTCCTGCGGGCGCCAAGTCGCAGATGGAGACCGTGTCCTCCTGCCCATCAGGTAAGACCACGTAAACATACTGGGGGTTCGCATGTAGAAGGTGAACGCTCTCGACCAGCAGGGAGTATTTATTGCTCCTCACATGTTTCCGGAGCAGCACTGGCCCTGGGGATGTCAGCCAAGCTGGTAGGGTGGTCCCAGTGGCAGACTTCCTGGGAAAAGAGAATAGGCGCTCGTGAGGGGTGGCATTGGTGGACGTACATAACAGGGAGCGGATAGAGTGGAGTGCCTCGGGGAGGACCTCCTGCCATCGAGAGACCGGCAACCCTTTTGACTTAAGGGCTAAAAGTGTGGCCTTCCACACTGTGGCATTCTCCCTCTCCACCTGTCCATTTCCCCGGGGATTATAGCTCGTGGTCCTACTGGTAGCAATGCCCCTAGCCAGCAGGTACTGGCGCAGCTCATCACTCATAAAGGAGGACCCTCTATCACTGTGGATATAGCAGGGATATCCCAACAGAGTGAAGAGCTGGCGCAGGGCTTTTATGACGGACGTGGCAGTGGTGTCGGGGCAGGGGATGGCAAAGGGGAACCGCGAGTACTCGTCGATAATGTTGAGAAAGTAGACATTGCAGTCGGTGGAGGGAAGGGGGCCCTTAAAGTCGACACTCAGTCGCTCAAAGGGGCGGGTGGCCTTGATAAGTTGCGCCTTTTCAGGACGGTAGAAGTGCGGTTTGCACTCAGCACAGACTTGACAGTCCCTGATCATCGTCCTGATGTCCTCAAGGGAGTACGGCAGGTTCTGGGCTTTCACGAAATGGTAAAATCGGGTGACCCCCGGGTGGCAAAGATGTGCATGGAGGGCGTATAGCTGGTCGAGCTGTGCGCTGGCACACGGTCCCCGGGATAGGGCATCAGGGGGCTCATTGAGCCTTCCAGGTCGGTACAGGATATCATAGCTGTAGGTGGAGAGTTCTATTCTCCACCGCAAAATTTTATCATTTTTGATTTTGCCCCGCTGTTGGTTGCTGAACATGAACGCAACTGAGCGCTGGTCGGTCAGCAAGGTGAACCTTTTGCCAGCGAGATAGTGCCTCCAGTGCCTAATAGCTTCCACTATGGCCTGGGCTTCTTTCTCCACCGCGGAGTGCCGAATTTCAGGGCCCTGAAGGGTACAAGAAAAGAATGCTACTGGCCTGCCTGCCTGATTGAGGGTAGCAGCCAGCGCGAAATCGGAGGCGTCACTCTCTACTTGGAAGGGAGTGGTCTCGTCCACCGTGTGCATCGTTGCTTTGGCAATGTCCCCTTTAATGCAGCTGAAGGCCGCATGGGCCTCGGCAGAGAGGGGAAATGCGGTGGACTTGACCAGGGGGCGGGCCTTGTCTGCGTAATGGGGGACCCATTGGGCGTAATAGGAAAAGAAGCCCAGGCACTGTCTGAGGGCTTTGAGGATGGTGGGAAGAGGGAGTTCTAACAGGGGGCACATACGGTCGGGATCAGGGCCAATGACCCCGTTCTCCACGACATACCCAAGGATAGCGAGCCGGGTGGTTCCGAACACACACTTGTCCCTGTTATAAGTAAGGTTCAGGGCTTTGGCCACTTGGAAAAATCATTGGAGGTTGGCGTTGTGCTCCGACCAGTCATGACCACAGATGGTGATATTATCCAGATAGGGAAATGTGGCCTTCAGTTGGCACTGGTCCACCATCCGGTCCATTTCCCTCTGGAAGACAGAGTCACCATTTGTGACACTGACGGGGACGCGCAGGAAGTGATAGACCCTGCCGCCCGCCTCAAAGGCAGTGTAGGGGCGGTCCTCTGGGCGGATGGGGAGCTGGTGATAAGCGGATTTCAGATCTATTGTCGAGTACACCTTGTACTGAGCTATCTGGTTGACCATATCCGCGATGCGGGGTAGGGGGTACGCGTCAAGCTGCGTGAACCTAATGATGGCCTGGCTATAGTCCACGACCATCCTATTTTTCTGCCCGGTCTGAACAACAACCACCTGGGCCCTCCAAGGACTTGTGCTTGGCTCAATGATCCCCTCCCTGAGCAGCCGCTGCACCTCTGACTGAATGAAGGCCCTGTCCCCCACGCTGTACCTCCTGCTTTTAGTTGCCACAGGTTTACAGTCGGGGGTCAGGTTGGTGAACAGCGGTGGGGGAGGGATCTTGAGGGTGGAGAGGCTGCAAGTGTTGTCAGTAGCGCAGCTGTCGGCATGGTGCTGGGTGGGATGTGTGGGTCGGTGTGTGTGTGTGGTCAGTAGCGGGGTATATGATGAAGTCCCACAAAACTGAGGATTCCTGACAGTGAGTGGTGGGAGGGGCCCGTCATATGCCATAGTCACACTTTCGAGGTGGCTCTGGAAGTCCAGCCCCAATAGCACAGGCGCACACAGTTCAGGCATGACCAGTAGCGCAAAGTCCCGATATTCTGTGCCCTGCACCACCAATGTCGCTACACAACCCACCCGGATGTCTGTGGAATGCGACCCAGAAGCCATGGTGACCCTCTGGCTTACCGGCCGTGTCACGAGTCTGCAGCGTTGCACCGTGTCCGGGTCAATAAAACTCTCAGTGTTGCCCGTGTCAAACAGGCAGCTAGTCCTGTGCCCCTCCACCAGGATGTCCATCATTGACCTTGCAAGCTGATGTGGGGCGCTTTGGTCGAGGGTTACGGAGGCCAGAGTTGAACTGCCGTCTTGGTGCCCGGTAAGCATCGGTGGGTTGGGGGCGGGGCGAGTTGGCGCCGACAAAGATGGCCGCCCCCATCCGGGCAGGCAAGATGGCGGCCCCCATGCCTCACACGAGGCGGGCAGGCAAGATGGCGGTGACCAAGATGGCGGCCCCCATGCCTCACACGCAGCGCTTCCCGACCCCGCTCATGGCTTAGACTTACAGACCTTGGCGAAATGACCCTTCTTCCCGCAGCTGGAACAGGTCGCTTCTCGGGCCGGGCAGTGTTTTTGGGGGTGCTTTTCGAGTCCGCAGAAGTAACACTGCGCGGGCTTGCAACTGGCAGCAGCTGTGGTTGGGTTCGGGGAGTTCGTGGACTCGCGACTGGCAGCGGCGTTGGTGAATTCGCTTGCGGGAACCGGCGGCGGCGGGGTCTGAGGTGTCCACGGAACCGGTGGGGGATCGCGCGGCTGGACAGCGTCAGCGTTGTGCAGAGCAGCCTCCAGCGTGTCGGCCGTCTCGATCGCCAAGCATAAGGTAAGATCGGCATTTTCCAGCAGCCGCTGGCGCACGTACACTGACCTGATCCCCGTAACGAAGGCGTCTCGTACGAGCAGCTCCGAATGCTGCTCCGCCGTCAGACCTTTGCAGTCGCAAGTTCCCACGAGTGTCTGTAGGGCTCGGAGAAACCCAGCGCTCGTCTCGTCGGGTCGCTGCTGCCGTGTCGCTAAGCGATGTCTTGTGTAGACGGTGTTCACCGGCCGCAGGTACTGTCTTTTAAGGGCGTCCAGTGCCCCTTGGTAGGTCGGTAGGTCCCTGAAAAGGGAGAATACTTTCGGACTTACTCTAGATAATAATATTTTGTACTTCGTGGCAGGCTCAGTCACTGGAATCTGTTCCAAGTATGATTGGAAGCATGCAAGGCAGAGTTCAAAGGCAAGAGCTGCTTCGGAGTCTTGAGGATCGAGGTCTAATTTTTCCAGACGTAAAATGCTGTCCATGGTTTAAACTTCCAGTCAATAAAATTGATGCACCATCAATAACTCTCTGAGACGTGAGGCGAGATATTGGCTTTTATTGACTGGAAGAAAGAACAATCAGCAATTGACCACCATGCTGCATCCTGGAGACTGAGGGCAGGGCTCGGGCCCCAATCGCCTTTATACCGGGGTCTGTGGCAGGAGCCACGGTCAGTGGGAGGAGCCACAGGAGCAGTCAGCGGGGGGGCATGTTCAGATAGGTATATGTAGTTCACCACAGAGAAGTAGACAGAACAATCACCAAAGGTTTTAGAAAATGTCCAAGTGATGTGGGGAGAAACATCATTATGAGCAGTTACCATAGCACTAGTGATCCAGGTTCACTTCCATTGCTGTCTGTAAGGAGTTTGTATTTTCTCCCCATGATTGTGTGGGTTTCCTCCCACATTCCAAAGATGTACGTATGAGTTTAAGTAGCCACATGGGTGTAATTGTGTGGCACAGGCTCATTGGGCCGGAAAGGCCTGTTACTGTGCAGTATCTCTAAATCAAAAAAGATTACACATTACCATAAGAAGTTTATCTACAGTAAAAGCACACTAGGATGGTGCACTGAAGCCAATAGCTATGGCCAGATTGTAAATTAATTTGAGTTAAGTTTAAACATGTAAAAAGACAATGAAAAGGTGAACTTTAGGCAAAAGGAATTGAACCTTTTGGGGTGAAGAGGCGGGTGGTTAATTGAGGGAAGGTGGCAGTGGAAAATCCTCTCTGTAAAACAACAGAATTAATTTTGGCTTTAGCCTTTGTGGCACTTTGGCGAAGAGGGCCAGAAATTCGAATGCATATTGTTGTTTTAATGCAATAGGAGCTAGACTGTTTCCTCATTGTTTTCTGTGCATGTTGGTTCTACGTGTTACACTGAGTATAGTTCCCCTTACTGGAAGTTTTGCAAGATCAGCAGACTCTGAATAATGTATATTAAAGTCTACAGGCAGCAGCTTTCAGCTGACTTGTTTCTAGTTGCTCACAGATGTGGAAGTATTAGTCATAATTCCCTTGGCTTTTTCCCCCTTGAATTACCACATGAATGGAGGAATAAGGAGAGTTCACAGAGCAGTTCAGACTGCTGGAAGATGAGGAGGAGAAGAAATGGGCTCTCACCAGGAAGTGATATGAATTAGCATTATATGTAATAGCTGATAGATGTTTGTTTGAAGCACAACTCACATAAGCATGAATACAATGAAAGACAAATTGCCATGAACAAATATACAGCGAACATGTTGCTTTACAGCAGTGGTTCCCAACCTGTGGTCCACAGACCTCATGGGTTAATGGTAAAGCTCCATGGCATGGAAAAGGTTGGGAACTCCTGCTTTACAGTGACTATATGTCCACTGTGCTCTGTAGTGAAACCAACTTTGATTTTCCTGTCTCAGAATTCAGATTGTGTATGACTGGTAAGACCACATCATATTGACCAGGGTTCCCAACCTATTTCATGTCATGGACCCCTGGTTGGGAACCCCTGATTATAGACCAATACTCAATATCCTCTTCCTTGAACTTCTGTGAAAAATGTCTGCACTTCTGTTACAACGTCCTCTGTGCTACAATTCCAATACCATTTCCAAAGTCTGAGCAAGATGAGGACTGCCTTTCCTTATTAAAGTGATCACGGCCTCACATTTTAATGCTTCATTCTGTATTGCAAAAGGATGGTTACCCGTACTCTATTTCTTGTGAGTTGAGCACCTGAAAGCAGAAAGTCTTACCAGAAAGCAGCATATAAAGCCTCTCCACAGCTTTGTGGGGATTGCAGTTAAGCCTTGCTATAGTGTGTTATAAACTGTGTGCTTGTTACTTTCAAATTTCTAAGTTCAAACTACATTTATTATCAAACTACACATTTGTCAGCTGAGATATGTTTCCTTCTGGGCATACACAGTAAATTAAAGAAACACAATAGAATCAATGAAAGATTGAACCCAGTAGGACGGACAAACAATCAATGTGCATGGGACAACAAACTGTGCAAATACAATAGAAAAAAATATAATAAGTAAATAACAATAAATATTGAGATCATGAGATGAAGAGCCCTTGAAAGTGAGTCCATAGGTTATGGGAACATTTCAGTGATGGGGTGATTGAAGTTATCCCGACTGGTTCAAGAGCCTGATGGTTGAAGGGTAATAACTGTTCCTGAACCTGGTGATGTGAGTCCTGAGGCTCCTGTACCTTCTTTCTGATGGCAGCAGTGAGAGGAGAGCATGCCCTGGGATGGTGGTGGTCCTTGATGATGGTTGCTGCTTTTCTACACCTGTGCTCAGGGTGAGGAGAGCTTTACCTGTGATGTACTGGGCTGCAGCCACGACTTTTTGCAGGTTTTTCAAGGGCATTGGTGTTTCTATACCAGTCTGTGAAGCAATGTGTCAATAAACTTGCCACCACACGCCTATAGAAACTTGTCAAAGTTTTAAATGAATCTCTGCAAACTTCTGAGGAAGTAAAGGCACGGTCATGCTTTCTTTGTCATTGCACTTGAACTCTCTGAAATGATAACACCAAGGAATTTAATGTTGCTGACCCTCTGCACTTCCGACCCTCTGAAGAGGAATGACTCATGGATCTCTGGTTTCCTTCTCCTGAAGTCAATACGGGTGTCCCCCGTTTTTCGAACGTTTGCTTTACGACACCTCGCTGTTATGAAAAACCTACATAAGTTACCTGTTTTCGCTATGTTACGTAACCCCGTAACCAGGTAACTTACCAGCAAAGATAGCGGGATCAGCTGAGTCGGATGCTACTATTTTCAAACGTTTTATTCAAAAAGGGGCACAAACGTATGGTTAATACAAAACATTCAGATCATATACATCGTCAAAACTCAATCTAAAACACCGGTGTAATAATAATCAATCAGAAATAAGCTCTATAGTTGTCTAGGGGTAATACTGAGTCCAATTGAAATATAAAGAGTCACCCAGAAGTTTGCAGGCTTTTCCCTTTTGGGAACCACTGGGGGTTTTCACGTTGTAGAGAGAGAGAGATGGTTTAGAAAGGATAAACACTTGCCCGTTGTCTTTACAGAGCAAATCCGTGGAATCAGGGGAGCAGGCTTCCCCGTTGTTAGTTAAAAGCAGTCTTCCGTTGGTTCTAGCCACAGATTCAAAATTTGGAATCGGTAACGCACGTGGCTTCCTTCAAAATGGCTTCCCGCTCCCACGGGAATCGGTATCGTGCTTCCTTGGTGTCTCCTTGGTGCGTCTGAGGGTTGTCCCCCCCTCAGACCCTCCTTTATACTTCTTCACGGGATCGCAGGTGTCAATCAGGTTGCAGGTGATGCGATCTCTCTCTCAACCAGCCCACTTTGCCCGAGGGCTTTTCACGTGGTCTCCATGAGACAATAGTCAATGTTGCCTTTATTCTGCTTCTCGGGAGAACGTGGTCTTCCGCACGTCTCTCTCTCTCTCCCATTTCCTGTGTCTATTCAGCACGTCTCTTTCTCTCTTGGGTCAGTTGACCCCCCCCTTGACTAGGGCTCTTGCGATTCTCACAAAGGAGGGGGCCGAGGTCATAACAGCTAATAGAAGGTGTTTTCACTGTTACGAGAAAAGCGCGCGAGAAAAGGCACCCCGAGCAGCCAATCTCCTCCCCCGGAACTGCATTCTAGCCAGCATCGCTTAAACATGTGCCTATGAGCATCTGTGCTTTATGTCAATTTATTTTGTGCATCCATTAGCAAGATGACTTCTATGGTATCGGAAAACCCTAAAAGAGCTTGTAAGGGTGTTACACTTAGCATAAAACTAGACATAATTAAGCGTTTTCGATCATGGTGAACGAAGTAAGGACATAGTGAGTTTGGCTGAGGAGGCTGTATTTGTGGAAGTTGACGAAGATGATGTTGAAGAGGTTTTGGCATCCCATGCCCAAGAACTGACAAATGAAGAGCTGATGCAATTGCAAGAGGAAAGGATAACAATCGAAACTGAACGCAGGAGCGAACGGCCTGTAAGTGAAGTCGTCCAGGAACTGAACATGAAGCAATTGCTTCTAGAGCAATTGCTCTACTTCCCACCACCCCGACCCCCAACGACTCAGCCTAACACACCTTCACCGGTAAGTGAAGCTACACTGTACATACATTATTTCTACTTTATATAGGCTGTGTATTTTTATGTGTTATTTGGTGTGATTTGGCAGCTTCATAGCTTAAAGGTTACTGGAGAGAGTGTTTCTGCCCAGTGCGCTTGCGTGAGATTTTTGCTACAGTGGACAGTGCTGCAATGATTGCAGAGAAGTATTTCTACTTTATATAGGCTGTGTATTTATCATATCATTCCTGCTTTTACTATATGTTACTGTTATTTTAGGTTTTATGTGTTATTTGGCATGATTTGGTGGGTTTTTTTTGGGCCTGTGAACGCTTACAAATTTTTCCCATATAAATTAATGGTAATTGCTTCTTCGCTTTACGACATTCCAGCTTACGAACCGTTTCATAGGAGCGTTCTACCTTCGGATAGTGGGGGAAACCTGTAATCAACTCCTTGGTCCTGCTGTCGTTGAGTGAGAGGTTGGTGTTATGGCATCACCCAGCCAGATTTTCTCTCGTATGTGCTGAATTGTCTCGATTTCTTAAGAGTAGCCCACAGCACGTCGTTGCGGCTTACTAGCACCATCTTGGCATCAACTCCATATTTCAAGTGTGTCAAGGTAGTTTAAAGTCATTTTGAGTGCACAAGTGTAACGGAGAACAAAATTATTATTACACCAGATTTGATCCAGAACTTTAAAAAAATACAGTAATAATACTAATAATAAAGGAAATAGAATAAATATAAATATGTAATATAGCTTATGAAAAACACACAGATTGGTTGTATGTCCATAAGGTGACGCTAGGCGTGGGAGTGTCTGTACATAAGGGGACTGACGGTCATGAGAAAGCAGTAGTAGTTAGGGGATCTGGAGGAGTGGGTTAGTAGGTGGAGGTGTTGATCAGCCTTACTGTATGGGGAAAGTAACTGTTTTTGAGTCTGCAGTCCTTGTGTGGATGCTACGTCGTCTCCTGTCTGATGGGAGTAGTAGTCAGGATACATCAGTGGAACTATAATAAATCATATGGACAAACACTGGGACCTCAGAGTAGATGCCCATTGATCATTCAAGCTAGCAGGAGAAGCCAGTAAATTGATTTAAAAGGCATCTGGATACTTTCCTTTATTAGCTGACGCAAAGTGTATTTGAACTTCATGGTTTTGCTTGAACTGTGTAGTGCATTACATCACCACTTGAGTTCTAAGTGCAGTTTTGGTTACTACATTACAGGACTGAAGGATATGCTGAGATTTGTATTTTGACAGGACTGGAAAATTTAACCATGAAGAGAGAATGGACAGGCTGGGGTTGCTTTCTTTGGAACAGGGAAGGCCAAAAGGAGACTCAAAAAGGTGGCATCTATCACTAAGGGCATCTAACACCCGTGACTTCTTAGCATTGCTGCCACCAGGGAGGAGGTACAGGAGCCAGAAGACTTATACTGAATATTTTAGTGATAGTTTCTTACCCAGAATTCTGAATAGACATTGAACCCATGAGCTCTGCCTCATTATTTTTTGCTCTCCTTTTGCACTGTTTATTCAATTCTTTTATATCTCGCCTGTTATGTGGTGCGTCGTATGATGAAGACAATCACGGCCTTTCCATGACCATCATTGTTCTTGACAAATTTTTTTACAGAAGAGGTTTGCCATTGCCGCCTTCTGGGCAGTGTCTTTACAAGATGTGTGACCCCAGCCGTTATCAGTACTGCTTAGTGATTGTCTGCCTGGCGTCAGTGGCTGCATAACCAGGACTTGTGACATGCATCAGCTGCTCATATGGCTGTCCAGCATCTGCTACCCTGGCTTCATGTGACCCTGATTGGAGGGCTAAGCAGGTGCTACACCTTGCCCAAGGGTGACCTGAAGGTTAGCAGAGGGAAGGAGCACCTTACACCTCCTTTGGTAGAAATGTATCTCCTACCCGCCATCCATTTTAATATATATTTCTCATTTTTTATAATTGTATTACACTGTACTGCAGCTGTGTAACAACAAACATCATGACATATGTCAGTGATAATAAACTTAATTCTGATTTGGTATACAATTACTTAACTACATAGATCATATGAAGGATATACTGTAGATTGAGATAAGCAAGTGGCTGCAGTCTTCTTTAGAATATCCCAAGGTAATAAGTGGCATCACATAAATGCAAGTTTTTATTTTATTTCCACTCATTACTAGCTATTGCTGAGCAGTAAGGAGCAATATTCTGCAAAAGGAGATTACTTCCTGGGTGTTTACGGCATCAGAAAGAAGCCAAAATTAACCATGACATCTTAGAATGCCTAAAAATGCAATGTAACTGGTGAAAATGAGAGAAAATTAGAAGACAATGAAAGAGGCTGAGCAAATTAAATAAAGCAAGCTTGAAAAGAGGATCCTGAAAAATATTACCATGTGTTAAGGTTTCTACGAATTCATCAGTACAAATGGATTACCATGATGTAATGTTACATCTCTATAAAACCCTGGTTCGATCACACTTGGAATACTGTGCTTAGTTCTGGTTGTATCATTATAAGAAGGATGTGGAAGTTTTAGAGAGGGTGTAGAGGAGATTTATCAGGATGCCAGCTGGATTAGAGAGGATGCCTTATGAGAATAGATTGAGTGAACTAGGGATTTTCTCTCCGGAGCAAAGGACGATGAGAGGTAAATTAATATAGATGTGCAAGATGATAAGAGGCATAGATTGAATGGATAGCCAGAGATTTTTTCCTAGGGTGGAAATGGCTAAGACAAGGAAGCACAATTTTACGGTGATTGGAAGAAAGTATAGGGGGGATGGGGGGGGGGGGGGGGGTCAGAGTCAGGTTTTTTTACACAGAATGGATGGTGTGCAGAATACCCTGCTGAAGGTGGTGGTAGAGGCAGAAACGTCAGGGGCATCTAAAAATCTCCGAAGCACATGGATGATAGAAAAATGGAGGGCTATGGAGGAGGGAAGGGTTAGATTAGAGTGGATTAGTCTGTACAATATTGTAAGATGAAGGACCTGTACTGAGCTGTTGTGTTCTATGTTTTATATTCTATGAAAAGAAAATTACTGTGCGTGAATGTGACCCATGAGAGAAGAGAATAACTTAGCAGTGACAAGTACCTAACTTAAGGAAATAGAAAAGTGAAAATTATTACGGAGGAGGTAAAATTATTACGGAGGAATTAATTACCTGCTTAGCTCCCCAATCAGAGTCACATATAACCGTAGGAGCAGGTGGTGGATGGTCGTATGAGCAGCTGATGCATATCACAAGTCCTGGTTATGTGATTACTGACACCAGGCAAACAATCTCAGAAGAACACTGATAATGGCTGGGGTCACCCATCTTGTAAAGACACTGCCCAGACAAAGGCAATGGCAAACCACTTCTGTAGAAAAATTTGCCTAAAATAATCTTACATCATACGATATCGCAAGGGGTTATCAGATAAAATTATGAGTTGTAGAATTGGGGATTGACATAATTGATTGACCTTAAACGGAAGAGATGTAAGAAAGGATTAAAAGGAAAAAAGTTTTGTGGGTGGTGGTGGATTTCAGTCCACCTCTGTACTGTTCAGTAACCACTTTAGAAAACATTTGCTAACAAATTACTCAATCATTTTGAGGGACAGCATCCAAATTAGCAGGCACAGGGAGTTTCTTTAATTCTCAGAAGGAAAAATACAAATTTTTAGGAAATATTCGTAGGTTCTTGCAATGCTGAAGGAGAGGTGAGGTATTTTGTCAAAAGCAGTTTATTTTGAATATGGGAAGCCGAGGTGATGTGGAAGAGCTGAGGGATTTAGGGTTAGATTCACAATGAAAGCAGCATTTAAAGTAGTTGTCATAATAATTTCAAAGAATAGTTTTTGCAACACCAACTTTAGTATATCAAAAGTCCAAAAATAATAATGAAACACAATGACAATTCAGTGAGACTATTAATCATAGCTGCGACATGCTGTCTTTTAGAATGATGCAGCTTTACATCTAACATAATAGTCAGGATGCTTACTGAAATGTCTTTCTTTACTGTGACATGTTGAAAGCCTAAATGCCAGTGATAGTAAAGTTTATTAAAATGGATTTTTCCCCCTCTGATTCTCCATAACATTAGTCACATGTGATTGTGAAATCTGGAATACTTTCCTTCATTATGTGTTGGTTGCTGGATCAATTGATAATTCTGAGACCAAGAGTGATGAGATTTTTATTAGGTAAAGTATCAAGGGATATGAGTTAAAGGCAGGTAAATGGAGTTGAGGTGCAGATGCGCAATGATCTAATTAAATAATAGAGGCTCAAGGTGATGAATAGCCCATTCCTGTTCTTATGGGTCTCGCATTTTGGCTCGAATCTGGGGAGAAATGACCTAAAAGAATTTAATTATCTAATTTCAGAACCATATCACAAACACGCTTCATAATGAATATGTGAATTTTTAAAATTTCATGTCAATGGTAATAGAAGACTGAAAAATTGCCTTTCAGTTTCTCATTGTATGATGATGGAGAAAGTTTGGATTAATTCTTGAAGAATAAATTCAAATTATGTGGTAGATTGCAAAATTATTCATTGAGCAAATAAAATAATTAATTGCCTGAAGTGCTGCAGAAAATTAGGAACCTGAGCACGTTCTAGAATTTCTTCTTTTAAAGTTGCTTTGCCATGCAGTTCACGTCCTTTATTGTGTATGATATCACACAATCCATGATATAACACCTCATTTAGGACTAACTTGAACTTGTACTGTTTGTGCATTTAGCAGGCATTAAAGGTACAGATTCATCTTTCTTTCCGCAAAAGAGTCAGGTACCAGAATCACAATAGGAATCGTGTTTAATATCACTGGCATATCAAGTCAAGTCAAGTCAATTTTTATTGTCATTTCGACCATAACTGCTGGTATGGTGCATAGTGAAAATGAGACAACGTTTTTCAGGACCATGGTGTTACACGACACAGTACAAAAACTAGACTGAACTACGTAAAAAAAACCACACAACACAGAGAAAGTTACACTAGACTACAGACCTACAATGGACTGCATAAATTGCACAAAAACAGTGCAGGCATTATAATTAATAATAAACAGGACAGTAGGGCAAGGTGTCAGTCCAGGCTTCGGATATTGAGGAGTCTGATGGCTTGGGGGAAGAAACTGGTTACATAGTCTGGTCGTGAGAGCCTGAATGCTTCGGAGCCTTTTCCCAGACGGCAGGAGGGAGAAGAGATTGTATGAGGGGTGCATGGGGTCCTTAATAATGCTGTTTCCTTTGCGGATGCAGCTTGTAGTGTAAATGTCCGTGATGGCAGGAAGAGAGACCCCAATGATCTTCTCAGCTGACCTCACTATCCGCTGCAGGGTCTTGCAATCCGAGATGGTGCAATTTCTGAACCAGGCAGTGATGCAGCTGCTCAGGATGCTCTCAGTACAACCCCTGTAGAATGTGATGAGGATGGGGGGTGGGAGGTGGACTTTCTTCAGCCTTCGCAAAAAGTAGAGACGCTGCTGGGCTTTCTTTGCTATGGAGCTGGTGTTGAGGGACCAGGTGAGATTCTCTGTCAGGTGAACACCAAGAAATTTGGTGCTCTTTACGATCTCTACCGAGGAGCCGTCGATGTTCAGCGGGCAGTGGTCGCTCCGTGCCCTCCTGAAGTCAACAACCATCTCTTTTGTTTTGTTCACATTGAGACAGGTTGTTGGCTCTGCACCAGTCCGTTAGCCGCTGCACCTCCTCTCTGTAAGCTGATTCGTCGTTCTTGCTGATGAGACCCACCACAGTCGTGTCATCGGTGAACTTGATGATATGGTTCGAGCTGTGTGTTGCAGCACAGTCGTGGGTCAGCAGAGTGTTCAGCAGTGGACTGAGCACGCAACCCTGGGGAGCCCCCGTGCTCAGTGTGATGGTGTTGGAGATGCTGCTCCCAATCCGGACTGACTGAGGTCTCCCAGTCAGGAAGTCTAGGATCCAGTTGCAGAGGGAGGTGTTCAGGCCCAGTAGGCTCAGCTTTCCAATCAGTTTCTGAGGGATGATTGTGTTGAATGCTGAACTGAAGTCTATGAACAGCGTCGGAACGTATGTGTCTTTTTTGTCCAGGTGGGTTAGGACCAGGTGGAGGGTGGTGGCGATGGCGTCGTCTGTTGAGCGGTTGGGACGGTACGCCAACTGCAGGGGGTCCAGTGAGGGGGGCAGCAGGGTCTTGATATGCCTCATGATGAGCCTCTTGAAACACTTCATGATGATGGATGTAAGTGCAATGGGACGGTAGTCATTTAGGCAGGACACTGAAGACTTCTTCAGTATGGGGACGATGGTGGCGGCCTTGAAGCATGTTGGAACGGTGGCGCTGCTCAGGGAGATGTTGAAGATGTCAGTGAGAACATCTGCTAGCTGGTCTGCACATCCTCTGAGCATTCTACCAGGGATGTTGTCTGGTCCAGCAGCCTTCCGTGGGTTGAACTTGCACAGGGTTCTTCTCACATCAGCCACGGAGAGACACAGCACCTGGTCATTTGTAGGAGGGGTGGACTTCCTCACCGCCATGTTATTTTCCGCCTCAAACCGGGCGTAGAAGTTATTCAGCGCATCTGGGACGGAGGCATCACCTGCACAGTCAGGTGATGTTGTCTTGTAATTGGTGATGTCTTGGATGCCCTTCCACAGGCGCCGTGTGTCGCCGCTGTCCTGGAAGTGACTGTGGATTCTCTGGGCGTGTGCACGCTTTGCCCCTCTGATGGCCTGGGACAGTTTGGCCCTCACTGTTGTTAGAGCTGCCTTGTCGCCTGCTCTGAAGACGGAGTCGCGGGACCTCAGCAGCCCACGCACCTCTGCGGTCATCCATGGCTTCTGGTTAGCATGTATAGTGACGGTCTTGGACAGAGTAACATCATCAATGCACTTGCTGATGTAGCTGGTCACTGATGACGTGTGCTCCTCTAAGTTGGTAGAGTCGCCATCGGTTGCAGCCTCCCTGAACATGTGCCAGTCAGTGTGCTCAAAGCAGTCTTGAAGAGCAGAGATGGCTCCTGCTGGCCAGGTTTTCACCTGCTTCTGAACTGGTCTGGAGCGCCTGATGAGCGGTCTGTATGCTGGGATTAGCATAACAGAGATGTGGTCTGAGTAACCGAGGTGGGGGCGGGGCTCTGGCCGTATGCGTCAGGGATGTTTTTGTAAACGAGGTCCAACGTGTTCTCCCCTCTCGTTGCAAAGTCCACATACTGATGGAATTTGAGGAGCACTGACATGAGGTTAACCACAACGTGGTTGAAGTCACCGGCGACAATAAACAGACCATCAGGGTGTGTGTTCTGCAGTTCGCTAATAGCCCCGTACAGTTCACAGAGCGCCTCCTTAGCATTAGCACTGGGGGGAATGTAGACATCGAATATAAGGACAGAGGTGAATTCATGTGGCAAATAAAATGGTCTGCATCGAACTGCCACAAACTCCACTAACGATGAGCAGTGTATTGAAACCAGCACAGAGTTCTTACACCATTCCATGTTGATGTAGACACACAAGCCACCACTGCGAGTCTTACCAAAGAGAGCTGCATCTCTGTCCGAACGAAACAAAGCTAGCCCGTCTAGCTGGATGGCAGTGTCCGAAATCCCATCAGTGAGCCATGTCTCTGTGAAGACAAACACAGAGCAAACTCTGTACTTCTGCTGAGTATTACGTTGGAGTCGGATGTAGTCCATTTTATTGTCCAGGGAGCGGACATTGGATAGCAGAATGAACGGGAGAGCTGGCCGGCAAGGGTTTGCTTTTAGCCTGGCATGGACCCCTGCCCGTTTACCTTGCTTCTGCTTCCTCACACATCGCTTTCGACGTCTCCATCTCCGGCTCCCAGCATCAGGCAAGTCCGAGGATTGTAGGCCCGTTCCCCTCAGCAAGCCGACGTCGCGTAATTCAGCCAGCAGATCTTTGTGAAGGTTTGCTTTTGGGCGATCTCTGTATTGTAGTAGTATCTGGCGATTGTAGATAGCCGCTCTGTTATCCATGTGCCCTAATTGAAAATTGTGTATCAAACTTAGATTAGAAAATTAAATTAAAGTAACATCAGGTCTGAAAGGCCGCTGCTGCCGTGGCGTGTTGCCTGAAGGAAATATGCCATGAGATTTGTTGTTTTGTGGCAGCAGGACAGTGCAATACAATAAAGTCTTAAAAATAAAATAAATTACAATAAAAGATATGTATACAATCTTCTCACTGGGTCTGGTATGCAAATTTCACTCATTAGCTAACTCTGCTAACAGCCACATGACTCAGTGGTGAGAAGGCCGCCTTCCATAGCAACACATATCTAGGGTCAGTCAGATTTGGGTTCAACCAAACAGGGAAGTTGAAATAAAAAACACAAGATGCTGGCAGAACTCAGCAGGCCAGACAGCATCTATGGGAGGAGGTAGTGACGACGTTTCGGGCCGAAACCCGTCATCAGGAAAGTTGAAATGTTTGAATTAAGGATTATAATGAATGCTGTGTAAATACTGTCCCATGCCCCAAAGTTACCATTCACCAGAAAAATAGCGGATTGTACTCGGGCATAAAATTTCAAAGGATATATATTTACCAATATCTCAAATTTAACAAAGTTATCAGAAAAAGAAAATAAAAGGGCCCATAATAGTTAAACCAGTCAAAATATGCACATAAATATTGGAGCTTGTTTCTAAAATAGTTGGGATGCTTCACTTTGATTAGTTACGAGCTGAACCCAGGTTCTGTGTGAAGGGCACCAGCAAGAGTTCGAACTTCCCTTGAAGATCATTGGGTCTCTCTTTCGAGCGACATTCTGCGAGCATCTTCTCTTGTGATCCGCTCTGCAGCTCCTGCCAAAACTAGACTACTGTCCTCCACAAATTTGATGCCACCCAGCTGTCTCGAATCTTCCATCACATCTGACTGGACAGAAAGTTACAACACGTACCAAGAATCAGGTTTATTATCACCGGCATGTGACGTGAAATTTGTTAACTTAGCAGCCGCAGATCAGTACAATACATAATATGGAAGAGAAAGAAAAGTAAATAAAATAATTAAAAAAAAATCAATTACAGTATACATATATACGTATATTGAATAGATTTAAAAAGTGCAAAACCCAGAAATAATGTATATTAAAATAATGAGATAGTGTCCAAGGGTTCAATGTCCATTTAGGAATCGGATGGCAGAGGGGAAGAAGCTGTTCCTGAATTGTTGAGTACGTGCCTTCAGGCTTCTGTACCTCTTCCCTGATGGTAACAGTGAGAAAAGGACATGCCCTGGGTGCTGAAGGTCCTTAATCATGGACGCTGCCTTTCTGAGACACTGCTCCTTGAAGATGTCGTGGGTAGTTTGTAGGCTAGTACCCAAGATGGAGCTGACTAGATTTACAACCTTATGCAGCTTCTTTTGGTCCTGTGCAGTAACCCCTCCATACCAGACAGTGATGCAGCCTGTCAGAATGCTGTCCATGGTACATCTATAGAAGTTTTTGAGTGTATTTGTTGACATGACAAATCTCTTCAGACTCCTAATGAAGTATAGCTGCTGTCTTACCTTCTTTATAACTACATTGATACATTGGGACCAGGTTAGATCCTCGGAGATCTTGACACCCAGGAACTTGAAACTGCTCCCTCTCTCCTCTTCTGATCCCTCTTTGAGGATTGGTATGTGTTCCTTCGTCTTACCCTTCCAGAAGTCCACAATCAGCTGTTTCACCTTACTGACGTTGAGTGCCAGGTTGTTGCTGCAGCACCATTCCACTAGTTGGCATATCTCACTGTTGTACGCCCTCTCCTCATCACCTGAGATTCCACCAACAATGGTTGTATCATCAGCAAATTTATAGATGGTATTTGAGCTCTGCCTAGCCACACAGTCATGTGTATATAGAGAGTAGAGCAGTGGCTAAGCACACACCCCTGAGGAGCGCCAGTGTTGACTGTCAGCGAGGAGGATATGTTATCATCAATCCACACGGATTGTGGTCTTCCGGTTAGGAAGCTGGGGATCCAATTGCAGAGGGAGGTACAGAGAGCCAGGTTCTGCAACTTTTCAATCAGGATTGTGGGAATGATGGTATTAAATGCTGAGCTATAGTCAATGAGCAGCATCCTGACGTAGCTGTTTGTGTTTTCAGGTGGTCTAAAGCCATGTGGAGAGCCATTGAGATTGCATCTGCCATTGACCTATTGTGGCGAAAGGCAAATTGAAATATGTTCAGTCTAATCATGACCAACCTCTCAAACCATTTCTTCACTGTAGATGTGAGTGCCACTGGGCGATAGTGGTTAAGGCAGCTCAGATTATTCCCGATTGGCTGATGCAACATCCCCAGGTTGGGCAAATGACTCCTTTTCTTTAGCTGAAGCTGAAACACTCTTACTAGCAGGAAAACTGCTAAAATAAAAAAAATACCTCACAGCCTAGCAATAGAAATCTTAACCAGGACATTACATTCTCTCTCCACCAAAAATAATCATGTCCTCGTGACTTTGTAAGCCTTTGGAATTTATCAAACTATTATTAATAGCACAGTATTCAAATGAATTTCATGATTTCAGGATCCCCAATCCATTTGTAAGTGTAAGTAACATCTCTCACTATTGGGATGGATCAACACTCTGTTTCCCGGGTGTATCATGTGCCAGTCTATCTGGGAGTTTCCTGACCATCTGAGACCTCCTTATTCACCTCCAGCTGCTTCAGCCTCAGCCACTCCTTGTGACTGTTCCTGGCTACTAGGGATGGCTTCCTCTGTCTATCACTCAGACCTTCCGGTGACTCAGTTTTCCCTGCACACCAACTGAACTCAGTTTCCTTCTGTTTAAGCAAATGGTGCCAAACATCTTTAGCCCCTACTGGTGCTAACCAGCGAGACTTCTTTCGGAAAGGTTGGGGGGGGGGGGGGAGTCCTCTGTCACTCTAGCTACTTCTCCAGGATGTAACATGACAGGTTTAGACATAGTGTGTCACACAGTTCCTCGTTTCTGCTCATCATTCTGCTTAGCAGGACCTTGCACCTTCTCAAAAGCAGCTCTGAACACTGGGTGAATGGAGAAGGTTTTCAAAAAATTCTCTCCATTTCTCTCCTTGCATACTTCCACAAGCCCTTTCACAATGGGTGTATTTGTTCCCACAAGAGTGGAAGCTTCCCCTTTTTCAACTGGATCTGGGCAGACCAACATTGTATCAAGAGTGTCAGTTACTCCAACTGCTTCCGAAAATTCCAGTTTCAATAAATAACCATCGTACAGGTAATCATCATCACTAAGCCCCCAAACCTCAAAGGCACTGACTGGTAAATATGTTAAATACCCGTTGTAAAAGGATCGGTAAAGTAAAGTAACTTGAGAATCTGTGTCAAGAATGGCTCTAGCATAAATGCCTTCAATCTGTATGGATACATCAGAGCTTGGTTGCACTAAACCTTCAGGAATAATGTTTTGCACTTTAGTATTGCTCTTGATGCACTGACTGGAATGAGTTCTCTCCGAGACACCAGCCCGTTCCTTTACTGGGTTTCTCCATAGTTTTGATTCTTCCCTGTTTGATTACTACCGACTTACTTTTCGAAGATTTTCCTGCCCCTCAGGGTTTTACTTAAAATGTCCATCTTCTCCACTGTTGTAACAGAAAATTTTGGTTTCCTCTCTAGTGAAAAGACCCTTTCCAGTAGCATTACTCTGCTTAGTAAGTCCTACAGGTGGGCCAGATTTCCCAGTGGACGTGTCACATTTTGCTGAAACGTTTAGCAGAAATCCATTGAGTCAGCTCAGCTCACAGGTGAATGCTGTGTAAGTACTGCCCCATACACAGTTGTCATTTGCCAGGAAATAGCGGATCGCACACTGACATAAAATTACAAAGAAAATATATTTAACAATATTCCAACTTTAACAGAAAAAGAAAGAAAAATAAAAGTGTCCATTACAGTTAAACCAGTCTAAATGTGCATATTAACTTTGGAGCTCTTTTCTGAAGTAGTCGGAATGCTTTGCTTTGATTACATTTGATTACTGAACCCTCACACTGTGTGAAGGGCACCAACCAGAGTTCTAATTTCTCTTGAAGACTGTTGCAAATGAACTGGCTCTCTCAGAGTCTTGCCACATCCTCCTTGGAACCATTCATCTGCACAAAGGACTTCCTATAACAGGGTCTCTCCTTTGAGCAACATCCTACGAGCATCCTCCCTTGTGCTCTGCTCCACTGCTCCTGCCATAAGACCCCACACCAGGCTACTGTCCTCCAGAAATCTCGATGCTGCTCATCTGTCTTGCATCTTCCAATGCATCCCACTGGACAGAAAGTTACAAGACAAACCTGATTGGCTGACATTCCAGGTTGGGTAAATGACTCCTTGTCTTTAGCCAGAGCTAAAAATACTTCACAGCATAGCAGTCGAAATCTTAATGAGGGCATTACATATATATATATTATTTGTGAATAATCATTGCAAGTACATTATTAAGAGGATGCTACACTATTGGAATGCCAACAATATACTTGAATATTATTCTTAATAAAATTATCATTTTAATAGCATGAGTGAATACGAAAGAAGCCACCGTACCATTTGAAGAAACATTTATCCCACATCTAATGGCATCAATGAAAAACTGACCTATAATCATGGCTTGGCTTTGTGAACGAAAATTTAGGAAGGGGGCTGCCCATGTCTGCTGCAGGCTGACGAGGCCAATACGGGACAGGCAGACCTGGCCGCAGCGGGTGCAAGGAAATATCTGTTCTGGATTTGGTGCTGCTGTGTTACGGTCCTTCCTCCTTCTCCTTTTGTCCTCAATGCCAGCCCTGCGTGCGTTCTCGAAGGAGGAGACAGACTGGTGAATGGTGTGTTGCCAGACCTCGCGATCGGAGGCTAGAGTAGACCACTGGCGATGGTCAATGTGACAGGCACCAAGAGATTTCTTCAGAGAGTCCTTGTACCTCTTCTTTGGTGCTCCCCTGTCATGGTGGCCAGTGGAGAGTTCGCCATAGAGCACAATCTTGGGCAGGCGATGATCCTCCATTTCTGAATGTTTCTCAATGAACACTGAACCCATGAACACTATCTCAGTACCTTCTTCTCTTTTTGCACTACTTATTTAATATAACTTTTTAAATATACATTTATAAATGCTTTATACTATAATTTGCAGTTTTTATTATTATGTATTGCAGTATGCTGTTGCTGCAAATTTAATAAATTTCCCAACAGATGCTGGTGATATTAAACCTGATTCTGATCCTGAATTTGCATGCAGTGATTAAGCTACAATCTTCAGAACCATGTAAACTTGCACCATGTCATCCCTACTATTGTACACCATATTCCTTGTAATTAAAGTTAACATTGTATTCATCATGGAGTCACAGAGCAATACGGCACAGATAAAGGACCTTCAACCCGAAGAGTCCATGCTGGCCCCAGTGTCCACCTATCGTCATTATCATTATGTGCCGTGTTGTATGATGTGGGTGATCACGGTCAATATGACCATGATTGTTCTTGGCAAGTTTTTTTTACAGAAGTGGCTTGCCATTGCCTTTTTCTTGGCAGTGTATTTATAAGATGGATGATCCAGTCCATTATCAATACTCTTCAGAGATTGCCTGGCGTCAGTGATCGCATAACCAGAACTTGTCATGTGCACCAGCTACTCATATGACCATCCAACACCTGGTCCCAAGGCTTCATGTGACCCTGATTGGGGAGCTAAGCAGGTGTTACACCTTGCCGAGGGTGAACTGTAGGTTAGCAGAGAGAAGGAGCATCTTTCAACTCCTTTGGTAGAGATGTATCTCTACCCTGCCACTAGCTGGTGTACACTCAGCCAGTCCCAATTTCCTGTGTTTGGTCCCTATCATTCTAAGCCTTGTCCTTCCATGTACCTATACAAGGGATTCTTAAATGATACCTTTGCACCTACTTCAACTACTACTGGCAGCTCTTTCTATATACTCTATACTCTCTGGATAGAAAAAAGTTAACCTTCAGGTTCCTTTTAAATTCCCCCCCCCCTCACCTAAATTTATGCTCTTCCCTACTCTGAGGAGAGGAATGTTATCATCAACCTTTTTTATGTCTAATGATTTGAAACATTTCTTTAAGATCGCCCATCATTCTCCAACGTTCCAAGGAATAAAGACCTAAACTGGCCAACATCTCCCTTTCACTCAGACCCTGTCATCCTGGCACCATCATCATAAATCTTTTCTGCATTTTCTAGTTTAACCACGCCTTTCCTGTGACAGGATAACCAAAACTGTACAGTATACTCCAAGCGCAGCCTCACCAATAACTTATTCCTATTTCTGAGTACATTTCCATGCCAAACCTAGGATCTAATATTCTTTTGCTGTATATTCTTTCTCTTTAGACCAATGTTGAAAATACCATTCTGTTATCTTGAAGTGAACATTTATCAGGTTGACAAAAGTAATAGCCAAAAAAAGTAAGATGCTGAAATTAGCAGAATTCCAGCAGAAAAGATTCTGTTCCATTTCAAGAAATGCTGTTTTCAGATGGAAAGGTGGTTTACTATGTACTTGAAACATCGAACAGAAAACATCCTTTTCCAGATAGCTCTTGAGAAAGCTACTTTTGTTTTATGTATGTTCCAAATTACACAGCTTGTCTCTGTAACTTGATATCAAGCAATACAATCAAGTTTGTAATGCATTTAAGACTTCATCAGTGGTCTCAGGTAGATGCAAGTGGTGCTACAGGCAGTGGCATTTTCTTGATATACTGAGTATACCTCAACCAATAACATCAAAGCAAAATATCTTTGTTAGGAGGGCTGTAACTCTTAGATAGGCACATGGAAAAACTCTTCCTACCATTGAGCACACCTACAGGGGGCAATGCAACAAGAAAGCAGCATCCATCATCAAGAACCCCCATCATCTAGGCCATGCTCTCTTCTCGTTACGACCATAAGGCAGGAGGTACAGGAGCTTGTGGTCCTACATCACTAGGTTCAGGAACAGTTATTACCCTAGAGCCAACAGGCTCCTGAACCAGTGTGGATAACTTTACTCACCTCAACACTGAACTGATTCCGCAATTATAGACTCACTTTCAAGGACTCAACAACTCATGTTTTCAGTATTATCTGTATCTTAACCTTGTACAGATATACTCTGATGATTATTCTGATCTTGTAATTTTTGTACTTGGAAGTGCTCTTAATCTTTAAAACCTGTGGTAATCGTTCTCACACGATTATCTGCAGCAGTGGCTAAGTTTTTCTTTGCTGAAAGCTATTCATCACCATCATCATTGTCATTACGTGCCACGGTCTTGTGATCATGATTGTTCTTGGCAATTTTCCTACAAAAATGGTTTGCCATTGCCTTCTGGGCATTGTCTTTACAAGACAGGTGACCTCAGCCATTATCAATAGAGATTGTCTGCCTGACATCAGTGGTCGAATAACCAGGACTTATGATATGCACCGGCTGCTCAAACGACCATCCACCACATGCTGCCATGGTTTCACGTGACCCATCATCGGTGGGAGGGGGAAGGGTTCCTCTGTAGGTGCTGTACCTTGCTCAAGGGTAACCTGTAGGCTAGCAGACAGAAGGACTGAAGGAGCACCTTACACCTCCTTTGGTAGAGACGTATCTCCACCCTGACTCCCATCACCATACCATCTTTTTATGCTTCTACATATGCTTAAGTACATGAATGAAACTAAGTATTACTGGTGTACAAGATGGTAAGAGGAATAGATCAAATAAAAGGAATAGGAAGAGGAATGGGCTGCCAGTTGTTTTTTCCCAGGGTGGAAATGACTAATATGAAGGGATATAATTTTAAGGGGATTGAAGGAAAGTATAGTGGGAAGAGGTGGGATGTCTGAGGCAAGTTATTTACACAGAGAGTGTGGGTCTGTAGAAAGCCCTGTCATGGGTGGTGGTTGTTTGTTAGCCGAATCACGAGACAATTTACAAAGACCAATTAACCTACCAACCGGTATGTCTCTTTGGACTGTGGGAGGAAACCGGAGCAACCAGAGGAAACGCATGTGGTCATAGGGAGAATGTACAAACTCCTTAAAGACAGCGTCAGGAATTGAACCTGGGTCGCCAGTACTGTGGTGGCATTTAAAAAACTCTTAGATAAGCACTTGGATGACAGAAAGCAGGGCTGTATTGAAGGGAAAGGTTAGATTGATCTTTGAGTATGTTAAAAGTTTGGCATAACATCATGGGCCGAAAAGGTCTGTACTGAACTGTACTGTTCTATGTTCTAATATTTAAGTCTCAGCTTGAAAGCTTGTCCACAAGGCTTTCTTTGCTGCTTATTTTCTTGGGTTTAATTATATAGGAAGTTTCTGGATTTGTCACTCAATCTTACTGTAATACTGAACCATATTTAAGGATTGCTGGTTAGGCACTGACTTCATACACACCACACAAAATTGTAAATGTGATCCAACGATTAATGATAACCTTAATTTGAAACAAACTGAGTGTATGTATACATTTGAAAATATGCCAGAAAATCACATTTTTAGGCATTCATGGTACAGTTGTTATTCCCCTGCCATTTCCAACTCCCAGAACCTTGTGATTAAGAATTGAAAATTAAGTACAGTACCATCTCTTTAAAAGGCGTATTAAAAATACAAGCAACACATACAAAATACTGGAGGAACTCAGCAAGCTAGGCAGCATCTATGGAAAAGAGTACAGTCAACATTTTGGGCCAAGACCCTTCATCAGGACTAGAAATGAGGGAGAAACACCAGAGGGAGGTGATCGGTAGGTAAGGACATAAGGTAAGAGAGGGAAAGGCGATGAGGAATGGTGAAGGGGGGGGGGGGGCATCACTGGAAGTTTGAGAAATCAATATTCATGCAATCAGGTTGGAGGCTATCCAGAAGGAATATAAGGTGTTGCTGCTCCAACCTGATTGGCTTCATTGTGACAGAGTAGAGGAGGCCATGGGCTGACATGTCGGAATGGGGATGGGAAGAGAAATTAAAATAGTTGGCCCCACTCAGAAAGGCAGCATCCATTACTAAGGACCCCCATCACCTAGGACATCCCCTCTTCTCATTGCTACCATCATGAAGGAGGTACAGAAGCCTGGAGGCACACACTCAGCAATTCAGGAACAGGTTCTTCCCCTCTGCGATCCAATTCCTAAATGGACATTGAACCTATGAACACTATCTCATTTTTATGTATTATTTCTGTTTTGCACTGTTTTTAATCTAGCTATTTGATATATATATGCTGGTTAATATAAACCTGATTCTGATACAATATCTGCTTGGAGAAAGCAGATTTTCCTTGAAGTTTTAGGCTTATGGCAACGCTAGTTTACTGTGACGGACATGCCAAAAGAAAATTGTATGTATATCAAATGATACATTTCTCTGTGACTCAGTAGGGAAGCGTGAAGCCAGGCAGAACGATTGTGATTGGAGAATTGAAGGTTAGGGGTTCAAACAGATGTTGCTGTGGCTGCAACTGAGCCTCAGGGGTGGTATATTGCTTCCTTGGTAGTAGGATCAAGGATCTCTCTGAGCAGGTACTGAACATCCGAGAGGGGACGTGAGCAGCTAGAGGTTGTGGTCACATTGGTACCAATGACTTAGGCAGGAAGGAAGATGAGGGAATCAAAGGTGGTGATGAATTGGCAGATAAAGGGAGATGAAAAATCTGTTTGAATGGTGCCACAACAGTTTAACATCAGGAAAACCAAAGAGTATATTATTGACTACAGGAGGTAGAACTTATGTGCCAGCCCTCATTAGAAGATTGGAGATGGAGAGGGTCAGTAGTTTTAAATTCCATGGCATTATCATATCAGAGAATCTTTCCTGGTACCAGCATGTAAGTGTCATCAGAAAGAAGGCACAATAGTATCTCTACTTTCTTAGACGTTTACGCAGATTCAGCATGTCATCAAAAACGTTGACAAGCTTCTGTAGGCGCACAGTGGAGAGTATCCTAACTGGTTGCATCTCTACCTGGAAAGAAACCACCCAGTCCATCAAAGACAAAGCCCTCTCTACCAATGACCATATTTATATGGACTGCTACCACAAGAAAGAAGCGTCCATCTTCAAGGGCCCCCAACATACTGGTCAGGTTCTCTTCTCACTGCTATTATTGGGCAGCAGGTACAGGAACCTTTTGTCCCACACCACCAGTTATTACTCCACAACAATCAGGCTCCTGAACCGGCATGGATAACTTCACTCACCTCAATTCTGAACTGATTCTACAACCTATAGACTCACCTTCAAAGTCTTTGCAACTCATGTTCATAGTATTGTTTATTATACAATTTGAATTCTTTTGCACATTGGCTGCTTGTCACTCTTTGTTTATGCATAGTTTTCATAAATTCTGTAGCATTTCTTTATTTCCATGTAAATTCCTGCAAGAAAAGCAATCTCAAGGTATTGTACATGTACTTTGATAATAAATTTACTTTGACTTTGACGAAATGGTGTTAAAACGTAGGCTTCCAGGATTGTAACCTCAGGATTCCTCTGAGTGTAGGAGTGTGGCAGGAGAATTGTGGTGGGGTCGACATGGGAGGATTGATGTGAGAGTGAATAAGTTACAAGGAAATAAGTGTGGGAATGGGATTGATGGGTATAGCCTTTTTCACTGTTGTAAGAGGATAAGATATGAAACTTGGGCAGATTATTTTATATAATTCTTTACTCTTTATAATTGCTGAATGTTGTTTTTATTTCACTGCATGTTGCACACCACAGCAAATGTTCTGAACAAGGGTCTTGACCTGAAATGTCGACTGTTTATTCATTTCCGTAGAATGTGCCTGGCCTGCTGAGTTCCTCCACCATTTTGTGTGTGTTACAGCAAATTGCTAATAAATATAAATTGATATGGTGAATTAAGTTGATCCTTGATCATTGGGATTAATGCATTCATTAAGTGCCATATCACATGACATGGGCAATCATGGTTTTTCCATGTCCATGATTGTTCTTGGCAAATTTTTCTACAAAAATGGTTTGCCATTGCCTTCTTCTGAGCAGTGTCTTTACAAGAAGGGTGATATCAGCCATTATCAATACTCTTCAGAGATTGTGTGCCTGGTGTCAGTGTTTGCATAATCAGAACTTGTCATACACACCAGCTGCTCATATGACCATCCACCACCTGCTCCCATGGCTTTTCATGACCCTGATTGGGAGGCTAAGCAGGTGCTACACCTTGCTCAAGGGTGACCTTCTGGCTAATGGTGGGAAGGAGCACCTTACACCTCCTTTGGTAGAGAAAATCTCCACCCCACCATCAAAATTAATGCATTGGAATATTGAAATGGAAGGTTAAAGGGAATTCCATTTGCATATATTATGATGACAATGGGCACAAAGTCAAAATTCACCAAATGGTTTGAATAGCGCTGCTGGGGATATGGGTCTAGCGTCCCATCCTTTCCTTAAAGGTGAGCATGGAATCCAGGGAATTTTATGAGCTGATGTATGGGGCCTAATCTGTTTTCAAAACATTAATGCCAATATTCTCCTTGATAAAGGTAGAATTTTGATTAAAGTTGTTGTTGGATATTAGAGGTACATTTTCACAGTACTTCCAAATGGTTTCACTCATATAAATTGGGCAAATGTGGATGAATAAATAGGGGGGAAAAGCTCATTATGTCCATCCTGACATTTATGCCTTTAAAATAACCGCAGTATCGGCATTAGTGCAAGTTTCATCAAGCCTCTTAAACTGCTTTGTGACATTTTCATTTGGTTTCTAATTCAGTAATCAGTATCTCTGGTGACTTTTATTTGTCTGAGATTTATTGGTGGAAAGAGGCTGTCTCTTTCTTTTATTCCCAGTTTATTTAATGTTTTTTTTGCAATATTAAACTGCAATCAGGAATTACATTCTGGTTGAGTGGGCAGAGAGGTGATTTATTCACACAACCTGCCTATTCAGATAAATCATTCTCCTCTAGTTTTCACGCCTTGAGGAACACTTGGCTTCATATTCAGAACGGATCTGTTAACATCAAACATTTGCTCTATGCTGGAGCAGAAGTGTTCATTTAATTGCTACAATTACACAGCAGACTCTTTTCTTTTGTTGATTGGCCAGGGTATTGAAACCAAAATTCAGTCTTTGAAAAGAATTGGACCAAATTACTGAAAAACTCACTGTGGAAAATGTCACTATTTTAATGCAGAATTTGTTCAGCCTCCACTCTATTCATTCAGTTCCAGTGTTTAGCTCTGGCTTAGGGAGCAGACTGTCTGAAACATTCACAAGAGTAAAGGATATACCTGAATATCTGGCCCAGTTCCAGGTTTTTCATAGGAATGCACTGTTAACATCAGGTGGATTAATTGCTTCCTGGGATATGAGTGCCACAAAAAGACAGTCTTGCTATCATACAGTTTTCAACTTGAGTTTTAAAAATACATTCAAAGTTCAAAGTACATTTATTATGAAAGTACATATATGTCATCATATGCAACCCTGAGATTTGTTTTCTTGTGGGCATTCTCAGTAAGTTCAATACCCATAGTAGAATTAATGAAAGATTGGTCTGAACAGGGCAGATAACCAGTTTGCAAAAGACAACAAACAGTACAAATACAAAAAGAAAGAAATAATAATAACAAATAAATAAGCAATAAATATCGAGAACATGGGATGAAGAGTCCTTGAAAGTGGGTCAATAGGTTGTGGGAACAGTTCAGTGAGTGATGGGGTGAGTGAAGTTATCTCCTGTACTTCAAGAACCTGATGATTGAGGGCTAATGACTGTTCCTGGACCTGATGGTGTGAGTCCTGAGTCTCCTGTACTTTATTCCTGATGGCAGAGCGTGAAGAGAGCATGTCCTGGGTGGTGGTGGGGGTGGGAGTGGTTGATGTTAACTGGACATAATTTCTGTATACAATAAATCCTTTTTTGAGTTCCTCCAGCATTTTGTATTTGTTAATCCTTTTCTGCTGCTTTTCTAATCTCATTTCATAAACTTATTTTGTGCTCTCTGTTAAATTGTTTGCTTCCCCAGCACCACAAGTTATACCTTGGTCCAACTGTTCTTGTGTGTCAAGTAGTTAAGAACTCCTAAAGGCATGGCAGTAGTTCATGTTGAGGATTGTTGGTTGTAGTCGCATAGGGCCGTTGCTTAAGATTGGAGAATTGGTACCTCTGGAGCCCCTCCTCCTTCCCTTTCTCCCATGGTCCACTGTCTTCTCCCATCAGACTCCTTCTTCCCCAGCCCTTTAATGTTTTCACCTATAAGTCTCCTAACATCCTCCACCAACCCATGCTCCCCCTCACCTGGTTTCACCTTTCATCTGCCAGCTTCAAATCCACCCCCTTCCCGCACTTTCTTATTCTAGTTTCTTCTCCCTTCCTTTCGGGTCCTGATGAAGGGTCTCAACCTGAAACGTTGACTGTTTATTCCTCTCCATAGATGCTGGCTGATCTGCTGAGTTCCTTCAGCGTATTGTGTGTGGTGTAATAATTCAACAGTAGGAACAAATCTGCAGATATGTATTATTTAATTGTCCACATTTGCTTTCAAACAATATTTTTACTAATTCTCTGCATTCATTTCCTCTCAATTGGTGGTGACAGGGTCATATCCTCAGGTGCATTAAAACTTCTGTGACCTTCCCAAAAGGAGAGGTCATGTGTGAAACTGGGCCCTGTGCCGTGTCATGTCTTTTCAGTTGTGGAAACCGTCTTTCCATTGACTCCATTTTCATTGTTCCTCAGTGCCCAGAGCTTTGAATTTTTTCACTGGTGTTCATCGTTAGGAATCCTGGTGTAATCTCAAAATTCTAATGTCAAAAAGGCAACTCTGCCAATCAAGTTTCTACTTTGGCTAAAATTAGCTAACTCATCACATAGAGTACAGATCAAACATGAGAAAGTTTCTTATTTGTTTGGCTTAGTTGCATCATTGCCCTTAGCCCCCGGATTGAAATAGAAAGATTTTATTGCAATTTGTTAGAAAATTTCCACCCAATTATTAAAGGCTGACCCTTTATTCTTAAAAAAAATTCTTACACTATATGAAACAGGCTCGGTTATGTTCCCTTGGGGATTAAATATTTAAAAACTAGGGATTTTTAAAAAACAGACAGGAGCTTCATCAGCACCGGTAAAGAGTCATCATCATTATTATGTGGCGTGTCATATGACGAGGACAATCATGGTCTTATCCATGACCATTATTGTTATTGGCAAATTTTTCCACAGAAGTGGTTTGCCATTGCCTTCTTCTGGGCTTTACAAGACGGGTGACCCCAGCCATTATCAAAACTCTTTGCCTGGCATCAGTGGTCACATAACCAGGACTTGTGATATGTACCAGCTGCTCCCATGGTTTCATGTGACCTGGATCAGGGGGCTAAGCAGGTGCTACACCTTGCCCAAGGGTAACCTGCAGGATAGCGGAAGGACGGAGTGCTTTATACTTTCTTTGGCAGAGACGTTCTGTATCTCCACCCTGCAACCTGTCTGTAAAGAGTAAGTACAAACTATGATATGTTTGTGTACTATTATTCTAAATAATTCTTCAGTATCAATGAAGGGTTGCTACATAAACAATTGAACTGATTATCATTTTTTTTCCCGGTGGCTCACTGTTTACATTATCTCTGTCAATTATTCAATTTTGAACAGACAGTTCAATTCCTTCATCTCCAATTTTAACAGAACAGGCTAAAGAGTTGACATCCAGTCTCCTCATAAAAGGCAAATTGTCCTTTAAACACTGTAATAAAGAAATATGGTCACCACAATAGCAATAGCAATCTACTTTTAAATCATACAATCACATTTCCAAGCCTTCAGAAAACTGGGCATGAGAAAAAAAATGAAGACATGAAATTCATGAAATCTATCTTTACAAATCTGCTAATGGGTGAAGAGTAGGAGAACAGCATATGGATTTTAGTAAGGCACTCAACTAGGTTCCCAGTGGCCATGAGGAATGGGATCCAGGAAAACTTGGGTGGGTAGATTCAAATTTGGTTTGCTGTTGAAGACAGAGAGTGGTAGTAGCTGGAGTGTGTTCTGTATAGAACTCCCTGACTATTCTGCAGGGATCTTTGTGATTCTTGTGTGACATAGATGAGGAAGTAGAAGTATGGGTTAGTAAGTTTGCAAATGACACACTGTTTGGTAATGTTGTGGGTAATGTAGCAAGTCAACAAATTAGAGAGAGTACAGAGGAGATTTACTAGAATGTTACCTGGGTTTCAGCACCTAAGTTACAGAGAAAGGTTGAACAAGTTAGGTCTTTATTCTTTGGAGTGTGGAAGGTTGAGAGGGGACTTGATAAAGGTATTTAAAACTATGAGTAGGATAGATAGAGTTGACGTGGATAGGCTTTTTCCATTGAGAGTAGGGGAGATTCAAGCAAGAGGACATGAGTTGAGAGTTAAGGGGCAAAAGTTTAGGGGTAACACAAGGGAGAGCTTCTTTACTCAGAGAGTGGTAGCTGTGTGGAACGAGCTTCCAGTAGAAGTGGTAGAGGCAGGTTCGATATTGTCATTAAAAAAAAAATTGGATGGGTATATGAACAGGAAAGGAATGGAGGGTTATGGGCTGAGTGCAGGTCGGTGGGACTAGGTGAGAGTAAGCGTTCAGCACGGACTAGAAGGGCCGAGATGGCCTGTTTCCGTGCTGTAATTGTTATATGGTTATATATGTTATATAAGTTGTCATAGATTATAACGGGACACTGAGAGGATGCAGAGCTGGGGTGGGAAGGGGCAGTTGTGATTTAATCCTGAAATGTGTGAAGTGATGCATTTTGGAAGATCAAACTTGAGTACAAAGTTAAGAGCAGGATTCTTAGCCATGTGGATAAACAGAGCAATCTTGAGGTGCATGTCCACATCCATAGAGCCCTCAGTGTTACTGTGGTTAAGAAGGCTTAGTGGGGGATTGTATTCAAGGACTGCGAGGTAATGTTGCAGCTCTATAAGACCCTGGTTGGAATATTGTGTTCAGTTCAGATTGCTTCGATATGGCAACAATATGGAGGCTTTAGAGACAGTGCAAAGAACACTTACAGAATGCTGCCTGTGTTAGAGAGCGTGTCTTATGAGAATAGGTTGAACAAGCTGGGGCTTTTCTCTTGGAATGAAGGAGCATGAGAGATAACTTGATAGAAGTATACAAGTTGATAAGAGGCATAGCTCATGGATAGAGAGAGGCTTATTCCCTGGATAAAAATGGCTAATAAGAGAGGGCATAATTTTAAGGTGATTGGAAGATAGTATAGGGAGGATCTCTGAACTAGTTTTTATTTTACACAGTGTGGTGGGTGCGTGGAATGCCTTGCCAGGTGTAGTGGTAGACTCAGATACATTTGGGACATTTAAGAGACTCTTAAAATGGCACATGGATGAAAGGAAAATGAAAGGCTAAGTGGGAAGGAAGGTTTAGATTGATTTTGGAGTAGGTTAAAAGGTTGGCACAACATTGTGGGCCGAAGGGCCTGTACTATGCTGCACTGTTCTGTGCTCTATGTTCTATATCTACTGTCCTCCAGGCCTAATAATCTATCCGGTAAATCACACTTACTCTGCTACTTGTGTATTCTCTGTCATTTTGTTCACTGCCCCTTGACCAATGGAATGCCTACCTAGCTACCGATAGATAGCATCCCACCTGCTCACTAGTTGAAGTGCTACAAATAATTCAGAATATGGCTCTATCAAGGTTGTGATTGGGATCACCCCATGCCTTCATATAGGAGTAATTGATCAGCCATGATCTCAAAATGGCGGTGCAGGCTCGAAGGGCCGAATGGTCTACTTCTGCACCTATTGTCTATTGTCTATTGACTTCTGCAGTCTCGAAACCCCAGCTCACAAATAAGATCTTATTGCCTTGTGACTGGGAATTTCCATATCCTTCTTTTAGTGAGGAGTCCTGCTCCCACCCCATGATCAGAACATGAAGACTGCAATCATAACCACAGCATTTCTCTCTCCCACATTTCCTTTTGTCAGTTTAAACCTGGTACAGTTCCAATTATTCCATTCAATTCAATGAGGAAGAATTGAAATCAAGTTCAGGTTTTACCATTCTTGAACTAAAACAGTTGAAAACCTTTAGGTGTAAAGCTAAATACATATTCAATTGTTTCATGGCATTTTAAGAATTTATTTTTAAGTTTTAAGGACATTAATTATCATGAGTTAATAAATGATTTAATATTATTAATTTTTAATTATTTTTGAATGCCTGTGAATATTGGTGGTATTCACAGGCATTCTAAGTCCTTGGACATTCTTGACTTGCACCCAGACACATCTCAAAACATTTCTCTCAAGAGTCAAGATTGATTATTATCATTTTTCAATACACAAGAAGAACACAATGATGTTACTCTGGATCTGATGCAGCATAAAACACACAATATGCATAAAGAAAATAAAAAAAACAAAAAAAGCACAATAAATATAGATATAAAAGCTGTCCCATAAAACATAATGTAAAAGTAACTGTTTGAGTTTAGCCCTATAAGCATCAGATTAGCTCTGAGCTTCATATATTCTGTGGAAAGGCCTTGTGTCATGTAGACTCTCTTTGGTTAGTGGTTGGCTTTGTTTAACAAGTTACTGCAACAGTTAAGAATAGAGGAATGAATGGCTCTCCAAGGCAGACAAGATTAAAATGAAGAACACTTTGGTACAAATACATACCCATTTTTGTCTGGTCAGCTTTGATAATTGTTAGTTACCTGTGGTCTCCAAAGCCAACCGCTAATCAATGAGAGTCTGCACGATGCAGGGACACTAAGAAAGTAGAAGTTTAGTTTGCACTGTTGAGTGTACATGCACAGTTTTGTGAAATTGGGTCAATGTTCAAGTGAAAAAGGACTCATCCCTGCATACAGATGATACAATCATCTTTGCTGCTCTATCAAGGGGGAGTTTGATGTGTTTGCGATATTGTTTGTCTGGCGATGCAGTGTGTTGTTGAGCAATTCTTCTGGGAAAGAGGAGTTTTGTGGTTAACTTAGCGTGAAGAACTTTCCATCTTTAGTGACCACGAGTTCATTCCTATGTTAGTGGATTCTGATAAGCTTCATAAATGATTGAAGTCTTTATACGTGCCCAGATTGTTTTCAGAAATGCTGATTTGCTATCGCCTGTAACCCAAAGTCAAAAGTTATCACTTAGCGGTTTTCTCTATATTACTTCTGGTTAATAATTATGTTTTGTCATGCTGTCATTTGTTTTCAGCTGTAAATTTGTGGCAGATTTTTGATCGTTTGAGTCAGAAAACATTTTTTTTCAATTAATCGGAAAGATTTAGAATTTTATCTGTTTAAAACAAAAATCTTGCTTCACTTTTAGTGTTCGTTGCATAGTGAGCCTTTCGACATTATAGTCATGTGACTTTTCCCTGACATAGAAGGGATTAATGTATTCATCATCATTACGTACCATGTCTTATGACATGGGCGATCATGGTCTTTCCATGATCATGATTGTTCTTGGCAGATCTTACAGAAGTGGTTTGCCATTGCCTTCTTCTGGACAGTGTCTTTACAAGACGGGTGATCCCAGACATTATCAATACTTTTCAGAGACTGTCTGCCTGGTGTCAGTGGTCACCTAACCAGGACATGATATGCACCGGCTGCTCATATGATCACCCACCACCTGCTTCCATGCTTCATGTGACCCTGATTAGTGGGCTAAGCAAATGCTACCCCTTGCCCAAGGGTGACCTTCAGCGAGCAGAGGGAAGACCACCTTCCACCTCCTTTGGTAGTGATGTATCAGAAGCCCGCCAACCGATGTATTAGGAATAGCAATAATTTGATTTAATCTGTTGTTATTGCAGCAAAAAAGTATTTGAATCGTTTTCAGAGTTGGAAAATAGAATTGAAAGTAGGGTTAATGCAAGCAGGCTTTTTATCACCAAGTTTGAATGAAACTTGAACTAGAGGTCATAGGTTAAGGGTGAAAGGTGAAATATTTAAGGGAAACCTCAATTAGAACTTCTTCATTCAGAGGGTGGTATGAGTGTGGATGAGCTGCCAGAGTAAGTGGTGGATGTGGGTTTAGTTTCAATAATGGTTCGGCACAGCCAAGAAGGGCCAAAAGGCCTGTTTCTGTGCTGTAATGTTCTATGGTTCTATGTTTTTCTAGAGTGAAACATAAAAGGAGATAGATGTGTTCACTGAGATTCTTAAATGAGTCTTTGACCTCTTAATAGCCCCACTAGCCACCACTTATTTCATCACCACCCTGATTCTCAGTTGAAATCCTGGGACATATGGCCACTGGCACAAAGCAGCCGTATCTGTTCATTGTAATACCTCCCCAATCATTCCTCTCACACCACTCAGATTGAAGGAAATGGCCTGATTCTTTCTCTCCTCACAAATCCTTTAGTCCACAAATCATGTTACCCAGATAGGGTTTATGCTGGTAATCGCAATCTCCTCTGCACCTGCCCTAAGACTTAATGCCCACACAGTACATTTTTATTTCTGTAATCTTGGATCTTGAAAACATTAATTTTTTTTGAAGTAGGTGGAGTTGGGCTATGGTAATGCCGATTTAGTGGATCCATTTGGGCGGATTAGAATATATAGCCAATATCTTGATTTATTCTCTATCAAGCAAAACACAGTCAAACCTAATGAGGTGAGGTTAATGTTGACATCTGGAGTGACTTAACCAGGATGACTATCAGTTCTGTTTGAAATCGAATAACTCTGGCAAGTTGAATTTCATGACAATAGATTTAAAATCAGAAAATGTACTTAATCCACAGTGGTAGTATTTGTCTGCAAAATTTTCACAATACAGGTTTGCTATTACCTCCGATTTCCCTAAAGTAGCAAACTTCCTTGCAACTAGAGTTTCACTGTGATGACATAAGAATCAGACTCTAATCAGAATCAGGTTTATTATCACTGACACATGTCCTGAAATTTGTTGTCTTCCACCAGCAATACAATGCAATTCAAATTTCAAAGTTGAAAATACTTTTATTATCAATCAAAGTATAGATAAAATATACAGCCTTGAGATTCATCTCCTTACCTGCAACCACAAAACAAGAAACCCAGAAGAACACATTGAAAAAAATCTAACCAACACACAACGTGCAAAGAGAGAGAAAAAAACAAATTGTGCAAACGATAAAAGCGAGCAAACAGCATTCAGAATGAAAGTGAGTCCATGGACATGAAGTCCAGAGCAGCTGGAGCAGGCCACAGACTCATCCTCAGTTCATCACGCTGTGGAGAAAAATGTTGCGAGAAGGGAGCATAAGCAGTCCAACTTTCACCACTCGTCCCAACAATATATATTTAAAAATTAGTATAAGCTACAATAAGAAATATAAATAAATAGTACAATAAGAGAAGAAAATCAGGGGAATCTTACTGCCAAACACATCCTTACCTCCCCTCTCGCCTCCCGTCTCTGCTTTTCACAGAGATCGCTCCCTCCATGATTGCTTTCCCTATTCAACCCTCTCTACTAATCTCCCTCTGGGTACTTATCCCTGAAAGCGGAGGAAGTGCTACACCTGCCCATTCACCTTCTCTCTCACCTCCATTCAGAGCCCAAAACAGTCCTTCTACGCGAGACAATACTTCACCTGTGAATCTGTTGGGGCCATATACTGAATCCTTTTCTTTGGTGAGACTGACATAGACCCTTATTCGATCTGCAAAAAGCAGAAGTTCAGAGTAGCCAAACATTTTGATTCCAATCTCCATCCCATTCTGACATGTAAATCCATGGCCTCTGTCAGGAATGATGAGAATACTCTCAGGTTGGAAGGGCGACACCTCATATTCCATCTGCGTAGCCTTCAACCTGATGGCATGAATATGAAGTTCTCCATCTTTCTGCCTCACTCTTACCTTCCTTTCATTTCTCACTTGCCTTCCCCCACCTCTTCTTTTCTCCTTACCTGCCAATTACATCCCCTCCTTTTTCCATTCTCCCCTCCTATCAAGTTCCTTCTTCTCCACTGCTTTACCTTTTCCACCTATCACCTATCTGCTTCTTACTTCATCTCCCCATCCACCGGGCTTCACTTATCATGTTCTAGCTTGCACTTCTTCCCCTCTGACTACCTTCTTATTCTGGCTTCTTCCACCTTCTTTTCCAGTCCTGTTGAAGGGTCTGGTCTGAAGCATTAACTGTTTATTCCTTTCCATAGATGTTGCCTGGCTTGCTGAGTTTCTCCAGCATTTTGTGTTTGTTGCTCTGGAGCCTCTTGCGTTTAGGAAAATAGTGTGGCAGTGTTCATGGACCATTCAGAAATCTGATAGCAGAGTGGAAGAAGCTGTTTTTAAAAAGTTGAGTATGTTTCTCCAAGCTCCTGTACCTCCTCCCTGATGGTAGTAATAAGATAAGAGCATATCCTGGGTGATAGGGGTCCTTAATGATTAATGCCACCTTTTGAGGCATTGTTTTATTAATATGTCCTCGATGTTGGGGAGGCTAGTGTCCATGATGGAGCTAGCTCTGATTTTATAACCCTCCGCAACTTTTTTCTGATCCTACAGTGCCCCCTCCCAAAAAAATTTCTGGAGCCTTTGGTGAGGTACCAAATCTCCTGAAAGTCCTAATGAAATATATCACACCAGAATCAGGTTTAAATCACCAAAATACATTGTGAAATTTGTTGTTATATGGCAGCAGTACAAATATAATGCATAATAATAGAAGAAACATGAATTACAGAATATATTATGATAATTAAATAAGTAGTGCAAAAATAGAAATGAAAAAGCAATGAGGTAGTGTTCAAGGGTTCAACGTCCATTCAGAGGGGAAGATTTCTTTGATTCTCTGCATTTTCATTTTGGTGGCTTTGTGTGTTGAAAACATTAGGTTTTGCAGCAGGTGGAGTTTCAGCTAATGACCAGATAATCATTGGTTTAAGAGATTCATCAGAGTGCACAATAATATACAAGCCAAGATTTAGATTTATTCTCCATAAAGCAGTATACAATAGTCAAACCCAGTGTAATTGTTCAGATGAAGCTAGGTTAATGTTAACATCTGGTGTGACTTAAACAGATTATCAATTTTGTTTGGAATCGGATATCTCTGGCAAGCTACAATTTCCTTGATGCTCAGCTTCACTACAATAGGTTTAAAATTTGAAAACGTACTTTATTTGCAGAGATAGCATTTGCCTGCTGAGTTTTTACAATACATGTTTGCTATTACCTCTGATTTCCCTAATGAAGCAAACCTCCCTGCTTCTTGAGTTTCGCTGTGGTAACATAAGAATCAGGCTGGGTATATAGTTTTGATTAGTTTTCTAGCATACCCTAATTGTTCAGAGCTCTGAGAAAGAAGAGCCTATGTGCTTCTCTGATGAACATGCAATTGTGACTGAACTTCTTGTGCCCAAATTAGTTTCTGCTGCTTGGGGTTTTCATGATAATGTTTTCAAGATAAGTCTTTTCTTTGCGTAAATAATACTTGTACTCCAAAAAGCGGCTTATGAAGCATAAAGACACCTCTTTCACCATCATCACACTATCAATTTTGTCATTCCTTATTTATTATTCAGAACAGTTGCAAATCTGGACGATCATTTTAGCTATTAGAACAGCTGATATACTTGTTTGCAATCAGTGGAGCTCTTGGTTAAATAGATTAGTTAGACTTAAGTGGTTAGAGCAAAATGGATTTATTTACTTCTGAAAGTGCACTTAGTCGATAACTGTAACTTCTCTGCCTGCTGAGCATTCACTGTGTAACAGGAAGCATGAAGTAATGCTATAAGTAATGCAGAGGGAGTTCGTGAAAATGATTCTGGGATTGAAAGGCTTATCACATGAGAAGTGTCTGGTATCTCTGGGCCTGTACTCACTGGAATTCAGAAGAATAAGGGGCGATCTCATTGAAACCTATCGAATGTTTTTGTTTGATGTTTTTCTTTAAGCAGGTTCCACGCTTTTCTTTGTTTTGTGGCTGTCTGTGGGAGGATGCACACTGCACGCATACTTTGATAATGAATGTACTTTGAGACTTTGAATCTTTGAATGCTGAAAGGCCTGGATAGAGTGGATATGGAGAGGATGATTCCTGTGGTGGGGGAATATAAGACCAGAGGATACAATATCAGAATAGAGAGACATCCATTTAGAACAGAGATGAGGAGGAATTTCATTAGCAAAGGAGTGGTGAATCTGTGGAATTTGTTGCTGTGGGTAGCTGTGGAGGCCAAGTCATTGGGTATTTATAAGGCAAAGATTGATAGATTCTTGATTAGTTACGGAAAGAAGGGATACAGGAAGAAAACAGAATATTGGGACTGAGAGCGAAATGGATCAACCATGATGAAATGGTGGAACAGACTTGATGGGCCAAATGGCCTAATTCTGCTCCTATATCTTATGGTCTTATAAATGAAGGCAGTTTGGAGATTACACTTTGTCCAGGAAGTCCCCGGTCTGTATGAGCCAGAACTAGATTATGGAAATACTTTATTTTGCATGGCTATGGATGTTCTAAAACCATTTTGGATGTCTGAGACAAGTGGAAGCTACAATGGAATTAGTTAATGTTTTATTCTTAACAATGTCCAAAAGGAAGATAATAAGATACAGTAAAAATTGGGCAACGATTTTATGTTAATTTGGCATTAGATTAGAAAATTTGTTATATATCATGTACAAATGTAAATAGGGAAAAAATGCTTATTTCAGCAATAGACTAATTTGTAAGACCTCCAACTGGCTGAAGGTGATTTCATAACACCAGCAATGTAAAGTTAATATATGAAGTACAGCATTTTGAAGAAATCTTTGCTTCGTAGTCTCAGTCCTAAGTAATTATTGAACTAGAGAACAAAGGAGCCATCTGGCACTCTGTGATTGACAATTCATGTTGAAATATGAGAGCTAGATCCTTGGGAGAATGATTATTCCAATGTTTCATTACAGTATCAATTGGGTATATTGTATTATCAGTTGATTAGATAGCAGAAGCATACCAAAGCACAGGTAATAAAGATTTATCACCTGTGCATCGAACTATGTTGCTTGCATCATTGACTAACACAGTCCGAGAACGAATTGGGGACAGACGGCAAGTATTGCCATACTTCTAGCACAAACACAGCATGCCCACAACTTACTAACTGTTAGCTGTACAACTTTGGAATGTGGGAGGAAACCCGGGCCCCCAGAGGAACCCACAAAGTCACAGGGATGCAGTTCTTGTGATCGTAAAAATATGTTTAAAAAGAACAGTAAGGTGATGCTGAAAATCGTGATATCAGAACAGTGAGCTGTTTGTTTTCAGCTCTTGTTGCAGGAATGATCTCTCTCTCTCTCTCTCTCTCCCTCTCTAGTGTGAGAGAGCTCGTCTGAGATACCCAAGTGTTGGGTTGTGGACTGTCGTTTTGAATGGATTCTAGATCAAAAGTCTCTTTGGGGGCTTTTGCTATTGTTTGCATGGTGGAGGGGGGTGTTGTTGGTGCTTTTACTGGTGCAAGTGGGGTGGGGGAGGGTCGATGCTTCTGTTGCTGCTTGTGCATGGGGGGGGAGGGTGCTTTGGGCTTATGATGTTTCAGACATTTATTATATGGAGTTCCTTGTTTCATAGATGTCTAAGAAGAGTAAGAATTTCAGGTTGTATACTGTATACATTCGCTGATATTAAATTGAACCACTTACCACCTTTGGTTGACCCTGTAGAAGCCACTGTGATTGAACGTGTCACCTTTAATCATCCAGACTCTGTATGGAGAACATACAGACTCTGAACCCTGAACCCCGATTGTTGCCGGTGTACAATATTACACTAAAAGCTGTGCTGTTGTGCCCCCTTATCTCTAGCTAATAATTTTTTTTAATTTTCTGCTAATAGTGTGGCCTAGTTTCATGCTGGCAATCTGTGGCAATTCTTGGTGATTTCTTTCCAATACTGCACTTCAAAGAGGCTGTTTGAAATAGCTACTGATTGAACCTCAGAGATAATCCTCACCTGAAAGCATTACCAGATTTTTACAGTCCTAGTTAAATGTTCCTGGTTGTGGCAGCCAGACTTTATGTTCTGACAAAACTGTCTCTAGCACAGAAGCTTTGTTTAGTATCAGATAGGTGCTCAGGCAATATGAGCAAGAAGAAAAACAGTTTTCTTGGAAAGGCACCAAAATCCAAACTCCCTTTCTAATCTTTGCAAACTTAGACGTAAGGCCTCTTATGAGCAGACCTTCATTTACACAGCAGTCATGGCTTCAGCATATTGAAAATTGAACACTGAGTGGAATTAGATTCTCAATATTGGGATGAGTAATGGGGTATAAGATTATTGAGCTTTCTCCCTGCAAAATGTAATACAGTATCCTGTTTCAAGCACTCCACTTTAATTGTAAAGTACTGTACTTTAAAGTTGTTTTCAAAATGTTCTTCCATCCCACCCTTCAACAAACTTGATTTTCAGTGTACAATTTATTACCCTAGTTGGGCTCATTGGTAGGGATGCATTTTCTTTTCTCTAGAAACCTGGTTTTATCTCTGTAGTTGTCTCAGCCTTAAACCTTGCATCTAATCTAAAAGATGTTCGTTGTGTTTTATGATGTAGGGGATCATGTTCTTTCCATGACCATGATTATTCTTTACAAATTTTTCTACAGAAGTGGTTTACCATTGCCTTCTTCTGGGCAGTGTCTTTACAGGATTGGTGACCCCAACCATTATCAATACTCTTCAGAAATTGTCTGCCTGGTATCTGTGGTCGCATAACCAGGACTTGTGCGCTCACACCAGGTGCTCATCCAACCATCCAGCACCTGCTCCTATGGCTTCACGTGACCCTGATCATGTGAAGGAATTAAGTAGATGCCCAAAGCTGACTTGCAGACTAGCAGAGGTAAGGAGCGTCCTACGCCTCCTTTGGTAGAGGCATATCTCCACCCTGCCACCTGAGTCTTTCCTCAACATGGTTTAATACTCACCGGAGAATTGGGTTGGGATAAAGTTTTCAAAGGAGGCCAAAGCAAAGTTCCACGTTGGGTTAGGAACTGGTTTTACTGGTTTCTAGAAGAGTTTCCAGTTTTACAATAGGCTTTGGCAAGAATGTGCTGGAATGCTTAAACAGCTTTTGGTCTTGGCTGTTGCAAATCTTTGAGTCTGCCCGGAGAGTTCGACAATTTGAGAGATCTTTCGACAAATTTTGGCCGTCAAAAATATTTTATCTGATCTTCAGTGTTTGGAATGTAACTTGTCTTTCCTCAAATATTCCAAAAGAATAGAGATGTTGAAGTGGTCCCTATCAAAATTCCAGTCATAAAACTGATCACCTAGCAAGAGCACCAGACAGAACATCAGGGTGCAGGTGATGCAAGGGTTCTCAACCTGGGGTTCATGGTATAAAAAGCAAGTGAACCCCTGGGGTAGGTAAAAGGAAAAGGCAGACAGAGGGGGAACCCTTGCTGATTATTCCCTACAGTAATATCTATACTTCTTTGGATACTGCTTAGGTGGTGAGATGTGGTGGTAACCATCACCAGCTCTGAGACTCATCAGGAAAGGGTGATGTCAGGCAGGGCAATAGTGAAGGCAGGCTCAGTGGCTCAGGAAACAGACTGAAGATTCTCTGGCTGAGGACAAGATGCCAGGATGGTGATTTTAAACCAGATTGGCAAAAGACTGGGTTGCTGAGGAAATTGGGACAAATACTGTAATCAGTGAGAGAAATTTAGTAGGCAGGAAAGCAATGAACACAGCAAAGAGGAAGAAAAGATCGGAGGTTTAAACTGCGCTTACTTAAAAGTAAAAAGCTTACAGGTAAGATGGATGAACTCAGAATGTGGATTGGCTCAGTAAATGGATCAGCCATGATGAAATGAAAGTCAAAGTCAAGGTAAGTTTATTACCAAAGTATATATACTTTATACAGCCCTGAGGTTCATCTTCTTACAGGCAGCTCCAAAACAAAGAAACCCAATGGATCCCACTAAAACAAAAGAAGTCCATCAAACACCCAATGTGCAAAGAGAAAAGAAGAAAACAATGTGTGAACCCCCCTGGTTTCCTCGGCCGTGTAAGTCTAGGTAAAACACTCTCCGGTCCCGCCAAACTTGTGAGACTGAGATGACTCTCCCACCCCAAACCCTGGTTTGTGTGGATGCTGTGTAACTTGCTACCCTGTTACAAATTAGTGCCACAAAATAACAGACAGTACACTGCGTACGATTAAAGGAATTATATTTATGAGTTGTAGCTAAAGAGTTAGCAAGGAGTACCAAAAAGAAAAGGGCCCATTCTAATTAAACAGTCAAATGTGCACAAGTTGGAGCTCATCTTGAACTTCTCTATCACTCACGCGCTGGACCCTAGGTCAACGTGAAAGCACACACATACCTTCCGAACGTCACTCGCAATCCATTTTGGACAAACGGCTCTCCCATGGGATCATATCCTACGACCAGTTCTCCCCATTGTCTTCTCTCTTTATTTCCCGCTGAGCCAAAAGACCAACCTTAGTGTCCTCCACAAAGAAAACCTCCCCCTAATTGGATGGCACACATACCACATCATCCCTTATCTTTAACAATAACCCAAACAGGCTGAAAGCAGAACAGACTGCTCTTACAAAGCTGCTGCATGAAATACCTACCTAGAGCATAACAGTAAAGATGTGAACACGCAAACAATAAAAGGAAGCTAATAGCATTCAGAACTGAAGTTCACAAAAATGAGTTCCCACTGTGATAGTTGCAGGCCACAGTCACAGTTCGGTGCAGAGACAAGTAAGCCTTGCAGAGCTGCGATTTGAACCAGCCCTAGCCTCACCTCTGGCCCAGCACCCTGTCCTTTTCAATCTAGCCCAGCGCTTAAATCGTCCAGACCTTGCTCTCAGGCCTGGACCATGCCACTTCGATACTGCTCTTGGTCTGATGCCCTGCCACCTCAATTCGGCCTGTACCCAACCTTACAAGTTCAGCTCAGTGCTTAAATCAACCAAACCTCAGGATCTCGCTCTCACGCTCGGGCCCATGCCCCACTGTCTCAATTCTGTATCACCTCCACTCACCTCGCCTCAGTTCTGCCAAATCAAATTGCCTCCGAGTTCACTCCAGGGATGGCCAAACAATGGCTAATTCCCCGCCCTCCGGTCCGGACCCCACAGCCTTGATTCAGCCCGTACACACCATGCTTCAGGTGTCCTTCACCTTTGAGGCTTCATTTCCCACTGCAAAGAGTGCCAGGTCATACAGGCAGTTCAAAAGCTCAACTCTGAAAGGGACGTTACAGTCTGTTGGTTATCGTGATTATTTAGCAGAAAAAGTGTCATAATGAAGCATTCAGTTGTTTATTTTATTTGCTACCAGCAGCAGTCACTGAGCTGCACAGTGTCGTGGTAAACTGGTATGGCAGAACAGACTCGATGGACTCTGCTCCTATATCTTCTGGCTGAGAGGACTGTCATATTAGAGCCACATGGCAGAGAGAAAGCTGAGATGTACAGTTCAGTGGTCCAGGGTTCAATGCTATACTGCAGGTGTGGTAGAGATTCTGGGAACTGCTTGTCTTTTTAATGAGATTGTTGTTTGGAGTTTAACGCTGCCTAGAGAGGATATTCTTGGGGAGTCATCCAGGGAGGCTATATGAATAGAATTCACATCTTTGATGGAACTGGACTATCAACCCTCCAATAATGAGCAGGAATTAGATGAAGAAATGTGTGGGATGATCTCAGATAAGAAGTCAGAGATAAGAATAGTATTATAGACAATAGACAATAGACAGTAGGTGCAGGAGTAGGCCATTCGGCCCTTCTAGCCAGCACCGCCATTCACTGTGATCATGGCTGATCATACACAATCAGTACCCTGTTCCTGCCCTCTCCCCATTTCCCTTGACCCCACTATCTGTAAGAGCTCTATCTAACTCTCTCTTGAATGCATCCAGAGACTTGGCCTCCACTGCCTTCTGGGGCAGAGCATTCCACATATCCACCACTCTCCGGGTGAAAAAGTTTTTCTGCATCTCTGTTCTAAATGGCCTACCCCTTATTCTTAAACTGTGGCCTCTAGTTCTGGACGCACCCATCAGTGGGAACATGCTTCCTGCCTCCAGTGTGTCCAATCCCTTAATAATCTTATATGTTTTAATCAGATCCCCTCTCATCCTTCTAAATTCCAGTGTATACAAGCCTAGTCGCTCCAATCTTTCAACATATGACAGTCCCGCCATTCCGGGAATTAACCTTGTGAACCTACGCTGCACTCCCTCAATAGCAAGAATGTCCTTCCTCAAATTTGGAGACCAAAACTGCACACAATACTCCAGGTGGGGTCTCACCAGGGCCCTGTACAGCTGCAGAAGGACTTCTTTACTCCTATACTCAATTCCTCTTGTTATAAAAGCCAGCATGCTATTAGCTTTCTTCACTGCCTGCTGTACCTGCACACATGCTTTCATTGACTGATGTACAAGAACACCTAGATCTCGTTGTACTTCCATTGTATTGGTGAGAGATTTACATTAACTGGGTCTCCCATAGAGCAGAAGGCTTGGATGGGGTGAAATTTATTTCATGTGTTCAGGAATGCTTCTTCAATCAATATATACACTCAGTGGACACTTTATTAGTATAGGAGAAAGTGAGTTACAGTCACTTTCCTGTCAGCTTGAACTTCTCTGGCCATTCTCCTCCAAACTCTTTAATTAACAAGGCAGTTTTGCCTACAGAGCTGCCACGCATTGGATGTATTTTGTTTTTCACATCATTCTCTGTAAACTCTAGAAACTGTTGGATGAAAATCCCAGGAGATCAGCTGCTTCTGAGATACTCAAACCACCCTGTCTGGCACCAACAATCATTTCACAGTCAGCGTCACTTCCCCATTCTAATACTTGGTCTGAACAACAACTGAACCTCTTGACCATGTCTGCATGCTTTTATGCATTAATTTGCTACCACATGATTGGCTGATTCAGTCTTTGCTTTAACACGCAGGTGTACACAATGTACCTTATAAAGTGGCCAGTGAGTGCAGCTGACCCTCAGTGAGGTCATCTACACTCAGTGAAGAGGGCACAATGCTGCACCTCCTCTTAGGGATCAAGGTAAGGCAAGTGAATGAAGGTGTCATTTAGGGAACACTTTAGGACCAGTGACCATAATTCTTTTAATTTTGAAACAGTTATGGAGAAAGAGTCCACAAGGTAATCTAAACTGGAACAAGGCAAATTTAGCGAGATTTGCATTAGATGCGAACTTGTAAAGGTTAAAGGATATTTTGCAAATGGAAGGCTTTTAAAGTGCTATATCAAGAGTTCAGGGACAGCATTTTTCTGTGAGGATGAAACACACAGCTTTTAAGTTTATTGAACCCAAGATATATTGAGGCTTTTTTCAGGATAAAAAAGGAGGTTTATGCATCAGGTTTAGGCAGTCAGGCTCAAGCAAATTCTTAAATGGGAATAAGTGCAGGAGTACATTAAAGAGGGATGGGCCAGTGTTAAGCTAGCTTACTTGTTTCTGCACTGACCTGGGGCTGTGACCTGCAACTATGGGCTCCTGGATCATTTGTGACTGACTTCGTGGCTGTGAACTCACTTCAGAGAACTTCCGTTCTGAATGTTGTTTGCTTGCTTTTACTGTTGGCGCGATTTGTTTTTTTCCCCAGAACGTTGGCAGTTTGATGGTCTTTTTTAATGGGTATAATTGGGTTTCTTAGTTTTGTGGCTGCCTGTAAGGAGAGGAATCTGAAGTTTGCATAATGTATACATACTTTGATAATAAATGTACTTTGAACTTCAAACTAAGTAAGGCAAAAAAAAGGGGCAAATGATATGGAACTGGTAGACAAAGTTAAGGGAACTTCCAACAGGATTCTATGGCCTTATTAAGAATAGCAAGGGAGTGAGTAGGTTCCCTGGTTATTAGCATAGCTACCTATGTGTGGATCCACAGGAGATTTGAGGAGGGCTACCTCAAGAGCGAAGTGACAATTTCAAATGAAGTTGGAGGCGACATTGGATGAACGGCAACTCTGGCAGGGTTTGCAAGACATTACTTCCTAAAAAGCGAAACCCAGTAGCATGAATGGCAGCGATGGTTCACTACTGTATGAACTCAATGCCTTCTATGCCCATTTAGAAAGGGAGAACACTATTACAGCTGTGAAGATCCCTGCTGCACCTGATGCCCCATGATCTCTGTCTCAGAGGCCAACGTTAGGCTGTCTTTAAAGAGAGTGAACTCTCACAAGATGGAAGGTCCCGATGGAGTACCTGGTAAGACTCTGAAAACCTGTACCAACCAACTGGCGGCAGTATTCAAGGACATTTTCAACCTCTCACTGCTATGGGCAGAAGTTCCCACTTACTTCAAAAAGGCAACAATTATACCAGTGCCTAAGAAGAATAATGTGAGTTGCCTTAATGACTAGCACCCTGTAGCACTCATATCAACAGTGATAAAATGCTTTGGGAGGTTGGTCATAACTAGACTGAAATCCTGCCTCAGCAAGGACCTGGACCCATTGCAATTTGCCTATCGCCACAATATGTCAACGGCAAATACAATCTCAATGGCTCTCCACAGGGCTTTAGACCACCTGAACAACACAAACACCTATGTCAGGATGCTGTTCATCGTCTATAGCTCAGCATTTAATACTGTCATTCCCACAATCCTGATTGAGAAGTTGCAGAACCTGGCCCTCTGTACCTTCCTCTGCAATTGGACCCTTGACTTCCTAACCTGAAGACCACAATCTGTGCAGATTGGTGATAACATATCCTCCTCGATGACGATCAACACTGGTGTACCTCGGGTATGTGCTTAGCTAACTGCTCTACTCTCTATATACACATGACTGTGTGGCTAGGCATAGCTCAAATACCATCTATAAATTTGCTGATGTTACAAACATTGTTGGTAGAATCTCGGGTGGTGACGAGAGGGCATACAGGAGTGAGATATGCCAACTAGTGGAGTGGTGCCACATCAACAACCTGATGCTCAACGTCAGTAAGACGAAGCAGCTGATTGTGGGCTTCAGGAAGGGTAAGACGAAGGAACACAAACCAGTCCTCATAGAGGGATCAGAAGTGGAGAGAGTGTGAGCAGCTTCCAAGTTCCTGGGTGTCAAGACCTCTGAAGATATCCCTCTATCCTTTGACAGCCCTCCACACTATCCATAACACCACCAAGCTTTGTGTCATCAGCAAAGTTACTAACCCATCCCTCTACTTCCTCATCCAGATCATTTATAAAAATAACCACGAGAAAGGGTTCTAGAACAGATCCCTGAGGCATACCACTGGTCACTGACCTCCATGCAGAATATGACCCGTCTACAACCATCCTTGGCCTTCTGTGGGCAAGCCAGTTCTGCATCCACAAAGCAATGTCCCCTTGGAATCAGTGCCTTGTTACTTGCTCAATAAGCCTTGCATGGGGTACCTTATCAAATGCCTTGCTGAAATCCATATACACTACATCTATTGCTCTTCCTTTCAGGTGTACATTTTAATAAATCCCAAACTATAGCAGTAACAGTGATCATAATCATAAAGACATAAATAACACAAAAAATCAAAGTTGTTTCTAAAATAATTTGAGTTGGAGATTGTTAATATGAGTGCCTCTGCTTGTAAGTCTGCATTTGTAAAAGAAAGAATTTTTACACTTAATTTTCAGTTTAAATTGCTCCTAATTGTTTGTCAGTATTACTTTAGGTCAGGGTTTGCAACAGTTTTTATGCAATTGACGCTTAACATTAACTGAGGGTTCCATGGACCCCAGGTTAGGAACCCCTGCTTTAAGTGTTTTGTAGACTTCTAACATCTTGTTGCTATGTTACGGGTTGATATAATGTGGTTTTGCAATGGTAGAATTTTACTCCTCTCTGAACTAGTATAGTGAAGCAGTTGTTGATTAACTTTGAAGTATATCAGATCTCAAAGATGCATTTATACTTTCACTACAGTTATTTCCCATGTGAAATTTCATACTTGCATATTTCCATGTGGAGAGTGCAAACAGAAAGTTAATCTGTGATGTGGTATTCTAATGCACAAGCATATTTCATTTAAGAACAGCAGGAAATGATTTATTCAATTTGAAACCTGCAACCAACAGATTTTTTTTTGAGTTTTTGATTCTGTGGACCTTCAGTTGTCCTGCTGTACTTCTGAGAACATGTTACCTTAAATCTGATCCTGCAACCAGGATAAAGAATATCTCCATAACCATCCTTTTAAATAGTTGTATAATATTTTAAACCTCTCAGTCAAATCATTCCTCTATCTTTTCCATCCAGCAGAATACAAGCCAGAATTATACAAGTTACTTCAAAATGGAGACCACCTTTCTGTGATATTATTGTGGTAATTTGCATTAACTTGCGTCAAGGATCATTGAATCTATCCAGATGTGCCATGCTTAAAACTTGGTACAAGACTTCAGAAGGTGTCCAGGTAAATGATATGTCGGTACAATTGCTAGTCAATATTGAAGGCAGAAGAAATATATGTTAGAACGGAAATGAATTGGAACACACATAGGAATTGCAATAGGGTAGGATCATTCTCTGCCAATGAAATCAAATCCTGATGTAGAGGAGTTTGAATGTTTAAGGTCATTAATCATACCTGTGGCAACACATTAGATATACCTATCCTAGATATGCCTATCCTATGGAAGAACAAGGTTTTTGAAAGGCATACTGCACTCAAGAGCTCAAAACTGGAATCTAGCTGAAAATAATTCTATTTTCATAGAGATATTTTGGATTGAATAGTGACGTCTGGGGAATTGATTCCTCGGTTTTGTTGCTCCAGTGGTCTTCTGTGGGCAGCCATTTCTGCCTTTGATACACTTTTTAAAATTTGTTTTTGTTACTTGTGTTTATTTTATATCGATTTTTCTATTTGTTACGGAAATGCTCATGTTAATTTGGCAGTCTCCAGTACCCGTTACTGAGTTCAAAGTACTAACTCATTTCAGGTCCTTCACAGTTCATTCTTTCACCGGTTCTCCAGATTAACCACACCTTTGCTCTTTTGATGGTGTTGCTGCTGGTTTTATTTCTGTGAGGAATCTGGATGAGAATCAGGTTTAATATCACCAGCAAAGAGAGGGAAAATAGTAGTGAGGTAGTGTTCATGGACTCAATGTCCATTCAGAAATCTGAAGGCAGAGGGGAAGAAGCTGTTCCTAAATCATTCAGTGTGTGTCTTCAGACTCTTGTACCTCCTCCCTGATGGTAGCAATGAGAAGAGGGGATGTTCTGGGTGACAGGGTCCTTAATGTTGGATGCTGCTTTTTTGAGATATTGCTCCTTGAAAATGACCTGGATGCTGGAAGTCTAGAGCCTGTGATGGAGCTGATTGAGTTTACAACATTCTACAGCTTTTTTCAATCCTTTATTGTAGTCCCCACCCCCCCCCCAATACCAGATGGTGATGCAGCCAATTAGAATGTTCTCCATGGCATAGCTGTAGAAATTTGTGAGTGTCTTTGGTGACATGCCAAATCTCCTCAAACTCCGAACGAAATATAGCCATTGTTGTACCTTCTTTGTAACTGCATCAATATGCTGGGCTCAGGATAAATCCTCAGACATGTTGACACTCAGGAACTTGAAATTGCTCCTTCCACTTCTGACCCTTTGTCTTTGTGCTCCCAAATTTCACAAGGCATCATGTATGTACATAAAAGAATTTCAATGATAAAATGAGTGTAATTTGTACTTTACTGAAACGCGGAGGGTGGAACTTTTGTAGAAACAGTGAATAATTGTCTCAGTGCCTCCTGTTACTGTGCTGGTTATTATTTCAGCACTCAGTGGAAGATTGCTGAAGGAAATGCTTACTGTGTTATGTGAATGCTTTATCTGTAAATTAATGCATTCTTTTTATTGATGCGTTTCTCAAGGTAGTTTCAGGTTGTATATTTGCATAAGGTAGTTCCACATTACATTTTTGTATGGAGAATTCCAAAAGGTGTATTAAGTACCAGAGAGAGCTGATTTTTATTTGGCCTTCTAAGCAATGCTGCACTTTTAGTAATTTGGTTAAAATCTATAATTTTTAATATTTAAACATAAGAAATTCTGCAGATGCTGGAAATCTGAAGCAGCACAGTCCTGAAGAAGGGTCTCAGCCCAAAACGTCGACTGTTTATTCATTTCCATAAAGGCTTCCTGACCTGCTGAGTTCCTCCAGCATTTTGTGTGTATTGCTTTTAATATTTAAGACTGCTTTGAATTGGCAGCCATTAGAACATACTGTTTCAAAGCTCACATGGCAAAAGAAGAGCACAAAGAATTGCGATTGGCTTTTCTGGGATATTTTGTTTCAGCAACCATTTTCTGAATGGTCTTGGGAAAGGTCTCTTAGTGGAACACTTGCTTGGTCTCTTTGCTATTTGTAACTCTACATTGAGGGCAGAGGAAACATTTGCTAGATTGGCAATAAATTAAAGGAATAATATAGGAACTACACTGGGGTGGGTCCATTGATGGTGTGTTCTGGGTTGAAGCTGTTGTGTATGTGAAATTCACACACATGGAGCTGAGTGGAATAAACAAGATACAAGTGTTTTAGACCTTTTCCCTGAACCTTAATGATTCCATCACGTAATATTTGCCATAAGAACCCATTTATACAGCTTGCTAACTGCGTTAACAAAAGGACACATGTGAAAAGTGGAACTTCAATTAAGAAGACTTGCCCATGGGGCAGACACTGTTATTAATCCCAGTGATGTGTACCAGCTGTGTTGCTGAGCATTAATGCAGTTCTCCTCAAATATCGGCGTGGGCGGTGATTTTGGCTGGAAGTCTGCATTAGAAGGTGGAGGGAATACCATGTGAGAAGTTTCAAGTTTGTACTTCGGGTGAGAATCTGGCAATATTTCAGAAAGGGAGGTGTATATGTGTGTATGTTTCTCATTTCCATTTGAGAATTTCATGAAGCAAAACAGTGGAATATAGTGCAGAGGAAAATTCACTGAAAGCTATCAAATAAGGTGCAAAAATTACAAGGGTGCTGAACTTCAAAGTAAAACAATCTCAAACACAAAATAGTATGCAGATGCTGGAAATCCAGAGCAACACACACAAAATGCTGGTGGAACTCAGCAGGTCAGGCAGCATCCATGGAAAAGAGTCAACGGTACCTTCCCCCACCATTCTTCTATTCTTCACTCTGACATTTTACCTCTTCTCACCTGCCTATCACCTCCCCCTGGGTCTCCTCCTCCCTCCCTTTCTCCTATTGTCCACTCTCTGCTCCTATCAGATTCTTTCTTTTCCAGCTGTTAAGCTTTCCCACTTCATGTTCCAGCTAGCCTCTTTCCCAGCCCCCACATTTTTATGTTGGCATCTTCCCCTTTTCTTCTCAGTCCTGAAGAAGTGTCTCAGCACAAGATGTTGACTGTTCATTGCTCTCTATAGATGCTGTCCGATCTGCTGATTTCCTCCAGCATTTTGTGTGTGTTGTTAAGGTAGAACAATGATCTTTTGCTAAACTGTGGCTTGATGTGATGTTCCAGATTAGGTAGAGTCCAGGAGAATGACTGCAGCTGAGAATATTCAGTGCCTGGTGGAGCTTAGTTCAGGCAGCTCTTGAGGAGGAAAGTAGAAGGAAAGCAATTATAAACTGAATCAGAATTGGGTTTAATATCATCGGCATATCTCCTGAAATTTGTTAACTTCATGGCTACAGCACAATGGGTGCAATAAAAACTAGTGAGGGATTGTTCATGGGTTAACATCCATTCAAAAATCAGGTGGAAGAGGGGAAGAAGCTGTTCCTGAATAGCTGAGTGTGTGCCTTCAGGCTTCTGTACCTCCTTCCTGATGGCAGCAATGAGAAGGGGGCGCATCCAGTGTGGTGGGGATCCTTAATGATGGATGCCTCCTTTTTGAAGCACCGCTCATTGAAGATGTCCTAGATACTACAGAGGTGAGTGCCCATGATGGAGCTGTCTAATTTATCAGCTTTCTGCAGCTTTCTACAATCCTGTGTAGTACCCTCATCTAACCCCCCCCCCCCCCCCAATACCACACAGTGATGTAGCCTGTCAGAATGCTCTTCATGGTACATCTGAAGAAAGTCTCAGGTGTTTTAGGTGACATGCCAAATCTCCTCAAACTCCTTATAAAATATAGCCTCTGGCTTGCTTTCTTTATAGCTTCATCGATATGTTGGGACTAGATTAGATCCTCAGAGACATTAACACCCAGGAACCTGAAATTGCTCACTCTCTCCACTTCTGATCCTTCTGATGAGGATTGGCTTGTGTTCCCGCATTTTACCATTTCTGAAGAATTGGTTACTCTCTAATTCTGGAAACTATGATTCCAGCCATGTAATGAAAGATTTAAGCTGCATTAAAGTGTTCAGACATTACCATCATCCATTGATTCTGGGATTGAAAGGCCTGTCATATGAGGAGTGTTTGATTGTTCTGGGCCTCTACTCACTAGAATTCCAAAGAATGAAGGGAGACCTCATTGAAACCTATCGAATATTGAAAGGCATCAATAGTGTGGATGTGGAGAAGATGTTTCCTCTGGTGGGTGAGGCTAAGACCAGAGGACGCAGCCTCAGAATAGAGGGATGTCCATTTTGAATGGAGATGTGGAGCCAAAGAGTGGTGAATCTATGGAATTTGTTGCCACAGGCGGCTGTGGAGACCAAGTCATTGGGTATATTTAAGGCAGCGGATGATAGATTCTTGATTAGTCAGGGCAAGAAGGGATACAAGGTGAAGGCTGGTGATTGGGATTAGAGAGAAATAGACAAGCCATGATGAAATGGCAGAGCTGACTCAATGGGCCAAATAGCCTAATTCTGCTCCTATATCTTATGGTCTAATATGTCATTCAGAAATGGGATGTTGGAGTGATACTGAAGTATGTGTTACCAAGAGGAATCTTGTGTAAGTATAGGACAGAATTAGAAGTATACACAAGTCATTTAATATCTACAAAAATATAACAGAAAATATCAAAGGGCTTTGTGATCTGAGTGTACTTCAGAAGTTGTTCTACTGGAGACTGGAAGGAATGGCACACGATTGAACTGAGTCAAAATTGACACATTTTTAAGCCAAGAAGTGACACCTTCCTCAAGCCAAGAAATAGATACTATTTCAGAAGCACAAATTTCTTAGATCCTCTCAAAGGGACTGAAACTATAAATAAGTTAAAGCTGTTAATAGTGTAATCATGCTTTCTTCTCAAAAAGAAACAATGTAGTATTTGTAAATGTGTGACATATATGTGTAACATGCACAGTATGGTTGGATTGGAATAAACAGAACGCACATACTTTAGCAGCTCTCTGTGTAATTACAGTAAGAATTTACACATTTCCTATACCTATTTTTAGGAACACCTTGAGAGCGGAGTACAGGGGATCTCATTCCACCTCCTTATTCTTTCACTCCACCCACAAAAGTTGTTTATTTTTGCATTGCCTTGTGATAAGTCTTAATATGTAATGGCAATGTTACAGCCAGGAGATAATGAGTGTATTTTGGTTTTGGTTATCATTGCTAAATATGGAATCATGTCAGCTGCTGGTTTATCCAACTCTTAACATTTCCTTCCATTTGTGTGTGTTGCTCACCATTTTCAATTTTTTGTCAGTATTGAAAAATGTGAAAATTGAATCTCATGAATGACTTAATATAATTGCTGTTCTTAACTATAAATAAACACAAAAAATGCTGTTTGCAGCCCCTTCCCAGTATATCGTTTCGACAAGTGGGATGAACCGGGTGAGGGTAGCCAACAGGCCTCATACCCCGGTGAGATAGTGACGTGCCTGTCCTAGCACATGAAGTCAGCTCTGCGGACTGGTGAATGAGATCAGTAGTGAGATGCAGTGGTCAGGAAGATGGTTTGCAATGCACAGGGGTGTATGAAGGGCATGACAAGGCACAGGAGAAGTCATGGTCATCTACTGCAACCAGGGAAGACCCCCATAGAGTCATAGAAAAATACAGCACAGAAACAAGCCTATTGGCCCATTTAAACTGCTCATTCCCATCGGCCTGCCTTCCTAACATCTATACACCTATACAAACTTCTTTTAAGCGGTGAAATCGAGCTTGCGTGCACCACTCGCATTGGCAGCTCCTTCTACGATCTCATGACCCTCTGAGTGAAGAAGCTTTCCCTCAAGTTCCCCTTAAACTTTTCACCTTTCACTTTTAACCCATGACCTCTGGTTGTAGTCTCACCCAACCTCAGTGGAAAAAGCCTGCTTGCATTGACCCTATCTGTACCCCTCATAATTTTGCATGCATCTATCAAATCCAGTTGTGAGAAATATTTGTACCACTGGACCCAGACTTCAGAGATGAATGGGCTGTAACTTCCCAAGTGCAGTGACTTTTCCACTTTAAAACCACTCCCACTCCAGTGTCAGACTGTCATCGTTGCATATGACAGGCAACCAACCAATCATACTTGAAGTGTTACTGATACTTACAAAGAAGGAGCATGAGCTATTAAACAGTATTATTGTTGTGGATTTTAAACACTTATAACTGCCACACAGGATATCCTTTCTCCTCTTGATACTCAAATATTCAGGCTCATTAGTGAAGATGGCTGGTGTGTTGTGGGAAGGCAGTCAACTTTTTAAAAAGGAATCACTGATTGCTTCAAGGTTTTTTTTAACCTTCTACAGGTTAGGATGTGAAAGAAGGCAAAAGGAACCAGATGCCTGCAGGTCTTTGTGGTTCAGTTATTTTTGTAAACCCAGGTTCAGGTCCAACAAATTCCCAGATGTAAATATTGCATATCACTCTTTAGAGAAGATCTAAAGGCCTTAGAAAGCATACAACAAAGTTTGTTAAATATTGTGAACACAAGAGGTTTTAAAGATGCTGGAAATCCAGAGTAACACACATAAAATACTGGGGAGACTCAGCAATTCAGGCAACATCCTTGGAAAGAAAGAAAGGGTCAATATTTCAGGCCAAGACCCTTCATCAGGACTGGAAAGAAAAGGGAAAAAGTTGATAAGAAACTTTAAGGGAAATATTAGGACTACTACTGTTGAATCAGAGAAGGTTCAGAGATGATATACTGGAAATTTTCAGGATAATGAAATGCTTTGAAGATGTAAATAGAGCAAAGTTATTTCATTTGATGAGTAGGTTAATAACTTGAGATCATGGACATTAAACTGTTAGCAAAAGATCCATAGGAGCAAAGGGGATTAATGAACTGGCATGAATAACTTCACTCACCACAATTCTGAACTGATTCTATGACCTACCCTCTTCAGTGACTTTACAACTCATGTTCTCGGTGATACTTTCTATTTGCATGACTTGTCTCATTTTGCACATTGGTTGGCAGTCTTTGCTTATGTATTGGTTTTCAAAGATTCAGAATCAGATTTAATACACTGGCATATGTTGTGAAATTTGTTGATTTATGACAGCAGTACATTATAATACATAATAAAATATAATAAAAACTGAATTACAGAATGTAAATCTCTTGTATTTTTTTTTACTTTTCCAGTAAATGCCTGCAAGAAAATGAATCTCAAGTTAGTAAATGATATCATATGCACATTTTGAGAAATAAATTTACTTTGAACTTTGAATAGCTTTTGAGTTGTTGGTATCTGCCACATTCTATCTGAGAAGATGGTAAACTGATTTCAAAGTTGAAAGTACATTTATTATCAAAATATGCATACATTATACATCTTTGAGATTCTCCTCCTTACAGGCAGCAACAAAACAAAACCTCCCAAATGAACCCAATAAAATATATTATGAAAAGATATTAAATAAATATTTGAGGTTGTGCTGCTTAGGAGCTGCAGACAAGTGGAGATCAGGAGATGATTTGATTGCTCTTTAAAAGAAACACAAGGGGCATCATAATCTAAATGTCCTCCCTTGAAGTTCGAAATTTCAGATGAAGATGTTGGAATTGCATGTACCAGTTATGGAGTCTTGATAAAGTAAATTTAAAGCTGAGAAACATTTATCTTCTCAAATAGAGCGTGATCAACACTACAGGGGCAACTTTGTTTTGTGGAAGAATCTTATCATTAAAAAAAATTGGGATCATGCAAATGATTGGGACTTTCACCTTAATGGCTCTTCCTAAAGAATAGAAAAATTGTTGCATCATTCAACAGAAGAGTACTTGCATTTGGGCTTTTAGATGAACTCTTTCAGCATGTGAGGATCTGGTAATAGCCTTTTAGAGCTTAAGGTTATTTTGATTTTAACCCTTTCAGGACTGCAAGTCCTCTGGCTGCTCTCTCCAACAGTAATCCCTAATACCTAGTACTGGCTAAAACTTTGCTCTGCTGACATTTAAGGCCTCTCTGTGATTCATGTTTATATTTAAACTGCTCTCTCTTACTGGCTGACAGAAATGGCTGCAACAAGAATCTGAAAAAATTAGGCAAATATTCATTGTAAGCGTCCGGTCAAGATGGCATCAAGCTGTCATCTCCATTGAGATCATGGCTCAAACTTAGTTGTTTTTTGGTTCATAGAGATGGTTTTGGGGACAGAAAGGGAGGGGTGGTTCAGGGGCCAGGTTAGCGTTTAGAGAGGGGTATGTTCAAAGTTCAAAGTAAATTCATTATCGAAGAATATATATATATATATGTGTGTGTGTGTGTGTGTGTGTGTGTGTGTGTGTGTGTGTGTGTGTGTGTGTGTGTGTGTGTGTGTGTGTGTGTGTGTGTGTGTGTGTGTGTGTTTTGATATCCAACCCTGAGAGACCTTTTCTTTCGGCCTACTCAGTAACTCCAGGAACTATAATAGAAACAATGAAAGACCTCATCCCGCAGGGCAGACAACCAGTGTGCAAAAGACAGCAAGCTGTACAAGTACAAAAGAAATAGTAATAACCCTAATCAATAAATAAGCAATAAATTTCGAGAACATGAGATGAAGAGTCCTCGAAAGTGAGTCCATTGGTTGTGGGAACATTTCAATGATGGGACAAATGAAGTTGATTTAAGTTACCCCTTTTGGTTCAAGAGCCTGATTATTGAGGGGTAATAACTGTACCTGAACCTTGTGGTGTGAGTCTTATGGCTTCTGTACCTTTTTCCCAATGTCAGCTGCGAGATGAAAGCAAGACCTTGGTGGTGGTGGGTGGGTGGGGGGGAGGGAGGGTCCCCAATGATGGATGTTGCTCTCCTGTGACAATGTTACAGGTCAGGCCGGACTCTAAGACTCCATTCTGCATTCAATGGCTAGTAACGTGGATGTGTGATGAAGAACATCCATGGTCAGATGTCAGGCTGGCAAGTCCTATGGATGAAGATCAGTAAGAATGAGGGTTGGTGGGCCCACAGTTTGGGGGGTTCCAGAATTGGATGCCCATGTGTGCAGGAGGCATGAGGGCTAGTGAACCCTTAGGTTGGCAAGATGGGCAAGTATAGAGTTCGAGGCCTGCAGTTTGCGGTGGGATAATTGATGGGTCCTCGGGTCGATACTGAAGATTAAAGCCTAAGAGTCAGAAATGGAAGTTGGAGAGTCCAGAAGTCGAGACCTGATGGCTGAAGCCCTGGATCTGAGTCCACTGAGGATGTTGGAGGCCAGATGTTTGTGATTCTGTTAGAGGCTGTATGTGTGAGGTGGTGGTGAAGAGCTTGTTTTTCTGTAGCTGTTCTTATGTTCTGGCTGTTGTTTTTACCACTTGTTCCACTGAACGTTGTGGGAATGCTATGCTGGTAATATGAGAATGTGTGGCATTACTTGTGGGCTACCCCCAACATATACTGAGGTTTGTTGATTCTTAACACATATGGCGCACTTCACTGCATGTGTTGATGTAACGTGACAAATAAATGAATCTGAATCTAATCTTCATTATGATTATATACAGTGGCCCATTTATTACGTACTTCCGTTCACCCGCTCATTAATGCAAATATCTAATCAGCCAATCATGTAGCAGCAACTCAATGCATAAAAACATGTGGACATGGTCAAGTTCAGTTGTTGTTCAGACCAAACATCAGAATGGGGAAGAAATGTGATGTAAGTGACTTTGACCATGGAATGAATGAATGCCAGACAAGGTGGTTTGAGTATCTCAGAAATTGCTGATCTCCTGGGATTTTCATGCACACCAGTCTCTGAAATTTACAGAGAATTGTGTAAAAAAAAACCCAAAAGACACCCAGTGAACATCAGTGCTGTGGGTGAAAACCCCTTGTTAATGAGAAAGGTCAGAGGAGAATAGCCAGACTGGTTCAAGCTGACGGGAAAGTAACAGGAACTCAAATGAACACATGTTACAACATTGGTGTGCACAAGAGCATCTCTGAGCACACAACACATTGAAACTTGAAGTGGATGGGAAACAGCAACAGAAGACCATGAACATACACTCAGCAACTACTTTATTAAGTATAAGAGGTACCTCATAAGGTGACTACCAAGTGTATATTCTGTTTTGTAAGTGTGCAGTTTTGGTTTTCTGTAAGTATTACACTTCCACTTGTAGAAAGAGCACCGCTTATGGCCTGCACTGGTCACTGGTTAGTTTTAATTTGCAATAAATTATAATCGTAACATAATAAGCATCAATTGACACTAAAGGAAATTTCTGTTGTGTTTTAATAAATGCAGCAAATAATTGTTTCCTGTCATGAATGGTTAACACAGTATTTCATTTTCAAGAAGAGTGTGGCAAATGTCCAAGAATAGTCTCAAAGTTAATAAAGGATATCAGAGATTATAAAGAGCTCTATGAAGCACAGCTGGGACCTCAGGTCAGTCACTTCTGGAAATATAATTATCCCATTATAAGTTCAGGTTGCAAAGGAGAGCATCCTAACATGCTGCCTCTCTGTGTGGAAACTGTGCAGAAACTCCACTACAGCGGATAGGGTGGCTCTACAACGGCTAATTAAAACTGCTGAACCCATCACCAACACCAGCCTACTTGCTATCAAGGGCGTATAGAGAGAGGAAAAGGCCAGTCATATCATGAAGGATCCCACCCATCTTGCTCATGGACTGTTTGCCCCACTCCCGTCAGCAACCACCAGACTTTAAAACAATTACTTCCCCCAAGCCATCAGGCTGATCAACACCTCCCCCATTAATCCACCCCACCAGCACTACATACACATCACCCAGTGTCAAAGTTCAAAGTACATATATGTCACCATATGCAGATCTGAGATTCATTTCCTTGCGGAACCAACTGTGCAAATACAAAAATAGATTAATAATAATAAATATGCAATAAATATCAAAACCATGAGATGAAGAGTCCTTGAAAGTGAGTCCATTGGTTGTGGGAACAGTTCAATGGTGGGCAAGTGACGTTATCCACTTTGGCTCGAATATAAAAGCGAGCATGTGGTGTTGAGGCTCTATTAAGCACTGGTGGAAACCTCACTTGCCGTATTGTGAGCAGTTTTGGGGCCCTTGGAAGTGCTGACATTGGTGAAGGCTCACAGGAGCCTCACAAAAATGATTGTGGGATTGAAAGCCTTGTCTTAGGAGGAGTGTGATAGCTCTGGGCCTCTGCTCACTGGAATTTAGAAGAATGAGGGGTAACCTCATTGAAACCCATTAAATGGCAAAAGTCCTCGATATAGTTGATGTGGAGTGGATGTTTCCTATGGTGTATTTAAGGCAGTGGTTGATGGATTCTTGATTGGTCAGGGCATGAAAGTATATGGGGGGGGGGAAGGCAGGAGATTGGGGCTGAGAGTGAAAATGGATCAGCCATGCTGAAACGGTGGAGCAGACTCGATGGGCCAAATTCTGCCCTATATCTTATGGTCTTACAGTGCACCCTAAGACAGTGGTAACTGTTCCTGACATTGGTGGCATGAGCCCTGAGGCTCCTGTACCACATTCCTGATGGTAGTAGTGAGAAGAGAGCATATCCTGATGGTGGGCCCCCGATGATGGATGCTGCTTTTCTGCAACAGCGTTTCTTATAGATATGCCCAATGGTGTGGAGACTTTTTCCATGATGGACTTATTGTATCCTCTACTTGGTGTAGATACAATCACTCAGTATACATACAGTCAGTCTTTATATATATATACACACACACACACACACACAAAATATAATCAGTGTATGTGTATAAGTTACTTCTACATTGTGTTTTATAGGATTGCTTTTATACATATTTATTGTGGGTTTTTTCTGGTTTCTTTATTGTGTTTTTTATTTGTGATTTTTTAATGCTGAATTATATCCTGAGTAATAATCGTTTTGTTCTCCTTTGGACTGAAGAATGACAGTAAACAATATTGAATCTTGAATCTTAATATCTTATTAAGCTTTAGAATTTAGAATCTATCTGACTGTTCAGTGATGACAGAGAATGGAAATAGATCCTTTAGCCACAGAATATATGCTGACCATCTAGCATCAATGTACATAATCCAATTTTGTTCCCCTCTCACCGCCACAGAAAGATTTATTTCCCTTCATGGATTCAACAGTTGGGGTTGATAACTCCAAGTGGGTGTGATTTAGGCCAGAACAGGGATCAAAGGCTCATGCTGAATCATAATGGTGAACTTGTATCATCAACTTGCCCATATTTTACTTTTATTTGTGGCCGGCAGACCTGTGGTAACAGGTTGAAGGTAAAATAATCTAACCACTGTTTGTATGAGTTAGAGCATAGTTTATTGACATCCTGCTGATGTGACCCTTATCTAAGAAAGGATGTGCTGGCATTGGAAATGGACAAGTGGAGGTTCCAGGAATGAAGGGGTTAATGCATGAGGTGCATTTGATGGCTCTGTACCTGTAATTGCTGGAGTTTTGATGAATGAGTGGGGATCTTATTGAAACCTATTGAAAATTGAAAGGGCTAGATAGAGTGGATGTAGAGAGATGTTTTCTAAAGTGGGAGGAGTCTATGATCAGAGGGCACAGCCTCAGAAAAGAAGGATGTTCCTTTAAAACGGAGGTGAAGAGGAATTATTTTTTTTTTAGCCAGAGGTTGGCGAATCTGTGGAATTAATTGTTACAGATAGCTATGGATGCCAAGTCATTGGGTAAATTTAAAGTCTTGATTAGTAAGGATGTCAAAGGGAGAAAGCAGAAGAATGGGGTTTTTAGATCAGCCATGATGGAATGGTGGAACAAGCCATGGGTGGAATGGCCTGCTTCTGCTCCTATAGCTTATGGCCTATGGTTTACTGCTCTTTCTCTAACCAGTTGTAGGTTACCTGATGCCATCCTCCTGCAAAACCATGCAGCTCTGATAGTCTCATCCTTGTGCCTTCACCAACATAACAAAAGAAATGACTTATCTCACTAATATTTTGGCTTCTTAGTTAGGCAGACTTGTGTAGCTTTGCAGGAGAGCCTTGGTCTGATTAAGAATTTGTTGTTCAACACCGCATTACTTAGGTCAATTCTTATTCAATAATGCTCATTAGAAAAGGCAAAGAGATAAACAGGCTGGAACAAAACTCATTTGGTAATCACCAATTACAGTTATACATGGTTACACTGTAGAGATACAGTGTTGTAGTCATCAACCTGGCCTAGTCAGAATGACTGGAGCAGGCAGCATCATAGCATGAGCTTCTAAATAGTTTCCTTAGAAACACGCTGCCTCGTAGACACTCAAAAGGTTTATTAATGTCACAATATTTGTGGTTTGAATTCAGAATTACCCTTTTTCCTGCAAGTAATTATTTCTTTGAAGGTCAGCTCAAAACATTCTTGGTGGAGCAGAACTAAACAAGGCTCACAGAGCAGTACAAAACAGAAACCTTTTAAACTTTATTGAGATTAGGCTGACTTCACAAATTTTAAATAAGAATAAAAATACCATAAATTAAATCACATTAAATCATGTGAAATACTGCAAACTATTGTACACTAATTGACCTCTGTACTCTGTGCCTTTACACCGTCTGTGATATTCACTTATATGCACTTATCGCTAGCTTGAACCACTGTTTGTTCTACAGTTACATAGTCATCAAACACTACAGCACAGAAGTGGGCCTATGACCCATCTAGTCCATCCCAAACTATTATTCTGCCTAGTCCTATTGAGCTGCACTTGGGTCATAACCCTCCATACCACAGTCTTGAGGAACCGTTCCCATTCATATACAGGCAATCAAATCAGGCCTGTTTCTTTAAAAAATGTTCTTTGTGTCCAATTGCCAATGCAATTTCAGTACATTTCCACCAATTTTATATGCTGTTTCCTTGCCGATGAACCACCGGTGAGGAACTTTATCAAATGCCTTCCAGAAATCCAAACACACTGTACCCACAGGTTTTCCTCTATTTTATTCTGCTTGTCACATTCTCAAAGAACTTTAAAAGATAGATCAATGTTCAAAGTCCATAAGATGTAGGAGCAGATTGAGGCCATTTAACCAATTGAGTCATCTCTGCTATTCAATCATGGCTGATTTATTATCTGCTCAACTCCATTCACCTGCCTTCTCCCCATTACCATTGACACCCTTACTAATCAAGAACCTTATCAAGAATCAAGTAATAAAGAACCTATCAACATCCACTTTAAATATACCCAATGAGTTGGACTCCACATCTGTCTGTGATAGTGAAATCAACAGACACCTTGCTGTCTGGCTGAAGAACTTCCTCCTTGTGTGTTCTAAAGGGTCATCTTTCTATTTTGAGGCTGTGCCCTCCAGTCCTCGTCTCCCCCACTAGAGGAAATTTCCAGTTAATATTCAATACATTTCAATTAAAACACCTCCCCTTCATTCTTCTGAGCTCCAGTGAGTACAGACCCAGAGCTATCAAAAGCTTTTCACTGACATAATATCATGAAGTGTTTTGCTTTGTGGCAGCAGTACAGTGCAAGACATAAAAATACCATGTTGCAATGATCAATAAATAAATATGCTGAGGGAGGGAGAGAGAGGTAGAATTCATGAACCATTCAGAAGTGTGTGCTTCATTCAGGATCCTGTGCTGCTACCAGTTTGAATCTAAACCTTTTTAGACCTTTAAGATCTTATAAGACGTTATGAGATTGATCAATCAAAGTTGATTGCATCAAGACAACTGGTTGGAGATTACAGCAATCACTTGCTCATAAACTACAATGGCTTTTATATTAAAACTGAGGAATGTTCAGGGAGCTGACAAGCTAGGGAGCTGTGGACAGAACTGTCATCTGAAACTCATTCCTTCTTGATCTTCACTCATTCTGCTTTCATTTCATCTCAAGGTCCTTCCTCTTTGTTTTAGTGTTGTGCCTCGAACCCTTTGGTCTTACATATCCAGTTTGATGGCACTTCACTACTAAGGCTAGGTAATGTGTTTTTGTGGAATCTTCCCATGTGGCTGGATCACGATTTGGAGATAAATTGTCAAGTAGGTGCCAGTCGATTTTTATATTGCTTGAGATTTCTGTAGAAATTGGGAAAAATGTAAAACACTCTGCTAACTTAAAGTAGCACTTTTCAGTCTTGCATGTTTATCAATGTGCAAGAAATGTTATCTAGATGTGACTTGCTGTTAATTGTAGCCTTATGATGAGCTATATTTATCATTTTGAGCTGCAGATCATTTGTCTCTGAAAGGTGACTGACAGTGAACATTTTTTCCATCTCTTATATTTCAGTGAACAAATTAAAAACTACATTGTTAGCATTTAATACCATAAGATAGAGGAGAAGAATGAGGCCATTTGGCTGATCGAGTCTGCTCTGCCATACAATCATAGCTGAGTTATTATCCCTCTCAATCCTACTGCAAAGTACTGGAGAGTTTAACATCGGTAGCTGAGCGAAGGGCGCTGAGTAGGCTACGGTCAATTATGGATAACTCTGAACATCCTCTACATAGCACCATCCAGAGACAGAGAAGCAGTTTCAGTGACAGGTTACTGTCGATGCAATGCTCCTCAGACAGGATGAAGAGGTCAATACTCCCCAATGCCATTAGGCTTTACAATTCTACCGCCAGGACTTAAGAACTTTTTAAAAGCTATTATTAATGCTTTTTGAGATGATGATTTAGATGCATATCATATTTTTTTTACTGAGTTAAGTATTGTATGTAATTAGTTTTGCTACAACAAGTGTATGGGACATTGGAAAAAAGTTGAATTTCCCCATGGGGATGAATAAAGTATCTATCTATCTATCTATCTATCTATCTATCTCCCTTTTCTGCATTACCTTTGACACCATTACTAATCAAGAACCTATCACCCTCCACCTTAAATATATCAAATAACTTAGCCTCCATAGGTCTCTGTGGAAATGAATTCCACAGGTCCGCTGCCCTCTGCCTAAAGAAAATCCTCTTCATCTAAAGGAATATCCTTCTATTCTGAGGCTTTGCCTCCAGATTCCCCAACAATAGGAAACATCCTCTCCACAAACACTCTATCTAGGCCTTTTGATTTTCATCTTGACCTGCAGATCATTTGTTTCTGTAGGGTGACTAACACTGAGCATATTTTCTATGTGTTACATTTCAGTGAACAAATTATAAACTGTATGTTGTTAACATTTCTGAAGTTAGTTAATACCATCCTGCTACCTCAACGTCTTTATCTGTCATCGTGCTTTTGTCTTGGAACTGACAATCATTCTGTAACAGACTAAACCACTGCCGTTTAATTGACTGGTACTGAATGAGAGAATGATACAATATTTCCAGACTGCTTCCAGGGGAGAAGAGGAAACTGAACCTAAAATTGCTTCAGCTCAGTTGCTTTCTGAATGAGTTTTAATCAGCTGGAGAGATCTAGCCCATCTGACCAGAAGTGTTGGGTCTCCACTGGAATAGTTAATGATATTTCCTGATTGAGGTGCTTATTGTTTGGTGAAGCATGGATAAGATGTAATGAGCTTTTTTTTTGTTGATGTAATGTCTTCAGACATTGAAGTGAATTCAGCTGCAACACTCAAGTATTGTCTTACATTTCATTACTCATTTTTCTCTCTTTAGTTACTACTTACATTTCTTCGGGCCACAATAGTTTGTAATTACATTATTATATTTTGCAACTCTTGGGTTGCAACACATCTTCATTCTTTGTGGAATTATTGAAGTATATCCAGTACAGGGGTTTCCAGCCTTTTTACGCCATAGACCCTGGTCTAGTGAGACCCTTTGTAAGAAAGAGTCAAAGTTGAAGTAAATTTATTGTCAAAATAATGTTAGCATATACCACATAGCACCCATTATCTGCTATTTTCTGCAGCCTATTGTTTGTGTAGATTTGGCATGTCACCAAAGTATTTGACAAACTTCTATAGATGCACAGTGAAGAATATCTTAACTGGATACATCACAGCCTGATCAGTGCATAGGAACGGAAACATCAATAGAAAGTGGTGGATACTGCCCAGTCTTTCAGCCCTCCCCACCATTATAGTAACTTTGTCAAAAAGACAATGTTACGGTGGTCATAGGTGTGGTGAACTACATATACCTGTCTGGACACGCCCCCCCCGCTGACTGCTCCTGTGGCTTCTCCCACGGACCCCGGTATAAAGGCGATTGGAGACACAGCCCCGGGCTCAGTCTCCAGGATGTTGTGTGGGGGTCATTTGCTGCTTGTTCTTTCTTCCAGCCAATAAAAGCCTATATCTCGCCTCACATCTCCAAGAGTTATTGATGGTGCATCAATAGGGAATTTCAATATGCAGATTCATTGGGAAAATCAGGTTGGTGCTGCATCCCAAGGGGGGAGTTTGTAGAATGCCTACAAGATGGCTTTTTAGAGGATCAGCTAGGGGATCAGCTCTTGTGCAATGAACCAGAATTGATTAGATTGCTTAACATAAAGGAACCTTTAGGGGAGACCATGATCATAAAATAATCGAATTTACCCTGCATCTTGAGAGGGAGAAGATAAAGTCAGATGTATCACTATTACAGTGGAGTAAAGGGAATTTCAGAGGCTTGAGAGAGGAGCTGGCTAAAGTTGATTGGAAAGGGGCACAAGCAGGGATGACAGCAGAGCAGGAATGGCTGGAATTTCTGTGAGCAATTTGGGAGGCGGAGAATAGATAATCCCAAAGGTGAAGAAGTATTCTAAAGGCAGGATGACACAACTGTGGCTGACTGCATGGAGCACGACCACGAGAAAGCAGCAGCCATCATCGAGGATCCCCAGCAAACAGACTTTGCTCTCTTTCTTCTCCCTATGACTGGAGGAAATAAGATACAGGAGCCTTAAGTCCCGCATCAACAGTTCAGGAATAGTTATTATCCTTCAACCATCAGGCTCCTGAACCAGCGTGGATAACTTCACACACCACAACTATAAACTGATTCTGCAAGCCACAGGGTTCTTTACAACTCATCTTCTCTGTGTTGTTTTTTATTTGCACATTTGTTGTTTGCCAGTCTTTGTTTATGTTTTCATAAATTCTGTTGTATTTCTTTCATCTTCTCTGAATGCCTGAAAGAAAATGAATCTCAAGGTAGTACGTATATTGTAACATTGATAATAAATTTTACTTTGACTTTGAAACTATACCTAAAGGCTAATGGGCATATAGAACATAGAAATCTACAGCACATTACAGGCTGTTCAGCCCACAAAGTTTTGCTGACCATGTAACCTACTCTAGAAACAGCCTAGAATTCCCCTACCACATACCCTCTATTTTTCTAAGCTCAATGTACCTATCTAAGAGTCACTTAAAAGACTCTACATATCCACCTCTACCACTGTTGCTGGTAGTGTATTCCACGCACCCACCACTCTCTGTGTGAAAAAATTACCTCTAACATCCTCCTTGTACCTATTTCTAAGCACTTTAAAACTATGCCCCATCATGTTAGCCATTTCAGCCCTGGGAAAAAGTCTCTTGCTATCCACACAGTCAATACCCCTCATCATCTTATATACCTCTATAAGGTCACCTCTCATCCTTCGTCGCTCCAAGGAGAAAAGGCAAAGTTCACTCAACCTATTCTCAGAAGGCATGCTCTCCAATAGAGCCAACTTCCTTGTAAATCTCCTCTGCACTCTCTCCATTGCATCCACATCCTTCCTGTAATGAGGTGACCAGAACTGAACACAGTACCCCAAGTGGGATCTAACTAAGGTCTTATATAGCCTTAACATTACCTCACAGCAGTTGAACTCAATCCCATGGTGGATGAAGACCATCACACCATACGCCTTCTTAACCTCACTGTCTATCTGTGCAGCAGCTTTGAGTGTCCTATGGACACAGACTCCAAGATCTCGCTGATCCCCCACACTGCCAGGAGTCTTACCATTAATATTATATTCTGTCTTCAAACTTGACTTACCAAAATGAACCATTTCACACATACCTGGGTTGAACTCCATTTGCCACTTCTCAACCCAGTTCTGCGTCCTATCGATGTCCCGCTGTAACCTCTGACAACTCTCCAGGCTATCCGCAACACGCTCAGCTTCTGTGCCATCAGCCAGCTTACTAGCGCACCCTTCTACTTCCTCATCCAGGTTATTTTTAAAAATCACAAAGAGGAGGGGTCCCAGAACAGATCCCTGTGGAACACCACCGGTCACGGTCCTCCATCCAGAATACGAACCATCTACAACCACCCCTTGCCTTCTGTGGGCAAGCTAATTATGGATTCACAAAGCAAGGTCTCTTTGGACCCCATGCCTCATTACTTTTTGAATGAGCCTTGCATGGGGAACCTGATCAAATGCCTTACTGAAATCCATATACACTACATCCACTGCTCTGCCTTCATCAATGTGTTTCGTTACATCGTCAAAGAATTCAATTAGGCTCGTAAGGCATGACCTGCCACTGACAAAGCCATGCTGACTATCCTTAATCAGATTACGTCTCTCCAAATGCTCAAAAGTCTTGGCTCTCAGGATCTTCTCCAACAACTTGCCCACCACTAAAGTAAGACTCACTGGTCTATAATTTCCTGGGTTACCTCTACACCTTTTCTTGAACAAGGGAACAACATTCGCAATCTTCCAATCCTCTGGTGCTTCTCTCGTCCATATTGATGATGCAAAGATCATCACCAGAGGCTCAGCAATTTCATTCCCTCACTTCTCACAGTAACCTGGGGCATATGTAAGAAGATCCTCAGAACATTGTTCAACCTGTCTGAAAGCCAGGTGAAATATGAAAAAGGGCACGAGGTACAGCTTTAACATTGCAGGAGGCTTTATGATGAGGCTGGAGCTAGTCCTTTCTGGCATGGAAAGAGGGGTACTTGCAGACTGAACCATTGTTTGTCATTGGTGGCTCGTGTCTCAGCTTCCATGCGAATACAAGCACAATGTTACACTGGGTGCTCTCATTTCTCCCATTCAGGCTTAGTCATTGCCACCACGGCTCATGTTACCAACTTTGATGAGATCTCAGAAGTTGGATTTCAGAAGCAGGGATTCAGCAATCGACTGTACATCAGTTTACAGGATCACTGAAGACCTACCATAAGGAAGAAGAGACAGCTCCTTAGAGCAGGGGTTCCTAACCTGGAGTCCCTGGACCCCTTGTAAATGCTGGGTTTGAGTCATTCTTCTCGGAGGGGGATACTGGATTCGAGTAACTCTCCTCGGAAAGGCCGCTGGGATCGAGCAGTTGCTCTTCCTGATGCTCTCAGAGATGTTATTGAAATGCTGAAATTTATGGATTGGACTGTAGTTCAAACTAACTGTAGTTCATATTGGCCTCTTTCAGTTCTATGTTATATTTTTTGTGTTCTTACCCATTCTTTCTTGTTGTTAAATGGCAGGCTGACAGTTTGAGGTTTGATGTTGGATGCTTTTCTCCGTGTTAGCGATTTATTACTTTTTATGTGAGGGAGGGGTTGGGGGGGGGTTTGGGGTTTGCGAGATTTTGTTTTCTTTCTTTTGCGCACGGGGGGGGGGGTTAATGTCTTCTTCCAACTGCTTCTATACTTTTTCTGTATTTTGTGGCTATCTGGAGAAGACAAATCTCAGAGTTGTATTTTGCGTACTACTGTGATAATAAAATGAACTTTTGAACCTTTGGTAGGGCTCCATGGCATAAAAATGGTTGGGAACCCCTGCTTTAGAGAAAGAATATGCTGTCATTCTCAAGGATGACTACATTCATCCTGTCAACAATTTCTTTCCAAGATTCTATCTCTCACTGTTGCCACTCTGTCAATGTCTCAGATCAGTTAGTTCCACAGTCTAAAACCAGGTGTCATGGATGAGCAGTTCTTCAAAGCACCCTACACTTTCACCATTGAAAGTGAGCAGCTATCCAGCAGCTTAGCTGCAGCCACTGAAGTAGATCCACCCAGACATAATAGCACAGGGACAGACACCAAGGGGATTCCCCTATAAATGTCTCTTTTTGCTCAGAGAGGTAACTGTCTGGCACTTCGAAACGTTTGCTTCTCAAGTTCATCAGAACCTGGTTTAATATCACTGACATATGTTGTGAAATTTGTTAACTTTATGGAAACAGTACAATGCAATACATGAGAAATATAGAAAAAATATGAATTACAGTAAATATATATATATATTTATAGTTATATAGTTAAATAAGTAGTGCAAAAACAGAATTTTAAAAAATAGTGAGGTAATGTTTATGGGTTCAATGTCCACTTAGAAATCGGATGGCAGAAGGGAAGAAGCTGTTCCTGAGTTGTTGAGTGTGTGCCATCAGGATTCTGTACCTCCTTCCTCATATTAAAAATGAGACGAGGGCATATCCTTGGTGGTGGAAGTCGTTAATGATGGATGCTACCTAGTACCCACGATGGAGTTGACTAATTTAACAACTTTCTGCAACTTACTTCAATCATGTGCAATATCCTCCCCCCTCCTCCACCATACCAGACATGATGCAGCCAGTTAGAATGCTCTCCACGGTACATCTTTAGAAGTTTTTGAGTGTTTTAGGTAACCCACCAAATACCCTCAAACTCCAAATGAACTATAGCCACTCTCTTGCCTTCTTTATAGCTGCATCAAGATGTTACAACCAGGTGGACCAGGTAAGGTCCTTAGAGGTATTGACACTCAGAAGTTCATAATACACATTTGAAAAAAATATATTTATGTATGTATGTATGTATATATATGTGTGTGTGTGTATGTATGTGTGTGTATATATATATGTGTGTGTGTGTGTGTACAGTTTGTATATAGGAACAGTATGTATATAGCAACAGTTACCTCCCCTCAACCATCAGGCTCTTGAACCAGCGGGGATAACATCTCCCAACTTCATCTGCCCATTACTGAACTATTCCTACAATGTATAAATTCAATTTTAAGGACTCATCTCATGTTCTTGATATTTAATTTTTTAAATTTATTATTATTATTACTATTTCTGTTTTCTCTTTTTTGTATTTGCCCATTTTGGTTTTTTTTTCATATTTGTTGTCTGTCCTGTCTTTCATTGATTCTATTGTGTTCCTTGTATTTACTGTGATTGTCCAGAAGGAAATGAGTAGTGACAAATTTGTAGTTTGATAAGAAATTTACTTTGAAAGGAAATCTCTGAATCTTTATCTTCAGCTGACAAGGAATTACTTTTCTGATCCACTTCATATTTTTCATGATGAAGGAACTCCAATGGCCTCTTCAGTTTTGTGAATGACTGAACATATAGGAGTGGGGTCACATGTGGGTGACTCTTTGCTCTTATTGTCCTTAACAGAAAATGTTGAGGCTTTTTTTGTGCTGCTGGTAAAGGCTTGATGAGTTGGTGCCATGAAGATTTTGATCTGCTGACGTGGCATGAGTGGTGGATTGCAGTAAGACTCATGTGATATCGCTTGAAATACTGCTAGCTGCATTCTATTGAATGAATTAAAGTAGTTTCAGTCTTTCTAGGGCTTTAATGGTGGGGGAAAGTCCTGAGTATATTTTGAATTGTGTCTTATAAATGGCAGAACCAGGTTCAGATTTGCAGAATTCACGGTCCCTGACATTTTCTTGCAGCCTTGTAATTGAATAGTTGGCACAGTTCTGTTTGTCGTCTGTGAAGATCCCTGGGATATTGCTGGGGGTGGACTGAGAAGTAAATGGGTACTGGTAGGAGTTCACCTTTGTTACACACTTGAGTGGAGCAATGGAAATTTATAACCTACTTTTGCAGCTCCAGTTGTTGACAACAGCTTGCTGCATGGAAGCACATACTGCCACTCCATCTGAGTCTTATTCAGTGGGCTGGAGTCTTTAGCCATTCTGTAGCGTGATTAGATGTGCTTTGCTAGTGCATCCTGAAAGTGCCTCTCTTTGTTACTTCTTGTGTTGTTCTTTCTCCCGCTGTAGTAAGGGAATGGCAAGAGCTACATCCTCATTATTGGAAATGTTATGAAGGGTACTGCAGGCAGCCAAAGGAGGCCTTGCTTTTGCATCCTCTCCAGATGCCATTAGCCATGTTTGAGATCCACCAGTGGCACAACTGATACGTCTAGATTTTGGCAGACCAGAAAGCTTATTTAAGTGTAATTCTTGTTTAACTACTAACAAAAGGTTAACAGAGACAGAATGAAATAAATAAAGCATTTTAGAAAGCCTGGCCAAATATAAATATTGCTCTTTTAAAAAGACAATTGAAAAGTAACATCATTTCTAAATTGTTTTGTTATTGTACCTCATAATTCAGGTGACAGGGTGGAGATAGGTCTCTACCGAAGAAGGTGTTAAGTGCTCCTTTCCTCCGTTAGCCTGCAGGTCACCCTTGGGTAAGCTGCTTAACCCCCTTGTTCCCCCCCCCCCCCCGACCACCCCCAATCAGGGTCAGGTGAAGCCATGGGAGCAGGTGGTAGATGGTTGTATGAACAGCTGGTGCATATCACAAATCTTGGCTTGTGACCACTGATGCCAGGCAGCCAGTCTCTGAGGAGTATTGATAATGTCTGGGGCCACCCATCTTGTAAAGACACTGCCCAGAAGAAGCCAATGTCAAACCACTTCTGTAGAAAAATTTGCCAAGAACTTAGAAAGACCGTAATCACCAAAATCATATGACATGGCACATAACAAAAGTGTTCAAAATTAATATTGATCTGGTAAAAAGACAATTGAAAAATAAATAGTATTGTTATTGAACCTCATATATAACATAAGAAATGTGAGTGTGAAATTATAAGTATTGGTGCAAAAATCAAGGAGTGGAAAATAAGCATAACTTTACTCTCAGTGAGACTTGTTGCTGCACTAATATTAACTGATATTTTATATCCAGCGTGTATTGGTTGTTTGAGAGCTATGCACGTTGCACTGGTTTCATCAGTAAGCCTACTCCTATAATTAGACTTGACCAAGTTCATCACTGAAAACAATAACTCGCATGAATATTTATGGTGGTGCTAAACTATTTACTGTTATTATCACTGAATATCCAGTGTTCACTCTCAAATGAAAAAAATAAGTAGGACAAAACCAATGAGAACTGGCCCAACCATTTTCTATCCTAATACTGATTCTGCGAGAATTTGAAAACATATTATCCCACGTTGCATGTTCTTGCACCCGCCAATCTGGCACCAAGTGCCATGAAGTGGTTCCCATAAAAACGTTTTACTGCCCTCAGTTTGTAAAAAAAAAACTAAATTTGCTGCTTCATTTAGCAGTAAATGATAATTATTTGTACCTTTTTATTATGGGTGGCATTGGGAGGCACTGTATGGTGCATGTGAACAACATTGTTGCATGTGCCATCTTGAGCGCGTGTGCCATAGATTTACCACCCCTGTGCCTCATGGCAATCTTGTACACTATTCATAATGCCACCAATCTTTGTGTTATCTGTAATCCACACATCCACATTTTCATCCAAGTCATATATATCACAAAACAGCAGAACTCCCAGTATGATTCCCTGTGGGAAACACTACTAGTCTTGGACCTCTAACTAGAATGAGTTTTGTCAATCATTATCTTTTATGGACAGAGTAATTCTGATTCCAGACAGCTAGTCTCCATTATTCCCATGCATCTTAAACTTCTGGATGAGCTTACCATGAGGCCTTGTCAAATGCCTTACAAAAATCCATGTAGAAAGCATCCTCTCCTCTATCTTTATCGACCACCTTTGTCACCTCGTCAAAAAACTCAGTTAAGTTAGTAAGATGTGAACTGTTCTGTGCAAAACCATGCTGTTATTGATTAGGACATGATTTTTCAAATGCTTATAAATCCTATTCTTAAGAATCCTCTGCAATAGCTTACCTCCCACAGACATGAGGTTTATCAGTCTGTAACTTCGAGAATTGTTCCTATTTCCCTTCCTAAACAAAAGAACAGCATTAATGACTTGTCAGTCATCCAGGACCTTGCCTATGGCTAGAGAGGACACAAAGATCTTGAAGGTCCCAACAATCTTATCTCATGGTTCTCTGAATTATCTGAGTGTTAGTCCCATCAGGCCCACAGGACTTATCCACCTTAACATTTTTTCAAGAGACATAACACTATTCTCATTCAAAATTCTCTCTAATATGAGCATGTCCACCCTGATTTCACTATCCTCCTTGTCTTCTCCTTGGTGAATACTGAGGCAGCATACTCATTTAGGAGTTTGAACACATCCTTTGCTTTCAATAATCTCTTTGCCACCTTCGACTGACTGAAGGAAGAGGAACTAGCTGAGAGGATTAGAGGCTGCTAATGAAGACAAGCAGCATGAAGAAGCATAGTGCCTAGTCAATGAGATCAGCAGATGGAAGAAGTCCCCATCAGTTCAAATAAGTGGTAAAACAGCAGAGGACTGTGTCCAGACATGGTTTACCCACTTCAAGAACCTGCTGGGAAGCCCTCCAACGATCACAACAGAAGAAGATGACATACCCACGATACTAACGCAAGTCGACATCAATGACAGCCCATTCATCACTGAGGAACTGAAGAAGGCCAAATATGCACTCAAACAGGGCAGGAGCGTTGGACCAGATGGGATACCACCAGGACATAAAGATACAGAAGGTGCTGGCATGGAGGGCTATGAACGGCATGAAGGAAATTTGGGGGTCGAACCTGACCAGAGGGCTCAAAAAGAGGATCTTCATAGCAGTCATAGAGTCCATTCTCACGTACGGATGTGAGACGTGGACACTCACCAAGACCGTGAGAAAGTCACTAGATGGTTGCTATACACGAATGCTCCGGATGGCCTCTTGACGTGAGTTGGCAACAGCACGTGACGAACGTTGAGCTGTATGATGACCTACCGATGCTCACTACTAAAATCGAGGCGAGAAGACTGCAACTAGTGGGACACTGTCTACGCCACCCTGAGCTACCTGCCAGCCTAGTCATCACATGGGAGCCCAAGCATGGGAGAATGAACCCTGGGCATCCTCCCAAGACGATGGTCAACATGCTCCTAGAAGGTAGCGGCGTGGCTAATGTAGATGAACTGAACATACTGATGAGGGAGAGGGAGGAGTGGAGAGTCCGTCATCGTGCCTGATGCCAGCCCCTTAGGCCTGAGTCGACGTAGTAGTAGTTTGCTTTCAAATACATGTTCTATCCTTTATCTTTGAGTGGTCCTACCCTCTCTCTGGTTATCCTCTGTGTATTGAATAGCTTGGGGTTCTCTTTATTCCTACTTGCCAAGGGCTTTTCATGGCCCTCCCTGGCTCTCCAGATTCTCTTGTTGAATTATTTTCTGGCTGCTTTATATTCCCCAGGAGCCCTGTTTAAATTTTAGTTTCCTAAATCTTACATATGCTTCCTTTTATTTGAATAATTCACAACCTTCCTTGTTGTCCAAAGCTCCCTTACCTTGATGTACTTGTCCTTCTTTCTTACTGGAACATACCAGTCCTGTACACTGTGCATTTGGTCTTTAAGTACCCTCCCCATGTCAGGTGTCGACTTCTCCAGAAATGATTCTTCCAATGAACAATTTCTAGCTCCTGCCTCATAATACTCCTGCGACTTGCTCGACCCCAGCTTAATATTTTCCCACACAGTCTGTACGGAGTCTTGACCCGAAACGTTGACTGCTTCTTTCAACGGATGCTGCCCGACCTGCTGAGTTCATCCAGCTTTTTTGTACGTCTTGATTTGACCACAGCATCTGCAGTGCACTTTGTGTCTGTACTTATTTTTATTTGTAGCTATCTTAAAACTTAAGGAGTCATGATCACTGTTTAATAAATGATCTTCTGCTGAAAGATCAGTCTCCTGGCCAGGCTCATTGCTCAAACAAGGTCCAATACATGTAAGGTATGGCTCTTATGTGAATCAAAATACCCACATACTGTTTTATAAAATTTCTTGGATGATCCAAAAAAAAAATTCTACCCTGAGTATTTTTCACAAAGAAAGTTCCAGTTTATATAGGGAAGTTGAAGCCAACTATCATAGCAACTCTATTATTCCACATTTCTTCTTGAAAGTCAATTCACCAGGAGACAGTTCAAATTAGATTGTTACTGTAATAGAATTACAGTACAGATTGTGTCTAAGGCTGACATCCACCAGCAATCAAGTTATAGTGCCCACACAGACTTCAGCATAACGATAATGTGGATGATGGTTCTGTACAATCATCCAAAATTGGAATTCCTGCTCCCTGCACTGGGCATTCTTCTGCCATTTTGCCATTGGAGGGAGAAGCAAGGTGCAACGTGACTGCTCAATTTAGTCAATGATTACTGTTTGAATTTGTATGAATAGTTAATCCTACAAAGGTTCTAAAGTTCAAAGTATATTTTATGATCAAAAATACATAAATACATATATGTTACAATATACAACCCCGAGAATCATTTTCTTGTGGGCATACTGAATAATTCCGTAGAATAATAACCATAACTGATTTCCGTGAAAGACTGGCCAACTGGGGTGTTCAGCCAGAGTGCAGAAGACAACACACGATGCAAATACAAAATGAAGAAACAATAATAATAAATATGTAAGCAATAAATATCGAGAACATGAAATGAGGAATCCTTGAAAGTGAGTCCATAGTTTGTGGGAACATTTCAATGATGGGACAAGTGAAGTTGAGTGAAGTTTGTTTTGAGAGACTGACGGTTGAAGGGTAGTTCTGTATTTGTATCTGATTTTCTGCTTCATTCAGTAGGAATACAATAGACATCTGTAAATATTAATAACGAAGTATGCCTACATTTGTTAATAATAGATTTGGATACTTTAACAGGCACATTAGTACTGAAGGCTTAAAATCACATGTTAATTTGTCGATTGGTTTTGGTTCTTTTGTTTTATAAGTACTGTTTTAAATATTTTTAGATCGCTCTTATGGGTGAATCTGACTTTCTCAGCAAAATTTTAAGTAGTTGTAAACCTGATTAATAAGGACAGTTTGGTAGGTCCTGAAGAAAGGACCTGGCTCGAAAAGTCAACTGGTTATTCATTTCTGTAGATGCTGCCTGACCTGCTGAGTTCTTCCAGCATTTTGTGTGTGGTGCTTTGGTAAGGATTTGATTTTCTTCTTTCATATAATGTGTCATAGCATAATGAGTCCTTCCTCAGTGTTTGTTACCTTTCATTTTTGGGCCTCTAAAATGTACTGTTATCATTTGAAAATATCTGTTTGTAGTCCAAGAGCAAAGCTGTGCAATAAGGCATTATGCAATGGTTTGTGCAATGTTGCATTAGCAAATATTTACCGACTAGTTTGGTTTCCAATAAAATCAATGAAATCTGTCCCCTATTCCTTTTGAAATAAATGAACACAAGATTAATTATGATCCATTTTAAGTAAATGTGTCTTGTTTTGGATAATTACTCACATATTCATTCATTTATATTTCCCAGTTTGGAACCCAAGATTTATTCATCTTGCAATATAAAATTATTTTTGTTTAAAGTAAGAATGAGGTGATAGTGAAATATGACTCTAAACGTACGCTTTGGATATGCGATATTTCAGTCCATGGCCTCCAAGGTGAGGCCAGCCTCAGGATAGAAAATCATCACCTTACATTCTGTTTCGGTAGCCTCCAACCTGATGGCATGAATATAGTTTTCCCTCCCCCTCCTTTCTTCTTCTGTTCCCCTCTCTGGTGTCTTACCTCTTCTCATTTGCCTGTCACCTCCCCTGATGCCCTTCCTCCTTCCCTTTCTCCTATGGTCCACACTCCTTTCCTATCAGATTCCTTCCTCTCCGGCTCTTTATCTTCCCTACCCACCTGGCTTCCTCTATCACCTTCTAGTTATCCTCATTCCACTCCCCCACCCCCCAGATTTTATTTTAGCATCTTCCCCTTCCTTTCCAGTCCTGATGAAGGGTCTCAGCCCAAAGCATCAACTGGTTATTAATTTTTAGAGATGCTGCCTGACCTGCTGAGTTACTGCAGGATTTTGTGTGTGTGGCTCTGGATTTCCAGCATCTGAAAATTTTTGTGTTAACGAACAGCAGAGTTCTGTTCTTTTTGAACAGGATCATGATCTGTAACCTTGTGACCTGGCATGTTCCTGGCTCCATATTCTTTTGTGAACCTGGACTGATGTCCTCTCTGACTGATAATACAGAAGATTGTGCCAAGAACAGCACTGGATGCATTTAAAAATAACCTGCCATTCTGACAAGGCTGCTATGCAGGACAACAAGAGTGATCCTAGGTCACTTCCTTCTCTTTAGCCCCTTATGAAAGCCCATGGGAGTAGACTCTCACATGGTGGATTGGATAGTGGACTACTTGACAGATAGACCTCAGTATGTGCGGTTGGGAGACTGTAGGTCTGACACGGTGGTCAGCAGCACAGGAGCGCCACAGGGAACCGTACTCTCTCCGGTCCTGTTCACCCTGTACACATCAGACTTCCAATATAACTCAGAGTCCTGCCATGTGCAGAAGTTCGCTGATGACACGGCCATAGTGGGGTGTGTCAGGAATGGACAGGAGGAGGAGTATAGGAAACTGATACAGGACTTTGTGATATGGTGCAACTCAAACTACCTGCGTCTCAATGTCACCAAGACCAAGGAGATGGTGGTGGACTTTAGGAGATCTAGGCCTCATATGGAGCCAGTGATCATTAATGGAGAATGTGTGGAGCAGGTTAAGACCTACAAGTATCTGGGAGTACAGTTAGACGAGAAGCTAGACTGGACTGCCAACACAGATGCCTTGTGCAGGAAGGCACAGAGTCGACTGTACTTCCTAAGAAGGTTGGCATCATTCAATGTCTGCAGTGAGATGCTGAAGATGTTCTATAGGTCAGTTGTTGAGAGCGCCCTCTTCTTTGTGGTGGCGTGTTGGGGAGGAAGCATTAAGAAGAAGGACGCCTCACGTCTTAATAAGCTGGTAAGGAAGGCGGGCTCTGTCGTGGGCAAAGTACTGGAGAGTTTAACATCGGTAGCTGAGCGAAGGGCGCTGAGTAGGCTACGGTCAATTATGGAAAACCCTGAACATCCTCTACATAGCACCATCCAGAGACAGAGAAGCAGTTTCAGCGACAGGTTACTGTCGATGCAATGCTCCTCAGACAGGATGAAGAGGTCAATACTCCCCAATGCCATTAGGCTTTACAATTCAACTGCCAGGACTTAAGAACTTTTTTAAAGCTATTATTAATGCTTTTTGAGTTAGTGATTTAGATGCATATCATATTATTACTGAGTTAAGTATTGTATGTAATGAGTTTTTGCTACAACAAGTGTATGGGACATTGGAAAAAATGTTGAATTTCCCCATGGGGATGAATAAAGTATCTATCTATCTATCTATCTATCTATCTATCTATCTATCTATCTATCTATCTATCTATCTATCTATCTATCTATCTATCTAAAGCAATGCTTCATTTTTACCATTTTGTGAATTATTTACTGCAAAAGCTATCTGGAGAAGATTCCCACACTCCTTACCATTTTCTGACCTAATCATTCTGAAATGCTCTTAGAAGGTCTGTTGGGATGTGTGCTGAGAATATCACCAGTGTATTCTGTGAATTTAAATCACTGATAATTGTTCATTAATTCAGAATGGGGCCTGATAGAATGTACTAAGCAGCATATTTGCCATTTGTAGTGCAGTATGTACTGTAGTTGATAAGTCATTATCAATCAAGACTCTTTTAGGAGCCAAGTTATCAAGTTCAGACATTTAGTTCAATCTCCTAATTATCTTTCTCTTTACCTAGGATGATTTGTTAAATGTCTTTTAGCCGGTATGGGTGGTTTTGCAGATTACATAACCTTGCATTTTTTCTGTGTAATGGTATGGGTACTTGGCGACCACGTGGACATGGTGGGAAAGGTCTTGCACCAATGCTGTAGCTTCTGCCCATTTAGGGCAGCAAGGAAGGTCCTCCATCTCTGGAAGTGTTCGGAGTTTCCTTTCTGGTTTTCACTACTGTCAGCCATGCAAAATCAGGAATACCATTGCACTCAGATGTAGAAGGGTTCTTCATTGCTGTTTCTGTAATAATTTTGTTTTACCAGTCAGGGTTGTTAGCCCTGAGCTGAAGCCCTGAACCTGGAAGTTCTTAAACTGGCTTTTACCTGTTTGGCATGGGAGACACTACCAAGAGACACAGTGCAAAGTCCTGATTCCAGCCTTGTGGTCCTCTTGGAAGTTGGCCTATGCTGTAAGATTGTTTTAATCCCCTTTCATTGAGTAGCTCCAGCAGTCCAGCCAACTTTACACCTGAAAAGTTTTGATAATTAACAGATAGTCAGTTCAAAGTTCAAAGTGACGTTTATTATCAGAGTGCATACATGTCACCACATACAACTCTGAGGTTATTTTTCTGTGGGCACACTTAGCAAATCTATGTAACATTATCTGCTAACATCAGGAATTGTTAACTGTAAATAAACTGTGCAAATGCAAAAATAAGTAAATAGTAATAAATAACAAGCATGAAATAACAATATACAGAGTCAAATAAGTCCTTAAATGAATGTAACTATCCTCTTTTGTTCAAGAGCCTGATGGTTGAGGGGTAGTAACTGTTCTTGAGCTAGGTGGTGCAAGTCCTGAGGCTCTTGTACCTTCTACCTGATGGCAGCAGCGAGAACAGAGCATGGCCTGGGTGGTGAGGATCTTTGATGATAAATGCTACTTTTCTGTGGCAACATTTCATGTAGATATGCTACACGGTTGGGAGGATTTTACCTGTGAATTACTGGGCCGAATCCACTACCTTTTGTAGGATTTTCTGCTCAAAGGCATTGGTTTTTCTAAACCAGGTTGTACTGCAGCCAGTCAGCACACTTTCCACCACGCATCTATAGAAGTTTGCCAAGGTTTTTGATGACATTCTGAACCTCCGCAGACTCCTGTGGAAATAGAGGCACTGTTGTACTTTCTCCACAATAATATTTATATGGTATGTCTGGGACACTATCCTCTGAGATAATGACACCCAGGAATTTAAAGTTGCCACTCCATCTGGCACCAACAGTCATTCCATGGTTAATGTCATTTAGATCACATTTCTTCCCCATTCTGGTGTTTGTTCTGAACAACTGACCCTCTTGACCATGTCTGCATGCTTTTATGCATTGAGTTACTGCCACGTGATTGGCTGATTAGATATTTACATTAATGAGCAGGTGCACAGGTGTACCCAATAAAGTTGCCACTGAATGTACATGAATGAATGAGTGATCTTTATTGTCATTACACATAGATACAATGAAACTCTGTTTGGCTTCCTCTCAGGTAATCAAATAAAGTGGTGGATAAAAACAAGACAGTAATAGAAAAACAGTATTAGATAGATAAGCAGCAGAAAATAATTTGCAGCAGCACCAGAATATCACAGTAATGCACAAAGTGCGGTTAGTGCAAGTATTTGAGTCCTTGTGTGTGCATGTGTGTGCTCACAGTTTCAGTCATTGTTCTGTGGGAATGGTGTGATGGAGGCCACAGTTCTGGGGTAGAAGGTGTTCCTGAGTCTATTTGTTCTGGCTTTTAGTGTCCTGAACCTTTTGCTGGACGGCAGTGGGCCAAACAGGGAATGTCCGGGGTGTGTGGTGTCTCTGGTTATGCTGATTGCTTTCCTCCTGAGTCTGCTGGAATAGATGGTGTCCAGTCCTGGGAGCTCCATCCTGACAATTCGCTGGGCCGCCTTCACCATGCATCAAAACATACAGTGAGATGTTTTGTTTGCATCAAATCTGATCAGTGGGGATTGTGCCAGGAAATTGTTGCCATGCTTCTGGTGCCAACACAGTGTGCCCCAATTCACTAAACATACATCTTTGGACTGTGGGAGGGAGGAAGTACCTGAGGAAGCCTATGAGGCTATGGGGAAGAAGTAAAAACTCTTTAAAAAAAATGTGATCTTACAACTAGTACACTGTAAAGTGTTATGCTAATCACTATGGTAGGCTACTGAACCACTCCTCTACTAAAATTTAACATGTTTTACCATGTTTCAGATTTCAATTCAACTGTATCCTCTCAGCACCCTTGATTGTTCTATTCCCTTTGTTTCTGGCAGTTATATCTATTTTTTCAAAGAATAATTTATGGAAACCACAGGTAATTCACTCCCAGCAATCAGGTTATACATGTGATGTAAACAATCATGTGCAGAAGTATTCAGACTTTTATCAGATCAATTTCTTGAGCCTTTTACATCTTCCCACTGTTATTATCCAATAGTTTAAAAGTTCCATTTGTAACAATGTTGTTACAGACAAGCACTTCCTGTATTCCAAGTTAATTTCTTCCAGCAAAGCTTCAATAAAGGTAGGAAAAGTTATAGTTTGTCTTCAGACATCTGATTGCTTCCATCAAAACACAATGTCATGCATTCACTTTTAATAAAGTAGAGCAATAGCACTGGTTGGGTGGTGGGGTGGAGATACATCTCTACCAAAAGAGGTGTAAGATGCTCCTTCCCTTCAGCAGTCTGCAGGTCACCCTGGGGCAAGTTGTAGCACCTGCTTAGCCCCCCTCCCCGCCCCGACCAGGATCACATGAAACCATGGGAACAGGTGGTGGATGGTCATATGAGCAGCTGGTGCATATCACAAGACCTGGTTATGCGACACTTCTGCCAGCCAGTGTCTGAAGAGAATTGATAATGTCTGGGGTCACCCGTCTTGTAAGGACACTGTCCAGAAGAAGGAAATGGCAAACCACTTCTGTGGAAAGATTTGCAAAGAACAATCATGGTTAAGCTTATGATTGCCCACGTCATATGACACGGCACATAATAAACGGAACAGGCCAAGCTTCAATAGGAAAGGATATCATTTGTCTCCAGACATAAAATTGCTTTTATCAAAGCACAATGTCATGGATTCAATTTTAATAAAAGCAGTAATAGCATCGGAACACATGGTACAGAGTATAATTATAGCTATAAGCATGTGACATGCATGTGTATATGGCATACTGAAATGTGAATCATTGAATGATCTTGAAAACAGCATACTCTCCTACTAAAGGAAGATTGTGTTCAATTAAGGCCAAGTAAAAGCCATTTCTGCTCAATTATCTTTTAATAAAGATTGGTTTTGAAGGATATGAAATGAATTTTGCAATTTATTCTCAACCACAATTACACACTTGCATTTTCAATGTGGGACTTGTTATCTCAACCATAAGACATAGGAGCACAAGTGGGCCATTCAACCCATCATTCAATCATAGCTGATTTATTATCTCTTTCAACCCCATTCTTCTGCCTTCTCCCATAATCTTTGACACTCTGACTAATTCGAAACTATCTACCTCCACTTTAAATATACCCACTGACGTAGCCTCCACATCCAATGAATTCCACAGATTCACCACGCTCTGGCTGAAGTAGTTCTTTCTCATCTCTGATCTGAAGTGACTTCCTTGTATTCTGAGGCTGCGCACCCTGTTTCTAGACTCACCCACTAGAATAAACATCCTCTGCACATCCCCTCTATCTAGTTCTTTCAATATTCAATAGGTTTTAATGAGATCACCCCCCACATTTCTCTAAACTCCTACAAATAAATCTCTAGTGTCCTTATCTCTAATGAAATTATCTACACCGCAGTAAAAACATTTATATATTCAATGTGACACACTTGTATATTTATATTTATATCTTCATTTCCCTTGTGCATCTATTTTAAAATAATAGCTATTCGGTGTTATAACTTTCCCTATATGAAGGGAGGCATTCCATTTGCAAGGGCACTTTTTGATTTGCTTTGCATGAATGATTTTGCCACAGTTCCAAACTATTTTATTTTCCTTTAGTAATGCATATTGGATTCATGCTTGACATATAGCAGTTTTAAAGCTGATGACAACTTAGTTCAAAACATCATTAGTTATAATGAACCTCAGAATATCCTGAAAATTTGCTGGGCTTTATTACATTCTTCAGTTATCAGGGAGTAAATCAAGTAATTAAGTTACTACAGTACTATATTTTACCATAACAACAGAAATTACTGTACAAATCATACTAAATAATCAAGATTTGCTAAGGCAATAACATTGTTGGGTAAAGATGTCGGTCGGGCCATGGACAAAGCAGACATTTTCCCATAAGGTCAGATGGCAGTGATTTCACAAGACATCAGTGTAGGAGGAGGACAAGGCTGGATTGTGTACTCTTTGTCATCAGCGAACTTACCTAAAGAGCACATATTCTTATTTCAATCTTCTTCACTCAGAGGGTCATGAGAGTGTAGCCAGCACAAGTGGTTCATGCGAGCTCAATTTCAACATTTGAGAGAAGTTTGGTTAGGTACATGGATAGTAGGGGTATGGAGAGCAATGGTCCTGGTGCAGGTCATTGGGACAGGCCGTTTAAATGGTTTAGGCTTGGACTAGATGGGCCAAAGGATGGAATAGTTCCCACCTCAAGAGATCTGAAAACATGGCAGATGAAATTTAATGCAGAAAAATGTGAGATTTTGCACTTCAGTAGGACCAACCAGGGTAGGCCTTACACAGTGAATGGTAGGGCACTGAAGAGGGTAGGAATACAGGTACATAATTTACCCTACTATGTAGTATTTTCCCTGCTATGATGGTAGGCAAACTAGTCTATAGTTCCACCTTTATTCACACTCTTGATTTTTAAATAGTAGGATTACGTTTCCTTTCTTTGAATCGTAGAGAACTGTTTTAGAATACCCAAAATTTTGGAAGAAGACAACTAGCATATCCAATTACTCCATTCCACAACCTTCAGCATACAACCCAGAGGTCATCTGGTCTTGCAGATTAATTGCTTCTCAATCTCATTAATTTCTTCACTGCTAATTTCTTGTGCTACTATTTTTATGCTCTCCCTCATTCCCCTCAATCTCCGCGAGGTTTTACTCTCCCATTCACTCTCTAGGATCTGGACCAGTTGGAAAAATGGGCTGGAAAATGGCAAAATGGGAATACAGCTCATAGTTCATTGAACGTGTCATTACAAGTAGATAAGGTTGTAAAGAAATCTTTAGGCACCTCGGCCTTCATAAATCAAAGTATTGAGTACAGGAAATGGCATGTTGTGTTGAAGTTGTATAAGATGTTGGTGAGGCCCATTTTGGAGTATTGTGTGTAGTTTTGGTCACACACCTACAGGAAAGATGTAAATAAGTTTGAAAAAGTACAGAGCAAATTTACAAGGATGTTCCTGGGACTGGAGGATCAGAGTTTTTAAGGAAAGGTTGAATAGATTTGGACCGTATTCTTTAGAATGTAGAATTTTGAAAGGAGATTTGATAGAGGTCTACAATATTATGAGGAGTACAGCTGGGACAAATGCAAGCAGGCTTTTTCCACTAAGGTTGGGTGAAACTACAACCAGAGGTTATGGGTTAAAAGTGAGAAATTTAAGAGGAATATGAGGGGAATCTTCTTCGCTCAGAGGGTCATGAGAGTGTGGAATGAGTGGCTCACACAAATGGCCCATGCAAGCTCAATTTCAAAATTTAAGGGATGTTTGGATAAGTACATGGATAGTAGGGGTATGGAGAGCTATGCTCTCGGTGCAGGTCTTTGGGACAGGCAGTTTAAATGGTTTAGGTTTGGACTAGATAGGCCAAAGGGCCTGTTTCTGTGCTGTGCTTCTCTGTGACCCTATGACCTGCACACCAGTCAGGAACAGAACACTGGATGTTGCCTCTTGCTTCATCAGACCTTACTTATGTTCTTTGGAACTGGAAGCCAGTTGATTTACAAGTGTAAAATTCCAGTGCTGAATAATTACGAGTTCAGAATCAGAATCAAGTTTATTATCACTGGCATGTAACATGATATTTGTTAACTTAGCAGCAACAGTTCAATGCAATGCATAATCTAGCAGAGAAAAAAATAGTAATAATAAATAAAATAAAATAATAATAATAAGTAAACAAGTTAATCAATTACATATATTGAATAGATTAAAAAGAACGTACAAAAACAGAAATACTGTATGTTTAAAAAAAAGTGAGGTAGTGTCCAAGGGTTCAATATCCATTTAGGAATTGGATGGCAGAGGGGAAGAAGCTATTCCTGAATCTCTTGAGTGCGTGCCTTCAGGCTTCTGTACCTCCTACCTGATGGTAACAGTGAGAAAAATGCATGCCCTGGGTACTGCAGGTCCTTAATAATGGACACTGCCTTTCTGAGACAATGCTCCATAAAGATGTCCTGGGTACTTTGTAGGTTAGTACCCAAGGTGGAGCTGATTAGATGTACAACCTTCTGCAGCTTCTTTCAGTCCTGTGCATTAGTCCCTCGATACCAGACAGTGATGCAGCCTGTCAGAATGCTGTCTACGCTACAACTACAGAAGTTTTTGAGTGTATTTGTCGACATGCCAAATCTCTTCAAACTCTTAATAAAATATAGCGGCTGCCATCTTTATAACTACATCGATATGTTGGGACCAGGTTAGATCCTCAGAGTTGACACTCAGGAAGTTGAAACTACTCACCCTCTCCACTTCTGATCCCTCTGTGAAGATTGGATTGTGTTCCTTAGTCTTACCCTTCCTGAAGTCCATAATCAGTTCTTTTGACTTACTGACGTTGAGTGCCAGGTTGTTGCTGTGGCACTACTCCGCTAGTTGGCATATCTCATTCCTGTACACCCTCTCATCACCACATGAAATTCTACCAAATTTGTAGCTGGTATTTGAACTGTGCCTAGACACACAGCCATGTGTATATAGAGAGTAGAGCAGTGGACTAAGCACTCACCCCCGAGGTGTGCCAGTGTTGATCGTCAGCGAGGAGGATATGTTATCACCAATTCACACAGATTGTGATCTTCCTGTTTGGAAGTCAAGGACCCAATTGCAGAGGGAGGTACAGAGGCCCAGATTCTGCAACTTCTCAATCAGGATGGTGGGAATGATAGTATTAAATGCTGAACTATTGTTGACAAACGGCATCCTGACGTAGGTGTTTGTGTTGCCCAGGTGGTCTAAAGCCGTGTGGAGAGCCGTTGAGATTGTGTCTTGCCATTGACCTATTGTGGCGATAGGCAAATTGCAATGAGTCCAGGTCCTTGCTGAGGCAGGAATTCAGTCTAGTCATGACCAGCATCTCAAAGCATTTCATCACAGTCAATGTGACTGCTACCAGTCGATAGTCGTTAAGGCAGCCCACATTATTCTTCTTAGGCACTGGTATAATTTTTGCCTTTTTGAAGCAAGTGGGTACTTCTGCCTGTAGCAGTGAGAGGTTGAAAATGTCCTTGAATACTCCTGCTAGTTGGTTGGCACAATTTTTCAGAGCCTTACCAGGTACTCCATCAGGACCTTCTGCCTTGCAAGGATTCACTCTCTTTAAAGACAGTCTAACATCAACCTCTGAGACAGAGATCACAGGGTCATCAGGTGCAGCAGGGATCTTCACAGCTGTAGTTGTGTTCTCCCTTTCAAGGCGTGCATAGAAGGCGTTGAGTTGATCTGGTAGTGAAGCATCGCAGCCATTCATGCTGTTGGGTTTTGCTTTGTAGGAAGTAATGTCTTACAGATCCTGCCAGAGTTGCTGTGCATCTGATGTCACCTCCAACCTCGTTTAAAATTGTCTGTTCGCCCTTGAAATAGCCCTCTGCAAATCATACCTGGTTTTCTGGTACAGGCCTGTGTTGCCAGACTTGAATGCCACAGATCTAGCCTTCAGCAGATGACGTACCTCCTGGTTCATCCACGGCTTTGCAGTGACTGCTTTGTCACTGAAACCCTGGTAATTTCCATAAGTTATGGTCTAAAAACTGAAACTGAGAAAGAGCAGGAATAACAAATTGTAATTGTTCAGTTATTCACTGGGTCCTTTAATCAAGATTATTCCAACAACTGAATAGATTTATGGGCCTACTGCTCTGTGGAATAGAATTTGAGTGTGTCTTTGAAATATTCCATAATGTGGTGGTACATTTTTCATTTTACAGAAGCAAAACTATTTAATATGCACACAACATACTCGCATTTTGTTACCAAGCTGATTTATAATTCAGAGAATTTTCACCCAATATGCTTTCCCAGAGATAAGGAAATTAGTCTGAATTTGTTGGTGTTAACAGCTTTAAATGAACTGATGACTAAAGAGTAGAGGTAGATTTTCCCATACTCTAAGATGACAAAGGCCAGGTCATACCTTTGCCATTAGGATGAAGGAAATGAACTACTTAAACAAGTTTTACTGAATGTATTCTGAATGCAATCTCAGCAGTGCTCCATACCACTGCAATACACCTCTTTATTGTATTCAAATTCTCTTGTGGCATATGTCAGCATACACTTTGCCCTCCTAACTGCATTCTGTACATGCATATTTTAATTTAGAGATACAGAACAGTATCAGGCACTTCCGCCTAATAAGCTTGTGTTATCCAGTTACAGATATATGAGTAATTAATCTACTAACGGGTACTTCTGTGAAATGTGTGAGGAAACAGGAGCACCCAGAGGAAACCCATATGATCATGGAGAGAACGTACAAACTCCTTACGGACAGTGGTGGGAATTGAATCTGTGTTTCCGGCGCTGCAATAGAATTACGCTAAATGCAACACTACCATGCCAGCTGTACATTAAGAAGCATGGTGACATCATTATCACTTCCTGTCAGTGCCCCTTGCGTACAGGCACTCCTGTGCCTGACACCAATTTATGGACGTATAATCAGTCTAAGCTATCTTATGTATTTCTATTTAATGTGTTTTTGTTATTACTGTGTTCTTTATCTTATAGTTTTTTGGTGTTGCTTTGGATCCAGAGAAACAATTATTTCATTCTCCTTTACACCCGTGTAATGGAAATGACACCAAACAACCTTGAATGCTTGTAGGATGTCCCCAGCACATTCTCAGACTGCATTTTTCGTTGACGTAAATGACGCATTTTATTCTATGTTTTGATGTACACGAGACAAATATAGCTAGTCTAAATCTAAACTCTAGATGATTTTTGTACAAGTACACCCAGGTGCCTTTAAAGATCAAACCTGTCTAACTCCAAACTTTTTAGAAATGTTCTGTCTTTCATTTCCTTCTATCAAAAAAGACGAGCTGTTTATCCTACCTTCCACATCCTTGCCTGGTCATTTAACCTGTCTCCAAATTGCCTTGCCTCCTCACTGCCCACTCTGCCACCCAGCATTGTAATGTCAGCAAGCTGGGATGTAATTGATCCCTTTGACCCTCGCCATCCAGCACATGTTCTTTTCTCATTACTCCCATCAGAGAGGAGGTGCAGGGGTTCACACCCTTTTTTGTCCCATGAAACCTTACCATTAGCTGAGCAGTCCGTGGACCCCAGGTTGGGAACCCCTGAGGTACAGGAGCCTGAAGACCCAACAGTCAAATATTTAGGAACATCTTCTTCCCCTCTGTCAACAGATTTCTAAATATTCCATGAACACAATCTCACCATTTTTCTCTCTGTTTGCTTATTATTTTTTATATTTCTTTTTGCTATATATAGTAATTTTTATGTTATGCACTGTATAGCTGCCACAACACAACAAATTTCACCAAAACGTCAAAGATAATAGAACTGGTCCTGGTGCAGGTCAATGGGTATATTCAGTTTTAATGGTTCGGCACAGACTAGATGGGTGGAAGGGCCTGTTTCTGTGCTGTGCTTTTCTATGACTCTATCTCTTAGAGGTTTTCTGTGTTACATTCCATGAAGGCACACAAAATACTGTGTTAATTACTTTTCCAGTGCCTGCCTCAGTGTGTAAGGGACCTCATAAATTTCAGCTGATATTGTCTTTCTTTACATAATCATAGAAACTTCTACATTATTATTTTAAACGTTTCTCACTAGCATTTCTTCTCATTTTATTTTCAGTACTTTGGTCCTCCCTTACTAAACTTTGCAATTTACTGCTTTTTTTGGCAACATAATACATCTTCTCCTTTAATCTAATATTATTCTCAATTTCTCTTTACTGCTAGACCACTTCTGTTATCTGTTGTTTTGTTTTTGTCCTATCTTTTAAGGTGATTTTCAATCTACTAAAGCCATCTCATATCTCATACCTTTATAATTTGCTGGAATTAGATATATGACTAAGATTTCAGATTGAATTAAGTTGCTTGTAATTTTTATATAAAATGCCACTAACTCTGAACCTTAAGGTTCAGTAACAACCAGATCGTCAATTAGCCCTTGCTCATAGTATTACAGTAGATCTAAATTAATCTCAAACAGAAATTATGAGAGCAAACTTGTTTGATCCTTGACATACTTTACAGATGTCAAAATAAAATCCCATATTTATTATTGCAATTTTGCCTCAGTTCATACAAAAATTGAGTCCACCATAAATATATATTATAAATATAAATATTTAAATTAATTAAAAAATATATTGCCCTATACCCCTAATCTCCTGATTTACTTTATGGCCAGCATTGTAGTTACTGTTCTACTGCTTGCAACAGTATTATTTACCCCTTGTACTTTCTTGGTGCCACTGACTGCCTCTACTTCTTCACTTCCCAAAGTAAGGTCATCAACCCCACCCCCACCAACTCCCCCATATGATTTTAATGCTGTGTCTGCAAAGTTTTACGAATCAGTTGGCCACTTGACAGGTTGAATACAACAAGGTACCCTCAGAGTGATACTGGAATAGCTGCCTGGAATTCCGATGTTAACAAAGGCCAGGGAATGAATCATGGGACACAGAGCCTTTTTGCTACATTATTCAGGGCTTACATATCAATATTTCTACAGAATTCCAACATTAAGTCCAAGTCAAGATTTATTAGTTGGGCCACTGTGCTGCACCACCGGTTTCTCAAGGACGTTGAAGGCAATGTTGAAAGTTCAAAGTAAGATCACAGACACGAGAAAATCTGCAGATGCTAGACACAAAGTCCAAAGTAAATTTATTGCCAAAGTACATACATGTCATCATTTTCTTGCAGGCATTCACAATAGAACAAAAATACAATAGAATGAATGAGCCTGAAGACACATTCAGAGATTCAGGAACAGCTTCTTCCCCTCTGCCATCAGATTTCTGAATGGATATTCAACCCATCAACACTACCTCATATTTTTTGCACTACTTAGTTAATTTAAGTTCTTAATCTATGTGTGTATATGTGTGTGTGTGTGTGTGTGTGTGTGTGTGTGTGTGTGTGTGTGTGTGTGTGTGTGTGTGTGTGTATATAATATATATATATACACACACTTACTGTAATTCAGTTTTTATTATTATGTACAGTATTGCAACTCATGACAAATGCCAGTGATTTTAAACTTGATTCTGATTCTGAAAAGCTGCACACCAAGACTGACAAATAACCAATGTACAAAACAAGACAATCTGTGCAAATACAAAATAAATAAATAAATAATGCTGAGAACATGAGTTGCAGAGTCCTTGAAAGTGAGTCCATAGGCTGGTGGATCAATTCACTATTGAGGGGAGTGAAGTTATCCACACTGGTTCAAGAGCCTGATGGTTGGAAGGTAATAACTGCTCCTGAACTTGGTGGTGTAGAACTTAAGGCTCCTGTAGCTCTTGCCCAATAGCAGCAGTGAGAAGAGAGCAGGGCCAGGAAGTTGGAAACCAACTGCTTTCACTTTTCTGCACTTCAATATATCTTCCTTCATTGACTTACTGACAGAAGTAGGCTCATCACTCAAAGAAGACAGACAATCTACAGCACAATCTCGACTGTTTTGTTCTCCATTGCACTGCTTTAATAAAGAGATAAAGATTAGCTCAATTTGTCATGTACATCGAATCATAGGTTTTCTGTCAATGGCGAGTACAGTATAGTTCGAGCATGTGCTGGGGACAGCCCGCAAATGATGCCATACTTCCAGTGCTAGCATAACATGTCCACAACTCACTAACCCTTACTAACCTGTGGTTTTTGGAATGTAGGAGGAAACTGGAGCACCAGGAGGAAACCCATGTGGTCACGGGGAAAAGATGCAGACAGTGGCAGGAATTGAACCCCGACCACTGGCACTGTAAAGAGTTATGCTACCCACTGCACCACTTTGCCACCCAGCATATTCAATATACTAAGTAATGTTTGCTGCTGCACAGGGAACAAGTGAATTTTCATACAACACACAACGTAAGAATGAGAAATCAGAATCTGATTTTATAAGTATTCCAAATACCCTTTGGTTGTGGTGTAGGTTCTTGTCAGACTTGTAAAAGAGGTGTGGGACTAAGTAAAACTATACGGGCCAGAACATTGCACACATTATTGTGTCATTTCCCACAGATTTTGAATGTGCTCAGTTTTGTTTCTTGTGCAAAATATCATTATTTTCTCATCCAGTCTGGAAAATATTCATCCCTGTCATTCAACCTTCAATGATTCTCTTTAGTTTTCTTTTTCACAATGTAGTAACAGTAAACGTGGTGAAAAGAATGAGCTCAAAATATGATTCTTTGCCCCTTTGGGAGGAGAATCCTTATTTTCACTGACAGAGGGCTGAGAATGGCGCTATTTTTCTTCCTTGGGTGAAAATCACTAATGAATTCCTTTCCAAACTGGACAATTTCAGAGCTTTTCTCACACTCTGGCCAGGAAATGTCGTCGTGCTACATCCACTCTCTGAACAAGACATTGCTTCTTAATAGCTCAAAAGGTCAGACTGCAAGGGGGCACACAGACCTGACTGATAGAGTGCTACAAGCAGGATTGGGGAGTGAAAACAGTCTCCAGGTATGGTGTTTTTTTTTTGCAAATTAAGGTCTGCTCCAGCCATATGTCTCCACATTGATATGCGGAGATTTTACTTGTAGACTGTCCCCAGCAGAATCCTTGGATTATGTTGGTCATTGATGCAAAGCAACACATTTCACTGCATATTTCAATGTACATGGGTCATAAAAAAAGCTTTTGGCACATTGGCTTTCATTAGTCAAAGTACTGAGTACAGGAGTTGGGATACTATGTTGAAGTTGTATAAAGATCTTAATGAGGCCTAGTTTGGAGTATTGAGTGCAGTTTTGGTCACCTACCTGCTGTAAAGATTTTAATAAGATTGAAAGAGCGCAGAGAAATTTTACAAGGATGTTGTAGGGATTGGAGGACCTGAGATAGAAGGAAAGGTTGAATAGGATAGGTCTTTATTTTCTGGAATGTAGGAGAGTGAGGGGAGATTTGAAAGAGGTATACAAAATTATGAGGGGCATAGATAGGGTAAATGCAAGTAAGCTTGTTCCACTAGGGTTGGGTACAAACTGGAGGGCATAGTTTAAGGGTGAAAGGTGAAATGTTTAAAGGGAACATGAAGGGAAACTTCTTCACTCAGTGTGGTGCAAGTGTAGGAAAAAGCTGCCAGCAGGAGTGGTCGATGTGGGTTTGATTTCAACATTTATGAGAAATTTGGATAGGTACATAGATGGGAGGCCTGTGGTCTGGATGCAGCCAATGTGACTAGGCAAATTAAAAGTTTGGCATGGACTAGATGGGCCAAAGTGCCTATTCTATACTGTACTGCTCTATGACTTTATTCTATGATCCTACATGTGAAAAGTAAATCTAATGTTTAAAATTTTTAAAGAACGCAACATACTTTCAGGAGGCAGTATAATCTGAAACTGATTTGTATCAAAATCCAAGCGTCCCTGGGGCTCAAAGCTACTGATCACTCTCATTCTGAAGATCCCTAATTTCCACATTCCAAACTTGAGAAGCACAGCAGCCTAAAATTACCTCATCTAGAACTGTGCTTCCATGTCCTTAACCATCAACTGTTTGCGACTATCTGCTACCCCTCAATATGTATGCATTTATGTTTCTGAGTGAAGTTCCTTCTTTACTGTGACTCCAAAATCCAACACCTTGGTCTCCTTTGAACTGCCAATATAAGTATAACTTCTCTGAATATGGGGAAAATGTAGAGAACACCTAAATATAGTTGATTTAAATTTCCAAAATCTCATCATCTATCCATTTATATTCTCTGTATGTATAAACTGAAGTCTTAATGAGGTTCACAACACCAAAAGACCAAATCATAATACATGTAGAGTTGAAATTGTATTCACAAATCAATGGAAATGTTTAAAAAGTTAACTGATTCTTAATCAGATTTATATGGTTGTACAAAGTTAAGATGCACTTCAAGCACATAGCTTTCTGAAGATTGGAGACCACACATTACTCATAGAAAAGAAAGTGAATGCAGGTTCTGAATTCTTAAGCCACTGCAAAGATATTACTAGTGCTTCCTCTGCAATACCCTCCCCTCAGATTTCAAGCCAACTTCCCCACTGCTACATGAAACAGGCAAGATCACTTGCAAGTTCTCATGGGAAGTGATTTGTAGGGACGATACTCAAAAGTAATGCAGGATTGATCCACAACTGCTCAAAGTGAAGATGGCTCATTCAGTATGGTATTGAAAATCCTAAATAAATACATCAGGAGCACACAAGTCCTGCAAGTGTACAGGTGAGAATACATTGAACCTGGTTTGTTTGTTTATTGATTGAGATACAGCGCAGAATAGGCCCTTTGAGCCGCCCCACTCAGCAATCCACTGATTTAACCCCAAGGATTTAGCCAAATCACAGGACAATTTACAGTGACCAATTACCCTACCAACTGGTATGTCTCTGGACTGTGGGAGGAAACCAAAATACTAGGAAGAAACCCATGTGGTTATGGGGTGAATGTGTAAACTCCTTACAGACAGTGGGGGGAATTGAAGTACCTGTCACTGGTACTATAAAGGTATGTGCTAACCACTATGAAACCAGGCCACCATGCTGTTTACAAAGCGTGCTTCCTACCCTCATCTTGCATACTCTGAACCCTTGTCTGTTTTGCCAATTCCTGCGTATAAACCACCGATTAAACAAATCAAACCATTTCAAAGGGAGGTAAAGACCTGGCCAGAAGGAGCAACCTCTGTAATACAGGACTGTTTTGAAAACACAGACCGGAGCATGTTCAGGGAGGTGGCTACCTCTGAGCATCACATTAACATCATGAACATGCGAGATCTGTGACGGGCTATATAAAGAAGTACATTGAGGATGTCACTGTTATTAAACACACCTACAGTATGTGAGGGTAAATCACAAGCCATGGCTGACAGCAGAGGTCCAGGCACTGCTGAGAGATCGAGATGCTGCCTTCAGATTGGGGAATGAGATGACCTTTAGGTCAACACGAGCTGTGCTTTCCTGCACCATCAGGAAGGCAAAATGGGATTATTCTCAGAGAATACAGAACACAGGCATTTCTGTGACAGCAAAGACACGTGGCGCATGTAGCAGGACATTCAGAATACAAGCCTACCCTGCTTGTCAATGACAGTGTTGCTTCTCTTCCTGATCAGTTAAATGTCTTTTACGCTCAGTTTGATGCACAGAACGACGTGCCAGTGCGGAAGGACCCCTCACCTTCTCCCTGAGGAGCGGGTACTCTGCTGGCCTGCAGCAGATGTGATGAAAAAACCCTTGCCAGGGACGACCCACGTAGAGCTCTCGGGCCTGGTAACATACTAGGTCAGGTGCTGAGAGACTGTGCAGCCAAGTTAATGGAGGTTCTAACAGATATCTTCAGCATCTTTCTGGAGTAATCCACCTCCCTGCAGGCTTCAAGGCAGCTACCATCATCCCGGTGCCCAAAAGGCAATTGTAACCTGCCTTAATGACTACCGTCCAGTGGCATTGACCTCAACAATAATGCAGTGCTTTGAGCAGCTGATTATGGACAGTAACGAGGTGGCCTACAGGGAAGAAATCATCTCTCTGATTGACACAGTGGTGTCAAGAAAACAACACATGAACACATAGTGGACACATGAACAGAGACTTAAGCAAGTTCCAGCAATTTCTGCAGATCCTTGGGTTCTTTTTCACTTTTTTCAGCATTGCATGTTGTGCTCTTGGTGTGATCTTTGCAGGATGCGCACTCCTAGGGAGAGTAGCAACAGTACTGAATTTCCTTCATTTGTAGACATATCTCTTACTATAGACTGATGAACACTCAGATCTTTAGAAATGCTTTTGTGGCCTTTTCCAGCCTCATGCATCTCTGCAATTCTTCTTCTAAGGATCTCTGAAAGTTGCTTTGATCCAGGCATGGTGTACACAAACAGATCTTTTTTTTTGGCAATGGCAGGCTCTGTCTATAACCTGCCTTTGTGTGTCTTTTTTTATAGGGCAGGGCATCTCTACAACCCACAGCTCAATCTCATCTCATTGATTGGAACACCTGACTCCAATTAGCCTTTGTTGAAAGTATATCCTCAGAGGTTCATATACTATTTCCAACAAATACATGTAATATTGGATAATTTTGCTCAATTATTAAATGAACAAGTATACTCTTTTTTGTATTATTTATTTAATTTTGTTTTCTTTAGTTTTAGGACTTACATGAAGATTTGATCACATTTTAGGTCATATTTATGCAGAAATAAAGAAAATTCTGGCACCACTGTGTGTGTGTGTGTGTGTGTGTGTGTGTGTGTGTGTGTGTGTGTGTGTGTGTGTGTGTGTGTGTGTGTGTGTGTGTGTGTGTGTGTGTTGTATTTATAGTTTTTATTACTGTACTATGTATTGCCATGTATTGCTGCCACATAACAGTAAATTTCACGACTTATGCCAGTGATATTAAGCCTGATTCTGATATAATGATATTTTTTCAGACATCTCAATATCAAGGGTTTTGTATAGAGTTGCCACTTGATGGTCATGCATATTTTATTGTTTATTTATTTAAAGATACAGCACAAAACAGGTCCTTACAGCTCAATGAGCCACACCTCAGTAACCCACCTATTTAACAATTTTCAATGACTAGTTAACCTACTAACCAGAACATCTTTGGACTGTGGGAGGAAATCGGACCCCTGGAAGGAAACCCATGATATTTTCCATGCTAATTTGTCCTTCGCTATTGACTTGACGTGACTTATTATTTAAATTATGCATTAATCTCCTTCCAGCAGCGATTTAAATATTTTTGAATGGGTCAGGTTGTAAATCAGTTGATATGGGAGTTCTTTCAAGGAAGAGGCACTGAGAAAAAAGATCAGCACCAATTGAGTGTTAGAGCAGACTGAGAGGGCCAAATAGATTCAAAGATTCAACTTATATTTATTATCAAAGCATGCAGTATACAACCCTGAGATTTGTCTTCCCACAAGATGGTTAATTTAATTTTATTTTAGAGCTACAGCACTATAACAGGCCCTTCTGGTCTGAAGACCCCATGCTGCCCAATTACATCCTTGTGACTAATTAACTCACATGTTTTTGGAACGTGGGAGGAAGCCTACACAGTCACAAGGAGAATTATACAAACTCCTTACAGACATGGGCGGGATTTAACCTGGGTCACTGATGCTGTAATAGCATTATGCTAATCACTAGGCTACTGTTATGTTCCTATCTTAAAGTCAAAGGCAAAGAAGCATATTAGGATTTCCAAAGCACTGTTTTTTAAAACCAAGTAAATGAGTCGAGGGAGATAGAGAAGAATAAATCTTGCCATTCATAACAAATCAGTTATTCATATTTTATGGTAAAATTAAAGCTATGTAACATTGCATCATTGAGTAGATTATTTTCTTATGTTTCCATTTCAACAGAATGCAAAACTTTTTTTGTGTGCCTTTGTGTTTCATGTTAATGAGGTGTAATACAACAGTCGCAGTAAACCTCATTGTTAATTTGAGTTGAATGGCACCATTGTGGATCATTAACTGGTTCTTTCACATTGAATGCAGTATGTAGATACACAGTTAAAATGTGGGAATTGCACCCCTTACACCCCACTACTGCCACCATAAGACGTAGGCTGTAAAATAAATGTCAGAGATGGGTTCTTTACACAGAGATTGGTGGGTGCCTGGAAAACCTTGCCAGGGGTGGTGGTGCAGGCAGATCTATTAGGAATATGTAACACGCACAAAGTTTTGGAAGAACTCAGCAGGTCAGGCAGCATCTATCAATACTCGACGTTACGGGCCAAAACCCTTTCTCAGGACTCTTAGATAGGCACATGGATGGAAGAAAAATTGAGGGCTATGTGATAAGGAAGGTTGGATTGATCCTTAAGTAGGTTAAAGGGATGGCACAACATTGTGGCCTGTACGGTGCTGTAATGTTCTCTGTTCTAAATAGCACCAGTGTGAGTATAGACAATAGGTGCAGAAGTAGACCATTCGGCCCTTCGAGCCTGCACCGCCATTTTGAGATCATGGCTGATCATCTACTATCAATACCCGGTTCCTGCCTTGTCCCCATATCCCTTGATTCCCCTATCCATAAGATACCTATCTAGCTCCTTCTTGAAAGCATCCAGAGAATTGGCCTCCACTGCCTTCCGAGGCAGTGCATTCCAGACCGCCACAACTCTCTGGGAGAAGAAGTTTTTCCTTAACTCTTAAATGACCTACCCCTTATTCTCAAACCATGCCCTCTGGTACTGCAAAAACAAACTGAAGTCCTTACTGGAAGACATCAGAAAGGCAATTAAACCAGAAATGCTGTCTGACCTAACGATTTCCAACTTCCTGCTTGGTTTCTGGCCTTCAGTACTGTTTAGTCAAGAATTGCTCATTAGCTAACAGCTGCAATGCATTTTCAATTTGCAGATTTTGAAACATTAATAACTGAAGCAAAGGGTTTAAATTGAAATAGAATAACTTATAGAATCTGTGTTAATTTGTTTTGTAAATTGAATTTCTTTTGTTAATTCATTATTCAAGAACAGTTATTGAGACTGATTCTGAAAGTGGAGGATAAAATGTCTAACAATGAAACATTAATTAACGATGTGAAACACTTATTGCAAATCGCTGGAGAAAGCCTGTTACTTTAAGGAATAGTTTCAGAACAATAATTCTGCAAATAGCACATGCTCAGAAACTGCATAAGTTAATATCGCAGCTTTTCAAACAGGCAGTGATTTCCATATAAAAGACCTTAATGAAGCCATTAAGAGTTTCAGCATCATCAACAATTTGCATTTAAATATCCCAAGGTACTTCACAGAGCCTCAACCAGAGAGAAAAAAAATTAGATGTTAAATGAATCAATTGCAATGGGGGTTCTTTCAAGGAAGTGATGCTGAGGTGAAAGATCAAAACCAACGGAATGGGAGAGCAGGCTGAAGAGGTGAAATGTATGGCGCGTTCTATTCCTGGGTGGCAGGGTGGAGAAACATCACTACCAATGGATGTGTAAGGTACTCCTTCCCTCCACTAGCCTGCAAATCACCCTTGGGCAAGGTTAGCCCCCCAGTTGGGGTCATGTGAAGCCATCAGAGCAGCTGGTGGATGGTCATATTAGCAACAGGTACATATCACAAGTCCTGGTTATGCAAACACTGACGACAGACAGGCAATCTCTGAAGAGTATTGATAGCGGCTTGGGTCACCCGTCTTGTAAAGACACAGCCCAGAAGAAGGCAAACCACTTCTGTAGAAAAATTTGCCAAGAACGATCAATTTCATGAAAAGGCTGTGATCACCCACGTCATACAACACGGCACATAATGATGATGAGGATGATGAGTTCTATTTCCTAAGTTCCTATCTTAGATTTAGAGATTAGCTTTCTTTGTTATATGTACATTGAAACATCAAAATATACAGTGAAATGTGCCATTGGCATCAAATCAAATCAGCAAGGATTGTGGGGGAAGCCTGAAGGTGTCACCTTCTATCTATCTATCTTTGTGCTGACATAGCATGCCCACAAGTTAACACCAGTGCAAAGGATATTAGGGTTTAGTCAGCACTAGTTTTGAAGGTTGTCTAAACGAGTTGAGGAAGATGAAGTACAAATCTTGTGGTTCCTTGGCTGAAGCCAATGGTGTCTTTAAGGCTCTGAGGACAGGGCCCAGTACTTGAGACCAGAACTTGAGGACAGGAAAAAGGATTTGCACAAATACGAAGCTGAGGAAACAGGAGCAACATTCACAAAATGCTGGAGGAACTGAGCAGGTCAGGCAACATCTATGGAGGAGAATTAACATTTGATATTTCAGGCTGAGACTCTTCAAGACTGGAAAAGGATGGGGCAGAGACCAGAGTAAGAAAGTAGGGGTGGGACAGGTGAAGGAGTACACGCTGGCAGGTGATAGGTGAGAGCAGATGAGGAGGAAGGTGGGTGGGTGGAGCAAGGGGAAGAGAGGATGAAGTGAGACACTAGGAGGGATAGGTCAAAGAGATAAAGGGCTGACAAAGAAGGAATCTGATAGGAGGAAATGGTGGACCATGGAAGATAAGAAAGGCAGAAGGGAACCAGAGGTAGTTGATGGGCAGGGGAAGAGAAAAGGAGGGGTAAGAGGGGAGCTGGAATGGGCAATCAACAATAATGAGAATGAATCAAAGGGGTTTCATAAAATAAATCCTACTTGTAATCTCTTCAAAAAATTCAGACAGGCTGGTCAAGCAAGATTTTCCCTGAAGGAAACCATGCTGTTTTGTCCCATCTTGTTCTGTGTCTCCAAGTAGTCCATAACCTCATCCTTAATAATTGACTCCAACATCTTCCCAACCACTGAGGTCAGGCTAACTGGTCTATAATTTCCTTTCTGCTGCTTCCCTCCTTTCTTAAAGAGTGGAGTGACATTTGGAATTTTCCAGTCCTCTGAACCATGCCAGATTTCAATGACTTTTGAAAGATCGTTACTAATGCCTCCCACCATCTCTACCGGTACCTCTTTCAGAACTGTAGGGTGCAGTTCGTCTGGTTCGGGTGACTTATGTACCTTTATGCCTTTCAGCTTTTTGAGCACCTTCTCCCTTGTAATAGTAACTGCACTCACTTCTCTTCCCAACACCTGGTATGTTGCTAGTGTCTTCCACAGTGAAACTGATACAAAGTACTCATTTAGTTTATCTACCATCTCCTTGTTCCCTATTACTATTTCTCCAGTCTCATTTTCTAGCAGTCCTATTCCCACTCTCATTTCCCGTTTATTTATTTATGTACTTGAACAAGCTTTTTCTATCCGCTCTGATACTGATTGCTAGCTTGTTTTCAAATTTCATCTTCTCCTTCCTAATGTTTCTTTTAGATGCTTTCTGTTGGATTTTAAAAGCTTCCCAATCCTCTATCTTGCCACAAATTTTTGCTGTGTTGTATGCCCTCTCTTTTGCTTTTTCATTAGCTCTAACTTTTCTGTCAGCCATGGTTGTACTATATTGCCATTTGAGTATTTATTTGGTTTTGGAATACATCTACACTCCCCTTCCCCATTTTCCCCCACGAATTCATGCATTGCTGCTCTGCTGTCATCCCTGCCAGCATCTCTTTCCAATTTACTTTGTCTAACTCCTCTCTCATACCATTGTAATTTCCTTTACTCCTCCGAAATACTGCTACATCAAACTTAATTTTATCCCTATCAAATTTCAAGTTGAACTCAATCATATTGTGATAACCTCTCCTAAGAGTTCCTTTACCTTAAGCTGCCTACGTACCTCCGGTTCATTACATAACACCAAATCCAGTATAGCTGATCCCGCAATAGGCTCAGAGATAAACCACTCTCAAAAGCCATCTCACTGGCGTTCAACAAATTGACTATCTTGAGAGCCATTCCCAATCTACCTGCATGTTGAAATCTCCCATGAATACCAGAAGATTGCCCTTTTGACTCGCCTTTTTTCTTTTCCATTGTAATCTGTGGTCCACATCCCAGCCACTGTTGGGAGGCCTGTATATAACTGCCATCAGGTTCCTTTCACCCTTGCAGTTTCTTAACTCAATCCTATGCCACATCTTTCTAATGATTTGATGCCATTCTTTACCGTGAGAGCCACCCCACCCCCTCTGCCTGCCTTCCTATCCCTCTGACATAATGTATATCCTTGGACATTCAGCTCCAATTACAACCATCCTTCAGCTACAATTCAGTGATGGCCACAACATCATACCTGACAATCTGTAAAGTGCAACATGATCATCCACCTTATTTCTTATACTCTGTGCATTGAGACATAACATTTTGAGAACTGTATTTGCTATCCCCTTTGAATCTGCATCTCCAACGCATTGACATTCACCTTGCTGTCTGCAGCTTTGTCCTACCACCTGCCTCCCCTTCCGACAGTCTGACTGCATGCTATCTTTGCTTTTTCACCATCCGTCCTCTCCTGAGCTGCTTCACTCCAGTTCTCATCCTCTTGCCAAATTAGTTTAAGCTCTCCCCAACAGCTCTAAACAACCTGTCCACAAGAATATGATCCCCCTTGGGTTCAGGTGCAACCCGTCCCTTTTGTCGTACCTCCCCCAGAAGAGATCCTAATGATCCAAGAACCTGAAGCCCTGCCCCCTGCACTAACTTCTCAGCCACACATTTATCTGCCAAATTAACCTGTTTCTACCTTCATTTCCACAAGGCACAAGTAACAATCCAGAAATTACTGCCCTGGAGGTCCTGCTTTTCAGCTTTTGCCTGGCTCTCTAAATTCTCTTTTGAGAACCACTTTGCTTTTCCTTCCTATGTCATTGGTACCAATATGTACCAAGACATCCGGCTGCTCTCCCTCCCCCTCCAAGATGCGGCGGTCTTACTCTTCCCTTGTTTCTCTTATTCCTGCTTTGTCTTCTAAGCTTGTGTTATATCTTGGGCTAGTGTGTGAATCTCTTCTCTCCAAGTCTTCGGCTCTTGTGGTCTCACACTCCTTGGCACTAACAGATCTGTACAATGGTCAATTTACTGGCTTCATACCGGTTTGCTGCTTTATCTGTAATTTGTACTGTCATCTCTTGCTGTTCAGTATAAAATGCTATATTGCGTGCAACTTCTGTATATCCTCAGCTGTACATATGGGAAACATTGTGTCTGTATAAATGGAGTTATTGAGAAAGATAATCATTTGTTCATAAAATGTCTTGTCATATGATGTAGGTGATCATGGTCTTTCCATGACCTTGATTGTTCTTGGCAAATTTTTCTTGGCCATTACCTTCTTCTGGGCAGTGTCTTTACAAGACATGTGATGCCAGCCGTTGTGTATTAAATATTTAAATAATATTTGAGTAAATTTGTATATATATTGCTTGATTAAGCATGTTTGTTGCTTGTTCTTGTTAAACGATTGTTCGTTTAAATAATTAATTACATGTTATATGTAAAATACATGAATTGCATACATCATCACACTTCCACATGACACGTGCGCACCTCATTTGAAGTAAGTATGAAGTTACACTTGCATTTTGGACTTCTGTGTCTTCCTTTAAATTAGTTTTATGTTTTGAAGTTACAAGACAGGTGACCCCATTATCAATACTCTTTAGAGACTGTCTGCCTGACGTCAGTGGTCACATATCCAGGACTTGTGATATGCACCGGCTGCTCTTATGACCATCCACCACCTGCTTCCAGCACCTTACACCTCCTTTAGTGGAGATGTACGTAGCTCCACCCTGCCACCCAACAGAGAGATAACGGTTAGTGTCATTTGCATGCATGTGCAAAGTGACTGCCAGGATGGGGACATCCTTGTACCACTCTCTGCTTTTGTGCTGATGACACGAGAAATCTTTATCTCTAACAGTTTTCTAGATGGTGAGGGAAGCCAGAATGAGCCCTTCACAGAAGATGGGAGCTAACAGTGACAGACAGACATACTTTATTGATCCTGAGGGAAATTGGGTTTCGTTACAGCTGCACCAACCAAGAATAGTGAAGAAATATAGCAATATAAAACCATAAATAATTAAATAATAAGTTAATCATGCCAAGTGGAAATAAGTCCAGGACCAGCCTATTGGCACATGGTGTCTGACACTCCAAGGGAGGAGTTGTAAAGTTTGATTGCCACAGGTAGGAATGACTTCCAATGACGCTCAGTGTTACGTCTCAGTGGAATGAGTCTCTGGCTGAATGTACTCCTGTACCTAACCAGTACATTATGGAGTGGATGGGAGTCATTGTGCAAGATGGCATGCAACTTGGACAGCATCCTCTTTTCAGACACCACTGTCAGAGAGTCCAGTTCCACCCCCACAACATCACTGACTATCATCAATGGAAATCTTCAAGCTGAAATCATAGAATTGAATATTGCGAAAGAATTCACATTAAATCCATTGTATTCAACAAAATTATAATTGTTAGAGAAGATTATGCAGTCAGATGCCTCAGACACATAGACATGGCAAGGACAATGAAGAAGGTTATGACCCATTATGGTTACTGGATGGAGACATGGTATTTGTTAATTTAGTCAGTGGTGTTTTACTCTTGGAGTGGAAGGTTGTTGATTTACACAGGGAACTGCATAATTCTGAGTAATAAAAGTTTGGCAGGAATGTGACCTGCTGCAAATTATTCAGCTTGCTTTTCTTTTTTGAAGCTCATAAAAGAAGTTTATGAACTTCAAAAAATGGACAGTAGTGTAATGGTTAATGTAACACTATTACAGCACCAGTGACCCAAGTTTAATTCTGCTGCTGTCTGTAAGGAGTTTGCACGGTCTCCCTGCGACTGTTTGGGTTTCCCCAGGTGCTCTGGTTTTGTCCCACATCCCAAAGATGCGTAGGTTACTTGGTCGCATGGGTGTAATTGGGTGGTGCGGGCTTGTTGGGCTGGGAGAGCCTGTTACTGTGCTGTATCCCTAAATAAACAGAGTAAAAAACAAATGAAGTTAAATTCCATATTGCATGGTAAAGTTAGATTTTGAATATTGGCTATCTTCAAATTTATTTAATTTATTTAGAGATACAGCACAGAACAGGACCTTCCAGCACTATGAGACTGTCGAGCAACCACCCCCACCTGATTTAACCTGAACCTAATCACTTACAAGGACCAATTAATCTACTAACCAGTACGTCTTTGGACTGTGGGAGAAAACCAGAGCACCCGGAAAGAACCTATGCATTCCATGGGAAGGACTTACAGACTCCTTACAGATGATGTCAGAATTGAACTCTGAACTCTGACACCCGAGCTGCAATGGCATCGTGCGAATTGCTATGCTACCCTGGTGCAGTAGGGCACTGGAAATGACTTTTACTATAAATTGTCAATTTATCAGAATTTTGATATATTATCCTAACGTTTCTTATAGCCAAAGAGTATAAATAAGGCACAAATACATATTCCCTTCTAGAGCTATCATGTAATTTCTTGGATAACTACATATTAAAGTGATGTAACAACACAATGTAATAATTTATAAATATTACGTTAGATCTGTAAAACTAAATGCTGGAGTAATTCAGCAGGTCAGGCAGCATCTATGGAGGGGAACAAACAGTCATGTTTCTGGCCAAGGACCTTCATCAGACTGGAAAGGAAGAGGGAAGAAGCCAGAATTAAAAATTGCTGAGGAGGTGTGAGGGGGATGAGCACAAGCTTGCAGGCAATAGGTGAGTCCAGGTGAGAGTGAGGGTGTGTAGACTGTGGAGGGGCAAATGGAGGAGATTTGAGTGAGGGCAGCATCGGTAGTGTTGGAAGGGAAACACTATTCTTTAAAAAAGGAGGACATTTGGATGTCCTGGAATGGAATGTCCCATCTTGAGAATAGATGTGGCAGAAGGGGACGAACTGAGAAGGGAATAGCATTTTTACAAGTGATAGGGTGGGAAGAGGTATTGTAACGTTCTCGCTCGGGTGTAACGAACCCAAATTAAACGTCGAGTTAAACCGTAGTCAATGAAAACAAGGTCGCAGTAAGATTAACCATTTACTGTTCACTCTTCACATTAACGTATGGTGAAAACTGTTGATAAAACAATACAAGATTGGTACAGTGTTTGTTTCCTTCTAAATATCACATTTACATCGTGAATACTTGCAAAGGTAAAACTACAATAACTACATTACATTAAAGTGCAGCATACAGTCAGAATCTACCTGCTCCATTGACTGCTTTAAATACACTTCAACACAAACTATCCCGACTCTTTAACTAACGAAAACATAAACCTTATCGACCGTCGTTACTTTTAACAGAATCAGCGTTAACATTTTAATTCAACATATCGATTATCTCATGACTTACAGCGTTGCTTTCACTGTGTCTTTGGTGCGTAGAGAACAACCTTAACTCGCGCTGAACTGCCACATGTGAGCGCCCCCCACCCTTGCGTTTATCCCAAACCGGTATTTTCCCACAAGACGCGGCAAAACTGGATGTGACGTCATCGCAGCCGCGATATATTACAGACAAATGAATTTACTTAAACAATCCTAACTTTAACTAAAAAATGCTAACAAATTACTAAGCGAAAATATTATAAACTAAATAACTGCCATAAAGGCAGCACAGGTATAGTGAAGTTAATCGTGGGAGTTAGTGGGTTTGTAAATGATGCCGGTAGCTAATTGGTCTCATTGGTCTCTGGATATGGAGACTGAGAGGTCAAATAGAGAAGAGAGATGCCAGAAATGGGTAAAGTAAATTTGAGGACAAGGTGACGTTGAAGACAAAGTTGATGAAGTTTGCGAATTTAGCAGGCCTGCAGAAGTGTTAGGGAGTGTTTTAGTTTGGAATCTGAACTATTCCACATAGCTGACAAAAAGGCTAGAATATCTGTGGCCTTCTGAAGGATGTAATGAAGTGCCTTTTCAATGGCCTCTGACACGTGTCTCTCACTTTTTTCCCAACCCAATGTTTCCTTTACCACATTCACCATAGTGCCAGGTTTTGACGGTTCATTGTTTCTGGATTTTCTCAGACAAATTTCTTTAACTTGCTCTCACCTCTTCTTATACTTTTCCATGTTTCTCAAGATTAAATTGTGTTTATTGATCGGCCAGTCAATCACTTCAAGGTATTTCATTGCATAGAAGATGTTGTATCTCTGTAAATCATCACATTTATTGTTGGAAATGAAGAGTAGAATGCCCCTTGTGCCCTCCCCCCAATAAAAGAATAATATGAGATGAGATTAGCTTTATTTGTCACATGTACATTGAAACACACGGTGAAGTGTGCTGTTGGCATCACTGAACAACACAGTCCGAGGGGGTGCAGTGGGCAGCCCACAAGTGTCACCATGCTTCCAGTGCCAACATAGCATAACCACAACTCACTAAACCTCATCAAATGACTTCAGAATGTGGGAGGAAACTGGAGCACAACCAGAAGAAATCCACACAGTCGCAGGGACAAGAGGCAAATTCCTTACATTGAACCCCAATTGTTGATCGCTAGTGCTGTAAAGTGATACGCTAACTGCTATGCTACTGTGTTGGCCATTAAAAGATAGATTAGTGAGGATTTAAAGATATTTATTCAATCATCAGTATTTTATGTAATGGTTCAAATGGTCATTAAAATGGAGTTTCAGTAAAGTATCTGGAACTACCATAGACTAAGTTGTTTTAAAATGTTTGCTTATATATACAGAAAGACATATATACATCAAAGTTCTGGAAAAAGGATATAATTAGCATGAAGGGCCCCCACCCATGAGATGAAGCAAACATATGTGATTATACTGGCTATGTAATTTGCATTCATGATGAGGAGTAATTTCTTTAGCTAGAAGATGCTGAATCTCTGGAATTCATTGCCACGGACGGCTGTGGAGGCCAAGTCATTGGGTGTATTGAAAGCGCAAGGCGATAGGTTCTTGATTAGTGAGAGTGCCAAAGCTTATGGGGAGAAGGAAGGAGAATAGGGTTGAGAGGGATAATAAATCAGCCATGATGGAATGGTGGAACAGACTTGATGGGCAAATCCCCTATTTCTCTTCCTATATCTTATGGTTTAATCTTAATAAAGCAAGTTCCAATTTGGAGTTGAGGTTGGAGATTGTAATGAATCGATCTATTTCTTTAAGAGTGATGACCCCCCCCACCACTTTGCACTATGTATTGAGCTGCGCATGCCCGTTGTTCTCTCTCCCGCTGCAATGTGAATATGCCAGTTAAAACCAATTCCCATGTGTGTGCTTTTATTTAATTGATACAAATTGGCGATGAGTACAAACCTGAATTGCAGAAGATGTCACGAACTGCAGCAACAGTTACGGGATGAAACAGCGAAAGTTAAGCAGCACGAGAAATCCGAAGGACTCATGAGGAACAGTGAAAGATGCGCTGAATTTAAAGTGGAAATAACATGGTGATGGCTTCAGTAGGGAAATTTGATGAATTTGATAACGTTAATGAAGGCTAGAAGTCATATATCGAGAGAGATTAACTATATTGTAACGCAAACAACGTGGAGGAGCAAAAGAAAGCCCAACTCTTCATAGCTTGATGGACCCAAGAATGTAGTCTCTTATGCAACTTAGTAACTCCTGCAAAGCCAGCAAGCAAGACATTCAACAACATTGTTACAATTTTATAAGATCACTTGAGCTATAAACCACTGGTAATAGCCGAGAGATTTAGATTTTACATAAGGAACCAGTCAAAAGATGAAAGCCTTTTTGAATACATTTCAGAACGGTGCAAACTCTCCCAGAACTGTGACTTTAGAGATGGTGTTTCTGATGCATTAAAGGACAGGCTTTAATGTGGCATGCATAATCAAAGCACTCAAAAGAGGTTACTATCCGAAAGAAACCTAACCTTAGGACAGGCATTGACCATTGCAATATCGTTAGAGACTGCAGCAAAGGATGCAGCAGAACTACAGAAAAGGAGGCTAGAACATGAAGTGCACAAAATGTCTCTGAATGGTGCAAAAAGCCAAAGATATTATCAATGTAGCAGATCTTCCCATGATACAAATGACTGTTGGTTCAAAGAAAAAGTCTGCAGAGAGGGTCACAAGGCAGACAAAAAGCACAACTTAGTGAAAAGTCTCAAATACAAAACTAAGCAAATGCATAAAGTAACAAAATGTAAAACAGGATCAGACAACATAGAGTCTGACAAAGATGAACTGTCGTGCCTAGAACTGCATGGTATAACTGAAGAAGATTACGAAATCATCTGGATCACAATAGATGTCTCTGGTGTAAAACTGAAAATGGAGCTGGATACGGGGTCAGCTTTGCCCATAATTCCAGAGGCTGACTACAACGGACTGTTTTCTAAGATACCATTAGAGAAGACCTCAGTGATGCTAAAGACTTATGCAGGCAAAAACGTGTCTCGCAAAGGCAAACTGAAAGTAAATGTGATGTATGGAGGGCAAACACAACAGTTAGAGCTTTATGTATTGAAAAGTGGAGGGCCAGCACGTTTTGGATGTGAATGGTTGAGAAAAATCCAACTAGATTGGCACTCCATCAAAGGTCTCAGTGTGACATCAACAGGCAACTGCAGCTGAAATGGTGGTACTCTCCAGAAGCTGTTGCAGCTGCTTGATGCTAATCAGGAGGTGTTTGAGAAGGGAGCAGATAGATAGATTGAAGTCTTGGCCAAAAACTGTTCGGAACACCGAACAGTTCAAAACGCACTCCCACAGACACCATTACACCTGTGGGAGTGGCTGTCTTCACCATGGCAAAGAGAACATATTGACTTAGCTGGACCACTCATGAACTCCATGTTTCTGATTGCTGTGGATGCTCATTCAAAGTGGTCAGAGGTTACACCAATGAAGTCAACCACCTCAGCAAACACTCTCTCTGCTCTGTGGACTACCTTCACCAGAAACAGCTTACCAGAACAAATTGTGTCTGACAATGGACCACAATACATGTCAGAAGAATTCCAACTGTTCATGAAGAAAAATGGCTTCAGACATTTTAAGTCAGCTCCTTACCCCTCAGCAACAAATGGGATAGCTGAAAGGTTTATCCAAACCTTCAAGAAGTCCATTAAAGCGATGGACAAGGAAGACATTTCTCTACAGCACCAAGTGGACAACTTCCTTTTTGTCTATTGGAACTTTGTTCATGTGATGACAAATCAAACATCTGCAATGCTGTACATGAACAGGAATTTCAGATCTCACAGAGTCCTCCTGAAACCAGATCTACAGAGGGAAGTGCAGAATAAACAGTTCAGCCAGTTATCAAGTGAAGCAGCAAGGAGCTTCGAGATTGGACAGTAAGTCCTAGCACATGATTCCCGAGAAGACAAGTAGAAACCTGGTAGGGTAGCTACAAGAACGGGACAACTGATGTATACAGTGAATGTTGGACATCTGACATGGAGACGTCATGTGGACCAGATATTGGCTTCTCAACCAAAGAATACATCTGAGTCGACTGCATCCAACAAGATGGACACATTACAGTCAGCAGACTTACCTCTCAGTGATAATCATGTCACTGACAACACAGTGACACTGGACACCGAGAACGTTGTTTTAGACAGAACACCTACCAAACCTGATGCCATTCCACAGGTCCAGAGGCGCGATAAGAATGTTATCATTGAAAAGACAGCTGCCATTCCACAGGTCCAGAGGTGCGATAAGAATGTTATCATTGAAAAGACAGCTGCCAAACCTGATGCCATTCCACAGATCCAGAGGCGCTATCCTGAAAGAAACAGAGCGCCACCCAAAAGACTGAACGTTTGGAACTGTGAAGTTAGTTATGGACTGCCATTGTGAAAGCATGTTTATTTAGAATATGGTTTTATGAAAGGGAAATTGAATGATTTGTACATATGCAGTTCTATGTTGCACTAATCTAAAGGAGGAGAAAGTATAATATATGGACACGTACAACACGCTGGAGGAACTCAGCAGTTTGGGCAGCATCCGTGGAAATATTGACTGCTCATTTCCACAGATGCTGCCCGACCTGCTGAGTTCCTCCAGCGTGCTATACGTGTTGCTTTGACCACAGCATCTGCAGCGTACTTCGTGTTTAGCATAATGTATGGATCTATTTCTTCTCGAGCAATGACCAGCCCTTAGCACTATGTATTGATTTGTTGTCTGTGTGTGCACTATTATCTATGCATGCACATTGTTGTCTCTTTCTCACACCTGCAATGTGAATACACCAGTTAAACCCATCTCCAGTGTCCGTGCTTTTACTTAATAGATATGTAGTTGTGCACAGACGCAACAGTAATGATTGTGGACAGTTGTCCTGTTGAAGTCATTCTGGGTCATTGAATCTTCTCTGCCTTTTCAAGAACAGGGCAACAAAAATTATTTGCAGAAATAACTGCAGGTTCCCTGAGCTAAAGAAATTGCAGTTTTTATTCAATTGATTGACTACTACTTCACTGAAATCTGTCAAATACAAGCTCCCAAATGAGTACCTGAATTACTGAGTGCTGATTTATTTTCCCTCTCAATCCCATTCTCCTGCCTTCTTCCTGTAACCATAAAAATAAGATATAGAAGCCCAGTTAGGCCATGTAGCCCATTGAGTCTGCTCTGCCATTTCATCATGGCTGATCCAATTTTCCTCAGCCCCAATCTCCTGCCTCCTTCCCATAGCCATTCATGCCCTGACCAATCAAGAATCTATCAACCTCTACATTAAATATACATAAAGCCTTGGCTTCCACAGCTTCCTGTGGCAAAGAATTCCACATATTCTTCTGAATTCTAGTGAATACAGGCCCAAAGCCATCGAACACTCTTAATATGATAAGCCATTCAATCCTGGAATCATTTTTGTGAACCTCCTTTGAAACCCCTCCAGTTTCAACACATCCTTTCTACTATAAGGGGCCAAAAGCTGCTCACAATACTCTATGTGAGGCCTCACCAGTGCTTTATAAAGTCTCAACATTACATCCTCGCTTTTATATTCTAGTCCTCTTGAAATGAATGCTAACATCGCATTTGCCTTCCTCACCACAGACTCAACCTGCAAATCCACCAAAGTGCATGACCAGACACTTTCCAACACTGTATTCCATCTGCTATTTCTGTGCCTATTCTCCTAATCTGTCTAAGTCCTTCTGTAGCCTTTCTACTTCCTCAAAATTACCTTCCACCTCCCAATTATCTTCATATTGTCTGCAAACTTTGCAGTAAAGTGGTCAATTCCATCCTTCAAATCATTGACATATAACATAAAAATAACCTTTGGCGCCCTTTCTAATCAAGAACATATTGACCTCTGCTTTAAGTATGACTTGGCCTCCAAAGCTGAACATGGCTTCCACAGATTCACCACCCAAGACTGCTGTGTGCTTGACAGAACCATGGCTCCAGGACAACATCCCATGTGGAATCAGTCTTCAGGCCCCGTCACTCAGGGACTTGAGCTAATATTATATTTGTGACTGTATCCTATTGTAGCTCTATGTGTTGTGTGTGTCCATATGTACTGTGTTTTACACCTTCGTCCTGGAAAAACCGTTTCATTTAGCTGTATTCATGTGCACGGTTGAATGACAATTAAACTTTAGCTTGAACTTGGGGAAGGATTGCATAGTCAATTATTTTGAACAGCAGAAAGAGATTGAAGAGGACACAGAGTGAGGGATGAAGCTTAATTGCATTGCCACAGGAAAGACAGGGTAACTGGAGATGAAGTTGCTTTCTTGCACTTTAGGTGATTACACAGAATGAGTGACAAGTGCCAGAGAGGCATTCCTCTGTCCATGAACGGCTACTGGTTTATGAATACTGAGGAAATATAAAGAAACTAAAATAAATTGCAAAAGAAGTGACTGTTTATAATTACAATGGATTCTAGTTAATTTGGCCATTGGTTAATTGGATCAGCCATTTATTTGAGACAACTCTAAAAGAACAAAAAGTAAATCGAGAAAATAGCCAGGATTCCCTTTGTTTATTTGGGAGACTATGCCGCTTAGTTTTGACAGGAGACTATTTCCAAACTTAGACATACACTGTGCTTAGGGTGATCAGTTTTTAAATAGTATCATTTGTGTATGCTTGTGTTCAAAAAGCAGTGATTTTTGTCAATGATAGGTGGCAAAAAATAAGTCGTAAGATAATTTGTAATTCTTTTGCTCACTGCCTTTTGAGGCTTGGAGATGCCAGATATGGCCGGGGGTAAAAATGAAATGATTTTACTGCTTTGACAAGTTAGGAATTATGAAGAATTTGGAAGTGTTGACAGTCATTTTGAATGTTACAATTAAAATGAAGATTTGGAGGATACATTCATCTAAAGCATTGTATGAAGGCAGTCTATTATCTGCACGGATTTTGTTCATTTACAGTCCATCAACAGGATGAATTCCTTTGTCGATAATATCAGGAACTAATACACAGTTTTAAAATACTGTGGAGGTATTGGTAGTGTTCTAATTTGTTCCGTATTTCATTTAAGTACATAAGTTGCTATTCAATTAAATGATAGTTTGTCTTTTTATGTACCTTTTAACTATTTCAATGAAACTTTTTATTTTATTGGGCCAAAATGTACTGGCCCGCTGTGTCCCAATTAACTGGAATCCACTGTATATTTCAGATACTTGCTACTTTAGCTACAAATGTTTCTGATAGATAGATTTATTCAATTTCATCCGCAAGATGTTCTTTAATAAAATTCAGTCCAGTGCAGGCTGGAGAGATAATTGAAACTGAACGTCAGCCACTGGAACAGGTGCCAGAATCAGTTCATTTCTTTACGGCAATTGATATCTGCCCTACATACATTTCCATAGCAACCAACAATTATTTGTCCTTTAAATTTTTTTCTGGTAGGTTTAAATTTTCTTTTATATTGTATTTGACAATTTCCTTTCATATTGCCTGTAATTTGCAAATCTTCTATTAGAAAATACTTACAAAAATTAGTAACTTCATTATGTATACCTGTTTTTAGGAGTTTTCCCCTTTTCAGTTGCATTGCAAACTTACACTCATTTGGCCACTTTGTTAGGCTCTCCTCTACCGCTGCTTGTTAATGTAATTATCTAATCAGCCAATCATGTGGTACCAGCTCAATGCATAGAAGCATGCAGACGTGGTTGAGAGGTTCAGTTGTTGTTCAGACCAATCATCAGATTGGGGAAGAAACGTGATCTTGGTGACTTTGACTGTGGAATGATTGTTGGTGCCAGACAAGGTGATTTGAGTATCTCACAAAATGCTGATTTCCTGGGATTTTCATGCACAACAGCTTCTAGATTTTGCAGAAAATGGTGTGAAAAATTTAAAAACAAATCTAGTGAGCAGCAGTTCTGTGGGTGAAAATGCCTTGTTAATGAGAGAAGACAGAGGAGAATGGCCAGACTGGTTCAAGCTGACAAGAAGGCAACAGTTTCTCATTGGCATTAGCAGAAAGTAATGGCCCTAGGTCTGAGTGTTATTCTTTCTGAGAGCTGAGGCTAATGAAGTCAGCAACGTTTCAGTTGGCTGCTGCCGATTTTGTCCACGAGGATCCTGAGCTTTTGAACATTAAATTGAGCACTGGAAGATGCATGTGCGTAATGTAAGATTGCTTTTCCAAATCAATTGTCACATGGTCTTGACAGAGGGAGGTCTTGATTCGATGACAAGAGGGTCTATGATGATTGGATATCAACACTCCTCACATCCTAAAAGCTAGCATGACTGTACTCTCGCAAACTCACACTGAAAACATTGAGATTCTAATTAAACCCGAACAACTCTCATGAGCTTCGCTGCAGTTTCTACATGAAGCCCTGTTATTTTGAAAAGTTGAGCAGGAGGTCCTGGTCTAATCACGTAGACACATACCATGGCTAAGAAAGCTCACCAATGCCTCTACTTCCTTAGGAGGTAAAAGAAATTAGATGTTCCTGTCATCCCTTCAAAATCAAACATAAAAATTTGACAAGCATTTTTCCCAAAGATGAGCTTAATTACACATAGGCATGAATTAGAATTTGATTAACTTCTCCGTCTCTTGCTTCCGCTCCAGTTCTGTGTGTACTGAGTGGGCTGATGAGACAACACAATTCCTATAGGCTTCCACAGATAACCTGATTATGCTTTTCTATTTGGATGCATAACAGCTTATGACCACAAGAAACTCAGTTGTGGACAGAGTTCAGCACATCATGGAAACCAGCATCCCTTACATGGATGGTGTCTCATGCCTTCTCATTGCCTCAGTAAAGCAGTCAGCATATTTAAAGACCCCCACCCAACCCTGACGTTCTTTCTTCTTCCCGCTTTGTCAAGCCCAAGATGTAGTACATCTGAAAACGTGTATGAAGGGGGTCAAAGTTGGATTCTGCCTTACTGTTATAAGACTATGAAGTGGTTCCCCAGTACAACTTACTTACCGTCCATTACACCACTGGTGTTTAGGGTGGCAATGAAGTTCTTCCATCCCTGGTTGTGTTCAGGGCTTCTTTCATCATGTCAGTAGCTTTCTCTTGGTTTTCACTGCTGTCAGTCATTCATGTCCTGACTGGAAATGCAGTCGGGTGTGAAAGGATTCTTCATTGCTTCTTACGTAGCATTTTTATTTTACCAGTCAGATTTGTTAGCCCTGAGCTGAACCCCTGAACTTGGAGGACCGGTGGACCACTGTTATTCAGGCCTCTACTCTTTGACCTGTTTGGTATTGGTGATCCCACCAAGAGCCAAATCATAAAGCCCTGACTCCAAGCCAACATAGCTCTCCGGGTCATTGAGACTTGCAAGCCTCTAAACACGATGACAAGGTTAGGGTCCTCTTTGAAGTCCCTAGTACAATAAATGGACTTTTGACCTCATAATCTACCTCGTAATGATCTTGCACATTATTGTTTACTTGCACTGAATATTTTCTGTAGCTGTTACACTTTATTAGACCATAAGACATAGGAGCATTATTTATTCTGTATTGTTACTGTTTTACCTTGTTCTTGCTCAATGCACCATGTAATGATTTGATCTGTATTACAGTGTGCAAGACAAGTCTTCCACTGTATCTTGGTACACGTGACAATAATAAATCAATTCCAATCCCCATACTTAAAGGCATCCTCAAAGTTTATGAAATAAATCCAACATCCTTGGTGTTCTGTGCGAATATTCAGCCTGTGAAGTTCTAAATCTCACATTCTGCCCACCTGCTCAGGCCATCAAGCAATCAGGGACCAAATAGAAAACCATAATCTGGTTATCTGTGGAAGCCTGTAGGAATTGTGTTGTCTCATCAGCCCACTCAGTACACACAGAACTGGAGCGGAAGCAAGAGACGGAGAAGTTAATCAAACTCTTAATTCGTGCCTACATGTAATTAAGCTCATCTTTGGGAAAACTGATGGTTGAATTTTGATGTTTGTGTTGGAAGTTGGACAACTCTCAGATACTGTATGTAAGGGTAAGGTAACAAGATTATTTAAATTAAAGTATTAAAATTGGAAAATTAAGCCATGTTATGTAAAGCAGTTTCAAAGACTGCATCTATCATGTTTGTTTTTGTTCTTGCACTTAAAATAAAATGATAAGTTAATCTAAATGTTTAAAATTTATGCAATTTTATTAAAACAGTATATTGAAATGAATTTCTCCCATTGTTAGGAGCAATGTTTATGGCCATGGCAAAACAATGGGATGTTCCTGCTGTTGGTAACTACTTAAATATGCTAATAAATTTATTGGTACACTTTGAACATTACAAGGAGTATAAATTTTAGGCAGACCTGTTGGACTATGTAGAACATTAGAAGCAAGGACTATTGGAAACATTGGAAGTACTAATACTGTCAACATTTAGTTTCTTCATCAGAAGCTTGCAAAACCCAGCAAACATGACTAAGGTATGCTTTACCCGCCCCCCCCCCCCCCCGCCACAGTACCCTTGTGATGGGGCCATTGTTGATGTAATTTTCTTCTTTTAGTAGAATAATGTCAACCATTACTGGTGCCCCATCCATTGAAGATTAGACTTCAACCTATGATCGTTCATGTGTTATTTTTTAGCTTGGAGAAATTATACATCAGTGATAGCAGCTTCTGTCCAGCCTGCATCTAATCTTACATATTTTTTGAACTGAAATCAAACAAAGAGTCAGCAATGGCATTTTCTTCTTTACTGCCATGCTAATATCCTTATTTCCATGTGTATTCCATTGTATATAAAATGTGTAGGATGTGATTTTAATCTATGACTTTTACTTTCTTGCCTGCTTTATCTGAAAATTTGTTAATCTTTCTCATTGATGTTCTGTGCCTGATCTTTGAGAGCTGTGTGTTAGTGAAGATCCTCAATGGTCCTCAGATGCTGATTTGCAAATTACAGCATCCTTTCTGAAATGAATTACTCCATTTAAAGTTCCCTTTCATTATGTGCCGTGTTGTATGACATGGGTGATCATGGTCTTCCACCTGTCTTTATTATCTTCTTCACACTGTTCTTCTTATCCTTTTCTCTACCCATGACCATGGTTGTTCTTGGCAAATCTTCCTACAGAAGTTGTTTGCCATTGCCTTCTTCTGGGCAGTGTCTATACAAGATGGGCGACCCCAGCCATTACTTCAGAGATTGTCTGCCTGGCATCAGTGATTGCATAATGAGGACCAGTGATGTGCACCAGCTGTTCATACGACCATCCACCACCTGCTCCCATGGGGGGCTAAGCAGATGCTATGCATTGTCCAAGGGTGACCTGCAGGCTAGCAGAGCGAAGGAGTGCCTTACACCTCCTTTGGTAGAGAGGTATCTCCAACCCACCATCCATTTCCAGTAGATAAGTGTAAAGGAGAATGAAATAAATGTTACTCCGGATCTGATGCAGCACAAAAAAACACAATAAGATAGAGAACACAATAATAATAAAAGCACAATAAATATAGTTGTATAGGATAGCTTCTATCCATTGATTGTAACTCTGAAGGCTAAAGCGATACTAGGTGCAGAAGTGTCTGCATAGAAAGTGACTTTGACAGAAAATGATAAAGTTGTGGTGGTGGGACATGTTGTGGGATGGGTAAGTGGATGGAGGAGGCTTACTGCTTGGGGAAATTAACTGTTTTGGAGTCTGGTGGTCCCTACATGGATTATGCATTCATTACCTCCTCCCTGATGGGACTGGGACAAACAGTCCATGAGCAGGGTAGTTTATTGGATTGCCAGAGGATTTGAGAACCTGGTCAAGGTTCATTCAGATATGCTGGAATTATTTTTACGCAGTCAGACTGAATAATAAAACTCTTTTTGTGGATAGTTCTGTCCAGTAATAGACACCCAACAACGATGCTACAGCTCAGAGGACAGAACAAGATTCATTTCCAGATATGGTTAGCATTCACTGTGTGTGGGGGAAGTTCGTTCATCTATAGATCTGGTTGTTTGACTGCATGATTATATTATCAATTATATCGTATTAAGCCTGGACATTTGCACTGGAGGTATATTTCATCTTAATTTCATTTTTGTGCTGAGTTTGTCTTTGGAGAATTGGAAGTAAGATTGCATTTACATTTTAAGCCATCAAAAATACTGATTTGCAATTTGTTCCCTAATCCAAAACCAGGAGTTCGCTTTAGGATTGTTGCTTTTGAGATGAAGTTTGCTTCATTTTTCACAAGTTGATTAATACATGTGGTGGAAATTTCCTAGCATGCTATTTGTGTAAAATTTAACTTGGCTTTGATGGTGTAGAAAACTTTGGCAGTAAAGTGTATAAACCAGCCTGTTTAAAAAATAGCAAATAGAGGAATTTATGTGCCAGTTCTGTGTTTTTGACCAGAGGGTGTATTTAGTGTTACAGTGATCACTTTCACCGGCATTTTATCATGCCTCACCATCTGTATGAGCATGGAATGATTTGCTGCCACTGTGATTTCCTCAGTTTAAACACAGAAATTCTGAGCAATTCCTCCACAGCATGTTGTATTACATTGCGGCCCCACCCTGTTAATCCACATTATTCAAAACGTCCTGTGGACATAATGCCTCGAGCTCATGGGCAAAAATCACGATGTCAGTACACAGTATTGTTTTATGGATTGTAGAAATGCTCTCTGACACCCCCAAATACTTACAGTGTGGAGTAAGTAGGGGGATAATTCCTGCGCCGCTGTTTGTACTTTCTTCACGTGGTGGGCTCATTGGGCTGGGAGGTCCTGTTACCATGCTGTATCTCCAAATAAAATAAAATAGATAAATAAAATTAGATTATAACAGACATGTATGGCTAAAAGCAGGATTACAGCAAATATGAAATATTTGGGAGGACAAGCCAAGGTAGGACTTACTGTGAAGAGTCGGACACTGAGGAGTGTGGTAGAACAGAGGGATCTGCAAATACAGACCCATAAAAAGAGCTTCTGGCACATTGGCCATCATAAATTGGAGCACTGAGTGCATGAGTGGGATATCAAGTAGAAGCTGTATGAAATGTTGGTGAGATCAAATTGGGAGTATTGTGCGCAGTTCTGGTCACCTCCCTACACAAAAGATATCAATAAATTGAAAGAGTAAAGAGAAAATTTACAAGGATATTGCCAGCACTTGAGGATCTGAGTTATAGGGAAAGGTTGAATAGGTTAAGACTTTATTCCCTAGAGCATAAGAAAATGAAAGGAAATTTGATGGAGGGATACAAAATTATGAGAGGTATAGATAGGATAAATGCAAGCAGACTTTTTCCACTGAAGTTGTGTGATAAAGCCCAGGAAATAAATATCAACCTATTCAACCTCTTGGTACGTCTCAGGTCCTAAACTCGTGGCAATACCCTTTTAAATTTTCATGGTACTCTTTTAATCTTGTTGATATCCTTCCTGTAAGTAGGGGACCAAAACTGCACGTAATATTCCAAATTTGGCCTCACTAGCAACATCCCTTTCCTGTTCTTAATACTTTGATTTGGGAAGGCCAATGCACCTTGCTGTCTGTACAATCAGATCTACAAATGCAGAATCTCCTCCCGGAAGTGTAATTCACATTAGGTACAGACAGGTTTGGTTGGTTGTGATGTCCATCAAGAAAAATTGTCATTGTCATCCAATGTGCAGATATACAAACAGATAATTGTGCTTGTGGGACTGGAGCTTAGTGAGGCTTAAAGATAACAAGGGAAGGAAAATACAGTAGCAAGGGCAAAGAAAATAGAGAACTGCAAAAATCTGGGGTGGCCCAGTAGTGTAGCAGTTGGCATAACACTATTACAGTACCAGTGACCCGGGTTCAGTGGGTTCAAGTCCCGCCACTGTATAGAATTTTCAGTTCTCCCAGTGACCACGTGGGTTTCCTCTGGCTGCTCTGGCTTTCTCCCACATTTGTACAGGTTACTATGTTAATTGGTCAATGATGTAATTGGGTAGCATGGGCTCGTTGGGCCGGAAGGTCCTGTTGCCGTGCTGTATCTCTAAATAAAAATGAAAAAAATCAATTTGAATTAAAATTTCGAACAAGCATCTGGCTTCCTAGGATTAATAAAATATGGTAGTTTTATTGAACTTTATAATTAAATTTTCAGGCTCTCAGTTTCTTAAACTTTAATGGCTGCAATGTTGTATTTTGAATGAATAAGTTATTTGTTTGGTGTTGAAAGTCAAAAATGGCATGAACCAGAGAACAGAAATATCAAATTTCTGTGATTACGCTCATGCCTGGTGACATGTAAAATTGAAGCAACGATTATGTATAATTTATAGAGTGCACGGGGCAGCATGGTAGCGTAGTGGTTAGTGCTTCGCTTTACCGTGCTAGAAATCAGAACAATGGTGTTCAATTCCCACCACTGTCTTAAGGAGTTTGTACATGTGTGGATTTCCTCTGGGTTCTCCGGTTTCCTCCCACATTCCAACCATGCACGGGTTAGGGTTAGTAAGTTGTGGGCATGCTGTCCAGGCTGCCCCCTGCACAGCCCTGGATTGCATTGGTTGTCAATGTAAATGGCACACTTCAATTTTTCGAAGTACGTATGACAAATAAAACTAATCATTGATTATTGGGAGCTTCAGAATTTATTGTACAGCTGTTGATTTCCCATCTTTTTAATGTTTCAGAGATAAAAGTTAAATTTAACTAGTTTTTGAATAAGGTATTAAAATAGAATGAGCCATTATAAATCTCCAGTCGACTACTGTTATAGTTAAAGCTAACATGGTTGAGTTATTTAAAATTATTTCTGTTACAGGTTCAAATGCATTGTGCATTGTTTTTCAGGTCAGCTATATGTTTGAGTCCCTATAACCATTTTATAATGTACAGTATTATTGATACATTAAGATAATTAAAAGTACAAATGAAACTTGACAATTTGGGTAATTTGAGACATCTGTATGCAAGAGAGTAATATTTATAATACTAAAAGCTATCCATATGATATAGGCTTCATCGAAAGCTATTGGGTACATATCCACTGGAATGATATTCACACGTGTGAGTTGCTTTTCTCAGTATTTGTTGCAACTGCTATTGCAATATCATTTACAATATTAGTCTGTTAATAGATCAGTAATGGGCCTCTTTGTGATGTTATTGATCCATAATGTATAGGCTTGGTGAAGTAATGGGGATCACCATTACTAATATGTAGTGTATCAAATACCATTTTCATCAATTGTAATGTGGTTTATACAAGCTCTAAAAGCAGAAAGATTATGCCCTATCCATGGGTTGTTTATAAAAGAACAGAAATTGACACTTAAAGTAAGTTTGTTTTGTGCTCTGCATGTCTGAAAATGGCTTATTTCTGGGGCGAAACATGGTTGCAGCCATTTCCAGGTCAAAGCTGTCCACTCGAGACATTTTTTCTGCACACTTACAGTTGTGAATCACCCTTTGATTACATGAAGAAATATCCTTGTTGACTGTATATAGGACGATGTCATACCCCGTGCAGTTCTCTGATACTGGCTGGATCAATCTTCCCAAGGAATATTCCTCGATTTTAGGGTTGTTATCGCTGGGGTTAGTAATGGGGACAAGATCCCACTACCTATTAAATGCTCCCAATGGCATGCATCTCAAATAGCTGTTGACAACCATGTCTAGTTCCTGACCTTCATGTGTGGCTTAGCTGCTAAGCCCAGTGGAACCATTTCTACTGATAGTAGAGGGGTAAAGATGGGTTATTGGTGCCTTAAAGCAAAGCACTTTGAGCAGTCCAGCTCATCAGCCCTGTAGCTCATCTAGAAGGAATCTCAGACCTCCGCTGCCTTGTGGCTATACACATTCATGGGAAAGGCTTTGGGAGTAAACCCCGAGGGAAAGATCCAGAGCTGGAATCCTAGGCAGTCCTACGTTGAGTGGCAACTCTTGTGACACTGTATTGGTCTCTCCCTTTCCTTTGGGTTCATGAGAGGGGGAGTTGGCTGCATGGGCAACAGCTTGCTCTCCAGATTGTACTGCCCTGGCTTTGTGTATCTAGTCAGCTAGGCCGCAATATCCATGTCCGACGGAGATCTCCATTCCAGGACAACCTGGAACATTGATGCACTGTGAGGTCTCTGAGCAGATATAAGCCCAGAGATCATAACCCAACCCACATTAACTCTTGTATCATATCTGTTCTCCTTGGGTTCTGCACCTCCATCCCTTCTCTCTTCTCCCAAGTACTTGGGGACCCAATCCAATATTGCTTTTCACAATGCAGCTCAGTTTCCAGGCCCATAGCTATACAGTGTGCACAATCACTGTGCCAGAAAATGCTGCTTTAAGTTGTTTTTGCAGCTCTTGAGGCAGTGAACTAGTCATTTGACATTTAACAGTGTTATAATTTTGAAATCCTCTAAATATTGATCTGAAGCATCACAGGAGCAACTATACAAATACTGTGGGTAAAAGGGCAGGTTCACTATATTCTATTGTAAATATAGTGTATAAATATATACAGGCGGCAGAGTAGCATAGTGTTTAGTACAGCTGACCCGGGTTCAATTCCGGTCACTGCCTGTAATGAGTTTGTATGTTGTTTCCATGATCGCATGGATTTCCTTCCCCAGTCCAAAGATGTACAGGTCTGTAGGTGAACTGGTCACTGTATATTGTCCCGTGATTAGGCTCGGATTAAATCGGGAGTTACTGGGCAGCATGGCTCAAAGGGCCAGAAGGGCCTGTTCCATACAGTATCTCAGTAAAAAATAAACAAAGATAAAAATGTCTCATCTCTTGAATCCCCAATATCTTTTCATCATTTATGTAGAATATAATGAAATATTTCCCTCTTCGTGAATGAGCACTGCTCCATCAGCATTCAAACTGCTTGGCATCCAGTTGCATTGGTTTACTTCACTGGCACCCGGCCACCAGCTTAACCACTCAGCCTTGCTCAAGTGACGCACATAGCTGCAGTCTATTCCATCTGCAGGACACACTGTCGCTTCTTGTCAAGGCTTCTACAGCAGTACATCTTAAGTCAGTGAGTTCTACCAAACTCACAAAAAAAAGGGTAACAGGTGTATGGGAATATCACTGACTCCAAGTTACGGATCATCCTATCTTGGGAATAATTTGTTATTCAGGTTTGTCAAAATCCTTCATTTCCAACCCATGAAAGGTTCATGATACTTCAAGAAATAGCTCACTACCACTTTCTCAGGGATATCTAGAAATATGTTGGCCAACTTTATTATTTCAAGTGATAAGGTTTTTTTCATTGCTACTTAGCCTATAAAATAATTCTCTGAATATCAACTGAAAATGTTAAACCAGCAATAGAAAGCACAGAAAAATTCTAATTGCCCTAATAATTTGTTCACAATCATTGAGGATTTGTGATTTATCAACCCCTATCTTGATGGCAATTGTGTGGGCAGATTGTTAAGAATGTAAAAAGGCAGTTTGAGATGTGGTAATTTTGAAGGCTGGCTGCTCTCTTCTGTTTCTTGAACAGCAATTGGACCTCTGCTGAGAAAATGAAAAAAAGCGTATTGTGTTGGCATTTTTCACGTACTTTCCAGGCTGTCCAAGAGTGCTCTATATTACTTTTGAAATATGTTTGCTGTTGAAATGCAGGAATCCTGGCAGGTAGTCTCTGCACAGCAATCTCCAATAAACAAAGATAAAGAGATTAACTTTATTTGTCACGTACATCAAAGCATTGAAACATACAGTGAAATGCACAGTTTGTGTCAAATCAAATCAACAAGAATAGCGTGAGCAAGTGATACCACGCTTCAGACTCCTTATAACGTGCCCAAAGCTCACTAGCCCTAACTGTATTGATTTGGAATGTGGGAGGAAACCGGAGCACCCACAGGAAACCTATGCCGTCATAGGGAGAACACACAAACTCCCTTCAGGCAACATGGGACTTACTGACCATTATGCCGCTGGCATTTAGGGCAGCAATGAAGGTCCTCCGTCTCTGGTGCTGTCCAGGGCTTCCTTCATCGTGTCAGTAGCTTTCTCTCGGGTTTAACTACTGTCATGCAAGTCTCAGGTGGAGACTCGGGAATACTGTTGCGGTCAGATGTTGAAGGATTCTTCTTTGCTATTTCTATAACAATTTTGTTTCACTGGTCAGGGTGGTCAGCCCTGAGCTGAATCCCCAAGCCTGGAGGACCAGTGGACCACTCTTAGTTTGGCCTCTACCCTTCGACCTGTATAGCATGGATGACCCTACCAAGAGTCAAAGCACAAAGCCCTGACTCTATCCAACATAGCTGTCCAGGTCATTGAGGCACACAAGCCACCAAATCATGGAGGGCAACACGGGGAATCGAGGCCTGATTGGTGATCACTGGCACTGAAGAGTGATGTACTAAACATTACTCTACCGCACCATGCCAAAAGATAAATGATAGCTTTCCTGCATTTCAGCAGCAACCATACAGTATTTCAAAAGTCATGATGAAATATGACCAACCAATGAAGGATCTCATTCTAAAATTTCGACTGTTAATTCCTGTCCATAGATGCTGCCCGACCTGCTGAGTTCCTCAAGCCATTTTGTGTTTGTTGCTCTATATTTCCAGTACCTGCAGAATCTCGTGTTTTTGATGAAATAAACTAATTTTCATTAATGTGGAATGAATGATAAATAGTCACCTGGGAATTGCGGGTAACATCCACTTTCCCCTTTGAAACAGTAAGATGATATTTTATGTCTTCCTTGGAGAGCAGACAGGGTCTGAGATTTTATATTCAACAGAAGGAGAGAATCTATAATAGAGCTTGTTGAGGTGTTAGTCTATGTTTTTTTGCTTGGCAGCCTAGTGTGGGACTTGAACCCAGAATTTTCTGGCTCTGAATGGAACTGATTCATGCTTACTACTAGCCCATTCTGGAGAAGCACAATAATATAATGGAGTTGCCAGAGATATGGATGGCACGGTAGTGTATCAGCTAGTGCTGAAAAATGGGGGTTTGATTCCCACCGCTGTCTGTAAGGAGTTTGTACATTCTCGCCGTGACTGAGTGGGTTTCCTCTGGTGCTCTGCATTCCTTCCACATTCCAAAGATGTTTGGGTGAGCTTTAGTGAGTTGTGGGCATGCTATAATGGCACCAAGAGTGTAGCAACACTTGCAGGCTTCCCAGCACAATACTCGCTGGTTTGATTTGATGCAAACGATGCATTTCACTGTACATTTCGATGTACATGTGACTAATAAAGCTAATCTTTAGCTTACTAACAGTTGGGACCATTACTAGCTATCTACCACCCATCAAGAAACCATGTAAGGGAGGAGAAGAATGAGAGTGATTTGATTAAAGATTGGCAGCAAGGATTTCTTCTGCTTGATCATCCCCATTGTAAAAGTATGGGAAAAGGAGGTGTGTTTTTTTCCCAAAGAAATGCAACTTTGCTAAAAGTAAAGTCTATTTACCTTTACTTCATTGAATCTCGAATACTAGTGCTGTTCAGTTCCAACAAGATATTCCTGTTTCAAGAGATTGTTGAGTGAAAGGGAACATACAGAAGTCAGCTGTCCATCTGAAAATAGTCAGAAGCCAATGTGATCCTTTGACATGGGATATAGTCCTTCAATTTTTGTTATATTTGTCTCCATATTTCTGCTGGACCACGGTGTTATATTTTGTAACTTAAAAACATTAAACTAATTCAAAGGACGACACGGGAGTCCAAAATGTGAATCTAACTTTATATTTACTGTAAGCGAGCCGCGTATGGTAGTGTCATGACGTATGCAATTCAAGTATTTGTACATATAATCTGTAATGCATTATTTAAACAAACAAGAATGCTTAATCAACCTCTATATATATGTAAGATTACTTAAATAATACTGAAATATCAAATACACAGCACACAAGTTATAACAGGTTATTTTCTTGCATCAGTGTTACTTAACGTGTGATCTTCCAATTGGATTTCATAAATCAAGTGAGCCTGATATATTTGCCAGATAACTGTTGTTGCACTCAGAAAGATAGCAAGGACATTACCAAGGACTTTGAACTGCAGTTGCTATTTGGGATCAAACTAGTAAATATACAGTTGGTAAATTTTCATCTTAACATAAAGTGTGAGCTGATGTGGAAAAAAGTGAGTTATATAATACAAAAGAGCCTAGCACAGAAATGGGCCCTTTGGCCCATGATGGCATGCTGAACTAATTAAACTAGTAACCAAGTGTCAAACTAAACTTATCACTTCTACCGACGCAGTATCTGTACTGCTCCATGGACGTCCAACAGGTGTAAGACCCGGTAACAACTACCCTCTATTTTCTTTGGGCAAGTCACTTTTGAATCCAAGCACCATTGATCCCACATATCTTAATCTTCTGGATGTGCCTCCCATGGGGGACTTTGTCAAGTGCCTTATTAAAATCCATGTAGTGAACATCCATTTATTATATGGAATATATACCGTGAATCAGCAATGTCCTTGTTTAATGTTGCAATAGCCTCGGGGTGGGTAGAATTATAGAGCCAAGATTTGTTACTGTGAATCTTCCTCCACACTTGCACAATCAGGATGTTTTTGAAGCAGAGAAAATTGGGCCAATTATGTTGAGGAGGCACCCTGTGGTTTGTATTGCCAGGGGCTGCGGATAAAGAATATACTTCAGGTAATTTTACTGACTGACCTCTCCCCCACTGTTCAAAAAATTGAAAGGGCATCATGGTAGCATAGCAGTTAGCGCATTGCTTTACAGCACCAACAATTGGGGTTCAATTCCTGCGGCTGCCTTTAAGGAGTTTTTATGTACTTCCTGTGACCGTGTGCATTTCCTTCGGGTGAACCAGATCCCTCCACATTCCAAAGACAGTCGGATTAGGGTTAGCGAGTTGTGGACAGGTTACAATGGTGCCGGATGCGTGGCGACTCTTGCGGGCTGCCCAGCACAATCCTCACCGATTTGACTTGATGTAATTGATGCGTCTCATTATATTTTTTGACGTACATGTGACAAAGAAAGCTAATCTTCAATCTTCGCTTACCCCACTCCATTAAGGAGCTGTAAGGAATTTAAAGATGAAAGATATATTGCTGATTCCACACACACAACATTTACTTTCGGCCTGCAGTCCCAGGCCCTTTCCTCACACGATAATTTAAAATCATAATTAGCTTCAGGCTCATATTTTTGACCCTTACAAGAATTAACTCTGAGCTTGAATTCCCCGGTGGGTTTATTTTTAAGTCCACTAATGGGAAGTCACTTGCTAATGTCTGATTTTGTTTTAATTTGTGACAGGAACTGAGCTCATTTATTTTTAAACCATTCTGTCAGCACTACTTATGAGATCCTACTTGTACCTTGGATGTCTTTGTTAATATGCTGTGGGCTCCACTTAGAATTGCTGAATCTTTTCAGAGGTATTCCTCCTGGTATTGAATGTGTGACATTCTGACCGTGCATTTCCTAATCTCCTGATTTTTTTTTTCTTACAGCATTGCTAGATGTTACTGCATGTGGTTTATAAAGTCTGTGCCTACTGTAGTTGAACCTTTTTTGTATTTGTCAATCCCTTTCTGAGTACAGCTGGTGCACAAAGCTTGCAACCCCTGAAGGAATTCAGGTAGGACTCCATAAGCATCGCAGTTGCATTGGGGTTAGCACAATCACTTTATAGAGCCAGTGATCACCGATTGCGGTTCTGGATCCGATAACTCGTTCATTATGTACCACGTCATATCATATGTGCGATCGTGGTCTTTCCATGACCATGATTATTCTTGGCAAATTTTTCTACAGAAGTGGCTTGCCATTGCCTTCTTCTGGGCAGTGTCTTTACAAGGTGGGTGACCCCAGCCATTATCAATACTCTTCAGAGATTGTCTGCCTGGTGTCAGTGATTGCATAACCAGGACTTGTGGTCATACGACCATCCACCACCTGCTCCCATGGCTTCACATGGTCCTAAATTGGTAGGGTGGGAGGTGCTAAGCAAGTGCTACACCTTGCCCAAGGGTGACCTGCAGGCTAGCAGAGAGAGGAGCACCTTACATCTCCTTTGGTAGTGACATATCTCCACCCCACCACCTATCTGAGATTCAAAATTCAAGATTGTTTATTGATATTCTTCAGTACAATTCATCACCACTGTCTCTGACTGCCTAGGATGCACTGGATCTGAGGCAGCATATAAAAAACACAATAAGCGTAAAGGAGACAAGAAAATGCACAATAAATAACATGATTGACATCTCCTGTAAATATGAAGTGACTGTCTGGATGTTTATCTTGTAGAGAGCTGATGATACTGTAAAGCTTTCCTGGTGCATCCTAGGCACTCTGGGAATATGCAGACGGTGACGATGAATTGTATATGGTCTTGAATTTTGAATCTTGTTTCCTGCTGCTGCCTGTGAGGAGTTTGTACGTTTTTCCTATAACTGTGTCTGCAGGTGCTCCAGTTTCCTCTCACATGCCAAAGATGTTATGGCTAGGGTTAGTAAGCTGTGGGCATCCCACGTTGGCACCAGAAGCATGGCAATACTTGTGGGCTGCCCCCTGCGATCCTTGGACTGCCTAGGTGTTGATGCAAAACAACGCATTTCACTGCCAGTTTCAAAGTACATGTGACAAATAAAGAATTCTTTAAAAGCAAGTACCAAATAATATGAAGTAATTGAAAAGCTTGAGAACTTTGAGCAGTTTATGAATTGAAATCCATTTCAATAATGAACTGAAATCTATAAGCAGAATTCCATTTGTTACCATGTTTATTATTAACTTTGCAATCTAAGGTAGTGCATATTATCACTAGCGTTGATAATTTAATGTTTTTTTTATTTATGCTGCTGAGTAAGGCAGTAGAAATTGGGGTTGTACCTAAGGTACAGTAATATTAACACTAGCATTGATAGATTCGTATCTTTTATATATGCTGTTGAGTCGGGGTGTCCTGTGGTGGGATATGGGATGGGGGTGATTTTGCTAGGGTCTGGATTTGTGGTGTGGGTGATGAGGATGAGTGATGGCTGTCAATAGATGAGCAGCAGGAGCCTGTAGAGTGTACAGGGGAGATCATCTGTAAATTTGCTAAATTGTTTTATTATTGCCACAGGTATTGAAGGTACAAAGAACAGCTTTGTTTTGCATGCCTTCTCTACAGAATGTTTCATCGCATTGAGGGTGTACACAGGGAAACAATGTCATTTACAGCAAATGTGCAGTGCAAACAGAGAGTAAGGTGCAAGGTCATAATGCAGTCAAATATGAGGTGAAAAAAATCTTTCTTGTACAAGCGAACTGCTCAATAGTCTTATAATAATAGGGTAGAAGCTGTCCTTAGGCCTGCTGGTACGTTCTTTCAGGCACTTGTATTTTCTGCCCCGAAACTGGGCCTGCACAACATAGACCCCCTCGCCAGGTTTAACGCCTTCTAGCTTGTGCTTCTTCTCCTCCCCACCTTCTTATTCTGGCCTCTTCCCTCTTCCTTTCCAGTCCTGATGAAGGGTCTCAGCTTGAAACGTCAATGCGTTATTCCCCTACGTAGATGCTGTCTGACCTGCTGAGTTGCTGCAGGATTTCCAGCATCTGCAGAATCTCTTGTGAATAAAATATTTTACATTGCCACTTCATTCAACAATGCATTATACTTCATTCTGAAGTGGGGTGAAGATACATACCCTCCACTTCAGCTTTTGAGGGTATGGAAATTCACTAAGGTGTGTTTCCTTACTTTTCTGAGGTACTGGGATGATAGTGATCTTCTTAAAGCAGGTAGTGGCCTCAGACTGAGGTAGGAAGAGGTTAAATATGTTTGCAAATACCTCACCAACGGACATAACGCCAATTCAAATAGTTCAAAGTAATTTTATTATCAAAATACATATGTCAGCATAGACAACCCTGAAATTCATTTTCTTGTGGCCATACTCAAGAAATCTATAGAATAATAACCATAACAGAATTAATGAAAGACTGCCCAACATGGGCATTCAACCAGTGTGTAGAAGATAACACACTGTGCAAATACAAAAAGAAGAATGAATGAATGAGTAAATAAACAAACAAACAAACAAGCAGGCAAGCAATAAGAACGTGAGATGAAGAGTCCTTAAAAGAGAGTCCATAGGTTATGGGAACAGTTCAGTGTTGGCATGAGTGAAGTTAAACCCCTCTGGTTTAAGAGCCAGAATGGGGTTGAAGGGTAATAACTGTTCCTGAACTTGGTGGTGTAGGTACTGAGGCTCCTGAACCTTCTTCTTGATGCCAGGAGAGAGAAGACAGCCTGACCTGGGTGGTTAGGGTTGTTATTGCATGAATGAAGTCACTTGAGAAAAGTACTGGTAGATACGAAGCAGTTTCTTTATTTGATAACACAAGGTACAGCAGGCATCTTATGGACTTGCTTTCAGTGGAAAGGTTGAATTGAGTTGACTTTATTACTTCCTTCATATATAAGAGGAGTAAAAATCTTTACGTTACGTCTCCATCTAAATGTGCAACATGCAATGTACAATATATAGTAATTTATAATAAATAGTATGTACAACAGGACAGTAACAAATTAGTTAAATATAAGCATTCAGTATAAGATAGAAATACAGTTGTGTCAGCAGTCTGATGACCTGGTGGAAGAAGCTGTCCTAGAGCCTGTTGGTCCTGGCCTTTGTGCTGTGGTACCGTTTCCCAGATGGCAACAGCTGGAGCAGTTTGTGGTTGGGGTGACTCGGGTCCCCAATGATCCTTCAGGCCCTTTTTACACACCCGTCTTTGTAAATGTCCTGAATAGTGGGAAGTTCACATCTAAGATGCACTGGGCTGACTGCACCACTCTCTGCAGAGTCCTGCGATTGAGAGAAGTGCCCCTATAGAAAGTTCTAGGACTTGGGGTCCCATATGAAACTTAACCATCTGAAGTAAAATTTGCGCTGTTGTGCCTTTTTCACCACACAGCTGGTATGTACAGACTACGTGAGTTCCTCATTGATGTTTATGCCGAGGAATTTAAAGCTGTTCATCCTCTCAACCCCAGATCCATTGATGTCAATAGGGGTTAGCCTGTCTCCATTCCTCCTGTAGTCCACAACCAGCTCCTTTGTTTTGCGAAATTGAGAGAGATGTTGTTTTCTTGACACCACTGTGTCAGGGTGATGACTTCTTCTCTGTCGGCTGCCTCATTATTATTTGAGATTAGGCCATTCAGTGTAGTGTCATCAGCAAATTTAATTAGCTGATTGGAGCTGTGGGTGCAACACAGTTATGGGTATACAGAGAGTAAAGGAGGGGGCTTAGTACACAGCCCTGAAGGGCACAGGCTCTTCCTGTGTCTAGCTCTTCACACATTTTATATGCAGGAGAAAGAAAATCCAGGGCGATTCAAACAAATCCCAAATTTACAGTCTTCCCACCATTACACCCAAAACAAGTGCTATTCACTGTCGCATCCATGCAATGGAATTGTGATTGGACTCATGCATACGAAAACAATCAGCTAAATACCTTTCCCCTAGTCTGCCTGGTCCGTAAACCTATTCAGAGCTGCATTAAAATCAAATCCACAATACAGTATGTATTCAGATGTGAAGACCAGTAGCCCAAGTCTTTTGTTAAAAGTAAATGTGCTAAACCTGAAAATCACTCTTTAACAGAGTTCCTTGATGATGGATGCTCACCCGATTACATCTTTACCCTCAATCGAAATTGTTTTTCACCCTTAAAGTAGCCTTCCATTTTCCTTGTATAGTTTTGAGTCACCGGTCTTGAATGCCAGAGGTCTATCCCTTAGCAGTCTATGAATCTCCTGGTTCATCCACAACTTCTGGTTTGCATATGTCAAGTATGTTCTCACAGGCACACACTCATCCATACAGTTCTTAATGAAGTCAGTCATAAGGGTGGCGTGTTCATTTAGACTCAAAGATCAATACCTGAATGTTGTCCAGTCTGCTGACTCAAGGCACTTCTGTAAGTGCTCCTCTGCCTCCCTTGATCATAACTTCTTAGTCCTCCCCACTGGTGCTGTCTTCTTTATGCACTGGGCGTGGGACTAGGAGTACAGTGAGGTGATTGGACTTTCCAAAGTGTAGGTGTGCGATGGCATGGTAAGTGATGGTGGTATAATGGTGGTCCGCAGGTGATATGTTTTTGGTAGTTCAGAGACTTATTCAAGCTGTCCTGATTAAAATAGAAACATAGAAAATAGGTGCAGGAGTAGGCCATTCGGCCCTTCGAGCCAGCACCGCCATTCAGTATGATCATGGCTGATCATCCAACTCAGAACCCTGTACCTGCTTTCTCTCCATACCCCTTGATCCCTTTAGCCACAAGGGCCATATCTAACTTCCTCTTAAACATAGCCAATGAACCGGCCTCAACTGTTTCCTGTGGCAGAGAATTCCACAGATTCACCACTCTCTGTGTGAAGAAGTTTTTCCTCATCTCGGTCCTAAAAGGCTTCCCCTTTATCCTTAAACTGTGACCCCTCGTTCTGGACTTCTCCAACATCGGAAACAATCTTCCTGCATCTAGCCTGTCCAATCCCTTTAGAATTTTATACTTTTCAATAAGATCCCCCCTCAATCTTCTAAATTCTAGTGAGTTAATCTCCCACATTGATAGGGAAGGCATCAGGGTGTGCAGGTTTGTGTCTGCTGATTACATTGCTCAGGTCCTCCAATGCTTGCCTGATGTTGGCCTGAGGTGAAATGTGCACTGCTACCATGGTAGATAAAATGGATGCTATTTGACTGCCAGATGCTCCAAGTTGGGTGGGCAGGAAGGAGACAGGACTACTACATTTGTGCACCACAAAGAGTTAATCAAAGGCATACTCCACCTCCTCTGCCCTTAAAAAAGGCTGAGCTGTTCTGCTTTTGCGGGGAATCGTGAAGCCATCAGGCTCTTGTGCTGTATCCAAAATAGTGGGAGTGAGCCACGTTTTGGTAAATCAGAGCACGCAGCAGTCTCTGATGTCCCTCTGGTACAGCAGTCGTGCTCTAAGGTCCTCAGTTTTATTTTCCAGAGACTATATTCACCGGCAAGGTAGTCTGGAGTAGAAGTCTAAAGCCTTTGTGTTTCAATCATACCTGTAGTCTGGTACAGCATCCCTGCTCCATTTTCTTAAAGGGGAATTGCATTTGCGACCCGAGTCTGCCGTCCAAGTTTCATTGATTTTGAGTATCGAAGGATTTTTAAATGTCTTAAAATGATGCTGCTTATTGAAGTACCCATGGCTATGACTGTTGATTTCGGCTGTAGTAGTCCTAGATGGGTAGAATAAATGAAAGAACTGAATATTATTGAAAAAACGCTTTAGTATTTTGATTAACTTTGTGTTGGAATAGCAAGGACTTGAACAGATTAGTTGCAGTGTATCCAGCAGATCTAAATGATAATGAGAATGTTCCATGAGTAATGTGGGGTGCAGATGACAAAACATATAGAAACATAGAAAATAGGTGCAGGAGTAGGCCATTCGGCCCTTCGAGCCAGCACCGCCATTCAGTATGATCATGGCTGATCATCCAACTCAGAACCCTGTACCTGCTTTCTCTCCATACCCCCGATCCCTTTAGCCACAAGGGCCATATCTAACTTCCTCTTAAATATAGCCATTGAACCGGCCTCAACTGTTTCCTGTGGCAGAGAATTCCACAGATTCACCACTCTCTGTGTGAAGAAGCTTCTCCTAATCTTGGTCCTAAAAGGCTTCCCCTTTATCCTTAAAATGTGACCCCTTGTTCTGACCCCCTGAATATGACCTGAATATGAATATGACCCCCTGAATCGTATTCAGTAAGAAATATGATTCCATACTTCTTATTCAAATTCATGTTTGTTTTTAAAGATTGTCAATTAATGAATCTCCTCCTCGTCTTCATCCTCATCCTCCCCATGTGCAATGTTTACACTGCCTTTTATTGTGTCTTGTCCTCATCCTTAATAAGTGAGAAAGCTTGCATCCAATGCAGAAACAGGTCTCTCAGCCCAACCAATCCATGCCAGTGTTTATGGTCCACTTAACCACCACCTGTCTTTCTATTTCTCCTTGAGATCTATCAGCTCAACCATCTATTCCCATCTTCCTAGTCCAACCTCCTTTACATTCATCCTTACTATTCACTGCTACTCCCAGTAGCAGTGAATTCCACAATCTCACCACGCTTAAGGAAAAGATTTCGTCTGTATTCTCAGTTGGATTTCCTAGTGACATTCTTACATTGACAGCCTCTCGTGATGCTCTACACCCCCAAAGACAAGCTTTTCTCTCCTGTTGTAGAGTTGTTCACAGAGCCCAGAGGTTAGGTTGCAAACATTCGATCACCAGTCAAGGTGACATCATCAGTGCAAAATTCAGTGTTGTTTCTGCTGAGTGCTTGCATTTATATTGGTCCAACACATTGTTCTGATTGGTATCTGTCGTGCTGGCCACTAGTGTCCACTGGGTGAGCAGTGGCCAAACAGAGAGCTGTGTGATCTCCTCTGGCCTATATCCCCGATTATTGGTCATTGTGAGCCTCTGTATTGACTCCAGCATAACCTTTTATCATTTTAAAATTCTTGATGAGGTCACCCGAAATTTTAACCTTGTCAGTAAAGGGGGTTGATCTGTTCGCCGTGTTCCTGAAATACACACTCTTGCATTTCTGCATCATCGTTGTAAACCTCTGCATTCTCACCAATGTTTTTACATTCTTTATCTAATATATGAAGCAGAATTCTACATAATATTCGGTGTTGTCTGATTAAGACAATACAAGTTTAGCATAGCTTACTTGATTTTTATTTCTCTGTCACTGGAGATAAATCTTTTCATCACCTTGCTAGTATTTGTGAGATTTCTTTATTTGTACTCCAAAGGACACTTTGGACCTATAAAAGGAATTTGTACATTCTCTCTGTGACTGCACGGGTTTTCTCCCATGTTCCAAAGACATACTGTACAGATTAGGGTGAAAAATAACAAATTTCATGTCTTATGATACAGTGATAACAATCCTGATTTTGATTCCAATTCCCTTATCAGTATTTATAAGTCAGATTTTTGAAATTGATGTTGTGATAAAGAGGAAATCTGAGGTAGTATTCCTTGTTTCATGGACCATTCAAGAAGCTGTTCATAAATGACTGAATGTGTCTCTTCAGGCTCCTGTACCTCCTTCCTGATGGTAGTAAGGAGAAGAAGTCATGTCCTGGATTTCAAGGCTCCTTAATTAAAGATGCCACTTCTTGACACACTGCCTATTGAAGGAGTCAGTATTGTAGAATATAGTCACTGCCTACTGGACAAGGCAGGAGATTGGGGCTAAGAGGGAAATGGATCAGCCATGATGAAATGGCAGATCAGACTCAATGGGCCAAAAGGCCTCCCTCTAATCCTGTATATTATGGTTTTATAATCTTAGGTATGACCTCAGTAGGGGGAAGGGTTGAGCTCTTGGAGGAGCAGGCTGAGTCTACTATTCTCTGCAGTCTCTTACGGTTTAGTGCATTGGAGCACTCGACACGGCACATAATGATGATGGTGATGATCTTTAATTGGTTCTGTTGTTATCTTACTCTTTTATTTCATTAATATCTCTGTAAAATATCGAATTAACGTGTTGGTAATTTCACAGTGTCTCTTTTTAACTTCTCCTAATCCCTTTGAATTTTCTATTTATCATGCATCCCCTGCTGTCAACATATTTCATGAATGCCTCTTCTCTTAGTCTCAATTCTCCCTTTATTTATCCATGGAGTCCCATGAACATCAAGTTTGTTATTTTTAGCAGACAATGCTTTTCCTGAACTCTGTTAAACATGCTTTTTAATGTTTCTTACTGCTGCTGTACATAAGCATTTGACAAATTTTTGAGTATTTTTATCTTCCGAAGTTCAAAATAAGCTTCTCAAATCACATTTTCTTGAACATATTAACCTGGTTTTCATCAAAGTTCAAAGTAAATTTATTATCGAAATACTTATATGTCATCATATACAACCCTGAAATTTGTTTTCTTGTGGGCATACACAGTAAATACAAGAAACATAACATTATCAATGAAAGTCCGCCCCTATCTGATGGACAACAGCCAGTGTGCAAGAGACAACAAACTGTGCAAATCCAAAATGGAAAAAATAATAATAACAATAACTAAACAATATATGTCAAGAAAATGCATTGTAGTCTTTGAAGCTGAGTCTGTAGATTGTGGGAACATTTCAGTGATGGGGCAAGTGAAGTTGATTCAAGAGCCTGATGGTTGAGGGGTAATAACTGTTCATGAACTTTGTGGAATGGGTCCTGAGGTTCCTGATGGCAGCAGTGAGAAGGGAGTATGGCCTGAAGTACCAGGGGTCATTAATGAATGCTGCCGTATTTTTGCACCAATGCATTGTGTAGGCATGCTCTATGATGGGGAAAGCGTTACCCATGATGAACTGGGCTGTATCTGCTACTCTTGTAGGGTTTTGCATTCAAGGACATTGGTGCCTCCATTCTAGGCTGTGATGAAACCAGTCAATATAATCTTCACCGCATATTTATAGAATTTTGTCAAAGTTTTAGATGATGTGCCAATATCACCCTTATGTCTCTCTTTAGTGTTATCTTGAAGTATGTTGTATAAAGGTTTTCATTTGCTATGAATAGATAGCTTGAAACTGGAAAGGAGCAGAATTAGGCCATTCAGCCCATTGAGTCTGCTCCACCTTTCCATTAAGGCTGATTTATTATCCTTTTCAACCTCATTCTCCTGCCTTCTACCCATAACCTTTGGTGCCCTTACTAACCTAAAATCTTAGTGAATTACTGTTTGGAAAATTATATAGAGCTTCATCACATCCCTAATAGGTATATATTCATTTACCTTCAGAATGCAAACTATATCAGACTATAAATGTACATCATTATGCAAGTATCATTTACTTCAGACTTCAGATTCTCCCTAAAGTCTTTCCTAAATGGAGAAGGTGCCAACCAGTGCCATCAAGGGCTGTGTCCTGGACCATTTCTGAAAGTGATGTTTTGAAGTACTTCCCATATTCATTTCAAGAGGGGTAGAATATAAAAGCAAGGATGTAATGCTGAGGCTTTACAGGGCATTTGTCTGACCAAACTTGGGGTATTGTGAGCAATTTTTGGCCCCTCATCTGAAAAAAGATGTGCTGGAATTGGAGAGAACCTAGAGGAAGTTCACGAGAATGATTCTGGGAACAAAAGGGTTAACATACAATGAGCATTGCTGTCTCTTGGCCTGTACTTGCTGGAGTTTAGAAGAATGAAAGGGATCCTATTAAAACCTATCAAACATTGTAAGGCCAAGGCAGAGTAGATGTGGAGAGGATGTTAGCAATAGTGGGGGAGTCTAAAACCTGAGGGCACAGCTTCTGAATAGAGAGACGCCCATTTAGAACAGAGATGAGGAGGAGTTCCTTTAGCCAGGGGGTGGTATAACTGTGGTATTTGTTGTGGAGGCCAAGATAATATATATATTTAAAGCAGAGGCTGATACATTCTCGATTAGTATTCATGTGAGATGATTATTTTTTTTAATGCTTCCATTTAAGAAATTCATGCTTTTGCAGACTCCCTGCTTCCTCAACCCTACCTGCCCATGTACTTATATTTATATTGTCTGCAAAGTTAGGTACAAAACCATCAATTCTGTTATCTAAATCATTAACACATAACATAAAAAGAATCGATCCCAACACCAACCCCTGAGAAACTCTACTAGTTAACGGCAGCCAACCAGAGAAGGCTACCTTTATTCCGAATCTTTGCTTCCTTCGAGTCAGCCAGTCTTCTGTGCAGCGATACCATGGGCTCATTGTGGCCAGCTTTGTGGACAATAGAAAGATAGCTGGATGGGCAGGTGGTGTTAAGGAAGCAGGGAGTCTGCAGAAGCATGCATTTCTTAAAAGAAAACATAAAAAAATTTTGAAAAAAAACAATGATCTCACTTGAATAGTTCTGCAAATGCAACACTGGACAGATGTTATTCAATGCACAACATCCATCACTCACAACAATGTTTCTCTTTCGTATCTGGAGGACGTGTACTTAATTTGAGAGCAGAAAAGTAGCCAAGTTCTTTTTGTATTTTTTCATTCTCCTTTGATTGTAAAACTGATTCCAACTTAGCAAACCACTTCTCTTGCAAATTTAATGCCATTTGTCAGCCTCTTGGTCCTGAATCAGAAAGTTGGCTTGAATAACATCTGAAATAGATTTAGAAGATCACGATTCCTTCATTGTTCCTGGTTAAGGAAGACTTAACCAGGAAGACTTAACTGGCAGACTTTCCATCGATTCTGGCACCGCAGTTCATGGCAGCCATGCCCAGACACGGGGTTCAGCACCACATCCCAACCAAGGGACCACCCCTCCACGTCCGCTCACGAAGGCTCCCCCCGGAAAAGCTCCGCCTGGCGAAGGAGGAGTTCAAGGGGATGGAGGAATTGGGGATCGTACGGAGGTCCGACAGCCCATGGGCCTCCCCCCTGCACATGGTGCCCAAAGCAGCTGGGGGTTGGAGACCATGCGGCGACTACCACAGACTGAACGAGGCTACAACTCCAGACCGCTACCCCGTGCTGCACATTCAGGACTTTGCAGCAAACCTGCACGGGGCAAGAATATTTTCCAAAGTAGACCTCGTCCGGGGATACCATCAAATCCCGGTGCTCCCTGAAGACATCCCCAAAACAGCACTTATCACCCCGTTCGGCCTGTTCGAGTTCCTCCGAATGCCGTTCGGCCTGAAGAATGCCGCACAAACGTTCCAGCGGCTAATGGATGCGGTGGGATGCGATCTGGACTTTGCGTTCATCTATTTGGACGACATCCTTATAGCCAGCAGTAGTCGCCAGGAGCATCTGTCCCACCTCCTCCAGCTCTACTCCTGCCTGAGTGATTTTGGCCTCACGATCAACCCGGCCAAATGCCATTTGGGTCTCGATACCATCGACTTCCTGGGCCACAGGATTACCAAAGACCGGGCAACACCTCTGCCCGCCAAGGTAGACGCAATCCGCCACTTTGCCCGGCCCAACACGGTCAAAGGCCTGCAGGAGTTCGTTGGTATGGTGAACTTCTACCACCGTTTCCTCCCCTCAGCAGCCCGTATCATGCACCCTTTGTACACTCTGATGTCGGGTAAAGGCAAGGACATTACTTGGGACGAGGAGGCCAAGGCCGCTTTCGTCAAAGCCAAGGAAGCCTTGGCAGATGCCGCGATGCTGGTGCACCCCAGAACGGATGTTCCGACCGCCCTCTCGGTGGACGCATCCGACACAGCAGTCGGTGGGGTGCTGGAGCAGCTCATCGAGGGGCACTGGCAACCCTTGGCGTTCTTTAGCAAGCACCTACGACCACCCGAACTCAAGTACAGTGCTTTCGACCGGGAACTGTTGGCACTGTATCTGGCAATCCGGCAGTTCAGGTACTTCTTAGAAGGTAGGCCGTTCACCGCGTTCACGGACCACAAACCGTTGACCTTCGCGTTCACGAAGGTGTCCAATCCCTGGTCGACTCGCCAGCAGCAACATCTGTCCTACATCTCTGAGTACACGATGGACATCCAGCATGTCTTGGGAATGGACAACGTCGTGGCGGACGCACTCTCCAGACCAGCTGTCCAGGCCCTGTCCCTGGGGGTGGACTATGCAGCACTGGCAGAGGCGCAGTAGGCAGACGACGAGATGCCCAGCTACAGGACCGCAGTCTCGGGTTTGCAGCTGCAGGACTTTCTTGTAGGCCCAGGTGAGAGGACCCTCCTGTGCAACATGGCTACCGGCCAACCTCGCCCCATCGTCCCGGCAGCCTGGAGGCGGCGAATTTTCGACTCCATACACGGTTTGACGCACCCATCTATCAGGACAACCGTCTCCAGCAAGTTCGCAAGCAGGTCAGTGAATGGGCCAGAACGTGCGCGTAGTGCCAAACAGCCAAGGTGCAGCGGCACACTAAAGCCCTGCCGCAGCAGTTCGAACCCACCCACCGGAGGTTCGATCACATTCATGTGGATATCGTGGGCCCCCTACCAGTGTACCGAGGAGCGCGGTACCTCCTAACTATGGTAGACCGGTTCACGAGGTGGCCAGAGGCGGTCCTGCTCACCATCACATCTGCCGATTCCTGCGCCCGAGCACTGAAGTTTGAATAAACTAGTCTCGAAACGACGTATGTGTTATTATTTCAGCGCTGTGTGTAGCACATCGCTACAATGTCATTTATATCACTTGGCAAAAGTTTGAGATATAATCCTTAATCAAAGTCAAAGTAAAGTTATTATCGAAGTATGTTTATGTCACCATATACAACCCTGAGATTCATTTCCTTGCAGCAGTTACAGGAAAATAAAGAAATACTATAGAATTTATGAGAAACTGCTTGTATACAAAGACTGACAGATACATAAACAAAGACTGACTACAGTGTGTGACCATGGAATCTTGCAACTTCAATATCAATACAGGTTTTGAATAATTTAGGTGTTGTGCAAGTATTTGTTCAGCATCTTAGGTGTATCATTGAAACAAATTATGGGATGAACTTTGAAATTGACCTTTCTAGTGATGACACTGATTTGGGAATTGGGTCTATCTGGGCTTAGCAAACTCTTTACACTACACCAGGGGTTCCCAGCCTTTATAATGTCATAGATCAACATCATTAATCAAGTTGTCCATGGACCACATGTTGGGAATCCCTGCTCTACACAAGCAAAGTTATTTGGAAAAGAATCTGTTTAAAGATTCTTTAAAAACCTACCCAGAAAAAAACTGTTCAGTCAGATGCAGTAGCATCTTCTCCCTCTGAAGACATTGGATAATGAGCTTCAATATTAAAATGTACCTTGAATCTTTAAACATTTGGATAGTGTCTAACAAAATATAGCAAGTGTAATGCAGTATGTACAAATTAAAATCTATCAGTTTCTGTAAATGAGAGTGGTGGGTATGTGGAATGCTGTACCCCAGAAGGCAGTGGAGGCCAAGTCTCTGGATGCATTCAAGAGAGAGTTAGATAGAGCTCATAGATAGCGGGGTCAAGGGATTTGGGGAGAGGGCAGGAACGGGGTACTGATTGTGTATGATCAGCCATGATCACAGTGAATGGCGGTGCTGGCTAGAAGGGCTGAACGGCCTACTCCTGCACCTACTGTCTATTGTCTATTGTCTATTGATGAGCAGCTATACTTTATTACTCATTCCCCTTCTGTCAGTCCGGTTGCAGTGTTATCACGATTTTTAATTGGACAGCCAGAGACTTGGTCCCAGGGTAGAAATGGCTAATACCCAGGTAAATAATGTGAAGGTGATTTGAGGAAGTATGAGGGGGAAGTTAGAGATACGTTCTTTACACAGAGAGTGGTGAGTATATAGAACACCCTACCAGGGGTCGTGGTACAAACAAATACATTAGGAAACTCTTAGATAAGCAAATGGATGGTAGAAAAATGAATAGGTATGTAAGTGGGAAGAATTAGATTGATCTTAGAGTAAATTAAGAGGTCGTACAACATTGTAGGCCAAAGAGCCTGTACTCCACTGTAGTGTTCTATGAAACATTGTACTTTAAAATAAGTCATTCGTTCGGTATGTGCCAGGTCATACGACATAGCCGATCATGGTCGTTCCATGACTGTGATTGTTCTTGGCAAATTTTTCTACAGAAGTGGATTACCAGCCCTGATAAAGGGTCTCGGCCCAAAATGTCGACTGTTTATTCTTTTCTATAGATGCTGTCTGGTCTTCTGAGTTTCTCCAGCATTTTGTGTGTATGGCTATTGCCTTCTTCTGGGCATTGTCTCTACAGGACTGGTGACCCCAGCCATAATCAATAGCCTTAAGAAGTTGTCCACCTGGCGTCAGTGGTCACATAACCAGGATATCCAAAAGAATTTCCAGATGTATATTGTATACATTTCTCTGACATTACATTGAACCTATTGAACCTAACTTGTGATATGCACCGGCTGCTCATACGACCATCCGCCACTTGCTCCCGTGGCTCCTCGTGACCCTGAACAGGGGCCTAAGCAGGTGCTACACCTTGCCCAGTGGTGACCTGTAGGCTAGTGGAGAGAAGGAGTGTCTTACACCTCCTTTGGTAGAGCTGTATCTCCACCCTGCCACCTTTAAAATATATCAGTTTATTAATTTTGGAAAATATTATGTTATTTTACTAATGACTTAAGGACATACACTTTAGATTGCATTATGTTGCATGTGCTGTGATAAAACAAATGTTTGTATCACTGAGTATGTGAAAGAAGAGTGATATTGCTGCTCAACTTTCCATGTCTGCTGATTGCTTAGGAAGCTTAATGAATCAAACTCCATTCCAGAAGCGTTTTAAACTCTAAAGAGATCTTCCTTACGGGAAAGATAAAACGAACGCTGTAAGTTAATTTGAACTAATCATGAAATATGCGCTCCCCATTGTGTATTTACTCTAAAATAAACTGTGTCTGGCAGCTGCAAAAGCTCAATATGATGAAATCCTTACGTCTTTAACTGCTAGCTAGGCTTTCCAGTGGAGTTTCCAGTTAATGAATGTACAATACTGAATCATCAAGGGTTTGTGTGCAGATCAATTTAGGTCAATATACTGCTCATTTTAGTCATGTGCAAGATTACTTCAACAACTATTTCATCCCAGTTTTTTACAACATACAATGCAAACTGTAAACTCTCAGATACATTTCTATCCAAATAAATATGCTGGCAGGTTTTCAGATTGGCACAGCAGATGATTCTTCCACTGTTATGATAAATGATTCCCATACTGAGTAAAGAACATAGAACAGAATCAGAATCAGTTTAATATCACTGGCACACTGTATGTCCTGAAATTTGTTGTCTTGCAGCAGCAGTACAATGCAATGCATGATAATAAAAAATCAAACACTACAAGTTACAATTAAAAATATATATAAATTAAATAAAAAGTGCAGTAAAGAGAACTAAAAAAGTAGTGGGGTGGTGTATATGGGTTCATTATCTATTGAGAAAACGGATTAAAAAGACAGGGTGTCGGGACGGTTCTGCCAACTACTCCGCGATGTTTACTCATTGCACTGAACTGAAGCTGTGGCCTGCTCCAGCTGTAGTGAAGGCTGGCTTTGTGTCTATGGACTCTCATTCTGAATGCTGTTTGCTTACTTTTATTGTTTGCAAGGGTTTTTTTTTCTCTGCACGTTTGGTGTTTGAGGGTCTTTTTTTATAATCAGAATCAGAATCAGACTTTAATCGCCAAGTACCTATGCACATACAAGGAAATTACTTCCGGCAGATGTTGTCTCTCTGCTCATAACAATAATAATGATAAATATAAATGAAAATATAGATTATACATACAGGTAGTGCAATCCAAGTAACAGTTAGCCGACAGTTAACCGGCAGTTAACTGTTCAGCAAAGTGACCGCAGTAGGGAAAAAACTTCTTCAGTGCCTATTAGTCTTAGTCTGGAGGGATCTGAAGCGCCTACCAGACGGAAGCAGATCAAACAGTCCGTGCGCAGGATGGGAGGAGTCCTTTATGATGTTCCCCGCCCTCTTCTTCAACCTGGAAGAGTACAGGTCCACAATAGAGGGCAGGGAGGCTCCAATGATGTGCTCGGCAGTCCTCACTGTGCGCTGTAGTCTAGTTCTATCCTGCTTGGTGGCGGCTCCAAACCACACAATGATGGAGGTGCACAGGACAGACTCAATGACTGCAGTGTAGAACTGCAGCAGCAATTCCTGAGGCAGACCGTATTTCCTCAAAAGCCGCAGGAAATACATCCGCTGCTGGGCCTTCTTCAGGATGGAGCTGATGTTCTGCTCCCACTTCAGATCCTGAGAGATGGTGGTTCCCAGGAACCTGAAGTTCTCCACGGTGGACACAGGGCTGCTGAGGACTGTGAGGGGAGACATAGCAGGGGGATGTCTCCTGAAATCCACTATCATCTCCTTTGTCTTGAGCGTGTTCAGCTCCAGATTGTTCCGACTGCACCAGAGCGCCAGTTGGTCCACCTGCTGTCGATATGCAGACTCATCACTATTCTGGATGAGTCCGATGACGGTAGTGTCGTCTGCAAACTTCAAAAGTTTCACATAGGGGTTGGAGGAGGTGCAGTCATTGGTGTAGAGAGAGAACAGCAGTGGAGAGAGGACACACCCCTGGGGGGCGCCGGTGTTGGTGATTCGAATATCCGAGGTGACCTGTCCCATCCTTACCTGCTGACTTCTGTTGGTCAGGAAGCTGTAAATCCAATCACAGAGGTCAGGTGGCACAGTAAGGTGAGACAATTTGGAGCAGAGGGTATGAGGGACGATGGTGTTAAACGCCGAACTGAAATCCACAAACAGCATCCGAGCATAGGTCCCAGGACGATCCAGATGTTGCAGGATATAGTGCAGTCCCAGGTTGACTGCATCGTCTACTGACCTATTTGCCCGGTAGGCAAACTGCAGGGGATCCAGCAGGCTGCTGGTGAGGGTCTTCAGGTGGTTCAACACCAAGCGTTCAAAGGATTTCATGACTACAGATGTCAGTGCGACAGGTCTGAATTCATTCAGTCCTGTGATGGTGGGTTTCTTGGGGACCGGGATGATGGTAGAGTGCTTGAAGCAAGTCGGAACCTCACTCAGCTCCAGAGATCTGTTAAAGAGCTGAGTGAAGATGGGAGCCAGCTGATCAGCACAGGCTCGTAGACAGGAGGGGGAGACCCCATCTGGGCATGGAGATTTTCGGGTCTTAAGTCGCTGGAACAGTCGACATACTTTTCCTTCGCTGATTCTAAGCTGTGATCCAGGGGGGCTGGGCAGAGATGGTGGGGAGGTGATTACAGTGATTGGGGGATGAGTGCCAGTGAGTGATGGTCGAGGGAAGGCAGGAAGAGAGACCGAAGAGGGGGGAGGGACAGGTGTAAGATGGACCCTCTCAAATCTACAGTAAAAGGTATTAAGGTCGTCAGCCAAAGCTTTGTTAACCTCAGCAGGGGGGCAGGGCGTCTCCTGTAGCCAGTGACCTCCTGCAGGCCTCTCCACACCGACAATGAGTCGTTAGCTGAGAAATTATTCCTCAACTTTTCGGAGTAGAACCGCTTGGCCACTCTGATTTCTCTGATCAATGCATTTCTGGCCAGCCTGTACAGGGCCCTATTCCCACTCCTGTGGGCGTCCTCCTTAGCTTGGCGAAGATGTCTGAGTTTGGGGGTAAACCATGGCTTATTGTTGGCGAGGGTCCGGAAAGTTTTTGTGGGTACACATGCATCCTCACAAAAACTGATGTAGGATGTCACAGTATCTGTCAGTTCATGTATATTGGTGGCTGCAGCTTCAAAGACACCCCAGTCAGTGGTGACAAAACAGTTCTGAAGTTGCTGCTTCGCCTCACTGGTCCATTTCTTCACTGTCCTCACCACAGGCTTAGCAGATTTAAGTCTCTGCCTATAGGCTGGGATAAGGTAGATCAGACAGTGGTCAGAGAGTCCTAAGGCTGCACGGGGAATAGAACGGTAAGCATTATTTAGGATAGTATAACAGTGGTCCAGAGTGTTACTGTCCCTGGTGGGGCAGTTAACATGTTGTCTGTATTTCGGGAGTTCGTAATTCAGTTTAGCTCTGTTGAAATCTCCTAGGATGATCAACAGCGAATCTGTGTGTTCCCGTTCTAAACGCATAATATGATCAGCATTGGCCTGAGGTGGAACATAATGGATTATTTTATGTTTCTTG